>NC_054846.1:38560000-41060000 GCF_018345385.1 Vulpes lagopus
AGGCTCCATGCACCGGGAGCCTGACGTGGGATTCGATCCCGGGTCTCCAGGATCGCGCCCTGGGCCAAAGGCAGGCGCCAAACCGCTGCGCCACCCAGGGATCCCTGTTGATGATTTTATTATCATTGGTCAATGTTTTTAAATGTCCATCATTAATTTTCTACCAGTATTCTTCTATCCCTGGGTTATTCAAAGTAAAACCACTTATAGCAAGGGAGTAAGAATAAAAGAGGCATTTCCACTAAACCACTGAGCCACCAGGGCTGCCCCAAAAGAGGCATTTCCAAAAAATGCATTCTCGCTTCACTTTTTAAACATATTATTTTTTAAAATTTTTAAAAAATATTTATTTATTTATTTTAGAGAGAAAGAGAGCACAGGGTGGGAGGGGGCAGAGGGAAAGGGAGAGAATCTCATGCAGACTCCCCACTCAGCATGGAGCCTGGCACTGGGCTCAACCTCACAATCCTATGATCATGACCCTGATATCACGACCTAACTGAAACCAAGAGTTGGATACTCAACTGACTGAGCCACTCAGGACTCCTGTTTTTTTTTGTTTGTTTGTTTTGTTTTAAATCAGGACGAAGTTAAGTGACAAAATTTAGAGTGTCATCTCTTTCAAATCCAAAATATTATACTCTTAGATTAACCTTGACAGAAATCTTGTAACTTTTTTTTAACCTTTGAATCTCTCTCTTAGACACCCTCCACAGACTTGTAGGTAGTTATTATAAATAATTACTTAAACAATAGTTAACACACACAAACTGCCACAAAATGTGAGGGGGAAATTATAAAATATTTTTCATTCCCACATCTAAGGTTGCGTGTGGAGACTTTGCTCCACATCTGTTCTGGAGAAGGGGTTTCTCAAGGCATGGTCTCCCTAGGACAATAGCAAACACCCAAGATAGCAAAGCAATGGCCAGAGAACATTTAAAGTCTCTGTGTGAAATGCATCCACTGACCAAAGCAAGTCACAGGGCCAAGCTCAAAGTCAAGAGGTAAGGAAGTATAATCTTCCCATAGAAGGGGCAGTGCTGGGGGACTAAGTAGTATTTGCTGAAAAAAAAATCTACTACACCAATAGAGTATTTAAAAACGTTCTTCAAAAGTTAAAAGTCTAAAGAAGAAAATTAGTAACCAGTATGACATTAGTGCTTCAGTGAGAAAGACGTATTGATTTATTTTCCCATAAAAATGTAATTACATATGGAGATTAGAATCAATTTTTAAATTACATTTTGGGTTAACTGGATTTGAAGACTGGCCTGAAACCAAACCACCATGAATAGCATTATTTATATGTTCCAAGTCATAAAAGTTCAGGCTATCAACACTTGGTGGGGGGGGTAGTAATCTGGGAATAGACTGCGTATGCTGCTGCTATACTTTTTCATAATTCTCACAGAACACCTAGAATTTTATTTTTGATTGTGACGGTGGAAGCTTAGAATAAGATGCCAGTTTACTCAGATGTGCATTTTCAGAAAATATGCATAAAAACAGGACCCAAAGCACATACCATTCTAATATATTAATAGAAAGTGAGCTTAGAGTATCTTGTTTACTCTCTTCTGTTAGAGTTGTGTATTTAACATTAACTATACGGTCAACTTTTAAAACTATATCCACTTATTTATGTTACACAATAGAATTTAACAAAATAAACAATGGTTAAATATAACCTTTAAAAGACACACAAAAGCTCAAATAGGATATGCAATTTCATACTTCTACTAAACCCAGTAGATTTGTACTTACCTCGCTATCCTTTTTCTGAAGCTTTCAAGTGATCCAAGGGTACACTTTTCAAAGAACAGTTAGGAAAGTACTACAAGAAAAACACACAGGCAGTGCACATATGCACACACACAGTATATAACAATATATGAGCTACTGAAACTGCCTTGATATTTAATCAAGCTCTAGTGTCTACATGAACTAATCTCTTAGAAGTTCTATTTATCTGTGATAATATTAAGATAAAATTTTTAAATATGCAAAAGTCTTAGAAAATCTAATTAAAATGTCCATTTTTTTCTTTTTCTTCATTAAAGTGCATTTGATTTACAACATTATATTAGTTTCAGGTATATCTACATAATGATTTGATATTTGTAAATATTGCAAAATGATCAACACAATAACTCTAGTTAACATCTGTTACCTATTTAAATATATAACTAGTCCTTTCAGATTCTCTATAGAAGTATAAAGTCCATTCCCACTATATTAAAAAGTTAACATTATGTTTATTATCTATCACTTATCTTTCTTTAATAGATGGGACTAATTCTAATATTGGCATCTCTGATGCAGAAAAACACATCTAAAATTTTATGCTATTTTTTTAAGATTTTATTTATTTATTCATGAGAGACACACACAGAAAGAAAGAGAGAGAGAGAGAGAGAGAGAGAGGCAGAGACACAGACAGAGGGAAAAGCAGGATCCATGCAGGGAGCCCAATGTGGGACTCAATCCCAGGTCTCCAGGATCAGGCCGTGGGCCGAAGGCAGGCGCTAAACCACTGAGCCACCTAGGGATCCCAATTTTATGCCATTTTTATCACCAGATTTAATTTACTATTCAATAATGAAATAATTATAAAGTAACATATTGTATAAAAAGTCCATGACATAGATAGGCTGAATTCCATGGAGTTTGTTTTGGTAACTGATTCAAAACAACTTGCCTTAATGAGGTACTTTGGTACAAACTAAATGCTGTTGAAATATTCTGCATTACTTGGTTAATAACGTATTTTTATTATTTCCATTTTTTAAAGATTTTGTTTATTTATTCACGAGAGACACGGAGAGAGAGAGGGGGGTAGAGACACAGGCAGAGGGAGAAGCAGGCTCCATGCAGGGAGCCTGATGCGGGACTTGATCCCAGACTCCAGGATCACGCCCTGAGCCAAAGACAGGTGCCAAACTGCTGAGCTCCCCAGGGATCCCCGTATTTTTATTATTTCTGCATATTAACTATGGAATACAATAATTACAACATAAAAATATATTAATAATTCTGTGATATTTGATTGTGGCTACCTGTGAACTACACTTGTGAGCATCACATCTTCACCTATCCTAGTGTCAGCATTTGGGAATCTTTGAAGACCAAGCAGTTGTTTGTTTTTGATGTGGCTGTCAGTCATAATAAGAATTTGCAGAGCAAAAGGTATTACCTTGCAAATGAAAACAAAATCCCAATTGGTGGCTAGAGTTTTATAAATCTAGGTTAAGGAAAATTCTATAGTGTTTAATCTGGACCAGTTATCAGGTCACATGTCAATGCAATATTTTCCTGCAGTTGAGTAAGTAGAACATAGGAGTCTTAAAGACAGGCAAAATTGAAAATGCATATTACTTTTCTCATGTCTCCACTCTCAGCTTCTGGTATATGGAATTCATAGTATGCCAAATATGGACTATATCAAGGACCAACGAAGATGGTAGATAGCCTTCAATTATTCCTGGTAATAGAAGACCTGGCCTTTGATCTGCATTAAGGATCTGTTTTTATCTATGTCAGTATCTGATATTCTATGAAATCTAAATTCTTCCAATTATTGCTGATTCGTTTCTAGTTTAGGAGATTTCATTACTATTTTCTTGATATAGTGGTACTAAGTAGGAGGAAGGGTAGGAGATGGGTCCTTAGGGCTGATCTAGTGTTTTCATCGCCCTACAGTGCCTTTGTGTAAGTATCTATGTACTGTATATCTACTCTGAGCAGAAACAACACATTCTAGCATGTTTCACATCCTCCTTTGTTCAAAATGCATAGTTACTTAAAAGTTGTATCATGAGGATAATTTATTGCCAAATACCTCCTTACTTCAGGGTAAAAGTGTACACATCACACAAAAACATATAAGCACATTGTGAGACTGTCCCTTAGCATATTTCTAGCCAATATACTTGCACTTTCATTCTCATGTTCTGAGTAGGAATGGAAACAAAATATTTACCTATTAATATAAGTGGTAAACATGCTGATATTTAAAAGATACAGCATATTACAAAAAATAAACATGACATAGTATTTTAACTTTTTGGAATTTCAACTTCCACAAGTCTGTTACTCATACCTGGGCAGCATTTATCATTCATACTAAGATACAGAACCTGGAGAAGGGGTGGTGCATTTGTTAGGATTAGGTTTTGTAGATTCATCTGATAGTCTCAGAAAACAAAATTTTAAGAAATGTCTCAAGACAGAGTTTCTCTGTTACGGTAATGAAATATAGAGGTTACTGGCTCTGGGCCAGTTATTTCAACTCCTCAAGGAGAATTTCTTGGGCTGCTACACATCCCCTCACATCTTACTGGTGATAATTTAGAACATGGTCATTTATAGTGGTGAGGGAACCTGGGAAATATAGTATTTATTCTGGGCACCAAAACAAAGGCTTACGAAAGATGTACTTAAGATGCTTAAAGAACAAAAACAGATAAAATCAGATCTATTGGCAGTCAGCTTTGAGAGAACAGAAAAAAACAGACAGTAAATTAAATAAGCTAAAAGAAAAAATCCCACTTTGTGATTAAATAAGCATATTTGTGTACCAAGTGGCAACAGCATGTTCTAGGCACTGTGGTTCCAAAGTGTACACACACACACACACATACACTGACTTCACATGGCTTACATTTTAGTAGATGAAGACAATCTTTGTTTTGTTGTGCTAAATGCAGAAGTAGACTGCTTTTGCTAAAATTAAGGAATCATATACTTTGTCCTGAGAAGCCTCTCTGTAGCTGAGATTCAAGTGATGAAGTAATATGTGCTTCCTATCCCACATCTCTTTTCCTGTATCCTATACACGGCAGTGGGGCATCCGACTCCACATTTCCATTTTGTTAATGGCATAACCTCTTTCTGTTTGTCACATTTACACGTTTATGTCTCTAATCTGTAGAGAAACAAAATACCAGTTATTTTCTCTGCAAGTTGATTTATACTTTCCTTCATTTTTATTTTTCAAAGGTTTTATTTATTTATTTGAGACAATAAGCGAGCTAGAGAGAGAGAGAGAGCTTCCACAAGCTGGGGAAAGGGCAAAGGAAGAGGGAGAAGCAGACTCCATGCTGAGCCCACCTGGTGCTAAATCCCAGGACCCTGGGGTAATGACCTGAGCCAAAGACAGACGCTTAACCAACTGAGCTATCCAGGTGCCCCTCTTCCTTCATCTTTAAAAAACGAACCAAAAACAATTTTTAAAAAAACCTCCAAGAAACCCAGGATTTTAATGTCCTAGTTCTCCTCTTTCCTTCTGCTAACAGATGGAATACTTGCAACATGTTATCTCCCCTCACAATCTAATCCCACACTAAATCCTGGGGTTTGTTGGATTTATTCGTTTAGTCTCAGTATATAACAGTATTTTCTCTTCTGTAAGTTTATTTAATTTCAAGGATATTAAGCACCAATATTGCATTTTTCACCACTTTTGAACCTTTTGAGAGTCCATTATTATCTTGCACTTTAGCTGTACTTAAAAAATAGTTATAGCTCAGAAAAGTAGTTTTATGGCAACCTAAAGACTAAATATGAGGATGCTTCAGAGTCAAATAAGTTAAAATACTTAAGAGGATGCTGTACCTCTTTATCCTTGTCACTAGTTTTACATCCCTACACGTGATGTAAAATATGTTCCACCTGATATTCTCTGATAGGAAATACTTATGTCAAAATAATTGGTGAGGATGCCTTTAGCAGAAAAAGAAAGAATTTTCTGTCTAGAAACAGAAACTAGTGATAGGATTATTACACACATGCATGTCTGTGTGTGTGTGTGTGAACCCATACTCTCATACACAATACAAAATCAGTGAATATATGCATGACAAAAGTAGATATAAGAGAGGATAGAATTAAATTTCTATCAATTAACTTGCAAGCAGATCCATTATATATTACTAAGTTTTTGTTGGTATATTGTTAAAGAAAGTTGTGGATTTGTTTATAAAATACGATTATTATCTCTATGAAAACAAAAAAATAAAAATCCATGTGTATATATAAGTATACATATGTGTAAACAATGAGAAGTTGGTTTTTCATAAAGAATAAAAATCAAGTTCCGTAGCATTCATTAGTAATTACCAGCCCCTTGAAAAATTTTAGAGTGCTTTTATCAATCACATTCTTTCCTCATTGATACCCCCTGAGAGAAACAAGTAAAAATGTAATATATTCAATCAGTGTTCAACTTCTTTTTATCTGCAGAAAACGGAAAGTGATTCAGAGGCGTAACTACCTGGACTCCAGTTTAAATCAGAATTAAAGGCGCTTAGACATATTTTTCAGGTTCCCAATTTGACAGACCACTTTGCACTCGGGTAGTTCCTTTTTTCAAGCTTCACTTTCTAAACTTGGCAGTATTTTTAGAGGAATATTAATTTGTATAAACTTTAGATTTATAAAATAAGTCACCCATTCACCACAAATAACCTTATGCCACGCACTTTACATTCAATTCCAGAATTTCGGCTGGCTGTGACTGCCAAGATCTTACTAGAGTCGGGCTTATTTCTGAGTCAGTAATGCGGCCTTTAATTACAACGTGCAACACGAAGACCCTGATCCCCAAAGTACTTACGGATGGATGTAGGAGCCCGCACCAAGTTTTAAATTGTACTTTAATTAGAGCAGAAAGAACTTACTTTCTGCCAGTTATGTTAATATGTGCCTATTAGAAACTCTAACTTCACATTTTAAACCTATTCCAGGGACGGCTTAGCACTGTGGCCGACTGGTGCCATGCATGTGCCCTGAGGGCACGCCCCTCTCCTGTAGGGCCCGCCCCTAGCTGAGGGCCCACCCCACCCCTATAGGGCCCGCCCCTCCCCTGTAGGGCCGGCCCCTCCCTGAAGCAGCTGGCAGCTGAGTGGGCTGTGAGCTCAGGGCTGTGTCCTGACTTGCGCACCTCTGAGATGCTCCCTGTCATTCAGCATCCGTGGGATGTCTGGGTGTCTGGCTTTGCCTATGCTCTCCCATCTCCTACCTGGGCCAGCCTGGGTAGCTCAGCTCATTTCCACCAAAGTCAGTGTTAAGACCTGACCCTCTCGGGCTGCCTGCGTGGCTCAGCGGTTGAGCATCTGCCTTCAGCCCAGGGCGTGATCTTGAAATCCTGGGATCGAGTCCCACATCCGGCTCCCTGCATAGAGCCTGCTTCTCCCTCTGCCTGTGGCTCTGCCTCTCTTCCTGTGTCTCTCATGAATAAATAAGATTAAAAAAAAAAAAAAAAAAAGACTTGCCCATCTTCAAAACGAGGAAGATCTACAGGAAAATGGCTTTGAGGCATCTCCATTTACTTCACTCATTTCATTACAGACCTCATTTAGCCACAGATTCACCAACTTTTTTTCCGGGGCACTACGGAGGTACCACTTGCTGCAACACTGTCAACTTCAAGAGTAGAATTTCATTTGAAATTAATATATATATATATATATGCATAAATAGATTTGCATATATCACCAATATCACCATACAGTGAGAACGTTTAACTCAACGAGGGATCACTGGGTGGCTCAGCGGTTGAGCATCTGCCTTCATCCCAGGGCGTGACCCTGGAGACCCGGGATCGAGTCCCGCATCGGGCTCCCTGCATGGACCTGCTTCTCCCTCTGCCCGAGTCTCTGCCTCTCTCTGTGTCTCTCATGAATAAATAAAACTAAAAAAAAAAAAGATTAACTCAACGACTTCCAAGCATATAATCCGGTAGGAACTGCAGTCACGAGCTGCACGTCAGATCCCTGAGGATGACCCAGACCCGAGCTTGTGTCCCTGGGCCACCTTCCCCTCTTTCTGCCACTCCCTCCCCTCCCCCACTCCGCCTCAACAACCCCCAAACTTCTGCTTCTGAGCTTTCTTCAGATTCCACATACACGTGAGTTCAAACGATTTTTGTCTTTCCTTCTGCCTCAAAATCTTATGTCTTTAACCGGCGTGTTTCCGACTTTATCAAGGCCGCCCCTGTGCTGCGCCCCCCGCGGGCTGGGGAGGACGGAGAAGGCGCGGCTGCCCCATCCCCCTCCCTTCCCCCAACCCCCTCCGCCCCTTCCCTCTCCCCATCCCCCTCCGCCCGCCTCCCCCCTCCGCTCCTCCCCATTCCCCTCCACCCGCCTCCGCATCCCCCATCATCCCTCCCCTCCCCCAACCCCCTCTGCCCCCCTCCCTCTCCTCCATCCTCCCCCCCTCCTCTCCCTCCCCCCACCCCCCGGCCGGGCGGAGCCCCACAGACGCCTCCCCTCGGGGTCTATCCCTGTCTGCACGACCCGCCTGCGCACCCGCCCTCAGGAAGCTTCCAGAAACCACGAGGCCTAGGACTCACGTGTCCCGGAGGACTGGGGCACCCGGGCTCGCAGGTAGGACGAAGGGCCGGGCCTCGGTCCCGCTGCTGTTGGGGGCGGCCGCGCCTCGCTTTGCTGCCAGGGCTCAACCCCCTGAGGGGGCTCTGGTGCCAGCGCGGGTGGAAGGCGGGAGTTCCTGCGCCAGGCGGGGAAAGGGAGGGGAAAGAAATAAAAATGGGGGGGGGGACGCCTGCGGGGCTCAGCGGTTGGGCGCCTGCCTTGGGCCCGGGGCGTGTTCCTGGAGACCCGGGATTGAGTCCCGTGTCGGGCTCCCTGCATGGAGCCTGCTTCTCCCTCTGCCTGTGTCTCTGCCTCTCTCTCTCTCTCTGTGTGCATCTCTCATGGATAAATAAATAAAATCTTAAAATTAAAAAAAGAAAAAAGGAAAGAAACGAGCAAATCAGAGCTCTCTGAACAAGAGAAATTTCCAAGGTGGAGGCCTGGCTCTTGACCCAGCCCTGCAGCCCTGCAGCCCTGCAGCCCGGGCGTGTTTGTTCCGCGTAGTTTGTTCAAAGTTGATGGTCCGGCTCCCCGTGGGCTCCATGACACCCGCGCCGCCCACCCCACACTGGGCTGCACAGGCTCTGCCCCGAGGACCCCCTGCCCTTGGCTGTTCCCTCTCAGGCTGCAGGATTCTCGTGCAAAATCAAAAGCAGGAATTCAGCCTTGCAACAAGGTGCGTGGTTCTGTGCCCCGTGACTCTGTCCCCACAAGTCAGCCGGGATGCAGAGCCACCTGGACGGCGCGGGGACCTCCAGGTGCCACCCTTCGCCAGCACCGCATTGCCCCCCCCCATCCCTAACCTGCAGCAGTCACTCCATTAGTTTCCATCTCTGTAATTGTCTCATTTCAAAAATGTTATGCAAATAGAAACAGAAAGCACACAGTTTAATTCATTTTTGTTTTTTGTTTTTTTCCCCCCAGCAGAACGCACACTGCAGAGCCCTCCAGATCGTGTTCCTCAGTAGTTGATTCTCCTTTATCACTGCGTAGTACTTCATGATTGGGAGGCCCGGTAGTTTGCTCAGCCTTCCACCTCTAAAGGAGTATTGGGTTTCCAGGTTTTGGTTACTTGCTGCTAGAAACATTCAAATACAGGTTTCTGGGTGGATAATGTCCAGAAGTACAATTTCTGGGTCATAGAGTAACTACATATTTAGTTGTGTTCGTTTTCTTAGGACATTGCCAAATTATTTTCCAAACTGGCTATGACATTTTCATTCACATCAGCAGTATGTGTGCAGTACAGGTTCTCTGCATCTTTGCCAGCAATTGATATTGTCACACTAATAAAAATTTTTAGCTGTTCTAATAGGTATATAGTGATTTCTTATTATGTAATTTGGATTTCCCTGGGCTAGTGATGCTGAGTTACACCTTTTCCTGTGCTTACTGCCATCTTTAGGTCTTCTGCAGTGAAATGTCTCTTCATGTGTTTTGTCTATTTTGTAATTGTATTGTTTGCTTTTAACGAGTATTTACAGTTCTTTTTATAGACTAGATATGATTCCTTTATCAGAAAAGTAGTTTGCAAATATTTCCCACCCCCAGCCCCGTCTGCTGCCTGATTTCTCATTCTTTTAATAGAATCTTTCACAAAAAAAAAGGAATTTTAGTTTTTTATGAAGTCCAAGTTTAAACTTATTTTGGCTTTTATGAATCATGTCTGTCTAGGAACTTTTTGCCTAGAACTTGTTTCTGAAAAATCTCCTGCTTTTTTCTAAAAGTTTTAAAGTTTTATAAATTCCATTTAAGTCTATGATCCATTATGAGTTGATTTGTATAAAATTGGTAAAGTTTTGGGGTGAGGTTCTTTTTTTTTTTTTTCTTTTTGCTTATAAACCCTATTGTTCAGCACCATTTACTTAAAGGCCTGTCCTTTCTCCACTGAATTACATTTGCATCTTTGTCAGAATCACTGGCCATACTCTTAAGGGGCTATTTTTGCGTTCTCTCTCTTCTGTTCCATTGATGTCTGCATATATCCTTCTATCAATAGCACACAGTCCTGATTACTGTAGCTATATCATATGTCCTAAAATCAGAGTGGTTCACCACACATTATATTTTATTTTTAAGATCGTTTTTCAGAATGGTTCTTTTGCCTTTTCCAAACAGATTTTAGAAAAATCTTGTTTATAACTGCAGAAGATTTTACTGGGATTTTGATAGGAATGGGTGGGAGTGAAAGCGCAGGCCCTTATGGTCTCTACTTACACTACCAAAGGGTAGGCAGGGAAGGTATTACTGCTCAGTAGGGTAATAATTCCTGCTCCCCTAGTAATCCTTCTCTGATACCTCCATGTGGAGACTGTGGGATTGGGTCACCTCATTGCAACCTAGCAAGGGTGAATAACAAGGCTTTCTACTTGGCCTTTGCTGGTAAAATTGGGGAAAAGGCAGTTTCAGTTTTTCTGTGCTGTTTGGCAGGAATAGAGCCATTATCGTCTAAATGTTTTCTGTCTTGCTAGTCTCCTCCCCTGGTCCTTTAACTAGAGAGAACAGATTTACAGGGTTTTGTTAGAGTGCTTTTTATTTTTTGACTGTGGTTATTGGTGTTTTGGGGTTTCCAGCTTATTCCACCCCAATTTTGAGATCCGTGAGACAAAATAAAGCCCCCCCCCCAAAAGGATACTCACCGCTGTGTCATTCCCTGTATCATTATTACATCAGCCTTCTCTCTACCTTTCAGAATCCTTTTTATGGTTTTATATATGATGTTCTGATTTTTTTTTACTTGTACGTAATAGGATGAACAGGGGAAAGTACATCTAGTCCATCTTCCTGGAAGCCAGTGTCATAAGTTTATGATTTAATATTACTCTGCACTGTGCCATGTACTATGCTAGGCAAAGAAAGTTTAGACTTCAAGGAAATTGTTTTCTACTAGAGAAAGAGCAAACCTACACAGATTATTTCTAAATGGCATAAGCTGCAAGAAGTGGATATATACCCTTGCCAAGGAGAACTCGAAGGCTACTCAGCTACAACAAGAAGTTTAGAGAAATTTCTTATAAGATACAGTGCCTGAATGGAGTCTTAAAATATAAGCAAAATTCACCAAAGTAGGAAAATGCAATACAACCAAAAGAGTACTTACATGAAAAACCATGATTTGGCATAATACATTTATTTTATTATTTTTTTAAAATTTTTTATTTATTTATGATAGTCACACATAGAGAGAGAGAGAGAGGCAGAGACACAGGCAGAGGGAGAAGCAGGCTCCATGCACCGGGAGCCCGACGTGGAATTCGATCCCGGGTCTCCAGGATCGCACCCTGGGCCAAAGGCAGGCGCTAAGCCACCGGGCTACCCAGGGATCCTGGCATAATACATTTAAAAAGCTATTTCAGGATATGAGTATAAAGAGACACATAGAGACTAGACTTTGAAAGTCCTTGAGTTCTGTTGTAAAGATTATATATTTTTTTCTTTTTTTAAAAGATTATATTTATTTATTCACAAGAGACATACACAGAGAGAGAGGCAGAGATACAGGCAGAGGGAGAAGCAGGCTCCATGCAGGGAGCCCGATGTGGGACTCGATCCCAGGACTCCAGGATCACGTCCTGAGCTGAAGGCAGGCTCCAAACCGTTGAGCCACCCAGGGATCCCCTATATATTTTTCTAAAAGCAAAGTTGAATCATTGAAATATTTTATAAAAGTTTAGAATAGGCCAAATTGCTTTTAGATGGAATTGCCTAGTTAGATAAAGTTAGGTAAAGAATGAATTGAGAGAGGACAATATTAAAGGCAAGGTGAATAACTATGAAATTACTGCAATATTTCAAGAAATAGATAATAGGGGTCTTAAATATAGAAATGAAAACATGGTTTAAAAAGGGAGAATAAAAATACCGTGTATAAATTTTCAGTATTATTAATCATTCCCCCTCCACTGATAAAAGAAAGTGTAATATAAAATGTGAAGCTCAAAAGATACAACTTTGAAGTCCTCAAAAATATCAACAAAATACAGTGAAGCACACACAAGGGGAACAGAACCCAATAATCTTAGAGTGAAAAGGAAAGCAAGCTATAAGAGAACTATGAAAAGATAGCATCTTTATCTTACGGAGGTAGAGACATTTCACAAGGCAATATCTGTTATAGTCATGAAAACAGTTTATATGTTCAATAGGAAACCTTAGAAAAGCATGCTTGTTTATTTTGACAAAAAGATAATTATTATTAGTGTTCCTCATAAGAGCCGTGTCTCTTTCTTTGGTATGTGTGTGTGTGTGTCTGTGTATGTATGTATGTTGTAGTGGGAACAGCTTTGAAGAGTATTAAGAATAAAGTAGACAATGATTTTGACTTTATGAAAATCGATAAAGGACAAAAAGTCCAATAGTTTAAGGATAATTATTAAAATTAACTTTTTTTGTTGTATTTTGGATCACAGAAATTAAATAGGCTTATTTACAGGCTGATAAAAGTAAACTAGCCAAAAAGGAGAGGAATAATTAATCCTGAAGAAGACTATGGGGCAGAGATAATCAAGAGTATATAACGGTAGCATGGCTTCAAACACTGCTCCTCATAATGCTTGTCACAGAGCAAACATTTTTTTAATTCCTTATTAAATAAATAGAAAGTTCAGCCCGTGAAACTAGAGGATAGAAAGCACTTTAGATCACATGTGATATTTGACAATATCTTTTTTAAAAAATAAAACATTAAGCCTTAAAAAAAAAAAAAGAAAGCACTTTAGATCATAAATATGGATGGATGAGGGATACGACCAGGGAGTTAAGGTTGTTCATACCTAGTCCCCTCAATTTCTGAGATTTCAACAGAAATCCTAGTAGTTATCCGGTAAAAGTAAGAGGCTTGGTCTGGATGGTAGTCTTGAGGAAAGGGCTTACATTTTATAAAAATTGAGAGGAGACTAAGAGAAAAAAGTGTTAACCAGGGGAAAAAGGGACGCCTGGGTGGCTCAGCGGTTGAGCATCTGCCTGTGTTTCAGGTCATGATGCCAGAGTACAGGGATCAAGTCCCACGTCGGACTCCCTGCATGGAGCCTGCTTCTCCCTCTGCCTGTGTTTCTGCCTCTCTCTCTCTCTCTCTCTGTGTCTCATGAATAAATAAATAAAATCTTTTAAAAGAGGGGGGGGGAATAATCTAAAAAACAGGGTTATTTAGCTGTGATACAGAATCAGTTGAGATTGAGAAAGTATGAATTTGTAAGCAAAGCATGCACAATACAGATTTATCTTCCCTTTGTTCTTACACTTTAAGTAACCAAGACAAAATTCTTTGAATGAATTATAACTGTGGAAATACTGAGTTTTGTTAAAAAAAAAAAAGGAAATACTAATTATTCAGGGTTTTTTCATTCTAAATTTTCTCCTTCATGTAAAAGCATTTTTTTTTTTAAATTTGCCGGTACCTATCAACAATCAGAGTGTATTAATTATAGCCACTTAATATTTGGTGTGCAGAAGGATTATTAAATGAATGGCTGGGTGTTTGACATCGTGGAATAGACACAAGTATCTGTCTGGTACCAAAATGCGGGCCTTTCATCATGTTAATAGTTTCAAGTAAGAGTAGGCCTCCATTTCATCTATGCCATCTCTTCCTATTATTCATCATTTTCCAATGTTCAATTATTTTTTCAGGATGGCAACTTGCTACTGTAATATTATATTTATCAGAAGAGGCAAATCTAAGAAGTCACTTCATTTATCAACCTGTCTTTTGATTAGATAACATGTAAAATAATTCTACTTATAAACACCTGCAGAAGAGATTTCACAACTTCTCTTAACAACAATTTAAATATTTAACCTTCTTTGCTGTTAGAAAATGTCTTCCTTAGATTTTCTTAAATGCTGCAAATTTCAAAAGAGAGCCACTTTTTTCCTGTGCCCTGTTGATTTTAAAATATCTGGCCACAGTTGTTATATATAGGAATCTTGAGTTTATTCTCAGTTATTCCTAATAACTGAATCATAAGTTATATGTAAGCAACCCCTGACTAATATGATAATCAAATGAATACATTTATGATATGATTTATGAGGGTTGATTCAGGGCTGAGATGAACTATAAGAGAATAACTGTCTTTAGCCCTAATAATTTCCCTTGTTCTGAGGTTTGGCTTCATCTAAAATTAATAGAGTTAGGGATGACTGGGTGGGTCAGAGGTTGAGCTTGTGCCTTCGGCTCAGGGCATGATCCCATGGCCTCGGATCAAGTCCCCCCACCTCACAGGGAGCCTGCTTCTCCCTCTGCCTCTGCCTCTCTCTCTCTCTCTCTGTGTCTCTCGTGAATAAAGAAATAAAATCTTTAAAAAAATTAATAGAGTTATTCTTGCTTTCTTTTGATTATATTAGCATGGCATATGTTTCTCCTTCTCTTGACCTATAATCTGTTTTTATATTTATGTGGATTTCATTTAAACAACATATATTTGGGTCTTGTTTTTCTACTCTGCTAGATTTTGTCTTCCACTTGGTTATATTTAAAGCAGTTATTTACATAATCATTAGCCTCTGGGTTTTTTCAATTTTACCCCAGTATTAATATGCATGATCATCTGAATGAGCAGATTCGGAGGTCAAAGTTAGACCTTTACAATCCTAGGGATCACCCCCATGCATCCAGTCATTTTGCTTTTCAACCCTGCAAACCCTAAGGAAGTGCTCAAATGTTAAAATCATCCTTTCCCTGTAGAAAAGCTCCTCTCTCTCCCAAGAGTATCACACATTATTGTATACATGTTTCTCAAGCTTTTTGTTGGAAACCTGAAATTTAGAATTTCCCCTGCTTAGCCCACAAGCACAGACATCCTCTGCAACTGTGAGTGACCTAACAGTCTTAAGTAGTTAGTTCTTTCTTCTCATATCTCAGAGTTGCACCTAACTACCGTACTTCAACTTTTCAGCCAACCTCCCTGCAGATATAGGTAAAACACAATGTCATTTGGCAATAAATGCCAATTTTTACTTGCTTCATAATAGTTCTTATGTTATCTAACAAGCTAGGCAGCTTATTTATAGAGCTGTATTAGCCTTACCGTGCCCTTTATGAAAAAATCATGTGCTTAGCTTCCAGAGCAGGAAAAAGCATGCTATCCTTCATCAATCCAACCTACTGCTATAAAAAGACAAGGAAATACCAGCAAGGAAGCAGAATATTTTGAAAATCAAAGGGATGCTTACTGCTGAGGGAGATGGGAAGCTAAATGAGAGCCGGGTGGGTATGGAAATACCAAAGAATGCTCTCAGATTTATCAACAAGGAAGCAGTTGGTAACCCCAGAAGGGGCAGGTTCAGTGTAGTAATAGAAGCAGTACAGATTGTGGTAGGTAAAGGAATAAACATGCAATGAAGTGGTGGAAACATTAACTTTAGGGTTATATTCCATCTTAAAGTTTGAGTTTTATAAGGATCGTTTAAGGCAGGATATAAATAGTTTATGTCTCGTTTTTCTTTTCTTTTATTGTTGTTTCCCTCTGTTTTACTTTCTTATATTTGAATGCAACCTGCCTCACTCTTTTTCACAATAAGCACAGCACAAAGTATGAAAAAATAAATGAGTTGAAAAATGCCCTTTTGTGTGAGTTATAGTTACTGTAATGTTTCAAGTATTTTAGAATCTCTTATCCATTCTCTTTTCATTTGGAACTCAATTCTTTTATATACTTTCTCTGAAAGCATCAGATACGTATATATTTTAAGTAAGCTCCATGCCCAGTGTGGAGGCTAACTTGGGACTTGAATTCACAACCCTGAGATCAAGAACTGAGCTGAGATCAAGAGTTGGATGTTTAAGAAACTGGGCCACCCAGGCAACCCAAGAGTGTCAGAAATTCTTAATATCTTACTTAATGACAGTTTTATGGTTATACATAGAACATTCCTCCCATGGTGTCTTGATGACTCCTTTTTCTCTCTAGGTCTGACTGATATCATTGGAAATGTGAAACAGAACTCATTACATTAAGCCTAAAAACTAAACACATCCATATCAGCTAGCTGAATGTAGAAGCATAAACAGGGGTTTTTATTAAAGTATGTGAATCTACATTCATTAATAAACTACCTTTGGGTAGTGAATATATTACTCATTTATTCATGGTGTAATCAATGTCTGAAAGTTTGAATCATCACTAGTAGGGTCATCTGGGGTTATTTCCTCTAAACAGTCTGTTGATATGGGATATAGTTCATATCTTAATTGTTATTCAAGTTGATTGACTAGCATTATTATTCAAATTGCTCTTACTGACATTAGAGAAAGGAGAAAATAAAGAAAATGAAGGGTATATTTCTAAATCCTACTGAGTTAAAGAAGTTATATATGTTTATATAGTTAATAATATATGTATACACACAAATACACAGATATAACAGAGTTAAATATGTTTATTTAACTAACATTACTTAATGCCAGTTACAAAATGTATTTAGCAGAACTAGGAATAAGAATTCGATGAACTGAATGTCATCAGAATAAGGTTCATTAATTAAATAGATAACAGGCTTTTGGTTTCTCCTGCAGATTGAGGAATATAGGCAATCAAACCTTATTCCATGAAATTTGTATGATTTTGAAGTCCAATCCTTAGAGCAACTAAAATCTAATTTGTTTGGAGGCCAATTCTAAAGGCTGTGCAACAGAGTTATCAAGTATAATGCTGCATTCTTTTAAGATTTTACTTATTTGAGAGAGAGAGAGCAAGAGAGAGAGAGCATGAGTGGGAGAGAGAGGCATAAGGAGATGGAGCAGGAGCCCAGTGCGAGGCTGATCTCAGGACCCTGGATCATGAAGCTTAACTGCCTCAGCCACCCAGGCACCCCTAATGCTATATTCTTAAGTGCATAGCTTATCTGTGATGCATTTTCAGGGTTTTAATATTATTAACAGTTTATTTATGAGGGCACCTGGGGGGCTCAGTGGTTTAGCATCTGCCTTTGATTCAGGTTGTGATCTTGGGGTCCTGGGATCAAGTCCCTCATCAGGTACCCAGCAGGGAGTCTGCTTCTCCCTCTGCCTATGTCTCTGCCTCTCTCTCTCTCTCTCTCGAATAAATAAATAAAATATTTAAAAAATAATAAAATAGAATTCATTTATGGTCACTCATTTGCATGATTATTACAGAAATTAATTTATTTAAATACTTGAGTCCATGAAATTCTCCAGATACCTCATTATGTTTTCATTCTCTGCCCAGAATTTTATCTTTAGGCTCATATTCTTTGCCAAATAAGGTGCTTGTTTTGTAAACATAGAACTAACTGTCCTTGTTGTTTTACTTACTGCTTTACACTAATTCTGCAAATAGCACAGGAGGGAGTGCTTTGAACTAAAGTCATGTACTTCAAACATAGACTTTAATAGCATGCAAATAATATATATTTATTCCACTGTTCCTCTTTACTCAGAGTCTTATCAAGCAAAGGGAATAAGAATCAGCTTTTGCAATTTAAGAGAGCACAGTGAATACACATTGCTTTAATTTAACAAAAGAAATATAATAGACCAAATGTTGGTTAGTTTTTTAATTAGCAGATCAAAATAAAATATTGATACCTGTATGATTATGAAGTGTAGGTTTATTTGGTTGAATTTCACTTTCTTTTGTTTCAATGATCTTTAACCATGTATGTGTGCTTTTTCTACACACATATCTCAAGTTCACACAAGACCTCAGGTTCAGGGCAGCCCGGGTGGCTCAGTGGTTTAGCACCTGCCTTCATGAAGACCTGGGATCAAGTCCCACGTCAGGCTCCCTGCATGGAGCCTGCTTCTCCCTCTGCTTGTGTCTCTGCCTCTCTCTCTCTCTCTGTCTCTCTCTCGAATAAATAAATAAAATCTTTAAAAAAAAAGAAGACCTCAGGTTCACCATTATTTAGTGAGTTTCCTGGCTGTATTTTTTTTTTTCCCATTAAAAGCCTGCAGTTCTTTCAGTGATTGGACCAAAGCAAATTCTGTTTTGTTTTGTGTTGTTTTTCATTTTCCAGGAGATACCCAAGTATCTATAATGCTCACCTTTCCACTTTCTGAGGATTCCATAAAGAGAATAAAAAGAGTTTTGGGAATCATTTGTGAGGTCTGAGCTCAAAAACAATCTGTGCACATGTACAAAATATCCATATGGCCACAAATGGTCTGACAGGTGACTAAAGAACTTAGAAACAAAAAAAAAAAAAAAAAAAGAACTTAGAAGCAAATAATATGCGTGTATTGCCATTGAGCTAAAAAGCAAAACAAATTAAAACAACAGTTTAATAGTCTAAACCTTTCTTTCTTTTCTTTCTTTCTCTTTCTTTCTTTCTTTCTTTCTTCTTTCTTTCTTTCTTTTTTTTTAAATAATTGCACTGTATAGTGAGAAGCCACAGCAATCACTACTACTTGTTGAGAATTCTCCAAATGGACTATTCCTAACTAGGTGGTATGGTCAGCTTTGTCATCCTATCCAGTCTTGCTTTCCCTAGGAAGCCAATGCCTGGATTAGTGGTATAATTGAGAAAATGTATATATTTTAACAAGTGTTAGCTGGATTTCAGAAAGAAGAGATTATTTCTAATAGGAATTTAAAAGATATTGTAGAGGACATGATACTTGATCCAAATGCTGGGAAATTTACTAGATTTTGATAGGAGAGGTTTAAGAGCATTTCTCTTAAATGGGAGAATATTGGCTAAGAAACAGAGCAGCAAAAGTCTGGACCATCACCAGGAAATAACAAATAGTACAGTTTGTCAAAATTTCATATATGGTCAGGAAAAACACATAGATGTAAGATAGATATTAATTAGCCTTGGATAACTTGCAAAGAAATTCGGGTTTTATTTTTTAAGTAGTCAGAAGTCATGTTTTAGAAATATAAACCTACTCTAAGGCAGTAGTGATAGAAATACCAACAGTGAATTATATCCTGAGGTTGGATCTACTTTGTAGTCACCAGAGAGGTATATATGAGAATACTAGTCTGAAGTTCCCTTTAATAAAATTCCATCAAATCATTCTATAACTCCTTTTCTTACTGCTAAGATGTTATATAGTTTGTATGTATTTATAGAAATATTTTTTCCTGAATACAAAATTTAAGACAATTATCATTGTTTTGGTTATATGTATTTCTTCTTTAGCTCAAGTTGTCCCTAACACACTTCCATTTATAAGAAAAAAAAAACAAAACAAAAAACGACTTCCTCAATAATTGGGAAGAGTTCTCCCAATTTATATACTAAGATCCAAACATGCAGTGCTCTAATTAAAAGCACAACTACTAAAAAAAATGCTTTACACACAGTATATGATCAATAAGTACATACTAACAAGCTAAATAAAGGCTCCAGGGTTGTATTTACTATTCTTTTTTTTTTTTTCTCCAAAGAGACTAGAAAGGATTAAGGGAAAGAAGAAAGCCAGACAAGCTGATTATAGGTGGCAATCCAAATATATAACTTAAAAAAAAGGAATTTGGATATATAATCAGAGAAGGGAAAATTTAGGTCCCTTGCTTATAATAACATGTGAGATAGAAAAAAGAACAATATTATTAGCCCTCTAGAAACCATACTCTGGCTTATGTTAGCACACTTTAAATTATATAGCCCCTCATCTACAAAAAGAAATATTTCCCAAATTAAATCAAACATCGATATTTTAACTTTTAAGATAGCTACATGAATTTTCCCCATTTGTGATCAAAGGACGATTTTAATTTCCTCCGATCGTCTGCTATACACTCAGCTTAATGCCATGACCTCAGCTTTAACAACACATTTATAGTGATTGAGTTCTTCAAGCAACCGGTTAGATGTGTATTATGAAGAATTTAGCTTTTTTTTCAATTCTCTCAATCAGAACTACATCACGTCCAAGAAAAATAGCATGCCATTAAAGAAAATAAATAGGATGCTCTGCCAAAGGAATTATATGACTTATGTTATTAAAATTAATTTGGCCACTGGAGGACATCAAATGATATTTTGCAGACTTGTTTCACTCATCTCCCATTCCATAGGTTAGAATAATATTACACAATCTTATAGCATCAGGCACATTATGAGCATTGTTATATAATAATATTTGCTAGACCACCAAAAAAAAAAAAAAACTACTTTTGACTATTTTAGCTTTCGAAAGAAGTTTATTTATATTCAAACTGCAATTTGTTGGCCTAATGCCAGAAATTGATGCCATAAAACAGTAGGGAATCTTCTTCAAAAGAATTCTGTGTTTTTATTATAAATATTAAATACTTGGCAACAGTTATAAACAAGATCTTTAGGGATGCTTATTTAAATCCAAATATATAAGCTTAGGAAATGTTTATGAACAGTTATCTCCCAAATCTTTTTATAGACCGACCTAGAGCTATCAATCTAAGCATATTTCTTTTAAATTAAAAAACTGCATTTCTAATAAACCCATAAATTTGAGGTGTTGCATCCATTGCTTCTGCTGAATCAATTGTTTTGGCTGGAGCAGTAATAGATTGTGCTGATAAGAACCTAATAAATTACCTTTTGAGATGATCAGTCTCAGCACATGACAGCTCAAAATACCCAGCTAGATTTCCCCTTTACGAAAAGGAAATGAAAGTGTAAAACTATTAAGTTCCGTGTTCATTTCTATTTTTGTTGAACCTGAAGTATAATTAGTTTATATCTCTTTCCTCTAGAGAATATTTACATGTAAGAAAGTATTTCTGTAGAGTACTTGTAGGTTAAATATTTTAGGAGTTCAGTGACAAATTCTAGAAGTACATTCATTCGAGTAATAAAAGCTGTGCTCTTTAATCTGATCATAAAATAATTAGTAATGTTTAAATGCTTATGCAGCACTGTAGTGTATAAATGATGATTTTGAAATCATTACTAAGCCAGTAAATTAATAATTTAATAGTGAGGAATGTTGTCACTTCAAGAGAGCAATGCATTTATTATTGAGAAGTATATTAATTTTTTTAGTTCATCAAGTCAATAAAACATCTTAAGATAGAATAATTATTTTCTTGAACTGGCTGCCTTCAGACTATCTGTGCATATCATTTATTGTTCTGGTACATAACAGTGAATTCATGTTCGAAATACACAATCATAACAAATAGTACTCAGCACAATTTCATAAAAAACTATTATTCATTAAACAATCTCTGTAGTGCTCCTGACAGATATTAGGCAATGTTTCTGTGTGTGTGTGTGTGTGTGTGTGTGTGTGTGTGTGTGTGACACAGACACAGAGGATATAGGAAATATACTTTTTCCCAATGGGAAGGAGAGATATGTATATGTTGTAAAATAAAGTATTTTTGCTTTTAACCATATTGAAGTTAGGTGGTTTGATATGGAAGAGTGTACAAAAGGGGATTTAGCACAGTAGAGTTGAATATGATATACAATAAGGTGATGGGATGCCTGGATGGCTCAGCGGTTGAGCGCCTCCCTTTGGCCCAGGGCATGATACTGGGCTCCCAAGATCGAGTCCCACATTGAGCTCTCTGCAGGGAACCTGCTTCTCCCTCTGCCTATGTCTCTGCTTCTCTCTGTGTGTCTCTCACGAATAAATAAATAAAATCTTAAAAAAGAGAATAAGATGAGACAAGAAAGAATAGGATGGGATTTAACAGTATAATATACCAGAGCAAAGTATAAAGCATAGCATTAAATTTAATTTCACAATTTATGTATAAGCACAATATCCAGAATATCATGGTTGTGCAATCCTGAGCAGATCAGTTAATACTGAGCCTTAGTTTCCTCATCTGTAGAATGAAGATTCAAAACAGTTCCTACGTCATAGATGTTTTGTGAGGAAGAGATGAAATAATGCATATGACATGTTTAGCACACATATGATAGGCATACAATTGACTTTTTCTATCATCTTTATTTTCATGTAATTGATTAGGTTCAGCCCATATGTTATTAAAAAGGAATCCTTTGTATGCCATGTATGTTGAGATATTTCCATTCTTTCAACTTTAGGGTATTTATTGCTATACAGATGTTTTTAGTTAATCGTCAGTTCTAAGTTTTCCTATATGGCTTCTGGGTTTATGTCGCAATTAGAAAGTTTTTTCTTATCCAATTTTATGAAAAAATATTCTTTTACATTTTCCCATTGTTCTTAATTTTAAACCTTTAGTATTTCATATGGATGAGATATATAAGTAATGACAGATAGGTATATTATTTATTTTTCCAAAGGGGAGTCAATTTTTCCAATCCACTCAAAGGTTAATTTATATATTCCTAGGGATCCCTGGATGGCTCAGCAGTTTAGCACCTGCCTTCTTCAGCCCAGGACATGATCCTGAAATCCTGGGATTGAGTCCCATATAAGACTCCGTGCATGGAGCCTGCTTCTCCCCCTGCCTGTGTCTGTCTGTCTGTCTGTCTATCTATCTCTCATGAATAAATTTTAAAAAATAAAATTTAAAAACATTTATATATTCCATGGATCTGACTTGTCATCTTTATAATGTACCAAATTCCTCTAAATAACAGATTATCTTCCTGAACTTCCTGGTTAATGCCTTCTTTTCCATAACCAAGTTACCAAAAATTCCTACCAATTCTGCTTCTAAATATAGCTGGAATTCACCTTGATCTCTATGGCCACCACTATAAGTTTAGCTTTTAAAAATAGCTTTTAAATTAGCTAAAAAAAAAAAAAAAAGCTTCCTAAATAAACTGCAGTCTTGCCCCCCCTCATGTTTGTTTTCCACAAATCAGATTATTCCCTTTTTCCTTTAGTGATGTACCATTACAATTATAAGAAGATTCAAACTCTTTTACTGGATGTATGAAATCCTAAAGTCTGACCTCAGGCTTTCCCTTTGAATTCCTCTGACAATATTGCTCTCACCCACCAAACTGGCATTTTGGTTTTTGTTTGTTTGTTTTTTTTGTTTTAATGGTTTTTCAGACAGGCCAACGACTTTTCATTTCCAGCATAACTTGTCCTTGACTGTTTTTGTTTGGCCCCTTTTGTACTATTTCCCAGGTCTACTTCTGGTTTCATTTCAGATGGCCTTCCCTACCTCATGCCTTGACATCTAAATTAACTTATGCCTTGTATACAAACCCTATCAGCATATTTCTCCATAAATACCAAAGACACTTGGTTAATTTAAAAAAGCATTGTTTCTATCTTTGTAGCTGAATATTCTTGTTTTATGAATATATTGTGTTCCTACATCTCACTTAGGATACTTCTTATACTACTTTCAAAGTACTAGCTTAGTCTTTTTTCTGCTTATTTCTGCTTTAGTGAGAGACATTTTTCCTGATAACTTGAACTCTCCTTTCTGAAGATTGATCCTTAATGGTTATGTTCGCATAGTCAAAAAGTTAGATTTAGATTAAGGAATAATAGAGAAACAGCCTTCCTCCATATTTATATAGGTCAATTTTTAAATTTCTACAGTAGAACTCCCCAAAGCACTGTAGTTGACCATAGAGAGGAACAGAAGGTATCTGCCCTGAATGAAGAGAATGGGTAGGTATAGGCATTATCCAAGCTTTTTCTATATTCAGCTTAATCCTTGGGATGGTTAATTATATGTGTCAACCTGACTAAAGGATGCTCAAATGGCCCATAAAACATTATTTCTGAATGTGTCTGTGAGGATGTTTCTAGAAGAGATTAGCAGTTGATTCAGTGAACCACCCTCACCAGTGTGAATGGCATTATCCAATCCATTAAGAGGCTGAATGAAACAAAAAGACAAAGGGAGTTCAAGTTTTCTCTCTCTCTTTGCCTGAGCTGGGGCATCCTTCTTTTCCTGACAACAGAGCTCTTGGCTCTAGAGTCTTTGGACTCCAACACTTGTATTACTGGCTCCCCTGATTCTCAGAACTACAGATGCAGACTGAAGTATATTACCAATTTTCCTGGTTTTCCAGAATACACATAGAAGATTATGGGACCTCTCAGCCTCCAGAATCTCATAAGCCAATTTCTGTATATCTCCATATATATGTTCTGGTTCTCTAGACAACTCAAATATGATCCTCCCTCAAACGAGGTGAAAGACTTAATACCTTTTAGCTTAGTTTTAATTATGTTGTATTTCAGATAAGCTATCTGAAGACCTGTAGCTGGGAAAACTGCTCCATTTTAAAAATTCTGATGGAGGTCTGAATGTCTTTCAAAGCACTACTCAAGGGATGCCTAGGTGGCTCAGTGGTTAAGCATCTGCCTTTGGCCCAGGGCGTGATCCTGGAGTCCTAGGATTGAGTCCCACATCGGGCTTCCTGCATGGAGCCTGCTTCTCCCTCTGCCTGTGTCTCTGTGTCTCTTTCTCTCTCTCTCTCTTTCTGTCTCTCATGAATAAATAAATAAAATCTCTTAAAAAATAAAACAAAGCACCACTCAACATGTGTTTGGAAGATGAAGATTGCTTGCATTTAGTTAGAGACTTAGTTACAATTTGGGAATAGGGGATTGATCTGTAATTTAAAGGGTTTCCTCTTTTAATTTTATCTCTGTTTGTTTAAATTAGCTATAGCTTTGGCCCTTTCTTATTCCTCACATATTTCTAAATGATAACTTCTTGATTTATGAATCTAAAAATCCAGAGCATTGTTGTTTAGCACTCATGACTTGGAAAAATCTTAATAAATGAAGGAAAAGTTCACAATATTTAAATGGAAAAAAATTGTCACACTATGTAAATAAGTAGTTTAGTCTGATGCTAGCTGTATACATATTTGTGGGTAGATACAGATTTACATGAAAGAGAAAATTAGCAATTGTTATCTCTATGAAATGGAATTATAGATATTGATCATGTATTCTTCATACTTTTCCATATGTCCCTAAATGTCTTTAATTAATGTCTTTAATCTGAAAAAAAAATTTAAATGTCTTTAATCTGTAAAAATCTAAAAAGGAATGCCATTATTAATTATCTTAAAACTATTCTGGGGTGCCTGGGTGGCTCAGTTGGTTGAGCGCCACCTCTTGGTTTCAGCTCAGGTTTTGATGTCATAGGTCATTGGATAAAGCTCCACATTGGGCTCTGTGCTTTTGAGGAGTCGGCTTGAGATGTGAGTCTGCTTGAGATTCTCTCCCTCTCCCCTTTCCCTTTCCCCCCACTCACACACACTCTGTCTAAAATAAATGAATCTTTAAAACTAATCTATAATTTTTAATTTTTGTAACTGATTTATTTCAGATATTTTTAGTGTAAATCATGTAATTTTAGTGTGTATCATATACTATATTTCACAGTGACTTAGAGAAATCAACTGTGGAATGTTTCAAGACATTGATAATGTTTTCATATATAGGAGGTGGTAAACTTTTAATTGTGGATTAGTGAAAGGCTTAAATAAGGTAAGAAGTATTGTTGAGACAGTCTTGTGAGATTTTCTATTTAATTATTATCTCATATATACATATGCAAATATAATTGATTTATAGATAAAATTGATTCATATGTGTATGTTTGGTATATATACAGATGTTACATATAAGACAAAATGCTTTCTATGGAGATATAAAAATTTTTAAAGCATATTAAAGCAGAAAATCTACATTTTATTTTTCTGTGCTCAGGAAAGAAACTTTTCTACATTTCCACTGACATGCATGAGTGGGCATGATTTCTAGGTGGTCCATGTATACTAGGTAAGCTTCCCATAAGAAAAAAAAATATATGGAAAGATATAGGGTTAAGATTTGAGGTAAAATCTCTTGAATAAATGTTAGGACCCAGGGCAAGCTTACCCCACCCTATTAGAAAATGCCTGTGGATGAGTAGTGAGGAAACTTCCCTGAGATGAGATAGAGATCCATGCTCATTAAGGATCGACAAAACACAGGGAGAATATTTTCTACCCTGTGATGTATAGTGACACTCAAATACCTCCTGACCAGGGGATAAGCTGAGTTTCTTGACATAGGAAAATGTAAGATAATAACAGCGCAGTAGAGTTTCTTAAGTGGAAGAGTGCCTCAGTCACTTCTGTGAAAGCAGTCTCAGCAATGACATGAGAGCTGCAGTGGAAGATTGGCAGTGACAGGAGGAGCAATACCTCTGTGACAATGAAAGAAAAGCTACATGCCAACAGCAATGTCAAGCGTGAGCCATGAGGCAGAACTTGTAACAGCTGGCGAAGGCCTAGAGGCGAATGTATGTAGATGAACACCAAGGACTTCAGTTAATTTAACTGCTGTCAGGGCAAGATTTTTTTTTAAGCTTCTTACAGAGGCAAGAAAATAAATGTGAGATTTGAAATCTTATAATTTTAGGTTCAAAATAAAAAAATATTATTATTATTATTATTACCACCAAAACGAATATTTCCTGTACCTGAGGACTCAAATCAAGGATTACTAAAATGATAGGGTGTGGGCTATAGAGATGGGAATGTGGTTCAAACTAGGCTGTTACTATATTTGGTTAATTCAATACCTTGTGTTGCAGCATTTATCAGTAAAAGTTTTAACATAGTCTGATTTTCCTCAGGAGTATGAAACACAATAGAAGGAAGAAGAGGTCAATTTCCCTTTGTTTCTTGCAAGAAGGAAAAGTTTAGCTTTACATGAGAAAAGGAATAGGGTAACTTTGAACCAAGTAGAGGGTTAAGAGGGTTTTGTTCTTTGAAAACTATGATCAGAGAAGCAACCAGTTGGACTGTGCCAAATAGGACTGCCTCATAATAGCTAAGGATTCTAAACCATGAGAAATAGAGAAGAGTTCAGATCTTAGGACGGGAAATGGTAATCTCAGGGTTTGACTCTAGTAGTAGAGACCAGGAGTCAGCAAATCATAAACTGATTATATTTTGATACTGGTACAAAAAGCATCACAGACTTTGGAATGTCATTAAGGGTAGAGACAGATGGAGACTTTATAGGTCATGAAGCTTATACAAATTACAAGAGGGGAACAATTCTAGAAAAAAATATAAAAAACTATAAATATAGTACTAACGTACATGTTTATTTAAATAAAAAACAAATTCCAATAAATTATAAATTTTTAAATAGCTGACAGATATGATAATTACTTGAAATAGCAAAATAGCATATTTAAAATTTTTTATTTATTTGAGAGAAAGAGAGAGCATGATCAGGGGGAGAGAGAGAAGCAGGCTCCCCATTGAGCCAAGCCTGACATGGGGCTTGATCTCAGGACTCTGGGATCATTACTCAAGCCAAAGGCAGACACCTAACCAACTCAGTCACCCAGGTGCCCCTAAGAGGATTTTTAAAACTATCCTGACATATCTCTAATATATTTTTGATCTTTATTTTTCTCTATATATTCTGTAATGTTCTCATATGAAAACTATACTGTAATTTGATTTTCTATATATAGAAGAGAAAGAAAAGTCTTTCTCCAGAATGATTTATTAAAATTTAATTTTTGCCATTGGTAGTTTTAAGAAGTTCTTCAAAAGTTATTGGTAATTTCATGCATATTTTTAGGATAATTGTCAAATTTGGGAAATCTGTTATGATATTCATGCATTTTAAGTTCGTTTTAGTAGTGACTAATTCTGAGTAGTCATTTTATGAATCACCAACAAATCAAATTTATAAACTGTTTAATTGTTCACTAATGTTTGGTACAAATGCACATGTAGTATTAAGCTCCATTATAATCCATTTTTGTTTTAGTTTTTCCAGTATATCTGTAACAGTACTAAAGACTTCCTTTTGTTTAAGTTTCCTGTTAAAACAATATATTCCAGGAACCCTGGGTACCTGAGTGGTTGAGTGTCTGCCTTTGACTCAGGTTGTGATCCCAGAGTCCTTGGGATTGAGTCTCACATCGGGCTCCCCACAGGGAGCCTGCTTCTCCCTCTGCCTATGTTTCTGCCTCTCTCTTTCTCTGTGTGTGTCTCTCATCATTAATGAATAAAATATTAAATATTTATATATATAAATGTATATACCTTATGAGTATCTAAGACAGTATGAAATGTAATCTCTTTATCATTCTTTATTGTACATATTACCAATATTACCATGTATTTTATTACTAAAGAAAAATTTGAAGATTTTTTTATCTCTACTGCTTTACAATGTAGCTCTACTTTTTAAACTGGCATAGTGACTGTTTTTAATACAATGATTATTTCTGTAGAACTTTATTGAGATATAATTTACATACCATAAAATTTCATCAAATTCAGGTGTATAGCTTTTATTAATTTATAAAATTGCATCACTGTCACCAAAATCCAGTTTTAGAACTTTTCATCACCAATGAAGTTTCACTCAATCCCATTTGCAGGTAATTTCTCTCCATGCCTAACTACCAGTGAAGTACTGATCTGCTTTCTGTCTCTAAATTTTCTTTTGGGCCACCTGGGTGGCTCAGTCATTGATTATCTACAGCCTTCGGCTCAGGCCATGATCCCAGGTCCTGGGCCAAGTCCAGCATCAGGTTTCCAAGAGGAAGCCTGCCTCTCACTCTGCCTGCTGTCTTTGCCTCTCTGTATGTCTCTCATGAATACATAAATAAAATCTTAATAAATAAATAAATAAATAAATAAATAAATAAATAAATTTGCTTTTTTCCTGGGACTTCATATAAATTGATTAATATCATGGAAAGACTTTTCTGATTTATTTCTCTCAGCATGATGTTTTTGACGCATGTCCATGTTGTAGCATATGTCAATACTTCCTTCATTTTCATTGGTGACTAGTACTCCCATTATATAGACATGCCACATTTGTTTAAACAAACATTTGATATTCGAATTTTCTGGGTTTTTTTAACAATTAATAATAATAATGGTGTTATGAGCATTCAATACAAGTCTCTTTGTGCACTTATGTTTTCATTTACTTTGAATGAAAAGTAGAATTTTTGGTAAGTCAATTCAGACCATTTCAGCAGTGGCAGGCAGGTTGCTGATTTTAACAGCCTTCCCTACTTAGTTTGAACTGGTATACTGATAGAGCTGGGGTACAGAAGCAGCTTCAGGCAAGAACTCCATACACTTCAAGTTATTCTATAAACTATGATATACTAGAATGGAAAGCAATAAACAATAGGTATTTGGGTCAAGGTCAGTAAAGTATCTATAGGAAAATATACCAGTGAAGATGAGGCATCTATGAGGGTCAGGTTGCCCTAGTGGGAATTTTAGGATGGTTTTCCAGTGTTTTAGTTAAAAAAAAAAAATCTTAAGGAAGATGAAATCTCTTGAGCAGAAATATGTTCATGAAAACATTAGATTTAATATAATTGACATGTGGAAGCAGAGGAAATTTATACTAGGAATTGTGGTATAAACTTTTAAAAAATCATAAAATAAAAATTCTTCTCCCAGAGAAATGTAAAAGACACTGTTCTTATAATCAGAAACAAAGGACCATGATAAGATCAGAGCAGAGAATGGTGAAATGTGAGTATGGTGCAAGGTGGGGCGGGGGAAAGAGATGGTAAGGATGAGCACTTTGTCTAACTATAAGATATGTTGATTAATTTAGTCATCATCAGAGATACAATAATAAAAAGAAGTTTGTATCTACATAGATATTTTGATCCCAAATAGGAAAACCTTTTCAAAAATTAAACAAAATAAATTGTGCTGTAAAATAAGAATCCCATAGAAAACAAAAATAAGTACCAAGGGAGATGAAAAGAGAAATTAATATATGGTAAAGGGAATTAGAACAAGTTTCACAGTGGAGTTCCATAAGAATGGATATTGTTGTTATGCTGGACATGAAAGTTGTGTTCCATCAATATTTGAGCTCAGATTGAGTTAATGGCAAGACATGTGTTTTTCTACTTCTGTTCTAGGCTCACAAACTTCTTATATATGGAATATCCTTTTTGTAATTTTGTCCATTTTTTATTCCTAAATTCAGATGTCACCTCTGTAAAATCTAATATGCTAGCCTAAAAGACTTTAATCCACCTTATCTTCTCTCTCCTCCTCCATCTTATCTGCCATTATTCTACTGTGTATAACCTGTGATCCTGCTTAATTCAACTACTTGCTGTTTCTCACTTTGTTGAATTGCTTTTCCATACACTGTGCACACTGGATAGAATTTTCTTCCTCTGCTTGTCTTAAATTCTCGAGCCTTTCAAATCCTTTTAGTATCTTCAAGACATGGGGCACCTGGTTGGTTCAGTTGTTTCAGCATTTAACCCCTTTGGCTCCGGTCATGATCTCAGGATTGTGAGACTGAGCCCCTAGTTGGCTCCATGCTTAGCAGGAGAGTCTCTCTCTCTATCCCTTCCTTCTGCTCATGTGCATGTGCTCTCTCTCTCTCTCTCTCTCTCTCTCTCAAATCAGTAAATCTTTAAAAAATATATATATCTTCAAGACCTATGTACATTGTTAAGTGCTGTTTGTGAATATCTCATAGGGATTTAAATAGTGAGGGAAATAGGGTTAAGGTTTTTTATTCTAAAAAATTATCCTAGAGAGGCAGCCCGGGTGGCTCAGCGGTTTAGCGCCGCCTTCAGCTCAGGGTGCGGTCCTGGAGACCTGGGAACGAGCCCCACGTCAGGCTCCCTGCATGGAGCCTGCTTATCCCTCTGCCTGTGTCTCTGTCTCTCTCTGTCTGTCTCTCATGAATAAATAAAATATTAAAAAATAAATAAATAAAAATAAATAAAATAAAATAAAATAAAAAATTATCCTAGAAATTTAAATAAGAGAAATGCTACATCTGTGTTTAGTTTTAAAATATAAAATATGGCAAACAAAACTTTCTTCTACACAGTGACCTCTTCAACCATGTCTAAGTAAATTTCATCAATACTGTTGAATGTCTACTACATACTAGGCACTGCTTTAAGCATTGTGGCTAGAACAATGAAGAAGACATGAGTGTGCCACCATGGAGCTTATACTCCAACTGGGGAAGATACAGTCAATAGATGAATAAATAAATATAACAAAATATACAATAATTTTGACTAGTAAAAAGTGATATGAGAAATTAAAAGGGGGTAATGGGTAATAATATGAGGGCAATATGATTGAAAGAAACCGAGATACACAACAGACCAGAGAGTAATTTGAACAGAGTGGTCAATGCATTCTTGTCGAAGAGATCATATTTGAATTAGGGCATTAATGATGAAAAGAAGTCAGCCATGGTAAAACTGGTGGTGCAGGTAAGGGTGGGATATATTCCAGGGAGAGGTCAGAGCAGTAGCAAAGGCTCCGACATGGGAATGAAGCCTGTTTGAGTTCCAGAAAGATATATACTGCTGGAGCATAATACAGGGAAAAGTAGTAGAAAATGAATTCAGAGAGATAGGCAAGTACCACATCTTATAAAATGTGCTCAGTGTAGTCAAAAAGTATGGGTAGATATTATATGACTTAAGTGATACTCCAACACCATCAAAATGAAATTTCATAATTATTTCTATATAGTATCTCCCTTTATCTTAAGTCTTTTTACCACTTTGCAATTCATTTATGGATTTTACTGATCTCTACAACACGTTATTCATGACGTGTTTTAAGTTATGTAGCAGATAATGTTCTTGAGGCTGAGGACCCCTTATCACTCATTCTTGTATCCATAAAATGCCTAATTTAGTATCTTTATCAGGTATTAGTAATTATTTGTAGTCATGTTAAGTACCCTGATAAAATTAACCTGAAGTGAATGTTGTTGGATTGATTAATTGGCATGATTTATAACATTTTAGCAAGTAATTATTCCGTGAAGAGTGTTTTGAAGGTTTTTTTGTGATTTTTTTTGCGTATCATTGAAGTTTTTATAAATCATACTTGTAAAATAGTATGGAAGGATACATTAGATGTACTAGAGTATGGGACTTTATCTTATCAAACATCATTATCATACTTATATTAGACACTAAAACAATTCTAATGAAGTTAGCAAACCCAAATGGAAACCTACTGCAAATTGCAACTTCTGTGAACTTAATTAATGGAAACTCAGGTAGTCAATACCACCAATGCAACATATCAAATCTAAAGAACTACAAGGAGGGATCCCTGGGTGGCGCAGCGGTTTGGCGCCTGCCTTTGGCCCAGGGCGCGATCCCGGAGACCCCGGATCGAATCCCACGTCGGGCTCCCGGTGCATGGGGCCTGCTTCTCCCTCTGCCTGTGTCTCTGCCTCTCTCTCTCTCTCTCTCTCTCTGTGACTATAATAAATAATAAATAAATAAAAAAATTAAAAAAAAAAAAAAAAAAGAACTACAAGGAGACTGGGTTATTGAATTCCAAAGCTGTGCTTGCATTTCAGGGATAAGGTAAGTCAATGATGTGGGAAATAAACTTTATAGAACCCTTTTGCCTCTACTGTTCAATGTCCTCATCCCAGATCCTAAGATATAATGATATAAAACACTACTGTATCCTTGAAAGAACATTAATTTAGTATTTGAAAGGTTCTACTGCAAGGTTAAGTAAGGCTAACAGAGTTCTATATGAGAGATAATATTTTAAATACATTTAATAAACATGGACAAATTTAAGAGGAGAGGACTAGCATTTTCTTCTAGCCTTGTAAATATGTTTCTATAAAAAAGTCTCTAAATGTGGATTTTAACTACTCAGACTTCACTGTGTAATATTTTATTTCCTGCAGGTTCATAAAACTTAGCTTTTTATTTAGGTCAATGTGAATAATGTGAAATAAATGATCTTTGATAATAGAAGTTATTTAACTGGCCCTTTCCCTCCTGTGTTCAATAGAAAATGGCATCTGTACAATGGCACAGTTTCTCAAAAGAATACAAAAAGAAAACAAGCCCTACCTTTAGTTTTGTTGGTGTCCTCTCAGTCACAGAGTTTTGCAATGTCAGACCACACCATCAGTCACCAATGAAAATTAAGTTTTTTTTGTAAGATTTGAAAAACATAATAAAGAAATTGTTAATGGTAAGTATATACTTCTATATGTTTCTTTTGCAGTAAATGGAAATAAATAACATTCCTCTCTAAATTATAAAAATCTGCCACAATGACAAGTGCTCTAAGGAAATATGTCTTTATTTCTAAATATTTACTTTTTGAAAAGTTCCATGTACTCAGGCTGTTCCTTCCTATTTACCAGTTTACTTATTTTTTGTTAACTTGAGTATTTAAGCATAGTTACACACTTATAGGACTAGAGAGACTTTGTGTTCATTGAGTGTCTGTTGTTTTTGTGAGGTTTTCTTACTCTTTTGAAAAATCTGACAACAGCTGTGTACCCTCTCCTCAGAATAATACGCTAAAGCCTCTTCCCACAAATTTCCTTATACAGTTTCAGAGGATTTAGGATCTTTGATTTTGTTCATTCCCCTGTCTGATGTACAAAGAAAAATAGTTTTCTGCCATGTTCCTAGAACTCTTAAGAAAAGATATTTCATAACATCACTTAGTAATGCATTCCAAATGGTTCAAACCCTTTCTTAATCAGTACCATATCTCAGAAGAGATCAGATCTCATAAGTCAATGCAGACAAAAAACAATTGTCCTCCCTTTTCCTTGTTATTGGGTTAAATTGAACAGGTACAAAGATGGAAATGTAACTAAAAGTAAAAATCCCCAAATCCAGATTTTTTTGTGTGTCATTTGCATTTGAATAAAACTTTTCCTTTGAACTATCAACAAACTGATAATTATGGAAATTATGAGGTGAACTGTTTTACAAAACAAACATCTGTATTCGAGTTTTCCTTTAGTACATTCAGGAAAATTCTGGAGGCACTTCCTGAGACTCCAGATCATAAAGAACTGACGGTTGAAAGCAATGACTTTCTCAACAGATTTGAACATCTGCTCCCTGTCATTATTCTCAACATCTTATCTACCCTGCACTCACCCTATTTTCCTTGGTTCTACCTGAAATGTGGATGGAAGCAATCCTGACTCACTGCACATTCCATTTTGTCTTTACAGTTAGAAGCATTTTTCAGCAGCAGGAGTTCAACAAATAATTATTTAAGCACAAGTTTATTAGATTTAACCCCCGTGAATCAAATCAATGAGTTTCTTTATCCTTTTCCAATCTCTTAACCTTTAATTGTTGGTTTCCAGAGTCACAAATTATCCTGTAGATTTCCAACATTGTCCTTGAAAAGACAATAGGAAAAGACCCAACTATCCTTACTATGTAAGAATAAACATGGTAGCATTAAAAAAGTAAAAATGTATGTCATTACCATATGCAAATGTATGTCATACCATATTACCATATGAAACATTACTACCTTTATTTAAGGCAAAGTGAAATATTCTAGGATCTTTATTTATTCACTTATTCCTATCATTTCACTCACATTCTGCATGATTCTACTTAAATCATATCCTTAAATACAAATGTTAAAATACTTGTGTAATTAAAATAAAATTTTAATTTTCATGCCAAACATCTTTCTGAGAGTGAACTGGAATAATGGTGCATAGACAGTGTTACAAAGGATGGTAATTCACTTATATATATATACAAGAGAAATACATTAGAAACTTTAGAAAAATTTGCCTTTCAAAAATCAAATAAAATGATGGGCATTGGAATAAAATGAGATTTCAATCCACAGGAAAGTGGTAGAGTACAAACTACAGCCTATGAAAAGTATAGGGCTTTCTTTTTCTTTTCTTAAAAATTTAAAAGTTATTGAAAGAATTCTAATTTCTAGAGCATCAAAATCTACCAATAAATTATATATATATTTATTTTTTAAAAAGTAACTAGGGGCACCTGGGTAGCTTAGTTGTTTAAGCGCCCAACTCTTGGTTTTGGCTCAAGATCATGATTTCAGGATCCTGAGATCAAGCCCATGTAGGCTTCCAAACAGGAAGTCTGCTTGAGGTTTCTCTCCCTCTGCCTCTCCCCTCCTCCCATCCCCCATACACACACATGCTACATGCTCTCTCTTTCACTCTCTCTCAAGTAAATCTTTAAAAAATGTTTTAAAAAGTAATTTAATTTAGAACATTTTTTGAAGGAAAGCGCAGGGATTTTTCTGGAGTCCACAGGGATCTGAAAAGTAGAACAGAAAAGCACAATATCCAAAACTGAACCTGTTGGTTAGTGAAAAATGAGGAAAATTAGCCATTTGGAAAACTTGTATCTGCCATCATTAGCTTGGTATCTTCCCAACACTTAGAGTTTTTTGATGATATAATAGTGATACTAATAATGATTTTTTGAAACTTCATAATGAAATTGGGCAGTGTTTGGAAGATGCTCAGAATTCAGTAAACCAGTATTTTCCAAATTTATGCATGGACAAAGAATCCATTCAAAGTGAAAGATAGACCAATCGATTTTAATACAGCAGAATAAGAAATATTCTCTGATATAGTTTCAGAGATAAAATACATGAAGATATATTTTAGAAGTTGCATATATTGCTTTGTTTGTAGTCTATTCTAATGTAAGCTCCCTAAGGGTACTGGTTTTTTGCCAATTTGATTGACTGCTTTACTATAGGTACTTAGAAAAACACCTGATAATAAACATTTTATTAGATATCATGTGATAAAATATGTGGTAAAAGCCCAGGTGGCTCACCGGTTTAGTGCCACCTTCAGCCCAGGGTGTGATCCTGGAGACCTGGGATCGAGTCCCACATCAGGCTCTGTGCATGGGGCCTGCTTCTCCCCCTGCCTGTGTCTCTGCCTCTCTCTCTCTCTCTCTCTCTTTGTCTCTCATGAATAAATACATAAAATAAAAATATATATGTGGTGGAGAAATTGTTAAAAGAATCACAGGCAAGATTATATTGGCCATTCCCATCATTGGATATTTTCACCTATTTTCTTTCTAGAAATTTTACTTCTTCATGCAAGCCCCTGTCTATGGCAACCCCTATCAGTCCTATATTCTCTTGATATTGTATTTTTCTCCAGTGCCAGGATCCCCAAGCCTTGTTAACTCACCTTCTAAGGAAATCATCAAAATTCATATAACAAAATTTTATTGCAATATTTTTTGTGTTTATCTAGGTCTCTCATATCTGTGCTTGCCTTTTATGACCAGAAGTACTATATAATTTTTTTTCTCTTAACAAAAAGTACAATTATCCTTGCTCATGTCACAAAATATAGGGTTTTACCTATGAGAAATGGATATCATCTTGACATTTTTAAGAAAAGATACAATACCATGTGGTGTGTCCTTTTAGAAAGATAATTGGTGGCCTTGGGAGAGAGACAGACTGGACATAGGAACTTGTCAGCAGGCAATGGTGATAAGTAGAGTAAGAGTATGAATTAAGCAAAAGCAATTAGTTTGGAGCAAAAGGGGTAAAGCCTAGAAATATATAAGGGAAAGACATGCCATGTTTTATCTTAAATAATTACATATGAGATAAGGGAGAACTCAGTGATGACTGAAATATTACGCAAACTTTCAAGGAGAAAAAAATGTTATGCCTGAGATAACGCCTATGAGAAATAAACTATGTGTATGGAAAGTAAAAATTAGCTTGAAAATCTTGATGTGTGGTGCCTGTGAAACAATGAAATGAAGATGTCTAGGTAGCACTTAGAAATGTCTGGTTCTGGGACCTAGGAGAAAGACCAGAGCTAGGAAAGGAGATTTGACAATCGTGTATTACTGGGGGAAACAGGATTTGATAAAAAGGATGAAATCAATTGGTGAAGCAGAAAATGAGTTGCAAAAGTCCCTAAGGGTAGAAACCTATGACTCAATCTTTTCAGATGCTTTGGAATAGTGAAATGGAATAAAGAAACATATTTTTAAAGATTTTATTTATTCATGAGAGATAAACAGAGACATAGGCAGAGAGAGAAGCAGGCTCCCTGTGGGGAGCCCGATATGGGACTCAATCCTGGGACCCTGGGATCACGCCCTGAGCTGAAGGCAGATGCTCAACCACTGAGCCACCCAGGTGCCCCAAAAAACATTTTTTAAAGAACAAAACCAAAGAAAGATTTTTTTAAAATGTGTCCAATTATCTATGTCAATGTCCACAAAAAATTTTTCTAATTGTGGCATATCAACTACATGGATCATGATTGAATCATAAAGAAAAATATCTGTAATACTAGACCAAAGATAAAATAGAATCATAAAATACTAGATGCTATGTAGTATATAATATTACTATTGCACTCCTATAAAAATATCAGCATATAAATAACTTTTGAGAAGCAAGAGATTGATTAAATATGGGCTCAGTGATGAGATTGAATATAAATAGAAGCTTTGACAATATTTTATGATTCATAAAGGGTTTTTTTCCTAATTGTCTAAACTTCAGTTTTCTGATTTGTAAGTTAGGATTAATAATAGCGTGGAGAGGATTAAATGTGATCATTCATGTGCTTAGCACATGATTAGCACTCAATAACTGTTAGATATGATTATTAATTTTGATTATTCTTAGAAAATAGAATAAAAAGCAAAATAAACTTCTATTTTTGAATGGTTGTCACTTTTAAGAAATTGTGGTCAGTCTTAACTTCTGCATCCTGGGCAAGTTAGTTTCTCTGTGTAAATAGCAATAGCACTTAACCAATATATTTGTTGTGGAAATATAATGAACAGGGTAAAAACTAGAATAGTGCCTGCATATATTTTTATTGTGTTTATATAGAACTCACTTTTTTGTTAGTGTTTGTAATATCCTTGTTATTATAAAATTGGAGTCATTTTATGAATTTCTTAGGATTTTTTGAACTAAATGTTTAAAAATGCAGGTGGTTCTTGAAACATAAATTCAAAACAAAAATGTCCAGTGAAAACAAGATTTACATGGGCTATCTTAACCTTCAAAGGTTTTCCGCTTTTCAGCTTGGAAGATCACAGACCACTTATTTTCATATTCTCGTCATTTTGTGCATTATTTTTTTGCTTCAGTGTTTAGGAGTTCTGTGATACGATGCAAAACACAAACCATCTTAAAAATGGGAATGAATACTCAAGAAAATTTAATCTATGAGTTACATAATCTTAAGGTCTAGCAATACAAGCTTTTCACAATTTCTACACTTGAATAAAAAAAATGAAACGAGAAATGTCAAGGGTAACTTCAGCTTTATTCACTATTATTTATAACAAACCAGATCTTTCTGAAACTGGGAATAAAACTAAGGCACGAAAAGAGAAAAACAATCTCAAACACAAAATTTGTGAGTGAAAAAAAAAATAAAAACAAAATAAAAACAAAATTTGTGAGTGTACAAAATAACTTTATAAAATTACGGTATTGTTACTATTTTTTTTTTAAACAAAATAAGGCACCCTGCTGGTGAACCCTGGATCTCATATGCTTATCCTTTACAGTAACCAATAATTCCTGAGGAATACAAAAAAAATTAAAACACATCCTCTTTATCCATTACTCAGCAATTAGAAACGACAAATACCCACCATTTGCTTCAACGTGGATGGAACTGGAGGGTATTATGCTGAGTGAAATAAGTCAATCGGAGAAGGACAAACAGTGTATGTTCCCATTCATTTGGGGAATATGAATAATAGTGAAAGGGAATATAAAGGAAGGGAAAAGAAATATTGGGAAATATCAGGAAGGGAGACAGAACATAAAGACTCCTAACTCGGGGAAACGAACTAGGGGTGGTGGAAGGGGAGGAGGGCGGGTGTTGGAGGGGAATGGGTGACGGGCACTGAGGTGGACACTTGACGGGATGAGCACTGGGTGTTTTTCTGTATGCTGGTAAATTGAACACCAATAAAAGTTAATTAAAAAAAAAATTAAAACAAAGTCATTCTGTTGGAGGACACGTTCCTGTGCATGCCTTTTAGGAATTCCAAGCCAAAATCAGATCCATTTGTTGATGTTCTATTGATACGGGAGAGCTTGGTTCTTGTCTCACAGAGTCCAAGAATGAATCTTGCCAACCACAAAGTGAGCAAAGTAATAGAAGTTTATTAATCAGAGATACAGAGAAAGCTCTCAGAAGTGAGAAGGGTCCTGACAGGGTTGCCACTCAGGGTTATTATGCCCCCTCTTTTATAGGAAACTGACCAGGGAACTTGATGAATTTCTTGTCAATATCAGGGTGGATTTGTAAATACCATGTCTATATTTAGAACAAACATGGTGGACTTGAAACAAACTATATATATATATATATATATATATATATATATATATATATATATTTTTTTTTTTTTTAATATGAGCACAAACAAGGTGCTCCCTTCTCTCTTGTTAATATCTCCTCCATAGCAATTCCCTACATCTGGGATTTCTGTGCTTATTTAGTAGCCATTAAAGGCGATACTCTTTAACATTTTAGAGCTAGGGAGCCAGGTTTACTTTTCCTGTTTTTACTGTGATACCTGTTTTCTTGAGATGGGTAGGAGCTGGACTCTGGGGCCTTTCCCTTATCTTTTCCTGCGTAGCCCCTTTTGCCCCTAACTTGTTCCTACATCACTATTACAGTTGCTAAAATATCCCTGTAATTATTGTGACAAAATTCTACATTCTGTAATAACAGAATATACTTTTCACTTTGATAGCAAGAGAGCAAGAGATAAATTTTATGCAGTGCTTAAGAATCATGGATCCTAAAGTCAGAGCAGTGTCTTCAGATTTAACTCTGTCACTTTATTGTTGTGTGACCTTAGCTAAATGTTCTAATCTTTCTGAAACTTAGTTTTCTCATTTGCAAAGTGAAAATAATTACAATAACCTATAATAGTAATGCAACTCTTAAGGCTGTTAGGAGTAGTAAGTGAATCAATACACATGTAGTACTTAGAACAGTGGCTAGCAGGTAGCACACAATAAGCATTATCTATTAACAAATACAGATGCATGTGTTTACGGGTCTTAAAGCCTGTAAATTTGTGCAAGTAATTTTTTTCTGATGATGAACCAATAATCACCCTGAATACAATTTCCCTATCGCATTTTGAATTATGGAATCTGGACCACCACAGTTAATGCTGCTTTGCAGAGGTGTCTCTAGTTGATTATGGAGAAGTTTTGGAACAGGTCAATAACTTAATATTTCTCTTCAACCAATTATATCAATACATCTATAATATCCTCCATAAAATTATAAATCATTTGATGTTTTTTAAGCAATGTGGTAAGAAACAAAGCAGCGTAAATATTTTACATGCTCAATAGAATGTAGCAAAAATGGTACATTCTTTGTTAGAATTTTTTTTAAGATTTTATTTATTTATTCATGAGGAACAGAGAGAGAGAGAGAGAGAGGCAGAGATACAGCCAGAGGGAGAAGGAGGCTCCATGCAGGGAGCCTGACATGGGACTTGTTCCCAGGTCTCCAGGATCACGCCCTTTGCTGAAGGTGGAACTAAACTGCTGAGCCACCAGGGCAGCAATCTGTGAGAGTTTTTAAACTTGCTCTTTGGGATAATTTTCTTCCTTCTGTGTTTCTTAGTAGTTGTGTGACCTTATACTAGTTTTATTTTTGTTTTGTTTCAGTCTGTATCTCAATTTCTTATCCAGAGGAAATAAAGTAGATAACAGTGTGTTCTTCATGGTGTTTTATGGAAATATAATGAAATGACACATAAAGACAATTACCTGAGCTATAATATAGCAACATTTAATTGTTGACCTTGTTATTCAGGTCCCAAATCAGGTTGTACTATTCATTCTCTTTTTCCCAAGAGTAATCTTTTGGGATCTACCTTCAGCATGCACTCTAAACTCCACTATTTTCCATCATTTTTATCCTACACCTGCAAAGTTGCCATGTAAGTTACAACATGTTACTCCAAGTTTATTCTCACAACAGTTCGCAAGCTCCAGTGCTTCCTCATTGCATTTAAAATAACATTGAGAGTCTTTAGTAAGGGCTGGCTCTTCTCCCACTTATTGGTAACAAACTATCTACCTTCATCTCCTTGATGCTATTTGAATAAGTCAAACAAATTTTCACCTCATGATCTTTCTGCTTGACACTTTGGGTTTGGCCAATTATTGCCTGACTATAAAACATGACTCAGTATTTCAGTTAGGCCTCTCCCCAAAATTCATCTACCTCTTAGTTCCTTACTGTCCTCTATCATTCTCTCTCTACTTGATACATAGTTGTGAGCTTAATGAGTCTAAGCACTCTGTTTTACACAGTGAGAGCCCCACTCCTAGAAGAGTGCCTGGTAGGCAGCAGGTATTAATATTATTTAATAAATTTAATTGCCATTATAATAATTATCTGAGTAAGGGCCAGAATAGATACATTTCTTTTTCTAATTATTGAATTATAACTGCTTATAAAGTTATAAACTTTAGAAAATAAAGTATTTGGCAAAAATTATATTGTCAAGAGTCACCATTCCCCACCTGCATTCCAAGAGATATAATTGAAAATTTGTGACAAATTTCCTTTCAGAATACTTAATGCATTTCTATTTTTAAAGAATTGAGATAGTAAAGCAGAAATCATTATAGCTATTCAAAACAGGAATATGTTTAATAGAGGTTATCAGATACTTATAAAATCACTGAGTTATGAATAACAAAAAGTTACTGTTAGCTCCCCAGCTGCCATTTCCTCTGGAGGTGTCAGGCAGTTGGGGGAATCACAGGAAGCTTCAGAGGATGATTACAGCGGTTTATAGCAATGCGCGGTAGATTACAGAAAAACACCCTGAAGCCCTGCAAAAATTTCACTTCTGTCAAAGTGCATGCTTGTCCACTAATGCTGGAGGAAAAATAATATGCCCCAAACTTTCTCCCTTATTCTTCTCCATCTCAATAAATGGCATAACTTTCTGCCAGTTGCCCACACCAATTATCTAGATGGCATTATTAACCTTTAATCTCCTCCTCAAATTCCAGTCCTGAGTACTGTTTATTTTACTTCCAAAGTTATCTTAAATGTCCCCTTTCTTTCCAGCTTTATTTGTAGTAACTTCCCTCATTCCTCAATTGTTGCAACATTCTACATTCTTGCTTCTCTCCAATCTATTCCCTACATGGGAGTCAGAACTTTTTGCATTAATTTAAATGAGAAGCACTTCCATTACACTTAGGGTAATACTAAATTTTTGAAGCACCAGATTTAGCAATTGACTATCTAAAATGAATAAAAATTTTAACATAAAAGGAATGTGGTTTATTTTCTCTAGAAGTAAATTGGATAAAGATATTTAGCAAGGATTTGAATTGTATATCTGGAGCATTGGTCAGGAATAGAAAATAATCATAAGTAAAGGGGCAGGAATCAAGAGAATGATTTATTCTAAGAAATCTGACCTAATGATAATAATCTTCCCAATACACTAAGTTCTTAAATAAATTGTAATAAGTGAAAGTAATATTCAGTGATTAATTTATGAAATGGAGCACATAAATTCTGAAGGTGAAGAAGAAAATGCAAAGCAGAAAGTTGTAAAAAGAAGAAAATAAGATCCAGATGGCAAGTCTCTTCAAATTGAGTTAGATACTAGAGAAATATCTAAAACTTCATGCAGTGATTCTAGCTAGACCTTAGTACTTCTGCATGCTAGTAAATTCTCACCAGTCTTCTCATTGATTACCAGTTGGATGTTAGAAATCTGCTATAACATAGACACACACAAACACACACACACACACACACACACACACCCTCTATTATCTATCAAGTTCTAAAATCCTGACAACTTCAATTTAAAGAAATTAAAAATTGTAGGAGCTATTCATTATAGTTCTCTTTGTACGGATTTTTTTTTTTTTGCTTTAGCTATTTGATCACTACTTTTAGCACTCCAATTAAGTAATTTAGTATTCCATATAACACATAAAAATTCAAAGTGATGTAAAAATGTATTGGTTATCAAAAATACGCTGACCTAAATGTAATTGTATTATAATTTTTTTTAATTTTCTTTTGCCAAACCAGTCTTTTAATTTTTTTTTTTTTTCATTTTACAGAAGCAGTCTTTTAAATTTATCTACTAATGCCTCTGAGGTCAAAACCTGTTATTTTTTCTCAATCCTTTGGCTTTAATATGTTATTTAAAGAAACCAGACATCAGCTTTAACATATCAAATGAAGCCAACTATGACCCAGGTATAGGCTGACCCTTTCATAGTCCCCAGTTCTCCTATTTTATTTAACTAGGAACATTTGTTCACAGATACTGATAGGAAATTGACAAATGCTAAGTGACAAGCACCTGGTACTTATTAAGCAAGATCTACAAGAAATCATAGATCATATACCTTTGTTAAGCAATAAAACTCAATACAAAGAAACACATTAAAGTACCTTTCAAATATATGAAAAATATTTATTATAATGGAAATACAATCAAACCACTGATTTTTCTAAAAATAAAGTTTAATGATTTCCTTCTTCCCCCATCCTAGGAACAACATCGTCACCATAATTTTACCAGTAACAATTGCTGCCTTTGGTTCACCAGTTGCTCTTCAGCAATCCCATTGCAACCAACCACTATACACCTGACTCAATCTAGCAACAAAGCAATCACATGCTAATATAGGGATCGCTATTATTGAATAAACTTTCTTCTCTGTAATAAGAAACAAGATAAAACCATTTTTTTTAGAAAGTCAATCTAAAGCTTTAAACAGTTAAACAGTAGCTTGACCAAATAGAGTGTTCAGTACTAGGAAAAGAAAGGAGCTGAAAGCAAAAGTAGAACATTGATTTGCCAGTGGCATCTGATTTTACACACTTACAGAACATCTTCTCTATGGAAATTCTGCTTTTCCAAATGACCCCACAGCGTCTGCCTAAATTTTTCATATTGTTTTCTGTGGATCAAAGGTGCAACAAGAGTGCAGTAAGAGAATGTTTTTAAACTTATGCAGCAATCTGAATTGAGATAGTTATGGGCAAATTTTAACCAAAAGTGTGGGGAGGGGAAGGAGAATTAAGTTTCTCTGCCTAAGTATATGCAAAAATATCCCTAAATAGGGCACTCTTAACATATTTTTATTTGCTTCCTTTAATACAATGGCATTTTATTCAGTTATAGATAATCTTTAGAAATTGGCCGGCTAAAAGATTTCCATATGGTAAGTGGTCAATTATAAGATCAACCAACAGATACAGAGATGACCATTCAAAACATCATAAGTAACTTTATTTGAAAATATTTCATTTCCCCTCAGTATTATTAATATCTGTGAATAGCTTGTATCCCAACTCCATGTCCTAACCTCAGTGAAATATTGCTTTGGGAGGGAGTCCTGAACATACCATCTTCTAAAAAACAACAACAACAACAACAAACCCACAACCAAATCAAGTAAACTATTGTATTATTCAGCTTAGGCTATAACAAAATATTACAGACTGAGTAGTTTAAACAACAGAAATTTGTTTTCTAATAATCCTGAAAGCCAGAAGTCCAAGATCAGGGTACCAAATGGTTGGTTTCTGATGAAGACTCTTAGCTTGTAGGTGGTTGCCATTCCATATGTGCTCACATAACTTCCTCTTACACATAGAAAGAGAGAGTAAACAAGATAGATGGTTTCTCTTCCTAGAAGGACACAAATCCTATAGGATCAGAGCCCCTCTCTTAAGACCTCATATAACCTTAACTACTTCCTTAGGGGACCCATCTCCAAATATAGCCACACTGGAGATTAGGACTAAAATACATGATTTTTGGAGTCAAGCAAACATTTAGTCGATAAAAAGCATGTTTTGAAGATATGAGAGAAATAATGAGAGAAAAAAGGAAAACCCAGGAGCTCTGTTTTAAGTATTATTTAAAGTAGTGCATACTTTCAAATGTAAATATGATACATTCAATTATCAACATAAGAAGTGGAGAATAACATGTAAGCTTTGAGTATGGAAACATTTTTATTTTAATAAACCTTGCCTGCCAAATGTTATTATAACATATGTAAGATGGAATGAATTTCAGCAAAAATAGATACTTTTCAATTTAAACATAAGGATGCAGCATTTGGAACTTTTGAATTCTATACTAGTTGTTTAAGTAACACAAGTCACGAAAATAAAATCACAACAGAATGAAAGAATGGGTTTTTTTAATTTATTTATACAGCAGTATCAGCAGCAGCCCTCAATTCATGCAAAGTTCAGATACAGGTTATTATGAATCATGCCGGTGCAGCTTTATGAGTAAAATGACCCTTGACCTTCACATTTCCAGATGTTGCTATTTGCTGTTTAATAGTCAAAACAGAGCTCTGACCCACACTGAGTACTGGCAGGAACTCAGAGTACAGAAGATATGGCTATTTATTTTACATATCAACAGAGTTTGGGCGTGTCCCCCGTCAATATATTCTCATAAATCACTATTATGCACATGTTTTTTTTAAGGATTTGTTGAATTAATGGCTGTGCATTTGTTCCTTTTTTTCTTTCTTCCCATCTCCCTGTGGGTAAATTGTTTCAACTCTAACTTCATTCAAGAAAGGTTGAGAAAAACAATTAACATTAATTCCTCTGTCTTTCTGTATCAGAAGAGAAGTTCTGAGCAAATGTAAGAGAAGTATCCACAAATGTAGATAGATGTAAACCAGGATTTAAAAGTAGTGCTAAGTAAATATGATGTAACACATGTCATTTCATTTAGGAAAATGGGTTTCAGACAAAATTCATATCATTTGCCATTTTTCTTTCTTTTTTTTTTTTCTTTTTAGAATGCATTTATTTGAGAGAAAGAAAGCACAGGCAGAGAGAGAAGGAGAAGCAGACTCCCCGCTGAGCAAGACACCTGATAAGGGCTTAATCCAGGACCCTAGGATTATAACCTGAGCCTAAGGCAGATGCTTAACAGACTGAGCCACCCAGGTGCTCCACTTTTTAATGTAAGAAATACATCCCTAAAATACAGCATGAAAGTGATTATTAAGAATTCGTGTTTGTAAAGGCACTCTTACAGGAAGTGAATTTGTTTAATCCCTTAATTTATCTGTAATTGGAGAAAATATTTTACTTCTTTAACAGCCAGCAGAGACCTCCATTATCGGTAATTTTAGATTAAAATCTCAAAATTGGGGAAAAACAAAACAATAAATTGCTACCACATATTAATATATATTTAATACATAATCCAAAGATTCTCATAATCATTCACATGTCCACAATTTATAATATATAAATAATATATTTATATCTCAGTATAGAAGGATATATGAACACAGTATTTGTTTAGTTTTAAATATATGCAACATATTTTGGACACCTGGATGGCTCAGCGGTTGAGCATCTGCCCCTGGTTCAGGTCATGATCCTGGAGACCCACGATCGAGTCCCACATCAGTCTTACTGCATTTGCATGGAGCCTGCTTCTCCCTCTGCCTATGTCTCTGCTTCTCTATGTGTCTCATGAATAAATAAATAAAATCTTAAAAATAAGTAAATAAATACATGCAACATATCTGTAAGTTTAATTAAAATGTTTAATCACTGCATTTACTTTTACAGAAATCCTTTTAGATTTTATTAATATGTTTATTTACTTTTAGGATGCCTTTTGAAAAGATATAATATTGTTTCACCTTGCAGTTATATGTGTGGCACAATACATGCTTTTCCTCCTAGTGATCAGCTTCTCTTCCTCTTTCTCTTCTTTCTTTTTCTTTTCATCCTCTTACCAGTGATGAGTATGTACTCTGTGGCACTAGGTCAAACATTTTATGTGGAATGTGTTATTTAAACCACACTGCATGTACAAGCACTAGCCATCCAGATGTGTTGTCTTTCTTGTTGAGAAGGAAATACAAATTAAAGGAGCCTTAATTCTACTAATACTTGCTTAATCTCTTAATTAGCTTTCTGGTTCTATCTTATTTAAAATTGTATTTCAATTTACCTGGATCACTTTATTTACCTCCTTAATTTTACTCTTATGTTTTAGTTTTGTTTATTCTAGGTATTTTTTAGTTGCAGACTAATTATTTTTTCTCTATTTCTGTGTCTCTCATTTATACTTCATCCACTTTAAGACTATATAGAATAATACAAACATTTATATACATTCCAGTCTAGATTACCTGGCATCAGATTTACTTATGCTAAGATATTTAGGCCTTTGCCATTAGCCAGCAAACATGGAGGAAAAATATACTTAACTTTCCTGACCACACTTAAAAATTTGAGCTCCTTCTGAATTTTCTGTCTCCATTCTCTGCTTTAATATTTATGATAATTCTTGCACTGAATTAAAATGTTGTAATTATTTCTCTCTAGAGTCTCAGTTTTCTAAGGTTGTCTCATTATTCACTTCTGTATTCTCAGATTCTACTTCAGTGCTTTGTACATAATCAAGGTGCAATAGTTGTATTTATAGAATAAGCTTTTTTTTTTCTTGCTAAACAATGATTTTTTCAACTCAGCTCTTCCTTCAGTATGTTATTCTCCTTGTTGTGGAATTTCCATGATGAAGACTGATTGATGGTAAACATCCTTAGTTTGTAAAAATAAAAATAAAATAATCACTCCTAGTTTGAATAATAGGTTAGCTGTTTGACACATAGTATGTCTCAATAATGTGATGTTATCTTTCCACACTTTTACAAATGCTGTCCTTGTAGTTGAGAATCTTGTGTCAGTGTTACTTCCAGGTAAAATATCTGTTCTTAGATTACTTTAAGATCATCTTTTAACTTTTGTGATCTTCAGTTTCATGGGTGCCTAAGTATCAATTTCTTATTACCTATTTGGGACACATTCTTAACATTCTCTCGATCAAAAACATTGTTATTCTTTATGTTATCAAACTATGCCTCTCCTCCAGTAAGGACTCCTAGTAAAAGTATTTTGGCCTTACTCCTTGTCTTCTAATCTATCATTTTTCTACTGCTTTATCTCTGTGTTGCACTCTGCGTAATTTCTATTCTGGATAATTCTTTCACTCGACTACTTCTGTCTTCAATTCCAATTAATCTGAAGTTTAAACTATTAAGTCCAGTATTTAATTTTAATGCCTAAATATTTAATTTATAGGTATTCACTTTGGTTCTTTTCCAAATCTGTCTGGTCTTTTTCTTTTTTATTTTGAATGTCTTCTTTATTTATTTAATCACTTACACGTATTTTACAGTTTATTAATTTATTTAGTGTTAGCTGTTGCTCCAAATACACACCAATCTCTGTGCCATATATTCCTTGCAAATGAAAATCAGGTCAGTCAGGGGTTTGGAGCTGAGTAGTCTTCCCAGAGTCCATTTGAGTACACAATTTCCTGTAATATCTTGGGTCTGCCTCCTCCAAACCCATACTTTCCTCTCCATTATGCAAGGATGAGGAAAAAGGGAATGAAGGCTTGTATGTTGGAAGCTTTTACCTACTAGGCCTAGAAGAGACATACATCAGTTTTAGACACATTCCACAGGCCAGGTTATATGGCCACAGCCAACCACAGGGAAATTTGGAAATGTAATCACTCCACCTCTGAATCTAAGAGGAGGAGCACCAGCTATGCCCTGTAGTCTCATCCAAGAATTCTCTTCTGCTTTACTTGACAGATTAATCATGCAATGTGTTTCTGTCTGCTGCTGACATCATAGTAGCATGGTTCCTCTTGTATTCTTGTTATTTTAGATTAAAAGCTTATATTTGGTGGGATTTTATATCAGAAATCCTGAGTTACCTCAGTTCCCAGACCTCACAAGTAAAGTAGTATGCATATTAATAAAAAAAAAATCCATGTGACTGGAAGCATATGATCACAAAATGTCTGGGGAAATATTTTTCTACCCCATCAGTAGCCAAACCTTTTATTTCCTGTTGAAGGCAGGCTTCTTTCTTTCTTTCTTTCTTTCTTTCTTTCTTTCTTTCTTTCTTTTTTTTGATTTACATTTACACAGAGGTTAGAGACCCTTTGAAAGTCTAGACTTCATGTCAGATTCTGTTTCTTAAATTTTCACATTCCATGTTGACTGTACCTACCTGACCATTAGCACTGAAGCCCTTCAATGACCACTATTAACAAAAACTACCAGGCATAACTGAAGCATCAGCACTCACTTCCTGCCCTAGTTTTCTTTTCTTTTTTTTTTTTTTAAAGATTTTATTTATTTATTCATGATAGTCACAGAGAGAGAGAGAGAGAGAGAGAGAGAGAGGCAGAGACAGAAGCAAGCTCCATGCAGGGAGCCCGACGCGGGACTCGATCCCGGGTCTCCAGGATCCGCCCTGGGCCAAAGGCAGGCGCCAAACCGCTGCGCCACCCAGGGATCCCCTGCCCTAGTTTTCAATTACAGTCTTTTGGACCATTATCCACAAAGCTTCTGGTACCGTTATAAACACCTGTCTTCTAGCATAGCTACGACATCAGTTCTTACTTTCTACTCTTTGTTTTTGAACCCAAAGAGTTGTACTTACAGTCCTAAATATTTCACTATATATTTTTGGTGATGTTTCCTATATTCTATCCAACATTATTTTTTGTCACAAGAGAATTTACAAAGCATCTTGTCTTCTATTGTTCTGAAACAGTTTTCCCCTTTTATCTTCTTTCCCTTACTTTCATGATATTTTAATAATTTTATTTAAGATTTCATTTATTTTTTATAAGAGACACACAGAGAGAGGCAGGGACACAGGCAGAGGGAGAATCAGACTCCCAGTGGGAGCCAGATGCAGGACTCAATCCTGGGATTCCAGGATCACACCCTGAGCCAAAAGCGGAAGCTTACTGCTGAGCCACCCAGGTGTCCCTATTTTAACAGTTTTAATAACCATAATTTAACAGTGTTTAAAGTTAGTTGTTATGATTGGTTTCTTCCCAAGATATAAAAGATGTTTATTATTTATTACCTCCAATTACTTCACTGCCTCCCATCTCACACAATTTTCCTGTCCATAATTTTTCTGTATTTTAAAAATTCAGCTAAGTCTTAATTAGATTTCCCATGTATATAACAGATTCTTTGACCACTGTTGCATCTAGTATCCTATTCCTTCTACTGTGTAGAAATTCTTTCCAACTAAATAACATCCTTAGTAAGTTTTGTTTTTTTCTTTTTCATTTCATTTTGTTTTTTTTTTTTAATGAATGTCTGTGAGTGGTGGCTTAATTTTTTTCATTAGAAAATGTCTATTTTATACTTATTTTTTCATCAAGTGTTAATTCACTTTTTTTTTCCTTAGGTAAGTATTTATTTTATGCCTACTCTTAATGCTAGTTTACCTGGAGCTGGAATTCCAGATTAATAATCACTTTTTTTTTTCTGAGCATCTTGAATGTAACATTATCTTTTGTGTTTTACTGATATCAAATTTAATATCAAGCTTATGGGATTTTTGTAGTTATCCTGTCTTTTTCCTCAGACTGTTTATACAATTTATTGTTATTTATCTTCACTTGGGACAGACTATACTTCTAGGTCTAATGATTTAAGATAATTATGGAGTATTTTCAATTTATATCATATAGCGCCTCTCTTTTTTTCAGAGACTCCAGTAGATTTTGTTAGACTGTATAATTTTACTCCATAAGCTTCTTAAGCCTCACATATTTTTTCATCCTTTTTCACTCTGATATGCATTCCTCTTAGTCTTTTCTTTCAATTAACTAGTTCTGTCTTAAACTGTATCTAAGTTGCTATTTTTTACCCATTAATGTGTTTTACTATTTTATAATTTTATTTCCAAAATTTTATTTTTTAAACCTATATTCACTGCCTCATGGTATCTTATTTTGAAGATTATGTCTTAATCATTTAATATGTTCATTTTACTATCATAATGCTTTTATAAATTCTTGACATTGTAAGCCTACTTTTAATTAATATTCATTACTTTTAATCATATGAGATTGTTTCCTAATGAGCTTTGTAATTTTATATTTTTAGCTCATAATTTGTCATGCATTTTCTATGGAAATATTTTAAAGCTTGTCAGAGAGCAAAACGAAGAACCCAGAAATTAACCCCCAAGTGCCACAGGGAAAATAAACATAACAAAACAAACTGAGAGTGTAGGACTGAGTCTTCATCAAGGAACTGCTAACGTGTACCTGGGTGTATTTCAGAATTGCTATTGGACCAATCACTATTACATAGCATTGGGCGGGGGAGAGGAGGATGGTGAGGACCCTCTTTTAAGTGGGTATATCAGTTGCAGTTATCCAATGCCTGTATCCCTATGGATGCTGCATATGTTTGGAAGAGGAATGTGGGCAGAGAGGACAGAAAAGATATCCCTTTGCTTCACAGATCTTCATATCAAGAGTATATGTACATAAAGAGCTTCATCTGATTGGATCTGATATAGATTGAGATCCTGAGCTTTGATCTGAACCTAATGCTATAATCAAATATCAATTTTGAGGGGTCTTGGGAGAAGATAAGACTATTTTGTGAGTAGCAGGAATATAAATAATGTATAGTCAAAATGCAGTTTGTGGTAGTTTTAAAACATACCCACAAATCCTTTAACACTGTTCTCATTGAGGAAAGCTTCTGTGTCCTCCTCCTTTGAATCACAACTGATATAAATAACTCACTTTGAACAAATAGACTACAGTGGATGTGATGGCTCAGGGCCCCTGAAGCCACCTTATAAAAGGCAGTATTGATTCTGACTTGATCACGAGGATACTTCCCTTTGGAACCTTGGGGCTACCACGTAGGAGAGGGCCAAGGCACATTGAGAAGCCATATGTTTGTGCTCTTGTGAATTCCAGGTCAGTTTGTAGACAACAGCCAAAATCAACTCACAGGCATGTGAAGACTCCTCCTGCTGATTCCAGCCACCAACCATGGAGTCACCCCTACCCATCACGTTTTCAAAGACTATGCCCCAGGAATCATGCAACAAATAAAACAGTACTATTATGCTCTTTCTAAATTCTAAGCCCAAAGAACCCATGCATACGTAAAATAATTGTTTTAAGACAGTAGCTTTGTGAGAATTTGTTTCACAGCAATAGAAACCCTAATAGGCTTTGTAAATTTGTATTTCTATTATAAGCCAGAAATTTGTAACACTTTATCCGGAAACTCTTGTGTAGTCTGGATTTAGTTTGTCTTGGCAGAGAAATGTAATTAGTTCAGGATGTAATTTTATATTTCTTTATCAGCTAGAATTTTCCTAGGTCAAGTTATGGTATACACTGAAGCCACACTTATTGGATGTTACACATGTAGTTACAAATTTTTAGAAGACATCTTAGATATAGTCCAAGGGCAGAGGGAACCATAAATATGCTTATTTGCCTGTGTTTGCTGGTGGATATTTTAGCCAGTGTTTACACTGAGGATTTTTTTATGGTCAGGATTTCATTTTCAAACATTGACCCTTCAGGATCCCAATACATAGTTCTTATTTCTATATAGATAGTAAAACCCAGGTCCCTAGGTTAGAGAAAAGCTCCCCATCTATCTTCACAAACTCATTGATTTAAAAAAGTCACAACACCAACTTCAGCGTTGGATACGTACTGAACTTATTTTGAACTCTGTCTTCTATGTGGAAAATAAGGAATTGTGCTTTCCTATATATGACCACAATTACATATGCACAAAAATACTTGGTATAATTTGTCTTGCATATCCAGTTGTTTATAGTAGAAAGATTTTCAGATTATCTATTCATACATATTGCTATCACATATATTATTTTTGTTATGACAAAAATAGTATATTTCAGAAAATACAGATATGCATAAGGAAAAAAGCTACATTTTCATAAATCAAATATCCATATATTACATTTTAAAGAGTTTCTTCTACAGCTTTTCAATTTTTTTGCTACATATATATGTTTAAAAAATGATAAATGATTTTATTTTACCCTAATGAAGTCATACCAAACACAATGTCTTATTACTCATTTTACTTAAAATATTTCATGGATGTATTATTCATGTTATTAAATGCAGTATATACTAATCATTTTTATTGCTTCTATAAATTTTTACTATTAGACTATATCAAAAATTTTCTGTTACTGCTTTAATGTTGGATGGTTATGTTTCAAATGTTTAAAAATTAAAAGCAGACATGATGATTATCTAAATATTTTGTTACATGTGCTCTATATTTTGGCTGAAGGTACAAGCTTGGTTTCCCTCCAAGTACAGTTAGTTTTGTATTTTATTTAGGCAGGCATCTTTCTTATATACCTCAATTTATATGTAGCTATTTCGCCCCAGCATCTAGCTTGTTAGGTAGATGTGCTACTTTAGTCAACTGGAATCAAACCAGCACATCCCAGATACTCTGGAAACAGACTAGCAACTTCCCAGATACCCTGGAGCTAGACTGTCCAATACAGTAACTACCAACCACATTTGGCTATTAGTAGCACTTGAAATGTAGCTAGTCTGAATTGAGTACAAGAAAATAACATAAAATATCTCATTAATAGGTATATACTAAATATATATATTGAAATTAGAAATCTTTGGAATATAGGGTTAAATAAAATAGAATTTTACCACTTTATTTGTACTTTTATTTTGAATACTTACTACTCAATATTATATAGTAGTCTTTAATGCAAGAATGTAGTCATTCTTGGAAGAGTAAGGGACCACTCGAAAGGCCAAATGGTGAATAGAAAGTGCAGAACTTTATTTCAAGGGGAGCCAGAGGTGGGGATTATAAACTAAACAGGTTTGTTCCTCGTCATGTTTGTCTCTTCACCTGATATTAGCTAGAGATGAAGTTTTGATCCAAGTACTTTAGCAATGAAAAGTTCCTTTATGAAATAAATTCCTATCTAGCTAAGAAAATGGTTCATTTCTTGGCCCCATGGATATGTCTGAGAGATAGAATTAATAATAAAATGTTACATTATACATTGTTGTAGCCATTCAAAATAGATATTTTTAAAAAACAATTTAGTAAAACACATTTATAGCACTCCATTTTAGAACCTTCCAGAAGTGGCTTTTTTCAAATTCAGAACAGGAAAAGAATTTGCCCTAATTATTATGGATGAGATCAGAACTGAAAAATTACATAACTTAAACATAATAAACAGTTGTTTTAAAATTGCCAAATAGATACTTGTGCTACTATGAGATGATACTGTTCCTATTATACTTTTATCTCTTTCAGGATCATATATGTAATTTTGCCATTAAATCATCCCCATTAATTTTCTCTTCTTTACTTCCCTATATTTTCTCACAGAAAAAAAGAGCTATTGTCATCTACCCTAAAGTCTATTCAGTGAGAAAAACAGATTTAATAGCAACAGCAAAGAATCAACAGATACATAAAAGTTATAATGCCTGGTAGCACATTGTTAAGCCATCTGTCATATGCATTATGGTTGCATTAGTCCCTTTATGTTCTCACAAAAACATCTTCTGAGTTTTCTATAAATACTGCTGTTTTCCACTGTAGTAGCATTCAAACTGCAATACCTATTTTCATAACATTTTCCACACTGTCCAGGTCGTTTTTGAAAGGACAATTTTAAAACTGTTCCATGCAAACTTCTATTATAATTTTTTTGAAATGGTGTATGTTTTCTAAAGTTTTAAAGATTTTTTGAACTTTTAGAAATATATTTTGTAAATATCAAGTAATCAATTTAACATATGTGTGTGTTATATATAAAAATATATAATGTTAATAGAACCTAGAACAATACTTAACATTCAAAAAATATATATTGAATGAATAAAATATATATTGAAAAATACATATTGATGACTTTGGCAGATCCTGATGGTTGGCTAATCAGTTTCCATCCCCAAGGATATTTTGCCTCTCCTATCTGCCAACAGTGGAGGCTAGAATAGTTGTCTCACTCTCTGGGTCTTATTACCCTTGGGCGGGGGGTCATCACATGACATAATTCTGAACAATAAGATGTATATGAATGTCTGCAAGGAATATTCATGAGAAAACTTTTGCTTTCTTATGAAAGGGTGGTTGGATGGTTATAGCTTGACCTACTCTTCCCTGCCTCTTCCTGTCAGTTAAGGTTATTTTTCCTGGAGCGGTGGTGATCATCTTAGGATCTTTGGGAGAGGTCATAACTGCAGATACAGAAGACTGCAAGATATTTGAGCTGCTATAGCTATTACCATCACCACCTCTTATTGTCACTTAATAAAAATAAGAAAAAAAACTAATTTGTTTAAGCCATCAATAGCAAGAGTTTTCTTGATAATGACTAAATAATAAATAATGTAATAACCCAGGTGATGATAATATAATAAAATATTTGAAAGCCAGGCAGTAGACAACACTCAAAACAATGATTGAAACAATTCATTGCTATATTGTATTGCCTCCCTATCTCAATCTTCTGATCACAGCTGCCCTCAAAGAACGATACAGAGCCAATGACTAAGACTTCCATGGTCACAAGTGTTGTTTACTATTATATACTGAGCAAGATATGTCAGTTTCAATCCCCTTACATAAAAATATGTACTGCAGAGGGTTAATCTATTAGAATGCTTAGAGAAAAACTTTAATACATTTGAACATAGATTACATTCCCCTAAATTCAGATCCTTTAGATGACGTGAATTTCACTTTTAAGAAGGAAAGAATGGTGAGAGGTACCTAATCCAATGAGCCAATGTTTTTATCACTCGTTCTTTATCTCTACAATTAGAAAAAAAAATGCAATGAGAGATGGAACTTGAATAATAATCTAGTTCCTATTAATGTTCATGATCTCCATTATAAGTATACTTTAATTTTTGTCAAGATCTTTATCATACTCTCCACAGTGTGATAGCTAAGGTGTTATTTGACATATGTTTTGCAATATTTAAAATATAATTTGTGGACACTGACACTTTCTATGTGCAGCTGCCAGATGAGGGGTTTCCCCAAAAATGAATTTTCCAGACCTCTTGTCTGCCCATGTATTGTAAAATAGTTCCCTCCAGGTATTTTAGCAGATTCAGGAAACAGTTTTGCTACCATTAGCTTCACCATGTTGGGTCAGAGGCGCTTCATAAACCCTTGCATGGTCATTTTAATTTTATGGGTTTTATTGAGAGAAAGTCATAAAGTAGTCTAAACCATAAAAGAATCAAAGACTAACATGTCTGTGCTTTACAAAGGCATATTTTCCATTATTTGAATATTTCAAGGTCTGAACCAATTTATTGAATATGTCATAACCCCTTTTAAATTTCTGGATCATTAAGACAAGGCGAGAACAATGAAAAATGCCCACTGAAAACTCACAGGAAATTGCCTGAGCAAACAGAGTGGAGAAATATTAAATATTAGTATTAAACATTAAACTAAGGCTATTTTATATTAAAATTCTAGTTGTGGAATATTTGCTATCTGAACTATCCCAATAAAAACATGATTATTTTTTTAGCCAGGAAGAAAGTTTTATTTTGCTTTAAATAATTAAAATATCTCTTTCTCATGAAAAGAATTATATAATAAAATAGTCTTAGGTCAAATATTCAAGGTACAAGTTTTCTGCAATATGAGTAATCATAACTAATATTAACAGTTACATTTCCTTCCACTTCCAAGGTAGGTATCTAATTAGAAAGATATATAATTATTATATATTCTGAATTGACAATAAAACATTTATATAATTAGATTCACTAAATGAATCTGCTATTATACTCTAAGAAAATCATCTCTTAAACATTTCATTATGAAGCATTTCATACATAAAACAGAAAAAACATAATATATAATAAAAAATATTAAATTATGAATACTTGTGAATCAAATAGCTTAATAATAGATTACATAATGTTTGAATGTCCTTATATTCACTCCTTTCTTTCTTACTCTCTAAAATTTTGTTTATTATTTATTTCTTATTTAGATCATTTTAAATAAATAATAGAATATAAATTTTGCCTTCTGTTGATTTCCATCTATTTGAATCATATAATACATACTTTTGTAGTGCACATTTGTTTTTCATGTTTGCTAATGTTTCCATAGTTATTTCTTCTCTCCATTTTTAATAATTTTCTATGTTTCTGTTCTGGGTTTACATTTTTCCTGGTGACTTTTATGAGAGTTTGCTAGATACTGTCCAACTTTTCAAAGATGCAACTTCTAGTTTATTTTCTCTATTGATTTTAATTCATTAATTACTGCTCTTCTTCACCATTTTATTTCTTTTTTTTTTTTAATTTTTATTTATTTATGATAGTCACACAGAGAGAGAGAGAGAGAGAGAGGCAGAGACACAGGCAGAGGGAGAAGCAGGCTCCATGCACCGGGAGCCTGACATGGGATTCGATCCCGGGTCTCCAGGATCGCGCCCTGGGCCAAAGGCAGGCGCCAAACCGCTGCGCCACCCAGGGATCCCCACCATTTTATTTCTTAATTTTGTTGCATAACTCTGTTTTGTTTGTGACATCTAAATTGGGATCGAAGGTTTACGTTTTTAGTCTTTTTAAAAAAAATTATGTATTAGATGCTATAATAGTTCCTATGAAGACCTTTTGTTTTAGGCTATAAAATTTGATATTATTTAATATCATGTATAATCTCAGTATATATATATATATATATATATATATATATATATATATATATATAGTGTGTGTGTGTGATATTTTTCTTTAGCACTTGAAAGACATTCTTTTCCTTTTTTTCTGCTATCTATGTTGTTGCTAAGAAGTCGATTATCAGTCTAACCGATATTTTTTTTCCGATATTTTTCCCTAAACAATACTATTCTGTACGCTATTAAGATGTTCTCCTTGACCTCAATGCAATATAGTTTCTATACAATTGGTTTTGCTTAGGATGTATTGGGTTTTGTGAATCTGAAAATTCACAGAAATCTCATGACATCTTGTTTGATGTCATACTCATTCAGAAGGTTGTGTGTGACTTTGATCAGTTGCCTGGGTAGCTCAAAGGCTGGACTCATCTGAAAGTTCATCACATGTATGATACAAAACTCAAACAGCTGGGAACTAGAATAGCTGGTCCTCTATGTGTTCTCTCCAGCCTAAAATCTTCAGGCTACTCATATTTATTTTATTGCTTCTAGAGCTCCAAAGGCACTTGTCCTACAAGAGACAGCTAGGTAGAATTTGTATTTCCTTTTTTTTTTTTTAACCTCTCCTCAGAAGTCACAAAGTGTCATTTCTGCCATGCTCTATAACATGAAGTTTAAGAGATATATATGGTTTAAGAGGATAGGGTTTAGTTAGAAGAGGCTGTGAAACAGGATATATATTGTTGAGGCCACATTTGGAAATTACAATCTACTATACGGTGCAAACCACCTGATAACTCTGCAGATAATTTCCTGGCTATATTTTATTTTGTAGATTCAGATAATGTACATATGAGCTCTGAATCCTCAGGAGGTTTGCTTATGATTTCAAATTTTCAGGGGAGTCTCATTCCTAATTTAAGACCCCAGTGCTTAAGTCCCCTTTATGGGTTGGATTTTGTGCTGTTATGGTGGTGGTGGTAAAATTTATCATTCATCAAGCAACAGTTCTTTACATGGGGTCTCCTGTGTCAACTGCCCACCTTGCCCTAATCAGATTGTAAACTCAAAGCACTCTTCATCCTTTCATGTCTGTTCAAACTCACATTTGATAGGTTTCACTGGGAGAGAAGTGCAATAGAGATAGGAAGGGAACAATGAGAGAACTTTTGGGGTTTTGTAAATGTTTTATTTCTTGATATGGGTACTGATTAAACAGCTAAGTTCACTTTATGAAGATTGATATGTACACTTGTAATTTGTACACTTTTATGTCTTATGCTCTACTTCAGTAGAATTTAAAACAAACCAAAAAATGAATGAAAAGCTGTGGATAATGTGAAATTTAGAAATGATTTCGTAGAGCTGTCTCCTATTTCAGCTCTTTAATCGTTTTTTTTTAGCACTTTAATCTTTTTTGGTTATTTCATTTTCCAATTAATATTGCTAAAAATGGATGAATGGAAGTATTGAATTTATCATAATAAATTCTTTTGAAAATGTCACTGTTTTTAATTTACCCAAGTCTACCACCATTTAAACAAGTGTATCATCCCTGTGAAAATAATACAAAATTCATGGAAACCTATACACTATCAAAGTATGCACCAAACCATATTTTGGTTTAAACTATCAACATTGAGAAAGAATGTTTTATCCATGATAGAACATATCTCATTAAGGATCCATCATAGGATGGATCTCTTATTTTTAAAAAAATGAGACAATTAGGTTTCCCAAAAATATGTGATAAGAGAGTACAACATTTTTATTCCTATAATTTACAAATTAATTTCAAAGAAATTATTTATTTTAGATTTTCACATGAAAATGTGTAATATATGTCTTATTACCATAGTTATCATATTGGTGAAATGGGTTCTACTAGCTTTAGATAAACACCCTACATTGTCTCTGGCATGGACTCTGGAATCTTATTATTTACATTAATATTTAATTTTTGCTATTGTTAATTTCATACCAAACAAATATATAGGACTTACATGTGAAGCTCTGAACCCACTGGTACTCAATAGCAAACCTGCTGTTTGCCATACTTAGCTGCATTGCACTGAAGAAGAAAGTTTATGACCCATTTGGCTTTACCCAGGATGAGGCTACTAGCTTGACTTTCAGCCCACCACTGTTCAAATATTAGTGTTTTGATGGTTTTGTTAAAGATACAGGAAATGAAAGTTAAGTTCTAGAATTTTTTTCACTTTTTTTATTTTAATCACCCAGTGCTTACAACAGCAAGTGCTCTCCTTAATTCCTCTCACCTATTTCATCCACCCCCGAACCTCCTCCCCTCTGGTAACCATGAATTTGTTCTCTGTAGCTAAAAGTCTGTTTTTTTTTTTTTTATTTCTCTCTCCCCCCCCCCTTTACTAGTTTGTTTCTTAAATTCCACATACAAGTGAAATCAAATGGTATTTGTCTTTCTCTGACTTATTTAATTTAGCCTAATACTCTCTAGCACTATAGATGTCCTTGCAAATGGCAAGGTTTCATTCTCCTTTATGGCTAAGTAATATTCCATTGTATATGTATCTATAGATATAGATATATAGATATGTAGATAAATAGGTATATGTATCACATTTTTATCCATTCATCAATTCGTAGACACTTGGGCTGCTTCCATTTATTGGCTATTGTAAATAATGCTGCAATAAACATAGGACTGCATGTCCCTTTGGATTAATGTCTTTGTATTCTTTGGATAAATACCTAGTAGAGCAATTGCTGGAATTGTAGGGTAGTTCTATTTTTAACTTTTAGAGGAACATTCATACTGTTTTTTACAGTGGCTGCACCAGTTTGCATTCCCACCAACAGTGCACAAGGGTTCCTTTTTCTCCATGTGCTCACCAACACGTATTGTTTGCAGTGTTTTTTATTTTAGCCATTCCAACAGGTGTAAGGTGATACCTCATTTTAGTTTGGATTTGTATTTGCCTGATGATGAGTGATGTTGAGGCTCTTTTCATGTGTCTGTTGGCCATATGTATGTCTTCTTTGGAGAAATGTCTGGTCGTGTTCTTTGCCCATTTTTATTTTATTTTTTTAAATTTTTATTTATTTATGATAGTCACACACACACACACACAGAGAGAGAGAGAGAGAGAGAGAGAGAGAGAGAGAGGCAGAGACACAGGCAGAGGGAGAAGCAGGCTCCATACACCGGGAGCCCGACGTGGGATTCCATCCCGGGTCTCCAGGATCACGCCCTGGGCCAAAGGCAGGCGCTAAACAGCTACGCCACGCAGGGATCCCTCTGCCCATTTTTAATTAAATCATTTGTTTTTCGGGTGTGGAGTTGTATCAGTTCTTTATATATTTGGATTCTAACCTTTATTAGATATGTCATTTGCAAATATCTTCTCCCATTCTATAGGTTGCCTTTTACTTTTATTGATTGTTTTTGCTTGTTTGGGTTTTTGAAGTGCAGAAGTTTTTTTATATTTATGTATTAGAGAGAGAGAGCATGGGGGAAGGGGCAAAAGGAGAGGGAGAGGGGCAAGCAGACTCCCTGCTGAGCAAGGAGCCTAACGGGGTTCGAACCTGGGACTCTGAGATCATGATCTGAGCCCATCAGATGCTTAATCATCTGAGCCCCCCAAGCACTCCCAGAAGCTTTTTATTTTGATGTAGTACTAATAGTTTAATTTTTGTTTTTGTTTTCCCTCTAGAAAAAATTCCTTTGGCCAATGCCAGAGAAGTTACTGCGTTGGCACTTTCCTAGGATAGTTATGGTTTCAGGTTTCGCATTTAGTTAATTCATCCATTTTGAATTTGTTTTTGTGTATGGTATAAGAAAGTGGTCCAGTTTCATTCTTTTGCATGTTGCTGTCCAGTTTTCCCAACATCATTTGTTGAAAAGACTTTTTCTCATTGCATATTCTTTCATCCTTTTTTGAAGATTAAATGTCCAGATAATTATGGGTTTATTTCTGGGTTTTCTGTTCTGTTCCTTTGATTTATGTGTCTATTTTTGTTCCAGTACCATACCGTTTTGATTACTACAACTTTGTAATATAACTTGAACTCCGGATTTGTGATACCTCGGGGTTTGCTTTTTCAAGATTGCTTTGGCTATTCAAGGTCTTTTGTAGTTCCATACAAATTTTAGGATTGTTTGTTTTAGCTCCGTGAAAAAAGCTGTTGACATTTTGATAGGGATTGTATTAAATGTGTAGATTGCTTTGGGTAGTAGAAACATTTTAACAATATTTTTTCTTTAACATGAGCACAGAATGTCTCCCCATTTCTTTGTGTCATCTTTAATTTCTTTCATCAGTGCTTTATAGTTTTCAGAGTAGTTTTTACTTTGCTTAGATTTATTCCTAGGTATCCTATTAATTTTTGATGCAACCATAAATGTTTTATTTCCCTAATTTCACTTTCTGCTGCTTTATTATTAGTGTATAGAAATGCAACAGATTTCTGAGCATTTGTTTTATATCTTGCAACTTTACTGAATCTGCTTATGATTGTTCACAGTTTTTTGGTGGAGTCTTTTGGGTTTTCTATATATAATATCATGTCATCTGCAAATAATGATTGTTTTATTTCTTCCTTACTGATTTGCATTCCTTTTATTTCTTTCTATTTTCTTATTACATGTTCTAGAATTTTTAATACTTCTCTGGAAATTTAAACTATAGGTAGGTGCTAGAAATTTGTTCAGTAGTCAAAAATTTATGAATTCCTCTCATATGCCAGGTTTTTCTCTACCATATGAATGTACAGAGATTACCAAGACATAATATATTGCTTTCAGGGAAAACATTGGACTTTTTCTAATGCAATAATATTCAGGAAAAAATTTGAAAAATATTTGGTTGAAAACATACCCCTCTTTTCTATCAATGACTTTATGTCTTTTTCGTTTTTCAAAAATAGTAAAATAAAAAAGTGTGTGATGGTTGGGATTGCATGCTTTAATATAAGTGTTCCTGGAATTTCATTTTATTTTTTAATATTCCTGGACTTTTAAATCACAATTCTTTCCACAATGCAGTATAGCATAATATTTGTTGGCCTTTCTAAGTGAAGGCCTATGCCTCAAGACAGGTGATGATGTGGCAAGTCCAGCCTCTATCCAGATCAGCCTATAATTCTAAACTAAAAATAAAATATAGTAGTAGACATTGAGGTTCCCCAAGAGAACTTGGCAAATGCCCTGTGTAAAGACCAACATCAGTTGTAATTAATGTCTTACGCATACCCCAAGCTTGGGCTTTTCTCTCTCTTTTTTTTTTCTTTGTACGTAAGACAAGTTATTCAGATCTCATTGGAAACTGGGCTTTTTTCCTGAAATACTTCTACCAGGGAGATCCACTGTCAAACATATGGATTGCAGTTGATAGTGATTAGTGTTAAATAGCAATTTTATACAATTTCAAATATATTTTGTAAATTCTACCAAAGGTTCTTATACAATTGAAAAGTTGAACCTTAGCTATGTCACTGATAAAGTAACTGAAAAAAAATATCTGAAACTTAAGGGAAATAGAAGCATTAATTTATTAAGATGAACACCTCATTAGTCATATAACTTGAAAATGCATCTATCATAGATGCAGATTGCTCTTTGGGTTCTCTGCACTAGACTGTACAATATATTTATAAAATATATGTTTAAGATACGCATTTTTTTTATCCATCCTTTCCTGAAAGACAGAGTATAATAAGATGCTATTCAGTTTTTGTCAAAACAAGTTGTACCCTACACGCTAGCCACACGAAACTACATATGTTTCTTGAATATGGCTCCAGTTCATGCTGGGCCTTCTGCCTAGAATCACATTTCCTCCAGTCCCTTCATCACACACATACATAATGTGATTTTTCTGCCTTGTAAACCGTGATTTCTCTTGCATTATCATAAGCTTCTTATATTATGTTGATTTGTTAATCTTTAAACTCCTCACTTAGCATAGAATCTGCTACATAGTAGATACTCAATGAAAGGAAAGAAAAAAAAGAGAAAGAAAGAAGGAGGGAAGAAAGAAAGAAAGAAAGAAAGAAAGAAAGAAAGAAAGAAAGAAAGAAAGAAAGAAAAGAAAGGAAAAGAAAGGGAAAATAAGTAACCAATAAATGGTATACATTCAGTAAAACACAATAATAAAGATTCACAATATTTCCTTCCCTTAAATGACCAGTTTGGAGATTTCAGAGCATGTAAAATCTAATGAATAAGTGAGCAAAAATGTTTTCAATTGTCACCAATTCATGAAAAATTGGAATATTGAAAACAATTCTAAGCATGAAATAGTGTGTGAAATCATTATAGTAAAGCAAAACTCAAATCTGATATTATCGTTGGTGAAACTGAATATCGAGAAGGAGAAGGGGAAAGAGAGAGTGTTTTATATATGAAAGAAAAATAATTGAAATTGAAGAGATTAAAGTGTAAGGCCTGTAAACATTCCACAAAGAATGAGTTTCCAGCAATGATAAGATTATATAAAAAGTTTCTTGGCATGATGCAAGCAAGGACACTTAAAATTTTAGAAGTCACAGCAGGAAAAACTATTAGCAGTATAAATGAATACATAAAGTCAGGTTAAGCATTTCAAGACCCAGGCACATGGCAGCTTTTTAGTTAGAAAATATATGAAGAATCAGAATTTTAAAAAATAATTAACCTTACAATTAAAAAGCAAATATAAAATATAATAGAGCTTAAGAATTCTTTTCTACTTCCAAACCTGAATTTAATAATTGTTTAAAAAGATGTATAAACTCTTTATGATTAAAATTATATTATTTGGGAAAGTCACAGTGCCTTATTGATGTATGTATGTTGTTTATATAATAATTGTTTACTACTGTTTAAAAAACAGAGTTTTGGTTCTCTTCTTTATAATTTATTTATTCATTGTCAGCATAAGAAAATCCCCTCGGGCATGTGAATGAATTTTGAAGAGTACTGTGTGCTTTCAGGTTACCCCAGTTTTTTCTTCTCCTGTATTTTTTGTTCAGAATCAAGTGGTATTTTTGGGATTCATATCTAGTAGGAACTCATTAATCTATGATTTTTCCCTTATTTGTTGCCATATGCAGAGGTCTCCTGGGTCATGTAAGTTATTTCAAAAACACATGAAGAAATGTTTCTATTGTTAATGGGTTCCCAGTGTTTATAGATCCTAGCTAAGTCTATCTAATTTGAATCTATTAGGTATGTAATAAAATTGTATTTTTCTCCTCCTAAAAAAAATTGCAGGGACACCTGTGTGGCTCAGTCAGTCAAGCATCTGCCTTGAGCTCAAGTCATGATCTCTGGGTCCTGGGATGGAGCCCTTCTTTGGTCTCCCTAATCAGTGGGCAATTTGCTTCTCCCTCTGCCCCTTCCTCACTTGTTCTCTCTCTCTCTCTCTCTCTCTCTCTCTCAAATAAATAAAATCTTTAAAAAAAAAATTACAGTGTTCTCCAATATAGCCTCAGTTGGATGGCTCTGGAGATTGGAGTGTTGCATGAATGAAACCTAGGAAAATATAAGTTTACTGTTCCCCACCAGATATTATAGACACCACATTTTAAGTTTAAAAGTTTCCTGTAATGAAACATTTGGAAAAGACTCTAAAATAATTTAGTGATGAAAAAATATTCAAATTAATTATGAAACTGGTAATTTGTTTCTATGCATGTCCCTTTTTATATGTCTCTATTATTTAAAATGTACTACAATTTACTCATTTTATGAAATGTGAGCAAAGTGTTGCAGAAGGAGAGGTGTTTGAGGGGATGGGGTAACCGGGGGATGGGCATTAAAGAGGGTACGTGGTGATGAGCACTGGATGCTATGCTATGTTTTGGCAAATTGAATTTGAATTAAAAAAAAAAAGAAACGAAATGTTTTCATTCAAATTCACCTATTTCCTTTTACAGTACAAACAAGAATAATGAAAACACCACCAGAAAATAACAAAAGTAAATAAAAACAACACTGATGTACACTGATATTAGACTGAAGACTAGAGACCAGTCTTATCACATTACATCATGACCTACTTGAGAAGGCATTTGGTAAAGAAGAAAGCAGAGTAGCAGAGTGGTATAGAGATGGGAATTCCAGAGGAAACCTGCTGTCTTGAAAACATCCAAAGTTCATGGGATTTGGCGTCCTTGTGTTCTGGCTTGAAGTCTATCATGTCCAAAGTGATACAACCATGAAACATAAGGTAAGAATTAGTTATATACCTTATCAAAACATCAGTTTATATATCGGTATCCCTAGGTTATCTACAGTGAGGTTTACCTTACACAGAAGCTCTTACTCAGCAAATATGCATACATCAGAAAGCAAGTGCATTTACTTATCCCTCAGCTGACTCTGTTTTTCCTTGATAGTTGCACAAGTATTTGGAAACATTTTTTAATATAAGTACATCTGTATATATTCATATTGTAAAATCAATTACTGCCTCTAGTCCCCAAACTTATTCTTTAGCAAATCTTTTATTATTTTTTTTAATTAGCCATTTGTTAGTGGAAACTTCTTACATTTTTAATTTTGTCTTTGTCTCTTTTTTTTTTCTTATTGGAAATTTTTTTTCCAGCTTTCCAAAAAGAAAAAAATCAAACAAAAAAGAAAAAAAATATTTGTGATACCTACGCACTAGAAATTAATATCAAATCAATATTAGAACATTAGGTAAAGTTGTCATAACTCTGAAAACATGATAGATTTTACTACTGTAATTTTTCTTTACTATTATATCTTGATATTTCCATGTCATTAAATATGCTTTGAAAACATTCATAAAACTTGCAGAATAATTTATGAGGTGGTTGAAGATGCTTTATTAAAACCTGACATGCTCTTATATAGAATTTGAATTACATTTAGTTTATCGTTATTTTAAATAATTTTAACATTGATAGACTAGCATTCCTCTTTAATTATTACCTCGGGATAAATTGTGAAGAGTTGTATCAGCTCAATTATTATCTATTTTGTTCCACGTTTTTATTGGTCAGTTTTGATTTCAGAGCTACAATCCTTTAATTACTAGAACTTTTGAAATGTCTTAAAATATGTATTTATTGGATCATATTCTCTATCCTTATTTTTATTTTACTCATGTTTCTGGGCGATCTCCCATGAGATTATGGGATGCTCATCCCCTAGTATGTTCTTACAATTATTTTCTCTGTATATAATCATCCTGAATTCTAATTGTCTTTAAATATTTTTTCTCACTTCATTCTTTTTCATTACTTTTATGACTCAATTTGTTGAAAGCATATAACTTATTTGATGACCAGGAAGCAATATGCTACACATCTTGTATGCTATTTTAATAGTTTTATCTTTATAGAGACTTTTTGCTAGACTGCAGTTGTGTCTAGGAAATTTGTTGACGCTTGGTTTGATTGTGACCCATAATAACTTTTTAAATTTCAAATAGTGAGAAATAGGAACTAAAATCTTTTAACACATGTGTTATAAAGACAATGAAAATAAAAATCAGGGACACCTGGGTGGCTTAGCAGTTGAGCGTCTGCCTTTGGCTCAGGGCCTGATCCTAGAGTCTCAGGATTAAGACCCGTGTTGGGCTCCCTGCATGGAGCCTGCTTGTGTCTCTGCCTCCCTCTCTCTCTCTCTCTCTCTCTCTCTCTCTCTGTGTCACTAATAAATAAATAGAGTCTTTTAAAAAAAGAAAATAAAAATTAGTGACCATAATATATTTAGAAGATATATAAATATTTAGGTTTTGTAAAAATACGTTTCTAAATAACCCATGAGTTGAAAAATGTCACAAGAGAAATCAGAATATATTCTAAGATGTAAAAATGGAAATACTGATATTTGTATGCTACTACTAAAGCAGTATGTAGAGGAAAATGTATAGCTTTAATTGCTTATATTGTTGAAATAAAAAGATCAAAGTCAGTGATCTAAACTTCTACCTTAGAAGCTAATAATAGGAGCAATTTCAACCCGCAGTATATATAACTCAATAATATAAAGACAAGCCAACCAACAAAGATGGGCAAGATACTTGTGCTTTAGGGGCACCTGGGTGGCTCACTGGGTGAGCATCTGCCTTTGGCTCAGGTTGTGATCCCGGGGTCCTGGTATTGCGTCGCGCAACAGGCTCCCCAAAGGGAACCTGCTTTGCCTTCTCCCTCCGGTATCTGCCTCTTTCTCTGTGTTTCTCATGAATACATAAATAAAATCTTTTTTAAAAAGGTACTTTTGTTTAAAATATCCATTATCTATCTATCATCTGTCTATCCATCTATCAACACACACACACACACACACACACACACACACACACACACACAGAATATTGATGGAATCAACTTGAAGGGGCTCTCACTGGCCAAACTGCGTAAGTAAATGCATAGAATAAATTGGAAAGCACTTTCTTAGAACAGAATGTTTGCTAATATATGTAAGACTAATGTGGCTAGATAATCATTGTTAGATCAAAAGTAATTGATGAAAGTTTGATGAGAAGCAAGATATTTAAATAGTCATAAAATATATCCCCATAAATTAATTATTTACTTCTAAGGAATACATAGTATCCCCTCAGTGAAAAAATTTGGTTGACCTTACCTTCAACAGATGATCAAAACCAATCATTCTCTATAATGGGGCAAACATTGATCATGTGCCCCCTAATACTACAACCTAAGATAGATACATCACTTTATTGCTACTCCTGACAAAAAACTCAAATTAAGGACATTCTACAAAATAGTGGGCGTGTATACTTTAAAAATATTAAAGCTAAGGATGACAGAAAAAACCTGAAGTGTTCCAAATTAAAGGAGACGAAAGGATCATGAAAGGAAATAAAATACATGATCCTGGATTTGGCAAAAATCTGATGAAAACAATGTTATTGGGACATTTGACAAAATTTGAGTATGTATAATAGATTGTAAATATTGTACCATAATTAAACTTCCATGTAAGATGGTTAAACATGTTAAAATATTTATGCAGAAGAAAGACCTTGTCTTGGAAATACCTTCTAAAGTATGCAGGAGGAAAGGCATATGATAGTTTCAATTTACTTTCAAGTATTTAAAAAAAATATTTCATCTATCTCTCTCTCTATATATATATATATGATAGATACAGATACCTATATCTTTATTATTTTTGCTTTATATATCTATCCATTTGGATGCAGAATACAATTGTCTAGCATAAGGGGAAAAGAATAGCAGCCAAATATAAATAACTGATAAATGTGGATAGGAGATATATGAGAGTTTATTTATCATTTTTGCACCTCTTCTTTAAGTTTGAAATTAGAGTAAAAATCAGTATTAGCAATTATCTACAATTTTGATGTTTTTATAAGAATAACACTGAGTGTAAATTAGGAATGATTTAAATTATATCAACTCTGTTTCTTATTCCTTTATTGAAATTAGAAATAATACAGTTTCAATTAGGGTAAGCTTCATGTTAATATGAATTTAGTTACACAGAAGTTGATCACCTCAGAAATAACTTTGATTTAATATTGTTTTAATTTTATTATCTCCTGCAAATTTTACAAAAGTTACTGTAATTTTTTTAAAGAACCCATTTCCTAAAACATGAGCTATTATGCCACTTATGAAAGGAAACAAAAGAAAGACGTCAGTAAGTGTTAATTTAGACAAGTGAAGAATGTCAATTTAATTTAAAACAATAGCAATTCCTCAGCTTCTAAATTGTTAACATTCATGGACTTTGCTTCCTGGGGTTTCATATTCAATGATCTCCCAATATATTGCTCAAAAGAGACATGAATCTGAGGAAATTGTTTTCATAATTAATCATAAATTATACTTGCTACTCTAAAGGCAATGATCTGTAAAAATTTAATTAAGAAATGAATAGTGCCAAGTCTCAATTCTGATTCAATGGCTCTTTGAATCATTTGTTCTATTGTATTTATTTAAATAAATGTCTTGGCAATAAAATGGAAAAATGTCATAATGGTTGTTATTCAGTTCAGAACTACCTACTTAGAATTTGGTAATGTTATGTAATTATCAAAATCCCACATAACTAAATCCAATCCTTACCAACCTCTCAGTATGGAAAAGCAGTTATCATACTACATGAGAAAACAGTCATATCATTTCCACTTGACTCCGGTTTTTGGAAGTCCAGGACTATGTCTCATACTTAATTTATTTCTAATAAATTTAACACAAAGTCCCACTTACAGTAAGTTTTGATAAATCTTAATGAATTAATTAACTATGAGTCAAAGATTGACACAATGATCTTCATACTATAATAATTATTTGAGCATATACCACGTAATACATATTAGTGACAGCGTTGGGAATGCAGTGATGAATATTATCTTTTATAAACTTAGAGATATTGGGCAACATAAAGACTTACTTCTCCCCTTGATGTTACATGTAATCAATACTCATCTAGTCCTGATTATGTGATTTCATCCTCACATATTTTAAAGCTGTTATGTGAAAGTTTGTATAATGGGGAAGTTAAGGATGTAAAGAAGCACAGTGCCAGTGGTTTATCTTGGAAAGTTTGAATGAATGTGTTGTTGAGAAAGTGACACCTATGCTGAGACATGAAAAAATGATTCTAGTTATAAAAATAACATATAGGGTGAACTGGGCAGTACACGTATACCTCAGAGATACTGTGTGTTCAGTTCCAGACCAGTGAATAAAGGAAGTAATGCAATTAAGTGAGTCAAATTAATTTTTTGGCTTCCTAGTGCATATAAAAGTTATGTTTCCACTATACTACTGTTTATTGATTGTACAATAGCATTGTATCTAAAAAACAATGCACATACCTTAATTAAAAATACTTGGTTACTAATAAATGCTAACCATCATTTGAACTTTCAGCAAATCACAATTTTTTTTTTTTTTTTTTACTGGTGGAGGATATTGCTTCCATTTTCATGACTGCTGACTGATCAGTGTGGTGATTGTTGAAGGTTAGGGTAGCTGCAACAATTTCTTAAAATAAGACAACAATGAAGTTTGGCACCTCAGTGGATTCTTCCTCTCAGGAATGATTTATCTATAGCATAAGATGCCTTTGATAACATTTTACCCGCAGTAGAACTTCTTTCAGAATTGGAGTTAATCCTCTCAACTCCTGCTGTTGCTTTATTAAATAATTTATGTAAAATAAATAAATACATACATACATAAATACATAAATAAATAAATAATTTATGTATGGGGTGCCTGGATGGCTCAATCAACAACTTTTGATCTGGGGTCATGAGTTCAAGTCTTACATTGTGCGTAGAGGTTACTTTAAAAAATGGTTTATGTAGTGTTTTAAATTCTTTTTTTGTCATTTGAACAGTCTTCACAGCATCTTCACTAAGAGTAGATTCCATCTCAAGAAACCACTTTCTTTGCTCCCCCATAAGAAGCAACACCTCATCCATTAGTTCTTTTCTGAGATTGCAGCAATTCAGTTACATTTTCAAATTCCACTTCCAATTCTAGTTCTCTTGCTATTCCCACCACATCTGCAGTTACTTCTTCCACAAGTGTTGAACCCCTCAAAATCAACTTTTTCCAGATTCCTGTCAATGTTGATATTTTTATCTCGTCCCGTGAATAATAAATGTTCTTAATAGGATCTAGAATGGTGAATCCTCTCTAGATTTTCAACTTCCTTTACTCAGATCTGTCAGAGGAATCAGTCTCTGGCAACTAGAGCCTTAGAAAATCTATTTCTTAAATAGGAAGATTTGAAAGTTAAAATTACTCCTTGATTCATGGGCTACAGAATGGATATTGTGTTACTAGGCATGAAAACAGTATTAATTTCTTGTGTGTCTCCATCAGAACTTTTGGGCGACCAAGCAGTAATATTTTGAAAGAATTCTTTCATTGTTAGAGGTCTTCTAGATAACTTGCAGCAGCTTCTACATCAGCACTAGCTGCTTCACCTTGCTCTTTTATGTTATGGAGATGGCTCCTTTCTTTAAACCTCAAGAGCTGACCTCTGCTAGCTTCAAACTTTTCTTCTGCACCTTCCTCCCCACTCTTGGCTTTCATAGAACTGAAAGAGTTGGGATCTTGCCCTGGATTAGACTTTGGCCTAAGAGAATGCGGTGGTTGGTTTGATCTATCCAGACCACTCAACCTTTCCTCATATCATGCTGTTTCAGTTTCTTATCATTCATATGTTCATGCACTTTTAATTCCCTTCAAAAACTTTTTCTTTGCATTCACAATTCATCTGTTTGGCACAGAAAGACTACTTTTCACCCTGTCTCAGCTTTCAACATGCATCCTTACAAAGCTTAATCATTATATTGAGTATATGCTAGATTCAAAGCAACATTATAAGTTCTGGACTATAAAAATAAAAGTTAGTTATAATGATGTAAGTATTTTAGTGAAAGAATGTGCATATGAAGTGGAAAATCAATGTTGCCATGAAAATCTGAAATTAAATAACACCTCATTGGAATTCACATTAAATTAGCTTAAATCTTTAATAAAATTTGTAGTTTCAAACTTAGTCAATTTCTTGTCCAGTTGGCTGAACTTTTTTTTAAATGCCCTAACTTCAGGTGGTTAAATGTGTTCCTATTCATACTTAGGTTAGGCAATCATAGTAAAATTATTCCTCAAGCTAAAATGATTGATTTCATTGAACTCACAGTTTCCTGCTATTAGACTGATTTTAAATGCAAATATAAACATTTTCTTTTAAATTCTGGGGATTGATGATGTACCATAACATCTGAGGCATTATATATCTGAAAAAAAATTAAAATACTCAAAAGTCTTATTCAAAAATATATATGTATATATATATAAAATCTGTCTTAGTTTGGGTTCCTCTAGAACCAGACTCTGTGACAAAGATTTGAATGCAAGCAGTTTATTTGAGAGATAGAATAAATATCTTTTGAGAATTTGGAGGTTAAGTCAGAGAAGGAAAGGCAGTAAACAGAATGAGAAATGGGTGCATTATCTAACCAGTCATCATTGTAGTAAGTGCTTAAATTAGAAAAAATTCAGGAATATATATAAAGAGAGAGAGAGAGAGACATACAGATAGCACCTGGGAAGAAAATGTTAGGATTGAAATCATAGAAGCCACAGAAGAAAAGACATCCTTGGGATCCCTGGGTGGCGCAGCGGTTTGGCGCCTGTCTTTGGCCCAGGGCGCGATCCTGGAGACCCGGGATCGAATCCCACATCGGGCTCCCGGTGCATGGAGCCTGCTTCTCCCTCTGCCTGTGTCTCTGCCCCTCTCTCTCTCTCTCTCTCTCTCTCTGTGACTATCATAAAAAAAAAAAAGAAGAAAAGACATCCTTATTTGAATATATAAACAAATTTTAAGTTATATAGTAAAAGGTGCTAAATTAAAAGAAAATAAATAAGGATCACAAATAATGTATTAATATTCATGTTTTTCAAGAGCATCTGCACATTTAAAACCATAAAATAAATATTCCAAAAGAAAATTGTATAAATTAACATCAAAGAAGAGTTCGTTTTAATAAACTATAAGTATACCTGATGATATTCAATCTCACTATAAGTTGAGGACAAAACTGATTTAAGACAAAATTAAGGAAATAATGAAAAGTCACATTACCTATACAAAATGTGAATAGATAATAACACTCATTATGGCAACTACTATTAGAAACTAAATTTTTATACATGACTCATTACCGCAAGTGAAACAATTTAGTGATATCAATTATAGTCAAATAGAGATAAAATATCTTCTTTATTTCAATGCTCCCATTCATGAGCATCTATCTCAGAAAAGTAAGAAGACATAGATGCACAAAAATGTAAAATGTGGTTCGTTGTCAAATTACATGTTGAAACCAAAAATTAGAAACCGAATGAATGTCCACTAATAGGGAAAGGGTTGAAAAAATACTGATTCATTCTTGAACAATGTGGAATATTTCCCTAAATGTACTTTTATCTATGCCATTGACTTGAAGAAATTTTCATGAGGATTTTTTTAAGATTTTATTTATTTATATATTTATGTATGTATTTATTTAGTGAATGAGGGGAGGAGCAGAGGGAGAGGGACAATCTTAAGCAGGCTCCACTCAGCACAGAGCCCCATGTGTGACTTGATCACATGACCCTGAGGTCATGACCTGAGCCAAAATCAGGAGTTGGATGCTCAACAGACTGAACCACCCAGGCATGCCCACTATAAGGAATGTTTAAAGTTAGGCAAATGTTGCTTGAAAAATATATCATATTAACATTGTAAAGCAATCACATTAAAATCCTGTGTGTGTGTGTGTGTGTGTGAAAGAGACAGTTTTTGTATATGGTTATATGGAAAAGGTGCTGGAGGAAACCCACTTAGTTGTTAACTTCAGTTTTCCTTTGGTTAGGGGTTTATTAGGCTAAGAAATCAAATAGAAATGGCCTTTTAAAAAGTTATCTTTTATAAAAATAGCACAAATGATCTCCTACAAAGACATGTGTAAATGTAAGCCTAGAAAATCAAAACAATACAATTAACTAAACTTGTTCGTATTCATGTAACTTTTTTTTTCCTGTTTTCATTAATCAGAAAGATTTTTATCTTTTCTTGGATTCAATCAGAGTCATACATTGCATGTAGTTCTCATGTCTCTTTGGCCTCCTACATTTTGTAGCATCTTTTAGACTTTCCTTATCTTTCAAGACATTCACAACTTTGAGAGGTACTGGTCAAGTTTTTTTTTCATGAAACCCCTCAATTTAGATTGTCTGATGTTTTCTCATAACTGGATTGATGTTACACATTTTTGACAAGAATATTAGAAGGTCACATGCCTTCTCAATACATCATATCAGGGGTGCATGATGCCAATGAAATTTAGGAGTTGGATTTTAATACATATGCTTATTTTCTCTTGTATATTGCTGTAATAAAAATATACAAGTTACATAATCAGTAAAAGAAAGGGGCAATAAATGGAAATTTGGAGATGGAGCAGTAATTAAATTGTTTATTAACCTAGCTTATAGCCCTTTACTAAATAGGTTTCTAGTTTTGTGAATTTTTCCCCTTTTTAATTTTCTTATTTGAATACACAGTTAAATAGTATTTATACTATTCAGAATAGAATAGTGTTTATTACAAATAAATTGAAGCATGGCAAAACAAAAGGATTCTCATCATGTTTAAGCTTCCAAATCAGTGTAATAAAATTTCTTTCCATATCCATACCAAAAGAAAGTAGTGATCTAAAAACAATACAGTGCAATTATTTTTGTGTTCATAAGAACAAGGCCATCAATCTGATATTCAGTTAATGGGCTTTTTTAGAAGGCACCATTTTCACTTGTGTTTTATAGTATAATGATGAAGGAGTTTTGGAAACCATATGCCCCCCCACTAAAAAAAAAAATCTTTAGCATTCTTTTTAAGAGAAATTGAGTAGTGTTTAGTGACCAACCTGGCACTCTTTCTTGATTTCAGATGAAACAAAATAGGCTGTCTTCCAATTCATTAAAAATATCTGATGCTAGCCAACTTTTTCCAGTTATTAAATGTGTTATAGTCCTCTATTGTACGTCAAAGCTACATTATATAAATATTACGGTAATCAACTGTGAAGGTCCCAGATGCATTGTAGAAGAGAAAGGGAAGCCTTTTATCAAAAGCCAGATCCTGCTTCCTGAACAATGATAGTTTCTTCAGTTTCTCTCTAGAGGATCGAATTTAGTTAGTATTCGTGGAATGGGAAAATGAAAAATTACTATACACATGCATGCATGTGCACACACACAGTATGCACTCAAACTTTTCAATGATCTTAATAAGTCTTTTTATTTTGTAGATATTTCATTGCTTTATTGAGACATATGTGCTTCAAGTGTATGTTTTAAGACAATTTTTAATGATCTTCTAAGAAGGAGTGCTATTGCTTTATTTTTCCTTTGAAAAAGGATTTTACCTTCTGCTGCTCATCTAAATTTTAGCATGAAGTAAGTATAATTACCAGATGTTATGGTAATTTAACTAGACCATCTTTAGTTCACCACTCATATTACTACTATTTTGTTTTCAAACAACAAGAAAGTTTACAGTGTTCATGTAGTCTCATTAACTTTAGTTATTTAATGTGGAAGCCTAGGGCAATATCTTTAAAAAATTAGATTTGTATTACTATGCTAACAAGAAAACTCACACTATCCCTTAATCATTATAATCCCTTATAAAAGTCTGAAAACTACCTTAAATGTATTTGTTTGGTTTCAGGCGTTGATACAAAACATATTTGTTTTCTAAGTGTTCATTTGGCAAATATCTAATGCTTTCTGACAGTGTATTAGGGATACAAGTATATCAAAAACATAGTCCCTGCCCTGGAAAGTCTTACTTTATTTGTTTTGTGTATACAATAACATAGGGATAGATATTTTTTCACTGGCTTTCACATGAAAAGAACCTTTTTGTATTCCTCTGTGTATGTGTGTATTTAAAGGGCTGAGAAGAACATTTTGAATTTGTTTTCAGGTTTGCTCTGGAGAGAGAGACCATTATGTCCAAACCTATGGTGAAGATGTTTTTCTATTGGTCTTTCCCATTAGAAAGGCCCTGAGGCCTCATTCCTTTCCCTGTTATACCATTAAAGTCAAAAGTTCACATTTGGCTAGATATGTAATTTTCATGTTTTTCAGGTTTCCCAGGAAATCCACGCAGAGATAACATTTTTCTTTGCAGATTTATAGTTGATCCTCTTGAGAATTCTATAGGTGAAAAAAATTAGGAAAGCAGAATATTACCAGATGCCTTGGGAAGCTCTGAAGCTGCAATGGCAAAATGTTGACAAAAGAACCAGGGCTTGTGATCTCCCCTTCTTGATCATTCATTAGATAAGAATTGTACCCAAGGTAGCTCAGTTGGCTAAGCATCTGACTCTTGGTTTTGGCTCAGTTCTAATGAATTTTGAGATCAAGCTCTATGTGGGGTTTCATGATCAGTGGGAGTCAGCTTGGCATGTGATGTTCTCCCCTCCACCCTTTCCATGACTTGTATTCTCTCTCTCTTTAAAATAAGTAAGTAAATATAAAATAAAATAAAATAAAATAAAATAAAATAAAATAAAATAAAATAAAAAAGTAAATAAGGGGGAATCCCTGGGTGGCTCAGCAGTTTGGCGCCTGACTTCAGCCTAGGGTGTGATCCTGGAGTCCCGGGATTGAGTCCCACTTCAGGCTCCCTGCAGGGAGCCTGCTTCTCCCTCTGCCTGTGTCTCTGCTTCTCTCTCTGTCTCTCTATCACGAATAAATAGAATAAAATAAGTAAATAAATCTTAAAAAAAAAAAAGAATTGTACCCAGGGAAGGTATAATACTGGGCAAGGTAGCTGCTGGGAATAAGGTGGCCTAGATCATGTATACATATTTTCATATGTATATAATTTTATACGTATGATTGTGTATATGTATTTGGGATATTTGTGCTTTTTCACAACATAAATGATCCAAGTTTTTATATGATAAATGCTTCATTAAAATAGTCATACATACGTAAATACTAATGGAAATGAACAAAGAAAATCATATGTAGGGCCTTTCTGAAAAAAACTTCCAAATAAAACAGTACTTACATAAATACTATAAAAAGTATAGTCTACCATAAATCCCTCTATAAATTCAAATGTAATTTTATTGAAATTATAAAGTAGCTTTCAACACTTTTAGAAAAATCGCTGAGAAATTTTGAAAAGCAGAGTCTAAATAAATCGTTTTTACAAAAAAAGTATATTAATATCTCTTAGAAGAGGACTATACAAAGAAATCATTAACAAGTATACATTAAACAAAAGGAATATGAAAGTGACAGCACAAATCACTGGCAAAGAAGATTTTTGGCTAAGAAGTGTTATTTAATAAAGAAATCTAATTACAAAATTTCAATTACAGCTTTAACATGTACGATAGAAACTTACTACAAGTAAACCAAATATATAAATTTACTTAACAAATATGGGTTAACAATATTGTTTTGGAAGTGAAGAATCAGAAAGATAAGTCTAGGAGGATATTGCAATTGTGGTATCTGAAAATAATGACAGTCATTTCAAAGGTGTTCCTGACAATTTGGCTTCTACATTTTTTTTAGTGTTTATATTTTATGTTCAAAATTCAAAATCCATCTATTATACATATTCTCCGTATGTTCAGTAAGGTAGAAGTAAAGATGAGCATGATAAGGAGAAAAAAATGAAGATATGAAAAACACCCAAATGAAACTTCTAGAGAATACAAATATAATAGTTTACACATAAGATATACTAGAAAGATTTAGAGCAGATTAGACAGTGTAAAGAGAATATCATTAAATTTGGATATAGGGCAAAATGTATACTATGAATCCCAGAGTAGACAATAAAATTAAAAATAGTTATATCTAATATGCCAATGGTAAAAACAAAATAGAATAAAAGAAATACATAATATCAACTATAAAAAATGGAGAAATAAATTAAAAAAAAGATAAACAGAAAATAAGCCATATGGGAGATTTAAGCCAACAATATTAATGACATTAAATACAAGTCTAGACACTTGAATTAAATGATAGATTAGATTAAAAAGGCAAGAGCTAACTATATGCTGCCTGAAAAATATCACACAACAAGTGGATTTTAAAAATTAAAAATGAAAGGATGCCAAATGACATACCATGCAAACCCTAATGAAAGGAAAGCTGGAGTGGTTATACCCCACATCTTATGGTAACAATTATAGTTGGAAATGTTGGTACTTCATTTTCTGTAATTAATAGTAAAAGTAGACAGTAAATCAGGATATAGAAGCCTGGAAGAACACCATTAACTAATTGAATATATTAACATTTATGGAACACTCCATCTAATAACAAAGAATATATGTTCTTATCAAGGGCACCCAGAACACTAAGTAAAATAGACATTATTATGAGCCATAAAACAACTCTCAATAAATTTTAGGGAATTAACATTATATAAGGTATGTTCTCTGACCATACAAGAATTAAAAAAACTTAACAACAGAAATATATCTGCAAAACTCTCCAAATATTTGAAAATTGACTCATAAATCAGAGAGAAAATCACAGAACATATTAGAAAATGTTTTGATCTGAGGGAAAATAAAAACAATATGTCAAAATTTGTGGAATGCAATTAAAGCAGTGCTTAGAAGCTTATAGCGTGGACTCTTTGCATTAGAAAAGAAAGTGGGATCCCTGGGTGGCACAGCGGTTTGGCACCTGCCTTTGGCCCGGGGCGCGATCCTGGAGACCCGGGATCGAATCCCACGTCGGGCTCCCAGTGCATGGAGCCTGCTTCTCCCTCTGCCTATGTCTCTGCCCCTCTCTCTCTCTCTCTCTGTGTGACTATCATAAATAAATAAAAATTTAAAAAAAGAAAAAAGAAAAGAAGAAAGTTCTCAAATCATTCTCTCAGCTTCGACCCTAGGAAACTATACAAAGAAGAGAAAATTATACCCAAAATAAGCAGATGGAGAAATAAACAAATACATAAATGCAACCTTTATTAAACAATAAAAATAATTCAAAACCCAGAGCAAAAGGCTCCAGTTGTTTTAAATTGGGTCATATACCTTGCTTGGGAGAAAACAAGGCACCTTGCTTAATACTCACAAGATAAATGAAGACAATTGCAATATATCTAGTTCTCTAAAAAGAAGTACAGCACTGTTACCATAAGAAGAAAAAAATGAAAGCATCATTAGCCCAATTAACAAATGTTTACCATTTTCTTATAAAATGAGCATTCTCCCCCCTAGTGAAAATACTCAAAGCCATGTTTATAAATATATCATAGACATTAAATTGTTAGAATCATTCTGAAAAAGTATTTCAGCGGATTCAAAAAAGGCATGAAAACATTCACATCTAGTTACTTGATAGGGAATCTGTTATAAGGAACTAATCGGCAGTAAGGATAGACTGCTAAACTTTTATTTCAGGTCTTAATCTCAGATTTGTCACTTAATTTTAATATCAGATCCATCACTTAAAAAAACGCACACAATGAGAATAAATGTACTGATGTTGTGGAGTGTCTGAGGAGAATGAGCTCTTAGTAGAAGCCATTTATATTGAAGATACTCACTATATCTTTATTTATGTTAGTGAAAACTATAAAAAAGTATTTGCTTAAACAAATTATAATATACCCATCAGATAGGATAAAATACAACCCCACACATAAAGAATAGTAACAAAAAGAATATTTTAAGTAGATAATTTCACGGCATGTGTATGATATGATGTTTCTTAAAAAAAGAATAAAAAAGAAAAAGCAGAACATGAAATTGCATATAATATACACTCACAATTATGTAAAGTGAGTACAGAGAAAAAATGGAAGAAAATGTGCTAAATGTTTAGAGTAATTGTTCCTGAGTTTTATAATTGTGAAGATTTGGGAATATTTTTTTCTCTTTACTTTTCTATCTGTTTTACTTTAATGGTATATTTCATTGTTATCAAGTGAAAAAAATATTGGTTTCTTGCATTTGGTGAAAGTAATGTTGAAAAAAGGAAAAATATATTTAAAGATACCACCACTATACAACTAGAAATGGATAATGGAATGAACAAATGAAGAAGTATACCAATTTGCCTTTATTATAATATTTTATTAAGTAGGAATATATGAAAATCCTCTTGTTAAAAACTTTGTATAATATCCTTTGAAAAGGCTTCATTTAAAAACTACACTAAATGAGTTTAGGCTTACCAGCCTTGAACATTTTGTTATACTTAAATACTAATAATTGATATAAGTAAGCAGTATTATCTACAAATTATATTACTATAGATAGTTTTAATTAAAAGCATATAATAAATAAAAGACTTTTTAAATATATAATTGTTATTAATTTCTCTCTAAAGATATTATATATTCTGAACAAAATGTTGTTTACCCCATGATTAAAACTGTTGATGAAATTTTATCAGGGTGGTAAAGTCACAAATTTTAAGTCATAAGGATAAATTAAGAAATAGTCTATGCACTATATATGGAAACAAGTTTTTTAAAAATTTTAACCTCCTATTTAACAAATGGAAAATAATTAGATATTATAAATGAATAATTACAACTGATAAATCATCAAAACATTTGAAAACACCAATTTTAACCTTTTTCTCAGCTCATTTCAATAATGAGTAGATTGAGATCAAGATACATTTTTTTTTTATTTTTTTAAAGATTATTTATTTATCCATGAGAGACACACAGATAGAAAGAGAAGCAGAGATACAAGCAGAGGGAGAAGCAGGCTCCTGACATGGGACTCGATCCGGGGTCTCCAGGATCATGCCCTGGGCTGAAGGCTGCGCTAAACCAGTGCACCACCCGGGCTGCCCCCATCAAGGTACATTTTAAAGCACTTCACATCAGTTGAGAAAAGTTAAGTATTTTAATAATAAACTATACAAATGAAGCACACAGTACAAATAATCAGCCAGTGGATGTTTTTCATAATGTGCAATACTTTATTACTGCTAATATATCCCACATTTTATCAAATATTTATCTATAGATGGATTATAATAGGAAGCAATTGATAACATTTGATAACACATTTGATAACACATTTTTTTCTAGTGAAACCTCTGAAAATTTAAACACACAATTCAAGCTGTAATAATCCTTAGAATTTTCTTATGCAGAGTAACTGTTCATGAGTGTTTCCAAGGCTTAGTAGGTAAGAATTTAGGAATTTTAATCCCAATCCTATTTAACCAGTATATCAATTTTGTTGCTGTAACAGAATCCATTGAGATTCAGAATCTAATGAAAGACCCCATTTGTAGAAAGAGAGCAAGCATTTAAAATATTTAAAATGTATATCATGTTACTCAAATTTCTAGGAGGTCTTTAACCCACTTGGAGCTAGATATTATTCCAATAAAATCAAATGTATGTATGAAAATAAAATACACACTATAATTAAATACATTTTAAAAAAACATTTAATCAGGACAGCCCAGGTGGCTTGCTGGCTTAGCACTGCCTTCAGCCCAGGGCCTGATCCTGGGGTCCCGGGATCGAGTCCCACATCCAGCTCCCTGCATGGAGCCTGCTTCTCCCTCTGCCTGTGTCTCTGCTTCTCTCTCTCTCTCTCTGTCTCTCATGAGTGAATAAATTAAATCTTAACAACAACAACAACAACTTTAATCAAAATACTTAAGTTAATATTTAGAATGTCAACATCTTTAAAAATTATTGTGTACAAAATATGTCAGTTCAAGGACGTTTCTCATTGCATTATTTATTGTATGTTTTAAAGTTATTTATCTAGAAGGGAAAGACATCAAGTTAAACCTAAAAGATTACTTAAACACTTACTTCTAATCCCTCTCATAACTTGCATTAAAATAGCGGTTGAAAGAATTCTTAGAAGAAATAACCCACGTTAACAAACAAATGGAAGAAAAGGTAATAACAGAGGAAGGATGTCAACAAAATTTAGAAGGATAAATGGATGTGGAGCAGTAACTGTTGACTTAGCGTAAGAAGCTGAAACTTAAGTGCCTATGTCAGGGCAAATTTAGCAAGGAGCTAGTGTATTTATGTCCCAAAACCCAGTAAGGATGAATAATTGACTCAACAAGTGGCTTTGGAAGATAGAGGGAAAATGGAACTAAAACTAAGAAACGATTTAAATTTTGTGCAAGAGTAGTTAAGAATCTCAGCTCTCTTGCATTCCTTGCAATGAGGAAAACTGTCCTTCTTATCTAACTGCATCATGCAGATGAAGGAAGAGTCATCTCTTGAGAGGCATATCTGATAGTTATAAGCTCATTCTACAAAAGAACATTACCAGAATGACAATTCACCTTTTCAATTCACTGCATGGCAGTTCCACAACACTTGATTCATTGAAAACCAATTAATTGCTCCAGCTGGCTAATATACTAACTAGCCAATTTGTGGAATGATTAATTCGCTCATTAACTTGTCTCTTTTAACTATTTCCTTTAAAAATATTTCATATAAATACACATTAATATATTTATAATGTAAATTATTTGTATTAAAGCATATATTTGAGAATGCATTCATGAACATTGTTAATTTATTTCCAAGAATATTGTATGTACAAAAATATAGATTCAGAATTTTTTAAATATGATCTAGTACTTTCTATGTATGTTTAGATTTTTATTTCCAACAATACTGTGAGCCAGATGTTCAGAGAAAAACTTAAACACAGCTATAAACAATGGATAAGATATGGTTTCAAATATAGCTGTATTTTTAAAATGTAAGGGTTTTTTGTTTTATAATATCCCTTAGTTTTAAAATACAGTTGTTTTTTTTTTTACTTTTTTTTTTTTACTTTTTTTTTTTTTAAATAGTTTTATTTATTTATTTTTTTTTAATTTTTATTTATTTATGATAGTCACAGAGAGAGAGAGAGAGAGGCAGAGACACAGGCAGAGGGAGAAGCAGGCTCCATGCACCGGGAGCCCGATGTGGGATTCGATCCTGGGTCTCCAGGATCGCGCCCTGGGCCAAAGGCAGGCGCCAAACCGCTGCGCCACTCAGGGATCCCTTAAATACAGTTTTAAACAAAGTTTCTCATCTCTAGTTTTTGGAGATAATGAGGACTATTTACTGAGGTAAAAAATGACAAGAAAATACAAGTCTGTAGGTATAAAACTTTAAGGATGTGATCAATCTGGGTTCATCTGTCCATCTTTGGAGCACTAAAATATGCCTTTGATTAATCAAATGAACCTAGCGTAGCTCCAAATCCTGGCATAGAAGGGGTGAGAGTGGAGTGAGGGAGGGCACAGAACTGAGTGGAGTTTCAGATATAATCACTTACAAAAAGTCAGGATCTGTGGAGAGTAATAACTTTAGAGTGTACATGAAAAGGAGCCTGACCCAGAGAGAGGGGTAATACCTACCTGAACCTTGGCTTTGGACAATTCCTGAGAAAAGTACTGATATGCAAAAGGAAATGGTTATCAAATAAAATGCTTAACTTTTGGCTAAAATGAATAAATTTTGACTGTATAAAAAACAGTAACATCTAACTTAGTGTGTTTAAAAGTCAAGTAATAATTGATATAAGGCCAGATGACCATACTATGCTCACAAAATGTATTGATAAGAGAGATAATTAAGTCAATAATTATGAAATAAAAGGGCGAGGTTCACAATAAATTCATAAAATGTTTTAAAAGGCAAAAATCTATATTATCCATCATAGACTAATACATTTTTATGTACTATTGATAATTGCTTAAAGTTTCTATAATTTCAGAAGTAATTTCTGAAATTTTGAGAGCATCCCAAACTTCTCAGTCAAACTGATAGATGGCAAAATGAATTCACACACACTTACACACACACACACACACACACACACACACACCAAAACAAATAAGAAAAGGTTCAACTTAATCTCCGTGAATCAAAGGCTGTAAGTTTTGCTTAAGTTAGTTCAAATATGATTCAGATAAAATGTGATCTCTTGGTCTTTAACCAAACCAAATGAAGGTCCAAAATCCTTGACATTGTCTGCATACTCTTAATAACTTCAACAGTTATTATTCCATACTCTTCTGTCTACAAAATATGATAGAGTAATAAGCAATTTTTTACCAAAAGCATATTGCCTTTGTAACTACACCTTGTAACTACACCTATGCTTGCTATTAATAAACTATACCATAATTAATAGTTTAAAATTTTTGAAGTGATTTATAGAATCAAAATTAGTATCTCCAGTTTTACAATATTCTAGAGTAACCAATCTCAATGATATTGCTAGGTTCTAAGGAAAAGCATACAGATTCTAAAATAAATCCTAGTTGAGTTTAGTTGCTTTGCTTTTGCTAGTCTATAAGGAAACCAACTAGAAACACATGTATTCTCACATTATGATAGAAGACGGTTTATGGATAAGTGATTAATTACACCAGTGTAACGTATGGAGGAAGTAAAAGGGATGGTGCAGAAATACAGCTAGAGCTAGGCCCAAGGGACAAGGGGAGAGATGTTATTGAAAACTGAAAGCAGGAAATCCATGTGTAGTCAAACTCATTGAAAATAGCAATGCTCTTCCCTTTCAGGAAGTGAGTCTGGATGATTTCAAGGAACCAGGAAATAAATAACTTTCTTTCCTCCTTCCCATGTCGTGATTAGGGTTCTGTTGGCACAATTCAAATTGAAGGCAGAATCCAGATTACAGTGATATAATTTATGAATACCAACATCCTGGTTAAAGATCAGAGTGGGAAAAGGTGAGAGATATGGAGGGGCAATTGGAGAAATGCAACACACTCAATATTTTGAGCTTAGGAAGATACATCATAGGAGAAAAATAAAATAAAACATTGATTATATTACTAAAATTCTGACTGAAAAAAATCACAATAACAAAACTAGTCCCAGATTTTCAAAAGGTGGAATCAAATGCCAATGAAAAACTAGAGTACAATGAATTAGTTGTATCACTTCCTTTTATGTATACATATGCTTAAGTATTTCTTTTTTCTTTTGAAGTAGAGTTAATGAAATATTTTTAAAATACTTTAAATATTTAGTATCTACATGAAAAGGTATTGTAACTCATACTGTAAGCATTATTCTATAATAATAAAAATTCCATTGTGATGAATATTTCCATAACAAAATAAAATATGTCATTTACCTGAAAAGTTAAATATAAATAATGGTTCTTATAGGTATTTTTAAATTTCATAATATTTCAAGCAATAAAAAGTTCAAATAATAAACAGTTGATATTAAAAGCTAGATATAAATTTTAAAGTTTCATTCCACTTTATCTTCACAATTACAAAGACATTTAAAAGATTGTTAAAGTTTATTTTCCTCCTTACAGAGCAAATCAGGACAACTTTTTAAATGACCTATATTTTCTTGTAATTTTACCTAAATATTTCATTCATGTTGTTATGCGAGAAGCAGAATCAAAATGGGAGAATTTTGAAAGAAACAAAATTCTTTCTTGGTGAAATGCAAATTAATGGCACCATTTTTATTTGTTTTTATGGTTTTGGTGTACCTAGGAATACTACCTCTGTAACCACAGAAACCTAGATTACAATTCTTACTTGAGCCATTTTTTCTATAAATAGATTTGTGAGGTTTTTAGTGTTTAGACGAGACAAATATCTCAGTAGACATTACCCTTCCACCCACAACACCAACAGATAGAGCAGATCTAGATATGTCCTACCTACTAATAGACTTAAGCAAGTTTCTGCTAGGAAGAAAACTTCAGATCTAAGGTAGATACACAATTAATCCAGCTTTTCCAGTTGAATGTGGCCACATGACCGAGTTCTAGCCAGTGAAATATTGAGATTTGGTAATGACTACCTTTGATTTCAGCTGATAGAATCTTCCACAGATTCCTCTCCATGTTTTTTTCCCTCTAACTCTCCAAGATGGCAATGCCTAAGGTGGCATGAAAATCAGGCAGTGAAAAAAAAATAAAAAAAATCAGGCAGTGAAGATCAACTTTTTCCTGAATCTGTGAATAAGTGTAAAGAGGGCATCACCATCTCTCCCCTTCCCCACACACGCACACCTATTCCACCTCCTTGAGGCAATCCTAAACTGCATGTGAGTAAATTATAAACTGAGTTAATATTAAGCTATTACCTATTAGGAATGAATATTTAGTATAAGATAACTTAATATACCTAATATAATGAATTGTTTTTTTTGTTTAATACACATTTTTAATAACAAAATTATTTTCCCTTAGCATATGTTTTTGTGATTAAGAAGTCTTTCCTTAAATGGAAACATCTACATTTTTTTACTGAAGGCAAATTTCTATGTGTAAAGAGGAACTTTGTTGATAAAATTATTGCTGACAAAAAAAAATAAATTATTGCTGACATTTGAAACAACTAGACATTTTTTATATAAGCTGTACAGTATTCTAAAGCCTCTGTAGAGAGATTTCTCCTTAAATCTAGGGTTAAGTATGTACAGTTAAATCTTATCCTTAACAAAGTTTAGAGTTGTTAAAAAATCCTATGTGATGTGCATACTGTTCTTTCAACTTGGAGATTCAGAAATAACTATTACAGCAAAGAATGAAATAATCTTTGAGAAAAATATAATCCTCCGAGTATTCAACATTGATTTCTTTCAAAAACTCTTATCAATCTTGAGAAGAAGTCACATTGCCAAAAAGAAGACTCTCCCAAACTCTACACAATAATATTATCAATAGTATTGAGTTTTTTGGGAAAAAAATCTCCAGAATACTGGAGTATTTATTTGTATGTATAATACTGTCATGGCAAAATGTAGATTCCTTTTTTATTAAGTTTTTCATTTTAACTCCAGTATAGTTCACATACAGTGTTCTATTAGTTTTAGATGTACACTATAGTGATTCAACAGACTATTTAGGGCTCCTCAGGATAAGTGTACTTTTTAATCCCCAGAAATAGGTGCTGGGCTATATAGGTGGGCTCACCTGTGCCCACCTCCTCTCTGGTAACCATCAGTTTGTTCTCTACAGTTTAGAGTCTGTTTCTTGATTTACCTCTTTCTGTTTTTTTTTTTCTTTGTTCATTTGTTTCTTAAATTTCACATGAGTGAAATCATATGGTATTTGTCTTTTTCTACTAACTTATTTTGCCTATCATTATACTCCTTAGCTTCAGCCATGTTGTTACAAATGGCAAGATTTCATTCTTTTTATTTATTTATTTATTTATTTTGCTGAATAATATTCCATTATATATTACCATCGTGGCTTAATCAATTCATCTATCATTGGATCTTTGGTTCCAAATGTTTTGAATGTTTCCACAGTCTAGCTATTTTAAATAAGGCTGCAATAAATATAGGGGTCCTTATATCCTTTTGAATTACTGTTTTTGTATTATTAGGGTAAATACCAAGTAGTTTGATTTCTACATCATATGGTAATTCTCTTTTTAACTTTTTCAGGAAGCTCCATAGTGTTTTCTACAGTGTTTGCACCAGTTTACATTCCCCGCAACAGTGCATTAGATTTCTTTTTTCTCCACATCCTTGCTAACACTTTTTGTTTCTTCTGGTTTTGATTTTAGCCATTTTCACAAATATGAGGTGATATATCATAGTGGATTTGATTTGTATTTCCCTGATGATGAAAAATGTTGAACATCTTTTCATATGTCTGCTGGCCATTTGTATATCTTCTTTGGAGAAATGTCTGTTCATGTCTTCTGCCCATTTTTTAATCGGATTATTTGGTTTTGGGGTATTGAGTTGTAACAAATCATTATATATTTTAGATATGAACTCTTCATTGGATATGCAATTTTTAAATATCTTCTCCCATTCAGTAGGCTGCTTTTAGTTTTTTTTAATGCTTCCTTTGATGTGAAGAAGCTTTTTATTTTGATATAGTCCCAACAGTTTATCTTTTCTTTTGTTTCCCTTGCTTCAGGAGACCTATCTAAAAAATGTTGCAATGGCCCATGTCAGGGAAATTACTGCTTATGCAATAATTCTAGTAATTCTAGTAATTTCCAGGATTTTTGTGATTTCAGGTCTCACATTTAGGTCTTTAATCGATTTTGAGTTTATTTTGTGTATGGTATAAGAAAGTGGTCCAGATTCATTCTTTTGCATGTAGCTGTCCAGTTTTCCCAGCACCATTTTTTGAAGAGACTGTTTTTTTTCCCATTGCATATTCTTTCCTCCTTTGGCCGCATAATCACAGTTGGCCATATAATCACAGTTTTATTTCTGGGTTTTCTATTCTGGTCTGTTGGTCTGTGTCTATTTCTGTCCCATTACCATACTGTTTTGAATACTGCAGCTTTGTAGTATAACTTGAAGTCTGGAATTGTAATACCTCCAATGTTCTTTTTCTTTTTTAAATATCTTTGGCCCTACAGAGTCTTTGGTAGTTCCATACAAATTTTAGAATTGTTTTCCAATTTTGTGAAAACTATTGTTGGTACTTTGATAAGGATTACATTAAATGTGTCAATTGCTTTGGATAATATAGACATTTTAACAATATTTGTTCTCACAACCCATGAGCAGGGAATCTCTTTCCATCTCTTTGTGTCATCTAAATTTCTTTCATCAGTGTTTTATAATTTTCAGAGTACAGGTCTTTCACCTCTTTGGTTACGTTTATTCCTAGTTACTTTATTATTTTTGGTGCAATTGTAAATGGGATTTTTTTTTATTTCTCTCTCTGCTGCTTCATTATTACTGTGTAGAAATGCAGTAGATTTCTGTACATTGATTTTGTATCCTGATACTTTACTGAATTCATTTATCAATTTTAGTAGTTTTTTGGTGGAATTTTTAAGTTTTTCTATATATAATACATGTCATCTGCAATTAGTGAATGTTTACTTCTTTACCAATTTATATCTTTGTTTTTATTTTCTGAAAATATAGACTATTTTTAATAAATACGTATATAAGGTTTTTCTTTTTAAATTAATATATAGATATGTTAAAATCCATATAGTATAGAGGATATAAATGATAATTAAATGTCTCTCTGTCTCTCCATGACCATAATCCCCTCCTTTGCTTAAAAATAATAGCTACTCTCCACAAGAGACTTAAGAAAATTTTTTTATTATTTTATTCAAGAAAATTTTATACTTCAGGAAATTTTTCTTTTTCACATTTTCTATGACAGGAACTTTCACTAACTATTTTATATTTTATTGTATAAAATTTATATTTACAGGGGTGCCTGGGTGGCTCAATCAGTTAAGTGTCCTCTTCTTGATTTTGGCTCAGGTCATGATCTCAGGGTCCTGAGATTGAGCGCTGTTGGGTTTCCATCCTCTGCGTGGACTCTATTTGAGATTCTCTCCCTATTTCTCTGCTCCTCTTCCCACTTATGTGCACGTGCTCTCTCTCTAAAATAAATAAATGAAATATTTTAAAATATATATTTACACCTAGATACATATCATTTTTTATTTCTAGTATAGTTTTGTATAAAACATCGTTATTATTATATTCCACTTATGTCCAAATTTCTGCCAGTTTATCCTTCATACTCCTTTTCAGCCTATTTCTTCTTTGTTATCTTTCTTTTTTCTCCCTCCCCCTTTAACTCATTATCTTTTTTCTTTTATTCTCAGTCTCTCTCTCTCTCTTTCTCAACACTTTAAGAGTCTGTATTTTTTTCATTTCTTTGAAAGTGGTGAATTTTTTTCTGAAATGTCCACTCTTTTCTGAACTAATTCTTCATATTATATATGTTATACATGTGCTTTCTATTAATATGTGATTTGCTTCTATTTTAAACATTGATTTTCAGAGATGTCTGCTTAAAACTTACAAGGTTTCAAGGTTAATAACAGAATATCCTTTGTTTGATTACAGAGCAACAGTGTAGTAAGTGCTTTTTACATACCATATCACTGAATTCCCACAGCAAATACAAGTTTGTTGCTACCCCTAATTTATAAATGCAGAAAGTAGGTGTTAATGAGATTATATATACTGATAATGAAAAAATGCATATTAGAAACATTTTTCTGGTTATTATTCATTTTTGTGGAGCTAGTTTTATGTTAGAACTCATGTTGTAATCACAGATAATGGTTTTCTAAAAATAAGAATATAATATTACAAATAAATCGTGAATTCTAGGGATTGTCTGGGCTCTTCTCCTGCTAAAAATTGTTTTAAAGTCACCGCATGGCAATAGTGTTTTAGAATGGTGTATTTGGACCACACTCAAAAGGAAATGAAAAAAGAAGAGAAAGCTTAGCATCATGCATTAATGTTTTTAGTTTTATAATACCACATAACATATGGCAGCACACATAATAGATACTGAACACTTTTTGAATGTATGCAATCTTAATAATGCCATATCTGAAAACACTTTGTCAACCCAATATGATAACCATACAATACATTTTTTCTTTTGCTTTATAATACAGGGGAAATTTTTATATAGTATATTTAATAGCAAAATTGGAAAATCACTAAACAGTGTTTAAAATAAATAGCAGGGAGAGAAAGAGTAGAAGAAGAAAGGGAATGAGAAGGAGATGAAAAGGGAAAGATGTGGGAGGAGGAGGAAAAGAGGAGAGGGAAGGGGGAGGGAGAGGGGGAGAGTAAGAGGACAATATAGTTCACCTCACTTTCAGGGACATAGGAGGATTTCTGAGTCTCATTTGGAAGTTAGTTGTGACTATATGACTTACTTTAACCAAGAAAATATAAATGAAAGTACTTGGCATCATTCCACAGCCTCTTTAATACATTTTGTTATGCAGATGACAATTTAATTACATTTATAATTCTTAGTTCTTTGCTTTTTGTACTGCAGACAATAAAGATACTGGTTTATTGTCTTTTGTCAGTAAAATTATCCCAAATTCATCTTTACTTTTTTATCCTTTTGAAATGAGCTTATATTTCTAGCTAGATAGATTCAGGATTTTCTTTTGCAGTAAAATTCAATAATGCCAGTGTCATAATGATTGTTAGGAGAGAGATAAGAATTTTGTGAGCACTCTGTGTTGTGTTTGTAAAATTTTTGTTGGGTGCTAAGCATATGGTCTACTCCCCCACATGAATAGCTTAACCTGTTCTCTGAGGGATGGGATGCCACTTTAGTTTAATTTTATTTCTTCCTCAGAGTACCAACCAATTTGGTGAGATGTCTGGTCATGGTTACAGCCCTATAGTTCATAGGTTGTACTATTTGTGTTCCGTATATGGTTTTTATCCCACAGATACTTTTTTTCTATAGTTCAACAGCAGAATGATGTGTACAACTCTCCCCTCCCAGTCAGGAAACTGATTCAGGAGAAGAAAAAAAACATACTAGCTGAGAAGATTCTTCTCCAAGGTTATTTTCTCCAACAATTGCAGTAGATTAATATTTAGTTCTAGAAGAGGTTTTTCAGAATCTTCACATAGCCTACCTGTACCTTCATATCTGTCCTGCTGATCTCATTATTATTGAAGAAATATTAAGAATTTATTTTATTTCTCAGTCTACTATGAAATTTTGTACTTCTAAATTAAGGAGTGTAGTCTAGTGTGAAAATCCTCTTTTGGTTATCTCCATTTTAAATATCTGAAAACTATTCTTTGATATGAGTGGAAGATGTGAATATATGTGAAACGTTACTTCCTTTTCAACTATATTTTATTTGCTGAGTATTTAGTTTTTCATTTTATGCTCTTTATTTTAAAATAAATGTTTCTGTGGGTTTTTTTCCTTAAGAATTGTGAATTTTAGTAAAGATTAAACACTCTCAGGCAGACTGTCTGAGTTCAAATACTGGCTGTGTCGTTTAGGTTTGTTTTTAAACTCTCTATGCTTGTTTTGTTATCTGTAAAATGTGGATAATTATATGTCAATTCATGGTATTGCTTTGAAGATCAAATATTTTCATTAATAAACTGTGCTGAGTTTAAAATTGTCACATAGTAAACACTTGATAATTATAGGGCACTATTACTATCATCTTTATTAGAACTCCCTGGTTCTGTTCTTTATCTAATTTGTTACATCTAGTCCACCTAACAGTAGTGTAAGTGATTATAATCTTCATTTTACACATGAGAAAATCATGGCTCATAGAATTTGATTCATTTGACCAAATCCCATTGACAAAAAGTGATCAAACCAGTACTGAAAGCCAATGTTAATCAATTTTTCCAGAGGCCAAAAATATGTTTTAAGCACATGACAGTGCCTTTTGTAATTTTCAGAGGCATTGCTGAACATTTTTTCTTATTACCTCTAAAATTATTTGAAAATTTCCCCCAATAATTAAGTATGGCAAAAAAAACAAAGATGTTCTGGTAGACTTATAAAACAGCAAAAATGTTAATTTCAAGTTTTTGAACATGATGCTATAAATCAGATTCAAAATCTAAAGCTATCATATTGACTATATTTCTACTTCAGGTACTACAACAATTACCAACAACTGCCTTATTTTTTTTTTTAATTTTTAATTTCCTGGAGACTGTGAACTAGTAATTCTTTGAGGTACTTACAAAACAGGTCATAGTGATGTCATCTCTGTGGTGTGTGTGTGTGTATGTATGTGTGTGTATGAAAGAGAGACAGAGAGAGAGAAAAATACACAGAAGAGAGAGAAAGACAGAACAGTGGATAGGGGAGATAAAGTGAGTAATTATTTCCAAACGGAGACTTTCCTACAGTGAATCTCGACTTATACATTATTCACATTCAGTCCTTTTTATGTTATTATGCCTTACTTTGTTAAGCAATGGTCAAATAAATCAGGAAAATTTGCAATATTCACTTAGTTTTCTTACATTGTTCCTAATTTTCACAATGTACTACTTCTATTCTAAACATTCTTTTAGGCTTAAGTTTTGTTTTTTTTTTAGAATTCAGAATATCCCTAGATCATACTTTTCAGTTTCAAAAAATAGAATAAAAAAGTTCCCGATGGTAAGAATTGAGTCTGTTTAGGAAGACTAATTTTAATTCTAAACTTACTTTTGGGTACATAGTGTGATATTTACTTCTTTATTATTGAACTTCCCTGTATCACCCGAAGCTGGATTTATTCCAAAATTATATTTTAAATTATCACATAATTTATATCAGAGGTGTCTGAGCCCCGTATCTTAATTCACTGTATATTCTTTCAATACACATTTGTAGTCAGAAAAACCTTAGTTTGAAGTCAGTTTATGCCTAAAGCTCTCAGACCCTTGACAAGGAATATAATCTCTTTAGAGTTGTTTTTTTAACTGTAAAATGAGAAAAATAATATTAACTTAGAAGTTTGGGGAAGATTAAAATATGCTAATGAATGTTGAGACCATAGTAGATAAATGGTAGCTGGCGTTATTCTTTTTGTTCATATTTGTCTTAGTCTGAGTCACTACTTTTTGTCTTGTACTACATAAATTATCAGCTCTATAAATCACAGTGATCTACAGTTTTAGATTTCAGTGATATAAAAGACCTAACCTTTGATGATAAATAATAGTGAACCTAAAATATATTACATTTTTTTAAATTTAGGAACAACATTTTAATAACGAACTCTAGGTGATAGAGATAAGTGGAGAAGATGAACATGACAGACAAGAGGGGCAGGCTCAATGTGTTGCAATACCTGATAAGATATAAAGATTACTGATAATAAATGCCAAAAATCAACTGTGTAGAATAATGTCTCTGATACACTGTTAAATTTGAAAAAAGGAAATAGAACATTATATATAGTATGAATATTTTTGTAATAAAAGAACAGGCACACAAATAGGCACTATATTAGATTTTTATCATTTGATTATAAATGTCAGAAGGCTGATTTGAGTTTCCTTAAATAAAAGAAGGTAACTTATTGAAAGCATAATTGCAAATATACCAACAAAACCAAAGGCAAAGCATGAATCTATTTAGGTGTTAGGGACTTATTGAACCAGATATTCAGCATTCTCTCCCCCTCTCTCGTTCTTTCTCTTTCCTTTCTCTCTCTTTTATCTATTTCATCTGCATATCAACTTCATTCTTTCCTTCTGCAAATCACCTGCCACTAGTAGTTCATATCATAGCTGCCAACATTTCTCTCTCACTTGGCAAGTACACCAGAGAGAGGCCAGTCTTCTTTTTCTAAATCTTGTCTAGAAAGTACTGGTGAAGAATTCTGAAAATCTCAGCTAATCAGGTTTTTATCCACTGATCATTAATTGCTTATAAGGAGGGATCCCTGGGTGGCGCAGCGGTTTGGCGCCTGCCTTTGGCCCAGGGCGCGATCCTGGAGACCCGGGATCAAATCCCACGTCGGGCTCCCGGTGCATGGAGCCTGCTTCTCCCTCCGCCTGTGTCTCTGCCTCTCTCTCTCTCTCTGTGACTATCATAAATAAATAAAAATTTAAAAAAAAATTGCTTATAAGGAGGTGTTGTCAAGCAGTACAGTCATAGGTGTTGAGATCCCATTATTAAGTTTCAGGGTGATTCCAGAAAAGCATGCATATGACTCTGGCAGCTACTCCAAATAATATTTATATCTTTATACATTAATTTATATATTATATAATTTATACATTATATCTATCTGTGTTTATATATAAATACATGAAATTAAAGGGCAAGAGGGTAGTAGGGAAAAAGCAAGAAAGATGGGGACATTTACTTATGATAGTAAGTAAATATTAATGACATTAACATTACGATATTAGGGATATAGTCTGAAGTGGCCATATAGCCTCTGATAAATTATTTGGCGGCTGTCAAAAAAAATTAATGTGTGCTTAGCTTAGGCTGCCTGATTTGACATGGAATCTCCAACACAATGGAGGGAAGATCCATTTTAATCCAGTTAGGTCACATTTGAAATAGGTGTGTTAGGTGTAGTCAAAATCTAGCTGATCTAATGAGTAATCAGCAAGGAGAAGGAAACCTATAATGGGAAAAGGAGTTCCCTATCAGGGGAAGTTAAAGTAATAGCCAAGTATCAACTTTATTATAGATGATATTCATGCATCAGAATGATGGCAGACGGGTATTTAATCAATATTTGTTAAACTTAGAGCAGAACTGAAAAGCTACAATATCAGTTATGCTTTTCTCTGTTGCTTCACATTTGATGTAAGATAGCATTTTATCAAATTTCCTTTCCATATTTCCTTTTAAAGTTTGAAAATAACACTAGGTGACTCTGACTTCTTTTCTCCTCTAATTAATTTCCTCCCTTATGACAGCCATGCCTGAAAGCAATACATCTCAGTGCTGAGTAAAAATGACATGAACAATCATTTAATTTTATTGTCAATTTCCCATCCCTTTCCCATAGTTTTATGTATTGTGTTTGATTCAGTTTGTTTTTAAACTTGTTACCTTTACTTTAAAATATGCCATGAAGCTTTGAAGTTATATTATATAAAGTATATTTGTGTGGTATGTATAAAATATTCGATTATGTCATTTACTTCCTTTTATAATAGTGGTCTCTTGAACTTAATAACAAATTACTTAGTACTCAATAAGTATGACTTCCAATAAATAATATAATGTGAAATTACTGTTTTTATCAATTTCCATTTGGAGAAAACATAAACCACAAATAGAACATAAGATATATGAAATATAGCAGTTTTTCTAAACCAAACTGCAACTATAAATGGAAGATTACAAAGGCATTCTCAATCTCTGTGGCACATTATGGTCTATCAAGCAAAAATATAAAAGAAATTTTGCCTACATCTGAACAGTACATGTTATTTTATTGGGGATTATTTTGCAATTTATAATGAAATAATATTGTTTTATACTCAAAATTAGGAAAGCAAAATTAGAACTTTGGTTGAGTAACAAATGTAAAACAAACACAAAACAATAGAATAAGAAAGAAAATAAACAACCTAGACTGAATTAAATCCTAAAGATAATTTGTAAATTCAAATAAAAGAAAAAAAAACAGTTAAAAACCTAAAAAAATAAAAATAAAAAAGAGGGGGGAAAAAAAGAACATATCTTCAAAAACATTTTTTTTTCCTTTCTGGATAATTCAATGTTAAAAAGTAACTGAAAATAAAAACGAATTCAATTTGGCCACTATAGAGTTCATTCATCAACAAGTACTTTTATCATCTACTATTTTTTCTAAGAGCAAGAGTCCTAGAGTTGGAGGTATTCTTGAGTTGCATAATAAGTAGAAGTAAGATAGTGCCATCTAAGAAAATAGAGTGTGAACGCACAAACAGGAAGAGTTGATCTAACATGCAAATTTACCAGTAAGACAGTCAGTATGATTATATAGTATTCTCCAACTATATCCAGCTGGTACAGAAAAGGAGGTACAAAACAGATTTTTATTGTAATTGAACTGGCTCTGTAAGTAAGAGGTATAACAGAGTCGAAGGTGACTGTAGGAATGTGTATTTGATGTATAAAAATAAATGCATACAATTTATTCTGGAAAGGAGGGAAATATGCTTTTAAAAAGTGAAAATATTCTAGGATTAATGGATTTTAATTCTTGATGGAGTTTAAGGTTTGTTCAAATTTGTAAAGAGAGTAAGCTGGAAAGATGGACAGGTGGGTTTGAGATTTTGATGCTTAAACCAAAAAAAAAAAAAAAAAATCCCCAACCCAGATTAAATTCTTTTTATATAATGTATGTTTTTAAGAGACATCACTGTAGATAACAGTACAATTCACCATATTTATAGAAACACATGTCACAGCATATGTTCTAGTCATGGAGGGCCAAGAGCATGAAGAATAGTATGCTCATGTCATTGCCAAAGGTGCTGAGAAAGCTTTCGTTTCCCAGCCAGTAGAATCTTCAGCAGCAGATATGTTGCTAATAATAACAAACATCTTAAATATAGTCTGCTTGTTAAAGAACTCTTAGCAGCCAAGGTAATGATAATCTTTTGCATAGAATGAAACAAATGCAGTTACATTTTCTGTTAAAAAAAAACCTTTTGTTTTTAATGAAGGATTTGCATTACATGGTAAATACATATTCTTAAATTTAAAATTTAGAGAAGGTGAACAAAAAATAAAAGCACCTCTCACTCCAGTATACATCCTGATATAAATCTTAAGAGTGTTCTATATATATTTATGAAATATTTAGAAAATCATTTAATTTAGCAAAAATTAAATTCCTGAACAAAATATTAAAATAAAGAACAATTACAGTTAAAACAATGAAGATGAACAGGTTTGTTCAGAAATGTTAGACTATGACACCCACTAATTATGAACAGTAAATTGCAATAATAAATAAATGTACCTTGAAAAATGTTTTCTGGTAAGGTATAGAGATTAAACCTTCTAACTGCAATACCAAACTGTTTCAGTGCCTGAAGAAAAAGTGGAATGGGTACAGTGTTGGCTTCTAAGAATATTTCCTTCATTATTAAATATTTTCATACAGTAGTAATCTTATTTTGAGAAATTCCATCTAAGCACAATAGTTTTGTTTTTCCACAAGTGGAGTTTTACTGAGAAAAAAAGTGAAATGACTTGTCTGTATCAAGATGTTTGCCTAAACACCTTGGATATACCATCAAACTTTCAAGTACACCAAATTTTAACCTGCAAATAATTTGGGAGACTATTACATGTCATACTCTAATCTATAAAAATGAACATCAGGGGGAGACCATATCCGTCTGCCAAACACAAATACATCCTTGTGTTTGATACAAATTACTGTTTTTCCAATGCAAACAGCTTTGAATTTCTATATTCAGGTTTACTTGCTAAGTCAAACTCCTGCTATATATAAATTTGAAGTATGATTACACTAAAGGAGTTACCATGAAGAACTATTGAGAGAAAAAAAAACTGACAACTCATCTTCAGTGTACACTAGCTATATAATTAAATGTCTGCATGGGCATAGACACACACTATTCTAGTAAAAAAAAAAAAAAAAAAAAAAAACACCCAACCCCAGAACTATTTTTCACTGATTCCCAAAACAAGACAAAACGACCTAAAGAAGTACTCAGAGAAAGGACTGGTTACAACTTCTATCCCACTACCAACCTGGTTCCATTACTTCTTTAGGAACTTCCACTGCCATCACCACATTATGGAAGACTCAAGACAAAAGGCCCTACACCTTTTACCTCTACACTTTTTCTGCTAGAACACATATTACCACATTGCTTCAGATTGATATAATTGAATAGGGATCTGAATAATTTAACTTTTACTTGAGACTCTTAGAGAATCTGGGGATAAATATATACACTCATCTAGATGAGAGGTAGTAGCAGTTTAAAAACTTGGTATCAGCAGTTATGGGTGAGAAACTTTCCTCTTCTACATACTAAATTTCTGACCTTGGGTAAACCATCGACTCCCTTAGCCCCCTTTTACTCCTCTAAAAAATGGACATAATGTTTGTTTACATTATTAGGATTGTTTTTAGTATTTAAAAAAATAATTCACAGAGGGATACCTCGATGGCTCAGTGGTCGAGTGTCTGCCTTTGGCTCAGGGTGTGATCCTGGGGTCTGGGATCCAGTCGCACATCGAGTTCCCTGTAGGGAGCCTGCTTCTGCCTCTGCGTATGTCTCTGCCTCTCTCTCTCTGTGTCTCTCATGAATAAATAAATAAATCTTTAAAAATAATAATAATTCACAGAATTTTATACAGTGCTGAATAATGAGCACCTAATAGAAACCATCTATTACTATTACTCGGGCTTTTTATATTCTTTTCTTTTTTAAAGATTTATTTATTTATTTATTTATTTATTTATTTATTTATTTACTTATGATAGACACAGACAGAGAGAGAGAGAGGCAGAGACACAGGCAGAGGGAGAAGCAGGCTTCATGCTGGGAGCCCGATGTGGGACTCGATCCCAGGACTCCAGGATCACGACCTGAGCCGAAGGCAGACGCTAAACTACTGAACCACCCAGGCGTTCTCATAGGTATTTTTTTTAAATAATTAATGAATCCAAGAGAAGTTTTATTGATTATTCAAGACCAATATGGAAGGAGGTACATTTCAAAAAAATATAATTTCTGGATTATCCACTCTTTACTTCAGTCTTAATCTTGCCCTGAGTATAATTTATAGATAATTTTGAACTTTTATTTGTCTCTATAGCTCATTCTATTCTCAAATAACTTATTTTATATAATGGAATATACTAAGCTATAGAAATGAATAAATGTAGGTAAGACCAAGGCAGGACATCCTTCTGGTACTATAACAAAAATTTTCTACACAGTCGTATAGTCAGAAATGATGGCAGTAAAAGGTAATGGCTACTTATAATCAACAGTCCATAGGAGCGGTGATTAAAATGCCATCACTTAAGAATTTACTCCTGTAATCTATGAAATCATTTGTATCTGCCAGTCTTCACAATCAGACTACACACCTCTGATGGTAAGAAGTATACATCACACACTTTAATTTTATGGTACCTTTTTTGATAGTCAAGGAATTGATATAGCATGTTTTGAAGAGGTAATTTTCATTATTAATAGAAGTTCTAGCTAGCTCTGTCACTTACTATGTGAGTGTAGAATGAAAAATTGCTAAACCTTCCTTTAGTGAAATGTAGGAGAGAATTGCAGTAGTTAAGAACTAGAATTGTGAAATCAAACAGAACTGAAACTATATCCCAGTTATATAATTCACTGTGAGAATCATTTTCAGACAGTTTATTCATCTATTTATAGGTTTAGTTTTCTCCAAAATAGATGATGAGTACCTACATCATGGGATTACAGCAAAGACTAAATGAAATAATGGATATAGAGGATATGATGCAGTGTCAGGGTCTTAATGTGCAAACACACACACACTCTTTAGGAATTTTTAAGTTACAAATTTAATGAATTATAAGGTTAAGTTAAAAAGATAGCGTGTTAATTTCCAGTGTAGAGGAAGCATTCATAAATGGCAATGTGAAATTCATATGAAACCGTCCATATTAAATAATACAACAATAAAGAGAAGATGGGAGGGAGGAAGAAGGAGAGGAGGAGGAAAAGAGTAAAAGAGGAGAGAAGAAAGTAAAGAGACAGGAAAAGGAGAGACGAGAGAAAAAAGGGTTTATTATAACATTTCAAATATATGAAAAATACCAATTTAATGTTGAAACCCTGTATTACTTTAATTTTGCTGACTTTTATATTTTCCCCCTTTATCACCTTTTGAATATTTGCTGGCCCAAGTATTTCAATTAATAGTATTTCTCTCCCACTGTGTCCCTTTAGGAACCCATGCCTTGATAAAGGTTAAAAAAAAGTAAGAAATCAAAAAATCCTAATCAAATGTAGTAAAACTTGCAATTACATTTGGTAACTCATTTATCAAAACAGGACTAGAAACCCTTGGGTCATGTAGCTATAGCCCTGATATTCAAATAATACAAAGTATAACACTGGCCTAAAAGTTAGATGACTTTTTTTTTCAACTGGGAGATACACACATGCACACGCACACACACATACATACACACGTTTATGTATGTAAATGTCCAGAGTTTTTAGTTGTACTTACTGACAGGAATATGAAAAAATATATCTACTCCATTTTCCTAGGATGGGAACTACATATTTGTTTACTTAGAGAGATTGCTGATTTTTCAAGCTCCCATATCTGGAAGTCCCTCTTTCTATTTTTTCCTCTTAAAATTTTTTATTCTTCCTTCTCCTTTTATATTTTCTCTATCACTAGTTTAATAATCCTCTTCAGTGATCTAAAATACTCTATGTTAAAAAAATAAAATGTAGCGATATTCGAAGCATTCTAACTATCTATTGGTGTGTAACAAACCATTCCAAAATCTTGTGACATAAAATGGTAACTATATTTTTATCATTATAAATTCTCTAGGTCAGGAATTTGGACAATATATGGGAGAGATGGCTTATCTCTGATTCTAATGTCTGTGATCTCAGCTAGAAGTCTCAGATGGTAAGGGAAACGTTAATGGCTGTGGTCTGGAATCATCTGTAGGTTTCTTCACTCACATGTCTGATGCCTGGGCTGGGGATTCGTGAAGGCTAGACTTAGCTGGAACCATTAACTAGAATGAATACATGTGATCCTATCCTCTCCTCCCCTCCTCTCCCTATCTCTCTCTTTCTCCCTCCTCCTCCTCCTCCTCCTCCTCCTCCTCCTCCTCATTATTATTCTTATTTCAGAGGTAGAATTTAGAAATTCATCACTTGCATATAACATCCAGTGTTCATTACAGCAGGTGCCCTTCTTAATGCCCATCACCCAATTATCCCTTTTCTACCCACTGCCCCTCCAGCAACCCTGTTTGTTCAACATCTCTTATGGTTTGCCTCCCTCTCAATTTTCATCTTACTGTATTTTTCCTTGCCTTCCCCTTTATTCTTCTAATTTGTTTCTTAAATTCCACATGTGAGTGAAATCATATGGCATTTGTCTTTCTCTGACTTATTTCACTTAGCATCATACCCTCTAGTTGTATCCATGCATGTGGTCCTTTCCTGTGGCTTTAGCTTCACAGTACGGCTGCCTCAGGATAGTTCAATTTTAATTATTTTTACTTACTTTTTTCTATTGAGATAGACAAAGTATTGTATTAGTTTTAGTTGTACAATAAAATGATTTGCTATATGTATATGTTGTGAAATGATTGCTACCATAGGCTTAGTTAACATCCATCACCACACATAGTTAAAATGTTTTCTTTTAATGAGAACTTTTAATATCTACTCTTTTAGCAACTTTCAAATATACAATAGAGTATTTTTAATTATAGCCACTATGCTGTATATCAAACCCCCATGACTCATTTATTTTATAACTGGAATTTAAGGAGATCATTAAGTTTTAATGAAATCATACGGATGCACTCATTTAATGTAATAAGATTAGTCTTCTTTTAAGAAGAGGAAAGGACACCAAAAATCTCTCTTGCATCCACTGAGGAAAGTTTATTAGAACACATGGAAAGGTGGCCTTCAGCAAACCGGGAAGAAAGGTTTCAGGACAAACCAACACTGCCAGAACCTTGGTCTTAGACTTCCAAGCTCCAGAACTTTGAGAAAATAAATGACTATTTTTTAAGCCACACAGTCTGTGGTATTCTGTGGGCAGCCACAGCAAATACAGTAGAAGGGGTTTGGAAAATTATAAGCAGAGAAGTGACAGATTTGAATTTAATGTGATCACTGTGTCATATGGAAAATTGGAGAATGAAAGTGGAGAAAACTGTAAAAATGTTGAAAAATGATAAGAATATAAATTGGGTCAGGCATTTTGGAAGACAGCTTGGCAGTGTATTTAAGTGTATAACATCTGATAAATAGATTCCATTTTAACCACTTTACAGATGGAGTAACACAATTACCACAGATATTTATGCCAAGATGTTCATTGCAGCATTATTTATAATACTGCAGAACTGAGTCTAAGTTCCTGTCTGTTGAAATGGTAAAACCAATAATGATATAACTATAAGGAACAACAATTTAGAAATTGAAAATAATTATACATACATGACTCTTATGTTCTTCTATATGTATATGCATTTATATGTATATGTAAATATGACTATGTTCTTTCAAAGCAAGTGTGTATGTATAGGTAAACACCCAAATGTACACACCCCCACACTGAATTTTCTTGTGAATAAAAAACTTCTCAAACTATACGTAAGGTATGGTTAGTGATTATTATCTGTGAGAAGTAGAAATGTTGAAGTGAGTGTGAGTAAGGTGAGTCTAGAAAGTGATTACTTTTCCTTTAATACACTTCTGTACTATTTTATTTCTTAGAGCATGTTTCCATTAAATAAGTTATCTATTTTAAACCAACAAAGTATTACAATTGTATAACAACCCTTTCTGCAGAGTTAGGGTCCTTAAATATCTGGTTCTATGTGCATTATCTACATAATGAGTTGATTTCAATTTTTCTTTGTACAAAAACAACATTACATTTTAGAGACATTTGCTAGCCAGACAACTGTTAAAGAGGAATGCTTGAATACATAATGAATATGATTTTAAATCGACAACACAATCGGTGAAACAGATGGAATGCACCATATCATTTTCATCAGATTTTAAAAAGACTATATAGTTACTTTTCATCAGAGTATCCTAAATAGGATGCCTGTGCACCTAACTGCCTCATTAATCACTAGGATATTATCTGTGATCTTCATTAGGGACTTTTTGTACTGCTCTATCATCTTAAATAGGGTGTGTTTTTTCATTTGTCCAGACAATGAATTAATTAAAAAAAGACAACTATGTTTAAGACAATAAAACTTCTATCACATACTTGAAGCAATATATCCAATTTTATTAAAATAGATCTGTATCACCCTTAAGCTATTCTTAGTCATCATACCATGTTGTAGCAATTTATTAATTTAATAATCTAAATTGATTACTTGCTCATTAATCTTCATTTGCTATTATCTGTAATATGGCTTCAATATTCTCATCTTTAAGTCATGTGAGTTGCCATTAATTTAAAATAAAAACGTTTTCAAATCATCATATTGTTATTCTCCTGATTCACATCTACTTTCATCTCCTTTATGATGGCATGTATTTCTACACCTTTTTTGTTCATTTTATTGTTTAATCTCCTCTTTTGTATTGCCACAATTGATGTACCCTAACTTATGTGAATCTAGTAAATCTCTAAACCATCTTCAGTAAGTTTCTATGAACCATCTGTGCAGTAGAGTACATTTGCCATATGGTATTATGTTGTGTTCGTATTTTATCTTGACAATTTCTGTGGCTATTGAATATTTGTTGACATTCGATTGTAAATTATATAGACCAGACATTGTTTTTTGTTGTTACTTTGTTTTCTTTTATGTCTTTATCATCTTAGTAGATAATGTATTTGGATGTTTGAGAGCTCTTTAGAAATGGGATCATACCCCCCCCCCTTATTCTGCCTTTTTTCTGAGGTGTTTTATTACTGAAAGTGATACTATTCTTCATAGTTATTTGACATAGATTGGCAAGTTGTTAAACTATCTTCTTGTTTTGGCACTCATGCTTTGAAGTATATTAAAAAACATAATTATTGTTTGTGCAGATTCAAACTCCATCTATATACACATTAATAGTAGGGTTTAAAATGCATAAAAATGCAGCCATCTAGAGTGTCCAGTTGTTCACTCTTTGCCCATATGACTAGCCATTTAATTTAAGGACTGGTAAACTATGCTTTCTAAAATCAAGACTGAAAGAAAACATCTGTTGTTTATTATATTGTTCCAAGGAGTCTTGGGAGAATCTCTCAAGGAAATATAAAACTAGAGAATATAATGCACCCAATCAATTAAAGTGATGATTATAGGAATCTTCTCTGCCCACAATGGTATGAAACTGGAAATCAATTATAAGGAAAAAATCTAGAACAAAAAAAAAAATGGATGCTAGACAACATGCTACTAAACAAAGGATAAATCAATAGAGAAATTGAAGAGGAAATGAAAAAATACATTAAGACAAATGAAAATGAAAATACAGTAGTCTAAAATCATAGAGATGCTGCAAAAGCAGTTGTAAGAAGGGAGTTTATAGCAATATAGGCCTACATCAAGAAATAAAAAAATCTTAAGTAAACAGTCTGAACTTACACCCAAAGGAGCTAGAAAAAGAGGATCAAGCAAAGCCCAAAATTAGTAGAAGAAGGGAAATAATAAAGATTAGAGCAGAAATAAGTGATAGATAGACTAAAAAGAGAAAAAAATATATAAAAATATTAATGAATCCATTTGGGGAACAGAAGCTGTTTTTTTTAAAGATAAACACAATTGATAAACTTTAGCTAGAAACATCAAGAAAATAAGAGAGAGGATTCAAATAAAATCAGAAGGGAGGAGGAAAAATAGCACCCAACATGACAGAAATACAAAGAAGAATATTATGAAAAATTATATGCCAACAAATTGGACAACCTAGAAAAAAATGGATAGATTCCTAGAAACATATAACCTACCAAAACTAAGTCAGGAAGAAAGAAAATTTGAACAGACCAGTTACCAGAAATGGAATTGAATCAGTAATCAAAAACTCCCAGCAAACAAAAGCCCAGGACCAAATGACTTCACAGGCAAATCTTATCGAACATTTAAAGTTGATACCTATTATTCTCAAACTATTCCAAAAAATAGAAAAGGAAGGAAAACTTCCAAATTCATTCTATGAGGCCAGCATTACCCTCGTACCAAAACCAAATAAAGACTCCACTAACAAAAAAAAAAAAAAAAAAAAAGACTCCACTAACAAAGAGAACTAACCACAAGTATCTCAGATAAACATAGACACAAAAATCCTCAACAAAATAATAGCAAACTGAATTCAACAATACATTAAAATAAATTATTTACCACGACCAAGTAAGATTTATTCCAAGGATGCAAGAGTGGTTCAGAATTTGCAAATTAGTGTGATATGTCTCATCAACAAAAGAAAGGATAATAACCACAATATCATCTCAGGTAGATGCAGAAAAAGCATTTGACAAAGTATAAAATCCATCCATGATAAAAACTTTCAATAAAGTGGGTTTAGAAGGAATATAGTTCAACATAATAAAGGCCATACATGGAAAATCCTCAGTTAACTTTGAATTCTATGATAAAAAAACAGAGAGCTTTTCCTATAATACCAAGAAAAGATAAGGATGCCCATTCCCACCACTTTTATTCAACATAGTACTAGAAGTCCCTGCTACAGTAGTCAGAAAAAAAAAGAAAGGAAGGAAGGAAGGAAGGAAGGAAGGAAGGAAGGAAGGAAGGAAGGAAGGAAGAAGAAGAAAGAAAGAAAGAAAGAAAGAAAGAAAAGAAAAGAAAAGAAATAAGAAAGAGAAATAAGAAAGGAAGGAAGAAAGAAAAAGGAATTAGAATTATTGGGCATATGATATAAATGATTATGAGGTTCTTGATATAATGCTTCTAAGAAGTCTTTTATAAAATCCATATAGTCAAATTATTGGTAGTTTTCTTTGTGATTTTCCCTAAACATTAATTTACAGAATATTTCCTGATTACATAGATTTTCCTTCACCTCATATGTGGTCTAATATTTCATGGCATCTATTTGTGTTTGTGAATAGAAGCAATTCAAAATAATGTTTATTTCAGTAAAAAAATTAATTACTCAGGGGATTTATATAAGCTAACCTTTTCTTTTTGAGTAAGCATTTCATTTTTCAAATATTAAAGTTATTTTTATAGCAGCTTTATTGTAAGACAACCTACGTACCATAGAATTCACATATTTAGCATGAACAATTCAATGATTTTGAGTATATTTACAATGTTGTACAATCAACACCACAATCAGTAAAACATTTGCACTACCTTAATAATAAACTTACACTGTTCAACAGTCACTTTTTATTTCCCCCAAAGCTCAACTAGCCCTCAGTAAACATGAATCTATTTCTGTCTCTAAGGATTGACCTATTCTGTATATTTCATATAAATGGAATCATGCACCATGTTGTCTTTGTGATTGGCTTCTTTATCTTAGCAGAATGTTTTGAAGGGTCATCCATGCTGTAGCATACATTAGTACTTTATTACTTTTTATTATCACATAATATTTCATTGTATGAATAAACCACGTTTATTTATCTATTAATCAATTAATGAGCATTGGCTTTTTTCTAATTTTGGCTCCCGATATAATGCTACTATGGACATTCCTATACAACTTTTGGTGAGGAAATACGTTTTTATTTTGCTTGAGATATACTGAATAGTATAAATGCAGGGTCATATAGTAACTCTATTTTTAACACTTTAAAGAGATATTAGATAGTTTTTCAGAGTGGTTGCACCATTTTACATTTCCACAGTGTAAAATGTTTCCAATTTGTCTACATTCTTGCCAAAACCTGTTAATATCTGTATTATTATTATTATTATTATTATCATCATCATCATCCTAGTGGTTATGAAGTGGTTTGGTTTTGATTTGCATTTTCTTGATGACTAATAAAGTTATTTTTAAAGCTCATGTTCTGTTTCTAGAACATATTCTGCTACATTTAAGTGTCTATCCTTGCACCTGATACGTACTTTAAATTATTGTTCTATAATATGTTTTAACATTATTTCCAGTTTCAGTATAACCTTTATTTTGCAAAACTTTGCGTTTACATTCTTATTTCTTAATTATTCCAGATTAAGAATAAAAATACTTATGATTTAAAAACACAATTGCCAGTTCTGCTTCTGAGTACTTTTCCAAAAGAAATGAAAGCAAAAACTCAAACAGATATTTGTACATTCATGTTTATAGCATCATTATTTACTATAGCCATTAGATAGAAGCACCCAGGTGTGCATCAATAGATGAATATATAAAGAAAATGGGATACATACATACATACAATGGAATACTCTTCAGCTATAAAAAGGAAGGAAATTCTGACACATGCTACAACATGGTTGGACCTTGAAAGCATTATGGTAAGTAGAATAAGTCAACTACAAAAGGACAAATGTTGAATGATCAACTTATATGAATTACTCATAGTAGTCAACATCAGAGACAGAAAGTAGAATGGTGGTTTCTAGGGACTCAGAGGGAGAACCTGCAGTTACTATTATTTATTTATTTATTTATTTATTTAATTTTTTCAAACATTTTATTTATTCATAGAGACACACACAGAGAGAGGCAGAGACAGCAGAAGGAGAAGCAGGCTCCATGCAGAGAGCCTGACGTGGGATTTGATCCAGGGTCTCCAGGATCATGCCCTGAGCTGCAGGCAGCGCTAAACCGCTGTGCCACCAGGGCTGCCCCGCAGTTACTTTTCAATGAGAGTTTTTAATGAACAAGTTATACAGGTTCTGGAGGCGAATGGTGGTGATAGTCATACAACAATGTGAATGGACTTAATACCACAGAAATTTAAAATTAAAAATGGTTAAAGTAGTAATTTTTGTTATATATATTTTACCATAACAATAGAAAAAACTAATATAAGACACAGTAGGAAATGTCAGTAGAATTTCATAAAAATGATTAATTTGAGAAAAAGTTGAAATTATGAAAAATTTAGTTTCCACACTATGGAAACTTTTATGTCACTTGTCATTAAAATATTTTTTTTTTACTTATGTTAAATAAAATAAAAAGATTTTATTATTTATGAGAGACACAGAGAGAGAGGCAGAGACACAGGTAGAGAGGGAGAAGCAGGCTCCCCACAGGGACCCTGATGTGGGCCTCATCCCTGACCTTAGGATCATGTCTTGAATCAAAGGCAGATGTTCATTTCTTCTAGATTGTCTAATTCATTGGCATATAGCTGCTCATAATACATTTTTAAAATCATTTGTATTTCCTTGGTATTGGTTGTGTTCTCTCCTTTTCATTCATTATTTTATTAATGTGGGTCTTTTTTCTTTTTAATAAGGCTGGCTAATGGTTTATCTATCTAATTAATTCTTTCAAAGAGCCAACTCCTGGTTTTGTTGATCTCTTCTACAGTTCTTCTGGTCTCTATTTCGTTGAGTTCTGCTCAAATCTTTATTAACTCTCTTCTTCTGCTTGGTATAGGTTTTATTTGCTGTTCTTTCTCCAGTTCCTTTAGGTGCAAGGTTAGCTTGTGTATTTTGAGTTTTTTTCCAGTTTTTTGAGGGATGCTTGTATGGCGATGTATTTCACTCTTAGGACTGCTTTTGCCATATCCCAAAGATTTTGAACGGTTGTATCTTCATTTTAATTAGTTTCTCTGAATCTTTTAAATTCTCTTCTAATTTCCTGGTTGACCCATTCATCTTGTAGCAGAATGCTCTTTAACCTCCGTGTGTTTGAGTGTCTTCCAAATTTCTTCTTGTGATTGAGTTCTGGTTTCAAAGCATTGTGGTCTGAAAATATGCAGGGGACAATCTCAATCTTTGGGTATCAGTTGATACCCCATTTATGACCCAGTATGCATTCTATTCTGGAGAAAGTTCCATGTGCACTTGAAAAGAATATGTATTCAGTTGCGTTCAGATGAAAAGTTCTGTATATATCTGTGAAATACATCTGGTCCAGTCTATCATTTAAAGCTCTTGCTTCTTTGGTGATGTGCTTAGAATATCGTTCATTTGCAGAAAGTGCTGTGTTGAAGTCTCCTACTATTAGTGTATTATTACTTAAGTATATCTTTACTTCGGTTATTAATTGATTGATTAACTTGGCAGCTCCCACATAAGGGGCATAAATATTCATGACTGTTAGGTCTTCTTGTTGGATGGATCCTTTAAGTATGATATAGTGTCCCTCTTCATCTCTTACTACAGTCTTTGGGATAAACTTTAATTTATCTGATATGAGGATTGCTACTCCAGCTTTATTTTAAGGACCATTTGGTAAATGGTTCTAGAAGAAATGGACGCATTTCTGGAAAATCACAAATTACCAAAACTGGAACAGGAAGAAATAGAAAACCTGAACAGGCCAATAACCAGGGAGGAAATTGAAGCAGTCATCAAAAACCTCCCAAGACACAAGAGTCCAGGGCCAGATGGCTTCCCAGGGGAATTCTATCAAATGTTTAAAGAAGAAATCATACCTATTCTACTAAAGCTGTTTGGAAAGATAGAAAGAGATGGAGTACTTCCAAATTCGTTCTATGAGGCCAGCATCACCTTAATTCCGAAACCAGACAAAGACCCCACCAAAAAGGAGAATTACAGACCAATATCCCTGATGAACATGGATGCAAAAATTCTCAACAAGATACTAGCCAATAGGATCCAACAGTACATTAAGAAGATTATTTACCATGACCAAGTGGGATTTATCCCCAGGATGCAACACTGGTTCAACACTGGTAAAACAATCAGTGTGATAGATCATATCAACAAGAGAAAAAAACAAGAAGCATATGATCCTCACAACAGATGCAGAGAAAGCATTTGACAAAATATAACAACCATTCCTGATCAAAACTCTTCAGTGTGTAGGGATAGAGGGAACATTCCTCAGCATCTTAAAAGGCATCTACAAAAAGCCCACAGCAAATATCATTTTCAATGGGGAAACACTAGGAGCCTTTCCCCTAAGATCTCACCACTGCTATTCAACATAGTACTAGAAGTCCTAGCCTCAGCAATCAGACAACAAAAAGAAATAAAAGGCATTCAAATTGGCAAAGAAGAAGTCAGACTCTCCCTCTTCGCAGATGACATGATAACTGTACACAGAAAACCCAAAAGACTCCGCCCCAAGATTGCTAGAACTCATACAGCAATTTGGCAGTGTGGCAGGATACAAAATCAATGCCCAGAAATCAGTGGCATTTCTATACACTAACAATGAGATTGAAGAAAGAGAAATTAAGGAGTCAATCCCATTTACAATTGTACCCAAAAGCATAAGATACCTAGGAATAAACCTAACCAAAGAGGTAAAGGATCTATACCCTAAAAACTACAGCACACCTCTGAAAGAAACTAAGGAAGACACAAAGAGATGGAAAAATATTCCATGCTCATGGATTGGCAGAACTAATATTGTGAAAATGTCAATGCTACCCAGGGCAATTTACACATTCAAAGCAATCCCTATCAAAATACCATGGACTTTCTTCAGAGAGTTGGAACAAATAATCTTAAGATTTGTGTGGAATCAGAAAAGACCCTGAATAGCCAGGAGGATATTGAAAAAGAAAACCAGAGCCAGGGGCTTCCCAATGCTGGATTTCAAGTTGTACTACAAAGTTGTGATCATCAAGACAGTGTGGTACTAGCACAAAAACAGACACACAGATCAATGGAACAGAATAGAAAACCCAGAAATGGGCCCTCAACCATGGTCAACTAATATTCGACAAAGCAGGAAAGACTATCCACTGGAAAAAGGTCAGTCTCTTTAATAAATGGTGCTGGGAAAGTCGGACAGTCATGTGCAGAAGAATGAAATTAAACCATTCTCTTACACCAGACACAAAGATAAGCTCAAAATGTATGAAAGATCTAAATGTGAGACAAGAATCCATTAAAATCCTAGAGGAGAACACAAGTAACACCCTTTTTGAACTTGGCCACAGCAACTTCTTGGAAGATACATCTATGAAGGTAAGGGAAACAAAAGCAAAAATGAACTATTGGGACTTAATCAAGATAAAAAGCTTCTCTACAGCAAAATAAACAGTCAGCAAAACTAAAAGACAACCTACAGAATGGGAGAAGATATTTGCAAATGACATAGCAGATAAAGGGCTGGTACCCAAGATCTATAAAGAACTTATTAAACTCAACAGCAAAGAAACAAACAATCCAATCATGAAATGGGCAAAAGACATGAACAGAAATATCACAGAGGAAGATATAGACATGGCCAACATACACCTGAGAAAATGCTCTGCATCACTTGCCATCAGGGAAATACAAATCAAAACCACAATGAGATACCACCTCACACCAGTGAGAATGGTGAAAGTTAACAAGTCAGGAAATAACAAATGTTGGAGAGGATGTGGAGAAAGGGGAACCCTCTTGCACTGATGGTGGGAATGTGAACTGGTGTAGCCACTCTGGAAAACTGTGTGGAGGTTCCTCAAAGAGTTAAAAATAGACCTGCCCTACGACCCAGCAATTGCACTGCTTGGGATTTACCCCAAAGATACAGATGCAGTGACACCTGCACCCCAATGTTTATAGCAGCAATGTCCACAGTAGCCAAACTGTGGAAGGAGCCTCGGTGTCCATTGAAAGATGAATGGATAAAGAAGCTGTGGTCTATGTATACAGTGGGATATTCCTCAGCCATTAGAAACGACAAATACCCATCATTTGCTTCAACATGGATGGAACTGGAGGGCATTATGCTGAGTGAAGTAAGTCAGTCGGAGGGGGACAAACATTATATGGTCTCATTAATTTGGGGAGTGTAAAAAATATTGAAGGATTAAAGGGGAAAGAGAAAATGAGTGGGACATATCAGAGAGGGTGACACAGCACATGAGAGACTCCTAACTCTGGGAAATGAACAAGGGGAGTGGAAGGGGAGGTGAGTGGGGGGTTGGGGTGACTGGGTGACAGATACTGAGCGGGGGCACTTGACGGGATGAGACTGGGTGATATGCTATATGTTGGCATATTGAACTCCAATAAAAAAAATACAATGAAAAGAAAACACAAAGGCAGATGTTCAGCCACTCAGCCACCCACATGCCCCACTTGGCATTAAATTCAACTTTAGTTTTTTTTTAAATTTTTATTTATTTATGAGAGAGAGAGAGAGAGAGGCAGAGACATAGGCAGAGGGAGAAGCAGGCTCCATGCACCGGGAGCCCAATGTGGGACTCGCTCCCGGATCTCCAGGATCACGCCCTGGGCCAAAGGCAGGTGCCAAACCACTGCGCCACCCAGGGATCCCAACTTTAGATTTACTACCAAATTTTTTAAGTAACCTCTCCAGTATGTCTCTTAAGTTTAATCTGATATTCTTTATATTACTAATTTAGATAATATTTTAAAATTTGGCTTGTTATGGTCTATTGTCAGTATAAGATGCTTTGTGTCAGGCAGCTCATTAATTCCTACAACTTAAACTTATATACCTTGAATTTTCCTAAAGCTTTTTATTCAAGGTATTTCTCAATGGCATATAATCATCAATTGTTAGTTAAAACAAGAAATTTTGGAAATAATGCATCTATATTTAAATGTTAATTAAAACATAGCCATGGCATTGCTCACCACTACTTTAAGGTAAGGCAAAGACTCTTTTTGAGCATGGATCTGCCTATTTAAGTTCTGCATTATTTCTTACCTAAACTGTAATCCATCACATATTTTTTGAATGTGGTTTTTCAAAACCATCCAGCCACACTGAAAAGAATAATTCAAAATTTAGGCTCATTAACCTCAAGTCTGTCCTTCATGCTGTGCATGTATCCTATACCATTGCTTGGTATGTTCACTCTGCCATTCTCCCAAGTAACTGCATCTCTCTCTCCCCCAACATCCAATACTTCCTTCCCATCCGTGCTCCCAATTGATGACTGTACTTTCTCTTTCACTAGAAACATGAAACAAGAGAAATCCCTTGTGTCTTCACTACCATGTGTACCAATCTCTTTCCTTAGAAGAGGTCATACCTTCATCTTCCCTGCTATTCCTATAGAATAGGTGATCTCTCTTTTGCCCAAAGACTAAGCTTTTTATATATGCACCAGATCTCTCTTGCTTTTTCAAGAGTATCTTTTCAGCAATATTCCCTACTCTCATTCTAATCACCTACTTCCTATCCATTGGATTATTGCCATGAGCATATGAACTATTTGTTATTTATCTTGTTTCACAAATAGCTTTCTTTGGCCTCACATTTTTCTACAATTAGCAGTACTTTTTATTTTATTAGTTCCTGTTTATAGAACACAAGCAGACAACAAATCAAATCAAAACAAAACAAAACTTTGGTTTGTATAAGGCAATTTCCAATCCAGGGCCATCTATTGCCCCACTTTTTTATGCCTGAAAATTTCCCTTTTTCTGTTTTAAAGATTTTTTTATTTATTTATGAGAGAGAGACAGAGACAGAGACACAGGCAGAGGGAGGAGCAAGCTCCATGCAGGGAGCCGACATGGGACTCGATCCCGCGTCCAGGATCACGCCCTGGACTGAAGGCAGTGCTAAACCGCTGAGCCACAGGGGCTGCCCCAAATCCCTTTTAATTACCATAGTTCACACCAGTTTTTAAAAATGTGACTATTGAAAAAAAGGCTCATTTTTCTGCAAAATATACATATTTTACCTTTTTAAAATTTATTTATGGAAAGATATGAACATGCAACTAAGTGACATCTGACATCTAAAAGCAAGTCTTTTTCATTATTTTGTCTGTAGCAAATAAATTCTACTTGAAATTTTAGACTTATTTTGGAAATTGTGAGTCTTAACTCTTTTATTCTCACATTTTGTACCTTTCCCTAGCCAAATAGATCTTTTTTTTTTTTTTAATAGGTTGGTGGACAGCTTCCATAGGATAAGAGAGAATGATAATAAAACGTTGAAAACTTTTCTAAGCATTTATCAACAGATTAAAAAAATCTCAATTCAATTCATCTGGATGTTTACTCTACATGGTGACTTTTTTAATTCATGTGAAAAATAAAAGATCTCTCTCTCTCTCTCTTTTTTGTAGCATAATAGTCCAGGACAATTCTCTTGCTAATTCTGTGATTTTGACCTACTAACCCACTTAGTATACTGGGAAAAAGGAATAATAACATGCAGACCTGTGAGAACTGAAGCCCAAAAGACACATCTGGTCATCAGAAGGGAATGTAATGTGCCAAGAGCAAATAGTAACACTTACATGATACCATCTGCTATAGTGGAACTAATGAAGGAAAGAAAAAAGCTAATTTGAAGTAAATGATATATAAATGGGTTGTTCATCCAAACAGAATAGGGTAGGGATGTCGTTCTTCCTTTTGATTCAGTTTAATATGTGGGCAGTACATGGATGATCGAATGATGTCTGTCACTCGAAGTTCCAGAGAATTTCAAGTGATAAGTATCTCAGGGGAAATCAAACCTTTGGAAGAAGCAACTATGCCAATTAATATAAGCAATAAACTTGGAGTTTTAGAATAAGAAATTTATCTGGACTTTGAATGTATCAATCACCTGATTAAGTAATACTTAATAAATAGGGGGATCAAAATAAATAAATAAATAAATAAATAAATAAATAAATAAATAGGGGGAAAATCGGATAATTTTTTCTAAGATGATGATGTTCACCACCATCAAAAATACTATCCATTTTGTCTAGAAAGTATGTCAATTGCAGATTCTTTTCTGACATATACAAAATTTGTGATAGGGAATTTTTTTTCTGAAAATTGTTTGAGTGTTGGTTTAGGCCTATTTTGACTCAGTCTAGTTGTTTCATTTTTTTAAGTTAGGTAAAAAATGCAAAAGTTGAGGTAAGTTAACAGAAGCTCCTAAGTAAGTTAAAAGAGAAATGGATCACTGAACGTGTTGGAAGGTGAATAAAGTTTGAAGCATTGCATTCTTGAACATTCTATCGACAGTTCCTCCAGTGAACAATTTTATTTGGAGCTTAAGAAGTGAAAGATAAGGTAAAACTATCTGGTTCTGCAACAGTAATAGTGAGGCCTCAATATTCTTTGAGCTATAACAGTCAATAAAGGTGTCAAAGGATTGCACAGATTTTTGAGTCCAGGAAAAGAAATTGCAGGAGACCCTCAGGCATTGTAACAATACTGTTTGACATTGATTTAGCATTGGCTGCTGCTTCTTAAATGTACATAATAGTGTATGCTACAACTCACAACACCTTACTAGGGCTCTCATAATAAGAACATTCGAATTATATTAATTGTTTTTTTATCTCCTATTTTCAATTAACTACTCCTTCCTTGTCTTCTTGCTTTATATCATAAAATTCCCTCCGGATATCATTCCATTAATCAATATGTGATAATGAAATATGATAATCTTTGCAATTAGACATCCATGTTAGTGTATGTATTTATTATGCCATGAGTCATGCACACTAGCAAAAAACAAGCACCCAAAGCATTTCACACCTAAGACCGTTTTTGCCTCAACTAAGTTTTAGGAAAAATACTGGTATGTATGTAAGATGCACTTGGATATTGTCTAAAATTATGCATAATTTTTTATTTCTTTATTTCTTTTTTGCATTTCTCTGTAGTGCAATGTTTAGCTCAGAGCTGGAGCATTTTGAATATGTAGACTAATCTTCCTTGGCTCTTTATTTGATATAATTTCATTTAAATGTGTTATTCATTTGGCCTTTCTTACGCTTGTGTGTTCGGGATTATTTTCTCAATACCTATTTTAATAGGGCTTATATTGTTATTCACAGATGTGGAAATATCATGTCTTTGAGACAGTGTATTGCTCAAGAGATCTAAAATGCTATAAAGTCAGTTTTGTCTCTGATATATTAAGGTTTAGATTTGGTGAACTTATGTAAAGGCACATGAAACTACTGTAATAACATACAGGCAGATGCTAGAAAACACTTACATCAGAGGCCAGAAAAAAATTGATGTGTAACATTTTTGAACTGAGAATGATTTTAGAGGTAGGTCTCAATTTTGAGTTTGTATATATGTGACTATCAATGGCAACTTTTCAAAGTAGTAATTTTGTCCCTTTTTTCCCTTCTATTGGTGTGTCTGGCAACAATTTTTCCCTAGCTTTTTATAGTTTCTAAAAATACATCTTGAGATTCTCAAAATACATGAAAGCAAATTCCCAGCCAGTTCTTCACTTGAGCATATTTGCAATGGCGGTATGATTCTAAAAATAATATTTATGTTTAATGTATCCTGCTTTGAGATTTGTATAAGAGGTTTTATAGCTTTGTGAGTTGTTAGCATATATGATTATATAAATTTGAAAAGCTGAATCCAATGCTAAATAAATGTCAGTGTGGTTGTGAGGGAAAGTGTAATCATTTACATCAGTTACCAAATCTAAACATTGTATAAATATGGTAAAATCTCTAAGAACTGCTCCCGATAAAGAAGATTGAATTTTGCAGCTATAGATTTAGCAGAGGATGAAATAAAGGACCAAACTAACTTTCTCAGACTTGTGAAGCTTTGACAATCTCAAGATGTCAACTTGTAAATGTAGAGAAAATTAAACCCAAATGAAACTGGAAAAATAATGCAGTCGTTTCATACACTTTTCAAAGAATAAAGTGCATCACAGTTTCTTTTGATGCCACAAATTTCCATGTGTAACACTGACCTGGTCATTTTTCATTTCCTTGTTTCTGTTTGTTCCTTTTGATGGTGAAGATTTTCCTCTTCAATCTAAACCCTGGTAGTAAAAAAGTAGAACTCAATGCCATCCCTGAAAACAACAGGGCAGCATAATGGTTTAACCTCAAAATTGGCCTGTTCATTTTGTTTTCCATGCCAAAAAATATATTTCTTTTGTTACTGTTGTTGATGATGTTTTGTTTCATTTTTACTTGTTTATTCTACAGCTTGAAACTATTTATATTTGGAGCCAAATAATTATTGTAGCATTCTCATGCATTGTAGGATCTCTTGCATTGTAAGATTATTGGTCTTTACTCAATAGATGATAGTCCCACACAATTGTGACAATCAAAAAATGTCTCCAGATATTGCCAAATATCACCCAGCAGGTATTGAGAGCAAATGATATATAAAGGATAGTTTGGGACTTTGGGGACTCTAATATATGAGAAAAATATAAAGGGAATACATACAGTATTTTATTTCACAAAAAAAGATATAGTTTTAAAAATAAGGAAATCAGCATGATTGGTCGCATACACACACACATATATCCATGTGATGCAAACAAATAATTGACATTTAACTTACTAAGCAGAGAAGTGGTTATTAGGACAATGAAATATTTGAAATCCAGATTTCCCTAGCATAGCAAGGCTTTGTTTCTTTGTATTTCAAGGAAAAGTGGTGAGGTGCTTTACCTTACAATTCCTTGGTTCATTTGTGGTTTGCTGCTGCCTCTCCTTAGCTGCTTAATATTCTTGTATATTCATACATGTACAGTGTATTATGTTATTGTAGTAGCCTATTGGTACATGCACATCAGAAAATTAACTCACTTTGCATCTGAAACTCAGTTATTAACGTTGAGGTATTTTATTATGCAAAATAATTTATACTGTATGTTCATATTATTAAAAAATACTAAGCAGGGATCCCTGGGTGGTGCAGCGGTTTGGCGCCTGCCTTTGGCCCAGGGCGCGATCCTGGAGACCCGGATCGAATCCCACGCCGGGCTCCCAGTGCATGGAGCCTGCTTCTCCCTCTGCCTGTGTCTCTGCCTCTCTCTCTCTGTATGTGACTATCATAGAAAAAAAAAAAAAAATACTAAGCAGTGTTAAGAAATCTACACTCCTATGTTGACAATTACAGAGAATTTGTTGATTTTGTCTATTGAAAGACAGGAATTAATAAAGCCATGCTTCCATGACAACAATGACTCCCCTTTGCCCCAACAGCTGCATTTTTAATTATAGCTCACCATTTCCTAGTAATAACTAGTAAATAACTATTTACTTACTAGTTTCTGTACTGAATGTGTTTTCTTGGTGCCTGAGCCATTAAAGCCCCAGTCTACAAAAGCTGAATGTCAGGCTACACATTAAAGCTGAATTTATCACCTAGAAACTACCCCTTTGACAATTAACATTAGAAAGGGTGACATTAAATCAAACCACATGAATGGTTTCTGATACAGAGTTCTCTATGAATGTAGCATCATTATTCAAATTTCAGTATTTTTGAAGCTTCCATTGAGCAATAATAAAATAAAAATAGATGCATTATGATATGATTTTAATATTGTATACTTTAGAGTATCAAGAAAAGCTTGAAAATAATATTTAGAAAAACTTCTTAACAAAAAAGCTATACCTGGGTAAAATGTGCCTTTTGGATGACTTCCTAATCAAGATATCTATTTTTTTGGTGACTAGTCCTTTTCTGCTTTCTCCTATGTCACCTTATCACTCAGAACACCTCTGCTTTGTTCCAGTTTTATGTTGCACACACACCTCCTGTCAAGAGTTTGCATGAGTAACCACTATTTGGGCTTGCATTCATATCTCCAGCCTCCAATGCCACATTATCAGTGTACCCATACCAGATTCAAGATTCAACAATAGTATGCCCCAAGAACTGTTGTTGGGTACTTGCACAAATCATCTCACACCCCATCACATCACCTATAAGCTAGTTAGTGCCACTTTCAATCTGAAGAGGAAGAAATGGAGACTCTGAGTGTTTTGAGTCACCTGCCCCTAGGCACAAAGCCATTTCCTCTTGCCTGTCACAGTTTACCTCATACATCTGATAAACTCCTCTCTTTTGATGATGGCCACCCAAGAACCATTATTCTTATCGGCATATTATTTGATAGGCATAATTTTACTTTGATTTTTAAAATTTATTTGAGAGAGTGAGAACATGAGAGAGGGGTAAAGAGATGGCATGAGCAGAGGGAGGGGCAGAGGGAGAAACAGACTTCCTGCTGAGCAGGGAGCCCCACATGGGGCCCAATCCCAGGACCCTGGGATCATGACCCCAGCTGAAGGCAATGCCTAACTGAGCCCCAAAAGGTGCCCCAAAAGGCATATTTTTATTTTATTTTTTATTTTTTAAAAAGATTTTATTTATGTTTTCATGAGAGACAGAGAGAGAGAGAGAGAGAGGCAGAAACAGGCAGAGGTTGAGAAGCAGGCTCCATGCAGGGAGCCCCACACGGGACTTGATCGCGGGTCTCCAGGATCAGGCCCTGGGCTGAAGGCAGTGCTAAACCGCTGGGCCACAGGGGCTGCCCCCAAAAGGCATATTTTTAAAAGAATCTTTTATATATTGTGACTTAAATATTTAACCTAAAGGAGAAAAATAGTGCTAATTTCTGATCAGATAAGAAGGACTTTGTGACTATGAGAGGCAAAGGAAAGGTACTTTGTCACAAATCACAAAACTCTTTTGGGTTATGATAAAAAATATATTTATTTGACATGATGCTAATGGCAGTTTAACTTATTTATAAGGAAGTTTGCAATGTTTTAAAGCAAAGTTCAAAAGTTTATGAAATTACAATTAGAATGGGATATTCTTGGAAAAAAAAACACTTGTGATCTGTAATCCTTGATAGGCCAGATCAACTATGAACTACATATAAGCCCTATTTAATAATTAAAGGTCCATTTTGTCCTTGACCTTTTTTTTGCAGAGCTCATCCCTTAGAGGTGCATTAAAAAGTATGAATTGATATGAGAAATGTAATTTTAAACTAGAAATGAAGTAAAGCCTCTGCCTAGAAGGTGACTTGTCTAGGTCTATTATTTAAATAGTAAAAAAGCATTTTACTGAGAATACACACACACACACACACACACACACACACAAAACCCTGAGTTTAAATTCTTTCTCTTAGAAATGAATAAAATATCAATGATCCTTCAAAAGGATTGTAGTGGAAATATTCACCCTATATATTGTTAATTTTATGAAATCAATGCAGGTCATTTTGGAGAATTACAAATTTTCATAGAATAGTTCTTATTAGAATTATAAAATTTATGAAGTCACGATACAAGTTATGGAATTAGGAGTCTTGTTCAATAGTAAATGCTGTTCTTGAGGAAATGAAAGCCCAAAGAAAATGGATAAAAAGTAGAAAAATCTATATTTAAGGGCATAATAGTCATTATGTCAATTATGACTTTTTAGTGGTAAATGATTTTTAAATATATCTAAATGGACTTTTTAATTTTTCTTTGTCTATGTATATTAATGAAATTGAGCATGGATTATTGAAATGGAGACCAGAAAATCCTTTAAGTAGATATGAATAAATTGATTAAGAAGAAAATGAAAAAAGAAAGTGTATTAGAAAGAACACAAGTTCTCTAACTTCCATAATTTCCATGTAAACGACTGCAAGTCACAATATTTCAGGTCTTACAGATAAGTACATAATGGAAATAGAAAATTTCACTTTACAGAATTACTGTTCAAGTGAATCTACAACGGCAATGATAGCTCGGCCCATAAGAAAGCAACCTTAAGCACAAATCCAGTGAATTACATTCTGGGGGGGTATTTGAACATTAGGGGCAAAAAATTGTCAGAGAATTCAAAGACTTCTGCACAATGTCATTTTTTCCTAAGTACTAGATGAACCATTGGCAGTTCTTTTCAACTTACAAATTGTTTTTAAACAAATCCAAATATAAAATCAGGTACTATAAAATTTTATTTCCCCAAAAGTACATTCACAGAAATGCAGAACTGGGTATAAATATGATAGTGAGTAGAGAGATTTAATCCAGATTTTAAAAACCCATTGTGTGTATGTTTATGTGCGCACGCGTGTGTGTTAATAAGCAGACACACTAGGTATTTCCAGAGCTATTGAAACAGAAAAGCTTATATTCTAATATTATAGGAACATGTGAATAAGTTACACATGGAGAAATAGGTGATCAAGGTTCTTTTTAAAAAACAAAATTGTGAGCCCCTGGGTGGTTCAATGGTTTAGCGCCTGCCTTCAACCCAGAGTGTGTCCTAGAGTCCGGGATCGAGTCCCACATCAGGCTCCCTGCATGGAGCCTGCTTCTCCCTCTGCCTGTGTTTTTGCCTCTCTCTCTCATTCTCTCTCTCTCTGTCTCTCTCTCTCTCGTGTCTCTCATGACTAAATAAATAAAATCCTTTTTAAAAAATTAAAAAGTAAAACCAAAATTGAGGGGCACCTGGGTGGTTGAGCATCTGTCTTTGGGGTACATGATCCTGGGGTCCTGGGTAGAGTCCCACAATGAATTCTCCATAGGGACCTTGCTTCTCCCTCTGCCTATGTATCTCCCTTGCTCTCTTTGTCTCTCATGAATAAATAAATAAAATCTTTAAAAAAATTGAATGACTTCTATGATAAAGAATAATTTGTAATTTCTTTTCTCTTGTCCCTCCCTATTCTCCTAGACAAGGCAATCACTGATCTTTCTGTCACTGTCACTAATAGGATAGTTTGGATTTTCTAGACTTTGATATAAATGTAATCGTACTGTATATGTTCTTTTTAAATAATCATTTTTATGTATGCTAGAGAGTGATATGTAAACCATGTGGATGTATCTGTATGCTGTCAACATAGATTGCAAAAAAAAAAAAAAAAGAGAAAGAGAAAAAAAAAAGAAAATATGATGGAGAAGACAAAAATGTGGAGATATTCCCTGGATAAAAATTTCCACAACTCTTTGGAAAGGAAGAACTATAATTTAATATCAGAACAACATTGTGTATCATTACCTTGTTTATGAATAATCATACATCCTTTAGTTTGTATTTTAATATATGTACTTTTAGGAAGACCTGGGTGGTTAAGTGGTTGAGCATCTGCCTTTGGCTCATGTCATGATCTTGGGGTCCTGGGATCTAGTTTCACATCAGGCTCCCTGCAAGGAGCTCCTTCTCCCTCTCCCTGTGGTCGCTGCCTCTCTCTGTGTCTCTCATGAATAAATAAGTAAAATCTTTTAAAAAATAAATATATACATATGTACTTTTATTTTGTAATGTAGGTTCAACGATCCTTACATTAATTTGCTGAGACTGCCATACGAAAATACCACAGACTCAATTCCTCACACAAGAGGTATTTATTTTCTCACAGTTCTGGAGGCTAGAAGCCTAAGGTGAAAATGTCATTTCTAATTGCTGAGTAATATTCCATTGTATACATAAACCACATCTTCTTTATCCATTCATCTTTCGATGGACACCGAGGCTCCTTCCACAGTTTGGCTATTGTGGCCATTGCTGATAGAAACATCGGGGTGCAGGTGTCCCGACGTTTCATTGCATCTGAATCTTTGGGGTAAATCCCCAACAGTGCAATTGCTGGGTCGTAGGGCAGGTCTATTTTTAACTCTTTGAGGAACGACAAATACCCACCATTTGCTTCAACGTGGAGGGAACTGGAGGGTATTATGCTGAGTGAAATAAGTCAGTCGGAGAAGGACAAACAGTGTATGTTCTCATTCATTTGGGGAATATGAATAATAGTGAAAGGGAATATAAAGGAAGGGAAAAGAAATGTGTGGGAAATATCAGGAAGGGAAACAGAACATAAAGACTCCTAACTCGGGGAAACGAACTAGGGGTGGTGGAAGGGGAGGAGGGCGGGTGTTGGAGGGGAATGGGTGACGGGCACTGAGGTGGACACTTGACGGGATGAGCACTGGGTGTTTTTCTGTATGTTGGTAAATTGAACACCAATAAAAATTAATTTAAAAAAATGTCAGCACATTTGCTATCTTCTGAGGCCTCTCACCTCAGCATGTAGATGACCGCTTTCTTGTATCCTTATGTTGCTTTCACTCATTCTTTGTATGTCCGTTGCCTATTCTCTTCTTTAAGGACACCACTCATATTGGATTAGAGTGCACCCATAACTTCAGTCACTTTCTGAAGTACTGGGGGTTAAGATTTCGGTATAATGAATTTTGTGGGATACAATTCATCCTATAAAAGTCCTCAGTTATTCCTTTTCTTACCTTTAAAAAATCCTGAATTTAAGGTACCTAAATCTAATCCACAACTGAAAACTTCAGTTGAAAATCTTTAGGCATTTAAAAGAATGTTCCTAAGATTTGTATGAATGATGAACATTACAATGAAAGCTCTCTGATACAGAAAGTACTTGTAAACTGTAAAATGATATATGTATCAATTCCACTTAACCCACGATTAAATTTTTCTGTATGTTAGTGAATGATATGTAAAATATATTGCTTTGTCTCATCGTTGTTCTAGGAAATATATTTATAAATTCTTCTTTTAAAGAACATATTTTCAGGACTAGTTTTTGAGATCTCATTTATTGCCTCTCTAAATAATTTCCCCTTAAATTTTCAAGCAAACCTGTTTCTTTTTTTTAATTTCAGTTAATAACCATAAGTACTAATTCTTTCTTATTTGAGGGGTAGCTTTTAAGAAAACATTCAGCAGAATCAAAATGAAAAAAAAATTGTGTCGTTTTTAAATTTAAAATTGTAAGATATTTACCTTAAAAATTACACTCTGCAAATGATATGGTTGTTTTGTTGAGCTAGCACAATGTTTTTAAATGGAGATACTTTAAGTTTAATATCTGTGATTATATAACATCAAAAATTATCTAAGATAGTGATCATAGTTTTTTATAATGTATGCCAAATATATTTTTAAAAATGTTCTATAGGAAACATAATTTTAAGTGAGTAAATGAAGCACTTTCCTCTTATGTTTTACTTCAGATATTTTACATGTTTAACCAGATACATAACACATTAATTTAGGAAACATCATTTATTTATTATAGACATTGTGCTTTATAACTTTGTATGTTTGTACATCATATACATACACACATGGTATAACTTTCAAATTAATAAACTAAAATTTTTAACAAATTTAAGCACATACAGGTTTAGAATTCCAGTTCTCAAAACTTACCTTGTTTGCTTTAAGCTTAATTAATATAAAATCTTATTTTTTTGGACCCTGTGAAAAGAATGGTTACTATTGATTACAAAACTGTTAAAACAAACACTTAGTATAGTGTACATTACAAATTTTAATCTACATAACTTCAGAGACCTGCATACAGTTGTACAGTGAGATGTACTTAATGGCCACACGAATAATAGCCTCATATTGCAAAAAGAGTGGAATCACTTTGCAGTCAATTTTGTTATGGGATGAGTTGTGTTCTCCCAAATTCCTGTGTTGATGCTACAATCCCAATACCTCAGAATGTGACTATATTTGAAAATACAGCCTTGAAAGGTGTAGTCAAGTTAAAATGAGGTCCTTAGGGTGGGAAATAATGTAATATATCTGTGGTTCTTATAAAAAAGAAGAGATTAGAACATAGACGTACAAAAGGAAGACCTTTGTTAGAAGACGTCACTTGCAAACCAAGAATAGAGTCCTCAGGCAAAAAATAATAAAAGTAAAAATAAAAAACAGCCAGCATCTTGATCCAGGGCTTCTAGCTTCCATGACTATGCTAAGCCTCCCAGTCCATGGTGCTTTGTTTTAGCACTGTAGCAGACTAATAGATTGCCCATAATAGATTACATATAATAGATTGCATACATACACTTTGGCAATAAAATTGCAGATATTTCTCCTTCTCTTTTACCTATCCATTTAACATATATTTATCAAGCATTTATATGTGGAAGGTTCTTGAGTACTCTTCTAAGTCCAAGACATTACAGTTTTGAACAAGACAAACAAGCTCCATGCTTTTAATCAAGGTATAGTTAAGGCTAGAGTGAAGAGAGGTAGACTGCAAGCAATCACATGAGCTAAAAGAATGTCATGAAGTGATCATTTATCCAGTGGAAAAAAAATTAGATTGAAGTGTTAATAATAGCTCTTTAGCAGTGGATATATGTACAAATTGATTTGGCTTATTCCAGAAAAAAATGACCTGTGCTTATTGAACTTTTTTTTTACGTTGCCATTATTTTAAATAACCCTTTTAGCTGATTTCTTCATCTCTCTGATGGCTCGTTTTGAGAGGTTGTAGGGGAAACCTGTAATTAGAGAGAGTGTGCAAAGGCAAATATACAAACCAGTTTTTACTTGCTAAAAACAAAAGGGTTGTGCTTGACTGTGAATGATGCTAGGTGGAGAGTTGGTTAGTGCCAGCCATTCTCCTCTCTGACTCTGGTGGTCCCAAACCTTTATTTGAGGAATGGGCCACTCTGCTCTGATTTGTCCTTGCAGGGCTGTCCCATCTGTTTGTTGTGTTTGCAGGCAGTCTGCAGGCAGGAAACTTTGCTTGCATATTAGACACTATATCTTTCAGAAGTGAGCACAGATGTTCTATCCCAACTGATTTGGCTTTCTGAGTGAACCTTTCTATTCATTTCTCACATGACTTGGTCATTTATTTATAGTCATAAATGGTAGAAAAAAATAAAATTGTTTCTGGGCTACTTCATAGACTTGAAATGTATGTGACTTTTATATTAGAGTTTAGTTTAGATGTTGCTTTTAAAATACAGTTCTCACACTTTCATGGATATGAAAACTGACAATTTCATTTTCAAGTCTCCTGCATAGCAAAATTAGAAATTGATCTTAAAATTAACATATGCTTCCCTATAAAGATCTCCTATGAATGTAGATTACATCACTCATAGGACGCTAGAGAGACTCGGAAAAATCCTTTAAAAGTGCTGCAAAATGCACATATACCTTCCTTGGTTTTTGACATATAGTAGATACTCAATATATATTTGTCAAATCAAAAAATGAATTCAATTTCAGAGAATTCTATAGACCTTTATACTTTATTTCATTGGTATTACTTCACGTTGAACTATGTAAGTCTTTGGAGTAATAGAAAACTTTGGTGTTATTTTTATTCTTTTTATATGTCAAAAATACATGACAAAATTAAGTATTGGTTTTATTCTTTAAAGTATTCTAAGGCTGGGTTTCCTAACAGTGATACAATTGACATTTTGGGCTAAGAAATATTTTCTTGTGGGAGCTGTCCTGTGCATTGTAGGATGTTTAGCAGCATCCTTATACTGTATTCACTAAATGCCAGTAGGACTTCTACTCCCCCAACACACAGACACACACACACACACACACACACACACACACACACATGAGAGAGTGTGGTAATAAGCAGAAGTGTCTCCAGACATTGCCAAATGTCCCCTGGGGAGCAAGACCACACCCAATCAAGAAAGACTGCTCTAAGGAGTTTATTAAAACACCATAGCATATTAAAAATACAAAGTTTTTAGGCTGTATACCAGAATTTAAGTATCAGCTTTGCTACTTACTAGCTGTGACTTTTAGTATGTCACTTTGTTGTCTGGGATTCTGTTTCCTCATTTGCAAATTGAGGACCATTTTTCATCTGCTGTTTAAAAAACTTAGAATCAAATGACAACTCCCCTGGTTTTGGAAGCATAAGTACAGTCTAAGATTGGAAAAAAATAACCCAAAGAAACTAATTTTCTCTGGTTGGTCAGAAAAATCTCTCAACAGTAACATGCAAAATGAAACATGAAGCTAAAAATGCAGGTCTTGGGATGAGAAGGATGAAGAGTAGTCTGTTGAGAGGGGAAAGCAAATGCAAAGACTAAAGTCTTTGTCCAAAGGATATGCACTTTTCTTCCTGTTCTACAGTGATTCTGTCCATTTGTTGAAGATCATGTCACCCCAAAATTTGCCACTTTGGCATATGGATTATTTTGAATTTTTTAACAGATTTTATTTATTCATGAGAGACACAGATAGAAAGGCAGAGACATAGGCAGAGGGAGAAGTGGGCTCCCTGTGGGGAGGAATCAGGAATCAGTCCCAGGACCCTGGACTCATGACCTGAGCCAAAGGCAGATGCTCAATCACTGAGCCACTCAGGTGCCCAGATTATTTTGAATTAAAGACAACTGAGAAAAAGGAGACACAGGAAAACCTCCATGCCACCCCCCATCTGCCTAAAAGTAGGGCATATATTCCCCTGTGCAGATGTTCTCCCTTTTCTGATACCAAGAAGAGGAAAGCAGCCCTTAACACCACAGAGAGAGACAGTACTGAGATGAGGCTGCATAAATAAATCATACTAACTATTCCTTGTTGACTCTCATTAGTTTCCCCCCATATTATTAGCTTCCACAGTTGAGCACCCAAGAACCCCAAACCCCCTTTGCTTTGCTAATCACTCCTCCCTAATTGATCACCTTTGTTAAAATGGTATATGAGCTCTCAATTCCACCTGCTTTGAGTTTTTCACTTCTGTGAAGCCCCTATAAACATAAAACATTAACATTAGATAAAACTGGTATTCTTTTTTTCTGTTAATCTTTTATCATTATGAGTCACAGGCCCTATTTATAGAACCTAACATAGTAGAGGCAAAGTTTTTTTCTCCCCAACAGCCACTGTATGTCTACTTACCACCAGAAATTCTGGCATATATTAGGATCCCATTAATTATTTATTGAATAGATGCATATATGTTAATCATAATGTTAATTTTTAGGCCTGGTATAAAAGGAGGCACTTCATGTAAAAGAACCACAAAGTATATAGTATTGTACACAGCTTATGGTTATTACCATTTTTGCTTTCAAAGTCCTTATACCACTATTACATAAACTAGTATAATCAGCAAAAAACTTTTATTCCATAACATTAGATTAGCATAAATTTGAATTTAGGATTAGAGATAGAATCTTATCCCTTCATATAACTTGGTTCCAGCCACATTTCTATTATATTTCATTCTTGGTCTTTAAATGAATAACTCATCAAAGTTTACGAATATGATGTGATTCTCATATTCTAGAATAGGTATTTTATGTTGCTTTGATTTCAAAACCTGTAAACATAAGCATACTCCGTAAAGAATATGGACTGAGTCAGGACCCAATTTTGGTTCTTAAATAGCATGTTTTAAAAGATAGTATGTTTAGTTAAAGAATTCCTGACTCTTTGCAAACATTACTTTTATTTTACATATTTAAAGCATTAAGTTTTATGGGTTATGTGGCATTTACCACCTCATTGATCCTACTGAACTTCAGATATAACTCTGTGAAACTTTCATCTTTAATATTAGATTAGCTTTGGCCATCTCTTTGATAATGCCTTATTGAAATTTTATTTTTCTCTAAACTCCTAATTTTGTTTGCATTTTTCTAGTTAAGTTTATTACTCCTTATAAACTGTTGCTGATAATTTTCCACAAGCCTTAGATTTAAAATATGTATCACCTTGTAAATTTTAACGATAGTATTTTTGTTTCTCTATATGGTGTGATTACCATTGTATAATATTTCCCAGAATGATCTTATGAAATGAAAGATAAAACACGTTCACCCAATCAATCACAAGGAAGAGTTATCATTTCAGCCACAGTGGTTATCTGACAGTTCTGCTATATGGTCACTGGCAAACTGAGGCCAATCTACTCTTGAATGTAGATACTCCTGTTCTATTTTTTCTATACCCAGAAGTAATTAAAAGTGGGTCGTAACTACTGTGTTGAGACTCCAGATTATTAAGGTAAATCAAATGTTATGTTTCCAAACAAGTATATTTGTTGAATAATTCACCTTTATGTCACAGGCCCAAATAGAAATCTCAGATATAAACATATTTTATTAGTCACAAATTAAATATGAGTAGTTCAAAATTATTTATCCCTATGGCCATGCCCCTCCCCCAAAAAAAGAACACTGAGTCAGAGGATAAAATGATTCCTGATGCTTCATCTCTTTAATCATTGTGGTAGGAAGTACATGATCTTCATCAAATTATAGGATTTACCATCAAACCCTGTAAAATAAAATGAGATTGCTATAATAATACTAAGCTTTATTATGTCTTCCTAAATTCTGCATTCACATGAGAAGAAAAAATCATGAGACTATTTTTTTTACAGTCACAAAAGATTTCCTTTTTTGTTTTTTGCCTACAATTATCTTAAATTTGCATCTTTTCACTTCTAACTTGGCAACATTTAATCTCATTATCACACATATTTTTTGGTGTCTATGATAGCCAGAATTCTAAGATGACCCAAGTTTCCTGACCACTTGTATAAGCACCTTTTCTTGAGTTTGTTCACTTTGGCAAATCATTCTGGTGATTGTGATAGCTCGTATAGCAGAAAGGATTTTACAGATCTAAGTAGGGTCCATGATCAGTTGATTTTGAGTTAATCAAAAGGGAGCTTACCCAGGGTAGCCTGACCTACTCAGCTTAGCCATTAGATGTGATCAAAAAGACTGAAGTAAGATTCTCCTCTTGGCATTAAAGGAGTAAACTACCATAATTGTAGAGACAGCTATGTGGCAGGGGCCTCTAGAAACTAAAACCGTCTCTAGTTGTCATCCAGTAAGAAAGGAGAGACAGTGTTACAATCACCAGGAACTAAATTCTATTAACAACCAATGAACTTGGAAATGGAGGCTGAAGTCTAGATAAGAATGCAGCTAGACTTGGGGTGTGTGAGTGGCTCAGTTCGTTAAGCATTTGACTCTTGATTTTGGCTCAGGCTATGATCTCAGGTTGTGAAATCCAACCCTGTGCCAGATGGGCAAGGAGTCCGCTTAAGATTTTCTCTTTCCCTTTCCCACTATACCTCCGCACCCCCCAAAGAAAGAATGCAGCTAGATTGAACCTTGATTTCAGCCTTGTGAAACACTAAAAAGAGAGCTCAATTACAACATGCCTGGACTTCTGATATACAGAAAATGTACTATAATAATGAGTTTTTATATAAGCCACTATGTTTGAAATAACTTATTTGAAGTCACTAGGTTTGTGATAGCTTGTTACTTGCGGTGCCTTCTCTCTAATAATTCCCATTTCTAAAGTATAACAGAAACTCAGTGCAATTTGATATTTCATGGAATCATTGTCAGTCCCCAATTTTATGCTCATTCTTAAACATGTATGTAATAAAGGAGATAATACAAGGCCTAGGTCTATTCTGTTTAGAAGTGTGAGCCCCAAGAAGTTTGAAAAGGGGCTTATGAAGGAAAAACAGGACTTAAGGGTTTAACATGTCAAAAATGAAGTAAAAATATAAGGTATGATAAAATGAGGACAAATAACTATTTTTTTTACATTTTTTCGACCACATTTGAATTCTATCATGGTTTACCCTTAGATGGTTTATTCAGATCCATTTGTATCATACCCTCATGTACTAGTTTTGTTCTCCCTGATTTTTTTATTATATTATTGTCTATGAGCTGAGTGAGCAATGCCAGAGAACATTCTCAATGAATACCTTTTAATTTTTATTAGCATCTGTGATCAAGGATTTAGTGAAGGGCAAAGATGAAGTTAATGTTTAAAAATTAAGTTGCAAAAAATTTTTAAAAAATTAAGTTGCAGTACCTTTGGTAACATTGCAAGTTAAAAACAAACAAAACAAATCATAAAAATCTTAACTTTGAAACATGGTACTGTGAGTCCTTTTTTATAAAAGCTGAAAAATGAGATTTTTAGCTAATGAGTGAGACTTGGCAGGACATAAATGGAAATATGTTTCATTGGCCAACATGTTCTGGAGGCATATGAGTGTCTAAATAGATGACGCTCAAAAGAGTATTTTTGGCATGAAAGTGCCTCCAAACATTTTGATCAGGAATTTGATTGCCATATGTCCATATCCTCCAACTTAAACGATGAACATACTTCAGGTCTCTTGGGGTTTCTTACTTCCTGGCAGTACTGACTATTTTACCATTAAGCATTGTGGCTTGCAAAATACATTGTTTTTCTCTCTTTCATAATTATCCTTGTATATTGATCATTTCAATATAAACTGTCTGGAATTTGAGCTAAAGCAATGATTTATTGTAGCTCAGTATTGAGAGAAGCAGCCATGTTTAGTGCTCACTTATGAACAGTGTTTATGAATTTTCCTGTCATAACACTTGACCAGTGAAGCTTCCATATACAGATCCATGTTTAGTCATAGATGTTCATTTTCCCTCTAAACTCCTCTAAATTATAGCTTTCTAATGTGATTAAGATGTCATTTTAACCTCTGTTCCTACAGAGCTTTCAAAAGGGAGATATCAGAAAATATTTGCAAATACATTGCTGAGTACCATACTTGTTCAATCAAATCACTTTGTTTTAACAAAACATGCAAATGTCACCAATGGCAAAACTCCAAATCTGAGTTTTGGACAAGGTAATTGGGCCTAAACTTTCCTAATGCTTTGGAAATCCTAGAATTACTTAAAATATATTTTGAGGAAGGAAACATTTTGTTGATGTTTTTCCAATTCACATCATCATGTGCTTTTTTTTTTTCTAATACCATGGATATGTTAAACATTGGTAAATATGTATACACAAGTAATCCTACTTCATGGAAATCTTAAGAGTAGCTATTCCTTTTTTTTCAATTGAGCTGAGTTTTTAAATATGACACTCCTAGATATATATTGTAGACAGTTGATAGTTGCATGGTTTTTAATTTAATAGACTTTATTTTTTAGAATAGTTTTAGGTTTACATAAAAATTAAAAGTACAGAGAAAATGATTGCATTTTAGTTATAAATGTTTATTTCATTATTAGTTCCTGTGTGACACCCTTTTGCAATTACTATTGCAAAATGCATTGTTAAGGAACCCTGGGAATCATGAAACAAAAAGCATCAAAATGAAACATAATTGATTAATTTATACTACAGGCAAGGTTGGCATGCCTCCTAGGCAGCAATAGAAAGGGTTCAATCAGGAGCTCAAGTGCCATAATTAAATATAAAGGTTTTTGTATTTGATACCTCACCTACTGAGAAGGGGAATTTCTCTTCTTGCATTAGATAGCTTGAGACCTCAATCTCATATCTGATGGTGTCTGGGCCCATTTAAGTCGTATATCAAATTAAATAGCTCCCTGGCTAGCAGACATTTATGAGTAGAATTCTGAATTATCTCAATCTTTCAATTTAATAAAGGAGATAGTATATCTTAATAGTTTTTGTGTATTCAAAGGACTTTATAGAATTCAACAATGACTGAATATAAAACACTTTGGAAGACAAGAATGATTGGTTGTATCAGAGAAGCATTAAGTTGTCTGCTCACAATCTGTGCACCACAATCCTCATAATGGTGCATGAATGACCTTGTTTCTCCCTGTGGCAAACTGCCATGCTCGACATCTGTGGATATTGTTGCATGCGTGAATCCCTGAGACACTGTTCTATAACTTCCATCCTTCTGCTGGACTTCCTTCCTCAACTCTAAGTTCTGAGGGTGCAGCAGTATTTTGGGGAATGTGATCTGAGTGCACAAAACACCACTCACATGCAAACTGAATTTAGAAAATAGAATAACCCAATTACCAAAGTGAGGACAATATGCTTGCTACAGTTATCTACTTATACTCAAAGAAAGCTGCATATGGAAATACTGAGCTTATGAGTGACTCTAGCCAATGTGAGGAGAATCCTTTTAATGACATTCTGGTAATTAAGCCAATTACTCTCTCAAATAAGAGTATCTGCACCTATGCCCTATATCCACCAATGTATCCATGCATCCATCCAGCCGTGTATTGATCTATTTATCTCTATATCTGTCTCTTTCAGTCATCTATTTGCCTTCTTCTGTCTCCCCTAAAAACCATCCCATCTTTGAGTATTTCCCATTTTTCTCTCCTAGCTACATACTTATCTTAAAATTTTTCTTTAAAATATTTTATTGCACAGTGATAACAGATATACACTTCTTCCAAATAATACTTACTATTTTCTCAAGTCTAATTTCATCTTCTCCATAGCTCTCCATAGCCCTCCATATAATTATGTACCAGACTGTCTAGCATTTATTCCCTAATTCCTGATTCCTCAAATACATTGTAATAATCCTCGTATCAGAGACCATATTTCACTTATTTTTGTGTCCTTCATTTTTCCTAACCTAGTACCCTATGAATTCTCAAGGCTAAATAAATATGTATAGTATTAGTGACAATGAGTATCTTTTACATTTTCATGCTAGCTTAATTTAGAATATGAATATATTGGTGCATCTATTATAACTCACAGTTGTAAATAAGACTAATAATCATGACTTTTCACTACATGTTAGACACTATGCAACATACTTTATATACATTAGTGTATTGGTTTCTGACAGACCTGGAAGATTGAAGGGATAAAAAAGCTGAGTCATCCCGGCTAAATGACTTACCCAGATTCAGAGAACTAGTAAGTGGTATAACTAGGTTTTACTTTTAGAGCTTTAAGACTCCCCACCTGAGGTTTATAACTACTACATTATATTGTAATTTCTTGAGTTTGGCATGTGAGAATCATTAAAATATTCACCATTCTGGCCATCTTCCTTGTGGACACATAATCGAATTGAATTTTCTCACCCCATTTGATTTTAGCATGGCCATATGATTTCCTATCCCATAAAATATAAATAGAATCTATGATGCCCTTTCTGATAGAAGCTTTGAATGTCAATTTGTGATATACCACATTTTCTTGCCATTGCTGAGGTAATTTTAGAAACTTTCATAAGTCTCTTTTTGGGTGACTACAACAAGCATAACTCTAATGTTGGTCTATATTATGCCTATTCCATGAATGAGGGAAAAATTGTGTTAATTTACTGCCATATTGGGATTTTTTTTATTATTGCAAATTAACCACATCTATCCTGATATAACAAGAATCTGTTCTTGAAGAATATTTTTTCATGATTTTTTTCTTCAGTTACCTGTTTCTTGTTTGAAAAACAGTCTATTTATGTCCAGATACATAACTGCAACATTATATTCACTGATACGCTACAACAGTTGGAAAGTCAATTCTTATGAATCAAAACTTCAGTAGGACCCTTTACCAGGTCATTTTGAGAGCTTTTAACAGATTTAGGATCTGGAATCCACTCTACATCCACCAGATCAAAATTTCTGAGAGTAGGCCATAAAATCTAAATTTTCACACTTATCTTTCAGGGGTCCTAACTATAATAAAACTAGAAAATTAATGCCATCATTAGTAGAAGGCAACATTTATTTCCATAGCTAAGTCTTGGGCTCAGTTTCCTCTTTGAGGCATGGCAAGAGCTATTCCTTAATATCTTTTTGGTAAGTGACAACCATAAGCAAAAAAATAAAAATAAAATTAAAGTGAATTCAAATTTCAATGCAAATTACAAGTTTAAGAACATTTCAGTCTTCAGGACAAAATAATCAGGATATAATGAAAAAGTATATTTAGAAAAATGAAATTGAGACTCAGAATGTAATTACTTCAGATCATGTTCCTTGAGTAAAAATCCAACTAATATGTTTTCATTACAGAAAATACATGGATGCAAACTACATATAAGAAAAAAATGAAAGATAAAAATCAGCTTTAATTTGGTATATCTTTCCAGATTTATTTTCTCCTTATTTCGCTATGATAGCTTTAGTAGATATATAACAGCATACATTCAACATAAGTGGTATCATGCATTAAATACTGTTTTTATGTATTCAAGGGGATATTGTTTCCTCTTATTATTTTACTTTTTATAATAATATTATCATTCTTATGGAAGTGAATAATACGTGTTTATAATGCATTCATATTTTATAATCTATTACCCTTCATGATTTCTCAAGCTGAATGTATCTGAAATGTAGGAGTTTGAACGCAGCTCTGATACAAATTCATGTAACCCTAATTGGGTTAGTTAAATTCTCTGAGCTGCACTTTATAACTTGTGTAATCCTGGTACCATGCAATCCTTAATTGTCTTTTTTTAGTCCTTACCACATTCCTCTAAGATAAGTATCTTCATAGAGGAAGACAGACTACTCTAGAGATATCATATAGCCATAATTAAAACCAGTTCTGTCTACCTCTAAAGCCTTCAGACTTTCACATCCCAGCATGAGTCTATTTGTTTTGATTTTTTAATAAAAAAATGAACTCTGCCTTCAAATATAAGAAACTTGTCATTGCAAAAGTTAAAGTATCTGTTTCTTCTTTGGATGATGTAATCAAAAGGGCACTGTCTTTAGAACAAAAAACTTCCAGGATTCAATTATCGCCTCTAGCATCTACTAAGCTCTGTAGCCATGGTCAGGTACCTTTCCTGTACAAAGGACATCGTAGGCTATTTGAAGTTTTTCTTTCTTTTTTTTTTTTTTTTTGGAGTTTATAGAAAATGAATCCAAAGTGCCTATAGCTGTGTTTGATACATAGTGAATGCATATTGATATTTTGGCTCTGTTGAATTTTATAAAAGCTATAAGGAATAGTTGATTAATTGATATGCTTTAAAAGTATGTTCTTTGGATAAGAATGTTTTTATAAATATGAATAGTACTTCTATTGGGTGACACTGTTTTCTACTCCCTTTATCCTTTTTATAGAATATTCTACTAATATTGAACATGAGCCTGACAACTTTATCCAGAACTTAGGAGTAGGTCTCCTGTGCTTACAGTGGTCATCATGGTTTAAATTACACTTAGGTACTCATAAATATTGGGTTTATTATGAATTGCTAAAGATAATTGTGCATGTGCACAATAATTACAGGTAACTGGTCATTAAGTCTAATAGGTTTACTTTATTGACAAAGAACACTAATACCTATAAAGTAATAGAAAACTTTTTTTTGGAAACAAAAGATTTTACAGATTTCTTGTTAGAATGAGGCTAGGTCAAAATATGGAAGATAGGCTTAATTATAAATAAGGAGCATGCTCTTTGCATTAAGTGGTGTATGGCTAGACATGCTGCATTCATTTGACTTTCCAGACAGCCAGAGTTGGATTCAGAAGCAGCTAATTGCCTTGGGGACCTTCTTTGGCATCTTGCCCAATGGTACTCTTCATGGGAGGAGCAGCTTCACACGCAGCACTTAAAAGCATCTGGGTTGCTGTTGTTCTGAATGCTACTGCTGACAGATTTACCATCTGCCTTTGAGAAAGACAACAGTCTGGGGAACTTTGATACTAAGCATTTGCATGATAGCCTTTGACAGTCAAAAGCACTCATTAAATAAAAGACCAAAATATATCCTATCGAACCTAAACTAAAAAAAAAAAAAAAAAAAAAGGAAGAGTGAGATTTACTTTTATTTTAATTTTCTACAAATGAAACATGAAAATTCATTGATGGTAGAGCATTTATTGAGCGCTAACTCATGCCAATACTAAGTGCTTTACATTTCCACATTTAACCTGCACAGCCACACTTAGATGGTAGAATCTTTAACTTTAAAAATAAGGAAACTAATATTTAGAAAAAATTTGCTCAAGCTTACTTTAGAGTGTATCAGAGCAAGGTATCCAGACACCTAAATTCACATAGTCAAAGTCAGTTTTCTCTAAGCTTTACCTCTGTATATATTGCATTTTTATCCATTTTGTCTTTGGAAGTTCATGTTCTGGAATGCCTTAGCATAGGTTGATTATTTAATTAGTGATGCAAGTATACAGTATATTTGTATTTCAATAGATTGTATAGTGAAGATAGATTATGCAGAATGTGGTTATATTGAGATCAGGATTGTAAATTTGATCTTTTCTTGACTCATGAGCTTCTCCAGAAGAAAATATTCAAGGAGAGACTGTATCCCTAATTCTTAAAGATGTATGTTATAGGTAGGACCAGGTATGAATGACAAAAGTGCACTTCACCTTTAAAACAAGTAGAGTACTTGTCACAGCGATACGAAGTAAATAAATAAATAAATAAATGAATAAATAAATAAATAAATAAATAAATGAAAGTGCTAAGCAATTGTAAGATACATCATATCTGAAGGATGGCATGTCTGGTTAGTATAATGTTTATTAACTCTTGTAGTTTATAGAATAGGTTTTTAATCATCATTATGTTTTGCTTTTATGAAGGATTGATAAAATATATACTCTTAGCAAGTGAGATGTGATAGGCATGTATAATCATATTTGCACACTATTACAAATTATATACACTGTTTCTTTGCTTAAACATTCTTGGCCTGATCTGTAAACACTCAAATACTGATGATCTCAATGCCATTAATAAGATATCTATGTTAACTTTAAATGATAATTTAAAGTCCCTAAACAGAAATACATGGATACATTTAAAATTGAATTGCATCTCTTAAAACAGCTCGCTGTGGACATTTCCTTCTGTTCCTTAAAAGGCAGGCTCATTCCAGCTGTAAGCACTTGCAGTTGGAATGCATATCTTGACCTAGAGTTGCCCTGCTTTCTTTTCCCTTGGGGAAATCTACCAACCTGGTTGCAGACTGTCAGTAGGAAGATAGGTAGAATGATTTATAACCAGCCTGTGGCTGTTTATACTACAGTGCATATAGCCAAATCACACTGGAGTGGAAAATGGAGCAGAAGATATTGATTCATATTTTTTTAGGAACAGCCCGAAACCCCACAAGCACAATCAATACTGAGTCTATTAACTCAAAATATGCAGTACACTAATGAACAGTAGAAAAAAATGGAAGCAATAAAGTAACTTTAAATGTAGAGAGATTGCAACATACAGGGATGATGTGCATGAGTCTGAAGTTCATGATTTAAGATTCCTCGGTATAAATGAAATATAATTCTTAGTTATAGTTGAAGACTCTGGTTCCCTTATTGGTATCAGGCAAAGAAACAAGTTAATTTATTGGTTGGCTATCAAAGTTTCCAATAAGTCAGATTAAAGTTAAAAGGAGGAAGAAATGTATGGATCAATTAAATCTGAGGTAATGCATATGCATAAGCACTGATCCACAAGAGTATGGTGTAGTGGCAAGAATTGGGTCATATGAATCTAGTTTCACCAATGTAGGAAGATCTCTAGGATCTGAAGGCAAATATGCTTAAAGACAAATCTTGCTTCAGCCACTTGCTAATTGTGTATCTCTCTCTAGATAAGTTGCTTAATTTTTTGTGGAGGGGTTTTGCATCTAATTAATTGTGAAATGGGCTAATAACATGATTTCATATTTTTTTGTGAAGTTTAGAGAAAAGGAGGTTGTCATATCTAAAGCATTGAATCAGTGCTAGTGTCTGCCTTTCTTCTATATTTTATTGCTTACTGAAAATGTCTTACTTGATGTTCACAGTCCCTCTGAACCTGCTCCCACTCATTCTTCCAGCTTGATGTCCTCCAATGACAGAGCATACAAAAATAAACTTTAAATTGTTTGGTTAGTGGTTCTTGACTTTCCTATACTTCATACAATTCCTGCATTTTTCATATTAAATGTGAAAAGGGGTTTAGATCTTTCTCAAGTTAAAACTAGTCTTTTTGTAAGTCAGCTGACCAAAAATGATTTTGACTTGTTTAAAAGAGACTGCGGGTCATTCAGTTCCAGTTGGTCAGAATGTCTTCCTTTTTAAAAATTCTACAGAATCTTTTAAACTGAATCTTCAAAATATTCTCAAGATTACAATAAAATGGAGATATTCCTCTTGCTCACACCCTGAATGTCCTGAATAGTTAGGCATATTTATGTAGCTTGTATATTAGGATTTTCTGTGAGCTTTCCTTTACTAAAAGAAATTAAAACCAATTAAATATGCAAAAATATGCCTTGAGGGGTAGCATACAGTGGTTCAGAAATTCAGATCAGCAAACTAGTTAAATTGATTAAAAACTTAGGAATAATATGCTGTTTAGATCAATGGTGCCAAACACAAGTATTTGCAAGGGTAGAGTAACATAATGGAGTAGACAGTGTAATGGAACAGGAATGTTGGCAAAAAAGGTGTATTGGAGAGTGAAGGCTTCATCTAAGTGATATCTCTGGGGCTCAGCATCTCTGCGTCTCTGTATCTGTCCATCTACCCATTCATCTCTATCTATCCTTTTTCTATCTACACATATTTCCTTGCCAATCCAAACTTATCTTCGAGACAAACTCTCCAGAATCCAGCCACCTTGTGACCTCTGTCCTAATGCGCATAAAGAAGCTACACTATGACACACACATACACATACTCATAAGTTTACTTGCAATTATTGAATATTAAAGGAAAGAGAATATTGCCTTAAAGTAATGGCATAGATTGAATCAGAAGTGATATAATTGCCATATTCTTCTTTTCCCTTCCTCTTCTTTTTTTTCCTTCTTTATCCTGTACATACGCTATGATTTTCTGTCCTTCTCACATATTCCAGGAGAACCAGGCTGAACTCTAGCTATATGCAGGAGAGCATATCTCCTTTCTAAAGGCAGAGAGGGGAGAGGAAAAGAGAAGCAGCCTCACTGAAAGAGAATGGTCTTCAGGATGTCCAAGCAATGTGGGTAACCTATTGGGAGAGATTGACCTTTTTTCAGGAATGGTTAACAGAAGCTTCCTATGAGACCAGCCAATGAGGATGCACTCTTATCACTAACCTTATTGCCTGAGGTCGCCCAAGCCATTTAAAAAATTACAGTTATAGAATTATTTTGTTAAAATAGTAGGTTAAATCATGTAAGTGCATATATGCTATATACTATATATGTATATTAGAATTCTAATAACAGTTCATTTTTAAAATATTAAGGTCTATTTTTCAGTTTTTATATGTTTGGCTTTCAGGCAGAGTTTCAGGAACATGTTGTGTATAAAGTAGATTTCCTGAACTTACTATTCTTTTCCTCTACATCTCTGACAAACAAATCTTATATATGTCTCCCAGGATTTCAACTCTACAGATTCATTCCTGTCTAATTATAACACAAAATTGCTGACTCCTCTAAACCTGTAAAAGCACTACTTTTTTTTTTTTTACCTTTAATGGCAGTTATTTTATAGTTTATATCATAATTACTTGTCTGTGTCTCATCTCTATCTTAATGCCACCTTTTCAGAGATTTTATTTTATTTTTTATTTTTATTTTTTTTTCTTTTCAGAGGTTTTAGACATTTTCTTCCCCCAGATGTTTTGTGCTCTGTGCTAAATGAAGTAATTATGAAAATGAGTAATTGGTTGTTAAAGTACTTTTAGAAATTAATGAGATTAGTCAAATTAGATTATCTTTTCATAATAGTATGTTAGTTGATTAGTTCTCATTAATGTTAAGAGTCAATTAATGCATGTGAGTCAAATAAGTTAATAAAAATAACAAAGATAAATCAATTTATACATTTATGATCCCTTTAACTTTAGACACCCAGGTACTACAGCATTGGATAAATTTCCTGGAATACATATCTCTACTTCAGTGATTCATAGCTATCTTCTTCTGGGACTGTTAACATTTCATTTAAATTTTCAAGCATGCTTTTATCTGATATTCACTCTTAAGCACACCCTGACACAGAAATCACCTGAAAGCATTTCCTCTATTTGTATTCCAGCTCAAAACATAGCTTATATACCACATTTCCTTCTCTACCTCTTTCTGTATATGTGTAAGTGAAATACATACAAGGCTTGATGTCATCTTCTGTATCTTAAAACTTACTGTTGCATGTTGGCTTAACTACTGAAGCTATTAGGTGAGGCGCACGTGCATTTGGAGAGAAAATGTTATTGTTAATATCAAAAAGGTATTTACCAGCATCTGTTTTGGAATTCAAAATTTTGGCAAAGGGTAAGACAGCACCAGTTCTAGAAAAGTAGTTAAAATCTTAAGGGAAGAGCTATAATTATGAATTCTTAAGGAAGATAAGTGTACACCCAACCAAGTATTTCCCACATCTTGGGATTTGTATTAAAAGTAATGCTTCTTAAAAAAAAAAAAAAAGTAATGCTTCTTTTGGACAAAAGGCGTCAATAATGAAATAAGAAATAAAGTGAACCAATTTAATCTGCCCTGTAGGAAGCAAATTAAAGTTTTATCTCTTTTCTTTCTCTGAAGATTAATAGATTTGAAAAGTAGGCCTTGTGAAAGGCCTCACTTGCATTATTAAAATGGACATCTAAAATTGAAAATACAAAAGTATTTTTAAAAAATATTGATGTGATAAGGATTTTGCAGTTTGGGAACACAATATAAAATCTCTTCTTATAGCTACTTTCCATTTTGTATTTTTGCATCATATTAAAAAATACAGTGATGCATTTCAAAAACACACAAAGCAAAATAATATTGAGGGGGGGAACTAAATTAAGGAAAAAGAAGGATGATTGGAGTCTTCATGGCTATTGTCAATAATGTGAAGGAAAAATCAGGAGGTTCTAGCTTTTTATTGAAGATATGATGAATGATATCATACTTTTCTTACATTTTATTTCTCCAATCCCCCCAACAAATCACTAGGTTGAATACTAAGGAGGAAAAGCAGTGTCCAAGAGATATAAAGGGTATCATTTGTACAAGTTCACACAGGTCATAAGCTGCAGACTGGAAATTAAACCCATGGCTCTTCTTTCCCACACTCTTTGTAAATAAATCATTTTTTTTGAATACCAAACATATTGCAAAAAAAGGGTCAGTGAATACTGGAGGAATTAGCCATCCCAATAATGTAACATCAGAATAACAATTTTGTAAATTTGGAACATATATTATGATAAGGCAAAAAAATAAGAAAAATTATTTCTTCAGATATGTTTGCTATTTTCTATTTCTATGACTGAAGAGGATAATATGAAGGTAAATATGATAAACCTTTAAAAAATATCTTCTTGGAAAGTGCAAGTAAATGCTATCTTCACCTGTTTCCCAAAGTTGTTTAAGGGATTTCCTTGGGAGATGATTCTTTTGTCAGCGTGCTCAAAATATGGCTGCACCTAAAAAGAGGGCCGGTGATATCACAGACTTTCAGTAATGTGATTCTATGGTATAGTATTATATATCACAAATCAATAATTTTTGAAACATAAAAAAATCAGGACTTTATTTTGTGAATCATCACTATATAGAAAATGTTTTGTCATCATTCTAGTTTTTGTGACTTTACCTTTAATATTTTCAAGAATGTTAATCTTATTGGTGAAGCTTCTTTTCAAAAAAAATATATCCCACTTATTCCATTAAGTTTTACCTATAGGAAGGAAATTCTAGTTAATTGATTAATTAAAATAGGGAGTACTAGAAAAAAATGTACTACTCTAGGGTCTGGGGATATTCACAAATCAGAAGACCAACAAATTATATGCTCATAGCGCATGCATTACAGTGAAAGAGACAAGCAATAAAAGAAAACTAGTGTGGAAATAAAGGATAGAATTCATTTAATGAAGAATTCTATGGTTACAGATTAAAATGGATAAGGTCATAGAAAGTGATGGGGATGGATAATGGTTATGATCTTAGTTGAGAAAATCTATAGAGCTTCACCAAGGAGATACCGTGTTTTTGGAGGCCTGAATATTATGGAGCAATATGTATCTGAAGAAATACTAACAAGCTGAAGACAGGTGGATGTAAAAAAATGACAAGAGTAAATCATTCCTTAGAATTTGCAGTATACAGGGCTCCTGAGTGGCTCAGTCAGATAAGCATCTGCCTTCGGCTGAGGTCATGATCCCGGGATCCTGGGATGGAGCCCTGTGTTGGGCTCCCTGCTTGGCAGGAAGCCTACTTCTCCCTCCCCCTTTGCCATTCCTCTGCTTGTGCTCTCTCTTTCTCTCAAATAACTAAATAAAGTCTTAAAAAAAAAGATCTTAGAGTATACAGGCCAAATACCCACCACAATCTTTATAAGAAAAGTAATGTAACACTAACAGAAATAATAATGAGAAAAATTAATTGTATATTACGTGAATATTGGTTGGATGCCCATCTGCATACAGAGAATATTTATCTAACTTCATTGCAACCAGATAAGTATGGCCTTGTGACTGGATCCTAGACAGTGGAACTCAAGCAGAAATGCTACTTCAAAGACTTTCCACTAAACTCTCATTTAGAATCATCCTTACTCTTCTTTTTGCAGGTTCTTTAGAACCCTGGGGAAAACTTGGGAGTTATGTGTTGAAGATGACATACCCAGGAGATAGAATAAACTAGAATCCTTGAATCACAACTTGGAGGAGAGCTGATCCACCTGGACTTTTATGAGTGAGAAAGGACCTTTTATTTTGCTTCACCATTGAGATATGGAGATTTACTCATTATAGTACTGTTACCCTAAATAGAAATAGCCAAGCTTTTCATATTTTATAATATAACATATTTCATAATTGCTAGCATTATGAAAGATAAAAAACAAAACAAAGATGACTTATGTAAAGGGAAATCTGTCATTGTGGAAATGAGAAAAAATAGAAGGAACTAAATTTAAAAAATTGTGTAGTTACTTTCAGTAAAATTGTCAGAAGTGGGTTAAGTGTCAGGGACAAAAGATAGTTAAGACAGAAGCCCTGTTCTTGTGATGGGTACAGATTAGTGATAATATTGTTTTATGTTTATTAGTGTTGTCCAGATGAACTCCGGTTCATCACTAGCACATGTGTATCTTTACTATAGAGCAGGGAACATGGTAATTACACCTGTCATTACTCTTATTAGCTTTCATTAATTTAGGTTTCCAAATTATTTTCATCTATCTGATAATAGCTGTCACCTACTTTTGTCTTTGCAGATATGATTTTCCCAGAAAACACACTTGGAAAAGCGGTTATAAGTAACCTAGACCCCGAGGAGAATCACTGAACTCATAAATGACAAGATTCAGATTTTGTTTTGTATTTTTTTACTTGTTTGGTCTGTGGGAGTTTTTTGTGGGTTTTGTTTATAGTCATCTATTCTTCTAGGCTTCATTTGGTGAAAACAAAATTTGGATATAATGGTTTCATCAAAATAATGCCACCCTGTGAAACACAACCTGGCACCAGCGCCGGCATTTCTCAATTACACAGCTTTCCTCCATCAGGGCCTTCAAAGCACAACATTAATTATACTATTCAAACTTTCACCGCATGCTATTGAATAATATTTTAAATAAATAACTTATTAAGATTTCATGTTGGACACTTCCCTATATACAAAGGGAATTGCATATGTGGCCATAGTCATAAATTTTAGCCAACTGATATTGAGTAAAATTGTAAAGATGACAGAAATGAATTTGTTCTAAATTCTTGGTTTCTAGCTAGTTATTCTAATTGTTCAGAAAATCTTAAATGGTAAATTTATGACAGTGTTTGAAAAACTATGGTGTGAAATTTTGATATAATCATTGCCCTTTAATGCCATTTTATATCTGAATATCGATGTAAAGTATTATAAAATTGCTTCCTTTAGAAAATGTGTAAGAGTAAACTAAATAATTCATTAAGAATGCAGTTAATTCCTTTAAAAAGCTGCTAAAGAAAAAAAAAATAAAAAAAAAATAAATAAATAAAAATAAAAAGCTGCTAAAGTATGTGTGTAAGGCTCCTTAAAGGTGGTTTTAATTTTTTCAGTTAAATTTCCAAGATTAGTATAGTCTAATGTCAGTATCTAAGTTCTCTGTGGTTCAGTACAACTATAACACCATGAAGAAATTTTAAAATTGCTTTCTGGGTTTCTGACACTGAATATGAATAGAGTAAAAATAGTATTACCTCTACTGGCTTCATTATTACAGAAATTTTGTTAATTTTGTGTCTTATCTTCTTAATAATAATAACAGTAAACACTTTACTGTTATTTCATACTTATTTCATACAAATGATTTCATACTCACACACAGCTCCCTTGCAAGGTGTGATTAATGCCATTTTATAGTTAAGGGTCACATTGTAAAGTAACTTGCTAGTTATCAAATTAATAAATTAAGTTGACCCAAATTTATGACATGTATTGAAATTGTAATTTAAGCCCATGTCGCTTAGACCCCCTCATTTGTTTTATGACTATGCCATGTGATCTTAGTTTGAAGAGAAAGGGCCAGAAGTGGGGAAAAAAAAAAAAAAAAAAACATGCGAGGTCCTTTCAGGCTGCTTTAAGAAACTTGGCCTTTACCTGGAAAGCATTGGGGGAACCTAAAGCAGAGATTCCTTCCTTCCTTGGCAACTTCATCGCGAGTCACTCTCCTTTGCTGTGTGTGCTTCAACCACACTAACCTTTCATTCCTGTTTCCAAGCCTCTTCCAGTCTCTGGGTCTTTTCTAATTCTATTAGTATTGCACTTATTTCTTACTTGTTCTTTCAATCTCAGCTCTAATGTTTTTTCTCAGGCTAAAGCTTCCCCTTGATCACCCAGTTCTCCTGTAAACTATCATATTTAACGTTTTGTTGATAGCAATTAAATATATTTGTTAGATAGATGAGCTACATGTTATGAGTGAGAATGAATGAGCTACATGTCATGAGTGCAAAGTAGAATATTAGAAAGAGGTTGGGCTACAAGAATAGATTTCAAGAGCTAGAGAGACAAAGAAATAGTTTTCATCGAAATGAGAAGTCTTGGTTGCAATAGTAGAAGAAAGATTTGAGAAGAGGATGGATATGAAGGATGTTATACTAAGATTTAAAATCTTAGGAAAATAGGAATATTAAGAGACTTGTAGTGGAATGAGAGATTTCTCTTTTAGAGGATTACCATTCTGGAAATGAAAACAGTGATTTTGGTGTAGGACACATGAAATTCAAGGTGGTAGACTTGTTGAATTTAAAGAACTTGAATATACAGATTGTGCTTTTCAGTTAAAAAATTGGAATTAATGGAGTAATATGTTTATAAAAACCTTTTAATTTCTCAGAATCTAAGGAATTCAAATCAGGATCATACCACACATGGGCTATTAGGAGCTGCCTTATCCATGATTAAGTGCCATGTACTTGGGTAATTTGGTGATAAAGTTAGGAATTTCTACTCTGAGGGTGTTTATGAATGAATTGTAGATGATTGTTAGAGTGTGACAGCATCATTACTTGGCCAGTAATATCCTGTGTTCCATTATTAGTTAGTGGTTTAAATACATCTTAAAATAAAGGCATTTGTGGTGTGATTGGGGATTAAGTGTTCAGATTTGAGGCAAATAAATGACAGAGTTAAAAATATTTCAACCAGTAAACAAGTATATAATATAATCCTGGGTTTTGTGCCTAATAATGTGCTATTTGCATTCCATAGACATAGTCCATATATTTTATTGGTGAACCAAAGTGCAGTTCAAGGACATTTGCTCAGCCATTTCTAGTAATATAAAGAACTATATTGTGTTTGTCAACTACAAAAATAATGTTAATGAGAAAGCATAAGGAAAAATTGTCAAAGTTATGTTGCTGGTGAGGGAATGGCAACCTAGATTTCCTGAATCTATTTTCCATTTAAGGTTTTACATAGGCTATACCTGAAATCCTAATGTTACCTAAAGATGGAGGTGAGAACCAAGTACATTGTGTGTTATCAAATCCAATTGCTCTGATAAATTGCTTACCTATATTATTCCTTTTTTCAGAAACACTCAAGATTATCTTAACATTACTGTATTATCCTTCATCTTCTTTTTATCCGTTACCTTCCTTTACACCTGCTATACTTATTATCAGAAAATATTATCATAGTTACATATTAGAAATAACTTCTAGGGGAATTTTAACCATTAATTTTGATACATGAAAGATCAGTGTAGATTTACTTTTTTAAATACCTCACTAGGTTAATGAAAAGGCACCGGTATTATGTTGATTTTATGGTTGATATTATGACTATCATCACACGAGTGCAGACACACACACACACACACACACACACACACACCCTGAAGCATCCAATGAATTTTTTATCTTTCCAAAATATTGAAATTTACCCCAACTTCCAACATAACTTTCAAAGTCTGAGATAAATTTTCTAAATGCTAAATGTTTAGGAAAGGTGATTTTGAAATTAACAATTGAAATGGCCTAATGAATACACTTTTATATTATGTTCTGTTGCATTGCAACAATTATTTTTATCCAAGAAATTAATGTTATGTACTTTGGTCAACATTTCAGCTTCAATAGCATGCTTTGACGATCCTACAAGTTTTTTTCTAAAAGTACAGAAAGCTTTTAATTGTCTGAAAGAAGGAAATTCTTGAAATTGTACTCATTTGGGTAAAAAATTGTAAGGTTTTACAAGGACTTATTGTTTTTAAATGTGTTGATGTGAAGAGTGGAAAGAGTAAGGATGGCGTATCATATAGCTGTGACATTTCTCAGAATTAGGGGTCAATAAGAAAAAATTTAACCTCTGTGTGTCCCAAATTTATCATAAGTAAAATGGATAAAATCATGCCTACTTCAAATATTAAATTATTTCAGGGTGACTAAAGGTAGGAGCATAGGAGAATTACTATCATTATTCTGTTACTTTTAAAATTGGTTCCCACTTTAAACATATGCTACCCATTACAGGGAGTTTTCTCCATCACTGTCCTTTTTTCCTACTCTTTATTCTTTCTTCTTTATATGTCTCCTTTACACTTAGTCTTCAAAGCCATTTTATAGAAAAGAACAAATGGAAAAATCCAATACAAGAGTTGATCCGAGGTTGAAAGGGCAGCCACTTTCCTTATGCCTCATAAACACAATAATAATAGTGACAAAGTATTACATTTTCAAAAAAAATAAAGTATTACATTTTCATTGTTTATGAAATCCTTTAAAAACGGACTCCATCTTCAAAATATGAAATATATCTTCATAATGCTTCACAATCACAGATTTATTAAAGCAAAAATGGTGTATTATTTATATAAATCATATAGTGAGAATTCTGGCTCACTAGCCAAACTCCCACATGTCTTTTCTTCATCCTAACAGAACCTGGATTTTATCTGGGTTTCTACTCTTCTAATGCAGGATCCATTTGACCCAGTGGTGAGCCTTGGAGTGTGCTAATCAACCATTGTATTATGTTAGCTGATTTCACAGGTTCAGTAGTGGCATATGGCCAAAGCAACCTAGTAATTTAGGGATGCTTGATTGGAATGCTGAGATGGAAACATTCTTCTCTTTTCCCTTCTTCTGGAAGGTGTTATACACCAAGGTGGGATTCAGAATAACAGCAGTTATTTTATCACCCACATGAGGATGAAGCCAATACACAGAGGAAGGCAGAGTTAAGAGAATTATAGGATATTTCCAGTCAGAATCTGACATCTTCTATCCCTCTGGGCTTCACATTATATGAAACAGTAAAAATTCTCATTTTAAAGCCAGTTTGATTTTGGTTTCTTATTACTTACATACAAAGCATCTTAAATTATAAAGGATAAGATTTGAAAATTTTAATGTGATGGAAAATGTGAGGTTTAGATTACATACTGTGACATGGTAGGTCTTACAGAGAGATTGCTTATTGCAGAATTAGAACTTGTCCTCAGATCTCTCCCCTTCTCTTTGTCATACTCTTTCATACAGTAAGTGCCTTTCAGTAAACCTCATAACAAGAAAGTATAAAAGAGTAGAGCTCCAATGTTATCAGATTGTTCCACTATGCTAAGAAACATATGAAAACCCTTAGTCTTTCAAAGGGAATAGAGTCTCCTGTTCTTTTCCCCATGGACTTAATTACATGCTTACCACCTCGGGATTTGTATTTTAAATCCAAATATTTCAACTGAACTCCTCACCAGCATACTCACATATGTTGTTTAATTCAGACAGCATATTCCTGAGACTAGTAAGACCTGAATCACCATTATAAAGAACAAGTGAGGACTGATGGTATAAGAGATTGCTTATACTATAGACTTGTTGGAGATTTATTCTTTTCATTATACACCGACAATTATGACAAATTTTGATAATTTTTAAATATTTAAGTGTAAATATATGTTTATATCTATACATAGATATGAATTTTATCTATATAGAGATAAATATGATAACTAATAATTAAAGATAAATCTTTAATTCTCTTTCAGTACCCCTAAGTTAAAACCTGCCTCTAACTAGTCTCTTTGATTTACAATTTATTAAAAGTTTTGATCTACTATACACAGTCATGGTTTTGATATTCTTTCTGATTATGTCAGTTAGTTATTGCTGTGTAATATGCTACCCAAAAATTTGTGGCTTAAAAAACTTAAAAGAAATAAAACAAGGAAAATAAATAATATTTAAAGATAAATTAATAATATAACAAAAATGAGAAACAACAAAAAGAGAAACATAAATTAAAAGGAGAAAAGCGATGTAACAAATAGAGAAAATAAAAAAAGCAAAGAAAAGAAAGGAGAAAATTATTACTCTTCATGAGCCTGCATGTTGACCGTGTGATTCTGCTGATTTGGGTTGAATCACCGAACATACTTTGGTCTTCCTTACACATCTGCAGACTGTGAGAACATCAGTTTCAGTGGTCATCTCTGATTCATCTCATCCTCTAGGATGATAGTCTCAGTTTGTTTTCATGGCAGGGGGAAGACTCCAAGAAGAGCACTGGACACATTGAGATCTAGTCTCAGAACCAGTGTAGTGATGAATTGTTCATGTATTTTAAACTTTCTCAGTGTCATAACATCTATCTCTTCATTATGAATCTTTTAACAGAGTTTAGAGTCATTAGATCTACGCTGTTCTTCCTTTCTTAAGGTGAAAGAAAACAATAGCACAAGAACTATCTCCCCCCAAACAACAAAACTACAACAATAAACTCGAACTATGTGGACAGACAATATAAACTTTAAATGCATATAATGCATATATTTTAAAAAGTAAAAATAAAACATAAGAAAGAAATTGATACAGAAATATATAATGGAAGAATATTTTCTAGCAATTAGAGAAAGATGGTATTCCAGCAGATTGATAAGGTTCACGCTGTATCAGAATGAGAAAATAAAAGGAACAGCCAGCCACAAACAACACAACATCCTGATGACATTACTGAACATCAAAACAACAAAGAATATTATAAACATCCAGATAGAATATAACAGATCTTTTACAAATATAGAAATATCAGAGAGGTCTCCCATTTCTGTACACCCACAGTGGGGGTACAATACAGTTTTGTAAATTCTATGCACTTTAAGTTTTTCCAAAAGGATGTGACATAATTTTTACCTTTTAAAATTAATTTTAACTAGCCACACTATAAAAATTAAACTTATGGACAAACCAAAATCCTACTTGTCACTGCCCTACCAACCAGGCATCTCCCTTATTTCCAGAGGAAATGATTGTTATCAGTATGACACAAAAAAGAAAAGATGTGGTCTTTTTTGTAACTTAGGTATTGAATATTTTATTCACTTCCAGGAAATATTTTGGGGAGTGGGGATGCAGTTTTGAATAGTCTTTGCTATTACAGTGTTTATGTTTTAGTGGAATAAGAGAATCAATTAAAAAATGAATGTGGGGATGAAAAGCAAATTGAAATTTGCTTGATAATTTCTTCCTCTTTTATACTAGGCAGCAAAAAAGACTGGTTTATTTCTGAAATTACTGGATTAAGAAACTTAGATGTAAGCATTTATTTAAAGAAATAAACATATCCACCAAAAGAGGTTAAAAAAGGGAGCCTACTGTATGTTTCTTCCTGGGAAAAGAAGAAGAGAGAAGAAAAATAGAAAAAATATAGAAAAGGCAAAAGAAAATCAGCAAAAAAGCTTATGCTCAAAAATATTATATACATGGGGCACCTAGGTGGCTCAGTGGTTGAACATCTGCCTTTGGCTCAGGTCATGATTTTGGGATCCTGGATCGAGTTCTGCATCAGGCTGCCACAGGGAACCTGCTTCTCCCTCTGTCTATGTCTCTGCCTCTCTCTGTCTATCATGAATAAATAAATAAAATATTTTATTTTATTATTTTTTAATAAATTAATTTTTATTGGTGTTCAATTAACCAACATACAGAATAACACCCAGTGCTCATCCCATCAAGTGCCCCCCTCAGTGCCCGTCACACATTCACCCCCACCCCCCGCCCTCCTCCCCCTCAACCACCCCGAGTCCGTTTCCCAGAGTTAGGAGTATTTATGTTCTGTCTCTCTTTCTGATATTTCCCACTTATTTCTTCTCCCTTCCCTTATATTCCCTATCACTATTATTTATATTCCCCAAATGAATGAGAACATACATTGTTTGTCCTTCTCCGATTGACTTATTTCACTCAGCATAATACCCTCCAGTTCCATCCACGTTGAAGCAAATGGTGGGTATTTGTCGTTTCTAACGGCTGAGGAATATTCCATTGTATACATAAACCACATCTTCTTTATCCATTCATCTTTCGATGGACACCGAGGCTCCTTCCACAGTTTGGCTATTGTGGACATTGCTGCTAGAAACATCGGGGTGCAGGTGTCCCGGCGTTTCATTGCATCTGAATCTTTGGGGTAAATCCCCAACAGTGCAATTGCTGGGGCGTAGGGCAGGTCTATTTTTAACTCTTTGAGGAACCTCCACACAGTTTTCCAGAGTGGCTGCACCAGTTCACATTCCCACCAACAGTGTAAGAGGGTTCCCTTTTCTCCGCATCCTCTCCAACATTTGTGGTTTCCTGCCTTGTTAATTTTCCCCATTCTCACTGGTGTGAGGTGGTATCTCATTGTGGTTTTGATTTGTATTTCCCTGATGGCAAGTGATGCAGAGCATTTTCTCATGTGCATGTTGGCCATGTCCATGTCTTCCTCTGTGAGATTTCTCTTCATGTCTTTTGCCCATTTCATGATTGGATTGTTTGTTTCTTTGGTGTCGAGTTTAAGAAGTTCTTTATAGATCTTGGAAACTAGCCCTTCAACTGATACTTCATTTGCAAATATCTTCTCCCATTCTGTAGGTTGTCTTTTAGTTTTGTTGACTGTATCCTTTGCTGTGCGAAAGCTTCTTATCTTGATGAAGTCCCAATAGTTCATTTTTGCTTTTGTTTCTTTTGCCTTCGTGGATGTATCTTGCAAGAAGTTACTGTGGCCAAGTTCAAAAAGGGTGTTGCCTGTGTTCTCCTCTAGGATTTTGATGGAATCTTGTCTCACATTTAGATCTCTCATCCATTTTGAGTTTATCTTTGTGTATGGTGAAAGAGAGTGGTCCAGTTTCATTCTTCTGCATGTGGATGTCCAATTTTCCCAGCACCATTTATTGAAAAGACTGTCTTTCTTCCAATGGATAGTCTTTCCTCCTTTATCAAATATTAGTTGACCATAAAGTTCAGGGTCCACTTCTGGGTTCTCTATTCTGTTCCATTGATCTGTGTGTCTGTTTTTGTGCCAGTACCACACTGTCTTGATGACCACAGCTTTGTAGTACAACCTGAAATCTGGCTTTGTGATGCCCCGAGATATGGTTTTCTTTTTTAAAATTCCCCTGGCAATTTGGGGTCTTTTCTGATTCCACACAAATCTTAAAATAATTTGTTCTAACTCTCTGAAGAAAGTCCATGGTATTTTGATAGGGATTGCATTAAATGTGTAAATTGCCCTGGGTAACATTGACATTTTCACAATATTACTTCTGCCAATCCATGAGCATGGAATATTTTTCCATCTCTTTGTGTCTTCCTCAATTTCTTTCAGAAGTATTCTATAGTTTTTAGGGTATAGATCCTTTACCTCTTTGGTTAGGTTTATTCCTAGGTATCTTATGCTTTTGGGTGCAATTGTAAATGGGATTGACTCCTTAATTTCTCTTTCTTCAGTCTCATTGTTGGTGTATAGAAATGCCATTGATTTCTGGGCATTGATTTTGTATCCTGCTGCACTAACAAATTGCTGTATGAGTTCTAGCAATCTTGGGGTGGAGGCTTTTGGGTTTTCTATGTAGAGTATCATGTCATCAGCAAAACTCTCTAGGGAGAGTTTGACTTCTTTGCCAATTTGAATGCCTTTTACTTTTTTTTGTTGTCTGATTGCTGAGGCTAGGACTTCCAGTACTATGTTGAGTAGCAGTGGTGAGACTGGACATCCCTGTCTTATTCCTGATCTTAGGGGAAAGGTTCCCAGTGCTTCCCCATTGAGAATGATATTTGCTGTGGGCTTTTCGTAGATGGCTTTTAAGATGTCGAGGAATGTTCCCTCTATCCCTACACTCTGAAGAGTTTTGATCAGGAATAGATGCTGTATTTTGTCAAATGCTTTCTCTGCATCTAATGAGAGGATCATATGGTTCTTGGTTTTTCTCTTGCTGAGATGATGAATCACATTGATTATTTTACGAGTGTTGAACCAGCCTTGTGTCCCGGGGATAAATACTACTTGGTCATGGTGAATAATTTTCTTAATGTACTTTTGGATCCTATTGGCTAGTATCTTGTTGAGAATTTTTGCATCCATGTTCATCAGGGATATTGGTCTGTAATTCTCCTTTTTGGTGGGTTCTTTGGTTTTGGGATTAAGGTGATGCTGGCCTCATAGAATGAATTTGGAAGTACTCCATCTCTTTCTGTCTTTCCAAACAGCTTTGGTAGAATAGGTATGGTTTCTTCTTTAAACGTTTGATAGAATTCCCCTGGGAAGCCCTCTGGCCCTGGACTTTTGTGTCTTGGGAGGTTTTTGATGACTGCTTCAATTTCCTCCCTGGTTATTGGCCTGTTCAGGTTTTCTCTTTCTTCCTGTTCCAGTTTTGGTAGTTTGTGGCTTTCCAGGAATGCGTCCATTTCTTCTAGATTACCTAATTTATTGGCATATAGCTGTTCATAATATATTTTTAAAATCGTTTGTATTTTTTGGCGTTGGTAGTGATCTCTCCTTTCTCATTCATGATTTTATTAATTTGAGTCTTCTCTCTCTTCTTTTTAAAAAGGTTGGCTAATGGTTTATCTATCTTATTAATTCTTTCAAAGAACCAACTCCTGGTTCTGTTGATCTGTTCCACAGTTCTTCTGGACTCGATTTCGTTCAGTTCTGCTTGAATTTTAATTAACTCTTTTCTTCTGCTGGGTGTAGGATATATCTGCTGTTTTTTCTCTAGCTCCTTTATGTGTAAGGTTAGCTTTTGTATTTGAGTTCTTTCCAGTTTTTGAATCGATGCTTGTATTGCAATGTATTTCCCCCTTAGGACTGCTTTTGCTGCATCCCAAAGATTTTGAACAGTTGTATCTTCATTCTCATTAGTTTCCATGAATCTTTTTAATTCTTCCTTAATTTCCTTGTTGACCCTTTCATCTTTTAGCAAGATGGTCCTTAACCTGTTTGAAGTCCTTCCAAACTTCTTGTTGTGATTTAGTTCTAATTTCAAGGCATTATGGTCTGAGAATATGCAGGGGACGATCCCAACCTTTTGGTATTGGTTCAGACCCGATTTGTGACCCAGTATGTGGTATATTCTGGAGAAAGTTCCATGTGCACTTGAGAAGAATGTGTATTCAGTTGAGTTTGGATGTAAAGTTCTGTAGATATCTGTGAAATCCATCTGGTCCAGTGTATCATTTAAAGCTCTCATTTCTTTGGAGATGTTGTGCTTAGAAGACCTATCGAGGGTAGAAAGAGTAGACTGAAGTCACCAAGTATACGTGTATTATTATCTAAGTATTTCTTAAGTTTGGTGATTAATTGGTTTAAATATTTGGTAGCTCCCACACTCGGGGCATATATATTGAGGATTGTTAAGTCCTCTTGTTGGATAGATCCTTTAAGTATGAGATAGTGTCCCTCTTCATCTCTCACTACAGTCTTCAGGGTAAATTTTAGTTTATCTGATATAAGGATGGCTACCCCTGCTTTCTTTTTAGGACCATTTGAATGGTAAATGGTTCTCCAACCTTTTATTTTCAGGCTGTAGGTGTTCTTCTGTCTAAAATGAGTCTCTTGTAGACAGCAAATAGATGGGTCCTGCTTTTTTACCCAGTCTGAAACCCTGCGCCTTTTGATGGGGTCATTAAGCCCGTTCACGTTCAGAGTTACTATTGACAGATATGAGTTTAGTGTCATCATGATATCTATTCAGTCCTTGTTTTTGTGGATTGTTCCACTGAACTTCTTCTTAAAGGGGAATTTTAAGAGTCCCCCTTAAAATGTCTTGCAGAGCTGGTTTGGAGGTCACATATTCTTTCAGTTCCTGCCTGTCTTGGAAGCTCTTTATCTCTCCTTCCATTTTGAATGAGAGCCTTGCTGGATAAAGTATTCTCGGTTGCATGTTCTTCTCATTTAGGACCCTGAATATATCCTGCCAGCCCTTTCTGGCCTGCCAGGTCTCTGTGGAGAGGTCTGCTGTTACCCTAATATTCCTCCCCATAAAAGTCAGGGATTTCTTGTCTCTTGCTGCTTTAAGGATCTTCTCTTTATCTTTGGAATTTGCAAGCTTCACTATTAAATGTCGAGGTGTTGAACGGTTTTTATTGATTTTAGGGGGGGATCTCTCTATTTCCTGGATCTGAATGCCTGTTTCCCTTCCCAGATTAGGAAAGTTTTCATCTATGATTTGTTCAAATACGTATTCTGGCCCTCTGTCCCGTTTGGCGCCTTCGGGAACCCCAATTAAACGTAGGTTTTTCTTCCTCAGGCTGTCGTTTATTTCCCTTAATCTGTCTTCATAGTCTTTTAATTGTCTGTCTCTTTTTTCTTCAGTTTCCCTCTTTGCCATCAACTTGTCTTCTATGTCACTCACTCGTTCTTCCACCTCGTTAACCCTGGTCGTTAGTTTGGATTGCATCTCATTCTATTGATTTTTAATTTCTGCCTGATTGGATCTAAATTCTGCAGTCATGAAGTCTCTTGAGTCCTTTATGCTTTTTTCTAGAACCACCAGTAGCTGTATAATAGTGCTTCTGAATTGGCTTTCTGACATTGAATTGTAATCCAGATTGTGTAACTCTGTGGGAGAGAGGTCTGTTTCTGATCCTTTCTTTTGAGGTGAGGGTTTCCTTCTAGTCATTTTGCTCAGTTCAGAGTGGCCAAAAACAAGTTGTAGTGGGAAAAGGAGAAAAAGAGAGGAAATAAAGAAGGAAAGAAAAGAGAAAAAGAAAAAAGGAAGGAAAAAAAGGAAAAAAGAAGAAAAAGAAAAAGAAAGGGGAAAAAAAGGGTGGGGGAAGCAATCAGAAATAAAAAAAAAAACAAAAAACAAAAAAAAAACAAAAAAAAAACCACGGGGATGTATCTTCTGATTCTGTATACTTTAAGTCCCTTGACTTCCCCTGGAACTGGTCCGTGTCGCTGGTCTCTGGGGGAGGGGCCTGCTGTGCTGATTCTCAGGTGTTAGCACTTGGGGGAGCTGCTCTGCCCCTGCCTGGTGCAGGGCTCAGTGGGGGGTGTTCACCCCGTGAGGCCCCAGGAGGAAGCCACAGTGGCGGGGGCAGCTCTGGGACCCTGGAGTCAGCTCCCGCAGTAGCTCCGGGGCTCTCCGTCTGCAGGGCCTGGAGGCTCCGGGGCGGGGCCGCTGATCTGCTCAGCTCAGGGCAGGAGCGTCCTTGCTGTCCTGGGCCCTCCCGGCCTCTGCCTGTCCCGGGGGGAGGCCGGATCCTGGGCTGTGTCCCGTCGCCCTGTGCTCCGGGGCCTGCGCTGGTGGATTCGCGCTCCCGCCCCGCAGCCCCCTCCGCGGAGCCGCTGCCCGAGCCCCTCCGAGCTGCTCCGGGTCCCGCCGTGCGCGCTGCAGCCCTTAGGGAGCTCGGCGCACTGTCCCGGGGCGCAGGTGCCTGTTAGTGTCCCCGGGAGCCCGAGGGCATCCCCGCCTTCCTGGATCCTGCTCTAATTCCCTGCGAGGCCTTTCCGCCCGGGAAGGTTGGTGCAGCTCCTGCTCCTCCGGGACGGGGCTCTCCTGTCCTGGGGGGACACTCGCCCCGGCCTCAGCCCGGCTCCTCGCGGGGCCCCTCCCCCTTGGAGGCCTTTTGTGTCTTTATTTCTTTTTCCCCGTCTTCCTACCTTGATAGAAGCGCGAACTCTTCTCACTGTAGCGTTCCAGCTGGTCTCTCTTTAAATCTCAGGCCGAATTCGTAGATTTTCAGGATGATTTGAAGGTTATCTAGGTAATTTGTTGAGGACAGGTGACCTGGAGACCCTGCTCTTCCGCCGTCTTGCTCCTCCTCTCCAATAAATAAAATATTTTAAAAATATATATTACATATAAAATTACATGAAAAGAAAATTAGGGTGAACTTATCTTCTAAAAGTAAAAGGTTGGGGATCCCTGGGTGGCGCAGCGGTTTGGCGCCTGCCTTTGGCTCAGGGCGCGATCCTGGAGACCCGGGATCGAATCCCACATCGGGCTCCCGGTACATGGAGCCTGCTTCTCCCTCTGCCTGTGTCTCTGCCTCTCTCTCTCTCTGTGACTCTCATAAAATAAAAATTTAAAAAAAAATAAAAAATAAAAGTAAAAGGTTGAATGAGGTGAAGTCACCTTGTGCACTTGTGATGAGCACTGGGTATTGTATGTAAGTGATATATCACGGATTTCTACTCCTGAAACTAATATTACACTCTATGTTAACTAACTGGAATTTAAATAAAAACTTGAAAAAAAATAAAACATAAAAAAGATAAAGTCACTTCTTAAAGGGAAAAAAGAAATAGAGTTCCCCTTGAATTATACAAACAAAACCAAGTGTATGCTATCCTTGAGACACACTTAAAACCAAGCAATCAAGGAGTTGTAGGTAAAAATGATGAAGTGTATATTAGGTACTGTGTACTATTGTGTTTATTGTCTTTAGCTGCTGAGCAAGTTTTTCCATCTCCTCCTCTCTACCCTAGGTTGCTCAGATCTAGCCAAAGTGGGGGATGAAGAGGAGGTGGGGTACATTTCCTGTGGGGCAGCTTCAGGAGTGCTCTTCCCATTCATTATCAGTTAGGGTTGAGGTTTTACCTCTGGGGGTCCACATTGGAGGGATATGAATCCGAATCTGTTGTGTCACTTATGTGTGGAGGGCCTGCTAAAATTAGGGGAAATAAAGCCAAGAACTTTGGTATGGAGTGACTATAGTTGGATATAAGGAAGTAACAGCTAACTTGAATCTTCATGTAGCTACCAAGGCCACATTGTTATGTCTCTTTCTCAATCCTGTGAGTTACAGTAGTTCTTTTGGCCAACCCATTTCCTCTTCCCCTTAGACTAGTTAGATTTTTGTTTTGGGGACTTGCAAATGATGAGACTTGACCAGTATTTAAGCAAATGTTTTATTCTTAATATTAGAAAATAACCATTGTCATATTAGTATTAAAACAATTTTGTCTACAAAGTACAAAACAGCCAATGAAGTAGAGAAGATTATTTTATCATGAGCAAGAACAGAATGAACAATGGCAATATAGCTGCCAAGAAACTTTTCCACAGTAATTCCACAGAAAAATATGTAAAGCAAAAACTATATAATAAAAAAATTAAAAAACACATAACATATAAAAGAAATCAAGAGGAAATATTCCTATATTCCTCTCAACATTTGGCCAAATCAAGTAGGAATCAAATAAGAAAGATCATAAGAGTTCTGAAATTAATAACTTATTAGATATATACAAAAATAGTGAATTCTTTTAACTTTCATTCAGAAAATTTACAATTAAACTATTATTCAAGAAAAAAAGTTAGCTTTACATGTATATACATAAAAAGAAGAAAGGCAACAAATTCAGTAATCTAAGCATCCATCTCAAGAAGTTAAGGGAAAGAATATCCCAACAAGTTAAATTTAGAAAAGAAAAAGAATAAAAGAAAGAAGAAAGAAAAGAAAGAAAAGAAAAGAAAAGAAAAGAAAAGAGAAAAGAAAAGAAAAAAGGAAAGGAAAGAAGAAAGGAAAGAAAAAAGGAAAGAAAGATAAAGCAGAATCAAATACTTAAAAGGAAGGATGGCCTAATAAAATTTATAATTTCTTGGTAAGTCTGTTCAATGATATTATTTTCCCTTAGAAAAGATAGACTTTTGCTTATGGCCTAAAACACATCTGGAGGCCAATTAGTCCCCTTCCAAAGATGGCCTGAGATGGTTACATGTTGGCTTTATTCCTTCTGTCAACCAGTCTATTTCTGGTTCACCCTCATTCCTTGGGTGCTCCCACCAGAAGCCAGCAATTTTTACCAGAGGCCCTTCTTCTCAGACTTCTGACTTTTTTCCTCAGCCCTATGAGATCTCTAAAAACTCTGCTTGGCTTATTATCTTTTTTTTTTTTTTTCCCCACCAATGTCACTTTAAGAATCAGCAGTTGCTTAAGGGAAATAAAGTGGCCTCAAAGTTTGATTTAACTTCTCTCATCTTTTCTTCTTTTCCTAGCACAACATAGTCTCACTGTGTTGATAATTTCCCGAGGCTTCAAAAGAGAATTTTAAAAAACTTTTGTTCAGTTTATTGAATTTTTCTCAGCATGAGTGTTGGTCTCAAACAATCTATTGTTGGATGTGAGATTCCATCTAAGTAAATTTTTCCTTCAGATTAAATAAAAATACAATTGCAGTCCACTGGGGGCCTAGAGAGGAATTAAGAAATAGCTTGAGAAAATTGTTTCTCTTTTTTACCTCACGGCAGCTCTTTATGGAGCCACAGATGGCATCAACAGTGATATCCTCTAATTCTGACCCTCTCTTTTTCTCTACATTTCATACTTTCAGTGCCTTTCCTTGTCTACAATTATTCCATTGTCTGCTCTTGCTGCAGAGGCATTGTTCCTTCTGAAGCTGATACCAAACTCCCTGCAGGGTGTTGTAATCAGCCCTGGACAACAGGTGGGACGGACTGTGGCTTTAGAGCTTTGTTGCTGCCAGTGCATAGAAACACTAGTTTATTTATTTTGATTTTTAAAAATATTTAATTTATTTATTCACGAGAGATGCAGAGAGAGAGAGAGAGAGAGGTAGAGACCTAGGCAGAGGGAGAAGCAGGCTCCCCATGGGGAACCCAATGCAGGACTCGATCCCAGGACCAGGATCATGACCTGTGCCAAAGGCAGATGCTCAACCAGTGAAGCCACCCAGGTGCCCTTGAAACACTGGTTTACTCTAACACTGGTTGCTTTTACTTGGAGGCTCTCATGCTTAGTCTCTTCTTTACATAAGCTGAAGATAGATAATTGGCAGGTTGATGTCTGATGCCCTCAACTGTCTACTTTGTAAGAATCCTAGTTTAAAACATTTTGGCAGTTCCTTGCCACTCTGTGGAGTTATTCTGTAACTACTAATACCAGTTTTGGAGCCCAACTGAAACTTCCCACACAACAGGAAAAATTTCCTACACTGGCTTATACTAAATTTAGTTAATTTTGGTTTGAAATATCATTAACCTAAGACCCCAGAAAATAATTCAAAATCCCAAACAACACTGTGGGAAAATTTTATACAGATATTATTTATATATATAACAAATATAAATAAATATTTATATTTATATTTATATTTATATTTATATTTATATATGTAGCACACATATTAGCTAAATATTATATAGACCGGATCCTATTTGATTGCCAGTTCCTTTATACTATGAGTGGGTGTCTTTCCAGAAAATAGTTAGTGCTGTGATTCTTTCTTTTCCAGAAAGGAAATACTTCCTGCTAAAGGGAATTTTCAAGCTATCCCAAGAATTTTATATTATATTTAAATCATATGCAGTTTGTTTTAATAAAAAGAAAAGCAGGTTCTTTCTCACTCCTTATTACCCAGTACTTGAATAAAATTGCCACACCAGAAAGAATGGAATATTTATCTAGTTTCCTAGTTTCTTTTCTCCGTGTCTAAGAGTCTAAGAGTGACTATTATCTTTGAGAAAACAGTCTCTGATTAACCAGTACCACACTTGCATAAGCACATACACGTATCAAATCATTTAATCTTTAAAAAAACACTATACCAAAAAAAAAAAAAAAAAACCAACATTATACCGAAGAGGAAACTATGGCACAAAATGTTGACTCAGTTTGCCAACATAGTAAATGGCAAAACTAAGTTCTAGGAGGCGTTTGGTGTGTGTGTCTCCTTCTCCAAGCTCCTATGCTACATTGCCATGGTTCTGGCACTAGTCTTTAATGCCCTGATATTTTGCACACTGCCCTTCCTGGTGCCACAGTATTTTTTTACTGGCATATAGGACTCTCATAATTTTACTTCATTTTCTCATCCTTTAATTTTAAACAGCATATATTGTCATTTTAATTACACAATACACATTGAGGGAGTTTTTATAGGTACCCACTCTTGACCGCTCTTTCTGTGGTTAACCTAATGTATTCTATACACACATTTAACATAGCAACTAGAGCACATTTTAATTTATAATACGCTTAATACACTTACACTAGAATTTAAGATATTTGATTCCAAGGACCATGTCTAAGTTAATCCTATGTTTCCCATACCCTGCATTGTGTCTGATACCTTCAAACTACTCAACCCATGCTCATAGGATTAAGCAATCCAAATGTGCTTCACCTGTCTCTGGATAAAATCACTGTGTACTCCTGTTTCTGCTCATTTGGTTGTGTCACTGCATTCTCTTCACTTTGTACTTCTGTACACTAGGTCTTCTCATCCCAAAACTTTTTGTGAGGATTCTTTTTCACATGGGAGACTGAATATCTTCTTCCAATGTTGCATTGTCTCTTCTGTCACTTTCCCTTAATGATAGGATTATAGACAACCAGTCCCAGTCATATTCTTCACTGCATTATGACCTCCTAACTCCCAAATTGTCCTCTTAGGACTAAGGGTATATCATGCTACTGGTCAAACTTTTGTCCAATAGGATTATGCACATTATTCTCCATATACTCTATATTGGCCCTTTGTCACATCCAGGGAATGTACATTGTCAGCACTGCTTTCTCTTCTGTCAACGGAGTAGTCATGATTGTGCTTGTTGCCCTTCTGCAAATGAGAAGGGAAATTTTTACATTCAATATTCATCACTAGCTAGGAAATAGGAGTTTACCAGATGCTGAATTGCCAATGCCTTGATATTGGACTTCTACTTAACTCCAGAATTATGAGGAAATCCATTTTTGTTACTTAAGCCACCAACTCTCTGATATTTTGTTATGGCAGCCTTAGCAAACTGATGTACAATTCGTAGTTTCAATCATTTAGTTGCAATCTATTACATATTGTTTCTTAGAATTATTTATATATTTCCATATGCAACGCTGTCTTCCCAACAGATTAATAATGGCTTCCAAGGCAAGAACTCACCTTGTACTTTTGTTACTTCAGTAACAATGTCCAGCAGTACAACACACACAGCAAAAACTTAATGATAATTTATTAAACCTTTTAATTCATTAGAGTAACATTTATCTTACAGGGTAAAAGTTTAACTAATTCATAGAACAAGGAAGTGAAATATTTATATGAACCTTATTGTATATAAATATATATGTGATATATAACATGTATTAGATAGTACATATGAAGTATATACAAAATCTACCAATATATTTTATCTTTAATAGGGAATGAGTATGGAAAAAAACAAAATAATAAATGATTTATCAGGCTTTCATACTTTCATATTTATATGTCAAAAAATTCCTCTATATCCACTACCTTGTTATACAACCAAGATGAAGTAATGAGGCAACAAAAGAAAAAAAATTCTTCTTTTAGGATATAGCTTTAATTTTCATTGTTTTTTTTTCCTTAGCTTTGGCAAGACTTCAGGGTATGTTAGATTCTGAATAAAAAAAAATATCTGCTCTTAAGCCACTGGAGTACTATTTAATGCAGACAAAATGTAATTTTCAAGAAATCCCTGAGAAAACAGTCTGCTAATAACAAATGTTACTGAGAAACAGTAAGGTTTTAACTCTCTGTTGGAAAATGGAAAGCAGATCATTTGAGCTCCTCAAGACTGAATCATATCACTTCTGTAACATTGTTGAATAATTTGAGGACTTAAAAATAAAGTAATACTAATCAGTATAGACTGTTAAATACTTTAAATTATTCGCTTTATGTAAATAATAATATTTATTAATGGTTGGAACTGCCTATCTGATGAACAAATATATTTTTAATTTATTCATGAGAGACACAGAATGAGAGACAGAGACATAGGCAGAGGGTGAAGCAGGCTCCCTGTGGGGAGCCCGATGCAGAACTTGATCCCAGGACCCCGGGATCATGCCCTGAGCCAAAGGCAGACACTCAACCACTGAGCCACCCAGATGCCCCTGCTAAACACATATAAGCTACCAAAAATAGTGCTACTGATTTAATTCCCATCATTAGTTACTCAGTTATGGTCAGTTAAAAAGGCTTAAATGTGTGTATATATAAATGTATATGTGTGTGTATATATATATATATATATATATATATATATGCATGTGTATATATGTATATATATGCATGTGTATATCTATATACATATATGTATATACATATATACATGTACATTGTTTATAAATGTGTATGTGTATACACACACACACACACACACACACACACACACACTATGGCTCTATCAGGAGGGCACCAAAGAATTTGCTCCTGATTAGCTTGAGGTTGTTCTTTCACTATGTTTTCTTTAATTCTTGAATTATTCATAATTGAGCCATAAAATTGAACTGTGATTTTACTAAATGTGATTTGTATGTATTCTAAAGTAATCTGATTTGTTTTTTAGAGCATAGTTTCACTACTACTAAATAACAAAATTTTTAAAAAGGGGGAAAAAAAGAAAGAGAAAGGACAGGGAACCTGAAAGATTGCCAGCAAGTCACCAGAAGCTAGATAGAGGCATGGAAGGACTTGCCCCATTAGGTTTCAGAGAGAACACGGCCTTGATGACTCCTTAATTTTGAACTTCCATTTACAGATATGTGAGACAATAAATCTCTGTTGTTTTCACACAAACACACACATGTACACACACACACAGCAGAGATTCTGGATCATGGTAAAACAGAACAATATAAAAAATAAAAATAAAACTGGTGAGTCAACATGAAATTGAATAAACGATTGATGTTGGGTATGTATAACCTCAAATGAAAGTGAAGACTTAGCATCTATCCTCAAATAAACTTTTATTTTTAGCTGACAGAGTATAAACACATGAAATATATTAGTAGCATTTATAAAATAACAAATGTATAAAGTATTTTGATATAAATTTAGTAAACATAATGCTCATAAAGCTGAAATGGAGTTAATTAGTCACAGTTTTCTATATGAGGTCATTGATAATTTTTTTAAAATTGTATTCAAATACGATTTTCAAGAAGAAAATTTAAAATAACATCTTTGATCAACTACATAAATATAGGATCTGAAGATACATGTATTCCTCCTTAAGCTTTATGATGATAAGCTTGTATCAGCTTTGCTATACGCATATGTATGTACACACATACACACACACACATATATATATATATACCCATATTATTTCTCCATCTTCTTATGACCATTCACATTTATATCCATCTAAAAAATATAACTAACAAAAATATAACAATAATATCTATTATTATGAAAGATATATTATGAGAGATTAGTAAAATAGTGTACTGCTATTGTGAAATTCCTTTTCTTCTTTCAAGACCAAAGACCCCACCAAAAGGAACAATATCCCTGATGAACATGGATGGAAAAATTCTCACCAATATCCTAACCAATAGGGTCCAACAGCACATTAAAAGGATTATTCACCATGACCAAGTGGTATTTATTCCTGGGTTACATCCACAACTCAATAAATGCGATACACCACATTAATAAAAGAAAGGACAAGAGCCATGTAATCCTCTCAATAGTTGCAGAAAAGCATTTGACAAAGTACAGCATCCTTTCTTTTTTTTTTTTTTTTTTTTTTTTTTTTAAAGTTTATTTATTTATGATAGGCACACAGTGAGAGAGAGAGAAGCAGAGACACAGGCAGAGGGAGAAGCAGGCTCCATGCACCGGGAGCCCGACGTGGGACTCGATCCCGGGTCTCCAGGATCGCGCCCCGGGCCAAAGGCAGGCGCCAAACCGCTGCGCCACCCAGGGATCCCTTTTTTTTTTTTTTTTTTTTTTTTTTTTTAAAGTTTATTTATTTATGATAGGCACACAGTGAGAGAGAGAGAAGCAGAGACACAGGCAGAGGGAGAAGCATACAGCATCCTTTCTTAATCAAAACTCTTTATAGTGTAAGAATAGAGGGAACATACCTCAATATCATAAAAAGCCATATACGAAAAGCCCACAGTGAATATCATTCCCAATGGGGGAAAAACTGATAGCTCTTTCCCTAATTCAAGAACACAGCCCGAATGTCCACTCTCACGACTGTTGTTCAACAAAGTACTAGAAGTCCTAGCATCAGACAATAACAACAAAAAAGTAAAAGCCATCTGAATCAGCAAAAGAAGTCAAACTCTCACTCTTCACAGATGACATGATACTCTATGTGGAAAACCTAAAAGACTCCACCTCAAAATTGCTAGAACTCATACAGGAATTCAATAAAGTGGCAGGATATAGAATCAATGCATGGAAATCAGTTGCACTTCTAGACATTAAGAATGAGACAAGAAAGAGAAGTTAAGGAGTTGATCCAATTTACAATTACACCAAAAACCATAAGATACCTAGGAATAAACCTAACCAAAGAGGTAAAGGATCTGTACTCTGAAACTACAGAACATTTATGAAAGAAATTGATGAAGAAACAAAAGAAATAGGAAAACATATCATGCTCATGGATTGGAAAAATAAATATTGTTAAAATGTTTGTGCTACCTAGAGTAGTATATACATTCAGTGTAATCCCTATCAAAATACCATCAAAATTTTTCAGAGCTGGAACAGAGAATCCTAAAATTTATATGGAACCAGAAAAGACCCCAAATACCTAAAGGAATGTTGAAAAAGAAAACCAAAACTGGTGGTATCACGATTTCAGACTTCAAGCTATATTGCAAAGCTATAATGATCAAGACAAGTATGGTACTGGTACAAAAAGAGACACAAAGATCAATGGAACAGAATAAAGAACCCAGAAATGGACTCAACTCCATGGTTAACTAATCTTTGGCAAAGCAGGATAGAATATCCAATGGAAAAAGTCTCTTGAACAAATGGTGGTGGAAAAATTGAACAGCCACATGCAGAAGAATGGAATTGGACCATTTCCTACACCATACACAAAAATAGATACAAAATGGATGAAATACCTAAGTGTGAGACAGGAATCCATCAAAATCCTAGAATAGAACACAGCAACCTCGTGACCTTGGCCACAGCAACTTCTTGCTACACACATTTCCAAAGACAAGGGAAACAAAGGCAAAACTGAACTATTGGGACTTCATCAAGATAAAAAGCTTTCCCACAGGAAAGGAAACAGTCAATAAAACCAAAAGCATATGTCTTATCAGATAAAGGGCTAGTATCCAAGATCTATTACTGAACTCTACCTCTGGGGAAAAAGCTCAAAACCTTATTGTACCATATTCACCCTTCCTCTTGTGATTTGAGACAATAAAATGCCCGTGTGATAATTAATTATTAATTAATTTTAGAAAAAAAGAAACTAATATGTTCACAGTGGTCAAAGAAGCCCTATTACTTTTTATTATCTAAAATTAATTTTCATATTGTACTAAACCTACCAAACTTGTTCTTCAACTTCTAAAGGATCATATGCATCTTTTTACAAAGGAAGGATTTTGAATGCGTAGTCTAAAACCATCACTACAAATGTGCTCAATAAACAATAACAAATGTGTTTCAATAAACAAACACTTTGTCGCTTAGACAAAAAGCAAACTGTATAGTTCATCTCATCCAACCGCTTTTTGAAAATGAGGTAACAGGATTCCTTAATAATTGAAGCACTTGCTGGGAATGACAGCCAGAACCAGGCCTGGAAGCCAAGTGTCCCATATTCTGATCTAATTTTTATTATTTGATGCCACAGAGCATTTATCTGAGATCTTAAGAAATCAGGGTGTTCTAAAAGGAAATTGGGCTTGCAGCTTAATGAAAATTAATGAAAAGAACAAATGAAACTCCAGCAGATGTAAAGTGATATTTCATTGTAGATGTGATGTGCATTTCCCTGATGATGTGTGATGTTGAGCATTTTTAAATTTTGCCTTGGCTCTTCTGTTTCTTTGAATGTATTGGAAGTTTTGTTTTCTTTTGTTCTGTTCTGTTTTTGTTTTTCTTTTAGAATCCTATGCTTTTCCAGATCCTTGGAGTTCCAAGGAACATAGTTTGGGATTTATTGCATAGGAAATGGTGTCTTGGAAGAGAAAAACTTAGAGCCATCTGAATTATAGAAAATGAAAGATAAAAATTACTTGAAAGTCTTATAGTACATTGTCTTCTTTACATATAAGAAAATCAAGACCCAGAGAGAGATTGAAGGACCCTCTACAAATTTGAGCTAACTCTAAGGATTTTTATGAGTGCTTTTACAGTGACAAATATAGCTCAATATTTGACATAAATAGGTATTTAATGAATGTTGAAAAGTGCATTGACTATTAAATATAGGGATGATAAATGTTTCTCGCAATTTAAGATTTAAAAGCAAAAGGATCAAAGTTTTCATATACTATAATGTCTCAGAGTGCTTCTTATCTAAAGTACAGAGAATAAATTTAATGATTCTCATAGAATTTTTCCATTATTTTTTGTTTCATAGTATTCTATTTTCCTTTTAGGTTTGTATGAACCTCAGTCAAAGTAAGTTTTTATGAAACTCATGGGCACTATATACGTGCATATAAAATGAATAATCTTAACCATATCTTGATCTCCTACCATGGATTCTCTTCTTAAGCCAGTGCTGTGTTTAAATATTTTTCTTTGATAGAAAACTCTCTAATATTGGGTATTTAAAATAGGAAAACAAATCTAAACCTTCTGTTGGTTTAACATCCAACATGAGGATAATGAAAGTCATAAATTAGAATAAGATATAAACAAAAAACTGTTTCTATTGTGAATTTTCTTATAGACACATATATGTAAATACACACATGCACACATGCTTTACATATATAAATTTTATCTTATTTAGCTCTTTTGGATCATATTTCTTTTCAAGTGGTTTGGTTTAAGAAAATTGTGACTAAGTGTTGGCAAAAGAATGAAGTATGTTTAAAAGAAGAGCACAGTGGGTGGCTCAGTTCATTGAGTGTCTGACTCTTGATTTTAGCTCAGGTCATGATCTCAGGGTCATGAGATTGAGCCCTGCTCTGTGCTGCATTGAGAGTGGAGCCTGTTTAGGATTCTCTCTCTCTTTCTCTCTCTCTCTCTCTCTCTCTCTCCCCTTTCCTTTGCTTGAACGCACACACATGTGTGCACGTGCTCTCTCTCTCTCTCCCTCTCACACAAATACAAAAATATTTTTTTAACTTTTTTTTAAATTTTTATTTATTTATGATAGTCAGAGAGAGAGAGAGAGAGAGAGAGAGAGGCAGAGACATAGGCAGAGGGAGAAGCAGGCTCCATGCCCCGGGAGCCCGACGTGGGATTCGATTCCAGGTCTCCAGGATCGCGCCCTGGGCCAAAGACAGGCGCCAAACCACTGCGCCACCCAGGGATCCCCAAATTTATTTTTTTAAAAAATAGGAGCACAGTAAGAACACTGGAGACAAAATGTCATTGTACTGAATAAAAATTGCACAAGGATTTTTGGTAATCTTAGGCTTTAATGTCTTCAGATAAAACATTTTAGGACTGAATTTCCTGAATTTATTTGTAATCCATGGTGTTCTACTTCTATGTTGTTACCGACCAAGTAGTTTCAAGGCTTATTAGAAAGAGTAACAAAACATAAAAACAAATAAAGAAAAAATTCCTGTACCAGGGCAATGTCTTACACTTGCTCTGTCTTAGAGTATATTGACATATTTAAAAAAATGTGATGCTCAGCTCAAGTATAGTGAATAAAAGTTCAAAGATTTGACAGTGGCACAAGGAAATGTCTCTTCAGTGGCTTTTGTAGTGTATAATAGTCATCATTAAGAGTCACAGAAGTCAAAAAAGTAACTCAAATACTAGTCTAAGAGAGAACCATGGGGTTCCCAACATCATGCTACATTGAGAGTGAATGTTTCAAGGCCACCTGGCTTAAATAAGCCAAGTTTTAGTGATACAGATTCAATGAACTTCATAAATAGATAAATGTGGTTGAGGTAGTGTGTGGTCCCAAATCCACACAGATATGTCAAAAAAAAAAAAAGTTTGTTTTTTTTTTTTGTAAGGGTGAGAGTTGTTCCTGCCAACCCTTATTTTAAAATCAATTAGCGAGACATTTCAAATTCAAATTGAATTTGGATAAGATGCACCAGAAAAGCCAATATATTCCACTTATGTTGATAACCAAAGTGGGGTGCCTTTGATGTGGCATTTTGTGGGTTTTGAAAATAGAGTCAAATAAATGTTCATTTACAAATGTATAAATAACTCGATCTATCACCATTGAAAATTCTATTTAAAGAAAAAGAAACAACAACATACCCTGGTGTTGAATAACACACACCCTGATTTAATGCTCGTGACAGCTCTTAGAACCTGTTAACATTGCCATTTTATCTTAGCTTTCCTCAGAGTGTGTATATTATATTAGCTATGTGTTGTAGCCTGATGATGAAAGCTGCGATAAGTTTTGGGGTCTCTTAAATCTTAAAGGATAAATCTAATCTTTATTGTCTTTTAAAAAAAGTCCAAAGCAAGTGGGAAAAAGCCATATGGTACTTAAAACCACAGGGGAAATTATACTTCTTTATATAAAGTGTTCCCACTAGAAAAAAGGGTAACCCTTCTGTTTATCATTATATTTTATGAGGTAACTTCAATGAAATCATGGAAGTATTATCACATGAACAGCAAAGGATAAAATCTCTTTTGCCAGGGCCCTTGAACGATAGGAAATTTGGAATATGGCGCAATTGAAGCTTATTTTCCACAGTGCAAATGAGCTTCAAGATGTGGTAAGGGTGAGTGACAGAAAGTTTTTTTTGCCATCAAAGAAGATGGTCAACATTTTCAAAACTTTTATGTGGGATATGAGGGTATATTTTACATGCCCAATTCAGGAACTAAAATGTACTTTTAATATAGTTTACATTGATATTTTATGTGGGCAGAGTTTGTCTGAGTTGACTCAAATATTCCAATGTGTGAAGGAAGTACCAGCAAACATGCACAGGGAACTCACTAAAAACAGTATGTGTAGTGATTTTTTTTTTTTTTTTTTGGAGGAAAACTGATGAAGTCATAGCAAGGGTATTTTCCATCATGAAAAATACCAGTTCTGTCTATTTCCCTTGAAAAATATAAGATCAAACAAAATCTTTTAGTAGAGTGTTTTCTTTCAAATATAACAAAGATTTTTTTTGCAATAATAACATGTTTCTCCTTCTTTCCATATGCTCTTTTATTCATTCATCAAGTATGTGGTATGTGACAGACATTATGCCATAATTATAGTAACAGCAGTCAGCATTTATATACCCTCTATTATGCCACTTAGCAAAATAGGTGCTCCATGCTGATCCACAGCCCACAAGAAAACTGTGAGGGAAGTGATCACAGTTTATAGCTTAGGAAAATGGAGCTTAGTGAGGCTGTGGAGTGATATTCTTCAGGTTTATTCTGGAACCAATATTTGAATCCAGGATATCTGATTCCATAGCCCAAACCTTGATGACTTCTCTACCCTTAAGTGACACTTATTTCTCAAAGGAGACACAGATGATTACTTAAATCACCAAAAACATAGAACATTTGTAGATAATTCACAAGGAAATAAAAGTGTTTTTAAGTCCATAAAAATGAACATAATAAAAATTCACTAGTGAAGAGTCATTTAAAAAATAATTATTTTAATGATATTAGGTAATTCACTACATCAGTATACTATACTTACAAAAACAAATAATTTATTTTCTGCTTACTCCTAAAGCTGTGTTGAAATGCACAGTATAGTAATACTGACTCTTCTTGTTGACTTTGCAGAACCTGTAGAAGTAGTCAGAACACCTGAACGGCTAGAGAGCATAAATAGTTAATTTTCCCACTCTGAAGTAAATAAGTTTTGTGTACACAAAAATTGCATTTATCCAGCACAAAGACCAGCCCATTTTAAATATGAAATAAAAAGTTCCTCAATTGAAAGAATTATAAACTAAACAAAAATGCTATTTGTCTAATTATACCCATAAAAATGTTTCAGGGTAAAGTGGTGACTTGATCTGAGAAAGAACAAAGTGTTTATGAACAAGGTTACATTGTCTCTTATTGTGAACAGTTTCATTGAAAGTTCTCATATATTTTTACCTAGGAAAAATTAGAGGAGTTTTGGGGTTTTTGTTTGTTTGTTGTTTTTGGTCTCTGAATTACCTTTTAATCACATACTAATAGCGTTGTCTCTTCATCTTTCTTTTTCATATGACCACTCTCTGTAGAAAACAATGCTTAGTTAAATTATTCCATTACCTAAAAGACCCCCTTTTTAAAAAAATTTAGAACCTAAACAAAAATCACTGGAAATTAAAGTAATTAACTTCTTTTGTCTTTCTTAAAAATTATAAGGTGTCTCACCATTGCTGATGGGAATGCAAAATTGTACATTCACTTATTTTGTTTTGTTTTGTTTTGTTTTATTTTATTTATTTTTTAAGAGAGAAAGAAAGCAAGTAGTGGGATGCAAGGGCAGAGGGAGAGGGAGAAAGAGAAAATCTTAAGGAGACTGATTCAGGGTTTGATCTCACAAGCCTGAGATTATGTCCTGAGCTGAAATCAAGAGTTGGTCTTTAATGACTGAGCCACCCAGTCACCCCTGTACATTCACTTTAGAAGACATATTAGCAATTTCTGACAAGATAAATATTCTCTTGCCATATGATCCAGCAGGGATGCTCCTTGGTTTTTACCCAAATTGGTCGAAAAATTATGTTAACCAAAAGTCCTGCACTTGAATGTGTATAGCTGATTAACTGTAATTGTGAAAACTTGGAAGCAAACACAGTATCCTTAGGTGAATGGATAAACACAACTATGGTACATTCATAAAATGGAATATCATTCAATATTAAAAATAAATGAGCTACAGGACGCCTGGGTGGCTCGGGGGGTTGAGCATCTGCCTTTGCCCCAGGGCGTGACCCCGGGGTCCCAGGATCAAGTCCCACATCCGGCTCCCTGCATGGAACCTGCTTCTCCCTCTGCCTATGTCTCTGCTTCTCTCTGTGTGTCTCTCATGAATAAATAAATAAAATCTTTTAAAAAATAAAATAAAGTAAATGAGCTATCAAGCTATTTATAAATAAATATTTATTTATTTAAAATAAATGAGCTATCAATGCATTATACATGCATTTCTACAAAATGACCTAGAAGAAATTTAAATACATATGCTGAGTGAAAGAAGGTAATCGACTGGCTGTATATTAATGATTCCAATTACATGACAGTCTAGAAAACGCAAGCTATGGGTGCAGTAAAAAGATCAGTGGTTCTCAGAGGGTCTGGAGAAAGGAGTTATGAATGAACAAGTAGAATCCATTTTTTTTCAGGCAATAGATTATGTATGATACTATAATAGTGGATACATATTATATATTCGTCAAAACTCACAGAATGTATAATAGGAAGAGTGAATCTTAAGGTAACTGTGAACTTTCAGTTAATAATAATTTCTCAAAACTACCTCATAAGTTTTAATAAATATTCTCCATTAATGCTAGATGTTAATAATAGAAGAAATTGGAAGGTGGAGGAAGAGAACTATATGAGAACTCTGTGTACTCTCTTCTCAGTTTTTCTGCAAATCTAAAACTTCTTTAAAAATAGTATGTTAAAAAATTGTAAAAGTGAAAACAAAGATTTGGTTTCAAAAAGGCAATTAACGATTTGAACATGGGTCAAATCAATGACATATGACTCAATAAAAGCATGCTGTGAATAAGATAAGTTAAAATTTAAATAACTTCCTACAAGGGTAAAAAACAAACAAAAGACAAAAGGAAACAAAAACTAGGGAATGCGTATTTCCATTTGTTATTTCTGTATGGTTAAACAAAGGTAAAATTAAATGCGTATTCCAGTTCTAACCAAAATAAATCTGCAAAGGACTCATTTTGTCTCTTGACTGTGATATCTATTCAAAATGTAATTTCTTTAGTTTTTTGATTTATAGCCCTAGTATTTGAGTATTTTTATTAAAAGTACAATTGTTCACAGTACTTCTTAATGAACTGAGATAAAATCTGGTAGAAGTATTAATTGGATCTTATGGGCAGCCTGGGTTGCTCAGTGGTTTAGCACCTGCCTTCAGCCTAGGGTGTGATGCTGGAGTCTCGGGATCAAGTCCCGCGTTGGGCTCCCTGCATGGAGGCTGCTTCTCCCTCTGCCTGTGTCTCTGCCTCTCTCTCTCTCTCTGTCTCATGAATAAATAAATAAAATCTTTAAAAAATAATAATAATTGGATCTTATTTCTTGGTAAAGGTACAAACTTTTACTGAAAAATAGTGTGAGAATTACTGAGGATTATTCACATGCCAGACATTTATGAATATTTTATTTATTCTTGACTGGGTTAAGTACCTCTTGGGTTAGGTACTACTGTATCTTCCATTTCAAAAATTGAAAAAATGAGACTTAGTCCTAACTTCCTCAATGTCACAAGTTTCATAAGTGGTACAGCTGAGAAGTCTACCCAGGAATTTGACACAACTTGTACTCCTAAAATATTTTCAGTGTTACTGTAGAAATAATACAGAAATAAAAATTTATTATCATTTAGCATCCCAAGTATTATTTTCAGTTGCACAAAGTGAAACTAAATTCAAAAAATCACCTTTGTATCACAAAAAATATGGTTAAGCAGATATAAACTGTATAGAAATATATATACAAAAAATAGTTCACAAAATATAACTTTAATGTAAAAGTCACTGAAAGTGTCACAACTGATTTGTCAATTTCCAAAGGATATTATTTAATAAATTTTAAAATGTATTTAATATTTAACATTAATTGCATATATGCTTAAGAAATGGTAATTTAAACATTTAAATAACAAAACATTTTAAGTGATTCTTTGATTTATAAAATAATTTAGATTCTGACAGTGCCCAATATCACATTTTATATGATGATATCTTATACATGCATGAAAAATTTAGTTAAACTTCACTGATGAACTGTAGGACATATTTGCCTGTAATTCATGGAATTTCCAGTCAGATTACTAATTTAGTAAAGTTTTTTTTAGTACTTATAAATTGGTAGTTAGATCTGTATTACGTATTTTTGATACTTTTAGACTGAGATTTTTAAGATGAAAATAATATATCACATAATCTAACATAAAGTATTTTGTTTTAAACATTTGATTATATTCTAAAAATTTAAATATTTTGATTAGGGACATCCTTACTTGTAACATTCAATAACTAGCACTTTCAATCATGATCTTTTTTTATATTTTTTTACTTGAGTATAGTTGACACACAATGTTACATTATTTTCAGGTATACAAGTGATTCAACTTCTTTATATGTATGCTATGCTCACCACAAGTGTAGCTACCATTTGTCACCATTCAACACTATTTAAATGTCATCAACTATATTCTCTATGCTGCACCTTTTATCCCCATGATTTATTTATACCATGACTGGAGGCCTGTATCTCCCACTCCCTTTTACCCATTTTGCCCCTTCCCCATATGTTTGTTCTCTGTATTTATAGGTCTGAATCTGCATTTTGTTTGTTTATTCATTTGTTTTGTTTTTTAGATTTCACACATGAATGAAATACTATAGTATTTGTCTTTCTCAGTCTGACATTTTTCATTCAGCAAAATACCCTATTGGTATATCCATGTTGTCACAAAAATGGCAAGATCTCATTCTTTTTTTTTATAAATGCATAATATCCATTATATATAATCACATCTTCCTTAGCCATTTATCTATTGATGGACATTTAGATGCTTCCATATCTTGTCTATTGTAAATAATGCTGCAATAAAAGTAGAGATGCATGTATCTTTTTGGATTAATGTTTTTGTTTTCTTTGGTTAAATACCCAGTACATTGGAATTATTGTATCATATGGTATTAAATTCTTAATTTCTTGAGTAACTTCCATACTGTTTTCCACAATGGCTATACCAGTTTACATTCCTACCAACAGTGCAAAAGAAGAAAGCTAGAGGTATCACAATCCCAGATTTCAAGGCATACTACAAAGCTGTAGTAATCACAACAGTCTGGTACTGGCACAAAATTAAACACATAGATCAGTGGAACAAAATGGAGAAATAAACCCACACTTATATGTTCAATTAATTTATGGCAAAAGAGGCAAGAATACACACTGGGGTAGCATGATTATTCTTACTGAGCTCCAAGTGTAACACGTTAGCTATTTCCTGCAGATCCTCACCTATCTGTATGTCTTTCAGGAAACATAATTCCTAAATTAGGTCTCCTCAAGACCTAACCTTCATCAGATTTTGGTGGCACAAAGAAATGCAACTTGTGTTTTCTATAACATTGCAGAATTTGAGGGAAACTGTAATTTTAGGGAATTTTGAATATTAATGTTTTCTTAACTATCACAGGATTAAAAATAATTGATATTCTATGTTCTATGTACATCAGATACAGGATTTATTTAAATAAAAGTCTAGTGTCTATGCTATTAAGCAGTCCGTGGTGTTATATTTGCTTTTTACCATGATTTATTCACCAACTTTCTTCTAATTTGATGCCTCGGGCTTAACGTGTCCTTACTATGGTAATGTTGGTAAACTACTATAAGTGCTTTTAAATCACATTTTTTCTGGGGGATGGTATTTTTATGCATACCTTATGTTTTTGCTTTAGTTTTCTCCTAAAATATTTATCTATGATTAATATTTTTGAAATAATATAATTTTATACAAATATCATGTGTGAAATTTATTCTCATTGTTGTCTATATTATAATGTATGCTTTGGAATTAGAAAAAAAAAGAGTTTAAACCTTTATGCTACAACTTACTAGGTATTTGATCTTGTATAGTTTGCCTAACTTCTTCAAGCCTCAGGTTTCTTATGTATAAAGGAGGAATAACAATTCCTAATATACAGTTATAAGCATTAAATATTTTATCTTTTAAAAATGTCCTCCACAATTACAAGCTTTTGATATATTTTATTTTTAAATCTCTTCCTCTTCATCCTTTTTCTGAGCATCCATTTAGCTATCATCCACTTCTCTTATTTCTGGTCAGTAGCCACACCTTCACCAACAATACTATCATAGTACGAAATCCTGAAGCAAGAGAATGAAATAAACAGAAGTACTGTGTTTGGTGATTAAAAAGTTTTTGATCTGAGTTTAACTGACAATATTTTCTGCTCTGCTCACTTAACTGAAATAATTTAAAGGTACTAACTGAAATCACTTAAAGGTACTAATAATTCATAGCTGATATTGTAAATTCTGGTAGAAATACATGTTATCTACAACTAATGACAGCTTTTCAATCTTGATTTCTTACTTTCCTTGCTTATGTAACCCACAGTCTCTACTATGATATAGAAATATATAGAACTATTGCTTATACTTGTCTTATTTCTCATTTAATGGTGTTTCTGTACCGTTTCCCTATTAAGTGTAATTTTTCCAAATAGTTATAGACATGTATATATATATATATATATATATATATATATACACACACATACATTATTTTATATATGTATGTATGTGTGTATATAAAAACTATATGCCAACAAATTGGATATACAAATAATGTATGTATATATATATATATATATTATATATATACATATTATATATATATTATTGTGGTTAATACACATAGCACGAGAAGACTTCAGAGAAGATTATGGAGTAGGAAGATACTAAGCTTTGTCCCATGGATAAAACCAGAGAAAACCCACATCAGTATAAATAACCCAGAAAATGACCTGAAGACTAGCAGAACAGACTCTCCACAGCTAAATGTAGAGAAGAGGCCACATTGAAGAGGGTAAGAAGGATGGAGATGCAGTGGGCAGCTAAAGGGGACAGTTCTCAAGTGGGAAGGACACCATGGGCAGGCTTGGAGAGGAGAGAGGACCAGACCCTCACACCAAGCAACCTTGGCATGAGGAATCCTCATGGAAACACAAGGGGCTTAATTACTCAAACCTTGATAAGAAAACAGAAACTCAGATCCAGGAGGCAAAGAGAGTGCCCAACAAAACCAACCCAAGGAGGTCCATACCAAGACACATAGTATTTAAAATGGCAAAAAGTCATGATAAAGAGAGAATTTTAGTAGAAGTAAGAGAAAATAAAACAGTTACATACAGGGAAACCCTGTAAGGCTATCAGTGGATTTCTCTGCAGAATCTTTGCAGGGCAGAGGGAGTGCAATAATATATTAAAAAAAAAAAACCCACCTGCAGCCAAGAACACTCTATTCAACAAAGCTATCATTCAGAATAGAGGAGAGATCAAGAGTTTCTCAGACAAACAAAAGTTAAGGATTTCATGAACTAAACTGCCCTACAAGAAATATTAAAGGAAGGAGACTCTGAGTGGAAAGAAAAGATCATAAGTAGGAGTAAGGAAAATAGGAAGCACAAAAATAGTAAAAATAAGTATATCTTCAAAAACCAGTAAAGGAATTCACCAAATAAAAGGATGTAAAGTATGAAACCATATATCTAAAATGTGCAGGGAGAAGAGTAAAGAATGGGTTCAAACTTCAATGACCATCAACTTAATATAGACTGTCATATGCATAAGATACTATATATGAACCTAATGGTAACCCCAAATCAAAACCACCAATCAATATGCAAAAAGTAAAGAGAAAGGAATCCAAGTTTATCACTAAAAATGCCAGGAAACTATGAGAAAAAAGAGCAAGAGAAGAAAGGAACAGAGAAGACTTACAAAAACCATAAAAGCAAGTAACAAAATAGCTATGAGTACACACTTATCAGTAATTACTTTGAATGTAAATAGAATAAACACTTCAAGCAAAAGACAATAGGGAGAGAAAAAGGATAAAAAAAAAACAAGACCCATCTACATGCTGCTGCCTGCAAGAGAATCATTTCAGACCTAAAGACACATGCAGATTGAGTGTTAAGGGAAGGAAAAGCATTTGTTATGCAAATGATGGTGAAAAAGAAGCCAGGATAGCAATACTTCTATTAGACAAAAGTAGACTTTAAAACAAAGATTTTTAATAAGAAACAAAGAGCACCATATGATAATAAAGGGTACAGTCCAATAAAATATATTATAAATATTTATGTACCCAACATGAAAGCACCCAAATACAAAAAAGCAGCTAATAACAAACATAAAAGAAGTGACCAATAGTGTTACAATAATAGTAGGGAACTATAAAACCCCATTTACAGCAATGGATAATATCATCCAAACAGAAAATCAGCAAGGAAACCATGGCTTTGAGTGATATATTGGACCAGATGGAAAAAACAAAATTATGAAGTACATCCCATCCCAAAACAACATAACACACTTTCTTTTCAAATGCACATGGAACATTCTCCAGAACAGATTACATATTAGGCCACAAAAAGAGTGTCAACAAATACAAAAAGATTTAAGTCATACCATGCATATTTCCTGATCACAATGCTATGAAACTAGTAGTCAACCACAAGAAAAAAATCTTAAGAGAGCACAAATAAAAAGAGGCTAAATAAAATGCTACTAACCAATAAATATGTCAATCAAAAAATAAAAAGGGAGATAGAAGAATACATGTAGACAAATGAAAATGAAAATACAATAGTCAAATGGATGCAGCAAAAGTGGTTATAAGAGGGAAGTTTATAGCAATGGAGCCCTACCTCAAGAAATAAGAAAAATCTCAAATACCTAACCCTACACACAAAGGAACTGGACAAAGAAAAATAAATGAAACCCAAAACCAGTAGAAGGAAGGAAATAATAAAGACTAGAGCAGACATAAACAAAATAGAAACAAACAAACAAACAAAAAAACCCCAATAGAACAGATCAATGAAATGAGCTGACTCTTTGAAAATATCATCAAAATTGAATAGCCTTTATCCAGACTCATACAAAGTAAAATAAGAGAGACCTCAAACAAAATCAGAAATGAAAGAGGAAAACAACCAACAACAGAGAAATGCAAACAACTGTAAGAGAATATTATGAAAAACCATATGCCAACAAATTGGATAACCTAGAAGGAATGGATACATTTCTAGAACTTGTACCTCCCAAAACTGAATCAGGAAGAAATGAAAAAGTTAAGCAGACTGATTACCAGCAAACAAATCAAATCAATAATCAAAAAACGCCCAACAACCACAAGCTCAGGACCAGATGGCCTCACAAGTGAATTCTACCCAATATTTAAGGAAGAGTTAATACTCGTTCTCTTAAACTATTCCAAAAAATAAAAGAGGAAAGAAGGCTTCCAAATTCATTCCATGAGGCCAGCTTCCCCTTGATATCAAAACCAAATAAAGACAACACCAAAAAAAGAACCATACCTCTGCAGAACATAGACGCAGAAATCCTCAACAAATTATTAGCAAATGAAATCTAACAATATAGTAAAAACTGCTTTACCATGATCAGTTGAGATTTATTCCTGTGATATGCATAGATGGTTCAATATTTTCAAGTCAATCCACATGCTACATTACCTCAAGAAGAGAAAGGATAAAAACCATATGATCATTTCAATAGATGCAGAAAAAGCATTTGACAAAGTACAATATCCATTCATGATAAAAATTCTTAACAGAATTGGCTTAGCAGGAACATATCATATCATAAAGAAGGCCATATATGAAAAACCCACAACCGACATCATACTCTATGGTGAAAAACTGAGAGCTTTTCCCCTAAGGTCAGGAACAAGACAAGGATGTCCACTACTTTTATTCAACATAGTACTGGAAGTCCCAGCCACAGCAATCAAACAAGGAAAAAAAAAAAAAAAGGAGCATCCAAATTAGTAAGGAAGAAATCTCTTCAACAAATAATGTTGGGAAAACTGGACAGTTACATACAAAAGAATGAGCTGGTCCACTTTGTTATACCATACACAAAAATTAACTCAAAATGGATTAAAGACCTAAATATGAGACCTAAACACATAAATATCCTAGAAGAGAACACAGGCAGTAATTTCTCTGACATCAATCATAGCAGAATTTTTCTGCATTTTCTGCATATGTCTGCTTGAGGCAAGGGAGATAAGAGCAGAAATAAACTTTAGGGCTACACCAAAATAAAAAGTTTCTGTATAACAAAGTAAATAATCAACAAAACTAACAATGTATTGAATGGGGGAAGATATTTGCAAATTACATGTCTGACTAAGTATCCAAATATATAAAGAACTTACACAGTTCAATACCACAAAAAGAAATAATCCAATTACCAATGGGCAGAAGACATGAACAGACATTTCAGATGGCCAACAGACACATGAAAAGAGGCTCAACATCACCCATCATCTAGGAAATGCAAATTATAACTACAATGAAATATCACCACACTTGTCAGAATGGTAAAATCAAAAACACAAAAAATAACAGGTGTTGGTGAGGAAGTGGGGAAAAAAGAACCCTTGTGCACTGTTGGTGGGAATGCAAACTGGAGCATCCACTGTGGAATGGAGGGTCCTTAAAAAATTAAAAATAAAATTATCATATAACCCAGTTATTCTACTACTGGGTATTTACCCAAACAATATGAAAACACTAACTCAAAAAGATATATGAAGCCCTATGTTTATAGCAGAATTATTTACAATAGCCAAATTATGGAAACTGCTCATGTATGCATTGATGAATGACTAAAGAAGAGTAGTATGTATATACAATATGATATTACTCAGCCATAAAAAAATAATTAAATCTTGCTATTTGCAACAACATGGATGGATGTAGCATTTAATGATAAAGTAAAATAAAATTTCATATTTGGCAAATACCATATTTTTCATTTATATGTGGTATTCAAGAAACAACACAAATGAACAATAAAAAAGGAGACAAACCAAAAAACATAGTCTACCTACAGAGAACACAGTAGTGGTTAACAAAAGGGAGGTACATCAGGGGATGGGTAACAAAATAAATAGATAAATAGGTGAAGGGATTAAGAGTACATTTATCATGACAAGCACTGAAATTAATATAACACTATATGTTAACTGGGATTTTTTTTTTTTCAAAATGTAACACAAAATCTTTCTTTTTTATATATTTATTTTAGACAGAGAGAAAGAAAGAGCACAAATGGGAAGGACAGAAGGAGAGGGAGAGAGAATCTCAAACAGACTCCCTGCTGAGCCTGGAGCCCAACTCAGGGCTTGATCTCAAGACCCTGAGATCACAACCTGAGCCAAAACCAAGAGTTGAACACAACCAACTGCACCACCCAGATGTCCCACAAAATCTACCTTCTTAACAAATTTTTGAGAGTACAGTGCAGTACTGGTAAGTATGTGCACATTTACAACAGATAAAGCACATTTCTATTTCCAGTATGTCCACGATTCTTATTTAATCATGATTCAAATTGACTTTCATTAAATTACTACCCTATATTTATTCAGATGAAAATATGTATATACATATATACATACACACACACACACAAATGTGAATATATTTCTCCTATAGTGATATAATAGATGAAATGATAAAATTATTTATAGATTTTGTAATATTGAAATATCTTCACATTTCTGGGGTAAATTCAATATGATTAAAGTATATTATTCCCTTAGTTTACGGCTTATTTGATTTGCTAATATTATAATAAGGGTAGTTGAAAAGAAGAGAGGTACTTAACGTTTTTGTGTGTCCTATTCTGTGATTTTAGTACTGAATTCATGTTGGTCTCAAGATGAATTAGATAACTGCATGACTTCTTGTGTTGTTTTTATTTTTTATTCTTTGAAATTTTCATAGGCTTCTAAAGGCCTGTCTGGGCCTATATAGTAAATAGAATAATGGCCTCCTAAGATGTCCTTGTCCCTATTCCTGGAATGTGGTGAATATATTACTTTTCACGGTCAAAGGGACCTTGCAAATGTGATAATGTTTAAAGGATTTTGAGATAGGACACTATACTGGATTAAACAGGCACACCCAATTGAATAACATGTGCCCATACAAGTAGAAGAAGACAGATGAATGGTCAAAATATGTGATTAAGTATGACTTGAACCACCTTTTCTGACTTTTAAGATAGGAGAAAATAGGTATATGCATATTATGACTATAATGGTAAATGACAGAAAGAAGACACAAAAGAATATATGCATTGTTCCATTTAATAGTCAAAGCAGCCAAGTTTAAAATATATATAAAAAGCATATAAAATATAAAAATAATAAAAAAGAACATATACATAGGTGTTGAAGAACATGGATAGCCCCTAGTACTATTTGATATCGCTGCTAGGATTTAGACTAAGGGGCCTGCATATTATCATATCTCTGTGATAGCCAGCCTCCAAAATGCTTCTCATTTTCTACCATTTAAGTCCTTGAGTTGTCCTTCTCCATGTTGAATAGGGCTGAAGTATGTGACTAATAAGATGTTATGAAAGTGATGGTGTGTATATCTAGAGGGAACTAGGTACATGTTGTGAGGACAAATAGCCCTATGGAGAGGCTCAAGTGGGAAGGAACTGAAGTGTCCCACCAATACTCCAACATTTGCTAGCCATGTGAATGACACATTTGTTTAAAGAGGATCCTCTATCCAGTATTAACGAAGACTTCATAGCACTTAGCCCCACCCAGCATCTGATCTAGTTTCATAAGAAACTAGCCATAACCACCCAGCCAAACTACTGAATTCCTGACCAACTTAATTTTAAAATTGTTCTTAAGCCACTAAGCTCTGTAATGCTTTGTCACACAGTAGCTAACACATTCACCATGGCTTTAGCTCCGTCAATGCAAATGTCGACATGATGAAAATAACAAATAATGTTATTGTTAAGAAAATTTTTTTTTTTTTATTGTTAAGAAAATTACTTTAACAAGGAAAACCCTTGAAAGGATCTCGGAGACCCTAAAGGTCTGCATACCACATGTTGAGAACCTCTCCTCTGATATATTAACGATTATTATTTTTATGATTATTTGGATCCACCACAACATATTTACATATTCTCCCATTGATAGACATTTACACCTTTTTCAAATACTCTTCCAGAACATAGTTATAAATATAATTTTTCTTATATTTATTTTTAAAAATAATCTTTGCATAAATTTGTGATTCCCAAATGTTATATTTGATTTTGGGGATTATTAGCTACTTAGTAATTTTTTTAAATGCCACTACCATAAATTTGCATATCATTTGTTTTGTTAGACATTTTGAATCAGATCATTGAGATAGATAACTACAAAGAAAGGGCAAGAAAGGGAGAGAACCAGAACATGGTCTCTATATTGATTCAGCTATAGATGGCAGCAGACAAGTCTCAAGATTCAGGTCAGTTATTTACTGGCTGTGTCCATTTGGACAAATTTCTTTAAATTTCAGTAGCTTCATAGCAAAACAAACAGTAGACATATCCAATAGGCAACCTACAAAATGGGAGATGATATTTGCAAAGGTCTTATCAGATAAAGGGCTAGTATCCAAGATCTTAAAAGAACTTGTCAAACTCAAGATCCAGATAACAAATAACCCAGTTAAGAAATGGACAGAAGACATAAACAGAGATTTCTCCAAAAAAGACATTCAAATGGCCAACAGACACATAAAAAAAAATGCTCAACATTATTCAGCATCAGGGAAAAACAAATCAAAACCCCAATTAGATACTGCCTCAGAATTACCTTACCAGTCAGAATGGCTAAAATTAACAAGTCAAGAAACAACAAATATTGGCAAGGATGTGGAGAAAAGGGAACCCTCTTACACTGCTGGTGGGAATGAAAGCTAGTGCAGCCACTCTGGGAAACAGTATGGAGGTTCCTCAAAAAGTTAAAAATAGAGCTACCCTATGACCCAGCAATTGTACTACCACATATTTACCCAAAGGATACAAACATTGTGATCCAAAGGGGCACTTGCATATCAATGTCTATAGTATCAATGTCCACAATATCCAAACTATGGAAAGGGTTCAGATGTCCATCAAAAGATGAATTGATAAAGAAGGTGTGGTATGTATATATACAATGAAATATTACTCAGCCATAAAAAATGATGAAATCTTAACCATTTGCAGTGATGTGGATGGAACTGGAGAATCTTATGCTAAGTGAAATAAGTCAATTAGAGAAAGGCAATTATCATTTGGTTTTACTCGTATGCAGAATTTACGAAACAAAATAGAGGATCATAGGGGAAAGGAGGGAAAAAGAAAATAAAACGAAATCAGAGAGGGAGAAAAACCATAAGAGACTCTTAATCAAAGGAAGAAAACTGATAATTGCTGGAGGGAGGTGGGGGATGGGTAACTATGTGATGGGCATTATGAAGGACATGTGATGTTATGTACACTGGGTGTTATATGCAATTGATGAGTAACTGAACTCTAAATCTGAACCTAATGATACACTATATGTTAATTAATTGAATTTAATACAATAAAATAAAAAAATTCAGTAGCTTCATCTATGAAATTGTCAAAACAGTAACTGCATAGTCTGCAATATATAGATTTCAAATGGGTTAACACATGCTATAACTTGTTACAGTGTTCGGATCACAGAATAAACATCATTACTATGCATAAATTAACTTTACACAAGCCTTGATGTGTAGATTCTTATTCCAGTTTTGTACCCAATATGAGTCTTAAGTGAGCATCAATTGGGATGAAGGGTCTGGGTCTTATTGAAGACTTGATGAACATTTATGTCACTGAACCCACCTGAACTGATTTTTCATAGGGTTGGAGGCCTGTAAGGGGGAAGAGACTAAATGAGGAGCAGTAGGAGAGGACAAACACAAGCATCCTAATGAGAACACCAGTAGGAACCTTGCCAAAGTTCCACTATCAATGATATTAACTCAAGAATACTGGGGAGCAAGGAACACAAGAATTCTCTTCATATGCACATTTGAGACATTCCCATGGCCTCCACAAAAAAAACTGGAGAAGACTTTGTAAAAGAGATAGATGTTCTGTAGTGTGTGAGCATGGGCAATTACCCAGAGATAAACTACTACAGAAAGAGTTACAAATAGATCAAGAAATAGCAGTTTAGACCAGAAAAATTATTTGACCAAGTTTATGCAGCCAATTAGTGGCAGATTTTCAAACTCAGGTCTTTCTCTGTCCAACAAGAAATTAGCCACATAAACAACTTGCCTCATGACTCCAGTGCATAAGTATGTGTGAGCATAGGTCTCTAATCTATTTCTGCAGTTGAGTATTGGCTGCTTCTTGAGGATTTTGCTTTTAGGCGATGCTTAAATAAAACATGGAACCAATACAGGATTCTCATTCCCAAAGTATCTTATCAAGCATTACTTTCACATCTCATTCCCTTTAGGATATAATTGCCCTCATCTTCACAGCTTTATAAGGTCAAAATTTTTCATTGTGAAGCCCCACGGCCACTTCAGGAAATGTCTCTTGATTTTTTGGATTTGCTCTCCATTCTCTGAAGAACAACCTCACATAATGTTAATAAAAATGGGATTACTGGGACCTTCCATCAAAGCAATTTCAGACACAAACTAGTCAATCAAATTCTAGGTAGGAGGACTGAATATTGATAATAGAGATGATATTCTGCATAATTTGGGGTCTCAAAGGAATATAGTCTAACTTAAAATCAGTTATGTGTATTTTACATCCTACCAGGGTAATGGCATAATTTTACATGTAAAAATAATGTTAAGATGATTTGGAATCACATCTATTTTATTTGTTAGGATAAATCTAGAGCTTTGAGCAAAAGTTATCTTTCTCAATATAGTAAATTGCCTTTATTAATTTTCAAATTTCATTTGCTAATCATGTGGTGATGCATCTCAAAGGAAATATTCCTGCAACATGTAGCTTAGATAGTAGGATATTGATTTTGCATAGTTTAAAAATATTTGCAATTATGTAAGTCGGCCAATCAAAATTTTCTGAAAATATAAGTTCTGAAGATGAGAAGTTGTGCTTTGTGTTTTCCATTTAAATGTGAATAGACCAGAAAGGGCATAGTTTTTAAACCAATGACCTTTATCATAGTATGTCTTGCTCTGAATTCTAAATAGAGCATGCTGGTTGAAAGGCAAAGAATGACTGTCATTGAAACACGGGATTCATCAAGTTATAATGTCAACTTAGTAATGAAAATGCTTTCCTACAGTCTTGTCAATTGACAGGCTGTCATCACATATTAAAAACTGACAAGTCATTGATGAATTGGCTTGTTTTTAATATTGTCCAAAGCAACTCATCTTCAAAAAAGCAAAGAAAGTATTGCTCGGTACTTAAATATTCTGTTTCTTGACTTTGTAATCATTTTAAAGTAAAAGAAAATATTTAGATGAACTTGTAGACTTCTAAGTAGAAGTAGAAAATAATTATGCATTATTAAGTTGTTTCAAAGAGAACACTAAGAACTGAAATTGAAAACTTATTATATATGTCAAATAATATGCATACTATTGATAAATATAAAGCTTACTTTATTTTTTAATATTTTATTTATTTAGTCATGAGAGACACAGAGAGAGAGGCAGAGACACAGACAGAGGGAGAAGCAGGCTCCATGCAGGGAGCCTGATCGGGACTCGATTCCGGATCTCCAGGAATATGCCCTGGGCCGAAGACAGGCACTAAACTACTGAGCCACCCAGGGATCACCTAAATCTTACTTTAAAAACAGATTGTCTACTATTTATAGAATAGAAGGTTCCTAGAAGGTATAAAGTACAAAGTGTTGTTTGATATTTTAAAATTTAATAGTTTATTTTGCTGATGTAATGGAAAATATAGCAAACTACTAAAATGAAATTTCCTTCACCATTCAGGTGCTAGTTCTCCTGATTGATGGAGCTTACGTCTACTTTCTTCATGTACTCCCATATAATGGTGGAGCATATCTTACAAGAGGCTCAAGAATGGAATCATACACAGTAAATGATTGATAACATGTATGTTTAAAATGCTTATTTCACTCTTGTATTTGGTGAAGGCTAAATCTGTATTGAAACAATTTTCATTCAGAATTCTGAAAACATAGTCTATTGTCTACTAGCTTCCACCTTTGCTGATGACTGATGTCTTTCTGATTTCTGACATTCTGTTTATGATCTTTTTTTCTCCCCAAAAGAAGGATATTGTGATTTTCATCCTTATACTTCTTGATCTGAGTTTTCATGACTATGGTGTGGATCTTGTGTTTATAACTATGCTTGTGTGTGTGTATGCATGCTTGTGTGTGTGTATGCACATGTGCATTGCAGTTTTCTTTTAATCGAGATTTTTTTCCACTAGTTTGAGAATGTTCTTTATCTATTTTTGATAATTTTCTCCCCTCCATATTTTCAAGCTTGTATTGAAAGGATACGAATATTTAGACACAAAACCTATTATATAGTATTCTACATTTACTATTTTTAATAGTAATTTTTATTATGAGTTGATTCACATACAATAAATTCACCTTTTTACGTACACAGATCTATGCATTTTGACAAATGTATGAAGTTATGAAATCATCATACAATCACAACGCAGAATAATCCTTTTACCCCAAAAAGTTCCCTCATGCCCCTTTGTAAATTTTTTTCTTCCTACCGAAGGCCCTGGCAAACACAAAAACACTATTTTTTGTCTGTATAGATGTGCCTATTCTGGACTTTTTTTTATAAGTGGAATCATAGAGTACATGGTCTCTATGTCTAGTTTCTTTCACTTTGAGTAAAGCCTTTTTAATTCACTGCATGTTTTAGTAATCCATTACTATGTATCCTGAGTAGAACATCCTTATATGGCTATACACAATGCATTATTCCTTGGCCAGTTGATGGACCTTTTGATTGTTTCCAGATTGGGGAAATTATGAAAGAGCTGCTACACATATTCTTGTACAGGCTATTTGTAGTCATGTTTTCATTTATTGTGGATAAATATCTAGGAATGAAACTGCTGATCATAGGTCAAGTTTAACTTTACAAAAAATTGCTGCCAAATGATTTTATAACGTTTTTTTTTTTTTTTTGGCTTATCTCCTATCTAAGAAATGTTTGCCTATTTCAGGATCACACAAATATTCTCCTCTGTTTCTTCTATAATTTTTAGGTTTTTTGTTTAGGTCTATATCCATTTCATGTTTATTATTGATATTTTTTAAAGATTTATTTATTTATGATAGACATAGGGAGAGAGAGGGATCGAGAGAGAGAGGCAGAGACACAGGAGGAGGGAGAAGCAGGCTCCATGCGGGAGCCGGATGTGGGACTCAATCCCGGGACTCCAGGATCGCGCCCTGGGCCAAAGGCAGGCGCTAAACCGCTGGGCCACCCAGGGATCCCCCTATTATTGATATTTTTAATGTACAAGCTTTTGATATTATTGACTTCTTTTCACTATTGCCATTCCATTTTCAATTTCATTGATTTCCTTCTAATTGTTCCTGTATTTGTGCACTGTATAATTTCACATGGTGTTTTTATTTTTACTTAATTCAAAGTATTTTTAAAATTAACTTTGATTTTCTCCTGGATATATGGGTTATTTAGAATGTATTGTTTAGTTTCCAAATATTTGGACATTTTAAGATGTGTTCCTGTTATTGATTTATAGTTTAATTCAGTGGTGATCAGAGAAAATGATTTGTATAATTTCAACTATTTTAACTTTGTGGTTTTATTTTTTATGACACACAGTGCAGTCTATCTGGCATGTAGTCCATTTTAGGGTATGTGGATTGAATGTGTATTCTGCTTTTCTTAGGTATAATGTTCTATAAATATCAATGTCAACTTGATAATGTTGTAGTGTTTATAGCTTTATTATCTTCTTAATATATAGGCTTATTATTTACATCCTTCTTCCTGTTATGATGATGATGATGTCTATTTCTAGTAATTTCTCAGAGAGGCATGTTAAAGTTTCCAATTATAATTATAGATTTGTCTACTTTGAAGACAGTCTTTTAAACAAATCATGTTGGAAAAACTAGACAGCAAACATGAAAAGAATGAAACTGGACCACTTTCTTACGTCATACACAAAAATAAATTGAAAATGAATGAAAGACTTCACTGTGAGACAGGGAACCATCAAAATCAACACAGGCAGTAACCTCTTTGACATCATGTTTCTTACTAGATATGTCTCCTGAGCAAGGAAAACAAAAACAAAAACATTCAGATTTATCAAAATAAAAAGATTCTGCACAGCAAAGGAAACAATCAACAAAACTAAAAAGCAACCTATGGAATGGGAGAAGGTATTGGCAAATGATATATCAGATACAGGATTAGTATACAAAATATATAAAGAACTTATAAAACTCAACACCCAAATACAAATTATCCAGTTAAAAATGGACAGAAGACATGAATAGACATTTCTCAAGACATAAAGATAGCTAACAGACAAATGAAAACATGTTCAACATCACCCATCTTGAGGGAGATGCCAATCAAAATTACAATGAGATATCACCTCATTTGACACTTGTCAAAATGGCTAAAATTAACAACACAGGAAATAGTGTTGATGAGAATGCAGGGATAGGGGAATCCTCTTGTACTGTTGGTGGGAATGCAAACTTGTGCAGCCACTGTGGAAAACAGTATGGAGGTTCCCTCAAAAATAAAAAATAATAAATTTCTTTCAAATTGAAGCTACAGAAGTTTCTGGGCTTGTTTATTTGTGAACATAATTCAAAGGAAATCATGGAAAAGTGCTTGGAATATTGTAATAAGGAACCTAAATAAAATTATTTTGCTGAAAGGTTTTTTTCTTAAAACATCATTAAACAGTAAGTACAAATGAAATTTAAGTTTTTGAGGTAGTTGAAATTTGAATTCTCTATGCAAGCATGTGTCTATTTTTCTTTGTGGGCAGCAATCCTACTCTGTGCTTCTCCATCTCTTGCTACAGTGTGCCATGTCATCTCTACCCAAATGGAAGTGGAAGGTTTTATTTCTATGGAGGTGTAATTGTTTCATCTAAATGACTCCAAGACAGCTGGGTCCCCCAACTCCAGATACTTACATAGAATCATTTTATAAAATGATAATGTTCCCTGGAGATACCAACCTCTCAACCAATTAAAAGAAAGGCCCTGTATTCTATAGTTTTAAAATATTAATAAACTAAGATTTTAGTAATTAGATTAAAGGTCAAGATTAAAGTTATATATTAAATTAAAATTTTAATTACTATTCTTGTATGCCATTGGCTTTCTGTTTTAAATATTGTTTTCTGGTTAAACTCGTTAATCTCATTCTCTTGAATCCTTTGAGTAGGTTTAGAATCTAATTTCTAGAAAACCACTAAAATGATTAAGTATGCCCTAAAAACATTTTGCCTATAAATATAAACACTGTTACTTACAGACTCTTAATGTTTCTTGTCTGCATAATGCAAAACAATACATTTTATAAACACATATAAACATTGTACATGCTTATTAAATATCAGGAGGCATTGAATCTATATCATTTTGTAACATTAGTATATCATAAATCAACAAATATGTAAGTGGTAACATACTTACATTTATATGTGGAGAGACAGGAAGAATTACCTGATAAATATTTCTGAGCCATGATTCACAGGATAATTTGGAGCTACTTAGACACAGCTGTAAATAATGATACATATTGGGAAAGTCAATCTCTCTTTTTTGTTATATAATGGAACAAAAATGGAATGCTGTTAATGTCTTCAGTGCTTATAGGGCTTAGGTAGCTTTTAGTTTCCCTTTAAATAGATAACAAAAGAATGGAAACAGCTCAATTAATTGTCCAGGATTGAAATACTAGTAAGTGATAGAGAGTAGACTATTAAACTGGGTCTTTCTGACTTCAAAGCTAAAATTGGTTGTTATGTTGTTTTTTAAAGTTTAGTACTATTTTCTATTTATAACTATGACTCTAATTCATTTTTTAAAGATTTTATCTATTTATTCATGAGAGACATAGACAGATGGAGAAGCAGGCTCCCTGCAGGGAGTCCAATGCGGACTGGATCCCAGGACCCCGGGATCATGGCCCTGAGCCGAAGGCAGACACTCAACCACTGAGCCACCCTAGTGTCCCTATGATTCTAATTCCTATTTGGGTAATGATAGGATGTTTCCTTACTACAAATCTTTATTTAATTAGAATTATAGTTAAATGAAAAAAAGATACTAAGTGAGCTGCACCTGAAAGAACAGGTCGATCTAGGCCTGATAGCCAAAATGTATGTTGGCGTCTATTCACATGTTCACATGGGCTGAACCTCTGTATCTCTGGGTCCTAGGTTTCCATGTCATTTGTATTCTGGGTTTTGATTAATGAGAGATCTTGGTGGGAGATTGAAGGGAGTAATGAAGGGATATGACAGAGAATTTATTTCCATTTTCTCCACCTCATAGAGCATCTTTGACATTGGCTGTGTGTCTCATCTGCCTCTCACAGGTTAGACTTATCTTAATTGTAGATTTCTTTAGACCATACACACACTGGCCCTTGAATCTGGTAACATGGCCTTCTCCTTTTCCCCTCCACAATTGCTTACTGCTGTTGCTAATCTCTGCGAAAACTCTTGGCCTCTTTTTTACCTTCTCAGCCCTTCCTTCATAGTAACCAATCCCTGGATTTATATTTTCTTTATTTTAAATAGTGTTGTTTTATTTTTCTTATACAACAAAATGGCAAAAAGTGTGATGATGGTTTCTGTTAGGGAAACTCTGTGTTAGTTGTTAAGTATGAACTTTGAGAACAGTAATCTAGGAATCCAGTACTGGCTGTATTGCTTCTTAACCACATGACTCTTGGACATTAGTAAACACAATGAAGTTTTCCTTTTTTACTACATAAAATAGGAAAACTATGTGTCAAGGTAGATACAAAGTTTAAAGGAGAATAAAGTGTATGCATAGCATTTTGCACAATGTCTAGCAGTTATAAATTGTATTATCTTTGGTTGTTCTTATATTTTTTGTCCTTCTTGTTATTATTATTGAAATCTCCCAGAAGAATGGGATTAGGACCTTCCTTGCAAGAGTTTTCCAGTGTGAATTCTTTTTTTTTTTTTTTTTTGCAATTTTATAGCAGGAGTGAAAAACAAAAACAACCGTTTTCTTAACATATTCCCAGTAAATAGTAAATAACGCTCATAGAGCATGTATTACACTCTAGATGCTGCTTTAAGTGCTGAAATGCCACCCTAACTTATGCCACGTTAGCATGAGGATCATTTTGAGCTAAAGGCACTTAATCACTCAGCAGATACAAGAAGGACACTCTAATCTTCCAGTTTCTTCCTGAAAACAGTGGATTAAAAACTTCCATGTTCAAGATATCCTTTCTGTACCAGGAGAAAATAAGCATTTTTGAATGGCAAGTCAGAGCCAAGAGAATTCTGTGCAAACATGCTTTGTTAAAATAATTTGTATTTTCATTTAGCCTCCCCCTATATATTTTTGTTATTTCCACAACTGCCCTCTCTTTGTTCAATCCCATATAAAAGTATTTAGATTTTGCCTTTCTTTGGGTCTCTGTTTCCTTATGAGGGCCCCTATGTGACATAGAATATGTGTGTGCTTTTCTCCTGTTAATCTATCCTCTATCAGTTTAATTCTCAGGTCCAGTCTAAAGGCCCTAAGAGAAGTAAAGGTAAAATGTTGTCTCGCCCCATAGTGTTTATGAATTTAGTTCATTTAGTCATCACCATGATGCTATGGAGGTAAGTACTATTACCATCATGATCATTGGACAGAAGGAAACAGAGGCTGAAGGATTTTTAAGTAACTCTTAAAGTTACACAAGAAGCAGCAGAGCATGGTTTTGCACCCAGAGAGCCTAAGTCCATAATCTGAGTAGTAAACAATCTGTTATATTGCCAAGCCCAAGTATTTTGAGGAAAAAGAGGAAAGTGGAGACATTCAAATGAAACTCTTTAGACAATTCACAAAATAATCTAATAAGATGGCTTAACTCTACATCTAAAGAAACTGTCTTTGGCTCTTCTCTTCCAAACTTACGCTCCAGTGAAAAGATGTTTACAGCCCTTTTCTTTTTTCTTTTCTCCATTTTATTTATTTTTAAAAAGATTTTATTTATTTGTTTATTTATTTATTTACTTATTTACTTAAGAAAGCGTGCAGGAGCAGGGGTGAGAGGAGCAGAGGGAGAGGATCAAACAGACTCTGCAATGAGTGGTTAGCCCTATACTGGGCTCGATCTCAGGACCCCGAGATGGTGACCCAGTCAAAACCAAGTGTTGGCCATTCAACTGACTGAGACACCCAGGGTGGCTTTATTTTTTTACTGGACTCACATACAGTTGTGTTTTGTTTTGTTTTGTTTGTTTTTCCTTTGGAACCAGGCATTCTCCTAGTAACAAGTAGTTCATTTTAAGGTGAAGTAGTTAGAACATAGTAATGAAATTCTCTAGAGAGCTTTTCTGGTTTGATTTTTTTTTTAATTTTTTTTTTTTTTATTTATGATAGTCACAGAGAGAGAGAGAGGCAGAGACACAGGCAGAGGGAGAAGCAGGCTCCATGCACCGGGAGCCCGATGTGGGATTCGATCCCGGGTCTCCAGGATCGCGCCCTGGGCCAAAGACAGGCGCCAAACCACTGCGCCACCCAGGGATCCCGCTTTTCTGGTTTGGATATGGATATGGTCATAAACTTTTTCTGTGTCTTATGTTCTCAGAGTAGCCTCAGTCTCCAGGGAATGAATGAATTAGCCATTTTCAAAGTGATATTCTAATATGTTTTCTGTGTCTGTTTTAAGACCCTAAAATACAAACTGCTATAAAAAGGTGCATTTTGTCTATAAAGTAGCATTAACATATATTTTGGAGTTCCTTAATAATATCATCTCAGTAAGAGTGGAATGTAAAAATATAATTCATGATTATTCCAAAATCATTCCTCCTTATGCAAAAAAAATATATATATATACTAATCTGATCTGGAAAGGAAAGGCTTACATCACTGAACCTCCAATTCTATGTGGTGATTTTATTGCTATATATGATCAAAAATACCATTTTCAAAAGGAAAACTATTTAAAATTACTGTCATACTTAATTTGGATATTATACAAAGCAATCTTTAATAAATTTATAAAGATCATTATAAACCATGGAATTTTATCTGAATAATAAGTAGAATGTTGTTAAATCCCCTTAAAAGGTAAACTAAAATGTAAATATCCTTTCATAAACTATCAGGATATGAAATCATTCTCTGTCTATGCTAAACTTATTTCAATTTAAGCAAAGTCAGTATTCAAAAGAAAGCTTAAAAATCTCCTTGCAGGACAATTTCTAGGTGACCAAGTGCTTATGCATTGGTCAAAATTGCTTATGCATCTTGAATTAGAGACTCTCCTATAGAATGCCTTCCACGGGCTCAGTTACTTTTTGAACACCTTAGTAATTTTAAAATCACTTTAATAAAAGGATAAGAGGAACAGGCTCTTTTTTTGCTGTTTTTTTAAGATTTTATTTATTTACTCCTGAGAGAGATAGAGAGAGAGGCAGAGACACAGGCAGAGGGAGAAGCAGGCTCCATGCAGGAAGTGGGACTCGATCCCGAGTCTCCAGGATCACGCTCTGGGCTGAAGGCAGCACTAAACTGCTGGGCCACCCAGGTGTCCCTCTTTTGCTTTTATGTATGTATGCTTCAGTAAATTCAGTGAAGAATTTTAGAATTCTTCAAAGGAAAAATTTTGGAATTATTCAGGAAAGCTGTTGCAAAATACTGATTAAAATATACTTAAGGATGTAGTAGAATGGCCACCATTTACCAATCTGCCAAAAGGAGCAGTTTGTACAGCTACTTCGAAATAGCTGATCCAGTTTCTGTAGGATATGTGTGGCACAACCTTTAGCAATCTTCATACTTCGGCACAGGCAAAAATTAGCAATACTTGTTATAGCAGCCACCGTTTATGGAACACGTACTGTGTGCCAGGCAGAGAGCTAAGACTTTGACTTGCATTATCTTATTTAATGGTGGTGACAGTTCACAAGCCTGGTACCGGTATTGTGCATTTTTAGTACAGATGAGCACACTGAGGTTTCCTCCTGTTAAGCGGCAGAGCTGAGATTCAAACTCCTGTCTATCTGATCTTCACTACCACCAAATCCAGCCTCTCTAGGCAGGAGCTCTGTAGATAATCTGCACATAAGAAACACTGTTCCTTTCTCTGCTATCACAAACAAAAATGTGGATATTTTTTAGTTCTTCATCATGAAACTATCTTCAATAGATCGATAAAGGTAAAAATAAAGTGCAGTATTATGCATATAGTTTACCACTATTTTGAGTAGAAAAAGAAAAGAAAAAAGCATTTGGTGTGTTTTCTCGTACGTGCATGAAAAGTCTCTAGAGCTTACATGAGAAACTAGTCACATCAGTTCCCACCAAGGAAGAGGACAAGAAGAAACACCTTGCCTTTTTCCTTCTGTCCTTTTGATTTTTGAACTGTGAAAATGTATTACATTAAATACATAACAAATATATATTTAATATTAAGGGGAAAAAACGAGGGAGAATTAGTAGAAACCCCCCCATAGGCCAGTCACAGTCTGATCGCTGCATGTTATCTCATTCAATTCTCAGAGCAACTAAAATGTACATTTCAATTTCCCTTTTTACAGACAACAAGAAATTGAGAAAGATTGAATCAATTTTCTAGGATCAAACAGCCAATAAATGGTAGAGAATAAACTTGAATCTATCTGACTCAGATCTGTCTGACTTCAAGGATTATGCTCATTCTACTACCTTAGTTTATTAGATTTTAGCTTTGTTTCAATGAAGGATTACTATAAACATCAGTGAATTTCATCAGTATTATGAACTATATCACCTTGTCTTACAAAATAAGCTAATTGTTACATGTTATATTGAATCAATTGAATAAGTGTGTGGACATATTTTCCCAAAGGGAAAGCCACTGTTTGAAAGGTGAAATCAAAATATAATTAAGATTTGCTGTGGTCTGGGACGCCTGGATGTCTCAGCGGTTGAGCGTCTCTGCCTTTGGCTCAGGTCGTGGTCCTGAGGTCCTGGGATCGAGTCCCACATCAGGCTTCCTCCTGCAGGGAGCCTGCTTCTCCCTCTGCCCTGTGTCTCTGCCTCTCTCTGTGTGTCTCTCATGAATAAATGAATAAAATCTTTAAAAAAAAATTTGCTGTGATCTGCATAACATGAAATAAGTAATTTTGTTTCTTTTTCTTTTTTTTAAATTGACAAAATTTTTAGATTAAAAATTCACTTTAAAATAGTGTTTAATCCTCAATGTATCCTAATTTCCAACTTTGCTTTTTGCACTGAATAGGTTATCCTAACTCTGCATTTGGGGTACATGTTTTTCCAAAACAAATATAATTTCTTTATCAAATACAATTTTTAACCTTCCAAAGGTATAGTTGTGCTACTCTTAACATGTCTGTTTCCTCAGAAAAATTTATATTTCTATTAAGTTTGGTTTAAGAAGATAAATTCTAATAAATTTTTCCCAAGATGTAATTAAGGCAAGTCTATATACTCCTGATTTTAGTTGATATTTTTGTATATGTGTACATTTTTCAGTCTTTTCCTCTAAACAGTTAAAACTGAAATATTTTTGATTTTTCCTTTTAATGAAGAGAAGGAAAGAAGAGAGAAAGAGAATTTAGTTTCCACTCTCCAATATTAAATAAACTTCAAACACGTTATTATAAATGTTCTTACTGTGGGAACACAAAGCTTTCACTTAGGAGGACTTAATGCAAGCAGCATATTAAACAGAGAAATTGAGAACTTAAAGGCAGAAGGAGTAGAGCTGAGAAAACAATACATTTTTTAAAATGTGTTTTGCTTGTTAGATAATGAATGTGTTAATTCTCTCCCTCCCTCCCAGAAGTCTCTCTCTCAATCTCCCTCCTGGTGCTACTTTTGAGGTTTGGGTTTTTGTGTGTTTCTAAGAGCCAAACCATCACCATCACCACCAACAACAAAAATCCCATCAGTTTCCAGGTAGACACAGAATATGAACTGTTCTATCAAAGGAAATCTCACCACGTTTCCTCAAAAATAGAACCAGAAGTCAGAAACACTGATGGAAATAAAGGGATCACCTTCCTTAAATTTCAGTGAATAGTTATAGAAGCAGTTTATTGTTTTCTCTTTATTCTTTGGTTAAGGATAATCTCATGGTAATGCAATTTTTTTCTCCTGTCTTTCATGGGACAAAACAACAACAGAGGCTATGATACAATGACATTTAATGCAACTCTATTTTTAAACCTAAGGTAGACTATAATCAGGTGATAGTCTTTTGAAAGAGACAGTGATTTCTTTGTAATACAGTTCAAATAATCATTTGAAGCTAATACTTCAATTGATCAGTGTTTTTATTTGACATTCACAAAGCTTCTTTCAATCTCTACATTTTGTCACTAATTTTTTATTTTTGTTCTACTTCTCATATACCTGATTAACTTTAAACAAGAATTTTCCCTTAAAGAATATAAAAAATAGTGAAAGGGAATAAAGGGGAAAGGAGAAAAAATGAGTGGGAAATATCAGAAAGGGAGACAGAACATGAAAGACTCCTAACTCTGAGAAACGAACTAGGGGTGGTGGAAGGGGAGGAAGGCGGGGGGTGGGGGTGACTGGGTGACGGGCACTGACGGGGACACTTGACGGGATGAGCACTGGGTGTTATTCTATATGTTGGCAAATTGAACACCAATAAAAAATAAATTTAAATTAAAAAAAAAGAATTTTCCCTTAAACATTTCAATTAGAATTTAGAACTAGTTGAAAACCATTAATCAAAAACTTTAGGGAGTGCCTGGGTGGCTCAGCTAGTAAAGCGCCTGCCTTGAGCTCAGGCCATGATCTCCAGGTTCTAGGATCAAGCCCTGCATTACCAAGGCTCCCAGCTCAGCAGGGAGTCTGCTTCCCCCTCTCCTTCCTCACCCCCCCACCCTCCCCCCCCATCCACCCCTGCATGGGCACTCATGCTCTCTCTCTTTTTCTCTCTCATTCTATCTGTTTCTCTCTCTCAAATAAGTAAATAAAATCTTTTTTAAAACAAAATTCAGACTGTCTGAATAGATATTCTTCATTATTCCTGAAAAATTTAGCTTCAATGGTTAAAATAGTCCAATTTATTGGAATGAGCAATTCATAAGTTTTTAAATTTGACTCTTCTTTTGTTACAATCTAATTTTATGATTTAGTTTCGGTCTTTAAATGAGAATTATAACAAGTTTAAGTGGCCTAATCAACTCTTGAATATGGTATCAAAATTTAGGCAGTTAAAAGTAGCATTTTTCAGGATTGTTTCCTTTTACATTCACTTTTATATATAATTACTTTTTAAATGCATAATTTAAGAAAACATTCTTCCTAAAATTTGTAAAAATTTTATAAATAATATAAATAAAGCTAAATCTTATGATTATCATGTCCTTCAGAGTCCACTCCATCTCCTCCTGATGATAACCATAAATGCACTTGAGTTGCACACATTAGGAGATATATCAGTGCATCCATTGGCATTCATATGCACATTTTAAAAATATAAAGAATTTTACAAGTTTTCAGAATATCATTCAATACATTCTTGCTAAAATTTAATACATTAATATTAGTATTAACTTTCACTTAAGAATATATTTTGGAGCACTGGATATTTAAATACATGTAGATTTTTCTGAATGCCATAGTACAGCTTTCTCTGTTGGTATAAAGCTATCTTTTACGGCACACTTTTATGTTTTCTCTCAATTACACATTTAAGATGGAAATGGATGGTTGTAGAAATTGTGTACTTTCAGATTTAATAGAAAATGTCCAACCCTTCAGAAAGTGGATTGTACATTTTACTCAGGAATATTTCCATTTCCTCTCATATTCTTATCAACATTTGCTATTATCAAACATTACATTATTTTTTTCCAATTTATTGTACCTGTTATTTTGATGAGATTTGATTATCTTATTACATGTGAGGTTGAATACTTTTCCATATGTTTATTGGTTATTATATGTTTTTTTTTTTTTTTTTGGTTTCCTAGTATGTATTGCCTCAATTTTTATTTAGCTGCTTTTTTATATTACAAAGTGATAGGAGTTATTTATATATTTGATATACTATTTTTTTGCTCCTAATATATAATACAAATATTATCACTTGCTCTACAGTTTGCTTTTATTCTTTAACATGGTATCTTGGATGAATAGAATTAATTAATTTTGATGTTGCTGAATTTATCAACATTTTATTTTGTGAACAATATTTTTATTTTTATTCAGGAGATTTTTCTTTAAACCAAGGTGATTAAAATATTTTCTAAAACCGTTAGTATTTTGCTTTTCACATTTAGGCTTGTAATCTTTTTAGACTTGAGTTTTGAGAGTTAAGTAGTTTCACTTTTTTTCCACACATCGAAAACCTCTTATGCCAGTGTGAATTTTCAACTTTTAATGTATTTGATTTTTGAACTATCTCCCTTTTTCCTCCTATCCCAATAATAACCATGGTGTTAGTTTTTTATATATCTTTTCATATATAATTTTAATGCATATAGAAACAAATATAAATACAGATTCTTCTCTTTAACTACTTTTTTTTCTTTAACTACTTTTACATAAATGGAGCATACTATACCCAATGTTCTGCATCTTGTATTTTTTTACCTAATAATATATCCCAGAGGACTTTCATATTAGTAGAATAGATTCTTTTTATTATCTTTAGTAACTGCATATTATTATATCAGCATAATTAATAGAAAATTCTATCTTTTCTGCTCCACTTTGCAGTCTCTGTCATAAGTCACACAATGACAAATATGTGGGACTACTTCTTTTTTCTCTTTAAGCTAAATTGGCTTATTTTTAATACCTGCACTAATATCCCATTCTCTTAAGTACCATAATTTTGAAATGAATCTGAGCAAGGACCATTGTTATTTAATTATTTAATGCCTACATCAATTGTAACTACAATCACTCACTCCTGGTACTTCTTTTTTCTTCTAAAATTTGACAGGATTATAACAAATTGATATTCTTTAAAGTAGCGATTTTTGCTTTTTATTTACTTTCTCTATTTTATTTATTTTTCTACTTCACTAATTTCCACAGTTCAATTTTTATTTCTGTCCTCCTACACTTCCATTTATTTTAATTTACTTAAGCTTTCTTTCAAACTTTTTAAGGTTGATCAACTTGCTTGTTATATTTCAGCCTCATTCTCTTCCAGTGGTAATTTTAAAGACATAACTATCTTTCTAAATGCAGTTTTAATTGCATCTCATAAGATATGTAGCATTTTTGTTAAAATTCCATTTAAAATATTTTCTAATTTTAGTGATGCCTGAGTGGCTCAGTAGTTGAGCATCTGCCTTCAGCTGGGGGCCCAGGGCATGAACCCAGGATCCAGGATCCAGTTCCGCATTGGGCTCTCCGTAGAAAGCCTGCTTCTCCCTCTGCCTGTCTCTGCCTCTCTCTATGTGTGTCTCTCATGAAAAAATATTTTTTTTTAATTTCTAAGTTTATTATGCTTTCTTCTTTGACCTAGAGATTACTTAGATGTGTAAATCTTCAAACATATAATGATGTTTATAATTATATTTTATTACATCTTTCTAACTTAATTGCATTGTGATTTGTAAACATTTTGTGTACACTTTCACAAAAGTTTCATCCTTTGAAATTTGTTGAAACTTATCTTAATACCCTAGTGTATGACTAATTTTTTAAGTGAGTTTTGCACGGGCTTAGAAAAAATACACAATATTGCAGTTGTTGGGAGTAGAATTCTGAATATGTTCCTTAGGTCTTGTCCAATCAAGTTAATCAAATCTTTTATATCTTTCCTAAAGTTTTTTTTTCCTGCTATTATAATGCTTTTTTTCTATTGTTGAGCAAGACTACCACTTGATTATGGATTTGTCTGTATCTCATATTCCTTTAAGTGTTTTTTCAAAAGACAACATTATTAGATGCTTACAAATTTAAATTTGTTTTATCTTTCTGGAAAGTTTAACATTTCATCATTACAGTATGTTTCTCTTTACCTCTATTTCTTTCTCTTTTTTTGGTAATTCCTTTAATAAAACTGAAGAATAGTATACATATAGGCAAATGAATAAAGTGTACATACACAACTTGATAAGCTATTACAAAGTGAACACACTCTTACTACCTAGTTGTGGTAATGGGACATTACCAGAGTACAGAGACCACCATCACCCAAACTGTTACTATTATGCCCTCTTCCGAAAGGTAATCATCATCACATCATAGATTGGTTTTGCTGTTCTTATTTTTTAAGCTTTATAAACATGGATTTAAAAAATTGTATCTGGCTTCTTCTGCTCATCATTATATTTGTGCAGTTTATTATCTGTTCTGTTGATAGACATTTAAGTTGTTCCTAGTTTTTGGCTATCATGAATAATGCTGCTGTGGACATTGTAATACATGATTTTTGGTGCCCGGTTATACACCAAAATTTTATTTCTGTTGGGTTTTTACTTATAGGAAGACTTGCTGAATCTCTGATTCTCTTTGTTTTTTGGTTTTGTTTTTTTGCCTTAAATTATAAATTTTCTTCAAAATGTCTACAAAAAGACCTATCCTCTATCTGTCTTCTAAATTTGTTTTCCATACTGTAATGTTCAAATTTTCTGTGCCTTTTGTGCTTGATATGCCTCTTGTAAACAGCATATAATTGGATTTAGTTTTTAGCAGAGTCTGATGATCCTTTTTTTAATAACAAAGCATTTAGGCTGTTCATATTTAATCTAATTATTGCTATATTTGGATTTAACTCTACTATCTCATTTTGAATTTCTGTTGGTCTTGGAAACTTTTTTTTTGCTATTCTTTTTGTTTGTTTTTTGTTGTTGGTTTTTTTTTTTTTTTTTGCTATTCTTTTAAAAATATCTTTATTGAATTAGTGTACTATTTTTATCAATAAATTTTTCTAATGTTTATTGACCTAAATATGAGCAAAAGTTTTGTAAGGGTACAAAATTATAAACAGTGGCTAACTAGGGAAATAGAACTCAGTTGAAAGGTAAAGTAACCTCAAAATTTACTCTGTATGTTTAACTTGATTTTTTTATATAATGGGCAAATATTTCTACTGAATTTCTGAAACCCAGAACTGTGGTAATTCTGCTAAACAATAATTCTAAAAATGCATACAAAAATAAATAGGTTTTTTTTTCCCTGTAATACTTTAGACTATCAGTTCAGCTTTTCCCCACTTGTCCACTTACTCTCAGGCCTCATAGCATAAATATAACTTACATAGCAAAAATATTCACAGAAAAATCATATAGAGTTTATGTTTCTCAGCATAGCAATGAGTGTTATGTATGCAAGATGACTTCCTTGGGTTCTGGCATTGGGTCTTCAGAACTGCCCTGGCCTTTGCATATGAACCCTTGATTTCATTAAGGAAATGATGAGCTCATGGTAAACGTGATATGGGGAAAAAGACTAGAATAGTGAAAAGATCACAAAAGGAGATAGTTTGGGAGGTTTGTTGTTTTGTTTCTTGCTTTTTTGAGCTTTGTCAAGTCCTGGCATATCTGTAGGCCACAGTATCCTTGTCTACAAATAAACACATTAGAGGAGATTTGGTTGATTTTAGGCCTCCAACCCATCATAAGAACAGAACAGAAGAAATATTTTAAATACTGGTAGTCAAGTCCTACTTTCAAATCATATCCTAGCTATGTGATTTTGACATAGTTACCTGATTTCCATGGGATGTGTTTCTTTTTAACAAAATCTGGGTTATTTTGAGGCATAAACATTTAAAGCACTTGGAAAGAACTTAAGTTCTTCTGTTCTACAGCACAAAGTCAATTAATCTTTATTTTCATCTTTCTAGCAGATAGTAGGCATGTGATAATTATTTGGTTTTACTTCTTACTGATATTTTGGAATTGTATTATAAGAAAGTTCCAAATTAGTGCTTTGGAACATTGATGCAATAGCTTACTGTCTAACCTGGAATTTATAAGTTCTCCCCACTGTCCACATTAATAAAATGTGAAATATTAATATGTCATGTAGGACACCTTTTTACAAAACATGTAAATCTTTAGACATCCATGACTCTGTATTAAGAACCTGAAAACTTTAAATACATTAAATAGTGATATAATCTTATAAATAGTATGTAAACAGTATATTGGCAAAGGCAATATAAAGAATTAGGAAAAAGAAAACAAAGCAAAAAATTGAATATAAAATTACCAGAGTCTAAAAATAAATGTTACTGCTATCTTTAAACCAATTTTACCCATGTCATTTCTTATTTTGTATTGTAAGGTCACAACTGTAATAAATTTTACTGTAAAATGGTCAATATCAAATTTGAAGGTCACTTTGGTAATTGGAAGTGAGAGCTTCCCAAAGTGAAGGCAATTGGAAAGCACAACATTTTACTTTCATGAATACTATGATTTAGTTCTTTGACCTCTAGTTGGTTAAGCATGATATATAGGAGAACATTTCACTTCTGATATATGCACGTGAAATCCTGACAAGAATTAAAGGCAGAGTGCAGATTTAATCTGCTGGCATTCCTCACTCTGCTTGAATAATCACTAAGGTTACTTTGAAGTACTTTAGAGGAGAAAAAAAAAGTAAGAAAAAAGGAAAAGGGAAAGAAAAGAGAAAGCAGAAAGAGAGAGAGAAGAAAGGAAGGAAGGAAAGAAAGAGAGGGAGGAAGGATGGGGAAAAAAGCAGTTGCTTTGCATATTTTCCTTTCTGCACAAATGGCATCCTAAAGAGAAAAAAAATATTTTGAAAGACTTTTAATGTAAACATGGACAGCTGTTTTAGACATTGTAACATGTGCACGTTTGAAAGACACATCATGAAAAAAAATATTCATGCTGAAATGTCAATTTTATAGCTCTAAGAGAGAGGTCCTAGGGTTTAGAAGTTAAAAGTGAGTTAACTCCTTGCTTATTCGAACATTAAACTGTCAGCATGGAAGTAAGTTTAAAACTTATGATGGTCTGAAAATGTGGTGCTAAATGAAGTCTGAAGACCTATTAACCTGCCTGAGATGTAAACCAGGAACTATTACACTCTGCCGTTCACCATGTTTGCAAGTACTTTAAAGTAGTGTGTGAGCTATTAGGAGGTGAACAATGAAGCTGAGGAGTGTCTCTTTTTTTCCTGAAGGCAGTGATAATGTTAGCTGTTTTCAGTATGCCTTCAGGAGTTGCATGCATATAGGAAATAGAATACTGAATACTAATTTAATTTTTTTATTATAGTAATGCAGAACTGGCAATCCTTGAGTAAGTTGACCTATAAACACTTAGCTTTATTTTAAAGCTCTACAGCAATTTAAACGGAAAACCTAACATTTGTAAACATACCTATATGTCGATGACAAACACCTTAGATCAGCACTTTTGACAAATTATTCATTGTATTAATAAAATATTTAAAGAATGAGTCCACTAAAGGAAAGATTGAGACATAATAAATACGAAATAAAAATTTAAAAATTAAATCACTTTGGTAAGGAATATGGCCATCTTTCCTTTCACTGTTAAAATATCAGTTTTTACCTATTCAATATTGTTATGCTAAGTATAATTTTAAAAAGTTTAACAAAGGGGGCACCTGGGTGGCTCAGTGGTTAAGTGTCTCACTCCTGATTTTGGCTCTGGTCATGATCTCATGGATCGTGAGATGGAGCCGTCACCTAGGCTCTGTGCTCAGTGGAGATCTGCTGAAGATTCTCTCTCCCTGCGCTCCCTCTCTCTCTAAAATAAATAAATAAGTATTTTTAAAGAGTTTAACAAAGACATTTATGGATTATTTTAAGATAACATATCAACTAGTATATTTGTTCCTGTTTGAAAGGATGGAAATGGACTAAATCCAAATTACATCAATTGAAATAAGTTTAACCCTTTCTGACTGTGGAAACAAGCTTTGTTATAAAGATATCCTTTTCCAAGATATCCCTGTTTATGGGCTTTTAAAAATTCAAGTGGGGAAGGCATTATCCATTTTTCTTCCATTAAACTGTTAATGATACTTTTTTTTTTTAAAAGGATTACACCAAAATATTTGACTAAGAAACCCAGGAGTTTCTCACTCAGGTTTTCTTACTCTGGTTACCAGAGGGTATTGATTCCTATCAAATCTAGTGGGAGGTCCTATGAGCATAGGATTCACTGTTGTGGGGTAAAACAAAAGAAGGCTGTGACTTGTTCCTCACCAAGTTTATAATCAACCTGTGGGAAAGAGATAATGGAAGCAAAGGAAAGATAAAATATTACAGCATCTGGTACTATTGATACACACAATACATGCTAGAAAATGTAAGAGAAAAGATCAGTCTAGACCACAAGGATGTTATCTAAGCTGTACTTGAAGAATAAATAAGACTGCACAGTTGTCTCCTACAGGATAGATAAGGAATTGGCCTGTGACTTCATTTGTTTCAGAAGGATAAGGTATTACCAAGTACTAGGAAAATGGAAAGAACCTCAATAACATCTGAGCTGTGACTGTGTACTTTGTTCTTTCCTGCAAGCAAATGGAGTGAGGGGCATCAGTACTGCTTATGGTTCTCTTATTCTTGTATTCTTTTTGTTGCACTCAGATCCTAAGGTCAAAATTCTATTCGTGTCTGCTTTTTTTAAACCCAGAGTGCACAATAGAGCCATGGATGTCACTATGCCATTTCAAAGCCATCATTATGCATTATTGCTCCCCTACTCAAAATGTGGTTTACTGACCAGCAATATGAGCATCATTTGAGAATTTGTCCGAAAGACATATCTCAGCCTCTCATCTCCAATCACACTCAAACACCAGTAAAAATTATCATTTTTGTTTAGCATTTCCTCTTATTATTCACTCTTCAATGTGTACCATACTTTTTATAATCACTTATTATCTTTGCTATTTCCCTTAATCTCCTACAGTCTGATTATTGCCATTCTCATTCTCTTTCCCCATGCCATATTTTCCATTTAAAATGATCTTCAAAAAAAATAAAAAATAAAATTATCTTCAAATATACTACTTAATTTCAGAGTTCAACATAAATGAGTAATTAGTTCTCTCCAAGTGTAATTTTACTTGGTGAAATGCCCTTGTTGTCTGAATAAGTGCTATTTTATGAATATTAAATGTAAATGCCAGACATATTAATGCTAATGATTTCATGGACCTGGAGGTTTATTAACAGAAAAAGAAGAGTAAAGCTCAGCTACACAATGTACACAAATAAGAAAGAGTCAAAGGTTGGAGGGCAAAGATCCAAATATGGGAGAAAAAGCTCACATGAATTAGCTAAAAACAGAAATAATTATATTTTAATACAGTAGGAACTGAAAAGTGACCCTAACAAACTATTAAGAAAATCTATAGATCTATGAAATAATCTTCTTAAGAGGGATTTATTTTTGTGAGTTTTATTTTCTTATGCCATGAAAAGTGGCACAAATAATGAACTGGAATATAACCTTATTTTTTGATGTTGCATTACTGTAACATGGCACGTTTTTAAGGACAGAGACTATTAAGGCTTCTATAGGTCTATAATAATGTTCTTCTATGCTCACACATCATTCTCTACTTAGGTAAATTTACTTCTCACAAATGGTTTTCTGTTAGTTCTTTGGAGAAAGCATGCTTCCTATGACCACAGGACTTTTGCATATACTGTATTAGCTCCCTTTACAAACACTGCTCCACCATTTTTATTCCATAACTCTTGCTCAACCTCCAGATTTCAGATCAATCATCATTCAGAGAATTTTAGTTCACTTTTACTGAACCTTGCCTCATTCTGTATTATTTCTGTTCCATTTCCTGCCTTGTGATTTTGCGAGAACTAAACAAGTAATACTCTTAAAGCACTCACCACAAAGACTATAAAATATGGAAAATGCTGACTAAATATTAATGATTTTAAGCACTGCTTATCTTACTTGGATCGGGTAGCAGTTTGCTAGTTTGCTATATTTTAATAGAAGCCTAGCTCTCATACCACAGCTCTTCCTGTGAGGAGACTGCCTTCCCAAGACAATAATTCAAATGTATTTCAAACTTCTTAACCTATGTATTATTAAAGAGAACTCACTTCCCTGGGTCAGGCAGATCTAGGCATGTATTGCCTCTTGTTTCTCAATATTTATATGTTTATTTATTCATTTGTTCATTTATATTTCTATGACTCTGGAACTTTTGATATTTCTCTAATGTATAGCCTCTGTTTTCTTTAAATTAACACGTTATTCTTTTCACTCCCCCTTCTCTTCTGTCTCCTTAGCCTCCTTTTTCTCTGTCTCCTCTCTTTTTCCCTTTCTCTCTTTTTCTTCTTCTTTACCTTCATATGTTGCGATGACAATGGAAGAGAGTATTCCCAGTACCTTTGGATTGAGGAATATGTTCTAGGTTGGATATGAGTTATATATTCAAAAAAAAAAAAAACATCCATTACACAAAAATATCAATGTCATGACTTTCTTATGCAATACCATTAAATGTTGCACTTCATTGCATTTTAACTGTTTTTCCTGTTGAACCCTTTATAACGTAGACAACAGTTACTTTGGGCAATGTTACATCATTAGAAACAATAGTCGTTTAAAGGCTCTTCAAATCATGTAATTTTCATAGTTGGCACAATATTCTTAATTTTACAAATTAAATTATCTTTTAAACAGGCAAGAAAACTACCTTTTTTTTTTTTGAAAACTACCTTGTTTTTGTAGACAACTGTAAAGCCAGATATTTCAAAAGAAAAATTTTAGGTTTAGAAGACTTGATTTATAGTTACAACAGACATGAGATTATTCAGTCATCAAAATGAATAATAATCCATTCTTAAGTCTGGAGAACTTGGATTCATCTTTATCCCCACCATGTACTTGGAATTGGTTGATTAATGAGATAAATGCAGTCTTTCCTAGCTTGATACTTAGTGAGAAATGATCATTGTTATAGGTATACTATATGCTTGAATGTGGGCTGTAATTTATTCTGTGTAGCTTATGGTATTTTGCCACATAACCAAAAGCAACACTTTTTCTTGTTCTGAGTGACTGGCTGTCCATCATCCATCCTACTTCACTATCTAGATTTACAAATAATTTTTTTTGGGACACCTGGGTGGCTTCATGGTTGAGCATCTGCCTTTGACCCAGGGTGTGATCCTGGAGACCTGGGATCGAGTCCCACGTCGGGCTCCCTGCATGGAGCCTGCTTCTCCCTCTGCCTGTGTCTCTGCCTCTCTCTGTGTGTCTCTCATGAATAAATAAATAAAATCTTTAAAAAATAAAATAAAAATAAATTTTTGCCAACTAAGTTTTCCAAGGGTAACATGTATCTACTTAAGTTGACCATTTACTTGAGTTTCTTCCTCAAGTAAACACAGAATCCACTGCAAAGATAATGTCCACTGAGCTGTGTTGGAGTTTAAAATTATTACCATGATTTGAAAGGGAATGGCTGATGATGCTTTCTGAGTTTCTGCAGAAGGCATTCAGCCAGAATCTTGCCAGTGATGGAGAGCAGGGCAGTGCCATTATAGTTGCTGTAGTCAGCTTTCCAGCTTTTTATGTGATAAAATATATATCACAACACTGCTTCCAATCTGTCACATAACCCAGAGTATAATGCGAATTGAATCTTGCCTTGGTGTTCCAACTTTCATCTCATCTTTTCACATACGTGGAACAAGATCTTGCCAATGGAATACTGTACGTAAGTACAGAAAACTGTCACTACCTCTGGAGTTTATAGGTGCTAAAGCACTATATAAGGTGTCAGATTTCACAGTAGGAAGTTTATACACCTGGAAAGACCTGATCTATGTCCTGCAGTTGCACAAAGCCATAAAAGTTCAGTTGAGACAAGTGTTTATTATTTTGATATGTAAACGTCCTACGACTTTCTCAGCAGAAATCACATACTCAGGTATTCATGACCACTCTTACAATCAAATGCCCTCTAGAACAGACTGTATATTTCAGGCATTTGTTCCATTAACATAATTCCTTGTTTTCTCAGTTAAAAAGAAGCCAGTGTGCCTGAAAATGCCACCTTACCCTTGCTTCAGCAAAACATGTGGCCATAGTTTTTTTGTTGTACTTTCAAATTTTCTAATCTTTTCAGAAGAACAAGAATGAGAGCTAGGACTGAAGAACACTGAAGATACAAATCGTAGAGAGAGCTAATAGAAATAACTTTTGAGCAAGACATTTGTTTAAACAAAAATAAGGGTGATTAGGCTGTTTTCTGTTTTATGTGAAGGAACTAGACTTGCAACAATGCTTGCTTTCACCTAGGTCTCCCGGCACATATTGAAGCATAATAAATAAGAGAAAAGAGGGGTCTTTAAAATTCTACTGCAATGTCCATTTCTAATGATCGATAATGAAACGATAAAAAATAAAAGTTGTTCTCTTTGTTAGTAGGTATATGAATTATATTGTCATAAATGAAATAGAAAATACTACACAACAGTAACATTATTCTCTTCTTTTACCTCCTAAACACATACCCATACACAAAAACATATCACCCTGGAGAAGAAAAGAAGCTTGCTGTGTCCTTTTGTAAGTGAAGTTTTTTTTTAAAAATTTTTATTTATTTATGATAGTCACAGAGAGAGAGAGAGAGAGAGAGAGAGAGAGAGAGAGAGGGGCAGAGACACAGGCAGAGGGAGAAGCAGGCTCCATGCACCGGGAGCCCGACGTGGGATTTGATCCCGGGTCTCCAGGATCGCGCCCTGGGCCAAAGTCAGGTGCTAAACCACTGCGCCATCCAGGGATCCCGTGAAGTTCTTTTCTTTAAAAATAAATTTGCCCATTAATTAATCTCTGGAATGTTAAATTTAAAATATTTCAATCCTCTTTAGGCAGGTAGCCTCCTTCAGAGATTCTTTAAAGAATACATTAAGTTTATTTAAGGCATTTATTTCCACTAAAGTTGGAACAGCTTTATTTCCCCTGGTATACTCCCACCTGTAGATACTGTTAAACTGACACCTCTCCTCCCACCCCCACCAGTATCCATTCTCATCTTTCTCATTTTAGGAGTGAACTCTCCCCTTGCTCACCCCTTGCCATACTCCCAGCCTCTCTTGAAGTTTGGTGTGTCATGGTAACTAAGTTTTTACCAACAGGATATAAAGAAAAGCTATTTGTACAATTTCTTGTTTTTATCTTCAACTTAAAGACAAGTTCTGTGTCCTGACTCCACTTTTTCCTCTTCTGGCCCAAGACCACAAATGCAAATGCAACCTTGATACAGAAACGAAAGCAATTTGTTTTGTTCAGAGCTGGCTAGCCCAGAAGCAAGAGCTTGCCTGCCTACATTTAGATTCTAAAGTGAGAGAGACACATACTTCTGGTTTATTTGCATCACTGTTATTTTGGGGCATCTAATAGTAACTGACTCTGTATCTCAACCTATAACATACAAAAGTGTAAGCTTAGAATAATAATGTTCTTGAGCACCAAGGTACTGGTGTATAAAACTGATGTGTAAACAAGATTTTTTAAATGAGTGCAAAAGCAAAACCATCACTTGCTCTTTTCCCCCCAGAAATCTTCTCAGCAGCTTGTAAATTGCTTCCTATTTTACAAGGAATGTTGTATAGTGAAAGTAAACTGTACTTCTTGAAAATAATTATTTATATGTAAAAATTGTATTTATAAAGTAAATCATATTTAAAACAATTATATAGGGATCCCTGGGTGGCGCAGCGGTTTGGCGCCTGCCTTTGGCCCAGGGCGCGATCCTGGAGACCCGGGATCGAATCCCACATCAGGCTCCCGGCGCATGGAGCCTGCTTCTCCCTCTGCCTGTGTCTCTGCCTCTCTCTTTCTCTCTGTATGACTATCATAAATAAATAAAATTAAAAAAAAATAAAAAAAAATAAAACAATTATATACTTTTATACATTTAAACATATATATACATATATACATATATACATATATATATGTATATATATAGGGGGGATAAGCAACGACACTGTATCTATGTCTGAGAGTAGAGTTCATATATACTGAGCTTTGGTCTGAGATTTTTCATAGCCCTCAATAGCCATTCCTTTGTGCCTTGCTCCATCATTGCAGATCCATTAGCCTCCGTATCAGTGGTCCTCAAAGTGTAGTTCCCAAACCAACAACAGCAGTAGTAGCACCTGGGAACTTGTTCAAAATTCAACACAGATGTATTGAATTAGAAATGCCCAGTAGGACCCACAGATCTGTAGCTTAAAAATCCCTCCAGATGATTCCAGTGCACAATAAAATATGAGAAAAACATGGCTCTTTATCAGTAAACTGGTAGGTAAAGTAGAATCAGCAGTCATTAGTTGAAGAAATTTGCTGAAATTATATTGATTTAAAAACAATGATCTCGAGACACCTGGGTGGCTCAGTGGTTGAGCGTCTGCCTTTGGCTCAGGGCGTGATCCTGGAGTCCCAGGATGGAGTCCCTGCAAGGAGCCTGCTTCTCCCTCTGCCTGTGTCTCTGCCTCTCTCTCTCTCTGTCTCTTGTGAATAAATAAATAAAATCTTTAAAAACAAAATCTCAAAAAAATTAAAAAATAAAAACAGTAATATCAATGTTTTTACAATAGCCTAACCTAGTTGTTTTGACTTCAGACATTCAATTAATCTTATTTAATTCTATAACAATTATAAGTCTTTTAAAATTATGAAATCTTGCAAATAGTATAATGCTATTGTTTTCAGGTAAGAATAGACATCACTACACAAATGTGATTATTCTCATTCATGTATTATGTCAAGACTTTCTTTTTTCTGTTTTTATATGTGCAGTATTCTTAGAATTCTATTAAGCTGTACTATACTTTAGAAAATACATTGCAGGGCACCCGGGTGGCTCAGTCAGTTAAGCTTCTGTCTTTGCCTCAGGTCATGATCTCAGTGTCCCCGATGCAGCCCACCATCAGGCTCCCTGCTCTGCAAGGAGCTTGCTTCTCTCTCTCCTCCCTGCTTGTGCTCTATCTCTGTCTCAAATAAATAAAATATTTTTAAAAATACATTGATAAATATGAAAATATGTCTCCATACATCCATATTTATGTGACTTCCTTTGCATTGCTATATAGTATTCAGAAATAATAACATTTATTTAGTATTTTACCTTACATTTTCAGATTAGCTAATTTGAGAGTCCTATTACATTAGCACTGTTGTCACATAAGAGTAAACAAAGTTTCAAGAAATTATGAGATTTTCCAAAAATTATGCACCTAGCAAGTGGAACATCCTAGATTAAAATTAAGGAATTTTGAACTCAAATATAATCACTGCATTAGCAGGGAAATAAAAATAATAAATAAGATACAAGTCCAGCCTCTAAATTTATATTGTCCCTGTATGTAGTGTTGCAAAGCGGATTATTCAAAAGGAAAGAACAGCTGGGCATTGCTTGATCTCTTCTACAAGCTGCAAACCAGCTGAATGGTCTTGGGTAATTAACTTCAGTGTATATATGCTTCGGAGGGTGGGAGGAGGATTCTGGGGACAACTACAGAAGTAGAGGGAACTTAGTTCAGCAAATTTGCTTATGTGACATGGCTGAGATATTTATTTGGCATTCTCTCAGATCAGTAAATACTTGTTTTTCCATTACGTAGACTGACAGGAAGGCATATATTTTGATACAACACCATTTCAAGATGGATGTCCAGGTAAGAGCAAACTTCTCTTTTCCTGTGTAACTTGATATTAGATATTAAGGGAAAATATACATATATATATGGAAGAATGCAAAATCACTATGAAAACTTAGGAAATAAAATGTCATTTTAAAGGACTTTTATGCTTGCTGCTGCCCTCAGAATTTCTACTGCAAGAGTTCATTCTCTCCATCCCCTGAGGAACCCTGGTGGACACAGGTAAGAGGCATAAGGCCAGAGATCTATGGCTTAAAGCATTTGAAGCCTATCTATAAGATTATTTAAAATATTTTTTCAGTGGGAAAATGAAATTACTGTAAACCTAATTGGAATCAACCTCCAAATGCACCTACACATTCACAAATTAGAATAAAAATGCTATTTTGCTTGGGAGACTGGATTATGGTTTGTTTCCATCAAATTTTCAAGTGTGACCTTTCCTCTTTTCCTGCAAGCGTAATGCAGTCAATCTGAGGGAGCAGTCTCCTCCAGCGTCCTCCTGTGTTTGTACATGTAACCTTCACTGTTCAGCCTTCAGTTTAGTGGTGAATTGTTCATCTTATTTTGTAGGTTACCCTTCCCTTGGCTCATTCGTATTCAGAATTGACTTTGCACGTTTTTATTTCTGTCCCCTTTTTATGAATATGTTGGTGCTAATGAATCCCATAGTGACCCAGCTGAATCAAGTCTGCTACCTGCTTGGGCCACCACAGTAATAACTATCAAAAAAAAAAAAAAAATTCTCTCTCACCTGGGAGTTGTGTAACCAAAGAAAGAAGAAGCAAGTATTAGTTTTCTACTGTCTTAGCCATTAATTATAAGAGTAGCATTCCAACTGGAGATGAACAAATCTGATCTCTTTATCCATGTGTAGAACAGTGGAAAAACGTTAAAACAGCTGGTATCATTTTTTCTGAGGCTTTTCCTCATCCCTTCAAATAGCTTGAAAGGCTATTTTGAATGGGGATTTTTGGATCCCTGTATTGATGGTTTATAAAGAGATTGCTAAACAATGCTAAAGTGGTCTTTAGAAGAAATTGAGAATTTTGGTGCTGGCTCAAGCAACAAGAGGGAAGAAGAAAAAGAGGTTAGCAAGATACAGTAGGAGAAACTTGAACCCATGGAGAAGATAGACTAGAGAAATTCATTATAATGTGGCCAGATCTGTTGGAATCCAAAAACTTAATGCAAAGTATTTATCCATTATGATACAACATAAACTCCTTCTGTTTTCATTTTTAATGGAGCATGCCAAACAAAATTTTGTCAATCATTTGGGGAAAATCCAAGAAAAAGGCTTATATTTCAGTGATTTTTTTTTTTTTTTTTGCAAGTGTGCCTCAAACAGCAACATCAGCATCACCTGGGAACTTGTTAGAAATGCAAATCATTAGGCCCTAATCAGAGTCCCAGGAATCAGAAGCTCTGTCAACAGAGACTAGCAGTCTGTGTTTAAAAAAAAAAAAAAAAAAAAACTCAGGTGACTCTGATGCCAGCTAAAGTGTGAGAACCGTTGTGTTATCACACATATAGGTTTATATGGAGCAGAGAGAAGGCAGTTATAGGAGATGAGGCGCTGCAGAGATTAAGAAACCAGAGTATAAATTTGGTGTTAAATCGATTAGAATGCATGTAAGTGAAATGAGAATTTTCTGGTTCATGGGAAAGACCGGGTGTATCCTATGTAGTACTTTTAAATTCTTGTTTAAATTTTAAGAGGATGATATTAGTTTATACTTTTTAAAATATGAAATAGTGAATATTGAATGCTAACCTTCATTGTGTATATATACTACACTGGTGGGAAACTTTCAATAGCTCTAAATGATTTTGTTAAGCTGTTTCACATGTCTCCATGTTTTTCTATATTTTTAATTGTATAATTAACATACAATATTAGTTTCAGGTGGACAATGTAATATTCAACAATTCTATGCAATACTCCCTGCTTAACACTGTGGTGTCACTCTCTGTCACTACACAACATTATACCAATATTATTGACTACATTCTCTAAGCTACTTCTCATCTGATTTATTTTCGTAACTGGAAGCTTGTACCTCTTAATACTCTTCACCTATTTCACCCATTCTCCAGTCGACTTCCTGTGGCAACAGCCAGTTCTCTGGATTTAGGAGTCTGGTTTGTTTGTCTTTTCAAGATTCCACATGTAAGTGAAATCATATAGTATTTGTCTTTCTCTGATTCCTTTCACTTAGCATCGTACCATCTAGGTCCATCCATGTTGTCTCAAATGGCAAGAGGAATTCTTTTTTTCTCAGTAATATCCCATTGTGTGTATCTGTGTGTAATTTTCCCTATGCTGACTACTTTTATACCACTTTTCTGTACACACACACAACCTCTTTTTTTCATTTGTCAGTAGACACTTGTGTTACTTCTATATCTTGGCTGTTGTAATATACCAAGTTGTGATAGAAGGGGATGTGTATCTTTAGTTTTGTTTTCTTTGGGCAACTATCTAATAGAATTACTGGGTCATGTTGTACTCCTATCTTTAATGTTTTGAGGAACCTCCATGCTGTTTTCCAAAGTGGCTGCCGATTTGCATCTCCAACAACAATGTATGAAGGCTACTTTTCTCTACATATTTCCCAACATTTATTTCCTGTGTATTTGATACAAGGCATCTGACAGATGTGAGAGGATATCTCCTCGTGGTTTGATTTGCATTTCCCTGAAAAGTGTTGAGGTTGATTATCTTCTCATTCTGTTGTCCATCTGTATGGTTTTGGTTTTGGTTTTGGGTTTTTTTTTTTTTTTGGCTTTTTTTTTTTTTTTTTGGGTTAAAAAATGTCCAGATTCTCCACCCATTTTAAACCAGATTGTTTTTAGTGTTGACTTAGAGGTTCTTATGTATTTTGAATGTTAACCCCTTATCAGATACTTACAAATATCTTCTCCCATTCACTAGGTTGCCATTATGTTTTAGTAATGGTTTCCTTTGATGTGCAAAGATTTTTATTTTGGTGTAGTTCCAATAGTTTATTTTTTTAATTTTTCTTGCCTGAGGAGGCATATCTAGAAAAGTGTTGCTAAGGCTTATGTCAAAGTCGTCTTCTAGGAGTTTTGTGGTTTCAGGTCTCAAGTTTAAGCCATTTTAAGGTTTCTTTTGTGTTTATGGTGCAAGAAAGTGGTCCAGTTTGTGTACAGCTGTCCAGTTTGCCAGCACCATAATTGAAAGGCTATCTTTTTACCCATTGTATATTTTTGCCTTCTTTATAATAGGTCGATTGGCTATATAAGCATAGGTTCACTTCTGGGCTCTGTCCTATTACATTGATCTATTCATGTTTGTGTTGATATCCTACTGTTTTGATTAATAGAGCTTTGTGGTATTGAAAGATGGCATTGCCCTACATCCAGCTTTGTTCTTCTTTCTCAAGATTGCTTTGGCTATTCAAGGTCTTTTGTAGTTCCATACAAATACTAGGTTTACTCTAGTTCTGTGAAAAATACTGTTGGTATTGATAGGGATTGCATGGACTCTAGATTGCTAGAGCAGTATGGACATTTTATTTTATTTTTTAAATATTTTAATTATTCATGAGAGACCAAGAGGGGGGGGGGCAGAGACACAAGCAGAGGGAGAAGCAGGCTCCATGTGGGGAGCCAGATGTGGGACTGGATCCTGGGTCTCCAGGATCACACCCTGGGCTGAAGGCGACGCTAAACCGCTGAGCCACCTGGGGTTCCCCTGGACATTTTAATAATCAATCCATGAGCATGGCCTGGCCTTCCGTTTCTTTGGTCTTCAATTCCTTTCATCAGTGTTTCATAGTTTTCAAAGTATAGGTCTTTTATCTCCCTAGTTAAATCTATTCCTAGGTATTTATTCATTTTGGAACAATTGTAAATGGGACTGTTTTCTTATTTCTATTCCTAAACTTCATTACTCAAGCAAGTATAGAAACACAAAGATTTCTGTCCTACATCTTTACTGAACTCGTTTATCAATTCTAATCATTTTTGATGGTGTCTTTAAGATTGTTGTACATATAGTATTATGGTATCCACAAATGGTGATACTTTTCTTACCAAGTTGGATGACTTTTATTGCCTTTCTTGCCTGATTGCTGTGGCCAGGACTTCTAGCTCTGTTGAATAAGAGTGGTGATAATGGGCATCTTTGTCGTCTTCTTAGTTGAAGAGGAGAAATTCTGGTTTTCACCAAATAATACATTAGCTGTAGGTTTTCTATAAATGACCTTAATTTGATCGTGTTTCCTCTCAACCCATTTGGAGTTTTTATCACTAACGAATGTTGTATTTTATCAAATGCTTTTTCTGCATCAACTGAGAGATTTATGTTATTTATATTGTGATCTATCGCATTTTTGAGTTTGCAAATATTGAACTACCCTTGTGCCCTTTGAATAAATCCCACTTGATTGTGGTGAATGACTTTTTAAAATGTATTGAATTCGGTTTGCTAGTATTTTGAGGATTTTTGCATGTTCAATTATGTTCATGAGTGAGATTGGCCTGCAGTATTCTTTTGGTGTAATGGCTTAGTATAGTTTTTGGTATCATAGTAATATTGACTTTATAGAATAAATTTTGTAATTTTTCCTTTTTTTGGAATAGTTTGAGGTATTAATAGGTATTAATTCTTTAACTATTTGGTACACCTCACCTGTGAAGCCATCTGGTCCTGGACTTCGGGAGTTTTTATTACCTAATATCATTACTAGTAATTGGTCTGTTTGAATTTTCTATTCCTGATTTGGTTTTAGAAGATTCTGTTTCTAGAAATTTATGCATTTCTTCTAGTTTTTCCCATTCCCATATATTTTTTTATAATCTCTGTGATCCTTTGTGTTTCTGTGGTAGTGGTAGTTATTTCTCCTCCATTGCTGATTTTTATTAATGTTCTTATAAATGTTTATCAATTTTACCTTTTCAAGGACTCAACCTTGGTTTTATTGATGTTTGGGTTTGGAGTTTTTTTCCTCTTATTTCTGGTCTATTTTATTATTCCCCTCCTACTTTTGGGTTTTTTTTTTTTTTTTTTTTTTAGCTCCTTTAGGTATAAAGTTTAGTTGATATTTTTCTTGAGGTAGGTCTATATCACTATAAAACTTCCTCTCAGAAATGTTTTTGCTATGTCCAAGCATTTTGGACTATTTTCTTCTTAATTCTCTCCATGTATTTTTTTTATTTCCTCTTGTTTTAGTTGACCTATTCATTCAGTAGCATGTTTAGCCTCCAAGTGTGTGTTTTCCAGATTTGTTGTAATTCTAACTTCATTCCATTGTGGTTGGAAAAGATAATTGTTATAATTGCAGTTCTCTTAAATCTATTGAGACTTGTTGGGCCTCTTGTGATCTATCCTGGAAACTGTTGCATGTGCACTTAAGAGTGGATAGTCCACTGTATATAGATGGAATGTTCTAAATGTTTTTTTCTAATGTAAAGCATCACTCAAATCCATTGTTTTCTCCCTGATTTTTCTGTCTGGATCCATTCATGTAAGTGGGATGTTAATATTTGCTATTAATTTTGTATTATACTATCAAATTCTCCCTTTATGTCTGTTAGTACTTTGTGTTTAGGTGCCCCTTTGTTGAGTGCACGGATATTTACAATTATATATTCTTATAAGATTGATTCCTTTGTCACTATCTAGCACCCTTCAATGTTCCTTGCTACAATCTTTGTTTTAAAGTCTATTTTGTTTGATAGAAGTCTTGCAACTCCAGCTTTCTTTTTCCTCCCATTTCCATGATCTGTTTTTATCCACCCTTTCACTTTTAGTCTATATGTGTCTTTTAGGTCTGAAGTGAGTCTCTCGTAGGTAGCACATAGATGGGTCTTTCGTGAATCTGTGTGCATGTGCCTGTGTTTTAATCCCATCACTCACCCTGTGGCTTTTGATTGGAACACTTACTCCACTTCCATTTAAAGTAATTATTGAAAAAAAATAATTATTGATAGCTATGTACTTCCACGTTTTCTGGTGTGTGTGTGTGTGTGTGTGTGTGTGTGTGTGTGTGTTTCTTCCCTTAATGGCTTTCTTTAGTGTTACGCTTGGATTCCTTTCTCTTAATTGTTTTGTGTACCTATTATAGGTCTTTGGTGGTTACTACTGGGTTCATACATATATATCAGCGTATTAAGCTGATGGTTGCTTAAGTTCAATCACTTAAAAACACTAAATTTTTATTCCTCCTTCACACTTTATATATGTAATGTCATATTCTACATCTGTTTATTTTGTGTATGCCTGGACTGATTTTTTTTTTAATAGATTGAACTGATTTTTTTCTACTTTTGTGAATTAATCTCCATACTGACTTTTAAGTGACTAATCTATTCTTACTATATGTTTGCTTTTATTTGTGAAAATTATTTGTATTATTCTAGATATGGCCTCTTTCCACATAAATTTCCTTTTACATTTCTTGTAAAGCTGGATTTGTGGTAATAAACTCCCCCTTTGTTGTTGTTGTTGGGGAACTCTGTCCTTCCTATTCTGAATGATAACCTTACTGTGTATTCTTGGTTGTAGGTGTTTTTGTATTGATTTTGGTTTGCTGCTGTTTGTTTCCCTTTCAGCACTTTGAGTATATCCTGTCACTCCCTTCTGGCCTGCAAAGTTTCTACTGAAATATTCATGGACAGCCTTATGGGGTTTCCCTTATGTATAAGTCTTCTTTTCTCTTGATACTTCTTTTTTAATTTTTTTTTATTTATTTATGATAGTCACACACACAGAGAGAGAAAGAGGCAGAGACATAGGCAGAGGGAGAAGCAGGCTCCATGCACCGGGAGCCCAACGTGGGATTCGATCCCGGGTCTCTAGGATCGTGCCCTGGGCCAAAGGCAGGCGCTAAACCGCTGTGCCACCCAGGGATCCCTTCTCTTGATACTTCTAATTTACTTTTTATCATTACTCTTTGGCCTTTGAATTATTATGTCTTGGTATGGACCTCCTTGGTTTCATCTTGTTAGGGGGCTCTCTACTTGTCCTGGGTATTTGTTTCCTTCCTCAGGTTAAGGAAGTTTTCAGCTATTTCTTAAATAAGTTTTCTGTCTTCTCCTTCTCTTATCCCTCTGGGATCCCTATAATGCAAATGTTGTTGTACTTGATAATGTCATGGAGTTTTCTTATCCTATTTTCATTTCTTATAGTTTTGTTCACCTTGGTGCTTTTCCAATACCATGTCTTCCAGATTACTGATTATTCTTCTGCAGTCTCTAAGTAGCTATCAAATCCCTCTAGTATATTTTTGATATTAAATTCTTCATCTCAGGATGCCTGATGGTTCAGTGGTTGGGCGTCTGCCTTCGGCTCCAGGGGTGATTCTGGAGACCCAGAATTGGTCCACATTGGGCTCCTTGCATGGAGCCTTCTTCTCCCTCTGCCTGTGTCTCTGCCACGTGCTCATGCACACTCTGTCTCTCGTGAATGAATAAATCTTTTTAAAATTCTTAACCTCTAACTGGTCATTATATATGTGTATGTGTGCATGTGTGTATATAATCTATCTGAAGTTCTCAAGGAGTTTACTTATGCTTAAGTCCAGTGGGTCTCTTTAGGACTGTTACTTTGAATTATTTATCAGATATACTGTTTATATCTGTCTCACTTAGCTGATTTTGTCCTGTTCTTTCATTTGGGGCATGTTCTTCCGTTTCCTTACTTTGTCTAACCATTTGTTTCTATGTATTAGGAGGGCAGTCATGTCTCCTGGTCTTAAATAGTGGCCTTGTATGGAAGAGGTCCTACGGTGTTCTTTTAGCACAGAACCAGGCACTCCAGGGATGTCTCCTGCATGGATTGCATGTACCCTACTCTTGTGGTTGAGTCATGATTACCTTCAGCCTAGCTGGCTTTGATAACTCCCTTTGCCTACTGTGGGCAAAGCCCCAAGAAAGGGCTTGGTCCCTGAGCTGTTGAGAGACCTTTTTGAGGCTACCTGCTGCTATGTGATGGACAGACCCAGCAGTCAGCCTACCTACCTGCAATTAACCTCTCAGCCATAGTTATGGGTATTAGAGGGCACAGGTCTCTGTGTGGCCAACTGAGAGGCTGGGCTGCTGGAAGGTACACTGATGTGAGGGGTTATTTTCCCCCCAACCTCCCCATGGCAGGAGTGACTTTGGAATGGCACTGGTCCCTGTCAGGGCTGCCTGTAGGTTGTAGGAGGGCAGTAGCTACTTTGGAGTGATGCCTGGCCAGGTGCACAGGTTAGATGGGCCAGGTTCATAGAAGAATATGTGGTGGAGCATGTGTTGCCATCAAGGTAGGTAGAGAGTGGTGGTTCTGTCCCCCCACAACCATATGGCTTTCTAGGCAAGAGAGGGAAAGAGCAATGCACCCACCCAGTCTCTTTAAATGTAGTGTGTTCCTTTTAATATTTCATCTTTGTATATGAGCCTAGAACTAAATTATTTCTATTAAAATGTATTCTTCTCTCATGCTATTAGGGTGAAAATGATCAATTTTGAAAAGATTAAAATGGGGATAAACGATTCATGATCAAATTTTATAATCTTAAATGTGCATTTGTATATCGTTAGTCAAAGCTTGTTTCATTTTTTTATAGTAGTCATCTTTGTTATAAAAAAAATATTGTCCAGTTTGTCCTGCAAACTATACTCACCATGTATTCTTCTTTATTTTCTACAGTGGACCCAGGAACTTATAAAACAACTTGCACAAAGAATTATATTTTTAATGGGACATTTCATAAATTTGTGTGTCCCCCTTGTATAGGGACCATGCTATTCTTTGAATTGTTCCAGTTTTAGGCTAATGCTGCTGCTAAAGAGAGCACATATGGAGTTATTTAAATATTTAATTTTTCAGACTTTTACTGTTACCTCATCCACACTTAGCATTTTTTACATTAGCTCATTTTTTTATTAAACTTTTCCAAAACCTTCACTTGAGTTACCATAGAAATGCCACATTTTTCTTTTCAGCTTAAGTAATACCTGATTACATTATGTAATTAAAATAACAAGTTCAACTAATATAAGAGTTTGGGGAACACCCACAACTATCTCTTAATTACATTTATGTCAACTTAGAGGCAGCAGAATTTGTGGATAGTTTGGAGGATCTATGGGTCTACTCAAGGCCCTGGAGGAACATCCATATGTATCAGAAAGAGCATAAACAGGGTTCACTAGTGTGTCAGGGAAATGAATTAAAAGTGTTTATTGAGATTTCCATCTGAAAATGTTACTTACATTTTAGAAGTCTTAAAAGTAAAGATTGATTTCATATTTTGAAATTTAGATTACTCTAGTTGTAAATAAATGCATTTTACTTAATTCTGAATCAGATTCCTTTGAAGTCCTACTGAGTTTTTGCTTCTGTGGAGAAATGTTTGTTGGAATGGATTGACAACTGAGAGATTTGTGCTCTGCATGAGCTATGCTACTGTTCAAAATGTGTTGTAAGGCCTGTCACACAATCTTCAGACCAAACAGGAAGCCTAGAGGGTAGGATCAATATTTTATTTGTGCTTATTTCATAAGTGCCTATTCCAAAGATAACTAATGTAGGCAGTGAAAAATGGTGGATAAAGCAAAATAGAAAAAATCCTATGATATTTTTTTCTCCTTTCTTCCCTTTTTCCTACATATCATATCATTAATAACTTTAAATTTCGATCACACAGTAGTTGTTCCACCTTGTTCTGCTCTGAAAAAGATAATATACCTTGGCTTGTGGAGTAAGAATAGGAAAAGGATATTTTTTGTGAACATAAATTTATAATGCATCCTACATGTGTTTTTCTTTGTGGTCCATAATCTGGGAAGGAATTCTTTTCTAGAAACATGCTTTTTTGGGGGGTGGGAGAGTAGGGGGGAAACATTCTATAAGGTAACTCAATATTTATAAACTTAGAGGTGATTATGAGTAAAGCAAATGCATGTTTAATTAAAAGCATTTTCTCCTACTCTAGATTGGAGATCCAAAAGCAACTTGTAAGAGATATTAAACATTAATCTATAATAGAAACCAAAATATCTGGCTTCTAAATCCTAGAAACACCTTTCTTACCCTTCTCTTCTGGAAAGTGATGAGATTCATACAAAGATCTGCCAAATAGATCTGGTATTCAAATATTCACCTTGAAACATTACTGAAATCTTTGCAGAGTCCTAAATTAAAGCACTATAAAGATTTAGTTTTCACCTCTCTCTGGTCCCTTCATATGTTTATAAAACTTGCAAGTGGATTGTGAACATGTGGTATCTATTTCCATATTATAAACTATAATCTCTTAAAAATCTTTTAATCTTAAAATTCAGCTGTATCCAATTTGAGTAATCTACATATTCTATAAAAAATAAGACTTACTGAAATATCTTTGAGAATCATTTTGAGAATTGAGAATTATTCAAATAAAAGACCACACCAACTGAAATATGGATGCATATGTAATCTAATGTTCTAGAACTAGCAGTGCCCGAACACTCTTGCTAACATACATATGGCTCTAGAAGGCAGCAGCCCAAGTTGGGGGGAAATTAGAGATTCTGACTTTCTACTGGAAAGAGGCGATGTTAAGATTGTTCAGATATTTCTTCTGCCTCTACACTTAAATTCAGCTAATTCATTCTCTTTATAGCTCAGGAGTCAGGGCTGGTTTACATAAATTGCAGAGGAGTACAAGATGAAAATATGGGCACCTTGCTCAAAACAGCAGGAAAAAATATGGAGGTAAAAGGAACTAAAACACAAAACCTTTCCTTTTAAAAACACGTAAAACATAATAGAGGTAATAGGGGTACATGAGTAACAACCCAAACATACAAATTGCCACCCTGACCTTTGTTATGTGTATATCCTTCACTGTCTACCCCTATCTTGGAGTGTTTTTTGCTAAGATTCTCTATAGTCTCTCTGCATTTAGTTAGTATCAACTTATCCCACATTGCACTCTAAAAGTCCTTTCCTCAGAATACTACTTATGCAATTAGATTAGAATTTAAACTATGTATGTAATCATTTAATATCTTCACCCTCACTGGAGGGTAATCTTCATGAAGGTAGGATAGTGTTTCGTTCTTTGCCTCCTCTTGGGGCCTGGTCTGATGCCTGTTACATATTTTTTATTATGCCTCTGCATAATGTGTGCTGAATTAATACTTGAATGAATGAGTGAATGATCGGAGGCCCCAACATACTTGGTATTACTCTTCATGCTGAGGCTGTCCGTTAAGGGAGCAAAGAACTACTCCTACGACTTATACTCTGCTCCACTTCTACCATCAAGGCCAGAATTTGACAGTGTGGAATGAAGAGTTTAAAGTACAATCTAAGATTGCTTGTTTGTGACTTATGTAGGAATCAGAGCTGAAGAGACTCCCTGTATGCATCTGCCAATTTTTTTTATTTTAATTTTTTTTTTTTTTTTGTCTAAACAGAAATGTCGATGAGTAGAAGATCTCTTGTCTCTTAAAGACAAAGGCCAAATGACTGGCATTAGGTTAATGAAGGCATGGAGAAGCAAGCAATGTCATGACTGATCTGGGTTATTATGTAGGTAAAGGTATATCATTAGTGAATTCTGTAATCCTTGCTCCGGAGAAGACACAGTAAGAATTCACAGTTGACCTTATAAGCCAAAGCCTAATGTCCTCAGCTGCAGTTAAGATGTGAAAAAATCAAGCAGCCAGAAGAAATGTCAGAGATGTAAAATGAAATTGGGGAGTTTATGAAAAACGACTAGAACTTATTGAGTAAGAGTTAGGGATATAGAATTCTCCTTTGCTTATAGAAGTAAATAGAAGTAAGAAATAGGATTATTTGGTTGATACCAGCCTTTTACAAAATATTACTACAAATAGCCTTATACAAAATATTACCAGTATTTTGTATAATCACCAGGTTATTGCAAATGCTTATGATAAATACTATGTATTTCAGATCCTATAATCTCAAATATTTCTTAAATATTTGAGAGGGAGAGAATACATGAGTGGGGGGGGGTGGAAGGAGGAGAAGCAGACTTCCCACTGAGCAGGGAGCCTGATGTGGGATTTGATTCCAGGACCCTGGGACCCATAGCTTTTATAGAGCAAGGAAGCATTGTGGTGAGGTTAAAGTGTGGTTATGTAAAGTGGTGCCATCTGTGTACCACTCATCTCTACTAGTTACTGAAGTAACACCTTCTATGTGCCATTTTAGAGAAGATCACAAGCTGAAGGCAAACATTAACCTATTGAGCCATCTAGATGCCTGAAATAATTAGCTACTGCGTAAGTCTTTTTCGTAGTACTATCACACAGACTACCAGTTTTCATGGAAGCAAATAAAACACTTTTCAAAGAAGGTAGAAGATTTTTGAAGTGTTTAAATTCAGAACCTCTAAGAATAAAAAGGTTAAACCTTCTCTCGGCTGTTACTCATGACTAACATACTAAAAAGCCTTGATTTTTGATCCTACCATCTTATTAAAATGAAAAGGATAGCTATATAAAAGATTCCTTTCTTTTTTTTAATATCCTTTTTTGATATCTTTCCATTTCTGCCTCTTCTCTGCCCCCTAGGTATTTTAGAAAAGCTTCAATAGGGTGTGCCTTTCTGCTAGGTGTTTCCTGGAATGCAGCACAACTCTGGGACTGGGCTAAAGGGATCTCCGCTTCATAAGCCTGCATCTTCTGAAGTAGAACAATAAATACCATTACTTCCTGAGGCCAGTGAATCAAAGAGAAAATGGGTACCCTGTAGCTCATTCTAGCTGACGACACAAAGTAAAAATTTATCTTAAGCAATTAGAACCTTCTGATTCTTGGCATTTTTTTTTCCTATTAGTTCCTCTATTTTCTACTGTATATAAATTATATGTGTGTTAGAAAGTACAGGACAAACAGGAAAATATCCTCCAGATTGGGAAGGCACATTGAGAAATGAAGCAAACCAGTCTATACCATTTACTGAGTTTTATTTAGGGAAAACTTACATTGGGGATTGAGTGGACAGATAAACCAGACACTACACAGCTATTCTCCACTCCTGTCTGGGCCTTAACCCATAGCTTTTATAGAGCAAGGAAGCATTGTGGTGAGGTTAAAGTGTGGTTATGTAAAGTGGTGCCATCTGTGTACCACTCATCTCTACTAGTTACTGAAGTAACACCTTCTATGTGCCATTTTAGAGAAGATCACAATAAGTCTTTCTGCATTCCAGTAAGGGCATATCTTAACTTCAAAGGCTCCTGGAACACATAACCCTGAGGGAGGTCATTGGGCAGCCATGAACAAAATGGAGGGCCAAAGGTGGGAGTCAGTTGTCAGTACTCCTACATACTTGTTTTTTAGTTACAGAGATTTGATTCCTGCCCCCCGCACATATTTAGAAGGATCATCTACAACTATGCTAATTTATTATTGAATTCTGGATATGCTTTGCAATTTGTAATACAGCCTTTGGGCTGGTTTTAATTTTCTTCAACATTGCTGTGTTCTAACCTAAGTATGTTATTTTTCAGTATTGGCTTTTTGGTCTTCTGTATTGTCATCAAAGATAGTTCCAGAGTTGTTTGAGTCAAATAAAGTAAATCTAAAGACCATCTTTGAATTTAAATTTTTGTGGTGAAAGCCATGACTTGTCTATCAGAGGGGGGAAAATGCATGTTATAACCAATTTACATAAAACTTCCCGAAAATAGTCTTGCTATGTATTTCCATGTCTCAATCCATAAATCCTAAAAGGGACTTGTTTGGGTATCCAAACATCCTTTTTTTTTTTTTTTTGCCTGAGGTAGTCCAGATGATTATTGTGCCACATTTACTTTTTCACTTTTCACATTTTGATAAACTATGTGTGGTCACTTTATGTGAATGTCCTGTCTTCCCTTCTCTCACATGTCAGTAATAACTACATGTTGGTGATTCCATGGAAGATAGCTTTTGATTGAGAAACTCTGGAGATAAACCACCACTAATATAGAGTAACCTGCCTGCCTTATAGCTCCAATTGCAGTTCTTTTTAAAGAATCTCTCTTCCCCTCTTCCCTTCCTTCCCTGGCACCCACTATTGGATGTGTGTAGGATAGCATACAGCCCTGCATGCCATGGGCAGTCATCCTGACACCAAGGGGAGCCAGACTTTGAAGCTCACAGAGAGGATGACAGAACAGAGAAAGAAATCTTGTCCTTGAGGATATCTTTGAGCTGCTGATCTTTTATTTTAAAATATATTAGCTCATGGTCTTCTTGCGTACTTTAAAAAATATACTCCCTTAATCCTGTGTGTGCGTGTGTGTGTGGTGAGAATATCTAAGATCCACTCTCTTGGCAACTTTTCACCTATCCTTTGTGACTTTTTGTCTTCATTGACAAGACTCCTATCTACCTATTGAGTTAAATATTACTATTATCCTTATGTTACAGATGGGGCAATGGAAGCATGGATCAGCAAGAGGACCTGTTCATGGTCCCATTGGTTGAGAGTAACCTCTAAGCCCCCTGATTTAGAGGGTATAGCTCAGTGGTAGAGTATTTGACTACAGTTATTTCTTATATTGAGCTGACATTAAGCTAACTTCTTAGATTGAGTTTTAAAACAAGATAACTACTTGGAAAAAGTGATTTAAAAACTTCTGATTTTTAGGGTCCTGTATCTAAGGAACTTGGAAATTGACACTCTGTTTGAATAGGTAAAAGGTAGGTTGAAAAAATCAAATCTTCTTAGATCCATAACAGAAGTGAGGTCACAGGGCAAACCACTACCTCAGGATTGTATAGATAATCTGGCTTACTAGAACAGAGACTCATGATTGGAAATGGCCCAGGGAACGAATGCTGGGGTAGGAAAACCTGAACTGTTTTTGATGAATTGCTGGAGGCTCAGTGAAGACAACAGCGAAAGTTAAAAACTCTGTGGGGACCCAGTCAGAATCCACAATATTGTGAGATTTACTTCCAGGGCTTCAACCCGATTCCCATAATACAAGAAAAAAATACCCTCAGGCTTCTAGTGGTAGTGGTGGGGGCAGAGAACAATTTTGAAATATACCAAGGCACTCTGCCTTAACAAGGCTTGCCTCAAGAGTTTAACTCGTTTAACTAGAACTTAACCCACTGGAGTATTATCAGAGCCTAACTGACCTCAGAAAGAGCAATACCAACTCCAGACCATTCTAGCCATCCTACCTACCTAAGGGAGGGAGAGAAAAAGACAAGTATATAGTCCAGGGACATAGGTTCTATAAGAGACTAGGACCTAATCATAGGACATACAGGACACCTCCTTCCAACACCTCACCATTATTTTTTTTCCACCATTACATTTTTTAAACTTAAATTGAATTTGCAAAAAAATTCAATTTTCCAGCATATAACCCCCGCTGTTCATCTCCTCAAGTGCCCTCCTTAGTGCCTGTCACCCCATCCCACCCTCCCCTTCTGCAACCCTTTGTCACCACCACATTATTAAAAGCTTATTTACAATAGCTCCTTTTACCCACACTATCCCGTCCAGCTATCAAGAAAAAATTCCAAAGCATTCCAAAAAACAAAACCACAAAGAAAACAAGCATTATCACCAGGCATGGTAGAGAATGTTGGATTTTTCAGACCAGAAATTTAAAACAACTAATATGCTAAGGGCTCTGGATAAATTAGACGGCATACAAGTACAGATGGGCAATGAAAGCAGAGATGAAAATCCTAAAAAAATAAGAAATGCTAGAGTAAGTATTATAGCAGGAATGAAGAATACCTTTTAATTCGTCAACAGTGAACACTGGCCTAGGAAAGAATCTATGGTATAGAGGATAAAAAAAAAAAAAATTCGAACTAAAAGGCAAAGACTGGAGGGAGAAAACAGTATCTAAGGACCATAGGAAACTAAAGGTGTAATATACATGAAATGAGAAGAAAACAAACAGAAGAAATATTTGAAACAATGCCTGAGAATTTTCCCAAATTGTAGTCCAACACTAACCACAGATCCAGGAAGCTCAACACCAAGCAGGAAAGATGCCAAACTACCTAGGCCTATCCTCTTCAAACTACCGATAAACATAAAAAATCCTAAAACAATTCAAATGGTAAAAATCTTAACTATAGAGGAAAGAATCCAGCTTGTCTTCCAAGACCATGCAAACATGAAGAGAATATAACTAAATACTTAACATTTTAAGAAAAAAACCTCGCCAACCTAGAATCCTGTACACTGCAAAGTTCTCCTTCAAAGTAGAAAAAATACTTGTACAGCAAACAAAAATTGAGGGATTTCACTGCTAGCTGAAGCATCTTACAAAAAATTTTAAAGTACATTAGAATGATGGACAAAACATAGATCAGAAACTTGGTTCTCCATAAAGGAAGGAAGACATCAAAGATGAAATAAGTGAAGGTAAAATAACTTGGTTTTCATGTAACTGACCTAATAAAAAAATTTCTTCAAAAAACCGCAACAATTATTTAATTAGATACATATATATGTGTGTATTCACATGATGTGTGCTTATATTTAAATAAAGTGGCAGCAATGATATAAGAAGTGGAGGGAAGGAGTTAGAATTGCTTTGTTAGAAGGTACTCCAACTACCCATGAAATGGTATGGTGTTATTTAAAAGTATATGTAAATTTGTTGTAAATGTATGCTTGGGATGATCAATAAAAGTAATATGCCAAGAAAGACAAGATGGAATCCTACAAAATGCTCAATTAAAACCATAAAAGGCAAAAAGCATAAAAGACAAAAATAAGAGCGACACATAGAAAACAGCAATAAATATGGTAGATATTAATCCACCTATATTGACCACTTTTAATGCAATGTTTTAGATGTACCAATTTAAAGACTGTTAGAGTAGATCAAAAAACAAGATGCAATTATATGTTGTATCTATAGATCTTTATATCTAAAGTGGATTTCATAGATTAAAAGTATTTTTCTCAATTTTCTGATATTAGTCAAAGGAAAAACAAGAGTGGATAGATTTCTCACACAGAACTGACTTCAAAGTAAGAGCTCTCTAAGACAGATATTACATGATGACAAAAGGGTCAATTCTCAAAAACATAATTTTTAACATATGTCTAGCAACAGAGCATCAAACTATGTGGAAGAAAAATCCTGATGAATTAGTAGAAGAAATAGTTGCCAACTGTGAAAAGGAATTCTTCTAATACCCCTCTCTCAGAAACGGGTAGATCTAGTAGAAAATACGGACATAGTTGAGCTCAACACACATCAACCGAACAGATGTAAATTTGGACTCTACCCAACAACAGCAGAAAACACTTCTCAAGTGTTCAAGACTGATCACATTCTAGTTCATAAAGCATACTTGAACACCTTTAAAGAATTAGAAACCTAGTGTCTAAGACCAAGTGGGATAAAACTAGAAATAAAAAAAAACCCATAAATCAATAAAACTAGTAGAAAAATCCCCAAATATGTGGAGATTAAACCACATGCTTCTGAATAATACATGAATCAAAGTAGAAATCTCAAGAGAAACCGCATTTTTCGAAATAAAAACAAATTATCAACTTGTAGGATGCAGTGAAAGGAACACTTAGAGAAATTTATAGCATATGTTTATATTAGAAAGAAGAGCATAAAATCAATTATTCAAGTTTTAGTGAAATTAAAAGGGTGATAAAGGAATACTATGAATAATTATGACCACAAATTTGATAAGTTATATGAAAGAGACCTTGAAAGCATTTGCTAAAACTCCCAGGAAATAGATAATCTGTACAGTCCAATATCAAAGAAATTGAATCTGTAATTAACCTTTCAAAATAGCACCAAGCCCAAATGGGTTCATTGGTGGATTCAGCTATTATAAAGAAATTATATCTACTCTTTAATCTCCTTTAGAAGATAGAAGCAGAGGGAATACCTAATTCATTCTGTGAGGCTAGTATTCCTCTGACCACCAAAAGCGGACAGACAAAAAAAAAAAAACAAAAAAACTACAGATAGTTCTCATGACCATAAAGGCAAAAAAAAATCCTCAGTGAAACATTAGTCAAATCCAACAATTCATTAAAAAAAAAATTCAACTATGACCAAGTGGATTTATCTCAGGTACACATGTCCAGTTCAACATTTGAAAATCAGTATTATCACATTAGCAAACTAAAAGAAAATTACATGATTATATTAACAGATGCAGAAAAATTATTTGACAATCCAACACTCACTCATGATAAAGTTTTTCATAAACCTGAGAATGGAGAAGCCCAACTCATCTTGATAAGGCTATCTGCAAAAAAAAAAAAAAAAAAAAAAAAACCCTACAACTAAACTCATAATTTATGTGGGGAGAAACTGAACGCTCTACCACCAAGATTACACATAGTATAAGGATGTCACTCCTAACCATTCCTTTACAGCATCTTACTGGAAACTCTTGATAATTCAGTAAGAGAAAAGGAAATAAAAACATACTGATTAAGAAGGTAGACCTAAAACCTTTGCAGATGGAGGCACTTTACATTTATCTAAGTAGACTGTCTTGCCTTTGCTTTTGGGACATGGTTATTATACACAAACACATTAATGGGATTTTTAAGGAAATAGCGCAATTGGCCATAAGCACTCATGGGATACTAGAAGGGTATTGGAGAATTAGCAGAGAAGATAAAAAAAAAAAAAAAAAGGTGGAGTAAAGAAGTAACAAGCATGTGAGCTTTCAGGGTGCATTTAAAATAAATGATGGACTTCTACTCTTTACGTTATTTCCTTTATTTTTTATTTTTTTTTAAATCTTTATTTATTTATGATAGTCACAGAGAGAGAGGCAGAGACACAGGCAGAGGGAGAAGCAGGCTCCATGCACCGGGAGCCCGATGTGGGATTCGATCCCGGGTCTCCAGGATCGCGCCCTGGGCCAAAGGCAGGCGCCAAACCACTGCGCCACCCAGGGATCCCCTACGTTATTTCCTTTAATAACAATTTCCTTTTGTCAAGTTTTTAATTCTGTCCTGCTTAACCCCTTTTGCTATTTTTCATGTAGCAATCTTAATTTTTCAGCAGTGTTTTTGAAAAATTTCTCCCTCCCATTCCCACTTATTTTATTAGGCAGCATTATTTTATTAAATATTTAAGAACATCTACGTTTTTTTTCTGCAGTGTTTATTAATGTTCATGTGTGTGCATAATTTAGTTTTGTTGGAGTAAGCCTATAAGCATATAAGGGCAAATATTATTTTTATTTTTGTTTTAAAGATTTTATTTGAGAGAGTAAGCATGAGTGGGGGAGGGGCAGAGGGAGAGGGAGAAGCAGACTGTGCACGGAGCAGGGAGCCACAGGTAGGGCTCCTCCCAGGATTCTGGGATCATGATATGAGCTGAAGGTAGATGCTTAACCTACTGAACCACCCAAGCACTGACTTTTTTTTTTTTTTAAGCTTATTTTAGAGAGGGAGAAGAGAGCAAGAATTAGCACCTGAGTTGGGGGAGAAGGGGAGAGAGAATCTCAAGCAGACTCCTTGATGAGTGCAGAGCCTGACCAGGGGGCTTGATCCCAGGACACGGAGATCATGACTTGAGCTGAAATCCAGAGTCTTGCTCTCAACCGACTAAGACACCTGGGTGCCCCTATTTTTTTTTTTGTCTTTTTGTTTATAGCTGTGTCCCCAGCACCAAGAACTATTTGACATATAGAAAATGCTGATGACTTTTAAAAATCATTTCTAAATCAAAATCTGCACTTGAAGAAATACAGCAATTTCTAACGGCATTTCTCTAGAAATAAGCACTTCTGTTGGCTAAGTTTGTATGTATATGCAAACATGTATATATCATGCATGGAAATATTTCTGATGAGATTAATAATCCTACCTGATTAATTTAATCTTTCTCCTCATTCTGTCCTCACCATCACGCACCAATATCTGGTTCAATAAGGTGGGGGTTTGGGGAGGAATAAACTGCTTTCATGGATTTCTCCAAAAGCAGAGTCTAAAACTCTGGAATTGGTATAGTTCGTATTACTTCTCAACTGAATGAAACTCTTCTGCGTAATGTTTATTGTAGTCCTACCCCTGTCATCTTATTTCCTCCCACTCTTTTACTGCTCCCAGCCGTGCTAACCACTTTGATGGTTTTTTAGAAACTGTAAACTCTTTCCTATGTTGCTTTCTTCCACTTTCATCACTAAGCACAGAATGCTTTCTCTCTAGATCTGTATCTGGCTTCCTCCCTTACTTCATTCTGGCTCCTGTTCCAATGTTCCCTATTATTAGAGTCTTCCCTGACCACCCAGTCTAAAATAACATCCTCTCTCCCATTATTTTTTTCTTTCGTGTCTTTATTTTTTCCTTCTTAGTGCTTATCATTATCTGGCATCTTATTATCTGTTAATTGTTTTTGCTCCTGCTAGAGTATAAGCATCATCAGGCAAGGGATTGTTTTGTCTTTTTCTTTCACCACTGTAGACCCAGCATATGTTTATAATAGTATCTGACACATCAAAAACCCTCAATGATTGTTGACGATATGAAAAAATCTAATACTCCTGTATCAACCCCATGTTTTGTTTTATCTTTAACAGAGACTTAATGTAGAACTTTATATTTATAACATCAAAAGCAAATTAGGTCTGTGACAATAATGAAATAAAAAGGATTATAATAAAATATATTTGAAAATAATTTTAAAGATTCACCATGGTGAACCAAACGCATTATAGGCTGAAAATTCCTCTCAATGAGATCATTTTTTTAAAGATTTTATTTAAAAAAATTTTTTTTAAATAAAGATTTTATTTATATATTCATGAGAGATAGAGAGGGGCAGAGAGATAGAGGGAGAAGCAGGGTCCCCACAAGGAGCCTGGTGTGGGATTCGATCCCGGGGATCAGGGCCTGAGCCAAATGCAGATGCTCAACTGCTGACCTGCTCAGGCATCCCTCAATGTGATCATTTTATTTCAGGTGTCTTTCCTTAACCTGAGCTCAAATGAAGTCCAAATAGTCCATAACTGAGAGTCCGTCAATAATATCTTCTGGGTACCAGAAGTAGGACAAACCTAATTAAATGAGACCTAAATTTGGTTTACTAGTCATTGTCTTTCAGAGATTACCACACAAATTTCACTACATGTAATTTTCAGGTAATTGTACTAAAGTTTGACTTCTTAAAGTGGAAAGGAAATAATTAGCACCCATTTTCTCATAAACCTGGTCTTCTGTTTTGCCTGTCCTATTCCCCTCAAGTACCCTCCTCTCTAGCTCTCCTCTGCCTCTTCATCTTTCTTCCTCTTTCCTGGGTTTCCTTCTCTTTCTCATTCCCTCCCTTTCCCTTACCCATGTGAATACACATTGGGACCTTTCACCTTAATTGTCAGACATATAGGGTTGGGTTGAAAAGTGTGGGAGCCTAAAGATAGATACACATTACAGTCCTTGACAATTCTTTATTTATTTTTAAGCTCTGGGAAAATTGCTCAAACTGTCTGGCTTGAAGTTCCTCTAAGATGGAAATGTTAGTTGTACCTACTCTGAGGGATACTGGAAGGAGTAAGTGGTTCACTACTTTCCTGTTCTAACAATCCTCAGACCACAGCACTAGGAGCTTGTTGGCATGATCTCTCTATAGACCTGCTGGATCAGAAATGTGTAATTAAAAAAAAAATATATCCCCAGGTGATACGTATGTACATTAAATTTTGAAAAGTATTGTCAGTTATATAAAACATCACTATATTTACATACAGTGTGACCTAAGTGCTGTTCTAATTTTTTTAAGTGCTGTTCTAATTATACTAAAAGAAAGATGAACAGAGAAAAAATGTGGTATTAGAGAAATGGATTTGTTTAAAGACGTTCTTATTGATCCATTATTATTGACTTTACAGTTTTACAGCTTAGGGGTTTGGTCTCTGTAAGAGGGAGGAAGAGAAAGGAAGGAAGAAAGGAGGTAAAGAGAAAAGAGTCTCCATAATTGGTTAAAAAGGAATTGTTTTGACTCTAATTATTCCCTCTAGAAAAAGGGTTAGCGAATAATGTTTTCCCTTTAAAATTTCACCTATAGAAATTGGAAAAAAATCATTTATCTATTTTGCTAGATGTGTGAAATCAAGTTTTCTCCTGACGACCCTGGTATGGATAAATTATTTAAAGCAAAGTATTCACACTTTGTTTAGACTTGTATAGAATTACAAAAAAAAAAAAAAAAAAAAGCTCACACAATTATATTTCCGAAAACTTAAGATCTACACAGCCTTGAGACTATTTTAAATATTAACAGAAAACATACTTTCACCCTAAAAACATTAATTTTTATTGAAAATATACACATGAAAACAGGATTGAAGGCATTTTTGTGATCCTACAGTGTGCTTGTATAACCTGTACTACAGAAAATGAAAAGCATCCATTTTTTACATTAAACTTTTCATAAATATTGGGATCCCTGGGTGGCTCAGTGGTTGAGCGTCTGCCTTGGGCCCAGGGTGTGATCCTGGAGACGCGGCATCAAGTCCCACGTCAGGCTCCCTGCATGGAGCCTGCTTCTCCCTCTGCCTGTGTCTCTGCCTCTTTCTCTCTCTCTCTCTCTCTCTCTCTCATTCTGTCTCATGAATAAATAAAATATTAAAAAAAAAAACTTAACAGAAATACCTTTCACACAGGTTATCACATTGCTTAATAGCCTTTTAAAATTAAGACAAGGGAGGGATGATAAATACTCATTTTCCTCTGTCCCACTGGCACCAGGAGGTAAGTATAGCTAATCGCGGCCTCCTAAATACAATTTTTAATCAGTTTTGTAGCAACATGTTGTTTGGGTCCTGATGTATGCAAATGTTCAGGTTTACCTTCCTCCAGATGGTGTTCATGAAGTTAAAGTAATCCCATAAGCTGAAGCAAGCACTCTACTATGTTGTTCTCTCTGTCCATGGGAGAGGGAAGGAAACTAGCATCCAACAGCCCTTAAGTTTTAACATTCTTGATGTACTAGAATTGTTTTAAAAATCCAAAGAACTGGGGATCCCTGGGTGGCTCAGCAGTTGAGTGCCTGCATTTAGCCCCGGTCATGATCCTGGGGTCTCAGGATCAAGTCCCACGTTGGGTTCCCTGTATGGAGCCTGTTTCTCCCTCTGCCTGTGTCTCTGCCCCTCTCTCTCTCTCTCTCTCTCTCTCTCTCTCTGTGTGTGTGTGTGTGTGTCTCATGAATGAATAAAATCTTTAAAAAAAATCAGAGAGCTTATGAAATATCAAAAGATAGTTTGTGAAGCAAAATAACTATACTGCAATACTATTCATCCAATATTCAATAAAATTTCATTAAGGAAAAAAAATCCTACGACTTGTGATAGGCAGCCATCCTTTTTTACCTTGAGCATTAAATTACATATTTAATTGCTTTTAGTTTGAATATTCTTTGGATTCAAAGTATTTAAAAATTTTGGCCATATTTGGAAGAGGAAGAAATTAATCCTGTCTTATAGATTTTGGATGAAATGTAAAAATCTGGAAGACCTATGATAATAAAATAACTCCTGTTTTTATAATAAACATTAACTTCAGTATACAAGAAAATTTCCCATGGAGATAATTATATTTCTAATATTAATCTTTTTTCAAACTCAAGCCAAAAATATTTGAGAATTTTTCAGAGGGCAAATTTTGAAGTATGTGATAATAGGAAGGACGTTAGGGTTCAAATCTGACAGCCAAGAAAGGATTCTTGAGACTGCCTCTGGTGGAAAAAGGAAAAAAAAAAAAAAAAAAGGTGGTTTGATTAAAGCATAGGGACAGGATCCATGGGCAGAAAGAGCTTCACTTGGTCATGAGGTATAGCGCATTATATACTTCCAAGTTGGGAAAGGGTTAGGAATAAAAGTCTCTAAGAAATTTTGGAAGCAAGGTTTCCAGGACCTTGAGGGGGCTAGCTGTTGTTAAGAAAAACTCATTTATTATCGTCCAATAAAACCTGAGTAGTGAGATCCTTCAGATATGTAGAGGTGAGTCAAATGCTTGCAAGATGACTGCCAACATGTGTCTTGAGGTGTGGAGATGAAGTTTCCGAAGGAGTGTTTATATGTTAAAGTAGACCTATAGGATCCTGGGGGGTCAGGCTAAGATTGCCTTTAGCCCCTAGCAAAGGGTTAACATCGAGGTGGTTGAGTCCTTAGAGGAATGTCACTCTGCCTGTTTCAAGGATTTGTCAGTGGGCTGTAGATACTAAGGAAATTTAATAATTTTTCTTTTTCCCATATCTGTGTGCATAGATATTTTTCATTGTATAATTCACAACTTTAATAAGAATTTTGTACATGAATCCTACTGAAAATTGTACGTGCTTTGCGTAAGTGCTGTAGGTTTAACTTTTTTATTCATTAAGGAGGAAAAAAACCACACCTTTTTTACTAATACTTCTTGTAAGCTCCATGAAGATGGTGATAATTTATCATTTATTCTTTTAACCTTTCAATAATGATGAACAAAGGTAATATTTACTCAGTGATAATTAACCTGAATTCTCTCAACTCCCACAGTAACTTCCTAAGCAAGGTACTGTTATTTCCCTTACTTTCAGTATTTTTTTTATTGCTGTAAAAACTTCAGAGAAGTTAAATTCTGAAGTTAAAAGACTAACAAAAGGCAAAGACCAACTTTTAAAGCTTTTTGAACAGTAGAACTTCTTAATGTATTAAATCAGGGAACCTCAATGGCTCAGTTAAGTATCTGCCTTTGGCTTAGGTGGTGATATCAGGATCCTGGAACCCCACATTGGGTTCCCTGCTCAATGGGAAATCTGCTTCTCCCTCTTCCTCTGCCCTTCCTTCCCCCTCCACTGCTTGTCTTCTCTCTCTCTCTCTCTCTCAAATCTTTAAAAAAAAAAAAAAATTAACCGCCTTGATTCCAAATACATAATTTTTTTAAGGTTTTATTTATTCATGAAAGACAGAGTCAGAAACAGGCAGAGGCAGAAGAAGGCTCCCTGCGGGGGTCCCTATGTTGGACTTGATCCCAGGGCCCTGGGATCATGCCCTGAGCGAAGGCAGACGCTCAAGCACTGAACCACTGAGGCATCCTGAATATATAATTAATATATAAATTGATTTGTATTAAGTGTAGGATGTTCTTTTTTTAAGATTTTATTTATTCGTGATAGACACACACACAGGCAGAGACACAGGCAGAGGGAGAAGCAGGCTCCATGCAGGGAGCCCGATGCGGGACTCGATCCCGGGTCTCCAGGATCACACCCTGGGCCAAAGGCAGGCGCTAAACTGCTGAGCCACCCAGGGATCCGCAGTATAGGATGTTCTTAGTGAATACTGTTTTTCTGTGTCAGATGAGGTAACTTCATGCTCATAGTTTAAAAAAAATAACAAAATTGACCTACCATTAGTTAAGATTTATGGCCATGTTTGCCTTTTACCTAATAATATTGGTTTTACTATGTACATTATATATTAAAAGACTTTAAAGTTTTTTTTTTAGTTTGGTTATGAATCTGATATACTTGCTACTGGTATTTAAACAACACTTAAATATCCAATTTTAAATATCCAGACTGTGACCAAGTGACCAAAATGAAATTGAACTAATCATGATTCCAAATTAAAGTTTTCATGTCCATGTATGCTACCCTGATTATCACTTTTAGCATAATATTTTTGAAGTTGATAATCAGGCTTTGATCTTTGTCCATTAGTATAGAATATCATTTATGTAGGAATTTCAAGAAATTATAATAAAAGTTGATACTTCTACAGGTTTCCTTGGTGCCAGGCACTGTTCGAAATCTTTATTTAATTTTCATAGTAATGTTTTGTATCACGTTATACTATCATTCACATTTTATAGATCAATGTGGAAATAGTGGTTTTATTCTTTTTTTTTTTTTCAAGATTTTATTTATTTATTCATGAAAGGCAGAGACATAGGTAGAGGGAGAAGCAGGCTCCATGCAGGGAGCCCGATGCGGGACTCCATCCTGGGACTCCAGGATCAAGCCCTGGGCCGAAGGCAGATGCTCAACCGCTGAGCCACCCAGGGATCCCATGGAGTGTTTTAGGCTGAGAATTAGCCCACATGCTATTTGAATATGTAGGGTCTAGAAGCCAGTGCAACAGCATTAGCTTTAATAGCCTTCACTTCCATCTACTCCTGATAATAGGAAGGAAATAACCACTTAAATTTTCATTATCAAAGAAAGCCTAGACATCAAGGAATACAACATAGCACATTTAGTTTATGTAACTGGCGGTGCTTCCTGGTCTCTCCTTCAGTCTGTAGAAGTAGTTTTTTGGCTTATCTAAGAGCATTACTGGCTTAATATAAATATTCTCCTGACGAATTTGTCCACAGAAATTGCTTCTATGTAAGTGATGAGATTGTTCACTACATCTGGGAAAAATGTACCCTGTGTAAATTTTAAATGCTTTGTAAATTGCTATTCCTGATCGAGGCTAGATGCCTTTTTGGACACTTGGTTAAATACATTATTTACATGATCCATAAACTGTCAGACTTAGCAACAGGATGTACATACACAGTTATCTTAGTTTGCTACTATTCTCTTCAGGAGGCACAGATAGATCATCTGTAAGATGTTGGGTCTCCAGCAGCTGAAGGAGTCTTTTCTACTTTGGCTTAAATTTTTTTTCAAGGTTTTATTTATTCATTACAGACACACACACAGAGGCAGAGACAGGCAGAGGAAGAAGCAGGTTCCTCAGAGGGAGCCTGATATGGGACTCGATCCCGGGACCCCCAGGATCATAACCTGAGGTGAAGGCAGGCGCTCAACCGCTGAGCCACCCAGGCAACCCTGGCTTGAAAATTTTTCATGTTCATTAGGGGAACTAAGTTTTATTTTTTTAGCTGGTTTTTTTTTTTCCCTAGGCTTTCTGAAACCCTTTGTTCATTGTTCAGTGTAAGCACCAGACTATAAACATTTGAAGAAAGGAACTCTCTTCTTATAAGTGGTGATACACAAAGATTATCAACTCTCCATATTGAAAAACTAACTACACTAATTAATGAAGAGAAAATGACTCAAATATAAAATATATGTGAGTATAATCAATTACTACAAGCTGAACTAAATATGCAATTTCAACTACCATATGGATTGTTCTGTGAACTCATAACTGACACAAGTGAGTTTGTAATTTTTTATAGCTATTAAACCGTTCTGATAAGACTATACATTTATTGCATATCTTGATTGAAATCAGGGAAAACTTATTATAAGGTATTCATTTTGTGGGTTGGTTAGATCTCTCTGGTCAAGCTTAAACTTTTACTTAACAATTTGCTTCCCTAAATGGTTAAGTCTTGGTTTACTGAGTCATTTTTGGAGTTCCCCTGTGGTCCCATGGCCAAGAGGTAGTGATTTCACTGCTCACACCTGATATAGGGAAGACATTAGGGTTCAAAGTTGACCGCCAAGAAAGAATTCTTGAGATATCTTTGGCATAAAAAGGTGGTTTTATTAAAGCATGAGGACAGGACCTGTGGGCAGAAAAAGCTTCACTTGGGAGTATGAAGAATAGCCTTTTCTATACTTTCAAGTTGGGAAAGGGTTAGGGATAGATAAGTCTCTAAGGGATTCTAAGGAATTTGGAAACCAGGTTTCCAGGACCTTGGAAAAAGGTCATTTATTACTGTCTAATAAAACCTTAGTCATCAGACCCTTCAGATGTATAGAAGTGGGTCAAATGCTTACAGGATGAGTGCCAACATGTATCTTGAGGTGTGGAGATAAAGGAAGTTTCCAAAGGAGTTTTTATATGTTGAAGTAGACCTATAAGATCCTGGGTTTGGGCTAAGATTGCCTTTGCAAGGTATTAACATCAAGGCAGTTGAGTCCTTAGAGGAACATCATTCTGCCTGTTTCAAGGACTTGTCAGTGGGCTATAGATATTAAGGAAATTTAATAATTTTTCTTCTGCCTTTGTTTTCCACATCAACGCCTTTCTGGGTGAGCTTGTTAAACAATACAGTTGAGTCATCCAGCTCCCTTTCACTGGCCATAACAGATGATGTAAATACTTCTGTTCAAGTTGTGTTCAATTCTTGCAGGCTCCTCTCTGAGGCCTACTTTTAATTTTTTTTTTCTCTTCAGAGCAGTATATCACTATACTGTATCTTTTCCAAGTACATCATTCTTGTGACTTGTAATTGCAAGCAGGAAGACTTCAACCCAGGAGATAAAGTTTATAAAATATTAATATTCACTTCTTCTATTGCTTTTTCTGACTAAAGCTCTGCCACTACGATAGGTTGAATTATGTCCCCCTCCAAAAAAATTGTTAGTTCTTAACACTCAGTACCTTAAAATGTAACCTTGTTTGGAAACAGGGTCTTAGCAGATGTAGCTCATTAAAAGCAGATCCTATAGGAGTAGGATGAGTCCCTAGCCCAACATGACCAATGTCCTCAGGAACAAAAGAAAATTTGGACACAGGTATACACAGAAAATATGATGTGAAGGTGAAGGCAGAGATCAGGGTGATTTAGCAGCAGGGAAAAAAAAAAAGCCAATGACTGGGGGCAACCCACCAGACGCTAGAAGAAAGATATTAGATAGATTTCTCCCTCATAGCTCTCAAAAGAAACCAACCCTTCTGATATTTTGATCTCAGACTGCATCTTCCAGAACTGTAAGAAATCAAATGTTTGTATTTTAAGCCACCAAGTTATGGTACTGAGTACACACAAAGCCATCTATTCCTTTAAAAAAAAAATGACTCCCCAATGTTTAACAGTATTCCACCTAGGTTTTCACTCACAGTATATAACAATATTTTATTATGAGGATAAATGAAATAAGAAATCCTCACTATGGTATTTCATCAATCATTTGATAAATTTTTACCTTGTTTCAAGTAAGCTGTGGAATGCTAAAGAAAAGAATTTATAAGCTTAAAATTTTAAAATTCCATTATGTAATAGGTGTTTAAGAAATGATTTTTTTCATTTTACATAAATTTAGACTTTATTTTGGGGCCTTTGCAATCATTGCTTTCTCTTAAATTGTATAACTCTGATATTGCACACTGTATTTTATAGTCCTTTATCTTTGAATGTAACTTAATTCATATCTTTATATGAAACATATTTTTCATAAATTTTAATGATTTTACTTGAAACTGTAAAGAATAATTTTTGGACCCAAAATACACAAAATTGTAAATTCCCTGTCAGATTAATTAGAAATTCTGTTTAGTGAATTTTATTCAATCCTTCTCTATGTAACTAATTTTTTCATTCAAAAGTAAGCACGGATCCTGTCACAAAGTGAGGTGTCACATATTCCAAAACCTTTGTATTGCTTAGATTCCTATCTTTATTGTCTTTATCACTATTCTAAATATGCCAGATTATATTCTATTATTTAATGATGGTTAATCATAGAAATTTTATGTAAAGGGTAATAATATAGAGGCAGAAATGAGGCCTTTGTATGCTCATTACTATAAAAAATACTTGTTCCCTCCTCTATTTGCATAATAGGTTAAATTTTTCTGCATTGATAATATATGTCCTAACAGTCTATGATGTTACATTTTTGAAAAGCTAAAACAGCATATTTGATAATGTGATTTGAAGTTAATTAAACTGAAATCTAATTTAGACATCTCATTTGTGAAATTATTAAGATTACTTAATATGAGGGGTAATTATTTTATGTTGATAAGAACAAGAAAAGCATATATTCTCAAGAAATTATAAAGTATAAAATAGGTAATAGCAGCTCATATTCCCAGTTTCCACACCACAACCCTAGAGTCTAAAACATGTATTATTAGGGATTGTCTGGTGTAGCAATTTGAGTTTTCTGACTCCTAATCAGATATTTAGACTGATAGTTCCCCAACACTTTTAGTAGGAGTTCAACTTTTATTTCTTTCATTTCTTAGAGGTGTTCTAAGATTTCATTTGAAAGTTGGTATCTGATGCTAAATATTGGAAAACTAATGAAGTGGTTATTTACAATGTATCAGCATAAAGGAGAAGTTTTTAAAAAATACAGAAACACACTTGAGTTTTCATGTTAATTTATGGACTTTTAAAAATAAATATGGTCATGAGGATAATTAACTTCAATGCAAATGTATACCAGAGGAGGAAAGGGAAAACTCAATTTTAACTGTCTTGTTCAAGATCACAGAATTAATTTAAGTAAATTAAGGATAAGGACCCAAATTTTCAATGATATTCTTTCCCAAATACAGTACTTCCAGAAATCATGAGCTGGTTTTAATCCATGCCAGTTTTACTATTTTTCATCTTTACTTGTACAGAGAAACTTTTTGTAAGCAAAACACTTGCAGTTGAGTTTCTTTACTTTGAATTTACAGGAGAAAATGTTGTTTGGGGTGGTTTTCTGTGATACACCTTCAGTAAAAATAAGCACTCTAGTCTTGTATTGAGCATATTCCACTTGTATGTGTTAGCAGTTACCAAAGTCTTTATAAAACGTCAGTTCCCCTGGCTAGGAAATAGTATGTTAAATTGCATTCTTCCTTAAATTTAAAAATTAATTCATTTTTATTTGGCAGAACTAAAAACTGGCTTTATAGAGATTCCATAAAATTTTGATGTTCTTCAGTTGCCAAATTCCTTAACAAAATATACTTAAAACAAAATACTTTCTAGACCCGCATGAAGTCAAAAGTATATAGATATAAAATGATCCAGAACGACACTCAATATTTCAGCATTTATGTCTGGAGAAAGAGATGAAATGAGTGGTTATGTGGTAATCACAGTAAATTAAAAGGGAAACAACTTGGGGAATTAGAAAAAAAATGATTGCATGTATAAAAGTCATATTTTAAGAAGTTCTTGTCTGGGCTTTACATCCTGCTTAATATTTAAATAATCTAGGTCAAATATAACAATGGCTTATTGAACCAGACCCCTCAACTTCTTTTTTTTTTTTAAATTTTATTCCCAGAGTGTATACTACAACCTTTTTGCCATCTGGCAATTCATTTGGGATCATAGCCTTTGCATGAAGAAAAGAAATATCACAAGCTAAAATTATACTTAATATAGAGTAAACTGTAGTAACATCTGTCCATGACAACTTATATTTAGTTGCATCAAAACTGCTTCGGGAGTCCAATGACTGTTCTGAAATTTTCTTAATTAGGCTAGATAACAATTTTTCCAAGCAAATTGATTTTTTTCTCGTTCATATTCTCTAATTTCAAGAAAGCATATGATCAGTCAGCTACAGATTGATGTTTGAAATAGTTCTTTGAATGTTGCCAGTTTTTTTGAACCTTGAATTTGGGACTTTTCCTCAAATAAGTGGTTATCAGTACCCATTTTACCAAACAAATACCTTGAGTATTTTGGCATCAAGCTTCCACAATCTTACTCCCTTGCTACTTAAGAATTTATTTATCCTACTTCATGTCACTTATTTATGTAGCAAATACATAAAGTATAAGAATCATCCATATAATCCTTGACAAATTTCACATGACTATACTCATGTCATTATCACCCATATTAAGAAACTATTTCATGAAAGTCCTCTTGTATTCCATCCCTGTCACTATTTCTTTCCCTCCCAAAGTTTTCCACAATTCAGACTTCATTAATTTTAATAGCTCTATATAAATGGAATTTTAAAATAGGTATTATTCTGAATCTGACTACTTTCACTCAACATTGTGAGATTCACCCGTTATGTATAGTAATTAATGATGTATAGTATTCTATGGTATGAAAAACAATTTATCTTCCTTTGTACATTTTATTTCCAGACTGAGCTATTATAAAGAAACTGTTTGGTAGACATTTATATGCATTTATGTTATATAGCTGGGAGTGGAGCTCTTCACAGGTGCTACATTTGTTCAGCAATTTTTTTTTTCAAATCTTTGAGTTCCAACTTGTTATCAAATATGGTTGCATTGCTTTTTTTTGTCCTATCAGTAGTGTGTGAGGGTTCTAGTAGCTCCATATTTGCATGACACTTAATATCAGGTTTTAAAAAATATTCTTATGAATATTATAATACCACTTTAGAAAAAAATCTTACTGGGACCACCTGGGAGGCTCAGTTGGTTAAACCTCTGCCTCTGGCTCAGGTCATGATCCCAGAAGTTCTGGGATCAAGTCCTGGATCAGGCTCCTTGCTCAGCAGGAAGCCTGCTTCTCCCTCTCCCTCTGCTTGCTGCTACGGCTGCTTCGTGCACACACTCATATTCTCTCTCTCTCTATCTTAAAAAAAAGAAAAAGGGAAAAAACCTTACTGAAGAGACTGTTCTCTCAACTGCTGCACTATATTAGTTTTCTCTTGTTCAACATGCATCAGGATCTTATATCATGAGATCATGTTCAATTTACCATGTTCAATTCTAATCCATAGAAGAAAAGAAACCGGATTAAAATAAAGGCAAGGGATCTGGCTGATCTGCTATATGGTACATATATTCTTGTTATCATATTCAAAAAATTTAATCACTTTGTTAAAATTTTGCATGTCACTCATATTCACAAGACTTCCACAAGCTGCTACCTGCCACCCTATGAACGTGTTGAAGTATCACTCCTCTTAATAACAAGCAACAAAAAGGAAGTTAATTTTTTTCTTCCATTTTAATGTTTATGCTTTTAACTATATTTCTTAGAACCATGTCTTCTCTTGAACATCCATTCATTCTCAACACAATGTAATCTGTCACTATCACATTACTAGAACTATATCCAATTATGCTATGGATGATTGGGTAGGTAGGGCAATGTCCCCCCAAAGATGTTCATGTCCTAACCCTTAGAACTTGTCAGTATGTTACGTGGCAAGAAATTAAAATGGCAGATGAAATCAAGGTTGCTATTCAGCTGACCTGAAAACAGATTATCCTTGAATAAATGAGTGGAGCCAGTATAATCACAAGACTCCTCCAAGGGGGAGAGGAGACCAGGATTAGGACCAGAGAGATGGCATCATGAACTAACTTGAGTAGCCATTCAGATTTTAAAGATGAGAGGGGGAGCCACAAGTCAAAGAATTCAGGCAATCACTGGAAATTGGTTAAAGGCAAGAAAATCAAATTTCCTCTGTAATCTCCATAACGGAATGCAGCCCCGGAAACCCCATGATTTTAATCCAATGAAACTCACCGGGGACTTCTCACCTCCAAAAGTGTAAGATGATAAATTTGTGCTTTAAGTTACTGTATCTGTGAGGAATTGTTATCACAGCAAAAGGAAACTAATATAAATCTTGGATTATGAAAGTGAGGAGCTGCTGTAACAAATGCCTAAAAGTGTGGAAGTGACTCTTAGGTTGACCAATTCATTCTCAGATTTTGAGAAGCATGACAGAAAAAGCCTGGATTGTGTTTAGCAGAGCATTAGGAGAAATGTGGATGTTAATGATTCTGCTAGTAATGATTCAGAAAGACTTCGAGGCCATTTTATGTTCTTGTCCTATTTGCTCTATCAGCATTTTGTAATTTTGAAGACTCTTGAAAATCTTTCCTCCCTTAGTATCTTTACGTGTTTCCTAACTATGCCTTCACACTTTTCTTCTTTGTTCATTCTGTATATATTAGATGCATCTTTCGTTTGTAAATCTACATAGTTTCCCTAGATAATAGCATGTACAATAAATGACTTCATCTGCTCCTACACAGAAATGATCCACAAATATTTATCTTCAATACAGAATTCCTCACTGAAGTCCTGATTAAAAATGCAATTGCTTAATGAGCAAACTTAATAAGATGCCCCTTAGGTAATTCAAAATCAACATGTTAAACATTGAACTTATTATCTTTCAAATCTGCTTCCCCTTGCAATCCCTCTCCAAATTGCTGCCACTATCAGTACAATTAATAGAATGAGAAATTTGAGGTCATCTTCAATGCATTTTTCCATCTTCATATCCTCCAAACAGGCATATCCTGCCTTCTAATTTTCTTTCCTAATATTTATGGATCACTTATGTGATACTATTACTAGTTACTACTCAAAGCAAAACACATGTATTCAATATTAATGACAATCATGAGTTATGATCTATTATCACCCTCATTTTACACATAATTTGAGACGAAGGAAGACATTACCCAACGTCACACAGGAATAAGGAGACAAAATAGGATTAGGAGGCACGGAGCCTGGATGTGGAGTCTATGATTAAATAATTATGCTGTACTCTTATCTCTTGAATTCACCCCCTATTTCCTTCACAAAATATTAACTTTTTTGCTGTTTCACCTTAATTTTTATTGTGTTTCCTCCATTCTCCCCTTCTTTCTGCCTATCTCTCACTTTCATCATCTTTCCTTTTTATTCTTTTTGTTGTTGTTTACTAAAACGCTGTCTTTAGTCTCTCTCTACGGTAATTCAAATACTACACTACTATCCAAGCAATCATTTTAAAATAAGTCTAAGTTATTTCTTTGCCTGACACCCTTCAATAGTTTCACAAAGGCTTGGGGACAAAACTCACTTTTCATACAACATTCAGAAGGTTTATGACTTTACCCTATTGGTGTTTAATCTTATTCCCTTTCCCTTCTTTTTCCTTGACGTTGATTGCCATTGTTTTCTTTGATCATAGTGAATCCGCCTTGGCTGCCTTGTCTCTCTAGTTTTGTGTGTCAGATTGTAACATCTTTATAACATAAATATATAATAGATGATATAATTTGGTTGTTCATTATTCCTCCCCAGTACTGGAAAGTAAGCCACTTCGGGACAAGGATAATGTCTTATCTCATTCACTGTTCTATCCCCATCATCTAAAAACTCCACCTAATTTGTAACTGGTGCTCAATAAATACTGTTGAATGGATGAATTAGAAATCTACTGAGAGAGGCATGGTGCTTGCCTTCTTTGTGTTAAGCCTCTGGACTCTGTAGCTGCCTCCAGAAAGAGTTAATTACTTTGCCACAACTATTTGTATCTATTTATTTTGTGATGTTTATAATGATTTTTATAATCTCATTCCAAGTGTATCTCCCCTGCTTGACAGAAAACATCCTAAAGATAGGTTCATCTTTTACTTCTTTCCTAATCATAACTTTTGAAATCTCTAATCCTATTCTAATAATCAATAGCTACATTGTATGTATAACTGGTGATACCAGTTCCATTTAATCTCAGCAACATGTGCCTTTTTTTTTTAAGATCATGAAAATGGTTTCATGCTTTGATAATAGCACAACCTGATCTTCTAGATATTTGTTTAGTTCCATTTAAGGAATAGCTCAAAGGGGTGTCAGCTTCTCCCTCTTCCTTTGGCCCTCCCTCCTTCCCCCACGCTTGGCATGTGTTCTTTTGTCTCTTTCAAATAAATCTTTTTTAAAAAAAAATTAACACTTCTAAATTGGTAACTTCTTAGAAACAAGGACAGTGTCTTCTGTTCTTTTTAAATCTTTAAAAATTAATGTTTGAATTTATACAGTAATGATAAAACCATATTACTGAGCATCACTGCTGCTGTCCCTTCTCCTTTTTCCAAAATGACTATATCAAACCCTCTCTTCTCTCTTGATACTTCCTTTACTCTCATTCCTCTGAACTCCCAGGTAAGGAAGCAGCTATAAACTCCCTGGTCTTCACTGTACTAAATCTATCCTAGCAATATATGTGCTGAAACTCCTTGCCTACCATCTGTTGCCAGGGAAGTACTATTCACCAAGGCTTGATTCCCTTCCCTCACATTCTCTTGTCTCTACACCAGTGCTCTCCTTGTTTTATGGATTTTTTCCCTTCTCCATTGTGTATTCCCATCTGCCTCTGAACATGCTGTAGAACTTTGACCTTTATTTTTCAAATCTTCCCCTTTCATGGTAAAACTTTTTGAAAATGCTAACTACAATTAATATTTCTACCTCTTAAATTCACATTTTCTACATCAAATGCTATGAGGTTTTATTTCCATCATTCTACAGAACTGTTCTTGTCATGGATATCATTAACATTCTTATCTTACTGCTAAATCTAATGACTATCCATGATTTATCTTGCGTAGCATAATGTACTGTGTTTGCTTGACCAAAATCGCCTCTTTTGTAGAAACTATTCCTATTTAATTATTATTCGATAAAATACTGAAATTTTTAGAAAATGCATGTAAAACTATCATTGTATAACTTAATACATTATCATAAACTTAACACACTTGTGTTTTCACCCAAGTAAAGAGGTAAAATATAATCAGCAATGCAGAATTCTTCTTATGCCCAATCACTAAAACTATTTCTTTCCAAAGTCACTAGTCTACCTCCTAAAATCATAAATCAGTTGTTAAATTTTTAGTTCCAGTATAGATAACCTACATTGTTATATTTGCAGTATGATATAGTGACTCAACAATCTTATACATTACTCAGTGCTCATCTCGATAAGTGTATTCTTAATCTTCTTTACCTATTTCACTCATCCCCCTTCCCTCTGGCAACCATCAATTCTCTATATTTAACAGCTTGGGGCTTTTTTGTCCTTTTTTTTTTTTTTTTCATGGTTCGTTTGTCTTATATTTTGAATTCCATATATGAGTTAAATCATATGGTATTTCTTCTGTATTTTATTTTTTTAAGATTTTATTTATTTATTCATGAGAGACACAGAATGAGGCAGAGACACAGGCAGAGGGAGAAGCAGGCTCCACGCAGAGAGCCCGACATGGGACTCGATCCCGGTTCTCCAGGGTCACACCCTGGGCCGAAGGCAGGTGCTAAACCTCTGAATCATGAGGGCTGCCCCCTCTTCTGTATCTTATTTCACTTAGCATTATAACCTCTAAATCCATCCACTTTGTTGAAAATGCCTAGATTTCATTCTCTATAATGGCTGAATGTCACTCCATATGCCACCTCTTCATCTCTCAATTAACACTGGGACTACCAAGATATGGATATCTTGGCTATTGTAAATAATGCAGCAATAAATACAGGGGTGCTTATAGCTTTTTGAATTCATGCTTCTACTTTCTTTGGATAAATACCTAATAATGGAATTACTGGACTGTATGGTAATCCTAGTTTTCACTTTTTGAGGAACGGTCATACTGTTTCTGCACAGTGGCTGCACCAGTTTGCATTCCCACCAACAGTGCATGTGGTTCCTTTTTGTGGTTTTGATTTTAGCATTCTGACTGATGTCATTGTGCTTTTGATTTGCATTTCCCTAATGATTAGTGAGGTTGAACATCTTTTCATCTATCTCTTGGCCACTGTATGTCTTCCTTGGAGAAATACTTGTTCATATATTCTGGCCATTTTTAATTGGATTTTTTTTTTTTTGGTGTTGAATTCTATAAGTCTTTTATATATTCTGAGTATTATCACCTTGATGGATGTATCATTTGCAAATATTTTCTCCCATTCAGTAGGTTGTCCTTTTCTTGACTGATTCCTTTGCTATACAAAAGCTTCTTATTTTGATGTAGTTCCAATATTTTATTTTTGCTTTTATTTCTCTGGCCAAAGGAAACCTATCTAGAAAAATGTTAGTACAGCTGATGTCAAGAAATTACTGCTTGTACTCTAGGATTTTTATGATTTCAGGTCTCATATTTAGGTCCCTAACCCATTTTTAATTTATTTGTGTTTGGTCTAAGAAAGTAGTCCAGTTTCTTCCTTTTGCATGAAGCTGTCCAGTTTTCCCAACATTATTTCCCGAAGAGACTATTTTCCTCCTTGCATATTCTTGCCCCCTTTGTTGAAGATTGACTGTGTTGTGGGTTTATTTGGGGGCTCTCTCTTCTGTTTCATTGATTTATGTGTCGTTTGTGTCATTATCATACTGCATTGGTTACTGTAGCTTTGTAGTATGTCTTGAAAGCTGGGATTGTGGTATTTCCAATTTTGTTCTTTTTTTTTTTAATTTTGTTCTTTTTTTAAGGTCGCTTTGGCTATTTGAAATCTTTTGTAGCTCCATCCATGCAAATTTTAATTTTTTTCTAATTCTGTTAAAAATGCTATTGGTATTTTGAGAGGTCTTGCAATTAATCAATAGATTGGTTTGAGTAGTATGGGTACTTTAACAAATATTTGTTCTCGTAATCCATGAGCATGAAATGTCTTACCATTTTTGATATCTTTAATCTTTTTAATCAATGTTTTATAGTTTTCAGGGTACAGGTTTTTCAACTCCTTTGTTAAATGTATTCCTAAGTTTGTTTTGTTTTTGTTTTTTTGTTTTTGGGTTGTGTGTTTTTTTTTTTTTTTTTTTTTTTTTGTGGAGTTGTAAGTGGATTTTTTTCTTTTGTTTTTGTTTTGTTATTTTAGTTCCAGTATAATTAATAGGATTGTTTAATTTCTTTTTCTAATACCTCATTATTAGTGTATAGAAATGCTACAGATTTCTGTATTGATTTTTGTATCCTGTGAATGTACTGAATTATCAGTTCTAGTAGTTTTTTGGTGGAGTCTTTAGGGTTTTCTATATATAGTATCATAGCATCAGAGAGTGAGTTTTACTTCTCCCATACCAATTTGGATGCCTTTTTATATTTGTTTCTTTTCTGATTACCATCTCTCGGTCTTCCAATGCTGAATTGAATAAAAGTGGTGGGAGTGTATATTTTTCTCTTGTTCCTGACCTTAAGGGAAAAGCTCTGTTTTTCATCATTGGATATGTTACCTGTGGGTTCTTCACATATAGCTTTCTTTACAAAGTGGAATGTTTCAGCTGAGCCTACTATGTTGAGGGTTTTTATCATGAATGGATATTGTATTTTGTCAAATGTTTCTTATGCCTCTATTGAAATGATCATATGGTTTTTATCCTTTCTCTTGTTGATGTATCATATTTATTGATGTGTGAATACTGAACGGCACTTGCATCCCAGGAATAAATCCCACTAGACTGTGGTAAATGAATTTTTAATGTATTGTCAAATTCATTTTTCAGCTATTTTGTTGAGAACTTTTGCATCTCTGTTCATCAGAGGTACTGGCCTTTCTTTTTCTTTTTCTCTTCCTTCTCTTTGTATTGTCTTGATCTGGTCTTAGTATCAGGATAATGCTAGCTTCATAGAATGAACTTGTAAGCTTTCCTTCTATATTTCTTGGAATGGTTTCAGAAGAATAGGTATTAACTTTTCTTTAAATGTTTGGTAGGGGATGCCAGGGTGGTTCAGCAGTTAAGGGCCTGCCCTCGGCCCAGGGCGAGATCCTGGAGTCCCAGGATCGAGTCCCACATCAGGCTCCCTGCATGGAGCCTGCTTCTCCCTCTGCCTGTGTCTCGGCCTCTCTCTGTATCTCTCATGAATAAATAATAAGATCTTTAAAAAAATGTTTGGCAGGATTCACCCAGGAAGCCATCTGGTTCTAGACTTTTTGTTAGGAGTTTTTTGATTCAATATCATTGCTGGTAATTTGTTCAAATTTTCTATTCCTGATTTAGTTAGGTTTCCTATGTTATATGTTATGTTCCATTCCTTCTAGGTTGTCCAACTTGTTGGCATATAATTTTTTAAAGATTTTATTTATTCATGAAAGACAGAGACATAAACAGCAATCCAAAGATTGCTGTCTCCCCCCCCCCCCCCCAGTACAGGCTCTGAGATTAGTAAATCTTCCCATACACCCCAGCTGTTTTTCAACTGCTGCTTCCACGCTGTATCTCAGGGGGCTATTTGTTGTGTTGTCTTTGTGGGTGGCGCCTCTGCCTTACGGGGTGTCTCAAAACTAAGTCCATTGTGTTTTTGTTGTTGTTTTGTTTTCTTTTGTTTTTTTAATATGGAATTTTATTTTTTATTTTTTTTATAAATTTATTTATTGGTGTTCAACTTGCTAACATATAGAATAGTCCATTGTTTTTTAAAGTTCCAGGTCTTAGGTCCCACTGATTAGCTTTGAAAACCAGAAGGGCTAAGAAATGTTATGGGGATTTGCCTTCCTCATGTGGGTTCCCCATGCCTGGAGCATCTGGTCCTCTGCCCCTCTCCACATCTACTGTGTCCCTCTCATGGAGAGTCCTCTGGGTCTATTTGGCTCCTGACCTTGTCTCTTCCCTTCCTATCTTCTTTGTGGCCTCTTCTTTATATTTAGCTGCGGAGGGTCTGTTATGCCAGTCTTTGGGTAGTTTTCTGAGTTATTTACACTGATGTGGGTGTTATCTAGTATTCATGGAATGAGATGACCTTAGGATCCTTTTACTCTGCCTTCTTCCCCAGAAGTCCATAAATGAATTTTGTTTTGAACTTTATATAAATATTATTAAACAGTATCTTTTGAGTATCTGACTTCTTTTGGCCAGCATTGTGTTTCAGATTAATCCATGTTGTACAATGTGGGTCATTTTCATTATGTGTAATATTCTGTTATATAAAATACACCTCATTTTATCCATTCAGCTATTGATGGAAGTTGCTTGTTTCAAGGTGAGAGCAAAGATGAATAACAGCATTATGAATATTCTCGCAAAAATCTTATGTGCACACAGGTACACATTTGTGTTAAATACAATGGGGATAGCATTTCTGGGTCATAGAATATGCATAAATTCAGAAATAGTGGAGGGATTAAACCATTTTCCATAGGGTTTGTATAAATATATACTTTCACAAGCAATATATGAATGAATTCCAGTTTTTACCCACCTTGGCCCAAACTTTTTTAAATTTTGTCAATTTAGCATGTGTGTTTTATAGGACAACTTAACTTTTTCTGGGCTCCTTCTACAGATTCTGGTTTGTTTGCTCCATTTCTGTCATTATATCTTATGTCTCATTACTCCTAATGGGCTTGTAAGGTTTTACAAATTCTTTACTGTGATTTATTAGGGTTGTGGCAATGAATGGAGTTATATGAATGTGTACAATCTGCTAATTTTTCACTAAATATCCACGTGATCCATTTTTCCTTTAAAAAGGCAATAAAATGCACTTACCTAAAAAAAAAATCTTTCTCAAAATGAATACTTTTTGCATTCAAATGGTGTACTTATCAATAAATATACTTTTCTTGCACTAGTAAAATCCATTATATTAGAAGTAATTAAACTTCTGTATTTTAGGGTACTCTGATTTTTTAAAGCTTATTTTAGCATATGGTTTCCCTGCCCCAGCCCCCATCATTAAAATTATAATATTTTAAATTTAGGAACTCAAGAACTTGATAATGCCATGTTTCTTTTGTTAATTTTCCTATACTTACAATTTACTTCAAATACAATAAAGTCCTTCAGTTTTGTCTTAACCATATAAATATTGTATATTGAGTAAATGACTTAAATAAAACACAATTTCTCGACCTATGGGAATATCAGTCTAATAGTTTCTAATTTTGAAGCCTACCCTTGAGGACCATACTAGATAATATTTATCACTTTCAGTTTTTAAAAGTATGATCTTTAATTTGACAATAAAATTTTCTGGTAAATAAGACAATCAGGTAACTGGCCATACTAAAAAATCTTCTCGGTATTTTAATAAACTCAGTTTTAAGCATTTCTCAGTTATGTTTGTAAGATATCCTAAATTCTGTCTAGACACGCATTTTTCTTTATGCATGAGTACATGGAAAATAGATGCTATATTTTTACAGTAGTAAATGCTTTAGTAGAAAGCATTGATAAGAAATAAGATATTTCTTTTTAGAGGGTTGAGGTAAGTTATTGAAGCCCAGATCCTACTTTGTATACCTCTCCCTCCAGATTTGAGTCAATAAGAAAAGTAAATAAGATTGTAATTTGCTTGGTGATTCATAAAAGTATTAATACCCAATATTTCAAGTGCAGCTTCCTGATACCTCCTGGAATCAAGGAAAACAGTTCAAGTTAGAGGCCTAAATGAGAGAGAACAGATCCATCTGGAAGACTGGCTTGAATTCATTTTTATGAGCAATAGCATGAACAAGTATGACCAAACTGCTTTAAGGGATAAATACTTATGGGGGAAGGAGAAGACTGCATGACTAGTAATATGGCCTACTAGTAAAACACGGAATGATGAATATATGGAAATTGATGACAAACAAATTCATCAACTTATTTCCTGGGGGTTAGTGATGGATAGAACATCCAAAGGTTTTGTTGTTGTTGTTGTTGTTGTTGTTGTTTTTGTCCCCCCCCCCCATTATTTCCTCTAAATGAGAAGAGTTATAATAATTTGCTAGGACCATAACAAAATGCCACAGAGTGGGTCACTTAAACACAGTTCTGGAGACTATAAGTTCAAGATCAAGGTGTTGACAGTTTTAGTTTCTTCTGAGGCTTTAAGATGACTGCTTTTTCTGACTTCATATGGCCTTTTCCCTGTGTGAGGACATCCTTGGTATCTCTTCAACTTTATATAAGGACACAAGTCAAATTGAATTAAAGCTCATACATCTGACCTCATTTAACCTTAATTACATCTTGCAAATGTCTGTTTAAATACAATCATTGTCTTAAGATACTGGGAATGAGAACCTAGACATATGAATTTGGTGGAGGTGGTAGGGGACACAATATAGTCCACAACAAAGTGGTAGAACTTTGGATAGATGCTATTTATGAAACAGACATGCCTTTTCTCACAGCCACCTAACATAATACTAATATGAAAAGATGCCTCAATTGCATCTATTCAACAGACACATGCAATTTTGTGCAACTGATTGTATTCCTTTTATCAATATCCCTCTGAAAGAGAAAGCATAGTACAATCTATGGCTAATTAATTTTTCCCCAATGTTAAACTGTGGAGGTAAAGACATTTTGGACACAATTCCAGGAGGGCAAAAATAAGTGTATAATATTTTTAACCCAAACAGAACATTTCATCTAATATAAATACTAACATTTTTTATTGATAATGAAATGGAAAAAAGATAAAGATTACTACTATACCACCTTGATTTTTCTATTTAAAATCTCTACCAGCTATCCTATAGACACTTCAACTCCTCGATTTCTATTTATACCATGATGGCTCCTTCTAAATCTAATTTCTTGAGAATGCCTAGAAACTTAGGAGCCATTATTAACTTCTCACTCACAATTCCAGTCACCAAACCCTTTATATTCTACTTGTCTAAACCTGTCCTACATATGTCCCTTTATTTTCATCCCCAATGTCTGTTTAGATATATACATATGTGTACATGATTTCCTTAGTTGATATACCAACCTCCATCCTCTTATTAATACCAATTTCCTATTTTTCTGTCAGATCTTTGTAAAATAGAAACCTGATAAACCAATAATTAACATACAATTTCTCTCGTCCTCATCGATGACCTGCATCGATGCAGTTGAAACTCTTCCTGAGGACACACATACCTTGTCACCTTGCCCCTATGTTTCTGATCCTTGTCATGGCCAGGGCTTAGTCCATGCATATATTCAGATTTGTTTGAACTTTTCAACCATGCATATCCACCATGCATTGAATTTTTCATAGTTTTATATATTAATGCTCTGTCAGGAAATACACCTATTCTTGTTTTCCCTCCTGGATATTTCTTCCTTGACTTTCAGACTAAAATACTTTCAATCTCATAGGAAAGTTTTTCTATTACTAATCCTTTCTTTAGGAGTTTACTGCTTGCCTACTTTGCTCCTATAGCAGCCCATGTATATAGTTCAATAGGATTAATACTACCATAATCATTTATTCACTTGTCTGCATACCTGTGTAGAATATGTATTCCTTGGACTTAGTGTTAATATTTGCTGTTTTTGTTTGCTTACATTACTCTTGTCTTTTTTCTTTTATAAATAGAAAAACAATATTTGGCAAGAGAATACTTGGAAGACTTGCTTCCTTTTTGAAAATTTTTTAAGATTCTATTCATTTATTCATGAGAGAGACAGAGTCAGACACAGAGGGACACAGAGAGTGTCTCTTCATGAGAGACACAGAGAGTCAGAGACACATTCATGAGAGACCCAGAGAGTCACAGACAGAGGGAGAAGCAGGCTCTACGCAAGGAGTCCAACGTGGGACTTGATCCCGGGTCCCCAGGACCATGCCCTGGGCTGAAGGCGGCGCTAAACCACTGAGCCACCTGGGGATCCCCAAGACTTGCTTCCTTTAACAGAATCAATCTTAGTTCTACTTCATGATACAAGTTTAGAATCTAGGTTTTGAGATTCTAAAGCAAAAGAGATTAGAAGATATTCTTTCTATTCTAAATGTTAAGAGATATTTGGAAACAGAAAAATGTAAAATAGATGTTTAGGGGTAGAATTTTGTAAAAGATTTTTTTATTTTTATTTATTCGTAGAGACAGAGAAAGAGAGAGGCACAGAGAGACACAGGCAGAGGGAGAAGCAGGCGTCATACAGAGAGCCTGACGTGGGACTCGATCCAGGGTCTCCAAGATCACGCCCTGGGCTGCAGGTGGCGCTAAACCGCTGAGCCACCGGGGCTGCCCAGGGGGTAGAATTTTGAATGAAGTGAGAACGCATGGATTGAACATAAATGCATTATATATGAATGCATAGCTAACCTTTGTGCATTAACTATTCCAATAATCTTCGTGTGTCATTTAACAACTTCATTTATTTTTGTCAGTTGTCTAAAGTTAACTGGGCTTAGCTGGACTAGTCTTGTTTGCTCCATGTGGTGCTAGCTGGACTGCTCTCATCTTGTGGCCTGCCCAGGGCTGGACTATTCAAAATTACTTACTCATGAAAGTAACAATTGGTGCTGGCTTTTGGCTGGAGATTCAGATAGGGGTTCCTTGAGAGACTGTTGACTTGCATACTAGGAGTAAGATGGATAGATGAGAAATCTGATTGAAAAATCTGATTGTAGAGTTTATGTTCAGAAATTTGACTTTTCAAAATAATCATTGGAGAGTTGGATAAACATACTAAGCCAGAGAGTGACTTTTAAAATGTCTGTCTTTTCATTTTTTTTATGAAGATAATTTTAGACTAAAAAGATTGTTGAGGGTAGAATGGAGTCACTTGGGATGTGGGAGTTTATGGAAAGGTAGATATAAAACAATAACACTAGCTGGAAAAAAGTATTTTGAAATACAATTATCATATAAAATTACTGGGACTTGAGTGATGGCTTGGGAAGAAATGGGAGAGATCATGCTTGATGTTGACATTGAAGCTTGGAGAAGTAGACTGTTTTGATCTCATTCACAGAGATAGAAACCAGGAAAAAGCACAAACTTTTGGAGACGGTAATTGAGTTCATTTTAGTTTTTGTTAACTCTGAGGCGACTTGGAGATAGCCAGGTACTTTGAAATATGGCTCTCAATATGAAAAAAAGGCAATAGAAGTATAATTTCATAATCAAAATACTCCAGAAAATAGCATTACTCAAGACGAGATTGGCATTGTTACTATTATTTTAGGACTACAAATTAAACAACACTTTCAAACAAATAGCATGGAAAAATACTTCTATGAGAATAAAGGGGGGGAGAATCTCATGCTGAATATATAGCATGTATTCAGTAAACATCCTTTAGTTGATTAGATTTAGAGACTGCATCTTGTCTTCCTCCTTCTTGGGGGTTTTTTGAGCTAAATTGTACACTGGACAGTGCAATAATGAGAATTTACTTATATATTGTACAGTCCTTTAGGCTTACTTTTCCAGTTGCTCTTTTTGTTAAACAAAATGTAGATTTTTTTGAAGATATAACAGGATTTTTTATTTCAAGTATCAAAGTAACCACTGAAGGAAAATATCAGCTTTGATTCCTTTTTTTGTAACTAGACATTTGATGATCAATTCAAGGGTTAGGAATCAGAGACCCAGAGACCATCTACAGAAAAATTTTAAACACTGTTTCCTCAAAAAATGTCAATGTAATAACCTAGAGTGTTTATAGCAGAGAGCAGAAAACCTTTTCTAATATTCCACATAATACCTACCTTGAAGCCAGATTTTGATTATAACACCAAGATGAAACCTCAGGGTGGAAATCACAGAACTGAGACTCATTAATAATATGTATATTAAGAAAATGTAACATATATATAATGAACAATAAAAATACAATTATGAAAACTTTCAAAAAATTTTATTCCAGAAATATTCTAATATATCTAAGATGTGACCTGTATTTTTTTTTTTTTACCAATCCTTTATTATTTTACAAATAACTTGTAAATTAGTCCCTCATCATCCCAATACTGAAAGTGAAGCTATAGGGGCACTTGGGCGGCTCAGTTGGTTAATTGTCTAACTCTTGACCTCAGGTCAGGTCTCGATCTCTGGGTTGTAAGATTTCCCCTGTGGGGTGGAGGTGCTTGAGATTCTCTCCCTCTGGGCAACCCCAGTGGCTCGGCAGTTTAGTGCCGCCTTTGGCCCAGGGCGTGATCCTGAAGTCCTGGGATCGAGTCCTACATCAGGCTCCCTGCATGGAGTGCTTCTCCCTCTGCCTGTGTCTCTGCCTCTTTCTATCTCTGTCTTTCATGAAAAAAAAAAAAAAAATTCTCTCCCTCTGCTGCTCCTTACCCCTCATGCTCTCTCTAAAAAAAGAAAAAGAAAAAAGTGAAGCTCTACCTTTAAGAATATAAATGTATATCAATATAACATATTGTAATATCTGTGCATAATTTACATTTTATATTTTGAAAAATTACCAATGAACTAGGAGTATTTTCTTATTAAATAATCCATTTATCTTCATAGAAGTACAATATATGTCTATATAATTTATTTCTTAATCTTGAGAAAGTATAAAGTTATCAGATGGCAAGCAGTGATACTGTGGTATATAGAACAGTTATGAAAGATATAGTCTCCAGAACTGAACATAAGATGCTGAAACCAAAAGAATAAAATGACTAGAATATTTGTATGCAACAGTGATTAGATAAGGTGGTGGGGAGAATTTGAGGAGGAAAGACTTTAAAGCCACACTCAAGATCAAATTTTATCCTGAGGGCGTGTTTATGTACAGAGGCATCCTTCAATAAAATCGGTGTTTTTGGAAGATGATCAAGTGGCCATATGTTATAGACGTGGAGTAAGAGGAGACTGAAAACAAGCAGATCTGTAAGGGGGTTACTGTATTAATCCTAGTGAATTGAAAGTGATTGTCAAAGGGAATGGAAAGAGGCAGATTAAGGGAAACCTTTTGAATAACAAAATCACGTAATCCAGTTGCTCTGTCCAGAGAGGAAAAACATATATTTCACTGATTTTTGAACAGGAAATTGGAAGCTATGGCAACACTCCCAACTCAAAATTGTAGCGCCTATTTGGAGTATAAAACAAGATTCATTGTTACAGTTCTGAATAAGTAACCAGGGAATTAACTATACAGAAGTCACCTGCAATGTTGGAGCCTCGAGCAGAGAAAATAAGCTCTTTTCAGGATAAAAGAATAGGAGTGAATAGAAAATATTCAAGAGTACATCAAGGGAATGTCCACAGCTAGGATGACAAAAGGAGGAAGATAACCACGTGAAAGGAAAGAGAAGCAAAAACAGATGGATTTGGGTAATGGTATCATATTATACGAAGGAGTACAATGAGTATTGGAAAGGCTATTGGACTTGACAGACAAAAGTTCCTGGGTGATTTCAAGAAGGCACTTTATGGGAAATTGGAGTGAGATTGCAGATTGAGAATAATGAAACAGTAGATACCTTCATTCAACTTGAAGAGGGACTATCTCTTTATTTTTAAGATTTTATTTATTTGACAGCACAAGCAGGAGGAGCAGCAGAGGGAAAGGGAGAAGTAGGCTCCCTGCTGAGCAGGGAGCAGGGCCAGAGGGCTCCATCCCATGACTCTGGGATCATGACCCGAACCAAGGCAGATGCTTTTAACCTACTGAGCCACCCAGGAGCCCCAAAGAATGACTGTTTAAAGAAGGGAAAGAGAAGAGCTGCTGGGTAAATTAGTAAGAGGGAGGTGAGTTCTGTTTTGTTGGTTTTTTAAAGGAAACCGTAAGTTTGAAAACAGAAATTAGCCAAGAGAAAAACCTTCCCATTAGTCCACTTTTTAAGGAATTTATATTGAAATCTGATGCTTATTTTTTTTTTTACCCTTCTGCCATCCCCCTAGTAAATGGAAGACCAAAGGCAGCATTTGTGTGATGGTTAGCAGAGAAGCCAGCAGGCATGATCATACTGACTGTACGGACCTTTACATTTGTGTATTACACTTTCCAGGAAATTTAGACTCTTTCCAGTCCCTATAATCTCTTCAGCTTCTGAAATTATTGTAGCAGTTGGTTATTGAATACTTTGACATTTAGATAGCTTCCTTTATCATATATACAAATCAATATACTTGCATTTGAAGACAGTTTATAAACAAAAAGAACATTTGTGAAATTGTACATGCAGTAGAACCATGAGAGATACTTTGGGGCTTAAGTAGCATCAAACCTCTTACCACTCTTAGTTCTAATGGAAAAGGGGGTAAATTTGGTAGTTAACAGGAACACAGAAATAATTCTATAGGACGCCTGGGTGGCTCAGTGGTTGAGCACCTGCCTTCAGCTCAGGGCGTGATCCTGGGTCTGGGGATCAAGTCCCACATTAGGCTCCCTGTGAGGAGCCTGCTGCTGCTTCTATGTCTCTGCCTCTCTCTAACTGGGTCTCTCATGAATAAATAAAATCTTAAAAAAAATTCTATACAATTAGTGTGTACCTTCAGCCAAAAGACATCATCAGCTCAAGTCTCCTTGCAAAAAAGAATGCAGGGGAAAAATAACCTGGCTACTTTGTTCTATCTTCCTTTGTTCTCCTATTAGGGTTTCCTATTGGCCAAATTCAACCTGAATCCCAAGCACACGGGAACTTGAAAAATTGGTTCTTACAAATATGCCTCACGAAGCAGAGTTTAATAGGGTGCAGAGCACTGTAAGAAGGGTACTATACACCATGCACTGTCAATTTAGATGACTTCTTGGCATTTATACATTTCTACAGTTAAGAAATCTATTATGGGGTGCTGGGTGGCTCAGCCAGCTAAGTGGCTGCTTTTGGCTCAGGTCATGACCTCAGGGTCTGGCTCCCTCTAACTGGGGAGTCTGCTTCCCTTTAATCCCACACCTCCCACTTGTGCACACTCCTTCCTCGCCACAAATAAAATCTTAAGAAGAAACATATGTATGTTTATTACAGGAAAGATTTGTCTATATTGTAATAGTAAAATTATTTTCCAAGACCTTTTAATCAGGCTTTTACCACTTAGAATTTATATAAGTTATATAAGATATATTGAATGTATCCTATATGCCAAGCACATTCCAAATTTATTTATTGCCTAACTTGATTGTCATATAATTCTATTGTTATGTATCCATTGTTAGGTACTAATTGTGACAATTTTGTCCTCTGGAACTGATGGTTGAAGAGATGAACTTGTTTTTGGTTAGATTGTAAATGGGAATTTAGGATATAATGCCAGCTGTTTGACTTCAAAGCCAGATATCGATACTAATAGATGTAATATTGAAGAAATTTTTCAACAGCTATCTTATATACATTCTAAAATTATTTGCTCTGCATTTTTATGAGGAAGGTAATTCAACAAGGATAATTCAACCAAGATATGAAAAAGTATGTAACACAGATCTTGTTCTTGTGATGAATATAGTGCGTTAGAGTCAGTGTGCCCGGAAGCATTGAAGAAGTATATACACAAGAGGCATGGTAGCAATGTCATGGCCATGGTGTAATTCTATCAGCATTATATCAGAAGAACTTTCAGTGACCAAGGAAATAATTCAACTTTCATTGGTGAGGACAGCAAGCTTCAGAAAACCTGGTTTTCTGGTTTAAATATAGGTGCCTTTCCTCGTAGGACAAATAGAATATAATTAAGAACTCAAAATGCACTTGAAGTTATAAATAACACTTGAGCTTGCCAACAGACATTTGCACTTAAAAAAATCCAAAAATCATCTGGTGTTTGAATCAATTTCAGAAAGGATACTGACATCATTGATAGAGTGTCCAGCCCACCCTTGGGTCATCATGTTTTCTCCTCTCTCACTTTCATGACTCTGAGGTCACCTCTACCTAACCTAGATCAATAGGAATATAAAATGTACTCCTACTTTTAGATGTATTCCTTCATTTGTTTTTATCTTTACAAAGAAATATCTGTATTTATGCTAAATATCGCTGTTTTGGGGAAATGTCTTAAAGGTAAATCTCAAATACTGAATGTGAAAAACCTTTCTTTCCTACCACATGGGTAATGGGTTGTATGTATACTTACAGATGTTGAAGAAAAATGCAGTTCTTTTGCAATGTCCATTCTCTTAATCATTTAGGAAAACAAAGCAAAATATAGTTCCCATGGTAAACATTCAATGATAAGCAACATCTAGAAGCATTATTTATAATTAGAGATATGGAAGCAGCCCATGCATTCATCAATTAACAAATGGATAAAGAATGATACACACACACACACACACACACACACGGAATGGAATATTATTCAGCCATAAAAATAATGAAATCTTGCCATTTGCAAAGATATGCAAAGAGCTAGAGCATATAATGCTAAACAGAATAAGTCAGAAAAAGACAAATACTATGATTTTATTCATATGTGGAATTTATGAAACAAAACAAATGAGCAAAGGGAAAAAATGAGATAGAGAAAGAGAAGAGAGAAATCAGGAAACAGACTCTTAACTATAGAGAAACAAACTGTTGGTTACCAGAGGGGAGGCAGTGGGAATATGGGTTAAATAGAAGTTGGGAATTAAGGAGTTTACTTGTGGTGAGCACTGAGTGATGTATGGAGGTGTTGAATCACTATATTGTACATCTGAAACTAATATCACTGTATGTTAACTGGAATTAAAAATTAAAAAATCATAAGCAACAAAGGCAAATTCCTTGCCTTTGAAGTTCAGTCTCCTAAACTGGCTCACAGAATTACTGTGTATGTCACTATACCATGTTCTTGCTTGATTTCCCAATATTCATTTCATTATCAACGATTGGTCTAAGCCCATCTTGTCATGGCTATTTTATTATCAGTGATTAAACCTGACCCAACTAAGTTGGACACATGATATGACACTGATCAATGAGAACTAAGGAGAAATCTAGGGGCTTCTGAGAAAAGTTTACATGCTTCTGAAATGGAGAGGTGAAAAAGATGGACACATTTTCCTCAGAATGACACAAATAAAGATGTTAAGCTAGAAAGTTCTGTGAGCATCTCGCAATCAGATAAAATGGCAGTCAACAAAGTACAGGACCAGGGAGCACTTGAGAAGTGGAAACAGTGACCAAAAGACCCTGCCTAGAGCTCCATCAACTGTCTTCTCTTTTATATTTGAATTCATACATTTCCTTCTTAAGCCAATTTTTATTTTTTTTTTAAGATTCTATTTATTTGAGAGTGTGAGTGAGAAAGAGTGGTCACTCAACCTGGGGAAAGGGCAGAGGGAGATGGAGAAGCAGACCCCCCACTGAGCAGTAAGCCTAATTCCAGACTCAATCCCAGAACCGTGGGATCATGACTGTGCCCTGCTTAAGCCAATTTTAAACAATTTTCTGCTACCAGCAAATGTAGCAACAAACCAAGTACGTCTTGAGTGAGGTTGTTTCACGGATATGACAGAAAATAAATCCAACAGGTACTGTGCTCAAAGATCATATAGGGGTGCCTATACTCCACCTGTGCAGCTCTTCTGACTATATACTTTCTGTGATCCCTGTCCCTACTCAAGAATATTCTTTGTTTTTTTTTGTAAGGACTATATCTATTACAGTCTGTGCTGCAAAAATCTCTAAAAATGCTTCTTTGTCGTGTGCAGTTACTGGGGAGAATGTGAGCCAATCTGACTTTTGACAATTTCTATTTGGAGAATGCACCAAATCCCCCACGTAGCATTTCCCATAATCTCTTAAGAAAATGGAGATACACAGGGGAGATTAGAAGACAAGGACACGGTGTTCTATGAGATAGCGGAGCATATAGTTGAGAGATAAGAGGAAGAGTAAGTATATGCACACCAACAAAAAATCTGTCCGTATTTATGTGTAAATAGGAAAATAACCTTTTCTAAAAATAAATTGCCAGGAATCATAAAATCTGCACGAGGAAAAAATAAAATTCCAAGCTCAGAGTTACTGTCTGTAATATTAATCACAATAAATTAATTTCCATTGAAATATCTCCTAAGACTGTGAATGGAAATTACTTTAATGATAGAAAAAGCTGTTATTATTTTATAGGCACTATTTATATTTCAGTACCATCTGTGTATATAGCTTTCTAAAGTGATTAAAAGTTGAGTGGCTATCATTTGCCCTTGGTCTATGATTGAATTACCCTGGAAATCATTGTTAATGTTACATGGATTAAGGCTAGGATTCAATTCATAGTATTCTAACAAAAGTAGTAAACAGAAATGAGTTTTTATAATGTCAAATATATAATAAAATAAGCTACTTCACTTCTTTTATGGTTTCTTTTTATTTCCATCACATTCAAGTGGCTAATCATGCCTTTTCTATTAATAAAGTTCATTTTGAAAACATTTTGCAATCTGTTAAATAGCATAAGCTTGTTCAAGACATTTTGGTTTCAGCCTTGTTTATAGTGAAGGTTAAAAAAAAAAAAAAACTTCAAGGAAGCCCTAAAAATAATCATTCCTTAAACAGTATAAGGATAATTTTCTAGTAAAGACAGACATATTGAACAACTCTCTAAATGGTTCTTTATAAAACACAACTGAGAACACACTTAGAATAGACATGAAGACATTATTAGGGTTGTTATTGCAGTAGATTCATTTTACTAGATGAATTTGGGTTTCCTCCAACTTCTTGATTCTCTTCACTTTATTAAACTTAGAATTATGTTGTCTTCCCTTAGAACCATCCATTTTTAAGAAGATTTTATTTATTTGAGGGATAGTGAAAGAGCACAATCAGGGAGCGCAGGGGTAAGGAGAGAGGGAGAAGCAGGCTCCACGCTGAGCAGGGAGCTCTGACTGGGGGCTTGATCCCAAGAACCTGAGATCATGACCTGAGCCAAAGGCAGACACTTAACTGAGCCACCCAGGTGCCCCAGAACCATCCATCTATTAGTTTCTACACTTTGGAAGCTGAATACTCTTTGAATAACATTTGAGATATTTATGAATCACTTTTTGTGAGTAAAATACAAGATAAAGGAAATCTTGGATTCTGTCTTTGGCTTCTGTTGGTTAAATGACAATCATTTTACAAATATTTATTAAAACTACACATCAAACACAAACATTTCCTCAAGCAATATATAGTCATTTTGTGACTGGGAGAGCCATAATAGATAGTGTTATGAGAGATATACAAGTAGAAGACCTGTCCTAATATAGATTGAGTCAGGGAAAGTTTCTTTGAAGAAATGACTCTGAAGATGAAATCAGGAGGATATATTAGAATTAATCGAAAAAAAAAAACACACACACAAGGCTATTTGCAGCATAGGGAATGCTGGATATAAATTCTATAGATCTATAAGGATTTAAATCCAGATGAAAGATAGAGGCAAGAAGTGAAAATATAGATATAGACAGTTAAGACACCCACAGCTTCCCTAGCATAAAGTTACCACTTTTCCCAGTGTTTTCTGGGAGCCTTGGAAGGATGCAAAATAGTGAAATGACCTGTTCAGATTTGTGTTTTAAACATACATGTGAATAAATTTATGTAGGTAAATTGGAGAGGATTAAATACAAATCCTATTTTAGGAAACATTCTGAAAAATGTGATTGTTTTGTAGGTTGTGACCTTTGCAGTGAGATAAGAGGATGGATTAGAACAAAAATAATTATACAGGACACAAAGACTGATTCTGTGAAAGAAATAGGTGGGAATAAGGGTCGGTTGAGGGATATAAAAATGGCACCAAGGTTTGAGAGTAGGGATAATGGATATATAATGATGGCCTTCTTTTAGGTAAGTTTTTTTTTTAAAAAAGATTTATTTATTCATGAGAGAGAGAGAGAGAGGCAGAGACACAGGCAGAGGGAGAAGCAGGCTCCATGCAGGGAGCCCAACGTGGGACTCGATCCCAGGACTCCAGGACCACACCCTGGGCCAAAGGCAGGTGCTAAACCATTGAGCCACCCAGGGATCCCCTCTTTTAGGTAAGTTTTAAGTAAATTTCAAAACACTAAAAACCAATGTTAAAAAAAAAAAAAAGTCTGAGTCTTACGGTCTTAATAAATAAATGATATCCTGAAACGTTAGAAAGATATTTGTTTGACTCAATTATTCAGATAACATAGTCAATGAAATGAAAGTTAGCATTTAAAGATCTCTCAAAATTGAACATTAATATTGTCGAAATAAAGCTTGATGTGGAATCTGCATCTCTGAAACCTGGTATTTCCCTGACCAACCATCAGGTAATACTGTCTAATAAGAAGTCACATGTACTAAGATTACATCACCCAAAAAGGACGCCTTATTTTCTGTATTTGAAACCAGTCTGGTTGTGATGGAGATTTGGATTTCTAAAATCCTCCCAAAGCCGCGTCCTGGCACGCTCTTTGCCATGGGATGCTCGTGCCTTAGGCAATGTGCCATCTTTAGAGCTTTAGCACACAGGAAGCAGTTTTTCATAACTAATCCCCACCATTCTGTACTTTCCTTTTCATGTTGTAATAAAAAAATAGCATTTAGCTAAAGCTTTTTCTCATTTGGCTTTTGGAGCTATAGTCTTAAGAGGAATAAGAGGAGGTGTGTGTGTTTCATGTGTGTGGGCAATGGACCTATGTAAGGTGCTTATCAATTGGATTTCGTCTTTTAAACTAAATTCAAAGGCCTTCCATGTTCATTATCTCTGCTGGATGTCTGTAGGTGGACTAAGTACGACAATGGTACAAATTTTCCAACCCTCCCTGTAGTCACACATTTTGCCATAAGACTTTGTGATTCCTTCCCTTACAGACTAGAGTTTATGTCCCTGGTCCTTGAATCTGGGCTGTGCCTTTTTTGGCCAGCAGATTGCAGCAGAAGTGACTGTGTACCAGTTCAGGGACTAAGACTTAAGAATCTTCGCACACTTTTATTCTCCCTTTTATGCGTCAGCCTTTACTATAAGAATAACGTTGATGGAGGATGAGAGAGATGTGAGCACAAGGATGGGAGCTGATTTGCCACAGTCAGTGGAAGACAAATTCCAAATATGTGAATGAGTCCAGGCAAAATGAGCAGAGTTGCAAATCTTCCCACAGTTAACTACAGATGCATGAAGAATCCCAGATAAGACCAGAAGACTGGCTAGCATGGTGCTGACTTGTAAGCAATAAGGCACAGATACCATTTTAAGCTATCAAGTTTTGAGGTGGTTTGTAAGGTAGCAATAGCTGACTGATAAAAATTATTTATGGACCAAAAGTGTAGATGTATGATCTCAGCACCTTCACAAAGGAGGTTATGACTGTGATTTTATAGGCTGGTTGTATCCTAAACAATGTTTCAGATTCCATGAATCATAACTTCTTGGTTTACTTGGTTGCTCCTAGTTGTAGCGCTTATAATGGACTCACGTTTTTCTGCTGGTGGGTTATATCTAGCAATCCAAGCCAATTTATAATTCTGTAATGATAAAGTCCTTTGCTTTAACTGTTAATGGGACAATATTAAATGTACTTACATAAGCTTATTTTAATTACAATCTTTTATGCTATTGGGGAAAAGAGAAGCATATGCTTTTGCCAAAGTATTGACTAACAGGCTCATGCATCACTTCTATCCATTATTAATGTTCTTTAGCCAAATAAACTCAGACATTTTTCTCCTTAAACTATTTCTAAACTCTCTTCTAGACTTCCTTTCTGTTTTATGATATTAAGAAGGTCAAATATCCGATAGAATATCAAGATATCCATGCCCTGTTGGAACCTTCATCTATCTTCCTCAACAAAGCGATTCCCTCTGTGGACTACATAAAACAATCTTAATTCAGTGCAACGTTTCCTTATTTCAAAAGCTATGATCTGCATGTGTGTATGTCTTCCAAAAATATGCCTGACAACGTATTATAATTAATACTTTTTACCTACATTACCTGTTAAGATGTTTTCTGTATATCTAGTAACACATTTCTAATGTTTAAAAATACTTCCTGTTGCTTGTCTACTTTGTTTTTCTTAATTTAATCAAAAGTTCTAGCAATTAATAGTCATTAGCTGATATAAAACCTGAATACATCTTTTCCGTATAGCATGAACAAACTCACAATTTTTCCCAATTAAATTCACTAACCACATTAGAGTTTTTCTATCTACCAAGTAGACTTGGTCAAGCTGACTTCAAGAAGAGTAGAAGAAATATTTTGATGTTGGGGGGCAGGGAAGAGAGGGAAAGAATGATATATATAAAAAGAACTATCAAAGATCACACTGAGAAGAAAAAAAATCATACTGAGGTAATTACCATGAGGGAAACGTTCCAAATTGCTGGCTCCCAAGATGAATTTTATCTGAAGAAATGTTTTATTTGGCATGCACAGTCTTTAAAACAAACTTGAGTTAACTGCCACATCTAAGAATTGGAGGAGGGATCCCTGGGTGGCGCAGCGGTTTGGCGCCTGCCTTTGGCCCAGGGCGCGATCCTGGAGACCCGGGATCGAATCCCACATCAGGCTCCCGGTGCATGGAGCCTGCTTCTCCCTCTGCCTGTGTCTCTGCCTCTCTCTCTCTCTGTGACTATCATAAAAAAAAAAAAAAAAAAATTAAAAAAAAAAAAAAAGAATTGGAGGATTTTTCCAAAATAATTTTAAACCCCAGCCCCTTGAAAAATTAGGAAATACTCTGCACTAGGCCTTTGTGTTTAAATAAATAAATAAAATAAATCTATAGTGGCCTAACTATAGGATGGTGGATGAACGTTCCAAATCCATCAATATCAAGTATTCTATTGCTTATAGCATTTGGCTAAAACAAAAAAGAAGAAAAAAAAAAAACCCCAACACAGAAACCCTTCCCCCCAAAACTTACAAATTCCTTTTTTAAAAGCTGATGTTTTGGGGATCCCTGGGTGGCGCAGTGGTTTGGCGCTTGCCTTTGGCCCAGGGCGTGATCCTGGAGACCTGGGATCGAATCCCACGTCGGGCTCCCGGTGCATGGAGCCTGCTTCTCCCTCTGCCTGTGTCTCTGCCTCTCTCTCTCTCTGTGACTATCATAAATAAATAAAAATTTAAAAAAATAAATTAATTAATTAAAAGCTGATGTTTTATTCTTTTGGGAAACAAAGGAGAAAGAAAGTGATAACTACTTAAATGGCTTGCTTAACTCCTTTGCTTGCCTGGCTCCTTTAGTCCTTTAAGTTTCAATCCTTAATTTAAGGTTTTTGTAAAGATTGATAGTCAACACTTCTAGGTCACAGGTGGCAGAAACCAACTCAATTTTTCATAAACAAATGAAAAGTAAGCAGTTATTGGCCTACTTACTCCAGGGAGACAAAACGATGTAATCAGAAATCTACTTCTCTTTTCAATCTTCTAATGCCATTATGCTCTCTGTGGGCCACATTCTCAGTCTGAGTTTAGCAGTGGGATGACAGAAGCCACTGGTCCCTCCAGGCTAACACAGTCTTCAATGCCCATAATTCTAGATAAAGGGGGAGTATCTCAACAATTCTAATGTAACATCTTGGTGGGCTTTTATTGGCCTGTGTAAGATCACGTGCCTAACCTATGCAAGCACTCTTCCTAGAGGAGGTGTGGTGGTCTCATCAACCAGGTCCCGGTCCTAGATCATCTCGACTCTGGCACGAACAAGAAGAGTTAACTTGATCTAAAACTCCTGGAACAATATGTCAATGATAAGAATTTTGTGAACAGAAGAAGGGAAAAGAGATCTAGGTCAGGCAAAATGACAGTTGTTCAACAACAATTACAAATTTAAGATAAAACACAAGGGAACTACACAGTTTCTTGGAGATGTGTATTTACTTGAGCTACTATGAGTTGATAAAATAGGAAAGTTACATATATTCCCCCCAAATCTATCAAGTATATATAAATATATATCTTGATAACAGGGGTCACTGAAGAATGTAGAGAAACAGATGTTATTAAGAAAGTTAAGGCACATTGTAAAAGAAAAAGAAGAGATTATAGCTATCATTACTAGCTGTGTTAACCTTAAATCCATCATTTGTTCCTCTTTTACAATTTTAAAAGATATTAAAATTATGACAAATATATAATAGAAATAGACAAATATACATACACCTTAAAGAAAAATAATATAACAAGCACCCCTGTTACTGCCACTCAATTTAACAATGAAAATATTGCCGTCCACTTAGGACTTCTGAGATGATCTTCTTTTACTCCATCTCCTTCCATTTCTCCCAGTAAGAGCATTCCCCTGCATTTTGTGTTACTTCATTTTCCGATTTCTTTTTATGACATATATATCCCCCAAAAAAGTCATTTACCTTTGCCTGTTTTTAAAACTTATAACTGGAATCACAGTGTAGGTTTATCTCAGTGACTTATTTTGCTCAACATTATAAATGTAATAGTCATTAATGCTGATACACACAGCTGTTATTAGGGTGAATAGAAATTTCGTACTGCAAGATCTTCCTCAAAAATTGAATATTTATTATAAATTAAAAATCCTTATTTTTGTTAATGCCTTTACTTATATCTTGTTTTCTCAGTAAGTTGTATAACAACTCTATTATTTTAGGGAAGTATTTTCTTGGATTTTTCTCTATTCTTTTACTTTCTATATTTACTTTTACATTGAGTCTGAACAATCTTTGGTCTTTTCACTAGAGGATTTAGGCTAGTTATAGTGATTTCTGATGTAGCTTGATTTATTTTTACATATTGTTTTCTTGCTGATGCTAGCATTTTTTCTTTGTGGCCTTTTTTTTGCAACTGATTTTGTCTTATGATACATTATTTTTTCCTGCTACTAGTTGTGAAATATTTACTTTTCTAACGCTATAGGGTTTATCTGGAATTTAAAATATTTATACTTTCAATATTCTAAATTTAATCAATATCATTCTTTCAAGACAATGTAAGACCCACAGATTAATATACTCTTCTCTTGGTAAGTTATTATTCTGCTGTATTATAATTCTACATATTTAACTCCATTAAACATTATATTATCTGTTTCAATATTTGCTTAAATTTATTCACATATTTATCACTTCCTGTGCTTTTTTTCTTTCATTCATTCCAACCGCTTTGAGACATTTTATTTGCATAGAGAATATCCTGTAGACTTCAGTGCAATTTTGCCTGTGATAATTTCTCATAGTTTTGTCTGAAAGTGTCTTTGTTTTGCCTTCATTCTTGAAAATAAGTTTTCTCTTGATAGAATTTCTAAGGCTACCTTCTATTTCCTTTCAGTCTGTTAAAGTTATCATTCCATTGCACTCTGGCTTCTGCTAGTATATCTATTCCCCTCTCTTTTTTACATTCTCTGTTTGCCATTGGTTTTCCACAATTTTACTATGATGAATCCAGGTGTGAGTCTTTTGTGTTTATCTTACACTGGATTGTTTGGACTTGGTAAAATTTTATCAATTTTAGAATGTTCTCAGACTCTAACCCATTCCTTTTCCCCTCCTTCTAGAGCTCTGATTTAGACATGTTTTATTTGATTCCTATATTTCATTCTTTCTCTACATATTGTCTAGTTTGTTCTGACTTATTTTCTTTATCTGTGTCTAATCCACTGAGTTCTTATTATATTTTCAGAAATTTCTATCTGTTGTTTCTCCAGATTTAAATCATTCTTGTAGTGTTCTATTCCTTACAGATAATTGTCAATCTTGCCTTTTATATATGTATACAGCTTAATATCACTGTTAATTTATAATCTACACTTGAAAATATCAACTCATTGTGGGTCATTTTCTGTATTCTGTATAAGCTGGTTCTTGAATATGCTTGTCTCTTTTCATGGTCAGTTTATTTCAACTGGGAGCTTTTTTTTTGCTTGGAAAATGGTGGGAATTCTCTGTGACTCAGATGAAGTGAAAAACTTTCAGGGAAAATTTGCTTTTGCTAAGTTACTAGGGGCAATTGAAACTTGAAATCTTTTTGACTACTTAGGTGATGTGAATTTGAGAAGGCTTAAATGTGGTTTCAATTTCTAAGGGATGGTTTTTGTCATAAGTTGTTAAAGCTATAGTGGAGCAAGGGAGAGGAGTGTATAAGATCTGCAACAAACTGTATTTCACTCCGCTATCTAATAAAATAATATGTGACCAAACAGAGTTAGTTTTTTCAAGTTAGTTATATTTATTATGGAATTATTCTATATAACAAGACTATCCAATACAAACCTATCTCATTCATTTAAATTAGGCCTTCCTATCAATGCATATATATGTTTCATTGGGGTAAGGGTAAAACACCTTATCCAGATGGGGTATCTCTAACGGTCCATTAGTCAACTAGCAGATAAAAAATTTTCCTTGCTTTCACTTGCATGCATGTTCTCTCTCTCTCACTCAACTCTCTCTTAATCCTCTCTCTAAATCTGTCTCCCCCACTCCAAGTTCTTGCCCAAAACTTATCATTGTGGTATGGACTTCTTAATAAATTGGCAGAGGGAGGTTCAGACTGGTTGAAGATGTGAATCTCTACTCTTGAGAAAGTGAAGAAATCCTTGCCATGGGAACAGGTATTATTAAGCCATGAAGGTTTGGGGTTTATATACTTAGTGAACCATAATAAGGTGGTCCTAATTATAATATGTGCACTATGATAAACCAGCTATTCCCACACAACTGGCTGTGAAATTCACCTGTATCTAAATTAGACAACTCTAAAGTGTTGATTCTTCTTGTGATTTAAGTACATCTGGCTCTGGTACCCTAGCCATCTGGCTCCAGTTTTATGTATATGCAAATTAAGCAACCATAGTAGGATGATGTTGATTAGATATGATGTCTTTCCCTAGTGGCAGTCAGCACTTTTGTGTTTGTATTGATAGAGTATTGTAGTCACAACTGAGACAGATTTATTATACATACTACATACTTGCAAATTCGCTATTGCCAAATCACTTAGTCTCTTGGGAATGGGGAGTAGAGAAAGGTTTACTGTTGACTCACCTTTACATTGAGCTTTTGGAGTCCTAGCTTTCTTGATGGAAGGATGAAGATGGTCTCCTGTTAGACTCTCAATCATGGGAATGCTGAGGGATTTGGGTTCTGTTTCTACACCTTATAAGATCAGAAAATATCAGTACAATATCCAGTACATTTGCCAACATTGGCAAATGTCTTTAGGGGAAAAGTGAGCATATGAGCTCTGTTTAACTTTCTGGGTAATTCCATCCCAGGATTTTGATCCTTAATTCATTTTACCTTAATTCATTGAAGGCTTTAAAATAATTTCTTAAAAATATTTTAATTAGCATTGTAACTGATGTCAGAGGGAGGATTCTGAATAGGAAGTCTGAAGTTTGCCAAGAACAGGATGATACTTTATCACATTGTCAATATCTGGGAGTAGAATGGATTGGTAGATCTCCAACTGTTCAATTGTGTGACTCAGTGATTGAGTAGAGTCCAAATCTTTGCTACTTCCTCCCTGCTCTTAGCTCCACTAAAGAGAATTCAGAATTTCTTCCTTTGTTCTAGGTGTAAGAAGCAAAAACTATATGTTGACACTCTTGCTTGATAGCTTAGAAATTTCCCATTATCATATTTTACTGTAAGAATCCCTATACTTCAAAGATTATTTTCTCTACAAGTAAACTTACGTGACAGAATATGGGTGGCATTTGGCTGATGAAAATTAGCCTCAAAGATTTGTTCCCAAAATGAGACAAGTCTTACAGTACTAACTTCAAAATCATCATCTATTTTTTTCTGGTTTTCAATTTTAAATATGCATAATAGTTTATGATACTTAAGCCACATTCAGTTCTTCTTTAGAATGAATTCTATATGTTAATTATAAGATTAATTTTTGCTGATTATTCTAGAAGTTTCTATGGTGCATGTGTTGTATATTGGGTTGGGGTAGTGAACATGAACCAACTTCAAATCAAGGTTATTTGATACCAAAAAAAAAAAAAAGGTTATTTGATACATTTTATGAACATGCCTCTGATATTGAATACATGAGGCAGTTTTATGTACTAATGTGCAATTTAATGATGTTTTGCATTAATATTCTATATTATAATAATATTGGACCCTGTTTGACAGCTTTTGCCATAAAAAGGCTCTGTAACCAATAACTTTTGATTTTCAGTGGCTTATGTAACTATGGATTTATTTCTCACTCACATTTTATGTCACTGCCTGTGGGTTAGATGCTGACTCGTATCCAAGTACAATGTCAGATGTAGGTCTGCTCCAGTGTGTCCTCTCATTCCAAGGCCAGCATGATGCAGCACCCCATCTGGGATGTGATGTTTTCATGGGAAAGTACAGGAACACAAAAACCGGGACAGAAATTTAACATGCCTCTCACAGCCTTTATTCAAAATTGGCACCTTGTCACTTCTGTCCATATTCTACTGGCCAAACAAATCTAATGACCAAGTCGCACATCATTTGGTTGGAAGGATATTTTTTTCATGAAGAATAGGAGAATGAATATTGGCAAAAAATAAAATCTGTCTCAAAGGCACTTTGGCTGTGGTTTGTTTTTTAATTGTTCAATATTTTTAAGAGACAAAATAGAAAATAACATTAAAACCAATGTACTATCCACTGATAGTGGATATTTAGCAAAACAATATTTTTCCATCTGCCACAGAAATTATTTTTTTAATAAATCAAGCATTCCAGAGACAGTTGAAACTATTTAATTCTTTACTATTCATTCCATTGTCATCTCTACTTTCCCATAGTGAATCATACTCTTGAAATTAATGTTTCACTTTTTCATGCATGTGTACTCATTGATCAGATAGGAGTATGTACTTAAAACATTTTACACCTCTACTTTTCTTATCTTTATAGAAATATATTTTTAGTATTCTACAAATTCTTTTATCCTAAAATATTTTTCTGTATACAGTTAAGTTTCATTCATTTTAGCTGCTATGTACTATTCTATTGTATGAATAAGTGCCAATTATTTAATCCATTTACACATTGAACATTTTTTTTAAATTTCCATTAAAAAATGATTTTGGTTGACTCGCTTTATATTTGCTATTATAAATGTTATCATAAACGTTTTTGTGCATGTCTCCTGGTATAATTACACATTATTAAAATATTGTACTTCAAATTGATAAGTCAGAGTATGTACATCTTGAACTTATTGCTAAGTTATTTTTTAATGGCTCTATCCATTTGTTTCCACCAGTTTATTAGAATTTTTGTCATATTCTGAACATTATTTTTTTATAAATAGACTTTTAAAAAGATTTTATTTATTCTGAGAGAAAGAGAGGTAGAGACATAAGCAGAGGAAGAAGCAGGCTCCCTGGAGGATACTAATGGTGGGACTCAATCCCAAGACCCCAGGATCATGACCTGAGCCAAAAGGAGACCCTCAACTACAGAGACACACAGGTGCCCCTATCAACTTTTAATACTTTTGAAAATTTTGGTTAGTTAATACTATCAAAATATTTTAATTATTTTCCTTGACCAAAAGTGAGGTAGTGAGGTACATATTTTCAATATGTATTAGGATTTTAGACTTCCTTATCTATGAACTGTTTGTTAAATAATTTGGGTATTTTGAGTTTGTGTGAGCACATGCATATACACAGATATTTGTGTTTGATTTCTTTTCTTTTTTTTTTTTTTTTTAATTTATGATAGTCACAGAGAGAGAGAGAGAGAGAGAGAGAGAGAGAGAGGCAGAGACACAGGCAGAGGAAGAAGCAGGCTCCATGCACCGGGAGCCCGACGTGGGATTCGATCCCGGGTCTCCAGGATCGCGCCCTGGGCCAAAGGCAGGCGCCAAACCGCTGCGCCACCCAGGGATCCCTTGTGTTTGATTTCTATTATAAATGAGATATATTTTTTTAAATTTGAGAGAAAGAGCATGAATGAGCAGTGGAGGGGTGGAGGTGGAGAGGGAGGAGCAGGGCTTGATGGCAGTACCCTGAAGTCATAACCTGAGCCGAAGGCAGCCATTTAACCAACTGAGCTACTCAGGTGCCCCTATTTAATTAGTCTTACTCTGTTATAGGACATTCTTTTTCCTGTCCCTGTATTCAACAATCTTACTGAACTAAATTTTTTATTGTTTTTCTTAGATTCTTTTGTTTTATGTATATTTACATTATTCCAAATAAAGATAGCTTTTTCTTTTCCCTTCCAATTCTTATAATTTTATTTTTCTTTACCAACTTGGCTAGAACTTTTTAAAATTAAATTCAATTAGCCAACATATAGTACATACTTACTTTCCAGTGTAGTGTTCAATAATTCATCAGTTGTGTATAACATTCAGTACTCATCATGTGCCCTATTTAAGGCTAGAACTTCTAATATAAAGTTTAATAAAAGGGGGTGATTTATCCAGAATTTAAATAGCTGGCTTCTAAAATTTTATCATTAAGTAAGATGGAAATAACAATTGTATTTTAAGCCCAGACCTGTCCTATTGGCTTTCCATTTTTATAGTTTATTCTTCATTGTTATGTGTCTGGTGCAGATTATTTCTGATTAAATATTAATTTGCTGTACAATATTGAAAAAATAAATTTTATGAAACATACCATCTTTTACCATTCCATAATTAATGCCAAACATAAAATAGCCACTTCTGCAGTAATATTTTTGAACATTTATTTTTGAATACTTACCATGACTCAAACATGGTCTTCTTCTCAAAGAACTTAGGCTATTATTGAAAAAAAGAATTGAAAATAATTGGGAGAGTGTGCCGGAAAAAGTAGGGGTGGAATTAAAATCCTTAAATAACAGAAGATGTACCTAGTCTTCCAAGGTTGAGGGGAAAGGCAGTGAGGGTAGGTACAGTTTAGAGGACAGCAATTTAAGTGCAATTGAATAGCCATAGTTCTAAGAGGTGAGGCACTATAGAGAATTTGTGGAGATAAGAAATTTTTATCTAGAAGACATAAAATTCATGTGCTAAAAATGATTTTTTGAAAGGTGAATGCCCAGTTGCTAATAATACTTGAGTTCTAGTATTTGAGAGGTGCTGGGCTTAGCAAATATCATAGAATCGGTGATCACGGTGCCTCCAGTCTCCAGGATTGTAATATAGTTCTATAACATCATTCAGAGCCCATATTTAGAAGTGAAAAAATAGAATCATCTAAGTTAGAAAACATAGTCTTCTGTCTTACAAGACCAGGATATAGAATGTTAAGAGTGGAAATAGTGTTGCATTTTATTGTCTAGGAAAGAAAATGAAGGTATGGGCCTGGTGAGCAAGAAGAAATTGATATTCACTCCCCTTTCTATTCTCTATGCTTGATTTTGTGTGTTTTGAGATCAGAGTTTAGTTTGCTATGTATCCATAGTACTCTCTCTGCCAGGATTCAGTAAGTGTTTGTTGAGTTGAATTTAATTTGTATAAGGATAATTTGATTGAAAAAAATAGGCAAAAAAGGGGGCACCTAGGTGGCTCAGTCAGTTAAGTGATTGACTCTTGGTTTTGGTTCAGGTCATAATCTTGTGGGTTGTGGGACTAAGCCCAGTGTCAGGCTCCCAGCTCAGTGGGGTATCGGCTTAAAGATTCTCTACCTCTGTGACCGCCCCCCTTCATGGCTGCACTTTTTCTCTCTAAAATAAATGCATTAAAAAAAAGTGTCTCTTTGAACACTGAAAATGGGCTTAACTGTAGTATCCAGATTATCTTTTATAACCAGATATTTATGAGGCAGTGAAAATTGCCTTTTGAAATGAGTCACAGTGATTTCTATTTCTGGGCTGAAGTCCACTGACAGCCTAGAATTTCTCACCTTGATTTCTCCCAAACCAAGTATTTTAAACTGTTTTTGATTTTTTTTTAATAAAGGCATCAAAAGTAGAAGCACACAAAAGTAGCTAACATACAGAGTGGCATGGTACATTTGTATTAATCTTTTTCATGTGTGAAATGTAGTAAAGGTAGGAAGAAAGAATAGTCACTGATAATGTTTAAAGAAAACCAAGTGAGAAACCTTGGTGTGAAAGCATTTAAAATTCCTAAATATAAAAGCAACATAATAATCCATCACAAAGTTTAGTTTCTTTTTGTTCTCTTTCTCCTTTCAAATACAGCACGTGACATTTTGTTCTGCAATAACATGAAGCTTAAAAGAAATATAGTGCTTGAAGCAAAGCTTTAAATCTGTGTTTGCTATGACTTTTTGGGGGGAGGTGGCATATTTTAGTGACATTTTACAATATAGCTAAAATTAATGTTTTCCTAATGTCCCGAAAAATAAATGGATCTATCAAAAGGGAACTCATAGCATTAGTAATTTTGCAATTTAAAAAATGAATTATAATTCTAATGATTGTAATGTTAAAGGAATTGATACAAGTTTATTTTTTTATCTGATTAATTTTAAACCATCAAATTTTATTGGCAGAATTCTGTAATTGTATAATTGCAAAGAATATGTAAGTTTGTACATTAAGGGTTAGAAATGTTCTGGAAAAGCTATAGTATATTTTTCTCTCCAACATATTTTATTTTTATTTTTCTGGTAGCAAATTTTTATCTCAAAATGTGTGTTATAAAATATGAGAAATAACATTCATTATATGTTCTTGTGTATATATACTTTAAAGATAAATTTTATGGAATTCTTAGGTATTAAATATAAAAGAGTTCTTAGAGGTCATCTAAAACAACCCCTTTCTAACTAAAGAAAGGCTCAGAAAGAAAATATCCCTTATAAACTGATTTGTCTTAAAAATATTTAAAATTTCTGCATATACATTTAAAAACTAGCTGATATACATTATTTTCTGAAATAAAAACTGTTCTAAAAGAAAACACATGCAAATTGAAAAATGAATGAATACAAAATTAAGTAACTCCTATCATTGTAACAGAACAAATAATATTGTGTTGATTCTGACCAATTTGGTGTTCTGTCTTTGGTGTGTCCAATGAGTTAAGTTGGTTTAAAAATATTGACTTGAGTCCCAAATAATTCTATTGGGCATTACTGGATTAGCACTCATATTTTGAAGAATTCTTTCTAACTTAATTGAGGAAGGCAGTATTGACTATAAGTGGACTTGGTTCTAAGCGTTGTTTTATCCCTTAGCTGAAGTTTCATTTCAGGATATCACTTAAATTTATCTAACTTTCAATATTCAGTTTTGCAATGAAATGCATCTCATGACTTTTGGGAAATTGCCAGTTTTGTCAATACCTTCCTCCCCTGCCTGCCTTTGTTTTCCTAGTCCATTTATAACTGTGATTTTTTTTTTATTTGACTTTTAGAGAGGTGTTATCAAGAGAGGGATTGATATGGTCAGAAGAGTAGAAGGACACAATTTATACAATAGTCCTACCCACCACCAGGTTTTTTAGGCAGGTTTTTGAATGGGAGAAAAGGGGATTAAGAATGTTTAGAGGCAGAACTTAATAGAACATTAAAAACTTTGCTAGATCTAGGCACAGAGAAGCTTGGGGCCCATGAGGAGCATGGACACAGAGGAGACCTTCCCGCTCTACTTTTGCATGCATGTCACTCTTTTGATACCTCAAAGAATAGAAATCTGGGGACTACTGATCCCAACAACCATAGTCTAGATGTCAGAATTCTCCTAATGTGCCCTGATGGTAATGAAGCTTCTTTAGCAAGCACCTCAGGTAGCAGATACGAATAAGTGAGACCATAGATGGAGGAACCATCTCAGGACAAAATCCGAGTTGTGATATGAAGGACTGGGGAGGTTTGTAGGTTCATGTGTGGCATCTATTAGGGCCATCCAAAAGTGGATTTGGGTACTCGAATGCATAGAAATCTCTCTCTGCTTCAAGTCCTGGTTGCATGTATGGTCAGAAGCCTGCCTTTCAGCATATCATATATGGTAATCTCCATTCAACAAGAATGTTAGCATATGGAAAGCAGATAATTTCTTACACTTTTATGTCCTTTAGTATTTAGGAAAGGGAGAGACAAAAGCTATGTAACTTATATAGAATTATGGGTATATTTTAAGGTGACAACAATAAAGATAATTTATTTTCACAGATGTGATACAGTGACAAAGCCATTCCACATGCATTAGCTTCTGATTATTTTATTAACTTGAGGAGAAAGTTCAAAAAGGGGAATATATAGAAAGGTGTTTGCAAAGAGAACAAAGCATTTGTGCCTTAATCTAAAAATAATTACATGCTTGGCTCAATCTGGCTGAGAATATCTGCTCTTTCTAAATTTGTCTTGGCAATAGTGTGAGAAAAAGAAAGACCCTAAAAGACAGATGTTTGAGATAGAAGTAGAAATATTTCTGGGCTAAGAAAGAGATGATTTAGGCACTATTTAGCTCTGCACTTAGCTGTTCTTAGATCCCTGACAATTTGCTGTCTCTTTTCATGTAAGATTTTGTTTTCATTTATAATTCATTCTTAATTTGAGTAATGATTAGCTCTGACATGGATTATGGATGTGGTTGATAGATTAATGAAGCTTTAGGGCTCTAATTTTGGCTGTGGCCTGAACGTTCTGCTTCATATTAGACTAACTCCAATTGCAAAGTGACCAAACTATACGTGGGGGAAGTGAGTATACTATATGACAAGAAATAATAAATAGATAATAAAAGTATGTTTTAAAAATGCTTATACCCCCCTAGATAACAAAAATCTATCTTTACTTTCAGTTTTTCTGAATTAAAGTTTAGAACAAGCAAAATGGATTTATATGATATAAATCCCTCCAAGCAACTCCTTGTCAGACACCTAGGATTACATTTATATTTTATGTATTATCTTTCTACAGTTCCAATTTTCGAAAATATAAATGTAAAGCATACATGCATATATGGATCAGTTTAGATGTTTAGATGCACTTTTTTTTTTACTTATCCCAATATTTTTTAGAAAATGGAGAATAATCTGTTCCACACCTTCATGATATGACATAGTAGGAATCTTTCTAAAGCTTGTTATAATGTCTCTGAACTAATATGTTTGAAAAACTAATTATCATTAGCTAACTCTTATGATAAATTTTGAGATTATTTTAATGCTGAAGTAAACAATAGAACAATCCCATTTCAAAGTTGCAAGAAACCTAAAGTTACCTAGTCTAGCCCCATCATTTGCAGCTGAATCTGGAAGCCCACCATTATGTAACCTACCTGTAATGATACAGCTAATAGCAGTGCAGAGAATGGGAACTTTTGTCCTTCCTAGTCCGATATTCCTTTCATTAACCAACACCATAGACATTTTGCTCTGAGTTGAACTTATTTTCTGTTGCCCTATTCATTTTCTCATGTAAGTCAGCATCACCTAAATAGTTTCTTTTAAAAAGTCTTCAGCTAATGGGCATCTAAGTAAAGGCAGTATAGCCGAAGGTAGTTAGTGTAGGTAATCTTAAGTCAAATGTACATGACTATCATTTTTATTATTGAACACTTACTGTAGGCCACCCAGCTTCATAAAGACTTATAACTTTACCCTTCTGTTTTCACTTATTCCTCACTATAGGCCCATGAAATTAGTTCTATATTATCGCCTTTTTTAGACTAAAAGAAAATGAGAGTGGCTGAGAGAAGTTAAGTGGTTTGTCCAAAGTTACAGTTAGTAAATGGGAAGATGAGGTGGTGGTTAGCAAAGCCAGTCACTCCCACCAGAGTTGAAGTTTGCCTTCTTTAGCTAGTTTTCTCATCAAGCCACATACCACCTCCTTTACACCCTGGATTGATCTCAACTGGCTCCCTCAACTCTCTTCCAGCCCAGCCCTATACAAGGTATACTTGGGTGGCAGCTAATGCCATATTATTGAGACCTATTTGGGAATAACATGTAACTGTTACAGTTTGAATATTATTGTTATATAATATTACATTTTAAAATATATTCATGAATTTTTATTATTTTAAACAAAATTTGCTCACCTGGTTCAATGTACAGGAAATTTAAAACACTTTATAAACTGGTTATTGACTTCTTGGACCTCACAGAGCTCTTACAAAACACCATTTAAATAAACTAAGTGTAAATATAGTGGAAACATATGAATTAAATTTCCCTTGAAAGGCATTGGGCTTAGAAAGAGGGAGAAAGAGTGCTTGGCCAAGGCATTTTATGTTTTGCCAAACCCCAAATGTTTGAAAAATAGTTTTAAAACATTTTATTGAATCGAAATGCTACTGAGTATACACATTCCTTAAAAATCTGTGTTTACTTATTGAATCATAAGCCATATTGTATTGGTACAAATTAAGTGATTATGAGGCAATGTGTCAAACTATTCAGAGCATTAATGTAAACTGTTTGATAATTTAGCAGTGGTCAGGGATTGACAGAGCTAAACAAAATGTTCCCTGTTGAAGCTAATAGCCACAGAACAGCACAGGCATAGAATTATTTTTTCCAGATAAATATCATAGATAATTATTTCAGAAAACAAAAACTTGTTCTCAAATTTAATGAATTAGTATGCATTAAAATGACTTAATAGCTTGAATTGACTAAAGGGTAAAGGAAACAATTTTGAGAATGTGACCTGGTCACAATGCAACATCGATCTGTGTTTGTGTGTGTGTGTAATTAGAACCAAACAAATTTTAATACAAATAATAAGCAGTTCTCTACTTCCTTCAGCATGTAAGTCTCAATTTATATGAACCCTAATGGGAAAAGATTTATGAAATTAGCTCCTGTAACAATGGGTGGATATTACCTACTCAATTCACTCTTCTACCAAGTGATCCATTAGAGATTGATTCCTTTGCACCTGAATGGATTTATTGTCTTCTTGTGTCCACGTTTAAAGCAGAAATACCACAAAGTGATAGGTCAATGCCGTCTAGTTTCTCAGTAAGAATTGTTTGAAGCTATTGGTGGATTGACAGCTGGCTGAAAACAAGGCTTTGTGGGAATAGGCTTTAGCTTAAGAGTCAGATGGGAAAAGTCTGAGACGTCGAAAGACTCCCAGTGTAAATGGTCTGCAGTATGAAAAAAAAAAAAAAAAAAAAAAAACACCTTACTTGGCTCTTTTAGTTAGAAATCTATCAAAAAGTTCTCCATGTATGACTCTTGGCTCTTTATGGAACACAGTACTTTCCCATGACTACATCAGGGTACATGCTAAAATACTCTGTTCCCAATTCTGCTCTTAGTCAGCAATTTCATTCTTCTTTCACTTTTCAGACTAAATGTTTCTGTCCCAAGGAAATATTTGGTAATATTCTATTTAAAGTAGGTCCTCAATGGTTTCAGGTATCTTCTATCTTAGCCTACATTTTGTTTCTTTATGGCATTTACTAGAATTTTGAAATATTTTCTGTTCAAGAATTTTAAATTTATCTCCTCCACTGGAGGAACTCTATGGGGAAGGGTAATGCCAGCCAAATTTACAGCTGTCTCTCTAGCATTGTGCTCAACATTGAACCAAAATACCTTTGAATGCATGAGTAAAAGTTTGATGGCAGAAAGATGAGAAAGCTCACATGTGGTATAGCTCCATTCTATCTAGCAATAGCAGGCATCTTGCTAAAACTGAAGCAAATTATGGTGTTCCTACCAAGTGGGAAGTTAACACATTTAGATGAACTGAGCCAGTGGTTGTTGATGGGATACTATATTTCTTCACTCAGGGTATGAGGTTGAATAAATCTACTCCTGGAAAGCATTTCCAGAAGGCTGAGAGATTCTCCATTAAATTCTTGATTTTTGATGACGCCTGGGGTGGCTAGTGGTTGACCATCTGCCTTCAGCTCAGGGCATGATCCCAGGGTCCAAGGATCCAGTCCCACATCAGGCTCCACACAGGAAGCCTGCTGCTCCCTCTGCTTCTCCCTCTGCCTATGTGTCTGCCATTTTCTATTTATTATTCTCACAAATAAATAAAATCTTTATTTTTTTTTTATTTTTGGCTGGGAGGCTTACAGACCTGATCACCTAATACCTGGAGAGAAGAAGCAGATTGAGGCAGAGGCTCCTGTACTAAAGATATGAGACCCTGCACTTCAGAAGATCATCCCTAGCTTTCAGTGTGGCTAAGCAGCTGAAAGAAGGGACTGAGTAGGGCAGTAGGGAAGTATGGAGGAAATGCTTCATGTAAAATTTCTTGCACATTGGTCTACTTTTGAAAAGGCTAGTGTGTATCTCTGCTGACCTGTAATCAGCTTGTTTTCCAAGCAAAGACTTCATAGACCGCAGCAGCCAAAAATCAGTGAGTTTGATGCATCCTTCTCATCAAGCAAACCACCTCTGATTATTCTCCACACACATAAGGTCTCTTGGAGATTCAGGCAGCTAGAAAATAAATTCTAAGCTTCATCTTCTAACTCTCCCTTCTGTATTTTACCACGATTTTATACCAGTGTCTTATTCCCTCTCTTTCTGTCTCACAGATACCATGTTAGCAACCACTACGTGTCCAGACAATGGGAATGTAGTACCACACAAGACAAGTTCCCTTTCTAATAGAATTTATACTGTCTTCTGTGAACCTGTGCAACCTGCCAACATATTCATGGGTGGAAAAATTAAAGCTATTATATATAATTTCATTGGCTTTGAGGTTGTTCCTGTCCTTATTACACTGAAAGGGATAGATGTGAAAAAGAGCTCTGGGAAACTGCTGAACTTCTGCACAGTGTTCTCAGTCATTTTTCTGTTGCCATAAAAGAAATAAGTAGCCCCAATGGATGATAAAGTGAGAGTGTGGCAGGGACCATGCCAGTGACTGTCTGAGGTGGGAGAAGGTGCCTCTAAGTACAAGTTGGCAAGGAAGCCAGAATCCTGTCTAGATTTGGTTGTTATACTGGTAAAGTGGCCTTGAGATTTCAACTAGCTGTTATTTCTGTCTCTCATGTTTCCATTCTCATTTTCTTTCTAGTTTCTGATATTTGGAGTCCATCGTAATAAGGAAAAAATCAAATCTTGATTGTTTTTTTCTGGTTGGACTGAAACTGGCCCATGGATTCTCCATGGAGTATCAGTGGAGTACTCCTGGTTCATGTTTTGAGATGCCTGAAATGACATTGGCGAAGAAAAGGAGAGGCCAAAGGTGTAAAGAAAAAGCAAGAATTGAGTGGCTTCTTTTTGTAGCAGATGTCATAGTGGAAACTAAAAGCAGTTAAGATGGGAATTATTCTCCCCATTTAGAGTGACTTTATATTAGAGGAATTTGCCAGATATTGGATAAATATGATTAGGATGCAATTTATAGGCCATATTAACATCATTATTAACCTGTCAACAGGCTAACATTAAAGTTAGCAAATGTCATTGAAACGACAAATGGTAGATAACCATTGTCATTTTGATGATACCTAATTTAATTTTGACATTTGCTAAAGATATATGTGTATATATCAATAAGATCATAAAAATGGAAATCATTATATATAATACATAGATACTTAATATAAATAAAATCTAACAACTATATCCACATAGGCCATCTTGATATATACATACACTTCTTTTGGTATATGTGAAATTTGTTAAAAAGTATCTGCCTATTTCCTCATATAATCATTCTTCATGTTGCAAATGTATTACTACTATTATTTTGGTACCTTTTTCTCATTGGTTACATGAACATGCTGAGATTTAAGTTCATTGTATCAATAAAAGTCTTATTAGTCTTTGTTACTAGTTAAATTCTCCCCCCACCCCAGAGTAAAAGAACTTAGTCTTTTTTAAAAAATATATAATGTAAGGAACTACTGAACTCGAAATTCTGATATATTTGATTCACATATAATTTTTTTGAATTAATTTAAGTGTATTTTATCAATGCATGCTATTGAGTGGGGGAACTATCTTTCTCATTTGCTCAGATTTCCAAGCAAAAGGACTTTCTGGCTTAGAGCATTAGTTGGCCTCTTTCCTCATTATTCACATGCTCATCTCCATAGACCAAGAACTGAATTATTTGTTAGATTTTGTAGAACGAATTATGCGCATTTAATTCATCTCCCTTTTCCCTCTCTATTTTGGTGCCAACTTCAACAATCACAATTTTTTGTGCCTTTAGTCTGAAGCTTGCCAGGGGAAGCTTTGAATTTTTAGGTCTATTTATGTATGTTTAATTCTAGTTTGGAGTATTAGCAAGCACTCTATGCTGAAGGTTTAAAGCAATTCTCTAAACAGCCTTCCCTTCATAAAGCTGTTATTTTCATCACATTGTCTTTGTTTCTTATGCCTTATGTCTCAATTTAATTCCCAACTCAAGAAAGGAAGAAAAGAGGTGTTATTCATTCAAACTTAAAAGCCCAAGCACAAAGACATGGATTTGTTTTAATTTTTACTGATAATATGGTAAATATTTTATTTATTTATTTATTTATTTATTTGCTTTTACCCAATTTTTAAATAATAAATTTATTTTTTATTGGTGTTCAATTTACAACAAACAGAACAACACCCAGTGCTCATCCCATCAAGTGCCCCCCTCAGTGCCCGCCACCCAGTCACCCCCACCCCCCACCCTCCTCCCCTTCCACCACCCCTAGTTCGTTTCCCAGAGTTAGGAGTCTTCCATGTTCTGTCTCCCTTTCTGATATTTCCTACCCATTTCTTCTCCCTTCCCCTCTATTCCCTTTCACTATTATTTATATTCCCCAAATGAATGAGAACATATAATGTTTGTCCTTCTCCGATTGACTCATTTCACTCAGCATAATATTTTATATACTCACTTTAATCACATGTGCAAACACTAAAATCTATATGTATGTATATACATGCACACATACCCACATACTTGAGGAATTCACAGAAAGCTTTCTGTGAATTTTTTTTTTTTGCCATATTGAAACAACTCTCAGTTGGATAATAAATTATAACTTTCAATTCTGATTGAAACTTTATTTCTATAGACTTCAGTTATATATGACTTAAAGGTAACTTTACTTTTTTTTCATGATATGTTTGAGATAGTTTCAGAGCAAAAAACTACTTAAATTGTACATAGGTGAAGAAGATAAAAGTAACTCAAAATATACTAAAAAAAAAAAAAAAGACTTCAAAAAAAAGTTGATTCCTTGTTGTAATCTTCATTCTCTGCAAATGTAATTAAACTTATTTAAATTATTTTTCTTAACCTAATGTCTCTTCTTAGTGTTCAAAAGATAACATCATATTAAACCTGTTATACTAATTTGCAAATATTTTTCAAAGATAAATCTGAGTCTACAAAAGCAATTGTTTTGAAATTATGAAGCCTTAAACACCAGTATCCTAAATTTCTCCTTACATTTTTCTCATTGAATTACATTTATTAATGCTTACAAGCTGAAGAGTTGATGGAATCTATCAACTAATTGCTAGCAGAACACTTCTGTATGAAAATAGCCAAAAAACATACATTAATAGGTGGAATTGGAAACAAATATAAATATGAAAGCTTCTGACTCCTATGTTTGTTAATTTTAACAAAAGGAGAGAAAAATATCTAAGAGACCATTTTGGTTGTGTAAAATTATAATCATTACCATGAGTTTAGTCAGGCAAGAGGGAGTAGTAATTGATTCACTTCTATAAAGGAAGGGTTCCTGTTGACTATAAGTAATACATAATTCATTTATTCTTCAGGTAACTTCTTAGACCAATATCCTGTAATAAGTTTACCTAGATAAAGTTATTTTGGTTATATTTGAACATATAATAGATATTCCACTAAAGGTCTTATTTATTATATTTTATATATCATTAGTCTTTCTTCTCTTTGTGCATGTGTGTATTACTTAGAGGACTTGATAATGTGAGTGATGTATTCCAGTAGAGATCCTAGAGAGAGACATTAATAAGTAGTGGAAAGGACTTTACTTTTGAATTAGATCAGAATTTAAATCCTAATTTTGGCTGCCTACTGTTGTAAAATCCTGTATGGCTTTCATTGTTTTCCACCTTAATTTTCTCACCTGTAGAAATGTAATATATTTTTTAAAGATTTTATTTAGTTATTCATGAGACACACACACACACACACACACACACACACACACACACACACACAGAGGGGTAGAGACACAGGCAGAGGGAGAAGCAGGCTCCATGCAGGGAGCCCAACGTGGGACTTGATCAAGCCCTGGGCTGAAGGAAGTGCTAAACAGCTGAGCCACCCAACCTGCCCGAAATGTAATAATTAAAACTTCTCTTGGGTTGTGAGGATTATCAAGTAAGATACAATTCATTAACCCCTTATTATAAAGTCTAGAGAATTGTGAGCAACACTAATACTATATCTTATGGGAAATATTATTTTGATTTTTAATTCTCTTTACAGAAAGATTAGGATCTAAATTTAATCCAGTATCAGTGCAATTCAATTAACCAAAGCATTTGGTGTATGGGTTTGCTTCATTAATATATGCTTATTAAAACTTACTGAATATGTTTCTTTTAAGCTGCTTTAAATTCTTTATAGGAGCCTTTTGGTGCATACATTTCAAACTAATGAATTAGATAAAATCTTGCTCCTGGTTTTGCATGAATCTTAATTTGTCATAGCTGTGATATAAATTACCTTAGAAAGTGCACCTTTAGTGACTCATGCTTATCTTTATAAGCTAATAGTAAAATACCAGTTATCTAATTGTTCACTAAATTTTAAATCACCTGAATTTTGAATCTGGAAATTTAAAGCCAAAAGGACCAATTAAATATAATTTGCCTTTTCTGATGGAAAAATCATGCAATTGTTCTATTTTTTTTCCTAAGTAAACTGTTTTATGCCCAATTTTCTCTAACCTATTTTACACAAAGCATATGGAAGAGCTTTTTTACATCTTCCCTCAAGCATGTGGAGATTGGTGAGAAAATAGATCATAAGAAAACATTTTTAAAAATACATGAAATACATTCAAGATGTGTAAGGGAAACCAAATGCAGATTTTACATGGCTTAGCCTATTTAAAAAGAGCGAGAAAAGCATTGGATTCAAAGCCTTGATCTCACTTTTGTTCAAATTCTAAATATAAGTAAATAGTAAAGCAATATTTTTTAATCATTTTCATGAGGCAAGAAAAATCATTCAACTAACATTTGAGTTAGGTTAGTGACTTTATTTTTTAAAATCTGCTAATACAAAATCAAATAGAAAAAGCAAATACAGCTCCTCTGGAGCAACAGCTATATAACAATCACATATTATGACAAAATGTGGGAAATTTTTTTAAAAGATTTTTATTTTAGTGCAAGAGGGGGAGAAGCAGAGGGGGCTAGGAAGAGAGAATCTGAAGCAGACTCTGTGCTGAGCACAGAGCCCAACATGAGGTTTGATCTCATGACCAGGAGGTCATAACCTGAGCCAAAACCAAGTCCGACACCTAACCAACTGAGTCACTCAGAAGGCCCAAGGGAAATTTTTTAGTGTCTTTCATGTATTTTTAGCATGGGGTCAGAACATGTGTAAAATTTAATTGTATACCTTTGTGAAAATGAGATATTGGACTATTTGTGGCTTCCTCATTTCAAAGCACTATGTTAATAACTTTATTTTTCCTCAATCATCACAACATTATTCATAGTGATGTACAAGTAATAAAATTTTCTCTTTGAATTGAGGAAGCTGAAGCTTAAAGATATTAAAAATAGGTCTAAGATGACACTCCTATAAAGTGCTAGAGTTGGATTTTAATTTGTCTTTGGATTTGAGAGTTTTCTAAATCACTAAAGTATAATACTTGTTATATGAGTATATTGATGACCCAAGAGAAGATTTTATTATATCTTGCTACTTTCACATACAGTGGTGTATCTATAATTACACATATATTGTCTCATTTTGGTTTTAAGACTAATCTCATGAGTTCTATAGATAACACATTTTAGGCTTAGGTTAAATTTGTCTCAGATCATATAAAGAGTTGAAACTGTAAGCTTAAGCCCTCTGACTACTCATGCCTTAGAAGGGATTGTTGTTCTTGTTGTGTGAATTGATCAATTTACTGATTCATATATGTGCTTTGTATATTTCTTTCTGAAAATGTCATACACTTACAAGATTACTAGGTGAGATATTTTTCTCCAACAGAAATTGGTTTATTATTATTTTTTAAAGATGCATTTGTTTTAGAGAGTCCATAAGCATTGGCAGAGTAGGGAGAGGGATAGAGAATCTCAAGCCAACTCCACACTGAGTGGGGAGCCTGATGTGGGGCTCGATTTCACAACCCTGACCCAAGCCAAAAAAAGCAGGAGTTGGCAGCTCAACCAACTGAGCTCCTCAGGTCTCCCAGAAATGTGTTTACTTTCTGCTGTTAGCTAGATATATATTACCATGAATGTTTTTTTTTAATTGAAGCTAGCCCTTAAAGCTCGATTTAAAAAAAAGACAACTGATTGTAATACAATGAGGTAGTTTTTTTCTTTTTTTTTTTCTAAAAGATTTTATTTATTCATGAGAGAGACACAGAGAGAGAGAGAGGCAGAGACACAGGCAGAGGGAGAAGCAGGCTCCATGCAGGGAGCCCGACGTGGGACTCCATCCCAGGACTCCAGGATCATGCCCTGGGCCGAAGGCAGGTGCTAAACTGCTAAGCCACCCAGGGATCCCCAGATAAATACTTCCCTTAGTAGTAAGGAAAAACTCTTCAGGAAATTCTGTGGTGTTCACTCTGGGGCAATCTGGAAAAAGAGATTATTACAAGTGCTGGGATAGAGTAAAAACTAATTACTAACTTGCCCTAATAAATAATGTGCTCTTATTCTTTGAGTTAATCTACTACAAGTTTATTCAGTTAAAAAAGTATACTTGGGGCACCTGGGTGGCTCAATTGGTTTAGCATCCGAGTCTTGCTTTTGGCTCAGGTCATGATTTCAGGGTTGAGAGATTCAGCCCCACGTAGAGCTCCTTGCTGGATGTGGAGTCTCTCTCTCTCTCTCTCTCTCTTTTCCTCTCTCTCTTCCTTTGCCCCTCCCTCCCTTTCTCTCTCTTAAAAAATATGTTTTTAGGCAGCTCTGCTTGAGAAATCTTGCAACTGACAGTCTATCCATGGCTGCTGCCAGCAAGGAGCTCAAAATGAAGACAAAGAATGAGAGACCACATTCCAAGAAAATGTTAGCTGTATAAAGGCAGAGGATTTTCTGCTTTCTGCATGAGTGTATTCCAAGCTATTGGTAAAACCTGATTTATTGTGAGCACACAAATAACTTTGGAATAATGAATGATTGGGGTGCCTGGGTGGTTCTGTCGGTTAAGTATCTGACTTCAGCTTGGGTCATGATCTCAGGGTCCTGGGATTGAGCCCCAAATCAGATTCCCTGCTGAGTTTCTCCCTCTGCCCCTCCCCATACTTGTGCTCTCTGGCTCACTCTCAATGTCAAATAAATAAAATCTTTAAAATAAAAGACCAAATACTTAAAAATAACTAAATAGTAGATAAATGGATTTTGAAAGTATCTACTGGCCTGATATTTCTCCAAATGTGGATCATGAACATACTTATATTAGTACCTGTGATATTTTTAAAATACATATTTCTGGGCTTAACCACAGATATACACTAAATTGAAGTTGCTTGGGATGGACCGGGAATCCATATTTTTAATAAACAATCCAGAAGAATCTTACATATTATTGAAAACCATTCACTTAATTTCACCATAAGAATTCAGATGTTAGCCCAAGTTTTTTTTAAAGTGGTGTTTTGTAAGTTAACTAGGTCACCTGTAGTCTCCTCATCTACAGTATGGGGAAGATAATAGTTTCTGTTTATATAATTATTTTGAGGATTGCATAAGCATATATAATGCCTTCAGTACAGAATCTGGTAAATTGTTAGTATGCAATAAAGTTAGCTACCATTATTATTTAGTCATTTCCCTCAGGATTTCCTTGTGCAAGAATGAGCCTCAGAGGTCAGTTTATTCATTTTTATCACTATTGTCCTCACATTCATTTTCTCAAACTGAAGAGTTCTAATCTTCTAGTTTTTCGTGGAGGCATTCCATCATCTTGGCCATTTAAATTACCTCTTCCTGAGCTTTTTCCATCTACATTATATCTTTCATTTCTCTAGCAATCACACTACAGAATATTGCAGATGGGGCCTTGCAATAATTTCACAGTAGGATAAGCTTATGTTTTGTGTTCGTTTCCTACCCTTCCTAATGCTGCCCAGCCATTTCCGTCTTTTTGTGCACATCAAGTGGGGAAAAAAGCCAAATCATTCAGTGTCTTTTTCCCCAGACTGGAACTAAGAGCTCAGAACCCATCATCTTAAAAAATAGTGCTTGAATTTGTTTTCTTTAAATGCATTATCTTAATTAAAATAATAACCTTATATTCTCATAGTGCTTTATGATTCAGAAAATCCATTTGATCAGAAGCCATAAAGGTACCATCTCATTATATATTTTTAGTGTTCTATAGCATTTCTAAAAACACATATACACACCCACACAGGCATAATGCCAAACCAAATATTTTTCAACCCGCATTTCAGATCTTATTCTACAACCAATATGAGATAGGATTTAAGAATTACTCCTATAGTACATATATCCTGTGTGTAGGAAAATAGAGATATTTTTGAATAAAAAATATTTAAGAATAAAGAATGTGTATGTATTGTCAGTTATTAGATGTGATTAAGACCAAAGTGTCCTGACTTCTGACTCAATTTTTAAACTGCGTTCAACTGAGTTTTGGTGGAGCCACAGAGATGTCCCTAGACAGTTCAGCTCATGGGAGTGGATGGACAGGTAGACCCTGAGCAACCCCAAAAATAAGACAACCCCAAAATCCCAGGGGCTTTAAACTGTGCTATATATTCAAGAAAGGGCTATGCTTCATTATGTTCATATTTAGGGACCATGTATGGCATCTCTGTTTACTCTGGCAGAGAAAAAGTTAGAGGTCCCAGGGGCAATACTATTGGATGCATTTCCTGACTTTTCATCATCCAAGCAAATCAAAGTCATGCCTAACCTCAAGGAGTAAAAAAATTACTCCTACTCTGTGTCATGGTGGAGGAAAACTGGATTTCTCAGAATACAAATTGTCAATGTTCTGTAAGAAAGAACGCTGAATGAAATGGAAGATATAGGGGCGCCTGGGTGGTTCAGTCAGTTAAGCATCTTCCTTGGTGTCAGGTCATGATTCCAATCCCCCTTTGGGCTCCCTGATCAGCAGCGAGTCTGCTTCTCCTTCTATCCTTCCACCTCCCCTTGTGATCTTTCTCTTTCAAATAAATAAATAAATAAAAGATATAAACAATGTCACAAATCTTAGAGGAGTAGGTCAATTTTGTTGGAACAGGATTCATAGATGAATCGTATGCATTTTCATCATAATATAGGCATACAGAAACTGCAGAATATAAAATGTAGAGCATTATGGAAAATGAGACTTAACGATCATTGATCATGTCCCTTGTTGAATCCTTCAACCTCTCTGTTTTTTGCAATCTCCTTAGTGTAAGTTAGATTTAAAGTTATTAAGACAAAGTACAATATTTATAACAATAATTCCAACTTTCAAAAAGAAATACTTTTTTAAATGTTCAAAATTTTTTTATAAAATATCAAGTAAAAGACAAGATTTTGTTCTTAATTAGCTTTAAAAAAAACCCACATTCTTAGATTAATAGTTTGTGTCATAAGCAAGAAAATAGCTGGTACTTTTTTTATATATACTTTCTGCAAGCCTAAGATTAATACCTCACTATGATTTGCATTTATCAACTCTACAGATTTGAACCAAATGACTATATTTTGATATCTAATCCAAAAAGAAAAAAAGAGTTATGAGTCATTCTTTCACTGAAATCTCTTCTAATATACCTCTAATTGGTAGTCTTCAAGCAACAAAAGGTATAGAACTGAGCATGATAGTTATTTTCTTTTAAACAAACACCTTAAATGAACTCATTGCAAAATTTTTTTTAAAAGGAAGGCTAATATTCTCAGAAATTGGAGGATTAGTTCTTCTGGTGAGTAAGGTTGAGCACACTTGAAGGTTCGACTTTCTTCAAGTTCACCTTTTTTCTGTTTTTCTCATCCCCAATTCTACTCCTTCCAAAGCAATGCCCAAATCCTAACATTAAAAAAACATGGCAATGTTATGAATTGATTTGTTTTGATTCTACAGTCAGCCTAATTAGATTTGGGGTCACACGTTTAGCTATGCCTACTTTATAACTATTACAAAATAAGATGCTATGCCTACTTTATAACTATTACAAAATAAGATGCTCAATAAGATGCCTAATGAGAACTCTATCATTCTCTGATTTCTTTATATGACAGTTTAAAAATATGAGTCTATCTGACTTTTATAAAGCTCTTCACAATTGTTAGAAGCAGCAAGCAAATACTTGAGATCTCAAAGTTTTTCCTTAAATTGGCATTTTATCTCAAAAGTAATATGGGATAATATAAAAATCTTGATGCATTTACATATCATAGATTACTAGCATTACATTTTCCTTTAGAAAAAAAAAAAAAAGACTGTTACATGATCAAGCTCCAAGAGGAGAGTAATACAACCCAGAATTCCATGTTGAGAGTCTTTTATGGAACCACTCCTGGTACTGAGACTATAAAGGTAAGGATTTAATTAGCAAAACAGCTCATCCTAGGTAGTTCAATGGATTGAATTAGTAACAAGGAAATAGAAGAGCTAGGAAGCCAAACAAAGGGATGATGAGGCCACCAAAAATTACTAACAGATGACCATGATCACTTTTTTTTGGATTTGAAAAAAACAAGGAAGATGATGGTATTGTTACAGGTGAGAGAATCTTCATTGTGTGAATGGAGGCCTGGGGCCTTGGATTCCTCAGATTTATGTAAAGATCCATACTGAGAATAAAGACAGCCAGAAGAAAAGTAGCAAGCACAAAGAAGTCTATTAAAGCAAAAGTATAAACTCAAGGTGGGAAAGTAGGCAGGTTCCTAAAATGGAACTGGCCCTTAGGTTGTTTTAGAAGTGAATATATTGGGCCTCTCTGGGCTTGGAGGAGTGGTAGGGTGGTCGCTAATGGATGCTGTTTGCAACCTTTTGGGAAACTCTTCCCACAGGTTGGAGAGGGGGTTTGACCCTACAAGATTTGTACAGGAATCCTCATGTCAGCCTTTCTCCATTAGGTGTTGTCCCGCAATGCAAATGCATTGTAAGGAGTCTATGGGTTACCCTGGGGCAGAGGTGGGAGAGAATATAAATTTTGCACCTGTGGCTCTTGATTTGTCAGGCTCAAGGTCTTGGAAACCACAAAATTAGGATGTTGAGCTCTCAGGTTTATAATATGTAGGTTTTTGGGTTTTTTGATTGTTGTTGTTGTTGTTTTTAATCACTGTTCTTGCCTCCAGCTCATGCCTCTCTTATTCACCTTGAAGGACTTGGGACTTTGCCCCCAGGCATTCTTTCCACTGCTCCTGTCTAGCTACTACCTAACAATATGACTAGAGTCATGCCCAATCAGTGGAAATTGAAACTATGGTGGAGGCTGCCTGATGGGAGTTGGAAAAATGAAATAGAAACAAAGTGCTGATTATTTCCCTTCCTTGAATCCTCTGAACTCTATATTGTGTTTCTATTGGCTGGATCCAACTAGAATCCTCTAGGTAAATGATCCCTGGAATGATCATTCAAGGGGTTCAGTCCCCATCACTGCAAATTAGGTTGGAGAAGTTCAGGGAATGAATGGATTGAGAATAAATGGAGAAGTGATAAGCATACTCATTTTCATGACCACACTTTGAAGATTGGAGTGTAGTAAGGTATCTGAGTTATTAGGAAATCATCATAACATTTAAAAACATTTTTTTTAAAACATCTTGTTCTGAAAGAAAGATTACCTTTAAACTTTCTTTGGTAATCAGTTATAATATGGTCTGATTGTTGTTCCTTGAGGAATTTATTTATTTCATTGCTGATCTCTGATCATTTAAAACCAATAGCTATTGTTTTTGTTCATTAAGGAAAGTACTTATAAAACATAACAACGTTCATTTTCATCCTGACTTCTTAGTGTTAGTACAATAGTACTTGGCATTCTTGTCTGATGTATGTGTCACATCTTAAAATCATCAATAAATATTCTGGAGACTCCCATTTCCTATCTAGTGTTTTGCCTATAACATCTTTGATTTCTTGCAGTTTAAATTATAGTATCTTTCATTATGAAACAGACACCACACATACGATATCGTTCAACTAGTAGTTTCAATTGGTCTGGCAACTTTGAAATGCAGCATAGTGGATTTACTGAAGCTGAACCTAAGTGTACCCTATGACCAATAATTCTGTTCCTTGACAATGCTCATTAGATGACCTGTCAAAGAAAGTTCATAACAGTATTATTTGCAATAGCTCCAAAATGGAAACTATCCAAATGCTCATTAGTACTAAAATAAACAAATTGATTTACCAATAAAATCAATTATTATAATTTGAATTATCTAGAGCTAAAATGTCATTATAGGTGAAGCTATTTGAAAGAAGCTAAATATAAAGTATATATGATTCCATTAATACAAAATATAAGGGAAGAATTATTTATGCAGATAGGAATCAGTATAGATGTCCCCTGGTGGTGTAGGGATAGTGACTAGAGGGGAACACAAGAGGGGTTTTTGTGGTGCCACAAAAACACATATGCTACTAGCATATGTGTGTGCATGTGAAAATTTTTATCAACCTGTATAGGTTGTTATGGACCGAATTGTGTCCCCTCAAAATGTATATGTTGAAGCCCTATCACCTAGGACCTAAGAATGCTAATGTATTTGGAGAATAGGTCTTTAAAGAAGTGATTAAGTTAAAATTAGGCCCCTAGGATGGGCCCTAATCCAATCTGACTGATATCCTTAAATGAAGAGGAGGTTAGGTCATATAGAAAACAGGGAAAATATGTCCAGAAGAGAGACCATGTGAGGGTACAGTCAGAGGACAGTCATCTGCAAGCCAAGGAGAGCCATCTCAGAAGAAACTAAACCTGGTAACACCTTGGTCTTAGATTCTAGTTTCCAGGGTTGTGAGAAGATAACCTTCTGTTTTTTAAGCCACCAGTCTATTTTGTTAAGACAGCCCTAGCAAACTAATACACAGGGGTATTATTCTTTATGCACACTATGCTACACTAATTTTTAAGCTGCTTATGACCTATGATATCACTTACTATGTAATACTTAGCAAAGTATTGGACAATACTCTCTAACTACATTCATATATCTTTAGCAAAACATACAAACATTCACATTAAGGATAAATAAATAGCTTCACTTTCATTTGTGTCAGATTGAGCTGCTAAATGAATTTTGGCATCAAACTAACAAAAAAATTGAAAAATAAGAGAAAGCCCTTTAGTTTTTAGAGGTTTATGGAATTGTAAATGTAGACAAGTCGTTGTGGAACTGGTCTCAAATAATTTTTAAATAAATGTATAATAATATCTATTTGCATCTGCTATTCTTCACTGTAGTAACATCAATCACCTTCTCGAATAACCTTGGAATTTTCATATTGTCATTTGAACCACCAGAACCCTTAAAATGTTTTAGGTACCTTGAATTAGAGCATAGTAAATATAAACACAGGGTCTTTGTGAGAAGACTTAGAATCTACTGTGAGCCTTGCAGTATAATACAGCCAATATATTAAAGAGGCCAATAAAGTGAGACTGTACGAATAAAATAACTTACGAAGTACTATGAAATATGCCCCTGGAAATTATGCTCCTTTGAGCCCAACTTCAATTCCTAGTAAAACTATGTCATTAACATAGAATAGTATTGGGACTATTAAATAGGTTTAAAAATATCATGAGTAAAACTTGATAGTCTTTTACTAGAATTATAAAATAGAGCTGATAGAAAAATAACACTTTTATCCTTATTCAGAAACTTACTTGATCGTGTCTCAGGGGAAATTCATGATTTCATGTCAGGCCAAAGGAGGCGTGCACCATCCTAAGCCTCATTAACTAATGAACCCATTGCTGCTTTTATCTTCAGCTTACATGGTCAAATCCATATGATATTGAAAACAATTCTTACTTTTATTTCCTGAACTGTATGGTCCCTGTATAAATGAGAAAGTTTCACAAATCAAACTGGTATTTAGATAAATTCCCAAATGCTAGTGTGTGTCACTCACAAACTCTGTAGTTTGTTGTTCTCCTGGAAGGTAAGAAGGTGCTGAGAATATCTTTGAAGATGGCTCTAAAATTGAACCTATGTTTAATATAGGAGGATATCAAAAAAAGGCTAAAGAGAGGAAATGACCTTTTGAGATAGGATATTATGAATATTTATCTGATGTCTCTTGGTCAACTTCAATTCATGCATAAGACCCAAGAGGCTACCGTTTTCTTAACAGCCGTTTGGTTTGGTTTGGTTTGGTTTGGTTTGTGTGTGGTGTGTGTGTGTGTGTGTGTGTGTTTGTGGCAAAACCAAAGAATATTTGACTATGGCAATACATCTATGACTTTTAATTTCAGAAGTTGAGTTCTAGAGGTAATAACAAAAAAAAAGGTTAAAAGAACACATAGTTAGCAGAATCAGACTTCATATTCTTCCCCCAACTTTCAGTTTGGAACAGCGAAAACCTGGCAGGAATTTACCTCAACCACATTAGATTACCAATGACTGAGAATTGTAGAAGCAGAGCATAGTATCTAACTTGTATTGGGATGAGAGCATAGGCAACTTTCATATACATATAGAGAAATTAGTTATTGTTATGTCTACTACACACCATGTATTGTGCTAAAAATTTACTACACTATCTATAATTTACAAAGCAATGAATGTTCAGAATAATTGAACATCATTGAACATCTTGTCCATGTTTCCCTAGCATGCAGCTGACAAATCTGGAATTTGAACCTGGCTGTTCAGCCTTTAAAACATACCTAGAGAAGATATATAAGATGGGTGGGGGTAGTATTTAAAAATAAGGAGCAGTTTGTGGGAGTTTAGAACTTTGATGTCAATTCTACCAAAGTGAGCAAAAGAGAAAATTCTAGTTGAGGAAACAAAATGTCAAGCCCGTTTACTCACTAAAAGAAATGTTAGATCTATAAAAGTAAGGTGTCTGAAAAACAGATAATTGAGATCTTTTGAAGATAAAGATGTTTTGCTCTACTTTTCTCAATATTCTTTGGATATTTCATGTACTTGAAGAATGAATCACCAGACTATCAGTATTTTGTTGGAATATTAAGCACATATATAAAGAGCTCTATTTGGAGAAGCTAGATCCTGGAAAAAAGAATTGTAATGTTTCTCTTCCTTAGGATAAAATATTATTTTTATTATTAGAAATCAGGACATAACTTTTAGTGGTTTGATCCTCTGAGAAACCCCACAAAATAAGCTTTACCTACTTTTGTATATGCTTCTGATAACATTTATCTTAGCCTATTCTGTTAAGCACCTTTTTCTTCTGTGCTACGCTTTTGCTATCTCTTTGTTTAGCTGCTTGCTATCTCCTTTGTAGATATCCCCAGTATCTAGCAGAGTGACTGCCATATAGTAAATACTAAGTATGTCCAGAATGTTCTCCACTTATTTGACCACCCTTTTCTATGTTTCTGGGTAGTGTGGGGGTTAAGGAAGGATTACCAAGTATAAATCTCTACAGTACTCCTGATTTGAAATGCAAATGTAACTAGAAGACGAAATGCATTAATTTGCTGAGGCCCTCATTAAAAGGCTCTGAGAGAATGAGGTACAAAGAGAAATTCTGATAGTACAGCCAAAAGAGGGAATTCCGCTTAGAACCACAGAGTGGTTTTGGGAATTCTAAAATCATAACACATTGCTTATTTTACAAATAAAGCAACCAGAGTTTAAAAAATTGAAATGTCTGCCTCAAGGTTATTAATTCAAGAAAAAGCCCTCTCAAGCATACATGGAATAGTCTCAACAAATGATTGTATGTTAGACCACAAAACAAATACTAATAAATTTAAGAAGATTAACATGGTCCCAAACATCTTTTCTGACATCATTTTACATTCTAGCAAATCTACTGAATATTAATAGAAAATGGACACTCCCATCTGCTTCTGCAATATCTTGCAACATTATATACATCACATGGTCACTCAAAAACTCCATTATATTGATATGTCAGTATTCCTGTGAAAACAGTTAACCTTGAAACCACCTAAAAGTTTTTAAAGCACTCTAAGGAACACAGACCTCACTCTGATAGCTACTTCTGTAGCAGGTATTTTATAACTTTCTGGCACTTTTCATTGCTTTAGGAGAAGCTGTAGCCAAATTTTTTTTTCTTCCTACGGCTGAATTCTTACAACTAAATGCTATGAGACTCTGTACTTAAATTTTAGTAACTTCAAGACACACTTTACTGTGTTTTGTTCTCTATCAGTTTATCATTGATTAAGCTCTGCAGTTCTAAGTAATAAGTGAAGGCCACTTTCATTCAATACAAATATTTGACATACAGTGTTACATTACCTTCAGGTGTACAAAATTTCAGGTGATTTATCAAGACTGAACATTATGCTATGCTCACTACAAATATAGATACCATCCATCAACATACACGTCTATTAAAATACCATTGACCAGATTCCCTATGCTGCACTTTTTATCCCCATGACCTATTCATTCCATAACTAAAAGCCTGTATCCCTTACTCCTTTTCACCCATTTGGCCTAAATCCTATACCATCTCCTCATGCAACCATCAGGTTTCTGTATAGGTCTTTCTCTGTTTGTTATTTAGATTCCACATATAAACAAAATCCTATGGTATGTGTCTTTTTCTGACTTATTTTACTTAGCATAAGACAACCTAGGTTCATCCACATCACAAAATGGCATGATCTCACCCCTTTTTTATGGCTGAGTTCTATTCCATTGTATGTGTACATCTGTCTATAGGTGGGTACATACCACCTTTTCTTTATCCATTCAACTATCTATGGACGTTTGGGTCACTTCCACATCTTGGCTACTGTAAATGATGCTGCAATAAACGTAGGGGTACATGTACCTTTTTGACTTAGTGTTTTTATTTTCTTTGGATAAATACACAGTAGTGGACTTAAAGGATCATAGGGTATTTCCATATTTAATTTTTTGAGGATCCTCCGTATTGTTTTCCACAGTGGCCACACTGATTACATTCCCACCAACAGTGCACAGAGATTCCATTTTCTCCATGTCCTTCCCACACTTATTTCTTGTTTTTTTAATTCTACCCATTCTGATGGGCATAAGGTGATATCTCATTGTGCTTTTGATTTGCATTACTCTGATGATTAATGGTGTTGGACATATTTTCATGTATCTGTTGGCCATCTGAATGTCATCTTCAGAAAAATATTCAGGTCCTCTCCTCCTTTTTTTAATTGGATGATTATTTGTTGTTGAGTTGTATCAGTTCTTTTTGTATTTTGGATATTAACTCCTTATCAGATATATCATTTGGAAAGAACTTCTCTCATTTAGTGGATTACCTTTTCATCTTGGTGGTGGTTTCCTTTGGTATGTAAAAACTGTTGTGTGTGTAGAGTCCTAATAGTTTATTTTTGTTTTATTTCCCTTGCCTGAAGAGACACATCTAGAAAAGGCCGATGTCAAAGCGATTACTGTTTTTTTTCTAAGCTTTATAGTTTCATGTTTCACAGTTAGGTTTTTATTCCATTTTGAGTTTATTTTTGTTTATGCTCTAAGAAAGTGGCTTAGATTCATTCTTTTGCATTTAGCTGTCCAGTTTTCCCAGCATCATTTGTTGAAGAAACTGTCATTTCCCCATTGTATATTTTTGCCTCCTTCATCATAGACTAAATGACCACGTAAGCTCTCTATTCTATTCTATTGATCTATTTTGTACCAGTACCATACTGCTTGGATCGCTACAGCTTTGTAGTAGTATATCTTGAAATTTGGGATTTTGATACCTACAACTTTGTTCTGTCTCATGATTACTTTGGCTATTTTGAGAACCTTGTGGTTCCATTCAAATTTTAGAATTATTTGTTAAGTTTTGTGAAAAATGCCATTGGAATTTTGATAAAAATTACATTGAGTCTGTACACTGCTTTGGATAACATGGAGATTTTAACAATATTCTTCCAATTCATGAGCATATCTTTTCATTTCTTTGTTTTGTCTTCAGTCTCTTTCATAAATGTTTTATAGTTTCCAGATACAGATCTTTCACCTCCTTAGTTAAGCTTTATCCTAAGAATATTATTTTTAGTTTAATTATAAATGGGATTGTTTTCTTAATCTACTTTTATGCAACTTTATTATCATAAAACCAATTTCTATGTACTAATTTTGTATCCTGCAACTTTATTGAATTCGCTCATCCATTCTAATAGATCTTTGGTGATATTTTCAGGGTTTTTTTTTTTTTTTAAAGATTTTATTTATTCATGAGAGACACAGAGACAGAGAGAAAGACAGAAACACAGGCAGAGGGAGAAGCAGGTCCAATGCAGGGAGCCCAACATGGGACTTGATCCCGGGTCTCCAGGATCAGGCCCTGGGCCGAAGGCAGTGCTAAACCAGTGAGCCACCAGAGCTGCCCTCAGGGTTTTTTTTATATACATATATAGTATCATGTCTTCTGCAAAAAATAACAGTTTAACTTCATCCTTACCCATTCGGATATCTTTTATTTATTTTTCTTATCTGATTGCTGTGGCTAGGACTTCCAGTACTGTGTTGAATAAAAGTGGTGAGAGTGGACATCTTTGTCTACCTGATTTTAGAGAAAAAGTTCTTATATTTTCATCATTGAGTATGATGTTGCCTGTGGTTTTTTCATACATGCCCTTTATTATATTGAGGTATGTTCCCTCTAAATATTATGAACAACGTTGCATTTTGTCAAATGCTTTTTCTGCATCTATTGAGATATTTTTCCTTCTTCCTGTTAATGTGATTCATCACACTAATTTGTGAGTATTTACCTCTCATCCCTGGAAAAAATCCTACTTGGTCATGGTGAATCATTTTTTTAAAATGTATTATTGAATTATTTTTGCTAATATTTTGTTGGGCTTTTTTTCATCTAAATTCATTAGAGAGATTGCCTATAGTGTTTTTTTGTTTATAGTTCTCTTGGTTTTGGTATTAGAGAAATGCGGGCCTCATATAATGAATTTTCAATTTTGCCTTCCTATTTTCTGAAATAATTTGAGTATAATATATATTACCTCTTCTTTAAATGTTTGGTAGAATTCAATAGTAAAATTATCTGTTCCTGAGCTTTTGTTCATTGGAAATTTTTGAATTACTGATTTTATTTCATTACTAATAATCTGTTCAGATTTTCTAAGTCCTCTTATTTAGTTTGGAAATTATATATCCATTTCTTGTTTCAACTTTTTGGCATATGATTATAGTATTTTCTTATAATCCTTGTATTTTGTGGTGTTTATTATTTCTCATCATTCCTGATTTAATTTATTTGAGTCTTCTTTTTTCCCTGATTTCTTTGGTTTATTAATTTTGTCAAAGAATCAGCTACTGGCTTCCTTGCTCTTTTCTATTTATTTATTTATTTTTTTTACACATCTCTAGTTACTTCTCCTCTGATGTTTCCTTCCTTCTACTAGCTTTGAGCTTGATTCTTTTTCTAGCTCTTTCAGGTGAAAGGTTAGGTTATTTGAGATTTTTATTATTTTTGAGGTAGGCCTGTATTGGTATAAACTTCCCTCTTAAAACTCCAGTTTCTCCATCCCAAAGATTTTGAGTGCTGGTTTTGTTTTTTGTTGTGTGTGTGTGTGTGTGTGTGTGTGTATAATATATAATTTTATATATATAAAATTTAATTTCCTTATTGATTTTTTGGGTTGACAGACATGTTTAGGGGCATGTGTTGAGCTTCTAAGTGTATTTTCCAGATTCTTTCTTGTAACTGATTTTTAATTTTATACTATTTTGTTCAGGAAAGATACTTAATATGATTTCAGACTTCTTAAATTTGAGTCTTGTTTTGTGGCCTAGAATGTAATATATCCTGGGGAATGTTCCATTTCCACTTGAAAAGAGTGCTTTCTGCTGTTTTGAGATATATCTGTTGGCTCTGGTCTAATGTGTTGCTCAAACCATCTGTTTCTTTGTTTTGTGTCTTTATCTATTGATGTAAGTGGGTCTTAAAGTCTCCAGCTATTATTACATTCCTGTCGTTTGCTTCCTGTGTCTGTTAACAATTGTTTCAGATATTTGGATGTTTCTATGTTGGGTGCATAGATATTTGTAATTGTTTTATCTACTTGCTTGATCATTCCTTTTCATTATGTAGTGCCTTCCTTTGTCTCTTTTTACAGTCTTTATTTTAAAGTCTATCTGGTTTGCTATTTGTATTGGTACCTTAGCTTTCTTCCAATTCCATTTGCATGTGTGTTTTTTTCTAGCCCTTCACTTCTGGTTTGCATGTATCTTTAGGTCTGAAATGAATCTTTTATAGTCAGCATATAGATGAGTCTTGTTTTTTAATATCTTTAGCCACCCCTATTTTTTATTGGAGCATTTGGTACATTTAAAGTAATTTATTGATAAGTATGTATTTATTGCCATTTTGTTACTTGTTTTCCATTTGTTAGTGTAGTTCTTTTCTATTCCTTTCTCCTCCATTTGGTCTCTTTTACTGTGGTTTGACGGCATTCTTTAGTCTTATGCTTGGTTTCCTTCTTCTCGCTCTTTTTATGTATCTATTATAGGTTTCTAATTTTAGTTATCATTAGCTACATATATGCGTAGAGAAGTCTAGATTAAGTTAATGGTTGCTTAAGTTTGAACAAGTTCTAAAAGCAATAACTTAAAAAAATAAAAAATAAAAGTACTAACTTTTTACTCTCTCCATCACTCCACATTTTATGTATAGGATGTCATAGTTTATATTTGTTTTGTGTATGTCTTAACTAGTTTTTATAGATATGTGATTTTCCTACTTCTGAGTTTTAATCTCCATACTGGCTTTATATGTGATTAATCTACTACCTTTATTATACATTTGTACTTATCTGATACCTTTTCATAATTTTCTTACTTTTATGGCCTTTCTTTGTACTCAGAGTCCCCTTTAACATTTCTCATAAGGCCAATTGAGTGGTGATGAACACTTTCAACTTTTGTTTTTCCAAGAAACTCTATCTTTCTATTCTGAATAATTACGTTGTGAGATAGAGTATTCTTGGTTGCAGTTTTTTGTTTTCTTTTAATATATATGTTTAGTACTTTGAATATATCATGACACTCCCTTCTGGCCTGCAAAGTTTCTGCTAAAAAATCAGCTGAATGGGTTCTCCCATGTATGTAACTATTTTCTTTTCTCTTGCTGCTTTTACAATTCTCTCTTCATCATTACTTTTTGCCATTGGAACTAATATCTGTCTTGGTGTAGGCCTTCTTGGGTTCATCTTGCTAGGGGGTTTCTCCTCTTCCTGGATCTGGATGTCTGTTATCTTCCTTAGATTGTGGAATTTTTCTGCTATTATTTCCTCAGATAAGTTTTCTGCCCCCTTCTCTCTTCTCCTTTTTGAATGGTTGGAATGAACATATTTTTTTTGTATATTTTTTTTATTGGAGTTCAATTTGCCAACATATAGCATAACACCCAGTGCTCATCCTGTCAAGTGCCCTCCTCAGTGCCCGTAACACAGTCAACCCAACCCTCCACCCACCTCCCTTTCCAGTCCCCCTTGTTTGTTTCCCAGAGTTAGGTGTCTCTCTTGTTCTGTCACCCTCACCGATATTTCCCATTCATTTTCTCTCCTTTCCCCTTTATTCCCTTTCACTATTGGAATGAAAATATTATTCTTCATGGTGTTGCTGAGTTCCCTTAACCTAGTCTCATTGTTTTATTTTTTTCTTTTTGCTCTCCAACTTGGTTGCATTCCCTTACTCTGTATTCCAGATTGCTGATTTAATCTGCATCCTCTAATCTGATTTCCTATAATGTATTTTTTAAAGTTTTCTTGAATTTTTCATTTCTGATTGGTTCTTTTTCATATTTTCTTTATTGAAACTCACTGAAAGTATCCACTCTTTTTTCAAGTCCAGGAAATATCTTTGTGACCATTGCTTTGAATTCTCTATCAGGCATATTGCTTATCTCTATTTCATTTAGTTTGTTATTTTATATCTTGCTCTTTCATTTGGGATTCATTTTCTGTCTCCTCCTTTTATCTAAGTCTTTGTTTCTTTATATGTATGAGGCAAGTCCCCTATGTCTCCTGGTCCTGAAAGTCCCATGGTGCCCAGTGACACTATGTGCCCTGTTCATCAGAACTAGGCATTCCAGAGCTATCTCCTATGGCTGTGTTATCCCTGCTGCTGTGGCTAAACTGTGTTTCCCTTCAGCCCAGTTAGTTACAAGTATGAGTTCTTCCTTTTTTAATGGATAATTATAGACCAAGACTCCAGGGTGGAAACACATTTATATTGGCATTTTATTTAAAAGTATTATATACAAAAGTAGAGTAATTTTTAAAAATTGAGAAGTGCAAGTATATCTGAGGTCAAATTAATGAGCTCTGAAACATCAATCATATTTCTTTGTTTAAAAAAATAGCTAAATAAAGGCATTGCATCTCACAACTGCAATGTTTTATCTGAGATTTTTCTTGAGTTGCCAGTGTTTTTAAAAAAGTAAATTGCTTCAGAATGGAGTACACTATTTTCCTAAAACAAATGATAGAATAGGATTGTTTACAACAAAAAAGGAATTTAGTGATGAATGAAAAAATAAGCTTGCTGTTTAAGGAAGTAGAACATCTATTTTTGCTCTCTTTAGAGACTGTTTATAATTTATTTTTCTGCATGTAAAAAAACAGAAGTAACAAAGTAAAATTCACACATACTTCATTACTAAGACATTCATGCATTATATGTATAATTGACAACAAAACAAAATCTTTAAAAAAAATCTCTATGTGGGTATCAAAGTTAAAATTAAAAACAGAAGGCAAATTCAAGTACACTGGAGAACTTTTAAATGGCTGAGATAAAAACTCCGATTGCAAGTGTATAATTGAGCATATTTAATATAATTGACAATGCTGTTACACAAGTTGCAATTACAATAAAGTATTCAAATTATATATAATAACCATTTACCTATATATTAGGATGCCTCATTCTGTTGCATATTACAGAATTCCAACTCAAACCATCTTAAGAAAAAGGAATTCACTGGCATATAAATAAAATAATCTGGGATCCTGCTTGAAGTAATACAAAATACTAGAATTCAGGTGATGCCATCAGAATGACCAAATGTGTGTGTGTCTCCCTTTTTTTTTTTTCTTCTGTGTTAGCTTTACTTTGTTCCCCATGGGGTGCTGACCTCTACAGGCTTAAAGCCTCCCAATTCCACAGTATAAAAGAGAGCTTCTCTTTCCCAGGAGTTTCAGAAAAGGTCCCTTGATAACTGTAATGTTATTAAATTCCTAAAGCTTAAACAGTTAAAATATTCAGTGTCAGCCAAAGCCTGACAAACAGCATTGTTTATGGGAGTATACAAAATTAGTAGAACCAGTATATGCAATTTATCAATATTTGAGAGTGAAATAGTATATTACATGGAACATGAACAAACCTTTTGAAGTCATATGGTGTCGCTAAATTTAAGAATCAATTTCTGCAATATAATCTGAGGAAATAAACTTTATCATTAGATGAAAGGGCTTTAAGTATACAATTACTATTATACAGAATCAAACATATAAAAGGTTATAGACATCTAAAAGCATCAATATTTTTAATTCCATCAAGAAAATGATAATCTAAAATAAAAATGTTAATATTCTCAAAAATAAAAACCTTTATAATTTCAAAAATTGGGAACCACATGAATATTAAAAAATAGAAATACCTGGGCAGCCTGGGTGGCTCAGTGGTTTTGTGCCGCCTTCAGCCCAGGGCCTGATCTTGGAGACCTGGGATCGAGTCCCACGTCAGGCTCCCCTCATGGAGCTTGCTTCTCCCTCTCCCTGTGTCTCCGCCTCTCTCATGAATAAATAAAAATCTGATTTATTTGTAAATAATAGAAATACCTTAAATTGTGACATATGCTTCCAAAAGGCATTATCCAGCATTAAATGTCATTTTTCCTAATTTTTATTTTGCCAAATATGTATGTGTATATATGTGTATGTATGTGTGTGTCTACCTGTATGTATGTATGTGTGTATACACACACAGCACTGAGAGCAATTTAGGCCATTTTAAGGATTTTAATTTGATAAATAGGTCATGGTAAATTAGGGTAAGTGAAATAAGATAAATCCCAATATTTCAATGACTTACACAAATACTATTTTTCTCTGATACCAGAATCCTATATGTGGTTGGTAGGGATATAGGGGTATTGTGTAGGGAGTGAGGAGTAAGAGAAGGTTAGCAGGTCTCTTCATTAAAGAACTGTCTCCTTTCATGCCATAACTCTGCCTCACTGCAAGAGGTAGACCTGGGTGGTCTGGTAACTCTAAATGTTGCCATAGGTATCAGTTTCCAGTCACCAAATGAGGCACAAGAGAGTACCTAGAGATTTTCAAGGGACCTTCTGGGACTGGTGTATATTTTTTGCCCAATTCCATTATATAGATGTAAAATCGTGTTACTTTTTTCAGTTCTTTAGTTTTATCTTGTAAATAACCCTCTTGCAAATTTTTTTTCCTATTCTTTCTGTATTATACTATTGAGTTCATCAAATGCTTTCATAGAAATTCTTTTGTATTTAGCAGTGTATTCAGAGGATTTCTTTTTCTTTACTGAGTGCTTTTTCCAACACCTTTCCTCATACACATAGCACTATTTGTTCATGAGCCCTGTTTTTTTTTTTTTATTAGTCTTTTCCATACCCATCATCAGTCAAAAAGAACAGTATTGCTTGTTATTCACCATCAGTCAAGAATCTCTGCATGCCAACAGAAAGGATAAAGACATTTTTCTTGATCTCAATCTCTCTTCATGTATGTGGTGATCTTTTATCAGATCTATAGCTGGAATATACATTGATCTTCCCAACCCATGTAATTTTTTATCTTTAAAAAGATTTCATCAGCTTTATTTTTACTCAGGTGGCATTTTAGTCCTGACTTATTATTTTCTACTCTTCTAGACAGATCTAGTGTATGACAAACTACTATTACTAGCACATTCTGCTAGCAAAGTCTTCATGGGACAGCGCTTAACTAAGGTTATGTTCATCTGGTACTTGAATTTGTAAAATATTCTGAACTACTCAACAGTCTATTGTACCATTTCACAATTACCCATTCAAACCAAGAAGTCTCTCTTTTTAATTTGAATTTTCTCCATATATGCAGCAACGATGGCAATATGAGCTGAAAATAAAGAATACACCTCTTCAAACAGAAGTTGAGGGATAGGAGGGAATACTTTGCATCCCTATGTCAGAGATTGGTTCTGAGCTTTGTGCATTATTTCCAGGTAATCCCTGTGTATTAACCTTCTTTTGCTATGAAAAAAACCACCTCAAGGTCTCAGCGATTTAAAGTAGCATTTATTTTGTGGCATCATGGTCTGTTGGTCATCTGAGTAGCTCTGTTTCAGGCCTGTTCCAAGTATCTCCCTTGTTCTTAGACCTATGGCATGCCCTCCTCATGGCATTTGGTGGTGTAAGAGGAGCAAATGGGAACAGTATACTTAAAACCTTTGCCTGGAAGTGGTGCAGTCACATCTGTCCACAATCTTTTGGCCAAAGCAAGTTACACAGTCAAATTCAAAATAAATGGGATGGGAAATTATACCTACTGGCCATTCTAGTGAGCGCTATCTACTATAAAGTCAAATAGGAAAGTCTATCAGTTAATTCTCTTATAGAAAGGGAGTGAAGATTTGATAATAAATTGGCAAAAAAAAAAAAAATAAATAAATAAATAAATAAATAAATTGGCAACATCTATTACACTCTATTTCATGAAACAAACCCAAGGTTCATCTTGTATTGAAGCATAAGAAGATTTAATTGTTAATAAATTCAATCTGCTTTATAATTTATGTCCATTCCTTCCAGAGTCTCTCATTAAGCTAATCTGTCAGTCTGGGCTTTTGTGCTACAATTTTTGATCTTTTACTGTGTGCCCAGTGATATTTTAATGAGAAACTAAATGAGATTTTGTTGGAGCTTGTTAGATAGTCATAAGGTTGAACTGATGACCTTAATATGTCTTGTTTTTTTTAAATCTAGAGTTGAACTAGACCTCTATTTAAGAAGGATATTTAAAAAAACTTCAAATTGTGTGTGGAAATCCATAACATTTATCTTAATGATAGTATAAAGCCACTTTGTAAACTGAGATAATTCTAGATCCTGCCAGCTTTAGGAGTCTTATCTGTAAAGAAAGAAAATTCAATTTGTTGGGGGAAAAAAAAAAAAGCTGAGTCTAAATATAGGAAAAGTGAACCTTTTCTGGAATATCTTGTTACGCCATTAATGAAGAAAATGTTTAACAAAATTGAAGACACTCAGACTGGACAATCTAGGATATTCTGAACATGAAAAATAAATAGTAATGATAAGGAACTAAAATTCCATAAAATAGAAATCCATGGAGCATAGCAGATAGGAAGGGCTATGTTTTGCAGTGCAATGTCAGCTAATAATTATAGAAGATATGATAAAATTGGAAAATCATCAATAAAATGGAGAGCATCAATGTGATAAGAAATGTAATATCTACTTTGCTTCAAAGTGTTTCCCCACAAGTTATTAATTATGAAAGTAAATATACTGATTTTACAATAGATAAACTTTGTGGATGATATTTAGCTACATGATCAAATTAATATCAGTGTTACAATAAACTGACAAGATGTGCCTTTTATAATGCTTTGAATAGGACATGACATTCCTTCTGTAATGTTTCTGCCTAAAATGTAATAGTTGAAACTAATTATGAGTAGACATGAGATAAATCCATATTGAGGAGTATTTCACAAGATTGCTGACCTATATTATAATATATACATATTTCCCATATGTATGCACATAGGGTATACATTTACATACATCTATAAATGGTAAAGATACGAAGGAAAGAAAAAAATTCTACTTTATTTGCACAATTGGTAAAAATTTTTGATTTGCAGTCTGGATTAGATAATGTACTGATGTTAAATATCCTGATTTTGATAATTATGCAATCATTATGTAATGTTTTTGTTTTTAAGGCATGCAAACTGAAGGATTTTATGGTAAAAGAGCATGTCTCCAATTTAGACACATATACAGACATATTCCCTTTTCTATCTTAAGATCTATGGTTTAAGGAATTTGAAATAGTAAGCAAGAAAATGATCTATATTTTTATTTCTCCTTTTCTCTGCAACCAGCAAAGAATGATCAGGTTGAGAAAGGGGATGGCGTTTAATAGTTGAGTGTGGTAGCACCTATTGTATAGCCTCCTAACAAATAGAAATATATATATATATATATATATATATATATATATATATATATATATATATAGTCAAAACTTGTGTAATGGCATTTTCTTCAGTAATGCAGTACACAAAATATTTTTATATTTTCCAATAACTTATTTTAATCATGTCTATAATTGTTGCTATCTTTAGAACACCTCTGTAATTCAGCTAGGGCATTACTCCTCTGTTAAGATGGAACAAGAAATATCTCATTTATCATTCTGTGCTACTAGCTTGTATCTCTAACATTCAAAGTTTGGGTGAAGTTGTTCTATCCCTACATAGAGTGGGTCAAATACAGAATCTTTACAAGCTTGAACTCATTAAACACAGTGACCCTAAAACAAACATCATTATACCCCTCTATATGTGAATGACCAAATTGTTATCCTTGGAACTAGATTTTTTTTTCAGGATCTAAGTTATATAAACATTAAATCACATCACAATTATTTAAACTCTAAATATATACGTAGACTTTATTCTAAAAATATACAATACCGGTCTGATATCTCTGAGCCAATGAACTTTGCTGTTAGAAATCTTTATTCGAATGGGTATAGAGCCAAATTTGTGCTACTTCACAAACTAGTTATATTTCCCAGATATTCTCATGGTCCTTGGAGAACCACTAGCAAAAAGTGCTGCCAAACAGAAAGAAAACTAAAGAATTCAGTGAAGTGTGGTGTCGGAGAATTCTAGATAAACAGGAAAAACAAAGCTTTATAAAGTAACTGTGGAAAGAGAATTTGTGAGTGTGAAAAATAAAATTGGCTTGTGTAGTTTCACTACAAATACATTGCCATCAATTTTTCTGGAAAGGAGGCAGAAAATTGCCTGGTAACATTAAAATGAGTGCAGACTGAAAGCAGCAAACATGTAGGAGATCAAAATGACCCCCAAATAAAACTTTACCCCAGTCACAATATTCCTATCTATATAGCTGTGGACTGGCAACACACTTGCCAACTGCATTTTCCTTTGATAACCAGATAGTGTGTTATATAGATATATCCCTAATTCTGTGGGAATTTGATGAGACTTTAGAGTCAAATGCTTAATGTTATGGGACAGAAAGGATATGTTTGCCCTCTGTATGAAGAATATAAAGAAATGTATCGCTGAATAGTCCTGCAGTCATCCAGTATAAAATATACAATGGTTGTTATGACAAAAATATATGCTAGAGTAAACAAATACCTTTTAACCATGTGAAATATTCTCCTTTGGAGTATGCCATTCATAATCCAAGACCATAGACAAAACTTTTTGTGCCCTAGTAAATAAAATTATATATAAAATAAGACCATTTTTCAGGGTCATTTCTGTAATTTGTAACAACTGAAATTCTGATTCTAAATACTTGGAGAAAATTTCTTTTAGAGCCTTTACACCAGAGGAAAAATAATTCATTTTAATCTCTTCATATCTTTATGAACCACAGCTATTTTTCCTTTAGCTTATTGCAATATAGAAACTGATTTGTCCGAAACCAAGAATCCTATGAAAAGTCCTCAGATTAAGGCATCTTGAGAGATCATGCTTGCCATTCTAACAACTCCACCTTTTCCTTATTTCTAGAGCAGTAACTGGGGGGAAGGTCTCAGCATGGCCTCCCTAATGAGATACCATGCCTATGGAAGGGGGTGTTTGGTTTTTTTCTTGCTCAGTGTGTTGAGAAGCTCTATAAGCAATTACACACAAAGAACAATGCAACAACTAGAAGTCAAATATGGTTCCTGAATACCACAGTCACCAAAAGGAACCAAGGCTCCTTAGAGAAAAGACTGATTTTAAGCTGAGGAAGGGAAGGTACATGAGCCTGGAGCATTTTGTTATGCTAGAAAGAAAAATGCTCTAAGAATTATGGGACATGTGAAAAGGACACAGGAATCATCATCTTGAGCTTTAAGGGTCAATCTATGACCATCTAAATAATGAAAACAATGGATTTTAACTCCTTCAAGAAACAATATTGCATAAGTCCATAGTGATTTACATGCAAGCATTGGTCTATTTTTTTTTTCATTGAAGCTGAATGCCAAATTTAAAAAACAAAAAAACAAAAAAGAAAAAAAGAAAACCAATATTGTGAGAAAAATTAGCAGTAGACATTAAAACAGGAGGGTGAAAATTAAATGAAAAGGATAATTGCACAAAATCAAAGTATATATCTCCTTACGCATTACTTAAGAACAAGGAGGAAAGTGGAATTTTATAATGGAGAAATCTCCCTTTATTAGTATCTTCGTACTTTCTTTCATCAATGTCTTACAGTTTTCAGTTTCTTTGGTTTACATTTTTGATTAAATTATACAGTAAACTAGTCCTACATATTTTCTTTTTTGATGCTATGTAAATGGGATTTTTTAAAAATTCTATTTCTGATAGCTATTGCATTTCTATACACTCTTAATGAACTATTTTTACATTGACTTTATATCCTGTAAGTTTACTGAATTTGGTTTATTATTTCTAAGAAGTTGGGTTGTTTTTGTTTTTATGGAGTCTTCAGGGTTTTCTATATATGCCATCTGCCAATAAGTGACAGTTTTACTACATCCTTTCCAATTTGGATTACATTTATTTCTTTTCCTTGAGTAATTGCTCTGGCTAAGACTTCCAATACTATATTGAGTAAAAGTGGCATAAAAATAGAAGTAAGCAGGCTTACTTGTCTTATTCCTATTCTTAGAGAAAATGCTTTTAGTTTTTCACTTAGTGTGAGGTTAGCTGTAGGCTTGTCATTTATGGATTTTAATATTGAGACACATTCTCTATATATCTACCTTGTTTTTATCATAAATGGATGCCAAATTTTGTCAAATGTTTTTTCTACATCTATTAAGATCATAATTTTCATTCTTTGTTAATGTGGTATACCACATTGATTTGTAGACATCAAATCTGTAATAATCCTACTTTGTCATGATGTGTGATCCTTTTGATGTATTGCTGAACCAAGTTTGCTAAAATTTTATTGAGGATTTTTGTGTATGTTCATTAGAGATATTTGCCTATAGCTTTCTTTTTTCATAATGTCTTTGTGGTTTTAAGATTTATTTATTCATGAGAGACACAGAGAGGCAGAGGGAGAAGCAGGCTCCATGCAGGAAGCCTGATGTGGGACTCAATCCCAGAACTCTGGGATCAGCCCTGAGCCAAAGGCAGATGCCCAACCACTGAGCCACCCAGGTGTCCCAGTATTCTCTTACTTTTGAATAAAACATTCTGTATATGACTATTATGTCTACCTGATCTGCCATTTAAGGCCAATATTTACTTACTGAATTTCTATCTGAATATTTTATCCATTGATTAAATGAGGACACTGAAGTCCTTTATAAGTGTATTGTGGTTTATCTCTCTCTTCAGATCTGTTGGTGTGTATATAATATATATGTTTAGGTGCTCCTGGGTTTGGTACATAAATATTTATGAATATTTCCTTGTTAGATCCCTTATTATATAATGTTCTATGTCTTTTATTACAGTCTTTGTCATAAAGTCTATTTTGTCTGATATTATTATAACCACTCCAGCTCTCTTCTAGTTTCCACTTACATGGAACATCATTTTTCTATCCCTTCACTTTCATTCTGTGTGTGTCCTTACATCTGAAGTCAGTCTCTTTTAGAAAGCATACATATGGGTTCTGTTTTTTAATCCATTCATCGGCTCCGTCTTTTGATTGGAGAATTTAATCCATTTAAAGTAATTACTGAAAGGTATGGACTTACTGCCATTTTGTTAATTGTTTTCTGGCTTTTGTGTAGCTACTTTGTTCCTTTCTTCTGCTACTGCTCTCTTCCTTTGTGATGATGATTTTCAGTAGTTGTATGCTTAGACTTCTTTATGCATCTACTCTAAGTTTCTGCTTTGTGCTTGCCATGAGGTTTTCATAAACAACTTACAATAGTCTGTTTTGTTTCTAATAAATTGAGATTGATTATATGCTAAAGCTCTACATTTTTAATCATCCCTCATGTTTCAGTTTTTGATGTCATAATTTACATATTTTTATCTTGTATATCCTTTAACTATGTAGCTATAATTATTTTGACTAAATTTGGTTTTTATTCTTCATACTACCTTTATAAGTGATTAATGTACCATGTTTACAATAGATTATTCTGAATTTTACCTTGTATTTTTTTTTTGTTTTACCAATGAGATTTATACTTTCATATGTTTTCCTAAGTGCTGTCCCTTCATTTCAACTCAAAGAAGTCCGTTTAACATGTCTTGCAAAGCCAGCCTAGTGGTGAAGAACAATTTGAGCTTTTGTTTTCTAGGCAACTATTTAACTCTCCTTTAATTCTGATGGACAATTTGCTGGTTAGAATATTTTGTTTGGCAGAGGTTTTGTTTTATTTTGTTTTGTTTTGCAGCATTTCAATATCCCTTCAGACCTGAGGAGTTTTTGTTGAATAATCTGACAGTTTTATTGAGGTTCCCTTGTTTACAAAATTAACAAGAGAAAACATTTATTAAGCTTCTTAGTTTTTAAGTATAATGAGTGTCTTTGGGTTCATCTCATTTGCAAATCCCTAAGCTTCCTGTATCTATATGTCTATTTCCCTCCTCAGGTTAAGGAAGTTTTCAGCCATTATTTCTTCCAGTAAACTTTAATTCTGATTTCTCTTTCCTCCATCTTGGGCCCGTATAATGCAAATAGGGGTGTGCTTGATGTTATCTCAAAAATTCCTTATACTATCTTCACTTCTTCCTTCATTTTTCTTTTTGCTGCTCTTATTGGGTGAGTTCCCCTGCCCTGTCTTTGAGTTCATGGATTTTTTTTCTTCTGTTTCATTCAGTCTGCTATTGAACTTCTCTACTGTATTTTTCAGCTCAGTTGTATTCTTCAACTCTATGACTTCTATTTCATACTTTAAAATTTTCTCTTTGTTGAATTTATACTTATTCTTCCATTATTATCTCAGGCTCAGTGATCATCTGTTGACCACTGTTTAGAACACTTATCTTCATTTCATTAAGTTCTTTTTCTGAGGTTTTATCTTTTTTCATCTGAAACATCTTCCTCTGCTTCTTTGACTGTCTATGTTAATTTCTATGCATTAGAAAAAATAGCCACATCTTCCAGGCTTGAAAAAATGGCCTTATGTAGAAGAACTTTATTGCTTTTGGTTGTGTCTTAAACTTTTGTGATTGCCAAACAGCCTACTGTATTTTTATTGCCTTTCTATAGTTGAAAGTGTATAAGAGGGAGGATCTAGGTGCTGAGAGTATCTTTCTATATTTTCAAACTTACTATGAATAAATGCTTTGTTTTCAAAAGTATTTATTCTTTTAAAAATATTCTTCCAATGCAACAAATATATTCACATTCATCGTTTGCCAACCTAATTTCGGAATGCAAATATTTTTGTTTATGTAAAATTTATTGACTAAAGTACAAGTCTCTTATGATGACTGCACAGCACCTAACCTGTCTAACATAATTTGGTCTATGGCACAAAATTAACAAAAAGTATGAGTTAGGTCATACTAGATGGCATTAAACAGATCTAATGTATAATAAGAATGAAAATATCAAACTTAACATATGAAACAGCAAGCTCTTTAAAAATCCTGTATTTTTAAAGTTTTAATTACAGTACAGTCAACATACAGTGTTATTAGTTTCAGTTATACTATATAATGATTCAACAATGCATACATCACCCAGTGCTTCTCATAACAAGTGTATTCCACTCATCCTCTTACCCACCTCCCCACTGGTAACCATCAGTTTGTTCTTAATAATTAAAGAATCTAAACAAGCTTTTTTTTTTTTTTTTTTTTTTACTTAGGAAGGTTACATTCCAGAAGGTAGTTTATAAAAGACCTCCTTGTTCAGTTAGCAGTCATTCCTGCTCAAGATATATCTGTTACCTTCAATAGGTTATTCTTAAGGATTTTTATTATCAGACTACCTAATCTATCTCCTGGTTTAGTTACCATACATACTTTAGGAACTACTCATAGAATATCTTTAGTGTTTTTAGTTATCAATAAGAAAATTAGAGTGAGCTACTGAATTTCATTTCTGATATAAAATTGTCAAGTCAACAGGAGTAAATTTATGTCAGCTAGGACATGTCTTTATACTTCCTCAGACAACAGGAATAAAGATTTAAAGAGTGAGCATTATCCTCTCCTTCACATATCTTAAATAGCTATTAGAATGGAATTCCCTCTGACACACTGACATGTTGCTTACAGATCTGATATCTTTAGCTGTTCAGAAACTAAATGAATTACCCATGTCTGTCTCTTGTTTCAGACACTTCACACAGAAAGATATGTTATCAGTAATAATTTAGTTAAATAAATTGCAAAATCTTCAAAGGAAAACTGTAGTTTCTGTACTTCAGGAAAAAGTACTTCTTGGATCAGTCAAAATATCACTCAAAAATAACAGTATTGATAATAGGTAATATTTGAATGCCTAATATTCAGATATCATGTCTCACTATATGTTACCTATTTAATCTTTACAAATTAAAAAAAATAATAAAGAAAAAATAAATGAAGGCACAAGGAAATCCTAGAACTTGTTCAAGGTCACAGAGACTCAAACCTGAGTAGATCCACTTCAGATCTAGGACTAAAAATGGGATCCCTGATAGCAAAGATATGATGATAAAAGTTGGGCATACGATACAATATGTTGATTCCTTTTTTTCCCCTTAGTTTTCTCGGCTTTGTAAAAGGAAGTATAATTAATAGGGATATATGATAAACAATTATGGGTTTTGGAAGATGATAGGGACCTTGGATGGCTTTCCAGCAGAGTAGTAGCAAAATCAAAGTGGTGCCTTAAGGAGAAAGAAGATTAATGGTTCATGTTAATTTTAAACTGCTTTTAAACTATAATCTTGGCACCACTTTAGAAATGGGAGCACTAAGTTTGCCTTTGAGAAATGATACTACTCCATGTTTCCACTCACAGATTTATAGTGAGTAAATGGATCACTTACTGGCATCCGTTACGATGTTTTATGGGTAATCTGGGACTGTATAATTACTTGGATGGACTTCTTGGTAACAAGGACAGAAGGTAAATCCAAACTAAAATTAATAATAAACTGACAATATTTTAAATATTTCCTAATTTAAAAATTTCCTAAACCTCTCACCATTGGTGAGACTTCTATTGTCACCGACCTAATTCAGGCTCTTATAATCTCTTGCACCATAACAGTATGCAGAACAGTAAACTTCAGTCTATCACCTTCAAAGTTACATAATCATGTGATTCACCTCAGTGTGGCCAGTGACTAAATAACTAATCGACATAATTTCAGACTTAATCTGGTGTTAAAGACTTTCCAAAAAAAAAAAAAAAACACCTGAAACTAATTTAACACCATATATTAACTAAGTGGTATATTAACTAAATGGAATTAAAATGAAAACTTAAAAAGACTTTCCAAAATGTCCCTCAACCTATTTAGTTTATCTCCAATTATAGTGTAATTGCTGGGTTATTTAACAAGATTATTATCTTGCTTGCTTTCTTTTTGGAGATGAAACCTGGCATCAAGAAAAGGAATAAAAATTGAGAGCAGACATGGATTTAATTCTACGTCACTTGACTTATGAAACCAGTTTGCCATTTTGTTAAGAGTTTTTATCTAGAAATCTATTATAAGGATTAAAGTTAATTAATTAAAATGTAGTAAAATAAATGCATTATTCCAGTAACCATTACTGTATCACAGGTCCTGCACTAGGCACTGTGTGTGCAATGAAAAGTACTCTAGAGACCAGCATTTTAAAAATACACATGGGCCAATGTTAGATAGTATATATACAAATTTCCCCCTTTTAAACTCAAAACCAACTCAGATAAAGATATAAAAAGAGGCCAGAATGTCAGTTTTGTTAAGTGTGAGGAAAGATAGCTTAAAGGCTTCTCCAAAGGCCTTTTTTTGTAACATCCTCTGCATCTAAAGAAATAGACATTGGGACCCCTATCTCAGCTGAGGGATATTTTGGTTCTGAAAAGCATATACACTTGCCCAAGAAAGCTGCCTTCCATGTTTCTACAATGGACTGTCCAATCTTAGTATCATATATACCCTGAGTTTTTAGGCAGAGTTATTTAACTGCATCATATTTAAATTCCTAGCAGAACCTAAAACAGAAACAGTGGCAGATAGTTCACTGCTGGCCTAAGCAATAATCTAATTAATGTGGCCTTTGATGGTCTTCTAAGACATATATTGAAATTTCCTGACATGCCTAAGAAAATCTGAAGAATAATGAATATATCTACTGTATAACTTGCCCCAAAATGTAATTTTGTACTGCCATATCTCTTTCAGGGGTACATACCAAATTTTATTTTCTAAATCTCAATCCTAAAAATTTGACATTTTTATAAATTTCCTTTATAAAAGTCTCCGACCATGGAAGCAATTGGGTTTGATATTTGCTTTACATCCTCTATAAGTGTGTGATAACTGTATGATGTACTTTCCAGAGAGGGGCCCTTCTGAAAGTAAAGTATGGCTATATATAGTCATATAAAAACAATACAAATAAGACAAGATAGTCCCAGGCAAACTGAGATTTATGATTACCCTACCTAAAATTGACCATAAATTGCTACTGTTCCATCTAGCTTTTGTACAGATTGGGTCAATATGTAGTACAGAAGCAAAGCATAACATTCTTTTTTTTTTTGTATGTCTTCTTTAATTATTAATTCTTAGGATATACTATACTGTTTGTGGTTTATTGAAGGACCTCTTAGGAGTTCCACTTATATGGGTGTTATACTGGGCCTGACTCAGCATTTTTTCAGATAGTATTCATCTGAAATCTCTCATAACTTCCCAGAGATTTAATAATTGTGGATGCACAAGAGAATAGGTATGATATAATTCAACTTCTATCAATTTGTCAATTGCCTAAATCTATGATAATTCTTAATTCAGACTCCTCTTATTAGGCTGATGATCTCACAAACCTAACTGCGCCACATTCAGATTTAAATTGGCTTCTTTGAGCTGGATAGTCCCAGAATTCACAAACTCTTAAATTTTTTAGTTTTAGAAAGGAAGGATGTCTTTAGCCATGGAAAATAAAACTCAGGGATCCCTAGGTAGCACCTGCCTTTGGCCCAGGGCATGATCCTGGAGTCCCAGGATTGAGTCCCACATCAGGCTCCTGGCATGGAGCCTGCTTCTCCCTCTGCCTGTGTCTCTGCCCCCCCCCCTCTCTCTCATGAATAAATAAATAAAATCTTTAAAAAAAAAATAAAAGAAAACTCTAGTATCAATAACAAAGTCCCATTGACTCTATTTGTTCCCCCATCCTCTAAGTATGAGGTAGATACCCCTGTCCTAGTAAAGTTCCAGAACCATAGGACTTTCTCTCTAAGATTTATTTATTTGAGGGAGAGGGAGAAACTCAAGCAGACGCTCTCTGTTGAATATAGAGACCAACGTGGGGCCCAATCTCATGACACTGAAATCATGATCTCAGCCAAAATCAAGAGTCAGGTGCTCAGCCTACTGAGCCATTGAGCTGCCCCATACTCTGCTATCTTGAACAAGGTTTATCTGTTCTAAAACTTCAGATTTCTCCTGAGAGTGGAGTAATTTACATTTATAACAGATAATTCTGTTGGCAACATACATAACTTTATAATGTGAATAACCTCAGTCATTTACTCCCACTAAATACTGTTTTGACCCATCCAATCATTCATGGCTATCTTCAGTTTCCCAAGGCTCCTGAATTTCATCAAATTTATTCTACTTCTGTCCATTGGAAAGAGTGTTTATCTTTTGGATTTCTCTTATTTGTATTCTTGCTCCCTATTTAGAAACTTAAACATGCTAGTATTCTTAGCATTTCAGTATATGCCTCCAAATTTAGCCATATAGAATTGGCAAAAGTAAAGGATTTTAAAAATAGGAGTTATGCATTAGCTGAGAGTATTCATTTTGAGGAAAGTTAAAACTGAATCTGAGTTATCAGTGTTCTATCTTCAGTTAACTACTGAAGCATTAGCAAGCACTGTGCATCATATGTAAAATGTGAGGGAAGCTCTCCAGCATTTCCCCAGGTCTTATAAATGTGCATTAAAGTTCCATGATAAATTCCATCTGCTCTGGGTAAACGGATCAGGAATAAAAAGAACAAGAAAGGTCTCTACCCTTTATACAATTAAACTGGGTGATAGGCCAGTTCAGTGTTTAAGGGCTCTTTTATCATCCATTAGTTTCTTTATTTCTGGCCATGAACTGGTCACAACTGGTCTGGCCATGAACTACCACCATGTAAAACACTAACTTAAGAATAATCAGCTTTATCTTTTTAAATTGAGAAATAACTGACATAAAACATTGTATTAATTTCAGATATACAATAATGATTTGATATTTGTTTATGTTGCAAATGGTTACAGTAAGTCCAGTTAACAACCATTACCAACATAGTTGTAAGTTTTTTCTCATGATAAGAACTTTTCTCCTAGCAAAAGTTTTTATTAAAACTTTTAAAAGTTAATATTAACTACATAGCATGCTACATGTTATATCCCCATGACAATCATTTTATAACTGGAAGTCTACACTCTTTTATATCCTCCAATACCAAAATTCTGTTTTCTGTACCTATGAGCTTTTTGTTTTGTTAGATTCCACATATGAGTGATCTTTCTTTGAAGTATTTCACTTAGCCTAATGCCCTCAAGGTCCATCCTTATGGTCACAAATGATTAAGATTTCCTTCTTTTCCATGGCTGAATGTAGTCCATTTTGTGTATGTGTGTACATATACATGTGTATATGTAACTATAACATATTTTCTTTAAATATTCATTCATCATTGCTTCCATATCTTGGCTTGTAGATAATACTGCAATAAACATGGATTTGCATATATCTTGTTGAGTTGGTGTCTATCTGAAGAAAATAAACACTAAGAAGTGAAATTTACTGGATCATCTAGTTCTATTTTTAAATTTTTTATGGAACCTCCAACTGTTTCCATTATGGCTGTAACAATTTACATTTCCACCAACAGTGTGTATTTCCTTTTCTCCACATCCTTGCCAATACTTGTTATTTCTTGTCTTTTTGATAGTAGCCATTCAGACTGGTGATCTCTCACTGTGTGTGTGTGTTTTTTTAAGATTTTATTTGTGAGAGACATACACAGAGGAGGAGCAGGCTCCATGCAGGGAGCCCAATGTGGGATTCGATCCCAGGACTCCAGGATCATGTCCTGGGCCGAAGGCAGGCACCAAACCTCTGAGCCAGGCAGAGATCCCATCTCACTGTAGTTTTGATTTGCATTTCCCTAATTAATCAGTATTATTGAACATGGCTTCATGTACTTGTTAGATATCTGTATGTCTTCAAAAAGTAGAAGAGGAGGGATCACTTCCAAAATCCCTTTATTAGGCCAGGATTAGCCTGATACCAAACGTTGGCAGAATTTGTAGCACCAGTAATCTGTCTCCCAACCTTAACAATACTTTGCTGGCAGAATGTGTTTCATATAACAATTTTGGAACTCTGAAATCTGTCAAAAGCTTGCTAATTCCAAAGGAAGACTTGGATGGTAACTTGTGATTAATTTTGGTCAATTTAATCTCTTAGCACAGTATCAGTTATTCAGCTATGTGGTGGGCAGCTGAGCAGCTTGTACACAGCATTCAGGAGCCAGTGTGGGCAAAAGTACCCATCCTCTGAAGATTGGTGATCTCTGCTCTGATTACTGTTTGTGTGTCCTTCTGTGAGGAGATGTAGCAGGAGGTGCCACTCCTCGTAGTTAAGACCCTCCACTGGCAGAAGCAACTTCCGGGGTATTTTCTCCTGTCTTCACTTTATGCTTTTTCCACTTTGAAGAGCCAGACAGTAAAGGACAGAACATTCAAAAACAACTTCATATACAGGGAAAATTAGAAAGTAACTGTGTATACCCTAAGAAAGTCTCAGAGAAAACACGAAAAGATGTTATATTTCTATGTCCCTGGATCCATGGCATAGGTATAGCCAACAAAAACAATCACCCCAGAAAAGCAAAATCTGGTATTTGGTATTACCACATGACTATATTCAAAGGCCCTAGAGGAGGGGGAAATAAATGATAAAATAAGATCACAATGCACACAAAGATACAAAAATGTATTGATGACTAAAATGGAAAAAAAAAAAAAAACAACAAAATGGTCTTCCTAGCATATCTGCCACTACTTTTTCACGAAGTCTTTAAAACAACCATATTAAAGATGCTCAAAGAACTAAAGTAAGATACGGTCAAGAAAACCATGCATGAACAAAGAAATCTGGATGTGAAATGTCAAGAACGAAAATTTTACTAGCATGACTCAAAACTAGATTTGAGTAGGTAAAGAATCACAAACTTGGAGATAGAATAAAGGAAATTTTTGAGTCTGAGGAACAAAGAAAAAAGGAAAGGTGAACAAAATATAAGAAACCTATGAAACAACACAAAGCACACCACATGTGCATCCTGAGGGTGTCAGACAAAGAAAGGGGCAGAGAGAATATTTGAATAAGTAATAGGTGAAAACTCCAAAAATGTGATGAAGCACATGAATATAAGCATCCAAGAAGCTCAAAGAACTTCTATAAGATGAACTCAAGGAGACCCACATTGAGACACATTATAATCAAACTTTCAAAATACTCTGTCTTTTGAAGTGACCAAAGAAAATTACACAAGGGGTGTTCAATGAGATAAAAAGATTTCTCATCAGTAACTGTGGAATCCACAAGACAGTGGGCCAGTATATACAAAGCGCTTAAAGAAATGATCGACCAAGAAATTAGGAACAGAAATGTGGTAAAGTGTATAGAAAGCAAACTGCACAATGACAGTAGTTCTTTTTTAATCAGTAATTTCTTTAAATGCAAGTGGATTAAACTCTCCAGAAGACAGAGATTGGCAGAATGGATTAAAAAAAAGATGATCTAACAATATGCTGTCTGAAGCAAACAGGTTAAAAGTGAAAAGATGGGAAAAAGATGTCATGAAATAGACTTTAAATAAAAAATGGTTACAAGGAATAAAGATATTATATATTAAAGTTCCACTAGAGCAAGAAGATGTAACAATTATAAATATTTACATACCTAATGAAAGATCATTAAAGTATACGAAACAAAAAGTGACAGAATTGAAGGGAGAAATAAGCAGTTCTACAAGAGTTATCGGAGACTTAAATATCCCCCTCAAAATAATGAATAGAACCGCAGCGGATAAAGGCAAGAAAGAACTTAAAAAACACAATAAACCTAATAGATCTAACAGATTTTTAGAGAACAATCCAACAACAGAATACATATTTTTGTCAACTGTGCCTAGAACATTTTCCAGGATTGACCCTACATTAGGCCACAGATTGTCATGATATATTAAAAACTATATATATCATACAAAATATCTTCTCTGACCACAATGGGATGAAATTAGAAATTTAAAAAACAGAAGAACTAGAAAATAGTGGAAATTAAATATTTTTTTTTTAAAAGCCAATGGATCAGGAAAGTTTTCACAAAGGAAATTAGAAAATATAGACAAAAACACAGCAAAAGCAGTGCTAATGGAGAAATTTATATCTATATCTCAAATTAACAACCTAACCATATGACTTAAAGACTAGATAAAGAACAAAAGAAAACAAAAACTAGCAGAAGGAAGGAAATAAAGATCAGAGATAAGAGTAGAAAAAATGGAGAAAATCAGGGAAACCAAAAATTACTTCTTTGAAAAGATGAACAAAATTAACACTTTAGCTAGATGTAATACTCAAATTATTAAAATCGTAATACATAAAAGTGAGTATTATGAATATATGCCAATAAAACGCAGATCCTGTTAAGATTAAATCATAAAGAAATAGAATATCTGAATAAACATGTAACTAGCAAGGACATTGAATCAGTAATCAAAAATCTCCCCAATAAGGAAAGCCCTGAATCTGATGGCTTCACTAGTGAATTCTACCAATGATGTTTTCTTTTTAAAATTTTATTTATTTTTTTAAGATTTTATTTATTCATGAGAGACACAGAGAGAGGCAGAGACATAGGCAGAGGAAGAAGCTTGATCCCAGGACCCAGGTATCATGACCTGAACTGAAGGCACACACTTAAATATCCAGATACCCCCTACCAAACAGTTAAAAAAAGAACTGATACCAATCCTTCCCAAACTTTTCCAAAAAACAAAATGAACACTTCCTAACTTATTCTATGAGGCCAAAATTACCCTAATGCCAAAGCCAGACAAAGATACCAAAAAAAAAAAAAAAAAAAAAAAAAAAAACACAACAGACCAATATCCTTATAAACATAGATACAAAAAGATTCAACAAAGATACCAGCGAGGAGAATTCCGCAGCATATTAAAAAGATTAAACATGGGGAACCCTGGGTGGCGCAGCGGTTTAGCACCTGCCTTTGGCCCAGGATGCGATCCTGGAGACCTGGAATCGAATCCCATGTCGGGCTCCCGGTGCATGGAGCCTGCTTCTCCCTCTGCCTGTGTCTCTGCCCCTCTCTCTCTCTGTCTCTCTGTGTGACTATCATAAATAAATAAAAAAATTAACAACAACAACAAAAACAAAAATGATTAAACACTATAATTGGGATTTATTCCTGGAATACAAGTATATTTTAACATACAAAAGTTGACCCTATAATATGCTATATCAGCAGAATAAAAGTATTACTGCAAAAAAAAAAAAAAAAGTGACAATCCAATACCTTTCATGACAAAAATACCCAATAAATAGGAACAGAAGGAAACTATCTCAACATAATAAAAATCATCTGAAAAACTCACAGTGAACACCATACTTAGAAGAAAAACTTTCCTTTCACCATTAAATTCAGGAATAAAGTGAGAATTCCCACTTTCACCACTTCTATTCAACATAGTGCTGGAAATTCTAGCTAGGGCAATTAGGCAAGAAAAAAAAAAAACATTCAAATTGGAAAGGAAGAGGTATATTTATCCCTGCAAGTTATATTATCTTATATGTAGAAAGCCTTAGGGCTTTGTATTAATTTACAAATTAAATATCAGAATAAATGAATTTAGAAGACTAGTAGGATACAAAGTCAAAATGCAAAAATCAGTAACACTTTTAGACATGAACAGTCCTAAAATGAAATTATAAAAACAGTATCAAAAAGAAAATAGAAATAAACTTGAAGTCACAGACTTACAAAATGATAATTACAAAACATTGCTGAAAGAATAAGATATAAATAAATCAAAACATATGCCATCCCAATGACATTTCTTGGAGATAACGAATTTTAGGATTGGTTATTCTACAAGAAATCTTAAGAGAACTCAAATTGCCAAATAATCTTGATAAAGAAGAATAAACCAGATGACTCACATCCTTATTTCAAACCCTATTACCATGCTACAGTAGTCAAAACAGTCTGGTATTGGCATAAAGACAGATATATAAAGCAATGGGATAGAAGAGAGACCAGAAATGAATTCTCACATATATGGTCAAATAATTTTTTACAAGAGTACTCAAACTATTCAGTGGAGAAATGACCATCTTTTCAACAAATGGTGCTGGGAAAAATTGGATAGCAAAAGAATAAAGTTGGACCCTATGTAATACCATGTAAGAATTAGCTCAAAATTGATCAAGGACATAAATTTAAGAAACTATCCAACAACCATACAACTCTAGGAAGAAAGCAAGTATGAAAGCCTTACAATATGGGATTTGTCAATGATTTCTTGAATATAACACAGACAAATTGAACTTCATGAAAAAAAAATTAAATTGGCATAAAAACCACAAAATTGCGAAGAGTAAAAAAGCAACTCACAGAATAGGAGAAAATGTTTGCAATTCATATATCTGGTAAGAGATTAATGTGTATAATATGTAGGGATCTCCTAAAACTCAACAACAAAATCATTTCAAAAATATGTAAAGGACTTGGACATATTCTCTATAAAGAAGTTATATAAATTAACAATAAGCTTCTAAGATGCTCAATATCACTAATCATTCAAGAAATGCACATCTAAACCACATTTTTAAAAATTTGTATGAGATGACAGATGTCAACTAAGCCTATTGTGGTAACTGTTTCACAACATCTATAAATCAAACCATTCTATAGGCCTTCAACTTGTAATATATATCAATAATTTCTCAATAAAACAAGAGAAACACTTAAAAACAGCAAAATACAATGAGTTACCATCTTACACCTATTAGGATAACTACTAACATTAAAAAGAAAAAAACATGTTGAAGATGTAGAAGAATGGGAACCATGCACTGTTGATGGAAATGAAAAATAGTATAGCCACTGTGGAAAACACTATGGTAGTTCCTCAAAAACAGTTAATAATAGAATTATCATAAACTATCAATTCCACTTCTGGGTCAAAAGAATTGAAAGGATCTCAAAGAGCTACTGCACAGCCATGTTCACAGCAGTATTATTCATAATTGCTAAAACATGGAAGCAACCCAAGTTTCCATGGACAGATGAATGGATAAGCAAAACTTGGCATATACTTATAATAGAATATTATGTAGCTTTAAAAGGAAATTTTTCAATATGCTACAACATGAATGAACCTTAAGGACACCATGCTTAGTGAAATAAGTCACTAAAAGGCAAATGCTCTCTTATTCCACTTATATAGGTATTAAAAGACAAAGCACAATGCTACTTGCCAGAGTCTGGTGGGAGAGGATAATGGAGAGTTATTGCTTCATGGTATAGTGTTTCAGTTTTATAAGATGAATGGTAGTTATGGTTGCATAATGAAAATATATTTAATACCACTGAACTATGCATTTTAAAAGGTTAAGATGGTAAATTTTATGTTCATTGTATTTTACCACAAAACATATTCATGTGCCAGGAGGGTGGCATACCCAAATTCTACAGGGACAGAAACTCTTGTGTTCAGGAGCTATCTAGGCCTTGCCCTATGTATTTCTTAATCTAGCTGTTCATTTATCCTTAAAAAAACATTCTTTTGTAACAAACTCTAAATCTAGAAAGTAGAAAAAAAAAGCATAAATGTAAAATATCCAAACATATCCATTCTTATAAATTTACTATCTGTAGTTCTAAAGAAAGCATTTATTTCCAGGTGTTATTTTATCTCCACATTTTATCTCTTCTCTTTCAAAAATGTACTGAACGCACCACATGTTGGGGATAACAAATACCCTTTTTCAGAACCAACTGAGAGAACTATGATAAAATTCAACATATTTTCTTCTTTATGACAAATTTGTTGAAGAACACAAAGAACTTGAGCCTTCTATGGGTTGACTGGCTTTTTGTTCAAGTCTCATCAATCTTAAAATAGCCACAGGAAATGTTGGCTCTGTAGAGCAGATATATATCCAGAGAAACTCAGAAGTGATGAGTAAAATAGAGAATTGAAGATAAAGTCTTGCTCCAGAAGGCTACTAAAGATTGATATGTGAGTGAAAAGCAAAACCATGTAACGGGAAAAGAGTAAGGAGGTAAAATAAAAATAATTACAAAATTGTGATTCTTGGGGAGTAAGCAGCTAGAGGAAGGGGAGAGCAAATGGAACTGGAAAAGATGCGAGAAACCAATTACAGCTTGAAGTGGGATTGGATTTTGAATAAGATGAGAATGAGGAATAATTTATCCTTTGGTTGTCTTTATATGTTTTTGCCCCTAGCATACTATTTTAGTCATCCTGGATTATTCAATGAATACTTGTTGAATCTTTCTTCAAATAGCTCCACCTCTAATTTCCCCATTTTGGTTACCGATTTGTTACAAAATGCTCACTAACCCAAATGGGAAAATTGGACATGGGGCTGTTTAAAAGGGAGATTCAACAAATATTGATCGGATACCCAGGATGGCCCTAGCAGAATGCTACATAAAAACAATTAAGGCATGGATTTTCTTTTCATGAAGATCATATCAAATCAAATCAAATCTTTAAAATGGAACAAAGCAAATGGCATAAACAGAGACTATTTCAAAGACTGTGTTGAACACAATTTATAAATGTTTTACATCTTAAGGACACCTAGATAAATAAGGTACAATTATTATCAATAGAATTTCAATTCACTCAGAAGAGAGAGAACACATATTTAGGATGATGGCCCATCTCACATGTGTAGCAACAGCTGTTTCCTTTACAATGTACATATTTTGTCTCTCATCACAACATAAAATATGGTAAGTCTGTCTGCATTTAATGGACAAAGGAAGAGGCCTAGAAGTTAAGTAACTATCCAGGATGTGAAGTAATGGAATGAAGATTTGGAGTCAGATCTCTCTGATCTCAACCTACGTTCTTTACTTGCCATATTGCTCTTTTATGGTGTAATGAGCATTGGGTGTTAATACTATAAGTTGGCAAGTTGAATTTGAATAAATGTAAAAAAATTAGAATGTGAATCTGCATTCACAAGAAGAGATGCCTTGTAGTTGAATCAGGAAGGAGTCATGAATTCAGAAAGTGTGTGTGAATTACCACAGCCATATTTATACTTTTTGTTGTTCTATTAAAAATATTTAAACAAATTATGTGCTAAATGTTAAGGAAACCTGGGATATTGCCTATTGGTGGTTTCTTAAACTTTTCCATCAAAACATTGAGACCTCAGAGGACAGTAAAAAGGTAAATCCAGGACCTACAAGTACCAAATATTTTCAAATTGATGTTTAATCTTAAAAGTGCATGTGGACTTTCATTTTATACATGTCTATATTTCTATTAGCATACAATTTTATTTTCAAAAAGTAAGCAGATAATACATCTTGCTGGTGATATGTTTCACCTTGGTGTCCCAGGACTTGCATGTTCCCTCCTAATCCAAGTTACATTCTCCATAGTTTGAAGGAAACCCTGTTGGCATAGCAGTCAGGAGACTTGCAAAGTTAAAACTGTTGGAATTTGATAACAATTCAAATGTACTTATCTGATAGGAGCCATGAGTCTCATCTGAGTATGACCTATATCATAATTTTAATTGGGAAGCAAACTAAGTGTTCTGTGAAAATTAACCATGCTATTTAGGAAACATAAATTATTAAAACAGAGTTGAAGTTTGAATGAAACATATTTTGATCTTTCTATATGGTGCTGGAAGTTACACATACTTATATCTTCTTTTACACTCCTAAAAAAAAAAAAATAAACCAAAGTTTATTTGGTTTCTGTCTGAGTTTTGAGGAAGATGTCTGGTTGAGTTTATTGTTTCTAGAATTTTTGGCAAGCCAAAGGAAAACAATTTTTCTTATAAAAACCACATAAAATTTAAATTAATAGAGAGGGAAAGCAAGTTTAGGACATTTCTGTGAAGTTAGCTAGGCAATTCAAACTCACAAGGTAGGGCACCAAAGAACCATTACTTAGGAAGACCTCCCTTCACCAAATCAAGCCTAAATATAATTGTAACAAATTACATATCTAGTCCAACAGACTTAAAATGTTTCATTTGAAATTGAATAGGATTGGAATTCTCCTTTTCATTACTTCAACTTCATTTTTGTGTGTGTCTTTTTCCTCCTCAGTTGCCCAAGTTGGTCTTTTCCAAATCTGTTGGACAAAAACATATCCTTCCCCAAATATAAGAGGGTATAGTTATCATATTTTTCTGCCACTGATTTGACCCATAAGATATAACAAAGTGATGCATTATATTTAAGCATAAATATGCACATATAATTATACAAACTCCCTCCACACACACACCACACATGTGTTGGTAAATGGTACAAGTTTAGGAATTTGGAATAACTTTTAGGAATAACTGTGCCTCAGATAAACCTCACTGGCTAGGATACTGCCACTGTGCAAAACTACAAAACTCCATCCTAAAAGAGTAGACACACTTAGTGGAAAACCACCACACTTTTTAGCTTTAAACAATCACATGTTCAAGAAAACGATCTACAAATGTATTCCACTGACATTTTATATTAATTTGCCAGCTGGACAACTAAAATTATAACAGATAGAGACTTCTAAGGTTCTTAAAAGATCTGAATAGAGAAAAATTTCTTGAGGAAGTGATATGTGAACTTCAAAGCTATAGTTAAAAGGAAAAAGATGCTCCAACCAAAAGAAATATATACAAATAATAAAGGATTAGATGACAGTGAGACTGGATGAGAAAGTGTAGAGTAAGATTGGTACACGATGAAGTTAGAGCAGCAAGTAGGGGTTGCATGATGCGCAGGGTTCTGAGATCATGGTAAGAGTTCCAACCATTATCTTAAGAGCATTATGTATCATTAAAGGGTATTAAGCATAAGAGGAACATGACCAGAAATGTACTTTGACAGATCACCTTTCAATGTTATATGGAGAATGGATTAAAGGAGAGGTTAGAGAAGATTGAAGAGATCAGTTTGCAGGCTATTGAGAATCACAATATTCCCTGCTGTACTTACATGACTGTGTTTCATGAATATGAAAAATGTGAAATTTTTAGGAAGTGCAATTGACAGGAAATGGTACTGCTTTAGATATGGAAGGTGAGGAAGAAGGCTGTGTCCTAGATGATTACTAAATTATTATTAAAAAAGAATTTTGTGGCTGGTAGTGCTATCAGTAAAGATCGGGAAAGCTGAGAAAAAAAGTATAATGGAAGAGTAATATAATTTTTTTTGTTTGCCTGATTCCTATATTTGAGGTGCTTTTAAGATTGCCAAGAAGGTATATTAAAGAAGGGACCTAGGTAAGTGCATGTTATCTCTAAATAGGTACCAATTGAAATCCTATAAATGAAAGAAAGTATGAGATTAGAATACAAGAGATGTTGTCATTAAGCTTAACCAATTCTAATATGTAATGGCCCACCGTGATGAGCTTGACAAAGATACAGTGGGATAAGAAAAAGTCAAATACTGTTGTCAGAAATTCAAATGGTGTGAGAATGTGTCAAAGCAAGAACTTGGAAAACAGATGGATGTTACTGAGAAGCAGGCTAAGAAGAGCACTAAAAGCATTCTCTGGACTTAGAGACAGGAAGATGTTCGCTGATATTATACCACCAGATGAGATGCCTGATGCCAACTCAGAGTTTGAGTAAGAGATAGCAGGTGAATGGAGCAATTAGAAATCCTTTTGATAAAATTATTTGAATTTCCTTTTTTCACATTTTGGTGAAATGATGCAAAATTCACAGCCATATTAGAGGCCTAGTGTTAATATAAATTCAGACTTCTAATTTACCATTGTACTACCACTTTGGCTTGAGATCTGCAGTTTTGTTCATAAAGACTGATGGCAACCAGCATCGTAGACTAGAAAGAATGTAAGCCATGGAGTTGAATCCCAAATCTGCCACAGACTAACTGTAAACCTTGAGCAAGTGATTTAACTTCTCTAAGCCCTGATTGCCTCAATATAAAACATCACTAATAAAATCTCTCATAGAACTGCTTGGGAATTAGGGAGGTTACACATAGAAAGTGACAAGTAAAATGCCTAGCACACAAAAATGTTTACTATTTTAAATGTCATTTAATAAAAATGGACATTCTTTGTCTTTTTCTTCCACTGTCAATTTTTATGTTTGCATTTTTTTAGCAATTTTTCATGGTTTACTTCAGCTGGCCCCTTCATTTACCTCACGGTTGCCAAGATGAACTTTCCAAAATGTAATTATTATATTGTTGCCTTGCTTACTGCCCTATAAAGTTCAGATTTCTCAGATTATTATCCAAGATCTATTGGGTCCTGATGCTTGCTCTAAAATCCTAGCTCTATTTCCTTCCTTTTTTCCACATGAACGAACACGTCCACATAAACACAGAGAGTCCCCACTGTTCGGGGAATTCTATTCCTTCATCAAAACTAAAGATTTTCTTGAATCTGATGGATGAGGATTTTCTCTACACTCCGACAGCATCCTGTGTATTTTTTCTTATGTAGTGGGTTAAAGCCCAGGCACTGGAGCTAAATGACCTGGTGCCAAATATTGGCTCTGATATTGATTAGCTGTGTGCCTTTAAGCTAATCACTTTGTTTCTGTGACTCACTTTTCACCCTCTGTACAGTGAAGATCACATTTAAAAGGGTCACTACCTTGAATTGTTGTAAAGAATAAGCTAATGCATGTAAAGCCCTTAATGGTATTAGCTATTAACACAAGGATCATGATGACCCACTCCACTATACTCTAAATTCTTTGGAACCAAAGACCTTCTGTCATTTGTTCTTATAGCATCAATATGTTATCATTTCTCCAATGCTTATAATTGTTCAATAAAAACTAAATAATTAAATAAATAGATATACTAAAGAATAAATTTCAACACGTCGCATTTGGGATCTATGATACCTCTATGATACCAGGAGCAGTTTGAGCATTGAGAAAAACATCTTCCTGTGTGTTACAAAAGTAATGAAAAGTATCTCTCTGGGTTGTTATGCACTTATACCGCATTTTTTTTTTTTTACTGTTTGCTAAAGAAATTAACTTTATTGCAAATACTAGCAATGAAAATTCCTTGAAGAGATATAAATTACATTTTATGGGCATTTGAATATATCTTAACCAAAAATCTACTTTTATTAATAGGATAATCATAAAGCATTAGCCAGTCCTTTAAATTAGTTATGTTTTCAATAAAAAGTCCAGTTTTCATTTTTAAAAGAGATTCTATTAAATTTTCTAGCTGTGTTTGCATGAAATACTTGGGTGTTAAACATATTATGAATAGCCCCAAATACATAATTTGTGACACACTGTGGTCGCTAAAAATAGCAGAGAATTTACTGAACAAAGAATAAGTGGAATAAAAAATACATTGGTGTCCTTATTTTATATAATCTGAAGTGGGCTTAGGAGTTCACAGCATATTTTCTAATTGTCTCCAATAATCTGATTCTTAAAAATGTTATAATTGAACAACTTAGAAGATTTTGCTTTTCCCAAACAAAACAAATGGATTAGTGAACAAGAGCTAACTTTCTGACTCCATTTCAAACAGCTGGGCACAGAATAATCAGGCCAACAGACTATAACTTACTGCTGTGAAATGCACTGAATACTTCCCACTTTGTATATTACACCCTTTTGTCTTTCTTTCTAGACAACTTTGCAAAGGAAAATGCAGAATCAAAATTTTTAAGAAAATAGTAATATGAACATCTAAAAATAATCATCCCTTATTGGTATAGAATCGAAGGCTAGGGATCCCTGGGTGGCGCAGCGGTTTGGCGCCTGCCTTTGGCCCAGGGCACGATCCTGGAGATCCGGGATCGAATCCCACATCGGGCTCCCGGTGCATGGAGCCTGCTTCTCCCTCTGCCTGTGTCTCTGCCTCTCTCTCTCCCTCTCTCTCTCTCTGTGATTATCATAAATAAATAAAATTTAAAAAAAAAAAAAAAAAAAAAAAAAAAAAAAAGAATCGAAGGCTATATATAGCCTTTTGAAAATTCCTTTACTAAGTATTTCTTCTTTCTTCTATCACCTGGTGGACATGGATACTTGCTTCAAAATAAAATGGTCTGTTTTCCCTTTTCCTTTGAGCTTTTGAAATTTCTAATCAACTCCCTATCTTTTGCTTCATGTATTATTGACTGTCCTATACACACCTTTGAGATCTGACATTAAACGTTACTTCACTAGTACTGACCTTACTTTTTGAAATTTGACTCATGCTGCTGCCTTGAACTATGCCTGCTATGGCCCCTCACTCTAGCTGATGAATAAAGATCAGACAATTTTAAAAACAAGGAATAGAGAGTTTTGAATATGAGTACATTTCTGGTAAATTACTCTTCTCCCAGTTTTTGAACATACTGATTTAAGTATTAATACTTGAAAATCAAAGTTAGATATTTACCTAAAGCAGCAAAATGCACGTTTTAAAAAAATGACTTCGTAGGAGTTTGCAAACTTCATTATTCTAATAGATCTGATCTAAGACTATGTAAATATTATTCATTAATGCATAACTTGAGCAAAAAGTTATGAAGACTGAAGACTAGATACAAAATTTCAAAAAGAACATTCAAATCAATGTTTTAGATGTACTGAGCAGAGCAAACTGGACCTATAACCTCTTATGGGTACTTTTCAAATTGTTTTGTATTATTACCACCAAATGTTTCATATTCTTAAAAAAAAAGACACAAAAGTCATTTCAGAATTTCCTTCATGTAAAATAAGAGTTGTGTACCAAGCAGAAACAGAAGAGTTTAAAGTAACATCATAGATATCAATATAATTTTGCTGTAAAATATAAAACTATTCATATTTTACCATAAGTATATGTATAATGTGAGAAAACCTATCCTGATTCCATTTTTCAAAATATCAGTCTCTTAAATTATTTTATATGTAATGAAAACATAAGGCATTGTAGCTTTTATTTTTCTCCTGAGGAACACCTACAGTATTTTATCATATTTTAAACTTTACTCAAGGATTGATTTATTTTGGAAAATATTCTAAATATGCTATGGACACATAACTGGGCCTATAGTTCAAAAGATAGAATTGATAGGAAATAGTTTAGGGACTGTTATATTTTGGCCATCTTTGTAATTAGTACTAATAGATTTAGTTTGAGCTAATCACATGACTATTCACATTAAGCGGGTTCATTATGTCTAAGTCAAACTCAATGATTTTGACAGAATCATCAAAACCTTATGGCTGACCAAAGCAATCTTGAGAAAGAAGAACAAAGCTGAAGGTATCACAATGCCTTTCAAGATAAACTATAGGGCAGCCCAGGTGGCTCAGCGGTTTAGCTCTGCCTTCAGCCCAGGGTGGGATCCTGGGGTCCCAGGATTGAGTCCAATGTCAGGCTCCCTGCATGGAGCCTGCTTCTCCCTCTGCCTGTGTCTCTGCCTCTGTGTGTGTGTGTCTCATGAGTAAATAAATAAAAAATCTTAAACTATAAATCCACAGTAATAAAATCAGTATGGTAGTAGTATAAAAATAGACACATAATGAAACATGATAAAGGGCTCAGAAATAGACTCATATGGTCAATCTACAATGCAGGAGGCAAGAATTATATAATGAGGAAAAGATAGTCTTTTCAATAGTGCTGGCAAAACTGGACAGCTACCTGCAAAAGAAAAATGGACTACTTTCTCATACCGAACACAAAAATAAGTTGAAAATGGATTAAAGGCATAAATGTGAGTCCTGAAACCATAAAAGTCCTAACAAAAACAGAGGTAGTAGTCTTAGACATTGGCCTTAGCAACTTATTTGTGGACAGGTCTCCTGAGGCAAGGGAAACAAAAGCAAAAATAAACAATTGGAACTCCTCTAAGAAGTTTTGCACAGCAAAGGAAACCAGATCACACAGAAAAGGCAATCTACTGAATGGGAAAAGATATTTACAAACGATATATCCAACAAAGTGTTAATATCCAAAATATAGAAAGAAGTTATCCAACTCAGTACTAAGAAAAAATTCCAATTAAAAAATGGGCAGAGGATCTGAATATACATTTTTTCCAGAGAAGACCTACAGATGGCCAACAGATGCATGAGAGGATGTTCAGTGTCACTAATCATCAGGGAAATCAAAATCAAAACCACAATGAGATATCACCTCATACCTGTCAGAATGGCTAGTGTCAAAAGGACAAGAAATAACAAGTGCGTAAGGATGGTGGAGTCAAGGAATAGTTGTGCACTATTGGTGAGAGTGGAAATTGGCACAGCCACTGTGGAAAAATAAAAATAGAAATACTATACAATTCAGTAATTCCACTACTGGGTATTTGTAAAAGAAAATGAGAACAGGGATCCCTGGGTGGCGCACTGGTTTGGCACCTGCCTTTGGCCCAGGGCGCGATCCTGGAAACCCGGGATCCAATCCCAAGTCGGGCTCCCGGTGCATGGAACCTGCTTCTCCCTCTGCCTGTGTCTCTGCCTCTCTCTCTCTGTGACTATCATAAATTAAAAAAAGAAGAAAATTAGAACACTCGCTTAAAAAGATATATGCACCTCTATGTTTATTGAACATTATTTACAATAGCCAAGATCTGAAAACAACCCATATGTCCATTGATAGATGAATAAGAAAAGGTGGTGTATACACACACACACACACACACAATGGAACACTATTTAGCCATAAAAAGATGAGATCTTGCCATATGACAAATGAATTGATACAGAAGGTATCATGCTAATGGAAGTCAGAGAAAGACAAAAACCATTGATTTTACTTACATGTAGGATCTGAAAAACAAAAAGCAGAAACGGATCCATTAGTACAGAGAACAAACTCTTAGCTGCCAGAGGGGAGACGCTGACTTAAAGTTATGGAACGAAAAAGTCATGAGGATAAAAAGTACAGTTAAGCCATCCAGTTTGTGGTACTTCTGCTCACTTGTGATCAGCACAACCTATAGACTTGTTGAATCACTATGTTCTACACCTGAAACTAATGCACCATTGTGTATCAACTATGCTTCAGTAAAAAATCTTTTAAGAGTATAAAAGATTAATATTAAATGGCATAATCACAGTATTTCATAAATGTGACTCTTCATCAGGACATAGGGTAAGTTATCATTTATGGCACTCCCATGTCTCAATTTCTTTCAATAGATATCAACTATAGAGTGAAAACAGTCCACAAAATTGGGTGTGTAAAATAGAACTTTGTAACTGCGTTTATTGTTCTTAAGATCCCAATTCTATGGAGATAAAAAATGCTCAACTCTACTAATTCATGGTAAATAAATTACTTCTGGGGACACCTGGGTGGTTCAGCGGTTGAGCACCTGCCCCCGGCTCAGGGCGTGATCCCCGGTCTCAGGATCGAGTCCTACATCAGGCTCCCTGCCTGGAGCTTGCTTCTCCCTCTGCCTACGTCTCTGCCTTTCAATGTGTCTTTCATGAATATATAAATAAAATCTTAAAAATTACTTCTGTTTTACAAGACTCTTAGAATTCTACGTCCCACACATATACCACCATCAGGCACACACAAATATACACAGACATGGTTCTCCTTAATTTCTCTCTGAGTTATCTAAATCCTAAGGTGGAGTTATAACATCTCAATATTAGAAGGGGGACATCTCCTCATGCCACTTTCTGACTAGTCTGCATCAAAATGTAGTTCACCTCCATCTGGCCCTCACTATTTTCATTGCTTTTACTGATCCAGTGCATGTCCCCATATCAGGTTTTAACTGTCATAATTAAACAGTGCATCCTCTTTGTCCCAACTCTCATTCTTTTTCTAGCACTTTGATGCTCTCGTCAATTCTGAACCTTTGGTGGGGACAGGATACTCAGGAACATTGGTTATCTTCCCACACTACCCTGGGAATTCATGACTTTGTATGGTTGACCTCATACCCATCTGACTAAGAATCTCCCAGCTGCCATTTTGGATAGTGGGTTTTCCCATAAGGCTTGGCACTTTTTATATTATACTGTGGGAAGCCAAGTGATTAGTCTTTTCTCTTCATTTCTAGGGGTTTACTTTATCTCCACCAATCTTTGGGCTTAATCTAAAACACTGGAGATGGGCACTTCCCAAAGAACCATATTTTTTTTTAATGTCTAGTTACATTCCTTTGTGATCTCTCTTCCCATATGATAATCAGTCTAAACCTCAGTTTCCTATTCTAAAATACCAATGTTTGGCTTAAATTCTAACAGGGTCTGGCTCTTCATATTTGAATGAAATCTTTGCAGAAGGGAAAGGAAAACAAATACACTTTTCTCTCAAGTATGAGTTTCTTGAAAGTGAAAGTTTATAAGTTTACAGATATTCAAGGTGAAGTATTTGACTCCTTGTTTTTTTTTCCCTTTTAACTCTTACCTTGTCTGTCCAGAGGATGAAGTTTGTAGAAACCCCTCCCTGTTGCTTCAGAGGCTGAGTGCATTAGAAAGAAGTAGAAATATACGGTTTCAATGTCACAACTGCCACTACTGAAGAATTTTAGCATAGACAAGAGCATGGGTGTTGAATATCCCACTCTCATGTGCTTTTTATTTCTGTGGTTCTGTCCACATGGTTACCTATTCAAGTCCTTCCCTCTAAATTTGTATTTCAAACTATCAAATCCAAACTATCCTAATCTCATGCCTCTTCCCTGAAGTATTTCCAATCAAATGAAGTCTCTTCTTCACCAGAAATTATTAGGGCATCATATCTATAACAGTGTCATCGACTGGAAAAATTATTTTATAGACTTTTTGGGGGGTAGAGGTATATGTCTTCCTTTTTTAAGTTCTTTAAATGTCTTTATTGTGATTGAGTCTTGCGTCACTAGTAAAATGTCTTACTTTAGTGATGCTTGTATGTATATATAATTATATCTGAATGAGATATTGTAACAGTTTATTTCACAAATTGATCACATCCTTTAGCTTTTTCCAGAGCCTATTAAAATATATAGCCTATATTTTAATATTAGAATGCATAATTCTGTATTTTTAGGGCTGCTATGCCTAAGTACCACAAAATGGATGGCTTAAAAGTACAGAAGTTTATTTTCTCATAGTTCTGGAAACAAGAATTCCAAAATCAAGGGGTCAGTAGGGCCATGCTTTCCCTGAAATGTTTAAGGGAGAACTCCTTCCTTTCCTAACTTCTGGTGATGGCCACCCATCCTTAGACTTGCTGGATTCACAACTGCATTACTATAACCTCTGCCTGTGTTGTCACATGGTTTTCTTCTGGTCTTTTCTGTCTTTACATGGGCCATTTTCTCCTTTGTTTGAATCCATATTCAAATTTTTCTCTTCTTATAAGGACGACAGTCATTTTGAATCAGAGGCTACCCTACTGATCTCATCTTAACTTGGCATTATCTGCAAATACCCTATTTTCAAATAAGGCCATACTCCATGAGTAAGTTAAGTTTGGACTTCAACATAACTTTTATGGGGAGGACACAATTCAATTCGTAACAAAAGTTAATAATGCTTGGTACATAGTAACTATTCAAAACATATTTGAAAAATGGAAAAAATTGGTCTGCATATGAAGTATTTTCATAATTTAATAGTACCTAGTTTGTATATGCCAGCTTATTAACAACATGTAGCAGTGTGATCCTTGCATTTAATCAAATGATCCATTTGAATTTAAATAAGTCTCCCTCTATATTACTGCCTAGTTCTTTTTCTCCCTGAAACAGTCCTTCATTTTTATTTTAAAGCTTTTGATCTGAAGCTGACTGCTATTGTGCCTTTTCTGTTAAAGGTCCCAGTCAAATCCATTTAATCAGTAATAGAATTGGGCCCATTAATCTATTTCATTACAAATCACAGAGAAAAATCAAACCCAAAAGAAATAAAAAATGATGTTGTACAATACATTCACTTGCCTCTCTTAACCTAAGCCCTCGGGTCAGCTATTCAATTTCATTGCAAATGAATTTAAGATAATTTCTATTTATCAGCCTACAATATGTCTAGATAGTTGTTGAAGCATCTCTATAAAATATGCCACTATATCGACATAAAAAATTAAAAACCTAGCTGTGAAAACTGAAACATCACTGTACCACATAAATAGTATGTGTGGTTATTGATAATGATACAAAAATTCAAGGATGAGTCATTAATATTACAGACCAAATGATACATGATTTGTTATCTCAATCAGAATTGCTTTCAACAAGAGCGAATGATTAGAATATTATCACATTCCCACTACAAAATACTAAACTCCCACAATATTAAATTTTATTCAATTATATCACTTATATTTGGTATTACTTTTAAGATGCCATTCAAAATGCTTTATAGCCACTGCAAGGTATCTGTAATGGCATTTGCAACATAGCAATGCATGAGAAAACGCACAAAGATAATGTTTGAAATAAATAATTTTGAAAGCATTTTCATCTGCAAGTATGATATCAACCCTAAAAAAAATCCACAAATAAAGTACTGGATTTTCACATTAATGCTGTGCCTTAGTGAAAATAATATATTAGCAAAGAGTGAATGAAAAAGGAGGAATTACACATAAACATACTTTGTAACAACTCTGGGTTTTTTTCATACTACAATACAAAAATAAGTGACTGAAAGATGTCTGAACATTTCATTTCACAAAGTATATATTGTTAACCATTATAAAATCTGAAACCCTAATGATAAAAACAACTGAAAAAGAAATGACTTGCTTCTACTCCTTGCCTGTCCCCTATTTCCAGGTCCAGTACCTGTTGGCACACTTGCCTTTGTGCCTAGTGGGTATAAATTATCACTTTTCATCAGAATGGCTCTTTTGAGTTTTTACCTTATAAAATAAAACCATCACCTAAAGATTAACCAGTATGTATTTTTGTTGTTGTTTATTCCTTCTCCAAAGCAATCCCATCTTCTAATGATAGCTTGGATGTTGGCTACATTTTAACATTGTATAGTTTATTCTGTTTGAGTCCAAAAAACCTCATACTTAAAATTAATAATTTTTGCAATAGTATTGAAATATATAAAGCAGCCTTAAAAAGGCTGGCATATAGCATGAACAAACAACAACCACATCTAGTCCAAACAGCATTTCACAGAAAATTGCCTATTTTCCCTGAATGACTCTACTGAAAATGAATAACATCCATTCTCTTGTCAGCCTAGTGGTTCCTGGACAAAACTCTTACTCCTCTCTAGTTTGTACTCTTTGCTTTTCCCACAATGACTCTCCCATATTTTGCCAACCTGCATATGTCTTCAACTCATCCTCAAATGATATGTTCATATTCCATTCTTCTAATAAAACTGGGTATGCACATTCCACCTCAAAGTTCCATCTATATTTTTACCCATCTTCACTTGCCTTCTTCAGAAGAATCCCTCTGCTTGGAATGCCCTTCCCTTAATAGCTATACAGCTAACTTCTCATCCCATTCACATTTTTGTGCAAATGTCATCTTTTCAATGAAGTCTACCTGGACCCTCCTATTTAAAACTGAAACCCTAACTCATTCATTCAAATAATCTTCAAAAAAAAAAAAAAAAAAAAAAAAAAAAAAAACAAAAAAAAAAAATCAAAAAAAAAAATCTTCAAGATTTTCTCTTACTATAATCTATTTGTGTTTCATACCATATATTATCCACAAGCTAACTACATAGTTTATTTATTCACTAGGTTTAATATTAGCCCTACTAAGAAAACGTGAGCTCCTCCACAAAAGGATTTTTCCACATTTGTTCAGTAAAGAGTACTGGGCACATAATTTATATTCAGTAAATACTCACCAGATAAAGGGAAGGATGTCTTTCTCTTGGCTACCAATCTTTTTTCTAACCTTTGAAAAAAAAATTAATATTTCTATGTCATAAAAATCTTAAAATAGAGAAAATGTATATTTGTAAAAGTATTTCAGAACTAATACAAATAAAACTATAAATGAACTCAACAGAACTCTTTAAAATTGGGGGAGAGGTTGGGGAGGGAGATGAGAGAGAGATTTCCCTTTGGAGATTTAAAAAATCAAAATCCAATTCTGTAAAATATCTATCAAACTAAGTGGCTCAGAGATTAAAAAAATAAGTGCAATATATTATAATGCTATTTAAACAAAGAAGGGGTCAGGAATCTATAAAACGGAGTAAATTTTGAGCAGATGGAGGGCTAGGAGGTCCCAACACTTGTCTTCCCCATAAATACAATAAACAACCAACCAAAAACTGATGAAAATAGCTCTGAAAAAACTTTGGACTAAAAGCAAGCATCAACAGTAATTTTTTGAATCTCAAACCTGAAAATGGCCACATAGAAAAGCATAGGAAACATTTTACATGTGTCATCCATTCCCTAGGCCAGAACAGCTCAATTCTAAGAAGGATCCTCTCAGAGGGATTTTACCTTATGGGAGAAGGAGACCAGTAGAATCCCCAGCAAGCCTCAGGGCCATGGGCACTTGAAACCTTTGCTACTGAGGAACCCCACAGTCTTTATCAACAATGAACCCAGCTGACAGTGCTACAGAGTCTTTGTTGGTATGTCTCTTCCCTGGATGGAGCTGTGGCTACATGAGACCTGCTCCCAGGTGCCCTAGTTGCTACTGTGCTCCACTCCACTAGCAGGTAACTATCCATGAGATGACAGCTGCTGATGTTGCTATTCTGCACTCAACCCCAGGTCCCAAATTTTCACTTTCATAGGTTGTTACCAGGCTAAACTTCCACTGCTCTACATCCCATGCTTGGTCCTAAGTCAAGGCTTCCTTCCACCATCACCAGGCTGCATTGCTCCTTCTCTGTGCCCTGTCTCCTGGGGCAAGAGTTCAGACTTTAACCCACTATCCCCAGGGTGTGCCACTGCTGCACCCTGTCATCTCAGATCTAATATTTCTGTTCTTTTTGTCCCCAGGGCCTCAGTCACTGCATTGAGCCCCATAGACAGAACCTAGTTCCACAGGAGATCTGTACACTCTCACACTTAAGATACTGGCAGTAGTGGATCTGTGCTCCAAAACTGAGAAGCTTTGGTATTCTCTGTGTGTGTCTAATTGGATCCTGTTTCTACTGTGTTTCTTCTTCTTCACATTCTTCTAATGTGAGTGCAAGGATGCCATATCTTTAGGTCCCAAAAGTAATTCCATTGGCCAGACTTTCTCCCAAAGGAAAAAGGGAGAACAAGATACCAGAAGCCTTAACTTCTGAGGACCTTCGATAGTAGTAGCCAGCAGTGCTACCCACAGGACTTTCACATTCTTGACCCCAGAAGATCTGTGATCTTAACATCTTGCTGATGTTACCTCAAGTAACAATACACAGACTTACCAACTGTCCTTCTAGGAATCAAGATGCTGCACTTCACATGACTGGCGCCCTCACAGCCACCTTTAGGTAGGTCTGAAGACAGTCTGAAAAGACAAGAAGTAACACATCCTCAAATGTACAGACATCAATGCAAAACTATTAGAAACATGAAATGAAAACGGGGAAATATACTACCAAGCAAAACAATTTTTAGTAACTAAACACCAAAAAAAAAAAAAAAATGGCAATCCGGTAATTGCCTGAAAGAAGAATTCAAAATATTTATTTTAAGGAAATTCAGTGAAATTCAAGATAATAAAGACAACTCAATAAACAGGAAAACAATGCATGAACAAGATGAGAAGTTTAATAAACAGAAATCATTTAAAAAATTCTGGATATGAAGCATACAATAAATGAAATTAAAAACATAATACAGAACTTTAACAGCAGGCTTTATGAGGCAAAGGAAAGAATCTCCAAAACTGAAGATAGCTTTTTTGATATTATCCAGTCAGAGAAGAGAAAATGAGAAGGAAGATAAGTGGGTTCCACTTCAACATGGCAATATTGGAGGCTCCTTAAATCACCTCCTCCAAACACACTGAATCTGTCGCTACGTAAGGAACAATTACCTCTGAAAGAAATCCAAACTAGCTGAGCCTCTGCTATACATCAAATGAATAAGAGAAACCCATATTGAAATGGTTAGAAGAGGCTGAGACACACACTCAGGAGGAAATATATAACTCCCAACTTCTTCTTGAGCAATAAAAGATTTGGATCCCACCATCTGGTTCTCCAGTTTTTAAGGCTCCCACTTGAGAGATGAACCTCAAAACATCTAACTCTGAAAGCTGATGTGGATTGTGTCCATGAAACCATAATATTACAGTGAACTAAGAAACACCTTTTAGGGAGATGGTGGAGTTGGAGAATCCTAAGCTCACCTCATCCCATGGATACATTTACATAGCACTCACATCACTGTAAATAACCCAGAAAACTACCCAAAGATGGGTGGAACAGACACCATAAATGTACAAAAGAGGCTAGATCAAGGGAGTAGGAAGGGCTGAGATGCTGTCAGGAGCTAAAGGAACTTAAGGGACTGTCCTTATGAAGAGGAATTCCATGGATGCAGAGGGTGGAGAGAAACAGACCTTCACACCAGGCACACCAGGCATGGGGAACCCAACAAGGAAAACAAACCCTCATAATGTTTGGCTTGAAAACCAGACCTAATTTTGTGAGTTCTTATATTCAGCTGGGCTTAACACCTGGAACTTTAGAAACTAGCAAGCTTAGCTCTGGGAGAGCCAAGAGGACAAGAGGAAACTGAGTCCCCACCCTTAAAGAGACAACATAATAAACAGCCCTCAGAAGTAAAGCATACATGCAGTAGTTTGAAAAATACCTGAGGTATACAGGAGGGATATTTGTTAACTAATCTCAGAGCATGTGCTGAAAGAGATTGCCGAGAGACTTCTCCAGGAACAAAGGATCTGGCTAGTGTTATTTCCCATCCCTGTCCATTGGCCAAGATACACGGACACCTGCAAAAACCAGTTCAATGCCAATACTCTTTACTTAGTTTGATAACAGCAGAACCCAATCCTGCACACTTATGCTAATTTGCTCCTTCCAACCCAGTGGGGTTAGTTTGAGTGGTTACAGGTCACCTTCCAAAGTGGACCTCACTGGCACCACTCCTCTTGCCCCCTTACTCTGTTGCAAATTCATCCCCTCCAGCCCTACAAAAGTTTCCTAAAGCAGCTCCAAGTCCCCTCCTATAGCAGACCTGAACAACCTTTCTAACACTGGGTGCCCTTGATTTTTCCTGTGGAAGTGCCCCTACAAATACTCCTTGGCCAGAGTCCATCCAAGCAGTGCCACAAGTCTAGCAGTGTTCAAGCAACCATGACAGGGTGAGTCTGGCACTCTAAAGTGACTCCTGACCTAGGGAAGGGAAAAGATAACCACATATGAACCAACTATGACCCAAGCAGTGGGCTGGAAGCAGATATCTGGTCTAATAGGAGGCTTCTCCCACCAATGAAAGCTTTTCAGGGAACAACACAGGAAAAGTGCCCTACATTTTGGTGCAACTGCATCTCTGGCAAGTACCTCATCTGACTCACTTCAAGCCCAATGAGATCCCAGACTGGTCTACTAACAACACAGGGACTGAACCCTACCCAAAACAGGCAAAGAGTCACTGCATACGACTGGACTGAAGGCACATGTAACTCAGCCTCAGAGCATTAGACAAAGCAAGGAGACAGGAGAATATACCCCAAATGAAAGAACATGGCAAAATCATATCAAGAGAGCTAAATAAAACAGAGATAAGCAATATGCCTGCTAGAGTATTTAAAAGCAATGGTCATAAAGATACTCACTATACTTGAGAAAAAATGAAAGACCTCAGTGAGACCCTCAACAAAGAGATAGAAAACATAAATAAGAACCAGAGATGAAGAACTTAATAACTGAAATTAAAAGCACATTAGATGGAATAAATAATAGAGAAAGCAGAAGAAAGGATCAATGTTCTGAAAGACAAGGTCATGGAAAGCAATTGAGTTGAACAGGAGTGAGAAAAAATATGGTAAAAATGAAAATAGACTTTGGGAATTCAGTGACACCATGATATGTGGTAACATTTGCATTATATGGATCCCAGAAAGAGTAGAAAGAAGAAAGGCAGAAAATTTATTTGAATAAATAATAGCTGAAAATTTCCTGAATCTGGGGAAGAAAACAGAAATCCACATCCAGGAGGCAGAGAGAGACCCCCACAAAATTATCCCAGACTGGTCCACAACAATACACATACTAGTTAAAATGCCAAAAAAGTTGCAATAAAGAGAAAATTTTAAAAGCAGCAAGAGAAAAATAAAAGAACAGTTACATACAAGGGGAATACTATAAAGCTACCAGATGATTTTTCAGCAGAAACTTGGCAGGCCAGAGTGAGTGGCATGATATATTCAAACTGCAGAAAGGGAAGGGGGGAAAAAAACAGCTAAGAACAATATCCAACAAAGCTATCACTCAGAATAGGACAGATAGACTTTCCTAAATAATACTTGAAGGAATTCATGATTGCTAAACCAGCTGTACAAGGAATGTTAAAGAGACTTTGAGTGGAAAGGAGGAAGAAAAGGAGGAAGCACAAAAGTAGTAAAATTAAATATATCTATACAAATCAGTCCAGGGATGCATAAAATAAAAAAAAATCTAGAGTATGACACCATATACCTGAAACATGGATGACAAAGATGTGAAGAGTAGGTTCAAACTTAAGCAACCACCGACTTAACATGGACTGCTATATATGTATATATATATGTATATAAACATAATGGTAACCACAAAACAAAAACTGACAATACATATGAAAAAAATAAACAGAAAGGAATTTCAGTATATCCTAAAGAAAGCAAGCAAACCATGAGAGAAAAAGCAAGAAACAGAAAACTATAAAAACAACCATAAAAAATAAGAAAATATCAGTAAATACATATATATAAATAATTACTTTGAATGTAAATACACTAAACACTCCAATCAAAAGACAGGGTGTATACAATGGAATATTACTCAGCAATTAGAAACGACAAATACCCACCATTTGCTTCAACGTGGATGGAACTGGAGGGTATTATGCTGAGTGAAATAAGTCAATCGGAGAAGGACAAACAGTGTATGTTCTCATTCATTTGGGGAATATGAATAATAGTGAAAGGGAATATAAAGGAAGGGAAAAGAAATGTTGGGAAATATCAGGAAGGGAGACAGAACATAAAGACTCCTAACTCGGGGAAACGAACTAGGGGTGGTGGAAGGGGAGGAGGGCGGGTGTTGGAGGGGAATGGGTGACGGGCACTGAGGTGGACACTTGACGGGATGAGCACTGGGTGTTTTTCTGTATGTTGGTAAATTAAACACCAATAAAAGTTAATTAAAAAAAAAAAAGACAGGGTGTCAGAATGGATTTAAAAAGTAAGACCCACCTATATACCATGTACAAGAGACTTCTTGCAGACCTAACAATACATGAAGATTAAGGGTGAAGGGATCAAAAAGCATTTATCATGTAAATGGAAGTGAAAAGAAAGCCAGGGTAAAGATACTTGTATCAGACAAAAGAGACTTTAAAACAAAGACTGTAACAAGAGACCTACATACCCTACATAATCCTAAAGTAAAAAACCCACCAAGAACATATAGCAATTGTAAATATTCATTACTCAACATGGGAATACCCAAATACATAAAGCACCTATTAACAAACATAAAGTAATTGAGAGTAATATAGTAAGAGTAGGAGACTTTAACACCCCACTTCCATCAATAGATAGATTATCCAGAAAATCAATGACAAAACTGTAGCTTTGAATGACATATTGGGCCAGATGGATCTATGCAGAACATTTATCCTAAAAAGAAAAAATATAGATTCTTTTCAAAATTCTCCAAAGTGGATCACATGTTAGGCCACAAAACAAGTCTCATCAAATTCAAAAAGATTGAAGTCATATCATGCATCTTTCCCAATAGCAATATGAAATTAGAAATCAACCCAAGAAAAAATCTGAAAAGAACACAATTGCATGGAGGTAAAATAGCATGCTAGTAGACAACGAATGGGTCAATCAAGGACTCAAAGAAGAAATAAAAAAAAAAATATATGAAGACACGTGAAAATTAAAACGCAATGGTCCAAAATCTTTGGGATGCAGGAAAGGTTGTGTTAAGGGGGAACTTTATAGCAACAGAGGCCTACCTCAAAAAGCAAGAAAAATCTCAAATGAACAATCAAACTTTACACCTAAGTGAGCTAGAAAATGAACAAACAAAACCCAAAACCAGTAGGAGGAAGGAAATAAGACCAGAGCAGAAATACATGAAATATAGGCTAAAAACACTTTGGAACAAATAAGTGAAACCAGAAGGTGGTTCTTCAAAAAGATCAATAAAATTGGAAACTTTAGTCAGACCTATCAAAAAAAAAAAAAAAAAGAGGAATCAAAATCAGAAATGACAGAGGAGAAATAACTGACACCATAGAAATAGAGTGTTGTAAGAGAATATTGTAAAAATCACAAGCTAATAAAAGTGGACAACCTAGAAGAAATGGATAAATTCCTAGAAACATGTAATTTCCCAAAACTGAACTAACAAGAACTAAAGAATTTGAACAGACCAATTATCAGCAATGATATTGAATCAGTAATCAGAACACTCCCAACAAATAGAAGTCCAGGACTAGATGTATTCACAGGTGAAATCTACCAAACATTTAAAGAGTTAATACCTATTCTCCAGCCACTCCAAAACATAGAAAAGAAACGAAAACTTCCAAATTCATTCTATGAGACCAGCATTACTCTGATATCAAAAATAAACACACTGCAAAAAAGAACTACCAGCCAATATCTCTGATGAACATAGATGCAAAAATACTCAACAAAATATAAGCAAACCAAATCCAACAATATATTAAAAAATCGTTCATCACAACTAAGTGGAATTTTTTCCTGGGGTGCAGGGTGGTTTAATACTCACAAATCAATATGTCACATCAACAAAAGAAAGGATAAAATTTGTATGATTATTTCATAGATGAAGAAAAAATATTCTACAAATCCACACATGATAAAAACCCTCAACAAAGGAGGTTTAGAGGGAATGTTCCTCAACATAATAGAGGTTATATATGAAAAATCCACAGCTGACATCATATCAGTCATGAAAATATACTGAGAACTTTTCTCCTATGGTCAGGAACAAGACCAGGATGTCCACTCTTACCACTTTTACTTAACATAGTACGGAATTCTAGCCACAGCAAGAAGAAAATTTAAATGAATAAAAGTCTCCCAAGTTCCTAAGAAATAAATTTTCACTCTTTGCAGATGATGTGATACTATTTAAAAAAAGACCCTAAAGACCTCACCAAAAAACTACTAGAATTGATAAATGAATTCAGGACATTCACAGAATACAAAATACATAGAAATCTGTTGCATTTCTATATCCTAATAATGAAACAGTAGAAAGAGAAGACCACTCCATTTATAATTGCACCAAAAATAATAAAATACCTAAGAATAAACTTACCCGTGGAGGTAAAAGATCTGCACTCTGAAAATTATAAAGCATTGATGAAAGAAATTGAAGACAATAGAAAGAAATGGAAAGATATTCCATGCTCATGGATTAAAAGGACAAATATTACCAAAATGTCTATACTACCCAAAGGAATCTACAGATTTAATGCAATCCCTATCACAATAACAACAGCAATTTTAACAGAACCAGAACAAACAATGCTAAAATTTGTATAGAACCACAAAAACAAACTCAAATAGAAAAACCAATCTTTGAAAAGAAGAGCAAAGCTGGAGGCATCATGATTCTGGACCTCAATTCATATTACAAATTTGTAATCAAAACAGTAAGGTACTGGCACAAAAATAGATTAACAGAATAGAAAATCCATAAATAAACCCACAGTTATATGGCTAATTAATCATCAACAAAACAGCAAAGAATATCCAATAGAGAAAAAATAGTCTGTTCAACAAATGGTGTTAGGAAAACTGGACATTTTCATGCAAAAGAATGAGACTAGACCACTTACTTACACCATACACAAAAATAAATCCTAAATGTGAGACCTGAAACCATAAAAATCCTACAAGTAGCAGAGGCAGTAATTTTTCTGACCTTGGCCATAGCAACATTTTTCTAGGCAGGTTCCCTAAAGCAAGAGAAACAAAAGTAGAAATGAACTATTGTGACTACATCAAAATAAAAAGGTTCTGCATAGCAAGGGAAACAATAAACAAGTCTAAAAAGCAACCTACTGAATAGGAGAAGGTGTTTGCAAGTAACATATATGATTAAGGGTTAATGTCCAAAATATATAAAGAAACTTACAAAACTCAACACCCCAAAAACAATCCAATTTAAAAATGAGAAGACTGGAATAGATATTTATCCAAAGAAGACATCCAGATGGCCAATAGATACATGAAAAGATACTCATCATCACTAATCATCAAAATCACAAATCAGAATCACAATGGCATATCACCTCACACCTTTCAAAATGGCTAAAATAAAAAACACGAAAAACAACAGGTGTTGGTGAGGATGTGGAGGAAAAGGAACCCTCTTGCATGTTTTGTGAGAATGCAAACTGGTGCAAACACTGTGGAAAACCGTATGGAGTTTCCTCAAAGTTAATGGAACTATCCTACAATCCACCACTTGTACTATTGAGTATTTACCCAAAGAATGCCAAAGTACTAAGCCAAAGGGATACATGCACCCCCAAGTTTATAGCAGCATTATTTACAATAGCCAAATTATGGAAGCAGACCAAATATTCACTGACTGATGAGTGACTAAATAAATGATATGTATGTATGTATGTATGTATGTATGTATGTATGGCCATAGCAACATTTTTCTAGACAGGTTCCCCAAAGCAAGGGAAACAAAAGCAGAAATGAACAATTGTGACTACATCAAAATAAAAAGCTATATACACACACACACACACACTATATATGGAATAATGGAATATTATGTAGTTGTAAAAAATCTTGCCATTTTCAGCAAAATGGATGGATCTAGAGAATATAACATTAAGTGAAATAAATCAGAGGAAGAGAAATACCATATGATTTCACTCATATATGAAATTTGGGAAATAAATGAACAATGAGGGGGAAAAATAGACAAAAACCAGACTCTCAAATATGGAAACCAAATTGATGGGTGACAGAGGAGAGGTGATTAGAGAGATGGGTAATAAAGGTGAAGTGGATTAAGAGTACATTTATCATAATGAGCGCTGAGTAATGTATAGAATTGTTGAATTACTATATTGTACACCTGGAACTAATTTAATACTCTATGTTAATTATATTGGAATTAAAGGAAAAAAAGAAAAGAAGGAAGGGGAGGGCCTGGACGTGGGGGGTGAGAAGGGGAGGGAAAGGAAGAGAGAGACTTTTAAAAGGCTCATAAGGAATCATCTTGGCTTTTCCCCAGGGTTCAATGAGAGGCAGCAAATACCCACTCTTTCCTTGAAGGAAACCTCTTTGCTGATCTTAAAAGCTGCAACCTGAGGAACATGCTTATAATTTAAAACACATTAAAAAATAAAACACATCTTGCAGAGAGAGTGGAGGCCAACATGCACACTTTATACTTTGACTCTGCCACACTCCAGATGGCCATTACCTCCTAGAAAGGATCATATGCACCTCGTGGTATCCTGGCTTTTACTAGGACCACCAGAGGATGTCTTGCTTGATCACCTGGCTCTAGTGGCCAGGGGGGGTGTATTCATGGATCCCACAGGAGTGTATCAAATAGAGAAACTATTCTTAATTGGCTATCATTTTAGTGTAAAGCACAGAAACAGCACAATGAAACTCTTAAGATTTTTCATGGAAGAAGCCTATTTGCAAATCTTAAAAGCTTCAGACTCAGGAACAGGCTTCTCATTTAACACATATCTAGGCACTGACTATAGTCTTCCCCCAGAAACTGGGAGGGACAGCTTTTACCAATTTTGTTCTCTCCCTCTGCCCCACCTCAGATTGCATGTATCTCCATGTGTGAAAGGAGTTTGCTCACATGTCTGTCACCCAGTTTTTGTGCCCAGTGGCCAACAGGACTCATGTTTGTATTCGGTGAGACAGTAGCAAACCAAGAAACAGTTCTTAACTGGCTCCCTCCCTGCCTCCCCCAGAGCCCAGAGCAGATGGGCAGAAAGAATGCTAATCTCCCAGTCTTCCCCTGAAAGAGGTATATTTGCATCCTTCAAAAGCTGGTGCTAAATTACAATCAGCCTGCATTTAGATGCTGAGATGCTCACCCTTGCTGCATTGAGATATTTTGGCACACACTGAACTATGGAAACCACCAAGAGTAAAAAAGTTGCTTGGAAAATCACAGACTTGAGAGAAAGCCAAGAGCAAGGACAGAATTCAACAATAAGGTTCATCTATAGAGGGCTACAAATTTAAGACCAAGAAAGGTGAATGTTTAATGTACAGAGAGTCAATGAAAATGAAAAAACAGTTATATTCCAAATGAAAAAATTAGATAAAACCCTAGGATGAAAACAACAACAACAAAACACTGATGAAATGAAGGTAAGTGATTCCCTGAAAAAAATAGTTCAAAATAATGGTTATAAAAATGCTCACCAAGATCAGGAGAACAATGCATAAACAAAATGAGAATTTCAACAAAGAGAAAATACAAGGAAGTATCCAACAGAAATCACAGAGATGAAGGATATAAAAACTGAGAAATTCAACGAAGGTTTTAAGAGTAGACTAGAAATGATCAGTGAACTTGAAGACAGGACAGTGGAATAATCCAAAGAAAAAAGAAAAAAAAATTGAAGAAGAAAAAAGAATGAAAATGAGTGAAGATACCTTAAAGAACTTAAAGGAGATCACAACATCAGATGGACCAATAATCACATTATAGGGATCCAAGAAGGAGGAGAGGAAAAGGGTCATAAAGCTTATTTGAAGAAATAATTGCTAAACACTTTCCTAACCTGCAGAAGAAAAACAGGTATCAGGTCCAGGAAGCCCATAGTATTTCAAATAAGATAAATCTAAAGACCAAGATACATTATAATTAAAATGTCAAAAGTTGAGCACAAACAGAGAATCTTAAAATCAGCAAGAGAAAAACAACTTGACAGATTTTCTTTAGCAGAAATTTTTAGTCCAGAAGAGAGTGGCACAATATACTCAAAGTGCTGAAAGGAAAAAAAAAAAAAAAAACCAAACTACTGGAAAAAGTTGTCAATCACAATAAAGGGGTAAAATAAGCAAATAAGGAGAAGCTAACGGAGTTCATCACCATTAGACTAACGTTACAGGAAATGATAAAGAGACTTCTGAAACTGAAATCAGCACTAATCAGTAGAGGGAAACATAAAAGTATAAACCTCACTGATAAAGCCAAATACATAGTTAATTTAGAATGGTCTAATGACAGCCTGGGGGATAGGTTAATCACTTACAAATCAATATAAAGGTTTAAAGACAAAGATAGTAAAAGTAACTGTAACCACAACAAGTTATTAATGGATACACAAGCAAAATGTAAATTGATATAAAACCTAAATGGGAGAATAAAAATGTATCGTTAGAATGCATTTAAATATAAATTATTAACAGCTTAAAATACACTGTTATAACTCTAAGGTGGTCTGTGTAGTTCTCATGGTAACCACAAAGCAAAAATATATAGTAAATACACAAAACATACAAAAATCTAAGTTTATCAACTAAGAAAATCAACAAATTAGAAGAACACAAGAAAAAGAGGAAGAAAGATATTATAAAACAACTGGAAAATAATAAATATAATTGTAGTAAGTCCATATTTATCATACCCAATTAAAATAAATAGGATGGCTGAAAGGATTAAAAACACCAAATATTTCCTGCCTACAAGAGTTTCACTTCAGATGTAAGCACACAAAGACTGAAAGTGAAAGAATTGAAAAATGTGTTCATTGCAAATGGAAACCAAAGGAAAACTGGAGTAATTATATCAGACAAATTAGACATAAAGACAAGTACTATAATAAGAGACAAATAAGGAAATTATATAATGATAAAGGTGTCCATCCAACAAGAGTATTTAATATTTATAAATATTTACGCCCCCAACACAGAAGAACCTAATATGGAAAGTAAGTGGAGAAATAGACTTGAGTAACAAAAATAGCCGGGAACTTCAATATTTCTATTTAATCAATGGATAGATCATCCAGACAGGAAAATAACATGGAAACATTGAAGCTTGACCACACACTAGACCAGATGGACTGAGACATTTATAGAGCATTCCACCAAAAAACATTCTCTTTTTATTTTGTTTTGAAACATATTTTGATTTGCCATTTGATTTATTTGGCCCACTACTTATGCAATAGTGTGTTGTATGATATTTGTGCATTAAATATTTAATATTTACATTGTAGATTTTCCAGATTTGTTTTATTGTTGATCTTTAGTTTTGCACAATTGTAGTCAGAAAAGTATACTTAGTATGATTTCAGTCTTATTAAATTTGTAGTATTTGTTGTATCTTTTTATGTGATTTAACCAGGGAATTCTTCTGTGTGTATTTGAAGAAAATGCATATTTTACTTTTCTCGGATGGATTGTTTTATATGTGTGTGTTTGTGTATGTGTATACTTGATATATATATATCAAGTATTCTTCAAGTAAAAAATGTTCCTGTTGAAAAAAATAACTTTAACTGAGGGTACTCTTTTAAAATAAAGCATATCAGAGGGGAGGTGTGTGTGTGTGCAGGGGATGGGTTAAACAGGTGAAAAGAATTAAGAGTACACTTATGATCATTGAGTAACGATCTAGAGAATTGTTGAGTCACTATATCCTGAAATTAAATTTTAAAACTTAATAAAAAATAATACACATTCTTTTTCAAGTGCATATGGCACATTCTCCAGTGTAGATCATATGTTAGGCCACAAAACAAGTCTTAACAAATGTAAGAAAACTGAAATCATAAGAAGCATTTTTTTCAACATCTTATACTAGGAGTCAATTATAAGAAGAAAATTGGAAAACTTACAAATAAATACATAGCAATTAAATGTGCTACTGAACAATAAATGGATTAAAGAGGAGAGCAAAGGAAAAAAACCTTAAGACAAATGAAAATGATAAAACATCAAGTTTATGGGATGCAGTAAAAGTAGTTCTTAGAGGAATGTTCATAGCAATAAACAGGTAACTTAATTACCTCAAGGAATTAGAAAAAAAGGAACAAACTAACTCCACAGTTAGTAGAAGGAAGGAAATAAAGACTAGAGTGGAAATAAATTGGAGATTAAAAGCAATAAAAAAGATCAATTAAACAGAGTTGATATTTTGAAAGGATAAAATTGGCAAATGGTTACCTATACTTACCAAGAAAAAGAGAAGACTCAAATAAAACTAGAAAAAGGAGGCATTACAATATCATAAAAATATGATATAGAAATCATTGCTATTAGGAAATACAAAGATTTTAAAAGACTACTATCAACAATTATATGACAACATACTGGGGCAACCTGGGTGGCTCAGCAGTTTAGCGCCACCTTTGGCCCAGGACCTGATCCTGGAGACCCAGGACCGAGTCCTGTATGGGGCTTCCTGAATGGAGCCTGCTTCCCCCTCTACCTGTGTCTCTGCCTCTCTCTCTCTCTCATAAATAAATAAATAAAAAACAATTGGCAAGCAAAACAAAAGCCCCCAAATCAGAAGGAAAGAATAAAATTATCTTTGTGTGCAAATGACATATTATATATAGAAATTATTAAACATGCCCTTAGAAAACTGTTAGAATAAATGAATTCAGTAAAGTTACAGCATTCAAAATCAACGTATAAAAATCAGTTGCATTTCTATACACTAACAACCACCTAAAAGAGAAATTAAAAAGCTATCTCATTTACAATTACATCAAAACCAATAAAATATTTAGGAATAAATTAACCAAGGAGATGAAAAACCTGTATACTGAAGACTATAAGACACTGAATGAAATTAAAGAAGACACAAATAAAAGGAAAGATATACTGTGGTTCCTGGATTAGAAGAATTCTGTGAAGACATCTATACTATCCAAAGTAATCTACATACTTAATGCAATCCCTATCAAACTTCCAGTTTTAGTTTTCACAGAAATGGAAAAAACTACCCTAAAATTTATAAGGAACAAAAAAAGACTCTGAATAACCAAAGCAATTTTAAGAAAAAAAGAACAAAGCTGGAGGCATCACACTTCTGTATTATGAAGTATAGAAATCAAAAACACTATTGTACTGGCATAAAAACAGGCACATAGACAAGAAGAACAAAATAAACTCACATATATACAGTGAACTAATTTTTGACAAGGTTACTGAGAATACACAATGGGTAAATAATAGTCTCTCAATAGATTGTGTTGGGAAATTTGGTTATTCAAAAGTCAAAGAATAAAACTGGACTCTTACAGCACGGGCAAAAATTAACTCAAGATAGATGGGTGACTTGAACATAAGACCTAAAACCACAAAATTCTTAAAAGAAATCATAGAAAAAATGATCCTTGACATTGGTCTTACAAATAATTTTTTGAATAAGACAAAAGCAAGGGCAACAAAAGCTAAAATAAGTGAGTATATCAAACTCAGGAGCTTCTGCACAGCAAAAGAAACTATTAATAAAATGAAAAGGCAATATATGGAATAGGAAAAATATTTGCATGTCATATCTGACTTGGTGGTTAAAATCCAAATTTCATAAAGAACTTATACAATTCAATAGCAAGAAAGCAAATAACGCAATTAAAGAGTTGGGCAAAGGACCCAAATAGGTATTTTTCCAAAGGAAACATACAGATGGCCAACAGGTATATGAAAAGGTTCTCAATATCATTAATATCAGGGAAATGCAAATGAAAACAATTTGATGCCAATACAAACCTGTTAAGATGTCTATTCTTAAAAAGTCAAGAGAAGACAACAATATGGATGAAAGGAATCTTTATATATGATTGGTGGTGATGTTAATTGGTACAACCATTATGAAAAACAGCATGAAATTTCTTCAAAAAATTAAAACTATCTTAGTATCCAGCAATCCCACTCCTGTGAACATAGTCAAAGGAAATTAAAAAACTATTTCAGAAATATCTCCATTCCCATGTTCATTGCAACGTTATTCACAATAGTCAAGAAATGGAAACAAACTTAAATGTCCTTCAGAGAAATGGATAAAGATATTAGGGCATTTATACAATGAAATATTATCCAGTCATTAAAAAAAAAAGGAAATCCTGCCACTTGCAACCCCATGGGCATTATGCTAAGTGAAATAAGCTATACAGAAAAAGACAAATACTGTATGATATCACTTATATGTTAAATCTAAAAAAATAAAAAAATAAAAAGCCAAGGTCATAGAAACATAGAATAGGATGGTGGTTGGAGGGAAAAATAGAGAGACTTGGTTCAATGGTACACATTTTCAAATATAAGAGGAATAAATTCTGGGATCTAATGTACAGCATGGTGACTACAGTTAATACGGTATACCTGAATGTTGCTGAGAATAGATCTTAAGTGTTCACATCACAGAAAAAAAAAAGTTTACTATATGAGATAATGGATGTGTTAATTACTCTGATCCTGGTAATCAATCATACAGATATATCAAATCATCATCATTGTACCTTAAATATATAGTTATATTTGTCAGATATTCCTCAATAAATTTAGAAAAAAAGTTGAATTTATGTCAAAAAAAGTTATAGTAGTTTGGAATATTTATACACTAAGAATAACAAGTATTAGAAAACTATGGAAGTAAAGAACATTAGAAGACCTCTAGTGTGAAGAAACAATCCATTTTGTTAGCACAGAAAGTCAGTGGGTAAATAATACTGATGAAAATAATAATCAAAAGTAAACACAGCAAAGAAACAACAAATGTGCTAGGTCTCACTGAAATATCTTTAACTCTACATGTAAAAAGATGCTCCTTACATTCTCATAAAATAATAAACACGGCCAGAAAATCCACTACAAGAAACCCACAAAACCCCAAAAATCCCAAAATATATTGTCCAGAATTTATCATCTGATTAAAGAAACTGAAAACTAGAAATTTTAATATCAAAATCAGAAAACCAAAATATCCTACCAAATAAAAATTAATAAATTCTTCCTTAATTTTCTAGTAAAGAAGCAAATCAAACTAAAATGTTATAAAATCTAGAAGATGTTTAAATAAGGACATTCTATATTTAAACCTATAGAATATAACTAAAGCTGTATTAAAAAAATCAAAGCTATAAATTTTATGTCCATAAAAAAAGGAATTACAACAAATTGTTCGATTGAAAATGTTAAAAAAAGACAAGGCACTAATTAAGCCATGGGGAAAAATAGGGAATAATTACTAAAGATTAAAGAAGAAATTATTTATAAACTTGAAAACATAAAAGCTAAAAGCTAGTTTTAAAAGAACCATATTGTGAACAAACTACTAGCCAACCTAGTTATGAACGAAAGAATATAGAATACATACAATTTTAAAACATGGAATAAAAAGGAAGAAGTAAGAAAATTAAAAAAAATTCTTTATTAAAAAATTAAACTTGGGGACATCCAGGGTGGTTTAGTGGTTTAGCGCTGCCCTCCGCCCAGGATGTAATCCTGGAGTCCCGGAATCGAGTCCCACGTCAGGCTCCCTGTATGGGGCCTGCTTCTCCCTCTGCCTGTGTCTCTCATGAATAAATAAATAAAATCTTGAAGAAAAAAAAAAAAAAAACATGGACCAAGGGCTACCAAGGGGGCTCAGTCCGTTAAGGATCTGCCTTGGGGTCAGGTCATGATCTCAGGGTCCTGGGATTGAGCCCCCAGTCTTTTTAAACAAATAAAACTTGGATCAAATGAAAAAACATTTAGAAAAATGGAAACTACATTTACAATAAAACCCTCAACATGGCAATTCCCGCATAAGAAATAATGTTGGTAAAATGAAATCTCACCACAAAAGTGGTATGCCTAGGTGCTTTTACATGGGAAACAAAGTCCTTAACTACTAGATCATTTCAAAACTATGTAACCTCGCCTAGACCTTACATTATAAAGAAAATACTATTTTTTTTAAAGCCAGCATTACACAGTTACCCAAAGCTACCAAGTACCATATAAAACCACTACAGATCCAAATCATTTATAAATTACAATGAGATATCAGTCATAAAATATTTGCAAACAGAATTTGGCAGATCTTTGCAGAAGTAATATATCATTTTCAAGAGATTTTTATTCCAAATATAAAGACTGTTCAAATTAAATAAGCTATTAATATAATTTATCATATCAACAAGACTAAGGAGAAATGTCATAATATCGATATTAATTATAAATATACTCAACATATAAGAATTTATAGATATCTTCTTAACCTGACAAAATATATTTATCTCCGCTCAGAACCACTAAAAATATTCCCTAGCAAAATGTGAGACAAGATAAAGGTAACCTCTATCACATTAGTATTTAAAACAATACTTAAGTTACTGGCCAAAATAGTTTGATACAAAAAAGAAACTAATATCATAAAATTTGGACAAGGCTGTCTTACTATTTCTAGATGATATGATTACATATCTGTAAAACCCAAGATGATCAACAAAATTTATTGTATATGAAAATGACAGAGTCCAGGATAAAATATTAATAAGCATACATGATTAGGTTTCAAATAGAATAGTTTAAACCACATAGAAGGATTATTTTGTTGGTCAAAATCCATAAAGAATCAGCCATTCAATTCACCAACACCAACAGCAACCAGCAGAAAAGATATAAAATTATAATAGAAGAAAATAACCTATTTATAAGAGGAAAGATATACAAATAAGCTTAATGAAGAAAAACTAAGGTCTTTGATGAGAAACTTTAAAATATTCATAAAGGAAGAAGACTAAAAAAATTTATAATGTAATGGGATGACAATTTTAAAAATGTTTTGAACGAAAGATTATTCTAATGGTCAATATGGAAAATAAACAAACAGGCAAGGAAATTTTTTACAGGAAGGGCAATGAGGGTAACTAGCCTGTTACTATTAAAATATGCTATAAAGCTTCCATAATGGATACAAGACCACTGGAATAGAAGAAAACATCACATATAAAGATATTTTTATATATACACACACATATATATAAACTCTGTGTGTGCGTGTGTATATATATATATACACACGCACACACATAAACACATACATGCGTAATACTTTATGAAAATGTTTGGACCTCAAATTAGAGAAAAGAAGCCTATTCTATGCAAGATTTTGGGAAAACTTGGTAACCATCAATACAAAAATATATTTGGAACTGTATGCCATATCATACATTAGAAAAAATCCAAAAAATGAATCAAATATTGAAATGTCAAATTTTAACAATGGCATGTAGTGCAGCTGGGAAATGCAAGACCCTAATTTTCTCTTGCAAAACCAGAATGACCTTCTAATTAAGGAATCTAATTTCCCAATTCTTGATCTACTGGACATATTTGAACATTTTGCAGCTGTTCATTTCTACTTGAAACTCTCTTCCATCTTTGGCTCCAGTGATTTCAGAGTTCAATGGAGACTTAGACCAGGTAGACAGTTACTTGCTCAGGATGGCAATACAGAAAGAACAGTAAAATGTCATTGAGCATGTGAAGAAAAATGAATTTCTAAGACTATTCCTAGGTATATGATTGATGAAAATGCTTGAGTCTGAAAGTCTCCTCTGACTCACCCTGCAATGACAATGTTTTATGGAGGTGCATTTTATTAACTCTACATCTTTTGTTTTACTGAGGTTTATGCAAACTGATGTCTTTTTCCAACATTCTAACATAACCTGCCCCTCCCCGTGCAAATGTTTAGCCTCTTCCTCAAATAAAGGAAGATAATGAGGTTAGAATGGACACCTGGTATTGGCTTGTCTGGGGGTGTCATGTCTCTGTATGTGTAGACATTAAATCTTCTGATTTCTGTGGTCCCTTAAAATCTTCTTCCCTGGTGTCCTTCATTTTTGTTAATAGTATTGTCTTCCCTAGTTGAGTCCTCCACCTCAGAGATCTCACCTACTCTCTTAATTCAAAAATAAAAAATATATATGGATGACTCCAAAACCTATAAAATTATATCTTTACTCTGGAAATTTTTGGCTACAAACCATTATTACCAATGTTCTATATAAGATTTGTCTCAAGCCAGAGACAACTACATGAAAGCAGCCTAATATACTAGTTAAGAGTATTGGAGTTAGACTGCCTGGGTTCAAATCCAAAGTCAGTTAATCACCAGATATGTAATCTTGCACAATTAGCACTGTTTCACTGTGGTTCAGACTCCCTATTGAAATAGTAGCAGTACCTACTTCAAATGGTTTTTGGATAATTAATGGGTGTTTATAAACCATGCAGAACATATTATAGTATAGGGTAAGAGTTATATAAGTGTTAAATGAATATATCTAATAAAAGATAAGGAAAATTTTCAGTGCAGATATTCCCAACAGGACTTGTAAGTTAGAGGTGTGTCATCCAGGACTTTGATGGCCTATCAGCATTGTCTTGGAGAATAAGGCAGTTGACAGGAAAAGAAACAATATTGTTCTTTCAAGCCAAATAAAACAAAAAGACTTTTGTCCCTTTACTCTATATCTCTTCCCAGAGCAGCTAGAAAACATCAAAGCCTCTGACAGAAGTTAGGGATAGGCCCCAGAGAGACATACTATGACCTTCCATTTGACTCCTGGTGATAGTGAGGAAATGAGAGAGCAGATCACACTTCTTTTTAAGTTCCTAGGCCCCAAACCAGGCTTGTCTTATGATGTGGAGGGGATATGAGATTGCAGTTACAAACTAGACTTTTTAATAAAGTAGAGAGATGTTATGGAATCTGCCCAAGACATCATTAAGAGATCTGCTACCCAGCAGGGAAGGAAAACTGACATTGCACAGTTGGGGGCATTGATTAGAGAAAATAAATCCTTTTCAAGTGTGTACTCCATAAAGCTCAGACTCTCCAATAAACCTGTTATTACTATATATGGCTATAAAGAAGCTTTGACATATGAGGGGCATGCTGTAGCACTCAAATGGCCCTGCTTAGAAAAGCTTCAGCAAAATTTAAAGCATTTTCATTGAGCTAAAAAAAAAAAAATCAGTAAAATTTGGTAGAAACCAGGAGCCATTCAAAATACCTTATACTGATTTTATTGCCATAATGATAAAAGTCTAATATTAAAAATGACTTTTTGCCCATTATAAATAATTTCATTAAACTCAGGTATTTTCATAGACAGATATGCCTTTCTTTACACACATATATACACATCTACATGCAGAATTTGGAAGATTAAGTCATATTTTAGCAAAATAAAAATTATATCCTATTTTATATGAATTAGACTACATAAGGAGGATAGAAATAAAAGTGATAAGCAAGGTAGGCAGTGAGTAGACAACCACCTACATAGGGCTGTTTAAAGAATACCAAAACATCTCTCAGATGTAGAATTATATTTGCTCTTTCCATTTATTGACTAATTGATTTTCTAATCCTTCCATATAGCTATTAAAAAAACACAGTGGAATTACAATAGTAAAGCTGGAGTAAGAAGCATTATTTCATTTTTTTTCAAAAAGATAAAAAATTGGGATCCCTGGGTGGCGCAGCGGTTTAGCGCCTGCCTTTGGCCCAGGGCACAATCCTGGAGACCTGGGATCGAATCCCACGTCAGGCTCCCGGTGCATGGAGCCTGCTTCTCCCTCTGCCTATGTCTCTGTCTCTCTCTCTCTCACTGTGTGCCTATCATAAATAAATAAAAAATTAAAAAAATAATAATTAAAAAAAGATAAAAAATTAAATCAGCTTCCTAAGGTATAAGACATTCAGACTTATAACAAACACCTAGAAATTGTTATCTATCTATCTATCTATCTATAAAGTTTGGGGTTATTATTAATTCCTGGGAGGTTATATATTCCCACAAAAATCCACTAATTTAATACTTTTGCTCACTGAGACTTTATACTTGACTGAAGAGTTGTGATAAAGAATTAGAAGCTCTCAAATTTCAGGTTAACAAAAGGATGAAGAACACAAAGAAGACAAGTGAGACAACATGAGGATAGTAACAAGTGGTTCACAAATGATTATTTGCAAAGAGAAGTATTTGGGGGAATCCCAACCAAGAGGAAAGGAAGACTGAATTCCTCTTCTACTTAAAACATTTTACCAAATATTTTTGCTTTTAAACTTAACTTTCATGAAAACACCAATTTTAAGATGCAGAAACAACATGAAAAAAAAAATGGATGACACAAGGAGAATTCCATGTGATCATAGAGACAGAGACTGGACAACAATCTGTTGCAGCCAGGAAACACCAAGGACTGCAGGCCACCACTCAAAGCTAGGAAAAGGCAAAGGATCCTCCCCTAGAATCTTTAGTGAAAGTATGGCTTTCCTGACACCTTGATTTTGTGCTTCTAGCCTACATAACTGTGACAACAATTTTCTGTTGTTTTAGGCACCAAGTCTATGGTACTTTATTAAGACAACCCTAGACACCTTATAACAGATTTTGGTTATAGGAATTTGCCAATCATATGAAAGTCTAAATATGAAGGAGAGGAAGAATCTCTGCTTTGTTTCTTTATTGCCTCTCTCAGGCCTCTGTACAATTCTAAATCTGAATTAAATATAGTAAACACAAACTTCTCCAAATTAGTTACAGCTAGTTCTTTCAGGCATTTCAGGTATTCTCTATATTTTCAGAATCTCTACATAGGTCAGGATCCCAATTTTTCTCAATCCCCTCCCACTTCTTTTTACTCTGCCTTCCTGTTCTTCTATCTTTATCTTTTCTCTGCCTTTTTCATCATACCCTCTTCTTCCTAATTTTGTCAAACTTTAATTTTGAATACTGCCCAGAAAACTCTTCAAGACATTTCCTCTCACGGCTGCCTATTTTTCTAGCAAGTATACCCAAGGTAGCAGAGCCTCAGACTCCATTCCTTATCCTGTTCTATAGAAAACTTTCACACCAGTTTGCCCAGGTCCATCTGGAAGGATGTCAACAAAAGGAGAAGACCATCGCCTATTCTTATAGCTATGTGATTCTCAAATTGTGTGGTCCCAGATTGGCAAAATCAGCAATACTTGAGGACTAATTAGGAATACAAATTTTCTAAGCACATCCCGGGATCTACTAGGGGAGAGTTCAGGCCTTGCCATTTTTGTTTTAATAAGCTCTCAGGTGATTTTGATACATGCTAGTTTAAGAATTATTGCCATGGATGATGCTCAAAGAAGTTAACACTCCCATGTAAGAAAGCTAGTTAGTAGATAAGGCAAAGGGGTGAGCTAAAAATAGATCAACACAGTTAATTAAAAGAGAAACCATGAAGAAACTAGAGCCCTGTACTATAGGTGCTTTCCTGGTGTTTAAGTGGCTCAGTGGTAGAAGAATAATTTGTACTTTAATCAGAATAAGTAAAAGGATCATTATCAACTAATGATTAAAAGATACGAATTTTAATTTATGGTCTCTGTTGTTTATTCAGCATTTATTGAAGCTTTTGTAGACAATGAACATAACTACAGTCAACAAGACAGAGACCCTACCTGTTAGAGCTAAATTCTAATAGAAGTACAGGAGGAAAAATCTTCTCCTACCTCTCTGAGTCTCCAGGTGAGCCTAAGAATTAAACTGACACAATAGAGAGAAACAGGAGAAAAGCACACAAATTTTAGTAAATTTTAACATATACATGGAAACCTTCACAGGAGAAAAATACTTAAAGAAGTGACTCAAGCAGAAAGCTTTTATATCTTAGATAAAGAAACAATAAATTGGTGAAGAATTGACTAGACAAAAGATTTGGGTTAGTGGCAATATATTGTTGAGAACTGAATAGAAAGTAAGAGTTGACTTCACACAGTTGGTTTGTACAGATTTCTCAGCCTTCATTCCCCATCTCTGATGATGAGAATGTCCTCCTTTCTTGTGATATAGGGGAGGAATATTATCTCCTGCTTTCAGGAAGAAAGAGGTGGGTCAGATGGCCCTTCTTGCACCCGAATTTCTCAAGTGGCTTTGACTCAAAATAATATGTCAGAAGGGCATATTTTAGAGTTACATGTTCTGAGTGCCTTCACAGAAAAGACAGACAATAGAAATTAAATATTGTATAATTCCAGATAGTGGTAAGAGCTACAAGAAAAGAAAGTCTGTGTAAGGGGTTAAGTAAGGACTGGAGTTGGAAAATGAGATGAGCCAGAAAGGGGAATATTTAAACAGAAAAAAAAATGAATGAAATTTAGGAAGAAGTCTCTAATTTGAAGATAACATTCTAGCCAAGAGAACATATAAATGCAAATTCCTTGGGGTGGACCAAGCTTGAACATTTCAAAGAACAGCAGGAAGGCCAGAGTAGCTGCAGCAGAATTAGCAAAAAGAAGGGTAGGAGATAAAACAGAAACGATGGCCAAATTATGTAGAACCTTGAGGACAATTCCAGAAGGTTGGATTTTATTCCAAACGTATGAACTCAGTGGAAGTTTTTCCAATGTGGGGATTGACGCAATTTGCTCAGCTTCTATGTGAAGAGGCTAACTATATGGCAAGAGTAGAAAAAGGTAAGACCACTTAGGTGTCTAGGGTAAAGGTCAAAACAAGTACATGGTAATTTGGGTGAGAGTGACAGCAAAAAGGGATGTCAGATTATGGACATTTTTTAGAGGTACAACCAACAGAATTAACAAATGGAATAGATGTGAAGTATGATAGAATAAAGACACAAGGATGACTTTTAGGTTTGTAGACTGAAAAACTGAATACCTGATAATAATGCTTTTTATTGAAACGGGGATCAGTGTGGCAGCAGTCGGCTTGGAAGGGGACACTGAGGTCAACTTTGGCATGTTAATCTTTTTATTTAAGTATGAGTAGAGAGTTGCACATTCCATGCTAGGGTAGAGGAGAGAAGCAAGCCTGGTGAGAAAAATCAGGAAGAATTAATGATTTAAGAGACAGAATAGTTATGAAGACAACACAATCCATAGGAGTGAGAGCAGGAATGTGTTTGCAATAAGGAGCCAAATACACAACTTTCTAGGTATAAAGAGCAATGTCCACCTAGAAACTAAAAGGCAGGATTTGGGGTAAACATCCATTAAAGCGTGTATTGAGAGTTTAAAACAGACTGTTCACAGATATGTTTCTGGCTGATTTGGTAAATAGGACCCCAAATTTCCATTCCGTGATCACCTCTCAGTGAACTGCAAAAATTCACAGATTATTTCTACCAATTAATCAGGGTTGATTACATTTAAATACGAAGAGAAAATAAGGAAGGAAAACTGTCTCAAAGGAAAAATAGAAGTCAAATTTTAGATGTATTTTTCTTATGTAGAAAAAGGCTAACAATATTTATAGCAAATACACTATTATTCAGAAGAAAGAGCACTATAAAAACAGTATATTCACAGCCAAATTTTAATGATTCATTTAATGTATTACACGTCAATAGAGTTTGATAAATGTGTTCTGCCCATTAATTTGGTATGTAGAAACAAATAAAATGATTTGATATATTTTCTTAAAATGTTTCTATATATTTTCTTGGCCAAGATATTAAAACAACTTGTAAGTCTAAATATTTCTTCTATTATATCCTAAAACCACATAATCTATTTTTGTAAACTTGTTAATATGTACATATTAAACAACTCTAACATTTGTATTCCAGAAAATAAATTAATGAATATTTCTCCTAAATGTTATTTGAAGATTGTAAGTTTAAATAGCTGACTATTGCATCTTAGAAAATTTTATTATAAGCGTAAAGAAAAACCCAGAAAAATGAAATTACAGTTAAATAAGGAAGCAAAAAAGTAATGGTAAAATAGTAAGAAGAAGTTCAATTAATATCATGGGTATTTACCAACAGGATTATAATATACAGATCAGTTTTTTAAAAATGTAAAGGAAACAATTCTTTTGTAAATAATACATTTTGGTTATAAATTCACACTAGTAATTTTATAGCAAATGTATAACATGTGTACTGCCAGGAAGACAGGGCATGCTATAATCAGACTGCTTTGTGAATTTACTGTAACGAAATGATTAGATACTGGACTTAATCATGCCACGTCTGGGATTTGGCATTCTAACAACTGTAGTCCAGCTGCCAGCCTTGCCACAGTGGCAGAAACTTACTAATACTTTTTTTTGTTACTAATTCTTTCTAATACACATGTCTGGAGCTATTCTTTTGATTATTTTCAAGAGTGAGAGAGAGGAACAAAAAAAGAATTAGGCACATCATCTACATGTGGAGATGTAGCATGACTCATATGTGATTGGATGTTTTTCTTACATGTCTTACTCCCCAATGATAGCCATATGAGTCATCATTGCCACGAACTCAGGAACTAAGTATCTGGATAGTTTTCATGATGATACTGATGATAAATTATTCTAATGAATTCTGATGTGCATGAATTAATACAATAATCTCAACAATTTCAAATTATGTTGCGCTAGAATATAGAGTTGCTTGTTCTAGTCTTACTTACCAAGCTGGCTTTCCAAGTTCTAAAGTGATATACTATAGTATAAATAGGATAAAGAATTTAATTTGTTGCCAAATCATATCTCCTGAAGTATAACAATTGAATGTATCAAATATCTATAGAAGAATTCATTCTTCTATGGTCAGATTTTGAAATGCCTCTGTTTTCAATCTCACTAAAATCCCAAACTAGAGGTTGCATCATATTTTCTTTTTGACAACTAGCTTCTAGAATGATGTTGCCATTAACAGAAAAACCAGAATATTGCAAAGGAGAACTGATTGGAAGCAAATATTAAGATTCTGTTCTGAGACTTTAGAATTTGAAATGACATATTTTGCAGATAAAGATTGAGGTGATATTTTCTAATTATTTTCCTGGTGGGCCTGAAAGAGAGTAAATAATGCTAGCTGCTGTAATAACAAATCTGAACGTCTTAGTAGTAACATATAATAAGTGCATTCCTCGCTCCAATGCATATATTCCTGTTGGCAAGCACTTGAAGTGATTATTCAAGAAGCAGGTTCTTTGCATCTTGTTGCTCAGACCTCATGCAGTATCTCCATTCATTTATTGAATAAAGATTAGCGGTGTCAAGTACTGTGTATAGAAGCTTTTTGGAAGCTGAGCTTTGAAGTGACATTCATTAATCACCTTGTCCACATTGCTTATAAAACTGTAAGGAGGCTGGAAAATACAGTCTACTTGTATGCCTTAGAGTAAAAGGTATTTAAATACACAGATTCTGCGTCACATTTTGCTTTGTCGAGAGGTGAGGGATTAGGATGTGAACCCAGGCAGCAGCATAGAGGTGACCACAAAAACTTGATGATGCAGGTGTATGTGAAAAAGATAAAGTTTCAAATTATATCTCACAGTGCTGTGGTACTTACAGAGAAAGAGTAGATGTAATTTTTTCAAGTATATCAATATTAAGTTAATCTTTGTAAATATGAATCCTAGTCACTAAGGATTTTTGCTGAGAGGTTGAATGAGATCAAAACATTGACTGAAGAGATCAAGTTCTTTGGTTTTACCCATTATTTAATTCAACGTCTAAGAAAACATACAGTGTTTAGTTTTTTTATTGTTTTTCTTCTGGAAAATTATATTTATTTCTAGTTTGGGCCTCTGTGGAGATAACAGCCCCTTGTTATACCTCACAAAAGGACTATTCATTTTTTAAAAGATTTTATTTGACACAGAGAGAGGGCACAAGCAGAGGGAGCAGTAGGCAGAGGGAGGGAGAGGGAGGAACAGGCTCCCCACTGAGCAGAGCCTGATGATCCATCCTAGCCCCTAGGATCATGATTGATCAGAGCCAAAGGCAGACACTTCACTGACTGAGCCACCCAGGCGCCCCAGAACTATTCATTTTAAATCCTACTTTCCACAGTATTGAATATCTCTCTCTTACACTTTCTTCACAAATGTTTTAGTTCTTTGTTGGATTAAATCAAAACTATGCATATTAAAAAACTAGCCATCTCGTTTGGCAAGGTGTATGAACAGAAACAATAAGCAGATATATTCAGTATTTCAAGTTAAGTATCACATAAAAGCAGTTGCTTGGATATAACATTATACAATACTCTACACATTTCATGATACATGTTGTTAACTGGGATTTATAGTTGAGATTTATACATTTAAATGTGCCTCAAAGTCTTTTATTTTCTAAATCTTTTTTTTTCAGCAAATGAGCATTTTTTTTAAATTGGCACATTCTAATATCCTCAATGTTTGATTATAGACCTGTTACTCAGACAGATGTTTCCAAGGGAAATGTTTGTTTCAATATTAGCAGAGAAACATCTGCTATTGAAAGGAGATTGGCCATTTTTTTTTCCTTCAAATCTGACATAGGCCAGTGGCTCATACCAAAATCATGTACCATCGATCTTGGACAAACATATTTTATTATTGGAAATGGCAATAATGTCCTCAACATTTCCTGTAATTCTAGTTGTGTTCTGCTAAGATACATGAAAATATTTTGGCAATTCTATAATCTTTTTATTTTTATATTCGTACAACCCAAAACTAATAAAGCTGAGATAGACTTATAACCCAGTTAAAAATTATTATAAATATAGTAATGGAAAAAATACCTACAATTTGAAAGGCAATCAACCTTTTAACATATCCATCTGAAAATAACTACAGACTTGGAAGATATTTTTCTCATTATATATTAAAGGTAAGAAATACATCTGGTGTTTTCTTGAGTTTGGTGGTTGTCCAGAGAAGTTTTATCTTAACCTGATTTTTATCTTTTAAAAAGTTTTAAGGAAAATCAAATTGCCTAAACCATTTCATATATCTTCTATCACTGCTTTTTAGGAGAAAATCAAACTCTGTGAGCTCTTATTTAGTGAATGCAGTACAAGTAATGAGCATTTTTTAAAATAAAACCTAATGTTCCAATGTAAAGACTCTTAAATATGATTGTTAAATCTCTAATGAACTGTGACATAATATTAAAGAGGAAAAGTCTAAATTCATCATTGCTTCCAGCAATAAAGTATCCTAATATAAAAGAAATAATAGCTGTATTGAGCCCATGTGTTTTTGTCCAAACCAAATAAAAATAACATCATTTTACAAAGTAAAAAGTATTTTTTCAAATGAATATAATGATTATATATTTTTAAACGATGTCTTTTTGTTTGTTTCCCCTCAGAATTAGGACCAGTTCTCAAGAAACCTAGAGGATGAAACTTGTATGGAGCTTTAAGAGGTTAATAATTGATTCAAGGACTTCTAGTGGTTCATAGAAATGGCAATGGCTACTTTTGCACAGCTGAAGTGGTAATTAGAATTTGTCCTAAGTCTATTTTCTTAAACTCAAATCCCAGAGCAACAGCTTTCTAGCTGTCTGACATGGACAAATGACTTAACCTTTCTGTTCTTCACCTTTCTTACCTGTAAAATAATGTAATACCTAGTTCATAGGACTGCAAGTACTAATGCTTTAAAATTCTTATAACAGTACCTGCATACTAGAAGGCTATTAGTGTTATCAAGTAAGAAATAAAGAGATTATAGGAAAGACAAAAGAAATATATGACATGGTGCCATTCTGTTTTGCACCAATGAGATTAAGCTATATAATGCTTCCATTCATTCACTCATTTAATACTTAAAGTAATAGTCTGTATCAGGTTCTTTTTGGAGGGCTATGATTCTAGTAGTTGACAAGGCAAAAGTGGCCCATCCCTTAGAGAATTCCACAATTAGAGAGTATTATACAATTGTATGCAATTAAGAGTTACAACTGCCTTGAAGCAACCACTAAGTGGCATAAGCCTCTATAATTAACAATAGTCTAATAACTATTAATTTAACAGTTACTTTACATTTGTTATCACTGTCTTGATAACAAACCACAAGGTATATATTTAACTCATAAATAAAGATCTTGAGATTACACAGAATTTAATAACTTCTGTACATTTACACAAATAGTAGAGTAAGAGGCCCAGAATTCACAGTTCTACTTTTATTCACTCCACTATTACAAAGCAGAGTTCCCTTTTTGGAAATCTCTAGATTATGTACTTTGTACGTTAAAAAAAAATTCCTGGGTGCTTTCTTCCTTCCTAGGGAATCCTTATTTTTACCCTAAAAAGAAATTCTTCAGCCAAGCCATTGGTTCTCAGGCTACACCCTTAAAATATATTGATACCTCAGTCCTACCACCAGAAATTCTGATTTAATTAGTCTGGATTATTCCCTGGAATACTGGAATATTGCCCAGTATACCCAGGTATACTGGGTATTGGAATTTTTTAAAGCTCCCCATGTGCATTGAATATATTGTGAAGGTTTAGAATGAATAAACTAACATATAATTGATTGCTTGGGTCAGTGCTTAAAACAGGGATCAGAGAGTTGTGCCATTCCAAGATGGCAACAGAAGAAGACCCTGAACTCACCTCTTGCACTAACACACCAGCAATTCTCCTGAAGAAGAATGAAGACTGACTGAACAGCTACACAATGAAAGATAGAGAGAACACACAGAGAATGAGAAAAGAGGCAGAGACACAGTAATGAAGGGAATTCCCACCAGTGATGCTGCCAACTGCAGTGCTGGGAAAAGATAGTACTGAAAGACCATGAATTTGTTTGCCCTGGGGCAAGGGGAAAAAAAAGTATTGGTTTAACAGAACAACTAGCATATAAAAGATCTAGTCCTAGAATGCCCCAAATGGCAGGGGAGTTGCTGGAACTCTTTCCAGATCAAAAAGGTTGGCAAACACCATGGTTTATGTTCCCCATTCAGCTTGATAGCACAGATAGGAGCAATGTGCAGGTGCCACAGCTGGCATCACTGTCTCAGTGAGCCCTGGATCCCTAGCCCATACCAGGTGTTCCATGGACACCATGGGGCACAGAAAAAAAGAAAAGCCACAGGTTAAAATAAAAAAAGTAACTAGAGAGCAGCCCCGGTGGCGCAGCGGTTTAGCGCCGCCTGCAGCCCAGGGTGTGATCCTGGAGACCCGGGACCGAGTCCCACATCGGGCTCCCTGCATGAAGCCTGCTTCTCCCTCTGCCTGTGTCTCTGCCTCTCATTCTCTCTCTGTGTCTCTATGAATAAATAAATAAAATCTTAAACAAAAATAGTAACTAGAATATAGAGGATCTAGCCCCCTAGAATCCTACCAAATGGTGGGGTAACTGCTGGAATACTCTCCAGGTCTGATGAGCTGTCAAGCACCATGGTTTACATTCTCCCTCCACCTTCATAGCATGTATGGGAGCAGGGTCCAGACACCGTAACTGGCCTACCGCTTCAGTGAAGACAAGGCCCCTAATCCATACCAGTACTGGCCATCTTACCAAGGTACCTCCAGGATAGTGCAACTGGGACCCCTTGAACAATTCTCACTACAGTTCTAGCCATTGCACCAGAGTGACCACATGCAAAGCACCCCAGAATATTCTAGACCCACACCATTTTAACTCCAGATGGCTTATTAGGTTCAGCAGGCACAGAGAATTGCAAACAGGATGAACCCAAGATCAGGTCATGACACAAAATAATTAAAATGTTAAAGGCTACAGAGAGTATTTTAACAGCAGCAACAGAGAGGCAAAAATTAGGTACAAAGGAAACCCTATAGGACTATCGATGATTTTTGCGGAGAAACTTTGCAGGCCACAAAAGAGTGGCATGATATAATCAAAGAGCTGAAAGAGAAAGAAAAACAAAACAAAATGAAACTACAACCAGGAATACTTTACCTGGAAAGGTCATCATTCACAACGGGAGTGAAAAAAAATTTCCCAAACAAAAGTTAAAGGAATTCATTACTAGTAAACCTGCTTTATAAGGAATGTCAATGGGACTTCTTCACATGGGAAAAAAGGGCCATAATTAGGAGTAATAAAAGTATGAATACAAAGATGCAAATTATTATAACATATACATAAAACAGGGAGGGGGAGTTAAAAAAAATATTCTCATAAAATGTGTTTGACTTAAGTGGCCATACATATATACTTAATATAGACTGCTATATACTTAGGTATACTTAGGATGTTATTTATGAACCTCACTGTAACAGATGTGTAGGACTGTCCATGGGACAGATGAAGCTGCTGTTCCAGATTGGGGAGAGAAACAGACTATCACACAGAGGAGCCTGCACAGGAGAGACTAAGCCCCGTAACATTTGGCTTTGAAAACCTAAGAGGTGAAATTTGTATGAGTTCTTACAACCTAGTGGCACTTAAAACACCGAATTTTTAAAAAATCAGCCAGCTCAATTCTGGAAGAGCCAGGGGAACAAGAGGAAACTGAATCCCCACCTTTAAAGAAACAGCACAATAAATAGCCTACGGAGATACAACATAAAAGCAGCAGTTTGAAAAACACCTGTGGTATTTGGGAGGGAGAATTATTTACTAATCTGAGAACATATCCTAGAGGGACAGAGATTACCTCCAGGAACAAAGGAGCTGACCACCACCATTTCCCTCCCCGACTCCTCCAGCATAAACATATGATCACCTTCAGGAATCAGCATGGACCCTTCCTAACTTGCTTACAGCACACACTGCCTCCCCTCACTTCAGCACATATGTGCACACTGCACCCTGCCAGCCAGGCCTGTCTCAGTCCCAGCACTGTGGGTTCCCTCCCCCAGAAGACCAGTGCAAATCTTACTAACACTGTGTCTCCTAATCCTCATACTTTATAGATCCACCCCTTTCAACCTGGCCAACCTCAGTCGCAGTAGTGGTAATGGTACTCAGGGTTTGATCACATTGAAGGTGGTACCATAAACCTAGCAGTATAGAAAGTGCCCTGACCAAGGGGAGAGGGAAAGAAACACCATTCAGACTAAAACTCCAGCAGTGTGCTGGGGAGCAGACAGCTGGTATGATTGCAGGCCTCACACACCAAGAAAAAGTTCCTGATGGACAAAACAGGGAGAGAACCCTGCAGTTCGATGCTACTAAATCTCTGACAAACACCTTTGCTGATTGAGCTCAAGCCCAAAGTGGCCCCAGACTGACTTAACCCCACAAAGACCAAACACAGCCCACAACAGGCAAAAAGGGCCACTGCACACATAGAAGACACTCCTGAAATGCTTGTTCTCAGTAAAAAAGGACACGACACTACAGAGTACAACAGGACCTCTTCATAAGGCCACTGTTTTCAAGGGCAGGAGACAAAACTGACTTCCCTGACAGAGTTTGACAAAATAAGGAAACAGAGGAATATGTTCCAAATGAGTAGAAATGGAAAAAAATCACAACAAAAGACCAAAGCAAAATGGATGTAAGTCATATGCTGGATAGAGAATTTAAAGTAATGATCATGAAGACACTCACTGGACTTGAGAAGGAGGGAGGACATTAGTGAGACACTTAACAAAGAGAAAAAAATCAGAGATGAAAAACACAATAAATGAAATTAAAAATACACTAGATGGCATAAGTAGTAGACTAGAGGAAACAGAAGAATGAGGCAGTGACCTGGAGGACAAAGTAATGGAAAGTAAACATGCTTAACAGGTAAGACAAAAAAAAAAAAATTATGCAAAATGAAAATAGACTCAGGGAACTCTGCAATATCATCAAATATGATAACATTTATACTATATGGGTTCCAGAGGGAACATTTATATTATATGGGTCCCCGAAGCAAGAAACAGAGAGAAAAGGAGGCAGAAAATTTATTTGAAGAAATAATAGCTGAAAACTCCCTGAATCTGGCAGGAAAACAGGAATCTAGATTTAGGATGCATAGGGAGCCCCAAACAAAATTGACCTAAGGAGGTCTGTACCAAGACACATAAAAATCAAAAAGTAATGATAAAGAGAGAATTTTATTATTTTTTACTTTTTAAAGATTTTATTTATTTATTGAGAGAGAGGAGAGAGAGAGAACATGAGCAGGGAGAGGAGCAGAGGGAGAGGGAGAAGCAGACTCCCCGCTGAACAGGGAGCCTGATATGGGACTTGATCCCAAGACTCCAGGACATGACCTGAGCTGAAAGTAGAGGCTTAACCAACTGAGCAACCCAGGTGCCCCTAAAGAGATAATGCTAAAGCAGCAAGAGAAGACAGTTGTGTACAAAGGGAATTCCATAAGGTGAGCAGCCGATTTCTTAGCAGAAACTCTGTAGGCCAGAAGAGAATACCATGATATATTCAAAGTGATAAAATGAAAAAAAAATCTGCAGCCAAGAATATTATTTTTTAATTTTTTAAAATTTATTTATGATAGTCACAGAGAGAGAGAGAGAGAGAGAGAGAGAGGCAGAGACATAGGCAGAGGGAGAAGCAGGCTCCATGCACTGGGAGCCTGATGTGGGATTCGATCCTGAGTCTCCAGGATGGCGCCCTGGGCCAAAGGCAGGCGCCAAACCACTGCGCCACCCAGGGATCCCCCAGCCAAGAATATTCTATCTGACAAGGCTATCACTCAGAACAGAAGGGGAGATAAAGAGTTGCCCAGACAAACAAAAGTTAAAGGAATTAATAACCACTAAACCAGGCCTGTAAGAAATGGTAAAGGGGATTCTTTGAATGTAAAGCAAAGTCCATAAGTGTAAGAAAAGTTGGAAACACAAAAGCAGTAAAAATAAGTATATTTATAAAAATCAGTCAAAGGACTCACAAAACAAAAGAATGTAAGATATGACCCCATATAGCTAAAACATGGAGGGGAAAAGAGTAAAGAATAGTTTCAAATTGAGTGATAAATATAGACTGCTATATGCATAAGAGGTTATATACAAACCGAATGGTAACCACAACTCAAAAACCAGTGATATGCAAAAACTAAAGAGAAAAGAATCCAAGTTTGTCACTAAAAAAAGTCAACTTATTGTGACTGAAGCATGGGAAGAAAGGAACAGAGAGAAGAACTACAAATACAAACATAAAGCAAGTAACAAAATGACAATAGATACCTATCAATATTTACTTTGACTATAAATGGACTATATGCTCCAATGTTGGGAAATATCAGGAAGGGAGACAGAACATAAAGACTCCTAACCCTGGGAAACGAACTAGGGGTGGTGGAAGGGGAGGAGGGCGGGTGTTGGAGGGGAATGGGTGACGGGCACTGAGGTGGACACTTGACCGGATGAGCACTGGGTGTTTTTCTGTATGTTGGTAAATTGAACACCAATAAAAATTAATTAAAAAAAAAAAAAAAAGACATAGGGTTACAGAATGGTTGAAAAACAACAACAATAACAACAAGACCCATCTATGTCCTGCCTACAAGAGATTAATTTCATACCTAATGCATGCAGATTGATAGAGAAGGGATGGAAAAACATTTATCATGCAAATAGATGGAGAAAGAAAGCAGGGTTAGCTGCTTATAATGGAAATACTTATAATGGAAAATATGTATTTTAAAACAAAGACTGTAAAAAGAGACAAAGACACTATACAATAATAAAGGGGGGCCATCAGACATAAGATAAAGCAGTTGCAATTATTTATGCACCCAACTTGAGACACTCAAATACATAAAACACTTAACAGCAAATAGGAAGGAAATAATTCGGGATCCCTGGGTGGCGCAGCGGATTGGCGCCTGCCTTTGGCCCAGGGCGCGATCCTGGAGACTCAGGATCGAATCCCACATCAGGCTCCCAGTGCATGGAGCCTGCTTCTCCCTCTGCCTATGTGTCTGCCTCTCTCTCTCTCTGTGTGTGTGTGACTATCATAAATTAAAAAAAAAAAAAAGTTAAAAAAAAAAAAGGAAGGAAGTAATTCATAGTAATACAGTAGTACAGTATGGGACTTTAATACCCCATTTAAATCAATGGACAGATCATGCAGGTGGGAAATTTTAAAAAGTGACAGTGGTTTTGAATGACACATTCAAAACAGACTGAACAGATATATTCAAAATATTCCATTCTAAACAGGAAAATACACATCCTTTTCAAACGCATATGGAACATTCTCCAGAATAGATCAAATAGTAGGAGGCAAAACAGGTCTCAATGAATTAAAAAAAATTAAAGTCATTTCATGCAACTTTTCCAACCTGAATGCTATGAAACTAAAAATCAACCACAAGAAAAAAAAAAAAAAACTGGAAAGAACACAAATACATGGAGGTTAAATAACATGATATTTAAACAATAATTGGGTCAGCCAAGAGCTCAGAGGAAATCAAAAGTTATGTGCAGACATGAAAATTAAAACACCATAGTCTAAAATCTTTGAGATACAGCAAAAGCCACTCTAAAAAGGAAATGTATAGCAATACAGGCCTACCTCAATAAGCAAGAAAAATCTGAAATAAACAACCTAATATTACACCTAAAGGATCTAAAAGAGAGAGAGAGAGAGAACAAATAAAACCCCAAACCAGGAGAAGGAAGGAAATAATAAAGACTGAGTAGAAATAAACGAAATAGAGACTAAAAACACAATAGATTGGATCAAAAAAAAAAAAAAAAAGAAAGGAAAAAAAACCTGGAGGTAGTTCTTTGAAAATATCAATAAAATTGATAAATCTTTAGCTAGATTTATCAAAAAGGGAGGGGAGACTCAGAATCAGAAAAGAAAGCAGAGAAATAAAAACTGACACCACAGAAATACAAAGGATTTTAAGAGAATATTATGAAAAATGATATGCCAACAGATTGGACAACCTAGAGGAATGTCTATATTCCTAGAATCATGTAACCTCCCAAAACTGAATGAGAAAGAAATAGAAAATTTGAACAGGCCAATTACTAGCAATAAAATTGAATCAGTAATTTAAAAAGCTCCCAACAAACAAAAGTCCAGGGCCAGATGGCTTCACAGGCAAAGTCTACCAAACATTTAAAGAAGAGTTAATACCTACTCAAGCTATCCCAAAAAAATAGAAATGAAGGGAAATCTTCCAAATTCATTCTATGAGGCCAACATTACTCTGATAACAAAACTAGACAAACACATGGCAAAAAAATGAGAACTCCAAGCCGATATACATCTGATGAACACAGATGTAAAAATCCTCAACAAAAATTAGCAAACCAAATTCAATAATACATTAAAAAATCATTCACCACAATCAAGTGGTATTTATTTCTGGGATATAACCATGGCTCAATATTCACAAATCAATCAATGTGGTACATCACATCAATAAGAGAAAAGATTTTAAAAGCATGATCATTTCAATAGATGCAGAAGAAGCATTTGACAAATTACAGCTATTCATGATAAAATCCCTCAACACAGCCAATATCCTATATGATACTCTATATATAAAACCTGAAGGACTGCACCAAAAAACTGCTAGAACTGACAAATTTAGTAAGGTCACAGGATACAAAACCAATATTTAGAAATCTGTTTTATTTCTGTACACTAATAATGAAGCAACAGAAAGAGAAATTAAGAAAGCAATTCTGTTCACCATGGCACCAAAAATAATAAAAGACCTAGGAATAAACTGAACCAAGGAGGTGAAAGATCTGTACTCTGAAAATTATAAATCTCTGATGAAAGAAATTGAAGATGACACAAAGAAATGGAAATATATTTCATGTTTGTGGATTAAAAGAATATTGTTAAAATGTCCATACCACCCAAAGCAATCGAGATTTAATGTAATCACTATCAAAATACGAAGAGCATTTTTCACAGAACTAGAACAATCCTAAAATTTGTATGGAATCACAAAAAACCCTGAATAGCCAATGGAATCTTGAGAAAGAACATTAACTAGAGGTTTTACAAGTCCAGATTTCAAGTTACACTACAAAGCTGTGGTAATCTACACAGTATGGAACTGGCACAGACATAGATACATAGATCAAACCTAAAGATATGAGACATACCATGAAATCATGAAACTTCTAGGAGAATACATAGGTGGTAATTTCTTGGACATAAGCCTTAGCAACATTTTTCTAGGTATGTCTCCTGAGGCATGGGAAAGGATAGCAAAAATAAATAAATAACTGGGACAACACCAAAATAAAAAGCAATGCACAGGGGGAAAAAACTATAAACAAATCAAAAAGGCAACCTACTGAATGGGAGAAGATATTTACAAATTATATATCTGTATAAGGCATTAATATCCAAAATATAAAAAGTCAAAACCAAAATCATCATCACCATTGGTTTAAAAATGGGGAGAGGACCTGAATATACATTTTTCTTTCCCAAAGAAGATGTACAAATGGTCAACAAATACATGTAAAGATGCTCAAAATCACTAGTCATCAGAGAAATTCAAGTCAAAACCATAGTGTGTATCACTTATACCTGTCAAAATGGCTAGAGTCAAGAAGACAAAAAATGTGTTGACAAGGATGTGGAGAAGAAAAGGAACTCTCATGTATTGTTGGTAGGAATGTAAATTAATATAGCCACGGAGATTCCTTAAAAATTAAAAATATAAATGCTCTATAATCCAGCAATTTCACTACCTACCCAAAGAAAATTAAATCACTATTTCAAATATACATATATGTATACACACACATACACACACACAGGAATGTTAATATTACTCGACCACAAAAAAGAATAAGATCTTGTCATTTTTGACAACATGGATGGACATAGAGAGTATGATGCTAAGTGAAATAAGTTGAAAGTCAAAAATAAGTCAAAATCATACTGTATGATTTCACAAACCTGTGGAATCTATTGCACAATACAAATGAATAAAGGAAGCAAAAAAAAAAAAAAAAAAAGGACAGAAACAGATCCAAAGTAGAACAAACTGATGGCTGCCATAGAGAAGGGGGCATAGAAGAAGAGGCAAATGGGTAGAGGGGAGTAGGAAATACAGACTTCAAGTTATGGAGTAATAAATCATGGGAATAAAAAGTAAAGCATAGGGAATATAGTCAATGGCACTATAGTGTTGTATGGTGACAGATGGTAGCTACACTTATGATGGATATAAAATACATATAGGGTTGTTGAATCACTATGTTGAAAACCAGCAATCAATATACATTGTGTGTCAACTATGCTTTCAATTAAAAAAATACTAGGATCAGAGACAAATTAAGAGATTAAATTATAAATAGTTTTCTCAAAATATGTTACTTTGAAGGAACAAACTGTTAGAGGGAAAAAAATGTCTCATGAAGATTTATAAATCTATCATTATTTTCTCAAAATATGTTACTTTGAAGGAACAAAGTGTTAAAGGGAAAAAATGTCTCATGAAGATTTATAAATCTATCATTATACTAGATGAGAGAAAAAGAGATGGATCGAAGTCTGGGTGGCAGAGAAGGGGAAGGGATTCAGGGGGTAAAAATTTAGTGTTGAGACACTATGTCTATGAGATTTTTGAACCCACTTGTTCATTGCAACATTATTTACAATAGCCGGGAACTGGAAACAACTGAAGTGTCCATCCATGAATGAATGAATGGAGAAATCATGGTATATATGATAGAATGTTATTCAGCGGGGGAGGGGCAAGATGGCGGAGGAATAGGGTCTCCAGGTCACCTGTCCTCAGCAAATTACCTAGAAAACCATCCAATCATCCTGAAAACCTACGAATTCGGCCTGAGATTTAAAGAGAGACCAGCTGGAACGCTACAGTGAGAAGAGTTCGCGCTTCTATCAAGGTAGGAAGACGGGGAAAAAGAAATAAAGACACAAAAGGCCTCCAAGGGGGAGGGGCCCGCGAGGAGCCGGGCTGAGGCCGGGGCGAGTGTCCCCAGGACAGGAGAGCCCCGTCCCGGAGGAGCAGGAGCTGCACCGACCTTCCCCGCGGAAAGGGGCTCCCCGGGAATTGGAGCAGGATCCCCAGAAAGGCGGGGACGCCCTCGGGCTCCCTGGGACAGTAACAGAGGAACCGCGCCCCGGAGAGTGCGCCGAGCTCCCTAAGGGCTGCAGCGCTCGGCGGGGCCCGGAGCAGCTCGGAGGGGCTCGGGCGGCGGCTCCGCGGAGGGGGCTGCGGGGCTCCGGGAACAGCTCAGCGGCGGCGGCTCGGGCGGAGGAAGAAGCTCCGCGGAGGGGGCGGCGCGGCTCCGGGAACAGCACTAACAGGGACCTGCCCCCTGGAGAGTGTGCCGAGCTCCCTAAGGGCTGCAGCGCTCGGCGGGACCCGGAGCAGCTCGGAAGGGCTCGGGCGGCGGCTCCGCGGAGGGGGCTGCGGGGCGGGAGCGCGAATCCACCAGCGCAGGCCCCGGGGCACAGGGCGCAGGGACACAGCCCAGGATCCGGCCTCCCCCCGGACAGGCAGAGGCCAGGAAGGCCCAGGACCGCAAGGATCAGCGGCCCCGCCCCGGAGCATCCAGGCCTGCAGACGGAGAGCCCCGGAGTTACTGCGGGAGCTGACTCCAGGGCTCCAGAGCTGGCCCCGCCACTGGGGTTGTTCCTCCTGGGGCCTCACGGGGTAAATAACCCCCACTGAGCCCTGCACCAGGCAGGGGGCAGAGCAGCTCCCCCAAGTGCTAACACCTGAAAATCAGCACAACAGTCCCCTCCCCCAGAAGACCAGCTAGACAGACAAGTTCCAGGGGAAGTCAAGGGACTTAAAGTATACAGAATCAGAGGATACTCCCTCGTGTTTTTTTGTTTGTTTGTTTGTTTGTTTGTTTGTTTGTTTTTGCTTTTTGATTTCTGATTGCTTCCCCCACCCTTTTTTTTCCTTTCTTTCTTTTTCCTTTCTTTCTTTTTCTTCTCTTTTTTTTCTTCCTTTTTTCTTTTTTCTTTTTCTCTTTTCTTTCCTTCTCTCTCTCTCTTTTTCTCCTTTTCCCAATACAACTGGTTTTTGGCCACTCTGCACTGAGCAAAATGACTAGAAGGAAAACCTCACCTCAAAAGAAAGAAACAGAAACAGTCCTCTCTCCCACAGAGTCACAAAATCTGGATCACAATTCAATGTCAGAAAGCCAATTCAGAAGCACTATTATACAGCTACTGGGGGCTCTAGAAAAAAGCATAAAGGACTCAAGAGACTTCATGAGTGCAGAATTTAGAACCAATCAGGCAGAAATTAAAAATCAATTGAATGAGATGCAATCCAAACTAGAAGTCCTAACGACGAGGGTTAACGAGGTGGAAGAACGAGTGAGTGACATAGAAGACAAGTTGATGGCAAAGAGGGAAACTGAGGAAAAAAGAGACAGACAATTAAAAGACAGATTAAGGGAAATAAACGACAGTCTGAGGAAGAAAAACCTACATTTAATTGGGGTTCCTGAGGGTGCCAAAAGGGACAGAGGGCCAGAATATGTATTTGAACAAATCACAGCTGAAAACTTTCCTAATCTGGGAAGGGAAACAGGCATTCAGATACAGGAAATAGAGAGATCCCCCCCCTAAAATCAATAAAAACCGTTCAACACCTCGACATTTAATAGTGAAGCTTGCAAATTCCAAAGATAAAGAGAAGATCCTTAAAGCAGCAAGAGACAAGAAATCCCTGACTTTTATGGGGAGGATTATCAGGGTAACAGCAGACCTCTCCACAGAGACCTGGCAGGCCAGAAAGGGCTGGCAGGATATATTCAGGGTGCTAAATGAGAAGAACATGCAACCAAGAATACTATATCCAGCAAGGCTCTTATTCAAAATGGAAGGAGAGATAAAGAGCTTCCAAGACAGGCAGGAACTGAAAGAATATGTGACCTCCAGACAAGCTCTGCAAGAAATTTTAAGGGGGACTCTTAAAATTCCCCTTTAAGAAGAAGTTCAGTGGAACAATCCACAAAAACAAGGACTGAATAGATATGATGACACTAAACTCATATCTCTCAATAGTAACTCTGAATGTGAACGGGCTTAATGACCCCATCAAAAGGCGCAGGGTCTCAGACTGGATAAAAAAGCAGGACCCATCTATTTGCTGTCTACAAGAGACTCATTTTAGACAGAAGGACACCTACAACCTGAAAATAAAAGGTTGGAGAACCATTTACCATTCAAATGGTCCTCAAAAGAAAGCAGGGGTTGCCATCCTTATATCAGATAAATTAAAATTTACCCCGAAGACTATAGTGAGAGATGAAGAGGGACACTATCTCATACTCAAAGGATCTATCCAACAAGAGGACTTAACACTCCTCGATATATATGCCCCGAATGTGGGAGCTGCCAAATATTTAAACCAATTAATAACCAAACTCAAGAAATACCTTGATAATAATACACTTATACTTGGTGACTTCAATCTAGCTCTTTCTACCCTGGATAGGTCTTCTAAGCACAACATCTCCAAAGAAACGAGAGCTTTAAATGATACACTGGACCAGATGGATTTCACAGATATCTACAGAACTTTACATCCAAACTCAACTGAATACACATTCTTCTCAAGTGCACATGGAACTTTCTCCAGAATAGACCACATACTGGGTCACAAATCGGGTCTGAACCGATACCAAAAGATCGGGATAGTCCCCTGTATATTCTCAGACCATAATGCCTTGAAATTAGAACTTAATCACAACAAGAAATATGGAAGGACCATAAACACGTGGAGGTTAAGGACCATCCTGCTAAAAGATGAAAAGGTCAACCAGGAAATTAAGGAAGAATTAAAAAGATTCATGGAAACTAATGAAAATGAAGATACAACCGTTCAAAATCTTTGGGATGCAGCAAAAGCAGTCCTGAGGGGGAAATACATCGCAATACAAGCATACATTCAAAAACTGGAAAGATCTCAAATTCAAAAGCTCACCTTACACATAAAGGAACTAGAGAAAAAGCAACAAATAGACCCCACCCCCAGCAGAAGAAGAGAGTTAATTAAAATTCGAGCAGAACTCAATGATATCGAGACCAAAAGAACTGTGGAACAGATCAACAGAACCAGGAGTTGGTTCTTTGAAAGAATTAATAAGATAGATAAACCATTAGCCAACCTTATTAAAAAGAAGAGAGAGAAGACTCAATTAATAAATCATGATGAGAAAGGGGACATCACTACCAACACCAAGGAAATACAAACGATTTTAAAAACATATTATGAACAGCTGTACGCCAATAAATTAGGAAATCTAGAAGAAATGGACGCATTCCTGGAAAGCCACAAACTACCAAAACTGGAGCAGGAAGAAATAGAAAACCTGAACAGGCCAATAACCAGGGAGGAAATTGAAGCAGTCATCAAAAACCTCCCAAGACACAAGAGTCCAGGGCCAGATGGCTTCCCAGGGGAATTCTATCAAACGTTTAAAGAAGAAATCATACCTATTCTACTAAAGCTGTTTGGAAAGATAGAAAGAGATGGAGTACTTCCAAATTCATTCTATGAGGCCAGCATCACCTTAATTCCGAAACCAGACAAAGACCCCACCAAAAAGGAGAATTACAGACCAATATCCCTGATGAACATGGATGCAAAAATTCTCAACAAGATACTAGCCAATAGGATCCAACAACACATTAAGAAAATTATTCACCATGACCAAGTAGGATTTATCCCGGGGACACAAGGCTGGTTCAACACTCGTAAAACCATCAATGTGATTCATCATATCAGCAAGAGAAAAACCAAGAACCATATGATACTCTCATTAGATGCAGAGAAAGCATTTGACAAAATACAGCATCCATTCCTGATCAAGACCCTTCAGAGTGTTGGGATAGAGGGAACTTTCCTCGACATCTTAAAAGCCATCTACGAAAAGCCCACAGCAAATATCATTCTCAATGGGGAAGCACTGGGAGCCTTTCCCCTAAGATCAGGAACAAGACAGGGATGTCCACTCTCACCACTGCTGTTCAACATAGTTCTGGAAGTCCTTGCCTCAGCAATCAGACAACAAAAAGACATTAAAGGCATTCAAATTGGCAAAGAAGAAGTCAAACTCTCCCTCTTCGCCGATGACATGATACTCTACATAGAAAACCCAAAAGCCTCCACCCCCAGATTGCTAGAACTCATACAGCAATTTGGTAGCGTGGCAGGATACAAAATCAATGCCCAGAAATCAATGGCATTTCTATACACTAACAATGAGACTGAAGAAAGAGAAATTAAGGAGTCAATCCCATTTACAATTGCATCCAAAAGCATAAGATACCTAGGAATAAACCTAACCAAAGAGGTAAAAGATCTATACCCTAAAAACTATAGAACACTTCTGAAAGAAATTGAGGAAGACACAAAGAGATGGAAAAATATTCCATGCTCATGGATTGGCAGAATTAATATTGTAAAAATGTCAATGTTACCCAGGGCAATTTATACGTTTAATGCAATCCCTATCAAAATACCATGGGCTTTCTTCAGAGAGTTAGAACAAATTATTTTAAGATTTGTGTGGAATCAGAAAAGACCCCGAATAGCCAGGGCAATTTTAAAAAAGAAAACCTTAGCTGGGGGCATCACAATGCCAGATTTCAGGTTGTATTACAAAGCTGTGGTCATCAAGACAGTGTGGTACTGGCACAAAAACAGACACATAGATCAATGGAACAGAATAGAGAACCCAGAAGTGGACCCTGAAATGTACGGTCATCTAATATTCGATAAAGGAGGAAAGACTATCCATTGGAAGAAAGACAGTCTCTTCAATAAATGGTGCTGGGAAAATTGGACATCCACATGCAGAAGAATGAAACTGGACCACTCTCTTTCACCATACACAAAGATAAACTCAAAATGGATGAGAGATCTAAATGTGAGACAAGATTCCATCAAAATCCTAGAGGAGAACACAGGCAACACCCTTTTTGAACTTGGCCACAGTAACTTCTTGCAAGATACATCCACGAAGGCAAAAGAAACAAAAGCAAAAATGAACTATTGGGACTTCATCAAGATAAGAAGCTTTTGCACAGCAAAGGATACAGTCAACAAAACTAAAAGACAACCTACAGAATGGGAGAAGATATTTGCAAATGACATATCAGATAAAGGGCTAGTTTCCAAAATCTATAAAGAACTTATTAAACTCAACCCCAAAGAAACAAACAATCCAATCATGAAATGGGCAAAAGACATGAAGAGAAATCTCACAGAGGAAGACATGGACATGGCCAACAAGCACATGAGAAAATGCTCTGCATCACTTGCCATCAGGGAAATACAAATCAAAACCACAATGAGATACCACCTCACACCAGTGAGAATGGGGAAAATTAACAAGGCAGGAAACAACAAATGTTGGAGAGGATGCGGAGAAAAGGGAACCCTCTTACACTGTTGGTGGGAATGTGAACTGGTGCAGCCACTCTGGAAAACTGTGTGGAGGTTCCTCAAAGAGTTAAAAATAGACCTGCCCTACGACCCAGCAATTGCACTGTTGGGGATTTACCCCAAAGATTCAGATGCAATGAAACGTCGGGACACCTGCACCCCGATGTTTCTATCAGCAATGGCCACAATAGCCAAACTGTGGAAGGAGCCTCGGTGTCCATCGAAAGATGAATGGATAAAGAAGATGTGGTTTATGTATACAATGGAATATTACTCAGCAATTAGAAACGACAAATACCCACCATTTGCTTCAACGTGGATGGAACTGGAGGGTATTATGCTGAGTGAAATAAGTCAATCGGAGAAGGACAAACAGTGTATGTTCTCATTCATTTGGGGAATATGAATAATAGTGAAAGGGAATATAAAGGAAGGGAAAAGAAATGTTGGGAAATATCAGGAAGGGAGACAGAACATAAAGACTCCTAACTCGGGGAAACGAACTAGGGGTGGTGGAAGGGGAGGAGGGCGGGTGTTGGAGGGGAATGGGTGACGGGCACTGAGGTGGACACTTGACGGGATGAGCACTGGGTGTTTTTCTGTATGTTGGTAAATTAAACACCAATAAAAGTTAATTAAAAAAAAAAAAAAGAATGTTATTCAGCTATAAAAAAATAAGGAAATTTTGCTGTATGCAACAACACAGATAGACCTTGCAGGCATTATGCTAAGTGAAATAAGTCAGACAGAGAAAGACAAATATTGTGTGATTTCACTTACATGTGGAATCTAAAACACATAAACTCATAGAAAAAAGATCATGTTTGTGGTTGCCAGAGATGGTGGGTAGAGGGTGCAGGAACTGGATGAAGCTAGTCAAGAGATACAAACTTCCAGTTATAAGGTAAATAAGTACTGGGTATGTAACGCACAACATGATGGTTATAGTTAATGTGCTATATGGTATATTTGAAAGTTGGTGAGAGAGTAGATCCTAAAATTTTTCATCACAAAGAAAAACCTTTTTTGTGTCTGTATGAGTTGATGGATGTTGATTAAATTTATTGTGATGATCCTTTCACAATATATGTAAGTGAAATCACTGTGCAGTACAGTGTAAACTTACATGGTGCTGTATGTCAACTATATCTCAGTAAAGATGAAGAAAAAAAAATACCTGGAACATAAAATCATCCATTACATGTTAGCTTGGGTGGACCCAGATTTTGGAGTACTAAAGTTTGTATAATTTGGAGGATTATCCTGAAAAATAAAATATGATTGCAAATTCAAAATTAAATACATTTCAGTCATTTATTTAGAATGTGAAAATAATCACACAGAAAAAAATGCTGTAAATATCCACATCACAAAATCTAAAATCATATTTTATGAATTTCTTAACACAATTTTTTTCTACATTTTTGGCTGCATGTTCTTCAATTGTCCTTTGACATGAAGATTATTTTGAGATATTTTCAGTAAAGAATAGAAAGATTTCTATTGAGATGCCTGGGTGGCTCAGTGGTTGAACATCTGCCTTTGGCTCAGGTCGTGATCTTGGGGTCCTGGGATTCAGTCCCACATCGGGCCCCCTGCATGGAGCCTGCTTCTCCCTCTGCCTGTGTCTCTGTCTCTATGTGTCTCTCACAAATAAATAAATAAAATCTTAAAAAAATAGAAAGATGTTTGAAATATATTTTAATATATTATTGTTATTATATATATGTACATATATATATGTTGTTACTATTGATGGTTTTTAACAAGATATCGTTAAATTTGACATAAAATCCCCCTCACAATTTTAAATGTTCTATAATAAAAGGTTGTCCACAAACAAGTTACTGGCTTCACACATTTCACACTCTATCTCCTCTACTACACATATTTTTAGTGTTGAGATTCATAGAATGTGCTCACATTTCATTAAAACCTCTAGTACTGTAAGGATGCCATGGTGGCTTTGCATCATGGACAGTAGAAGGATTCCTGAAAGTTCTTCATAACTAGCTCTGTCAGTCTTAGCTATAAATTAAAGGTGCTGTAAGCTATTCAACTACATCCCATGAAAACTAACGTACAAATATTCGCAGCTCAACTTCCCCTTAACTGTTCAAATAATGCCCGTGGCCAATCCACAGGCATTCTTCTGGGGGGTGGGGGAGTCATGGAGGGAAGACACAATGGTCTCACTGATTGCAGTTCCATACTGCCTTTGGATGGTTTACCAAAAATGCATGACCTCTCCAAGTGAGAGATCCTAAAGCCTAAGCTTTGTGATATTCATATCAATCCACCTCTGATATTAGCCTTTATTATTGTCAGTCACATCTCTATAACTTGCAGAGGGTAGTGATCTGGTTAGAAAATATGGATAAGTAACAAATATTCGCAAATGCAATTCTAAGCATTTTACAGATATGAACACATTTGAGTTTTGCATGGACCTTATTGTGTAAGTATTATCATCATCACTATCTCTCAGATGAGGAAAGCGAAACCCACAGAAGTCAATGGCCTTAATTTACACAGAAAGTGAATAGCGGATGTGATCTGACCACAGGCAGTCTGATTCTCTATGGCATGTTAGGAATCCCTACGAGGTTCAGCTTCTTATATTATTCTCAAAGCTAAACATAAGGCCTAACACTTTACCTTAGTTTGAGAAATTGTCAAATAACTATTTCAAATAATTACACAGGAAGTATAGATGCTGAAGACTGTGGAAAACTGCTTGCTTGGAATGAAATAGATGGGTCTACAGGGTCAGTACAGGAGTTTGACCCATACTTTTGAGGCAGATAACACAACACATAAAGGAAAACTTTAAGGTGGGCCTCACAAGTGAAAAGAGAACAACATAAAGAAATGCCAAGCAAGATGAAAATTGAATCAATTTCCCACCACGTATCAAAGCAGAAGCCCAAAGGAAACAGGCATTTATAATGTGACTTAAAAAGATACACAAGGTGGATTAGCAAGGTAAGCTCCATATTTATTAGTAGGATAGACACACAATAACATGAAGAAATTACAGGTCCAATCAAAAAGTACAGAGGATAGAATGGAGTGTTAATGGGGTTGTCGCAGCCGATGAGAAATCAAATTATGAAGTGTATTGTAGACAATTGTATCCAATCAACATGGAATGTATAATGGTTAATGATGTAATCTGAGAAGGTAAGAGGGAAATTGGAACTCAACTCAGGATTAACGTTACTCTGAGAGATGAATTTAAACAGACTAGTTCTTATTCATCCTAATTCAGTTCTGAAGACAGAAAAAATCAGATGCACCAACCCTGACACATTACATATACTCTCTCTCCCCCTCTTTCTCTCTCCCATAGAACCTATCATAGCATTTGTCATGAACTATTTTAATTTTTTAATATTTTATTTATTTATAAGAGATACAGAGATAGAGGCAGAGACATAGACAGAGGGAGAAGTAGGCTTTTTGAAGGGAGCCCCATGTGGGACTCAATCCCCCGGATCACACCCTGAGCTGAAGGCAGACGCTCAACAGCTAAGCCACCCAGGTGTCCCTATCATGAACTATTCTAATTGCCTATTTATTTGACTGTCACCTCCAATACCCAGTGATCTCACTGATATTAGATCTGTGTTATTTCCGTGTTCTGGTCTTGTCACTGAGAGATGTTCAGTAAACTACTGAATGATGAATGAATAAATGAATGGAAGGAAAGAAAGAAATGCAGTGCCTCACTTCTGCTTACTATGCATCACAAGGTTTCAGGTCCAGCACCACCCAACACAGCATTGAGCAATATCCAAGAATGTGACTCATAAAGCACTCTGGAAATATCATACACTACTTCCCATGTTTTGAACACCTGGAACACTTATATTCTCATGATATTTATCATATCCACTCATCCAACACACACATATATAGACACACACACACACACACACACACTGTACTACTCTATGTGTACTACTATATGATAGACATTGTTTCAGTCAATAATGAAAAAAATGTTGAACAAAATGACTATTGTGTTCTATTTATGGATATATTGTTGCTGTCCAGTTCCTCTTATATTACAAAATTCTTATGATCTACTCAACACTCTACTACCTGTATCATCTAGTAAATCACCTAAAACATAGCAAACCCACTTGTGAATTGCTAAATGAATTTATACTAAAAAGTAAACTATATGTGAATATATACTTATGGACATCCTGTAATCTAAATTCATAATAAATGTATAATATATATATGTCATCATTGGCCCCAATGAAAACTACTATCACCTGGGGAATAGTCCCTCCTTGAGGAATTTTTATGTGTACATTGCAGCTACTGAATCAGAACCTGTGAATGTGGTCCTCTAGAAACCAATACCTGAGATATTGCCACCATAGATATAAAAGGATCCATGATCTACTGATGCTGATGTAGCCAAGTATCAAATAATGTGGCTTAATTTCTGAGCAACCCCTAGTGTCAACAATAGATTCCTTAGTCTGTGGGATTCAGAATACTGTTTCCTATTGTTATAGAGATTTTATATTTCCCCCATCAATTTAAATAATTTAAACTGATTTCTAGGGTATGGAACAATAGCCTGATTTTACTTTTAAAATCCTTTTTTTGGGGGATCCCTGGGTGGCTCAGCGGTTTAGCACCACCTTCAGCCCAGGGTGTGATCCTGGAGTCCCAGGATCCAGTCCCACATTGGGCTCCCTGCATGGAACCTGCTTCTCCCTCTGCCTGTGTCTCTGCCTCTCTTTCTGTCTCTCATGAATAAATAAAATCTTTTAAAAAAATAAAATCCTTTTTTTGTTGTTTTGTTGGAATAGAGTTTTTTTAAAACAGCAATTTTTTATTTTAAGAAATTACTATGGTTTTAAATGTGCATTTTCAAACATTCATTCAATTTACCAGCTCTGTCTCAAAGTTCCTGCCATTCAATTCCTGCTAACGGTCCTTTTGTCTGTTGTTTGAGAGATGAATGTTGTTTTCTCTAAAAGCACCAAACAGTTTTCGTGTGAAAATTGCTTATTTCATTGTTTTGCTTTTACCTCCCCACTTCCCCCAAAATCAAATAAAGTTTTATAATTATAATTAAATTTATGACTTAGTTTGTTTCTTCTAGGAATAATACATGGAAACAAAAAAGTTTAAAAAAAACTATAAATTTTTTAACTAAACATTGCTAGAAACATAGAAGACAAAGAAATATGTACTCTGAAATGTTTTCATTCTTATCATCCCTTGTATTTTGAAGAGCATATTGTAAAATGTGTAATTCTATTGACAAAACTGTTGTCTTTGTGCAGTAAAATTCTTGACATTAGCTCATTGCACATCTATAGACAGAACTTTGAGTAACTATTCTTTCCCTTAGAGGAAATTAAGCAAACTGAATCTAGCATATTGCTTAATAATTATTCCTTCTTGAAATAGTTGCCAAATTATTATTATTTTTAAGAGAAATAAGTAGGGGAAATTTTAATATTTAACTTAGGAAGTTGGTATGCTTTTCAAAGTTAAACAATTCATATTCTCTCATGAAGAGAATTTTACAATTTGCTCTCTCATCTGACAATCCTACCCATGTTCCTACATATGCAACAATTGAAGCCTACAAATCCCATTAAAATTAAGGTGAGTTAGTTCATATCTATTTACCTCAATTTCAATATTTTCAATTAATAAAAAGATTAACTTAACAGTTTTGATATCGTTGAAATCATAATTAAGTTAGGCCCTGGAAAACATTACGCAAATCAGAAATATATTTGCTTTTCTCAGTGCTGGAAAATACTTAACACTTATTCAATAGTCCAAGAGTAAAAATTATTTCTCCTATGCGTGTAAAGATATGAAATTTATTTTTTCACATTCTAATGCTTGAATTAAAAATAATAATGAGATTCGTTACACCAATTCCACAAGTAAGAAAACTCTAGATCTAACTTTGTGTGAAAAGAATGAGGTAAAAAGAAAATAGTCCCAAGTCAAGAAATATCCTAAAATAGTACCTTGAAGAAATCACTTGCACTTTAATAATTTAGAAAGGTCTGTCTCATTCATAGTGAGCAAAAAGTCAATAACAAACTTTCATGCTGTGCTCAGAAACAGCTCAAGAAGCATTTTATACCACATATTACTGTAAGTCATATTAAAATCCAGAGTTAACGTGTGCTTGATTTTCAAACTAGAGAATACAAAAACATAAATGCAAAATTAAAACATTGTGCTACTGAGTGCCTCAGCAAATTATTTTGCTCCAAGGGAGAAAATAAATTTTGCATAATATATGGGTTTTGGGTGTACTTTCTTTATGATCTCTTAACATCTATAGACACTTTAGTATAACTACTAAAGTAATGGTAAAATAATATCATTGAAATATTATTATTTTAGATTTAGATTTGGGAGTAACCAACTAAGAAAGTGGTTATTGAAGCCTTGAAAGCAACTGTAAACTCTTAGACTGAAAAAGCAAGGTGAGAACAGCAGTGAGAGGAGAAATTTGGGGAACACTACTATTTGGGGGTCCAACAAAACAACAGACAGGAAAGGAGACAAAACTAATGAACCAGCAGAGAGGGCCAAAGAGTTTGATAATGAAGAGAAAAAAAAAAAAAAAAAACAATCATTGATTCAGGAATGTCTTGGAGATGGAGAAGAAAGGGTACTGGTCATGGGAGCCAAAGGATAAATGCAGAAATTAACCTTGACTAGGAGAAATAACTCACCTGCATAGGGAACATTTCAGTGTGAATGGATTTGAATGTTTCCTTGCAGAAATGGTGATAGATGAATTCAGAGAAAAGTCACACCTATTATTGCAGTGACATTTATTTTTTTTTTTTTTTAATTAACTTTTATTGGTGTTTAATTTACCAACATACAGAAAAACACCCAGTGCTCATCCCGTCAAGTGACCACCTCAGTGCCCGTCACCCATTCCCCTCCAACACCCGCCCTCCTCCTCCCCTTCCACCACCCCTAGTTCGTTTCCCCGAGTTAGGAGTCTTTATGTTCTGTCTCCCTTCCTGATATTTCCCAACATTTCTTTTCCCTTCCTTTATATTCCCTTTCACTATTATTCATATTCCCCAAATGAATGAGAACATACACTGTTTGTCCTTCTCCGATTGACTTATTTCACTCAGCATAATACCCTCCAGTTCCATCCACGTAGAAGCAAATGGTGGGTATTTGTCGTTTCTAATTGCTGAGTAATATTCCATTGTATACATAAACCACATCTTCTTTATCCATTCATCTTTCGATGGACACCGAGGCTCCTTCCACAGTTTGGCTATTGTGGCCATTGCTGATAGAAACATCGGGGTGCAGGTGTCCCGACGTTTCATTGCATCTGAATCTTTGGGGTAAATCCCCAACAGTGCAATTGCTGGGTCGTAGGGCAGGTCTATTTTTAACTCTTTGAGGAACCTCCACACAGTTTTCCAGAGTGGCTGCACCAGTTCACATTCCCACCAACAGTGTAAGAGGGTTCCCTTTTCTCCGCATCCTCTCCAACATTTGTTGTTTCCTGCCTTGTTAATTTTCCCCATTCTCACTGGTGTGAGGTGGTATCTCATTGTGGTTTTGATTTGTATTTCCCTGATGGCAAGTGATGCAGAGCATTTTCTCATGTGCATGTTGGCCATGTCCATGTCTTCCTCTGTGAGATTTCTCTTCATGTCTTTTGCCCATTTCATGATTGGATTGTTTGTTTCTTTGGTGTTGAGTTTAATAAGTTCTTTATAGATTTTGGAAACTAGCCCTTTATCTGATATGTCATTTGCAAATATCTTCTCCCATTCTGTAGGTTGTCTTTTAGTTTTGTTGACTGTATCCTTTGCTGTGCAAAAGCTTCTTATCTTGATGAAGTCCCAATAGTTCATTTTTGCTTTTGTTTCTTTTGCCTTCGTGGATGTATCTTGCAAGAAGTTACTGTGGCCAAGTTCAAAAAGGGTGTTGCCTGTGTTCTCCTCTAGGATTTTGATGGAATCTTGTCTCACATTTAGATCTCTCATCCATTTTGAGTTTATCTTTGTGTATGGTGAAAGAGAGTGGTCCAGTTTCATTCTTCTGCATGTGGATGTCCAATTTTCCCAGCACCATTTATTGAAGAGACTGTCTTTCTTCCAATGGATAGTCTTTCCTCCTTTATCGAATATTAGATGGCCGTACATTTCAGGGTCCACTTCTGGGTTCTCTATTCTGTTCCATTGATCTATGTGTCTGTTTTTGTGCCAGTACCACACTGTCTTGATGACCACAGCTTTGTAATACAACCTGAAATCTGGCATTGTGATGCCCCCAGCTAAGGTTTTCTTTTTTAAAATTCCCCTGGCTATTCGGGGTCTTTTCTGATTCCACACAAATCTTAAAATAATTTGTTCTAACTCTCTGAAGAAAGTCCATGGTATTTTGATAGGGATTGCATTAAACGTATAAATTGCCCTGGGTAACATTGACATTTTTACAATATTAATTCTGCCAATCCATGAGCATGGAATATTTTTCCATCTCTTTGTGTCTTCCTCAATTTCTTTCAGAAGTGTTCTATAGTTTTTAGGGTATAGATCTTTTACCTCTTTGGTTAGGTTTATTCCTAGGTATCTTATGCTTTTGGGTGCAATTGTAAATGGGATTGACTCCTTAATTTCTCTTTCTTCAGTCTCATTGTTAGTGTATAGAAATGCCATTGATTTCTGGGCATTGATTTTGTATCCTGCCACGCTACCAAATTGCTGTATGAGTTCTAGCAATCTGGGAGTGGAGGCTTTTGGGTTTTCTATGTAGAGTATCATGTCATCGGCGAAGAGGGAGAGTTTGACTTCTTCTTTGCCAATTTGAATGCCTTTAATGTCTTTTTGTTGTCTGATTGCTGAGGCGAGGACTTCCAGAACTATGTTGAACAGCAGTGGTGAGAGTGGACATCCCTGTCTTGTTCCTGATCTTAGGGGAAAGGCTCCCAGTGCTTCCCCATTGAGAATGATATTTGCTGTGGGCTTTTCGTAGATGGCTTTTAAGATGTCGAGGAAAGTTCCCTCTATCCCAACACTCTGAAGGGTTTTGATCAGGAATGGATGCTGTATTTTGTCAAATGCTTTCTCTGCATCTAATGAGAGTATCATATGGTTCTTGGTTTTTCTCTTGCTGATATGATGAATCACATTGATGGTTTTACGAGTGTTGAACCAGCCTTGTGTCCCAGGGATAAATCCTACTTGGTCATGGTGAATAATTTTCTTAATGTGTTGTTGGATCCTATTGGCTAATATCTTGTTGAGAATTTTTGCATCCATGTTCATCAGGGATATTGGTCTGTAATTCTCCTTTTTGGTGGGGTCTTTGTCTGGTTTCGGAATTAAGGTGATGCTGGCCTCATAGAACGAATTTGGAAGTACTCCATCTCTTTCTATCTTTCCAAACAGCTTTAGTAGAATAGGTATGATTTCTTCTTTAAACGTTTGATAGAATTCCCCTGGGAAGCCATCTGGCCCTGGACTCTTGTGTCTTGGGAGGTTTTTGATGACTGCTTCAATTTCCTCCCTGGTTATTGGCCTGTTCAGGTTTTCTATTTCTTCCTGCTCCAGTTTTGGTAGTTTGTGGCTTTCCAGGAATGCGTCCATTTCTTCTAGATTTCCTAATTTATTGGCGTACAGCTGTTCATAATATGTTTTTAAAATCGTTTGTATTTCCTTGGTGTTGGTAGTGATGTCCCCTTTCTCATTCATGATTTTATTAATTTGAGTCTTCTCTCTCTTCTTTTTAATAAGGTTGGCTAATGGTTTATCTATCTTATTAATTCTTTCAAAGAACCAACTCCTGGTTCTGTTGATCTGTTCCACAGTTCTTTTGGTCTCGATATCATTGAGTTCTGCTCGAATTTTAATTAACTCTCGTCTTCTGCTGGGGGTGGGGTCTATTTGTTGCTTTTTCTCTAGTTCCTTTATGTGTAAGGTGAGCTTTTGAATTTGAGATCTTTCCAGTTTTTGAATGTATGCTTGTATTGCGATGTATTTCCCCCTCAGGACTGCTTTTGCTGCATCCCAAAGATTTTGAACGGTTGTATCTTCATTTTCATTAGTTTCCATGAATCTTTTTAATTCTTCCTTAATTTCCTGGTTGACCTTTTCATCTTTTAGCAGGATGGTCCTTAACCTCCACGTGTTTGTGGTCCTTCCATATTTCTTGTTGTGATTAAGTTCTAATTTCAAGGCATTATGGTCTGAGAATATACAGGGGACTATCCCGATCTTTTGGTATCGGTTCAGACCCGATTTGTGACCCAGTATGTGGTCTATTCTGGAGAAAGTTCCATGTGCACTTGAGAAGAATGTGTATTCAGTTGAGTTTGGATGTAAAGTTCTGTAGATATCTGTGAAATCCATCTGGTCCAGTGTATCATTTAAAGCTCTCGTTTCTTTGGAGATATTATGCTTAGAAGACCTATCCAGGGTAGAAAGAGCTAGATTGAAGTCACCAAGTATAAGTGTATTATTATCAAGGTATTTCTTGAGTTTGGTTATTAATTGGTTTAAATATTTGGCAGCTCCCACATTCGGGGCATATATATTGAGGAGTGTTAAGTCCTCTTGTTGGATAGATCCTTTGAGTATGAGATAGTGTCCCTCTTCATCTCTCACTATAGTCTTCGGGGTAAATTTTAATTTATCTGATATAAGGATGGCAACCCCTGCTTTCTTTTGAGGACCATTTGAATGGTAAATGGTTCTCCAACCTTTTATTTTCAGGTTGTAAGTGTCCTTCTGTCTAAAATGAGTCTCTTGTAGACAGCAAATAGATGGGTCCTGCTTTTTTATCCAGTCTGAAACCCTGCGCCTTTTGATGGGGTCATTAAGCCCGTTCACATTCAGAGTTACTATTGATAGATATGAGTTTAGTGTCATCATATCTATTCAGTCCTTGTTTTTGTGGATTGTTCCACTGAACTTCTTCTTAAAGGGGAATTTTAAGAGTCCCCCTTAAAATTTCTTGCAGAGCTGGTTTGGAGGTTACATATTCTTTCAGTTCCTGCCTGTCTTGGAAGCTCTTTATCTCTCCTTCCATTTTGAATGAAAGCCTTGCGGGGTAAAGTATTCTTGGTTGCATGTTCTTTTCATTTAGGACCCTGAATATATCCTGCCAGCCCTTTCTGGCCTGCCAGGTCTCTGTGGAGAGGTCTGCTGTTACCCTAATATTCCTCCCCATAAAAGTCAGGGACTTTTTTTCTCTTGCTGCTTTAAGGATCTTCTCCTTATCTTTGGAATTTGCAAGCTTCACTATTAAATGTCGAGGTGTTGAACGGTTTTTGTTGATTTTAGGGGGGGATCTCTCTATTTCCTGGATCTGAATGCCTGTTTCCCTTCCCAGATTCGGAAAGTTTTCAGCTAGGATTTGTTCAAATACATATTCTGGCCCTCTGGCCCTTTCCGCGCCCTCGGGAACCCCAATTAAACGTAGGTTTTTCTTCCTCAGGCTATCATTTATTTCCCTTAATCTATCCTCATGGTCTTTTAATTGCCTGTCTCTTTTTTCCTCAGTTTCCCTCTTTGCCATCAACTTGTCTTCTATGTCACTCACTCGTTCTTCCACCTCGTCAAGCCTCGTCGTTAGGACTTCTAGCTTGGATTGCATCTCATTTAATTGATTTTTAATTTCTGCCTGATTAGATCTAAATTCTGCAGTCATGAAGTCTCTTGAGTCCTTTATGGTTTTTTCTAGAGCCACCAGTAGCTGTAAAATAGTGCTTCTGAATTGGCTTTCTGACATTGAATTGTAATCCATATTTTGTAACTCTGTGGGAGAGTGGGCTGTTTCTGATTCTTTTTTTTGAGGGGTTTTCCTTCTAGTCATTTTGCTCAGTGCAGAGTGGCCAAAAACAAGTTGTATTGGGAAAAGGAGAAAAAGAGAGAGAAGGAAAGAAAAGAGAAAAAGAAAAAAGAGAAAGAAGAAAAAAATAGGGGAAAAAGAGAAGAAAAAGAAAGAAAAAGAAAGAAAGGAGAAAAAAGAAAAAAGGGGGGGTGGGGGAAGCAATCAGAAATCAAGAAGAAAGAGAGAAAAAAAAAAAGCACAAAACAAAAAAAAAAAAAAAAAAAAAAAACAAAAACAAAAAAACAAAAAACAAAAAAAACCACGGGGGAGTATCTTCCGATTCTGTGTAGTTTAAGTCCCTTGACTTCCCTTGGAACTGGTCCGTCTCGCTGGTCTTCTGGGGGAGGGGCCTGCTGTGCTGATTCTCAGGTGTTGGCACTTGGGGGAGCTGCTCTGCCCCTGCCTGGTGCAGGGCTCGGTGGGGGTTGTTGACCCCGTGAGGCCCCGGGAGGAAGCCACAGTGGCGGGGGCAGCTCTGGGACCCTGGATCCAGCCCCCGCAGTAGCTCCGGGGCTCTCCTTCTGCAGGGCCTGGGGGCTCCGGGGCGGGGCCGCTGATCTGCTCAGTTCCAGGCAGGAGCGTCCTCGCTGTCCTGGGCCCTCCCGGCCTCTGCCTGTCCCGGGGGAGGCCGGATCCTGGGCTGTGTTCCGGCGCCCTGTGCTCCGGGGCCTGCGCTGTTGGATTCGCGCTCCCGGCGGTGCAGCCCCCTCCGCGGAGCCGCCGCCCGAGCCTCTCCGAGCTGTTCCCGGAGCCGCGCAGCCCCCTCCGCTCCGCGCGGAGCTTCTTCCTCTGCGCGAGCCGCCGCCGCTGAGCTGTTCCCGGAGCCGCGCAGCCCCCTCCGCGGAGCCGCCGCCCGAGCCCCTCCGAGCTGTTCCCGGAGCCGCGCAGCCCCCTCCGCGCGGAGCTTCTTCCTCTGCGCGAGCCGCCGCCGCTGAGCTGTTCCCGGAGCCCCGCAGCCCCCTCCGCGGAGCCGCGCCCGAGCCCCCCGCCCCTCCGAGCTGTTCCCGGAGCCGCGCAGCCCCCTCCGCGCGGAGCTTCTTCCTCTGCGCGAGCCGCCGCCGCTGAGCTGTTCCCGGAGCCGCGCAGCCCCCTCCGCGGAGCCGCCGCCCGAGCCCCTCCGAGCTGTTCCCGGAGCCGCGCAGCCCCCTCCGCGCGGAGCTTCTTCCTCTGCGCGAGCCGCCGCCGCTGAGCTGTTCCCGGAGCCGCGCAGCCCCCTCCGCGGAGCCGCCGCCCGAGCCCCTCCGAGCTGTTCCCGGAGCCGCGCAGCCCCCTCCGCGCGGAGCTTCTTCCTCTGCGCGAGCCGCCGCCGCTGAGCTGTTCCCGGAGCCGCGCAGCCCCCTCCGCGGAGCCGCCGCCCGAGCCCCTCCGAGCTGTTCCCGGAGCCGCGCAGCCCCCTCCGCGCGGAGCTTCTTCCTCTGCGCGAGCCGCCGCCGCTGAGCTGTTCCCGGAGCCGCGCAGCCCCCTCCGCGGAGCCGCCGCCCGAGCCCCTCCGAGCTGTTCCCGGAGCCGCGCAGCCCCCTCCGCGGAGCCGCCGCCCGAGCCCCTCCGAGCTGTTCCCGGAGCCGCGCAGCCCCCTCCGCGCGGAGCTTCTTCCTCTGCGCGAGCCGCCGCCGCTGAGCTGTTCCCGGAGCCGCGCAGCCCCCTCCGCGGAGCCGCCGCCCGAGCCCCTCCGAGCTGTTCCCGGAGCCGCGCAGCCCCCTCCGCGGAGCCGCCGCCCGAGCCCCTCCGAGCTGTTCCCGGAGCCGCGCAGCCCCCTCCGCGGAGCCGCCGCCCGAGCCCCTCCGAGCTGTTCCCGGAGCCGCGCAGCCCCCTCCGCGGAGCCGCCGCCCGAGCCCCTCCGCGCTGTTCCCGGAGCCGCGCAGCCCCCTCCGCGCGGAGCTTCTTCCTCTGCGCGAGCCGCCGCCGCTGAGCTGTTCCCGGAGCCGCGCAGCCCCCTCCGCGCGGAGCTTCTTCCTCTGCGCGAGCCGCCGCCGCTGAGCTGTTCCCGGAGCCGCGCAGCCCCCTCCGCGGAGCCGCCGCCCGAGCCCCTCCGAGCTGTTCCCGGAGCCGCGCAGCCCCCTCCGCGCGGAGCTTCTTCCTCTGCGCGAGCCGCCGCCGCTGAGCTGTTCCCGGAGCCGCGCAGCCCCCTCCGCGGAGCCGCCGCCCGAGCCCCTCCGAGCTGTTCCCGGAGCCGCGCAGCCCCCTCCGCGCGGAGCTTCTTCCTCTGCGCGAGCCGCCGCCGCTGAGCTGTTCCCGGAGCCGCGCAGCCCCCTCCGCGCGGAGCTTCTTCCTCTGCGCGAGCCGCCGCCGCTGAGCTGTTCCCGGAGCCGCGCAGCCCCCTCCGCGGAGCCGCCGCCCGAGCCCCTCCGAGCTGTTCCCGGAGCCGCGCAGCCCCCTCCGCGCGGAGCTTCTTCCTCTGCGCGAGCCGCCGCCGCTGAGCTGTTCCCGGAGCCGCGCAGCCCCCTCCGCGGAGCCGCCGCCCGAGCCCCTCCGAGCTGTTCCCGGAGCCGCGCAGCCCCCTCCGCGGAGCCGCCGCCCGAGCCCCTCCGAGCTGTTCCCGGAGCCGCGCAGCCCCCTCCGCGGAGCCGCCGCCCGAGCCCCTCCGAGCTGTTCCCGGAGCCGCGCAGCCCCCTCCGCGGAGCCGCCGCCCGAGCCCCTCCGAGCTGTTCCCGGAGCCGCGCAGCCCCCTCCGCGGAGCCGCCGCCCGAGCCCCTCCGAGCTGTTCCCGGAGCCGCGCAGCCCCCTCCGCGCGGAGCTTCTTCCTCTGCGCAAGCCGCCGCCGCTGAGCTGTTCCCGGAGCCGCGCAGCCCCCTCCGCGGAGCCGCCGCCCGAGCCCCTCCGAGCTGTTCCCGGAGCCGCGCAGCCCCCTCCGCGGAGCCTCCGCCCGAGCCCCTCCGAGCTGTTCCCGGAGCCGCGCAGCCCCCTCCGCGGAGCCGCCGCCCGAGCCCCTCCGAGCTGTTCCCGGAGCCGCGCAGCCCCCTCCGCGCGGAGCTTCTTCCTCTGCGCGAGTCTTAGGAGACACAGTGTACCGAAGAGCAAAGATATATGCCCAGTCTCATAACAGGAAGTGGGAACACTTTCTGCTTTGGAGGTGAGAAGGAATCAAGGTGAATTAAAATATAGGGGAGAAAATAAGATAAGCGAGGGAACTCTCTGGATTGTAATGATATTCACATAAATATAGGAGACTAGATCATTTATGAGAATATGGTACTGGGTACAGTAGTGGGTCTATGTTTTAGGGTTTGGGAAATTTGGGCAATTTTTGAAACAGATTTATGGATGGTGTGACACACTGTAAATAGGACATTATTATAAAAGTCCAGCTGATGGTAGGTAGGATAAATTTGTAGTTTAAAATAATAATTACCAAATTACAGCAACATTCACTATGGTTCAATTTATTTTGGTTTAACTTATTTTCTCAGTAACAGATGTCCATGTTATTTGCAGTTGCCAAGCCACATGAATCTGTTTTGATAATAATTGTGGGGCTTATTTAAAAATATGATTTGTTTTATTAGACATAAACTGAATATTTAAATGCCACTAAATGATTTTTTTAAATAAGGCTACAGAATTCAGTGAAATTTCTCCCATCTGTTATGCAAAAAAATTTAAAAAATAAAAAGAAAGAAAGAAAAAGTCCAGGCTTAAAAAAAAATTTTAGCATGTATAAACACTTGACTTTCAGCATTTGCCTATTTACTGTGATTTACTAAATTGTTGCTTTAAATGAACAGAAAGAATAAAATGAAAATGGAACCAGCAGGAATAGACAAGTTTTGTTAGCCCAGAGAGGCATTATATAGAAATGTCAAACTGACCACCTACTGAAAATGTCTGGAAACCTCACTTCTTTCTAAATGTCACCAACTGCTCAAAATAAACACTGGATTGATGTACTAACAGCTTATATGATGTTCTTTTAAAGTTATCCATATTTTATTCATTCTTTTTTTCCCTCCAAACCTCAAGTAACAACTGCATTTTATTTTGCTTTTCCCTAACAGAACATCTTAAAAATCTTGCTTTCTTCTCCCAGAATAACTTCCTTTGGCTTAGGCTACTTCACAATACTCTTAATTCCTTTGAGGCCTGCTCCAGCCCAACATGAAAAGTGCACAGGATTTAAAGTCAGAAAACTCGAATTCAGAATCTGCCTCTTGTTAGTTCTGTGGCCCTTGAGCAAGTTTCAATCTATCTGGGCTACAGTTTTCCTGCTGGAAAGCAGAAGGATTCTAATTTCATCCTTCAACCTTTAAAATTCTGTGATTCAAACACAAAATTCTTAATACTAAGAAGTATACAGAAGCACTAATAGTAGGTTACCTAAACAAATCAGGATTGAAAAGAATGCCAATGTCCTCATAGAAGAGAAATGTAGGCTTCTGTACCAATAATCTCATTCCAAATTCCCCAGATGTGCCATTTGGGCCTCAAATTTTCATGTGAGACTATCATTGAGAATGTCAGAAAGAAAAGATTTAATTTGTATATGTAAGTGTGGATATATATTAAATGTATGTGTACACACACACACACACACACACATTCTGGAAACTATCTTAGAATCCATTGAAGTCAAAAGGCATTCACAAGGTACTAGTTGCCAATGTTAAGATTTGATTTACTTGATAAACTATATCCAACCATATGATTGCTAGGAAAGCAATCACACAAAAACATCCGATACATTACTTGTATAAAAAATATGTTTTAAATCACAAGGGCAATCTAGTGCCAAGAACTTGTTATGATTCTCAAATATTTAAAATTATTTTAAACAAAGTACATGCCTTTTTGGAAATTGTAATAAATGTGTATTTATATTAAATGTTTGTTTTTAAATCTCTGGAATAGAAATAAGCCATTTTGTTTAGTATCAAAAAGAGATGTATATAGCCTTTTTCCAAAATAACTAAGTTCAATGAATTTGCCACTTAGTTTCTGCAAAAAAAGTACCACTATATTATGTTTATGTATGTATGCACATATAGGTAAAATAAGTGATAACACTCTAACATGTTTATCAAACTCCTATAACTTAATATTTCATCAATAATTTAGTATTTCCATGTACTAAGAACGTATTTTAGAGAAAAAACTCAAGAGATACAGCAAATATATTTTTAATGTACTACTTTTGGAGTTTAAAAATGCCTAAAAATTATATCCCAGGGCAAAGGGTAATTTATGAAAATCACGAAGATTATATAAAGTAGAAGAAATCAGACTACAAGAATAATTTTGTATTGATAAGATACTGACTAAACCATTGTCTCAAAATTATAGAAATTTGTTAAATCATCTCTCACTGCATTGAATTCAGGTGTGTCAATTATTTTGTGTGGTCCGATATACAAAGACAACTTTGCTACATTGTATAATATCCTCCAAATTTTTATAACTTCAGTAAAAATAATTCAGAATTAAGTTACAGAGATTTTTTTTAAAAATCACATTAATACGGAATCTCAAGAAAGGGTGATTTACAGGAGTGTTATCTTTTAAGTATAATTAGCATAGCATTATATTAATTTCAGATGTACAATATAATAATTTAACAATTCTATCTATTACTCAGTGTTTATCAAGTAAGTGTACTCTTACTCCCCTTTATTTCATTCATACCTCACCTACCTCCCACCTGACAACTATCAGCTTATATTTAAGAATCTGGTATTTTTTTTGTTTATCTCTTTATTTTTTGTTCTTTTTTTTTTTTCTCAAATTCCACATGAGTAAAATCATAAGGTATTTGTCTTTCTCTAATTTATTTCACTTAGCATTATACCCTCTAGGTCCATCCATGTTGTTGAAAATGGTAGCATCTTACTCTTCTCTACATCTAAGTAATATTTCATCATATATATATATATATATATATATATATATATATATATATATAAAATCTTTATGCATTCATCTATGGATGGACCCTTCAGATGCTTCCATATATTGACTATTGTGAATAATGCTTCAATAAACATAGAGGGGTATATATCTTTTTGAATTAGTGTTTTTTGTTTTCTTTTGATAAATATCCTTTAGTGGAATTACTAGAACATATGTTAATTCTAGATTTAATATTTTGAGGGACTCCAGACTGAAGCTTTCCACAGTAGCTTCACCAATTTCCATTCCCACCAACAGAGCATAAGGGTTCTCTTTTTGTCCATATCCTTGCCAACACTTGTTATTTCTTGTCTTTTTGATGCTAGCCATTATGGAAGGTGTATGATGGTACCTCATTGTGGTTTTGATTTGTATTTCCCTGATGATTAGCACAAGAGTGTTAATTCTACCTTTATTATTTTGGGGTGTACAAACACCGTTTCAAAAACGAGGTTCAATTTTTCCCTATGACATGTGAATTGTAGGTCATATGACATGTGAATTACATATTCATCTTTCTAAATTATTCTTTACAAGTCCAGCTGCTTGTGACTTCAGTAGCCTATAATAGCTAACATTCTCTTTTTATTTTAAATATCTTAGATAGGGTCAGATGTCTAAATGCCAGTTCCTATCTTTCCAACTTCTGACTCAAAGCATTAGTCCTACTCTAATAACTCTTCAAACCATTAAGACCACTAATCCATTAATCTGTCACTTTCATATTGACAGTCAGCCCCTTAATTACTAATTTAAAATATCCGTTTAGATTCCGGCCCACAACTTTCATTTATTGAACTTATTTGAACAAACAAAACATAATACTCAATCCTAATTAAATCCAAATATCTTATCACACCATGCACCCACACTTTCAACAGGATGGTGAAGGTACACATAACCATGCTAGCTACTCTCACTTTACATTTGGGACCACTTATCTCAATTGGGACCTCAGCAGTGCTCTATGATAATACACATCAGAGGGAGTTTAGTCTCCCAATTACAAAGAATATTATTTCACACTATCTTGAATTTTCTCAAATTTCCAGCTCTCACCTCCCCACCTCACTCTCAAATGATGACCATATTATTAGTTCACTGAGCAAACTGAGAGAACCAAAATAGAACTTCTCTTTTCGCATCATCTACCATCATGTTTGCATCTGTACCTGTGTACAGAATTTCCTTTCTGCTACAGTGAATGAAAAGTCCCTACATCTACCTAAGGCAAACCCATACACTTATATGCATTTCATCCTCCTCTCTATCTCAAGAATTTTGTTTTTCCATTTTTCTTTTTCAAAATGAATTTCATTTTTTTTCTGATTATCAGATCATTTCTATTCCCATTTGGATATAACATTCTATAATAGCTTTCAGTAAAGAAAAAAGAAAACTATACCTTATGTGCTTAGTTACTGCCCAATTTCTCTGTTTGCATTTTGGCAAAATTCCTCAAAGGGTTTGTTTATGTGTGCTGCCTCCATTTGATTTCTTAGGGCTTTGATCACAACCATTCCTTTGAAATTGTTTTACTCAAGGATAATGACAATTTCCATGTTGGTAAATTCTATGGTTATATGGTCTATATTTAGTCCTAATTTACTCAACTTCCAAGCAGCATTTGACACAGACATTCCCTACTTCTAGAAACATTTTCTTCTTTTCAATTCTAAGACACTACCTATTCTTGGATTTTATTTTAATATTTCCTTTCAAATTCATTTTCTGCATTTCTTTCCTCTTCCTGATTAAGTACTGGAATGACCCAGAACTCAGTCATTACCTCTCTGCTTTCTCTATCCATCCTGATTCTTAGCCAATGCCATCCAGTCTTAAGGCTTTGGAAACCATCTACATAAATTTGTATGCTTATCTTAGAACACCCCCACTGTCTCTTGACTGTTGATCTGATTGCCAAATCTCTATCCTCATTTGGATCCTTAATAGACACTGACATTTAACATTAGGTGTTTCTAAAATGATTATTTCTATCCCATCAAAACTGGTACCACCATTCATCCAATTGTACAGGCTAAAACATTTGAAATATTCTTTTTTTTTAACATCCAAACTTCAAATCCTAAATCATGAGCAATTATATTATGCTCTGCTTTAAAATATATCAGTCTGACTACTTGTCTTTACCTTCAATGCTAGCACCTTAGTCTAAGGCATTACCTCTACAGAGGCTGGGGTGATTCAATTTTTTAAAAATCTGATTATAACACTTCTCATGTAAAGCATATGGTACCTGCTTCCCAACTTCCACTTAAAAATTGTCAGCTCCTCTGTGAACTTCAGAAAGTACTAACTGCTTTGTCCTTGACTTAACAAAAGGTAAAATATTTCTAGGAACATTGATTTTGTTCTCACTATAAATTATTTTGTGAACATATGTGGTAAACAAGATTTTTTTGTTTTTTGCTTTTAGAGTCAGGCGTTCTAAGATGAGAACTTACCTGCCCTACTTAGTCATGATATTACTCATGAATATCTGACCCTCAGATTCTGAGTTCTGCTTGTCTTCCCAGACTTCAGAGATCTGCAAGTCTCTCCCTATCTAGGTACCCTCCCAGAATTTGCCTACCTTCCTCTCTCTTAACTTCTTATTTGATAGTCAAATAGCACTGCCTGCCACTTGACAGATCTTTATACCTCTTAAATCTGATACCTTTATCTCTCTGCAACAAATTTGTAAGTTTTATTTCTGGTTGCTATTGTCTGATCCTAACCCATTTCTGACTATTTCATTACAAGTTTACATATTTATTTTTATAGATTAATCTGCCATACTTAGCATATATATTTTTAAATTTATGCTCCTTGTCCTTGTGGGGACTTAGTCGAGAGAATAATCACTGAATTTAAACTCATGTAAACATCCATATTGTTAGTTTTCCTTACTTTTCAGATAATTTTTTCCTCTTTACATATATTTTATTTCTCTATAGATCTCTGAAACTAATGATCTTTATTGAATACAATGAATAATCTACATGACTTAATCAAATTGATTTTTCTATTAAAATGAGTTTTATTTTATATTTCAAAACTATTTTATGAGAGGGCAGTTATTCACAGGAACTAACTAGTTCATCCCATAACATAGTAGAAAGTATTATGTTACACTTCTTGATTTAAATTCTTAGAATCAAAACAAATAGTTATAGATCATTTACTAAATTAAAAATGCAGTGTTCCAAAATATATTTTTATTGCTACTCTTGAAGTTCAACAACTCTATCTTATTGGACTGATTTAAAACATTCAGTTAGAACAAGATTATAAATAAGCAATAAATATGCTCAGCTATTTTCTTATGTTTGAGCATATTACTTGAAAATTAAAAAAAAAAACCTTGATTTTAGCATATCCATTCTAATATATAAAATGCCCACTGATGCCTGTCTCTAAATTTTAAACTTGTTTACATATTTATAAGTTGGAAGGTCAAAAAGGTAATGTAAGTATTAAGAGTGAAAAGAATAAAATTTAAAGTAAATAAAAAGTAAATAAAAATAAAATAAAAAGTCATATATTTTATGCTAAGATTTAATACCATAATAGTGCTAAATTATAGTGTGAAAATGCAGGCATTTTGTACTTTAACTGGACTAACAAACAAGGTACAAATAAACAATAGGAATGAAAATGAATGAATAAAAATACAACAGTCAAGCAAATAATTAAGGTGAATACTGTGTTGTAAGTCTCCCAAAATGAAATTGCAAACTGAAGGTCATGCTGATTAACATGCTAAATAAATTTAAATCAGTGGTGCGATTCTGCTATTAAAGCTAATGAGTTACTATGGTGCTTTTATATTAGAATAGCAGACAGATGAAAAATGAAGCTTTCTAAATTACCTAAGTGAAGAAAGATATGCAAGGGTTAGGAAGGAATCAGAGGAAAGATCTAGAATAAGAGTTTGGGATACTAGAAACTCTTAATATCAGAAAAATCATGAATGATTATTCCCAAAGTATGTTGCAGATTGAACAAGATAGAAGATTAAGGAGCAACACAAGATAAGCTTAATCATAAAGTCAAATACTTTGACAATAAAAATGGGTAAATATCAGACTGACTTTAGGAAAGTTGTGAAGTTATTTGCTTAGAGAGTTTTTAACACAGGCTAGGGCTTCACTAAGATGTTCACTAGATGCTCACTATAAGGTAATCTCCCAAACATAATTATTAAAAAATAAACCAGACACTCTAGTTGGCACTTAATAAAAACTCTTTTGACTATTATCTATTTTAAATTGTAGTTGGCCAGTTTCAATGAGATCAGAATATGTCTTAGAATTCAAAAACAAAACAAAACAAAACAAAACAAAAAAAAACCCCCAAGATTTAAAATAAGAAACTAATTCTGAATTCTAGCTGACTTAGTGTTTCTTCTCACTCCACATGGTCACAGTATCAAGAAATAAGGTTATTTGTTAGTGAGAAGAAAGAATAAGGAGAATAAGGATACATACATATACACATACACATCCAAGAAACTACATCCATTACCCTTTTTTTTTTTTTAAATTTATTTATGATAGTCACAGAGAGAGAGAGAGAGAGGCAGAGACACAGGCTGAGGAAGAAGCAGGCTCCATGCACCGGGAGCCTGATGTGGGATTCGATCCCGGGTCTCCAGGATCACGCCCTGGGCCAAAGGCAGGCGCCAAACCGTTGCGCCACCCAGGGATCCCTCCATTACCCTTATTAAAAATATATACATACACATTTAAACACTTAAAAAAACCCAGCTCTCAGCCTTTGTGACATGCATATTGATGGAGGGACACAAAGTCTTCCATATAAATCATAAATAATGTCTCATTATTTTATGACTATATTTTCAAATACATAAGATTTAAAAAATTACACATAATTATTAACAATGGACCAAATTCAAAAGCAGATATCCCAGTCCAGAAAATCATTGTTGTTGAGACTTAGAGGAGCAAAAAGTAAAAAGTAGGAGACTTAGAGGAGGAAAAGTAAAATTTAGAAGAATAATCTCAACACACTAGAAGAGGGACTAGTCTCTTAGAGCTAAGATTAATAATAGCGAGTGCTTTCTAGGTGAGAGGAAACTGAAGTTGCTATCAGAAACCCAATCCATAAATGCATAGTTGTTCATCATTATGACAGAGTAGAAAACGTGCATATTGCTCATTTCTTAATGGGGTCAGTCATTGCCAACAAATCTTTTTGGCATCTTTAATAAACTCTAAGCTTAAAAAGAAAAAATATATATACTCTTCAAATGTTGCTATACATAATTCCATGAGCTAGATTATCTGTTCCAAAATACAGCCTGGCCTTAAAGGAATAAAAATAAAAAAGCGATACACTCTAAGAAGACCATCTTAAGGAGGCTTGATTATGTTTTGATCCACAAATTACAAAATTAGTATTAGTAGTTCCCATATTTGACAAGTATCTGATGATTTTTCTTAGAAAGCTTTACTTAAAATATCAATTTTTAGCATTTAATACTAGAAATGTTAAAGTTATAAATATGGGATGGAGCTCTTTAATGTGTATTATACAACTCCCAATTGTTTGTGCTGCAAAACAAAGACACACAAATACACATAAGCATATATTTTAAATTAAAGCCACAATGGGCAATTACTGTAGTATTCAAACATTTATTTACTAATCTGTTCAACAAATATCACATTGATCTATGTGAAATTGCCATTTTTGTAGGGCAGAAGTAATTGGATATTGGCAGTTTCATATTGTTCGACTTAATGTTTATTCAATCATTTCTGTGTTTGAGATAGACACTGAGGATATAATGTGAAGAAAATTAGAGTCTGTAAGTAAATTAATCCTCTTCTGTTTTAATGGTCTTTTAGTATCTCTATAGATCCCCTGGATGACTATTTTCAATCCATCTATCAGCTCATCCATTCATTCCTTCTACAAATATTTATTTGGCACTTAATAGATACCAGGTATTTGCCCAGGTTTTACAAATAAATTCATTATCAAAAGAAACATAATGCTCTAATGAAATTTAAACCTCAATCAGGGAAACATACGTCAAAACAAATAACCCTCACAACATTTTAAGTGTAAACATTGTGATAGGTCCATTAAGGAAGAGGTACAAGAGGCTCTAAAAGAGCACACCAGAAAGATCTTGTCTGATTTTGTAATCAGGAATCCAGATTCTTTGAGGCATTTTAGGACTATAATGGAGGAACCTGTAATAATGGTTAATATCCAATGTAACTAACTAAGTGTTTTACACATTTAAATCACAGCCAAGTAGACACTACTCTGGTCTCCCTTTTACTTCTCAGGAACTGAATCCCGATGGGCTGAGCAACTCGCCAAAGAAGACAAAGCAGAGATATTATAGCAGAATTGGACTCCAGCAGTCTTCCTCTAGTACCTATGCTTTCAGTCATTGTTTATGTTGCTTTCAAAGGCTTGGCTTTGATTTATGCTGCATGGCCTAGAACTCCAGGGCTAACACCCACAGCCCTAGGATACAAATCTCAAAAAAATAAATAAATAAAATAAATAAAATAAAAATAAAAATTATAAAAAATAAAAATAAAAATAAAATAAAATAAATTTATAAAAATTATATATATAATATATATATTATATATATAATATATGTATATATATATAATATATAAAAATCCCTAGGGTTTTTCAAATAAGCCCTTTTCTTTGTGAACTGAGACAGAATTAGGGAAAGCAGAACAGAAGAGTACTGGCAATTGATGGCACGGTTAGTCAGCCGAGAAACAGTTTAAACTAGGTCGACTCAAGTAGTCATCATCTCTGTCCTTATAATCCTGTGAAATGTGACCTGAAATTCCTTTTCTTCTGAAACCCAAGATTCAACACAGGAATTGAAGCAAGCTTTACCCAGCTCCATAAATGCACACTCCAAAGAAACCGAAGCTTACAAACAACTGCAAACCAAGGGCAGAGTCTCACAATACCAGTTTGTGTACAATCAACTCCAAATTTTAGTAGTCAGGGTTAAAACTGAATAATTAAGTAAAACATACAACATGATATCCTTAAGCAGATGTAAGATAATTTGGACAAGTGAAATACTAGAAATTCTTCCCAAGCCATTAATTTCATGGCAAGTGATACCTCTTCTCATCACTCCAGATGAAAACTGATACTGTGAACATTACCATTTAATGCACTTAGTCTGAACTGTAATACAATATTCATAAAAATGTATAATTATTATTAGAATTGGTAAATATCAACTATAGGACACAAAATTTTCTGTGCCACCAAATCCCATCTTTTCAAATATTCACCTCTCCCACGCAGTTAAGGAAGAAGGGCTGTTTTCCTCTACACCTCATTTGTAGGAAGCATTTCCACTCTGTTCAGAAGCCATGAATGCCTACTTTTTAAGAGATATCTTCATCTATATGTAGACATCAAGCTTATTTAGAAGTTTATCCCATTCAACAAAGTACAGTGGAACATTGTAGCATAGCAAGAGAGAAGTTATTGATGTGTATGGTATATGAGTTTATCCATGACACAGGTTTCTTAGGTTGCAAGCAATGGATACCAGCATGGATATTTTAATCAAATAAGGAATGGGTTAGAAGGGGATATAGGAACTCATAGGATGCAGGGAAGGCAAAACAACCAGGCTTAAGTCTGATAAGAAACAGGCAACACACATCTTACTAGGCTTTCCAAGTCACCTCTACTGCTACCAAGACTGAATGCTAATCATTTGTTCTGTTTTGAATTGTTCTATTCAAGTTTCAAATCCCAACCCCTTTCCCCCCAAAAGGGAATCTGACTGAATAGATCTTAGGCCTCTATATTCTTGCTGGAGAAAGGAGAATTCTAGGAAGGTTCTAGTAAAAGAAGCCTCCAAGGACCCTTCTGCTTGTGGAGTAGAAAAACTTGATATATTACATCAAAATTTCCCCAAAAGGAAATCAAGATGCTGTTATAAATCACTGTTGGTTGGCAAACAATGAGAAAAGTAAATAAAACAATTTTTCCCCTAAACTCACTACCCAACAATACCACTCCTAGATAGTCACCAAAAACAAAATGCATATACACATATAGATTCCTAAAAGATATGTACAGAATATACAGAGTAATATTTTTGGTTAGGAAATACTGGAAATTACCTAAATGTCCATTAATAGTAAAATGGGTAAACACTACATGAAATAACAGGTGAATTTCACAAATAATTTGTTTAAAGAAGCAAGATACTAAAGAGTACCAAACTGCAAACTAGTTGCAGGTACAACTTAACCTGAGTTGTTAGAAGTCAACCTATGAGTTACTCTCAGGAAGGTAGGAAACAGCAAGGGACAGGAGGGAGTTTCTAGGGTGCTACCAATCATCTCTTTCTTGATCTGCTCAATGGTTGTGTTCAGATAATAAAAATCTATCCACCAGTGTAAAAAAAAACAAAATGAAAGCACAATGTGTTTTTAGTTTTCATGTAATAGTAAACGTGAACCATATACACAGCATTGTGTTCATATGCAAACTCTCCAGAATTAGCTGTTATTGAAGTGCTTTTACATGTATTATCTGAAATTCGCTATAAACCCTAAGAGGAAGTCATGCTATGTGAGACATAGTGTGGTGTTCTCCACAACATGGGACAAATATTCACTGGTGGCACACAAATTGATTTCAGGTGGCCTATAGACATGACCTTACATAATGTTGAATCACACAATGAGAAAATTGTCCTGAAAAAAAAAAAAGAGAGAAAATTGTCCTGTTTCAAAGCTTTTGATTTCATTAAGGAAAGTTCTCAGTCTGATACCAGTATATCTTCAACCTCTGTCTATGGCTTGCTATTTTTTTTTTTTTTTTTTTTTTACAAAGAAAGAGCAAAACCTCAGGATTCAATCCTTAGCTAGATTTTCTTGCTAGAATTTAATGACATTGATTTAGTTTGGGTTTTGTTCTGTGCATGTGTTTTATAGACACCTCTCATTTATGGCAAATGTTACTGATTATCCATTTGTAATAACCATATCATTTTACTTTATATAAATTTAGTTTGAAAGGGAGTCAATTAAAACATATTTAGGAAATAAGAACAATTGAAATACAGACTAAAAAAAAAGTAACTTATGATACCATCTGACTGAAGTTTAAAAAAAATTGCTGTAACTGGAGTGAGGGAATGGGATGAAAACAACTGTATTTGGAGTTTAAAATCTAGATTCTAGATGTAAATCCAGAACATATTGCGAGAACTGTCCAAACACGTTGTATGGCTTTGGGTGAGATATCTCACCTTTTTGTATATTAGCTCTGCCTGCCAAATATGGATAATTCTGTTCAGGTTTTTATCTCACAGGGATACTATGAGAATCAAATAAAGTTTAGTGAATGTAATTCTTAGAAGCAAAACACCATACAAATCTAAGCCATTACCATTGCTTTCAGTTAGCTCCATTTTCTGGAAAAAAGGCAGAGCACCTTTAAGTGATTTGCTCAAGATCTGACCACAAACAGTGGTAGACACATGAAACTGGCTTCTTAAATGCCTGACAATGGTCTTTTGTCCATGGATCACCTGCTCCCATATTAAAGAGTTTCCAAAGTTTATATAGTTTCTGTTTACAGAAAGTATAAAGAAGAAAGTAGGTTAAGTGAAGTCCTACAACGCCAAGTGTAATGAGATACAGCTGAACGGGTGGTCTTGCTTAGAGTACACCCACAGGACAAGCTACAGGTCAGTGAGAAGCAGCTGCTTAGATCTACTTAACAAAGAGGAATTGCCATTCAAGTCCTCACTAATCAATCTTTAATTGTATTGCACTTAGGGGTCCTGTCACTGTCACGCCAACTCTTAGGTATGGACAGGGGTCATTTTCTAAATTGAAGCCTTAAGTGAAAACCACATGTAGGTCAAAATTACCCTGCATTTTTTTAATTCACTCAGCCATGAATTAACAACATACATATCCTCTGTGTGCACTTCTATAGTGTAATGATTCTGTGTACTACAATTTGAGAGAGATTAAGCTAGCACAAGAAACTAGCACTATTTCCTATAGTTAGAGGAAAATCTAGGTGTAGCAGCTAAAAAATTCAAATAGGACTTTAGTGATCAAAATTCCTAGTAACAAATGAGGGGCAGATTGAAAACTATGAAATATCCTTGCTCATTTTACTTTAATATTAAGCCTCTAAAATCTAACACAATTTCTTACAACTTTATAATTCAGTGTGTTCACATATTGGAGGGTGGGATCAATTGTTAAGGCGGTGTGAAATGAAATAAATTTATGAAGGACGTCTTATGAGGATATAACATTGCTGAGTTACAAAGATGTGTTGGCCAGAATATGGTGTATCTTCCATCTATTGTTCACCTATTACCTAGAAGTTTCATCAGACGACTGAAATTTCTCTATGAAATGCAATTCTAAGCCAGAAATCATAGCTGCCATTAAAATTAAAACAGCTTTTTTCATAACCAAAGGTACTCCCAATATATAAATCAGAGAGCTTTGTAATCCAGAGCCACAGATATATATATATATATATATAATATATATATATATATAATCCAGAGCCACATATATACATATATATATATATATAATATGTGCTCAATTACGTCCAAAAATCCAAATAAAAAATCTAAAGATCCTATGAATTCTGAAACCCATCTGAACCCAAATTTCAGACAATGGTAGACCCCTGGTATTTAGTAAAATTATACAACTCTGTGTTCAAAGTGATATAATACTAGACTGATGAAATTGCCATTTGTGTAAATCAGAATTTATTAAGCATACTAGTTTATATTTATTAAACAAGAAATAAAATGAATTCTAATAGCCCTATTGTGACCAATCACATGAATATACAGAGAAATTTTGATATTTGTCTTAAATAATATTTTCCTGTGCAGAAAGAACCAGAAGGACATGCAGTTCAATTTCCATACATGGAAGAGCAACTCCTAGAAATGCTGTATTAAAATTATTTTAAAAAGTAAATTGTGGTTATTAGAGGTAGAAAATACTTGTAATCATAAATCACAAACTCAAATCCATAAACTATCCTCAATATTAAATTGTCATGAAATATTGGTCATGACCCCTTTCTTAAAAAATATCTGTTAGAAGATTTAGCAAGGTTTTGTGTCAAAATAAACACCAAGTAATTCAGAATGGAAACTTCATTTCCTGTTAAGCTCTAACTTCTATGAGAAACATAACCATATATTTCAAGCCCACAGCTTAAGTGGCTTATAGGAGTTTTATCTTCTATTTAACTGCACTCAAAGCCACTGTGTTTATATATATGTCCTTCTCAAATAATGCCTCACATTCATTAATACATTCTACACATATTCTGAATAGTTACTTACATTTCTGACATTGTTCTAACCAATAGTAGGTCAACAATAATGAACTAGACATAAGTGTTCACTGCTTTCAGGAAGCACTGAACAGTTCATAACAAGCATGACACATGTCACAAAATGGTAGAAACCATAGGTGTGCTTCAAGTAGTAATGTGTAGCTGGATGGGGAGTGAGGGAGGATAAAATATTGCTCATTACTTTTTAAACACAATTAGAAATATGGTCATTGCAACAGATTCAGTGTGATTTTTCAATGACAATCAAGATATAATTATGGTCCTGATAAAAATATAATGTTCATATGGGACTATGTGGATCATTTCAAGTCTATTTTGGGCATTATTTTTTAACCAAATGGCTCTATCTTTTAAATTAAAAGTTCAAAATAATTATTTTAATTTTTATTCTAGGAGATGACACAGAATAAATTCTACTAATGAAATGTGGGCCTTGCTTTCATAATAGTTAACCCAGGATACTATCCTAATCACTTTTTTTTCTTTTTTAAAGATTTATTTATTTATTCATGATAGAGAGAGAGAGAGAGAGAGAAGCAGAGACACAGGCAGAGGGAGAAGCAGACTCCATGCAGGGAGCCCGACGCGGGACTCGATCCTGGGACTCCAGGATCGCGCCCTGAGCCAAAGGCAGGCACCAAACCACTGAGCCACCCAGGGATCCCCCTTAATCACTATTTCAACTTTTCCAGATGCTTCTATGTTATTTTTTTTTCTTAAATCACTTAAACATAGGACTATGACCAGCACAGGTCTCCCTATCCATTTTAGTGACAGTCAAAAGATAAAGAACTAGACAACCAAATAAGCATCTGCTGAAAATATCTCAAAGGAGGCATATTTTTTAAAGGGTACCCCTTTTAAACACATGGAAGGTTATTTTTAGATTTGAAACTACTATTTCAGAAAAGCGATATTGTTTATTTGGAAGAAACACTGAAGGAAAAGAACAATGGGTTAGGTGTAGAGCAAAACAATGTACTATAAAAATAAGCATCAAAGGAAAAAGTAAAGATATGCCACGTGGAAAAACATATTTTGCCAATGTGTTAGGAAAAGTAACAAATACTACCAAATCACACAGAGGACAAGACATTTCTTCATAGTGATTTTCTACAGATGTCAGCTATGGCTGGCCACTAATTTATGCTCAGAGAAATAAATAAGAATGGATGGTTTTAGTTGAAGGACTTTTAGGTTTGGTGTTTAAGCTTTCTTGGAAGGATTGCTGGTTATTCTGTATATATAAAAGTACTTGCAAAGGCATATTCAAATCTTATTTTTAACATGAAGGCAGTGGTCTGTAAAAGGTGCATGCATCACTCTGGTAATGACAAAAACAACGTAGGCCCCCTCCTCCCATTTTTCTAGCCTCCCCACACAGAGTGGTCATTTATTTTTCAGTTTGTCTTAATGGCATCACTATTTTTCCTGGCTTCCACAGTTGAAAGCAGCTGCTGGGACCACAGGTTTGGAATTAAACACCTGAGGCCCAGCTCCATCACTTTAATTTTGAGCAAACAACCTCACCCAGCCTTGGTTCCCTTCTCCATACAATAGGGATCCTGACAGTGTCCTCACTCAGATTTTTGTAAAGATCACAATAATGCAGGTAACCTGAATCTAGTAAGCATGCATTATGGGAGCTGATATCATTATTGCTATGATTATCCACGTATTGTCAGGATCATTAGGTTTTATTCTTCCTTTTCTGAGCTTGTTGACCCTTCCTACGGTCTCTCACTCGGTTTCCCAGTGTTCTCCCTTTCTTGGTTGCAGACATATGTTCCACCCTCCTCATAAAAAAAAAAAAAAAAAAAAAAAGAACACTTCTTTTGTACACCTGGTTTCAGCTATACAGGCTGTCCCTTTCCTCCTGCTGCCATTTACCCAAATGTGACACCCCAGCTGCATGAAATCACAGGCTAATAGGCTATCCAGCCTAAAGTGTTTGCAGCTGGGGAAGCCTAGCATTACCACCTAACCTCTCTGGTAAGAGAGTCTCATTCCTCCTGAACAAGATTACTCTCCGACCTAAGGTATTTAACCTCTGTCAGTACCTTTCATCAGGGGTTCACCAGACCTTCCCCCATAGAAGCCCTTGTGCCCATTGTAAAATGGCAACTTGAGCAAATGAGAGAACTTCTCTTTTGCCAGAGATTTCAAGGTCTTATACTGTGAGTGCACCCCTTGATTCCTTACCACAAGGTCCCTGGAGTACAAAAGGTTGTGTTGACTTTTGTGTCTATCCCGTCCCTTCTCACCTTTCTGCCTTCTTCTCTTTCTCCCTCTTTCCCTCCATTCCTCCTCTATCGTCTCCTCTACCTGCTTCCATTTCTTTTTATTAGACCTGAGTGGGTGCAGGTTTTTTCAAACAATTTTAAATATGTTTGGTTGCATCAAGGTGCATCTGGTTTGAGCAATACTTTGTCGGTCACCCAGAACGGCATCTGAAATCTCCTGTTCTAGATGGGTGACAAAAATAGAGCAAGCTGTAAATATGCAGCTGGTTTAGATGTATGGAATTTAACCATTTGTGTTTTGTCAGACTGCCTTAGGATGGCTAAACCCGTTCTGAAAGGAAGAAAGGACAAGGTGAATAGCCAATCCCTACATGACTTGTTGTAAAATGATATGAAAATACGTCATCGCGCTTCTAGCAAATATTTGAAAATTTGGAGATTTGCCTCTTGCCCTCAAAGAAGAAGAAACTTGGTTTTGGTTGCTAATAGTTCGGGCTCTGGATTACTGATTTATTAAGATCAATAATAAAAAAAAATTGAGGCTAAGATCTTTGTAGAGGGATAAAAAGGATCTTGGGTAATATCAGAGTTAGGAGGACCTAGCGGAAGGGTTACTAGCTGGCATTCCAGATATAGGGGAGCAACGGGAAGGAATCTAAGAGGTATTGTCTGGAAGGTGTCAGTGTGTATCTGTGTATGTGTTTGTGCTTATAATGGAAAAAAGGAATTTGAGCCTAGATGTGATGGCATTGACTCAGAGAAGGTCCCTCATAACGAACACCATGCTGGAAAACACATTGCATCAAAGTTCTTAGCAGCTGACAGCTCAACTCTACTTGGGTGAGACTCTGTCACCGGTTATGGTTATATTCAGGAGAGGTAGAACTTTTGGTCTTCATGGAGAAAGGAAATTGGCCCCTTCCTCACACACTTTTTCATATCCACCCAATAGGGAAAATGCTGTGTCATGTCGTGAAACTTTGTTCTGACCCTATATTATTCATCCTAACTCAAACTTTTCTAAAATGCCTTTAGAGAAACTGTAATCCCTAAAGTGACTCATGGAAATGAGCAAGATGCTGGGGAGGAATTCTCACAAATTTAACTTAGGGAGCTAAACTGAATGAATTCACCTCATTTACACTCAGGGATAATAGGTACCTGAGATGCAATATCCCCCCACAGACCCTACCCAAGAAGTCCTTGATGGCATACTGCAACATTTCCTTCACCTCAGTGTGGATGAAATGTGGGCTTGAGGACTCTGAGGTCATGCAGGCTTCTGAGGCTCAATAAAATATCAGAAGTTCTGGGTAAGCCTCAGAATATAACATCTTCATTTTCTAATAATTTATTATGATAGTGTAACTGATACAGGATGGCATCAATCCGTTCCATATTTATCTATTTTGATTTTTGTAATCAGACTTCCCCCAGAAAAATACTTCACTCAAGGAGGAGGGGTGAGGGTGGGGCACAGACCTGGTCTTATCAGTGACTGCAGATCTGTATGATTTCATCAGCTTGATTTGCTCTTCTTCCCCTCATTCCCACCCTGCTGGGCAAATTGTAGGCAAAACTAACCAAATCCCCCAACACCATGTGATACCACCATCTCCCATACCCACCATCCCACTGACCCAGAACCATACACCAAATAATCTTTGTCTTGGAAATTACTCTTCCATGAAGTTGGCCTTAATGTGCATGAAGTCACACATGTAGACCCAGACCCTATCGCCATCAAGGTCATCGTTAGGGCCTGGAGCATGTGTTAGTTCAAGGCAACACAGGCTCCTGTGACAAAGGACACAGACTTCAGTAAGCTAAAAAACCTGAAATAAAAAAAATCATACTGGCAGCCTCAGATGAATCACAAAAGGTCACCTTCTTCAGACATTTCCCTTACCCATCTCATGTACGCCAGGCAATGAAAATAACAGAAAAATGTATATCCCCCAAAATAGAGAATGACAAGAATTTGGGAAAATCCTCTGATCAAAGAGTCTCACTTCAACTTAGAGCTAGCTAAATTTACACACGATGAGCTGGCATGGACAGAACACAAGGACTCTACATAAAGGCTCCTGAGCTCCAGTGTCATCCAGGAGAGGTTCAGCAGGAAAAGCACAACAGATACAGATGACAGTGTACCAGGTAGTGCTGCTTCCTCATCAGTGGCAAAATGCCACTCCAGAATACAGTCACGATCAAGTCAAAACATTGAGTAAATTCTACATGGAGTTGTGTTGATCCTGTTTGCCACACTACACTTTCCCATCACCCCCATCATCTGTCCCCTGCTCAAGCCCAGATAATCACAGGGCCCACCAGCTTCTACAAACATTGGAGTGCCTATGCCACACCTTTATGCTGTATTTTACTTCCACACCTTCCTGCATTCATGTGTTCTCTCTTCTTGTTCATAAATGCTTCCTCTGTCTGGAATCATCCCATCAGACAAACAGCCTAAAATATCTCCCATCTCAAAACAAAACAAAAACTCTCCTGTGATGTTCACATTAGTCTTCAGCTTGCATCCAATACCTGAGCACCTCTTTTAGCAAACAAACGGGCAAAACCAAAACATGATGTTCATCTCTGTTTTACTTCCTAGTCAGGCTTTCATCTTTGCTATTCCACCAAAACAAGAGTTGACAATAGTTATCTCCATTGTTGCTAAATGCTATGGCTTTTTTTTTTCTTTCAGTCATCTTCCTATTTGTCTTGACAGCAGCACTTGATACCGTTTAATCACAGTCTCCTAATAATAGTCCCTCCACTTAGCCTCCCTGATGTCACCTCCTCATGGTTCAACTTCTACTTCACAGAGAGTCCTTGAGAGTTTAATCTGTGGGATTCTCCTTATCTTTTCAAACTCTAAATTTTGGAGTTCCCCTGGGTGTACCTTCTGGGCACCTCTTGTTCCAGGATTTTATAACATCTATGTCTTCCTAACTCCTAAATTTATATCTCTGGCTCAGTATCCCTTCCCGACAAAATCATGTAATGAAATCAACTATTTTAAGTCTATTTCAAACTATTTTAAGTGAAGTTATTTTGCTATTCTAATTAATTTATTCACCTAGGATTGAAAACAATATCAGCATTTTAGGGTTATTGCAAAGTTGAACTGAAATGCCCTAGGTGAACAGATTCTTTAAAAATTATTTTAAGGTGTTAAAAAATACAAATGACTCCAAATTAGAAAATAGCTCTAATATTATTTATCAAATTGGCCCAGATATTAAAAATGTTAGTGGCTCAAATATAATGCTACCTTTCAAAATGACATTCCTCTATTCAGTAAACAATGATTCTATGAATCTATGTAAATTTTTATGTTACATTCTTGCATTTTCCATGAGATTCACTAAAATATAATTGTATGTGAACTTTTAAAGTGTGTCCAGCAAACACCTTTATTTTTCCTGAATTGATCCTTCAGGGAGAAAAAAAAAATGTTATGTTCCAAAAAACAAAAAAAAATCTGAAAGTTTACCACTGAAATAGAAGCAGACCAACCCAGTAAGACAAAACACTCCATTTATAATATTTGCTGTCCTATTAGCCTTCATAGAAAATTATTTCCAGGGAAAATCATAAATAAAAGAACTGCTAGATTAGAACAATCAAGAAAATTGATTATTTGAAAACTTAACGTTCAAACAAGAGTGGATTTTTTTTTTTTACCTTTTCTACACAGTTCCTATGATGTCACAAAAACATGGGCACAGTGATGCTGTGAGATGTTCTTGATCTATGTCTAATTATATAAGGTTTCTCTAAAATACAAAAGGGGTCAGCAGGGGATAGGACTACTTGATAAATGTAGATGAGATTAAAGCAAACTGTATGAACCAAATACTATTTTTTTTGCAGCATGATGATTTCTGAAAACTATTTGCTGGGTAATTATGATTAATCCAAAAGAAAACCTGGCAACCAGTGCTTTTAATTTAATTTATGGGTGATTAGGGCATTGAGAAGGTAAAATAATAGCTCCCTTAATGGGGCAGCTTTTAAGCATGAAATTACCTTTGGAGTGCTTGAAGAAAAACATTTCAAGATTTGAAGAACCGGTCGTGATTATTAAAACCTCTGACAAGCATTCTCAATTCTCTAATAATCAAACACAATAAAACTTTTTTGTCCTATTCATGTTCAACCTTTTGGTCCAGGTCAGCCAACACACCCACATTGTCACATCTCCCATCACATCTTCACGGTGAACTCCTGTAACCTCTTTTTCCTCTTTCAAGCACAAATTCTTGTCTTTCCCCTTTACCAATTCTTCAGTGTTACAGAATCTGGTCTTCACCATGATGCCTCATCCCTCTACTTATTTCTATTATCCTCAACTCTCTATTTCACCCAGTTATTTTGTCAACCTCTTTATCACAGACATACATTTCAATCAAATTCTCATCATATTTCTCTGGAGGATCAGCTAAAATATGCCAAAAGAACACACAAAGCAAAACATACTTCCAAATCCCCATAAATGGATGGGGCCAAGATAACTGGCAAAAAATATTCATTATTATAAAACAGGGAAAGATGAACACACATAGCAGCAGCAAAATAAATTCTGGGCCTCTATGATTTTTAATTGACCTGTTAGAAAGCTTTAGCATATGCTAGCACATTTATTTCTCAAGTGGGCTATGGTTTCTGGTGATTCTCATGTGTATATCAACAGCAACAAAGTACTGGAGCTATTGAAGTCATTTATGAACTGAATGTTATTAATGGTATAGGCTGGGATCTTATTATACAGCCTACGGTTCAGGAAAAAATGCCGGTATAGCCATGCCTCTTCGTTAAAGATATACAATGTTCAAATTATGTATGTTATGATGACAACTAAAACAAGGTATGACTGACTTGGGCTCAAGACACAACAGAGCCTCACATTTCCCTAGGTAAAAATAATATACACAACCAATCAGGGCTAGCTTCATAGTATGTGATCTGGGACATCACACAGTCTTATCCTCTTAAGGGCCTCAGCTTGGTTTAATGCTCATGTTGCCTTCTTTAATTTTTTTTTAAGATTTTATTTATTTATTTGAGAGAGAGGGTGAGTGAGAGAGAAAGTTCATGATCAAGGGAAAGGAGCAGAAGGAGGAGCGGATTCCCCATTGGTAGGAAGCCTGATGTGGGACTCAGTCTCAGAACCCTGAGATCATGACCCCAGCTGAAGGCAGACGCTTAACCAACCTAGCCACCTAGGTGCCCCTGCCTTCTTCAAATTCTTAATAATTTTATTTTTTAACTTGCATTTTCCTGATGAAGACTAACGGGACAATGAAGCGTGCATGATAGTAGAAAAGATAGGCACAATATGCTTGTTGATCACTGCTGCCCATCACCCCACTCCCATACAGTGTTTGCGATACCTTTTGAAAACAGAATTCTGGAGGGCACATGCATGTGGGTCCTATGAGATGCAGAGTGAGCAAAAAGTAAATGTGTTCGTCTGCAACCGAATAAGCAGAACATGCCAGCTCTGAGAGGTCACACTTTCTAGAGAACCAGAAGTTGCTTCGAATGCAAACAGAAGGTAAAGGCATTCTAAGAGACATGAGCAACCAAGGAATCCTACCATATGCTTTCATATTTGCATTACTTTCCTACGTTAGCTAAGCACTTACACCGAACATGATGACATAGAAGGAAAGGAAAACAAAGAGCAACCTAGAGTTCCTTTTCGTTTCCTTACTCATCTGAGTGCTGAAGGTAGGGTGTTGGTAGAATGTATGCATATCAAGATGTGAACTAGGAATAGCTGAGGTGGTTTTGTGCAGCACTTCCATATGTATGAAACATAAATTAATTTGGGTAGTTATGCATACGAGTGAAATGTTCCTATATTTGCATTATAAACTGGTGTTGCGTGATATAAACATGAATAGTAAAATTTATGCTAATACTTACATTTTTCTTATTATGACATTAAATAACAAGCAGAAAACAGTGGCAAATTGAGCGAGAGTGTGGGAGAAAGGAAAAAGCTTTACATTTTGTAATCTTTAATGATATTTTTCCTCCTTTTCGAACACAGGGCTCTGCATTTTAATTTTGTACTGGACTCCACAAATTATGAAGCCAACCCTTCAACTAGTTTCCAAGTAGAGAGGGTTGAGTATGTTTAGCCACATGTGAAAGAGAAGAAATGGAGAAGGGTATAGCTAGGCTTACCTCTGGGATAAACCCTGTTTTCTTATATATTTGGACATAGGAAGGTACGATGCACAAAATATGTTTATTTGGTCACAGCTCTTGAGTATATGTACCCCAAAAGTTCCCACATTAGAGAGAAGCTCCCCTAGCTCCCCTCTTCATGCTTATTATTTGATACTTACCATCTATTGATTGGTATTTTATTATAATGACAATTTTTAGAAATTAATTATGTTATTGGAAACCTAACCTTTTGTAAAGAAATCTGCTATTTGACACTATGCATCTTACCCTTGAGCACACAGGTTTGAACTACGTGAGTCTACTTACATTCAGATTTTTTGGTACTATAAACGAATTTTTTCTCTTCCTTGTGATTTTAACTTTTTCTCTAACTTAAAGAGTATATAATACATATTGCATGCAAAATACGTGTTAACTGTGATCAGCAAGGTTTTCAGTCAATAGTCGGCTATTAGTAAAGATTTTGAGGAATCAGAAGTTGCATGTGGATTTTCAACAATGCAGGGGTCAGTGTCCCTAACCTTCACATTGTTCAAGGGTCAACTGTACTCTGATATATAAAAGTAATACAATGATAGAGAAGAGGTGCGTTATACAAACCAGTAGATAATTATCTTTGTTTCATTCCTCTTCAGCAGGACTATTGGTCTATTTCAGGTTTTCCCAGTTAAGCATATATTATTATGAGATTGCTTGCTGTACCACTCAGTGGCTTTCTAAAACAAGGGCTCTAATCATATAGAAATTTCCCAGGGTTTAGTCAATTATGTCATCCTTCATTCATCACATTTCCATTGCAGAACATTTAAGCTAATCTTGATGTATGTGTTTTGACACCTCTTTTCTTTCCTCAGTGCAGATGAAAATAAATGCTTTTAGAATCAGGAACAAACTTTATACCAACTAAGAAAAGAATACAAAGCATTGTCATTTCTACTACATTTAGAAACATAACTAAATTATTTTCTTTTCAAATTTAGTAATTCCTTGAAGCCAGTATCCATTTTTTATATCAAAGTAAGGAAATTATTAGTGGAACTGACTCACATTTGCATGCACTATGTTCTCTCAAATTTCTCTTGCTTTTTCTAATACATATTAGGTTGGTTCTCAATAATAGTGCACTTATGAGATTCCTCAAATACTGTGCCATCAAAGATGCACCTCCTTACTCCTGAAGATTACACAGAAGCTGTGGCACGATAGGCCCTGTTGAAGAGTTTTTGCCTCTAGGAGTTGCAGTTTCTTTTTATAATCATTTTAATGTATTTCTCATTTCAGAAAAATATATATAATATATATACACATACATACTTATACACACACATATAGTTTATAGTTACATGTAATACCAATATTTTACTTTTCCTGAGGACTGTGAGCTTCACTAGTCAGTTTTCTAATAGATAATCTACTCAGGCTTAACTTTTGGAAGGTAATTGAACACATACATTCTTTGAGTAGCAAGAAAGCCAGTTTTTCTTTGCCTTTTTTTTTTTCTGCCTAAAAGATAAGATAAAGTCCCTATCTCTCTATGGTTCAATAAAACATTGTGTATATTTTTTTAAATATTATTTTTAAAAGAAATTTATCCTTTCGCAAAGGAAACTGAAATTTTGGCAGGGGTAGGTGAAGTACAATGTACAGAAATTATTTCTTGTTCATTTTGTATTCTCAATACTTAACAAATTATTTTATAAAATGGTAGGATTTTAACCTGGCTCTCCCCAGTTAGATTGCATTCAGGGTCAGAACCCAAATGCCACTGACCTGCTTTATTTACTCACATACTACAGGAATTCCAGCTTTGTGTTATGGAGTGTGATTATATATGGTGGAGACTTACATGGGCTCATAAACGGTGCTGCTGTTGCCTTCTCTGCAAAACTATTCGAGATGGAAGCCACATATTCTTAGTAGCTCTGAATACCATTTACAATGACAGTCTTCTTACTTAGGGCATTAATTTCCCAAAGCTGTACCTTGAGCTGCCAAAGCAGTCCTGGGTTCCCTACAGTTAATATTGTTCATTTGCAACACTGTTTTCTGTAAAAAGGGGGACTATATTATCTCCCAATACGAACATTGTCCTCATTAATTCATCTATTCCATTAACAAATATGTGTTGAAAGTCTTTTTTGTGCTAAGTACTTTCAAGCCACTGGAGATCAAATAAGGACCAAAATAGTAAACTTAAAACAATGACCAAGAGAGCAGAGGTATCTCTTAAGGCATTTACATGTAGGTGGGAGGGGAGATGATAAGTATTCGACAAATTTATGATTTTTAATAGTAATAAGCACAGCCTGTGCTCCATATTTCAAATGCCTTATTTCTTTCAATCTGAGTCACAAGAAGCCTTCATATTTTAAGTCTCCTGAAATCAAGATGTATATTACATTGCCAGGTAAATTTAATACAGTGCATCCTTTTACATTGTTTTCTGTGAAAATCTGTTATTGATGGTGCATGTAATGAAGAATGGCTTCTTAAGATGAAAGAGATATTGCAATATCTTCTAAAAACAATATCTTTAAGTTGTGCCTACTGCACCTCTCACAAAGCATTGAAAACCAGTTTATTCAATTGACCTGAGGACTAGATGGCACAGTGTTCACCAACTGTCTTTTCCTTAAGGTTCTGTATTCAAACATTTCCCATGAGGACTCTGCCCCAACCCATTGAATAAGCTCGGGTGATATATTTTTAATGGGCTTGTGTTACCTCTTTGTTAGATATATTCAGACATGCCTCAGACTTAACCACAGGCTTCACTTAGGCTCAAACTGTAACATTTTACAGCTGGAAATTATCTTGTCTGATCCTCATTTTTTTTTTTTTTTACAGATAAGAAAACTAAAGGTTGAGATGTTCAAAGTTTACTCTAGTGTCAGAATTGGAGCACATGCATTCCCAACTTGTAATCCATTTATCTTCCCATAAGACTCTACCAACTTACTTTTAATCCTTTTAAAATTATTTTACCTTTGCCTCCAGAAATTATCTTTCCAAATAACACATGCAGAATCTTCCAAATAAAAATATTCAAGGCCTTGAAACAAGCTTTGAAAGATACTATTGGATGCTTTCTCTGTGGTTGGGCTACAGGAAAAATGGGAATGTATAAAAAGCTGCCTCAGCCCTTGAGAACCACAGTCTCATGGACAATTGAATATCAAGCATTGAAATTTATGATTATCTCCAAACACTGCATGCTTGAAAAGAATATATTAGTGTTATACAAACAATTTCTGTAGAATAATAACTTAAAACGATTGTCAGTTACTGGTCATACCTACATGGAATCCTATTAAACACAAAGGACAGTATAAATTCTGGGTGTTCTATCAGCATAGGCTTCATGGTTAATGATAAAGAAAAAAAGTTATATAAAATACACTACAGGGGACTTTATCCCACTCTCTAAAATTCATTTTCAGCCAAGCAGGGGTAAAGCTAATAAAATTCTCCCTTTATAGAAAGGCCAAGAGTCGCATCTATTTTCTCTTTCCTAATAGGCTGCATGCACCAAGGCATCAATGGGGAATGATGGTGAGAAATTTAGCTCAAATAAAAGATAATTTTTCTGAGAGTGCCATGAAAAAAACATTATGTGAAAGACTTTGAACTTTGTGATTAATTTTTGAAAGGCATCGAATATGTTTTTATATTAAAAAAAAAAAAACAGAGGACAGATATTTAATATTAAAAGAGTTTTGGAAAAATGCTTCACTCTTAACCACTCTTTAATCTTGGTCCCAGAATCATGGTTTTTGCCAAATATCACTCAAGAATTATCACAAGGAACTATATATACCATCAAGCAAACATTTAATGGAAAATCTTGGGAAAGAGAGCTAGGTTTCTAGGCCATCTTTGCTGAACTTGGAATTCTACTTAATACTTCTCCTGAAGATACTATTAAAAGAGCATTGTAGGGGGACCAGTAGCTGATGAAATAAGCTTAAGAAATTTCACACTTCTTTCCTCAAGACCGAAATGCTTATTTGCAAAGGTATTACTTTGCTAGAGCTGCTATTACAGAGTACCACAAGCTGAGTGTCTTAGTACAATAGAGATGTATTGTCTCACAGTTCAAAAGTCCAGAAGTCTGAAATCAGGGTGTGGTCAAGGCCCTATTATTTCTGAAGGTGTACAGCTGTGGCTGTTTCAGGCCTCTTTCCTAGCTTTTGGGAGTCCCATGGCTAGTGATAGTGTAACTCCAGTCCTCACATGATGGATGGCTGTGTCCAAAATTTCTCTTTTACAAGGTCACCAGTCATACTGGATTAGGGATCCTTACTGCTTTATGGTAACCATATTCCATTTATTTAATTACATCTGCAATGACCCTATTTCCAAATAAGGGCATTCTGAGGTACTGGGGCATAGAGTATCAACAAATAAATTTTTAGGGGACACAATTCAACCCATCATGGCATATTAAAATCTTTTGGAATACCACTAGAGAATAAAATTTAATTTTTTTTATTTAAGTCAAACTATTTTATTTTTTTAGAACACTATATTACTATGTTCCTTCCAGCATCTTATAAAACAGTAAGAAGAAAGAGGCAGAAGAAAAAATAAAGGCATAAAATTGAGAAAATACCTAAATTGAAGGTGATAGTTACATGAATTGAAAATAAAACAAAAAGAAGTTGTGTACATAACTGAAGTAGAGAGACAGAAGGACGATAAATATAAAAGGAATAAGAAATTTCAACATGAAGAGGGTATTTAGTAGTATGATGCCTGTACCAATTGGCTTTTTTTTATAAATTTATTTTTTATTAGTGTTCAATTTGCCAACATATAGAATAACACCCAGTGCTCATCCCATCAAGTGCCCCCCTCAGTGCCCATCACCCAGTCATCCCCACCTCCGCCCACCTCCCCTTCTACCACCCCTAGTTCATTTCTCATAGTTAGGAGTTTCTCATGTTCTGTCTCCCTTTCTGATATTTCCCACTCATTCTCTTTTCCCCTTTATTTGGCCTTCACTGAATAGATCACCCTAGCTGGCAAGGACTTAAAACAGTAAGTATGCATTTCTTATAACTGTGCCATTTGGTTAATCTGTACAGAACTTAACTGATCATTGCTTATTTACTCATGTATCTGTGGGTGAGTTTTGCTCCACATGTCTCTCATTTTCCTCTTGGAATCAGTAGGTGCACCCAACACGTTCTCTTTATGTCAATGCCAGAGATACAAGAGGGCAATTAAAAATACCTAAGGCTTCTTGAAGCCTGGGCTTGAAACTGAACAGCTTTGTTTCTACTTCATTCTATTGGCCAAAATAAATCACATAATTGAGCGCAGAAATAGAGTGGGCAGGCATTCATCTTCACATCTGAAGATACTTGTCCACCGATCATACCCACTGGAAAGCTAAAGGAAGCCCTGGTCTACCACCCACAAATGCAACAACTGCAGGATTTTTACATTTTTCATTTATGTCTTCAACCTGGAGTTCCTTCTTTCAACAGCAATTGTGGGCTTTCAGGATGCTATCTCAAGCCAAGACCTAGAGAGTCTAAAGGGTGCCCAAGGAAATGACTGGTGCATATGTTTAACAGTGATAGAAATAAAATGTCTTTTAATGGGCACTGAGGTGAAGATATTTAGGTATATACATAGGAACACACAACATACATATTTGCTCTACATACTGGTAAACTAAAATGTTGGCTCCTTAATACAACCTCCTTCTTTACTCTCTGATTCTACCTTCTTTTAAAAACAACCAATGTCTTCACCTCTTCTGGTAGACCACATCTTCTGATACTCAACACTCCAAGGAACAGTTCAATGATCTGAGATATGAAAGCCCAGAATATCACTGGAGAGATGCATAACTCTTGGATCATGTGGCCACATCTTAATGCATAAAATTAGCTATGGCATGGAAATGGAAAGGTCAATGCATAATAAGTGAGAATATATATTCATTCATCTAATATTTATTGAGCACTTACTATACAACAAGGATTATTCTAGCTCTAAGGAGAAACCTTATCTCACTAAAACCATCCATTTCATGGGACTTTTCATTATATCACATTAAATCAGCTCTGACATAAGGAAAATTCAATGCATAATAAATTATGATACTTGTTTATTCATCTAATATTTATTGAGTGCCTATTATGTTTCATTCACTCTTCTAGGCTCTAGAGATACTTCACTGCACTCATGTTTGAGTAGTAGTTACAAACAAGAAAACACACAAAAAATAACACCAAGTTACTAGTATAAATATGCTATGTAGATAAGGTTAAGCAGACTGAAAGAATAAACTGGGATAGGTAGATGCTATTTTAGGTAGTAGGGCTATTGAGGATGATGTCTTTGATGAGAGGATACCTGAGCAAAGTAAAAATTTTAAAGGGAGAGAAAAAAAATCAAGAAAATATCTAGGGAAAGACTCTACCAAGGCAGAGATAACAGCAGATACAAAAGCTTTAAAGTGCTAGTATGTTTGACCTATTTAAGAATACAAAGAAGACCAGTCTATCAGAGTAGTCTGCATCCAGATCAAGTAGGGAATCCATCAGAGGCCTTGTCAAAATTTGGGATTTGATCCTAAGTGTTAGGAAAAGCCATGGGAAGTTTGGAATAAGGGTCTAAGAGAATAATAGTTAGCCCATTATTATTATTAATGCATGTTTTTTTCTCTGTCCATCAAAGCTCTACAATCTGGAACCAATCAATCTACCTTCCAGACTTATCTACATTTTTCCGTAAATCTGAATTCTCTAGGAAAAGATCTGGATTGTCATTATTTCCAAGTACTTCTGTCACTGCTTATCAAATCTACTTATCTTTCAAGGCCTCCAAGGTTCAAATGCCACCTCTTTTACAAAAGAGCATTTCTGCTTGGAGCAATTTCTCCATCCTTAATCTCTATATCCTTTTGTTCTCTCTCTGAGTCTTTATTTCTGTTATTCCCTAGAAGCCCTGCTATTCAACACAACTGTCCAGTTAATCAAATACTTGAAAAGATATATATAAAAATGGAGAATTGTTAACACTGAGAAATTCACATCATGAATATTTTATATTAAATTAAAATATGTAATTATACATTCATGAATATTTTAGTATAGAGCCAAGATCTTTTGAGTGTGAGTCTATTGATTAGACTCTGCATAATGGTCTCCACTAAACCATGCTCATAATACTTTGCCTACTGATCTCAATTTAATAAATATTGAGCAGCAACTTACAGAAACCTGTACAGTGATAAATGTCAAGGTAAAAATTCTTGATTTTTAAATTATTTTGTTGTCTTTTGGTCTCCTCTAGAATCTTGCTTCTCAAGGTATAATTGATGGACCATCATCTTCATCATTATACCTTGGAACTAATTAGAAATATAGCCTTAGGCTCTATACCAGAGTTAATTCAGTATGAATTCACACTTTAATAAAATCTCCAAGTGATTCTTGTAAACATAAAAATTGGATAAATAATGATCTAGCACATAACTAATTCAACTGCAGTTATTTTATTTTTTAAGGATTTTGTTTATTCATGAGAGACACGAGAGAGAGACAGAGACATAGGCAGAGAGAGAAGCAGGCTCCCTGTGGGGAGCCTGATGCCACACTCAAACCCAGGACCCCGGGATCATGACCTGACCCAAAGGGAGATGCTCAACCACAGAGCCACCCAGGTGCCCCTGCAATTATTTTTTTTTTGTCTCTTCAAAATATTGAACTCCATTTTCATTTAAACAACAATTTTTTCACTTGATCTTTCTTCTTCACCCATTTTATGTTTCAGTGATACATGTATATGCGGAAAACACTTATCCTAGCAGCCTGAGACTATTATTCTCAGAAAATTATACTTGCAAAGTTGGCCGTTGGCTGGTGTTAGGAAACTTGATAGGCAACTTCCTAAGACTGGTATAAAGTTGTCTCTAAATGGTAAACATGGCTCCCTGTGCCAAATCTGTGCAAACAGTATAAATCGAGTACCTGCTGTCCTTCTAAGGGTCTGGAATTTTGTTATGTGCTAGGTCGAGAATGCCAAGGTGATTGACTCTCAAAAACCCTGTTGTCCCTGGTTCTCCTGAACTTCTCTGGCAGACAACACTTTACATGAGTTGTCATAACTGTTAGTGGAATTGAGTGTATCCTGTGTGGTTCTATTGGGAGAAGACTCTTGGAAATTTGTGCCAGGCCTCCTCCTAACTTTTTGCTATATACCTTTTCCATTTGCTGACTTTGCTTTATATACTTTCACTGTAATAAATCTTAGTTGTGATTACAACTAAGTGTGATTACAACTATAATGAGTCCTTCTGGAAAAACACCCAGTGTGAGAGCAATCTTGGGGACCCAGCACACAACATGATTCTAAATAAAAATGCCATGTCATTAAAGCAAATTTTGGAACATATTTAACTGATTTTTAGGAAGCATACTCGTCAATTAGTGAGAGCAAATGTACATGGATATTTAAGAGTCACCATGGGCAACTAGTACATCTCAGACATAAATCAGCGTATTTTCAAAGAGATGAGGTGATATTGGTTAATTCACCAGAGAAATAAATCTCTCCTTTTTATTTATTTATTTATTTATTTATGATAGTCACAGAGAGAGAGAGAGAGAGGCAGAGACACAGGCGGAAGGAGAAGCAGGCTCCATGCACCGGGAGCCCGATGTGGGATTCGATCCCCGGTCTCCAGGATCGCGCCCTGGGCCAAAGGCAGGCGCCAAACCGCTGCGCCACCCAGGGATCCCAATAAATCTCTCCTTAAGGCAAGATCCAAGCTTTGCAAACCTATGTGTCCCCCACAGAACAGAACACTGTGCCCTACACACAATAAGCTGTCAGGAAATATTTATGAAAATAATTATTTAATATTTAAACACTTGAGTTATATTTTAAGCAAGGTAAAAGATTTACTAAGATATTTCTTAAATGAAATAACATGTATAGATAAATCCACATTTTGCCTATATTTTAACAAAAGAAAAACATACTACATTCCCAGTTTTTTTCTTATCAGTTTAATATGAGGAACTCCTGGGTGGCTCAGTGGTTAAGCGTCTGCCATTCTGTTCAGGGCGTGATCCTGGAGTCTCAGGATCGAGTCCCACATCAGGCCCTCTGCTGGAAGCCTGATTCTACCCCTGCCTATGTCTCTCTGCCTCTCTTTCTCTATGTCTCTTGTGAATAAATAAATAAAATCTTAAAAAATAATACGAAAAGATATCAGCTTTTTCTCAACATACATCAAAGTATTTATTTGGTTTTTATTCTAGTAAATTTGGCTATTTCAGGTCTTATGATTCTTATTCTAGTTCACTAAAGCCCTCAAAGGCAAAGAAAATCACAGGGGTATTCCTATTCCAAAACAAATGTGACATTCCCCAAAGCCATCATTCTTTGTAACTTGTCAACAAGTTCAGCTCAATTTTTGTATGGATATAAAAGTTGAACTCTGAAAGCTAAATACCCCAGGAAGCTGTGATCCTTCTATATTGGTTTGAAGGACTTTGCCATTTAGACAAGTAAATGACTCTGTTTAGAAACTATTATTATGGTCTACTATAAAAATCAAGAACAATTGTTAAGATGTTGATTTATCATAATGTAGGTAAAATTGCTTCACTTTGCTGTTAACATGATTTCCCACAGCCTTCGGTCACCCAGAAAGGGTTAGCTTAAAAACATTAACTTCGAATGGTCTCTGATGTGCATGTGCTAAAAATCATCTCATTATCATTTTTTTTTCTGAATTTGGACCCTTTGAATACCTAGACATCTGGTACCAACCAAGTTATTGTGATTATAATTTTAACTGAATCCTCAAAATTACTGGTCAACTTCAACTTATATTGGGCCAACATGAGTAACCATGTGGGATGAAGTACTGTTGAGTACAATTTTCCACCTATTTTCATGCGGAATCTTTTGTACCTATCATATATAAAAGACTACAAAATACTATTGTGCTAAGAACATTTAGAACACTGATAAGAAAAATTAATTATAAATTATAGATTCCATTTAAAATTAAAACCACATCTTATATAATTTCTCTCCTTGCCTTTAACCATAGATTTTGCAAAAATGTTAGCATGCTGAAACAATTTGAGATATTTATATTTTTAAGGGGAAAAAGAGAGTTTCCTGTTATCCTAAGGAACAAAGAAAATGTATTTTACATGAGGCATTTTCATTCAAATGCTAATAAGCTTAGGACAATTTATAAATTCTAGAATAATTATTTTAACTTTATCTGAGCACTATGCAGGAAAAAAATATTTTATTCAAATATGAAATCTAACACATTGGTTCAGAGCCCAGTCCAGTAGTTGATACATGAAGGGAGTAAATATATATCGCTTGAATATGGTAAAAATGAAAGTGTTAATGAATAAATGATTGAATATGTGAATTAGAGATTTTTAGAAGTAAGGATTTTAGGTCAGGATTTTAGATCCTGACCTGTCTGAAACTATAAAATGTACTTGGAGAAAAAGAAAAGGCATCTACATATAGCACATTTATGCCTTTAATATATTGTTAAAATTACAACACAGTCACTGGGATGTTGGGAAACAGAACTTTATGTTATATAGTAATTATTTGTGATGTGTAATTTTCCCCTTGATTCTTAATATCTAAATTAAGCAAGAAAGATACTACCATTCTATCAGTGTTGTTTCTAATTGTGGATTTAGTTACCAACCTCTATTGATAGTACCAAATGTATTTGCTTGCAGAACATGTATGCATATGTCAGAATTCTCAAACTCTTCTAAATATGTTTTTTAATCCCTCTAAGGATCTTAGCCAGTCACCATACTCATTTTTAAAATAGAGAAATTGTACAAGAGGTAATTATAGGAGTCATTAAGAGGTTTGAATTAGAAAACTCTGTAATAAAAGATATTGTGCAATGTGATGCAAACATGTTATTTAGTCTTATAAAAGTCACCAACGCTACAGTAAAATGATCCAAGATTACAAAATGCTTTTTAAAATCCTGATAGGGAAATGTTTTAAATTTTGGATTTTAACTCTGGAAAAAATTCAAAAGAAAGAGACAAGTGCATCAATCATCAATGTTAAACCACTCAGTTCTTCTATCAAAGAAAAAAAAAATCAGTAGACTATCTTTGAAAAATACAAGGCCTGAAAAAAGTACAGAGAATGCAATATGCTTTGCTCCAATTGTCAAAGTCTGAGATCTACACATAACACATCAACTTCAATTTACTTCCATTCCTGACTTCCTGAAATACCCATTACCTAATCCTGATATTTCCTTCCAAAATTAGTATTTTAATGTTCTTACACATCTTGTAGAAAGGTATTTCCACTACCATCATTTTTTTTCCACTACCATCATTAGCAATTCAGTTTATGCCTTGCGATAATTCTTTATCACTTGTCTTCCATTTTTGTATAAACTAGGTTAAAATATCCACTTTGGCATCTGAATAGAAAGTCTGAACTATATATTTGAACTGAATACAGAAAGAGCTACTACAAATCATTGCTCATGAAGAGAAGGATCATGCCTCAAATAATTCTAGAAAAATTAAGTGAGAATTTGAAATACATATATTTTAAACCTTTACATAAAGCCATACCTCAAAATAAAATTATATGTGGTGTGTAATGATTTGGTTTGATAAAAAATTTCAAAATATTGGATATTGACAAGGCAGAGGCCTAGGGCAAGTTTGCAGTCCTCAGGCCCTTGAAACCATCAAGACTGTCTCTTCCATTCTCAACTCTACATTTCTTTGCATGCTGGCCTAATTCCCTCTTGCTGCTAAAACAGATCTGCTAGTTGGGGCATGGTATCAATAACTACTGGGCTCAACCTTTCATAGCTTAATAACAGAACTGAAGAAGCTCTCCCTCCACCAAAAGTTTAAAATCTCCCAGGAAAGAGGTACGTATACCTGGCTGGGCTGGAGTTAGTGACCAATTCTCAAACAACTGCTGTGGCCAGGGAGCAAATGCCATGGAAAATATGTTGGTTCCAATTTGAACTGTAAGCTAATGTTAAGATGAAGTTACTCTGTCCCAAAGAGGAGAATATGCTAGCAATCAAAACAATACAGTTATAGCAGAAATGTCCAAGATTATTTACATGAACGATTAGCAATAAAAATATGATTGCCTATGAACAAAATTAAAATATAGGATTAAGTATAAATGCTTGTAACATGAACTTAGGCAACTATTTCACTTCTCAAAGTCTTCTTTTTCACCTATAAACTGGGATTCATAGTTATGTTTCTTCTAAAACGATCATTCTGAAATTAAAATACAAAATACCTTTAAAGTGACAAGGCCTTAACTTGATACGAAAATTATGATTTATAGTTTGTTACTATTGTTCAAAATTTAAATGTACGGACGCCTGGGTGGCTCAGTGGTTGAGTGTCTGCCTTCAGCTCAGGGCATGATCCCCATCATCCTGGGATTGAGTCCCACATCAGGCTCCTAGGAGGGAGCCTACTTCTCCCCTCTGCCTGTCTTTGCTGCTCTCTCTGTGTCTCTCATGAATAAATGAATAACACCTTTAAACAAAACAAAACAAAAACAAAATTTAAATGTATATAATCTGCATTCACTTTGAAAGAATTCTGTTAAATCCTACTTAAATATAATTTTTTAAACAATGTGTTTCTGGGCTATATTTGTTAATAATAATGCTATTAATTATTTTTACATTCTGGATCATATTGGCATACGTAATTGTAGAATATCAGTATATAAAGCTGTAAATTATACATGTAAGGCATATAGATAGCCCAAAGTAGTAACTGAAGAAAAGAACTAAGATGTCCTAGTCCACAAGTAGCATCCATTAAGAGACCTATGAGTCAGGCCACCTTGTACCTTGTAGCGCACCTGACCTTCAGCTGCATAATGAGCTTACGGGAAACCCACAAAGGAAACTCTTACTAACCTCACCATAATACAGAGAAACAATAAATCACTGTTGTTTGAAACCACTAAGTATGGGATAGATCTTTACAGAGAAATAGATAACCCTTATGGAAATGGGGTGTCTAAAAATTGTAGAATTTGAAAAACAAAGAAATGAAGATTTCTAAAAAATGAGAAAAATATAATGCTACTTTAAATATAATTCACCTGAAGTGCTTTTTTTTTTTTTTTTTTTTTTTTCAAATTTACTTCCACTTTTTTCCCCTAAGCGTCTGCTCTTCTGATTTTCTGGAACCAAGAACTAGTTTTAGTTACACAATAGCTCTTGGGACAGCTTAACATAAAAAGCTTTCAATATTCTTCCTATAGTCTCTCAAGCTATGTGTATGTGTATATATTGAATGCTCAAGATTTTGGCAACTTCTACTGAGCAGCCTAATAGTTGAAATGTTTTTAATGTTCCTTTTGTACATGTGGCAAGCTTTATTATAGTGGTGTCTGTCCATGATCCTTGATTATTGGACTAATACCTTGCTCGGTGTATTCTGCTTTTAAGTGAAATATACGGATTCTTCAACATTGAGGCTTTGTATGAATAGTTCTAAATTAAATGGAGAGTTGAGATAATTATCTGGCTAATAATTCCCAAACACTACTATTAAGAAAAAGTAGAAGTTTGAGGTTTAAAAATTTTAGATGGGCTGTCTTCATTGATTAAATCATCCAGCTTTCCAATTTATTCTTTTTTTGAAACATGATTTAGGTCTGTTTGATAAAGAATAGTACCTTTAAGCATATATATATCCATATAACAAAATGTAGTGTTGAAGTGGTTATCTATTTGACTTGGTCTAATATCAACAATTGTGTATTTATTTTTTAAATATGTAAGGAAATTCCCTCCATTCTACTCTCTACTTTGAAAAGATGCCACAGTTGGGTGATGTTATATAAATTCAATTTAAAAACATAAACATTTGAAATGGAGTTAAGAATTCTTTATAAATGATTTAGGACTAGTAGACGCTAGAGAATACTAGATATCATATATTTGAACATAACTGATTTTAACCCATTAGTTACCTTCTAAAAGAGGGAAAATAATTATTGTATCTGTTGTTCTATTCTTAGGGCACAGTATTGACTTTGCCATTAATTCTTTTGACATTAACTCATTAACTCATTATCCCTTGTAACATTCACAGGAATTGTATTTTCTTCTCCCCTAAAAGAGACTGTATGTAATGTGAAAAGGAAAAGAAAAAAATCTGACAAATTTCCAATTGGTGTGATTGACACAAAGTTGAGCAATAAAAATCAGAAGTTAAACATAGCTTTTCTCATGAATCATTTACAAAATAGTTTGATCAGTCCCTAATATGTCACCAATGTACTCAGAATTTTCGAATTCCTTGATCACTCTTTAGTTCTCCTATGACTGTAATACACGGTAGCAGCCAATTATTAACCCACATTCTTTTCCACTGACTTTCCAATAAGTGCTCCATATTTTTTTTTTTTTTTACTTAAGTAAGGAGGGAAGGGAGTGAGGGAGAGAAAGAGACAGTGGGGATGGAAAGGTTGGGAGGGAGAAAGGAAGGAGGAGGAGAGAGAACACTCTTGACTTGGCTTTCCAAAATTATTTACACCTAAGTCTTCCCAACAGAGGAATGCCTTTGAAAGATTATGAGTGAAGTCCCATAGTGACAGCAAAATCTACTCCTTTAATTCACTTAGATCAAACTCTTCCTGGTTGTTATCAATTGTTACTACGCATTCTGAATTAACTGAATCATAATTAATGAATACTCTACCAGAATATTAATCATGTTCCCTTTCACTATTAAATGTGTTTAAGCTTCAATAATAATACAGGCCAACCAATGAATAGCTTTTCCCTTGTGATTCCATTTCTCATGAATATTTATCTCTTTTCAGAAAGTCTCCTCAATCAACAGGAGGAAAGTAGATCAACTGTTCTGTGATTTTCCCTCTATCCCTTGCTTTTCTCTTATCTTTTTTTTTCTTTTTTCTTATCTTTTATCTCAACCAGTTCTTTAATTCTTTCCATCCCTCTCTTATTTATCTTTCAATGAAAGACAAGATGTATCCTTGATTTTATATCCACTTGCCAGCAACAGAAAAAGTATTCTTTAACAGGAAGTTGAGGATGAGCTCTTGGGTTGGAGGCAACTTTGGCTGAATTTCCTTAGTTAGCACTGATTTCCTCACTTGTAAAAGGGAAATCGTAAACTATCCATCTCAAAAGGGAGTGATAAGAATCTGTCTTAAAATGTTTTACAACTGTAAAATAATTAAAATGTATACTCTGATTTATATTACATATTAAAGCTAGCTTAATAATCTAGGGGAGAAAAAGTGTTTTTCCAGTATTAATTTTCTGGAAGTTAACCAATTTTAAGTCCTTTTTCAGGAATTATAAGTAAACAATTTTATAAAAAGTTTCTCAACTTTCTGAGAATTACAGAATATAAGCATTGGAAGGGACCCCAAAAATGATACTTAGTAGGGGAAGGGGAGAAGGAAGAAAGGAAAAAGGAAGGAAAATAGAAATAAGAAACAAAGAACTATCATACCTAGAAGAATAATAGAGAAAAATGTTAAAGTCCTAATAATTGAATGATAATGATTTATAGAAGGTCAAATTATTTTTTACATAAAAAATAAAAATATACTTGAAAATGGCACAGAAGTTGAATTCTCAAAGATTTAAAAAGGATGACAGAGACATAACTGTCCTGAGGCTCAATTAGTTAAATTCCTTCATTACACTTTAAATTTTGCATCATGTTATACTTTGAACATAATAAAATATTTTTTAACATTTTATTCATTTATTTGACAGAGAGAGTAAGAGAGCCCAAGCAGGGGGAGCAGCAGAATGAGAGGAAGAAGCAGGCTCCCTGATGAGCAGGGAGCCTAATGTGAGGCTCATTCCCAGAACCCTGGGATCATGACCTGAGCCTAAGGCAAACCTTAACCAACTGAGCCACCCAGTGTCCCTGAACATAATAAACTCTTAAAACATATTTTCAGTCAAATAATATAAAATTTTCTCAAGAGAAAAGTTAATAAAAGAGCCAATAGAAAAGTAGACTTTAACATCTTGACATAGCATTATTTAAATGCTTAAATGGTCAATAAGTATTCTCTAATATTCAAAAAACTAAAAAAGTAAAAATAAATATCCTCTAATATTCAAGTTCAACAACAAATACCTGCTGATGTATGTATAACATACAAGACAATTTATAAGAAATAGCTGCTACTTCACAAATTATATAGAGTCAGTTCGAGAAGAAAGAACATTTACATAGAAACTTATTTTTAAGTGGGATTTATACTTCTGATTAATTTAAAGTATGAAGGACTATATTCACCCTCATTCCCAAAAAAACATGAAAAACAAGAATAATATAGGAAACAGTGAAAAGACATTGGATGTGAAGTAACAAAGGACACCTGTTTCTGAGTCACAAGCAATAAATGAGGTAAGCTGGGATCCCTGGGTGGCTCAGCAGTTTAGTGCCTGCCTTTGGCCCAGGGCGTGATCCTGGAGTCCTGGGATCAAGTCCCACGTCGGGCTCCCTGCATGGAGCCTGCTTCTCCCTCTGCCTGTGTCTCTGTCTCTCTCTGTCTCTCTGTGTCTCTCATGAATAAATAAATTTCTAAAAAAAAAAATTTTTTTTTTAAATAAATGAGGTAAACCCTGAGACTTTAGCTATATATCATCTTCAGAGACTTTCCAGGCCATGACAAAACGAAGGTGATCCAGATGGAATCCACAGTCTCCCTAAATTGAAGGGGAGGTGAGAGCCAGGAAGATCACAGTAGCCGGTATTCACAGAGCATGGTACCAGTGAGGAAAGGGTGCAGAGGGTAAGAACACGAGAGATCTGCAGAGGTTCCTCCTCCAATAATCAGCAGAGTACTAAGCAACACATGGGTGTGAGGAAATTACCTAAAGCCAGAAAAAAGCCACTCAAAAGAATTAGAGGAAACTGTTCAAAGCACACACACAGACAGAAATAATGTGTGTCTCTTAGCTAGAATGACCTCTAATTAATAGGGCATTGGGGAAAGTGCTCAGAAAATTTTGCCTCAGGAGTGGGGGATAAATAAGTAGCCATATACTACACACTGCTTTGAACTTACCTAATAAATACTAAAAACAAAAATCTAAAAATTATCAGTTTTCCAAGTAACTCAAGTATGTACTAGAACAATGCTCAAGAATACTTATAGGTATGTATATGTGTGTGTGTGTGTGTGTGTGTGTGTATGTATGTATATATATATACCAGCACCCAACATGGGAAAAATCACAATGTCTGTATCTAAACAATATATTGAAAAACATAAGAAATACTATGTTGGTAACTCTCTTTTTCCCATTATCCAAATTTACTTTTAAAAAAAAGGACTTTTGCTCTCAAGAAGATGAAGTAATTTTCCCTATTATTTTGCTAAATATAGTTCAAAAACTCTGAACATATATAAAACAAGTATAAAAAGACTTGAAAAGTAGAGAGGAAAAGTCAGTCTTGCTATGGAAATAGAGATTGAAGTAATTACATGGTAGTAATTTTGCTGGGTTTTTTTTAGCCTTATATTATTACAAACATGATGCTAGAGAAGCCAGCAAACTACAGAAAGAATATTTATGTAGAAAGTTACTATTTTTGAAAAAAATGAGATTCATGTCTCTGGCAAATTTGGAGTACCAGGTACTGGATTCACTCCCCTGCCTAAAACCACATGAAAAATGGGCAAAATGTAGGAAAGAGTGACTCTTAGATATTAGGTATCATGTGACAAAGGCATGTAAACACACACACACACAAACAACCCAAAGATAGCCTGTGTTCTCTAATGACAGGACAGGGAAAGGGGCAGCCTAGACAGACAGAAAAGTCTTATATAGCAACTGCTTTACTCCAGCCAACACCACAGGAAAAACAAAAACAAAAACAAAACTGCAGCCACATATTCATTGATTCCAGGAGACGCTGAGTTCAGAGTTTAGACATCTAACCTCCCAGCATGCAATGAGTCATCCCATCTGCCCCCTCCATGATTGTCAGGGTGGTATCAGAGAATCCCAAGGAGGAAACCAGGACTTTTATCCCTTTTAGGTGGTAATAAGCCTTACCCCGTGTGATATAAATGAAAATTTCCAAGGGGACAAAAACAAGAAATTTGTGTTTCATCAGTGAAGGTGATATCAGTGGAGTCCAAATGGGGAGCCAGAACTCTCACTCCACTTAGCAATAATGAGGAGACATTCTTTTTTGTGTCAATAGAGGCTGCATAGGGAACCTTCACTTTCAGGCCCTCCATGCAGTAACGATGCGATGTCAAGCCTGCCAACCTCACCTGCTGAAGTGGGGTTAGAGAAAAAAGCCAAAATGGAAGTTCTGAATAAGATTCAGATACTCATAACATTAAAACAATCCAGATTCCAATTAAAATTACTTATCACACAAAAACCAGGAAAATTTCAATTCGAATTAAAAAAAAAAAGACAAAGGATGTCAAGACCAATAGAAGAGATAATTTCAAATTATCTGTCAAAGACTTAAAGCAGACATCACAAAAATGCTTCAGTGGGCAAATGCAAACATGCTTAAAAACAACTGAAGAAAAAGAAATTGTCAGTAATGATGTAAAAATTATCAGAAAAAAATAGAAACAACATAAGATTTTAAAAAAGCAAATAATTGTAGAACTAAAAAAATACAATAAGAAAAAACTCAATGGATGGGATCAACAATCAAGTTGATAAAGAATCAGTGATATTGAACATAGAATAGAAATTATCTAATATTAACAACAAGAAAATAGACTGAAAAAGTTATATACAAAACTCAGGGGACTTGTGGGACTACAAGGAGAGATCTAACATCTGTGTTACTGAAACAACAGAAAGAGAGAGAGAAAAAAAAGGCAAGATTGGAAAATTATCCAAAGATTTAATGACACAACTGTAAATTTAGCAAAAGACACAAACCTACATTTTCAAGAAGCAGAGCAAACCTCAAAACCCAAGATAAACCAAGAGAAATTCATACTAACACATCATAATCAAACTTCTAAAAACTAAAGACAAAGAAAAAACTTAAAAACAATGATAGAGAAATGAGAAATAAAGGGAATACTTCCAAACTCATTTAATGAGACCAGTATTACTCTCATACCAAAGCCAAAGACACAAGAAAACTACAGGCCAATATCTCTGATGAACATCGGTGCAAGAAATTTTAACAAAATACTATCAAATCAAATAACACATTGAAGAGATTATACACCATGGACAGGTGAGATTTATCCCTAGGATACAATACTGGTTTAACATATACAAAATCAATATAAGACACCATGTTAATAGAATGAAAGAAAAACCATATGATCATCTCAACAGATGTAGGAAAAAGAATCTGACAATGTTCAACATCCATTTATGACAAAAATAATTTTCAAAAAACAGAGATAGAAGAAATCTTACTAAATATAGTAAAGGTTGCTTATCAAAAGTTCACAGCAGCGTAATCAATGGAGGAAAAAAACTGAAATCTTTTCCTATAGGATCTGATACAAGACAAAGATTCCTACTTCTGCTGCTTCTGCTCAACATAGTACCATACATCCTAAAAGAGCAATAAGACAAGAAAAGGAAATAATAATGCACCTAAATCAGAAAAGAAGTAAAATTATTTCAATTTGTAGGTAACATGATCCTATTTGTTGAAAATCCTAAACACTCTTTTAAAAAATCTTTTAGAACTAATAAATTTCAAACAGTTGCAAGATACATACAAAAATCATTTGCATTTCTTTATATTAACAATGATCTACCCAAAAAGGAAATCAAGAAAACAATACCATTTATGATAGCATCAAAAAGAATAAAATACTTGTAACCAAGGAGGTAAAAGATCTACACTGAAAACAACAAAACACTATTGAAAAAAAATGAAGAAGACACAAACAAATGGACAGACATCTTGGACTGGATATTCCTGGATTGGAAGAATACAGTTATAATGTCCATTCCACTCAAAGTGATACCATAGCTTCAGTGTGATTCCTATCAAAATTTCAGTGGATTTTTTTCATAGAAATATAAGAATAATTCTAACATCTGTATCGAACCACACAAGACCCCAACTAGTCAAAGCAATCTTGAGAAAGAACAGAAATAAAGGAATCATACTTCCTGATTACAAATTGTTTAAAAGCTACAGTAAAAAATAAAATAAAATAAAATTAAATAAAAGCTACAGTAATCAAAACAATATAGTAATCAAAACAAGATGCATAAAAATAGACACACAGAAGAATGGAATAGAATAGAGAGCCCAGAAATAAGCCCTACCGTATTCAACAACTAATTTCCAACAAAAGTTCATGATGTGGAAAGGACCGTATCTTCAGTAAAAATATGCTGAAGAAACTGGATAAACATATGCAAAATAATGAAACTGGACCCTTATCTTATGCCATACACAAAAAACAACTCAAAGTGGGTTGAACACCCATCTTATACATAAGACCTGAATCCATAAAACTCCAAAAAAAAAAAAAACACACAGAATAAAAGCTCCTTGACATTGGCCTTGACAATGATTTCTTGGACAGACACCAAAGGAATTAACAAAAGTCAAAAAAGGGACACCTGCGTGGCTCAGTGGTTGAGTGTTTGCCTTTGGCTCAGGGCATGATCTCAGAGTCCCAGCATCAAGTCCCCCATCAGGCTCCTTGCATGGAGCCTGTTTCTCCTCCCTCTGCCTATGTCTCTGCCTCTCTCTCTCTCTCTCTGTGTGTGTGTGTGTGTGTGTGTGTGTGTGTGTGTCTCATGAATAAATAAATTCTTTAAAACAAACAAAAGTAAAAATAAATAAGTAGGGCTAAATCAGACTGCAAATCTTCCATACAACAAAAAAAATGATCAACAGAGTGAAAAGGCAACCTAGCAAATAGGAGAAAATACGTGCAAATAATATACCTGATAACAGGTTAATTTTCAAAATATGTAAAGACCATGTACCATTCAACAGGAAAAAACAAACAACTTGATTTCAAAAACGCAAAGGACCTAAATAGACATTTCTCCAAAGACATACAGATGGCCCACAGGTACATGAGAAGAATGCTCAATGTCACCAGTCATCAAGGATATGCAAATCAATATCACTTGTCATCAGGGAAAAAACAAATCAAAACCGCAAGGAGATGATATCACCCCATGCCTGTCAGAATGGCTATTACTATTTAAAAAAAAAAGATAACTAGCATTGGACAGAATGTGGAGAAAAAAGGAACCCTCTTGCACTGTTACTGGGAATATTAATTGGTACAGACATTATGTAAAATAATACAGAGGTCAACAAACCAAAAGTAGAACTACTATACAATCCAGCAATCTCTCTTCTGGGAACATTCCCAAAGGAAGTAAGATTGGTACCTTGAAGAGGAACCTGCATTCCCATGTTTATTGCAGCATTATTCACAATAGTAAAGATAAAGAAACAACCTAAGTGTCTGTTGATGGACTAATGGATAAAGAAATTGTGTGTGTGTGTGTGTGTGTGTGTAGGTATATACATATATGTGTGTGTGTCACTCAGCCTTTAAAAAAAAATAGTAGGAGACCTGCCATTTGCAATAATGTGAGTGAATCTGGAAGATATTATCCTAAGAATTCAGAAAGAAAAAGGGAAAAAAGCTGCATGGTCTTGTATATGAAACCTAAAAAAGTTGATTACATAGAAGCAGAGAGTAGAATGGGGGCTAAAGGGATAGTGAGGAGGAGAAAATAGATACTGGTCAGAGTACAAAGTGGCAGTTATGTAGGGTGAATAAGTGGAGGTATCTAATATACAGTGTGGTAACTATGGTTAATTATACTGAACTGAATATTAGAAATCTGACAAGAGAGTAGATTGCAGGTGCTTTCATCAGACACACACATGCACACAAATGACAACTACGTGAAGAGAATATGCTAACTAGTTTGACTATAGCAATTTCATTTGTTTCAATTATATATATAACATGTTGTACATCTTAAATATAATTTTTATTTCAAAAGTTAATTAAAAAAAGGACACCTGGGTGGCTCAGAGGTCGAGCATCTGCCTTTGGCTCAGGTCATGATGCTGGGGCCCTGGGATCAAGTCCTGCATCGGGCTCCCTGCATGGAGCCTTCTTCTCCCTCTGCCCATGTCTCTCATGAATAAATATATAAAATCTTTTTTAAAAAAGTTAATAAAAAAATAGGACTGGTTACTTAAGTTATTGGAAAAATTTTAAAGAAAGTTCGGGCAACTTGATTAAATCTTTTCTTACAGCTGTAAAACCTATGAAATTTAAGTACATCTGTGGTATATCTGATCAAACTTAATTTCCTAGTTGCACGTATCAGAGCTGTGAAATATTCACTGAATTTTGAAGGTCCTTATGAAGAACATGATATCTTATACTTTATTTATGAGTATGTGGATTATATTTTAACTAATAGTATGTTGAATTTCATGGATTAACTAAAACCGTAAAATGGCAGGAAAAACCATAGACATATCATTATCACATTAAACTAAGTGATCTAAGTATCTCCAAATAAAGGCAGAGATTGTCAGGCTGGATAAAAGAAAAAATCCAACTATACATAATCCTCTTTAAACATAAAGACACATATAGGTTAAAAGTATAAGAATGTATACAATTATAACAAGATAAAATAATCCAATAAAGTAGAGTCTCAATATTAGCTCAGTAGATCAGAGCTAAGGATATTATCAAGGATAAAGAAAGTCATTTCAAAATGGAAAAGGGGTCAGTTCATCAGAAGAACTTAACAATACTAAATATTTATGTACCCAGCAACAGAGCTTTGAAATGTAGGAAGCATGAACTAGAACTTCAAGGAGAAAAAAAAAAAAATCTGGAATTATAGTTGGAGACTTTAATACTGCTCCCTCAATAAATGATAGAACAAGTAGACAAAAACCTTTAAGAACATACAAGATTTCAACAACAGTATCAACCAACTGGATCTCATTTGATATTTATAGAATGCTCCACCCACAAAAAAAACAGTATGCACCCTCTTTTCATGTGCATACAGAACATTATAGACCACATTCTACACCATAAAAAAGTCTCAAAATGTAAAATGATCCATTTTTACAAAATGTGTTTTTTTACCACAGTATAATTAAATTTAAAATCCATAACAGAGGGACATCTGGAAAACCCCTAAATATTTGGAGACTAATAACTCATTTCTAAATAACCCATGTGGCAAGGAAGAAATCACAAAGGAAATTAGAAGCTATTTTGAGCTAAATGAAAATAAAAACACAACATCTTAATTTGGGGGATGTTGCTAAGTACAATTTGCTGGCAAATTTCTAGCACTAAGTGACTATGTAAAAAAAAAAAAAAGAAATTTCAAATCAATTACCTCAGTTTTTACCTTAAAATACTGAAAAAACAAACAAACACAAGATCATACTAAACCCAAAGTCAGCAGAAAAAAAAAAGGAAACAAATCAATGCAAGTGAAAATGAAAAAAGAGAAAAATCAATGAAACTTGAATACTAAAAAAGAAACAAACAAACAAACTTGAATACTGAAAATATCAGTACAAGTGAGCAAAATCTCACTAGACTAACCAGGAAATAAAAATATCAGGAAAGAGAGAGATGACATAACTACCAATACTAGAGAGACTAAAAGGATAAGGGAATATTAATTAATATATGGACAGAAAGTGAAGCAGATCAACAGTTGCCAGAGGATAGGAATAGTGGAGAGCAGGTGCATTAGGAAGGGTTCACAAGGGTGAATGAAGAAAATTTTTAGGGGGATGGGGGCACTATGTTGATTGTGGTGATGATTTTAGATCTGTGTACATGTCAATTTAATCAAATTACATGCTCGAAATGTGTGCAGTTTGTTGTATGTGAGCTATACCTCAATATATCTGTGAAAATGCGAGAGAAATCATGCCAAAATATAACAAATTTAACAGACAAAATAAAGTTTTAAAAATATATATATAGTGATGGTTAATGAAATCTTCACAAAGGAAGTGAGACCTTTCTCAACTATAAATCTTATTTACTACTCATAAGCTTATTAACTGCTGACCAGTTAGGAACCATAGATCCATACAGTTGTAGGGCTATTCATTTTTCTCTAATCTATCCTAATTATTACAATTAGTTTCTCTACAATTAGCTATTTCACATAGAAAGACAGATTTTACATAACATGATAGACTTCTGGTTGTTTTTTATTATTCTGCCTTGTTTCTAAAAAATGTGTCTCTCTGGCAATGCTAGACACATTTTCTCTCAGGGAAACACGTTTTTCACTTTTCCCACTAAGAAGCTCTTACTGGCCAGCTCTGCAATGAACACTGAACCTCTTTCATGGGCATAAGTTGCCATCTACCATCAGTCATGCTGTTATTTTTCTGAAAGAAGAAAAAGAAATCTTTTTTTCCAATTTCATTCATTTATACTCCTTGCTGAGGTTCTGGGCCATTTTACTTTGAACCCTTGCTATTGACTGTTATTAGAATCTTAATTGATTAAACCTTTGATTTTATGTGGTCTTAGGGTACTACACCTAACAGCAAGCTTAATATACTCAAAAAGTAACATTCCTGAGCTACTGCTACCTAGGGAACATTCAAAACGGTGCAGAAGCGTGCCCGTGCAGCTCCGTAGGAGGCATGCTTTCTGCCTCTGGGCTCCAAAGAAATTTCTCTTCCTTGAGAAAAAGCAAAAATAAAAGCTTTCCTTTGCTACTCAGTGACAGAGAACAGAGTCAGCAGAGCGAATCCGTTTCTGTGGTTAACAAGTAAAGAGCAGGAAGTCAGTATTTTACAAAGCAGATTGCAGGGAAGAAAGCTTTTATGGAAAACAAGAGGAGAGTCAATGCAAATATTGGCAAATACAATAATCACTGGTCATTGCAAAATATAATTTGGCTTCTGATGGGGCCACTGTAAGTTTGGGAGATGCTGAATGTCAGAATTTGGAAGGTTTGAGACTGCAAATGAATAAGACGACCTTTGATCTTCTAGTGGGATTAGGACCCTTCCTTATAAATAAGTAACAATTTGGGGGCACCTGGGTGGCTCAGTCGGTTAAGAATCTGCCTTCAGCTCAGGTCAGATCTCAGAGTCCTGGAATCCAGCACCCCCATGGGCTCCCTGCTCAGCGGGGAGTCTGCTTCTCCCTCTCCCTCTGCCCCCATAACCTCACTTGTGCTCTTTCTTGCTCTCTCTCAAATAAATATAATCTTAAAAAAATAAATAAATAAAAATTAAAAGAAGTAACATTTCTACGTGCTGCCTTCTGATGAGAGGCAAAATGATTACTCAGAGTCTAATATTCTTGGAATGAAGGAGCTACACCATCAGGCATCGCCAAGAAGCGCAGGTGCCAAGGGGAAGCCCGAGTGTGGGTTGGCTCTCAGTTTTATTACAGAACATAAATGTGTGGAAGCAAGAAGAAAAAACAGCTCAAGAAACCAGTCCTGAGAGGGGCAGCAGGGAACTGCATCCGTGACCATCTGCACGGGCCTCAGGGGAGCATTAACTGGAGGGCGGCGAGAGATTGGAGAACTGACCTCAGCAGGCCTGGCTGTCTGTCCACCACCGTTGCTGTATTCAGCACGTACTGTCTTCAGTAGGGACCCATGGTAGGAATAAGTGGCTTTTGCCACATGCATAGAGCTGTTGCCATTTGTGTGTGTCCCTGTTCTTATGCTTTTTTACCTGCTGAGGTCTTGCTCTCCCACACCTACGGGGTAGGCACCATGCTAATCCTTTCAGAAACTCACTTGTGTGGTATAGTTTCTTCATTATACATCTAAAGAAACTGAGGCATCAAAGGGCAGAAAAAAGAATTATGCCAATATGCAAACTCAAGGGTCTCTGATCCCAGATCTCTTGCCCTTACCCACTTCACTGCATTGCCTTTCTGCCCCTTCACGTCAAGTAACTCAGTGAAACAAGAGCTGTGAGTATACTGCTTAATCTTCATTGCTAGGCGTGTGCTGAAGCTTGCATGGATGCGTCTGTACCAACTCTTTTTTTCCCTTTCTAAGAAACAACTGATCTTCTCTGGGCAGAAGCTCTTACAAAAGATTTCTGGGCCAGTATAAAAACAGATGAGGACAAGTAGATGCAAAGTTGTCAAACGTCCCTGGGATCTAGGGGCACTGAGATAATTGATGTGTTTATGGTCCCTGTATTGGGACACAAATACTACTTAATGCTCTCAGGGTCCATCAACTTCCTCCTTCTTCTTCCCATAGGAACCACACTGGACTTGGATGAAGCATCACACCCGTGGGTTATAGCATCTGGCTTTCTGGTTTAACTTTCACTCCTGGAGGGAGAAAGAGAAAATATTGACCACAGGAAATGAAAGGAGATCTTCCCTCCTGATGACTACTCTGAGTCGCAGTTTCTCCTTACCTTCTGAAGTTGACTGCCAAGCAGATATGCACAGCAGGTGCCCAGCTGCCTCTCTCTCCAGCTCATTGTTAAACAGTAGCAGGCAGTAATGCATAAAACCTTCCTTTTAGTGACTCTACTTTCCTTAGCATCAGTACTCGGGACTTGCACTTCCCAAATACCTGTCACTACTTTCATTTTTATTTTAGACTTCATTGACCAGAATGGCTATGTAAAACTGAAACTTGGGAGAGTATTTTGGAACTGGATTGCTCACTTGTTTGAAAACAGTTGTTGGCGAGGAGGAGGATGTACCAGTAGCTACGTGCACACTGCTGCCTCCACTCTTAGAGCACCTCCCTCTGACCCTGTTCAGCCCGATTTTGTGAGGTAGTGTTGAGCCTTTCCAATCTCACCCAAGCATGCCATGCCAGTGGAGCTTCCTTCATCCAGCTCGTGGATAAGATAATGGCTTACAAATCGTATGTCAATCAGAAATGGAAGAAGATGACTACGCAGGCCCTGAAGGCCTTGGTGGCTAGTATTCTTCATTCATGGTGAGCTCAGTGCTGAAGGAGGATCTCTGATCTTTCTGGTCCATCTCTCCCCTTCCATTTAATTGACATCTATCAGGGTATTGCTTCTGGACATGCCTCTTCCATCATGACTCCCCCTTTTTTTTTCTTTGCTGAGAATACAAGGACAAGCATTCTGCTTTTTTGTGGGTACACATATAACTTGAGCCCTCTTCTCAAATAATAGGACAAAATGCCATATGAATCTTGTTTGCTAAGATATGGTCTGTAATGAATATTGAAATTAAAGTTGCTGTCATGGCCATTAATCACCAAACTTTATCTGAATTGATATGGATATTATATGTGAGCAAATTCTTTTTTTTTTAAATTTTTTTTTATTATTTATTTATGATAGTCATACAGAGAGAGAGTGGCAGAGACAAGGCAGAGACATAGGCAGAGGGAGAAGCAGGCTCCAGGCACCGGGAGCCTGACGTGGGATTCGATCCTGGGTCTCCAGGATCGCACCCTGGGCCAAAGGCAGGAGCCAAACCGCTGCGCCACCCAGGGATCCCCCTGTGAGCAAATTCTTATAAGTTTATTCCTCACACTCATTGTGTGTGTGTGTGTGTTCCACAGATTTTTCCTTCCACTTTGAACATATGGAGGAGGCTCCTAAATCGGGTTTTAGGCCTTAATACAGGGACTACTCTAGGTATCACCCCCGATGAAAGGGAAATAATGACTAGCCTATCTGTCTCTTTTGTATCAGTACACAGAAAGTAAGAAGGAAAGCTATCCAGTTTTTGGATATCTGCTGCTGACAATTTTGAACCAGAACTCAAAAATATTAGAATTCATTGCAATCAGAGGTGTTTACTTTTCTGAACTCTTTCCAAATCTAGGCATGTAAATGTGGCAATATCTACCTACTGAATATTGGTATTATCCATCAAGAAAATTCCAATTAAGTGATACTGTTATCTAGATATGGTTAGATTTCAGAACCTCGGCAGAAAGAAAAGGCAGGGAGTGGGGAAGGAGGGAAAGAAAGAAAGCAAAAGGGAATTAGAGAGAGGAGCAGCGAAGGGAGGTGGATAAAGGGAAAAGGGGGAGAAAGGAAGAGAGAAAGAAAGGAAACAAAATAGAGCCAAATAACTAACACTGCTCTCTGAGACCACAGTTTCCTCCCTGTCACCATATTGCTTCACTGCTAGGTCCATGACAGCTAACCCTGGTGGCATACCTTGAGTGTCTCCCCTAGGCTATCTGAAGGCATTTAACGTTACTTTTGAAACATATCTGTTTTGATATAATCTCATTGGCACTAGTAGGTTTGAACCTTGGGCAGTGTCATTTCCTGTGTCCTTCTGGGGAATATTGTTTTATTCTCTCTTACCTTCAGCTTCTACTTTCCCTTTTTGGATCAGCTTTAATAACTAAAAGAAGTTGCGAGGAGATGGGAATCAATCATACTCTAATCACAGATAGAGCAATTTACTCAGAAAAGCTTGAACTTGAAACTGGTCCAAAAAATATTTGAACTCATTTCCAGATTCCATAGATTTTCAGGTTGTAAAGGTACCTTTTCCTCTAGCATTCTGGAAGGTGATAAAAAGAAGAGAGAAAAGAAAAAGTAGAAACTGCCCTTTAGTTCTCTATTCACCAAAATGCCCACTTGAAAGTATTTGGATACTCTGACAGTCACTGACTTGGGTGGCTTGGCCTGGAGTACTCAAGTACAGAGTTTTCAGGCCTGATGCTTCTGTATCTATCAACAATTCAGTAGGACACCTGGGTCACAGTTCAGAAGGTACCTGACCTCATGCTAGCACAGTATTTTCTGAAAATAATCCCAGCTTTTGATAATGGTTTCTACCAGTAAAAGAGAAAATAAGTGTCTTGATGTAGAGATACATTTATGAGGCCAAAAAAGTATTTTCTAACTCCTCCAACATTATTTGGCCATCAGGCTCTTTATTTCTTTGTCTCTGTCTCTGTCTCTCTCCTTTTTAAAGGATGCATCAGGAAGAAAACCTGATCATTTTTATTGGATGCCAGACTAGTTCCTAACAAACTCTCTGTTCGCAGGCTAGCACACAAAGTAGATAATTAATTGCATAGAAGCCACACCCTTTGGTACACCCATCCAAGGTACCCATGTCTATTAGTATTTTAATGATTTTTTTCACATCCCATAGGTCCTGTTCCCAGATAGTCATTATCTTATCATCAAAAATATGAGCATCAAGTCAATCTTTATCTCTATACATTGTTCCTCTACTAACCTGGTGCTTAAGAAGCAGGAGAGATTTAACTCTAGCTTAGAGGTACTATTTTTGCCTATAAAGCAGTTCAGGTTTCACTCAGGATTTACTACATTCAAAGGTGAGCAGAGGTGTAAATCACCTATGAAAAAGAAGGAAGGAGAAAGGGAGACAGAGCTGACCGGTTTTACATGACTAATGGCAAGGTTATATCTGTGTATCATGGAAGCCCCCCCCCCCCAGATTAGTGAGGACAGTGCTAACTCAGCTCTTAGACAATTTCCTAGTTAGAATAAGATTTCTTTTCATGCCACCATGTACAGGTGAATTTACTTTCTCTATACATTTTCTAAATCGTACCTAAGATAGAATTTAACATCAAATCACCATTCCTCTGGGGTAATGGAATATCACAGGTTCTAAGATCCCCGTAGCATCTGCCCATATGTAGTGCTTCTCCTCTACCACACACTGTAGATGCTTCATTCTGACAATGGGGTTCTTAAGTCATCCTCCCCCAGTGGTTGAGAATTTCTAATGCCATGCTGATTATCAGTTTGCATTCTAGTAACCCATCCACTAAGACTTGCTTTTGTCAGGCCCCTACTCTAAGATCAGCAAGTCTGCCACTGAACCCTGGCCCAGGCAGTAACTATTTAGGGAGGTGGGGGTGGGGAGGGGGGGGCTACTTAGATGGTGTTAATCTTCCTTGATTATAGGTATCACCAGTCATGTGCAGGTTTGATGGTTAATTTTATGTGCTCAGGGATGCCCAGATAGCTGGCAAAACAATTTTTAGGTGAATCTATGAGGGTGTTTTTGGAAGAGATTAACATTCGAATTGGTTGAATGAGCAAAGAGGATTACCCTCAACAAATTTGGATGGGGGCATTATCCAATCCATGGAGATCCTGAATAGGACAAAAAGGCAGAAAAAGGGCAAATTTGTTCTCTGCTTGAGCTAGGGCATCCTGTTCTCCTGTCCTTTGACATTGGCACTATGGGTCTTTAAGCCTTTGAGATTGGACTAGAATCACATCACAGACTTTCCTTGGCCTCCAGCTGGCAGAAGGCAGATCATGGGACTTCCCAGTCTCCGTAATCATATGAGCCAATCTCTCATACTAAGTCCCTTAATGTCTACTTATACACCTTATAGAGAGGAAAAGCCCTGATTAATATAGCAAGTAAGTGCTCAGCAATCAGCTTTGCCATGGGTGGAGGGGGAGCATCATGAATTGTAGTTTATAAAAATGTCTGTAAATACTCCTACTGTGGCCAGGTTCAAGCTACCAATATATTGTTACTGAATGCAGAGTTGGAAGAGATGCACGCTCTTTGTTGGCATGAGCAGACAAAACAAGCTCCTCTATACTTATCTCAATTACCCATGATTCTTTTCTTCCTACTCCATTTCTTTATCCTGGAACCTTTTTGCCAGTTATTTTACCTCAACTATGACTAAGTTATAGGTTGTGCAATCCACTCCAATACCGACAGAATGCCTGCATAAGTAAACTTCCCCATGTAAGCAGATCATTCACATCATCACCCCTAGTCTTACTGCATGATCGACCCAAGCCCCATACCTACAGGTTTAGTGCCAGACCCTGATCCTGGTTATCCCGCCAATGCAAAGAATCCTGAAAAATAGCAGGACAAAATCAAGAATGCTAGAATATATTCAATCTTTTTCATATTTCAGGCCAATTCAAATTAAGCTGATTACCTACTACCACTTTTTTTTTCATACTAATAGTTTAATAACATGAAATCATTTGTTTTTACGCTATCAAAGACTAATAGGAAAGAGGTTAAAGGGTCTCAGGTTTTTTTTTTTTTTTGGTGGGGGGAGTGGATATTGTGTCATTAAATAGTCTAGCAGGTGGTCATATTTCAGTGCTTTGCAGTGAGCAGCCTAATTGAGGTCTCCCCTGCTCTTGTGTAATTTGTCACTGACCCTCTCCTAATACGCTGAGTACTGGATTTCTTCTTTCTGATATTATCTAAATTAAAAGCAAGTTGACAGTGATAGAACATGTGAGCTGGCCAGCGAACAGGTTTAGTGGAACTTTAAATCAACTAATGAAACAGATGGAAGCCATCTGGTAAAGCAAAACTGTACTAGAGAAAAATGGTTCCATTTCCCAAGTCAGAGATCTGTGTTTCAATCAGTGTATCAGTGGTGTAATATTGAACAAGTTTCTACACATCTGTTGACAGAGGCCACTAGCTGATCATCACAACTACTTTTACTGCTCCCAGGTTCCTGGCTGGATTGTTGTCTCTCAACATTTCTTACAGTAAGTTGTAGCCATTTAACCAGTTTTTGCCAATGGAACAAGAATGGAAAAGCAATGGATGCTGCTTTGGGGCTAAGTATTTTAAGAAGCCAATATTTCTCCTCCATTCCCTTTCTGAAATGCAAACTGGATGCAAACAATAAAAACCCTAAGGAATGGTGGGGCAACAAACTGAAAGAAGCCGGGTTCCTTAAATCACCAGTAGAGCTGAGTCTCTGGCAGATAGGAGCCATCTCTTTGACTTTTACTCTAGTGCACTGTCTTTGAGCCTCAGCCAGCCTGCTTATTACATCAGTAACAAAGCTTAATGAATACAACATCTCTTTAAATGAAAGTTTAATAATATTGCCTGCCTCAATTAACATTCTTTTGGTTAGGACTAGCAAAACTTCACTCAACCTAGTCTAAGCTGAATGGAGAAATTTTCCATAATGAAGCAGCAGTGCAGAAACACATCTGGGCCTCAGGAGGCAACAGAGACAAACAGAAAAGCCACCTAAGAAGTCACTTTTTAAATCTCTCTTTCTTACACACACACACACACACACACACACACATGCACGCACACACATACATGCACTCTGGCCCAATAATCTCTGGCAACTATTTTTTTCTCTATGTTTTCACTATTCCATTTTTCCTTTCCATGTAAAATGCCACTCCACAATTTCTGATTTTACACACCTGATGTTCAAGAAAGTAAGATCTCTCAACTGCGATTTTGAATCCACAGGATATGATCTATTTAAGCCATATTAAGTTAAATGTTCACCTTTGGTCCTCTTGGGCCAAAAGAACGGGATCACAAAAATACTAGCATCATTGCCAACGGCCCCTTCCTATGTGTAAGGAGGTGTGGTTCTCAAAGATAAGAGGTTTGGGTTAAATAGATTACTCAAAATGGGCCACTTCATCAATTATCATAAAAATTAATTGAAACGCTCATAAAATTCTTAGCAAAATACAGCAAGGATTCATGTTACTCATTGTTTTTATAATCATTATTAGATATTATACTATTTTTCTCTCACCACAACAAATGAGCACAAACTTAAGAAGCTAAATAACATCCAGTTATTATCTCACAGTTTCCATGGGTCAGAAGTGTGGGGACAGTGTGGCTCAGCTTCTCCCTATGGTCCAGATCTCAAGAACCAAAACAAGATGTTGGCAGGGCTGTATTCCTGTCTAAAGGCACATCTTGGAGGCACATCAAATTTTACTTAGACTGTTAGCAGAATTCAGCTCTTTGTGCCTGTAGGAAAAGTCTCTCTGTTCTTGCTCACTGCTAGCTATGGGTTGTTGATGTCTCCTAGAGTTCTCTCTGGGTCTTGTGGTTGGCCCCTTATGTCTCAGAACCAGCAATGATGTATCAAATTCTTCCTTGGAATCTCTGCCCTCCCCTTCTGCAGCATCTTACCTGCCTTCTCTTCCACATCTCTGTCTCTAGCCAGAGAAAATCACCTGTTTCCAAGGCTCATGTGATTAATTTGGACCCACCCAGATAATCTAGAATAATCTTTAGGTATGTAACCTTAATTACATTGGCACAGTCCCTTCTGACATGAAACATAACATATCCATCAGTTCCAGTGATTAGGGCAGGGCATTTCAGGGACTTATTCTGTCTACCACAAACAGATATTAAATAATACTGCTCCGGGATTGTCTAATTTAGAAAACATGACAAATACACATGACTTAACTATCATTTTTTAAAAATAATTCTGAAGAAACTTTGAAGCATGTCATGGTACAAACATAATTATGATTATACAACTTGCATTTGCCTTTACATATAAATTACTTTGCATACACACACACATATATATACACACACATATATTTTAAATTTTCTTTTACTCTATTAGTATATACCCTCCTCAACCTGTTCATTTCACAAATATTTATGTCTTCACAATTTCAAGGGCTGAGGATACAGTACTATTCAGCATGGTTCAGGGCCTTGTGCCATGGGCAACCAGCAATAAATAAGCACATTGAAAATCAAGGTCCTTTAAAATGGTGAAACAGGGTCATGTGATAAAGTCCAAATGACTGCATGGGCAGAAGGTTACTCTATTTCAGACTGCTTATCAGTCTAAAGGAGGTCTCTCTAAGGCGGTAGGATTTAGGCTTTCCAGGAAGAAGGTGCAGTAGCAGAATATAGTCTGAAATTGTGATGCCTCCAGCTTTGTCTTTTTTCAATGTTTTTTGGGCTGTTCAAGGTCTTTTGTGGATCCATACAAATTTAAGAATCATTTTTAATAGCTCTGAGAAAAATGCTGTTGGTATTCTAATAGGGATTGCATTAAATGCATAGATTGCTTTGTGTAGACATTTTAACAATATTTGTTCTTCCAATCCATGAGCATGGAAGGTCTTTCCATTTCTTTGTGTCCTCTTCAATTTCTTTCATCAGTGTTTTACTGTTTTCAGAGTACAGGGCTTTCACCTCTTTGGTTTCTTCCTAAGTATCTTACTAATTTTGGTGCAATTGTAAATAAAATGGACTCCTTCATTTCTCTTTCTGTTGCTTCATTAAATGTCCATTGACTGATAAATGGATAAAGAAGATGTGGAATATATACAATAAAATATTAGTCTTTAAAAAAAAAAGAATGAAATCTTGTCATTTGCAATGACATAGATGTAGCTAGAGGGTATTATACTAAGCAAAATAAATAAGTCAGATAAAGACAAATACCAGATGATTTTGCTCATATGTGGGATTTAAAAAAAAAAAGAGCAGAGGGGAAAGAGAGAGAGAGAGGCAAACCAAGAAACAGACTCTTAAGCATAGAGAATAAACTGAGGGTTACCAGAGGGGAGGAGGGTGGGGGATGGGGGAAATAGGTAATGGGGATTAAGAAGGGCACTTGTTGTGATGACCACCAGGTGCTGTATGGAAACGTTGAATTGTAGTAACACTATAGTAAGATACTAGCATTAGACTGTAAGGTTAACTAACTGGTATTTAAATTAAAATTTAAAAATAAGGGATCCCTGGGTGGCGCAGCGGTTTGGCGCCTGCCTTTGGCCCAGGGCGCGATGCTGGAGACCCGGGATCGAATCCCACGTCGGGCTCCCGGTGCATGGAGCCTGCTTCTCCCTCTGCCTGTGTCTCTGCCTCTCTCTCTCTCTCTCTGTGACTATCATAAATAAATAATAAAAAAAAATTTAAAAATAAAAGTATCTGTGGGAGTAGGAATTAGTTTGGAATGTTCTGGCAACTTATTTGAGTAAAACATGACCAGTGGGGAGAAAGGTACTAGATGAGTTCAGAGAGGGGCAGGGGGCAGATCATTCACCTTTTTAAAGGTCTAGCTGTTAATATAAGTACTTAAAAATCACAATCTTATTTTGAAACTATAAAACATACAGATGATCCGTTCAAACTGAGCTTCATCAAATTGGTCTGTTTGGGTACAATACTTTTCATCAAATATAAAATTGTGATTAAAGAGAAAGTTGTAATGGGAAACTCCCCAAATGTTCCCAACTTCACTAGTCCTATACAACCATTCTTCCCCTAAGGGTATAAATAGAACACATATTCTTTCATAAAAAGATGCCTGTGTCCAATCTGTAATGGAAGAAACTCGGATCTTTCCTTTTCTTCACACCCTTTCCTGAGAACCATCAGAGTTTGTGAGTCCTAATTTACTGCATCTGCTAAATTTTAATCTCAGTTATATTTGTCCTCTGCTTTTATTTTCTTCCCAGTGCACTCCTAACATCCTCCCCCCCAACAGTCACACATAATTGGAAGAGAGAAACATGACTTACATAGCAATGATTTCAAAGTTAATGATGGCCATCCCTGTCACAGAGGACACTGGCCATTCCCACCTGGGAGGAGGGATGTTCCTACTGTCCTCTCTGCTTTAAAGATGTTGCACATTGCCTGACGGCTCTATTTCTCTTCTATTACCTTAGCCCTTCTCTTGGAATTGTCACAGAAAACTCCAAATCAACTGTCCCCTTTGCCATATTGCAAGAGTAGCTCAGGTTTTTTTTCTTAAGTGATATTTCTGTCCTTAATAGAAATTCTGCTGTTGGATTAAACTTTTCTCCTTGCCTTATATACTATGAGGACCTTTTTTTTTTGAAAGACATAGCTAATTTATTTTTGCCTTTAGGCACTAACTCTCTGCATTACAACATGCATGTCACACATAGACACACACGCACACTCAAGGAAAATGTGCTTTTTAAATGCAAAATGATAATTTTTATTCATAATTTCTTGTGATATACTAGAATTCATCCATGAAATGGTCTGTTGCTGATAGAGCGAAGAATATTTAAAATCTTTAAAAGAAAAAAAAAGATCTAGTTAAAATATACAAAACTCTTACTTTATTCAACAACTCAACTTAAAAATGGTTGTTTAAAAGGCTGTATTCAAATTTTTAGTGAATTGAGATCTAAACTCATTTGTTAGTGTTGAAAACTTTTGGAAATGTCTGTGATCCTAACAGTCCTTAAATATGATTTACAAGCAGCCCTTGACGTTCTATACAGTTGAATTAAACATCTTTTGTTCACACTCACTTTTTAGGTATTCTAATACCTTTAAGTACATTGGGGGAAGAAAACCAGAATCATGACTCTAAGTCAGTTGAGAAACATCTTAAGATGTTAAATGATGACTCTATCTGCCTATTGACATCTAAATATAAGTGCTGTGACCATATTTTTAGAGAAATGCATGTGTATTTAAATAACATATGGAATGTCAGCATCATTTTGATGAGAGAAAGGATAAGATTAAAGCCTGGTTCTGGCTGCACATTAATTACAGCCCTGTAATTTACTAGCAAGTTACTTCAGTCTCCTCACCCATAAAATAGGTAATAACTCATACGGTTGTATGAGAATTAAATAAGTTAATAAAGTTCTTAGATCAATGCCTATATGTAATGAGTATTTAAAAAAATAGTTATGTAGGGGCAGCTGGGTGGCTCAGTCAGTTAAGCCTCTGACTCTTGATTTCAGCTGGGTCATGATCTCAATGTCCTGGGATTGAGCCCTGCATTGGTCTCCATGCTGGGCATGGAGCCTGCTTAAAATTCTCTTCCTCTTCCTCTGTCTCTACCCCTACACAAGTGTGTACTCATTGTCTCTCTTTCTTTCTCTCTCTCTCTCTCTCTCTTCCCCCCTCCCTCTCAAAAAAAATTAATTGAAAATTTACTATTAAGGTATAAAACTATATTGATGTAAAATTATATTAACCTTCACAGAAATGAGGAAATGAAAGTACTGCTTTCATTTAAACATTAACACCAGTGGGTTATCCAAGACTTTGTCCTCAATCAAGTGACATTGGACAAGTCTTCTCAATTGAAAGATCAGCTATGAAGGAAAAAAAGTAACAGTGTACAAAATTCCAGGAAAAGTTCATTTTGTCCAAATTATTTTGTGACAATATTAGCTCTCAGGAGACAGAATCAACCTACTACTCATGTCAAACTCTTAATATTAAATAAAAAACTTATAAGGTACTCTCTTAATTCACTTAGTTTTCTTTTGCTATGCTTACTTCATCACCAATATGTTCTCCAAAATGAAATGAATTCTTTGATGCTAAGATCAGAATCCATTAACAAGATATTCGTATGATTCACAATTTTTAGGCTATTTAGAGATTTTTCTCCTGCAGGGATTCCCAAATGTCAGAAATATATTTTTCTGTCTTCTGGTATGAAATAAACTTCATTATCTTTACTTACAAGTGACTTTTGCCCGCCTTTCACAAGTTATAATCTATAATACAATTTGGCTTTAAAGGTATGCTATAATTTAAGAAATTGTGATGGTTGATTTGAGATATTAATTTTTAATGGACATTTGTCTTTTTATGAGACTGTCCATGATTGTCAGTGAAGATTTAGAGATCAAAATTTTAAGAGGATGAAAGCCATAAGGCCAGAGAAGGGACCATGTCACTAGAGCTACAGGTTAGAATTATGGTGACATACATGAATCATACATTCTCCTTCCCAATGCCCACCTGTGTAAGCGTGAATCAGGAAATGTTAGGGGGCACCTGGGTAGTTCAATGGTTAAGCATCTGCCTTCAGCTCAGGTAATGACCTCAGGGTCCCAGGATGGAGCCCCACGTTGGACCCCCTGCTCAGCGGTGAGCCTGCCACTCCCCCTGATTGCGCACACGTGCTTGTTCATTCTAATAAATAAAAACTTTAAAAAAAAAAGGAATTTTAGAAAAGGCAGAGGACTCAGATCACCTCCAGTAATCTTTTGAACAGTTGAGGGTAAGTCCTACTCAAAGGGAGAATGTGATCAGCTCAAATGTACAAGTGAATCTCAGACGTTTCACATCTCGAGATCACTTTACAAAACAGGACATCTTTTGCTTTGCTCTCTTGACACCATAAAAGAGAAAATCTCATGTGGGCGGTATTCTGGGGAAAGAGGTGCTCCTCCAGTCATGTTTTTGTTTACTCCTTTTGTCCTCCCTTCTTGCTTTTCCTTGTTTATCTTCCATTGTTCACAAGCCTCGGACATAAAAATAATTTTAAATAAGCATATGCCAGGAAAAGTCACATTACTTCCAAATGTTGTGTTACCTTTTCCTCTCTCTTCCATTTGGTGTCTGTGTGGTACTTATTTTATTTTATTTTTTAAACATTTTATTTATTTATTCATGAAGGACACAGAAGGAGAGAGGCAGAGACACAGGCAGAGGGAGAAGCAGGCTCCATGCAGGGAGCCCCACGTAGGACTCGATCCCGGCACCCCAGGATCACGCCCTGGGCCAAAGGCAGGCGCTAAACCGCTGAGCCACCCAGGAGTTTTTTAAATCTATTTTTGTTGTTGTTATATCATCTTAATGGTTCACTGGTATTCCCTGAACTTGTCTATTCTTCTTTTCATCAATATGACCTCATATAATGAGAATATAATCCTTTTTTTCTAAAAATAAATAAATAAACTTTTCTAAAAAAGCAAAAAAAAAAAAAAACTCCCTAAGTAAAATAAGTAGGGGATCCCCTACTTATTTTATTACCATCTGAAATTACCTTGAATTTTTATGTGTTAATTTTTACGTGTTCATATTTCTTCTCTCCCTCTTCCTGTAATAATCTCTCTCTCCAGAGACTTTTCCAGTGTGCATCATTCCATAGCTCTCTTGTTGGAATCACTATACACAACATGAACACTAAGACTATCCATGGGTATGTGGGGGCCCACAAATGACTTCCTCAGTTACTTAAAGTTAGGTAAACTCAGCAGTGAACGTACTTAGTCCTTCCGTTGACGGACCTTGAATCCTCTATCAATTATCTTCCACACTGACCTGTTTACTGAAGTGCCCCTCATCTTCACCAGTTTTGCATTTTCTTCCTTGCTGTGTGATCACCCATTTCTACTGGGTCACAAAATAAATTTCTCTGTAGTAACCTCATCTAATTCTTCTCAGCTTCTCTGTATTCAGGAGTTATGTTTTTCTGCTCATTCCTAGACTTTCTCATTTCTTTCATAACTGATGAACCAAGTTAATAAGTGATTTGTTTTGGTCATGGGTCTTTTAAAAGAGCCAGGTTTCAGATTAGTCAATATCTGTAACCATTATTTGTAAAATCTGTTTTTATTAATTTTGGCTTCTTTCCAAGTTAGTAATCACTGTTTGAGAAATATATATATTATATTTCTATACATAATATATATATTTCTTATATATTTATATATGTAATTCTACTTATTTACATCTATTTATATTTACATGTTTGTCATATTCAGATAGCCACCTCAATCTATTTTAAAAGTCAACATTCACAGGATTTCTAAAATATGATTGCATTTTACCAAAATATAGATCTATATCTGTACAGATTGTGAAACAATAAATCTGATAATAAACATCTGATTTTCATCTTTTACAATGATTTTGTTTTTACTACAAAATTAGATTTTGACGCTGATCACTCTAGATTATAAGCATGCACTTAAAACTATTAGATCCATATATGTCAGAAGCCTTTTATAATTCAAGAGTAATTTGTCCTAGTTTTGGGATGAATAAAGTAATTTACCATACTCGACATTCATGACTTTTCCAAGATCAGGCATGTCTTGAGGATTCTTCATTACTGATTTTTAATTACAAACAGCCAGCAATCATTTTCTGTCTTTTCTACATAAGAGTGTGGCATAAAATGACATATATAAAAAGCCACCAATCTCCTTTAAGATAAAATTGTGGTATCTGTTATAATTCACAATATTAGATTTTATACATATCTGTTGTATATATACAATCTGTTATTTATTTTAATCTTTGTGAAAACCATAAAGTCCAATAAATGATAGAAAGGTTTATATTCTCATTATATGAGGTCATATTGATGAAAAGAAGAATAGATCAATTCAGGGAATACCAATGAACCATTAAAATAACAATAAGAAAAAATAGATTTAAAAAGTCAGTATGCAGGGAAGGAATTAAACATACTGAAGACTTACCACTTACCCACAAATCAGAGCATTACAGTGAACTTTCATCCGGGGTACAAAAGGATGTTCTGTTAAACATTTCTAGAACTATTAAATAATTTTCTAAAAAAAATAAAACCTGGATTTTCTAAAAAAGCAAAAAAAACTCCCTAAGATTACAAACTCTTATTAAGTATAAACTTGAAATACTGTTATGTTTGACTGTATCTGGATTTACCTCTACAATCAAATTACTTCCAGAACAGCTCTTAGGCTTTGAACTATAGGCCTTGTACAAACGAGATAAGAGGATCTGCCTAGAGTTCTGTACCTTGATAAATACGAGATCAAAGATACTACCTCTTGTAAAAGGTCTCCTGTGTCAGCAAGTTATGATAGTACTTGAAGAAAGGTACTTTTAGAAAGACCAGGAGTCAAAGAAACTATTTTTTAGAGAAAGAATATTAATTTCATGACCCTTTTTTAAAATAACAAGATTAATGCTGCCAAGCCTCTAAGGCAATTGATATGTATCTTAATAATTTCTTTTTAAAACAATTTACTCTGCCTTTATTATCAATATGTAATTAAAAACCATGAACTATCTATCCCTCAGCTTATGATTCAGATATCAACCATTGGTTTTGTTTAAAAAAAAAAAAAAACAGTAAGAAGATGGGGCACCTTCATGGCTTAATGGATCGAGTGTCTGACTCTTGGTTTCAGTTCAGTTTGGAATGGAGGGGGAGCATGAGATGGAGCCCCAAGATGGGCTCTATGCTCAGCAGGGAGTCTACTTGAGATTCTCTCCCCCCTGCCCCTCCCCCAGTGCACACTTGCCCAAGCACTCTTATATAAAACAAATATTTTTAAGAACCCAGCAAGAATGAATGGGTCAGGGAGGAATGAAGGAGAGAGAGAAAAAATGAGGGAGAGAAGATGAGAATAAAAGCGTCACAAGTTACTTTGAATCTCAAATTGGCCCCTAATCATCTGTGGCAATACCAAGTCATCAAAACACTGACATAACTCTCCTTGGGAGCAAGATTAAAGTTCCAGAAACCAGCATGGCGTGAATCATCTTGGATTGGGGAAAAGAAGTCTACTTAAATAGAAAGAATTATAAGGAATTTATGCCATCTTTAATCACAGAAGATTGAACAAGAATATTTCAAAGTGTAATATTCATTTACAGCTTTTGAATCCTTAGTTCCAGTATATCTTTGTAGGGCAAATTTTGAACAAGAAATATGAAACAATTCTTTTAATTTTACTATGGCCCCTGTTGAACAATTGGACTTCTCATCAGAATTATTTCTTCTAGAACCTAAATTCTTAATGTATGTTTTTTTAAAAAAGTAAAGAAAAATCAATTATATCAAAATTAACTACTAGAACATTATTGGAAATGCTAATTTTTCATTAATATCTTTAAGACTACTATTAGAAAATTTCAGAAATGAAAATGCTTTAAGACCACGTGTGCCATGTGCTAGTTAATTCAGTTTCTCAAAAAAAGTTCCCTGAATTCCCCTTACTTGACAGACTTGAAAGTTCTTAGTCTCTGAATCTTACCAAATAGCTGATTTTCCATCAACGATCACACCGTCTCTCCCATTAAGAGAGTAGAACTAGTATAATCTGTTCCTGTTCTATTTTATGATTTGTTGTAACATCCAAATACATTCGAACTTTTTCCATGTTTTATAATTTTTTTCAAGTTATGCATAATGCTTGGTTTTGTTCGGAATTATTTTACAAATCTCCACACTAACATTTTAAGTAATATCAAATTCTGCAAGTCTCCATAATGCTGTTCCCATAGTCCAAATAAAAACAACATAATAAATTTGAGAGCTGGCACTTTGGTTAAATGTTTCATTGCCAATTATGAAGTTCTAACTAAACAACTTTTCTTTTTTTAAGCCAAGACTTCATCATAATTAAAGATGTTATAGAAATCTGACTCAGTGAGCTTAGAAGTAATTTAGGAAAGCAAAATAAAAAAAAACCATAAATGAGCAATTTGCATGTTTTTCTCCTCTATTTCATTGCCATGCTGGTGGGAAAATAGACAGTTTATGGATAATGGTGGTCTCATCATTTCTAGTAAATCAACTGACTGACCAAAGTCTCCAGAAAGTTTCATGGTTCATGAAGTTTTAAGTTACAAATTCTCACATCATCCATTTTCCAATTCATAGCAATTGGAACAAAAATCTAGTTTTAAACAATTAGCTCAAAAGTGCTGGGCCTCTTTTGTTTGATTCCATTAGTATCGTCCTTGAATGTGAATCCTAAGGCTCTAAGCCAATACTCTGGCCGCTTCTCAAAGGGATTTTAAATATTTGCACTTTTGGACTTACTATTCAATGAAATACATTTTGATAGTATTAGCTTTACATTGATCACAAATGCTTCAAAATTTTTGCGGGTTTGACTTTTTTTTTTGAGAGAGAGAGAGAATTACAGTGAATTATAGGACAAAGACATTAAATGTATCAGATAACCAATTGGCTATTAAACAAGCTGAAGTATATGAATACAAGGGCATACCATAATTTGCTGCATGTTGGTTTATAATCTATGATTTGAAAAGATATAAGATAGATGATTACCATGTAGGTATCAAGAATATATGTAGACTATTGTGTTCTCAGCCTATGAGAGGTCTCAAAACTGTTTGAGTCTAATAACTAATCTCTACTCCCTGAAATAACTCTTTCCTCTTGTTTTCTATTTTCTATTTTCTCTCTTTTGTCTTGTTTTTGTTTGTTTCTCCTTTAGTGGTTATGTCTCCTCTACCATCTCTCATTACTGAGTTTCCCTGTCTTTGGTATTGAACCCTCTACCTGCATGTTGTACCTGTTCCCAGGAGCTTTGAGTATTATCTCTATACTGACAACTCCAAAACTCTGTCTTCTACGCAGACTTCTACTTGGATCCAGGCACTCATATCTAGTTTCCTATTTAGTATATTAACTTAATCTTTCACAGGAATCTCAAATTAAATAAGTCTCAAACAGAACTCACCTCCTGGCCTTCTACAAGTTGTTTTTTCCCAGTCTTTTCTCAGTATGTAGAATACCATCATATATCCAAATTGCTGAAAGCAATACCACATAGGTTTCACTACTAGAAAACTGGGAGTAATCCAAAATTCCTTCCTCTTCCTCACCATCCGCCTTCAATTTTTCAGCATATCCCATGATCCATGATTTCTGCCTCAAAAATATATCTGGAATATGTCTACTCCTTTTCATCTCATCTTCCACCATCTTTGTCAAAACCATTTCCAGGTTACTATGATAGCCCACAATTGTTCTTGCTTTTCCTATGTTCTTCCTTCATCCTATTGCCACACAGCATGAACCACATGAGATAAGGCCTCTTTGTCAAATCCTTTAACGTTTCCCCATTGAACAAATATCCCAGTGTTCGTCTACAATTCCTTGCAAAGTCAGACTCTTGATTATATCTCCAAATGTCTATATTCTCTCAATTACTATTAACATCATTTCATATCCTACATAATGCCAGTCTTTGTCCCAATTTAAGGACATAATACACGTTTTTCATGCTACCTGAAATGCTGTTGTTCCCTAGACTGTGAACATGGTTGCCTTTGCCATATCCTTCAAAGCTCAGTCACTTCATCAATATGACTGACTCTACTACCATTCTCTGGTCATATAAGCTTAAGCATTAAGAGTAGAGGCTCTACCCAAGCTCATATCCCCGCTTTGCCTCTTTCTACCAAAGAACACTGGACAACTCATTTCTTTGGTGCCTATTTCCTCATTTTTTAAGCACAAAAACCAATAGTATCTCATAGAATATTGAGAATTTTAATTAATGAGCAAACACATAGAACTAGTTCTGGCCTTGATCTACCCTTGCTCAATATTAATAATTTTCTTTACAGTGCTTCATAATTTGCATTTACTCATGTACCAGTTTGCTTGATTCTGTTCATGTTTGCAGTCAGTGTCCCCTAGAGGACTAAGAACTTTGTTAAACAGGGTAGATTTATATGTGTTTTCTTTTTATATCATTGTAAACTCAGGAACAAATACAATGTCCAGCACATAGTAGATGTTCAATAAACTATTAAATCAAGAAATTATTTTTGAATGGATTAAAAACTCTTACTTAAAGATACATCCAGTTATTGTTTTTCCTTAAGCTATAGGAAAAAACGAAATTAATTGCTTTAATCATATGTTTTCATCATTCACTGCTAATATACCTATACATGTAAAGAATTATACTTTGCTATATAACTAGGCTCTTGTTTTTAATCCTCAATTCACTCTTACTAAACAAACACTTTAGCTATGAGTTGCCAGATGGATCATTTTCTCTTTATTCTCTACTCTTTTCTTCAAAAAACCTTATCTTTTAACATGAGGCTTTGCATTTTCCATAGCATCACAGGCTTTCCTTGTAGGCTTCCATATGACATCTGAACTTTTGGAGACACCAACATTATAGCTTAAAAGCCAACAAAACTTATCAGACAAAAATTCTGTTACTGCTGTCACTGTTGAAATTGCAACACTGTCTCTTGACCTCTGCATATTTGAGCTCTGCAAAAACAATGTTTTAGGCATTAGATCACAGGGTTTTCTTATTCTTTGTTTTCTTCTGTATTTACTTTGAAGCTTGTCTTTGACCAGCTCCTATCCTTAGACAGGTCTGAAGGTTCCCAGTCTTCAAAACACTGAACTCTTAGCTTTATGTCCATCGCGTGACCTATCTTCCTCCAGGCTGTATGAAAACATTGGCTACACTCCCTCTTTGCCATGCCGTGAAAAACTTACTTTAAGCCTCTTGGTGATTCATCAGGTCTGCTCAGACTGTAACATTATATTGCTCCATTCTCTCCTTAGTTCTCATTTGATAAAGTAATATATTAGGAGTTGTGTGGAATGTTAAAAAAAAAAAGTGAACCTAGATATAACTTATTTCCTCCTCTATAACTTCTCCTTGCCCCATCCAATTTACCAAGTCATAAATCTCACCCTTGCAAGGGTAAAATTATCTTCAAGTTAAATAAAATTTAGAGATATTTACACTTATTTTTAGTACTTCCATTATGTTACTTGTTCTGACACAATTAGAAATCCATATATACAGGGAGGTCATCGTAAACACAAAACACAAATATTTCTATTGTAAATAGAAAAATAAAAATATGCTTATCTGTAGTCATTATGAAATACCTATTGAACACTGGAATTTTATTTTGCTCATATTTGGTTAGAAAATATTAAGTTTTATTAAGTCTAGAATGGACATAAGTAGACATTAGTAGCTGAAGCATTTATACCTCTAATAATTTACCTAGCAAACAGCAAATAAAGTACACAAATTGACAAAGATACGTTCACAAAGAAATAGTAAGCATGTTCCACCTCCCAGCTCCCAATTCCTAGTTTACATTATTCCAGTAGAGCTGATACCCATGCTCCAAAGTAGCATATGACCCAAAGTTGAACACTCAGGACATCACCTCCCATGACCCCAACAATTGGTCAAGAGAAAGAGTTTTGAACCAACCAGACTCAATGAGAATTGTTCCTATACCTCTTGATGAGGAAACAGAAGGCAAGATCACTTTTTTCTGCTAGTTTCCGGAGACAAAGCTGTAAGTTTGGAGCTGCTGGCAACAATTCTGACATCTTTGACAGGAAAGCTAGCCTAATGAGAGAATCAGCCAGAGGATAGGCAAGCCCAAAGATGGGTAGAAACCAGTTCAGATAACATTAATTCAGGGCATGGAATCTATCATACTGGAAATCAGTTGTATTCCTAATTTTTTTGAACTGTGATGGCAAATTTCCTTTTCTGCATAAGCTGATTTTAATTGGGTCTTATGACATTTTAAAGCCAAAAGAAGCCCAATTAATAGAAAGATGGTATTTTAGCACACAAATGAAAAAAAGTCATCTCTGTAGAGAACTTTAATCATAGTAAATTATGATACATACTTGAAAGGAATACTAAACATCGATTAAGGAGAATAAAAGATAGCTATTGTTATTTCTATAGACAGACATCAAGGATATAAGAAAGTTCTAGAAAAAAATGTAGCTACTTAAGAATCTAAAAGTATATGTATATGTACATATACAATATATGCATAAGCTTGTATATGTATAGAAAATTGCTGGAGTAGTGAGTAGTGGTTACCTTCATGATTTTTCATTTAATTTCATATTTATTTTACACTCACCCATTCTATTTGAATATTCTGCCAAGAACATGTAGTTATATTTATAATAATTATTGCATAAAAAAGTCATATAAGCAGCAAAATATAAAAGTAGTATTTTTTCTTTCTAGCTTTATTCAAAGTCAAGTCAGTCTTCTACTACAGAAGAGGGAAGAAGATCTACTATTTATTTGTTTGCTTAGAAATTAATGGCGTATATATCATACAGTTTTGACTATGATGCAGCATCAAACAGAAAGAGGAAATGGGTCTATGCATCAAGCCAAAACATACTTTTCTTAATGTAGTCAATATAATTGCTGTGTTGTGGTGGACAGACTTTATAGAGGTCCCCATGATTCCATCCTTGGTGTTCATTCCCTTGAGTATGACTTGTTTCTAACCAATAGAATATGGCAGATGTAATGAGATGTCATTCCCATGATTATGTCATATGGATAAAGTGGTCAAATATCACTTCCATGATAACATCAGAGAAGATTCAGTCTTGGTGGTCCACTTGCTCTAGAGTCTCAGATACTCCCTCCTGTCCTTGGTTTTGAAAAAGCAAGCTAACACAAATCCTACAATCAGAAGGAAATGAATTTTACCAACAACCTGAAGGAGCTTGGAATCTGATTATTTCTCAGTAGAATCTTCAGATGAGAACTATTTAAGCCATGCCCGGCCTTCAACACAAAGAAACTGAGATAATGAGTGTGTGTTGTTTAGTGCCACACATTTGTGGTAATTTGTTACGAAGTGTTGAAAGCTAATACTGATAAAACAAGACCTGAATTCTAACATCCATGTAAAATTTTGCGACTCTTGTCTATATTTTTAAATTAAAAATAATATTCATTACAGGCATATTTGAAGCCTATCAGGATAAGAAAACTAAATATTTTTAAGTTCTAGTATATTAAAATGGGATATAAATAGCAAAAGAGAGAGAGAGAGAGAGAGAAAGAGAGAGAGAGGACACCAAAGACAAATTGTGTTTTTCTGTCAGGACTATGAAACCAAAACATGCTATGCTAATTCTTGGCATAAAATGAAATTCAACACGGACTATTTTCCATGTAACTTACAGCCCAAAACACAAAGTCTTGGTGTTTTCCACCACAAAAAAAAGTACATAACATATAGTAAAAAAAAAAAAAAAAAAAAAAAAATTATGGCGGGGAACAAAGCAAATGTGTATCATACCAAAGGTAGATGTGAGAAGTTTGGTCTAGATATAAAGCATTTAATATAATTCCAATCCTTGATTTCTAAATAACACAAATTTAGTGAGATATTCTATCCTAAGATGCATAGGTGAAGCTCTCAGTGATTACGAAGGGAATTGTGTTTGCTTACCTAACGTCTAAATTTTCTTCCTTAAATGCAACAACAAAATATATATATAGATACATTCCAAATGTGTTTCCTCTAATGTTTACTGAACCTTATACATACTTAAACGCTGATTTTAAAATGTAAAATGAAATCCTTTCCAATTGTGAATGGATTTTAATCAAGTCAACCCACACACAGAGTCCCACATAAAGACATATTTTTATATGAAATATTTTTCTCTAGTAGAGTTCATATAAATATAGCCTCTCAGACTTTTTAGTAACTGTGGCAAAAAATGTTGATTGGGAATTTATTTTTCTTGCAGCTTGTATATGTTTTCTTTTTCTTGGATTGTCTGCCCTGGTAGTTGAGGGATTTGAACAATTCTTTCCACAATGGTAACAGAGTCAGAGGTCAAAAGTTTCCAAGCTTGGACTAAACCTAAACAGCAAGAAAAATATCAATATGTATGCAAAAATATACAGAAAGGTTATTGATCTTATAAAAGCAAAACATACCAGAAAATTGCCTTAAGAAAATAAACCTCATGTTTGTCTAACAAAACCTATCAAGAAGTATATAATAATCACATCAACTGCCTTAAAGAATCTTAAAAGCCATATCCATAGGATGAATAGAACTAAGCCAAGAAAAACTTTAAAGCCATTTTCTAAATGATAATAATGGAGGAACAGACAGTGACTAGTAGAATTTAGGAAATGAAAACCAACCAAGTAGAAAAACTGACAACTAAATTTTTTTTTAAATCAAATCAATGTTGTGCATAAAAGCTGCCAGAATGAAATGGAAAGTTGAAGTAATTATCTGGATAACTAAAGCTCAAAAACGTAAATCTTTCTGCCCCATTATTTATGTATTTCAGGGAAAAACTGACTTGGAATTTTTACTTTATGTGACCGTGTAGCTCTATTTCATGAATTAGCATTCCTCTACACAAAGACTGAGCAAAAACTTTACTCAAGGGTTGAGAATAATTAAAGAAAACTACAGCATAGATACACAAATATCTTAAACTGCATACTTCACATAACTTCATAGTGCTGTGGAAACATTATAAAGAATTGGGGCTTTATTCTAAGGCTAAGGGAAGCCATCCATTATATTTGCATTTGGAAAAGTGTGTTCTTGCTACAATATGGACAATTTTTGCCAGAACAAATGTGGAAGGGCCATAGTACAGAAGTAAAAGTAAAAGAAAGTGATTGAGCTACCTGTTTCACTCTACTGTACTTTGTCCACTAAGCATCTCTGCTTCCTTTGCCCTTTGTTCATTTTTTAAGTTCATGTCATTCCATCTATGAAGGAATTTGTGAAATTCCAGCCTGTTCGATAAAGTCCATCATTCCTGCTTGTGTGTACATTAAACCTAGCATAGGTTTCTACCATTGTACATAGACCATTTAAATATATTTAATTGTGTACATACATTTGTCCTTCTACTAGTTAGTATATTCCTAACTAGATTTGTTTTCTGACTCCAGGATCTAACACAATGTTTAAACCTGTGTTGATTAAGCAAGTTCTGACTGACATGAAACAGTTATTTTTATAACTCTTTTCTGTTCCCTCTCTAAAGACCACTTGGAAAAAGACATTTTGAAAATATCCATTTTGGCAAATTTTAGTAAGTTACTGTGCTGTTGAAATAGCTAAAGTTCCAAAAGGAAGAAGTCTAGCCTGTATTATTCTGGCTGCACCCCTTAGCCTAGAACAATTCTAGCAATTAGCAGGCACTCGATAAACATTTGAAAAATAAAAGAATGATTCATTTTCAACTCAAATACCAGCTTTCTTTCCTTTTGAAAATGTCACCCACCACTAATATATGCAGAAAACATAATTCATGTCTACTTTAGGGTCTTCTTTTGTTTACAGCCCCTGGATCCAGTAACAGTACTTTTACTTCTGAGGGGTTAGGGCAGAGAAGGATACATTTGTCCTGCCACAAATATCACACATAGTCTTGAAAAGGGGGGAAAAATGGTAGACTTGATACTGTGGTTGCTTTGATCTAAAGGACAGGCAGACAAAAGTATGAAGCCTTTCAAAGGGGAATTGTATGCGAATATACCCCCATTTATTTGACTTTGTTCACCTCTCTTCACCCATTATCTTCAAACCCACTGAGCCCAAATATCTACTACCCTCTAAGTAAACCATATCTTTTATACTGTTTGATGTCTGTCCCCTTATCTCACCAGCCCTTGTGTAGGTCAATAATAAGTAGTTCATTTTCCAAAGTCCATTATATGGTCTACAGGCACAAGAAGGGGTAGAAGAATGGGCTTTGGTAATCTGAAACTAGTTTCCTTCCAGAACCCTGTCTCCCTCTTCCTGCTGCCTTGTCTCCCTCTATCTCCTTCATACACACACCACATATCTCATAAAGAAAATCATTTCTCTTTCTCAATCTCTGTCTCTCTCTCAGATTTTATTTGAGAGAGAGCTAGCATGTGCACATAAGCCAGAGGCACAGAGGGCGAGGGAGAAGCAGACTCCCCACTGAGCAGGGAGCCTGATGTGGGGCTCAATCCCAGGACCCTAGATCATGACCTGACCCAAAAGCAGACACTTAACTGACTGAGCCACCCAGGTGCCCTGAGAAGCATTTTCCCCCAGATTCCAGAGGTTAAACAGTCAAGGTCTATATTAAAGAGGAAAGGAAAGCAAACCTGAATACCAATGGCAACAAGGGCAATATCGCTATTGTGTTATACAGAAGAAGTCGGACGCCACCGCTACCCTCCTGGGTTTGTTGCAGCAGCCCTAACCACCACAGACTGGGTGGTTTAAAACAACAGGATTTATTCTCTCAAATTTCTAGAAGCTAAACATCTGAAATCAAGGTATGAGCAAGGCGATGCTCTTTCTGGAGGTTCTAGGGGAAGGATCCTTCCTAGATTCTGGTAGTGGTTGGCAATCTTTGATATTCCTTGATTTGCAGGTTCACCACTCCAATCCCTGTTGTCACATAGTGTTCCTCCCTCTGTGTGCATTTGTCTTTGTGTCTTTTTCCCTCTTTTATAAGGACACCTGTCGCATTGGATAAAGGGCCCACCCTACTCTATCTAGAAGGACCACATCTTAACTATATCTACAACAACTATGTTCAAATAAAAGCGCATTCTGAAATTCTGGGGAAGAAATGAATTGGATGGGGTGAGGGTAACACCATTCATCCCAGTGCATCACTTTGTATAAACTTTCTTGTAAGCTACTCTGTGGCTGTGGTGCCTGTCTATAAGAACAAATTAAATCATCACCAGAATCTTCTGTAACAACACTTGGCAGAAGCTTTAAGATAATAGTATTGTTTTTTTTTTTTTCAAATTCAAAATGAAGCTAGTATCTTTTTACCCTGAAAGTCTGATGTTATATGCAGCTGATAACATATGTGGAAATTTCATAATTTTTTTCCATATGGAGGCTACTGCAAAACTGTTTTATTATAGAGCCTTTCTCCTCCTCCTCTCTTAGTAGCTTCCATGTAATTTTTTAAAAATAGTCATCCATAAGTGTCTAACAACTGCACTAAAGGAAGTTTAGATAAAGGCGTGATTTTCCTTTGAAATACTAATGAAAACATGAATGATCAAATCTACAATTGCCCTGGCTTCCTGCCCCACAAGCAGTCTGGAGAAAATAGTTTCTCAATACACTCTACCTGTGCTTTAAAAAAAAAAAAAAAAAGTGAGTTTTGTAAATTTACCTACCATTTTTTCTTTTCCTTTCTTCCTCAACTTGTTTTTTAAGCTTCAAGAGAAGTTTAGGTGCCTAGTATGTAAGCTTTAAATCTATACATAATGTTTATGGCTATTGATGAGTTCTATCAGTTTATCCTCATTTATCTTCCCTCATCTGTCTCCGTGATCAAATAAATTATTAATCTTAAACTCTGATTGCTTTTTTTAAAGAAGTGAAAACCCTCACAATTTTTTAGGAGGATATAGAGTTTACTAGAGATAAATTTAGACCCCTCATCTCTGTTTTGTTTCCATTACTCTTGCTGATGATGCCCTCAGTCGTGATGACCACAGTGAGTAGGGAACAATGCCTTTGTTTCTACACGGAGGAGGGCAAATCCCAACCCCCAACCATAAAACTAGTTTGTGGCCTACTCTCTTGTAAATACATACAGAGTTTATTTTTTCTTGACCTTTCTCATATTTAAAGCTATAACTTGTCTATACACAACCTGCCTTGGGAGCTCTTTCTGCAGCTGTATACCTATTTAAATTGCATTTTGTTAAGCAGGAACTCCAGAACACATGGAGATTGGGAGGGTTTTCTGGTGTTGCCCTTTTCCCAGACTAGTGTAAACTAATCTGGGTCCAGTAGCACCCGAGGAAGACTCTACTATTTATTCTTATCTTGGCAGGAAAATGCCTGTTCATCTTTGTTTTCCACAACTAAGCTACATTCCCTACTCATGACTCAACAAGCCTTCCCTGTCCCCACCTGAATTTCACAGTAATTCACATACTTAGAAAATAGCCTTGGATGAGGAACTTTGCCTAAATCTAAATGAAGTCTGGATAACATATATTCCCCAACTCTAGTTAGTTATTTTAGCTACCCACTCAAAGACCTACAATAGGCAAGCATGTTTTTCCTTTACAAAAACCAGGTTTGCTTCCCAACAGAAGGTCATATTTATTTGTGTTTTCAGCATGACTTTATACTGAATAAAATACATCTAGTCCTAAAGATTTATTTACACTTAAAATGTCAACAGGGACTTGAAATTATGCTTATATATATTAAGGGCACCTGGGTGGCTCAGTGGTTGAGTGTCTGCCTTTGGCTTAGGTTGTGATTCCAAGATCCGGGATTGAGTCCCACATCAGGCTCCTTGTGGGGACCTTGCTTCTCCCTCTGCCTGTGTCTCTGCTTCTCTACAAGTGTCTCTCATGAATAAATAAATAAAATCTTTAATATATATCATTACTTAACATCTTATTCACCAAAGCCTACAAAAATATTCCAAGAAAATTAAGATTACCTCACAATTTCCTCAGTAAAAACCAAGGCATGAGAAAACTAAATAAAATGCTCATGACATCATAGATTACTTGAAGACAGAATTCAAAGATAGAACTATCACAACTGAGACTAAATTCCCCCAGGACTAACTGGAGCAATTCAAGCATATACTGCAGATTAACCCAAAGTATCCAAGATGGAAGAGTGGAAGGAGAAGAAGAGCAAAGTAGCAACGTGTGTTGGTCACCAATGTATGCATGTTACCTCTATTGTTCTGCAAGTTTGTGATTCTATTAAATTATCCCTATTGTCTCTACAGCCCCCTACTTCTTTCACAAGAGTACAGCACTAATACAAACAAAACAAAATAAAAAAGGGGGGAAAGGGTAACTATAGTATGCAATTTTGTTATATATCTCATATAATAAATGCTTAACTCTTTCCTAGGAAACTAGATTCTGTGCCATGTGTGTATTTTGGGGGAGCAGTGGGGAGGGGCAAAGGGAGAGAGAGAGAATCTTAAGCAGGCTCCATGCCCAGTACAGACCACAAAGCAGGGCTCAATCTCATGACCCTGAGATCATGACCTGAACTAAAATCAAGAGACAGACACTTAACGAACTGAGCCACCCAGGTACCCCTATGTGTTTTCTTATACAGTAACTTTGAATATTGTATTTCTGACCTTCATTCCATTTAAAAATAAATGCAATGTCTCAAATATAAAGAACATTAACATGTTTCCAAGAAAGTTAAAATTGTTTCATGAATCATAGAGTTCCTAAGGCAAAACCTGGCAGACAGTGGAACAAATTTTTTCTCTCATCATTAAATCTTTTTGTGTGATTTTTTAATTCTATGTACCCCCACAAAAAAAGGGCAGGTGTAGGATTTTTTTTTTACTTAGCATGAATAATATAATTCTTCTTTCCAAAAACCATGACAACTAATTGAACTAGTCAATTACTCTGCCCAATTACAACTCAAAAATTCACATTTGCATTTGCCACTAATTTACCATTTCTTTCAACTCTCTTCGCTGTTTGAAATTTGATTTCATTTTGATTTCATCACTGCCCTTTCACATGATTTTTTTAAACACTCAATACAAAGTGACAATAAAGACTGCCTCTAATAACAGCCTAAAAGCTTCAAATTCAGTTTATTTTCCTGTTTTACAAGGCTCATACAAGATTAACATTATTCTTCTTACTGTACCGGTTACCAGTTTTCCTTCTGTGCAATTAATCTTTTTAAGTATACAATATGTGAATATAATTTTTGTAAAAATTGAAGTGTTACAGAAAAAGCTAAAGTCACCTTCATGTCATTACTGATTCCACTCCTCAGGTATAATCATTATTTTTAAGTACTATATTGTATGTATTTCTGTACATTTACATCTGTATATCTGCCCAAAGAAAAATATGTAGTATTATTATGTAAGGTTTTAAAAATTATAATGTCTTAGAAATTGGTCACATTACCTCTTTCTTTTCAACCCTTATATCGTAATCCATAGGATGAATGCATATATCAAAGTTAATCATTCACTTATCGCTGGACACTGATTCATTTCAAATGCTTGTTTATCAACAATGCTATAGTGAATATCCTTGCATCTGCTTTTCTAAGCACATGACACTTAATATTCCTTCCCTTTGCTTCTTTACCTGATTAAACTTCTATCTAAATGTCATACAAGGTATCTCAAATATTACTCATCTCTGACACTCTAATTGTATTTTTTTCTACTTTCCTCAGAATATGATTGACCTTTTATTTTGACACTTAATATTGCCCAGGGGGGTTTTTTGTTTGTTTTTTTTTCTTAAACAGCTATTTGCATATTCCTTGGGATATTTCAGCTATTTTTCTTAATTTTTCACCCATTAACCAAATGTTAATGAACATGTTCTATGCCACAAGGTACCATTTTAGGTACTAGGAATGCAGCAGGAAACAAAATACTAGAGAGGACCATCTCATTTATCTTGAGCCTCTTTCAGTACTGAGTATAATATCGTAAGTGATGTAAATGCTCAATAAATCTTTTGAGAAGGCTGACTTATGCTCATGATAGGATATAGATAAATGAGCTCAAATATCTATATACATACTATAACAGTTAGTTTTATTTGTCAATTTGTTTGGGCTATAGTACCCAGATATTATTCTGGATGTTTGGGTACAAATATTTTTAGGTGAGATTAAAATTTAAACCAGTGGACTTTGAATAAAGGATATTGTGCTCCATAATGTGGTGGGCTTCGCCCAATCAGTCGAAGACCTGAGTAGAACAAGAAACTAACCTTCTCCAAGCCTGAGAAGATTCCTCCATCAGAGGACCCTTGAACTTGAACTGCAACAGGGGCTCTTCCCTGGCTCAGTGTGATGACCTTTGGACTTGAATGGCAGATTCTGGATACGTCAGTCTATAATTCCATGAAACAATTCCTTAAAAGCCACACACACACGTGTGTATGCACTCCATTGATTCCATCTCCCTGGGGAACCCTGACTAATACACACAAGGGAAATAATAAAATAGTTCTTTCACTGGGGTCATGGATAGGCTTTGTAGGAATCTCTATTATTGCTACCTCTCCCTTTGGAAAGGCTTTCAACATCAGGCGTGGCTGTGTACCTAGTGTGATCCTTTCCCACAGCAGAATTCTGCTTGCCCGCTCAATTAACATAAAGCTGGCCTGGGACGCCTGGGTGGCTCAGTGGTTGAGCGTCTGCCTTCAGCTCAGAGAGAAATCCCGATTTTCCAGAATCGAGTCCCACATCGGGCTCCCTGCATGGAGCCTTCTTCTCCTCTGCCTGTGTCTCTGCCTCTCTCTGTGTGTGTCTCTCATGATTACATAACATATTTTTTAAAAATAAAAAATAAATAAAGCTGGCCTATGTGACTTGCTTTGGTCAACAACAGGTGAGTGAATATGACCTATGCCATTTGCAAACATATACTGTTTTCCCTCTGCCACATGTATGAATAGCAAACACATCACAGAAAGAGTTCCTTCATACTGAACCACTAAGTGAAGAGCTACAAGAACTAGAGCTGTGACTAATTCATAAACACTGAACATAAATGTGAATACAAGATAAGCCTTGCTTATTTTATTGATTTTGCAACTTCCATTACTATGGTAAACTAGCCTTCATGGACTGCTATTGTCTTAATGGGTTATTGAACTAATGCCTTCCTCCATCCCCAAAAAATTTTATTAAAAAAAAAAAAAAGAATGAATGAAATCTTGCCATTTGCAATGAAAGAATGAAATCTTGCCTTATGCTAAGTGAAATTTGTCAGGGAGAGGAAGACAAATACAGTATGGCTTCACTCACATGTGGAATTTAAGAAACAAAACAAATGAGCAAAGGGGAAAAAAGAGGTGGGGGAAAAAAGAGGTGGGGGGCGGAAAGCAACCAAGGGGATAAAAGGGAAAAAAAGAGGTGGGGAGTGGGGAAGAGGTGGGGGGGGGAAGGCAACCAAGAAATAGACTATTAACTATTGAGAACTAATGGTTGTGAGAAAGGAGGTGGGGGGGCCGGTAGTGAAATAGGTGATGGGATTAAGAAGGACACTTGTGAGGAGCATCAGGTGTTGTATGGAAGTGCTGAATCACTATACTGTACACCTTGACACTAATGTTAAACTGTATGGTAACTGAAATTTAAATAAGAGCTTTACAAAGACTGTATGTATAAATGGATGGATAAATATAAAAACATATTCTTCCTTCACCCACTTGGGAGAGAGGTTCCACACATTACTCATTAAACTCTCAAAGTGGTCTTTACATTAAAAAAAAAAAAAACTAATAAGTACTGCAAAATATGGGATGGACAGAAAATGTTCACAGTAATTTGTGAATTATATTGAAAACTTTAAAGAAGACTTCAGTTGTCTTCTACATTATTCCTGATTACCCCATTTTACAAGCTCTTTAATGAGAGAAAAAATGACTCTGCCTGCTTCAGATAGACAGCCCCAAGAATTCATTCAATGAATAATACACTGAATACCAACTCTGCTAGACGATATAGGAGGCACTAGTGCCAGAGAGACACAGTCGCTGTATCACTGGACCTTATATTCTAGAGAAATACTATAGAAATCCAGACTTTTTAAAGTATAATTAATAATAGAATTCATAGATCTGAATTTCAACCTCCCTAAGAGTAATAAATGTAAGTTGAAACCTTGACATTTTCAGCCAATTTTGCCCATTTCCTCACTATCCCTTACTGATTATCAGGTTGTGAGCTAGATAAAGACTAATTTAAAGTAATCTAATATTTAAAAATTAAATAATGTAAACTTTAAATAAAATGAATCTTTAATATTTGTTAAAATTCACATATATATGTGTGTGTGTGTATGTATGTGTATATATATATATATTATATATGTATGTGTATATTATATATATATATATTGTGTGTGTGTAATTCCTGTATCCTTGGGCAACCACTGAGTTGAATATGATATATACTCAATATTCTTGAATAAATTTTATTTTCTACTTGTGTATCAAGTCCCTAAGAATAATATCTGGCAAACTAGGTTTCTGGTTGTTTCAGTGACAGAATCCCATAAACTTTATGTATGTAAAAAAAAAAAGTAAGTAAACAACCATCAATTACCAATCCTCATAGGCAGCAATAGTACCTTGGATTAGGCAATGACCTTGGATTGGTAAAAGAAAAGCCAACATATATCCAGGTCACAAGTTTACTTCTGTTTTCTAAGAGTTTTATAATTTTACCTGTGACATTTACATCTATTGTTCATTTTAAGTTAGTATCTGTGAATATAAGGTAGTTTTCTGACTCCATTCTTTTGCATATGGATGTGATACCATGATATGATACTGTAAAAGCAACAAAAAAAAGAATAGACAAATTGGAGATGATTGTAATGAAAATTTTGTGCAAAGGATACTATCAACAGAGTGAAAACACAGCATATAAAATGGGGAAAAGGTTAGCAAATCATATGTAATAAGGGACTTTTATACAGAATATATATATGTGTATATATATGTATGAATACATATATGTATGAATATATATATATTCTAAACAACTTGACACTAAAAAAGACAAGTGATCCAATTTTTAGAAGGGCAAAAGATTTGCATAGGCATTTCTCTGAAGAAGATCTATACATAGCCAATAATTCCAAGAAAAGATGCTAAATATTATTAGTCACTAGGAAAATGAAAATCAAAATTATAATGAGATATCACTTTACACCCACTGAAATGGCTAACATAAAAATGATAGACAGAAAAAAAAAAGGGGCACCTGGGTGACTCTGTGGGTTAAGCATCCAACTCTTGATTTCAGCTCAGGTCATGATGTCAGAGTCGTGACTCTGAGCCCTAACTCAGGCTCTGCATTGGGCATGGAACCTGCTTAAGATTCTCTCCCTCTGACATCCTTGCCCCACTCCCAAGCTCGCTCATTCTCTCTCTCTCTCAAAAAAAAAAAAAAAATACAGACAATAACAAGCATTGTTGAGGTTTTGAGATTGTGGTGAAATTGGAACTTGCACACATTGCTGCTGGAAATGTAAAATAATGCCCCCACTTAGGCAGGTCCTCCAAAATTTAGACATAGAGTTACAATATGACCCAGCAATTCCACTCCTAGCTATGTACTCAAGACAAGAGCCAACGTATTCCCACCAGAAACTTATATGCAAGCATTTAGAGCAGTATCAGTCGCAGTAGCTAAAAAATGGAAAAATAAGCTACACATCCATTGACTATTGAAACAATAAACATATGTGGTATACCCATGCAATGGATTATTATTTAGCAATAAGAGAGAATGAAGTGGTGGTGCATACTGCAGTATGAATGAGCCTTGATATTATTAGGCTGAGTGAATGAAGTGATTCAAAAAGACTAGATATCCTTCTACTTATCTGAAATATCCAGAATAAGTAGCTCCATGGAGGCAGGAAGTTAATTAGTGGTTGCCAAAGGGTGGGGAGATGGTAAGGTTGGGAATCACTAATGTACATTTTCTATTAGGCTGCATGTACGGTTTCTATTTGGCTAAAATTCTATTGTGGGGATGGTTGCAAAACTCTTAAAACAAAATCTATCTGCAAACTTTAAGTGGGTGAATTTATAGCATATGAAATATGTCTTATGAAAGCTGTAAAAAATGGAAATTACTAGTATCACAATATAATCTGTATCACTAGGCAATGCAAATAAAGATTAATAGTCATGAAAAGCTATATTTATTAGACAGATGAATTCAATTATCAAGACATTTTAATCACAGCATTTAATAATTAAATAGAATCTTAAATAGAAAGTTAAGTGTTAAAAATACAGAAAGTATCAATGTAAAGTGATGTTCTCATTAGAAATATCTGAATTTTAACCAAGCTATGAAGAATGGTGGGCTGTAAATGGGGATAATAGAACAAATGTATGTGTTCTAAGAAAAAATGTATTTTGACACTAAATTCCACATAGTTTTAATTACAAAAACACTTATTAATTTAACCTATAAACATGGTCATCACAGAAGGCAGACTAGAAAAATGAAACTGGGAATGTCAGCCTACCACTTGCTTCAGTGTCATATTTTAGCTCAATAGTGCTGTGCATTCTTACAATCGAGACCCATCCCCTTCATATCATAACAGATATATTTAAAAGTGAGGACATGCCATGTTAAATATATTAGCTATAAAATTTTGAAATTTTAAATTTATTTTTGATCCCTTTGGTTGTGAATCACATTTAATTTGCCACTGGCTATAATTTCTCAGTAATCTTTGTGTAAAGTGAGAAACCTCACCATAAATTCTAAATGAGGTTTTTATGAGTACTTAACATAACACTTACTGAGGCTGTTAAATTTAGCGATCATTTAAATATTTGTTTTAATTTTGAAGAGTTTTAGATTTTGGACACCAATTTTTTGTTTTTTACATTTCAGATACTTTGATAATCTGTAGCTCCAAATATGGGATTTATAGTGTTTATTGGGTATACTGGCTTGGATATATATGTGACCTTGTGTAAATTCTTATTCTCTCATTTCTAAAATAAGACTAAATAGTCTATACATGGTTGGTAGGAGGACTAAACACCACTATGCATTAAATACTTATTTAAATGTCTCACACATAGAAGATACTTATTAAATCCAAGTTAATGTATTAATATTTTCAATCTGCCAGGCATTGAGCTTTGCACTAGAGATGAAGACAACACAGTTCCTTCTTTGGGGGATACCATCCAGCAATAAACAAGTTAAATTTAACTAAAATATAGCAGGCATATTAATAGAAATATACACAAAATTCAAACATCACAGAGCAGAGTAACTTTTACCAGGAAATTGGTGAAACCAGATTTTAAAAGTTATAGGATAGCTGCTTTGTGAAGCAGGAATTGAGATCTGAGAGGTTTACTATGACTACACCCCATGTGGATGGATCCGGCCTTTCCACTCTATTTTCACTGTTTACACTAGTAGTTCTGAAAGTACTGAAATGCACACACGTATCTGAGTCCAAACAGATTCAAAATCTAGCTGTGCCACAAATACTCAAATGGTCAAAAAGTAAGTCTTGGTACCACTGTGATGTGTAACATGGTGATAGTGGGGGTAGGCTATTTGTGTGTGAAGACAGGGCATAGATGGGAACCTTCTGTACTTTTCATTTGATTTTGCTGTGAGCCTAAAACAACTCAAAAAACAAAGTGTATTAATTTAAAAAGAAAATTGAGGCCATAGACCCCTATCAACAAATAATATCAAAAGAATCCAACATAAGGAGCTTTTTAATCCTGATTTGACCTCTAATTAGAAAGAAAATGTTCTTCTATTTAGCAATATTCAAGTATTTACATTTCCATCATTACATATTTATTAAATGCTAAATATGTACTCAATATCATACTATGCACTGAAAATAGCAATATAATGATTGCGACTTACCCATGATAAACTTAACAATTGACAGAGGAAACAAGCATTGCATAGGAATCCTTATTTTTAATATAACTTAAACACATTTTAATCATAACTTTGCCTCGGCAGATTTAGCTCATTTTTAATAAATATTTATCACAGAAGATAGTGAGCAAAACCAGTCCACATCTCAAATCAATCAAATCTTACTTTATATCAGAAAAAAATTTCTAACTTCCGTTTTCAATTCTAATGTCATGAATTGTATAAGACACACCAAGATAACTATAAATAGTCAACTAAACAAAATATATTACTAAAAGTTATGTGTCAAAAGTATTACAGACCTAATAGTGAATCTATTTTTGTAATTTAGAAAAATAATACATCAATATGTTATTTTGTACTTCTTGTTATAGAATAAGTCAATACAATTAGTAACTAATAATAAAGGTTATTTCTGAGATGAGGAATTTCTCTGGAGTATGTATTTGTTTGCACATACACGTTATTTCCCAAAAGTCTTGAGTTCAGCTTTTATGAATAACTAAAAGGAAACAAGAACAAAAATTATCAATTTCATTCTATAAAATGATTGTATTTTTCTATTTTTTTTTTATTTTATTGCAGTAAAAACACTTATGAGATCTATTCTCTTAAAATGTTTAAGTATACAATATGTTATTGTTGACCATGGATACAATGTTGTCTGCAAGCTCTAGAATTTACTCCTATTTCCCTGACCCTTTATGCACCTTGATTTGCCCCTCCACCCAGCCCCTGACCACCACTATTCTATTTGATTCTATTAATTTGACTAGTTTTCAAATCTCATATAAATGGAATCATGCAGTATTTGTCTTCCTAGGATTTGTTTATTTCACTTAACATAATGCCCTCAAGGTTCATCAAGGTTGTGGAACGTATCGGAATTCCTTCCTTTCAAAGACTGAATGATATTACATGTATACACCAGATTTTCTTTATCCTTTAGTCTATCTGTAGACATTTAGATTGTTTCTGTCTCTCGGCTTTTTTTGAATAGTGCTGAAGTGAACATGGGAGTACGAGGGTTTTTCAGGATCCTAATTTCAATTCTTTTGGATAAATACATAGAAATGGGATAGCTGAATTGTGTGGTAGTTCTCTTTTTAACCTTTTGTGGGGACTCTTTACTGCCTTCTACAGCAGTCGCACCATTTTGAATCATCTCTAACAGTGTGCATGGGTTCCAATTACCCATCCTCACCAACACTTGTGTTTTTCTAATAACCTCCATCCTGACAGGTATAAGGTAATATCTCATTGTGCCTTTAATTTGTATTTCCCAGTTGACTAATGATGTTGAACTTTTTTTTTTTTTTCATAGAACTTTAAGCCATTTGTATGTCTTGGATTGGTAACCATGTTTCCAGTAAGCCATTATAGCAAACTAAATTACCCCAAAATTTAGCAGCTTAAATCAACAAACTTTATTTATTATCTCACAGTCTCTGTGTCAGAAATCTATGCACTTAGCCATGTACCTCGGACACTGAGTCTCTCACATGGCTGCAGTCAAGAGATGGGTTAAGGCTGTAAGTCTCCCAGTAGAGGAGTCTCCAAGTTGACTCACATGCCTATTGGTGGGTCTCAGGTCTTGCTCTTTGGTGATGGGAGACCTCCACTGATGGGCACTTGGGCTGTTTCCATAATTTGGCTATTTTAGATAGTGCTGCTATAAAAATAAGGGTGCATGCATCCCTCTGGATTAGTATTTTTGTAGTCTTTGGGTAAATGCCCAATAGTACAATTGCTCTTCTTTTCAATTTGGATGCTTTTTATTTCTTTTTCTTGTCTGGTTGCTCTGACTAGGGATATCAGTTCTGTGTTGAATAGAAGTGGTGAGAAGGATATCCTTGTCTTGTTCATGATCTTAGAGAAAAGCTCTCAGCTTTTCATCTTGAGTATGATTTTAACATTGGGATTTTCATGTATTGCCTTTATTATGGTGAAGTAATTTCCTTCCAGTCCTCGTTTGAAAGTTTTTATCATGTCAGATGCCTTTTCTGTATCTGCTGAAATGATTATATAATGTTATTTCTTATTCTCTCATGGTGGTAGATCACAGTTGATTTTCATATGTTGAACCAATTTTGTATTCCAGAAATAAATCCCACGTGGTCATGGTGTATGATCAATTTTTGAATCTATGCATTTCAGGGTTAGTTCTCTAGTCATGTCTTTGTCTGGCTTTAGCATGAGAGTAATTAATGCTGGCCTCATAAAATGAGTTTGGAATGACTCCCTCCTCTCCATTTTTTTGAAGAATTTGAGAGGGATTGGCAAAATTGACTAGTGAAGCCATCTAGTCCTGAGCTTTTCTTTGTTGAGAGGCTTTTGATAACGGATTCCAATTTTCAAAAATCATGCTTTACTTTTAAAAAAGAAATATATACAAGACAAGGGAAAATCGAGAAGCACTCAGGTTTTAGGATCCTTAATTAACCACTATAAAAAATATTTACCATTTATTGGCATCCCAGAGGTTGACACAGGAGAAATGCCACGTAGCAAGATTGGGGTTCAACAAAATAAATAGAGGACTGAGGGTCATCCTTCTTTTATAAAGGGAAAGTGCCATTGTGACCCCCAGGAAAATCTAAGGCACGGTTATTTTAGGAAAGAGAACATGGGAAGCTGACATTGTAAAAATACCTTTGTAGCTCTTTGAATTCTCAGTTTGATGACCACTAATTTGACCATAAACTTTAGGAATGGATAGAATCTTAAAAAAAAAAAAAGAGGGGAGAGAAGGGAAGTAAGAAGAAGCAGTGACATAACTTGGTGGTTGGCTGGAGCCTCCTCTAAAGCTGCACAGGGAAAAATTCATGATAGACGGATGACCAACAAACTTTGAACATCATTGTGTTAGGCTTCTGAGATGGCTCCCAATGATCCTCACCTCGCGGTATTTAAGTTCTTGTGTAGTGGCATCCCTTTGAATGTATACTAGACCTAGTGATTTGCTTCTAACAAATAGTGCTACAAAATTGGTTACATGTCATTTCCAAGATTAGATTAAAAAAGAGTGACTTCAGTTTCTGTCACCCTGTGCCTCTCTCACACACACATCTACCTTACTTTGGAGGAAACAAGCTTCAATGTTGTGAGTAGCCGTATGCTGAGGCCTTCCTGGCAAACAATGGAGGTCTCCCATCACCAAACAGCAATGTGAGTCAGCTTGGAGACTCCCCTACTGGGATACTTACAGCCTTAGCCCATCATTTGGCTGCAGCCATGTGAGACTCTCGGTGTCAGAGGTGCACAGCTAAGTGCATAGATTTCTGACCCCGGAAACTGTGAGATAATGAAAGTTTGTTGATTTAAGCTGGCAGATTCTGGGGTAATTTGGTATGCTGTAATGGATTGCTGCAAACATGATTGTCTAATACTGTAAGTGCTTTCTATTGTCAAGTAAGATGCAAAAGACTAGTGTAGCTCTTAAGACTCAACATCAGAAATGTTATGATTTTGATATATAGACGCACATGTACATACACAAAACAGAATTAATTCAAACAGGTGGACTCTGATAAGGCTTTCCAATTCCCAGTTATGGTCACCTTTTCTCATGTTCAGTTCATTCCCCTCTGGTCTACACTTTCACTTTTGCTCCCCACCCCCCAACTGCAGATACCGTGAGCATATGGGCACACACACTGGAGAAACAGGTTATACCACTAGCCAGATTTACTATTGTCGTCGGGTGTAGGTTAGGTGCTGTATGAAGCATTTGAGATGATTTCCATTAAATTTCAAGCTTAGGAAAAAATACCATCTTTTGTGATCGCTTCCTGTAACAACCCTGGCTTATGAAAATGAATCTAAATAATTCCCGCCAGGATTCCATCTACTTTTTAACCTATGAAATATAATTACATATCTGTCATCTTAAGAATTTAGTCAGTTAAAATGACTACAGGTTAATAAAGCTGGTAAGAACTTTGCTTACAGTATATTTGACTTCTGATTTCTCATTTTCAATGAAATGGCATCTCCTATCCACAGCAGGAGTTCCCGTCTTGGAAGGTTTCAGCAAAATGTCAACACCTCCCATGGAGATAGATATCAGTATTATAACCTGAGCAGAGATACTGGAAATTATTGGGCTATTTCCTTTTTTAAGGTTTCAAAATATTGTGAGGCAACATTCATACCACATATATTTTTCACTTAAGAATGGTTTGACTTATTCATGTATTTGTACTTCTTTATAACATTGTTCTCAATTTCCTTGCTCTAAAAGTCATTGCTTTATACTTTTTTCCTTTTGACATTTGAGTAGTTCATAGAGTCTACCATCATCATTTTACACTGCATTTGATACAATAAGATTTTTTTTAATCCTAAAAAATTCTTTACTTCCATTTCAGTAAGATACACTTTTATCATAGAATAATTTCTTCTCTTGTGAAAGTGTGTACTATGCACAAAATAAACCACATGACTCACACGTAGTCTATCCATTTGGAATATGCTTATGTAGAATAATTTTCCGTCATATAATAAGAGCCACAGATTTTGTTTTGAACTAAGAAAACCATTATATGTCTGAGTAAATCTGATTGCTTAAATGGTCTCAATGTTTTATAAAATTGAACTTGGCTGATTGTTTGTTTTCCAGGGTGATCATTAAAGGACAAAGCAGAATGTTAGAGCTACAGCATTACTGGCAAGTTTTGCTTGTTTGCTTCTCTCTGTAAATGAGCAGCCAAAGGAACTTCTGTGCTTATGATAGTGTTCCAAGCAACCCATCTCTAGTGGCTAAATGGACATTAGACTGATAAAGTCTTACCATCAATTCATTCTCTGCTTTTCATGTCCACTGCAGCTGTTTTACTTCAGCTTCCCATCATTTCCCCCTTTCTTTTAAATGTTTCGTATTTTGAATTCCAAACACATAGAAAAGTAATCAAAACTCCCATATCCCCTTCAGAATATTTAATTAACATTTTATGACTTTTGCCCCATTGCTCCATTGTCTCTTCATATATATATATATATACACACACACACATGCACAATGTGTGTATATATATATATACACATATGTATACATACACACACCTCTTAATTTTTTTCAGAACCTTTCCAGAACAAGCTGCAGATGTAATCTGCAGTATTCTCCCAAATACTCCAAAAATTCCAGTGTATATTTCTCCAAAACTAGAATATACATCTGCATAAGGACCATATAACCCAAGATCAAAGATGGATATAAAGCTTTGCTATCTCTTCATTGAGATGCGGTATCAAATGTCTCCCCTCTTGAACCAGGACTGACATTAATGACTGCTTACCAATATGATGCATGAAACTGAGTTGCAATGCACGAAGTCTGATTTCCCCAAGATCATCAAGCTGGAGTGGCCACAGGTAAACACTCCCTTTGACAGTCCCAGCTGAACCCAGACTCCCAACCATCCCTGCCAAGTCTTTAGAAATGAGGTTTAGGCCATACTGGGTTCTCTATACCTGTCCACTTACCAATGTTTAATACCACACTGCACAGAGCAATTTTTCAAGTAAGTCTGGCCCAAGTTTCTGACCTAAAAAAACATGAGATCTACTACAATGTCTATTACTTTGTGTCACTGAGGTATCATTTTGCCCAGAAATAGTCAAAATACTGCACAAAGTCTCACTTCTCTTTCTAGTTCAGTACCTTAGAAATATGCTTACATTGGGTTATCATTTTTATAGACTCCTTCAACCTCGGACAATTCTTGAGGGTTTTTTCTGTCTTCTGTATTCATACCATCTTGACTAAAACAGGCCTTAGAGTATGTAGGATGTTTTTTTAACCCGGGTTCATCTAAAGAATTCTCATAATCAGACTCAGATCATGCATTTTTAGCAGGAAAACCACAGAAATTATGTTATGTTCTTTGTGTTGTGTCATATCAGGACTCACACAATGTCAACTTATCCCAGCACTAGGGATATCAATTTTGGTGATCTGGTTGCTAATTTTGGTGGTGTCTAACAGCTTTCTACATCTTAAACTCACATTTTTTGTCCAATAATTAGTTTTTAGTGGAGAGGAATTCCAAGATTATAGTAATTTCTCCAATTCCACCTACTAGCCTTAGCATTTGTGGGTAATTTCCTACTGAATCAACTTCATCTGATGGCTGTCAAATGGTGATGCTTCACTTCCAACATTTACTGAAACTCTATGAGGAATAGCTTTCCTATTTCTGTTATTTACTTAATTTCTTACTTATTAATGTACATTAGTATATATTCAATTTTGTTAAATGGGTGGTAATCTATTATAATCATTAATTTGATACCCAAGCCACTCTCTATTTGTCCATTGGGAGTCCACTCAGACTGGTTACATTTTGTCCTTTAGGGACATCTTTATTATTTGAGGACTTTTTTGCACAAAATGTTTATGGCACATCCTGCTATCCTACCTTCCCTGCTCTCTTCCTGGAGTGAGCCATTTCTCTTTTAAGGAAGGATGATATTTAAAAAGCAAACTTTGGGTACTTGGGGCCTTCATTGCTTCTAGACGTCATTGTTTCTAGGCCCTCTCAGAGCTAGGAAACATATGTATTACATCTATACAATTACATCTATGAGTTCACATTCCTGCTTCATATTATTGTCTAACATCTGAGGATTCTTTGAAGTCTTCCCCATATCTATAATTTTATTATATCTCCTCCAGTGGAGAAACTTTACCCATATTTATTTATTTACTAAATTTACTTACTTGTCTGTTTCTCCCCATCTCCCAGCACATAAACCATCTCTTCCTGTGGCTACCTCTGCAATCCCACCTGGCCCCATGTCATCTTTTTCCAGGTCTATCATCTCATGTCTCCATGGGGATCCTCAAATTTGGACTGATTCTTCATATATTTTTACCACCCTACCTCCTTGACCCATACTTTTGCCAGCTGCACTAACTGCCAGGAAATAGCAGACGGTAAAAGAGGAAATGGGAAGGCAGAAGAAGCCTTTCTTTTTCATGACATTGTAACAACTTCTCAACAGCTCTCTGTCCTGATTGCCCCCATCTCATCTCTTTTCTAGCCTATAAATTGAAGATAGACTATTCTTAGAAAAAGCACAACATGTAGTGATGAAAATAGCAAGTTGAAATAAACAATCTTAGTATGTGTCCTTACTTTTTCACTTACTTGATTGTGTTACTTTGGACCTTTAAGTTAGCTGAGGCTCAAAGAGGAAAATAATGCTTATTTATAAGAAGTGTTGTAAAGTTTCAGATTGAGTATATAGAATGCCAACAACATAATTGCAGCTATTGTCACAATTACCATGAAAAATTCTAACAGGATTCCAAAATTCCTTTAAAAAACACTACAATGTAAAATTCAATTAAAGAAATAAACACCTTTCAATATACCTCATTACCTACAGGACAAAAATCTAAACTCTTGTGTCTCTTATTTTTCCATAAGCTATCCTTAGCTTGTATATCTAGGCTCCCTTTCCAAATCTCCCCAACTGCTATACTGCAGACAACCTAAATGTCTTATCTTTCCTTTAGTATGTTGCTCTCTTTTCATGCTTTGTACATACTATTGCCCCAACTTAAATTGTTTTTTCCCTTAAATATCCAATTAGTGTTAGGCCTTTGTTTATACTTCAAGACTCATAGTAAATTCTTCTCCTCTGTATACCTCCCCTGACCATCTCCATAACAAGTATAATTAACTTTTTCATCCATTGGATCTCAACTATGCTTTACTAAGTACAGCACTTGTCACAACATGGCAACTATTTACATATACAGTCACCTTGCTAGACTGTGATCTCATTGAGGTTAAAGATAAAGGCTTGATGGAAAGAGTTTTAGAAGCATGTAGTTACTAGTTTACAATCATTTGGAAGTTAGAAGTACTTTTTGTTGCTCAGTACACATCTGCATAGAATCATTTTACTGTTAAACATAATATTTTAGCATCTAAGAAATCTGTAAAAAGTCTTTTCATACACAGCATGGTAAACTATAGCAACTGATATCAAATGTTAGTGTATATTAAAAGCACTCGAAATGCTCATTAAATATGTTGATGTCAGAGTCCCAAACAGAAATACTGATTCAGTAAGTCGTAGGGGGAGCACCCCAAGTTATTCCCATGAATATAGTCCCAGAACTACACATGAGAAATTCTCAACTAAAGCAATAATTACATATATGTCCTGTATTGAAACAAATTGCAAGGAGCATCTGAGAAGCAGAAAATGGAATCTACTGGACAAGGATAGTCAACAACCAGGAATAAGAGTTAAAAATAAAACCGGTTACCTTGCAGGATGGAATATGGCTCTCAAGAGAGGGATATTTCTGGGAAGTTCTGTGTTTAAGAATTAGAGATTAAGAAGCTGCTCCTATCCAGATTTATAGTAATCTAGGTCCCCATCATTTAGCAACTATATCTATTGGCTTGCTAGGTTTCCCACTCTATTTCCTATTTCTTCTGTAGGAAAAAAAAAAGCCACAAATTTTTTGGACTTAAAATGTCAAATAACTAATTCTACAGATCTAGAAGTCCGAAGTCTGAAATGAGTCTCACTGGGCTAACATGAAGGTCTCAATAGGGATATGTTCCTTCTGGGAACATATTAAAGGATTATCAATTCCCTTGACTCTTCCAACTTCTAGAGGTCATCTACACTTCTGTGGCTCCTCTGCTATCTACAAGCCAGCAGCACAGTGTCTTCACATCTGACTCTGACCTTCTCTTCTGTCCCCTCTTCTACTTTAAAGGGATCATATGATAACCCTCATCCCAGCCAGACAATCCAGGTTAATCTCCTTAATTTAAAAGTCAGATGATGAACAACTTTAATTTCATCTGAAGTTTAATTCTCCATTGCCATGTAACATAACATAGCCACACGTTCTTGAGACCTGGACATCTTGGAGGGGAGGAGGAATCCATCATTGAATTGGCATGATCCCAGGTCCTGGGATGGAATCCTGCATCAGCCTCCCCATGGGGAGCCTGCTTCTCCCTCTGCCTAGGTCTCTGCTTCTCTCTGTGTGTCTCTTGGAAATAAACAAAAGTCTTTTTTTAAAAAAAAGTGAGAGGAGGCTCCTAAGAACATTAGAGGTATTGAAGGTGCCATTTAAAGCAACATATGTACATTTAGAGTGTGAGTTGCAGTCTGGTGCAATAGCAGAAACACTAAACGGAAAGAAGAAACATACCGCGTATCACTGCAAAGTGAAATTAAATGGTCACAGCTTACAAGGAAGACCTATTATCTTGGAAAGGGGAAATAAAGAGGTTATAGACTGAAGATTTATGCCCCCCCTCCAAAAAAAATTCATATGTCGGATTCCTAACCACCAGTGTAGTTATTTTAGTGATGGTGCCTCTAAGTAATTAAGGTTAAATGAGGTCATTAAATAAGATTAGTGACCTTACAAGAAGACACACCAGATATCTCTTGCTTTCTTTTTCTCTGTACCTCTACACATCCTCCAATGAGGAGCCATGGGAGGACACAGAAGCTGGCCCTCTGCAAGCCAGGAGGAGAGCTTTCACCAGAAACTAAGTGAGGAAGAATTTTTGTCTTGGACTTCTAGCCTCTAGAACAGTGAGAAAACAAGTATGTTGCTTCAGCTGCCCAGTCTAAGGTATTTTTTCCTGATACCCTGAGCACTAATACAGAAGGAAAAGGAACAAAGGTAGGAGGTAAAGAATTATGGGCCCAAGCAAGAAATCAGATTCACATGGGTACCTTATGGAGGTGGAAGTTTAGAAAATGTATTCCTATGATTTAGCTACTCAGCCAAACCTTATGCCAGGTCAATGAGTCAATTTATTCTTTTTTGTCTAGAGAAATTTTTAGATAAATCCCTTGGGGAATATTTTCTGTATGAACAGACTAATATTCCTGTCATTGTAATGAAACTCATTTGGAAAAAGAAGCAAATGTATTGTGAATATTTATTGCGTGTTTATCCTTATAGCTTACTAAAGCATATAATATAGTGACACAGGAGAGCTTGCTTCTTGTCTCATGAAGTTGAAGAATTAATCTTGTCAACAGCAGAGTGAGCAAAGTGATAGAAGTTTATTAAGCAGAGAAACAGAGAAAGCTCTCAAAAATGAGAGGAGAGGGGTCCTGACAGGGTTGCCACTGAGGGCTTTTTTGGTCTGTCTTTTGTAGGAAACTGACCAGGTAAATTGGTAAACTTGGTAAATTTCTTGTCAATACCAGGGTGGCTATTTAGAACAAACATGGTGGACTTGTCACCATCATAATACCAAGGAAGATGTTTTGTCAATATCATGAGCACAAACAAGGTGCTCCTTTCTCTCTGGTTAATATCTGCTCCACAAGATTTCCTACATCTGGGGTTTCTGTGATTACTTAGTAGCCATTAAAAGGGATACTTCCCAACATTTTGGAGCTAGGGAGCCAGGTTTATTTTTTGCTTTTACTGTCTTAACTCTGTTTCTTGGGATGAACAGGAGCCTGACTCTGGGCCTTTCCCTAATCTTTCCCTGTCTAGCCCCATCTGCCCCTAACTCATTCCTATATCAATAGGAAGGTAAAGAAATAATATCAATATATTTAGATGCATTCACTTTATAGTTAACTGAAATGGATTCATTCAACAAGATCAAAAACTACTTGAATTTTCAAACTAAGAATTGAAGATCTCCTGGAAAATACAAAATTCCATTCACATTCACAGGTCACTCTTTATATTCATGAGTCAATCAGTCTTTCTGCTTGAATAAATTTTTTTCAAAGCTGATTTTTTAATATTCAGAACATCTTTCACAAGACATATGAGGTCTCAAAATCACAGAACTTCAGAATAGGAAAACAAAAATATATTGTATTTTCTAATCCTTCTCTTTGTTCATAAAAAGGACAAAAAGAAAGTCTTATAGCCCTATAACCCTCTCTTTTTCCTCTTCTCTGTGCTTTTTCCAGAATTTCCCTCTAATTTTCTTCCCTATATTTTCATTTATTCAATAGGAAGTATGGCGGCCATACAGGAAAAAAAGAAAAGAAAAAGAAAAGAAAAGAATCTACAGTAGAAAGTAGGAAATTACTTAGAAAGGATGTATAGAAAATGGGCTCACTGGTACTTTGTTTCAACTTGAGCTAATATTTTGTTTCAACGTGCAGGTGTCAGTGAATCTAGCAAGCCAGGTTTTAATAGGTCAGAACTATCTATAAAAGATGCTACAAAGTTTAAGTCCATGAACACTGGTCATATGTTGGCCATTCCTTTTATACTGTGCCTACCAACACTCGCCAAGAAGTTACAGTCCTGGTGAATGGGACAGACAGTACTCAAAGGATACAGCTGGTTAAAGAAGTAACACTGATCTACTGCAGTCTACTTAGATATTCCAATGCACTTGAAACAATCATGAAAACGTTAAGCATTTCTATTTATATCGAAGGAAATAAAGAATTGTGGAATATCACATCTTCTCTGCTTATGGCCGACTTTAAGAGGAGGTTCTAAAATGCTGGGTTGTGAGGCAAATTTGGCAGTACTACTTCTGTCATTTTCTGAGTGCCCTTACAGGACTAAGAGCTTTGATTAAGAGTGGCACATACTCCTTCAGAATGCTCAAGATTCAGGAAGAATAAAAATCAGGCCAATAACAGATTGATCATGCCAGTTGGTGCCAAAACTCATTCTTTCCACACAATGTGAAATGCTTTTGAGAGACTGAGTTAGTATGGGAACAAGAGGGCAAGTTAGCTAACAACTGATTTTCTTACATCGAGATACAAGAGGAAACCCATAAATATGGTCATGGTGCCACACCAATCACATGTTTCTGAATGTGCATATTGGTCATGTATATTCCTGAATGTGCTGCATCCATAGCCACTGAGCTTTGCAGTTTGGATTGACGACCAAGAAAAAATATTCAAACCAACCCCTTCTGAAACTTGCTTCATTCTTTTTTTTTTTTAATTATGATAGTCACACAGAGAGAGAGAGGGGCAGAGACACAGGCAGAGAGAGAAGCAGGCTCCATGCACCGGGAGCCTGACGTGGGATTCGATCCCGGGTCTCCAGGATCGCGCCCTGGGCTAAAGGCAGGCGCTTAACCGCTGCGCCACCCAGGGATCCCACTTGCTTCATTCTTTTACCACTAATTTGACTAGTCAATTAAGCTACTTAAGCCATTTGCCAATACGGATACCTCCCAAAATATACTATTAAAGCTTGATTTGCCCAGACTCTAAGTTATTGCCCAATTTCTCTTTCATCTACCTCTTCTATCTCAATACAGTTTAATGAGGTAAAGGTAATAAAACAATCATCCACACTTAAGCAACCAACTCATTCTTACCATTATCAAAAATAGAGAAATTTTATAGTGAAAATACTAATGAAAAACATAAGGAGTCAATGCTAAATTGAAAGAAAATAAAAAGGATAGGTGCAAAATGGAGAAAAAAGAATTCACTAAGATCTTAAGATTTACACATTGGTTTAAAATTAAGTAAATATGTATTGAGTTTTTAATGTCCTAATGATATATACATTTTTAAGAATGTAAGCACTAAAAATGAAAAATACTCATTTAAGTAAAATTAGCAGTTCCCCAATCAGAAGGACGGGGATAGAATAAGAAAAACCATAGGCAAACCTCAAGTAAAACTCTTTGTTATATTACAAGAAGTTTCACAGGATATTTTCATAAATTGTAATTCCTAAAACATCAGGCTGAGAAAATCAGGAGGAAGTTGTGGTAAGACATCGTGGCTGTGTCCTATATTACCACCTTGCTATCAGGATGGTCAACCACACTAATATTAACTCATTCTCCTGAGATGATGAAAGGCTATTGGCACTGGCTATTCTCTTTTAGACTTCCTCCATTTCAAAATTACTGCAGCACTGATTGAAAACTAGCTTTAAATACAGGAACCCCAAATTTTGTTGCTGCATCCTTGCTGCTTTATTTTCTTAGGAAACTTTAAGAAAATAGCCCCAAAGTTATTTGTAAACACACGTCTACTACAACAGCACGTGCAGAGCTTTAACTTGGATAGGGTGCAAAGTTTCACTCTACTGGGTGCAAAGAATAGAAAGAAATATCTAAAATGTGAAATTCTGAAGGATTGTGAGAGAAGATCACAGCACAGCTGTGGAGGGAAACATGTTAGGAGTTTGGAGAGGCTCAAGAAAAACTCCACATCATCTATGGTATAGAAGACTGTGTAAAATTCCTACTTTAAGGGAAGAGTGGAACATAGGCAAATTAGGAACAAAATTCAAGAATGAACTTAATGCAGCAGAAATGTGGCACAAAATGATTTAGAAGTGTGCCTGGTAGAGAACATAGACCCAGCCTCTAGAAAATAGGAGACAAATTGAGATGCAAAAGGCAAAATGAATGGAGACTCAAATTTCATATTTAGGATATGGAGGTTTTTTCTCACCCACATTTCCAAATCTTAGTTCTTCTCTCAAGAACTAAGTAATCTAAAGTCCTTAGCATGGATGTGAGGGTGATGGAGAATCTGAGCTACCACAGATCTGAGAGATATTGTAAAGGAAGAAGCTACCTTGCTAGCTTATAGGTCAACAGCTAGGAAATATTCTAGGCATTAGGAACAATTGCAAGATGGTAAGCATAATAGCAACTTAAATGATACATTAAAATATTTAAAACATTTAAAACATTCATATATGTTATTTCACTTAATCATCAGGAAGGAATGGTATAGGCAAAACAGTGTTTTGGAACACTTGTCTGGGTAGAACTTACAAAATCTAAGGAAAGAGAAGGGAAAAGATGTAGGAGTTGTATTACTTGAAACAAAGTAAAAGACACCAAAAGAAGACTGCAAAGGAAGAAGGCTAGTACCCTCAAGAGGAATTGAGAATTTTAAAGTTACCTTTGAAATAGGAACCATTCAGCAACATTTAGAAGTGTGGTGAACTTGCTGTTGGCTTCCCAAGGACTGGATTGGTTCTGCTTGGATTTACATTCATCCTGAAGATGGAAATGTGAAGAAACTTCAAACCATTAGGTTCAGAAGCAGGCACCTTCAGCTCTGAAGAGAGAGAGAAAAAAGCAGATTCTAGAAGCCAAGCAAGCTACAAAAATCAATGGTCCTCAAAGATACTTTATCAGCATCACCTGAGAACTGAGAGAGCGTCAAATCACAGGGCTCTTCCTCTCATCTACTAAATCAGCTGTTCCTGCTGTCCGCCCCCCACCTTCTGTGTCTTAACGAGCTCTCAGGTGATTTTGATGCTTGCTCAAGTTTGAAAGCCGTTAGTAACTCAGAAGTTACGGAGTTCAGCTGAAGAACTGAAAAAGGGTCTTGGTGAGAAAAGAGGCCTACTCGGGAATCATAACTTGGTCATTCCATGGGTAATCAAGTATTTCAGTTGGCATATGCCCAAACAATGTAATATTGTTAGAAATGATACCCCTGAAAAGAATATAGCAAGATAAATTTATTACAGAAATCAAAATCAAGAATATTTTACAAAGCAAAATCAATTTGGTTTTTTTAATGGTACCTTCTTCGCGATTACCCATAACCAGGTCCTGCTCTCAAACACACAGTGTGCTATGTTAAAAATAAAGAACTTTTATACCCAGAGAAAAAATGGTATTTGATAATATTTTGTTTTATCATAACATGTAGTAATACTTTCCTGCAGCTTCAGCATATTCGGCTGAAATGTAAGCTTTTATACCATTTTGTTTAACAATATGCTTTATTATTATTATTATATGCAGAATTGCTCAACTCCTGGGTAGTTTTTTCAGCACAGGCCTTGTCAACTGTTTCCAAACTAGTTTGACAAATGCAATAAAAACAAAAATAAATGAAATTCTACTTTACGGTACCTATGAATCTTCATTATAAGATGACCAATATTATATATTGACTGAATATATAATTTTGTTTTGAAGTGTAGACTGTTCTAGTATCTCTATAGAACACCAGCCATTTCAAAAGAGAGGAAAACGGAAGTCATTAAAGCTTTGATCTCTTACTCGTTTCATTCAGTTTCAAAGTCAGGCTAGTTATAAAAGTTCTAGACATGCCACACCATGTTTTATTTCTGCATTATTACTTTACTTTTATATAGAATTTGGGACTCATATCAAAGGAAATATTTTAAATAATTCCAGACTCTAGGTTAGTACAATTCAGCTTCTATTTATTTTTAAAATTTCCCATCCTGTAACTATCCTAGCTTTATTAAAGTTGGTGATTTGAAAAAGGGCCAGTTACCAAATAGACCCAAATTGTCAGGGTATATATGAAAAGATTTATCCTGCTGTTTTAATCTAATTGTTTGTTTTAAGGGATCTCAATATAATTAGCCAAGGAAAATATGTGCTTCCAAAGAGTATACTTACAAGCTCTTTTGTCAGGAGCAGAGATGCTCTGAAAGCTTTCTGGGAGAATTACCCTTTCATTGTTAAAGAAATTCTTCCTGTTGTCATTTCAAAATTACTTATACCATTTCTTAGAATTGGATCCTTAATCTTACACATACACACACCAACACAAACAACACACACACATACATACACAGAGATGCAAAAAAACTAAAACCAAAAACTGGGAAACAGCTATGACCTTTACAATAATTTCCCCAGGAGTCATCAAAACTCAAGAAAAAGAGGCTTCATAATGTACAAGTGTCACTAAAATGATACTTTTGCTTTCCTAATGGGACAGGGTTAGTTGAAATAAGTTTTAAATACAGAGCTTTATCAAATTTATTCAATCTAATCATAGGTTTGTGACACTCAAATATAATAGACGGGAGAAATGGGATTTCAGAACATTACATTTCTGTAGTACAGAGCCACATTGAGTCACTGGGTCTTGCTATTATACAAATAGTCTAGAGAACAAAGGAACAGTAGTATTTTAATTTAAAATTATGCCAAAATTAAAATTGTTACACTAATAAAGCTTTATCACACTTATGCTTGCCAAACTGGTTTTTTAACTCATTCTTATTTTGGAGGAAAACATATGTGCTTTAAAAAAATCAGTAATTTCAACATGTGAAATTTAATATCTTCTCATTATTTTTCCCTTCCAACAACAGAAGTGGATTTCTCATACATTTGAATTTTTCAAATTAGAAATACACACACACACACACACACACATACTTATAACACAGGAGCCAGGACATATGTCACTTCATACAATTTAAGTAAGCAAGAGTGCCAGGCAGAGGAGTAATAAGGAGTCTCTGAATCACAGGTAGCAAAACTTAATATTATCAAAAAGTTAATTCTCTCCATTATATTCTATAAATTCCACCTAATTATCATTAAAATCCACCAGGAGATTTTCTTATAAAACTTAAGATGGTGATGTGTATCTATACAGATAGTGTGGAACAATATTACAGATATGAGGAATGGACAACACCCCTATTTAAAATTGGGGAAATGAAACAGGCAATTTACAGAAAAAGAAACATATAGGAAACAAATTTAAAGATATTCATGGACTTATAAGTGGTCAGAGAATCATAAATCAGACCAATAATGGAATTTTATTTTTCCATCTAATGGTAAAAAAAAAAAGGAAAAAAAAAGAAAGAAGAAGAAAAGAAAGAAAGGATGAGAGAGAGAAAGACAGACAGACATATCCAATGCTGATGAAGGTGTGGAGAAATTGGCTCCAATAGGGTGAATGTTTCAGACTACCTATCAAAAGTGAAAATATTTACAACTTTTGACATAGCGATTTATAACTGGGAAACTATGCTTCAAAAATATTTAAACACAAGGAAAAATATAAAAGTAGTTTCAACAAAGCATTTTTTTACAGCAAAGAAGCTGAACCGTAAACCTCCGATTCTGACATGGAAATTTATAATATATAGATTCATATTTTTATATTTTTAAAAGAAAATTATGTGCATATACATATAGATATGCATTAAATTAAAAAATTTATAAATGTTTAGAGAACAATCTGAAATGATGTTACCAACAATATTGTTGAGTAATCACTCACTAATATGCCAGTAATGTATTTTTCATTGATTATTATAATAATTCTCAGACCAACTTTGCAACTATGAGTAACCATTTGACAAATGTGGAAACTGAAGATAAACATCAAAGTTTTAAAAATATTACATTGTAGAGTGGAAATGGGTCTGAGAATGAGGGCTCAAGTTAAGGTAAATTTATAGTTTTTACTATTGTATTATAGGAATTTTTAAGAAAGAACATGTACATATTAGTTTACTAATTAAAATAAGGAAGTAAAATGATACCTAAATAATTACAGTATGACACAGAATGTGTTAAATAATACAAGCTACATTGTGATCGTAAGGTTTCAAAGAAGGGAGAGAGAAATTCTAACTGAATTAGAACATCATTTATAAAAAGGAGGTAGCATTTAAGACAGGCCTTGAAAGATGGGCAGGGTTTCAAAATGTAGCAATAGGAGGAAAGTACTTGGACAGAGCCATGAAAGTAATGACAGAGGGCAAAAAGTCAGTACAAGAGAGTCCAGGGAACAGCAAAGAAGTATTTAAACAACATAGCAAGAGAGATTAAGAGTAGAGCTAGAGGAAACCTTAAATGATTCTGATATATTCAAGAAACAACAAGATATAGTAAGAGCTAAGGCTGGAGAGACAAGAGGGCTTAAAGCATGTTGATTTAAGAAATGACTAAAAATTCCATCGTTTGGAATAAACTAAAATACAGAGTCTCCAAAGAGGCAATTCCCAAACCATAGATCCTTGGAACTGGGCAAAGTTTTTACAAGAGATGTGCAAATCTAGATATGCAATGGAAAAAAAAAAAAAAGTCTGTAGTCTAAATGTCCTGAATTTTTACTTTTATTTATTTTTTAAAAGATTTTATTTTTTCATGAGAGACACACAGAAAGAGGCAGAGACACAGGGAGAGGGAGAAGCAAGCTCCATGCAGGGAGCCCGATGTGGGACTCGATGTCAGGACTCCAGGATCACACCCTGGGCCGAAGGCAGGCGCTTAACCGCTGAGTCACCCAGGTGTCCATGTCCTGAATTTTTAAATTGGGCCTGTTTTCAGGCTGGCTGCCACAGTAGAAAAGGTGATGTATCTGTTTTTTTTTTATTTTTTTCCACCTGAGGCTCCTAAAATCTGCTTCCCCACAATATGCTCTGCATCTAGGTTTCAGGATTGAAGCAGGGGAAGAGAAAGAGGTGAAAAACAGGAAAAGCCCCCTTGAATGGTGCAGATTTAATTTGATACTAGTTTCCTCTAGGCTTGCCAATGCAAAAAATATTATCCTTTTTAATTCAAACTTACTTATGGGATCCTTAGAGCCCTTCCAGAAATCTCCCCAGCAGTTGGTTTAGCCAGGGCTCTGCATTCCGTGGATGAATGCCATTTATTTAAGCAACTCTATAAAGATACTTTATTTTGGAGTCACCTCATTCCTCTTGAACAAAAGCCTACATTGTTGTTTATGTGTTTGTTTTTCTCCCCTGGGGTAAACACAGGATCCTCCTTGGCCAGGAATAGCTCTTGGCTTACACATTATTCCCTAAGCTACTATGTCTCATTTTTCTACCATCAAAGCTATTATCCAACCTCAAGCTTCTGCTTTGGGGTTTTCTCAGGTGTGGTTAGAAAACTACCTTCTTCGCAGACCACAAATTACTGGAGACATAGGTGGAGCTCTTCATCTAATCTTCTTGAAGCCCCTCTAGGCTTAGGTGATGAGAAAATATCCTCTTCCAATAGGGGAAGAAGTCAGTAGCATCCTAGTAACTCTTTCCAAAGAAATCCCCCCCTACCCCCCCCCCCCACAAATTTGGTCACTTCTAAGACAACTCTTTAATATACTTGAAGGTGAGGGGCTGAAGATTATAAAACATATTTTAAATCATCCCTCCTTTGCAAGCCACGTTGAGAATTCTACTTTTGCTTGGGAGTATGAAAGTATTTGGCAAAAACGGTCTCGAGTCTTTTAGAAACTAACATTGAATTCTAATTTAATATCCAGTTGCAGACTTACCTAAACCAAAAGTCTGAAATTAAACCTAAAAAATAAAATTAACATTAATATGAAGTATAATATGGTATATATACACACTAACAAGACATAATATATACCATTCACTACTACAGTCTCTAGGTCACATGACCAGTGTCCTAATCTTCCTAAATTCAAATCTTTACTTTCTATATCTCTACTTAGTGCTCTAGAAATGCTGATTTTCTTGAAATTGCCTGTACTTTCCATGCTATAGCTTCTTTCCACACCTCTGCATGTGTTCTTCTAAGTAAAATAAGTTAATGAGCTTTGATAAATGTATACTTTGTAGAACCATAACTCCAATCAATGTAGAGACATTTACTTCACTCCAGAAAATTCCCTTTCGCCCCTTAGCAATCAGTTTGCCACCCTACCTCTACCTTGAGCTACCACTATTTTGAATTCTATGATTATAGGTTACTTTGCCTGTTGTATAAATGAAAACATACTGCAAGGTTTGGCCAACTATAGGTCAAATTCAGCTTGACACCTATTTCTGAAAAGAAATTTTCATTAGAATACTAATGAATACAAATTAATTCTAATTTCATTAAAGTTAGCCATGCCCAGGTACTTCATGGATTTCACAGGGCATGGATTTCACATGACAATGGCAGAGCTGAGTAGTTATAACAGATCATATGGCTCAGAACCTAAAATGCAATCTTTTTTTTTTTTTTTTTAAGATTTTATTTGTTTATTCATGAGAGACACAAGGGAGAGAGAGGCTGAGACACAGGCAGAGGGAGAAGCATGTTCCATGCAGGGAGCCCAAAGTGGGACTCAACCCCAGGACTCCAAGATCACCCCCTGGGCCGAAGGCAGGCACTCAACCACTGAGCCACCCAGGGATCCCCTAAAATACAATCTTACAGAAAATTTTTGCTGACCCTCATCATACTATTTATACTCTTTGTATCTGGCTTCTGTCCCTAAGGAAGTTTTAGAGATTCACCCATTTTGCTGCATTCCTCTATTTTTTTTTCAGTTCCATCCTTTATTATTGCTGAGTAGTATCCCAAACTATGAATATCACACAATTTGTTCATAACTTCTGTTGATTAAAATTTATGTCATTTTAAGTTTGGGCTGGTAAAAATAATATATACAAAATAATGCATATGTTCTAAATAATCTTAGTAGAATACTATAAAATAAATAGAATGGTGTTTTTTAAGAAAAGACATGTTTAATTTTAACAAAGCCCAATTCATTGTTGTTTAAATGCTTAGTATTTTCTGTGGCCTAAGAAATCTGCCTACTCCAAGGCTACAAAGAATTTCCACTATGTTTTTTGTAAAAATATTATATTTTTAAAATTTGCATTTATGCCTATAATTAATAGCAAATATATTCTATATAAAACACTCCGTCAAAGTTTATTTTTTTTCATGCAAACATCCAGTTGTCTCCACATTATTGTCAAAAATGATCATTTCTTCCAAAGGACTACCTTGGTATCTTTGTTGAAAGTCAATTAATAATATATGTGTGGGTCTGTTTCTGGAATCTCTCTTATATTCCATCAGTCTGTGTCTTTCCATAGAGTACTTCTGGAAGTAAGGCTGGAAAAGAGCGCCATTTTTCCCTTCTTTCTAAAACTTCTTTTGGCTATTGGTCCTTGACATTCCATGTAAATTTTAAATTATCATTTACGTTTCCAACCAATGGACAAAAAGTTTCTGCTGGAATTTTTGTTGTTAGAACTTTGACTCTTCAGCTAAATTTAGAGAGAGCGAACATCTTATTTATTGAATTTTCCAACCCACAGTTTTGATATATCTCTTCATTTATTTACATTGTGTTTCATTTCTTTGTGCACTGCTTAGTAATTTTTAGTTTACAGTTCTTGCACTCATTTTTGTTTAATTTACATATTTTATGTCTTTTTCTTATACTGGAAATGCCTCTACATTTTTATTTGATTTTCCATTTCTCAGTTGTAGTAAAAACACCTCTTAAAATATATTGGTCTTCTACCAGTGGGTCTGCTGAATTGACATAATTATAGTAGTATTTGGTGGACATCTTGTGATTTTCTGCATAGATAATATTATCTTTAGAGAGTTTTAATTCCTCCATTCCAATCTTTATGTCTCTTTTTTCTCTTGCTTTAGTGCAGTGGCTAGGACATTAAATACAATAAGGAATGGAAGTGGTGATAGCAGACATACTTGTGTTCAATTAATCTTGATAGAAAATGTTTAATATTTTACTATTTAATATTATGTTAGCTTAAGATGTTTTGTATATGTCTTTAGCAAACTAAAATTTTTTTATGGTTCTAATATATGTTTATATCATAGACATTGAATTTTGTCACATGTACATGGGTTTTATCCTTTATGCTGTTAATATAGTTAACTACAGTGTTTGAATTTTGACTATTGAACCAACCTTGCATTCATGGAAATGACTCAAATAAGTCATATCATTTTTATGTTTTGCTAATTTAATTTTCTGATATTTTCTTAAGGATTTTTGTTTCCATGTTCATGAGCAATACTTTCTTTAATTTTCTTGTAATGTCTTCATTAGCATTGGTCTCAGGAATATGTTGGTCTAATTAGATGAGTTGGGAAGAATTCCCTACTTCTCTATTTCCTGAAATAGTTTAGTAATATTGGTGTATGCCTTTCTTAAATGTTTCATAAAATTGACTAGCAAAATCAGCTAAACTGAAGTTTTCTACATTGAAAAAAAGTTATTTAATAAAACTTTAATTTCTTAATCAATTTTATTAAATTTTCATCAAGTTTTATTTTATAAATGTTCTCTATTATTTATATGATTTCCATATTATGTATTTCTGATTCTATTATTATTTATTTACTTATTTTGCACTGGATTTACTAAGTTTTCTAGCTCCCAAAGTGAATATGTAGATATTTTATTTTTAGTTTCCACTATTTTCCAAGAAAGGTGTTAATAGTTACAAATTTCCTCTAGGTACTGAATCAGTTGCATCCCACAAATTTTGACTTTTTTGTTTTACTATTAAGTGTGAAGTGATTTTATATGCTAATATAGCTGATGATTTCTGCTTTGATATACAGATTACTTAGAAGTATATTTTCTTTCCAAATATTTGAGATTTTTTTAAACTAATTTTAATCTCTAATTCTATTGTCATTAAATATACATTGTGAGATTTCAATGCTTTGGAACTTATTCAGAGTGATCTTATTCTCTGGCATATGTTTTATCTTGGTGAATACTCCCTTTATACTTAAAACATGCATATAATGCCATTGTTAGTAGTGTTTGTTGAATGTAAATTGGGTCAAGTTGATTGATGATATTGTTCAGATCTTCTATAACAATACTAATTTTGTATTTACTGTTCAGTTAACTGAAAGAGGGCAAATTGATTCTCCAGTTATCTTTGTCAATTTTTCTTTTTATCCCCTTAGTTCTTTCAGGTTTTGCTTCATGTATTTTGTAGCTCTGTTATTGTGTTCATAAACATTTAGAATTGTTTTGTCTTCCTGATATAATCGCCACTTTTATCATGACCCTTAAAAGCTGTTTAAAGCCATAGGTTTTAATTCAGGCTGATATTGCCTTTGGTCACATAGCTCTCTCAAAAATTTCAGTGGCTTACTATCTGTCTGATTCTTAAAATCCCTATACCAGTAGACACATTTACAATTCTTTTTAAAATATGCCTATGTCTCTCTCAGCTTAAGTCATTACTTTATTTAGGCTTTCATAGATAATTCTTATTCTCTTTTACTGAGCTGTTTTGCCTAATTCAGAGAATTTTTCTGGGGTCCACATTAATCTATTAAAAAGACTTAACAAAAAGTAGATGGTCTCCCCATGATTTTTTTTTTGCTCTGAGGCTGTCTTAATCTCAATACTAAATAGATTTTGTGGTTTATATAAATTATCATTATTTTCTTTTAAATGTTAAGGAAAAAAGTTTTGTTTTCCAATCTGTAAGTCTCAAAAGTTCTCTATTCTGATTTTCATCCTTTCTTTAAAAAAAAAATCAATCCTTATATGAACTCATGTCTTTCTCATAGAGCATTATTAAATGCAGCTGATAAATAACAACCAACTCACACTAGGAAGATTCTTTTTTAAAAAAGATGTTCATGTAAAGCCTCAATTTTATTATGTCGTTATATATCATCCAAGTTATCCATTGTGTATTTTATGAAATACTGCTGAAAATACAGGTCATTCTTTCTCTAGATTTGTTTCTTCTCTAGCCAACAATAAAAGAAGTGATACACACTTTTGGCTTTTGGTTTAGAAAACCTCTCACTTCCAGTATCTGTTTCACTATTCATCAAGTGAACTAACAAACAACCTCAACTTGCTCAGTGACTTGCTACATTAAATACTTATTTCTTGTTCATGTTGTGTAAGAGTTGCTGATTAGCTGAAACTCTATGCCAGCTATGGTTCCATTTCATGTATTCTTCATTTGATCAAAGTTGAAGAAGTAATCCCAAAATGACATATACTCATTTCAATATCTTGTATTCTTCATGCTTGTTAAGAACTGTTTATAAAATCTCCTGACTTCTAGAGTTCCATGTTAAAGTTGGACAGAAGAAGATTTTGCTTGATATCTGCAAGAGAGAAGTGAAACAGTGGGCATTACTCTCTGAAGAATATAAAAATACTATACCACTATGGTAAATGGGGCAGTGTTAGGTGCACTCTAGTTTATTCTTGCTCTTTTTTGCTCTAAATTTAATGTCCTTCCTAAGTGCTATCCTATTGACCAATAGAGACCTCAAGCTCACCAGTAAATATTTGGTTGTAAATGCACATGGCAAATGACCTCCCCACAGTCTTTCCCTTCCATGGTTAAATGTGCTTGACTTCTCAAATTGATTAGTGACTTCTCTGATTCTCAAAAATCTTTGTCTAGTCCTTCAATTTTTAAATCTTTTTCTACATTTGTATAATTTCAAATTCTTAAAAGAAATCCCTTATTCTTTTTTTAAATTTTATTTATTTATTCATGAGACACACACAGAGAGAGAGAGAGAGAGAGAGAGAGAGAGAGAGGCAGAGACACAGGCAGAGGGATAAGCAGGCTCAATGCAGGGAGCCTGACATAGGACTCGATCCCAAGTCTCCAGGATCAGGCCCTGGGCTGAAGGCAGTGTTAAACCGCTGAGCCACCCGGGCTGCCCTAAATGCCTTATTCTATAAAACTGCCCCTCATTGCCTTTGAATCCTAATACACCTGTAGTCTGACAGACAAAAAAGATCACATTTAAAGTAACTGCTTGGATGTGGCATGGATCACATTCTATTTGCATAGGCCAAAACATGACCAAGATGAACATCATTGAGATGAGAAGAATCCATGCATGTGGGTATGAGTATATGAATATTTGCCAAAATAATATAATCTACTACTCTTACCATTCCCTGAGGCAATCACTAGGTTATATGTTTGGATTAAGCATTGAAATCCTTCAGCAAGTTTTGGGGATAGACACAATTCCAGTCAATTCAGGGATTGCTATAAGGAAACAAGGATAATCTATACGGAGCAGTAACTCACATGTGTCCACTATGATTAATTAATAGCAAATGCAATAGTTGTTCATTTTGTTAAGTTTCAACTGTCCTAAGATAATCTTTTCATATCTTTTTTTGTAAACCAGAATGAAAGATCTCCCTTAAGTGACATCAGCAATATGGCTGAATAAAACATCGCTCATCATATCACTCCCCACAACATCAATAATTTGGCATCCATCCACAGACAAAATTACCTTTATAGGAGCTGTGGAACTCAACACCATATATCAAGATCCAGAGAGAATCTTTCCCACCTCCATATTGAGTAATAGGCATACCCACTTTGGTCCCAGCTGTGGACGATGCAGAGACCTATAAATGACGTCCAGGAGTCCTTTGCCAACTTTCTTTTAGGCAATCTCCCATGGATGAAAGAGCCTTTGTGGGAAGTACAGCTATTCAGTGGAGAAGCTCCAGAACAGTTGGAACAACAACAAGAATTCTAGGTTTGTATACATTAAAGATGGCAAGAGGAACAGTTTGACTTTATCTGCAACACTCCACATCCAAAGTAGCACAGTTCAGTGCAAAGAAAGACCTCAGCCCATGATTTCTTCTTGAGGAGAAACAAAAGCTGTAAGTGAGTACCTGGAATCCCTAGCTGTGCAGGACACTGCCAAAAAGGCCCATTTCTCTCTTGCCTAATGCAGAGCACTGAGTCATGAACTATATCACTGGGGGACAGAAAGAAACTGGCAGAGTAGTAGATAGGACCCTTAGAGGCCATTAACAGGGCATAGATCCTGCTACCTCACAACAAAGACTCTATCAAGAAGCATAGTTACAATAGCTGGGGACATCACATACAGATTTCCGCAAATGACAAATGGGAAGCCCTAGTTATCTGCTACCTATCCAACATACACCCCATACCATATGACCAGATCCCTGATTCATGCTCTCAATAGCAGTAACAGCAAGCTTTGACAGGCAGCTAATGAGCACATGAAGAAAGTCAACCCAAATCTATGGGTCAGAGAGAGATGACAAACTTGAGTTTTACCTCTGCTCTTGTGAAATCAAAAGAGAGGCTGTCAGCAGGTAAACTGCAGGACTAACAAAGGCATATAAACTTAAGAATTTTGCCACAAGGTGGAGCAAGGAACATGGGGGCACCATATAAATAGGTCTGAGAAAGCTGTCAAGTGCCTAGCACAGTTGATGGAAATTATTTCTCTCCTAAAGTCAGTCAGCTAATAGTAGAAGACACGACTACTATTTTAAATGTAAAGACAAAAGTGCAAGACTTCGAGGAATATAAGAAATCAAGGAAACATGACACTACCAAAGTTTCACAGTAATCTTCCAGGAACCACACCAAAACCATGAAGGTCTGCGGTTAATCTGATAAAGAATTCAAAATACAAGGATTTTAAAAATCTGAAGCTCAATGGGCTACAAGAAAACACAGAAAGGCAATTCAGTACAATCAGGAAAATAATACATGAGAAAAATGAGAAGTTTAACAAATATATAAAAATCACAAAAAAGAAGCGAACAAATTCTGGAGCTAAATAATACAATGAATAAAATTTAAAAATGCAGTAAAGCATCAACAGCTGTGTGGACCAAGTAGAAGAAAGAATCTATGATTTAGAAGATAGGGCCTTCAAAATTATGTAGTTCAAGGAGAACAACAAAACAATGGAAAAGAGTGTAGATATTCTATGTGGGATTCTGCATAGATTTGAGATTCCATTAAAAGAAATAATCTTCTAATTACTGAAGTCCTGTAGAAGAGAAGAAGGGGGAAGCAAGTTTATTTAAAGAAATAATGATTGAGAATTTCCAAAATTGGGGAGACATTTGGATATACACATTCATTAAGTTCATATTCCACCAAACTCAACTTAAAGAGATTTTCTTCAAGACAAATTATAATAAAATTATTAAACAGCAAAGATTTTTAAAAGTATCTTAAAGGTGGTGAGAAAAAAAGAGGCTTATAACTAACAAGGCTATCAGCAGATTTCTTAGAAACCTTACAGGCCAGGAGAGAACGTAATGATATATTTAAAGAGCTTTAAAAAAAATCAACCAACCAATAATACTCTATCCAGCAAAGCTTTCTCCTTCAGCAGCCCAGGTGGCTTAGCAGCTTAGCACCACTAACCCAGGGCATGATTCTGGAGACCCGGGATTGAGTCCCACGTTGGGTTCCCTGCATGAAGCCTGCTTCTCCCTCCGCCTATGTTTCTGCCTTTCTCTGTGTGTGTGTCTCTCATGAATAAATAAATTAAATCTTTTAAAAAAATGGAGAGAAAAAGACTTCCAGATGAATAAAAACTAATGAAGGTCATCACCACTAGACTTTCTTTATAAGAAATATTGAAAGGAATTCTTCAAAGCTAAAATTAAACGATGCTAATAAGTAATATCAAAAAATGAAAATACATAACTGCTAAAAGCAAGTACATAGTCAAATTCAGAATACATTAATACTGTAATATGATGGTGTATTAAACACATAACTCTAGTGTAAAGGCTAAAGGAGCAAAATCCTTTATAAGAACAAAAGTCTCTTATTAACAATATCTATAGATACAATAATTTGTTAATGAATACCTAATATAAAAATAAGCAAATTGTGAATCAAAAACATAAAAATGAGAGGGTGAGTAAAAGGGTAAACTTCTAGTATGTGATCAGAATTAAATTGTTATCAATGTAAGATAGACTTCCATATTTAAACATGTTTTATTTAAGCCTCATGGGAATAACAAAGCAAACATCTATGGCAGATACACAAAGATAAAAGAAGAGAATCAAAGCATATCATCATGGAAAACCAATTCACAAAGGAAGGAAGCAAGAGAAAATGAAAAGAACAAATGAAGAAACAAGATTATAAAATAGCCATAAAATAATAAATGAGATGACTTAGTAACTCCTTACTAACAAAAATTACTCAAAATGCAAGTGGATTAAATTATCCAATCAAAAGGCTTATAATGGCTGGATGGAAAAAAAAAAAAGACCCACTATAAGCTGCCTACATGAGATTCACTTCACCTTCAAATACACATAGGCTCAAAGTGAAGGGATGGAAAAAGTTATTTCATTCGAGTGGAAGCCAAAAGAGAGCAGATATAGCTATACTTACATCAGACAAAATAGACCTTAAGCCAAACGCTGTATTAATACACAATGAAGGTTATTATATAATGATAAAGGGTTATTCACCAAAAGTATATAACAATTATAAATATATATACACCAGACATCAGAGGACCTAAATGTATTAAACAAATACTAACAGATCTGAAAGAAGTACACAACAATACAATACTAGTAGGGGACTCCAATATCCTTCATTCAATAATGGCTAGATTATTCAGACAGAAAATCAATAAAGAAATATTGGACTTGAACTATACTTACACAAAATGGATCTAGCAGACACACAGAACATTCCAACAAAGAGCAGCAAAATACAGTCTTCCAAGGACACATGGAACATCTTCCAGGATAGGTCATATGATAGGTCGCAAAACAAATTTTAGCCAATTCAAGAAGACTGAAATCATACCAAGTATCTTTACTGATCACAATGTTATGAAACTAGAAATCAATAATATAAGGAAAAGTGGAAAATTTATAAATATGCGGAAAGCAAATAACACTCCTGAACAACCAATGGGTCAAAATTCATTTATAATAACACGAAAAACAATAAAATACTTAGAAATAAATTTAATCAAGGAGAGGAATATCTGTACACTGAAAAATATAAGGCGATGAAAAAAATTGAAGAAGACACAAATAAATGGAAATATATCCTGAGTTCAAGTACTGGAAACATTATATTGTTAAAATATCCATCCAATCCAAAGACACCTATATATTCAATGCGATCTCTATTAAAATTTCAATGTCATTTTCCACAGACATAGAAAAACAATCTTAAATTTGTATGAAACCTCAAATAGCTAAAGCAGTTCTGACAAAGAAGAACAAAGCTGGAGGCATCACATTTCCTAATCAGACTATTTTATAGAGCAATAGTAATCAGAACAGTATGATATGGGCATAAAAATAGATACATAGACTAATGGAACAGAACTGACAACCCAGAAATCAATTCTCCCCTATAAGGTCACATCATATTTCACAAAAAAGCCAAGAATACTGAGTGGAGAAAGGATAGTCTCTTCAATAAATAGTGCTGGGAAAACTGAATAATCACACATAAAATATTAAATTGGACCCCTATTTTATCCTATATACAAACATTTACTCAAGGTGGATGAAAGACTTAAACATAAAACCTGAAACTGTGTAACTCCTAGAGAAAAATATAAGTAAGAACATTTTCATATTGGTCTTGGCAACAATATTTTGGATATGACACCAAAATCACAAGCAACAAAAACAAAAGGAAATAAATGGGACTATATCAAAAATTTCTACACAGCAAGAGGAACACTCAACAAAATAAAAACGCAACCTTTGGAATGGGGACAATATTTGCAAACCAAATACTTGATAAGAAGTTAATATCCAGAATATATATAGAACTCATACAACTTGATAGCAAATAAATAAAAAACAATCTGATTAAAACATGAGAAGAACGGAATAGACATTTTCCTACAACAGACTTCTTAAAAATGGTCAGAGGTACATGAAAAGATGTTCAACATTACTAATCATGAGGGAAATGAAAACCACAACCACAATGAGATATCACCTCACATTTATCACAATGGCTATCATCAAAAAGACAGGTGATAAGAAGTGTTAGGAACCTTTGTACATTGTTTGTAGGAGTGTAAATTGGTGTAGCCATTATAAAACAGTATGGAGATTCCTCAAAAATTTAGGACTAGAACTACCCTATGACCCAGCAATCCTACTTCTGGATATTTGCCCAAAATATTTGAAATCAGGTCTTGAAAAGATTTTTGCAGTTCCATGTTCATTGCAGCATTATTCACAATAGTCAAGACATAGAAACAACCTAAGTGTCTGTCTACAGATGAATTGGTAAAGATGTGTGTGCATACATATGTGTATATTTATGTATAATAAACATACATATGCATATACACAATGAAATATTATTCAGTCACAAGAAAAAAAGAAATCCAGCCATTTGCAACAACATGGATGGACCTTGAAGGCATTATGCTAACTGAAATAATTCAGAGAATGATAAATGCTACACAATACCACTTATATTTGAAATTTTAAAAAAATCAAACTCAGAATAGTGGTTGCCAGGGGCTGAGTGTTAGGGGAAATGACATGGTGGTCAAAGGGTACAGACTTTCAGTTTTAAGATGAATATGTTCTGGGGATCTGATGCATAGTCGTGATAGTTAATAATACTGTATTATATAATTGAAAGTTGCTGCTAGCGTAGATTTTTAATGGTCACACCAGAAAAAAAGAGATTGTTATTACATGAGGTGAGGAAGGTATGAACTAACCCTACTGTGGTAATTGTTTCTCAATATATGAGTATCAAGTTATCACCTTGTTCACTTTAAACTTACACTATATGCCAAATATATCTCAATAAAGCTGAAAAAATTAAAAATTTAAAAAATTCCAAGCATACTCTTAAGGATACTTATTTGAACTAAATACACAAAGTGTTGAAACTCTACTCTCAAAAAAAAAAACCTCTATTCTCAATCAAAATTTGGTATATCATGTAAACAACTTTATCATCAAATACTAGTTTTCTTGGAGGGTTTGTTTGGCCCCTAAACTAGCACTTTCATGTTAGTGAATGTTACTCATAGTCCACAGGGCACCCCTGTCTCTCTGTAAACTTTACATGTGCTTAACCAAGAATTTAAAAGCAATAGTTTAACAGGAAAGTGCTACTTCTCCCTAATAGTGTTCCCAGGTCTTTGTCTACTGTAGTTAAAAATCATACTTCTGAAGCAAGGATCTTGAGGGAACTTTTTACCTGATTATAGTCAGTAATACACAAAACCTGCCAAACATCCTTAGGAACAGACCAAACAACCTAATTCAGGTGGCCGAGAAGCTACCTCTTCAGAGTTGTCCCCTTCTGTGCCATTTTAATTACTTTCTGAGTTTCACAGAAAGCTGACATTTTCAATGAAGACATCGCCACCAAGGCAGAGCCAACCCATGGCTGTATATAGCCTCCATTTCAGGCTTCTACAAATATTTTTAGCTGGATCAAGTCCATAGTGCTACATATGCTCTATTTACATTCATTCCCATGGAAACAGATACCATATCACAAACACGGAATTATAAATTCACCGCTTGATGACAGGAAAAAATAAGAAAATAAAAATATTCTTTGGCTGGAACAACAAGAGCTCTTAGTTGAGCAAAAACAACAAACCTAGTGGTAGGAGCAAGGAAAACATTGGAAACAACAAAAGTTATCTTTTCTTTCAAAAAATTAAGTTTTCCCAAGAAGAAAAAATATAGTTTTGAAGCTGAAATTGATCTATTAGACACAAATTTAATGAGAAAATAATAATTCCAAGTGATGTCAGCTAACAACATAACATGGAAACTCTTTCATCTGGCCTTTTAGGCTTATCTAGGATTTGATTCCAAACCTACATGGTAACATCAAACTTTAGGATGTTTTCTTTGTCTTTTTGTATATTTTTTATTGGAGTTTGATTTGCCATCATATAGTATAACACCCCGTGCTCATCCCGTCAAGTGTTCCCTCAGTGCCTGTCACTCAGTCCCCCCGTCCCCCCCAGCCACCTCCCCTTCCACTACCCCTTGTTCGTTTCTCAGAGTTAGAAGTCTCTCATGGTTTGTCACCCTCTCTAATATTTCCCACTCCTTTTCTCTCTTTTCCCCTATAATCTCTTTCACTATTTTTTATATTCCCCATATGAGTGAAACCATATAATGTTTGCCCTTCTCTGATTGACTTATTTCACTCAGCATAATACTCTCCAGGTCCATCCATGTCAAAGCAAACGGTGGGTATTTGTCGTTTCTAATGGCTGAGGAATATTCCATTGTATACATAGACCACAGCTTCTTTATCCATTCATCTTTCGATGGACACCGAGGCTCCTTCCACAGTTTGGCTATTGTGGACATTGCTGCTAGAAACATCGGGGTGCAGGTGTCCTGCCATTTTACTGCATCTGTATCTTTGGGGTAAATCCCCAGCAGTGCAATTGCTGGGTCGTAGGGCAGGTCTATTTTTAACTCTTAGAGGAACCTCCACACAGTTTTCCAGAGTGGCTGCACCAGGTCACATTCCCACCAACAGTGCAGGAGGGTTCCCCTTTCTCCACATCCTCTCCAACATTTGTTGTTTCCTGTCTTGTTAATTTTCACCATTCTCACTGCTGTGAGATGGTATCTCATTGTGTGTGTGTGTTTTAAGATTTTATCTATTCACGAGAGACAGAGAGAGAGAGAGAGAGAGAGAGAGAAGGGCAGAGAGGCAGAGACACAGGCAGAGGGAGAAGCAGGCCCCATGCAGGGAGCCCGACGTGGGACTTGATTCCGGGTCTCCAGGATCAGGCCCTGGGCTGAAGGCAGGTGCTAAACCACTGAGCCACCCGGGCTGCCCATTGTGGTTTGGATTTGTATTTCCCTCATGGCAAGTGATGCAGAGCATTTTCTCATGTGCTTGTGGCCATGTATATGTCTTCTTTGGTGAAATTTCTGTTCATGTCTTCTGCCCATTTCATGATTGGATTGTTTGCTTCTTTGCTGTTGAGTTTAATAAGTTCTTTATAGATCTTGGATACCAGCCCTTTTTCTGATAGGTCATTTGCAAATATCTTCTCCCATTCTGTAGGTTGTCTTTTAGTTTTGTTGACTGTTTCTTTTGCTGTGCAGAAGTTTTTTATCTTGATTAAATCCCAATAGTTCATTTTTGCTTTTGTTTCCCTTGCCTTCATAGATGTATCTAGCAAGAAATTGCTGTGGACATTTTCTATCCACTTTCTATGCAATTTAAATCAAACTGAGCTGTTTAGTTGTGCACAGTGTTTGTACATTTCTGCCAAATGTATTTTGCTCCTGTTTTTCCCCTCTCAATAATTTAACCCATCACCTCCATAATTTAAGTCCTACCTATCCTTCAAGTCACACCTCAAGTGGCTTTCATTTAGAAGCCTACCTTCATTGCCTTAGCCATACAAAAGTTCCTTCCTATGTGGTTCCTTATTTCTAACCCTCTCATAGGCCCAAGACTCTACTTTGAATTGCCTTTCTCTCTTAGGGCTTTTTTTTCCCCCTTCATCATCAGACTGTAAGCAAATATACAGACTTTGAAAGACGCACACCATTAATGTTTACGAAATGTTACTGAAAGTAGCAAGCAATGGAGAGGTTAAGTTTTTTGTCTCTATAAAAAGTGAATCTAAACGTATCACATCCATGTAGAATTTAAACTGAGAGGACACGGTACTTGTAAATCTCAGTGTTGCAGTGAAGTGAATGAGCAAATAACTCATTGGGAACACTCATATTTCATTCAGAATTGTTCCATAAGCCATGGTGAGAAGGGTTGATGCTCCAGCATCTTCCTTTTATAGATAAGAAAATGTACGTGCAGAGACGCTGTATGGTTTACCCAAGTCACAGTGGAATCAGAGCTAATGCTAGGATTAGAGCTGACAGCTTTCAGGTCAACAGCCTCATTCACTCAGCTGTATCTCTTAAAAAGCATTTCTTAGCTTCTAATGGAGTGGTTCTGAACTCGACCATGATACTGAGTAGTTTTGTTTTTCATTTGAGTAGTTCACATACCTCAATGTCCCCAATGAAAATGAGTCTGATAATTTGTAGCATTAAAATTATTTTAAATAGCACAAGTCCCACATTCCTCATGTATCAGAATAATTCAGATTAAGAATTGTAAGTCAATTAAAAGGGCACTCTGAACCTTTTCCAATGAAGTGATAAAAAATACTTCCCAGAACAGTGGCAGTCACAGAATGCACATATTATAACTAAATATTGATATATAATAATTGAGCTAAAGTAAACTGCAATGAAAGTAGCAGATAAACAATTCAAGGAAACAGCAACACAATTTAATTGTATTATGATTGCTTTGTAATAATTAAACATCAAAGTCAACGTGTATAAAAGGATACTTCTGAAGCAGCCGCACAAATTGCCTCAAAGCCAACTTTGTTTGAAGATAAGCTGTAAAGTCTAATAAAAAGAAAAATTAAAAGGCCCCCTGTGTAAAAAGGTTTGGAAATTGAATGGAAGTTTAAATAGCTATTGAACTGTATAAACTGTGGGGGGGATTTTTCCATAAACTTCAAAGAATTTTCAAACAATTCAATATTATATCCTTTTCCACCTAATTCCCCAAATTATTAATAAAAATTTCTAATAGACTACAGTATCTAAAAGAATCAGGGAAAATTAAATCCTGAAAGTTACAAGAACAAAGAAAGGGCATGCAGGTCCTCATTAGTGAGAAAACGTATCATAGTTTCTCTTCTGTGATGGGAAATAATGTCTGCACAGCCACCCATCCAAGTAGCAGTTTCCAAGGCCCATGTCTTTTAAAATGGACAGATCACAAATAATGTGACCCAATTTTCTGCCCTGTTTTTACAAACCAGCAAAATTTTGAAAGTTCTAGAAAACCCTAATGTTACTCTGTAAAATTGCAAGTGTCAAGTGTTTTTATGGCAACACAAAGAGTTCTCTATTGAGACAAATACTGGGCAATTTTTTTCCTAAAATCTATTTAGCCAATTCTAGTGCTGGGAGGTAAAACAATTAAAATTGAAAGAAAACTTAATATGTTATAGGTATCATTTGAATACTAGCTACTTGAAAATAATGCCTGTGGTGGTGTACTTTTGTTATTATTATCTTTCTACATTTTTTCTACAACTGGTGACATAAATGCACCTTTTCTTCCCATCTAAAAATTATCCCCAAAGAAAACAAGGTTTCCTTCTTAGGATAAATCTATAAATCATGTCATAATAAATCAGGACTGAGATACACAAAGTCACCTTCAGAATTCTGAATGCCTTCCAACTCAGGAAGTCTTATTAACATATCCAAACACAGTCTGCCTGAGACAGAAGCAGAGTTGGTCAGCTCTGTAATCATAGATAAGCCAATAAGCAAAGCGGTACCTTCAAGGACTACTCAGACCAGCATGTTTCCATAGCTGAGGAGGTCTCTAATTTGCTGCACTTTGGCTCAGGGTGTGGTCCTGGGGTCCTGGGATCGAGTTCTGCATCGGGCTCCCCAGAGAGAGCCTGCTTCACCATCTGCTGCCTAAGTCTGCCTCTCTCTGTGTCTCTCACGAATAAATAAATAAAATCTTAAAAAAAAAAAAAGAAAGAAAATGAAAGAATGAACAGGGCCATTGGAAAAGAAAGTATCTAAAACCTACTGAGATACAAGGTGAAGTTTGAAACAATAAATTCCTAAGACTTTTTTTCTACTTTACTCTCAACCTTTCTTGTGCATCCACTGGTCACTATGGAAGAAAGAAGAATTGAGGGGAGGCTGGGAAAATTTTGGTAATTTATTAAATGAAACTTTGCTTGACCTCTATAGGGTGTCATAAAAATGTGGCTAAATTAGCAACAGCAGCAGCATCTTTATCATCATCAAAATTTCCTCCACCCAACTGATCTCTGCTTTAATTTACATTAATTCAAAATACTACGAGCCATAGCTGTATAATGAATAAGGATAATGCCTGTATATCTTAACTGATTAAGTGAAATAAAGAGAATGAATCTCGAAGTATACCACAAATAGAGGTACCCATCAAATATTGTCTTTTTTTCCCCCGTATCACAAGGAATCAAGTACCATATGTGCAAGAGTTGTGATCATAATCCTTATGATAGAAAAGCTCTTTTTATTTGCTATTTATTAAATGTTAAATACCTGAATATATTTTTACTCTATATGCATTATAAACTAATAATATCCAAATCATAGCTTAAAAGTTTATCACATAATTTTTAAATCTATCCAATATTGAGGAAAGAAAAATCAAACAGGGGCATATAAACATAGTAAAAAATAGTTGCCTCACATATTCCTCAGTGTCAGTTTCTTTCATTGTTTATATGCATGTCCTCTCTAAGCTTTTAATCTCTACCTTTTGTAGAATTAGACATTTTCTTAGTTTGATCAAGAAATAACCTATGTGAGATCAGCATGTAACTAATATTTTCTCACGTTCAACCACTTTGGGTTCAAAATAAGTAACACAAGCTGTAATAACTCAAATTTTAGTTGTACATTGCTACCTCACGTCTAGTCCTAGATTATTATTTTTTTTTTAGTCCTAGATTTCTAGTCTCACCCCAAGGTCATCATCCTTAGGGTATCTCAGTGGTGTTAACTGACACTTGATTTTCCCTCAGTTTATCATTCATTCCACACATAGGTTTGAGCACCTTGTATGTACTAGACAAATCCCTTCATTAACCTCTACGCCTAAAAGATGATGATACCTATAAGCTCCTTCCACTGATCTATTCTAAAACAATCTTTATTATCTACTTGGTCTCCCACTTCGCAGAAGTTCCAAAGAAGGAGGTGACAAAAGTGGAACTGAATGCACTTTCATCCTTACAGGGCTGAGGCTATCCTCCTCTGTGATCTGAGGAAGATACTCATTTTTTAAAGCTCTGTGTCATCTCTCAATATCTGACCACTGAGTTGTGTCTCTACCTAAGAGAATCCCTTATAAAAATTAGACTTTTTTAGCTTCTACCTGCAATCTTTGTTTCAATAAGGCTCATACCCAGGCCCCTGAGTTTTAACAGAAAATACTCACCCTCCCTCAGTCTCTGTCTTCAGGGGCTTACCTTTTCCAGTTTCCTTTGTCCAATTCAAGCCAATATATCCAAATAAAAGCCTGGGAACCATTTTCCCTACTACTTTATTACCTGCTTCCAACTTTAAATTATAATTTTGTCTTAGAGACAGCTCTATTTGTAAAGTTAGAAGCAAAACTGATGCATATAAATAGTGAATAATATTTGACAGCATAAAAAAGTTACTTTCTACATATCCTAAGTTAATACAAATAATAAATATAATTATTCAGTTTTTAAAAACTGTGAATCTAATCTAAAATAACATGAGGCTGGCTTTTTGCAAATAGTCAAGAGCAATCTACAAGAATGAGGAAATGACATGGTGAGGTAGATCACAATGTTATTGGATGGGCATGCTTTGGCTAGATCTCAAGCAAGCCACACGAGTAGTTAAACTAAGGAATAAAGTGCATTTCTAATGAAAGGAGCATATAGTTCACATAGTTAAAATCTCTGCCATCCTTGCCACAGATCATTGGATCAGATTGGGCATCAGACTAAAAATCTATACAATCTATACATCTGTATAGATTACTCCCAAACTAACTCAAAAGCTAGCGGTATCTTACAGGTTGATATTGACCAGTGGAGTCAATGAAATTCAGCTTCTTGGGGAGTTTGAATGTATGAGTTATAGAGAGAGCTAGTAGATTTTAGAAAAGACTGAAAGACATAAGCCAAAACATATAAAGAAAAAAAGCAGAGAAGATTGATAATGATGCGAGAGTCATCTAGTCCCCATTCCAATGTAGAGGCAAGAGGAAGGGTGGGAGAGTGCAGGTGGCAGGAAAGTTGACAGTTAGTGCTCACTAAATGCCAGGCACTACTCTACGTGCTTAACAAGCAGTAATTCATCCATTCTTTAAAAACGGTGAGAAAGATACCATTTTTATCTGCATTTTACAGCAATTGTGGCACCTACCTGATATCTTAGAGCTGAAAAGGGGTTGAGGGGTTGAGGGGTTGGCTCTGAGACAGACATCCTGGGTTTGAATACTGGCTCTGTTGTTGTGAGAACCAAGTGAGTTAATATAATAATCACTATATAAATGTGTAGCAATTACAAAAATATAACTACATATGGAAAAATGTCAAGCCAGTTAGTTATTAGTCAGTGTTACCAGAGAAACAGAGCCAATAGGATATATAGATATATACATATAAGGGAAGATTTATTTAGGAACTGGCTGACGTGGTTAGGGAGGCTACGGAGTTCCACTATCTGCTACCTGGAGAACCAGGAAAGCTGGTAGTAAAATTCGTTCTGAGTCCTGAAAACTAGAGGAGCTTATGGAGTAGCTCCCAGTTACATGACTGAAGACCAGAGATCGTAAAAGACTGTTGGTGATAGGCTGAAGGCCCAAGAACCAGGAGCTCTAATGTCTGAGAGCATAAGATGAATACTCCAGCTTGAGAAGAGAGAGCAAGAACTCTTCCTTCCTGTACCTTTTTGTTCTATTCAGGCCCTCAGCGAATTAGAGGATGCCCATCACATTAGTGAGAGTGGGTCTTTATTCAATCTACTGATTCAGAATCTGGCATCTTTTAGAAACCTTCACAGACACATCCAGAAATAATATTTTACCAACTCTCTGGGCATCTTTTAGTCCAGTCTAGTCTACATATAAAATTATCTATGACAGACTCTATATGTATGCTTTTAAAAAATATATCTTGTTTATTTATTTATTTGACAGAGAAAGAGAGTATAAGCAGGGGGAGTGGCAGGCAGAGGGAGAAGGAGAAGCAGGCTCTTTACTGAGCAGGGAGCCCCACACAAGGCTCAATCCCAGGACTCTGGGATCATGACCTGAGTGGAGGGCAGATGCTTAACCCACTGAGCTACCCAGGCGCCCCCATATATATGCTCTTCATAGTTGTGTTGTAGAGTGAGAGGAGAAATTGACAGCTGCAATTTTGAGAAGACAAAATAACCACATGTATTAGATCTATGTATATTGTACAGGGTGATGCTTTGCACAACTCCAGGCATTGAGGGAGCTGTCCAAATAGGCCACCACGTAAATGATAAGTTCCCTACAAGGCACAACAGAGTAAATGGTGTCCCCTGCACTTATTCAACATGCCAATCCAGATCCTGAATGAAGACCCTGTTCTGTGGCCCAGGCAGACTGTGTAATCATATTCCCATGGGAATGGTTTATAGGGAAGAGTTCAGTCCTGCTTGCTTGCCAATGGAGCCTTACTACAAATCACTGTTACTGTAAGACTTAAAAAATATTTAGATAAAATGAGAACTAGCCTCTTCCTTGCAACCCCAAAGAGTCATATTAACTAACACATGTACGTTGAAATAAAAGTTTAAAAGGAAATCATCCTCATTCCTTGAGTTTGGACTTATTAACATCCGTTACAATTTTATGTAATTAATGTGGTTTGTGCATATATTTGAATGAACACATATGCTGTATAAATCTGATGGACATTTAAGTAGATTTAATTAATATCTGTCAACCAAGGTGTTAAGTAAAATGTAGTCATTTTGTAGTCCCCTGGCTTTTTTTTTTTTTTTTCCCCTGGCTTTTTAATGAGATGAAAAGGAGAAAGGCATTTGGCAGTCTCTGCCACCTAAAATCTTGGAGAATTTCCCTAAGCCAACAGGTCTGCTATCACCTTATTTTACATTAAACTATCAGTAAGAAAACCTTACAGAATTTAGTCCCCAAAATGTCTGCCTTCTTTCTGCTGGATGTGTGAAAGATTCTTCAGGGTAGAAAATTTCACTGTTTCATTACATGGCAAGTAATCAGTATTGTTAAAAAAAAAAAAAATTCTTTTTATTTCAAATGCCTTAGAAATTGTCAAAAACGTCATGCACAGTTCTGACAAATGAAAATACATCCAGGATATATATTATTTCAATTAAGACATATTCTGGAAATATTATCTTGAGGAGGGAAAAGAATTGAAAATATACTTTTTAAAAAAATCAGCATATTAATTAATCATCGCCCTTCTATCTTATCACTAATAATTATTAGAAGTACTTGAAAATTGAAATTTGGAATCTTATAGTTTATATTTAAAATTTCTCAAGTGAGATATTGATAAATTATACTTATGAAATAAATAGTCATTCATAACGTTTTAGTACAGAGATACAGAAAAATGCTTGAGAAAAAGATCTATTTTATATGTTTTAAAGACAATAAGTAGAGGAAATGTATACAAAATTAAGATTAAGATAATTTTTAAGTAGAGTCTTTGCAAATACCAAAAAAATAAAAGGTTGGATTTAAAAACAGAAGTCAGAATTATAGCCCCATTTTTTTCTCAATTATGTGCATAATCAGGTAGTAGAAAAGCCTGTTCTTAAATTGCGTAGACACTGCATCAAATTGCCCAAGAGTAATAGTATCATTTCTATAGCAATAGGAATAATTTTTTTATCCTATTTAACATTTCATATAGCAAGTTACTCCTGCATTCAATTGTAATGTACCTGTAAACACAAGTTGATAAAGCAGAATGGGCAAAATTCAGCTTGATCCCAGTCTGGAGCTATGGAAAAATGAATTTATTTCTCTGTTTCCTGACCCAACTGAGATAAGAGAGATTTCAATTACAATGACATTTTATTTAATTCACATGTGTTTTTCAAGCACTTGGAGCAGAATTATATATTGTTTGATCTAATACCAAATTTACGTATCCTTTCTTCTATACCAGCTGGTTGCTCAAGTTCCAAAACAAATCATCTCTTATTTAATATGAAGTGTAAAGAGGGAAAGATTATTTCTGTAGTTTCTTTTCTTTCCATTGACTTACAATAAAACAAAAGAAAGCAATGGTGCATACAATCATGACTGAGAAAACATCCCCAAAAAGGAATGTTTTGTAAATATCAGAAATTCTCTACTAGAATGAAACATAATGAGCTGTTCTTCCTGAACATGAATTGGAAGAAGACAAATTATAAGACAGTATTGTAAAACTGCTGATATCACTTTTCAAACCCCAATTTTGTTCCTTTTCTGATTTAAATAAACCTGAAAAGTCAGGTTTATTAGTCCTGAAACACTAAATTTATGTGCACTGAGTAGAAAGAAAATCACCCTCACGTATTTATCAGCTTTAACAAAAAGGGCTGAATTAATTCTTAAATAAAAATTTTAAAAATTATATCAAGTTTCAGGTATACAATAACATAATTTAAATTAGACTAGTTTATTTGAATATCACACAAAAACAATTTGCCAAATTTTGACCCACAAAACAAACAAATGCCCAATTCCCAGGCTTTGATTGACATCTATTCTTTGAAGGAAAGTTCAATTGTTACTTATAACAGAAATTATAATATTTAGGTCTATTATGTAAATTTGAAGATATGGCATTCATGTGCAGCTTAAGATAATTAGATTTGGGTCCTTAACTATTATATCACATTGATACTGGCATGAACTCTTGAGAGCAGAAAGAATAAACAATCTGCCACTAGAATTATTTTCCTAAAAAAAAATACATCTGACTGAAATAGGAGGTTCTAAATCATCTGTTACTCAAAACTAGATAAACAGAACTAGACAAATGAGTTACTTATTTCTATGATGAACCAAATAATATAGTAGTGAGCTCGAGCTGGCTCATACCAGATTATGAATCTTGATGATTTAATTTTCAAAAAATTTTCAAGCTGGTTGTTAAACACAGCTATTATTAAAAATCAAATTACGTACATTTACAATTCAGTATATTTTGCATGTATTAAATACTCAAACCTCATCACCTCCCAATTATTTGAGTGTATCTTACAATCATCTTTGATAATTGATATTATTGATCTCTCTCATTTCTATATGGATAAAATATTGTAGTGGCCATTGCACACATCTTCCCAGTTCCAAGTTATTTGACTTAGCTAAAGTCAGCCATTGCAAGAATATTTATATTGCATTAATTAGCAAACATTACAAATCAAGGCATGTTGGGGCAGAGTAAAAGTTTATTAGTGGCTGTATCTGTTACATTGTGAATAGACAAAATATTAGGATATCTTCTTCCAGTATTTAAAAGCTATTATCTGATTCAGCAAAGAAGTTGGTCATGTCACTGGCAATTGAGTGAAATTCCAACATGTGTTTGTAGTTTCATCTTTTTTTTTTTTTAACACAAGTAAAAATATCGACCAACAGTATTATTGAAATACAAGCATCCATGAGTTGCAACTACAGCTTGTCTGTAGATATACACATTTGGCAAAGACCAAACAAAACATTTTGTTAGAATCAATTGGCTATATGGAACCTACAGTAAAGATTATTGCATACTTCACTATTTGTTAACTGTGTGCTACACATCCTTTGTATCTGTAAAACATACATTTACATATATGCACTGTTTTGTTTTGTTTTGTTTTGTTGTAGGGAAACCAGTTGTTATTTTTTTTACCAACACACTAGAAATTTCTGTATCACTGTCTTGGCCTAACACAGGTGAATGAGTTGTTTTTGTTGTTGTTGCTTTTGTTTTTTTCTTAAGTGTTCTGAACCTGTACGGAGAAGCTGAATCTGCTCGAAGTGAGTAGCACCTGGCTCTTCTCTAAATAGAGTCCCCGGGTGTTTGTTTGCCAGTTAGGGGAAGGGATCTTCTCTGTCACAACTGTGCCTGCATTTGATTGCATAGAAACTTTTATTATAAACTGAAGTCAACAAATGGCAGATAAGGTAATTGCTCTAGTTAAATCATCGATCCCAACAAAAGGGATTAAGGAATTTCAAGTTATTTGAAATACTTCAAATATTTGAAATTTGTAGTTATTAATTCAGAAAACTACAATGTAGTCAAATTCTTCCATCTGTCTGCTCTGCCTTTTTCATTATTTTTGTTTTTATTTTTTAAATGGTTGCAACAGCTCCAATGATCCTATTCTCACAGTTAAACATGCAATTATGGACGAACACAAACCCCTTCCTTACTTTAGGCAAGAAACACTTGCATTAAGTTCTCAACAGGCTTTCTCTCATTTCACATCGTATCTCATACACACTCCTAACTCAACTATGGGCAAGAGAATTGAATTATCCTGACTGATATCCTCTTGGTCTCAAACTCCCCTAAGGAGAAAGCATTCTAATAACTAAGCAAAACTGAAGTTGAAAGAAGAAAGAGATTTCTAACCAACAGTACTGCTTCAAGAACAACTCCAAAGATACAACACTCAACTTTGTCCTCAGAGAACTCAACTTTTTTTAAAAGATTTTATATATTTATTTGAGAGAGAAAGAGAGAGTGCTGAATTGCTCAATGTGGAGCCTGATGTGGGGCTCCATCTCATGACCCAGAGATCATGACCTGAGCCAAAAGCAAGAGTCCAACACTTTACTGACTGAGCCACCCAGGTGCCCCTCAATTTTTTTTAATTAAACAGACAAGTAAATGAACAATTACAATTCTTTGTTATCAGAACTCTAATAGATATTTTCTCAGCTGGGTCATCTCAACATTGTAAATTAAAATGGGAATGAAATTTGTGATCTATGCAAACACAAATTAAAACAAAAATCCTATATGAATATAGGATTACATACAATACATTCTGATGAGTGACCCCAAACATGAGAACTTTAAAAACTTGTTTCCAGGGCAGCCCTGGTGGCACAGTGGTTTAGCGCCGCTGCAGCCCGGGGCGTGATCCTGGAGACCCTGAATCGAGTCCCACGTCAGGCTCCCTGCGTGGAGCCTGATTCTCCCTCTGCTTGTGTCTCTGCCTCTCTCTCTCTCTCTCCCGTGTCTCTACGAATAAATAAATTTTGAGAAAAAAAAAAAAAAACACTTGTTTCCAATCCCTATTTCTTCCCATAACTTCGTGTGTAACATTGAGCAAATTCTTTAGTTTCCTCATCTTTAAGGAGTGAATGTACATATTAAATAAAATTTAAAAGCAAGAGAAAAAAAGGGATAATATACATGAAGTGATGTCTTGTGGGGCCACAATGAATGATTTCTATCTTTATAAAAATAGATTCTTTTTTTACCTCCCCACCAAGAGAATGTTTACATAAAGGTTAGAGCACAACATTGAAAGTGCACAAATATTTTCAACTAAATTGGAACACTTTCCTTAAATTAACTTGAAATTAGGGCTCTTAGAAAAAGAAGAGTGTATATGGAAACTAAAAAGCAAGAATGTGAGAGACGATTTGTCAGAGGATGCTCTGTTTTGGCATCAATATACTTTTGCCTTGCCAAGATTTCAATTCTTCAATCAACAAATATGTATTGTGGGAGATAGTTTTCAGATTATTTACTGTCTTTCTGAGTCATCGAGATTCCAGAAAGATCATGGCTCCTGGAGGAAAGAAAAGGAAAACTCCTAACTGTAAAATGATTGAATAAATGAAAGAGTGAATGAGTGAACTTCTTGGTGGTGGCATACTCTCTGCCACCTTATAGCTATAAATCAGAATGACAAAATGAGAATCAGCTTTTTAAGACATGAGCCAGAGAGTGAATTTAATCTTTTTTTCCTTTTGCTTTTTTCCTTTTTCCATTCATATGCATCTTAATTGCACATATCATATGCAACATTGGGCCAGGTCCCAGGAATGCAAATAATTTTCACCATGATCTTAACTATTAAAAAGTTTCTAAATAGTGAAATAAAGAAATATATCCCCCATGCAACATACTGAATAACTCAAGAGATGCATGTGCAACATGGTATAGGAAGCCTTTGGAGCCAAATATATATTTTTCAAAATACAATTTTTAAGAAAAAAGATATTAGGTGACTGTAATAAATGCAATTTTAGAAACTTATCATCTATTTGTATGCTTAATTTTCAGAGAAGTAACTATACCTTTTTGAGTATACTGTGTCTGCTTCAATAAAATCACTGAACCATAAATTAGAAAAACATCACAACTTTCATCTTTTCTAGGGATTTAGTATCAAACGCCACTGTCTAAATCATTCAAATCACATAGTTGTCTATCAAAACGTAGTGATTCCCTAGGGATCAAGAATTCAAAACAAACTAACAACCCTTGGCAACCTATGTCAGTATTTGATCTATCACACTGGAAAAGACATTTTACCTATGTTTGCCCTTCCCTAACAAGAAACAGTTCATTTCTTCCTTCAGTCCAAACGTAGGAAAATGAAGAACAGGTGAGCAAGAGAATGTTACTTTGTAAAATAGCTTTTTTGTATTTAAAGAGAGTTATTAATTTACCTTTTGACTTATCTTTTCAGAGTAAATAATGGCAACTTTTTTGGATTATTAGCTTAAAGACAATTTCCCACTTGTCCAATCATGTTAAATGGTCCCTAGCCTTGTCTCATTTCCTGAAATGTATGATTTAATTTCATTTTAAAGATTTATTTATTTATTAGAGAGAGAAAGAGAGAGAGCAAGTGGGGGAAGGGTACAGGGAGAGAATCTTTAAGCAGAATGAGAGCTTCATCTCACCACCCCCGGAGACAGACACTTAACCTAGTAAGCCATCCAGGTGACCTATGAAATATATGATTTTAAACCAAATAAACTATTCAAATAATGTTCTCTTTCAAAGATTTAGGAAAAATGGTTTTTATAAGGAAAACATAATTACAGTTTTTTTTTGAAATTATTAAAAATATATACAAATTTGGATGTTAAAATAATACTCTTTTAAAAATCTAAGATGGAAAGACATTTATAAAGGTATTATTTTACTGTAAACAATTCAAAGGATATCTGAGAGTTTATGTATTTCTGAGAGTCAGCCTATTATTTAATAATAAATCATTATTGCATGCCTAATCAAGCACTAGTGTACTAGAAAAAATAATTCTACCAAAAAATCCACCTTATAAAGGACTGGTAACATCAAGTTATAGCTTCTTTGTGAGCTGCTTTTGAAGTGCTGATACACTTCATTTGACTTGGCATAGCCCTCTCCCCTAACTTAACTTTTGTTCTGAACTCTGATTCTTAGTCTGTCTCCAGTGAGTGTAATTTTCTGTAATGGACTTATTGGCTAAGAGTGATAAACCTTTAAAAGTTTCTAAAGTTAGAAAGTTTTAGTATGCAACATTTATTCATCCATGTATACACAACCTTTATTCACAAAAGTGAGGGTGAGTTAGCACACAAGAAAATAGATATAAAAATTAAAGAATCAAAACCAAAAAACTATCAGAAGAAAAGGGAAAGACTAAAAAAAATGTTCTAATATATAAGCCATAAGACATATAAAACAAAAACTAGGCTTCAGTTTTGTATATAAGCTCCTTGATAATCAAAGTCAAAGGTAAAAAACATGCTTAGTTATAAAATTGCATATACCTCAGAAAGTTTTGTTGTTGTTGATAGGATGTAAAGAAAATGCCTTACATAATACTTTAAAGTTCACAATCAAGTGGTCATGTGGAACAAAACCTCAAACTATTCAAAAAGCATCTAGAGCAATAGAACATCATAAGATGTCAACTTCTGTTGACTAAGGTTAACACGCTGCTCAAGTGAACATGTTCTCTGCATACAAGAACAGAGCTTTCCTTTATAGGGCTGGTCTTCTTGAATTAATGAGAATAAACACAATTAATATTTGAAATGTTTGAATATATTGATAAATATAAATTTCTTGTTTTGATAATCTCATTTGTTTCCATTTTAGTATTTTAGTATTTTTACAACTGAAAAAAATAACTTTTTAAAAAGTGATTTAGGCTTATAGCAAGAGAATGCTGTTTATCTCAATTCTCTTTGTGGGTAAACTGTAAGAAACTGCTGGACACCTGCAAGAAACAGCTGGACACCTGCATAACTAGAGGTACTTCTTATCTGGTATGAGATAAGAGACCAAGAGATAAAGCCCTCTAGTCACTTTCAACTTAAACTAGCTGTCAGCAAAAGTCCTTCCATATTAGAGGGCAGATAACACAAGTAGCCCTTTTCATATTTTATGTCATATATAGGCTAATAAAAACAGATGTCTCTTACTTCATTTGTTTCTAGAAAGCAAGTGATTCAATAAGAATGTTTGAGTAGTAAAACACTTTAAAATAAAATCCAGGTCAAGAGCATATGTACAGAAAGTGAACAGCCACCTTTTCAAACCAGTGATCCAGGATGACTTGGGTACCACTAGTTAGAATTCTATACAAGAAAACTGCTTAATGTGATAATCTAGAAGTGAGTCCACTGACTCTCATTTATTCCAACTAAACCCAATATTTGTGCAGTTGGTTGAAGTGTAGTCCATGCATTGCATAGACATTCAATATGTGCAGAGAGTGTTTAATGCCCAGATAACTTTACACACTGACACACATACCTCTATTATTGTTACCATTCCCCTCTCACTGTCTCCAAGAAACACATAAAATTTATCATAATTCTATATATTCAAAATAGAAAAGATTGTTATAGTCTCTGTCTTGTATCCACATATTACAATGTGATGGCAAATTTCAAAGACAATAAGAGAGTGTATTCTTGATTTATCATATACATTTTTAGTGCTACAGACTAGATTTCCTGCCCACATTTTAATATTTAAAAGTACCAATGATTACCCAGAATAGCCAATACAATATTGAAGAAGAAGAACAAAGGTGGAGTTCTGGCACTCTCGGTCTTCAAAACTTGCTATAAAGCAATACTAATCCAGGCAGAGTGGTATTGACAAAAGAATAGACAAATCAAGGCAACAGAATATAGAAAGCCTAGAAATAGACTTCTTATATAGTCAACTAATTTTTGACAAAAGAGCAAAAGCAATATAATAAAAAAAAGAATGTAGAGACAGATCTTCTACCCTTCACAAAAATTAACTCAAAATGGATCACAGACCTAAATATAAGACACAAAGTATCAAACTCTTAGAAGGTAGGGTAAGTGGAAACCTAGATGATCCTGGGTTTGGCAATAACTTTTTAGTTACAACATCAAAGGTATGACCCCTTAAAGAAAGAATTAATAAATAAAAGTCTTTGACCCACTTTTCAAGCAGGTTGTTTTTTGTACTGTTGAGTTTTACGGGTTCTTTGTATATTTTGGATAACAATATTTTATCAGATATGTCATTTGAAAATATTTCCTCTTAGTCTATGGCTTGCCTTTTTATTTTCTCAACAATGTCTTTTGCAAGAAGAAAATTTCAATTTTAACGAAGTTCTGCTTATTAAAAGTGGGTCAAAGACTTTTATTGACACCTCACCATAGAAGATATACAGATGGTAAATGAGTGTATGAAAAAAATGCTCCAAAAAAAAAGATGCTCCAAATTATATGTTATCAGAGAAATAAAAATAACAGTGAGTTATCACTACATATCTATTAGAATAACCAAAATCCAAAACACTGATAATACTGAATGCTTAAGGGAATATGGAACAACAGAAATCGTTATTCATTGCTGGTGGGAATACAAAATGGGACAGATCCTTTGGAAGACAGTTTAGTAGTTTCTCACAAAAACAAATACTCTTACCATGTAGTCCAGCTATAGTGCTCCTTGATGTTTACCGAAAGGCATTGAAAACTTCTCTCTACACAAAAACCTCCATGTTTATAGCAGCTTACACATAATTGCCAAAACTTGGAAGCAACCAAGATGTCTTCAATAGGTAAAGAGCTAAATAAACTAGGGCACTTCCAGACAATGGAATATTATTCACTGCGAAAAAAAAAATGAGCCAACGAACCATAAAAAGACACAGAACAAACTTAAATGAAAGGAACTGGGGCACCTGGATGGTTCAGTTGGTTAGGCATCCAACTCTTGATTTCCACTGAGGTCATGATCTCAGGATAGTGAGATTGAGCCCCACGTGGGTCTCCAAACTCAGCACAGAGTCTGCTTGAGATCCTTTTTCTCTCTCCCTTTGCCCCCCACCCTGGTCACACAATAAATAAATAAATAAATAAATAAATAAATAAATAAATAAATAAAATCTTAAAAAAAAACAAAACTGGAAAGAATCCAGGAAAAAGTTACATGCTATACAATTTCAACTATATGACATTCTGGAAAAGAAAAATCACGGAGAGAGTAAAAAGATCAATGATTGTCAGGGGTAAGGGATGAATAGGTGGAGCATGGAGGATTTTTAGGTGTGAAACTGCTTTATATGATACTATGATGATAGATACATGTCATTACATTTGTGCAAACCCATAAAATATACAATGCCAAGACTGAATCCTAATGTAGACAGTGGGCTTTGGTTGGTATTAATGTGTCAGTGTAGGTTTATCAGTTGTAACACATGGACTACTCTGGTGAGGGATATGGATAATAGAAGGCTGTGCATGTGTGGGCCAAGTGGTGTAGAAGAAATATCTGTATCTTCCATTCAATTTTACTGTGAACCTAAAATTGCTTTAAAAAGTAAAATCTATTTTAAAAAAAAAGTACCTAGAATTTACCTCCAAGAGACCTAGGTTTGCTGTGAGGCTAAAGTCATCATTGAGAAAATATCCTAAAATTATATGACTGAAAATTTAAAGAAATAAGGTATATGGCTATTTTAATAAAGTTTAATTCTGTTTTAAAAAGTGAAATTTACATTTCTTACAATTAGTGTATATATTTATTCTCCTGGCAATGTTCTTGCTATGTCATAACATATTGAAATAGTTTTAATAATAATACGTTAACAAGTTTGGTATTTACTATTTATCAAAAGTCAACTAAATATTTTATACATTATTTCATTTAAATTTCATAATAATTTTTTAAGGCAAGTGTGCTGTTGTTTTCTCCAATGTACAATGTCCTATGCTGTGGTTAAAGATATTTTACTATAACTCACTCAAGTTTGCTTCCATTTTTTTACATTTTTTTTCGTTTTGTGTTACAGATAAAGAGAATTCTTAAGCTTTTTGTACAAATTCTCTTGATAAAATCCTTCATGTTACAATTGATTCAATATTTCTTCCTAAAAAGAAATCTCTAAAGTTTCTTTCAAGAAGCCTTTCTTAACTTCCCACCTCACTCAGAATAAAGACCAAAGTGCTTATTATGACCTCTAATTCCACATGGTCTGGTGCCTCATTAACTTTCAAATCTTTGAAGATCGATCATGCTGCTATTCAAATACACTAGACAAACTCCTATCTTTGGGCTTTTACATTTTCTGTTTCCTTTTCCAGGAATAATCTTTGCCCACATATCAACTATCAACATGACTAGCTCTTTCACATCCTTATGGTCTTTTTTTTTTTCTTTTCTTTTCTTTCTTTTCTTTTCTTTTTTTCTTTTTTTTTTTTTTTTTTTTAGGATTTTATTTATTTATTTGAGAGAGAGAGGTGCATTCAGATGAGTTGAGGGAGGGGCAGAGGGAAAAACAGACTCCCCACTGAGCAGGGAGCCCGATGTGGGGCTCAATCCCAGGACCTTGAGATCATAACCTGAGCTGAAGGCAGAGGCTTAACCAACTGAGCCACCCGGTGCCCCTCCTTAAGGTCTTTACTCAAAAATTGTCTTCTCAGTGTGTTCTTCCCTGACCATCCTATCTAGAACCAATCTACCCAAATACCTTACTCCATTGTCTGGATATTTTTATTTTTTCACCTTTAACACTTAGCATTGACTAACTTAATATATCTACTTATTTATCTTGTTTATTCTTTACATGTTTCTCTAGAAATCTCTAGAGTACCTGGCAAGAATTAGAAGCTTAAATATTTTTGAGTAAGTTATCTCAACAGGAGCCAATATTCTGCTTAGGAATGACCAATTAAAATAAGGAAAAAGAAAATGATACTTGTTTTTACACCATTTAACACTATTCTAGAATTTATACATATCCAATAAAACAAAATGACATATAACAATGAGAAGAGAAGACAAAATCTGTTTTGTAGATGGTTCTGACCATCTTTGTGCATAACCCACAGCTTTTGTAAAACTTATAATAGGATTTTAAAACATAAAAATTAGTTAAGAGATTTCAAGAAGCTGATTAATTATACAGATAAATGTGTAATGTAAGTGTATATGCAATTCATATCTTGCTTATAATCTAGAATAAAATAAAAAGGAAGACAAGCCATGAGAGACTTTTAGCTCTAGGAAACAAACTGCTGAAGGGGAGGTGGAGGGGGATGGGGTAACTGAGTGACAAGCATTGGGGAGGGCACATGATGTGATGAGTCCTGGGTGTTATACTATATGTTGACTAATTGAATTTAAATTAAATAAAATAAACTCTAAACTTGAAAAAAAAGCCAATATATATTTTTCATAACAGCATCTAAGATACATAATATTTTGAGATATAATTGAAAAGAAATTGTAGACTTCATATGAAGAAAACTATGAAAACTTAGCAAGAAGCAAAAGAAAGCATTGATAAATGAAGATAAATCAATATTATTAAGATACTACTACATGCAAATAATTTGAGTACAATTTTTGCTAAAATATGTTCCAGATCAGTTACACTATGAAAAAAATTTTAAAGTAAACCAATAATAACTAGGGAAGATATTGATAATTTTTCCAACATTAAAATAAAGGTAGCCATTCTCAACATGAAAATAAAAGAAGAAGCTATCAAGGCAGTTTTTATAATTTTTTTTTTTTTTTTTTAAATTTTTATTTATTTATGATAGTCACAGAGAGAGAGAGAGAGAGGCAGAGGCAGAGGCGGAGGGAGAAGCAGGCTCCATGCACCGGGAGCCTGACGTGGGATTCGATCCTGGGTCTCCAGGATCACGCCCTGGGCCAAAGGCAGGCGCCAAACCGCTGCGCCACCCAGGGATCCCAAGGCAGTTTTTGATACATTTAAACTATATTTTAAAACTTATTTAAAAATCATGTTAAGCAAAATACAGACTAACAACAAACTAGGAAAAAATATTTATATTCTATGGGAAAGTCAAAGGTTGCTTATTCTTACTAGGGAAATCATACTTGGAACACAATAAGAAAAAGACATTTGTGCCAAGGAAAATAGACATCCGCGGAAGAATTTAAAACAGTCCAATAGCATATAACAAACGTTTTGCCCTTGCTAGTAACACATAAATGTGAATGAAATACCCAGTGTCGCTGAGCTTATATTGCAAAGGGCACCTGTGTGCTATTTGTTGGAATATAAAGCAAGACTACTTTGAGGAGACAATCTGGAAAAAAAAGCTTTCAAAACCTTATATATGTTTATATGATTTATCCCATAGTTCACTTCGGAAAATGTGTTTTAAGAAAGTGATCATATGAGTACAAGAATATTTTTCACTATCTTTTTCTAGAACTCTGAAAAGACGAGAACAATCTAAACGTTCATATATTTTATGACATAAGCTTATATTTTAGAAATCACTCAAGTGGAAAATTCTCATGATATCAAGTTAAATGAAAAAGTAGACTTCCACACTGTACTTCCTTGTGATCTTAATTTTACATAATGCAAATAAATATATCAGACATGTAGTACATATGCATCAAATGAAAACTTATTTTTAAATGCTTTGAGATCTTTTTTCGGCAAGAAGCATAATTGTACTGATTTGTTTCTGCAATGGAAGCTTATGCATACATTTTATATGAGTTGGGTTACGGAGGCTGGGAATAAAGGTGATGGCACCCCCCGCCCGCCCCTCCATCCTAAGATACTATGGTGTTAAGGAGAATGGTTAAGAGGAGCAATTTCAGTTGTCAAACTACTAAGCTCACATCCCAGTCAGCTTCCTATAAGCTATGTGAACTTGGACGATCACAGAAAGTCTCCACCTCAGTTCTCTTAACCTATAACATGGGGATAATAATAATAGCAGCCTCACTGAGTTGAAGGACTGAAATCGTTAATACCTATACAGCCCTTAAGACCATCTGGGACACAGTAAGCACCACCTACATGTTAACTACTCTCTTCACTGCTAGCCTAGTTCTACCAAGCTGATAGAGCCCTCAGGGGGTGATTTATTCCAATCCCCTAGGTCTAGTCTCAATCTTGTGCTTTGAGTATTTTAACATCAATGAGTGAAGCTGTGTGATGAACGTGATGCCACAGGAATAAATGGCAGGATAAGCAAACTCAGATCAAACTGGCAACTAAGTTTTAAATGCTCTGTGAAACCAAGTAGGTCTCAAAGGAAGAATTCTTTTAACAGATGTCTGAATACAATGGAAGTTGGATGGAGGACCACCATTTACGAGATTCCATATGTGGTTTGAGAGCCATGGACTCACTGATAAAATCAGGACTGGAGAAAGGTAGAGCTCAGTAGAAATAATACACACACAGTAATATACAACCTCCACCTCCTGCATGCTTCACTTGCCTGCTGAGGTTTCTCTGTGAGTCAGACACAAAAGTCTCTGGATTGGAAATGATTGAGCCAATGTACATTTTCCCCTTTGTGTATGTGTCCCATTATTTTTTGAGTGTATAATTCCAAACTTAACTCTGAGTACTGATATGTTAAAAAATCCAGGTGGAATTTTTAAGCAATGAGGCAATGTAATTTATTGAGCTATTAATTTGGGTTCTGTTCTCACTGTGTTTTTCCATCTTCACATACCCATAAGGTATCCAGATCTTTTTGCCCCTTTATCTCAGAAGAGGCTTCTGGTTGCAGAGCTTGAAGCATTAACTGACTACAGATCTCCTTAGCTTTTTTGTTTTGAAAACTAGATTTCGAGGATGAGAGAATAATCATAGGGTAAAGAGGAAAAGCTTATTTTTGACAGAGATAGGGACAAGCAAAAATTAGAGGGAAAAATGCTGAGTTCGTACAACTGAGGGTGATGGAAGTTGTTGGACCCTGAGAGGAGTGGGAACCCACTTCCTATCCCTAGCAGCACCCCGTCATGTGGCAAGATTCCACCTGTGGGCTGCCTTTGGGGAGGCTGGCTCTCCACGCAAAATTACAGACTCAAAACATTCTCACACCCACATTTGGAATAAAGGCACCAGGGATGATTAACCTGCATACATAAATAAAAGCAATGTATCAGCAGCTATGCTGATAGACCCAAGTCTAGAGGGTTGCCTTCAGTTTGTCAGGTTGCTGCACAACACCGAGAAGGGGGATTGCCCACAATAACCAAATGATTGAAATTTTCTTTTAAGCCCCAACTCTGATCCAATCGTACATATATGTGTGTGTTTATGGATTTTTCTTGTCCTGAATTTATGGACAATGATTCATAACTGATGAAATGTCATATAATTATCAATATGGTCAGCATATAAGCAGAAGTAAATATATTATTAACACATACATAAAGTTCCAAACTAGGGGCGCCTGGGTGGCTCAGTCAGTTGAGTGTCCAACTCTTGATTTCAGCTCAAGTCCTGATCTCAGGGTGGGGAGATGGACCCCAGTGTTGGGCTCTGTACCCAGCAGGGAGTCTGCTTGAGATTCTCTCTTTCTCTCCATCTCCCTCTAACCCTCCTACCTTGTGCTCTCTCTCTCTCTCTCAAATAAATAAATAAATCTTTAAAAGAGAAAAAAACAAATCCAAGCTTGTATCTCCGTGATTCCCACGTTGTTGCAAGACTGAATGAAAGCTTATGCTGTGTCTTCAGATCAAATGTGGTATAAGAATAATAATAAAAATATGATTGCATTCTATTTTCCACTTTAAAGAAAATGATAGGTTTCCTTTCAATGACACAAGTTAAATTGCCACGCTGTGATTTTTTTAAAGGAGCAGTATCGAAGCTAAATCATTCACTGCTTGCCTATTTTACAAACTGTCTAGTGAAGGGAATCATAAACTGGAATTTAGCATCTGTTTATTATCTATTGAGCAAGTTAAGCCCATTCTTTAGAAAAGGCTGTGATAGCATTGTATAATAAGTATCAAATCATTATTATTTCCTTTGCTATTCATTCAAGGGATGCTAATCATAATTAATGTGCATGTAATGTGTAATTTCATAGGAGTAAGGCCATACATTAGCATTAATTATAAGACTTCCAACTCCTTCATGTATTAAAATACTTAGCAATTTCCTTTAAGCCTCAGCTTTCAAAGAACCACTTGGCCAATTTCACGCTTTCAAGGTGAATCTGGGGTATGCTGGATCTTTCAATCAGTAAGAGCTAAAAGGAAATGTAAATTGTTTTCCCCTAATCTCTGTGCTATACCTGCACCTTATTTGAGAAATGTTGCACAGCTTTCCTTGTCTGGCACAATCTATAACTGACAGAGGAAGAGAAGATTTTTAACTAGGAAACTGCCCACTCAATGACTGGAAAGAAGACAAGACAAGACACCTGGTTGTCATGCTCTTACTCTCTGCAGAAAGCATCTCTACAGGAGAACACATCCTTTGAAATCCTGATTTTAGAGTAATTTTCCAAAGTTGCCTATCTCATTGCCTAAAAGTTATTGGTCTCGTGTAGATTGACAGCTACGAGTATTATTGAAAATTATTGTCTCCTTAGTGAGAGATTTAAGACCAAGTTTGAATACATAAGTTAACTTTGCCTAAAGCAGTCCTATCACCTTTTATTTTTGGAACAAGCCATATCACAGTTCATAGTGATTCAGATGCTTAAGTCAGATTATTTTCTACAGTTGACAGTGCGAGAACTATGCTTCAGACGGCTTCTCGTGTCCAAAGGCATGATCCACTGTGTCAGTAAAGCAGGAGCAATGTCATAGCGTATTACAATGTCTGTGATATGTCTTACTGACAACATTACAGTCTTTTGATTTACATGGACTGGACTTAAAATAAATGAGTGGAATATTCCCCAAGGCATATAATCAATTGCATCTGTTGCAATTCTGGTATTTCCTTTGCCCTGTTTATACCATTACTGCCTCTACTGAAGCAGTATTATCGTTAAGTGTTTCCATGAATGTATCCTGGCACCAGCTCATAGCACCACGGCTACACTACAAGCACTTCCAGCCTCAAAGGACCACAACAGTATTAGCATTGCTCCAATACTGTATTGATTGTGATAAATGTTATGAGAGAAAAGAATATACATTTCTTATTGCATTTCTTTGTATCTTTACGTTTGATGAAATAACAGCAAACTCTGGTGGAGACAAAAACATCTGTTAACAATGGTGAGGTAATCTTGCTGTACTGCAAAATAATGTAAAAATAAATTACTGGGTGTTTCTGAACAACATTCTCTGCAGTCTATAAAAATTGGAAGCATTTGACTTTGTTGTAGTAAGATTAGGAAATATCAGACAGGAAAATGTGCTTTGCATTTAAAACAACATATGGTAGAGTCAGACGATATTTGTGCAGCAAGATGTATTCCTAGAAAATGAATCTACGTATATATAGTTTAATCAGTTTACCTTACTGATGAGCTCTACTAATTTGCATCCCCTATATCTAGTATCCAAATGAATGAAAAAGTTTAAGCTGAAAACCAGAGGGATTAATGACATAGGAATAAAAAGATGAAAGAAAATCTATTATTCTGTCAAACTAAACAATAGAAATGAAGCCTATAAATTTTTTAAGTTTCCCTGGATGTTTGCTTTAATTTTAAAATAGTATCATATACTTTATTACATGTTTTAGTACATAAATAAAGACATGGTTTCACGTAGAAAATTTTTTTCCTAATTAAATGAGTCATTATTCAAATCTATAAAAGATTTTCCTAGTAAAAATGAAAAAAGCCTTAGTAATGAAATGATTCCATTCTGTTCAATCTAAAAATTCTTTTTATTAAACTTTATATAGAAATAACATTTTGCTTTTCTTGTTGGAAAATGTATTAAAGTTTTATTACTCTACAGATTTTACAATATATTCAGTAGCTTATGTTAAATCCAATACACCATCGCAAATGCTTACTCAGAAGTTAACAAAATTGTAGTTATAATATTTCTAAAAAGAAAACTTTAATTCTAAGTTAATGTTAAATTTTTTGCCTTACTTTAAATATCATAAATGCAATGAAATATCTTCTTTAAGTTTCTGCTAACACTTAAGATTTAAAACTCCCTACATTAATTTATCTATCATTACCATGTTAAAAACGTTTAAAGCTGAATCTAATAGCCACTAAAATGCTCAAATATTTAACACATAAAATATTATATAATGCAAATGTTACTTAAACTATAAACCTTAGATATTTTCATTTATTTTATGTTGCCATTTCTTTTTTTAAAGGATTTTATTTATTTATTCATGAGAAACACAGAAAGAAAGGCAGAGACATAGGCAGAGGGAGAAGCAGGCTCTCACAAGTAGCCCAATGTGGAACTCGATCCCTGGACCCGGGATCATGCCCTAAGCCAAAGGCAGATGCTCAACTGCTGAGCCACACAAGTGTCCCTACGGTATCATTTCTTAATCACAAATGAAACCAAATATGAGTGAAATATAAGTACAAAAATATAATATTTATTAATGGCAACCTAATATTCATAAAATAAAAATAAATTCAAGTATATGTGTGTGTGTGTAGTGCATTGGTGATTATTCATATTAAGGGCAAATTTCTGGCTTATTTATGTCATCAGTTCCACCACTGTCAAATGACCTCATCATTATGACGTAGCTGAAACTGTCATTAGACAGTTTTGTATCTTACCAAAGGTACAACAGGGTCATGTAGGACAGAAACCAGGGCAAAGAAGCAGAGGGACCTAGTAATACAGTTGTACTTGCAGTCTTATTAACTGACTTGCAAGCTTTAGTCAAAGCTGCACAAACCCTCCAGCAGATTTTCATGTCCCTCAGAGGAAATGTTGAAAACCTTACAGTGACCTGCAATATCCTACATGATCTGACCCCATTAGTTTTCTTTTTTTTTTTTTTTTTTTTTTTAACTTTTATTGGTGTTTAATTTACCAACATACAGAAAAACACCCAGTGCTCATCCCGTCAAGTGTCCACCTCAGTGCCCGTCACCCATTCCCCTCCAACACCCACCCTCCTCCCCTTCCACCACCCCTAGTTCGTTTCCCAGAGTTAGGAGTCTTTATGTTCTGTCTCCCTTCCTGATATTTCCCAACATTTCTTTTCCCTTCCTTTATATTCCCATTAGTTTTCTAACCTCGTACCCTAAACCTTGATCTTACTTTCCCTACTACAATCCCACTATAGGCTATAAGTTCTAAAAACTTGTCACGTATGCCCCAACCTCAGGACTTTGCACTTATTCTTTCCTCTGCCTGGAACATTCTTGCCACAGATACACTGTAACTTGAACTCTCACTTCCTGCCAGTCTTTGCTGAAGAGATTTTCTCAGTAAGACCATCATTGCCATTAGCACCACACCTAACTACCTCTGAGTAGATCCTACCCTCCTCTTCTGTTTATTCCTTAGAGACTGTGTAACTTCTAATGATATAGAGTATACTTAGTTTCTCATTTATTGTCTCGTTTCCCCACCAGAATATAAACCCTTTAAAAACAGAGATTTGGGGTAGGAACCATCTGTGTTTTACTCTGTTCTATCCCCAGCACATTTCGCACAAAAAAGACAATAAAATAATAATAATAATAAATAATATATATGTGTGTGTGTGTGTGTGTGTGTAACCTATATATCCTATCATATGTTGAATCAAGAAAATTGTAAAATAAAAAATCAGATTTAAGACTCTAAAAGCATTTTGTTTTCTTCCTGACAAAGACAACACAGTGTTGCTTCTTACAAAGTAAACCTGTTGTGAAGATTCAACATATTGATCATTTGTTTATTATCACTTCCAAGATGGCCAAACTTTGAGACCAAGTTACTTTTATTTTAAATGATGAAAATATTGTACAACTAAGGCTGGACTGTGAAATTCTATGAATCCAGGTTCTACCCTTTATTCTGTCATAGACAGAAACTGGATTATACCTGAGGATCCTTCTAGCTGCTGAAGAACCCTTCATCAAAATATTTATATATTAAAACTACTATATCCAGCCAGGGATTTTATAATATACAAATAATTTACAGTCCAAAAGATAACCTATATTCAGGATTACTTCCACTCAGGTTACTGGGCTATTTGGACATAAGAATCATTGAAATAAATTACAGGTCAAAAGCCCAGAGTATTTTATGGCACACCCCGCCAACTTAACAGAAAAGGTGATGTCCATTTTATCTTTAAGAGTTGACTCTAAGGATAGAAAAAAGCATGTTCTGTAAACATAATCTTCAAGCTTAAAATGACCTAAGAGATCACCTGCCATGATTCCTTCCTTTGATGAATATACGGCACACAAGAGACAATAAAGAAACATTTGAGAGATAAAGTGAAAGAAATTGAAGCCAATTATATGATTTGCTTTAATTCATATTAGGTGGCAGAAGCAGGAACAGAACCAACCATCTTGATTTTCATTCACATCAAACTCACTCAATAAGTTGAAGATGTAGAAGGTTAAAAAGAGAACTATAAGAATTAGTTAAGGCTGAGGTATTATACTGCAGGGTTTTTTTAAAGGAAAATTTTGACAAAGAATGAAATAAACTAGAATAGTGTTTCCAAAGTTACCTGATCATAAAAATGGCATAACTTTAAAAAATAAATAACTAAAATAAAGACAGATTCCCAAGAGTCCCATTATGGATCAAGCAAATCAGAACTTGGAAGGAAGCTACTAGAAATCTATATTTTTAACATATACCCTCATTGTAGGATAAACCAGTTTGGGAAACAATGGATAATGGCCAAGTAGTGCCATTTCTTTTTGCCTCACAATCAATCAATGATGATAATTAAAAGACTGCTTTTGCTATCAGATCTATTACAAAAAATGAAAAAAAAAATGAACAACCACAAATTGCAAGATTTACTACAGGATGAATTGTCACCTGCCAGTCCTGAGACAAATACCTTCTTATTAACATTTATTTTATACTCGAGCCACAGAGGATACACCTTTGTTCCTCTCCACTTGCCCCTCCTCCCTTTTACTGAAATTTTGGTTCAAGAAAACTCCTCAGAATCTATAAATAGAAGCAAAGTTTAATCTCAAAAAAATCTGAACTATCTGTAGTTAAGCTGGAGAGTATTAGGAATTTGTATTAATTTGCCAAAATTCAAATACAATGTTTACTCTCTCAAATATAGGTTATTTCTCTTCAGTGGATGTTCATTCACAGAACTATACTAACTTTAGATTCAAGTTTTAAGTTTGTGAAGTTTGTCTACCTCATTTAAAAGAAAAAAGATAAAGGGCTATTAAAAAAATGAATTGCTTCTAAGCAGTCTTTTTTTTTTTTTCGTTTTTTTGAGAGAAAGAGGGAGAGAGAGAGAATTTTTTAAATTTCAATTCAATTAACCAGCATATAGTACATTATTAGTTCCAGATGTAGATTTCAAGTATTCATCATTGCTTATAATGCCCAGTGCTCATCACATCACGTGCCCTTCTTAGTGCCCATCATCCAATTACCTCAACCCCCTCCCCACTTCACCCCCAGAAATTCTCAGTTTGTTTTCTATAGTTAAGAGTCTCTCATGGTTTGTCTCCCTCTCCGATTTCTTCCCATTCAGTTTTCCCTCCCTTCCCCTATGATCCTCTGTGCTATTTCTTATATTCCATATATGAGTGAAACCATATGATAGTTGTCTTTCTGTTTGACTTATTGCACTTAGCATAATACCTTCCAGTTCTATCCACGTCGATGTAAATGATAAGATTTCATCCTTTTGATGACTGAGTAATATTCCATTCCAGTATCTCCCATCTTCTTTATCCATTCATCTGGTGATGGACATCTGTGGAGAGAGAGAATCCTAAGTGTGGAATCTGCTTAGGCTTCTCTCTCTCCATTTTCCTCTGCCTCCCCGACCCCATGCTTGCCTCCCCGACCCCATGCTTGCTCTCATTCTCTCAACAAACAAGCAAAAATCCAGTATTCCTTTCTAAATAAACATGCATATTCCACAGTCTGAACTTCACAAATTCAGATTAGACAGTTGTGCCATTGTAGCTTAGGAATATGCATTGCAACAAATACCTTAGAGAGTATTTGGATCACACTATTGCAACTATAAGCAAAGTTCTTAAACTCGGTCTCACTTTAGAAAATTATGCAGGACTTAAGAATGTAGTTGTGTACTTGGGTAGGTACATATTCCCAATTGGATACCTCAGTGCCACAAGCACTCTTTTCAGCCTGAATTCAGTCCCATAGATAAGTGAAAAATATGCCTACCCATGTCCTCCTCTTGTTCCTAATACTATCAAAATAACATTTGTCCTAGACTTCTCTTACTAGTTCAGAAAAGACAATTTTGAAAGAGGATCTTCGGAGTAATATTTTCTCTGGATCATCCAAGTCTGACTCCCAATAAAATCAGAAATTGTATCTCTTAAAACGTTCATTTCTCTACCAGAGGGCATGCTTGTTAAAAATATTGGACCAAGTGAAAATCACTGTGTGCCTCCCGAGTTTAATTTGCTCATTTACAAAGATATTATCAGAAAGAACCCATTATGAGTAGAAACCCAATATGGAGTTACTATAAGAAAAGTTTTATGAGAATGGTCCCTCCATTCTCCATTGGAAGTTAAGCTCATTTCTTCAGTTGACTTTTTTTGTCTAAACTTACAAATCTGGTTAGAACCATTTGTTTTCCTGAATAAATCCTTGCATTTAAGTTCAATGTTTTACAATCATCAAGGGAGTTAGAAACAATCACCCCCTCTTAGCACGCCTTTCCTTTTCACAGCAGTGCCTCTCAGAAAAGGTCCAGCTTTGCCAAAACCCAGGAGACTCATAATGACTTTTCTTTTCCCTCAGGTTATATTAGATAAAACCAAAGCTGATAATAAGAATCAAGGATTTCATCAGGCATGGTAAATATATCCCCACCATTCCTGTCATAATGTAGACAATGCAAAGATTAAGTGTTTGAAAGGAGGATCCTATCAAAACTAGATTTGTCCCTTAAAGTTTGTGAATACTTGACTTTAATGCAAAAAAAGTAAGACTGCCTATTAAACATCAAAATGGCACTTATTTTAAAACACTCAAATAAGAATAAGAAAACTTCTGTGTTAAAATCTCTAGTTTTTAGGCAGCCCCAGTGGCCCAGAGATTTAGCTCCGCCTTCAGTCTGGGGTGTGATCCTGGAGACCTGGGATTGAGTCCCATGTTGGGCTCCCTGCATGGAACCGGCTTCTTCCTCTGCCTGTCTCTTTCTTTCTCTCTTTCTTTCTCTCTCTGTCTCTGTCTGTCATGAATAAAATCTTTAAAAAAAAAATCTCTAGTTTTCAATTAAACACCAAAAAAAAAAAAAAAAAAAGGATTATAGGGAGAAATAGGATATTTTTATAGCCAGGGGATTATTTTCCACAAATAGGCATGGTAAAGAGATTTAGGTTCTAGTTTTAACTTTTTCACCAACTAGCTGCATGACCTGGAATCTCATTTACTTTCCTTAGACCTTACATTTGTTATCTTTAATGGAAGTCTATTACCATCAACAATCTCTAAATTCCTTAACATGTTGAATGCTCTCTCATTCTAGGTCGATCAGAGAAGGGTTTTTACCACTAGTTTCATTGAGCAGTTTAAAAAAGAAATGCCTATTCTGGTAAGCAGGCAAGGAAAATAAAATAATTTATACGAGGCTACTCGGAATCACGGCAGGGTCTTATTTCCTAAGCCAAGTGACTGGGAATGTGTTATGTTGATTTAATTCTGACAAAAATATACTCTTCAGCATCTAAGGGGAAGAAAAACTTAGCTGATTAAAAAGAATTCGGAGAGCTTTAGGACTTCAAACAGTTCTTACAAATCATTTTACTGATTTTAAGTATTCGATTCCAGCATATGGATTAGATCATTTAAGGTATAAACAGGTCAAGTATTTAGCTAGTAAAGCCTTGAGAAAAAATAACTTAGATTTTTGCTTGACTAAATTATCCCCAAATGTGGAAAGATTTTCCTGTCCCTTGCATACTTTACAAAACTTATCAAAATACCAGGTTTTTCATCTTCACGATAGGTTTGTAACAGATTCTGAAAAACCACCCCATAATCTTCCCCCAATATCTGTGTATATGGTTAGAGTGGACTTGCTCGGCAATTGGAAGATTTACCATATTGACTCTGAATCATAGAATGAGAGCTCTTGTGATTGGAAAATTGGAGGAGTCCTTGTAAGTCTACAGAAGTGCTCCTTTATCCAAAACATATCCATTTTTAAATTATGGAATCCTCAGTGGAATCAAATATAGTATCCCCATTAATGTTTTCAAAGATGCAGATGATTTCTAGCATATCCCTATTTAACTCACTTGTTTGTCCTCTCAGAGGACGGATCTTTGAGAATCACAGTCAATTTTCACAAACTTGATTAAACATTCAGTGATTTGAATTTCAGCTGCTGCTATTCTAGGTATAGTCTCTACTCAAAACAGTCTCTGGAGTCTGGTATGTAGCTCCACACCAGAAAAAAAGCAAAACGAATAAGCAAATAAATAAACAAAAGACTTTTCCCCCATCCCAATAAGTGTAGAAATAAGAATAAGTTTACTTTTCTTGAACTTCACCATATTTCAGTTCTCAGTGACCATTATCATCTTACTAGCTACATTGATAACATCATGCTCATTGGATCTAATGATCAAAGAGTACCCTAGAAATCATGGCAAAGCTGACATATTCCAAATGTGGGGGAAAAAAACTCCCAAGATTGTAGCAATTTGTCCTCACTGAGATAAAAATATTCTAGTTATAGATTTTCCTAGTCAGCCAGCCATCCTTTTGTCGCTATCAACAACTGAGGACTCTATCCATGTCTTATTTATCTTTGCGGTACCCTATAGAATATTGCATCTAGCTAGGAGATTTATTAAACAGCACCAGTATAGTTTCACGTCCTAAAGACTCATGGTGTTAGCATGTACCTCAACACTCCAAAGCAGCTGGACTTCAAGGTCTTGTCACTGAAATAGTTATAGCAACTAGCAGATAACACCTTTTTGGCTGGGCTCTTTCCTAAATGCTAAATTTGCTCTGAATGAAGTTATTGACATAGCAAGGATACATGGAACTTAGAATTAAGAGGTAGAAATGGCAATACTACCTCTCATTATTGTACCCAGTAAGGCCAACAATCAATTTTCTTCTTTCTCCCTAGGTTTTAAAAATCCTACTTTATCTTGGGGACACAGCAATTATTCCACTGAACTGGAATTTGAGACTGCCACCTGGTCATTTGCAGATCCACGTGGCAACAAACTATTAACCAAAAAAAGGAGATGATTGCAGTGTCTTGGGGGTTGATTCTGAACATCATAAAGAAAGGACATTACTGCCACAAAATGAGGAGTGAAAGGAGGGCAGTTTATATCTGATGTCTCCAAAATTTCCCAAGGCAGATATTAAATGTTAACAGGAGACTGCAATAATCCAGTACAAATCTAAAACTGTTCAAATCCCCAAGGAATGCAGTCATGTATCCCCACACCAGGAAAAGAAACAAACTGTCTAAGGTATTAGCTAATAGTAAACAGTACATGGAGTGAGTCATGGAGAAGGAAGTCATAGAACCCAACTATGGCCTCATGACCAGTTGTAAAAATTTGGTCAGAAATACCTAAAAACATTTTAATTCATTTAATTCAGATGAAAATGTCCTCCATATACATATATGTTATATTAGCTATGTTGATGAGAGTTTATAATTTACTTTTTTATTAAAAATATCAAGACAATAAATAAATGTCAAAGATAATGAACATTACTCACCTGGAGATAAATTCAATGGCTGATATACTCTACAGAAAAAAGAATAAATGTATCTCCCTTTGTATCAGGGAAAATTATGTTAATCAAGAGCATCTGATTATTGCTTTGCTGTTTGAAAGATTTAGAATAGATAAAGGTATATATAGATGAATTCTGAGAAGTCAAAGGAATAGACTTTGCTAGATACCGTCCACTGGCCAATGGTGTTTAACTAGCACACTTTCCTCCTTCCTCCACATGTCTTCTATCCCGCAGAATCTGGCATTTCCACCTCTACATACAGCCCAGGATATACATGTAAATTTGCTTCTGCCAATTAGAAGTATTCAGGGCACATTTAGAAGGCAGAAGTGAGGCATAAACTAACATCTTGCTATGGGTCCTCCTGGAAAGTAAGGTAGTAGAGACACGAGTATTAAGAGGTAGTTCATGAGGGTGCAGCATCAGCTTCCTGACCCCTTTATTAAAGACATTGTAATGTGTTCTTGAAATTGATACCTCCAGTGTTAGCTCACTGGAACCAGCTCCTCTGGTACTTTCAACAACGTTGTAAACACAGTATTACTTAAGCACAGTATTTTATACACACATTATTATAGTCCTTTCTGCCTAAAATATTTGGATTCTAAATATTAACAGGAAAGGAATAAGTTGTTCTTAATCTGATAAATAATGCCTACAAAAAGAAAGAAAATGACCACAAGAAACATATACTTAATGGTAAAATATTGCCAACTTGCCCTTGAAACTGGGAACTAGTAAGAATGCCAACCACTACCAATTCCATTTGACATTAAAATTCCTAACCAGTGTGATAGGACAATAAAAATAAATAAAAGGCATAGGACCAAAGAGGAATAAATAAAATATCATTGTTCACAGATAACATGATTCAAAAGGCTCTACAGAAATCTGTATTTCAAGAGTCTACACAATTAATCAGTTTAACAAGGCCTTTGCATACAAGGTCAATATACAAACAATTTTATTTCTATATACCAACAATAAACAAATAGAAAATGAAATTTTAAATGATAGTTTTTACCATAGCATAAAAAGTCATCAAATACCTAAGAATATCTGATGAAATATGTACAAAACTGTAAAAGAAATTAAAGAAGATGTAAATAGAACATCTGCTGTTTGCTTTATCTCCTATATATCTAAAAGTTCCTTGAGAACAGGGGCTAGGTCATTCATGGTTGTTTTTTTAATATTTTATTTATTTATTCATGAGAGACACAGAGATAAAGAGAGGCAGAGACACAGGCAGAGGGAGGAGCTGGCTCCATGCAGGGAGCCCGATGTGGGACTTGATCCTGGATCCTGCTGCAGGCGGTGCTAAACCACTGAGCCACCCGGGCTGCCCTAGGTCATTCATGTTTGTATTCTCTCAGGACTTGGCACAGTGCCTGGCATATATTAGGTGCTCAAAAATAGGTGAAGCATTTAAACATGCAAAATTTTATATTAAACATTATTTCTCAATCTCTATAGGATGTGATACTTATATTGAAATCTGACACTTCCCATCTCTTCACAATTTTTCCATTCTAAAGAATGACATCATGGGGAAAACATTGAGCTAGTCAAAGAGAATATAAAAATGTTTTAAGATCCACAAAGGCAATCCACAGCACCTGGTGAAACAAGCTTGAGTTAGGGTGAAAAGTAGTATAATCTTCAAATCTTACATTTAAATTTCTCATTGCTCTATAGGAAATAAATTGCATGTTAAAAAACATCTGCTTTAGCTGCTTTGTAAATTACATATTTGTTTCCTAATTATTTTAGACTGCTACCTTTGATTAAATACAGTAGGTTCAGGAAATAATATAACTCCTTAAATTGCTTTTTATCTTAATTTCACTGTCAAAAAGACTGTGAGCCAAATTGTTGGATAACTTAAGTGCTGAGTTATTTTCATAAGATATTTGTACTAAAAAAAAAAATCAGATATCCTATTGCACTAGCACCTACTAAGACAGCTTCATGAGAAAAGTATTAGTTTCCTAAAAGTTTCAAATATTGGAGCTGCTCAGAAATTTGAGAGCAGAGCTGTAGTAGTCTCTTCGGACAGAGGGGTCTCCCCATATCTTCTAATAGCTATGATGTCGGGAGTAAGCAAACCCTGACATAAATAATACTGTAAGTGTATATCATTACGTTCACTCCAATGTCACATGTGTGTTTTTGTCCCTACTAGGGCTGTTAGACCACGTGATAGCTATGTCATTCTTTGTTATTCTTTGTGTCTATGGTATACAGAAGATAGTAAAATCTAAAAAAAAAAAAAATTTTTTTTGATCAGTAAATAATAAAATAAGCCATAAATGCTACATCTTCATTGTTTAGTATAGATAAATAACACAGGCAATAGTGTCCAATATAATTAAGATTCTCTCTAGTATATTACATTTTATACCATTGGTACATTCAAAAAATATATAAAACCTATCCCTTTTATCTAAATGTAGTTCATAATCTCCCATTCCTTCATGGTTTTAGAAAATTTAATCTTACAAATGCAAAAAAACTCAGTCTCCTTTGGCTTAAAATTCAGTTTTTGTACGCTAAGTCTTAGCCAAATTAGGGTTTTCCCACTGCTACTTCTTGCATCTTCCCTGTGTGGCATCTAGATTGGGAATAAGCTTATGTATAGTCTTATGCATGAGTAGTGGAATGTACATTTGAAAATCAATAAAGATCACTCAAATAAGAGCAAGCAAAGGCTATTTATGCAGGGCTTTCTATAGCAAAGGAGCCAGCTATCATCACTTAAATTTGGCAGAGACTCAAATGCAGGCAGGGGATTGGAACGCTCTATAGCGGAAAAAAAAGAGACTTCAGGTAGGCTATGATTGGAAGGTGTTGGCATAGAGGGGATACAGGGGGGCAGACTAGAAGTGGGGTATCCGATGATTGCTCAGGGAAGCATACTTGCCTTTTTCCTAAGTTAGAAGCAGAGGAGGGTACAAAAGCTAAAGAAGCTGGCAGTTATCAAACCAAATCTTTACCTCTCAGGGCTGATTGCTACAAAGGTTGGGTTTGGTTTCCTTGACTGGTTGCTGCAGAGATTACGGGTCAGAGCTCTTTTTTTATGTATGGTCTGGCCATTGTCCATTTGTACATTATTTCTACATTTAGCCCAGGAGGGTATAGTGCCATTTCTGGTTTCTGCTGAGTTACTCTTTGTTCCTCTATGTTTTGGACTAAGTTATTTGCCCCAATGAAACATATTTATGTTTGCCAGAGCCCTTAAGCTCCAGCTGTCAGAAACAAGCATGTCATGAGGTCCCTTCCAGGCATCCAGCCCTCCTTCTCATTTCTAAACTCCTCCTAGGAGTAACAATGGACATGGAATTGGTATCCGGGATGCTGCTCTCTGACATGCTAGATTCTGGTCATCTCAATAAGCTCTCCCCTTTGGGTGCAATTGTAAATGGGATTGACTCCTTAATTTCTCTTTCTTCAAAGCATAAGATACCTAGGAATAAACCTAACCAAAGAGGTAAAAGATCTATACCCTAAAAACTATAGAACACTTCTGAAAGAAATTGAGGAAGACACAAAGAGATGGAAAAATATTCCATGCTCATGGATTGGCAGAATTTTTTTTTTTTTTATGGATTGGCAGAATTAATATTGTAAAAATGTCAATGTTACCCAGGGCAATTTATACGTTTAATGCAATCCCTATCAAAATACCATGGACTTTCTTCAGAGAGTTAGAACAAATTATTTTAAGATTTGTGTGGAATCAGAAAAGACCCCGAATAGCCAGGGGAATTTTAAAAAAGAAAACCATAGCTGGGGGCATCACAATGCCAGATTTCAGGTTGTACTACAAAGCCGTGGTCATCAAGACAGTGTGGTACTGGCACAAAAACAGACACATAGATCAATGGAACAGAATAGAGAATCCAGAAGTGGACCCTGAAATGTACGGTCATCTAATATTCGATAAAGGAGGAAAGACTATCCATTGGAAGAAAGACAGTCTCTTCAATAAATGGTGCTGGGAAAATTGGACATCCACATGCGGAAGAATGAAACTGGACCACTCTCTTTCACCATACACAAAGGTAAACTCAAAATGGATGAGAGATCTAAATGTGAGACAAGATTCCATCAAAATCCTAGAGGAGAACACAGGCAACACCCTTTTTGAACTTGGCCACAGTAACTTCTTGCAAGATACATCCACAAAGGCAAAAGAAACAAAAGCAAAAATGAACTATTGGGACTTCATCAAGATAAGAAGCTTTTGCACAGCAAAGGATACAGTCAACAAAACTAAAAGACAACCTACAGAATGGGAGAAGATATTTGCAAATGACATATCAGATAAAGGGCTAGTTTCCAAAATCTATAAAGAACTTCTTAAACTCAACACCAAAGAAACAAACAATCCAATCATGAAATGGGCAAAAGACATGAAGAGAAATCTCACAGAGGAAGACATGGACATGGCCAACAAGCACATGACAAAATGCTCTGCATCACTTGCCATCAGGGAAATACAAATCAAAACCACAATGAGATACCACCTCACACCAGTGAGAATGGGGAAAATTAACAAGGCAGGAAACCACAAGTGTTGGAGAGGATGCGGAGAAAAGGGAACCCTCTTACACTGTTGGTGGGAATGTGAACTGGTGCAGCCACTCTGGAAAACTGTGTGGAGGTTCCTCAAAGAGTTAAAGAACCTGCCCTACGACCCAGCAATTGCACTGTTGGGGATTTACCCCAAAGATTCAGATGCAATGAAACGTCGGGACACCTGCACCCCGATTTTTCTATCAGCAATGGCCGCAATAGCCAAACTGTGGAAGGAGCCTCGGTGTCCATCGAAAGATGAATGGATAAAGAAGATGTGGTCTATGTATACAATGGAATATTACTCAGCAATTAGAAACGACAAATACCCACCATTTGCTTCAACGTGGATGGAACTGGAGGGTATTATGCTGAGTGAAATAAGTCAATCGGAGAAGGACAAACAGTGTATGTTCTCATTCATTTGGGGAATATGAATAATAGTGAACAGGAATATAAAGGAAGGGAAAAGAAATGTTGGGAAATATCAGGAAGGGAGACAGAACATAAAGACTCCTAACTCGGGGAAACGAACTAGGGGTGGTGGAAGGGGAGGAGGGCGGGTGTTGGAGGGGAATGGGTGACGGGCACTGAGGTGGACACTTGATGGGATGAGCACTGGGTGTTTTTCTGTATGTTGGTAAATTGAACACCAATAAAAATTAATTTAAAAAAATCAGCAAAATAAAAAAAAAATAAGCTCTCCCCTTTAATTTTCCTCTGATTCTTTTATCATTTTTTAATGGGAAAATGAGACTTTTATAGCCTCATAAGTTTCCCCATTCTATAGTTTATGGAGTATATTCTAAGTCTTCGGTTCTCTGTATTTGGTGCTGAAAGTTTAAAGCAAAAACTTTAGAAGTCAAGCATATCCTTTCCCAGTACATGGGGCATTCCCATACAAATGAACACCATGGCTCTCAGTGCAGGCCTTTCCTGGAGTTTTCTTAATCTTCTTAATCTTTTTAAAGAATCAAAAGTCAAAAACTTAATTCTTTGTTGACTTTGTACTGTCCCTAGCTGCAGGCCATGAAGAGAAAAATCATCATTTCCTCATTATTGCTTGAATGGAGCAAGGGAGAGGAAAACAGGCCAGAGAGTCTATTGTAAGTAGAAAGGAGAAGAGGTTAATAAGAAGTCCAAAAATATTATATTAAAATCTTTCCCATAGCTCTTTAAAGTACCATTTTTGTATGTGCTTTCAAATATATTGATTAATTTGATTCTGAAGCAATCCTTCATGGAGATATAGCAACCATTTATACTAATAAAGATAATGGTCCAATGACTTAACCAAAGGTCATACAACTTAAAAATAGCAGTGGAAAGATTAAAATTCCAGGAAAAGAAACTCTCTTTTTTAGAATACACAACAGGAATACACAGTAATAAAAGTGGTTTGTGTTACAGGCATCTTTCTTTTTTTTTCCTGCTTTACTGAGAAATAATTAACATACATCACTGTGGATGTATAAGTTTAATATATACAGCATGATGGTTTGGTTTTGATATACTGTGAAATGATTAACACAATAGGGTCAGCCAACAGCCATCTTTTCATACAGATGGAGTAAAAAGAAAGAAAACGAAAAAATTCTCCTTGTAATGAGAACTCACGGGACTAATTCTCTTAACAACTTTCCTATATGTCAGATAGAGTTAGCCATAGTCATCATGTTGTCCATTATTCCCAGTCCTTCTTTATCTTCTAACTGAAGTTTGTGCCTTTTGACTACCCTCCTCTGCTCTCACCTCCAGCCTTCATCTCTGGTAATCACAAATCTGATCTCTTTTTCTATGAGTTGGGTTTTTTGTTTTGGGTTGCTTTGGTTTTTGTTTTCTCGGGTTACACATATACATGAGATTAGACTGTATTTTTCTTTCATTTTCTGATTTATTTCAGTTACCATAATGCCTTCAAGGTCTATCCTTGTCACAAGTGGTAGGATTTTCTTTCGTTTTCTATGGCTGAATAATATTCCATTATATATATATATATATGCTATAGTAGTATATATGCTATAGTAGTATATGTATGTATGTAGTATGCTATAGTAGTATATATGCTATATATATATATGCTATATATATATATGCTATATATATATATGCTATATATATATATGCTATATATATATATGCTATATATATATATGCTATATATATATATGCTATATATATATATGCTATATATATATATGCTATATATATATATGCTATATATATATATATGCTATATATATATATGCTATATATATATATGCTATATATATATATGCTATATATATATATGCTATATATATATATGCTATATATATATATGCTATATATATATATGCTATATATATATATGCTATATATATATATGCTATATATATATATGCTATAGTAGTATAGTATGGTACTATAGAACTATATATATATATATGCTATATATATATATGCTATATAGATATATATATATAGAACTATATATATATATATGCTATATATATATATGCTATATATATATATGCTATATATATATATATATGCTATATATATATATGCTATATATATATATGCTATATATATATATGCTATATATATATATGCTATATATATATATGCTATATATATATATGCTATATATATATATGCTATATATATATATGCTATATATATATATGCTATAGTAGTATAGTATGGTACTATAGTACTATACACACATGTACACACTCACACACACACACATACACATGCATACCACAACTTCTTTATCCATTCATCCATCAGTGAACATTAGCTTGTTTCCATTTCCCGGCTACTTAATGCTACCATGAACATGGCCATGCAGATATCTCTTCGAGTTAGTGTTTTCACTTCCTTGGGTATATTTCAGAGGTAGAATTGCCAGGTCATATAGTATTTCTTTTTAAAATTATTTCTGGGTCCACCATACTATTTTCCATAATGGCTGACTCAGTTTATAATCTCACCAACAATGCACAAGAATTCTCTTTGCTCTACATCCATGCTAGCATTTGTTATCTTTTGTTGTTTTGATGAGGGTCATTCTAACAACCTTGAAGTGATATTTCATTGTGGTTTAATTTGCACTTCCCTGATGATTAGTGATGTTGAGTACTTTTCATGTACCTGTTGGCCTTTCACATTTATTTTCTTCGGAGAAAGGTCTATTCAGGTCTTTGGCCCTTTGAAAATCACATAGCTTTTTTTAAGCCATTGACTTGTATGAGTTCCTTATATATTTTGGGTACTAACTCCTTACCAGATATATATTTTTTCCCATCCCATAGGCTGTATTTTCCCATTCCATAGGCTCTATTTTCACTTTCTTGGTGGTTTCCTTAGCTAGGCAGAAGCTCCTTTAGTTTGATATAGTCTCACTTGTTCATTTTTTACTTTGTTGCTTATGCTTTAGGTGTCATATTGATAAAATCATTACCAAGATACATACATAGGGAGTTTACTTATGTTTTCTTCTAGGAACTTGATGGTTTCAGGTCTTACATTTAAGTCTTTAATCCACTTTGAGTTAATTTTTGCAAGTGGTATGGTTCCAATTTCATTTTTTTAATATGTGAATATCTATGCCATCACCGTTTACTGCAAGACTATTTTTCCTCCATTGATTATTTTTGGCTTCCTTGCAAAATATTAGTTGACCATATGTGGTTGGGTTTATTTATAGGTGCTTGATTCTGGTTTATTGATCTATTTGTTTTTAAGCCAGAACCATATTAATTTGATGTTTATAGCTTTACAGTATAACTTTAAAGTGTGATGCCCCCCCGCTTTGTTGTTTTTTCCCCCCTCAGGATTTATTTGGCTATTCAGGACCTTTTGTGGTTCCATGTAAATTTTAGGAATGTTTTTTCCCTTTTTCTGTAAGTACTGCCATTGAAATCATGATAGGGATTGCTCTGAGTCTATAGATGGCTCTTGGTAGTATTGACGTTTTAGCAATATCAATTCTTCTGATTTTTGAACAAGATAGGTCTTACATATGGTTTTTTTTTTATTCCTTTCATCAATGCCTTATGCTTTTCAGACCTCCTTAAACGTATTTTAAATATTTTGTTGTTTTAGAAGCTATTGGAAATGGATCAATTTCTATTTTTTTTTTTTTGGAATAAAATTGTTAGTGTATAGAAATGCTACTGATTTGTATATGTTAATTTTGTATCCTACAACTTTATTAAGTCTAACAATGTTTTTGGTTGAATCTTTAGAAGTTTTTATATAGAAAATTATGTCATCTGCAAATGGAGATAATTTTACTTTTCTTTCTTTCTTTCCAATTCTGATTAGTTTTACTTATTTGTCTTGCCTGATTGCTCTAGCTAGGACTTCTAGTACTATATTGAATAGGAGTGCAAGAATGGGCACCCTTATCTGATTCCTGATCTTGGATGACAAGCGTTCAAACTTTCACCATCAAGTATGATGTTAGCTGTGGGCTTGTCATATATGACCTTTGCTATGTTGAAATGTTTTCCTTCTATACTTATTATTTTAAGAGTTTATATCATTAAAGGATGCTGAATTTTGTCAAGTGCCTTTTCTGCGTTTATTAAGATGATCATATGGTTCCTTTCTTTCATTCTGTTTCACATTGATTGACTTACATATGTTGAACCATCCTTGGATGCCAGGGATAAACCCCACTTGATCATCATGCATGATTCTTTTATTGTGTTGCTGAACCCAGTGTGCTAGCATTGTTCAAGAATTTTTCTATCTACATGCATCAGATCCAATGTCCTATAGCTTTTGTTTATGGTGTCCTTTTCTGGTTTTGGTATCAGGACCTCATAAAATGAATTTGGAAATCTTCCATACTCTTTGGGCTTTTTGGAACAGTTTGAGAAGGACTCATATTAATTCTTGAAGGTTTTGATAAGAGTCACCCATGAAGCTCACTGGTCCTGGGCTTTTCTTTGTTGGGATATTTTTGATTATTGACTGAATCTCCTTACTAGTAATTGGTTTATTCAGATTTTCTATTTCTTCCAATCAGTCTTGGTAAGTTGGAAGTTTTTAAGAATTCTAATTCTTAAAAAAAAATTATTCCATTTCTTTAGATTGACCATTTTGTTGGCATCTAGTCGTTCATAGTAAGCTCTTAGAATCCTTTGTATTTCTGTGGTATTGACTGTAATGTCTCTATTTCATTTGTAATTGTTAATTTTTATCTTTTCTCCTTTTTCCTTGGTTAGTCTAGCTAAAAGTTTAACAGTTTATCTTTCAAAGAACCAACTTTTAGTTAATCTTTTTTTCCTAAAGATCCTATTTATTTATTTGAGAGCGAGCATGTGTGTGTGTATGAGAGAGAGCGAGCGAGCATGAGCAAGGGGAGCAACGGAGGAAAAAGCAGGCTTCCCTTTGAGCAGGGAGCCCAATGTGGGTATTGATCCCAGGACCCTGGGATCATGACCTGACTTAGCCACCCAGGCACCCGTATCTCACTTTCTAAAAGAAAGGTAATAAGAGAAATGAATTTAGAAGAGAATTATCTTGAACAGTAATAAACACTTGTTCATAGTTATATGTCTGACAAGTTTTTGAAGATAAAGTTAAATATTAGAAATTATAAGTATCAACCATTTTCAAACAGTTTTTAAAAAGCAGTACAATGCTACTTTGATTCTTCTTGTATTCTCTCCTGATAATTATGATCCATTTCTCTTTCAGATTCAATTTTATTCTACAAAGTGTGCTCAGTGCAGAGTAAGGCAAAGAATATTAAATGCTTAGTGAAAGAAAAGCTTTGTAAACCCATTTTTAAGAAATGGCTGTGGACATGACCAAGGTGGCAATATAGGTTATTCCTGACTTCATACCCACTCATAAGAGGAACAACTAACAACTACTCAAGGACATGATATGACAGAAAGAATCCTAGGGTGTGGAAAAACCTAGAACCTTCTGTACTACAGAGACTAAGAAAGACTGCATTAGAAAAGTAAAAAGAACACATACCTGTTGACTGCATGCTCTTCACTTGGGCCAGTGCAGCACCATGTGGTGAGGTCTCCTCTGAGCCTCGGGTTCCTCCAGCTACAGTGGGGAAAAGGTAACCCTGGGAAACAACCAATCTCCTCACCTCTCCGGCAGGGAATTTTTTGTGTTGCCCATCTCACCCAAAGATTATTGACAAATTTCACAACAGAAGCTTTCCAGCCAGGAGAAAATATAATGACATATTTAAAATGTTGAAGGAAAATAACTGTCAACCAAGAATTCCATCCTTGGTAAAGCTGTCATTCTGAAATGGAAGAAAGATAAGACTTTCCTAAACAAATGAAAGCTGAGTTTGTGACCAACAGACCTGCCTTACAAGAAATGCTAAAGAAAGTAGTTTGTGTGAAAGTAAAAGAACACTAATAAACATCATAATTTCATTAATAGATAATATAAATCTCACCTGTTTATATGTAATATGGTAATAGTGGTGTATAATTCACTTACAACTCTAGTTTCAAAGTTAAAAAAAACAAACAAAAGAATGTAGTAAAAGTAACCATAACCACAATAATCTGTTACTGGTTACACAATGTGAAAGCATATTGATTGTAACAGTAATTACCTAAAATGTGAGGGAAAGACAAATAAAAGTATAAAGTTTATGGATTGAAGTTAAGTTGTTATCAGTTTAAAATAAGGTGTTAGAAGTTAAAGATATTTTATGTAAGCTTCATGATAACCACAAAGGGAAAACCTGTAGTAATCAGACAAAAACAAACAGTAACCAAAAAAAAAAAAAAAACCCAAACACACAAAATTCAGGGGGTAACTATGCTTACATTAGACAAAATACACATTAAACTAAAAATGGCAAAAAGACACAAAGAAAGGGATTATAAAAAGATAAAAGGGTCAATGTATCAAGAATGTATTAATATTTATATGTCCAATATTGGAATACCTAAATATATGAAACAAAAACTGACATAACTAAAAGGAGAAATAAACTAATACAGTAATAGTTGGGGATTTTAATACCCCATTGTCAACAATGGTTAGATCATTCAGACAGAGAATCAATAAGGAAATAGCAGATATGAATAACAGTATAGACCGAATGGACCTAACAGGATACACAGAACATTCTGACAATAGCAGAATACACATTCTTCTCAAGTGCGTATAGAACATTTTCTAAGATAGACCATATGTTAGGCCACAAAGCAAGTCTTAATAAATTCAAGAGAATTGAAATTATACCAAGTTTCTTTTTGACCAAAATTGCATGAATCTAGAAATTAATAACAACAGGAAAACTAGAAAATTTACACATACGTGGAAATTAAACAGTACCCTCCTGAACAACCAATGGACCAAAGAAATTGAAAGGGAAATTAAAATATTTCTTGAGACAAATGAAAATAGAAATACCACATACCAGAATTTATGAGATGCAGCAGAAACAGTTCTAAAAGGGAAGTTCAGGCAAGACACACCTATGTTAATAAACAAGAAATATTACAATAAACCACCTCAGTCTACACTCTAAGAAGTAGAAAAAAGAATAACAAATTGAGACAAAAGTTAACAGAAGACAGGAAATAATAAAGATCAAAGCAGAAATAAGTGAAATAGAGTACAGAAAAAAATAATAGAAAAGTTTAACAAGGGGTGACTCGGTAGCTCAGTTGGTTAAGCATCTACCTTTGGCTCAGGTCATTATCCCAGGGTCCTGGGATCAAGTTCCATGTTGGGCTCCCTGCTAAACACATAGCCTGCTTCTCCCTCTCCTTCTACTCCTCTCCCCTGCTCATGTGCTCTTTCTCTCAAATAAATTAATAAAATCTTTAAAAAAAAAAAAGAAAGTGAAATACAAGAGCTACACAACTACAGTTTTAGAATTTAATTTCTATTTTAAGGTTCTTCTCTATGAAAATCTTCATTCACACTTTAGTCACAGCAATCATCAAATAATTGTAAATTAAATTAATAATTATATAATACTTTTTTTTCTAACAAGTTACTTGATTTTCCAAATGATAATATTTATGCCAGGAGAGGAAGATGAGTCAGGACTTAATATGGAATGCTATTGGAAGTGTAAATTGGCAAAAACTTAACAAAAGAAAGCTTGTGTGTTTCATTGAATAACTATATCCACTGCAGCACATTCTTTTGGATTATCATATTCCATTCTCATTCTTATAGATGTTACTTTGCAACTCTTCATAAGTTGCATATAGATATATAAATGTTATCCTGTCTGCTAATGATCTGAACTGCCTTACCCCACTCTGTGGAAAAACTAGTTGTCTATTCATCTCGACATTCCTCTATTCCATAGAAATCTGTACTATTTTGACTTTTTCTTTGAAATGTTTTGTAACATTTGACTGGTTCCTTCATTTCTTATAAATAATTTGTTTAACATGTGTCCATTTAATATCTGTGTGAAGTCATGATTTTACATTTTCCTGAAAATTATCTTTTAACAAACCTTTCTGAAAGATTATTTGGCAGTAGTTACTAACAGTCATAAAAATCTTCAAACTAAGTGCTCAGATAACTTCACTTCTAGGAAATTGTCCTAAAGACTTAGTAAGAGACAAATTTACATGATGTTTATTTCAACATTATCCATATAACAAAAATTTAGAAATACTTATTTAAAAATTAGGAAAACCAAATTTTTGTTGCAATATTTATTATAAAAACAATAAAAGTTGCATACTATTAAATAAATTTAGAATATTAACAGTGTAGCATCTGAAAAGTAGATTAAGAAAATGCATTTATAATAGCATCAAAAATAATATAATAAAAATAAAATTAACCAAGGAGATGAAAGACTTATACATTGAAAACTACAAAATGTTGCTGAAATAATTCAAAGAAGATAAAAATAATTGGAAAAATATGTATGTGCATAGATTGGAAGACTTAATAGTCTGGATATCAAAACTACACAAACTAATCTGTAGGTTTAAACAATTCCAATCAAAATCTCAGCAGCATACTTCACAGAAATAGAAAACTCCATCTTAAAATTAATAGGAATTCTAAAGTGACCTTGAACAGCCACAACAATCTTGAAAAAGAACAAGGTACAGGTCTCACACTTCCTGATTTCAAAACTTATTGCCAAGCTGCAATCATAAATACAGTGTGATACTGGCATAAAGACAGACCATTGGAACAAAATAGAGAGCCCAGAAATAAATTCTCACATAAGTGGTCAAATGATTTTTGGCAAAAATACCAATACTATTCAAAAAAGAAAGGAAGGTCTTTTCAAGAAATGATATTGAAAAAACTGGATGTCAACATATAAAAAATAGAGTTGAATACTTACCTTAAGTCATATGCAAAAAATTATCTCAATGAATTAAATACCTAAATGTAAGAACTAAGACTATAAAACTCTTAGAAGAAAACATAAAGGGAAAAGTTCATGACCATTAATTTTCCAAAATTTTTAGATATGACTCCAAAAGCACAAGAAACAAAAGAAGAAATAAAGTGAACAACATTGAAGTTTAAAACTTCTGTGCAAAAAAGAACGCAAATAACAGAACGAAAGATAAACCATAGAATGGGAGTAAAATATTTGCAAGTCACATATATGATAAAGGTTAATCTCCACAATATATAAAGAATTCCTACAACTTCCCAATCAAAAAATCAAATAAACCAATTAAAAAGTAGGCAAAGGACTTAAGCATCTATTTCTCCAAAGAAGATATGCAAATAGCCAGTACGCATGGGAAAAGATGCTCAACATCACTAATCACTCAGGAAATGCAAATCAAAATGACAATGTGATAGCATTTTATATCCATTAAAATGGCTACTATTAAAAAAATATGATGTTCACAAGGATACAGAAAATTGGAATGCTTGTTCATTGCTGGTGGGACTGTAAAATTGTGCAGCCATTATGGAAAATTGTATGGTGGTTTCTCAAAAAGTTAAAAATAAAATTATCACATGATTTACCAATTCCATGGTCTTGAAGAGACATTTGTATGCCCATATCTATAATAGCATTATTCACAATATCAAAAAGGAAGAAGTGACCAAAGTGTCCATTGATGGATGAATGGATTTAAAAAAATGTAGTATATACATAAAATGGAATATTATTAGCCTTTAAAAAAGGAGAGAATTCTGATATATGTTGTAATTTGGATGATCCTTAAGGACATTATGTTAAGTGAAATAAGACTGTCATTAAAAAAAACCCAAATAGTAGATGATTCCACTTATGTGAGGTACCTAGAATCATCAAATTCATAGAAACAGGGAGTATCATAGCAGTTGCCAGAAGCTGGAGGGAAAATGGGGTGGGGAGTTATTGTTAAATGGGTATAGAGTTTAAGTTTGCAAGATGAAAAGAATTTTGGAGTTGGATGGTGGTAATAACTGCACAACAATGTGAATGTACCCAATACCCCCAAAACTGTACACTTAAAAATGGTTAAGATGGGAAATTTCATGTTATGAGTATTTTTTCACAGTTAATTTTTTTAAAAAGAAGCAAAGATTGAGTAAGTATTATCTAATGTATGTTTCCTCTGTGCATTATCCCATTTAAAATCCTTATACGGAGGTGTGCAATTTCAATACCATGTGGCAGTATAATGCCGTTGGTAGAAGAGCACAGGCCATGGAAGCCCACGGTCTGAAGTGTGATTCTAGTTTCACCATTCTCTAACTCTGTAGCTTCAACCAATTACTAACTTGTCTATGCCCCACATTTTTCATTCGTCAAAAGAGAATCATTGATTTATTATATGTGAAGTGCTTGGAATAGGGAGGCAAATAGCAAACATTCAACAAAGGTGAACCATTACGTTCTCCAACAATTCGATAACTTGTCCAAAATCATACAGCTAGTAAACTGTGGAGCTTCAATATGAATCCAGATGCATTGGAGTCCAAAAGTCAAGCTATTAAAAATCAAGAGAAGCATGTCAGATGTCGTCATTAAAATAATGTTTTCAAAAATTTGTGATAGGAGTATGTGCATGTATCATTATCACTCATGTGCATTCCTGTTATGTACATATTTACACATCTATTGGAAAAATAGGGAAAATAAAATTCATATTCAAGTGAATAGTTTCTTGATAAAAGGCACATTCATGAAATATGAAAGCTTATAAAAAGAACAGTTCAGATGGTGTGAAGTTTCCCTATAATAATATAGAATTTCCCACAGAAAAATTTGATCAAGCACATAATTAGCTCGTATTTTTAATTTACTCTTTATAATGTTTTCAGTTCACATATAATAATTTGTATTGCATAGAAACAATTGAATGACAATGTATGATTATTGATCATAAATAAGCCTTAGGTTTTTTAGTTCCTTCTTTGAGAGCTTATAGAAATTCTTCTGCCATTTAAATGGAGAGCTCCCATAGAAAGCAGCTGGATTTAATGTTAGTAGTTTTTTGTTGATGTTTTTGGTTTTTAAATTTTCATGTGCTTAGAGCACAGCAAGACCCCTAATGTCTTGATGTAGATATTCCTCCTTTTAAGAGTCATCAGGGGAATGCATGAACATATGGTTGTACCTCTAAAGTCAATTGGTCATTGTTTGAGTCAGAGAAGCATCCAGTCTGTGTCTTGAAGTCATTGTCTCTATAGTCCTATGAGACACAGATTATTTCCAGAAGGTAACTGTGGTTATACAGTCAGAAGAAAGAAATTAAGACATGGGGAACCAGTATGGGAAGAAATCTGATGTTTCGCTGAAAGACCTTTTATATCTTCTGAATTCTATAACACAGTCATCATCAATCTTTTCTAAATAATAAGGTGTTAAACATTTTGGGAAAAAAATAAAAGGTTGTTTAATCATGCCAGAAAATGAATTTTTATGCCACAAAATCTTCAACATATAAGTATGGAGAATTACACAGACATATAATACATAATATCTAACTTCAAGAAAATGTATTCTGATTGGAGAAAAAGAAATACATATTAATACAGATTAAAATCACATACAGTGATTGACAATTATGTGCCAGGCACTATTCTAAGTGCTTTAAATGTTTTCATCATCACAATAAACCTATGAGATGGGTACTATTATTAGCCCTAAAGTCCAGATGGGAAAACTATGGCCTAAAGGATATAAGTAACTTGACAGTCACAAAATCAAAAAGTAGTAGAGAAATGTGAATCCAAATTTGGATCTAAAGAAAACTCTTCTATTAGCTAAAGTACTTTCTTACTTCTGAGATGTAAATATTAGTTGGAGTGTCTCTGACATAGTAGAGTTAACTAAGAGACTTTCAATATTCCAGTGTTGTGCCCTTGTAAGACTAGAAACTGTTGTAGATAATTTTTAATACTTAAAGGCTTAGGTTCCTGTGATTCCCTCAAATTCTGGGCTCTAATACCCCTAAATTTTGTTTTGCTCCTTAGCTAACATGGATGCAAAAGGTAGCTCACTCTCAAGTAAGCAAAAAAAAAAAAAAAAAAAAAAAAAAAAAAAGAAAGAAAGAAAGTCTCTAATCAATTTTAGTAAGTTAAAATCTTTTAAAAAGATATAGGTAAAAGTCTTAGAAAATGCAGTGTACAGGGATCCCTGGGTGGCTCAGCAGTTTGGCGCCTGCCTTTGGCCCAGGGCGTGATCCTGAAGACCTGGGGTTGAGTCCCACGTTGGGCTTCTGCATATAGCCTGCTTCTCTTTCTGCCTGTGTCTCTGCCTCTCTCTGTGTGTCTCTTATGAATAAATAAATAAAATCTTAAAAAAATTTAAAAAAAGAAAATTCAGTGTACAATATCTTCCTTTTTTCTTTTTATTCAACTCTCCTCACTTAATTCTCTCTTTACTCCTGTGTTCCAAGTAGTCATCAAGCCATTTTTATGAAGAAATATTGTTTTCCCAAGAATTATGATCATCAAAAATTATCTTCATTCTGCTTTCAGTACAATGTAAAACAATGCAGAAGTTATTAACACGCATCAAACAAATATTTATTGAGCATCTACTATTGGCCAAGTCAGAAAGATTTGTATTGGTAAGGCATTTAGATTTTGCTGGAAGAAGAAAGATAACTAACAAATAAATAGAAAGAAATCATAGAGTCACCAGAGCTTTGCAAAAAAATTAAAGAATTAAAGGCTTCAACTCAGACTGTAAATTGGTATTCAGGTAAAAAAAAAAAAAAAAAAAAAAAAAAAAACTTCTCTTAGAAGAAAACATTTGCATTGCAAACCTAAAGAAAGGAGTCAGATAAATCTGGCAGAGGGAAAAGCTAATGCAAAACCCTAAAGTAGTAAAGTCATTATGTGTTTTAAGGCCAGTGTGGCAAGAGTGGGGACAAAGAGAAAAGTGCTACATCACAAGGTCAGAGATGGATGCAGAACTATGTTAAAATACATTTTATAAGATAATTTTTTAACTAGCTTAACTGTAAGTACAGTTTATAGCTAGAGAAGTTTGGTCATATGAAGGTATATCAGGATCAGAGAAACAGACCACTAGAAATGATACAGTAAAAGGAATTTTAATGCAATTGTGGGAATTGGTTAAAGTTTGTCTAGCTGTTGCTTCTTTGTCTGGCTCTGAGCTTGAAGTCATCAAAGCAGACATTTGAGAAGAAAAGATAATAAAAAAATAGAAGTGAAAAAGGAAAAACTGGAACCAATGAGGATGAGCAAGGATGAGCTGGCAACCACAAGGGTAGGCTACGGCAAGAGTATCTGTACATTGACTTTCAGAGAGTAAGTATGACTGCTTCGCTTTCATCTTTCAAGTATCACACAAATTTCTTTTGTGGCCAAAGCAAGCCCAGAGCCATTATTGGGAAAGGAATCCTAAAGATATAATTCCCACTTGGTTGACACAGTACAATGTTACCACAAAATTACAATGACAAGGCATTGGATCATTTTTTTAATTTTTAATTTAAATTCCAGTTAGTTAACATACAGTGCAATATTAGTTTCAGGTGTACAATATAGTGATTCAGGACTTCCATACCTCACCTGGTGCTCATCAAGACAAGTGCCCTCTCAATACCTATTTCACCTATTCACCCATCCCCCACCTACCTCCATTCTCGTCACCATCAGTTTGTTTTCTATAGTTAAATGTCTATTTCTTGGTTTGTCTATTTTTTCCTCTTTACTCATTTATTTTGTTTCTTAAATTCCACATATGGATGAAATCATATGGTATATCTTTCTCTGATTTATTTAGCTTAGCATAATACTCTCTAGCTACATCCATGTCTTTGCAAGTGGCAAGATTTCATTCTTTTTTATGGCTGAATAATATCCCAGTGTATGTATGTATGTATACATGAATAACATCCCATTGTGTGTATATGTGTGTATGTATGTGTGTGTGTGTGTGTGTGTGTGTGTATCATATTGTTTTTATCCATTCATCAATCAATGGACATTTGGGCCATTTCCATGATTTTTAGATAATGACACTATAAACATTGAGGTGCATGTATCCCTTTGAATTAGTATTTTTCTATTCTTTTAGTAAATACCTAGTACTGCAATTGCTGGATCATAGGGTAGTTCTATTTTTATCTTTTTGAAGAACTTCCATACTGTTTTCTAGAGTAGCTTAACCACTTTACATTACCGTCAACAGTGCAAGAGGGTTCCCCTTTCTCCACATCCTCATCAATGTTGAGTATAGTATCATCTGTGACTCAGTTTCAAACATCATAAATTCATTTCCAATTAGTATTTTTCATCTCTCAGCTAGATTCTCTTGTGTGCTGTAGCTAACTGGTACCAGCATGTGAGAGCTAATTACTAAATTTTTAGGAATTTGGTAACCTGGTTGCTAAATCATTGCTATCTTGACATTGGCCATGGTGTGTGGTTTTATATCACAAAACTTGGCAAACATACAAATAACCTCTCCTAACAGGTTCTTAAGCCCATTTCAGAATACCATCGGCTAGACTTGACTCCTAACTTGCCTTCCTGCATCCATCTTTGAACTGCCTCTCCAAATTAATTTATTACCACTACAATAGTTACGGTGATGATTTTTAAAAATCCAGTTATGTCATTCCACTGCTTAAAACTATCTAATGATTAGTCATTCCACTAACAACTGGAAATGAGTTTCTAGTATTTGAGACTGAGAAATACACCTGATATTATATTCAACATTGATTTTTCTCTGTGCCCCTGAGCAAGCTCGTTTACCTTGATTTTGTCTGTCTTGAACATGAGATACTTTCCTGGGAGGTTCCTTCCACATCCCTGAAAATAGATCTCTCATGTACAATTTCAACATACCTGATAAATATTATAAATCAGCTTCAACTCAAGCAGGATCTCCCACTAGAAAAGATGAAATGAGGCACGCCTTATTATGTTCAGCCATTGCACACTGACTAGATTTGGGAGAGGAAAAAAAAAGTCTTTATCTCAGTGGAACAGACATAACTAAGCTTCCCACATCAGTTACTTACCTACAATATGAACAAACTACAGCCTATGCTTTGGTCCACAGAATCATAATAGGTAATCCATACTCAGAGGCGGCGTTTGAATTAGCAACTTCATATTTGTCCTTGAGACACTATTTTCTGACTAATCTTTGCCCCTTATATCACATCCTCTTGAAATGCAGAGTTCATAGAAAAGCAATAAAATGCAGAGTTGATCTAAGCAACAAGGGTACAATTAAGATAGGAAGAGAAGTTTCCGATTCTACAAAGAGAAGCAAATAAAAATAATAAAATATTGTCTAGGACATAGGAAGACATTAATAGTGAATGTCTCTTCACTAAATGACATCCATCATTCTTTATTTTTACTTACCACTTAGAAAAAAATTATGATGTTCTATCGCAGAAAAAGTAGAAAAAAAATGAGATATAACTTGTAATTTTATAGCCGATTTAACATACAGTTCCATCACTTTTCTGATAGTTACAAAAATTTCTCTCTCACTCTGAAACAACAGAAAATAACCCAATCCTGTGGGATCCATGGCTCTTCTTGCCCTCCTTCATCATTATTGCTGATAAAAGGTACATTACTTTAGTGATTTCTATACAGGAAGAAGCCTATTAGAAACTCTTACAGAAGACACAGAATTATTTTTGTGAACTGATTTCTTGTTCGGTATGAATCCTAGTTCTTTGAAGCAGAATGTTATGCAACAAATGTCAAAGTAAAGAAAGTCATTAAAAGGACATTTAAGCACAAAGAACTTACACAACTCAAGACCAAAAAAACAAATATTCTGGCTTAAAAAAACAGGCAGAAAACGTGAATAAACACTTCTCCAAAGAAGACATACAGATAGCCAACAGACACATGAAAAAATTCTCAACATTACTAATTACCAGGAAAATGTATATCAAAACCACAATGAGATATCATCGTATACCTATCAGGATGGCTAGAGTCAAAAAGACAATAAGTAGCAAGTGTTGGTGAGGATGTGGGGAGAAAAGGAACTCTTTTGCACTGTTGATAGGATTGCAAACTAATATAGCCACTGTGCAAAAGAGCATGATGGTTCCTCTAAAAATTAAAAATAGAAAAACTACATGATCCAATAATTCCACTACTGAGTATTTATCCCCCAAAATTAAAACACTCATTTGAAAAGATATATGCACCCCAATATTTATTGCAGTATTATTTATAATAGTCAATATATGGAAGCAACCCAAGTGTTCATCAAGAGATGAATGGACAAAAGAAGAGGTGATATGTGTATATGTATATATAGGTATGAATATCACGTGCGCGCACACACACACACACACACACACACTGGAACATTATTCAACCATGAAAAGAATGAGACCTTGCCATTTGCCACAACATGGATGGATCTTGAAGGTATTGTGCTAAGTGAAATAATTCAGAAGAGAAAGACAAACACCTTATGATTTCACTTATATGTGGAATCTAGAAAATTAAAAAAAAATTAAAAATCAGAAACATATCCATAAATAAGGAGACAAACTGATGGTTGCCATAGGGGAAACGGATAGAGGGGTAGACAAAATGGGAAGGGGATAGAGGGGTAGACAAAATGGATGAAGGGGAGTGGGGGATACAGGCTTCCAGCATGGAATGAAAAAGTTCCAGGGAGGATAGGGACAGCATAGGAATATACTAAAAAAAGTGGGGTGGGACATTTAATTTACTACTCCCATCTAATGTTTGCACCTCTATAGGATCTCTCTGTACCCTTGAACATTTTCAAGGCAGTTACAAAGTAAATGCAGGTTTTCCAGTTCCTCACCATTTTTTTTTTTACTACAAGTGTTCATTTACATGTTCTTCATTCTTTAATGGAGATCACAAACACACACACATAGATACATACACACATAAATACATACATAAATACTGAATAGGTAGGTATGTACATACATACATAAAATTATGGGTAAATGGATGCTATGAGTAAATGGATGATATTTTTAAAGCCCTCGGTATGTGGAGTTCATCAAGTCTATGCTACATACTTTGTACACTCAAGGTGAACATGCTTGTGGCAGCCAAACAGTCACACCAAATTAGTTGATTGATGAAGTGGTAAGAGTAAAGTAATTAAGATAATGATCTTGGTAATTAGTCATCCAGTAATCCAGAATTAGTAGACAGATGGCAAAAGAATGACCAAAGGGTCAGGAGGTTGCTGAAATTTCTAAGGTCTTTACTTGTGGATACCTCAAATATCAGTCGATCAAAGAATTGAGCTATTGGCCTGTGAATGGAAACGAGATATCCCAGTTACTATAGCAGCAAAACAAAACTCCGCAAACTTAGTGATGTAAACTACCATTGAATTGTGCTCACAGATTCTTTTTGTCAGAGAGGGCAGAGCCAGGACAATGTTCTTTCCCCACCCCCCACAATGTCTGGTACTTTGACCAGGAAAATTCGAAGGCTGAAAGTAACATAATGTCTGGGAACTGAAATCATCTGAAGGCTTAAAGGCTTGTTAACTCATATATCTGATAGGAAATGCTGTCAGCAGGATCCAATCTTGGCTGGGACAATTTTGTTTAAGTCTTAAAACCATCAGTCCCCAAAAAACCAAGCTATCTTGCTTTTTATTACCTAGACTCAGAAGTGACATGCACGTGACTTCTACTCTAATCACAAGTACACTCAAATTCCAAGAAGAGACCACATTGATTCCCCTACTTCTCAGTGGGAGGAGTATTAGGGACATGTCATAAGTAGAGCATGTAAGAGGGAAATAGGTTTGGAACTATTTTTGGGAAACACAATTTCCCACTGTCTGCCCTCTGGTCCCAAAATTTATATATTCATATGGAAAGTGTATTCTTGATTTGCCTCTAAAATCCCTAAATCTAATCCAACTATAGCATCAGCCTCATGTTAAGAATCTTATTATCTAAGTCAGGTCCAAGTGCAGATGCAGCTAAAAATATTAAATGTGATCACTTGGCTATAACACCTGTAATATAATTTCTGCCAATCTGAAAGCCTGAGAACTAATAAAGTTATCTCCCCAACACATACCCAACAAACAAAGGTAGGATATTTATTGGGTACCTCCTATAGACAGTCCTATTTAAAAGGTGAAAACACAAGTGCCTGTTCAGTAGGTTAAGAATCTGCTTAAGATTCTCTCTCAGTCTTTCCTTCTACCTGTTCCCATCTTTCTCTCTCCGTCTGTATTTAAAAAAAAAAAAAAGTGAAAACAGGAGACACATTGCAAGTACGGCAATTTTGAAATCCAGCATGTTTCTTAGTTAAACTAAGTCCTACTGCCTGAGAGTTGATCCCTGTGGCCTTTACCTCTTCCCACTAAGCTCCCTGTTTCACTTTCTGGACTCTTGGATTTGCCTTCTAAGTCTTGCTTCCTTCCTGTCTTCCTTCCTTCCTTTCCTTTCCCTCCTTTTCCTTCCTTTTCTTTCCCTTCCTTTTCCTTTTCTCCTTATTTCCTTCCTTCCTTCCTTCCTTCCTTCCTTCCTTCCTTCCTTCCTTCCTTCCTTCCTTCCTTCCTTCCTTCCTTCCTTCTTTCCTTCCCTGTAAGTTTCTGTAAGTTTCCTATTAGCCTTCTATAAGAGGACTAGTCAGTCCTGTCAGCCTCCTTCCCCATAGCATAGTGACTAGGTTCTGAGGGTGTTTCAAGAAAAAAAAAAGGGGTAAAAACTGTATTGGCTTTTATAACCCAGCCTTGGAAATTGCGTAGCATTATTCATGTTATGGACACAAATTCTCCAGTGTTAAAGATAAATTTTAAGAAGAGCTTGTGGGATTGCACATAATATTTTAGGCTTTTGGAGAAAATATGATCAGCCATCTTGAGCATTTGGGGGATTTGTTTAGCCATTTTAAACTGAATGGTTTTACTGGATCCTTAGAATTTTAATCCAGCATGGCTAATACTAAGCAAATGTAGGTATAGAGGCAGCCTTACTTGGAGGTAAAGTGCCCAGGGACTTCCTATGCACAATAGAAAGCTCTATTCAAAACAAAACAAAACTTTTACCCCTATCCTCTTATATGGGTAAAGATAAGCTAGGATAAAAAAGGAAAAAATTCCTCAAAATATGTAATGTCTAAAATATAGTAATCTATTTCATGTTTTCTTAACAATTCTGAGTGATTGGGTGATTTCTGTCACTACCTCTGTTCCATAGAGTTATTCAGAGACCCACACCTCCAAGAGCAGTCTACCATCCTCAAAGATCAAATTCCAAAGTATTCTTGGAGGATCAACATTTGATACAGCAAAAAAGTAGAAAAGAGCTTAGGACAAAGTTCATACAAGGTTTATATGGGCCAGATCCAGAGTGGTTTGAGTTTACTCTTTTTCTGTTGCCAGAACTCTTTAATATGGCATAATTGTAAAAGAAAGTAGGAATAGTAGCACAGTTTGTACCCAGAATGAAAAAGTCATATGTTTTCCCCAAAAGTAGCATCCAATTTCCTTCCAATACACTCAGCCAACTCTCTACCAACCACCATCTTCCCTTTGTTAGGCTACACTGAATCTCCAACTGTGAAAATCACATGTGCTCCTCACTCTCTCTTCATACCCCCCGTAATCTATAACATACCCTTCTCTGTGCTGGTCTGCGCCCTGAAAGACTGACCTCAGAGCTGTATCCTCCAGGCTTGCTTGCCTTCTGGTTGGGTCTGGCAATTGGGAGATGGACAGAGAGGATCTAAAGGTAGGAAGAAAGAGGTCAATGTATGGATTCCCTCACCCTACACTCTCCCAGCTTTGCCTCTGCTCTCTCAGCTCCATTCTCAGGCGAGAGCTCCTAGAGGATGGCCAGTTTGCCAAAGCTTCAGTCCCTCTCTGGACTCCAAGAACACGATACTCTTTCCTGGTGCCCTCAAATCTACAGTTAATAACAGCTTCCCACTAAAGTCAGTTTCTTACTGCTTCACTATCTTCTGTTGGTTCTCATAATTACTCCTGCCCTTCTATAAATGGTGCATTCAGGAAAGTGTTCTTAAACTCTCTGAGATGGCATCTATTTCCCACCTTGCCTTTGAATGATACAATCATTCTGTGGACTTAATTTGGTTCAACATATAAAAACAGAGTACCTAGTTGTACAAGTATGGGATTCATAATAGAAATAAAAAGGAATCGTCTTGGGGGCACTTGACGGGATGAGCACTGGGTGTTACACTATCTGTTGGCAAATTGAACTCCAATTAAAAAATATACAAAAATAATTAATTAATTAATTTTAAAAAGGAATCATCTCAATTACCCATTGTATGTAACAAATTACACCATACTTTAGTTGCTTTTTAAAAATAGTATTTTCTAAGGGTATTTATTTAGTATTTCCGTAGGATAGGTATCTGGAAGCAACTGAGATGGGTTTTTTGGCCCAGGATCTCTGTCAGGCTATAGTCTAAGTGTCAGTCAGGGCTGCAGGTCACCTAAAGACATGACTAGCAGAGGATCTGCTTCCAAGCTCATTCATATGTTAGTCAGAGGCCACCCTCAGTTTCTTGTCATATTGGCCTTTTACTATAACAACTTGTAACACGGGAGCTGGCAACAGTCCAATAGAAAGCAAGTGAAGGAATAAAAGAGGACAAATAAGACAGAAGGAAGAATATTTTTGAATCCAGTCTCTAAAGAGACATCTTATCATTTTTGCCATACTGTATTCATTAAAAGTACATCACTGGGTCCAGTCCACAGTCAAAGCAAGGGGATCACACATGGACATGAAGATCAGAAGGCAGGCCCCATTGGGACACAGCTTAGAAGCTGCTCCCATATTCCCTAACCTTGTCAGTGTGCCCGCTAGGTCTCTCCCAACAGCTTGTAAGAACTACCAGGAGAGACTTTAGAGAATATAGCCTACACATTCTTCTACCTCTCTTTTTCCACCTCGGAAAATAACACAAAACTAACTGTCTCTTTTTAACACACTCACCACTAAGATATATATCAGTTAGAATTGTACCATATGACTTTTAAGTGATAGTCACTGCATAAAGAAAGGAAAAAGAAACAATCTGGGTTATATGCAAATATCTCAATGACTAATTTCTTGTTATTAATATTAATTGCTATATGACCAATTCTACTCCACATTCTAATGGAATGCCTAGCTGTGTGCAGTCCCTTGCTCTGTAATGGACCCCAGTATTTGTGTTGGGCAAAATGATGAACTCATTTGGATATGGATTATTTAGTGGTCCCAACAGAGATTTATGTCCTTAAACACAAAGTTAGAATATTTTTTTTTCCTTTGTTATACTCTACTGTGGACACTTGACTTCTAAAGCTATGTCATCTGTTGCTCGAAAATAATATTTGTGTGATGGAAGGGATTTATTGAGTAAAATTAGATTTTCAAAGGGATCAGCAATAGATGTAGACTTCAAAGTAATATAATTTACGCCACTGAGCTTCTTTTGACCTGTAAATTTACAACATGCCTGCTGTCACTTTCTTGCTCAGTCCTGAAGATGTGGAGCATCAGTCTTTGAAGGAAGACAGATGACCTCACAATACACCAGGCCTCCAGGGCTCCTCAACAATAGGGTATCAAAAGAAATTGCATTTTGGTTTTGAAGTGCAGGCCAATAAATGACTCTGTCCTGACTTCTTTTTTAATTCTCTTAAATCTCAAAACCAGCTAAAATATCAGGACTCTCTTAAGAAAGAAATAGTGTAATATTGAACAGATTATAAATTAACAGCAAGTTTAATGGAGCCCACGTTAACCTGGTGAGCCTAATGAGATATTTTTAAAGTACAAAGAAAAAAGAAGAGGAAAAAATTATGCTCACTAGGCCAGCTTTTCCCATCTCTCTAGGCATTAATCTTGTCCTTTTTAATAAGAAATTCCTATTAGTTATTGCATTTTCAAATGATACAACACCACACTCACAAGAGCTCATTTTAGCACTGATTTTTATCTCCTGAGTTCTTAATAGAAAAATTGGATTTAGTCCACAGTAAATGACACCATTCTACAAGAGTGGTAGCTTAACATCACTTCTGATACTACCTTCTTCCCCCTTTCTTTTTTCTTAAAATAAATTCAAATTTCTCCTCTATTTAAACATATGCATTATTCTGAGACTGGCCTATATATCCTAATTCTCTTCTCATGGTATTGACTCCCCATGTCATTAAAGAATTAGTCTTGACTCCCTCTTTAAACTGCCATTTTCTATTTTATACTATCATTCTGCCAAAACTCTTAGAAATTTAATGGTACTTTAATCTAAACCAACTGGAATTTCCAATTTTGCTCCCAATCTTTGATCTTTTCTTTGCATTGATTATACTTTGCCATCTCTTAAAAGGTGTTTTCTCTCAAAGAGCCTTCCCTTCCATTGAGTGGTTTCTTGCTCCACTCTTGCATCATCTCCTGAGCTTTCCTCCATGTCCATGCCTCAGTCACCATTTGGATCCATGCTCTCAATGCTCTGTCTAGAGTAAGAAACAACCTCCCAGAGGATGTCCTTACCATTCGCCCCTCCCTTACTTGTATGCTAGAGCCAGTTTGCAACAATTTATAAGAGCAGTTTATTAACTTTTTAGGAGTTGTGCCAGCTGGTTTTGAACAAAGCAATAATTACAAATCACAATATATAAACTTACATAAACATAAATAATTTTTAAAATAAAGGTAATATATATCCATATCTCATGACTTCCTACTTTGCTACCTTTTACTATTTCCTATTGTCTTGAGTTTATTTACATCTATTATATCTGTAGAGTGGAAATATAATGAAACACTACTACATATCTTTTCCAATTCTGCATTAAATCATGTTTGAAATCAGCCATGGCAGGACTATTTACACCACAGAAACTGGAAAATACTAGAAATCAGGACTTTGGTTTTTAGCAGTCTCCTCTGCTTTTATCTTTTTGGAGAAGAATCCATGATTGGAGTGGATGCTAAATCAGTCAGCATTCTTGGTAGAAACAGAACCAATAGGACAGATATAAATATACATATTTGGAGACTTATTATAAGAATTGGGTCGGGGATCCCTGGGTGGCGCAGCAGTTTAGCGCCTGCCTTTGGCCCAGGGCGCAATCCTGGAGACCCGGGATCGAATCCCACGTCGGGCTCCCGGCGCATGGAGCCTGCTTCTCCCTCTGCCTATGTCTCTGCCTCTCTCTCTCTCTGTGTGACTATCATAAATAAAAATTAAAAAAAAAAAAAAAAAGATTGGGTCACATGATAGAGCACCTGGATGGCGCAGTTGGTTAAGTGCCTGACTCTTGGTTTTGGCTCAGGTCATGATGAGAGTTGTGGGATCAACCAACCCCACATTGGGCTCCATGCTCAGTGCAGAGTCTGCTTGAGGTTCTCTCTCCCCTTTCCCTATGCACTCCCATCTCACTCCCTCGCTCTCTCAAATAAATAAATCTTTAAAGAAAAAATAAAAAGAACTGGATAACATGATAATGGAGTCCAAGAAATCCCAGGAAATGACATTTGCAAGGAAGAGAAGGAAGTCTGAAGGTCTGAGAACCAGGCCACCCAATGATAAAAATCCAAGTCTAAGTCCAAAGAGCACTGATGTTCAAGGGCAAGAGAAGATGCATGCCTCAGCCTAAGCAGAGAAAGTGAATTCACCTTTCTAATTTTTGTCCCATTCAAGCCCTCAATGGATTGGATAAGGTCTAGCTGCCTTAAGGAGGGCAAGCTTCCTTACTCGGTCTACTGATTCAAATGCAAATCTCTTGGAGATGCCCTCACAAACACATTTAGAAATAATATCTTGCCACCTATTTGGGCATCCCTTAGCTGAGGCAAGGTGACACATAAAATTAACCCTCACAGTTGCAGTTGGCCAGTCAGTGAAGATTTGAAGGTCCAATACTGACAGAGAGAATATCTCTGACCTATAACTATGGCTTCAGGTAAGATATCAATACAGAGACAAGAGGCAAGATGGAATAGACGAGGTGATAAAGTTGTAAGTCTGAAAACAGGATCCAATCAAGAAGGCCTGAGTCAACCAAGCTCAATAATTTGGAAGATGAGCTTTCTCAGTTCAAGTAATGACTCTATCTCATCTAAACTGTCATACAGAAGATAAGACAAAAAAATGAAGATGTGTTTATTGGATAAAGGATATACCACTCAGAATATCCAGGGCTAATGATAGAAAAGCCAGAAAGCCCGTGCACTTAGCTCCAAAGCAAGTTAAAGACCTTCTGTGCTAACTTAGACGGCCCCAATTTTTCTTGATGTTATGAAAATTCTCCAGGCATTCTTTTTTCCCCCAACTCCTATAGTTAACTTTAAACAAAATCAAGAAGATAGCTTTAAGTTGTGACTATAATTTAAATTAGAAGAAATACTCTGTGGCTGTCTCTTGAAGTAAAATCAGTGATTTGAATTGGAAAATCCCCATTCAGTGAGTGTGCTTCCATCTCTTTGATGTTTACTGTATGATTTCTCTGTCTCAAATGCAAGATGGTTAGGACTTTCATCTTTCCTTCTTTCTCATTATTTCTGATTCATAGTTTTGGATTGAAAGTATTTTTAGCAGAACTTTTTAAAAAAGTTTTTTATAGGGGATCCCTGGGTGGCGCAGCGGTTTAGCGCCTGCCTTTGGCCCAGGGCGCGATCCTGGAGACCTGGGATCGAATCCCACGTCGGGCTCCCGGTGCATGGAGCCTGCTTCTCCCTCTGCCTGTGTCTCTGCCTCTCTCTCTCTCTCTGTGTGTGACTATCATAAATAAATAAATTAATTAATTAAAAAAAAAGTTTTTTAGATTGAACCATAATTCTAGTCATTTAATAGTGATTTTATTACCTAAAGGAATTTCAATAATTCTGAATTGTTATTATATTTCATACATGTTATACTAATTCTTTTCTAAATAAAATTACTTATCTAAAAACTATGAAGACCAAGTTATTAGTCTGTAATATTTTGATAAATTGCTTTATCAAGAAAAGTAATAATTACATTAAATGTTTTATTAAAAGGGCTTCATACATAGTGTTATTGTTAACTATTGTATATATATTTCCTTTTAGTTTGTAAGCCCTGATGAGGCTATAATATTAATTATATTTCATAGTTCTAAATTCCATATCTGTGTTTTTCCAAATTTTTAAAAATATTTTATTTATTTATTTGACATAGAAAGAGAGAACATGCAGTGGGGAGCAGGAAAGGGAGAAGCAGGCAGGGAGCCCGATGGAGGGCTTGATCCCAGGACCCTGGGACCATGACCTGAGCTGAAGGCAGACGCTTGAGACTGAGCCACCCAGTGCCCCCGTTTTTCCAAATTTCAAGACTTATGCTCTAAAATCAATTTTCCTTCTTCTACTTGACTATTATACAAAGAATGAATTCTCCAGAAATAAAGATGCAGAGGGATGCCTGGGTGGCTTGGTGGTGGAGCGTCTGCCTTGGCTCAGGGCAGGATCCCAGGGTCCTGGGATGGAATTCGCCATCAGGCTCCCCTTAGGGAGGCTGCTTCTCCCTCTGCCTGTGTCTCTGCCTCTCTCTCTCTCTCTCTCTCTCTCTCTCTCTGTGTGTGTGTGTCTCTCATGAATAAATAAAATCTTTAAAAATAAATAAATAAATAAATAAATAAATAAATAAATAAATAAGATGCAGAAAGGATGAATACCTACCATTTGCATCAACATGGATAAAATTGGAGGGTATTATGCTGAGTGAAATAAATCAATTGGAGAAAGACAATTATCATATGGTTTCACTTACATGTGAAATATTTGAAATAGTGAAGGAGTACATAAGGGAAGAGGGGAACTGAGGGGGTAAAAGAGAGGAAGACAAACCATGAGAGACTCCCAACTCTGGGAACAAAGGGTTGTAGAAGGGGAAGCGGGTGGGGGGATGGGGTAATTGGATGATGGGCATCAAGGAGGGCATGTGATGAGATGAGCACTGAGTGTTATACTATATGTTGGCAAATTGAATTTAAGTTAAAAAAATTAAGATGATACAGAAGCAGAAACCATTTGCAATTAAATAGCTGGAGTTAGCAAAACAGAAAATTTTTCCTGACTTTTTCAAATTTGTTATAATGAACATGCACCCAAAAAAAGGAATTAAAATGTGATTGCTAAAAATAATTATTATTATTTAGATAATTATATCTATGATGTATTATTAAGGGATTAGCACTAAACTGGTGGCCTGGTAGCAACCAGAAAACAAATTAGTAGCATATCTCTTTCTGCATTTCTTTCAAAATCTCAGCACCATTTTCTTATTCGTTTGAAGAATTATAGAACTCCACTTTTTATCTCCATCCACGTGCACTTTAAATTTGCTTGTCTTTCATATTTTCTTTAAGAGAACTTGATGTTAGGAAGTCTAACATCTTAGGGTCAATTTCCACTGAAGTTTATTTACACTTATGGCCAGAAGCCTCCCAAGTTCTCTGGACCCATCATCTTGCCACATGCATCTTAAAAAGTTAAACATGGAACCCAGCAAGAGAGTGGAAGTGAATAAATCAACATCCACACATCTGTAATCTAAAAAAGAAAGGAAGGGAAAAGAATGAAAGAAAGACACAAGACACAAAACATGTGCCTTTGATAATGGTTCAGTAGCAACAGAGTGTTATGCAAATACAAAATGCAGCATAGCAAGTAGGGTAAAAACAACCCAGGTGTGAAGCCTTAGATGGGCAGCTTATAGCTTCATGATTTCAAATGAATGATTCAAACACTCTGGTCCTTGTTTTAAAATGGCATATCTGCCAGGAAGGGATGTTGTGTATTTTAATTTATATAACACAGAAATATCCGCTCCTAATAATAAATGTTAATTCACCCAAACCATATAAATCTCTTATTTCATCCCACAGAAGTTCTCCACAAATGCCACCTTAACTGGAACAAGCCTTTGCTTTATTTCAGGATTTCACTAGGATACAATTGTATGACCTCACTAGTCTATATTAAATAAGAAAATAGAAGACCTTTGTCAGATCCTTAAGATAGAGATCACTTCCACTTAATGAAGGTAGTGAGGAATAGTGGAAGGAATCCTAGACTAAATGTTCTGAAGACAATGAACTTAGCTGCTTTGGATAATACTTCATTAGTTGACTGTATCATTTTTTTCCAATTCATCAAATAATTTTCTGCATCCACCAGGGACTAAGTTATTCTGGGTTCTAGGGATACAATGACAAGTAAGAAAATATATTCCTGGCTTTTCTTCCGGCTCAGAGTCAAATGAAAGTAACAGCCAATTAAACAATTATCTTGTTTCTTATAAAGGTAAAATAAAACCTCCATGAATCTAAAAAAAAAAAGTAATTATGGTCAAATGTGATATTTATAAAAGAAATAGAGACCATGGTGGGAATTCATAGTGAGGATGCTCAAGATGAGCTGCAAGAAAAATTTCACAAAAGAAGATTTTTCTGCCAAGCTCCCCATAGCTCACTATGTTCATCTCCACAGCCTTCTTCATATTCCCCGATCACTCAGGCTTTCCTTTGTGAAGATACTATTATTCTAGTCTTTCCAGGAACTGGCTCCTACTCATCACTCCATCCTCAGCTCATGTCTATTCTTCAGAGTGAACATTCTAAATCCACATCTTAAGCAGTCACCAAACTATCATCCTGCCTTATTCTCATCATTATATGTACAAGGACTGAAATGATCATCACTCAGTATGGGTTTAACTAGATGTTCTCCATTTGACAGTCGGATAGAAGGTCTAAGGCAGACGCCCCTGTTTAATGTAATCACTGTTGATTTATCAACACTGCTGATATCAGAAAACACTGTGTACAAATTATTATTATTCATGAATGAATGAATGAATCTGCCTTGATTATCTCACAGAATGTTTAGATCAGATAAATAGCAACAATGGCAAAAGCCCTGATATTTATATACTACTTTTTAAGGCTACAAAATAATGCTATATATAGATGTATATATCATGGCATTTGAATCTCTTGTTATTAATGAAAGAAGGCTGGCAGGACTGAGGAAGCAGAAGCTTACGTAAGTCAAGTGACTTCTTCAAAGACTCAAAGATAATATGCAAATAATAGCAAGGCTAAAATGAAAATACAGATCCTCGGTGAACGATTTGCCTTTTTCACCATGACACATGGAAATGTGAACATTTTGTAGATATGTTTGTCAATGGTAGACCTGTACAGGCCAGAACCCTAAATAAACACCAAATTAGAAACTCGTCAGCCGGCTCTTAATTCAGTTTGACTGGAAAATAACCCCTAGATTTCAATGATGAATTCACGCATTTGGTTCCCGTCCCCCATGCAATGTTATTATATTCTGACAACAGTAACATATTTTTACCACAAAAAAAGTTCTTTAAACTGAATGAAGAGAAAAAGTAATTATTCATTAGCTATTAGTCTGCACAATTATGTAGCTGCTTGTTACATGTCAGATGCCTAGATGAGAGTTGGCAGAGAAACACAGAATTGAATCGAGAACTGAAAGAGCAATGTTCTTTATAAATATATGAAACTAAGTAAAGGCCTCAGCAGCAAGGCAAACTGATGAAAGAACAATGCAGATTATTATATGAAGAGAGGGTCTTCCTCTCAACTGCTCTTAATTACAAGTAGCATTTGGGACAAATTAATCAATACGCACTCTACCCATTCCCTAGGCGTACTCAATTTGAAGGCATTTGGAAATCTAAAAATATAATTCACATTAACTTTCTGAAAAGTAATGCAAACTTATGACTACTGAGCTTTTTCCCTGAGTACATACCTTCCTACTATGAAGATCAGCAATTGCGGAAGGGAAAGAGGAAGACAGAGCTGCAACTCCATCTTTTAATCCATTATGCAGTCAGAAACAAGGATAAAACTTTACATAGAAAATACAAAGCTTCTTTTAGAAAAAAAAAAAAAAAAGCCCTATCTTACTTTGCTAGATTAGTGTTACTAGGAAAAACATTTTCTCTGAATCACTGAAAGAAAATATTCCTCCTGGAGTCAATGAAAAGTCAGACAATTAGTGTGATCACAGCAGAAGCTCTTACAAAAATAAGTAACATAAGTAAAAATCACCTAAATGTATCCATCTGAATCCAGATTTGGAACTCTGCACTTTTTAAAATAATCTTCAAGATCAGTTTATAGCATTTTCATTGTATTTTATGAATATCTCAGTAGTTAACCAATATTGGTCATATTAAACATGAAAATGTAATACAATATTTATTTATCTATTTCCATCGATAATTATCAAAAATAGGAAGGAGGCATTTACTCAACAACCATTTAGAAACTTTATTTCTAATATGAAATAAACTATCAGTAAAATTATGTCAAACTTAACTCGAAAGTATACAATTATGCATAAAATATTTTTGATGTCACTATGTTTTCAAAATTATTTAAACATGGTATACTTTTAATAAAGTTCAGTGAGCTTCTGTAGAAAACATACAATATGCCTGTTATTGTCCTTAGGATACAAAGGATTCGAAGATTAAAAAGATGTTGAAGCTGTTCTCAAACACAAAGTTTAAGAATACCTATAATTACACACAAAGTTGCCCCCACCCCAAAAATGTAATCCTGGTGAAAAAATTTAACCTGGTGAATTTAAGTAAAGACAAAAAAAAAATCTCATTTTAAAACAGATGCAATCTAGAACCTCCAAAGTTTCCTTGAGATATTTATTTTCTGACTAAAGTTGTCCAGCATAATTATCTTCAACAGTAAATATAATTTTCCTAAGCATATGCTGATCTATCTAAAAGAGAGAAGCTATATAGGTAAGAACACAGAGTGAAGCCAGTGTTTATACATCTGTAAGCATTTCATAGATCTTCTCTAATGGTGTATGCTGTTACATCCATTTCATACTCCCTCAGGATTTGAAATAAATACACTTATTACAGTATAAGTCTTTTCTAGAGGAAGAATATTAAACCATTATCATCTCTTAATAAACTAGTATAGACGAATTAAGAAAAGGAAGGGCACTTAAAAAACAATTTGGCCACTTTCCAATTGATCACATGTTCTTATCCACATATCTTAAGATTTAGGTTCTTACACACATGTCTTAAGATTTTGACGAAGTATCAACATTTCATAGACACTCTAACAGATTCCAAACTGCTTTTTAAAATTTCTGTTTAAAATTGTACCTTGGGACACGTGGATGAGCATCTGGCTGTTGACTTCAGGTCATGATCTTGGGGCCCTGGGATTAAGCCCTTTGCCAGGCTTCTGGCAGCAGGAAGTCTCCTTGTCTCCTCCTTCTCCCCCTCCTCCTGCTTGCACACACTTTCTCTCCAAGGTAAATGAAAAAAATCTTAAAAATAAATAAAAATAAAATTGTATCTCGCCTTCCAAAGAATGATTTAAAGTGCTTAGAATAAAACAGAAACATATACACACACAACTATATTTTTAAGTACGTATATATACATACATATATGTACACATAAATACATGTCTAACTATATGGTCACATCAGGCTTTTAAGAGAGAACAAGAAATCTGAAATTCTATACACACGATGGATGCAAAAGATCACTCTCTTGAATTCATATAATTACCAAGATTAAGACTAAATTTTGAGTGTACTTCCCTATTTATTTCCCCATTCTTAAAGGGGATTATGTATTACATAATGCTATTATCTTAAATTTAGCAGTATTATATTCTTAAATGAAAGTGTTCTATGAATCTTTATACGAGTAACATTTAACACCTAATATATCGTGTCTTGAAAAGTTTTATAGCATATTTAGGTATATTTTTCATAGTGCTGTTTCATGAGTCAATTCTCAATGGGAATCAAATATACAACATTAATACAATTCATTGAAGATATTACATTAAGAAGATAATTTTTTAAAGATTTTATTTATTTATTCATGAGAGACACACAGAGAGAGAGAGAGAGGCAGAGACATAAGCAGAGGGAGAAGCAGGCTCTTTTCAAGGAGCCCAATGTGGGACTCAATCCCCAGGTCCCAGCATTAGGCCCTGAGCCCAAGGCAGATGCTCAACCACTGAGCCACCCAGACATCCCAAGAAGATAATCTAAATAACTTCTGGTTTATCCATTTATCCATGTGAGGTTTTTTAAAGATTTATTTATTTGAGAAGGAGAGCGAGCGAGAGAACACAGGGAGGGGCAGAGGGAGAGGAAGAAAGAAACTTTAGTAGACTCCTCTCTGAGCTTGGAGCCCAATGCAGGGCTCCATCTCATAACTCAAGATCATGACCTGAGCTGAAACCAAGAGTCAATCACTTAACTGACTGAGGCACACAGGCGCCCCTAAGGGTAAGTTTTTTAGTTTGCAGGGGATATAGAATATATATTTCCTAGTACTAGATATGGGGAAACTGGCAGCTCTTAGACCACAAATAAATAGTCCTGATTTGTCTGGATAACATTTAAAATTGAGAAACTTCACATATCAGTGGTGATTCACCAATGCTCTCGAAAACAGAAGATTTCGACCCCATTGGGCCTGTCTGTGCACCTGCATTACCACCATGTGCTGGAGATCAGTAGAACCTGCACCATTTAGACATTCCTTGGGGCTGTCCCTTTTGTCTGTCACCTGGCCCCCTCCACTCATTTTAATTACCTGCCTGGATCTCATTCTGAGAGCATTTAATGGCTCACATTTCAGACTTTCTCTGGCAAAGTACACTTACAGAAGAAAAAGTGTGAACTCAAGTTATATGGCACTCAGGAGCGTTCCAGAATTAACCTACAGCCCCAAACAGACTAGTTTTACACACTTACTTCTCCAGCATCTTGATTGGAGGTAAAGAAATGTTCTTAAAATCACATAATTTTCATAAACTATTACAAGGCATGTCTTTTACCATCTCTGAATGTGTTGTGCACACACATAAAAACAAATCAAAACATGCTGCTAAAATAAAATGGTAATTGCTCGTGAGTGGGCAGGGAAAAAAAATTTCCTTCACAGGACTCTAATTCATAAGATCACTCCCTGAGTATAATTCAGAAAAGTCCAAATTTACTCATTTTTTTAAAAGCAATGAATAAAAAATTCTGCTCATGGGATGGCAAAAATGGAATTTTCACACTTCTCAGAACTTAATGTTTTTAACATAAATTTTTCTGTGTTGTGTTGAATTGAGCAAATATGTTTCTTTTCACCCTTGCTTGCTAATTTCTTAGAAGGTCTCTCTACATGATTCAAATTCCAAGTTGATTGTTATAAAGGACAATTTTAGAGATGGCACAAGAGCTTTAAAGTACTTGCAGCAATTTGGCTATTTTAAAATTACAACGGCATTTCAATAGAATTGAAATCTCTCCTGGTTTCTTTAGCTGAGTAGAAATTCCAAGAGAGAGCCAAGACACATTTCTCCTTCCTTCTCAAAGTGTTTATATTTTTTGTTTAAAAGGTTTATACAAATTACTCTGATTAAAATAAAGCAAAAACAAACAAACAGAAACACCTTTTGTCATAAGTTCAGAAAATGTTTTTTAAAAAACGTATTTCAGGGAGTTTTTCTGTCCTCCAGCGAACATTGATACTGAAAACTTGGCAGATGTCTAATTATTATTGCAGTTTTTCAAATAGACTTTTTATGAGTCACCAAGACTATGAAATCAGTTCCATTAAAAGACTTTTCCTATATGGTTATGTCAGAATATCCTGATTTATATGCTATCTTCTGAGACTCATTGTGTTCAATCTGCCTTTGCTGCAAACATGGCAATAGATCTTGTTCTCATAACTCGCTCCTGCTTCCCCTCTTCCATCCCTTCCTCCATCCACTCATCAGAGCCTCTGAGGCAATAAATATCAATTGTTCCCTTTAAGAGGTAGATAAAATAACTATATTTCCAGGAACTCCCAGGACAGCTAAATGTCACCACCGTCCATTTATAATAAATGGATACTTCGTTTTTTGATACTTACAAGGCCAAGTACAATGTGTGATAGAGTTTATTCACAGATATCCAATTAAAATATCTAATGAAATTATCCATCTGTAAAACTCAGTTCTGCAATTACCCATTTCTGTCCTTAGCGTTGGTCTCTGAAAGAATATATATGCTTTTCAAAATAAAGTTAATGCAACTTAAATCTGCTTAAAATGCACAAAATAATTGTTAGAGTTTCTTTTTTTTTTAATTGTTAGTTCAAATGGATTAGAAAGCTGAGCTTAAATTCTCCTCCAAGTATTTTATAATCAAATGGGGAAACTAAAGATTTCTGTTTAAGGAAATTTGGAGAGAAAGAGAATCATGAATTCAGCTACCTTGATAAAAGCCACATACTTTATTATAAATAGCTACAGAAAACTACTAAATTATTCTAAAGTAGCATTTAATCCATACTGCCACATGGGATCAGATTGTCCTATCAAACTTACAAGAATCAGAGAACTTATCCATACAAAATAATATAAAAAATGTTCAGAAGGAGCAGCGGAAGATTTAGAACATTGAAAGCAGTTTCTCAGGTCCTTCTTTCCAGCATCAGATGTTCTCTTTTGGCCCAGAATAGATGTGGTCTCTAAATGAGTTTCTTGAGTTCTTCACACAACTTGGGTTATTTCCCGTAGGTTTCAGTTATAAAACATCTTCATTTTCTACCCTAAAGAAATCACATGGCTTACATGGCACTCTCCAGGGACTCGTGTCTTCTAAATCCTGGACTCTATTTCCTATAGGTAATTTTTCACTGAGGGAAATCCTGCAAATAGCGTTTCAGATATACTCTCTTCTTCCTAGCAAATATCATTAGTCTGTTTACCCAGAGAGCCAGCAGACCTGACACCGACCACATCAACGGACTCCTTTCTGTTCCCTGGAGAAAGGAAATGAATGAATAGCAAGCCAGCTACCTTAATGCCCTTCTTCCAGGGACCTAGCTACCTATTGCAGAGACCCCAAGTTTTCAAAATTAAATGACTCATGAAAAATTCCCATCTCAAACTTGGTAAGATTTAAACTTTAAAATCATAGGCTCATGTAAATGATGACAACACAAATGTGGAGTTTCAAATGACTACAGTCCAAATCCACATATCAAATTGTGAATTATCACTAAATTAATTTTTTAAATAGTAAAACATACAAATATTTCCTATGAAAAACTTCATTGTCCAAAGACTAAGTTGCTTTTATTATCTAGTTTTGTATTCAACAAGTAGATTTAAGTACAGATTGCCTGAAAGTTCATAAGCCGCTAAACTTATCAGAACGAAACCAGGCAAGTATCTTGCCTTCATTTAGCTTATAATTTAAAATGTCATGGGTATAAATAAATAGTATGCATGGTGGGAGAGGAATTCTGACAAGGGAAGTCTTGAATGCTGTTGAGAACTCATAGCAAGCAACAAGGCCTAACCCAGATTTAATAGTTGAAGAAAAGTCTCATAAGGAAAAACTGATTTAAGGAATTTGTAAAAGAAAGTCAAAAAAGGTTAGATAAATGAGTGTTGAAGATCAAGAAAACAATGGATGAAAAGCCCAGAGTTCATAGAAATACGATGTGTTCAAGAAATTGAAAGCACTTTTGTCTGGCACAAGGCAAGGCTAGAGAACTGGGCAAAGGCTTGATGAGGGGTGTTTTACAAATTGTTAATTTGAGGTTTAGTATAAAAAATTGCTGCCACTGAAGAATGTTATGCAGAAGTATGATATGATCAGGTATGCCTTTGGGGAAGATAAGATCCAGAAAATGAGATGGGGCAACATTAAAGGTTGAGAAACAACTGAGGATACTGTTGCAGGAATTGAGATGAGAGACAGTACATAGCTTGAGTCAGTCACAGCTATGGTGAAAAACTGACTGGTTTGAAAATTGTAAGAGATTACGATACAACCAGGATATGGAGATTGAATGGTCACGAGCCATGAAAAAGAGGGAAATCAAGAATAACACTGGAGTTTATGGTTGGGAATTGAGTAGAGGATTTGCTACTGACTGATGTAGAAAACACAGAGAGAATTGCAGAGGAAAACTATGAATATGTTTTGTTGTCTGTTAAATTTTAAGAATTGGACAGAATAACTACATGTAGTGTCCTATAGGAAGTTGGATGAATATGAGTATATCTGACGCTAATGACAAGTATCTGGTTGGAATTATTTATCTGAAAATCCTTAGCATATAGTTGGGAATTAGAGTCATGAAGTTGGATGCAATTTTTTAGGGGAATCCTGCCCCCCCCCAAGAGAGAAGAGAATGGACTATAAAAATTACATTTTAAGTGGAAGAAGAACATGTAAGGACATGGGTTAAGAGCAAAAAAAGAAAAAGAAAGAAAAAAAAAATAAAAAGCTAGTGTGGTGTAATGGAAGCCCAGAGAATAGAGCATTTCATGAAGGACACACTCAACAGCAGTAAGTGATGCCAAAGAGACTGAGCAATATTCACTGCATTTTCTAAAATAGAGGTGGTAACTTTGACAATAGAAGTAGTAATGAAATGTGGGACAGAAATGCTTTGGGAGGTTAACAAACTAAAAAAGTAGAGAACTCTTTCAAGAAATTTACATGCAGGGATCCCTGGGTGGCGCAGCGGTTTGGTGCCTGCCTTTGGCCCAGGGCACGATCCTGAAGACCCGGGATCGAATCCCACATCGGGCTCCCAGTGCATGGAGCCTGCTTCTCCCTCTGCCTGTGTCTCTGCCTCTCTCTCTCTCTCTCTCTCTCTCTCTCTCTCTCTGTGCGACTATCATAAATAAATAAAAATTAAAAAAAAAGAAAAGAAATTTACATGCAAAGAGAAATAGGGAGGTAGACAATAGGTCAAAGGATAATGTTTCATTTTGCTTAGTTTATTTAGTTTTAGAATAAGAGAGTCCTATATACAGATTAACGCAAAGGAAAAAAGCAGAGGGAGGAAAGGAAAAAGAGAGGGAAGGATCTATAGAACACGGTTCCTAGGACAACAAATGGAAGGACTTGGAAAGGAGGAGTGAAAATCAGAGAAATTGAGTGTGTTTGTCATTTCAATGGTGGAGAAGAGAAAGTTGCAATTTTACATCATCCTGTTCTCATTAAAATAGGATATCCAGCTATCACCAAAATTGAAGGGAGGGATGGAGGATCAGAGGTGCCAGGAGAATGGAGGTTGGAAATAATATTTTGCAAAAATAAGGGAGAAGACTATTGACTGGAGAAACAAATAGGAAAACAAAAATGTTTGGAAATATTATGAAGCAACCCACTGATAGGATTAGGGAGTAGAAGGATTATTAAACTCAAGAATGAGTCATTCCTCATTGAAATATTCCTTCTTGGCACCATGAAAAGTTTCATTATCATATTTTTAAAATCTTATATGAGAATAGCCTCATTCTATAGCTCAGGATTTGTGATAACGTAAATTGCAAATAACAGTTTACCAGAAACACTCCTTAGAATTCTCCTGCCTCTACACAACAAGTAGCTTTCCAGCATCTCAAAAGATCTCTCATAATTCTGTTAGAAATATGAAGACAATTAATTCTTTTCCTTCACAAATTCCTAATATTTGCCGTTCCTGGGTGGCTCCATGGGTTAGGCGTCCATCTCCTGATTTCCACTCAGGTCATGATCTCAGGGTGGTGAGATCAAATCCCACGGCAGGCGTGTGCTCAGCAGAGAGTCTGCTTGAGGGTTCTCTCTCTCTTCCTCTCCCTCTGCCCCTCCCCCACCTGTGCATACATGCTCTTTCTCTCTCAAGTAAATACATAAATCTTTTAAAAATTCTAATATTTACTATGACCCTCTCCGCTTTGCTCTGTGCTTTTTAACTCAGTTTTTCACCCCAAAGCTATATAAACTCTTTAATTATCAACTGGCTTTACTTTGTTAGGGTCAAATACAGATTTTGACTCGAAAATGCCTGAGTTCAGACCCAAGTTATGCCACCGACTAGTGGGTGAATTATACAAGTTACTGACCTCTTCAGAACCTCATGCTTTCATTTGTCAGAGGGGAAGAATAATCTCATAGGAGATTATGAGGATTTAATACATAGGAGGCTCTTAAATTGATGCTTAATACGTCGTGAGCTCTCAGTAAATGTAAATTATTATTATTTTGCCATATCTGGGGGATAGAACAGGGGTTTATGTTACAAGCTGTGACTGCTCTTCCCTGTAAACTCTTCTTCAGGGAATATATTTTGGTTTGGGGCATCATTAGGTGCAGCCAAAGTTCCACATTGTAATATTAGAGCCTGTCCCACCAGTTTAATAGGCTAAGGCTTTTCAAAAAGGCTGATTACCAAGAAAACCAAAAGGAAAAGTTCTGGAAAGTAGAGAGAGAAAAAAATTAAATTGTTTTATTCCCATCCCATTTTAAAAATTAGATCCATTGCCTATCTTTTTCTGGGACCACTGTACTTGGGCCAGAGACTATTTTCAGGGCTGGGTTAAATAGCAAGCAGACCTTACTGACTATAAAGGCTGGCAGGCCTGGTAATGACTTACAGAAGGAGACTGTGGTGCCTACTTGTCTGAATAATTTTAAGGACTTGGCAGATAATTCTTGAGGACTTTTTAATTGTACCCCTCAGAAAGCCAGAAGACAGGCTAATGACCTTTGAAGCTCTCTTTCATTCTTGACTCTATGAGAGCAAATTCTTAGTTTACCTTAGTATGATATATTTTACATATAATGTGAATATGATTCATTCTAATTGGACAGAGCATTACTGCCAAGGATGGTCGTCTTCTATATAAGGCAGTGGCCCTGCTGTTGTTTAAATTAGCCTTTCATGCAACCACTAGCTCAAGTCTAGCGCTGATTCAAGCCAGAAACGGTAATTTTATTTATATGATGTCTTGCATAGAGGGCAGGCTAGTAAAAGAAAAACAAATCTGGAACAGACAATGAATTAAATCAAAGCTGCTTTGTACTTGGGATGTACTGCAGGAGAGTACGTTAGAGTCTATCTACGGAGGTTTATAATGACTGCCAATATTAATTATTCACATGCAGCTTACCCATTTTCAAGGAAACCGGGCCATGCTAGTAGACGTAATTCTCAGAGTAATACCTTCCAGCTGAATGATACAGAGCACAACAGCTTTAGCTGTCATGTTACTAGCTGAAAAGAGCATTTTCGAGGCACTATTTCAGTGGATAGAATAAGTTCAGACAGTTCAAAAGTTCATAATAAACATACTTCATAGCTCCATTTGAAATGGCGAAGGAAGGCTTACTTAAGGGAAATACTTATGTCTGATTCCATGGGGATGGCCCAATATACACGGTGGATTAAATATAGTCAGCCTCTGTCTCCTTGAAGCTTTCTTCTCTTGCTCTATACCTATAAATGATCTCACTGACTGAAACTGCATTTTACATTAGATGTAAAATAGGCCGACTTGTTGGTTGGGTTGGCAAAAACATGTTGCCACTTATTGACGGGAAACCAAAAGCCTGTTTTCATGAATGAAGTCATAAGTAATTTTGTTTGATGGGAAGGAGTCAGTTTGAAAGTAGTATTCAAAAAGACTCTGGGTTTTTGATGGATGTTAATAACAGCATGAGAAAAAGTCTCTTCCTCGTAATGTTATATTGCTTTATTCTATCCTCAGGATCTAGCCTTTCAAAATGTGATACATGTGCCTGAGCAGTCGAAAGGACTTCTCCCAAAGAGAAATGCCATGACAGTCTTGTCTTTGTTCATTCAGTGAAATCCTGCTTGGATTGACTGTGGGAATATAGCTTTAGACGTGGCATTTTTACGGTGGAAATAATAATAATGCTTTGTTTTCCTAAAGCCTTTTTCTTTACAACTAACTGTCGTAGAGAGCTCCAAAATACAAGTGTGATGATTTTGTTTTTAAATATCTAAGCGAAGGACTCTCTTCCATTAGCTTATTTTTGAAAACTTTAAAATCCTTGGCTCTTTAAATTATCTTGCCATCACTCTGTACAGTCTGAGTGGCTGGATGAAAATGTAAATGAAATTCATATTACATTTCCTATAGATGGACTTTCACTCATCTTAACTGTATTAACTAATCATCAGGGAGATTCTATTCTTTGAGTCGGATTTGATTGAAACTGTAGGGAAGTCATTCTCAACCAAAAACTAAAAACCATTTCCATGTAAAATATATCCTTGCACCTAAAACAGACATTAAACAGGATACTCGGGCATTATTATATGTTGGAAAGATGTATTAGGAGATAAGATGTTATCTAAAAGTCAATGGTAAAAGTAAGAAATAGGAGTAAATGAGCTAAAAGGGAGTTTTAAAGATAACTTAAAATTCCTCATAATAAGATGGGAAAAATTAAGCATTTTGAGGAGGAATATTAAAGATATTTCAGTTTATTTCACAGAAAGAAGTAATCTTAAAAATACTACAATTGATCACTAAGACCTATAATCATAAAATTTTGGAAAAATGGAAATGATCACATTGTCCAAAGTTTTTTTTAGCATTAAAATTCGTGCTGAAAATAGATGTAGGAAATGTAGATATGCATTGGAATCTGTTTTTATGATTTTTTAAGATCAGCTTGCCCACTTTATAAATGCTCAAATATGAAGAAAAAAGATTTAATAATTAAACAGAAAATGACTGTAGTTGAGTCCTCAACACCACAATTACCTAGATTTTCCTAATCTGAAAAATATGAACATTTTTGAAAACTCATGCTTTTCATGCATATCCACATGGCTGAAAAGTTATGTAGAATGGAATGAAGAAACAGTCTATATTATGGGATTTGTGAAAATAATCACGAGTTAAAATATTTGACTTTGAATAATTTGAAACCTCCTCCACTGACACTCCAGGTCAAAGCTCTGATCAGGCAAGTGTTTCTAAATTACCATTGTATTTGACCCCAAATGTATTTCCCTTATCTTCTTTCCTAAGCTAACACACTGTGACTCACCACGGCGTGGAGGCATGATGAATATACACAAGTGAGACTGATCACTGAGAGTCAACCGGGAAACATTTATCTTCAGGATTCTTTAATATGGCAAAGATTAAAAACATTTGTAACACAGTTAAAACCCTGTCAGTCACATCCCAGAGAGGTAGAAAAAGCAAGAGGGCACCCAGCCAGCAATCACAGGAAGATGCTATAATGTTCCCTTTCCATCCTGTTCTTTTCATCCCACCTGCCCCCACCCTTAGCTGTACCCATAGATGCGGGTTAATGTCAACTGTTCAGACTGAAGACCCCCAAAAAACAAACTCCTGTTTACTCTCTGTGAGGATCAGGAGTTAACAAGTTACATTGTTTTCAGGTAAGAAGTTGCTTTTTTTCCTACATGTTGTGTTGCAAGTCCACTGGCATTGGGATACAGGCATTACATGCTTTGCAATTTTTTTTTGAGACAACTAGTCAGGACAAATAACATTTATTAAGTACTTTATGTTATCTTTGAACACCAGTAATGAGAGGGGAAAGAATTGTGTACCATTCCCAAGCAATGGCATATTCTCTTTCACTTACTAATAACTCAGCGGCATTGGCTATAGAAGAGAATATTTTATATTACTTAAATACTCAAAATTTCCTTATTCTATTTCTTACATATTTTTCATGTGCATAGTATGGATTATTAGCACCTACCCATGTGTATCAACTAGAGGCATATAGCACTGTATTAAATGCAATAGAGAATAAGTACAACGACAAATACCCACCATTTGCTTCGACGTGGATGGACCTGGAGGGTATTATGTTGAGTGAAATAAGTCAATCGGAGAAGGACAAACATTATATGGTCTCATTCATTCGGGGAATATAAAAATTAGTGAAAGGGAATACAGGAGAAAAGGAGAGAAAATGAGTGAAAATATCAGTGAGGGTGACAAAACATGAGGGACTCCTAACTCTGGGAAACAAACAAGGGGTAGTGGAAAGGGAAGTGGGGGGGTTGGGGTGACTGGGTGATGGGCACTGAGGGGGACACTTGGCAGGATGAGCACTAGGTGTTATGCTACATGTTGGCAAATTGAACTCCAATAAAAAAAATTAAAAAAAAAAAAGAGAATAAGTGCAAGTAGATAATACGATCCACACCTGCAAGGAGTTTTCATCTTCTTAGGGAAACAACAAAACATATCCATGGGGAAAATGATTACCCATCCTGTCAGTAATGATGAATATAAACAGTATTTCTTATCTGATCTGTATACAAACCTGAAATGTTAATACTGTGTAGACACTATAATGGATACTAATATTATACATGTAGCAGATTTAAAATGTTAAAAAAAAAAGTGAGGACTTATGTCATTTGTTCCAAACAGTTGCCACTAACTTATAAAACTTAGCAGGTAATTCCATTTTCTGAGAAGAGATATATACATTTTCTGTCTCTTACTGTTTTGTTCAAGTTATTAATATACTACGTATATGCATATTCATATCTGTGAATGTCATTAGATGATTCAAGATATTTCTACTAATGTAATAATGTTCATTCTAGGTTTCTCCACCAAAAGTGAGAGAGAGAGAGAGATCTTTTTTCAATTTTCCAGTTAATTCATTCATTGATTTTTTCTTTTCCCCCTTATCTACCAAATAAATAAATCAAATTCTTAATTAAAAAAAAAAAATGGAGGTACTTCTGGGCTTCAGCTTTAGAGTATACCATTGCTGATTTACTGGTGCTCAGATCCAACACACAGCCTCTGTTTTCTCCAACTACTTTTTCTCCAACTAATGTCTATAGAGCTCCTTTCCTGGAATCACATTTTTAACAATCCTGCCCAAATTCTGAGTGCCAAATTGCCTTTCCTTGAAGAATGTCTGAGGTCTGTATATGTAAGATAAGATAGTGGAAGATGACATAGTCTATGCAATTTGTCTACAGAAATCTTCACCAAATGATCAATGACTACCTCTAATGGAAATATGGTTTCAATTCTCCCTTTGACAGATGGTCTAGCCTACACTCCCAAGAGATATGTTTTCCCTGTCAACCTTTAAAAAAAATAAAATAAAAAGGATACGTGCTGGTATTTGGGGCCAATTTAACAACTGTATTATCCTGTTGGTGTTATTCCGAAGTACCACATCTGCTTTCACACTGAGTTTGTATTTTTCCTATAAGTGATATATATAGTCTTATGCCAGAAAGTATTTTCAATTCAGATTTCATTGTGGTCATTTCAAATCTGGAAGAAAAACATTCACAGAATTCAATGTGCCTTCTTTTACCACTAAAAACTGCTTTGCATCAACAGTCATGCAGATAGTTTAAGTTGGTTAATTGTTTCAAGAGGCTATAATGGTCCTATCTTTAGGACATAATCCGATCAAAAAGCTTTAAGATTATTTATTAGGCTGTCAAAAATCACTTCTGTCCTACTGTCTCTCGACCACAACACTCAAACACCCAATCTGACAATCAAACTAGTTAAACTAAGAATCAGGTCCTGCCTTCACGGGATTCCAGAAACATTACTACTCTAGGACAGAGGGTACTAGTTGTGAAAAATCGTCAGGTTATTGCGGCTGCCTTTCTGGTGATTTATCTTGCTTTATATCTCAGCACCTACATGTCACTTGTGTATCTGCCTAGAACTTTTATTTCTCTCCCAGTTCCCAGCTGTCTATACTTAGAATCTCCCCCCCTTTTCTATTTCTTGGTAGTCACTACTCTTTTACCTGGAGTTCAAAACTAGAATTGCATTTTTGGAAACCAAAGGTAGGGATATGATTTGCATGGTGTTTACTCATTATCAGATACGATATAATTCCATTTAGGGGAGATATCTAATTTAAGGGAGCACCAAGGTGGCTTGCTAATAAATTGTTTTGTTTCAGTTGTCTGTTATTTGTTTCTGTGCAATATTAACAGTGGGTGGCCAATGGGATGGCTGTAATAAAGTGTGAGGACAGCTAAAGGAAATATAGTACTAGTGTCGAAAAGAAAAATGATCATTCCTCAGATAACTGTGATATAATCAATTGCTGTTGGTTCAATGATATTTAAATCTTCCATAATATCCCTACCTGATCCTTCAAACCTGCCTCAACTTCCCTCAGATCAGCTGTGTGTTCCTAATGGTTCTTACCTCCATGCTTAGAGAAATTCTGGTTCATACACTATACCAGTGGTTTCTCAAGTCTAGCTAAGCAAAAGAGTGACCTCATGAGGTTTTTCAAAAATAGGTGAAGTGATCAGAAACCATGCTAAATCAGAATTTCTGTGGTGGAATCCAGATACCAATATTTTTAAAAGCTCCCTGGGCTTGAGGACTGCTACTCTATCCAGTATACAGCTCTTGCAGCATAAATGGCATGCCTGCAAGGGAGTTATCTCTGAAAAGATGGAATTCAATGTGTTTTTCTACATACACGATTTTTTTTTAAATTCAATGTGTTTAAAAAAAAAAAGTCAGTGACCACTGAGAGACAATTTGGATGAATTTGTTAAAGCATGTACTCCAGAGTCAAAGAAATATGCATTCAATTTTTGGCTCTGCCGCTTACTAGATATGTGGCTAAGAGCAGGTAACTAAATCTCTCAGAGCCAATCGTACCGAGCTGTTGTAAGAATTAAATGAGGTCATGTAGCTAGACCTCAGAAAAGTGCCTATCAGGAGGCATTAGCCAGCAAATTAGAGACAGTGTCATGTCTATATCAGGAACTAACAAATAGTTATAGTAGAAGAAAGAGTCCAATGAACGCTGTTAGGTGAATGGAGATCTTAATATGATCACAAAGTATGTGGAAAACTTTCCCATAAACTTAACTATAGCTGTCCCTACCTAGATTTATGGATCAATAAGGATAACTATTGACCAATTAAGTTAAAGCACCTGCTGAATTGCTATTCTAACAGAATTTACCTCTCAATTGCAGGGTTTTATATATTGACTATGAAGCATACTTTTCCATGATTTTAACTGAAACATTTAAATCACATTCTTGTACAAGGATAGAATTTCAGCCAAATGTTACTGGAAGGGTGATCAGCCATCCCAGTTTCCCTGGAACACAGGGCTTTCAGTGCAAAGCAAACTGGGACTGTTGGTACCATAGATGCTCATAATCAAACTATTGCCTCCTTAATCCAGTTTTCTCCATATAAACTACCCATGATCCAGATCAGGTCCATCCAGATATTGGTTCTGTATCCTGCAGCTGAGCTGTGTTTTCTGATTTCTTCAGCTGGGTTTTGGGGACTTCTAAAGATTCTTCCCATCATTTTTCCTTTTCTAATTAAGCTGAATTAGTTTCTGTTACTTGCAACTAAGAATCTTATTAAAATAGCCAAATCAACAAGGAGGATTCTGGAATACTATAATTATTATGAATTTTTCTAATCCCTTCCATGTGACTGCAAGCATGTTTTATGAGGCAGTAATGTCAAATGGGGTCATTGCACATAGTAGGTGCTCTAAAAGCAGCTTTTTGGTGATTAAATAAATTTTCTCATTTAGAAAACTTGATACCCACCAGCCAGGGCAGGACCAAGACTGATACATCTTCCTCATGGCAGGGGGTAAATCAGGCACAGAGATGCTGGAAAACAGCTGGAGAAACTCATTATGTATTTAAAAACTATCTGCATTTAAAATAAGAACCAGAATTTGAAGATTTAGAAACAGCTATGGAAAAACTGAAAATGAAATGCCCCTTGTAAGAAAAAAGTGGTGTGTTTCCAGGTGTTAGAAAGATTGCAGGGATGAGTAATAACCGAGACAGTCAAAGAAGCAAACTTTTCAAGGTATGGTTCTTTCTCTAGCTAGAACACTCACTAAATATGCCATCTACCTCCCTGGAGTATTATCTAATCATAAATTCCTGCTAAAATACATTTAGCCATCATTCATTATTATTTTTTTTCCCTTGGAAGAATATCGCCTGCCCCTTAACTGTGCTCTATCTTTTACAGACTTATTTGTTCTCAGCCTTTTTTAAAATTTTTTATGTTTTTTTGGTAATGTTATGGTTCAATGTCTAATCAAGGTTTGTGTCTGTCAGGTCACTTTTATTTTTAAGTTCAACCTTTCAAAACAAGAATGTCAGGACATTTCCATTTTTAACTTCTTTCAAAGCTCACAAACTATTGGAAGTTTCAGGATTCTTTTCTCCTTCAGTGAGTTTATTTTTAATTTACTCATATTGTTTCAATTAAAAATGCTCATACTTTTTTTTCAAAAAAAAATTGGACAGGATATCTCTCAGTCGTTAGCCAGATGAAATCAAGAAATCCATGTATTCATTCCTTTCCCTAGCGAAGATTGAAAAACAGTATAAACAGCAAATGTAGATTCCAAAGACGCTACTATTGATTGCCGTGAGAGAAGAATGCTTGATTTGAAGGGACAAAGTGGTAGACATGGAAACTAAAAATATATTCTGTATTTTAACTTTATTTAACAAAATGTCACATAATTAATCCAATCCAACTATATTACCCTGATAAATTATCATGCATTTTACCCTGGTTTTAAAATAATCTGCATAGCCACTGTTTTCCTGGTTCAAAATTAATAGTCTCTTTCTTCCCTCCTTAATGATTCAAAGAACCATGAGAGGGTCCCAATCAAGGAAGAAGAAAGGCCTGGCAGGGGGTGAGGTCAGGGGAGCAGCCCATGGGTATTGGGAAACTGAACCAAGAAACAAATAAATTGAGATTTCTCACAGAAAGAGAAACAAGTTACAAACATGAAAAGGGAAACACCTGGATGATATATAGCTGCATAAGCACTGGTTCTGGACACTGAGGAGATCCTGGGAACAGTAAAACCCCAATAGCAATTAGCATATGCATCACTAAGACTTACCAGGTCTCCACCAAAGATAACATTACCAATGCTAACATTACCAATGTTTTGTCCTGTCATTACCATTACCAATGACAGGACAAAACAACCCAAAGTGCCATTTGATGGAATACAGTGAAAAAGGCACACAATCACTACTGTGGCATTAATAGCCTGAATCTAATCAAAGGAAAACATCAGACAATGCTAAATCCTACAAAACAGCCTGTAATTTTTAAATGACTTAATGTCATAAAGGTCAAAGAAAGGCTGAGGAATAATTCTAGAGATAAGGGGATTGAAGAAACCGGACAACTACATGTAACCTATGATACTAGATTGGATCCTTTTGTTGTAAGAGTCATTATTGTAACAGGTACGGAAATACTGAAACTTTTTATAAATCAACATTTCAGGGGAACTTTCTTTACTTTCCTTAGAACTTTTCTATTGGTTTAAAATTATTTTTTTAAAAAAAGCCCAACTTCACATTTTGTGGATGAGGAAGCAAAGGCGAAACACCTGCCAATGTCAAAGAGCTAAATAGCATCTGAGTGTGCATTGCAATTCCAAATCACCATCCCAGTATTTTTTCCACTCTTCTCTCTGTCCTCAAGTAGAAAAAAATATCATCCCTAAGTCCAGAGGCTTTGTTTCCTACCCTGCTGGATCCAAGCGCCTACCATTGTGGCAGGCTTGTGTTTGATGCTGGCAAATACACTTTGGCTTACCGAATTGTACTGTACAGTACCAAAGGACTGTATTTTGGAGTATTGTGTCTTTAAGCTGTGCTTTTAGTGCTCTAATTTTCATTTCAAAGTTCATATTCCTGGTCATACTCAAACAATAAGGAAAAATGCTCTCCTGCTTTCGATCTCTGCAACTTCTGAAAACTAAAAAGTAAAAACAGTTTTCCAGTGTTTTTCAGGAAGCAGAAGTAGATGGTGTAAACAGCCAAAGGTCTTACTGAGTGTTCTTCATCCTCACGCCCACCTCTGAAGGCTATGCCAATCCATTCATGCACTCCACGGATGTCACCCTTTGCCCTTTACGATCTGCCGTGGCCTCTGAGAGTGAGTCTAGGCAGGCTGGCTTTCTCATTCCTTCATGGAGAACAGTATCTAAGCACCATAGCAACTCATAAATGCTTTATGCTAACCCTTATATAACTGCAAAACCAAAACAAACTCATAAATTAAGTATGGAAAGACACTACATAACCATTAAAATTCAGTTAATAACATCGTTTAATGTCATAGATCATGTTCTATTCCTGACACTACATCGCCAATTTTGAATTTTAAAATAGAAAGGTGTATTTATGAGTTTAATTGGTTGCCTGTCAACTTGATTCTTTAATTTGGGGCAAGAGAGGCCATTTATCCAAAATACAAATGCTGCTTAGTGAAAATTCTTCTGATGAGTATGATTGACGATGGTAATTTACTGCTTCATTCATCCATCTAGCAAATATTTATTGACTGTCAGTCACTGTTTTAGGTAATGAAACTATTGCCAAAGAAAAAAGTATATACAGAAATAGAATGTGATAAGACAGCTGCTGATAAGCTGAATACGGTGCTGTCACAGGTTCTTTTTGAGTCCAGGGTGCTTATAGCACCCACTACTTTCATCAAACTATTGCAGAAACTTTATTAATGCCGTACTTCATTAATTCAATTGGCCTCCATGCTGGGGGAGTTCTACTTTAAGAACAAAAATAAATCCTTGGTTATCATGACAATTATATTTTAGACTTAGTAATGAGATATATATATATATATATATAATGGCATAAAGTATAGACACATCTTATTCATACCTTAAGTTCCAGCAGCTTACACAGAGCATAACAGATTATTGATAATACTTATTGAATTAAATAACAAAGGAATGAACCAATAAATGCTGTGTCTCTCCCATAGCTCTAATTTCTTAATTAGAAGAGTATATCTAACCAAATTGGAAAGCTGTCATCATATGGCTATTTTTGTTAACATTTGCAAATATAAGTGAGGAATCACATTGCTATGTGGCTACTAGTCTCATGACTTTTGAGAAGTTTTTAAGGATACAGGAAACCTCATACTTTTACTAATTTCTTGGGACTGAATTTTTCATTGGCTGGGGCCACTAATTTTAAAAGATTCTTTCCATGATTTACCCAAATTGCCTTTCTTTTTTATTTTTTTGTTAAGATTTTATTTTAATTCCTTTCTTTTGATGCCAAAAAACACATAAAATAACCAACCCAGAGAGAGCAGAGTGGCCAGAGTGAAAGGACTCACAAAATCTTAACACAATTTAAATTAAAAAGGAGACAATAACTGATGGTATTTTTAAAGTCTAAAGTAAATTGTTGTCCACAGTTTAAAGAGAAACATTATTTCAAAAGTATATTATATGTTTCATATCAGGAAATCAATTATCCATGTAGATTAGACATAAAACAAGTAGGAGATTTTTTTTTTTCCTTCCATCCTGATGGCTCAGCTCACTTCATTAAAAAGAGAACAGCTTCCAGAAGAGGTTATGCTTTTGAAAAATAACGGTCTCACTTTAGGGCTCCGTCTGCTCTCAGAGTAGAACCAATAAGTGGCTACTCTCCAAAGAATACTAATCAGATTTGTATATAAATAGTGTTGCGCTCCAATTTCTGGCAGTTTGGTGACCAAACATGTTACTGGAAGTACTATAAGCTTCTTGGAAGTGTTGGAGTGGGGGCAAGGGAGGATGGGTAGGGGAAGCCTTCCTTACAGTGGGAATTATAAATGTCTAAGGTGAAAAGATAAAGTTGCACTTTATCTATTCCACTGTTTTTGTAAGTATCAACCACCCTAATGCCATCCTGTAAGAGCTCAATTTATGTAGACACTGTATTTTGAGGATCAAAGCACAGGATTTCTCTCTTCCGCCCTGATGTTGTTACAAGTGGTGGAGTTAGAGTAGGAAAGGGGTCACTTTTCATGGTTTGTTGTACTTGAAATGCCAATATAAACTCCAATAAAAATTTTAGAAATCAAAGTCATGTTGATCTTTTCTGTTGGTGATATCTACGTGTTAAGCCAAGTACTGCTGTAAGTCAACCTCCTGAGTCACTGAATACTGATTGTATTATAAATACAGTGTATATAATATATACATCTCTATATAAATACGTTTAATAAAAGCAGTTTCTTTTACTCGCAGGAGTACAGAACCGGACCAGCCCCCTGACTTTCACAGGTACATAACTATACCAACAGGGGCAAATGGTTATCTACTTGCTTCCTCCTCTTTTATTGTTGAGCTTTCCCCCCTTTAATTTCTACATTGACAATCTTGTTCTACTGTATTCTTTCTTTTTAGCTTTACTGAGGTATAATTGACAAAATATTCTATTGTATTCCTACTACAAGCATAGCCAAGCAATTTCTAGATGTAGGTGAGATGTTAAAAACCAAAATTAAAGAATCGTTTCTAAACAGCTTTTGGGACAAAATATTTAGTTATTTCCACAGTTACATTTATTAAGCTTCTATTTTGGGTCTGCTACATTCCTACATGTTCTGCTTCCTCTCTCAAAAAACCAGAAATCAAAAATAATTTTATTTTCTCATTCCACAAAACTTTGTAACAAATTTTAATCTGAGAATAAATCTCCATCAGGAAGTTACATAAGTAGGGGCACTTGGGTGGTGCAGTTGATTGAGCAGCTGACTCTTGGGTTTCAGCTCAGCTCATGAGATCAAGTCCCAAGTGGGGCTCCGACCTCAGTGAGGAGACTACTTGAGACTCTCTCTCCTTCTCCTTCTGCCCCTCTCACCATGTGCGCTCTCACTCTCTCTCTCTAAAATAAACAGACTAATCTTTTAAAAAATAATTTAATATAAAAAGAAAAGCTACACAAATTATCACAGTTTAGGGTACTAACTATAAAAGTGAGTTATAGCTCTAGCGAGCACTCAAAATAGTTTGGTAGCATATTGGTGATGTTTAAACTGAAGAAGAAAAAAATAAAATGACACCAGTATTTCCCCTTGTCAGACTATTTCAGAGCATTGCTCATTCAGCCTATAGCGAGATATGTAATATTGAATCTTTTGCATATATATATTTAAAATCCAGTCTCTCATCTACTTAAATTCAGGTTCTCACCTAGATTGAGACAATAGCTACCTAAATGGTTTTCTGACACCAGCCTCACTGTATTTCAAACTGTTTCTACTAGTATTACTATCACTAAAAAAAAATGTTACTTTTATAAAGTGCAAACTCAATCATAACATAGAAGAAAGAAATGGCCATGAGCTGACAATTTTGGAAGCTGAGTGATAATCAGAGTTCATTGTAAAATAATCAGGACTTGTGTAGATGAAATTTTCCAAAAATATAATTCCAAAACAACCTTCTAACCCTGGTATGAGAAAGTAACAATTCCATATTGCAGACAATGTTTCTCAGGTATACATTAGTGTTAACACCTTTGCAAAGAGTCAAGCAGAAGCAGGTATTTTGTATCCCCGTTTTGATTTCTAATGGCATCCTGGTCATTCATATTAGTATATCAAATTTCAACTTTGAGAAAATTAATCACTGATGGGAAAATAGGAATAGGGAAGAACAAGCAAAATAAGAAGTCAAAACAGGGTTTCTATTTCATCTCAGCCCATATGAATCTCGAAATGAATTATTTAACCTTTGAGAACAGTCTCCCCATGCATCGAATTATAATTATTATTTATTCCAAACACCACTGAAAATTCTTCCTCCAGTGGCATCATTATATAAGTGCAAGTTGCAGTTAAATAAAGCAAAAGTGAAACAGTTTGGTAAAACAAACTGAGCAAATTCTTGTAAACTGGCACATACTAGGAAGAACAAGTCAAAATTCTGATAATTTTGCTCAATTAGCACCTGTCATCTATTTACTAGAATATAAATATTGCTGACTCTTAATTTTGATAATCCTTCAATGATCTTTCATTAGGCTGGTTTAGATGACCTTGGAACCTATAAATGACCTCATGAGGTTATTGAAGGTAATCAATAAAAATAATAGACTTTTATTTTCGTCTTGCCTTGCATCCAGTTCCCCTTCTAGCAATAAGAACACCTTTTAAATCTTCTTTAAGAAGCAATTCCTCTCTTAGCTTTCAGTCCATGAGTTCAGGTGGGACCAATCCTACTCTCTCCATGATGTAGGTTTGCCCAATTGGTAAATCCCATTCCACTGGTTCCAGCAATCAGTTCAAGGGCAGCATCTATCCCAGAGCATCCTAAGATTTATGTGGCAACTACTGGGGAAGAGAATGTCTCTTTCTACTGAAGTTAAGAAGCTCTAAGGATGTGAATCTAAAGCTATCCAAAGCCACCACCATAAGAGAAGATTCAGGAGATGGCAGTGTGGGGCAGAGCTACACTGAGAATAAATCCAACACACAGGAACGGAAAAGAAGAAATTAATGGTTATATGATCTCACTGAAGAGCCTGAGCTCAGCCATGCTTCACATTCCCTGGACTCTCCCACTCTATGAGCCAATAAGCTTCTGAGTGAGTTTGGCCTTTGTTGCTAGCAGAGTCCCAACCTATAAGCTGTTCTATGGCTTTCTAGGTCTTCATTTTCTTATCAGCAAAATTGGTATAATACTAATATTGCAGAGAGGAGCAAATGAATTAATCTATTTAAGGCCTTATTACAATGCTTGCATATAACAAGTGCTTAATAATATTACATATAATCATTATAGTTATTGTTTTTTAAATGCTCACATTTGACCCCCAAAAACAAATTTTAAAAAAACACTATTTTTTTTTACCTTCTTTTTTCTCTTCAATCCTCCATTACTTTTATTCCTCTTCTCATTCTCAAACAAAGGCCTGGCTTCATGTTTAATGGAAAATAGAAGCAATCAGAAGAGAACTTTCTCACTCTCTTAGCACCAAAGCGAAAAATCCTACCTCATTTGCATGCAAATATTTAGCCTTCTGTCCTATCACAATGGATGAACAATCCCTGCTCCTATCTAAAACCTAACTCTCTATTTATGTAATGCATTTAGATGCTTTCCTGCATACTCAAGGAATTTGCTCCTATAATCATCCTCCCCCCCTTATATTATCAGATTTTCTTTATAATAACATTCTCATCAGTATATAAACTCCAACATAGAGATATGTCGGAGTACCACAGAGACCAACAGGGTTGGAAGGACTGATTCTGGAAAATGCTATTGATTCTGATGACCTGGGTTGAATTATCACCTGTACACCTGACTAGCTGTGTGATCTTAGGCAACATAGTTAATATCTCTATCCTCAAATTTCCACCAAAACAGAAATAGCAATAGTGTCTCCAACCTAGAGTTGCTTTATTAAATTAGATGTTTATAGAGCATATAGCAGAGTGTCTGGCATATTGCAACTGATAAATGTGTTTATTAAAATAATAGTAATCAGGTAATAAATCCTGCTGGTAGTACACTGGCTCCAGCTCTTGCTCAATTTATCTAAAGCATTGCACCGTCTTCACTTTCATTTGCTCATCAATTCCCATGACTCAGGCTTCAGTATTCACCACCTCACCAATACCATCCTTACCAAGGCATCACCTCCTCCATGTTTCCCAATCCAGTAGTGATTTCTGTCTTCACTATACTCTAATGCGACATTTGAATCAAATGACCTTTCCTCCTTTTTTGAAATACTTTCTTCAGGAGCTCCTGGTATTTGCTCTCTGGCTTCCTAATAACTCAGTGTTTATACCTTCTCAGACTTTTTAACTGGCTCTGCCTCTTTTTTTTTTACCTGTAATCTTTGTGGTGCCCTAGAGCACAGTATTTCTCTGTCTACCCTCATTTCCTAGGTGAGCCCATCCACTCTTGTAGCTAAAATACTACAACAGGGTGATAACTTCCAAATGCGTTCCTTCCTCACTTATCATTAGCCAAAACCCAGACTTGTAAACCCTCAACTTAAAATGGCAAAATTAACATGCTACAATTGAACTCTTATTTTTGTTTAAGTCTCCTCTCCACCCAACCTCTTTTTTTTTTTTGTTTTTACCATTTTCTCCATTTTAGGAAAGAGAAGCAACTCCATGTTTCTAATTTTTCAAGTCAAAAACCTGAAGTCAGCCTTCACTGAATCTATCACATCCCCACTCAACCTTCTAATAATTACCGTTCATTCAACTTGCAAAGTATATCCACAATATTTTTTTCAAGATTTCCACTGTCACTAACCTACCTAAAGTCCCCACCATCTTTTGCCTGAATTATCACCATAGCTTCTTAATTCATCTATCTTTTTCTGTTTGTTGAAGTCTGAGTTCTTCAGGACACAAACACTGAGATGGAGTTAGAAGTGCAATGAGCATATTGATGGGGGATGGAGTAACACCTGTGAAAGGAAAAGCAAGGAAGCGGGGCTGGGCAAAGGTTCCTGTTGGACAGTGGTGCCAATCCGGCAAAGTGTCTGCCAGTCCAACGAAGGGCTCTGAAGCCAAGTTTGCCCATGAAAGGGGTCCTGCATTGGGCAGAAACAGTTGTGCTATTATATCACCACCACTTTGCTCAGTGATTGTTTGGGACCACTGTAGAAACTGAGGCAAACCTATGATGAAGCTTACAACCAGATGCTATCTGCTAACCATACTCTTCATTCCTGGGCAGCAATTCCCTTCTTGAAGGGGACTGGATTGGCATAAATCTCCATCTTCCAGAACATCATTGCTCTTTACCATCTAGTCTTGCCCCTCGACTGTGTATTCTACACACAGCAGCCAGTGTTACTTTTAAAATGTGAGTCAGAGCATGATATTCCTCTGTTCAGAAGCCTCCAATAATCTGTCAAGTCACTCAACATAAAATCTATGGCCTAGAAAACCATTCACCACTTCTCCCCTCATTCTCTCCCTGACCCCATTTAACCACTTCCTTTTCATTCACTCCAGTCCAGCTTCATCTCAGGAATATGCTCCATCAGGGCCTTTGCATTTGCTGCTGCTTCCTTCTCAAGCTTCTTTCCCAAAATATCTGCATTTCCTTCTGGTCTTTGCTTAAATGTTACCTTGTTTAGAACATTCTCCTTGACCCTTTGTAATGGCCATAAGTATATGACCATACACCTTCGCCACCTCTTTCTATCCCCATACCCTATGTTATTTTTCTACATTCTGATGCTTAATAAATCATTTGTTTATTTTCACATGACCTTCAAGAGAACTGGGACTTTTTAAACATTCACTAATATGAATTTACTTCCATTCCTACAGTAAGCATATAATAGACACTAAGGAAATGTTTTGAATGAATGTTCTCCCCACTTCCATACCTTCTAAAAGTCTAGTCTTGACACAGGAACCACAATGATATCTCTAAATTTAAATCAGGTCAGTAGAGATCAAAACCTAATAACTGCTTGCAGTTGAAATAAAAAGTCCTTATGAAGCTCTACAGGATCTAGCCCTTGTCCACTAACATAATTATCTTCTGCTTTTCCTTTTTCTTGTTCAATGTCAATCACATGAGCTTTTTGTTGCTTTTTGAGCTCTCCCAGCATATTTGACACTGTTTCAGGGCCTTGGCTCCTCTTCTTTCCTTAACTAGAATGCTCTTACACAAAGATACTCACATGACTCTGCTCAGGTCTTTGCTCTAAATCTCTACCTTGGGAAGGACTCGTGAATCCAACTACCTATAATAGCACCCACTGCCATCTTCTGGTCCTCCCAGCACTCGTTACTACTTAACTTTGTTCAGACTTGTCACTACTTAATACACACATTTATGCATATTTGTGCCCTTCCTACTAAAATGTAAGTTCCTGAAGGCAGAGATGTTTTCTGGTATCTAATGATTTTTTTTTTTAAAGCAAGATATACATTGAACATGTATACATGTCCTCATTAAAAAACATAAGCTTGAAACATCAGTCCAACTTTTGGGGAAATAAAGCCTAATGCTAAGAATTAAGGAGATTAGTTTTGGTGGAATTATACCATCTGAAATGTGTGGATCTTTTAAAAAAAAAAAAACAATTATTTAAAGATTTTATTTATTTATTCATGAGAGAGAGAGAGAGAGAGAGAGAGGCAGAGACACAGGCAGAGGGAGAAGCAGGCTCCAAGCAGGGAGCCTGATGTGGGACTCGATCCGGGGTCTTCAGGGTTACGCCCTGGGCCAGAGGCAGGCGTTCAACCACTGAGCCACCGGTGCATCCTGGATTTTTTTCTTTTGATAAATTTTCCCTCCACATTAAGAATAATTAGAGTAAATATTTTATTCTCCCCCAGAAAATAAAGAGGAATCAGCTCACACATTCCACCTTTTTGAAATTTTGCTATGCCTTTTATATCAACCAAAAGAAGCTAATTCTAGATCTCTTATGAAATTAAATTCATAATTTTCCTTGTGACTCTAATTACCTAACACAATATAACACACTATTTAATCACTAATGGGTTTGAATTGATGTCAGATCTCCAAGACTTTAAAATATTAAAGGCATACATGTATTCTTTACCCCACAGATTTCCGTGTGGAAAGACTTTGCGGGAGTATAATTCATGGTCTTTATCCTTACCCTTTCCTCATTTTTCTGCACGGTGGAAAAATCGCTCATCTGCCCTGGGAGTTTGGAAAAAGGAGTCCAATGTGCTCCTTTGTATTTCACTTCTCTTTGTGAGAGGCAGCTGTCTACAGAAAGCACATAATCTATACTCCTCCTTGCCCTAAATTTTACACAGTCAGGTGCCCAGATGGGAGGTCAGTGACTTTGTTGGTAGGTTAAATTCACACATGAGGTAATAACAGGCATTCTTTGCTACAGGCAAAGCCATATTTTTCCAAATATGATTTCCAGACACAATTCTTATGTCTGTTTCTCGGGGGCTTTCAATACAAGCACAGAGAAAGTTGTGTTCTGCTTTGGCCTACAAAGATACTAACAACCCCATCAATTTTCCTTTCAAATTGATAAATGGTATGGTGGTTTGATTAAAAAATATTTGCATGTTTCCTTATATCAAAGTACTGTGACTTTAAAATACTTAAGGAATTTCCTTTTTCTAATCCAGTTTTTCTTGCTGAAAAGTTCAAAAGCATTTAAATAAAGTAATAACAATGAATTTTGAAGATGAAGCAAAGACAGGACTCGATAACATAGACGGTAGCCTCTTTTAAATACTTGCTTTCTTTTCTTCTGACTATTATAGGTTGATAATCTCCATTCAGAAGAGAATAAAGAAAAGCTGTCCCTCCCATGAAATTCCCAGCTCACCTTGTCTAACCTTGAAGTCCCACATCCCTCATATCAAATCAGTGTGATGAATGACACTCAGCCCTGCTGACTCTTAGTAGAATTTCAATTAATCATACTTTTTAAGTTCCATGATTCTCTCAGTCCTTTCTTGTCCTGTTCTCCTAGAAAATTTGAGCTACCTCAATAATGCTTAAAAGCTGAATTTTTCATGGATATTTTCACAGTCATCTCAATAAGCCTGCCTACTATTTTCAGAGTAGAAGTGTGTCTGGAATTACTGCCTATTGAAAGAAGAATCCATTCAATAAGTATTAATTATAAAATGAGTGATATATAACAGGCCTACAAAAAAAGGTAGGTTGGAGGGGGGGTCATTTGCTACAGTAATGACCCTGGTAGCAGACTAATTTGTCAGTAAAGGCTCATAGGACATTACAAAGCATCAAATTTCAAACCAAAATCTGTAAGAAGTTGAGTAGAAAATGAAATACATATATATTATTTTGGGGATGACTACACATAGGCAAGTAGTTTTAAAATGTGTATTTTTCATGAGAGGCATTAATCCTAGATTAGTTGTGAAGTGACTTGTAGTAGGCTTCATTAGGAAGATGCCCTATACCACAGTGGATGAACACTATATATCTTGAGGTGTTTTTATTTTTCTTCCTCTCCAGAAAAATATCCACATTTTTACTGAGTTCAATTTCCCCCAACCCACCACCCATAAAAAGCTCTGATTTGCCAGGACCAGCAAAGAACAAATATACCAAATTTCAATATGTTATCATAATGAGAATTCACATATATTAGAATTCACATGTGTAAATTATTTGGAAAGTGATAGACACAGTCATAAAGATATAAACATGAATAGATGGGGAGAGAATTTTTTTAATTCAAAACTTCAGAAAAAATAAAAACAAATAAATTTAGAAACTGTAGAGCAAAGATCCATGTTTAATAAATACATATTTAATGAGTAAATGAGTGAACAAATGGATGAATAAATGGCATTGAACATTATTAATATTAAATAATTTTTTCTTACCATATTTTATTATGTGTGTGTGTGTATGTGTGATGGAAGAGAGGTTATACATAATGCATATTTTATTGGTGGCTCTAATTCCAAAAAAAAATATTTGAAATGTCCTAATAAAATATATTTTTTTAATATGTCCATATAATATACATGCCCTTCATCTATATTAAATATTCATCTACTTTATGAAAAGTATCATAGTTTGATAAATAACTTTTTACAGTAAAAAAAATGCCCTATATATGTGACTGTCCTACACAGAAGATATTAATTTTCATTTTTTAAATGCCTGTTCAAATACTATGACCAGAGTATATGGAAGTTTCTAATCACATGAATCAGTATTTCATAGATACAGAAAAAATACTGTGTTAGTGATTATTTTACAGCCACAAAACAACTGGAAGAATTTACATTTTTCATATCATCAGGAGGCATGCTATCAAATTGATTTTATCACATGAACATGTCTCAAAAGAGCAGCATAAGAGTTTATAGGATCTTATCTGCACATTTCCCTAATTTAACATTAAAGATGATATGGATACACTGGGTCATAAAACACATTCCCAAGGGAGCAAGGCGATTAATAATCAAAGAAAAACAACCAATGACAAATTATTAAAGCAGCAATTAAACCCAGGAAGATCATATCCAATAGCAATGCAATCACCATAAATTTACAAAAACTAGTTACAAATGTGACCCCAAACCTCCTCCCTTAAATGGGTACCAATTGCTATTTCAGGCCACCTTCTCTTCTGTTGGTAGGGGGCAGTAATGAGGCTATAGATTAGTAAGAAATGTTTCCTTAAACTTAACTAATGAGACTTTAGGTTTTTGTCTCACCATATTGAAATATTTTCTATAAATATTTATAAATTTCTGTAAAATATTAATTAAAAAAACCATAGCATTGTCAGAGGTAACTTTTGCTTTCTTCTCAAGAACTACGCAGTGTACAAAAATGTCCTTTACTAAGATAACTATACATAACCTGCCAGTGTCACTTTCTACTTCTGGTAGAGCTACTCTGAGTTCTCACAAAAGCAATAACCCACTCCATACTCAGTTATTACAAAACGGTGACTTAAAATTCACATGTATTTTTACCTTTTTCCTAACCACCTCCGATATTAGCTTATCCTGACCTCCGAAGGGCCTTGGAAAGTATATAAAGTATGTATTTTTATTCCAGTGTTAAAGGTTAGGAAACAAACCAATTTATAACTCTCTAAATGGGGCCACTTAGTCAACTGTTTGGGTAAGAAAAATAACACTTCACTGTATGTCTAGATTCATTCCAAATGCAAGGATTCCCATGATTTGGGATTTTTAAAATATGATTTACCTTAGGGGTCTATAGTCATTTTTAAAAATTCTAGTCTTTTTCTATTTCTGATCAGATCAACATAGCTAGCCTGAATTGCTTCTTTTTAATCTGTGTACATCTTAATATTTTCGGATAGGCAGCCCTAAACACAGGTATATGCATGCCAGTTTATGTTTTCCCTCAAAGAGTCACTACAGTTTTGTGGTTAAGAGATTACCCTGTCCCTCCTGACTCTGTTCCTTCTATCCCTTACGTGTCATATTTGCATACATATAATATTTCTTGCATCCCACTGCCAAGCTGCTTTTCTCGTTGAAAGTCAAATGCAACGACAAATTTCCTATTTTCCTATATGTTCTATTTTCCTCCAAAGACATTCCTACTGCATCGACCCAAATGCAAACAATAATTCATTATTTCTAAATTCCTCAACCTATACAGGGTCACAGGTTAATAGCAGAGGAGAAAGAGCATTAGATTGAGAGAGAGCCAAGCCTCCTAGTTCTACCCCTAATTGGCTATGAGACACTTGGCAAGTCACTCAGTATCTCAGTTCAGAAGGCATTCAGCCAGAAAAACACTAACTCTTCTAGCTCTAACGTTTTATGATTGTTCAAAATGAGAAGAAATTGCTTATAGAATACAAGTGTTATTTACCTCTAATATGTAAAAAGAAGAAGAGACAACATAGAGTCTGTGCTAGTAAGAAGTAGGGTATCATTAATAAAAAATATGATCCTCAGATTGAAAGTCTGTCTCTGCCACTCCATTTATCATTTACAAGTTTTCATCACCATCTTATCTAACCTAGAGTATAAATCAAGACAAATATCCTAAGTATTTCTAAACTGATGGTCCTAACTGAAAAATTTTAACAAGGCAATATAAATCTATTTGAAATTATCTATCTATCTCTATATCCACATCATTAAAAATTAAAGTTATATATTGATTGTTCTTTCACTATACCACAGAAAAACCTATGCAGATTGTTCCTCCGAATTGGAGTTTTGAGGTCTGAAAGGTCATGTCTTCAGCATACACAAAATTCTCTTGGGATGTCCATGTTAGGCGCCCCCAAAAGGTAGACAGTTCTTCAGGACACTTAGGTACATAGCAAAAGCAGTACATCTGAACTACCAATTAAAATAACCTTCTCACACATTTTAAGTCAGAGAAAATAAGAGTTTCTATTTTGAGAATGAATCAAGTCAAAATTATAGGGCAGATATTTGAAATTGGGATAACTTGCTATCAAAATCTTTCTCATACGGGAACTCTTGGTTGCCTCTCAAAAGTTAATAGAAATGTAATTTTATACACTCAGTCAATGATGATTCTTGTAAACAATGGAGAAACAGCTGGTGATCAAATATTAATTGCCCGGAAATTATATAAATTTCATGTCAAAACATACCAGTTCTAGTTTATTCTTCACCAAAAATTTTTGCTTCTGGGAATAAAGTAAGACAAACTGCGTTATTGAGATAGAGAATAAAACAAGATGTGTAATTGTACTTTTAGTTTTATAGAAAACTTTACCAACTATGATTTTTATCTCATACCAGAAACATGTGCAAATGAAGTAGATCAATCTGGAGTTTCTTTGGCAAAGCAAGAATATTAGACACTAGAAATGAAAAACAATATAAACATGTCCCTTCAGAAGATTTAATCATCTCAACAACACTGGCTGTGGGTTTAAAACTTGTTTAATGGTCTGAGCAAAAACTCAAATACATTCAGAAACTGGGTCACCTAAGTTAGACTTATCTCAAAAAATATTCTCAGCAATGACACAAAAAGTAATCTTAGTGCAAAACAATAACATAAAAAATTATAACTATTAGAATCAGCTAGAATAACTAACAAGTGACCTAAAATCTCTGTGAGTTATGACAACAATGATTAATTTTCACTCAAGCTTTATACTTGCCAAGGATTATTAAGGCTTGGCTACATGTTGTCTTTTTCTAGAATACAGTCCCCTGTCTGGAATATTGATGATCTTTGGCAGAGAGAAAACAACAACAATGAAAACCACACACAGGCCCTTAAAGCTTCTGCCTGGAACTTACATAGGTCATTTCCACCCATGTTTCTTTGGCTAGAGAAAGTCACGTGACCATTCCTGTGTTCAGCAGGGCTGGAGTATCCTCCCATAGGATGGGGACACCACCAAGGGGATTCCAATGGGAAGAAAAGTTGATAAAGAGGCACATCCTATGTAATGCCCATACATTTTTGTATCGCAATGTTGTGTTGAGTTTAGGATATGTAAGCATAAATTTTTCACTGGCCAAAACATGCTGTACATCCTATAAAGTTGATCATTACAAATCAAAAGGCTTTCTACAAGAAAAAGGTGACCTGCAGTGATGTACTACGCCTATGTTTTGTGAAAAATATTCCAAACTACCCCAAAATTCCAAACACATTTTCTCATTTTAACCATTCATACCCTTTTTTCTTTTGTTATGCAATATCAGACCTGAGGTATGTTTGTTTCCTTGCTTGTTTTTAGAACTAGAAAAATACTCAATTTAACATAGGAGAATAAATTGAACAAAAATAGCTAGGATATTCAGGGGGAATTAAAAAAAAGAAAATAGGGGGAAGGTGAAAGTATGTAGATTTGGAGTATAACACGTTATAAAAATAGGTTGGTTACTGGCATAGGAAAAAAACAGAGATTTAAAAAAAAAAATGAAGATAGGCCCAATCAGTCATACCTATAACTCTGGTTTATTTTCTCTCCAGAGAATTTTGCTTCCTGATGCGAACTTAGAGTTATGTTGTTGAAAGATCATGCAGTTTATGGTAAAGAGCTAGCCACACTTCAGGTTTGAGTAACCAAAGGAAAAAACCTGTTCCAATTAATATCCTATTAATAAGAAATGCAAAAGAAGACATCAAATTTCCTTCCTGTACTGCTGAAAACCTTAGATATGAAAAATTCTCAAGTTATATGCCAGAAGAAACCCATTGTACAAAAATAAAACGTAGAGATCCAGTTCTGTTCTGTGATCATTTCATTATTGGCTCTAACTGAGCCATTTTGAATGTCTGAGTCTGGACAATCACGCCTACTACACAGAGAGTTGCTAGCAACAAATGTGACAACTTATGTGAAAAACACTGAGCACCATACCTACCAAACATGAGTGTTCAGTGTGTTGGTTTGCTTTGCGCATGGTGATTAATGTCCAAAATAATTCCGATTTTCTAAAATCTGGTGTTTCTTAGAAATGAATTGGACTATATTCCTTTCAGTTTCCTTAGTAAACCAAATCTCAACTCTGATATGTCTGAGTTTTCTTTGGCACATGAAGTTCATTAGTTTTATAGCAAACAGATTTTGGATGACAGTCTTACAACCTTCAAATTTTTGACTGAGAATATATTCTGCTGAACAAAAAATAATAATGCACAAAACTTGTTTATTCAGCAGTATAACATCAAGAAGCTTTAATAGCCTACCGACTAAAGTATAAACCTGTTAGGTTTTACTTATGGAATCTGTTATCACAGCTTCTAGTTATTACTCTCTCAAGAGTCTGGCAAAGCATTGTAGTATGTGATCATGATTCATCTTCCTCTGTGTGAACAGTTAGTGACAAGATAAAAAATATGAGCTTGAAAAAGCAGCTGAATTTTCAGTGAAAAGTTTAGCCTTGTTAAGCATGCAATTGGCATAATTTCAGATAAAGAACAGAACAGTTCGCTTCTTTGCATAAATAATTTAAGAATCAGCCGCTATGGTAGCAGCCACAGTGAATGTAAATTGCCCCATCTGCAGATTTAAAGTTCTCTGGCATCAGTAATAGACTTTCGACCATACAGATCACTTCCAGGCAAAGCTTAGAAAATAAAGTTTCCAAATCAAAAGTATCTCTCGCTTCTTTCAAAGAGTGGTTTTTAAACACTTGGTCTAAATGTTCATATCACAAGATCATTTGTTATATAAAAAGTTAGAGTGGCAGCAAATGTAAGAGGTCACTGAGGGGTTAACAAACATAAAATCAGTTCTGCATGGTTTCAATAAATCTTTAGTTTATTTGGATATTCTTTCCTGATTGTTTTTATCTTTTCTTTTGAATAAGAAAGTGAAAACTAGCTCTCTAGAAACTAGAAGCTTACAGAACTAGAGCAAGAAGTCAAGATGAACAAACTCTATGTGAAACCAGTCAATAAAATTTAGTAGTACACATCTCTAGTGTAGAAGGGAATGTAATAATCTTGAGTTCATGAAGTTTTTTTTTCTTTATTCCTTTATGCACCTGTCATTCTGATAGTAGACAAAATCCTAAGGTGATAAATGTATTATGATTCATAAACACACACCTACTCTTTTCTTGTATTGTTGAGGGATAGTTTACCCCTATCTTCACTCTACCCCACTGCCAATGGAGGAGCTCTCGGGCATTTTGTGCATTACTGGACTGTACTACACTAAGCTTCTCTGGTCCTTACACACTAACTGACAGTATTGCTCCCCTCTTGGTAATGATAAGCAAACAACAATCCTACACGTTTATAAACAACCTCTCTCCCCAAGAAGGTAGAGCGAGAATCACATATAGCAACCAACTTGTTCACTATTAGATACTGCCTAGAGGGACATGGTATATGCTCGGAGCTTCTTAAAAGGTGTCAGCTGTTTCAATGATTGCCATTTTGCTGAGTACTTTAAGGATGAGCAGAAACAAGAATCTGTAGCACTCACACAGGAAAAGAGAGAGATTTATGTTTTCCTAGAGTTTACCTCTTTACTGATGCCCTGATTTCTTCTAACTTGAGAAGATGATGTGGGAATCAGATAGCTGGACCATTTCCTTCCTCTTCTTCATATATCTATTACCTCCCTGATGATTGCCTAAAGCTTCCCCTTTTTAAATCTTTTTTATTATTATGAGACAGTTCAGTCACATAAAAATATAAGGAAAATATAGTGAATTATCACAAACTCACTATTCAGTTTAGAAAACATTACAAGTAAAATTGAAGACACTGTGCCCTCTTCCTCAACCCCTTCATTCCCTCCTGCTTTAGAAGGTGGTAACCACTAGCTTACACTTGGTATTGTTATCCTCTTCTCTGCTTTTTATTTTCATTTTACCCATAGTATCTTTTCATACAACAATCATTTTTATCAGTTAAACTCATTAGTCCTTCCCTTTTTGGTTTGTTCTCTTTAAGAAATTCTCTCTTCTAGTACCATAAAGATTTTCTTTTTTTTTTTCCTAAAAAAAAAAAAGTAATAGATACCTTTTATCCCCTGAGACTTTTATTTTTTTTTAATTAACTTTTATTGGTGTTTAATTTACCAACATACAGAAAAACACCCAGTGCTCATCCCGTCAAGTGTCCACCTCAGTGCCCGTCACCCATTCCCCTCCAACACCCGCCCTCCTCCCCTTCCACCACCCCTAGTTCGTTTCCCCGAGTTAGGAGTCTTTATGTTCTGTCTCCCTTCCTGATATTTCCCAACATTTCTTTTCCCTTCCTTTATATTCCCTTTCACTATTATTCATATTCCCCAAATGAATGAGAACATACACTGTTTGTCCTTCTCCGATTGACTTATTTCACTCAGCATAATACCCTCCAGTTCCATCCACGTTGAAGCAAATGGTGGGTATTTGTCGTTTCTAATTGCTGAGTAATATTCCATTGTATACATAAACCACATCTTCTTTATCCATTCATCTTTCGATGGACACCGAGGCTCTAAACTATCTATCTTTAAGAGTAAGAAATAGTTTTCTCATACAAATAACTGTTTCCACATCATCTTTTAAAATATCCTTATTTTTTTGCCAAAAAATTATTGCAATTTTTCTTGAGCTCACCAGTGGAACAATGGCAGAGGCTACATGGCCAAGACTCAGAGAAAGTTGTGGTTTTCATACAGCTAATCATGTCGTGATTCAAACTTTATAAATTTCCAAATCTCATCTTTCATGCTAGAATTCTACATAATGTTTAAGAATAATTATTAAGGATATTTGTGACTAACAACAGGCATATCTGAGTTTGAATCTAAATTCTGAAATTAGCTAGTTAATTCATGTTAAGGATACCACCTAATTCTCTGAGCCTTAATACCTTTGTCAAAAAAGTCAGAATAACAATTTATTGTATTTATAATGAGAACTAAATGAGCTAATATGTGCAAAACACTTGATACTAAATATTGCACAGAATAGGGACTTAATAATTGACAGCTGCTATTATTTTTGTGCTATTGTTCTTATTCATCTGGAGAAAAGTAAGCAGGGATCATTTTTTTTCATAAACATAGATTTTGAGCCCTCCATCTATCCTGGCACACACCCCATTCCTTGTCTTTTTCATTGACCGTAACAGTTCCTTGTTCTAGTATCCATCTTAGGCTTTACAAAAAAGACAGAGAGAGGATAAAAAATTATATGAAGAAAGATCAAAGGAGAAAGACCAATAATAATGAATATTAGCAATAATCATCCCAGCACAATAGAAACTACCCTTAAAAGAACTTTATAGGCATCATACCATCATTTAGTCTTTGCAATACTCTATAAGATAGTTATATCTTATACACAGAATGTAGTGCCTATTCCTGGTCCAGCCCTACCTTGTATCACATACGTGCCCCCTGCTAGCGGTGCCATACAATGTCTGTGCACAACATTCTATCAAAAGTTAATATGCTTCCTCAAATATGTAGAAAGAAAGTAGGAGAGAGAGCACGCGCACGTGCCCTATAACAGGTTTGACAACATAATCCTTGTTCTGATCCTATGTACAATAGTTTACGAAGACAGGATAGAGGATCAGAAGCCATTCCTACTTCCTCAATAATGAAAGAACTCTATTAAACAAAAGTACACTCCAGTCTTTATATTCCCTAATGCCCCTTTCAACCATTGACTTTAACTGCACCATCAGTTCAGTTAGAATAGTAGTCAACTCCAACACTAGGCTCCACCAATTACTTTTTATTTCATTTACCAGATTTGTAGCAAAGTTTGAGTGAAAATAGTACACAGGGCAGCAAACGGCATTGTGGTTTTGTACTTGGAATCTTTTCACTGTGCTAGAAACCCAAACAGCCTTACCTTAGCCACAAATACACATATATACAACATACAATGAAATAAAAACAGTTGTGTGATAAATGGGAAGTCACTTAAATTCCCAGAATCTTTGCTTTCTCATAAGCAAAATGAGGATTTGGCAGAAGGGTCTCTAAACCTAGGATTATAGGATACGAGAAGAAAAAACAAACAAACAAACAAATCAAAACAGAAACCTTTTTCCAGTGTCCTTGAAGGCAACTCTACTAGAGAAGGTGGTGAAAAGCTGAAATACTAAAAGGCAATATGTTTGTCACGCTTTTGGTGAGGAGAAAGAAGGCACTTTGATGGATAATAATTATATATTTCATTTGAAGAAATAAAAATAGGGGGGCCTGGCTGACTCAGTCAGTAGAGCATGCAACCCTTCATCTTGGGCTTTTAAGTTCAAGCCCTACATCGAGTATAGAGAGTACTTAAAATCTTTTTTTTTTTTAAGAGTAATAATAAGGGTCTTCTATCTTGTTTCCTATAGACATTCTCTAAGCAGAGTTTATCATTTCTTCAGCTCCCTTGGAACCTATAGTACTATATGCAAACAGAGCAGAAAAGTTAATATCACAATAATCTGAACTCCAAAGATCATTTTTATTTTGTTTCAGATCAATATAGTCCTTCACTGGTTGACTTTGTCATTTCAGGAATGAAAAATAACATCCATTTATATACTTCTTAGAAAATTTTTATTTTCTCTATTTATATACCACAAATTACAACAATGAGATTTCCCATGGAACAAAAGAAAGACCTTTCAGACCTCAGCAATGGCTTCAGAGGATGAACACGTGAGAAGACAGCTCTGCACAGTGGAAGTCTCTCCAAGGCCTGCAATGTGATATATGGCAGGTCACCTTCTTCCTGGCATTTTAGAGTCCCTAGATGCCAATAAGGAGTTAATAATGCTTATCACTGATCCCCTTCAGGCAAGGTTAGAAGGCTAACTAGAAAAGACTGTAAACTAGTGAGCTATCAAAAGTATGCTCTGGAGATACAGAGCTTCATGATACTCTTAGAAAGAAAATTACACAGAATGTAGTGCCTATTCCTGGTCCAGCCCTACCTTGTATCATATACGTGCCCCTGCTAGCGGTGCCATACAATGTCCGTGCACAATTCCCATCAGACTTTCACACAGAAAAGTCCCTGCAGTATGGTCAGCCCAATCAGATGAGAAAATAGAAGAGTTCAATCACCTATCTATTCTAATTTTTGTAAAGATATAAATTGCTGACTTGAACATCAAACCATAGGGTATGAAAATCCACCACCTAAGCTGATTCTGGTTAGTGGTTGAACAGATTCAATTAAACTGACATTCTAGCTCCTTGCATCTGCTCTTACATCTCAAAGGAGACATACTCTGAACAGGTATTGCCAACAGAAGGGAGGGCAACTGACTGAAGGAACAGAGTACACTCTGTTATAAAGTTTACCTGGTGCATTAGTCAGAGATTTCCAGAGAAAGAGAACCATGAGGATGAGTGTATATGTCTAGAGACAAATTTTAAGGAATTATTTGATTGGTAAAGGCTAGAGTCCAAAATGTGCAAGGTGAGCCAGCAGGCTGGAGACCCAGGTAGGAGCCAGGGCTGTAATTCAAGTCCCAAGGCTGTCGGTGGCATAATTCTTTCTCTCTCATGAGAGGTCAATCTTTTCTTCCATCAAGACCATCAACTAAACAGATGAGGCCCACCTGCATTATGGAGAACAATCTGCTTTACTCAAAGTCCATTGATTTTAATGTTAATCTCATCCACATAAAACACCATGGCAGAAACATCCAGAATCATTTTTGACCAAATATTTGGGCACCATGGTTCTGCCAAATGGACACATGAAATTAATCATCACATCTTGTAATATGTATTTAACATTCTGTTTCATCTGTTATATTGAGGAAACAAGGGGTATAAAAGTGACTTTGCTGCCTTTGCTTTTTTAAAAATTTTATTCATTTATTCATGAGAGGCAAAGAGAGAGAGGCAGGCTCCCCATGGGAGCCTGATATGGGACTCCATCCCAGGACCCTGGGATCATGCCCTGAGCTGAAGGCAGACACTCAACCGTTAAGCCACCCAGGTGCCCCTGACTTTGCTGCCTTTGAATGTTAAAGTACCTAGTTCTTGATCCCTAACAAGTGCTCAGTAAATGTTTATTACACTGACATACTCTGGGCCTTGACTTTGTACTTTTTTTAGACTATTGTACAGAATAATGTTAGGATTTTTCCTTGTACAGTTACCTAGTAAAAGGTATCCATCATTTAGGGGCTGAATTGTGTCTTCCCCCAATTCATATTTGAAATCCTAACTCTACATATGACTGTATTTGGAGATAGGGCCTTAGAGAGACAATGAGGGCTAAATGAGGTCCCCAAAATGCAGCCCGAATCTAATCTAACAGGTGTTCACATAGAGAAAAGGCCACATAAGGACACAGTGAGAATGTAGCCATCAGCTAGCCAAAGATAAAGGCCTCAGGAGAAACCCAGCCAACACTCTAATCTTGCACTTCTGGCCTCCAGAACTGTGAGAAGATATATTTTTGTTGTTGAAGGCACCCAGGCTGTGGTATTGTGTTATGGCAACTGGAGCAAGCTGATCCACCCTCCAATGTACCCTACACTTCCTCATTTACAAACTATTCCAGACCTGGACCATGGTCAAAATAGGGACCTGGAACAGTGATGGTGAAGAAAGTACAGTTGGTTTCAACTACGTGGAGAAGATATGATGTGTGGGCTAGACAGAAACTGCTATGAGGCCCCTGGGAGGAAACTGAATGTTTAAAAGAGGTGGATGCACACAGATCAGCTTCCTTCCCAAGCCTACAGAATACTAGGTAAGCTTCCATTTCCTCAAAGAAATAAATGGCACTCAGCTCCTTCTCTAAAGTGCTTTTATTTTTTAGATGTAAACACTCTGGGAGAGTTCCAAAAATATCAGTCATCCACTCATCAGTCTAAATTTGTTTTATCTGCTTTCTCAAATAACTGAAATCTAAGGAGTAAGAAGAAGAAGAAAAAAATCTGAATCAACGTTAGTGGGGGTGATTCCGAGGATAATTTCATGCAATCAGAATTCAGAAACCGACTGGGGATTCTAGGCACTTCTTCCAAAATTTATTTACAAGGGTTGGCCTTACTGTCCTCTGCATTTTAGAGACAAACTGGAGTTAAAGGCCATCAAAGAAACAAGTTTTCCTGACCATTATATTTCTGCCTTTCAAAATAAAACCAGTGAGAACCTCTATGCTACTGCATCTCCTGTAAGCATGGTTTCTTTTCTCAGTATTTCTTTAAAGTGTATTTAGCTTCTCTGTATCAGCCCATTTGCCATCCACAGTATTTTTGTCAACAACTACTTTTGCATCCCAGCCCTCCTTAGCCACCTAAATCCTGTCATCTTTGAAGATACAGAACTACTAGGAATCCTGCAAAGCCGTCCTTGGTAAGTTCAACTGGAAGTTCTCTTCCCTCTTCAACCTCTTTTGGTCCTTTCCATTCATTTCACACTTAAAATGTAAACACAAAAGCCTTTGCCTTTTCATATGTTAGTCCTAATCCACTGTTTAGATAATAAGTCCTTTTACATCAGGGAATATTTTGTATGTCTAACTGTGCACACCTAAAGCATTGACTGGAACTGAAAACACACGAGTCTTCAAGATCTCTGCACTGATTGATTCGTGGGTGAGTGAGTGATTAAAGAGCCTGCCTATTCTTTAAGCATAATTGTCATGCTCATAATGATGTTTGGTATGTGATGGTCTTATGGCATGTCTGGTATACAAAGAAACAGGGCACCAAAGAATTCATAAAGTTCATCAAACTGCCTTTATTACTTTTGGCTTTTGATTTTTTACACAGATTTCTGCCCCCAACAGGGAACCATATGAAAAGCTGATATTCTCTGGAAACAATCCAGTCATTTAATCAAAAAAACTTATCATATAACGATTAGTGCCATTGACTCTAAGACATCCTGGAAATACATATAGTGTGTATGTCCGGGGACAAGGACGGTGACAAGTATTAGCAGGACATAATATCTGCTTTCATGGAACTTGCAGTCAAAGGAGACCAGAGCCATTAATGAAAAGTCATGTAAATGAGGACAGTAGCCTATGCCGCTCCCTATTGCCTTTTCCTCAATCCATGTAGCAGTGCAATCATGGAAGTCCTGCAGAGGGAGTTGTAGTGATATGTAAGAGCATGAAGCAGTGGGATTTGTAAGGTGTTTGGCAGCATCTAATGTGGCCCTAGTGGGGTAGCCTGGGTGGCTCAGTAGTTTAGTGCTGCCTCCAGCCCAGGGCATAATCCTGGAGACCGGGGATCGAGTCCCACATCGGGCTCCCTGCATGGAGCCTGCTTCTCCCTCTGCCTGTGTCTCTGTCTCTTATGAATAAATAAAATCTTAAAAAAAAATTTTTTAATGTTTAAAAATAAAAGGAATAAAAAAATAAAAATAAATAAAACAGCCCTAGTGCTCTTCACCTTTTGGTATTCATGCCCTGATGCATGAGTTGATCTAGGGACTCGCACCTGATAAAGAGAACACAGCAAGTTTGAAAGACTATGCCTTCCCTCTGACTCATGCTCTTTCTCTGGCTCATCTTGCTTGCTCACTTTGGTGAAACAGTTGCCATATTATGAGCAGCCCTGTGGCAAGGAATGGAGGAGAGCCTCCCAGTGACAGCAACAGTTGCCCCGTGTGAGGAACTGAATCCTACAGAAACCGTGTGGGTGTGCTTAGAGGCAGATCCTCCCCCAGTTGAGCCTCGAGGTCACTACAATCCTGACCCACACCTATATTGCAGCTTTGCGGTAGCCTTTGAATGAGAGGATCCAGCTGGTTTGCACCTGAATTCCTAATCCACACAAGCTTTGAGATAATAAACCATTTCTGTTTTAACTAAGTTTGGGGATAATATGTTATATACATTAGAAAACTAATATGCAACAATGTTAGAGAAGAATTTTCTGAGGATTTCCTTCATGTATTTTACCACAGGCCTTAATATATAGACTTCAACAGAAATAACTTTTCACTAAAAGTGAAATGATGTGGAGTAAAGAATTCAGGATTCCAGTTCTAGCTCATACCCTAAATAGGTATATGACCTTGGATGGACAAATCATATTGTCCATATATTTCTTCATCTGAATTTGCTCCTTCATAAACTAAAGGAAAGAATTAGTTAAGGCCTCACATTCCTCCCTGAGCTAAAAGTCTTGCTCACATTAAATTTAAAAATTGTTTTACTCACAAAGCTGATTGTGTATTTCAGTTCAGTATATATATTTTTTTGAGTTGTACTCTCTTGTCATGGGTGCTGGTCCAACTTCCTAACTCCATATTCTCCCACAGAGCAGTTTTTGTGGGTCTCATCTTATTCCTTTTGCTTAGTTTTTATATTCACATTGAGATTTCAAACCAACAAATTATGACAAAGAACCAGCATGCCTTGCCACAATTGCTTTCAAAAATAGTTTTAAAAATCCACTAATGTACACTAAATCTTAGAGAGGTGGGTTCTATATTCAAAGCATTCATTTTGTCTAAAAACAAGAATTTAGATCTTCAGTTGTATTGCCTTTAAATAAAACAGATAATAGAAACAAAGTGGGTGAAATGGCATAATCTACTCACAACAGATGCTTTAACATATTTTAACAATCTTGGTTGATATATCTTTTTGTGCTATTTTAGATAAATGAAAACACAACTGAATTATTATGCTAAAATGCCTTATACCAATGCTTTTGAAAGAAGGAAAAGGTATCTTCTGGGGCTAAAGGTAATAATTTAGATTGATTCAAAAATAGCTTAAGAGAAAACACCTGGGGAACCTGGGTGGCTCAGCCAGTTAAGCATCTGACTTTGGCTGAGGTCATTATCTTGGGGTCCCGGGATCAAGTCCCACCATGGACTCCTTGCTCAATGGGAGTCTGCTTCTCCCTCTCCCTCTGCCTCTCCCACTAGAGCTAGCTTTCTCTCTCAAATAAATAAAATCTTTAAAAAAGAGAGAAAATACCTAATCCTTCAGCACACAGCTCATTCCTTTCTATGTGAATGGCACTTATTTGTATTTCTGTTTTTTCCACTTTAAGTACATCAGCTGCAAGATATACGGCAGATGGTTTAGCCCAAAGACTTGAATTTATTTATGAATCTTAGTATATAGTTAGGCCAAGAAATTCTGTATACCCAATTCCCCATTAGTGTCTGTACACTAGTTAGGAGGAACTCTGTTAGAACTGGTTCATCTCCTTAGCTGAATAGAATGGAGCAAATTAAAAGTTGATGTTACTACGTCATCATGAAGAAATTAATGTGTCATCAAAATGTCTCCAAGTCTGGATTCGATCCTGGTTCTAATTAGAAGTATTTGCTCTAACCCTTCCTTTCCTCTGCATACACATACACTTCTCTTCAAACTCACAAAGTTTCCGCTGAATTGGCAAGACAGTTCAGTATCAAATGTTATTTTCTAAATATTTTTTGAGGGATGCCTGGGTTGCTCAGCAGTTAAGCATCTGCCTTCCGCTCAGGGTGTGATCCTGGAGTCCCAGGATCGAGTCCTGCATGGGGCTCCCTGCATGGAGCCTGCTTCTCCCTCTGCCTGTGTCTCTGCCTCTGTGTGTGTCTCTCTCTCATGAATAAATAAATTCTTATAAACAAACAAACAAATAAATAAATAAATAAATAATAAATATTTTTTGAATTGCAATATAAAGAAAAACCTAAGAATGCACTTCAGTCCCTAATTAGTCCTATTATCAAGTCCACATTAAATTTTTGGGCTATCAATTAAATAATGAGTGTTGGGAATATTTTGCAATAATTATATTACATGTGTTCTTTATTACATCAAATCAAATGTCAATTTAATAATGGATTAAAATGGTAAAAATGAAAAAGACCATGGTTCTTTTACAAAGAAACAATGTAAAAATATAAAAGAACAATTTTTGAGAGGTCTTTGTCATACTTCATTAGCTTTGATAATTTTCATGAGAACAAGAATTCAAATGGTTTTACTACATAATATGCTAAAAGTTATTCTTACCTCCGTTACAGAAATTTTAGGAGCATAAACACTCCATTAAGTGGACTAAAACATGAAACACTTAGAGCAAACAATCTAAGGATCATCCCTCCCCCAAGCCAAAGGAAAAGTTGAATGGAAAGACCTTAGACATGACAAGACGTTAGATGCTAGCAACAGATGGTACAGCCCATTTATTTATTCTTTTATCCATACATTCATTTATCCACTTACTCATCAACACTGCCTTTTCTGTAACAAGTACTGAGCTTGGTACCAGGGTTTCAATAGTAAGTCTCATATTTGGTCATTATTAAAGTCAGGTGAGGAATATATGTATTCGAGTAAACCACATTTGACGCAGAAGCAATTATAGAGATATTGGAGATATTGGAGAATCTGATAATAATTATAGACTCCCTTCCAAGAAAATACATGTTCTAATTATTCCAAAATTTAGTATGCAATTTCAGAGGTTTCCAGGACCCTCAAACATTCACCCACAGACCACTTAAATGTTACCACAGAGTAAGAACATCTGGTTTACAGAGTCTCACTAATTTGTATCCGTGGTGTCCAACTTCAGGACAGCAGCATAAAAAAGCTTTCAGTGACATGTGAACATTTTCTGTAGGTACAGTATTCGGTGGATAAACACACCCTTGCCATGGCCAGCTGCCTGCCATGCAAGGGAAATTTTAGAGACTCACACATTTAGCCTGAACTTCAGCAATGTTGGCCCTGCTGTGTTTATAGAGAGTCATCTGTTTATAAACAGCTGGCCCAACAAGTAAAAAGATTATTTTTATTTACCTTATTTCCAAGCCAGGTCTTCTACTAGAAGGATTATAAATTAAGAAGAAAGACAGTCAAAAAAAATTGGCTATTGTAAAGTATCTCCTTGTGGTAGAAATAAATACTTCAATGGTATTTCTGGATTCATTCAAAGCTAAACTGGGATTTTTTTTTTTTTTTACAGCTTAAGTTTCTATGTTTAGACATATTTAAAGTTGCCAATATGGAGCCCATTAATTTAAAAAAAATTAACCAAAAAACGCTTAAATAACTTTTCAGTTATCAATTCAAACCTCCCATAAATTTAGTTAATTTTAAAAAGAAGTTATCTTTGCCTTATTTTCCAAATTAATTTTAAAAATCCAATTGAAATAAATTTAGGTATAGATTTAGTCACTCTTGAAAATTAAGCTGAGGTTTCAATCTAAAATATTAAGGAATAACTGATTTAAGCAAATTTTTTTCTGAAGGCAACTGATTAAAAGGAGATTTATTTTATAGAATGAGAAATTATGACTTGAGTTCATAGAAGAGGAACCTGAATCTACAGGAAAAATGACATAGTTCCAAAGACAAAGCTACCCAACTCTATCAAGCTTACTATTTTTACTATCAAACATTTTTATCTTTAATTTTATTTAAATTTGATTTCATAGGCATAGTGTTAAAGAAAAAATAAATCAAAATATTATTTCATTCTCACACCATTCAATAACTTATCATTCATTTATCCATCCATCAACTTTAACAGGTATTTACTGAGTAACTTCTCTACAATGTGTTCAAGAAATGGCAAGGAGACCTGGCTGGACTAGTGAGCTAAGTAGTCAATCCTAAGACATGAGAGACGTAGTCAAGAGCCCCTCCAAAAGGTTTTGCTGGTGTAGAGCAAAGTTCATAATTTCTTACAAATGCAAGACTGACCTATTCAAATGTTTTAAATAAAGAAGTGATACAAACAGACATATTTTAAGTCAATCTACTCTTTTAAAGCTGAACTTTCCGGGGTACCTGGGTGGCTCAGCGGTTGAGCATCTCCCTTTGGCTGATGTCATGATCCCTGGGTCCTGGGATTGAGTCCCGCATCAGGCTCCCTTCAGGGAGTCTTCTTCTCCCTGAAGTCTATGTCTGTGCCTCTCTCTCTGTGTATGTCTCTAGGGAATAAATAAATAAAATCTTTTTAAAATTAAATTAAATTAAAGTTGAACTTCCTACTCTAGTAAAGCTGCTCTACAAGCTCTATCAAAACATACTTTGAGGGGCAGCCCAGGTGGCTCAGCGGTTTAGCACCACCTTCAGTCTAGGGCCTGATCTTGGAATCCCAGGATCGAGTCCCATGTCAGGCTCCCTGCATGGAGCCTGCTTCTCCCTCTGCCTGTGTCTCTGTCTCTCTCTCTCTCTCTCTCTCTCTCTCTAGAATAAATAAAATTTAAAAAAAAATACCTTGAATTTTCCTTTCTCTGTACTCACAAATTGTTTTGATTGGAAATCCTGATTTTTAAAGTAATTAACCATTTAGTAATATGAAAGTTTGAGGATTGAAAAAACTTTAGCTTTAAAAATAACTTAGGAAAATATTTATCTGGAAGCACACTGAAGTCAGAAGATTTTAAGAGCAATCCCATTGCTATGACTAAGTAAGTGGCTGTGAAAATTCATTTTATGTGGCTGCCTCTAAGGGCCTGTTGAATTGTGACTATCTCTCCAAACTAGCTACAAAGCCATGCTCCTTTAGTTATATACTGTCTTCCTCACACTTCTCCCAGGGTCATGGTATTGTCTTCCTTTGCACTGCTGCTCCTTATCTGTTATTACTGAAATCAGCAAATGTTTCATGTAGCCAAATTCATTAAGGAATTTCTTTGTGCTAAACACTATGAAGGATCATGCAAACAGTACAAAGAAAAAGAAAGTCTCAGGAAGAAACAGAGAAAGGAAAGAAGTCACAATTAAAATATAGTTTGGGAAAAGGAGTAGACAAGAAGAAAATAAATGAGTAAAACAACATTTACTGTGTGGCTACTATTGCCAGTAACTTTATAAGGCAGACACTCGTGTGTTGAACACTAAATATATGTTACAGCTACTAGCAGCTAACATTATCCTATAATTACTAGGCACCAAGAAATGTGTATAGTAACTCATGTAATCTTTCTCACAGCTCTGTAAGTCAAAGAGATGGGTACTGCCATTACCCCATTTTATAAAGGAGGAAACTGAGGGAGTCTGGCTCCAGAAGCTGAACATTCACCTAGACTCTTCTCAAATGTCTGTAAGACTAAAAATCACTTGCATAACATGTTAAACAGAAATATGAGCATTACATTTTTGGTAGATTCTGAGGTGAGGCCAAGGGCCATGAATTTTTACAAACTTCTAAACCACCATCACTACACCATATTACCACTACCAAACCATCATGATAACCCAAATTCAATGATTCAGATTCTGATATTAATGGCTCTTTAAATATATTTGAAGAATCCTGTACTAGGATACCCCATATCTTCCATCACTATGTTAATTAAATTCTATGTGCACATACTCATCTAGAGATATTGATATGCATATTCTAATTTAATAGTTCTAATATGGACCCTAAGTGCCTATGTTTCTAACAAACTTAGAGGTGAGGCCAATGTGGCCAGTTCAAGAATCACATTTTCAGTAGCCAGGACCTAGTACGATACCAGAAAATTGAGGATAAAATGATACGGAATATAATTCTTCTCCATAAAAAAATATATAGTCTCCATCAACAAACTGAAAAGGCAACCTACTATATGGGAGAGAATATTTGCAAATCATATATCTGAGAAGGGGCTAACACTTAAAATATATAAAGAATCCATACAACTCAATACTGAAGAAAACGATCTCATTTAAAAATGGAGAAAGGACCAGAATAGACATTTTCCAAAGACATAGATGGCAAACAGACACATGAAAAGATGCTCAACATTACTAATCATCAGGGAAATGTAAATCAAAACCACAATGAGATATTACCTTATCAAATGCCTATTATCAGAAAGACAAGTAATAACAAGTGTTGGCAAGGACATGAGAAGACTGAACCTTTGTGCACTGTTGGTGGAAATATAAATTGGCGTAACCACTATGAAAAACATTAGGCTAGTTAAAAAATTAAAAATAGAATATCTTATGATCTCGCAATTCTACTTCTGGGTACTTTTCTGAAGAAAGTGAAAATATTAACTCAAAAATATATATGCACCCTGATGTTCTAGGCAGCATTATTTACAACAGCCAAAATATGGAAATAATTTAAGTGTTCACCAATGAATGGATAAAGACAATATGGTGTATATATACAATGGAATATTATTCAGCCATAAAAAGAATGAAATCTTACCTTTGCACAACATGGATGGACCTTGAGAGGATTATACTAAGTGAAATAGATCAGACAAAGACAGACAAAAACTGTATGATCTTATTTTTATGTAAAATAATTTTTAAAAAACTAAGCTCATGAATAAAAAAACAGATTGGTGGTTATCAAGAAAGGAGCAGGGCTGGGCAAAATGGCTAAAGGAGATCAAAAGTTACAAACTTCTAGTTAAAATAAGTCATGGGAATGTAATATACAACATGGTGACTATAGCTAATTATACTGTATTGCATATTTGAAACTCACTGGAAGGATAAAAATATACAAATCAAATCATTGTGTTGGATACCTGAAACTAACAATGTTACATGTCAATTACACTTCGATTTTTTAAAAAATAATTTTATTATCTAGAGAAACAGATGGAGATATAACCATGTTTTGGGAACATGAAGCATATTGAAAGGGAAATGAGAGGAAATTTACTAGAAAGAAACCCTTAATCTGAGATTTGAGGGAAACAATGTTCAGTTACATGCTCTTCAGGAATTTACTTACTAACATAAGACATGAGACAAATACAAAACTAACTAAAAAAAAAGTAATGTAAGGCAGTATCTCTATAATAGAAATACTGTAGACCTTCAAGGAAAAAGAGATTACTTCTGTTTCTCATAAATATCTACTACATTTACCAATGGTTTTATATCTGTTTACCAAGATGTCTTCCCCAGTGGATAGAGTCCCTGGGAAGCAGAAACCATCATAGTAATAGTATCATTAAAATCCATCCCATTGGCTCATATATAACACACATTTTATATGTTAAATGATCACTGAAGGCTTCAAGGAGGTAGGTTTGTAATCCATGTGAATATTCCAAATATAAAGGGGCTTAAGCAGCAATATTCCAAATTAGAGAAACAGTGTGAGAGGCCATGTTACTACTATAATTCTATTACTTCTCATTCTGAACACTTGTGGATGTCACAGAATGAGACCAAACTCTTTGTGCTAAGCCTCAATAACACAAGTATAGATCAAAGACAACAGCACCAAACTTTATTTGATGAAAGGCCTTAAAAGACCATGCCTTTTGTTGATTTGTAGGACAATTGTATTGTTGTTCAGATAGTTCAGTAGTCAATCCTTATTCAAGGCTTCAGATAAAAGTATAAACCCTGGACTGGCATTTTTGTTGCAATTTTTTGAAAGACCATAAAGGAGAAGATGCAACTACCCCATATAAATTGTGATATAATAAATATGTATTGTTTTAAGTGACTAAGTTTCAGGCTAATTTGTTACACAGCAATAGGCAGCTAATACAAACGGTTAAGGTATGTAAAGCATATTCTCTTTCCTCATGAATCTCTCTTCATAAGGACTAAGGTGACTAAGTTTCTGTTACTTAAAAAAAATGGTGGGGAGGGGGCTACAGGTGAGACACAGGGAAGAGAGGAGTTATTTCTGCCTAAGCACACACACACACACACACACACACACACACACACACACACACAAGGTTTTTTAAAAGAAAAGGACACTCGTATTGGAATTTATAAATAGGTAAAATTTTACCAGGCCAAGGAAACACAAGCACAGCAAACAGAAGAAAGAAAATGGTCAAAAGCATAAAAGTAGCAAGCTTTTCAACATTTTATTCCTTATTATTCAGGAAATGATATATAACCCCACAGTGACAAGAACGGGGGAGAAGCATCAGGAGAATACACTGAAAACTTCAGTTTAGAAATAGGATTTTAACAGCTTTGAGACAGGCTAAGGAGATTAAATGTTTTTGTTTTTGTTTTTTAATGACAATGAGGAATTGGGCTAAAGAGTTGGTAATAAGAATGGAAAAAAAAAAGAAGAGAGATCAGGAAAAGAGATTTCTAAAGTAGAATTAGGAGGATTTGCAGTGGATACATTGAGTTAGTAATGCAGTGGGAAGAATTGATGATGACTAGCGGTCTCCAGTATGGTTCCTGGATATTTGGAACAAAGCCAGCTTTAAAAGGTGGGACACTTTGAGTTTGAAGTACCCATCTAGGTGACAATATCTAGGAAACAGAGAGAGAGATGTTTTTGGTAGTATTGGCATTTCAGAGATTACGTGAAGATATTAAGGGGGTGAAATTTTAAAGTGAAAAGAAACAGAGGATGATATGGAAACTTGAGATACACTAGTAACTAAAAATAGATTCAAAATAGTGCTGAGGATGCTGAAAATAAGCCAGTATGAGAAGCATGGGTAGCAGCTGTCTGAGGGAGGTCACCAATATAACTTCTGTAGGTGTCAAAAGTATGGCTTTTGAGGAAAGATCATCAGATGCTATAACTGGGGTAGTAGCTTGATAACTGAGCAATTTCAACAAAAAGGTAAATTCAGACTTCTGTACAGTGAGGAATGTCTCAGGCACTGAGGTGGGCAGCGGTGAGTGTAGTTTTTTTTTTTTTAAAGAGGTTCATGATAAATAGAAGGAAAGGGAACTTGCAAACAAATAACTGTAGGGCAAGGGTATCTTTTTTCCTTAATTTAGTTTGTGTAACGAGAGAGTGAGTTAGAGTCTAAATCAGAAGAGAAGGAATCAGCCCAGAGAAATGGCAGGTGTTATAGAAGGGGGCAAAGCCACAGAAGAGATGGGAGTAGATGAAAAGGTCATTTTCTTACATGGACTGATAGAAGTAAAGATTGTTCATGGCATAGTTTGGTGTGGTGGATACTGGGAAAAAATCTGAGCGAGCCCATTGTTATTCAACAAGACCGAAAGTTCATCTTTTGACAGTGAAGGTTTAAGAATGGTTTGAAGAAATTAAGAAAAATGGTGACCATTCCTGTCAGAAGCCAGAAAAGAAACTGAACGAGCATAATATAGCCAAGCAAAAGTGGTTTTAAAATAGATTTTACTAGATTGCTTTACCAGGGTTAGAAGGGAAAGCTTTGCAGACTTCTGGTCCGAAATTAGATAAATCCAAAAGGGCAAATTATTTTAAAATATGAAAATGCCTAAGAATCTTAAGAGCCATGTTTTCTTAGGTCTCAAACACCCTCAATTACAAAGCACCTCATTAATTAAATGACAGCTTTAAGGGATAAAATAAATTTTAATTGTGTCTGGTGAAATTCTTTTGTAATCAGATTCATCCAGGTTATAACAATAAGAAAATGTGTTTGAGGAAATGCATGCATCTCCTTAAAGAGGCATGTCTTCTCCTTGACACCCTTTATATTCTCAGCAGATCCTAATACTGAGTAGTAGCTTTCTAAATTTATTTTGATACATAAGTTCTTGCCGATCCATAATTTTTTATTCTAATAAGACGATCCTGATGGTAACTAACAATGAATAGAACAAAAAAGAAATGTCATTTCTCCTATTTTAGAATGGCAAACAACTGTTTCTAAAGAAGGCTCATGTCGAACCCTAGTAACTTGAGATTTGTGATCATGTACTTAAAGCATTAAAAGAAAGTTGATTTTTTTTTTCACAACACACAGGAAAGGCCTAACTAAGCAATTGTCTAAATGCAATCACAAGGCAAACATTTTACCTGAGTGGGCACAAACCATTTTAAAGTACCTTCCATGCAATAATGAATATGAAAACACATTATGTTCTAATTACAAATCCATGGCATGTATTCTTTTTTTAAAAAGATTTTCTTTATCTATTCGTGAGAGACACACAGAGAGAGAGGCAGAGACACAGGCAGAGGAAGAAGCAGGCTCCATGCAGGGAGCCCGATGTGGAACTCGATCCTGAGACCTCAGGATCACAACCTGAGCCACCCAGGCGTCCCCATGGCATGTATTCTTAAGATTATTCATAACAGGTTACTATTGGACAATAAATTTGATATCTCAAATTGAGATATGACAACAAAGACTTAAAAGTAATAAGACCATTTCCATTTCCTTACAGTTTACTGTGATTGAGTCTGCATTTTATTTCAGAGGCTTTCCCCCTGGATTATTCTCTATTAATAAGAAGGTGAGTTCTTCCCAGACAGTTCAGTGCCCTGAAAGATCTTTCTCTCTACACACACACACACGCACACACCTCCACTGGCCCCAGACCCTGTCCCATCTCTCTATCCTATTGTCCAACCCAAACACTGCCATAATGGCTGATAACTCTGGTATGGTCTTGTGATCTCATACCTACATTCTGCTTCTCGGTCTTACCTCATTTGTACTATCTTCCTCAAATTTCTTTTTCACGTTTTTGCCCCTCAAAACTATTTTTTAGATCTCACTGGATAGCATAGTCTAGGGTTCTCAAGTTCTGTAGATCTGTCCTGCCTACAAAGGATTCAGACCAGGCTCACTTAGACTGTGAGCTGCATGAGAACACAGACAATGGTTGCTGTGTAAGAGAAAGTCAATTAATAATTAACTAATTAACAGATACATCCTGTCTGGGCCCAGCAACCAGGGTAGTTGCTTGTCCAGGGAGGAAATTGAGACAAGTTCCCCCTTTTCTAGACTACCATGCCCCCTGGTACAAAATCGACATTGACATCTATATTTAGAAGACCACACTGCAATTAGGTTAGCATGATTTCTGGCCCACTTAGCTTCCAATAACTCCCAAACAGATTTAAGGTTTTGATATCTGATGGTGATTAGCAACACAGCTGAATGTCACTTCCAAGAGACAAGAATATCAAAATCCCTGAAAGAGTAGAGCAGTGGGTTAGTCCTTCTGCTCGTATGACCTGAAAGGTTAACTTTGTGGGATGTAAACTCTATCTGCTTTTAGATATTCATGTCCTGATCCACCATTTTAGGACCCAACTGAAACCTTTGAAGCTTCTCCAACAAAAGTTTCCTGGAATTTTTCAAACAATTCAGAATGTTAGTGTCTTTATAAAGAGGGAGAGATGGGGAAGTGGGGGCGTCATGTAATTCAGTGCTCAGAAACTGATGAGTGCTGTACTTCAAAGAAACCGTATCTCTTCTGACGAGCCTGACAGGAAGCACCAGGATAGTAATCTGGTACCTGGAAATGTGGTTAGTGAAACAGACTTCAACTCGATTTCTTCCCCCAAAGAATGTCGTCTCCATCTGGAGCCTAGAAAAGCAAGCTCTTCGTAGAGAATATCTTTTTAAAGAGCACAACAATCAGGGTAAATGTCATCTTCATTAATCATCCTCTCATATAATAGAGTCAACTGTAAAAATTGTATCAAGTCTAATTTCCTGAGGAGATGAGGGGAACCGTGGAGTCTAAGCAAATATCAGACCTAAATGTGAACTAAAGCAGAGCCTTTCCTCATGCATCTCAGATGGGATGGCTCCTGCCATCTTCTCTTTTTTTCTCCATTCTCCTCTCCTTCCACCACACCAATTGGAGGAACAAAAGCAAGGAGAAAATGGACAATCGTCCTTAAATGAAAAGGCCATTTTTTTTTTATCTCTTTTCAATTTTCTTTCTTTGTAAATTTATTTTTTATTGGTGTTCGATTTGCCAACATATAAAATAACACCCAGTGCTCATCCCATCAAGTGCCCATCACCCAGCCAGCCCCACCCCCTGCCCAACTCCCCTTCCCCCACCCCTAGTTCGTTTCCCAGAGTTAGGAGTCTCTCATGTTCTGTCTCCCTTTCTGATATTTCCCACTCAGTTTTTCTCCTTTCAGAAAAGGCCATTTTAGAGAGAAAAAAAACCAGTCATATATCCTCTATCAAACAGGATCCACTATTCAGTCTACCAGAACTACTGTAAATTTCAATGTAAAAATAATCTATGACAAATTATAACTTCTATATTATCTTGTGATCTTAACGATAAGGAAGTAGTCTAGCACAACTGCTTAGAACTGGGAACACCTCTTCAAGCCACTGACAGTGTTTTCATGGACAAAAATACAAATTTTATTTAAGCTAATTCAGAGTCATCTTTAAATAGCATCAGGACAGTTACCCATACATTACTAGATTTTATGTTCAATGACCAGTTACCAATTGTTTACGTAATGTAAAATCAATAGAAATATTAGCATGGAACAGAAAAATAAGTTGAAAAAAATGGACAAAACAAAGGTGCCAAGAAGACCAAACATCTCTCTCTCTCTCTCTCTCTCTCTCTCACACACACACACACACACACACACACACTCAAGAGCAACACCTACAACAAAAATGATTATAGTGCACTCAATAAAAATCTGCGACAGGGACACCTGGGTGGCTCAGTGGTTGAGCACCTGCCTTTGGCTCAGATTGTGATCCCAGGGTCCTGGAATTGAGTCCCGCATCAGGCTTCCCGCAGAGAGACTGCTTCTCCCTCTACCTGTGTCTCTGCCTCTCTGTGTCTCTCATGAATAAATAAAATCTTTAAAAAAAAAAAATCTGTGACAGACTCAATAAAATGAGTATATACCTAAAGTATATGAGTATATACATACATTTGCAACTTTTTCCTGTAAAAGATCAGATAGTAAATATTTGTGAGTCATAAGCTCTCTTAAACTAGTTAACTCTGCACCGTAATGTGAAAGCAGCCATATGCAGGCACCCAAAATTGTATGGCAAGGTTCTAAAAATCTTTATTCAAAAAATAGGCAGCAAGCACATTCGGTCTGGGGACCATAGTTTGCCTATCCTCGATTTATACCCATGCATGAAATTGTCAGGAAAGTAGTACACACTCGGTAAAATCTGAATGAATAAATCAGTACAGTAAGAACTCCTGAACACATACATACATGTATTTCAACAAGGAGGATGGTGTCATTTGTTATAACTAAATAATAGAATCTGACTTTTACAACTGGAAGTAACTTTAGGAATATCTAAATATCAACCCATTAATTTTAGTTGAAACTGAAGCCAAGAACATTCAAATGGCAGGTATCAGGTTACACTTTTCTTTTTAAGTAAGAGCGCATATCAAAAAATCCTAAATAATTATTTTTAAACGCCAAAATGAGACTTCCCTATATGGAGTGATATGGAACAAGAGACATCATTGTCATGGCATTTTTGTTTGTGATAAAGGCAAGTAACAATTTAGTGTCTCTGTTATGTTTTTTAATGACTCTACCACATTTGCCATAAACTATATTACTTAGGGAAATGACTTTTATTTAACAAAAATACACTGAGCTTCAGTCAATTATCATCACGAGAAAAATTGTCAGACACAGTAGAAAGACAAAGAGGCTCGATTTTATCTGAGTAAGATGGAATCTACTAATGTTTATCACCCATTTTCCCACTTCATGACTGATTTGTTTGGTTATCAAACATATAAGTCATTTTATCTACCATATGTTTGTTCTGTTTCTCTAAAGGGGGTGCTGCATATAAAATAGAGGGATTATACAGATACAGATAACCTGTATCTATAGCAATAAAAAGTGTTTATATTTCTATTTAATGACTATCAAGGAAAGGAACCTCAGTTACAGATGAAATATTGGGAGAATTTTAAGGATAAATGCACATGAAAACAATGCTAGTCTATCATTGCATTAGTGTTGTATGGTATTTTAGGAAGACTAGAGGAAGATCTAAGGACCGTTTACTAGGGGTGGAACAAAGCCCAGTCTGGTCTTGTTAACAACAGACCGATGGATATCAGATGTTAACCCTTCCCCTAAATAACTATCGATATTTCAGTTCCTTCTTTAAAACATTTCATGTTAGAATGTTCATAGGTCGTGGAAAGACAGGGAGGCCAATCAATTAACTAAAAGGAGGTAAACATACTAACAATGAAACAAATATGACAAAGTCAAGGTTAAGAATATGCATAAATTTAAATAAATCTGCTTCTCTAAAAAAAAAAAAATCTGCTTCTCTGAAAGAGAACCCTAAAGATAAAACATCACAATTTGGTAGAAAAACAGTTGTTTTTTTTTACCAGTCAAGGTAAACAACCTTGAACCAATCACTCATTCCTCCTGTTCTTCAGTTTTCTAGTTCCTGAAATGCAGGTTTGGACTAGATGTTCTGTAGGTTTCCTGAAGGTCCATCTTTTTTGTTGTGTGTGCTTAAACACTTTGCATTTTCTAAATAATTACCCAACCAAATTAAACCTTATCTGAACTCCATGGTCATATGAGATCGTGGAACAAATTGACGTGAGGCCATTGAGCATTTCACATTTTTCTTTCATGAGAAAATGACTTTTAACCAGGATAAAATTCGATAAGAATTTTAAATCACAAACTAAAGGACAACTCAACATTTTAAAAGCTATGAATGAATTAATCATGTTTGGAGAACTTCCTAAAGCCAATGGGTAATGCTTCTTTTTGCAAGGTAACACATTCTTCTGATTAAAGCACCAGACAACGAGGACTGCATGATAATAGAATGCAATTCTGTTAGTCCATTCAGGTATTACATTGTCATCGTAGATTAGAATGCTAAATTTGGGACAGAATAGCTCTGAAAATTTTTAATTGAGTAAGGTAGTAATGTTTTTTCTCTGCAGAAGAGTTACCTCCTATGTACTCTTGGATTGACAGCTCTAAAAACCAACATGTATCTTCCAAAGTTTCCAAAGTCAGACAATTAGTACAGACTTCAAATACTTGCCAAAATCATTAAAATACAAAACTATTAACTAATCTGCCTACCTCTTATAAACTACTATTTCTAAGGGTACTTTCCCAATTGCATTTAATCAAGGGAAGAGTTTTTTATTAATTTTTGTTTGTTTTCTCGTTCAGCAAATGTATGTTGAACATAAATTAGGTGCCAAATCTGTATGGTTTTCTGATATCTGCTACAATATCTAGAAAACTACTTGGGGAAAAATGGTTTGTTTCTATTAGAACCATGTATTTAGTCACATGATAGGGTTTGTTTTTCTTTTCTTCTGATCACTGGTTTTCTTCTCTTACCATTGAGCTATGCTTTTGCTTAACAAGGACTTCAATTTACTAGTATCCTTAAGACATAGTTGGAAAACTATAAAGTGGTGAAACAAAATGCCTCATAGTTCCAAGGACCCTCAGTCCTCAGAAATGTGATCCCCTGATGCCCTGTTTCTGGCTTTCAAGGGTCTCATTTTCCTAATCCAAAATCCTTGGATCTCAAAGCTCAAATCCATAGGTACTTGCCTCAAAACTTCACAGGCAAGAGTTCCACAGAGGATACTAATGTGATGTGATGGCAGAGGTGCAGACACTATAAAAACAGAGATGGTGGTAATAAAAGCCAATGTTAAGTGCCTCTCTTTCAGGCACTATGGTGGTCTCTCTACATACAATATTTCAGGTCATCTGACAACCAGCCCATGGAGAAAGTATGATTACCCCATTTTGCAAATGGAAAAGCTCAGGTTCACAGTGAGCTCAGAACTAGCTTTAATACAATTCAGTCTGACCCTGAGTCCTCTGCCCCCAATATTCCATAAAATTAAATAGACCAGGAGCAGTGGAGTGGAGGGAAGCAACTCTAAAGAAAGTCACAGATGTACATATGACTCCCTCAACCTACATCCGGTGAGGGCAGGAACCTAGTTGCTTTTGCTGTTCACAGTACCTCACTGGGGATATTGTAGCCACTTCCTAGACATTGTTAAATAAATGATAGTTTATAGGCACATTCTTTTTTCCACCTTTACATGGTGGTGACTTTTATATTTATGATAGACAAAAGTCAACTAAAATGAATAGAAAGGTTTATATCTGTATTCGGGTCATACATTTATCACAATAAGCAATGTTGAACATTACAAAAGTAGATATAAGAAACTCTGAGCTTGAATAATTTTAAATGACTACTAATTGGCCTCTGCTTTGAAATTGTCAGAGAAGGATCATGTATAAATATGCAAAGCAGCAAAAAAGAACAAAAACTTATTGCTAATTATCTCAGAAGATTCTTGGTTAATATCACCAAAATCATGCACAGTTGGATTTATCATTTACATGATCTTTCTCCTTTAGAGAGGAATACATTTATTAGAAAAAGGATGCTTATGATTCTCATTCTCTTCAAAACTGAACATTCCCTCACTTTGCTATAATGGGGCAAAGACTACATTTTGAAATAGACCACAAGTTTTGGGTTATATGTATGATCTCATCACCAAGAGCAAAGGGGCTGAGAAAAGGTCAACAACAAGCAGAAATAAGTAAAAGAAAGAAAATGACTTCTCTACCCAAATATTCAGTTGAGCAGAAGGGTGGAGAATCAGAATATTTGGAGCCTCTGTGAAATAACAGGTACACAGTTTAGTTCTTTGGCATTCTTCTTTCTTCCTTCCTTGCCTTCATCACAGGAACTTTGTTATGGATGCCGTGCAATATATCAAAAAACAAAACAACAATAACAACAAAAAGCATGGAGTTTGGAGGTAGTCAGTGCTCAACTCAGGCTTTATGACTTAATACAATTTGACCTGAGGAGAGTAATTTCTCCAAAATGCAATTTCCCCATCTCTAGATTAGAGCTAGTACCATAAGTCACAGGTTCTTTGAGGCGGGGGGGGGGGGGGGGGGGGTTAAATAATGATTTTAAATGTCAAGAATTGGCATAAGATGACCACTCCTAAATTGACGGAAGCTACTGCTATTTTTGTTATTAGCAGTAATACTAGTGGTGGTAATAATAGTTAATAGTAGCATGAGCAGCAAACTACTTAGCTAGTAACATTAGAATACACTCTCCCTTTATTATGTAAAAAGAGACTTCAGTGGGGGCTAATCTAACCGTGTTCTGGCTCTTTCTCATTCCTATATGTGAAAATTATGTTGTCAGAGCCTTGAGTTCATTCTTCTTAGACAAAAACCAAATTCCCTCAGTCTAGCTTAAAACTAATGACTTAATCACATAGTCCTAGATCACTTCTAGTTACTTTATCCCAGGTGATATGTTGCTCAAACCAGTTCTACTGATAACAAATGGGCTGCTGCATATTCAGACCCAAGTAGGGCCACACTTCCCAGTGATTCACCTTTCAACTGATAGAATGATAGTGACTATGAGCAAAATTTCAAATTCCATTTTAATTCATACCTTTTCTTAGGCCATGCCTTATCTTTAAAGCTGCAGAAAATTGTGGCAAAAATAAAATAAATAAAATTAAACATTGATGAACACTACTAAATCGACCCAGATTTAATTTTCTACTTTAATAACAAGTGGTCTTAAAACTTGTAAACCAGGGGCACCTGGGTGACTCAGTTGGTTAAGCATCTGCCATTGGCCTGGGTCATGATCCCAGCATCTTGGGATCAGGACCCCTTATCAGACTCCCTGCTCCGTGGGGAGTCCTCGGCCCTTCCTTTTGCTTGTGTGTGCTCTCTGTCAAATAAGTAAAATCTTTTAAAAATTGTAAAATAATATATATACTGTATAATGGAATGGTGTACAAGGTAAAGTTTAATTAGAATTCCACCCTCAAATTCCGAAAGTGATAGAAAAAAAAAATGGCCAATACACATTACTGCAGAGGGCAATTTTAAACAGTTGGACAGCACATAAGGTAATTTAAGGTTCATTCCTAACAAGACTGAGAAGCTTGTAAACTCTTATCAGTCCACTGCCTTTGCAAAACTGTGATAGGCAGCACTTCCCACTGAATTAGAAACAGTCTGACCTGATGAATCCACAGCCTCCCACTTTTTTTCTTTATAATTGCTTCTTTCTTTCTGAATTAAACAATCAGATTGAAGGATCTCAAAGAGGCTTCCCCACCCTACTTTCCAATGTTTGCAGTCCTTACTTTGAATTTGTGTCCTTTGACGCTATGGAGAATATACTCCTGGTCAGAAATGACCAAAATGACAGCCCAGCTTTGTGATTCTTTGGAGAGCAGTGTTTGCTTTCTGTGAAAGGTGAATGGGTCCATCTTACAATCTCCCCTAGTCCTCCTTTAGTATGCATTGTTTGGTTATAGGCATTATTTCTTTCTCTAGATGCTTGAACCTTTGAGATGAGTGGTTCTCAAACCAGGACCCCAGAACTCCTTGGATCAAAACCAGGGAATATTGCAGAATCTGGAGTTATTTCTGATTATCAAAGTAGAGGGTGCTCCTGGTATCTAGTGGGTAGAACCCAGGGATGCTGCTCAACATCCTACAATGCACAGGACAGCCTCCTACAACAAAGAATTACCTGACCACAAAGGTCATTAGTGTCACTACTGAGAAATCATGCAAAAAGGAAGCAAGGGATACCTTAAGCTATTTTCGATAACATTTAGAAGCTTACAAAATATGTGCTTATCTAATATCACAATGCACAAACTAACCAGAACTTTGTTTTCAGCTAAATTCTTAATAAATTGGTATGGTGTCACTTTGTACTTCATGTTCATGAGAAATTCTGGTGGACAATTGTCTTATATTTAGTGAAATATGTGCTATTATTAATAAATGCAATTGAGCTAGCAATTTTTTTTTTCAAAAATATAAGCTCAGTGGAGGAATAGAGAAATGAAGGCAACACTCACTGCTGATAAGCTGATAATCAGTGACACAGGTTTTGGTTACCACAAAAGAATAATCTTACATGAAAGATAAATATTTTCTGAAAAAAAATTTCCAAATTTCTTCTTTTCCTATCTCGAATTTGATGATAGTTTCACAAAGTAGCTTATACCTGTAGTTTTAGTTTTAATTATTCATCTTCCTGCTCAATTTTTACTGAATTGTATGGGTCTTTTTATGAGACTTTGAAACTTGAAAGCATTTTCTCAGTTCTGAGTAGGAAAGCCATTTTCTTGACCCAACCATTCCGCTCTCTTACATTTCTCTCTCCCTTTCACTAAACTTTTCAAGTGCAAAGCCTTTTCACTTTCTTTTGATTAGCTCTTTCCTCCATCCTTCTATGGTTTGATTTTGTTATTTCAGATCCAAAAGAACCACTATGACCTAGGTCAACAACAATCTGTCTCTGACCATTCATGAGGTGTCTTCCATCTCCATTTGCCTTGATACATAAGGCTAGAGAAGAGCAGTGGGAATGGTAAGGACAGTTGGTGACCCATTTTTAATACTCACACATGTCAAGCAGCATTATGCTATTTCCAAGTTACCATCTGTGTGTTACCCTTTCTTCCCCAGAGCCTATGTTCATCTTACTCCTGCTGAGACTTTACTTTGTGTGAATCATATTTTTGTAAAATCCTGAAATACATTTTCCTTTTGTCATCCTATTCTCTGGACTATATAAGTATCTTAGAAGAGCAGAGTGGCTACCTCAGCCTCAAAGAGAATGAAATTCAAGAGGTTTCGTGTCTAGAATGCCTGCAATTTCCTTAGCTTCAGAATCAACACAAAAGCAGCCTTTTGAATAAATGACAAAATCACATTCTGCTCTCTTACATTTCAAATCACACGGTCACTATCAATGTGGTCATTCCTGAAATTTAAAGACCATGGGTTATAAATCTTCATTAAATCATTTGAGAAATTGGCTGAATTCAATGCTCCAGGACTTAGCTTCGTGCTAGTAAAAATAAACATGAATCTCTTTCTGATGCTGCTACAGGAAACCTAGGTAATGGTAGCAAATGATTGCTAATTCAATGTGACGTGTTATGCCAGAGATATGCACAGATACAGAAATATATGCAATATAACAGAAGCATAAAGGGACAGTGATCAATCCCACAGAAGAGGAGAAGGTTGAGAGGAAGAGAAACTGAATTGGGTCTTGGAAAACTGCAGACAACAGAGAAAAAGGCTAGGCTCATAACATATTGTATTTAAAATTTTCTGTAATGCCATACTATTCCCTCATTCTCTGTGTAAGATACAATTTGCTCCCTAAGTAAAAACTGCCCGAGTCTCTTTCTTCCACTTTTTCCTTCTGCTCCTTAGATTCTTTCCCATTTCCTCAATTGCTTATTTTGTCTAGACCCTTTCTTGACTACTACTCTTCACTTACCCAGAGACATGTTTCTCCATTTCTAACCACATAACTGATATCTCAATAGCAAAATGCCTGATGGGGTACAACTTGATCTCCAGAGTGCTTCTGCCCAGTTGTCAGAGGAAATAAATTTAGTTTGGAGAAAATTTTATTCTTTAGGCATTAATTCTCTTTGTAGTGTACTCCTCTAGAAGGTTCATAGAGAGGATCCAATTTTCCAGCTGGTTATTTTATCTTTGTCTCAACATGTGTCTTAGGAAATCTTCAGATAGAAGGAAGACACCAAAGCCATAGCTAAGGCAAATTTTCACTAAGAAAATAAGACTTCATGGGGACAGCCCAGCTTAAACTTTGCTTTTATTTTATAAATACACTCAAAAGTCACTTGATCTTCCTTTGAAACTTTCTAGCTAATCCTTTTGCAGAGTCCCTCTGGAGCTTAAGCAAATGGTTAGCACTAATTGTTTTCCACCTAAGGGAAAACGTTTATTGTGGAAGAATTAACTAGATCACCAAAGTAGCCACTTCCTTTCTTATCTTCCTTTCTCATCTCTAATCCCCACAAGGTCCTGACCCTGAAGCCCATACACACTGGATATTTTCAATATCCGTCCCCAAAATATCCTCTGAAAAGCAGTTTAGTCAATTCAGAAATATATTTGTTACATGTATTTGAACAATAATAACCACATGTGTATACACTATACATATACACAAATACAAAATTAAGTTAAATTCAAACAATATAATAGCTTATAAGGAAATTAAGAGAATAATTTATCCTAGCCACACTCTCATTTTATAGATAAAGCAACTAATGTCCAGAAATTTATAAGTCCAGAAACTTGAAATAATTATTCAAAATCATATGAACTAGTTAATGCAGAACCAGCTTGAACTGATATTAAGAACCCCTCAATACAAATGAAAACCACAATGAGATACCACCTCACCCCAGTGAGAATGGGGAAAATTAACAAGACAGAGAAACAACAACAATGATGATGTGGAGAAGGGGAACCCTCTTGCACTGTCAGTGGGAATGTGAACTGGTGCAGCCACTCTGGAAAACTGTGGAGATTCCTCAAAGAGTTTAAAAATAGAGCTACCCTACGACCCAGCAATTGCACTGCTGAGGATTTACCCCAAAGATACAGATGCAATGAAACTCCGGGACACCTGCACCCCGATGTTATAGCAGCAATGTCCACAATAGCCACACTGTGGAAGGAGCCTCGGTGTCCATCGAAAGATGAATGGATAAAGAAGATGTGGTCTATGTATACAATGGAATATTCCTCAGCCATTAGAAACAACAAATACCCACCATTTGCTTCGATGTAGAAGGAACTGGAGGGTATTATGCTGAGGGATGTAAGTCAGTCAGAGAAGGACAAACATTATATGGTCTCATTCATCTGGGGAATATAAAAAATAGTGAAAGGGAATAAAGGGGAAAGGAGAGAAAATGAGTGGGAAATATCAGAGAGGGAGACAGACCATGAGAGACTCCTAACTCTGGGAAATGAACAAGGGGTGGTGGAAAGGGAGGTGGGCAGGGGGTTGGGGTGACTTGGGTAACAGGCACAGAGGGGGGCACTTGATGGGATAAGCACTGGGTGATATGCTATATGTTGGCAAATCGAACTCCAATAAAAATTTTTTTTAGAAAAAGAACTCCTTACTTCTGCTCCAGTGGCTTATACACATTACATATTTCGCTATCGACTTGTGGGGTAGGCAGAGTGGTTTTCATTATCATCCTTTTGCAGATAGAACAAAAAGAAACTTACACAAGTTTAGGACTTTGAGACATCTGTCATGTAGATAAAATTAAATGACACAATGCTTGTAAAGTATGGTGCTCAGGTTAGAATAAATCAACAATGTCATTGTTGTTGTTGCTATTGTTTTGGCGGTCATTAACACCCAAATGTTGTAACTACTATAAAGATAGGTGCTAAAGAATTATTTATGATCCAATCATTCATCCAGCTTCTTAGACACCAAGGATTTTTTTTTTTTTTAAGACAGAGAAAGAGAGAATAAGCAGGGGAGCCCAACCCACATGGGTCTTGATCCCAGGACCATGAGATCATGGACTGAGCTGAGATCAAGAGTTGGTTGATCTGACTGAGCCACCAGATGCCCCTAGACTAGTATAGTCTTGTTCCCAGTTTTAAGATTAGACAAACCAGGGCAGTGAAGCTGTACCATAAAAATAATCATTTGTAAAGAGGAGTAAGGGCACCTATTTGTGTATGCAAAATGATTTATTCATGTAAGAGAATATTAAAATCTCTACTTGTATTTTCAACTAAAGGAATGAGAAAAATCAATATTTTCTGGTACTTAACTATCAATATGATTTTACACTGCTGTCTCATTCAGTCTATGTCCAAATATATAATTCAGATAATTATGTCATGCAAGATTGCTATACCAAAGAATGAAAGGAAGCTTCGCTCTGCAGAGTTTGCCATAGTGGTCTCACTCATTTATTTGCTTTCAACATAGAGTGCCTTTCAGTGAACAAGTAACCAAAGAGGAGATTTATGTACAATGGTATACAGTTTTAAGTAAACTAATTCTTATTAAATTGGTAAACAAATACAGAATATTTTTGTAAAAAATCATGAGTTGATGATACGGGAACAGGCTAAAATTGAATGATAGGAAAATTGCAAGACTAATTGTTTTTCTATTCTCTAACATATGCTCCTCATCAGCCATATTGAAAGATAAGCCATCATAATCTAATCATACTTGACAATAAGTTGTCCAAGATATTGAAATTATCTAGAAAGCTTTTGAAATATGAATTTTTATATTAATTACAATGAACATTTGTATAGAGAGTAACTTTAATAATACGTGAAATAGTAACTTGTTTCCAAATAACTTCATGCTACAGAGAAAGCATACCGGAGGGGAAAAAAATTGGAAATATCTGCTTTTACATGCAGTTACTGCTAAAATTTATGCATATCAACATTGAAAAAGAAAAGTATACATCTGTACACTTTTATCCAAAGGAAGGGTTTTGATAGTTACATTTGTTTGACATCCAGTATTTGTTTACAAGAATAAATTATTGATTCCCAGAGGAGATGAGAAGAAGATGAATTTCATCTACAAGTTTTTGCATATTAGTGAATTCAGTTTAAAAGTTAATATCATGTTGTACTAACTGCAGCAGTGAAATATTTTTCCCACGTATTTTTTGCAGCATTGTTGAAATATAATTGGTGTATAACATTATATATAAGCTTATGGTGTAATCTTAATCATCTGTGATGATTTGATACACAGATACATTGTTTAATGATTACTATCATAAGGTTAGTTAACACCTCTATCATCTCACATGTGTTATGTGTGTATGATGAGAACATTTAAAATCTACCCTCTTAGTGTTGTCAGCTAACCATGCTGAACATTAGATCCCCAGAACTTACTTTAACTGGAAGTTTATATCCTATATTTCTTCCATTATGAAAATTAAAACTAAAAATCAAAATAAACTGAACTCTGAACCTGTTAAGTCACTTTATCAGATGTAATTTAAACCAAGAGCTTTAGAGGCGCCTTGGTGGCTCATTTGGTTAAATGCCTGACTTTGGCTCAGGTCATGATCCCAGGGTCCTGGGATCGAACCCTGCAATGGGCTCCTTGCTCAGCAGGGAGCCTGCTGCTCCCACTGCTTGTGTGTCTCTCTTTCTCTCTCCCTCTGTCAAATAAATAAAAATATTAAAAAAATAAAAATAAGCCAATATTTTAAAAAATAATAAAGCATATTCAAATGCAGTGCATTCTCAGAAATGTTATTAATAATTGTTTCATTGGTGGAAGTTTGTCCTACTAATAAAAGTAAATAAAATTATTTTAAGGTGTTATTATTCTATATTAACCTTAAAAACTTCTATTATGAAAATAGCAAATAATTTATTAATAGGGAATTTTAGATATATTGAAAGTATTTTCAAAGTTGTCTACTCATTACAGTGTGTTATCAAAAAAGTTTGGGGTCACTGCCTTAGAGAATATTGCATGCCATAGGTTTATTACTCTCTGAACATGCTTTATGGTACATAATCATTTAATATAATAGAAATAAACCAGCATTTAGTGATCTAGATTCTAGTCCAATTTAAAAAGCTGTAAAATCCCAGGCAAGTCAACTTACCTCACTGGGACATTTTTGCCCATCTGTAAAATAAAATGTTTGGCCTGACTGATCCCTATTAACCCATCCAGTCCTAAAATTCTGGTTCTAAGATGTTCTTTCTATGAGACTATTAATTTATAGCTTCATATTTTTTAACCATAATCAAATAATAACTCCTCACAGAACAAGTGACTTTAACAATAACAAAGACAATCAGAAAAGCCAAAATGAATTTTGAGAAAATGAATATAAATGTATATTAGATATCTGATCTCAAGAGTGAAAATCTGATTGATCATTTTATAAGCATTATTGCCTGCTAAATACTAGGCTCGGTGTTTTGTTTTTGGAGGAGACAGGAGGTTGAATATAATGCTGTTCCTGACATCCCAGAGTTCTCAATTACACTCTACATAATATTTGAAAATAATACCAACACTGGTTGAAAGCTCATATCATTGCTTAATTCTCATTTTACATTTATTTATTTACATTAATTCTTTTTTTTTTTTTAGTAGAGTTACACCCTCATATGCAAAGGGAAGGCAATAAAGCAACCTATTTAGATGACCTGAACAAAAATGCATTAGAGGATGTTCTTGTTTCTGCGTGAAATGCAAAAGAAGTTTCATGTATCATTTATCTAGGCTCTGTTCCAAAAACCACCTCCTAAGTCATACCTTTGATTACAAAGAACTAAATGTCTGCTTCTTCTGGCCCTTTAATGTTTTCAGTCTTCCTACTGAGAATGATCAATAAGTAGTCAGGACTATAAAAAATGCCACTCAATAATAAAAGACAATGTGCCAAATTTACTGTAGCTTGTATTTGTAAACATACTCTAAAAAGAACATTCACCCTAAAATGTGCATGCCTCTGAGATAGTCTTGGGGAAACAACCTTTTAGTTACATAACGAAATCATTCCTACCATGGAGACTGAGCCTGAGGGCAGTTCTATTCAGCAAAAGCAGATGTAAACATAATTAAAATATACAGCTAACCTGATGTACAATCATTTAAAAAAAAAAAAAAACTCCATGATTCACTGGAATTACTTTATTGACTCATCAATTCAACAAATACCCACTCTACACCATGCACTGTTGTAAACTAGGGAATCATTAGTGAAGAAGACACAACTCTTGTCCTTCAAGAGTTTCCATTCTGGAGAGAAGTTATGAATCAAGCAGATCAATAAAAAAATAATCCTTGATAGTGATGAGAGATCTAAGGAAAAATATAGCAAGATTTTAGGAGTTTGAATGGCTATAGTGACAGTAAGGGATTTTTCAATAAAATGATAAAGATAGGAATCTGATGAGGTATCCAGAAGTTTTAGTCATGAAAAGGATTGAAGAAGTCTGGAATTTCAGGTATTTTCAGAGTTCTAGATGATACCATGTAATGAGTAGAACATAGCTTACAGGATTTGGAATAGAGTAAGAAATTCTAATGTGAAAGCATCAATCAGGTGGCCCAGCAACAAGAATATTAAATGTTGGGGAGGGAAGAAGAGAGAGAGATTCAGGCAAGACGCAAAAATCTTGATAAATATGAGGAAGTAACCGTTGTTAGAAGACAGTCACTTTAAACAGTAGGAAACAAAGCTGGACTCTATTAGCCTGGAATGATGAATGGGTTTTACTGAGAAATTGAAGAAGGATAATTTCACTGCAATCACTTTAAAAATATTTAAAGAAAAAAATATTTAAAGAATGCCTAATTGATCTAAAAATATAGTAAATCTAAAAAACTATGCCTATAGGAGAATGAGCAGTATTTAGTTTAAATGACTTCATGGGCCAAATTGTCCCCAGTGGACGAAGGAGACTAAGTCAGGGAGGAGAAAGAATGTCATAAATATTTTGTGAAGAAGTAAAACAAATATAGGAGCCATCACAAGAGTTGGGCCAAAGGTTAGCAATGGAAGAATGAATCCTGAGATAGAGGAAAACCCAGAATAAAATGAAGGTTAAAGTTTTTAGGAGAATAGGGTAGGTGTGTCTAACTGGCTTAGTGGGTAAAGATGCAACTCCTGATCTTGGGGTCTTGATTTTGAGCCCCACGTTGTACACAGAGATTACTAAAAAAAAAAAACACACACACACATTTTAAAAACAAAGAGAAAAAAAAGAGAGAAAACAAACAAAAACAAAAAGAATAGGATAATCAGAGGGACTTCTATATTGTGTTCATGAATGATAGGAATACAAAGAGTAAAGAGATACAAAAATATAAAGTCAATTCAAATCACTTATAGTAGCAAACAAAGTTCTATAATATACAGTGTAATTTATATAATATATATCAGGCATATATAGTGTTATATATGCTGTTGAACAACACAGGTTTGAAACAAACAGGTCCTCTTATTCATAGAATTTTTTTTTTTTACAGTATAGCACTGGAAATGTATTTTTCTCTTCTCTTAATAACATTCTTCTCTTAATAACATTTTCTTTTCTCTAGCTAATTTATTGTAAGATACAATGTGTAATACTTGATATATACAAAATATATGTTTATCGACTGCTTATGTTATCAGTAAGCTTTCTAGTCAACGGTAGGCTATTAGTCATTATGTTTCGGAAGAATGAAAAAAAATTATACTGAGATTTTCAACTGTGTGGAGGTCAGTGCTCCTAATCCTCACCTTGTTCAAGGATCAACTTTTTTTTTTTTTTTTCCTTCTTAGGACATTTAAGAAGACCTCATTTATTCATTTACTATTTCAAGAACTATTTTTGGAACATCTACTTACTAGTCAAAACCATAACCAGGAATAGTCAGGCGAACATGAACACACAAAAACATTCAATAACCACAAGTTTCATAAAAATTGTGCTAAAACAATGAAGAATATATTCATGCTAAAATAAGGATATCATTTGGGTTATTTCCCTTTCCTAACCCAGATCTTTTTACTGCTAGCTGATTGATTTATGGCTGAGAAAGATTGAAGTGTATGCACCTATTCACAGATCTATAACGAGAACTTTTACTAAGTCCTTAAGCTTAGAATCTTACACTTATGGTAACATAACCAGGGTGGGCATGTGAACTTGTATTGTTAACCAGTATATTAAGTTTAAATCTGTTTTCCCATTTTTTTCTTTATCTTTTAGAAATTATAAGAACCCTTCCTAAGCATCTTGATGATATAAAAATAGGATTGTCCCACAGCCCAAATCAGTCATCCAGTGGCTTAAACTCTTTAACACGATACCTTCTATTTCCTGAGTGTTAAAAACAAGACAACAGGCCCAAAATGGAGCCACTTATATGAGCCCATATCACTAAATCAAAACTTAATTATAATGCTGAGCACTAATTAGGTAATCTACCTAATAGACTCTGGATCTCCTAAAGGAAAGTGGCTTTGACAGAACCAATCTACTTTTTGCCTCCTTGTTCTGACTCCCTTCTATGAAAGTTTTCATTTTGTACAGCTCCTTGGAGCTGCTAGATGGGATGCTGCGGAGTCCATAAATCACCATAAATCATTGAAAAAAATCATTAGGATCTTTGAAATTTACTCAGTTGAATTTTGTTTTTTAATTGAATAATTTATTAATTTACTAAGTCTATTATCAATAAATTTATTTTTTCTAGATTTTATTTATTTATTCATGAGAAACACAGGCAGAGGGAGAAGAAGATTCCCTCCGGGGAGCCCAACGCAGGACTCTATCCCAGGACCCTCGGATCAGGACTGAACCACCCAGCTGCTCCTGTTACCAAGAAATTTCTGTAGAAGTAGTCACAGTTAATATGCCTTAGTGCCAATGCTTTTTTCATCTTTAGTTTTTAAGTTAACAGCTGAACCTCTGAAGGTGAAAACCAGTTTGAAGTACTCTTCATTGAGAGGACAAGACAGATTGTTACCACCAGCCTACTTCCCTGAAAATTCTACAAAAATGATCAGGATAAAATCTGTCCTACACTAAGAAAAAAAAAGAAAAAGAAAAAGAAAAAGAAAAAGAAAGAAAGAAAAAGAAAAAGAAAGGAAAGGAAAGGAAAGGAAAGGAAAGGAAAGGAAAGGAAAGAAAAGGAAAGAAAGAAAAGAAAGAAAGAAAGAAAGAAAGAAAGAAAGAAAGAAAGAAAGAAAGAAAAAGAAAAAAGAAAACAAAGAAATGCAGAAAACCAATCAAACAATAGGAAAAATAAAATGAATTATTTGATCATGTCAAACGACTTACATTTTCAGTAAAAATAGCTAATCGTCTCTTTTTCTTTTTTTGTAAAGTTTACCTTTTCCAGTCACTGTCAGCAGAATATCTGTAGCAACGTAAACCTGTGTTTATGCTGAAACTGCCTATAGAGTAGTAGCAGTTGATATTACAACTACTCCACAAGGAAATTTCAAGGGATATATTTTTTATGGGGGAAAAGAGACAGAAAGAGAGGCAGAGAGATAATTTACCATAAGAACCATTTCCCCTTTAGTGTAGTCCAGGTAAATAGCTTAAAACTAGTGTAGCGTAATAAACGATCATTTCCTTTTTCTTTTCATTCACTCAGTTTTCACTGAAAAAGAAAAAAACTTCATAAAGACACTTCTCTCAAACATCTAAGAAATATATGAACTCTTCAAGGCAACACCATCCTGTAGGCTTATACAGGCTTTGGGATTTTAAAGGAAATTTTACATCTTAAAAGAATGCACTGCTAATTAAATCAACCTTTATGCTACACTCAGGAATAAAGACAGCAAAATGTAAGAAAGACATTTCCCAAGATCACTCTCTCCGCACACAGCAGTTCCTACCATTCTGTTAGCAAATATATCACTCTTTTGTTAACTGCAGATAAATTCTTGGTCTTCCTCCTTGCTTGCTTTTTCACCCTTTTATTCTATCTAGAGGGTTGGGTTTGTTTTTCCTGACAGCACTTGAGATTTCTAAGCTACCACAGCGGTGCCAGCCCATACTGTGCACAGTAAGTGAAGAAGAAACAATCTGGCTGTTGTTTTAACACTTTGCAAATAGCAGCTTATTTCTCCTGCTTGATTTTTTGCCCCTGGACATCCGACAGAGCAATATTCAACCCACCAAATAAAAAACAGGTTTCCCCTTCATCTTCTCCACATGTAAATTTGGCAATTTGAGATGAATATTTAAAATTCAAAGGAAAGTTTTGTTTTTCTTAATCATGCATTGGGATTCTTTTATACAATAAGAAATCTGTTACCTTTCTCAAAAATTTTCACTTAATTCTAATCACTCCTTGGAATTTATGCCAACTGCAAGAACAAAAGCAAGAGTCTTTTTTTTCTTTTTTTAATGGGTCCCAATGACAAGGCCCTTGATCTACATTGCTAAACTTCATTGCAAACAAAGGATAAGAACACCGTTTTCTCCATTTTGTTGAGTGCAACGGAAGTATCAGAAAGAGTACTTATTAAGCTTGCATTTATACACAGGAGTTTTAGTAAGTGTTCAATAAAATAGTCCCTCTGTTACAAACTACTGATTTTCCCCAGCAACTCTTACTAAGTATTTTAGGTTACTATTCTCGATATTTGGCGTGCAAAGCAATCACCTGGTCTGATTACAATTGAGATCTTTGCCCCAAATCTAGAAATTTTGTTTCAGTAAATATGTGAATGGAACTCTTGAACTTGCATTTGGTCAGATCAGTTGAACAGAGGTGGCTCAGAAAGTGGATTTGATAAACACTCTTGGCTACTCTTATTGGCTTATAAGCTTACCAGGAGACACACAGTATTATGAAGGGAATTACGTCCTTCTCTCTCCTCCCCTCTCTACCAAAAAGAAAATCTTATATTGAAGTCCTAACATTCAGTGTGGCTGTGTTTGAAAATGGGGCCTCAGGACTCCTGACACCTGGGTGACTCGGTGGTTGAGTGTCTGCCTTCCGCCCAGGACAGGATCCTGGAGTCCCGGGATCAAGTCCCACATTGGGCTCCCAGTGGTGAGCCTGCTTCTCCCTCTGCCTGTGTCTCTGCCTCTCTCTGTGTGTCTCTCATGAATAAATAAAATCACGAAAAGAAAAGAAAAGAAGAAAAGTAAATAAAGAAAAGTAAAGTAAAGTAAAGAAAAAAGTAAAGTAAAGTAAAGTAAAGAAAAGTAAAGAAAAGTAAAGAAAAGTAAAGAAAAGTAAAGAAAAGAAAAGTAAAGAAAAGTAAAGAAAAGTAAAGAAAAGTAAAGAAAATGGGGCCTCTAAGTAATTAAGGTTAAATGTGGTCATAATATTGGGGTCTTGCTCCAATAGGATTAATGTCTTTATAAGAAGAGACAGACACCAGAGAGGGAGCTCTCTCTCCATGTGCACACTACTGAGGAAAGGCCATGGTGGGAGATAGCAAGAAGGCAGCTATCTGAAAGCCAGGAAGAATGGCCTCACCAAAACCCAAATCAGCTGGAATCTTGAGGTTGGACTTCTTGCCTCCAGAACTGTGAGAAAATAAATTTGTTGTTTAAGCCAGTTTGTGGTACTTTGTTAATGGCAGTGCAAACAGATTAATATACACAACTCGCATCAGAAATTAGTTATTCCAGGTCTCTGGAAACCATCTCCAGCCTCCTCCTCTTCACCCCTCTGCCTTTGACAACTTACCCCCTTGGATTAGCCTTAGTATTCCTCAGTACACTCATTAACCTACCTGGTTCCCGGAATATTTGATTTCATCTTGGGTATATAATACATGGGGTCCAGTTTTTAATAATCAGAATAATAACACAGAGCTACAGAAAGACGCAGAGAAGAGGTAAAAACTGCTTAAGTGAATCATTTACTCTCCTTGTAGCCCACTTTTTTCTTTCTTTTGACTTTCAAACTTGATTTATTTGGTACTGGATTATTAGGATATATTGAGCAGAGGTTCTTAACCCGAGATCAATGCATAAATTCCAAGAATACCCAAATATTGTTTGCAAAATTTTGGTTACAGAAAAATGTCCCTGGTGAAAGAATTTCAATGGGGTCCACTGATATGACTTCCTTTAAAATGTAAAAACCTACCTGCTTGAATTAGAGGATGTGTTTTGCCAGGTTCTTAGTGTATAAATAAAAGTTTCTTTTGCCAAATTAACCTGGTAAAATAACCCTACTAAAAAAGAAATAAAATCACCTATACATGTTTAAAGGCTTGGGTCTTAACATGGAAAAGAAAAAAGTACAGTAACTATAATGGACTATTTCAAGTCCTATCACTTCTTGGATCTTTCCTGACCTCTCCAATTCAAGCACGTCAACATTTTCTCAAATCCTCTACCTTCCTATCTGTGCTGCCATTGGTGCTTATACTCTATATCTAGCTATCACCAGTTTATCTTTCCTTAGCAGACATTCTTTGCCTTTTGTAATAACTATGACTTGTATGATGGAGATTGGAAACGGAGCTGGAATTGCGAATAACATGAAAACAGTCTTTGAGAGAAAACCAGTACAATAGCCATAGAACATGATTTCTTTTTTAATGCAAACACTAATATATGTTCCCTTTTAATTGGATTTACAGGCACTATTTATAAACTGTTGTGTCTTACCAAGCAACCATCCATACTGTCATGGAAAGAAATGAGTGAAATGAGGGAATACAGCCTATCAGATCTAAGAAAAAGGAAAGTTTTTCAAGAATGGTAATATTTAAAAAGCAATAATTACCTTCTATAACCAAACTGGCAATAGTATTGATGTACATGTCATGAATTTGACAATTTGAGACCACAATAAAGTAGGCTTAAAGAAGATTATACATCAACTTTTCTTGGTAATTGGAAGAAAAGTAAACTATTTAAAAGCAATATAGAAAGTAGTTTTTAACAATTACAAAATATCAATCTGTTCACTTGAAGAGATAAAAGATACGATTTGAATTAAAAAGACTGACAAAAAAAAAAAAGACTGACAAAACTTTAGATCTGCCTTGTATGGTACTGATTCCACTCTACAGCAAATACTTATGGTGAAGTTCATGGAATCAGTCCATAAAAAATAGAAAACTTAGGCTAAAGTAATTTTTCCAATTGAGATTCTTTTAGACATGTTAAAAACACAAGAGACTTTATCAATCACTGAATTAATGACACTAATTTAGACTTAAAGCTCTAAATGAACTCAATCTGACATTGCCTCTTAAGGTCTGCAAAAACTGGCAAAATAATTTTAACCCTTTTTTTTTTTTTACATTAGAAATGAATTCAACACTCTGAAAATATATAGTTTCAGGTAATACCCACTGAACTTAAAATCGACCATGTCATATTAATCATTTTCCTGAGGAACATACAAAATAATGTTTACAAGTAATTCAACATTGCATTTAGATTAGTTTATGATCTACAGCTATGACAACTCACAATAAATAACCTTGGATTTTGACTATTTACCTTAATTCTTAAGTCTTCCTTACTGACAAGAGAGCTTTACTTTTTTTTTTATAAATAAGGAAATCCTAACACTCAAAATATAATTCAACATTTGATGTCTCCTATGTCACTTTGTTTTCATTGGAATGTAGGTGATTATGAATTTATGTCATGTTATCAAATCTTCTTCCTCTCAGACTGAATGTCCCTTTAACTTCCTGAAGGATATCTTTTAAAAGAGAAGAAACAAGAAAAGTGATACAGTAGTGGTCCAATTGAAAGCGGATAAAAGCAGCCCCTTGGAAACTTAGTACAAACAACTTGGTCTGGGAATAACTTGGCTTTCTCATGTGAAATAAAATTGAGAAAGATACGTGTGCTAAGGAACAGGAGCAGCTAGCTATGAGTAGGCGTAACATTTCAGACTCTCAAAATGAGGGAACTACCCAGTTTCTTCCTCAACCTGAGGAGCCACACTAGAATACGGGCTAGTGACTGGGGTCAGAATAGTCTCTCAAACGCTGAAGTTGACTTCCAATTTCTGCAATGCATTAGAAATCCTCCTGGTACAGAATACCTAAGAATAGTGCATAAAATGTGCATTTTAAGAAAACTTTTTTTAAAAATGCATTGATGAGCTAGTAGAAAAAGGGGAATTCTCAGAATTGTCAACAAAGTACAAATCCAGCAAGTCCAGAAGCACTAAAACTGGCATCCCCAAGGCTTTGAGTCTAACTGACCACAGACTGATTTAGAAAAGCATTAAAACAAAAAAAAAAAAAAAAAAAAAAAAGGCTAAGTCTCCTGCAAGTTGGGAAATCAGATCATCATGCTGGATACCCAAACACCTCTGACCTTGGTGGATGTGACCCAGACAATATTACACGTTCATCATAACCTTTCCCCTTCCTGGGCATAGAGGAAGATGCTCTTTCCCAGCCTCCCCTGCAGTTTGTTTGGGGCCGTGTGACAGCATTCTGGCCAGTAGAATGTGGGTGGAAATAATGTACTCCATTTCCAGACCTGGCTCTCTGGAGGTAATGTGTTCCACATATTAAAGTAAAAAATGTGGGAAAACAGCCCACTCCACATCAGACTTGGCTTGGGGAAAATAAGCCATCATTTTCTTAAGCCACTGAAATTTTGCGGCTTATTTTAACTACACTTAGTCTAATAATTTTGATTATTATAATCATTGAATCAGGAGGGGGAAAAAACTTTAAAAAAAAAAAAACCTTGCTCTGCAGAGAAAAATAATAGGAACACCTGCCTTCAATAGGATATAATGCTGGAATTAATCCTAATAGGTATGATGGGGGGAAAAATTCAAGCAAAAAATTACTTCAGAGTGTCCCAAAATTGTTAGAGGCCCCAGGCATGTTGCAGATGAAATGCAAAATTTCCCTCTGGAAACAAACTGTAAATCTAAGATTAAATATTCTCAAAGATACAATTCTAGGATTATATTACAAACAAAAATATCAAACCACAGAAGGAAAAAAGCTACATGTATGAGAGCTGAAGCAATAAACTGCAGAAGCAGAAATACAAAAGCTACATATATTAGAATTATCACAGAGTTTATAAATGTTTATATTAATAAACTACTATAGTAAAAATCATAATTAAGCAGTAACAGAATCCCTAAGTTTCCCGTGTGGATTTGGAAAGAACCAAATATAACTTCTAGAAACTAAAATATACTAACTGAATTTAGAAATTCCAGATTAGACACTAATTTCATCATGAAGATAGAACAAATGAACTGAAGGAAATGAAAATAATATTTAGAATGTAGCACACACAGAAAAAAACAGAAAATATAAGGAAAGGCTAAGAAATCTGTAAGCTAGATTCAGCTGTTCCAAAGTAGGCTTATAAAAGTTGATGTCGGTAATTAGAAATAGTACCAAACAGAAATTCTTGAAATTTAAAACTCTTCGAATGGACTTAACAGAATAAATACAACAGGGAAACCAGTAAGCTGGCAGATAGTCAGAAGAAACTATCCCAAATACAACTTAAAGGGAAAAGAAGCAGCAAAATACAGACAAGAGAGTAAAATATTTAGACGGTATGATGAGATGATATAATAAACATTTAACTGGACTTCTAGAAAGAGAATTAGAGAGAAAGACATCATAATATCATACATAATGACAAAAATTTCCAGAACCGATAAGAGAACTTTTAGATTCAGGAAGCTGAATACATCTCAAGCAAAAGAAAAAAAATAGTCAAATAAATAATCTATAATCAAACCCATCCAAAGAAACTGAAGAATACCAAATACAAAAGAAAATCTTAAAAGCTCAACAGAAAGGACAGGACCCTTAGAAAGGACTAACATTTAGACCGACAATGTATTTAACAATGGAAGGCAAGAGAGAGTTGAATTAAATCATCAAGGCAGAGAGACAAAATTTTCAATATATACCCAATTAATCAATATTTCAGGAACTGGAATGAATTAAAGATGCTTTAATGCAAACATTTACCAAGACTAGTATCATCAACATCAACAAATGCTCATTAAAGGAATTTCTAAAGAATGAACTTTAAGAAATCCATTTAAAAGGAAAGCTAAGATGAAAAATGCCTTTTAAGGCTAGAAAATGGCAGATATAACAAATCATTGAAAGCTGGACTTTACCAAACAATAATATTAACAATGCGTAATTGATGGAATTAAAACTAATGATGAGGGAACTTCTGTTTTAGAACAGAATACGTCAGCACAGGAAAGGACTGTGGCTGCAAACAGGTCACAACCAGATAAATTATAAACATATTTTTAAAGCATCAGAGAAGTTCATAAGCAATACACTAAAATTCCAGAAAAAAGAAAAACCTTTTTATGTGAGCAAGGATTTTTACATTTTTTTCCCCTATGGGTACTTTCTGATTCGGGGTGTTTGCTCAAGAACTGGCTTGATCAGTGGAGCCCCAGCTTTGGAAATGAGAAGCCAGCAAAACAGTGAGAGGGTCCACATGACCAATAGGACCAACTGGAAACCAGCGGGGTTCCAAATGCACAACTGCTCTTCTTCACAAAACATTTGCTATCTTTTGGTGCTATAGAGGAAGCTGTGGACTAAACCAAAAGCTTCCAGAAGGTAAAGTGCAATCTCCAGGAGTCTTATAGAAATGGCCTAATTGGGGGCGCCTGGGTGGCTCAGTCAGTTAAGTGTCTGCCTGCAGCTCGGGTCATGAGCTCAGGAGTCCTGGGACCCAGCCCAGCATCAGGCTCCCTGTTCAATGTGGGGAGCCTCCTTCTCTCTCCCTCTTTTTGCCCCTCACTCCTGCTTCTGCTTTTCTCTCTCTCTCTCTCTCTCCCCTAAGTAAATAAAATCTTTGAAAAATAAATTTAAAAAAAAGAAGAAAAATGCCTAATTTAAACATATTATCTTACCTTCAGAGAAGTCACTATATTTTGAAGCAATTTTAAGTAGGAGAACCGGAGAGCTGGGCTGATCCCCTCTGAAAGGCAGAGCTGAATTCTCTGCAGTCTTCTAAACCTGAGACAGAGATCCACCAACCTAGAACCAAAACCTCATGCAGGAAGAGAGAGAGCACCGCAAACATGAGCAGGGGGCAAGCAGAAGTGGCCCGAGTTTACTAATACTGAAACCCAGCCCCAGCCTTGATTAGTGTCTGATTGGATTCATGTGCCCCAACCTTCATTCTACTCACCAACAAAGGAAGATGGTAGCCTCTAAAGCCTCTGGTATAATATTACATACAATGTCTAACATGTATTAAGAAATTTCTAGAGGGGCAACCCAGGTGTGGCTCATTGGTTTAGCACTGCCTTCAGCCCAGGGCCTGATCCTTGAGGCCCAGGATCAAGTCCCACATCCGGCTTCCTGCATGGAGCCTGCTTCTCCCTCTGCCTGTGTCTCTGCCTCTCTCTCTCTCTCTCTCTCTGTGTGTGTCTCCCATGAATAAATAAAATCAAGAGAAAGAAAAGACAAAGAAAAGAAAAGAAAAAGGAAAGGAAAAAGAAAAAGAAAAAAAGGAAAGAAAAATTTCTAGAAATGTAGGGATGAGGAAAAATGCCCAACTCACGAAGAAGAAGAAGGAAGAAGGAAGAAGAAAGAAGAGAGATGACCCAGATAATGGAGTTAGCAAACAAGGACTTTCAATCACCTATGGTTAATATGTTAAAAACAATAGAGAAAAAGAGAGATAAAACAGCCCAAAGGGTGGAGAATTTGGGAATTAAAATCTATACAAGAGGATCATATGAACATTCTATAAATAAAAAGGAAAATATCTGAACTGAATAAATTAAAAATGAGTTGAACAGCAGACCAAGTGTAGCTGAGAACAGTGAACGAGAACTAGGTTCTAGTTTTTTCCCTCAACTAAGAAAAAGGTTTTGAAAAATGGAAGCAAAAAAAAAAAAAAAAAAAAACAAACAAACAACAACAACAAAAAAAAAACTGGCCAAGAAAGCACACACCTGTACAAAAATGTAAAAGGTAGTAGGCCGTTGTCTTTGTTCAGGTAGCCCAGAGAGCCGACTCTGATGAAAAGACCTGCATTCGGATGTGATTGGTGAGAGCTCTCGGAAAATCTCTGTTGGGAGGGGAAGCGTGACTGAGTGGAGGGAGAAGTGGGAGAGGCCTGGGTCGATGCTGTGGGAGCTGTGGAGTTGAGATTGGCCTTTGGAGATGTCCCCGAAGGAGGCAAAGCTGCTGGGCATTTGTACCTCCTCACTGACCTGTCATTGAATGCAGGTGCCTTTGGGGAAGACCTTGGCCAACAACCCTGCGCAGCAGGAGCTCAGCTGTGGGTTGTCAGAGTCAGCATTCCGGGCAGCTGGGGGAAGCAGTGGGGCATCAGGGGTACCCCAGGCCGGTTCACCACAGCCTCCACCAAAGCCCACACATCTGCGCTTGAACCCACTTGCTTTACACAAGTTCACTCACCTGGGAAGGCCTCCAGGATTCTGGTTTCTCTCTTTTCCTGTGTCAATTTACAAGGACAAAGTTCTGATGTTCATAGTCTCTCTCCTCTGCCAATCATTCCAGACTTTGCCCTGGGCTGGCTCAGGGTTAGGTGGTGTACGTGCTAGGGCGACACAGGCGCTTATTCTGAGCCTCTGTTCACCAGATCTTTCTTTGGCCATGGCTGCCCCCTTCATCGATTTACCATCCAGAGTGGGCAAAGAAATATCCAAGGCAACAGCACAAGGCCATTCGGGTTCTAAGAACATTCTTCTCTCCCTTTACTGTGTAACAGAAGCTCTGTCTTCTCCTAAGGAATAGAGTCCATTATTGTTGCCAATATAGCGATTTTTTTCTGGCCAGCTCATCTCTTAGAATGAGGAACCATCAGTGATCACGTGGCAACCGTGGACTAAAATTTCACAAGACTCTGACTCTGTCCTCCATCGGAAGCTTCCTTCACTGGGAATGAGGGTGTCCATGAGCTTACGGTTCCAGGTCCCAGAAATACAAAATCCCAAGCAGATAATCAAGCGGGATGGTAAATGAGGCTGCTCCTATTTCCAGGCCTTGCTTCTGGTTCTTTGTATTCAAGCTACTTGAGACAGAGCACATTTTCATATTTCTGCTCAGGCTGTATGATGCGTTCGAGAGGACGGTGCCCTGTCTTTGCAGGATATCACTTCCAAGCAGGCACTTCGGTTGCACCTTTAAAAATCCATGCCATTGGGATGCTTGGGTGGCTCAGCGGTTGAGCATCTGCCTTCAACCCAAGGCGTGATCCTGGGGTCCTGGGATTGAGTCCCACATCGGGCTCACTGCAAGGAACCTGCTTCTCCCTCTGCCTGTGTCTCTGTCTCTCTGTCTCTGTGTGTGTGTGTGTGTGTGTGTCTCATGAATAAATAAAATCTTAAAAAAAATAATCTATGCCATTACTTGCATCAGACCAGCAGTTTCTGTGTGCTGTGGTAGGTGAGAGGACCAATGGATCCCAAGTCATGTACCTACTGCTACAATCATTTTGATTAAAGGGACAGAGCAGCAATTCACAACTAACTGGAAATGGTAAAAGATAGAGTCCAAAGCAAATCTTCAGGCACAGGGAAGCTGAATTAATAGATGGTTCAGACAATCCTGCTTCATTGCCCCATCCCCTTGAATCCATACTTATAGCCTAATAAAATTTCCTTACAATCGATTGGCCACAAGAGAAAAACAACAGAGGCTTAGTTTGCAGAAGATGCCACAAGATATCACAGTGAAATGGTTTATGTTTATACAACACTATTCAACACTAAAAAATAAATGAACAATAACTATACACAAGTGACATCACCAAGGTGGTGACATAGGTCATTCCTGATTTTCCATCCTCTTGTAAGAAGAACAACTAACAATGATTCAAGAATAAGCAAATCCACTTGGCGAATCGCAGAACACGGGGGTAAGACTGAAGCGCCCCCTGCATCACAGATACCAAGACACACTGCACTTGAGGTGAGAGGTTGACAGCGTTGCCCTTCTCCCAGACCAGCACAGTGTCACATGGTGGAGAGCACACCCCTGAGCCTGCAGCTCCTTTGGTGGGAAGAGAGAACTGAGACACAACCAGCCCTGCCGTCCCCAGCACTGGCTCAGGAGGTGTCACTACTCTCAACTTGCCCCATGGGATTGCAAGGGAATCTGCTGGGCTCAGTCAGTGGGAATCCGGCTGTGATGGAGAAAGGGGGGGAGGTTAGCAACAACTAGCACACGAACTCTGGCAGAGTTTATACCACAGTGTCCAAGTAGAAGGCCCCAGCGGTGGTTTTGCTCATCTGCAGCATCAAATTAGTGGTGCCCTCTGACCAGGGAACTCTGTAGAGTGAAGATCTGCTTGATTCAGATCCTCTAATGAGGAGTTCTGCTATCCCGAGGGCCTGGTTTGCCCACACCCAGGCCAGAAGCTGAGTCGCAGCCCCACCTCCTGTGGAGAGTGCCTCCCAGACACATCTGACCAGAAGAGCTATGTAGCAGATCATGCTAAAACCAAGGGGTAGGTGGGCAGAGCTGATCACCCCCAGAGCAAAGCCAGGACCAGGCATAGAGGGTTTCTGTGCTGCACACAGGCTGGGGATTGATTCATAGCCAAAGCCATGGGTAGCTAGCTCTTGGATCCTTCCAACTGGAGTGTGTTTGAGAGTTGCCTGGAATGGCCACTCCCCTTCCCACCCAGGCGAGGGAGCTGAGGCAGCTCCACCTGCCCACAGTGGCTCCCCATCCCATTTGCCTAGAAGGGCTGGCAAGAACATCTGGAAGCTGTGTGGCCCAGAGGTGCTGGAGCTGAAGGAAGGGCAGGAAGGGCCAATAGTTTGTAGGGCAAAACCATCGGACCTATTTGGCCAGGGAACTATCATGTCACATGCCTTCAACAATGATATTTCTCAATAAAACTGGGGGGGGGGGGGTCTATATGCATCAAATGGATTCACCTCCAGAAGTTAATTCAGTGAAATATATTATAGAAGACATTTTTTAAAAGATTTTATTATTTATTCATGGGAGACCCAGAGAGAGAGGCCGACATACAGGCAGAGGGAGAAGCAGGCTCCATGCGGGGAGCCCACTGCGGACTCCATCCCAGGACCCCAGGATCACCCCCTGAGCCAAAGGCAGACGCTCAACCACTGGGCTACCAGGCGGCCCTATAGAAGACTTTTTTACTAGTGGCTCTCAATCTGGGTTACACAGTACATTTCTCTAAAGAGCTTAAAAAAACAAAGAACAAAAACCGATGCCCAAGCACCAATTTAATTATCCTGAGGTATTTGTATCAATATCTGTAGGAGCTTCTAATGATAACTAGGCTTGAGAAACATCACTTTGCGCCCTTAATATACCCTTTTGTGAATATTTTGTATTTCATAATTTTTTACATTTTTAAAATTTTTTATTCGTGTTCAATTTGCCAACATATAGAATAACACCCAGTGCTCATCCCATCAAGTGCCCCCCTCAGTGCCCATCACCCGGTCACCCCCACCCCCTGCCCACCTCCCTTTCTACCAACCCTTGTTCGTTTCCCAGAGTAGGAGTCTCTCATGTTCTGTCTTTCTGATATTTCCCACTCATTTCTTTGTATTTCATAATTTTGTAAATGATCAAAGAAACAGGAAATAAACCAATTCTCTAGCAGACTCGCTCTGATGTATTGACACATTTTGCTCAGTGCTTCATGGCAGCCAGGTCATGTGTTAGTTTATTGGCCTTTAGAGACAAGCCATATAAATGTTCTCATGAGGTAATGACTGCTCCCGCCCCAACTCAGTCAACTCTGTTTGCTCTTTCTCTTTAGTCACCACCTCATCCATAGATGAAATCCACCCAGGCCTTGCAAACTCCCTGCGTCAGAAATACAGGCATTTTTCATTATGCTGTTTGATCTCTGATTTTTTTTATATTTCTTTCTCTCTTCTTGTTGCATTTTCCCCTGACTTACGCCTTCAAGTTCTATCACTTTGGCTTTCTTCTTTCCTTCCTGACAATAGCTTTAGGTACTTTTCTTTCCACTACTTTGCCTTCATGGAAATGTCTACACATTCCCAATGAAGTTGACCATTTTAGATAGAAAAGAAGAATTAAACTCATTAACTGAGGACCTTGTCTTCTCAACTGGTAAAAGAAAAAAATAATAATCTCATGAAATGAGGGTATTAATTCTGAAACCCTACTACAGGTTTTTCTCTACTTTTATAAGTTCCTAAGAATTACACAGGAGTGGGATCAACAGTCAAGTTTTTAGATGTCACTTCGTCAGGGTAGGGCTTTAATATCCCATAGAAACAATATATTTTAAATATCCCTGAATTCAAATCAAAGATATCAAATGTATATACAGGGAAGTAGGATCATCCAAGATGAAACTCAAGAAATCAAATCAAGTCTAGCTTTATTTTTATCATCTAAGCAAAGTCTGAAAACTCAAGCAAGTAACACTTTGGGGACATTTAAGACATGAAACATTTCAAATTCCCATTACCGAATGTGAGATGCTTAAATGTTAATGGTATGCTGAGAATAATTGCAATATTTCATCAGTACTTTAGAGAATTATACTGGGACATAGTAAAGGTTTTTGTTATGCGAGATCTTGCAAATGAATTATTTTTCTAATACCTTTGAAGGGCTGCTTTGTCACAGTATTTAATTAAAAATAGAAAATAGAATATTTTCTGAAATATCTCTAATTTTTCAGGTATTTTAATTTATTTCCAGGAGGCATCTTGAAAAAAATAAGAAATATGCTAGACTTATTCAGATGTTTATGACATTTTCCAAAATATTTTCTTCGTATAATTGTTAATAGAAACAAAGTTTAGAGATCACAATTTCCCAAACATGGTAACAGAAAAAGACAGAAAAATATCAGTTACCAAGAAACTGACATTAGAACTATTATGTAAAAGTAGTTAACTTGAAAGATAAAAACTAATTCATTCAAGTATGTTTCAAAAGATTCCTAGCTTCCAAAAAGGAAACTTGCATAGGTCAAAATAGTCTTTTCAGGAAAGAAAGTAAAATTAGGCAATTAACCTTTTAATCCACTTAACATTCTAATTCCCTTCATTTCCGAGTTATGCAGGCAGCACAAGGATAATTGTTGAAATTTAAAGGAATGTGAGAGAGAGAGAGTATGGTAGGGTGTGTGCATGTGTGTATATACAGAGGAATTTGATAATAAAAAGTAAAAAATACAAAGACTATATGAGGAGATTTTAAACATTCTTCTATAAGAATATATTTTTATGAAGGTCAAATTTGAGGTTATTATTTTTATACCTCAATAACTTAAGATAATGATAAGTATTATATCCTGGATTTTTAAAAAAGAAAAATATATATAACGCTTAGAAAAATAAAAACATCTACTTAATACCTAGTAGAATCCAGTTAAGATAATTGTACAAAGCTGACCTAGGGCAGAACTAGAGCGCATAATGTACTCCTGGAAGTGATTGTGAGAAGAAGGTGGATTTATCAAATAGGGACAATGAGGAAGCATCAGGATCTTCATGCTTCTATCCAAATGGGGATACTTGAATTTAGTTTGGGTAGAGAGCAAGCAGGAACTTTTCAAATTTATAGAACTTTAAAATAAGCAATTGCTCCCATAATACAGGGGCTAAATTAGCTTAAACATCTAGGACATAGATTATTTCACAGCATATGACATCCAGAGGAAAAGCAGACCCCATATTGGTTGATTTGTGAGCACAGTTACATTATTCAAGGGTCAATTTGGGATGTAGTTTTCCTAAATCTTTCCGTACATCCATCCTTGATCTTGTCTTCATGCTGGTGCTGGTGGTAGGATAACTGCATAACTTCTAGGTTTGGGATCCAGATCCAGCAACATGCCTGTGAAGAAGGGAACACACCTCTTTCAGTGGTTCTTCTAAGAGTAAGAATATTTTCCCCAGAATTCCCCAGCACTTCTCACATTTCATAGGTCAGAATAGCCATCCTCTTTTTGGAACAAATCACTGCAAAGGGATAGTTTAATACCATGTAACTGGGTCATCAATGGGGTCATCAACATAGATAGATGTTGAGGCAATAACACCAGCTTTAACTCTATTGTATTGCTCAGCACATACACCATGTATCATTCCATTTATTTAATAAATATTTCTTAGGTGTCCATCATGTGTCAAAAGAGATATAGTAGTAAACAATGCAGTGTTTGGCTTTGATCTCATGTAACAGTCTACTGGAATTTTGGAATAATTGAATAATTTTTTTAAAATACTATTTTAAAAATACTATGGTACATAACAAAATACGTACCATATGACTAAAACTACAAAACTCTGATAAAACAAAATTTTAAAAACTAAAAAAATGAAGAGATATTCCATGTTCATGTATAAAAGAGTCAATATTGTCAAGATGTCAGTTCTTCCCAACTTGACCTATATATTCAATGCAATCCCAGGCAAAATCCCAGCAAGTTATTTTGTAGATATCAACAAACTGATTCTAAAGTTTATATGGAGAAGTAAAAAACTTAGAATACCCAACCCAGTATGAAAGAAGAATAAACTCAGAGGACTGACACTGGCTGACTTTAAGACTTACTATAAATCTATGGTAATCAATACAGTGCAGTACTGTTGAGAGAATAAACAAATAGAGCAATAGGACAGAATAGAAATCACAGAAATTTGATCTTTGACAAATGAGCAAAGGTAATACAATAGAGCAACAATAGTATTTTCAACAATGGCGTCAAAACAACTGGACATCCATATGCAAAAAAAAATAAAAAATAAAAAGAATCTAGGCACAGACTTTAAATATTCACAAAAATTAAAATGGATCATAGACCTAAAGACAAAATTGTAAAATTCCTAGAAGATAATAGTAGGAGAAGGCCTTCATACCTTCATGACCTTGCATATGGCAATGACTTTTTTTTTTTAAGAGTTATTTATTTATTTATTCATTCATGACAGACACACAGAGAGAGAGAGGCAGAGACACAGGCAGAGGGAGAAGCAGGCTCCATGCAGGAGCGCGATGTGGGACTCGATCCCGGATCTCCAGGATCATGCCCTGGGCTGCAGGCGGTGCTAAACCGCTGGGCTACTGGGGCTGCCCGGCAATGACTTTTAGATGCAACACCAAAGACATGATCTATGGAAAAATAAATGATAATCAAGACTATTAAATTAAAACTTCTGCACTCCAAAAGACACTGTTAAGAGAATGAAGGGACAAGCCACAGACTGGTAACAAATATTTGCAAAAGATATATCTGATAAAAGACTGTTGTCCAAAATGTATAAAGAATTCTTAAAATTCAATAATAAGAAAACATCCTGTCTAAAGAATGAGCCAGACTTTAGTAGATACCTCACCAAAGAAGATATACAGATGGCAAATAAGCATTTGAAAGGAGGCTCCACATCATACATCATCAGGGAAATTCAAATTAAAACAATGAGGTGCTGCTGCATTCCTATTAAAGTGCCAAAATCTAGAACATTGACAACACTCAAAACTGGTAAGGATGTGGAACAATAGGAAATGGAATGCAAAATTCCATTTTAGAAGGCAGTTTGGCAATTTCTTAGAAAACTAAACATCCTACCATATGATCCAGCAATCATGCTCCTTGGTCCTTAGCCAAATGAGTTGAAAACTACGTCCACACCAAAACTGGCACGCAGATGTTTATAGCAGCTTTATTCATAATTACCAATACTTGGAAACAACCAAGATGTCCTTCAGTAGGTGAATAGATAAACTGTAATACATCTGGATAGTGGAATATTATTCACACTAAAAAGAAATGAGCTATCAAGCCATGAAAAGACATGGAGAAACTTTACACGCGTATTTCTAAGTGGAAGAAGCCAACCTTAAAAGGCTATACGGTATATGATTTCAATGATACAACATTCTGGAAAAGGCAAAACTGTGAGCATAGTAAAAAAGATTAGTGGTTTCAAGGGTTGGGGGAAGGAGGGGGATGAATAGTCAGAGCACAGAAGTTTTTAGGGCAGCAAAACTATTGTTTCTGTATAATACTATGGTGGATCCATGTCATTATACATTTCTTAAAATACATGCAACGTACAAGACCAAGAGTAAGCCCTAATGTAAACTATGAACTTTGGGTGATTATCAACATAGGTTCATAAACTGTTATAAATGTATGCACTGAGGCTGTGCATATATTGGGGCAGGGAGTATACAGGACTATTTAATAGACTAAAGTCTATTAAAAAATACTAAGAACCCTAATTAGGTGCTGGGATAGGAGTATAGAAGTTGGAGGGGGGCAGTCAGAGAAGGATTCCTTAAGGAAATGGCTTCAGACTGAGACACATAAGGTGCTTAAGAAATGCCAGGCAAAGAGGGTGGGTAACACAGGGTGGCAGAGGGAGACAGAGAGCCAGTGTATCCCTGGCTCATGTTTATGTTGTCTATCCATATCCATCTTCTCTTTCTTCTCAGGTAGTAGAATGATTGTCTATATTCTGGAGCAGAAATTTAGACACAACAACATGGGGAGGAATAATAACCTTTAAAGAAAACTGTCTAACCCAAATTTTTAGCTGCACCTGAAATGAAGATCACATTTCCCAGCATTCTTTGCATCCAGGGATGGCCATCCAATTAAACTTAACACATGGTATGGATACAGAAATGCTATTTGGTACTTTGTTTTTTTGGTTTTTTTTTTTTTTTTCCATCCTGCTCCTAAGTCAGAGATACCACATAGACAGTGAGGTTGAGGATACACTTGGTGGAGCATCAAGATAGAAGAGTCATGGGTCTCAGCCAACATATCCCTAGAAGCATACTTGAACTTATATGTAAAAGAGAAATAAACTCTCTTCTTTAAGCCAGGGTCATTGGTCTTTCCATTACACAGCAGACCTTAATTCCAACTAATTTCATAAGCAATAACTTGGGGAGGAGAAGAATATGGCATACGGCAGGAACTGAAAGTAGATCAATGTGGCTGGTGTAGAATAGGCAGGAGACTGGAAAGGGTTCAAGAGGAGGTAGGTAGCATTTATACGAAGCCCTGTAGGCCATGTTTAAAAATCTAGACATGATCTTAGGAGCAATGTGAAGACATTAAAGAGTTTCAAGCACAGGAGGGAAGGGATAAATTCACGTTTGAAAACGATTTCTCTAGCTATCATGCTAAGAAAGGATAGCACGGGTGGCACACGTAGATGTAGTGAGCCTCATTAGGGAGCCATGGAAGTCACCCATGAAAGGGATTTGTTAGCTTAGACTCAGGAGGTGGGAATGGGAATAGAGAGAAAAAAGCTGACTTGAAGAGTCTTGGAGAGAAAGAAAAGCATTGGTGATGGATTGGAGATGAGTTGAGGAATCAGGCATGGTGCCCAGGTTTCTCAATTGAGAGACACCTATGTACTAGGTTAGGGAACCCTGAAGGAAGAATGGCTATGGGATACATTTCCACTTTTTGAATATGTCCAGTTTCACAATGGTTTGAGACATTCAAGGGGGAAAACCGCCAAGTAACTAATATCAGATGGAATTCTACTTATAAAGGAGACTTATAAAGGGGAAAATTGATGGGAGTTACAAACCTGGAAGTCACTGATTAGAGATAGTAAGTGAAGTCATGAGAGAAAATAGTGTGGACCTTCGTTTTTTAGTCACAGTGACCTAGGGGTCTCCCCATCTCCTCATTTCCTCAGTTCAGCACAATATGATGTTTATAAAAATATCACATTTTAGGGGCACCTGGGTGGCTCAGTCAGTTAGGTTTTCCACAGTCTAACCTTAATCTCTTCATGGTGAGTCCCTAAAGTCAAACTAGATTCTAATAGCAGCTTAATTAATCACAGAAATCTCAGAATTGGAGGAAAACTTAAGTGTCTTGTGCAGAACTATCTCTTCCAAAATAAAACTGTAAACAAATTTAATCTGAAAATTATGCTGTCTGCATTTGTCCAAACATGCAAAATGAATACAAAACAGCTCAGGATAAGCATCAATAAACAAGAAAGACTCATAAAAAGTCAAATAATTATTTTAGGTCTTAGGTGTAGTTCCATAAGAAAGATTTTTTTTTGTTATTTAAAATAAAAAGCAGTGCACAAATGGCATCAACAATTATGCTGAAATATTTTTTCACATTCTTCTGACAAATGTGGGATTTAATATGCAGGACAAATATCCAATGAAAATACTAAAGGGTCCCACAACATTTCAGGACCTGAAGCACATTATCTCTCGGTGACAGGTATAGAATGGGCTTAAATACATTTATTAAAACAAATGATTATATGAAATATTAATCTTACTCTACTTAATTAACATGCTAATGGATTAGTTCCTCACCTTTCTTCTTATACATAAATTACCCTTCAGCTTGCTCATCATTTTTCATTTCCCCAAAATACAGAGTATTAATTACTTGTAGCCAAGATGTAGCCTCTTCTCAACTCCCATAATTGAAGTCATATTCAGACATAGTTCAACCCCTGTATTTAAACAAAGTATATGCTGGATTCAGACAGAGATAAACAGTAAGTACATCTTGAAATGAAAGGAAAAAAGATTTTTGAAATTTAAAAGAATAAATGTTGTATGTTGATTTGCAGCCTGGAAGCTGGTCCTAGCCACAGAGAAACCCTTTCTTTAAAGCCACACTTGGATCAGATATGAGACAACATGGTTGTTTCAAGTAATTTCCTTTGAAAAATCCAACTTCAAATATATTTTTTTTCACTACATTGAAACGATCATGGAAAAAATGATTGCGTTGTTCCGTTCGATGGGAGAGGGATTGCTGATGCTTTGGTACATCTTCTAACTGGACTGTGATGTGTTGACAAGCAAGGAAAGTACCGCCTTTGACAAGTCAGGTGTAATTCGACCAAAATGTTCAAAGAGGAAAGGAGGCAAAGAATGCTGCATAATTCTTATAATCAGTACACTGAAATTTGACTCAGGCTGCCCTTTATTGATTATATGAGCTGAGGTAGCCGATGAAATGATGGAGAAATCATCCAGTTCCTCAGCTTATCTCTAAAAATCAGGCACTGCAGGCAAGCTACAAATAAAAACAAACTGCCTTCCATTTTTCTCTCTTATCAGAATTCAGTTACTAAAACCATAGGTTTGTGAGAATCTGAGAAAGTGCTGCCTCATTCAGAGGGACCTACATCACCCTTGCTTTGTCCTTGAGAAGATCCTCATTTAATAGAAAATTAACATGTGGCTGCCTTAAAATGACCACGTCTTTGTGAATATGAAAATCCATTTAATTAATAGACCTGACCTTTATGTATATGAAAACCCATATAGCTGAACCAGGAATATGAATATATAAAATATTTCAAGGAAAACTCATTGTTTTAAAGAAAAACTTGCTGTGTCTCTGACCTGCTATTTACTACTGGTTTCAACAAGTGAAAGCAAGGAAGTTTGTCAAATTTTACATGTACATATACATATTTCACTTACTCTAATAACTTCTCTAAGAAAAATTGCCCCCAATTTCTCTTTATTTCATCCTATACTTTTAGAGCTAGAAAGAACATTAGACATCATCTAATTCAACTCCATCTTTTATAATCAATAAAATTGAAAGTAAAGAAAATTGCATATCTTGTCCAGCCTAGAATGCAGGATTCCCAAGTATCAGTCCAATTTTCTACATCTGTAATTTAGACTAATCTGTCTCTTTTTTTTAAAATCCCCAGCTATCCACTATTGTACTCAAGTTGTTAGAGAAAGAGAATAACTGGCCAGTTGCTCAAACTTATATAAAATCACCACAAGCCCAGGGGCCTACCCTTGGTTTTCAGTTTTAAAAAGTCAGGGGTTTTAGATTATTCAGGGGTCACCTCTCAGAGGGATCTTCCTTTTTCTTTTTTTTCTTTCTTTTTTTTTGTTTTTTTAAATTTTTTTTTATAAATTTATTTCTTATGGTGTTCAATTTGCCAACATATAGAATAACATCCAGTGCTCATCCCATCATTTTTCTAATACAAAGCAGCTCACCCCTCAGTAGCAATACCCTTCACGTTACTCTACCCTTTTGCTCGTACTCAGTTTTTTCAGAGCAATTATTAGTATGTAACCTTTATTATTCCAAAGGCTGTTCCGAGGATCTTTGTAAAAGTCTCTTGATGCGCATGTTCACCAGTTTCTCTGATTAAGAATCTTGAATATAATGTATCATAATTATTGTGGTGAACAGTGTTTGTTTAGGTTTCCTCATATGCTTCACCATTTCCTTTGCTCACCATTGCTCTCTGCATATCAATGTTCCTCCTGGTGTGTGTCCCTTATTGTTGAAGTATATGCCATAGGTATTCCTCTAGGAATATATCTCTTATCAATAAAGGCTCTTAATTTTTGAAAATATCTATATTTTATCTTTTCTTCTTGAAAAAAAATTGCTGGGTATATAATTCCAGAATGGCAATTATCTCAACATTTTGACCGTTTGCCTGGATTTCTTGATTATGCTAATGAGAACTTCTTCATTGTTATTGATAACTTGTCTCTTGATCTAATTGTAGTTCCTGTGTAAGTAATCTCTCCTCCTCCTGTGTTTAAGATCTGTTATTATTATTATTATTATTATTATTATTATTATTATTTGAGATAGAGAAAGAGAGCACAAGCCGGGGCAGAGGCAGAGGGAGAGGGAGAGGGCTCCCAGCCAAGCAGGGAGCCTGATGCGGGGCTCCATCCTAGGACCCTGAGATCATACCCAAGCCAAAGGTGGATGCTTAACCAACTGAGCCACCCAGGTGCCCCAGATCTGTTCTTTGTCTCTGGTATTTAATATTTTCACTCTGTTGGTTCTAGGTGTGAATTTCTTCTGCTTATCCTACTAGATACTGGAGTGGCGTGGTGCTTCTGCAATCTGGGACAAGAAGTCAGGGACAGTCCTTTTCTAGTTGACCACTCCTTTTTCTAATGTGGAGGACAGTGATGTCATATAACACACACTCAACACAAGTTTAGAATGAATACATGTCAGGCACTGTGCTACTTGCTACAAATAGAACGGTGACCAATACACAGTAAACGCAATCCCTACTTTCAGGGAACTTACAGCTGAGAAGATGAATAATAAAACAGCAATAAATGTGACAAGCAACATGATAAAAGGAATATAGTGTTCAATGCTTTTTTTTTTTTACTTTGTCAATTTATTTTTTTCTGAGGCCAGTGAAGCAACTGATTTGCAGTTCGCGTTGCTCTATAAATTAACATTAATGACTCTCATCATAGTGGACCCCAAAATATTTGATGGTCAATATTATTATTTGTTGCCTTTCCTATTTGTGGTTGCTCTCACCTCCACACCCCATGTCAGTGTTGTATATACAATACCTGAGACACCCAATAGGCTTACAACTAATGGACTTACTATTGATGACATCTAAGCAATAACATTATGATGGGGATGTTACAGAGGCCACTTATAGGACCAATGATAAGGATGGGCTTGGCTTCCACATGAAAGGTTGACGTTCATTCAGTTGCTGGTTTTGATTTCTTTAATTTGATTGAAAACTTGCTCACATGCTACCACTGGTACATATTAATGGCCTAATGAATATTTGCTAAATAGATGTTTTGATACTCTTTTGGTATCACATTGTAAATACCACCCAAGGAAAGGGGAACTGGATTCAGTTCACTTCTGTTATTAAGCACTCCTTTGATTAATAGTGTGCTGCCCAAGTAGCATAATTTAGAGTATTTAATCCTATATTGTTGGCATAATACTTTGGCTGTCTTCCAGTACTTGTGTTCTTCTAGCAAGCTTAAAATCAATAACAGGAGGTTAATTCTGGAATCTTCTCCGTACTGAAACTGAAGCTGACTGCTCTATAATGACAAAAGTCACTTTTGTTCACTTATTTATTTTACCTTTTAGGAAACGGTGCTTCAGAGAGTATATTTTATGTTTAGTGTCTACAAAATTTACAACTGTCTTTGCATATGAACAATTTCTTGTACAGCTGCTCAGTTTCTTTCTTGTTTGTTTCCATAGAATATTTGTGCCCCAGGCTCAGGATATTTTTCTTCTTTCCCCCTTCATGATACTATTTAGAATACCAAGGATGTTTGCCATGATAAGAGGATTCCAACAAGGACTTGTCATAGTCAATAGCATGCAATTTGGTTGAGTATGAGGTTGAGTGTGTGGATTTTGTCCTTGACATAGCATCTCTGCTAAATTACTGGCAGTAGTTTGTGGCAGTTATGACTGTTCGGGAATATCAAGCCCTGAAATATATTATTCTCTTCTTTTTGATGTCTGGAGCACCCACAGGAGACATAATGTATACTTTCTAAATTATTCTTGCCCTTTCAGACCCTTTTCTTGTCTCAAGTGCTCTTTTTTCCTTTCTCATCTCCTTGTTTCTTATTCTCCGCCTTAACTATACTTTCTTCCTCACAAGGAAAGAGGCTTTTCCCTTCATGTCTTTCGTTTGTAATTCCACAAAGACCAAGGGCTATGAGATCGCATTTTCCGAGAATGACCTAAACTGATTTGAACCAGGTAACTTCATCTCTCTTATCTTCTTTTATGTAAGCTTCAGTGGATAGCTTCCTCCGGAAATTTCAGATATTTTCCTGACATTATTCTTAACTTCTTTAGCGTTAAAATGAATGTCTAATAATAATATAATAATTACAACGTATCTTTTCTCCAGAATTTTAACAAAAATTATCTGATTTAAGTAAGCACACATACATATATTATTTTTTTGAAATTTGAAATACAATTTGTATCTTCCATTTCTTATTTTATGAGTAACTGGCCTTTTAAAAATATTTGCATAGCACTTTCCTAAGTTCAGAAGTAGTTTTCATAATACCTGCTAGACCAGTACTTATCAAACTTTAATGTACATATGAATCACCCGGGAATCTTGTTAAAATATGGATTCTGATTCAGGACATCTGAGGAGGGCCTGAGATTCTGGATTTTTAACAAGCTCCCAGGGGTTGCTGATGTTACCAATGAGCATTGCTCATCAAACGGCAGAGTGTAGGTAGTAAAAGCTATAAAGAGCAAAGAACCAGACTACCTTGTTCACCCCTACATCTGTTTTATCTACTGTAGTGTCTGTTATATGCATGATTTCCAATAAATATTTATTAATAGTGAACTCACTGAATCATGCACACGGCACCATGAGACGTTCACGATAGCCACCCATTTTACAGAAGTTTCAAAAAAGCAAAGTGATTTGCCTGTGGGGTTACACAGTAGCAGAAGCATGGCTTACTCTGATTGTTTAGTATGTATTAATGAAAGATGGTAACAGCTCCATTCCCCAATATCTGCCTACTTATTTTTCTCTTGAAGATATTAGAGGTTTCCAGTGATTTTTGAGGTGTGTAGCTCTGCATTTGATTTCCATGAGTTGCAGATGACATGGTCTAGGAGGAATCAAATTTATCTTTGAAGTGCTTCTATACCCACTCCTGTACAAATGCTCTTGGAAGAGTCGGCCTGCATTTTCCCAGAGACCAGTTGTGCCTTTTGCTCTTTGAAGGTAAAATTTGGGAATATTATTTAGGATGGAGGAAGATTTAAGATTCTAATTTACAAACAGGATTCCTTTAACATCACCACATCACTCCTCCTAAAAAAAAATCACAAAGCACAAAAATTCAAAAATGTAATCATCTTGTTAAATTTGGAATTGCAAAGACATTGTAATCAAGAAAGAACATGAAGCTGTTCTGTCAAGACTGTGATTTAGGAGCTGCTATTAGCAGCTTCTGAAGTGGTGGGAGTAAATCATTTTCAAATGTTGGAAGCCAATTAACTGTAATGAAATATAGTTGAATAACAATTAGTAATTCTACTTCAAAGTATAGTAATGGGTAGAAAATAAACTTTCCAAAGAAGCACATTCGTTGTGTAATTCTTTAAAAAACCACTTTAATTGTCAGGTCCCTTTTGAGTCAAGGTGTTCTAAATCATATTTTAGCAGGAATTCTGACAGCTGGGGAAAATCCACCTGCTGAGTTATTACCTTTTAATTATCCAAATAAAGAACAAAGTAGAAAGCATGACAAACTTGAATAGAAAAAAACGAATATAAAATTAAGAAAGATATTACTCATGCATTTCAAGATTAACTTAGCTCTCCCGTGGATATGAGAAGAAAACCAAGTTTATTATTTACAACACTCCTTACACCTTTCCCCATAACTCCCTAAGGAAAATAGATCTCAAGGAAACTCATTTGCTCTGCTGGGTAGAGCGGCAAGATAATTTTGGAGAATGCAGGGGTGTTGAGAGTCAGGAAGAGAAATAAGCCATTGCTAAATTGTTTCAAATGAGAAAAGGAAGTGTAGCCTCTGAGAGGAAGGGTGGAGTATCCCGAAGATTGGAGTTGTGGAAACAGATGTGACAGCTGCCAAGGATAGAGAGTAGGGGCAATTAAGATGCATTTTAAGAAAGTTGACAGGGTGAGCGGTCTTGTAAGCCCCCTTTCCATCCAATCTAGGGTTTCTCAACCTGAGCATATGACACTGGGGACCAGATAGTTCTTCACTGTGGGACATTCCAAGGCATTTTAGAAGCTTAGCAGCAGGTGTTAGCCACTAGAGACAATAGCCTTCCCCACTAACTGTGACAACCAAAGTGTCTCCAGACATTGCCAAAATGTCTCCTGGAGGGAAAAATCACTGTCACTTGAGAATCACTGATCTAATCTCAAACTTTTTTTTTCCCTTTATTTGAGGGGTGGGGGGCAGAGGGAGAGCAAGGGAAGAATCTCAAGCAGACTCTACACTGAACACAGAGTCCAATGCCCGGCTGGATCTCAGACTCTGAGATCATGACCTGAGCTGAAATCAACAGTCGGACACTTTATCCTACTGAGCCAACTAGGCGCCCCCGAATTTCAACCTTTTGACAAAGGTCTACATTAGTTTCTGTGCCTTCAAGTTCAGTAGGTATTATATGTGTAATGTATTAATTTACCTTAGCATTCACATTTGTTTGTTTCCTTGAGTGTGCGGATTGGTCTCAGTGCAATCCAAAGCAAGGGCAGAGGTTTCCAGGTGGGTCCAAGGTTATACATTAACCCTTGAGGGTTTCTGTCTACAATATGTGCTCTAAATGAAGGTCCAGCTGCAACTGGAGTTGCAAGTTGACTTAGAATTAAGTCAAAAGTACATCTCTATAATGACCATGAAGGGAGAGTCAGTGGACATTGAACTGACAAGAAATGTGATGACAGATCATGTCAACCTTAGAATAAGATTGTGGAAAACGCCCCCTCACTCACTTTTTCAGTTTTCACAGATGACAGAGTTAATATGGTGTTCAACACTGACCATTTCTATTGACAATGCGTATGCATACAATGCTATAAAATATTTCTCTAATGAAGTAATTCAAGAGAATATGTGAAATTCCGGATGAGAAATTGTATTTTTACCCAGTCCCTCCAGACATGGTGTGTCTCAATAAATTATGATGTTTCCTGGGGGTGCCTGGGTGGCTCTAATCAGTTGAGCTTCTGACTCTTGGTTTCAGCTCAGGTCATGATCTCAGAGTTGTGAGATTGAGCCCTGCTTCATGCTGTGCACTCAGTGAGGAGTCTGCTTGAAGATTCTCTTCCTCTGCCCCTCACCCCACTTGCACACAAGTGTTCTCTCTCTCTCTCTCTCTCTCTCTCTCTCTCTTAAATAAATAAATAATAAATAAAATTTTTAAAAAATTGTTATTTTCTGGAAAAGGAAGATTAAAAGAAAAAGATCATATATAAGCAAATGTGTGCTGACAAAAATGTTTTATGAAGGAATTCAAAACAAAAGGTACTGATTTGTAACATATATTTGCCAATTTCTGTGGCATAAATACTCCCGCTATGGCCAGTTTCAACGTTGATATTTTCACTACCATGATATCACTAAAAGCCAGGCTGGGAATAGTTGCTCACAATTGGCTCTCCTGAGTCAACAGGTACAGGCTCCCACACACCACTAAGTATGAAGCATGAATGTGTGAAGTGGATCAGAGCCTTGCTCTATTTACCCGCTCAAACAATGATGCATTGGACGGAGAAATATCTGAAGGCCAAGACGTGTATTATCAAGGAAGTTTTGAAAACACTGATCCACCAGCCTCCTTATCATTTCAAAATCTTTCCCTATTCTGTCTCTTATCTTTTATTTTGTAGAATAATTTAGCGACCTTTATCACTGAAATCTCTGGAGGTATTAGGATCTGGCTCAGACTGACTACAAACCTTGAGCCTCGGGAAAATATTTATTTTGGTACGTATCATTTATAATCAGTATGTTAGACACCTAAAATGCTGGAACTTCAAAATACATACATACATGGAATGTTACCTTCTGTGTCACAATTAGATCCTAAATCTGAGTATTGTATTGGTATATCAAACCTCAAAAGTAGACAAGTAACAGAGAGGACTTAGGAATGTATAGGATTTGAGTACTATGATTATATGGGAAGTCAATGCCCCAAAGCTCTGTGTCTATAGAAGAAAATTGCACTTCATTTAAAAGAGCTTAAAGATGAAGACATGTGTAGTTTCTTATATTTATAAGCATGTATAAACACTAGAGAGAGTTGTTCTGAATATTTATACAGAATCAAAAGATTTTTGTAACAAAATTTGGAAGGTTAAGTGGGGTGCAGTTTGAAGGATTGGAAATGAGTGGAACAAGTCACAATAAATGAAGTATGAGCACATTGGCATGAGTGACTGCAAAAGCTTAGGATTCCCCAGAGCCTACACAGCTCTAACAGATTAGTGAAGTCAATCAGAAAGAAGAGGAAGAAAAGGAGAACGTGTTTGCACTGAAGGAATAAAAAAATCATGCAAAGCACCAGAACAGTAGGCTGATGTAGGCCTGCTTTAGCAGCCCAAGGTTGGCTTCTTGACCACTGAGGTCCCCAGGATGGGGGATCAGTTTCCAACCCAAGCCAAGGGCTCCCCAGAGCCAGCCTGGGCCCTCAAATCTGCATTTAAATATGTTGAAATATGACACAAGATCACCATGATCTCCCAGGCACTATTCACCTAGAACCAAACCACAGGCTGACAGGAAAAAGTTTGAAAAGTAACCCAATATTGCTCAACTATTGGGAGATGGAAATTCTCCCCAAATTTCAGAGTCGGAAAGTAACTCTGAGAAAACCACCTGATCCCTATTGAAGATATAGGTGAAGCTAAGAGCTGATGTATGCAGTTATTTCGCTCAGTCCCATTGAAATTCTGATACCAATGGATTTGCCTGAGTCCCAAGGTCAGTATATGCTAGACAATAACAATCCTGGAGGTTTTGGTGATAAAGTGGGGAGTAGTTGGACCATTTGCCAGAATAAATAGTACCCCCCAGCCGAAGGAAGTATAAGAAGATTTTTTTTTTTACTAAAGAAACTATTATGGGGAAAAATATTTATGTCATGCATCTAAAATTAAAAATACATTTGATTGCAACTTAACACATATACACACAACTGAAGCAAAAATTTGTAAAGCTTATTTATTTTCTGATCTATTCTACTTCATTCAAAACACTGGTCTTACCCATTACATTAATCTCAGGATCCATTAATGGGTGAATACCTACATTTTGGAAACTATGTTATATAAAACATCCTATTTCAAGGTGAACTGATCCTCAGGCTAAGTATTTCTATGTGATAAAAGATTATAGATATCTGAAGAGAAAGAAACAAGAAAAATCAATGTAAATAAGGTATTGTACAGAATATCTCAAAATTTGTAGAGCTTTTCAGCTAATTCAGGGTAATTAAATCTTTAAAGATAAAATAAGGTCTAATCCAATATAACTGGTGTCCTTATAAGAAGACATTAGAACACAGACACGTACACAGAGAGGAAAGACCGTGTAAGGACAGAGTGAAAAGCAATCATCTGCAAGCCAAGGAGAGAGGTCTCAGAAGAAGCCAACACTTTGATCGTGGATTTGCAGTATCCAGAACTGTGAGAAAATAAATTTTTGTTGTTCAATGGCCAGAAAAATCTAGGCTTGAAATCTGGTTCCAGCACAAAAACGGTTTATAAATTGGCCAATATTTGCTCTAAATATTCAGAGCAAATCTCTCTCTAGTGTTTCTATACGCTTATAAATATAAGTAACCACACATGTCTCCATGTTACCTGAGCTTCCAAATACCTTTGGTTTTAAAGGATCGGTAATAATACCTACTAAAAAGGAGTCATGAGAAAATATACCTGAAGTACACAGGAAATTTAGTTACTATTAAAAATTGTTACATTTTTTTGAACCCTAATTGAACCATATCTGAAATGCATAAAAATATCTCCATCATGAGGTCCAATAATTTTACCCAATAGAAAAATAATTCAGACACAGATATATATCACAAGATACTGATCACGGTGTGTTTCATATTAACTGAGAGTAGAAATAATACAGGTATTTAAAATTAGAGTAATGTAGGTAAATTATGATATAACTATAGATAGAATATTTTGTAGTTTTTAAAAAGTACTGTAATAATATGTATTACACATTTAGTAAAAACAAAACCTAATATTCTAGTATGATCTTAACAAAATAAAATATACCTAGAAAAAAGATTAAAAGGATACAGAGTATGCCAAGTTACTAATAGTGTTTGCCTTTCCCTAAAAGTATAATGGATGAGATTTTTCCCTACTTTTCTTTCTTCTCTACTCTGCAGTATCTATATAGTTAAAACATTAAAAGAAAACACTTTTTATTAATTTACTATTTCTTTTTTTTTATACATGTATAGATAGATATGCATCAGATACAGATATATTTGTCTATCTATCTGATCTCAATTTTAAAAGGAAACTCAGTGGTACAAACAAAATTCCCAGCAAAAGTATTGACGTGGTCTCTATGCCCTTCCAACATTTGAAGATGTGAGCTCTCCAAAGATAAGCAATATATATTTAATAATCTTCTTTATTTCCTTATTAAAGATTTACTTACTTGAGAGAGAAAGAATATGAGCTAGAGGGGCAGAGGGAGAGGGAAAGAGAATCCCAAGCAGGCTTCACACCGAGCGCAGAGCCCGAGGAGGGGATTGATCTCATAACATTCAGATCATGATCTGAGCCAAAATTAAGAGTCTGACTGCACCACAGAGGTGCACCTTAATAATCTCTTTTAAATCACCTAGGACTCAGGGGTGCCTCGGTAGCTCAGTCAGTTAAGCATCTGCCTTCAGCTCAGGTCATGATCCCAGGGTCCTGGGATGAGCCCCACATTGGGCTCCCTGGTAGGCAGGGAGTCTGCTTCTTCCTCTTTCTTACTCCTCCCCCTGCTAGTACATACTCTCTCTCTCTCTTTCTCTCTCATAAATAAACAAACAAACAAATAAATATCTTTTAAAAGATCACGCAGGATTCAGCTCAGTGAAATATCCTGAGCAGTTGTTAATAAGTGGTTGAATATATGAATATGAATATGACTATTCAAATAAGCAAGTATTTGTGGTACAGATCTGATAAAGTACCATTGTAAAGGATTCTTAGAGCTTGCCCTACATTGGTCTTGTTAATCCAAAAGGTAGAAAAGGGATAGATTGGGGCACATGGGTGGATCAGTCAGCTAAGTGACAGACTGTTGATTTTGACTCAGGTCATGATCTCAGGGTTGTGAGATCAAGCCCTCCATCGGGCTCCATGCTGAGCAGGGAGCCCATTTCAGATTATCTCTCTCCACATTTGATGTGATGAGCACTGGGTATTATATTACATTTTGGCAAATTGAATTTAATAATATATTAGAAAAAAAGATTCTCTCCCTCCCTTTAATGACCTTTAAAAAAATAAAAATAAAAATAAAAAAATAAAGTGTATAACTGACTTATTAAAAAAAAGAGAAAAGTGATTGATTTTGCATGTATTCTCTAGCCTTTGGAGATTTAAACAGTCCTGTGCTAACAGAAATTAAATATTTTCTAAGATTTTTGTGACATTTATAAATTAGTTCAGTGTAGAATATATGTGTGTAGATAATGAACTTCTTCAAATGTTGAGCTTTTAAATGGCTGTTTAAGATGGAAACCTGTCACTGAATTTTTCTATCAGTGACACATTATGCAGTGATAGCACATAAATAAGATGAGAAAAATAACATTTGATATGAACTGCAAGTTTTAAGAGATTGGTACCATTCGGGATATGAATTTTCTTATTAAACTGGTAATAATGACCAACATATACTGCATTCTTTTAGTTGATATGAATGTCATTCTAAAGAGGCCAGGAAAAAAATTAAAATCCTCTATAGATCAGTTAGATTTTCTTTGTTCCATGGCCACAGACTTAGTTCATACACTAACAAACACATGCCATTACACCCAAGAAGACTAGGTAAAAATATATGGTCGATTTGCACAGCATCTTTCCTACCCCCTGGAAAACAATTTAGATTTTTAAGCAAACAATGTCTTAAAGCAGCATGACAGATTATATAGGAAATTCAAAAGAAATATAAAAACTATTTCCTCTTGTTTCCAATTCATATCTTACTACATAGGCTAGAAGTCCTAGATCAATGTCTAAAAAATAATAACAGTTTCATCAAATTAACAAATGCCAAAGTTTGGTCCACAATTTCTTGATGAGATAGAGAAAAAGAGAATTTTTATATATTGCTAACCGAAGTGTAAATTGGTGGCATTAAATCTCTGTAGCATTTTCTGTTCAACTTAAAATGCACGCAGCTTTTGACATGGCAATTCTATTTCTAAATATTTTGTGTACAGATATATGTGCATGTGTGAACACGTACATCAATGTTCATTATAGCAGTGCTATAGTCTCTTTATGTCCCCACTACTTAAAGAAATCCCTTATAGAAGAGACCCCAAAGAACTCCTTTGTCCCTTCTTCTATGATGAGGACACAAGGAAAATTCTACAACCCAGAGGAGTGCATGCTGGCTGGCATCCTAACCTTGGACTTCCAGCCTCCAAAACTGTGATAAATAAATTTCTGTTGTTTATAAGCCACCTAGTCTAGGTGATATTTTGTTATAGCCACTCAGATGGATGAAAAGAAGCAGTGTTATAATAAAATATTGAAAACCACCAAAATATCTATAAATATAGAAGGAGTTAATCCACTATTGCTGCCCCCTTCAATGAGACACTATGTAGTCATTAAAAGAATGAGGAGCTCTCCATCTATTATTATAGATGTAAGATACGCTGAAAAATGATAAAAGCAAAATCTCTAACTAGCAGAAATCAAAAGAACATGCACACTCACCTGGATTCTGTAGAATACCTCTGAAGATATGCAAGAAACTGATGATAACAGAAATCCCTGGAGAGGATGAGGTGAGACAGATGCAGCTGGAGAAGAGGTTAGAAAGAAGTTTGCTTTTTTCTGTATACACTTCTATGCTTTTGACTTCGTAACATGTGCACCCCAAACCAAGTAACTCTAATTATAAATTACTAAAGATGTTATTGATTATCCTATTTTCATAATATAAAAAAGGAAATAATTCAGATGTTTTGATAATTCCTACAGCATAAAGCATAAGCATTGCAAGGCTGAATAATAACTAGAAGAACTATTTCACTTCAGATCAACAAAATTGCATTCGGCTTCTATTAGGTGATAGACTCTTACATACTTGGAATGCTGGAGATGTGTTGTGTCTTCATGGGAGAGCTATGAATATTTCAGGAAATGAGACAAACACAAAAGAGAGACAGCTCTATATTAACAGGGCCTGAGCCTAAGTAATCCACTCTATATCTAATATTGAAACTATGCTATAATTTATTATTATAATATGTGAACTATCCAGAGCCATATTTCTTAAGGCATTTAATTTGTGTTACCCACAAGTTTTCATTAATTCCAAATGATATGTAAATGAACAAAGATAATTTTTATATCTCCGACCTTCTTTTTAATAAGTGTTTATAAATATAAGATTTATCATCATTATGTGATGCTAGATCTTATATAAAAATAAATAAGATCACAATGTAATAGGAAAGACCAAAACCAAGTAAATTATTTCACACTAAAACTAATGTCAATTTACCAGCAGATTTTAGTACTTAGGCCTTTATGAGTGAAAAATTAATCAAAAGGAATGCAATTGTTTATTTTTTCAGAGTACAAGAGTCAAAGTTGAATGGTGTGAAAAATTGTTAGTCATTAAACACATTACTAATTAAAATTCTTCTACAACTTGCTATATGAACGACTACTAAAATAGAATTGGATTTGGTCTAATTAAGAATTTCTCCTTTTATGGTTTTTCATAGATGCATGGTTTTAAAGAATGAAGAATGATATAATAAACAAATTGCAAATTGTTATCTTAATCATGCCAATCTTTGCATAATTGGTAATAGCCTTAGACACATTATTGATAAGAAATGTCAAGACATGCCTACTGCTTTCATTTCCTCAATATTTTCAGGTTGCAAAATAGAAAAAAGTCATAATAACTAGGCTGATTTTTTTTCAAGTAATATTTAATGAGTTACACAATAAGCATGAAGATGCTAAGTAAATGAAACTAACAAATCTCTTGCCATTAATAGAGATGCCATTCTAGTGGGTAAGTCACACAATAAATAAGAGAATAAAAATACGGTCAAACTAGAAGTTATGGTTAAGTGCTGTGAAGGGAAAAGAGCAGGTGGTAGTAAAATACAAAAAGAAGTGAGAAAGTACAATCTAGAGAGTAAGATAAGTGATCTCTGAGAAAAAGATACTAGAATTGAAACCAGACTGACTCTATGGTCAGGAGGGAAAGTGTCATGGTGATACTGGGGTTTTGGGAAGGAGCAGTTCATGCCGGTACTTGGCTTCCATGTGAGATACTATAGGAAGCCAATAAGAGGCTCCAAGAATGGAGGTACCATGATTGAATTTGTGTTTCACACATTACTCTTGGTTTCATTTTGGGAATAGTTAAGAATGGGACAAAAATTAGAAATAGGCAGAGCAGTAAGGAGGTTCTTACAGGGATCCAGGAAAGGTTTGACGGTGGACTAGGGTGGAAGCCTTGGGAATTGAAATCTCTGAATGTAATTTGATCACCTTGCTGATGGATTAAATGCAAATAATGAAGAAGAGGAAGAAATCAGGCAATATTCCTAGATTTCTGCTGGAGCAAGTCGGTGAATGGTGGTGTTATTTCAAAAAAAAGAAAAAAGAAAAAATAGGTTTTACAGTCATTTGTGTGAGTTTGAAATGCCATAAGATAACAAATGATTCCATATAGGACATTGGATATGCTACGAGGAGAAGATTGGGATATAGATATTATCGCAGGATCACTTGTATTTATTTCAATAATTGGCTAACATGTCTGTCTTTCCCGCTACAACAAGAACTGCCCGAGGACTGATACATTTCTTGTTCAACACTGCTCCCCAAATTTCTTATACTCACTATTCAATAAAAGTATGAGTGAATGAATGAATACTATGACCTTAAACCCCAGCTTGAGCATGCACATTTTACATTGTGCCATGTAAGAATTAATAACCTTAACGATATTTAGCCTTTTTTTTTAATGCTGCCAAACAGCTGTATCAACTCCTGAAACTGACATTCAGATCTGGAAAATATTTTAAAAGTCACCTAATAAAACTCCTCTTTTCACGGAATAGGAAACTAGGGCTCAAACAAAGAGTTAGTCAAGGTTATAGTTGTTATGATCAGAGCTGAAACTAGAACCAAGTTTTCTTACTCCACAACTGGAGATCATTCTATATCCTTCTGATCAAAATCCAGCAAAAATGCTTCAAGTAGTTTGCGTGGCACAGATATAACTAAAAGTTTCACAGAAGATCACAAACGCCATAAATTATAAACTTGCTTATAAAACAAATTCTCAAATGTGGAATACGAACACACCACTTTTTAATTTACTTGCTCAAAGGACTTCATAAATTAAAGAGAAAAACACCCACATACACACTAAATGACTAAATGTTCTTTGGTTTCCAAGGAATTCTCTCACCAGACCTTAGAGTAGAGACATTTATGATGGAAGATGAAGTCACTTTTAAAAAGAAAACATTGGTTCTTTTGAATATATGGAAAACCAAATGTGTGTCAATATGCTGCTGAGTCAATCAGACCACAGTAACCATACTAGAATATTCCTCGGTGTTCTCAGACTTCTGAATACCTATTACATTTTCCCATATTAAAAGTCTGCCAAAATGACAACAACAATAAAAATGGGTGCAACGTAAACATTGCCACACTCTAGAGGCACATCGCAGATCTCTTATTTCTGGTAGAGCTAATGAAACCTGTGTCACAGTCTATGTAACTGTTCATAAAAAATGGTACTCTTTTCGTCTCACATTGTCATTTATAGAGAGCTTTGAAATACCCTATTGTTCCTTCAGTGCTTAAGAACACAACAAACTTGGTAGTTCATGAATGCCTATGAAACACTTAGAAATAGCTAAGCTTTACACTATCGACATCATATAGGGTTTTCCAACTACACTGGACACAGTTTAAGAAAATAGCGTGGGTTCCCAGAAACTGACCAGTGCTTTATACTGACTGTAAATTCAGCCATGTGTGGCACATCTGGAAGGGTAGTCTGTCTGTAGGAGAAAATGAAGAGACTCTTGTGCAAGAATTAATCCAAAGAGGATAGAGTGTAGATACACAGTGTGGTCCAAGGAGATTAGCACCACCATAAATCCAAATTCTCCAAACTCAGCTTGGAACTAAACAGTGACAGAAATTCTATGTTGTTTCCCTACCTAACATTCATTCCAATCCTCCCCAACAACCATTGCAAATTCTGCTTTCCTAAAACCTCTAAGTCCCTCAGAAGTTTTTACCTCCCACCTCAGAGAGCTATCAGAAGCCATCAGATATGAAAACCCTCAACTTCCCACTACCCAAATCAGTAAACCTAGTGACCTCCCCAGACATCTCTCTTCCCTTTAACACTGTTTCAGGAGAAATGGCATCCTTCTTCACGTTCGTTTCTTAATTAATTCAACATCAAATCATTGTTGAATGATTTGGATTTCACCCTCCAAGTTTTTGGGGAACTCACCCATCGGTTATCTTCTTTGTCCCACATCTTCAGCCCCTCCCTCTTTACTGAATCCTTCCCACTACCACTTAAAAAGTCCAAATTTGCCTCACCTTAAAGAAGCAGATATTTGAAAAAATGAAGCACTTATTCCTTTCATCCTACCTCTTCCTAGGCCTTCAGCACCTGCCTATTTTGTCCCTTCCTTCCCAAACTATTCCACATGTCTGTACATCTTGCCTCCATTTCCACTCCTTCATTTAATTGTCAACCTACCCTACATAGCTTTTAGCCTAAACATTGTTCTGAAAATATTCATGTATGTGTATATGTATGTATGTATTTGAAGTACAATTAACATTAAAAATGCTCACTTCCAGATTACCAATGACTGGTACATAGCAAACTACAACAGATACTTTTCATCCTTTCTCTCGTTTAAAGTATCATCAGCACTCAAAACTCACAGCCACAGCCTTTTTATGGAAATTACTTATTCCCTTGGCCTTCCCGAGTCCATATTCCCCCGCCCTTTTCTCTGATTTCTATGGCCTCTCCTCAGCTTCCATTGCAAGCATGACATCGTAGTATCCCAAAGGGCTCAGTCCTAGCCCATATTTTCTCCAAATCCTGTGTACTCTATCCAATCAAAATTAATTACTTTCCACACTGTATGCTGATGACTCACAAACCATCTTCATTTCCAAATTTCCTACTGACCATTAGACCCATGTCTATATATCTCTGACATCTCTGCTTGGGGAAAGCAACCCAAATTAATTTTTCAAAAGTTGGTTATTACCTCTGCCCACTCCCAAAGTTGTCACCCCAATCCTTGTCTTCTGTATCAGTAAATAGAAGGGCAAGTGACCAAATTATTCAAGCCAGGAACTCGAAAGTCACTTGATTCTTTCCCATCCCTCACACCCTCATAGCTCAACATCATATCCTAAAAATTCTACTTTTTAAATAGGTCTAGAATCACTCTACTTTTCTCACTAATCAGAGTTACAGTCATTGTTCAACTACCCTACCAAAATAGTTTCCTAACTGGTCTACCCTGGTGATTGCATTCTCAAGCCTATAGCCAGAGTGAGCTTTTAAAATGCAGTATCTCCCTGCTTAGAAGTTTTTAATGTTTTTATATTTTTACTACATATATCTGCTTCCATAAATAAGAGATACTATTTTTTATGCTTTTAGATTTTTCATACATGAAATATATACTGTGTATTCTTCTGGAACTTGCCTTTTTAACTAAGCATTTTATTTTTTATTGTTATCCTCATCAATTCATAAGATGTAAGGCATTTTTTCAACTGATGTATAGGGTTCTATTGTGAGAAAAGAAGTGAAGCAAAATAACAAGCTACATGATGACTATAGAGTCATCTAATGCATTGTTTTTCACATTATTTTGTATTTGTAGAATATTTCAGAATTTAAAGTTTTTTTAAGTAAGGTTTTCAATGAGTTCTCATTACCTTAGAACAATATCCAAGCCTTTTACTGTGACTTAAAGGCCTGCCCCTGCCCCCTCCCACCCTGATCTGGTTTTCATTGACCTTTCCAGTCTCACTGAAGAAAGCATACTGCTCTTGTCTGACCTCCTCAAATGGGGTTCACTCTCTGGGGGTATAGGATCTTATACATTTTACCTCTACTTGAGGCATCATTGCTTTTTCCCCAATTTCTCCCACAGCCACTTACCTATTTAATTCCTTCTCATCCTCAGATCTCAGCCTAAATGTTATTTCCTCAAGGATCCTTCCCTGACCTTCTGAGATTAATTCTCCCTCTTTATACCTCCTCATGGCACTCTCTACATCCATTTTTGAAACAATGTTTACATTTGTGATTATTTCTTCAATATCTTTATTTTTTTTAATTTGTATTTATTTATGATAGTCACAGAGAGAGAGAGAGAGAGAGAGAGGCAGAGACACAGGCAGAGGGAGAAGCAGGCTCCATGCACCGGGAGCCCGATGTGGGATTCGATCCCGGGTCTCCAGGATCGCGCCCTGGGCCAAAGGCAGGCGCCAAACAGCTGCGCCACCCAGGGATCCCCAATATCTTTCTTTAAACAGTAATTTATTGATTGGTTTACTTATTTGTATCTATCACTCCCTAAGGCCCCTGAGGGCAAAGAAGATGTATTGTAAGCCTCCTTAGGGCAAAATGATGTTTTGTCCAAAACTCTGTTTTTAGCAACCAGCACAATCTCTAGTACATAGGTGCTCAATAAATCGTCACTAGAGAATGAAACAGTCAGAGAAACATTTGTGAGTAATGTTAGACAGGAGATTCTGGATCTTACAGTCCAGCTCCCAAACCTCAATAGACCAATGGAGATCTAGGGCGAAGCCATGAAAGTTTTAAAAATAATAATAAAATGAAAGTCATATTACCATAGATCTGTAAAAAGCATAGAGCAGCAAGGCGCTGTGACCCATGGAAGTGCCTGTGATTTGAGATGATATTAAGTCAACTCTCTACATCTGATGTCCTAATTGCTGTAGGATGGAACAGGAACTGGACACACAATGGTCTAAGCCGCAAGCAGGACCAGCCAGATCTGGAATCAAACACTAGACTTTTGAGGGGCAGGAGGCATCACTGGGAGAATCAGAGAAGTGACCAGAATGGGAGAATATCATGTCTAGGACAGGAACTCCACAGTTAAAAGCCCTTGAGAGAAGGTGTCAATTTATCAGAGTGGGTAGGGGCAAAATCATAGAAATCAAGAACTGTTACTCATATCGCTATCCTACCATGCGAATACGAGGATTTTGTTCCTAGATCACAAAATAAAGGCTTGCTGAGTGAAATATTGTCACGATTCCATGTGAGGTGACAAAGCTGGAAACCATAGGTATATGCTACTTTTTTTTTTTTTTTGCATTTGCTATTAGTTGTATCTAAAATGCAGACATGCAAAGTGTGTTAGATCTTCAAATAAGGGCATATTAAAAGCAAAGAGAGGTCAAGCTTTGCAAACGATCTATGGCTTTCCATTAAAACATCTGTCTTCAACTTCGTCTATGCCTTAGCAGTGGCTGCAAATGTCCTACTTCTTAAGAAAGCACTTCTCTATGCTACGTATGTGTGCAGAGCTGAATAACCACACCTGGAAATATCTCTCTCCCTAAAATTTGATCTGGATAAAATTATTTTGTCTAGCTGATCCTAAGTCACTGAACGGATTGAATTCCCACACTGTGGCTTGCTGTTTTAGTTATTCTATTAATTATTTCACCGCCAAAATATTTCTGAATATCCACCTGGCATAGACCATGAAAATGTAAGCAGCCTAAAGAGGCCGCTCTTTAAAACTACCATCTCTCTCACTTTTCTTGTTCTTACCCTAGTGCGGTTATGAAACATATTACTTTCCTGCCCTCCTTAGAAATTCCTTGGGGCCAGTATCCTAGACCCCATAATTCACTCAAAAGCTATGTTATTGTCAAGGCAGCGGTTATATCCCCAAGAGTTTTTATAAATAATTCATTGAATGCATTCATTTCCAGAAGACCCACTCAGCTGTGAACCTGGTTCTTCTTCAAGACAGAGCAAATATTGCCTCAAAATTGAAGAGCCAGTTCAGCATGGACCAACTATTGGGAGAGCTAATGCGGAAAGAGAATTTTTAGTATCTAAACATTGAAGTAGATTGTAAATTCCTGTTTACTTGCAAATTTATTGCTGTCTCCCAGAGCAGCATCTGCAAGAACAGAGCGGAAGGGAGGAGAGAATCCTGAGACTGGGGCCAGGGGGGCAGGAGGGGGGGCAGTTGCAGAATAAAAGAAGTTACTGGCAATGCCCTGGGGAAGAAGCAAAACCCCAGATGGCTATTGCTTCGAGAGAGGAAAGAAAGATCCAGGATCAGGGTTTCACCTATTCCCTTCTCTCCAGCTGATAGGTATTCACTTTCTTCCTGTGTAGCCTTACTGAAATCAGAGTAACAGCCCTGCTGCCTGTTATTTTTAAACAAGCAAAACTCTAGTCAACCTAACATTTGTCATCTGAGGAACACTACGTCTTTCAGCAAAAATGACGGCCATTTGTGTGGCTGTAGCACACCCCAGCTTTTTCACTGAGCACTTACCTCTTCTTAACACTCCTGCCCATCATCTATGCTGTGGCATTGATCTTCCCTGGTTACCGCAGAGTTACATGCCACCCCAGCAATGTGGTCTCTGGGGTCTGGAGACTTCTGCCTCAGAGTCCCTGCTGGAGCTTGGGAGCCCTTTAGAAAGACTAGGATTCCATTTGTGCTGGTTACAAACATCACCAGGAGGGGCACTCAGGTGAAATTTTTGCCTCGTTGTTGAACCTAATACAGTGTCTGTCAAAAGTATCTAATCCATCATTCTTTTTCAGTATTCTGTTTTTTCCCATTTTGAATATAATATAGCCACATAACAGAAGAAACTAAATCTTTCTTGCTAGCTATGTACCTGGAACATGGTAGAGATTTAAGAAGTACTTGTTGAATGAGTAAGTGTGTTGGATGGATGGATGGGGGATGGATAGGTAAGAGGTGGTACTTTCTCATAGATCTTTGGGTCTCATAAAGTTCAGTATTATCTGAAATGAATCACCTAGTACAGCATTAAGGTTGCCGATCCCAGAATGAGGAAGAAAGTCTTTTTAAACCTTCACTTTGACTCCACTAGGCACAATTAATGAAAGAAAAGGAAGGAAGAACACTTAGGAGCTCTGTGTTTATTCAACTCACTAGGACTCCTAATCTGAATATTATTTGCATTATGTAATCTTAAAATTTTTAATTCTAGCAAATTAATATGTGAGCATGTTGCTAGAGGAGAAACTATTTGCATTTTTGCTGCGATCTGCCCTGCCAATCACATCTCTAAATGCAATTATAATAATTAGTGCTTTTAATCAATTTCCAGACCTCTTTGCTCCATAGACCGTAAAGTGCAGTTAAGGAGCGTCATAAGTGAGACAATGGCAAAGACTCAATATCTTTCCCAGTGGTGGGTGTGTGTATAAGGCAGGAGAGGGAGGTCCCTCTGTTATTGGGCTTTCATATTCTTTCAGTGGGGCAGCAACATAATTAGAACGTTGTCTTGGAAAATCTAAAACATAAATTAGTTCTCTCTCGGATGCCTTAGTGCCACGACAATATTAGCTTTGTGGTCTAGGGAGGGAAAAGAACTTCTAAGGCATTTTATTTTTTGTGAATTTGGGGCTACACATAAAGACATTATTATTATTTTTTGATGAGGTGTCCCTGTCAATATTTAATAATGGGACCCTGTGCTATAAAAATAGATTCCTTGGTTGAAGAATGGACATAGGTAACACTCTACACACCAGGCAAGGCCAAAACACAACTTTCTTTTTCTTCCTTCTCCTCCTCCTCCTTCTTTTCCTTGTTTTTTTTTTTTTCTTTTCCTTGTTATCATTATTATTTTACCTCATTAATACTGATCTAAGGCAACTGGTTCCATGGGAAATGTGTGTGGACCTGCCCATACAATAAACACTGCCAGAAAATGGCAGAAATATTGAACATCCATTTAAAGACCAAAGAAGATAATTGTTAGACTAATTAATCATATACCGCTCAGGGTTACTGCTTCTTGGCAGATTGGCTATTTTAATTTGTTCGCTCTTCTTAGATTTGTCAGAATTTATGGTGGAGATTCTTTTCCCTGTACAGGGAAAGGGGAAATAAGAATGAAGAAGCAAAGTCTGTATTACCACCTTGAAAAAGAATAGGAAAATTGTGGTCTAATGAAACATGGTAAAAGAATCTGGAAAACTGGGTAGTGTGCTAGAACTTGGTGGCTGTTTTTCCTAAAATGAAATAAAGAATTCACGGAAATGCGAGGTGCCCTTTGACCTTCACCACCCTTAGAGTTCCAGAACACTGAAAAAATCTGTTCTCCTAATTTTGATCTTCATCTTCAAGATTGCAATTGCCTCCCAGGACTTTGTTTTATACATAAAGTTATTATCCCCTTTTGAATCAGGTCTGCTGTAAATGTTCATCATAATCACTGCTGCTTAATTTAGCAGATGGTTGGAACTGAACAATTCTTCTCCGAGGAATTAAATATGGTTATGTCATTTCCCAAGCTGATTTAAAAGAAGTAATCCGAGATCAAGTAATGTTTCATTTTCCCTATTATTTCAGAATTGTTGCCATAGATGTTTTCTTTTCCTCACATCTATAATTTTGAATATCTGTGATGAATTCCATTGGTCTTGCATTTTTTTTTTTTGGTCTTGCATTTTTTTAAGCTCTTGATGTTTTTCAATAAATAAATAAAAATGAATCAGTCATTGTACCCAAATCTCACTTTTTGCTACATGATTCATCCAGAGCCCCAAAAGGGATTTTCCTATTATATTTTCGCAGCACTGTTTCTCATCTGTTGTCAGCAAATTCAAGGTGGATAGAAATTATTTCTTACATCAAATTGTTGATACATGTTAGTTCCAACTCCCATGAATACCCTGGACTGCTCTCAAGATATCAGCGATCAAATACAATTAGCATGAAACAGAGAAGCCTCATCTAAAAATATTCTCGGTATCCCCTACCTACTCAAAATGTCACCTATGTTTTTGTTCAATGGATGTTCAATTGGCCAAGGACTGTTTTAGCAGGATCGCACATTTTGAAAGACAAGAAACTAAAAAGGCAGAGATTGCTTGTAGTTTCAGATCTGTATCTAAGTAACAGGGTCACTTCTTCCATCCTGGGGCTCTTCCAAAAAAAAGGTGGTTTTTCTAAACCAAGATTTCACTATTCATAAGGGCTTATTCTTATATGTAATTCAACCTTTTTGAACTTCCAATTTCTATGCTCTCCCAGCCTCCTACTGTTCCTGTTGATCTTCACTGTGGACGCAGTAGGAAGCCAAGGGAGGGTAATATTTGAGGGTGTGCATAGATGGTTGATTTAGTCAAGGGAGCTCATTACTATGCCATTATGTTTTGTATATAGAAGCTTTCTTCTGAGGAAGTACAGGATCTTAATTTCAAATAGGAAGTAAGCTTTGCAATTCCCCTGTGAAACTGGCAAATTGTATTAAAACAGACAGATGTCTTCCAGGGAGTTTTGAGATTATAAGAGAAAGTAGTTAGGAGACCTTGGTCTGTGTCTGTTTCTGCACTTGCTAGCTCTTTAGATCCCTCTGTTTTTGTACCCGCTTCACAACCACAAATTATGGGCATGAAGATTAATGGGATTGTGCATGTGCAAAATACAAATGTATTTAAAATGCATATACATGGACATTCTCTATGAAGCATAAAAATACTGATTGTGTATAAGTTGTTTTTAACATTATTTTTGGCAGTAGCCTCTCTTCTCTCTGCCGAAAGCTTGAGAAAAAGGAGTGATAAGATGCCATCTTGCGAGCACCCTTGGGACCTGCTTAAACTGCTTTCATTACTTCCTACCTTGGCATCCCCCTGAGGAGATAGAGGAAGAGATGCAAACTCTTCCCCATGCCTGGTCAGCTAAACCCCTTGTATCCCAGGCCCGAGGACGGCCGCCCCTGTGGTGGTGATGAATGGCAGCAAGGCCGGCTGAAATCAGTTTGCAGTTGGCTCCCCAAGAGAAACAGCCTCTCAGCCTGGCAGAGGGGAAACAGTAAAAGTTTTACAGTTGAACAAACTCATTTTCTAATCATGGTATATCTACTTATCTATCAGCAGTTGAATCCTGAACAATTACTCAATCTTTGTGGTAGTTCTTGTACTCTCGGCTCCCTCCTGCTAAACTAGAAAGAATTGAACAACTTTTCCAAATGATGAAAGAGTTAAGGGGGAAAACAGAGGGGAGCATCTGACACAGTTGCAGTCACCTAGTAGGTCTTCAATAAATGGTGCATCGTGTCTCTATCCCATCCCCATTCTTCTATTCTGTTGACAGCATCTAGTCTTTGCAGACCCCCTCTCCGTGAACCGGTACTCCCCACCCCATCCCACAAAGCATCATCTCCCCGAGACAAAGTATTCTGTTTTTCTTCCTATAAACTTCAGTGGTGCTCACTGGAAAAGTTATCCTTTTGTCATGATTTCTTGGCATACAGAGTAGCTTTCTAATTGTTTATTAGAATTATTATTGTGTTTTGTAAAACAGAAAATGGGAGAAAGAGCTAGAGAGTTCTTACGTGCTTTTCTTTTACACTGTAATATTTCCATTTAAGTTTTTGTCTCAAATTTAGTTTCATCCGAAAACAAGGCAAAGCTTTTCATCCGTAGCCCATTCTTTTATGGGGATTTATGAACTTTTACAGTCAGTTTTGCTGAAGGTTTGTGTTTATTTTGCTTTGGTTCCCTAATGGATAAGCCAAGAATGCAATCAGTTGTGTGATTCTGAGATAAGTTCTTCTAGCAAAACTTATAAAAAAGAGTAATTGCTATTAACATTTCATATGATAAATGAGTCAATTGAAAGGATCAGAATTTAGAACCATATGAGACCTTAAAGATCCCTTACTTCAATACTTTATTTTTAAACAGCTCTCATTATAGAACATTTTCAAATGTCATGGAGCGTTCTTCTCAACACATCACATATATTGTTTCAGTTCCACATTATCTCCATTTAACAGATTAAAAAACTGAGGACACAAAAGGTTTAATTGTCCAAGGTTGGGTGGCAGGGAAAGATTTAAAGATTATTGATTCTTAACCTTGGCTCTTCTCACTTAATAATGTTGTGTCCTTTTATATGAGAGGACACTGAGACCGAGGGTTCCTAGTTGGTTTGTAGAGGCTTATAGATCTGGGATGAGATGTTGGGGCTCCTGGAAACCCAGTTCAGTCTTCATTCTGACCATGTTGTCCATGAAAATCATAAGAGAAGGACTTCTGTTATATTTTCTCCTGAGGATTTTCACTTAATACTGAGGAATTAAGCAAAAACTTGGTTCCCGATCTTTTTACTTTGTCTCAATTTTCCATTTGTATTCATGTTTTCTTTCTCATAATTCTTCACTTCAGTTTCCATTGTATCATCTCCTTTCGTTACATACAAAACTTCTTAGACATAAATGCTATTGCACACTTAATAGACTACAGTGTAGTGTAAAAATAACTTTTATAGGAACTAAGGAACCAAAAAATTCATTTGACTCCCTTTATTGTGACATTCGCTATACTGGGATATTCGCTTTATTGCAACATTCGCTTTACTGTGGTAGTCTGGAAACAAATCCATAATATCTCATACCTGTGATCCATGAGCAAAATTTTTGCCTCTTATTCTTTCACCTTATGCTTTACTGGCCTGGGAGTTTTAGTTCTAGTGGAGAAATCCTTTTACTAGGGGATATGACAATGACTCCATTGAACTGAAAGTTAAGAATGCTGCTTGTCCACTTTAAACTCCTCATGCCTCTGAATCAACAAGACTGGCTCAGGTGATCGATCCTGACCACCAAGGGGGGGTGGGGAACTGGACTACTACTCCACAATGGAGGTGAGAGGAGGTCTGTCTGGAATAGAGGAGATCCTTAAGGGTGCCCCTTAATAGGACCATGCCCTGTGATTAAGGTCAATGGAAAATTGTAACAACCCAATCCAGGCAGGACTATGTCAGGGATGGAGGTTTAGGTCACCCCACCAGGTAAAGACCCAAGACCAGCTGAGGTACCTGATAAAGGCAAGAGAATACAGAATGGGTAATGGGGAGAGGTAGCTATAAATACCAGCTATGACCATGTGACTAGTTACAGAAACAAGGACTGTAACTGTCATGACTATTTGCTCCTTATTTTTGTTATGAATATGTGGGTACGTGGCATATATGCATACATACGAAGCAAATATTGCCTTCTTATATGCTTATATAACGTAAGATGCATTGACTTTATATCATGGGATTTCAGTGCTGTTAATTTGCAGCAGAGTATTTAAGTTACGGGCTATCAAGGAGAAGGGTTTAAACGTCACTCAAGGGTCTTACCTTTTCTTCTAGGGAAGGGGTTACTACATTTGTGGTCGTTTGTGAGATAGCTGTATAATGTTCAGTGGAATTATGATCTTGTTATTGTCTATATCTGGAGATTAAGTATGGCTTAAGCAGGTGCATATTGCCGCCAAGATAACAAGAGGTGGACTTGTGGTGATTAATTTTATGTGTCAACTTGACTAGGGCCACGGGTTTCCACACATTTGGTGAAATATCATTCTGAGTGTGTCTATCAGGGTGTTCTGGATGAAATTCACATTTGAATTGTTAGACTGAATAAAACAGAGCATGCTCCCAACGTGAGCAGGCTTCATTCAATCCATTGAAGGACTGAATAGAACAAAAAATTGAGTAAAGGAGAATTTGCTCTCTACCTATTCTCAAGCTGGGGCAACAGTCTTCTGCCTTCAGACTCACTCAGATCACAACTTAGGTCATTGGCTCTCCTGGTTCTCTAGCAAATCCTGGGACTACTGGGACTTCTCAGCCTCCATAGTTTTGTGAGCCAATTCCTTATGATAGCTCTATCTATCTATCCATCTCTCTCTTTTGAATCCATCTCGCGATCTATCATCTATCCTATTGGTTTTAGTTTTGGTTCTATTCCTCTGGAGAATGCTGACTAATCTACCTGCTTATGCCTAATCACTATTTGTGATTAAACAAACAATTATTTGTGAGATCATTTGTGGACTGATTACATGTCCTCTGAGTGTAGGAATAGTAATAATAGCTGTGATACTATTATTACAATATAATAATTACAAAACCATCCACAACAACAGCAATAATTATATCCAACCCTTGTTTTACAATTAAAATATTCCAGGCACTATTTTAAGTGCTCTTACAAGCATTAATTCGTACCATCCAGATGGAACTGGAGGGTATTATGCTGAGTGAAAAAAGTCAATCGGAGAAGGACAAACATTATATGGTCTCCTGCATTTGGGGAATATAAAAAATAGTGAAAGGGAATAAAGGGGAAAGGAGAAAAAATGAGTGGGAAATATCAGAAAGGGAGACAGAACATGAAAGACTCAACTCTGGGGAACGAACAAGGGGTGGTAGAAAGGGAGGTGGAAAAAAGAAAAAAGAAAGGGAGGTGGGCGGGGGGTGGGGGTGTCTGGGTGACAGGCACTGAGGGGGGCACTTGATGGGATGAGCACTGGGTGTTATTCTATATGTTGGCAAATTGAACACCAATAAAAAATTAAAAATAAATTCGTACCATCCATACAACAACACTTTGAGTTAGAAATTATTATGATCCCAATTTACTAAAAAGGAAACTGAGGCACAGAGAAGTTTACTAATATACTCAAAGTTATACAGTACATGCTACAACCAGGACTTAAAACCTAGCATGCTGGATTTAAATCTCCCACAAACCACATCTTACACACCTTATGCTATTATGGTTTGGAACCCCTAACAGAGGGTAGTGGTTTTCTTCATACTGTATGTATTCCCTACATGTAGTGTATCAGAGAAGCAACTTGAACATAGAGTGTGAGAAAATAGGTAGCATCCTGGAACTAGACCTACTGGATATGAATTCCAGTCCTAACTCAAATCACATCATTGTGTGATTTGAGCCAAGGTACTTAAACATGTCAGTGTCTCGGGTTTTTCATCTGCAAAATGGGGATGCCAACAGGTTTATTGTTAGGATTAAATAAATCAATACTTGTAAAGTGCTTAGAAGGTATCTAGCATTTCATAAGCACTCAATAAATGCTAGCTTTTATGATGATGCTGGTTTTACTCATCACTTTATCCCCAACACCCAGAAAAGGTCATAGAATATGGCACTCAGTAAATATCTGTTAACCTAAAGAATATGCTTGTTGTCTCCACGTTGTATTTGTTCATCAAACAATTGGCTGCTGCCTACCGTCCTCCCATTCATTCCTTCATCACCTATAATACATGAGACACTGTGCTAGATGCTAACCTGCAGAGATCAACGAGACATGCTCTTGACCCTAAAGGCATCCAGAGCCTAGTATGCAAACTGACATAATACACATGAGGTAATGAATGGAAAAGGCCCTCGAAACTAAACATTATAGGAAAATAGAAGGTAGAATGTATAAGTCTAGCAGAGGGGAGGTGGGGACAGGGAGTAGGGTGCCACTACCAACACCCATGTAGATGACCTCCTGTTATGAACTGTTTGTAATGACAAAGGAAAACAGAGTGTTCTCAGTAACCATTTCCCCGGGTATCAAGATAATGCCACTGGGGAAAACCAGTTTGTTAGGATGAGCAAATGCAAGTGTGACTTTACCTGTGGAGAGATTAGATGGCTATCTACTTACCGCATTTTGCAATACTGGGAAGTGTCCTCTGGCCTGCATGACTCTTCTTATGCAACTGAGAGTGAATAGGTTCTGCGCCTAAAGGAAAGAAAAAGGAGGGCCTGTCAGTGAGGAAGACATTTGCCTGCAGGGAGGACGGAATGCCCAATGAAGGCCACCTTACAGACCAGGGTAATTTTTCTCACATAATGGGAAGTCTGGCAGGAAAGCAGGTATTGGCCGTGGTTCAGTTGTTTAAAAATTTTATCAGGAACTCAGGGATCTTTCCTTTTCTTTTTAGGGTGCTGGCTTTTGCTTTTATATTCATCACCCCATGGTTGCAAGACGGTTGCTCTCATATCCAGATTTCACTTTTATTTTCAAGACCTGAGGGGCATTAAGATGCCAGCCTTTTATGAAGAAAGCAAAGTCTTTCCAGAATTTCCCCCAGCAGACCTCTGCTTGCATTTCATTGTCACATGGGCACTGCCAGCTGGATTGGAGCCTGGAAAAGCAAGAGACAGGACTATCACAATTGGCTTCGACCGGGGGTCGGCAAACTTCTTCTGTAACAGGCCAGATAGTAAATATTTTAGGCTTCGCAGGCCATACGGTCTCTGTTGTAATCACTCAATTCCACCATTCTAGCACGAAAGCCGCCATAGATAATCCATAAATGATTGAGTGTTGCTCTTTTCCAATAACACTTTATTTATGGACACTGAAATTTGATAGAACTCTCTCATATTATGAAACACTATTCTTCTTTTGATTTTTTTTTCAACCACTCAAAAACGTATGAACTAATCTCAGTTCCCAGTCCGTATAAAAACAGATGGCAGGCCTGATTTGGCCCATGAGCCCATAGTTTGCTGATCCCTGGCTGTACCAATGACAACCCATCAATTGGATCTGGGCAGAAAGCTATGACAAAGTTGGTCTTCTAATAATCGTCTCTAAGGAAGAAGTAAATGCTGCATAGACAACTAACAATGCTGCAGTTAAGGGTTGGTTTTATTTTCTCCATGCATGGACTTCGTAAAAAGTACTTGGTATTACGATCAGGCTAAAATATTTTCATTCCTTTCTCTTTCTTCCACTTTAATCTAGAATTTTTTTCTTATTCACAAAAGAGCTTTTCTCTACTCTATTAGAGCAGCTGGTATCCAGACCCTGGTTTTTAAGTAATTAATATTAGAAAAGTCTTTGATAGGGATATCTTTCAATCAATATGAGATTGATTACTCTGTTGCCACACTTTAGGGGAAAGCTGGAGAACCCTAAAATTATGAATTAGAAACTCTGTTCAAGTTCCATAAATGTTTCACTGTTTTCTTCCTGGACTTCCAGTGGTGAGGGAAATGCAAATGGAACCCCAGGATTCTGTTTGGGCTCAATATCATTATACATTCTCCATTTAGGGAGAGAGAGGGGAAAAAAAAGATTTGCAGCAAGAAAAAAAAAAAAAAAAGGCTCCCTCTTTATACATTGAATTACAAAGGCAATTTCCTTTATAGCCTACTTACAGGAATCCCTCTTAGCGTGTTGCCAACAGTATCACAACTTGTTTATTCAAAGGTTATGTGTGAATGAGAGCTTTTTGATATTAATCAAGTAATTTGCTAGCGTTGCTGGGAAAAGGAAAATGTTAGCTTTATCCTGAAAAATGAAACAGCCCATTAATCAAGTTCACTCTATTGAAGACAATTATGGGGAGAGAGAGGGCAAATAAACCCTTCAGATAAGAAATTCCTAAACTGATGAAACTTTTAATAGGGTTTGGCATAAATGCACAGAAAGTGATTAACTTTAATCACCTTACAAATTATATAGATCAGGTATTTATGGATTCAAAGTTTTACTGTTTATTATTAATTGAAAACGAATCTTACTGAATGTATCAAATTCAAAAACAAAACTCTGGCATATGGACTATTTTGTTGGTATTCATTTATTATCTCCAGTTAAAGTCAAAAGGTGAAATAGAATATGCATGTTCTTAAGCAACTGTCTTTTTCTTTTTCTTTTTTTTTTTTTTTTTTTTTGGTTCCCTCAGCAGCAAACTCTTTGTAGGTTTGAGACTGGGTCTCCATCAATCAAAATTAAATTCTGCAGTAGGAGGCATTTAAAATTATTTGTATAAATGTAGCTGAATGGGATAAGGTTGTGAGATAAGGGATATGAAAAATAACTCTGTTCTGAGGCAATCTGGTGCATAATAACGGGGGGGGGGGAGATGTCTTTTTTCTTTGTTCTAGCATGATGAATTGCAAAAATCCATTAGTCAAATACCAAGAGAGAGTTAAGTTTTATAAGCCAGGCATTATCTGAATTAGTTAATAATATGAAAGCTATGTAGGGAAAGAGAAAATTAGTCTCTTTATCCAATATTTTACAATATTGCCTCTTATTTCCCCAATTCACTTGCAAATTTATTGTTATTAAAAGTTTAAATTTTAAAATGATGTTAGTCATCAGGGAAATGCAAATAAATACCACGATGAGATGCCACTTCACACCCACTAGGATGGCTGTAATCAAAAAAGCAGAAAACATCAAGTGTTGGTGCAGATGTAGAGAAACTGGAATTTGTGTACATTGCCAGTGGGAAAGTGAAAAGCCATGAGAGAACAGCAGAAGCAGGGAGCTCAGAACCTCAGGATGTGAGAGGCAAGTATTCACAAAAGCCAGGGAGTAGCACCAAACACCCCATGGAAGATGGGATGGCCAAACATCAGGCTGAGCTCAGCTGACACCTGGATTGCGAGAAAAAGCTTCAAGAGGCCCAACTCTTTAATAAGAAGCAATTAATACCAGACCCCCAGCACCAACAAGTAAAGGTAACAAGGTGGCTGGAAAAAAACTAAATTATTTTTGTGAGCCCATTCATTCTTATAATTGAGAATATTATTGATTGTTCCCTAATCCTCTCAGCATATAGGGATGTTAGATGGAATCGGTCTCCAGTTTTGAGTGAAAAATCTTTCAGATGGAAACACTCCTCAATCCTATCTGAGCCTTAGAGACTAAGAGAATAAGAAACGGGAGCAAAACACCCCTAGTGTATTGATTGTGTCCATATGCATTAATGCCTGCCAGGGTTTAGACTAAAGTCATAAGATTAGGAGAAGGCCTCTTTTCCTTCTATAGAGAATCTCTTTTTTTTTTTTTTTTTAATTTATTTATGATAGTCACAGAGAGAGAGAGGCAGAGACACAGGTGGAGGGAGAAGCAGGCTCCATGCACCCGGAGCCTGATATGGGATTCGATCCCGGGTCTCCAGGATCGCGCCCTGGGCCAAAGGCAGGCGCCAAACCTCTGCGCCACCCAGGGATCCCCTCTTTTCCTTCTGAATGTGATCTTGTGTAAGTTATATGGCTATTCTGGTCTCTTCTTCCTCATCTGGAGTTTGCATTTGAGGATAATTATGTTTCTCTTGCCAACTTTGCCAACTTGTTTTCAAAGCTAAATGTGAAAAATATGAAGCCTTTTGAAAACTCTAAAATGCTCTGCGTACAGAAAATATAATTACAACAGGAACAAAATATTCAGAATGAAAGGGTGAAATGAAACTTCGTTCATTCTGATTTAGATCTCTGGGCCAGGCCCCAGAGCCCAGACTTCTCAAGGAGCAAGTTGAACGAAGTTGCCATGTATGAGACACAATATCACCTGGGGAGGGAAAGCCAAAGTAGGGTGACACAACTGGAGTGTCCCAGTGGTCACTTCATTTTCATCAGTGCTCAGAATTAGTGTGTGGTTTTCGGTACTAGAAAATCCATACTGTTTGATCATTTGACTAATGTCTCCAAAAATAAATACATTTTAAAATAAGATATTTAAAGATCAGTTTGGTAATTAGTCTTATTCCAAAAATGGAGAGCAACTAATCTACATTTGCCATATCTCCTCTTTATCTGAGTGGCATTTCTTTTGCAGAATAAGGACAGGAAAGTGCCTTATATAAAAGAGTGATTTGATGAATCACAGCAGCTGCTTGATTGTGACAGGCGGAGGAAAGTGTGAATAGAGATTTGCTAAGGTGTTTATAACAGTATCTTAAGAAATGTCTGCCCTCATCTCCTTTTGACTCCTGCTTGTCTGGATTTAAGTCACTCACCCAAGGACAAAAGCTTTGATCTCACTTTATTTCCTCTGTTAATCAAAACACCTCAAATTATGTCTCATTCTTCATGACTTCCTCTCTAGAGGATCAAATGTTTGGACTTACGTTTAGTTGCAGACTTCCCAGACAGAGTGTGTGTGTGTGTGTGTGTGTGCGCGCGCACATGTGCATAACAGGAAGAAAGTGGACGGCTGAAAGGGAATCAAATAGATTAGCCAATCATCATAAAGCTTTTTAGCAAATACATTTACTGTTGTTATACTGCAATCAGAAGAGGACATGCTTGGGGATCCCTGGGTGGCGCAGTGGTTTGGCGCCTGCCTTTGGCCCAGGGCGCCATCCTGGAGACCCGGGATCGAATCCCACATCGGGCTCCCGGTGCATGGAGTCTGCTTCTCCCTCTGCCTGTGTCTCTGCCTTGTCTCTGCCTCTCTCTCTCTCTGTATGACTATCATAAATAAATAATATTAAAAAAAAATATTTTAAAAAAAAGATTTAAAAAAAAAAAAAAAAAAAAAAAAGAAGAGGACATGCTTTACAATTATTCTCCGGCCTATAAAGAGCTAGTGTAACTAGTATACATGTAACTAGTATACTCCAAAATCCTTGAATTTCACATAGAATAGACTCAGTTAAAATAAAGAAAAAACCTTTCTAATTTCTTCATGATCATCATCCAACATGTTCACGACTCCTGGAATCTTACACATTGCACCTGCTGCAACAGGCACATGAACTTTGGATCACTGATGCACCACGGCTGGGTCAGAAGAAATAACCAAGCACTGTCATCAGATGACAGGAATGGATCTTTGGAAATGATTTCATCTACCCAAATACTTCCGTGTACCACTTTTACTTAGACCAGCTGTGTTTGGTTAGATATGCTTCATAAACTTATTCTAAAATGAAGAGTTCATGTCTTAAACGAGGTACCCAAACTGAATTTAGTGACATAGGCGTTTCAGACAGTAATATCTTCCATGTATGCAATCCATAAAGAATCCATGATCAAATCTTTCCTGGCAAACTTTGTGTCTATCCTCTACTCCAAAGAAGAGATGTTTTCACAAACTCTGGATGGTTGGTTTTGGGCCATGAAAGATGTAACCTGCAGCTGGTACTTGAACATGTTATCTGCTACCCTGGATCCACTGTGAATGTGTAGGTTTAGCTAAGTCATTTGTCCCAAACTATAACTTTCTCACTTATAAAGTGCAGAGGTCAAATCTAATGTTGCAGATGTCTCTGATGTCACTACTGTAATTTCTACAAGGATGACTTTGTGGCCACTTGAGAAATAGCAGAGGGCTAACTCATCTTCAGCATCATTCACAAAGCAAAATTTTGGAATACAAGTCCAAACAATAATTAGTTCTATAAACAGAAGTGACAACAAAGTAGCCAAAATTTCCTTGACTAACTTTGTAGAAGGAGATAGGCACTGCTGGTATATTCACATTTTATAAATATCACTGACAGGGTAATTGGGAGAGTTATACCCAAAGGCATATAATAAGCATGATATCGAGGTACTACTTTTCCATATCATGTAATATAAAATTATTCAACTAGATATTAATAGAATGCTGTAACATCTAAATATTGGCAGCATAGGACAGATTTCCAAAAATATACTTTGAAACACCATTATTCCCAAGTGAAATTTCCCAAATTGTCATTATCATAAAGTATGGGCAAAGGCACATTTACAGAAAAGTAGCCTATTGCAAAGGAAACATAAACTAGCCAAACATTAAGCATAACAACGTATTTAAAATAACAGAGAATTTTAAAAATGAAAATGGGGCAGCCCGGGTGGCTCAGCGGTTTAGCGCTGCCTTCGGCCCAGGGTGTGATCCTGGAGACCCAGGATCGAGTCACACATCCGGATCCCTGCATGGAGCCTGCTTCTCCCTCTGCTTGTGTCTCTGCCTCTCTCTCCCTCTCTGTGTGTCTCTCATAAATAAATAAAATATTTTAAAAATAAATAAAAATGAAAATGTATTGTGATTATTAATTTGTTCTGTGTAATTTGATAAGTTGATGCCTGCAGAGTTAAAAAGCCCATTATTATTGTGAGAATCCGTATGGCCATTACTTGCTAAAGGAGATTAGAACAAAAGGGCCTACAGGAAAACCAAAGGTAAACGCACTTGTTTCTGTTCCTCACGCACGTATCCTCACCTCTCTCCTTCCTCACCAACCCTGATTCTTCTGGTAATGAATGATCTTTTATACTATACGAGAGAAGTATCCAGATGCAAAAGGCATTTCGATGCTTTTATGAGATTTTTGGTATTTTTGAAAACAAACTAACTTGCTTGATTTTTCAGTACACATTTCCAACAACCTCATTAGTCTCTAGCTGCCTAGCGATACTACCAAGAGAAAGTTCTCAGAGGAGTTATTTTACTTGGAGTCTTCTAAGATGGAAAAGGAAGAGACATGATAGAAATTATTAGAAAAAGCATTTCTAGAAGTCTTGAGCTATTACTTGAAACATAGAACTCTATTCTCTCCATCCGACTGGAGACCAGCTGACAGCTTTGTCTTGAATGAGCACAACTCCTGTCAAATCCAAAAGAGGCAGGAGAAAATTTCAATATATTTCAGGTCAGAATAGATAGCCAGTTCTGGTCTAGACTTCAATCAGCCGAACCTGTTTTCAGCCTCTGCTGTGGTTGTATTATAAACCACTCTCTTATTTTACCACTTTTTCCCCTTACAATATAGTGATAGATTATTGGGCAACCACAAAGGACACAGTCTCAAGCTGTTCTAATCAGATCCTCCACCTCTATGACAAAAATTTAATTATTTCCAGTGGCAATTAATAGTCAATTCCCCACGCGTCTATCCTTTCTCTTTCCACCTTGACTTTCTCCTTTTAGGATCTCTAGCAACTTTTCCCAAACACCATTTGAGATATTATGTTAACTTCTTAGATTCCTATAGGTATATATTAATGACCCCTTCATTCATCTCAAATATTTGCAACTTTTATTCGACCCAACAATTTTCTTGCTAAACAAAAGCTCTTCTGTCCATTCTTTGGAAGTAGACAAATAACACAGTAATGTCAGAGAGCAGTTGTAAAAAATTGAAGAAGTGTTTTGAAAAACTTAGGAGAAAAATGTCACAGAAATTTCAAGTTAACGGAACTTCAAATCCCAGCAGTGCTTCAGGGAGAAAAACACATCCCAAAGTTCTACAAATAACAACAGAAGGCCAATATGTGGTGAAGTGGCAGATGGAATATGAAAGCTGACTCGAAGGCCTCTCTGATTACATCCTGCAGGAAGACCACCCAAAATGACACGGCAAGAAGGTTAAAATCCTGGTACACATGCCTCTTTCTCTACTGCAAAACTAAGCATAACAGAGGTAGTACAATTGCATCAGCCTTTCAGCTTGTCCTTTCCTTCTAGTGTGTGGCAGCTCTAAGACTTAACCCAAGATAATCTAGCAATACCCATGAGTTTTAAATAGTAAATAGTAGGAGGCAACTTCTAGAAATTGAAAATATGTAAATTAAGTGGCATCTCATATTCCAAAGGTACAAACAAATGAATTGGAATTACTGGAATTCTTAAATTATCCCTAGAAACCCAGTTTCTTCCCTTGTAATAGCAAAAATGACCAAGACTTAGATACATTTTTCTTTTGTACTAGAAATGGGTACAGTGAGAAAATACAGCCCTAAGGCAAAAATATCAAGTGAAAAGAGTTGCTGAATTTCCAGTCTCAACTTTTTTAGAAAGCGATTAAAAAAAAAAAATCAGGTTGATCATGAGCAAATAACAGATGGAGTTCTTTCATTTACAGGGTATTTTACGTGCTACTCAGCAACAGTGTGCCAGGCTGAAGCAGCAGTGCCAGAAAGGAAAGACATGGCCATGACGGGTTTTAGAGCAGAGGGCTTTCAATTCCGGTTAAAACTATAGTTTGATTTAAAAATAGAATGATGGGGATCCCTGGGTGGCGCCAACGGTTTGGCGCCTGCCTTTGGCCCAGGGCGCGATCCCGGAGACCCGGGATCAAATCCCACATAGGGCTCCCGGTGCATGGAGCCTGCTTCTCCCTCTGCCTGTGTCTCTGCCTCTCTCTCTCTCTCTCTCTCTCTCTCTCTCTCTCTCTCTCTCTCTCTGTGACTATCATAAATAAATTAAAAAAAAATTAAAAAAAAAAAATAGAATGATGTAATTAGTTCAGGTAGCCGGCTCTCTTAATAATTGACATTTCTACAGCCTGGTATGCAACTGCCACTAACTAGTTCTGGGAGCTTAGTTGAGTCCCCTCATTTGAGGGCCTTCTGGTCTTCAGGTTGAAGGTAAATGGGTTTAACTGCCTGTTCACTGAAGTCTTTTCTGGCTCTCACAACCTAAAATTCTAAGACTTTTTCATGCACTACCTCCGTCTTAGTCCGTGTGGGCTGCTGTAGCAAAGTACCTCAGACGAAGCAGCTTATACACAACAGTGATGTATTTCTTCCAAAGGCTGGGAGCCTGGATGAGGGGGCCAGCTTGGTCACGGGAGGAACCACTTCTGGGTGACACGCTGCTCACTGTATTCATCTGGAGGGAGGGGTAGAGAATTCTTTGGTGCCTCTCTTATCAGAGTGTTAATCCCACTCATGAGGGATCTGCCCTCAAAAACTAATCATTGCCCTGCTCCCCCACCTCCTACTAACATAATCTATGGGCACATGAATTTTGGGGGGACGGCAATTTCCTTCAATCTTCTTACCTGCAGTGTGAGAGGTAGAGAGTGTGATTTGGGGAAAATGGAATAGCTAGACAAATGCCAAGGCGGACGAGAAACCTCATCTCTGGACTTGGGTTCAGAGCCTGAGCGCTCACATGACACAAGATATGTGAGCACAGGACACCACGGGGACAGGCTTGCTAGCTTTGTGACCCAGACAAGTGATTTCATACCTCTGAGCCCTGCTTTTCTTAACTATACAGCTGGAATGTAACCATGCACATCCATATGATGTTTAAAAGTAAAATCCTTATAGCTAAATTTATCCTTAATAAAGGAATTAGGCAATATGTAATTACGTGGTTATGTAGTGACAATTTTAACAAGACGATCAGATTTCCTGCCAGTTTACACCTTGTCTAGGAATCAAGATTTTTTTTATAGCTGACACCCGAATGTGCCATACCATGTCTCTCAACAGAACAGGGTTGTGCTTTCTTCTAAGATCAGAACTAGAGCATCAGGGTCTTCTAGATATGGCCATTTTAACCAAATGACCTATGAAGCAGAGAGAATGGGCTGTGCTTGGGCTATTTCCTGACACTTATCTATAGTCCATCAATAAAACAAAAATTACGTCATCTTTTTTGGAAAGTGGCAAATCTGATGTTATAGGCAACCCTTAATGTCATTATAACTATTACAAATTGATGATGTGTCTCTTTGACTCTTAATCTCCATCTTTTTAAAAATTTTTTTTTCAATCTCCACCTTTTTAATACTTTTTCCAATTTCTGTTAAAATCCACGAGAGCATCAAGTATTGTTGCTATAGAAGATGTAAAAAAGGCTTATACGACACATTTGTTATCAATGCTTTATTGTTGAAAACAAAATTGAAATTCTCTGGCACATAAAACAATTATTTCTACAAAAGGAAAGCCTACAAATCTTGATAATTTATACAAATAACAGTTTCTCAAAAAATAAAACTTTAATTTAGTAAACTTGTCTTGTGCTCTATATTTTTAGCACTGTCTGCAATAATCCACCATAAATCCCTGAGCGGAGACATTTTTTGACCGTGTTCTTTAGTGCCCCCCCCACCCCCCCAAGTTGGTCAGTTACTAATAAGCCAGCCCTGTAGTGAAAGGTGTCAGGGTCATTTAGCTATTAAAGATCCATGCATTTTATGACACAGGCCCAATTATTAATGCTACTTGGGAACTGGGTCAACATGAAGTGCCTCTACTGTGTGCAATCAGCGAACCTATTAAGAACCAAGTGTCTGAAAGGAAGAACATTAACAACAAAAAAGACATAAAATGTTAAGACTAGGAAGTCATCATAGGTCAATAACTATTTAAATAAATAAAAAATGTTAGACATTGAATTTATCTCTATATCCTTATATTAAATTCCTTATTTATTTACTTATTATTATTTTTTTTAGCAATTGCCAATGCGCTAGAAGATGAAAAATACACTTCAACCCACACTTTTGGTTTGACCACGGGTTTGTTGTTGTTAAATGTTAAATATCATTCTGAAAACACAGTGATTTAGTTATAATTTAACTTTTGGCCCTTCCATGAAATGTTTACAAGGTAATATACATATTAGGAGGGCCTTTCTTATTAACGCCATCAACAAACTTCTTTTACTACATCTGGCCTTCTCACAAAAACACTAATGCCATAGGAATACTACTTTAAATTCTTTATCCCACTTTATTCGGATATGTAGCAATACATATAAGATATGGAGAAAGCATAATATGATCCACTTGTATGGCATACAAGTCCAGCTTCCTTTTAGTGGGGATGCTGACCTGATATTTACAGGAAGTATTAAAGGAAAGAAGAAGAAGCTAATTTTCAGTTCCAAAGAACTGAACCTCATGAATCAGGCGTTTGGTTATTTTACTATGGTAGAATAATAAATAAATAAATATGTAGGGTACAGTCTAGCTACTTTCTCTATGAAGAAGTTGATAGTGAACTGCTTTTTGGCAAAGTTAATATTTAGTAGCAGAGTTTGCAAGTCAAAATAATGTTCAATAAAATGCTTTACTTCATTTTCCCTTGTATCATGATCACTGGAGTGGTTACTAATAGGTAGAGAAATAAAATATCAATATGCTAGTGAAGGAGAGTTTTCAACTGTGAAAAAAAGCACTTGGCAAAAGACCTAGAAACACACAGACTGATGCTGTACTCTACTGCAGCTTAAAAGAAGTCATTTTCAATGTCTTTTAGGAAGAGCAAAATACAGTAAAAATAATTCCTTAAAAACATCAGCATTGCTTTTTAGGAACCTATCAGAAAGTAATTAGCATTTTATACCAACTCTTTCCAAAATATACAATCACTGGCAGCCGTTATTATACACTCCTTTGTGCAGACTTGATTTTTTAATCAGTAACATCTGGGAAGCACGTAGCATCTTCCCTTTTGTCTAATAGCTGCTGGTTAGTTATGGAACTAGAACACTTTTAAGCTCTTTAGATTTAATCCTTATATAAGCATGCGCATTAACCAGGAATAGCCATTTCCAAAGCCTAAGCATTAATATAATTAATTCTCCTAGGCAGTTTGGGGGAAAATGTTGGTGACATTAAAATGAAAAAAAAAATGACTGCCTGACACGGATAAGGTCTCCCCAACCCCTCCTGAAACACCAGTGTGAAGCACGGTTAGCTCAGCTCAGAACATGAGAAGCAAACGTTGTCCAAAAGAAATGAAGACTGTGACATCCAAATCATAAAATGTTATGTGCATTAATCAAGAAACAACTATAGATTGACAGATCCTGACATACTAAAAAAAAAAAATTTCCCTCTAAGTTTCAGAAATTGATAAGCAGGCTGTCCCAAAGAGGGAAGACAGCAGCGTCAGGACAACCGGCCAGCTCACTGGGATTCACACACCACACTTTAATCATTCCCTATTAACACTTGATCTTAGTTGTTTATCAGGGCTGAATGGACACTCTGACTTCCTCTCACAGTGTTTAAGGAACAATATAATTTCTAAATTAGCTTTTAAAAATGAACAAAATTTGTAACTTGGATTCCCTCCCTGCCCCCACCCCCCTCCCACCCCCCAATGCCGTAAGATCCTGTTTTAAGTGCTCTGGTTTATAGTTCTATGGGTAACAATTACATCCTTCAGGAAGTTTCCAATGTTCCCCTTTTTGGTGTTAACGGCTGTGCCAACAGCAAAGCGAATACTCCCAGAAGTGGCAGTGACCTCAGTGACCTCTGCCCCCGTCCTGAAGTCCATACTAGCTCTTGTCATAGCACTGCTGGTAAGTTCTGTTCATTAATGAAGCCAGCTTTAAAATATGGAGGAGGACGAGGTACTGCCCTCCTGTGTCAGGTCTTGGAAGTCTTTAAACCTTGCTTTTCCATGATATTCCACAGTTTGCGGAGATTGGACTGCGTGATGACGTCATCAGGCTTGAGCTGCAGAGCCCTCAGATAGTTGGCCTCAGCCTTCTGGAGGCGCCCATTGAGATGGAGAATAGCCCCCAGGTTCATCAGAGCCGCCGGATACTGGAAACAGAGAGGGAGGAAAATGATTAAGAGGCTTGTTTCAAGCCTTCCTTCCTTCATGGAAGACAAAAATCTTCATCCACTTATGCAAATGATTCCCTTATGTTTGGAGGCATTTTATGGAAGCAATTTAGCAATTTATACAAATAGACCAAGATAACTAGAAAGAAAAAAAAAGTTTTCAAACAGCTGGTGTACTTTGTGCTTTAAACAGGGCAGGCAGCTAGAAAAATATTCTTCAGTGAGAAAGCATGGATTACATATGAAAACCTAGCAACCAAGTCAGACTGTACTTTCCGAAGAAAAATAAGTGAAAAGTCCTACACTGTCAGAAAGAACTGAACTTTCTTTTTTCAACTCAATGCCAAGAAATACTAAGTTGGAGAAGTTGACAAATCTATGTCCACCCACTCTTTGTTTCCTCTTGTTAGCAATATTCCAGGCCATTTAGGCAAACATAAGTAAATAAGTTAAGAAACTGTAAAATCTTACTGATGTTTTCAGGGTAAAAACCTTGAAGAAAAATTCAAATGTAATCGCTAACATCCCTTCCAAATCTAATCCAAGTAGCTTAATGAGACAAAGTTCTCATTTTTAAGTCAATTTTTAAACTTCTAATGGCAAATATTTATTATAAATACAGCAAATAAAAACATACCGAAACAGATAAAATGTAGTACAGAAAAATATAACCTCTGTAAGAAAAGTTTTATATTATTTGTTTAAAAGTAGTTGTGATTTCTTGAACACAGCTTTTTTTTTTTTTTTTTTTTTTTTTTTTTTTTTTTTTTTGTGATGTGTGATATTTGCAAAACAAACATCACATGAACGGCCAAGTTAAAAAAACAAATTTATGAGTTATGTACCAGTAGCTTAACACAAGGGTCTCCAGCCCAAAATTCTCAGACATTAGTTAACAACAGCAGAAGTCTGTTGTTCCTTGCTATCTACAATATGTTCCTTGCTATCTAAAAGTAAAGGCTGTTCTGCTCTTCTCTTGTCGCTAGAACTTTCTGGCTAACACAGAACAGCTAATATTTTGGCAGTTATACAAATGCATATTTCAAATATCAGATAAAACTAAAAATGTTTATGCTAAGATTGTGTTTTTGTTTTACAGATGGTGTCAACTATTAATTGTCTTGGCAACTCTGATGCAGTGTAAAATAATTCACAATTATTTTTACAATTTAGTATTTTCACAAAATGTGTGCATTTTTCAGCTGAGTCCATGTGACTCCACTCTTTTCTGTAAAAACAATTACTTCTGAACCAAAACAATGCTGGGGGCAGGATTGAATAGCTCAGAGTAAACCAACTGTAAAGAGATGATCAGATTTGGATTTTAAGAGGTCTGGATTTGAATTCTTGCTCAACCACCGACTGTGACCTTGGGTGAGGTCCCCTATCATATTTTTCCTCCTTTTTTTTTTCTACTTGAGGTATATAGCATATACATGCTTGTGATTTTTATGCTGTTATACATACTTTAAAATTTTTATTTCAATGGCTACGTAATACGTCTCTGGATGTAGAGCAAAATTCTCTTAAGTCCTCAACTATGGGGTATTATTTTCAAACCTGTCTAGATCCTTTTTTCTCTTCCAAAAATAATGTTGCAAATATAAGCTATTCCTGACCTTCAAAAAGCTTTTGGTCAGGATGACTCCATACTTATCAAGAAAAATACAGATGGTCAATTTCTAATTTTAAACCCCAATCCAAATAAACATAGCCCTAAATGACATGTACAATGAAGCTCCACCCTGGAAACCTAAAATAACACCACCTACTCTATGTTCCTAAAAGAACTTTGTTATCATTCCACCCATTATTATCTTGGGTTTCTTGATGCCTAGACACATTTCTGAATTATATTCCCTCATAGAGCGTAGTACAATGATCAGTAAAAAGCTACTAAATGGATGGCAAAGTGTGTTCACAGCCTGAATTACTAGAGATGCTAAATAGATAAAATATTCAGACTTCCGCTCTCCTGGGTGGGAGGAGAGGATATGGGGAGGGAGGACCACAGTTGGAGACCATTCCTGGCTCACCATAAATAGAAGAGGCCCAGTGACGGGGGCTGAGAGAAACCAGATGGCTCTGTGGGATAGTCATTATTTCTTGAATCACTTTATTATCAAAGTATCTGTGCTTAACTATAATTACAATTCAAGGGGATTATTAAAAACCCTCCAAAGTTACAGAGTCACAATGTCTAGGTACCAGTGTCAGCTCTGCCCAAGATGTGAACACTTGGACAAGTTGATTGAACACTTGAGACCTCTGTTTCTTTTATTTTTTTACTTTTTTTATTTTTTCAAGATTTAATTGATTTATTTAAGAGAAGGGAGCCTGATTTGAGGCTGGATCCCTGAGATCATGACCTGAGCTGAAGGTGGACACTTAACTGACTGAGCCACCCAGGAGCTCCGAGACCTCAGTTTTTTCTAGAAATGGGATGAGAACAGTATTTGCTTCATAGATTTGCTGCTGAGATTATATGAGAATACAACTTTGTTATTGTCCTTTTCTTCTTTTCTTTCTCCTTATCATCTCAAAAACACAAAGGAAAATCTCCTATCAGTGGGCCTGAGTGACCACTGAATGTAAGTGCTGTGGATCTGTGACCTGGCTCTACCTATCTAGCATTGTGGCCTTTTCTCAGGCTAAACCTGGAAGGGGGAGATGTGAAAACACGTGGTGAAGTATGCCCAGCCACATAAATAGGCTTTACTATTGTTTCTGAATTGCAGCGCGGGTTCTTCTGTCCTTGGAATACTTTGAAGACACTTTCCTGCCATCAAATGTTGAAAAAAGAAAAGTGGATATTGTTCTAAAAAAAACCCCACACAATTAGGAAGTTAAATCTGTCATCAAAATGAGTTCTGAATGCTAATTATAACAGCATTTTTGGAATTACTTTAGTTTCATATTATCTACCCTCGTATGTAACTCATTAAACAAAAAATAATAAAATATTGACATTATGAAGTTAAAATGGGATAACAGATCCCATAAAAGTTCACATATATTCATTAGCTGTGTTTGTTAGAATAAAAATCCAACTGAACTAAAAATGTATTTAAGAACATAATACATATTTTTAAAGATTTTTTTTTATTTTATTTATTCATGACAGACACAGAAAGGGAGGCAGAGGGAGAGGCAGAAGGAGAAGCAGGCTCCATGCAGGGAGCCCAATGTGGGACTCGATCCCCAGACCCCATGATCACACCCTGAGCCAAAGGCAGATGCTTAACCACTGAGCCACACAGGTGCCCCCAAAACATAATATTTTTAAACCTCTAGAGATTTCTATGTTTGGATGTAACATTTTGGTTTGATATTGTCTAATCCTCCTACCATAAAAATAAAAAAAAGTTTTTTATTTTAAAAACCTACAAACATACATTATTATGGAATGTTTTTCAAAACCTCACTATAGTTTCTTATTTGAGTGAGTGGAAACTGAGGAAATTTGCATGTATGCTCAAAGGTAACCTAATTAACAGGTACCACTGCCTTAGGTAACTGAAAGTGTCAACAGTTATTTTGACATAAACAATTTCATGTGTTTGTTAAAAATTTACGAATAAAACTAGATATAGACTATTTTGCTATATGGTTGTTTTCTCTCTTCATAGACAAGCCTTCCCAGCAGTGACCAGGGTTAGCTTACTGGATGCCCAAGGGACTGAGTGCCTGCAGGTCCCCTAGTCTTGCCTCTAGCTCAGGGAGCGACACAAACATCCCCTGGAAGCTTGGTAGAAATGTGGAATTTCAAGTGTTAAATGAGCGAATCAGAATCTGAATTTTAACAAGATCCCCAGGGGGTTTTGTACGCTCATTACAATGGAGAAGCACTGTCCTAGAGGTTTTTTCCTGATCTTGGATCATATTATTTTCCAACTTTTGAGTTTCCTACAGGAGGATGAAGTCCTGTATTGAACAAAGAATGTCAGATCAAATGCCTATTCTCCCACAAAGTCAATTCTTTTGGCCACGCAGTTATTTATGGTAAATGTTCAAATGAAACTTATATTAACAGAAGTTGTAAATGACTAAATTTGACAGGAGAGGACATAAAAAGCCTTTTCATAACCAAATGGGGCCATGGAAAAGTTTTTAAACAGAATTAAAGACTACCTAGCTCTGTCACTGAAATGCAAGAAACCCAGGTGACTGTCTGAAGCCACACTGGTGTCCTTGCTCTGTGCCCCCTGTGACTCATGGGCAAAGGAAGAGAAACCCAACCACAGCAGCTGATGTCTTCCCTCACACACATCCTCTTTTATTAAAGACAGCTGATGAAATTTTCAGCATGTTAACAAAAGACAGTCTGCAGCTTGCAACCCAGTAAAATGGAGCTTGTGGCTCCGCACAACCAATGATACCGCCTCCCACTTCACAGCCCAGAGACGGGAAGCAGATCTTTCTTGTTTCTTTGAAGAGGACAGATGCTTCACATCCAAGGGGCTGACTGGTAGCCCTACTGCGGTAACAAATGACGTTTTTTTTCAAGTCTCTAAGGAATTATGACTTTATTGTTACTGGACTGTGGTATTTGGCTTCTTTCTCCAACACTGGAGGAAATAAGTAAAATTCAAATAATAGGTATATATTGGGGTGGAGTAAGCAAAGGCAAGTTTATGCAGGTCTGATTCTAACCTAACACCTTTGAGGCTCCCAGGGAAATCAGCTGAGCTCACTGGGCATCCCAAGCACACAGGATTAGAAGACAAAGTTATTTTCCTGGCCTTTGCCTGGAAAGATACCTATAGAGGAGGAATTGTAAAGCCACAGGGGGAGTTAGGATTGGGCACTCATGTTTCCATTGAGAACAGGACTAAAATGTAGAACTCTGGACAGAGGATTTGGGGAGAGCCTAGGAAAAGGAAAAGGGATTGGCTGAAATGGTCTTGTTAGGCAGGAGCTGGAAATACACAGAGTGTTTGGGTTTTCTTATCCCATTAGTCCTTGTGAACCACTTCTGTTTTGTGGAGGTAAATCAATAGGCAACAGAAGCTTTGAAAAAATGAAAACACAAATATTTGATCAATATTTCTAATTTTATGGGGATCCCAGGGTGGCTAGGCGGTTTGGCGCCTGCCTTCGGCCCAGGGCTTGATCCTGGAGACCCGGGATTGAGTCCCACATCGGGCTCCCTGCATGGAGCCTGCTTCTCCCTCTGCCTGTGTCTCTGCCTCTCTGTCTCTTTCATGAATAAATAAATAAAATCTTAAAAATTTTTTCTAATTTTATAAATCTATTTCCATTCAAAGTGTTGCTGAATTTATTGATATAGTTGTATATTTATTGTCATATGAACTAAATAACTTTTGAGGAAGGGTTTCTGAAGTTATTCAGCTATTAACAAACACACTACAAATTTGGGGGACATTTGCAAGATAACCACCTTTAACTTCTCTTCTGAATATAATTTGCAAAACTTAAATGACTTTACTCAGTCTGAAGTTTTTAATGGTTTCACACTTTTTTCAAATAGTTACCGAATAAGTTAACAAAGGCTACGTACTGCCGCTCAACTGTATTCAGTTTAAATTGGCTTACCCAATTGAATTTACTGGAGCAGTAACTGTATCACGATGCTTAAAAAATAATGGTAAAAAACTTTGAAGAAATTATTCATGAAAAAGAGTATTTATGCATAAATTTAAAATTCTCTATTGTGCCTTGTACATGGCAGATATTTAATAAATAATTACTGAATGAAAGACTATCTGTCAGGCTATGGAAAAAGAAGTGTACCATGAACTCAAAGCTTGATACCTTATTCCTCCTGTGTTCCAACATCATTCCTCCTCCTCTGTCTCACTGGCATGCTTATCGGTCAATGCCAAGCTAGAATCCTGAGTAAACTATCCTTGATTCCTTGCCCTCCTTCATACACACACATATATGTACATCCAACTATTAAGTCTTGACACCTTTACCCAACTATCTCCCTTAAACTTGTCTTCTAATCATAGTCCCTTTCTTCCTACTTGGTTTATTTTTTTTTAAGATTTTATTTATTTATTCATGAGAGACACAGAGAGAGAGGCAGAGACGCAGGCAGAGGAAGAAGCAGGCTCCATGCAGGGAGCCTGATGTAGGACTCGATCCCAGGATACCGGGATCATGCCCTGAGCCAAAGGCAGATGCTCTACCACTGAGCCACCCATGCATCGCTCCCTACTCGGTTCAAGCCCTAACCACTATTTCTTGGATTACTTAAATAAAATTAATTTGAGAAAGAAGAATAATAAGTGAATGGGTAGCTGAACTAATTAACGGGTGACAGATTTAATGAATGAATGAATGAACACATGAGTAAAGCCATATGCAGGATTTTTACTATAAATATTGTAGTCATACAAACAAAACTTTCAGCGAATACAAGAAAAACTGTGTACTTGCCTAGCAAATGAAAATTTATAAATACAACTGAAACCCCCAAATGTCTCTCACTATCCTATCCCTGAACTCACCTCCATTCTCCCAAGAAAACCACTATCCTGGGACGTCTGGGTGGCTCAGTGGTTGAGCGTCTGCCTTTGACTCAGGGTGTGATCCTGGGGGTCCTGGGATCGAGTCCCACATCGAGCTCCCTGCATGGAGCCTGCTTCTCTCTCTGCTTGTGTCTCTGCCTCTCTCTCTGTGTCTCTCATGAATAGATAAACAATATCTTAAAGGTAACCCCACTAACCTGAAGTTGGTATTTATCATTTCATCATTCTGTATATCTTATACTTCTGGTTTTTTGCGTACCCATAATCAATGTATGATCTTATACATTTACAAGTTTTAATTTCATAAATTTGTCATCACCATCACCATCATGCCAAGCAGGCAGATGAAACTTGGATATTTTGCTCATTTTGTCTTTCACACTTATTCATGTTGATACAGGCAAGGTTTTAGTTCTTTTACACGAATTCCATTCAAAGACTACCCAATCTCTTAAGGATGAACTTAAAGGCTCTTTACAAGAGGGCTTCCATCCATGTTCTTGTGACACATGCCTATAGGGAGAGTTTTGAGGATTGGAAATGATCGGTCACAGAGGATCTGCAACTTTGCAGATATTATCAAATTGTTCTTCAGTGTGGGTGTATCAAAGGCAGCATCAGCATGTAACAGGGGCCCATCCCTTTATTCCATGACCTTAATGACACTTGACATTGTCTGACTCCTTCATTTTTGCAAATTGAAAGTTGTAAAACAGTATCTTATTCTGCCTTTGGTTTCTTTCCCTCTGATTACTACCAAGGCCAGTAACATTTTCATAAGTTTATTAGCTTTTTCCTTTTTCCTTTCAGTGATCCTCCTGTTCTTTAACATGTAGATGGAATAAGTTCTGTAAGGGTTGTCATCTACATGGTGGTACTTGAAAGGTAATTACACAGAACTCCTACTACCTCAAAACAGCCCTAAATACAACTGTCTGGCCTAGTGTTCTCCTGGTCAGGCACTTTCCCAAGACAGACAACCAGGTAAGTAAGCACTGTTTCTAAGATGAAAAATCTGTTAAACACAAAATGGGAAAATCCTTGATAGAGGTGGATTTTCAATGTGGGTGGGAGGAGGACAGAAATCTGGGCAGTGGAGAAGGGCAACAGGACCCACGACAACATTTCACAGCAACGCTGGGGAGTCTTGGATGACTGTCTGTGGGAGAAGGCTGGCGGCTCCTGGTTAGCCCCACACAGAACCAACTTTTCTTTATAGTCTGCTTCTCTGTCTTTATCTATTTTCTGGCTTTCTTCTCAGTTATTGTTCTTAGGGACAACAATAAAATCTGAAATGAACAATATTTTCATATTCTCCCTCTCTTTATCACCCTCCACTTCTACTGGCACTGCCTCGTCTGGAGCATCTCATCCATTCCTAAGTTTTTGTCCGTCTCCTTTTGCCCTCCTGTCTTCAACTCCTGCTTTACCTATCACCCACAGACCATCTATCTCTTTTAAAAACACAAATGGGGTTTGGTTTTTTTTTTTTTAAGATTTATTCATGAGAGACACAGAGACAGAGAGAGAGAGAGAGAGAGAGAGAAAGAGAGAGAGAGACAGAGACACAGGCAGAGGGAGAAGCAGGCTCCCTACAGGGATCCCAACTTGGGACTTGATCCTGGGCCTCCAGGATCACGTCCTGGGCCAAAGGCAGGTGCTAAACCGCTGAGCCACCCAGGGATCCCTCACAAATGGGGTTTCAGAAGGTCAACCTACACCTACAGAAAAGAATCCAGGCTTTTCTGCTCAATGCTAAGAAACTGATTATTATGTGGCGCCCAAAAAAAAGCCCTCAGTGTGTGTGTGTGCATGTGCGTGCGTGTGTGTATCTGCATGAGCCATAAGAAACCTTCTCTTTCTGCCATGTGCAGTTTTGAGCACTCATCTTTTATCAGACTGTTTCTCTGACAGAGCCCTTCTCCCATTTTCTTTTCAACAAACTTCTGCTCATTTAAAAAAGGAGTTTAACAATCTCTTATTCATAGCTTACTTCTCTGTGTTCCCACAATACTGTCTACATACATTAATTGCAACACTTACCACAATGAATAACATCTACTTGTTATAAGCATCTGTCTTCTTTACTGGAGAGTGAAACAGACAGTGAATTTATTTTAGCTGTCTTTATAGTGCTAGTGCCAGGCTTTGGCATATGAAAGACATTCTCAATGAATGCTTGCTGAAAGAAGAAAAAAATGTTATGATTTAGCAGAAAGAGCTGACCTAGAAGAGGTATATCCTAGCCCGATCTTAAAGTAACTTAATAAACATTTATTTACTAAGCACCTACTATATGTCAAGGTTGCTGTCAGACACTCTAGCTAAGTGCTGAACAAGAACAATATTTTTTCAGTCTGTATATAGTTTTAGCTAACATTAACTGCACAGTTGGCATTTATCACAAACCATTAGGGGGTGTACATACCTCTCATGTATGTGCCTCAAACCTACCGGGTCAGTGTCACTGTTACCCATTCATTGTTCTAGGCATTGTTCTAACGCTACAGGAGAGTTTACAGACGGATTCGCTGCCCCCACTGTGTTTATAGTGCAGTGCTTGAATACAAATTTTTCTGCTACAGAGAAGAAATCAGACACGTCTAGAAGGGTGAGATGTGGAGAGGAGAGGTTACTTCCTATGGTCATGGGCCTATGAGACACGATGAATTGCCAGGTTGCTTCAAGTCTTTAATTCTTCCAAAATGAGAATGGCATACAAACTTCTGAAATTGGTTGTCACATCAAAATCAGCTTGTTAACTTTTGAAAAGTGTTTTTAGCTAACTGCTGACAACACAGCCAACAATGGGCAGAAGTCCTAATAGAGAAGAGTCTGCATTGCGATTAGTTCGGAGATGAAGATGTTCACAGTGAGAGCCACGCTGTAACCCTTTTGCGATCCAATCAAAATAGACCCCCCCCAAAAAATCATATTAAGAAATGAAATATTGATACAATAACGGAGAGATGTCGGAAAATCTCAAGATAAAACAAGAGTCCACATGCACTGCAACGGTCTCAATTCAGCAGTGGTAGTTCTTCATAGTCATGTTTTGACTACAGTCATATTTTGAAAAAAGTATCTCTGCAGAAAGATTTACCAAATTGTACACACAACAGGGGAAAACAACATGGGGAATCCAGCAATGGCCTGGCAAACTGTGACAGATAATAGAGATGATTCATTGTTATTCTCAGTTTCAACACGGTGTTTGCGTTTTTGAAATAGCCTTGAATAAAACAAAAGAGCTACAGGTGACAAGCAAGACACAACACTGTATTAAGGGAGCAGTTTCAAGTTCTCAGCGACACATTTTATCCTGTGTGTTCAATCCTTCTCTCCTACACCTGCCCCATCCCAGCGGCTGTTGCAAGAATGTTCATTTAACTTTTATGATGGGTGTGATCGCCGCAGCGTGGAGTGCTATCCATTTCTATGGTGATCAAAATGCCGAAAGCTGTGGTTTGGGGGACAGCAAACAGTGACTGGAACAGAGTCATTTCAAAGGTGGTAGTTATTTCCAACAGACTTTAAAGTGCACATACTAAATTAAGAATATGAACTCAGAAATTAATCTTTACCAGAGATGATCCTATTTCAAAGACAGGTTTTCCTGATGTCCTTAATTTCATAAGAACATCTCCCACATGATCCAAATGGGGGAACTTAGGTCCCAGGCCACACAAGTGTCCCTCTTAGCTTTTAAGAAAAGACAATCAGTACATCATTTATCTTGATTTGCAATGAACATGTAGCTCGTCACCTGAAGCAAAACTACAAACAAAAGCTCCACATAAAGTGAGAAAAATACATGACCTAAATTAGTGCATGCAGATTAGAAGACTGAAAATAAGAACTTACTGAAGGTAAGGACATTAAAGGAATGAAATTTAGGTAAGAATCTGTACAACAGGCAAAATCACCTCTATCTCTAAAACACCAAGAGCTGTCTGCCCTTACTACCGTGGATAGCTGCTACAGGAACCTACAGCATCTTTTCCCTTTCTTTGAACCAAATTCCTTGTCTGTTTCCAAATATGATTTAAACAACATAATTCACTCTACACTTTATTCGTTTCTTTCTGGTATGAAGGGGAGGGAAGAACATGTGCATGCTTTCTCAATCATAATCGTATTATGCAGAAGGATTTCCAGCTGTATGGGCCATTCACGTGTGTATGTGTGAAGCATGAGTTTGAATAAAACTCATCTAATAAAATGATGTTCATCCCAAGGAGTTGAAACACGTCCCTGGGATAATCATGGTGTTATTAAAATGTATCTCAGAGATATGCTGGAAGTTGAGATTTGAGTTTACGATATTTAAGAACTTAATTGTCATGGGAGGCAGAGAAAAACATTTTTTTCCCTTTTTTTGTGTGGGGGGGGAGGGACTGGCCCTTTTTGTGATGCAAATTGATCATCTTACTTTTTAAAAACACAATGCAGCAAGAACTAAAGGCATACTACATTGAGTGCTGAGTTTGAGAAGTTGATGAGCACTGGGTGTTTGTTATACCCAACTGATGAATTATTGAACATTACATCTGAAACTAATGATGTACTATATGTTAGCTAATCGAATTTTTTTAAAAAAAGACATACTGCACTGGCAAAATCAAAGTTACCATTGGAGTAAAGATTCAGCATATACTATGACAATCAAATGCAGGAAAAATGTTTTTAACCTTATGTATGTATCACTTCTCCAACTGACTTCTGTGTTTGCCAATAAATAGCTGTAATCAGGTGGAGGTCAACTGAGAGACTCCAGTTTGCATATTGTTGAAATGACAGACTTGTTTCTAAATAGGCCTTATTGAAAATAATGATTTAAAAAAACATGTACATGAGTACGTTAGAGACCTCAAAGCAGTGGATGAAATGAAATTTAGGGTCAGTATACATGCTTGAAAGATGGGTAAGACATTTTTTTCCTCTGACAACGTGGACGGAGTGAAGAAGCAGGGTTCATTCAAGGGTGACAGTGTCATTTGGATCAATTACACTTCAGCATGACATTAGAAGGCAGCAACTGTCCACCCATGGAACGAATATGAAGAAGCGTATTTCACAAAGAGAATTCACTACGGGCTTCACGCATATATAGCAAGTGGCAACTTTTGCTAACACTGAGTTAGGATGGACCAGATCAAACATAATGAGCAGAAACAAAGCAATTCCTACAGAAACTACATATCTTTCCAGGGACTAAAAATAAAATGTAAACATACTGTCTGATACATGGCATTCTATTTGCACTTTTATAAGACCAAGACTTTGTTGATACATGCTTGGAAAAATAATGATGCAAGGTCTTCACACATCATTTCAGAAAATATTCCATCAGGACACACCAGTCAAGGTGAAGCCATGCTCTATGCCAAGCCAGTACACTTGACAAAGTGTCACACCTGCTGAAAATATAAAAATAAACATGGGTTGTGTGTATCTAAACTCATGGCAAATCAAGGGAGGCTTAACGGCAGAACTTTTGCCACTCACACAGTATAACCTCATGTATTACCCTCAATCTCTCTACATTCAATCACATGTCTTGCCTTTATTTTTGACATGTTCATACCTGAAATTGCCACATTCAGATTACATCAGTCATCTAATGTAGAACCTGTACAGTCAGCACATTTTTATATCTTTAAGCTTTTAAAGATGGGCTTGATGACATTTTTCTACATAACAGCTTCCTCAATTATGCACAATACTGATTTTGTACTGCCTTTACCTACTCTACCAATGTCTTACCTTCTCTCTGAGCAATTCCGTCTTTGAAAATGTATACCCTTACTTTCTTGCCTCCCTTCCTTGGTCTCTTCAGTCAATATAAAACAAGGAAGCAAACAAATAATAAGCAATCAATAAAGCAATCACACGGACCCAGAGTCCAAGCAATTGCTGGCCTCAGATATATTTTAATGGATACTTATCCACCCATATACCACAAATAACAACACAAACAAGACTTGAAAAAGAAGGAAGAACAAAATAAATTATTTTGAGCCCAATGATTAATACTCATATGCTAACTCTGATTTCTTTTAGACTCATCTTCAATACTGAGTTAGGGAACCATAATGATTATATGATACATGTCAACTATGTTTACAAAGTCACACAGAAATACATTTTACCTCCTCACAAAAACATAAGTTTGTACTGGCAATGCAACGAACTTCAGAAAAGAAGTTAACACAGAAAAACTTGATCACATATCATCTCTACCTATGATTCATGTTGAACAAATAAAACAAAAAAGTCTTTTCTAGAAGTACAAGGCACATCTTTTTAATTCTTTCATGTAAGAAACCAGAAACAAGATCTTTTTCTGTTATTATGTATTTGTTAATCTTAAAATAAATTATCTTATTAATACTTCACTAATTAAATTGTAGGCCATTTATCTTATACATGTTTAATGTCCGTTATATATAGTAATTAAAATCCAGTTCAGTATCTTGAAATGGTTCACAGAAATTAAGCCATGCTCTAATGCCTATAATTTAACACTTGTATTTACTTTAGTCAAAGACAGAAGATCAAGAACATTGTTAATTTCTTTGGTTAATCTAAGAGAAGTAGGAATGAAATGGTAATTATGAAGTCAATATTCTTAGAAAATTAAGTCCAGGATTCTATGGAATATGATCACTTATAGTGGCCATTTGAAAAAGCAGCCTGCAGCAGAGAAGCAGGAGTACATGTGGCTAATCTGTAGGTTTATTTGACTCCAGAACCTAAGGAACAATGAGAGGCCAGGAAGTATGGCCATCCCATGAAAAGAGGAATTGATTCATAAAGGTATCTCTTACTAAATAAATGGGATTTAGCGGAAATGAATAGATTATTTATAACAAAGACATAATAATGAAGAATTTAATGAGAAAGTCATGGATGGAGCCTTTTGCAGGCTGCAAATGGTCAAAATGATATCTCTCCTGTGTTCCTCAAAACTGTAATTTCTAAAATAAATTTGAGTTCTTCAATGATTTCAACCCCTATGGCCCATTTTCTTTTTAAAATATATTTTTTCATTCATTCAACATTTAATTTTTGAGCACCTACATTGGGAATTCAGCAGTACACAACATGGTTAAAAATCCTGGGGCTCATGGAGCTTATATCTTGTTCCTAAGACATAGATAATAAGCACAAAAATATGAGCCAAATATATAGTATATTATATTGTGATATATAGTATATTAAAAAATACAGCAAAGAAAAGGGTGAAGGGATGTATGAAAGGAGGCCAGTCAACAAACTATAGCCTGGGAGCCATATCTAGCCTAGCCCTTTGCTACTATAAAAAAAAAAAAAAAAGAAAAAAGAAAAAAAATCACAGCACATGAAAATTACATAAAATTCAAATTTCAATGCCCATAAATAAAATAAATAAATTTTTATGGAAAAAAGCCACACTTAATCATGTATGTATCATCTATGGCTGCTTTCGTGTTACCACAGCACAACTGAGTAGCTGTAGAGAGACTTCATGGCTGCAAAACCTAAAATATTTACTGCCTGGTCTGCTACAACGGAAGTTTGCTGAACCCTCCTATACAATATTAAACAAGAAGATCTCTAAAGGTCTTTTTTAAAAATTTTTTTTAAAATTTTTTATTTACGATAGTCACAGAGAGAGAGAGAGAGAGAGAGAGAGAGAGGCAGAGACACAGGCAGAGGGAGAAGCAGGCTCCATGCACCGGGAGCCCGACGTGGGATTCGATCCCGGGTCTCCAGGATTGCGCCCTGGGCCAAAGGCAGGCGCCAAACCGCTGTGCCACCCAGGGATCCCTCTCTAAAGGTCTTAAGAGAAGACAGCATTTGAGTGTAGAAATGAAGGAGGCGATGGAGTAAATTGCACAAGGATCACCAATTGTGATCACTCGTTGGTCCGACATGTTTTGAATGTTGTATCAAAAGCAGACTAATGAAGGAGTCAACTGCTATATTATAGATCAGCAGTGACGGTGATGTCTTTGACAAGGAAAGGAGCAGTGGAAGTTGGCTCATGCAATTAGAAGAATGAAGCAATTTGCTGTAGTGGGAAAGACTATGGGATGAGAAGGTGTGGGAAGAAGATCATGAGTTCCATTCTGAACTAGTAGCTTGAGGGGTTCGGCTACTTGAGCTACTTGAGGCGTCCGTACTAGTGCAGATACTAAGTTAAATGCCGGGTAGATTAGTCTGGAGTCCAAAGAAAAGACCCCAGCTGGAAATTGAAATTTGGGAGCCATCAGTATATCATGCTATTTAAAGCCACGACAGAGGATAAGATCTCTGAGAAAGTGACAATATAGGGAAAAGAAGGTCAAGAAAAAAGAAAAAAAAAATCAAGGTCAAGAGATTGGATAGATGGGAAAGAACAAGCCAGAGGGATGAAGGTTAGGAGGAACCAGAGCTTAAAATCTGGAAACTAAGTGAAGAAAGTGTTTCCAGGAGGAATGAGTAATCATCTGTGTCAAATGCTACTGATAGGACAAGTAAAATTAGAACTGAGAACAAATGGATTTAATGTTGTTGAGTGTTGTTCCAGTAACTTTGACAAGAGGAGCTTTGGTGACATCACTGGAGAAAAAGCCTGCTTGGAAGAGGTTCAAATGAAAATGGAAAGTTATGCTATAAAGGGAAGGAGGAAAATGGAGTGGTAGCTAGAGGCATAAATAGGCTTGAGAGACTTTTTGTTTTTCATGTAAGAAACCAGAACATAACATCATGTTTAAATTTCGATGGGATATTTCAGTAGGAAGGAAAAATCTGTTAATACAGGAGATACAGTGAAAAAGAGAGAGTGAGAGAGAAAGAGAGAGAGACAGGAGGCAAGTAGCTGTGGGACTAATGTCCTTCAACAGTTAAGGAATCTAGAGAAGAAATTGAAGAGGCCGCTTTGAACTAGAAGTATAGACAGTTTATAACAATGGGAAAAAAGTATCAATTAAAGGCACAAATGCCAATGGATGGTTAGATGTGAAGATGGAAACTTGTGAAACTTCTAATCACGTTTGCATTCTCAGTGAAAAAGGATGCAAGGCTGTCAGTTGAGTGGGAATGACGGGGAAAAAGATGTTGGAAATTTTAGATGAGTAAAGTGTGAGGTTATCTAGAAAAATATCAGAAGGAATGAGCTAAAAAATGATAACATGATCGCCATCCAGCCCTGAGGGCTCACCTGAGGCCAGTGTTATTGAACTTTAAAGCAAGTTGTGTTTTTCTCTAGCTATGTCTAGTTTCAAGATGCAGACATGGAGCAGGCAAAGATGGATGTAGCCAGGTGTTGATGTGGCCGACAAGTATGATGAGGCAAAGGGACACCTGGGTGGCTCAGTGGCTGAGCGTCTGCCTTTGGCCCAGGTCATGATCCTGGAGTCCCAGGATCGAGTCCCACATCGGGCTCCTCGCATGAAGCCCGCTTTTCCCTCTGCCTGTGTCTGTGCCTCTCTCTCTCTTTCATGAATAAAGAAATGAAATCTTAAAAAAAAAAAAAAAAAAAAAACAACATGATGAGGCAAAAACAAGCAAAGGAATGATTATCATGACTGATCTTGGCATTTATTTAAATGAGGAGGTATGTGAGGCATAATGAGGTCTAGGACACTGAAACGCTGGTGATTTCTATGGACTGTAGATCTTGGGTGTGGTTGGAGCATTTGGGATGTTGGTGCCACAAGTGGAGACGGCAGTCAGGTCATGGGATGTTTGAGTGAAACTGTGAGTTTCAGGAAACAGTAACCAGGCAAGAGGGCTCCCCTAGGAGACCAAGTCAGTAAAATATTTCAAGAGTTGGAAGGTGATAGTTGATGCAGGCAAAAGAGGGATACACAGAGTTTTATGGGGATTAGATTCTAGGTGTAATGGACGACCTGTGAGAACTGGGCTTTTGGGGTGACGCAGATAGTCGTGACAGTACCAAGGCGAAAACAATACGACAATTTTATTAACAAATACTAGTAAAAATGGGCTTTCATTAGGATAATGGTTTTAGTAAAGTTAGGGTTTTTAAAAGATATTCTCCACTTGTTTTTTTTTTTTATAAATTTTTTTTATTTATTTATGATAGTCACACAGAGAGAGAGAGAGAGGCAGAGACACAGGCAGAGGGAGAAGCAGGCTCCATGCACCGGGAGCCTGACGTGGGATTCGATCCCGGGTCTCCAGGATCGCGCCCTGGGCCAAAGGCAGGCGCCAAACCGCTGCGCCACCCAGGGATCCCTATTCTCCACTTATTAACAACTCACCTTAAGCACAAAAGTAGCTGCTATTGAAGACTCTGGAACTTTCACCAAGAAAGCAAGCAAGGCACCAAAAGCATATCCTAAGATGTTTCTAATAATTAACACATTTCTTAATTTTGTTATTAGATTGTTCTAGGGGCTTTGCAGTTGGTGTTTTCGAATCTTAATTCTCCTTGTACTTCAGGGGCTAGCTGAAAACAATACTGATCACATTTCATTTGGTGTCCACTAGAATTTAATAAATGAAAACTAAATGTATATGTTAAGTAAATTAAAAGAACCATGGATTTAGCATAATAACCAGTTCTATTATTTTAGAGTTACAAACTAAATTTCAATATTCAGTGTGGTGATTCAAATAGTGATTATCTCTTGTGGGGAGAGACTAGTGGATGGGTTAGGAAGCACAGAGGTAGATGGAAGTTAATAGCAATGGTTAGTCTTAGAAAGTTCCATGATGTTCACAAGCACAGATTTCATTGTTTATTAATATGCATCTTTACTACAAAATATGTTAGTATATTCTATGTGTTTAGGTGTATATATCGTAACACCATGCTTCTGTTGGGCTCTTCTATTAGCAAAACCAAAAAAAAAAAAAAAGTTCTACATTTCCAGAGAAGAAGTTCCAACCTGCCATATACCTTTGTCTAAAGTCAGGTAGGCACAGGTGAATGAGATGCCACATCATCCTGTGACCCAACATTAAACACACAAAAATCATCACTGTCATTAGATTACATAATGTTTATTTAGATTTATATCTATGTTTGCTGTTTTATCTGCTTCCCACTCCTTCTTGTATCTGAGCTTCTCCTTTTGGAACTTCTATTCTTCCTAAAGTAGCTGTTTTTAGAGGTTTCTTTAGTAAAAGAATATTGACGGTAATATTTTTCAATTTTTGATGATATGATGTGTCTTTATTTTACTATCATTGCTGAAAAATATTCCTAGATGCTAGAAGAGTATCATAGAAATTTTCTTTTAACATCTTAAAGAGATTATTTCATTATCTTGTGTCTTTCAGGGTTGCATTAATTTTATGTGATCTTGGTCAAACTAGCTTTCCTTCATAGGTAGGTTTTCTTTCTGGCTGCTTTTAGGTTATCATTTGCTTCTGGTTTCCTATAATGCACCATGCTGAGCCTGCATATAGATTTCTATGTATTCAATTTGGGACATATTGTGCTGTGCATCTTCTAATTATCTTAGAAAATTCTTGGATATTCACTATGCTATCCTTAATGTCTGGGGCTCTGAATAGATATTACATATTCTCATTGTATTCTCCAGTTTTCTTAACTTTCGTATTCTTCATTTTCCCTTTTTTAAAAATATTTTTATTTATTCATGAAAGATACACAGAGAGAGGCAGAGACATAGGCAGAGGGAGAAGCAGGGTCCCCACAGGGAGCTTGATATGGGACTTGATCCCAGACCCCAGGATCATGCCCTGAGCCAAAGGCAGACGCTCAACCCCTGAGCCACCCAGGCGTCCCTCTCATTTTTCTTTTCTGAATGGCAGTCTAGGTATCTTAAATTCCATTAATATTCTCATTTGTGACTAATCTATTTAATTTACCCCTTGGGCTTTGAATTCAAGAATTCTTTCCTTTTCAAGACCACCCTATTATCTACTTAAATATTTCATACAAAGCAATCCTGTGTTCTGTTTCTGACATTTCAGTATCTGTAGTCTTTGAAGGTTTAAATATTTTGTTTTTGCGGGCTCTCACTTGTGGTTACTTCCTTGGGGCCTTAGTGATCTTTGAGTTTTCTTTAACTAATGAATTGTTTGATCTTAATCTGAGGAATCCAGAAGGACTGAATTAGGGATGCTTTTCTCCAGAGGGGACTTGCATCTACAAATAGAAAATACCACCAACCTAAAACTACCACATTCTGCCTTGAGGGTCCTGACTCACTTATAAACTCTGTTTTACCACCTTGGTGCAAGCACAAGATTCATTAACCAGAAGGCAAGGCCACTATTGAACTCCATACTCAGGATAACCCTGCTCCTACAGGTGACTTGCCATTGAGAATCCCAAAGTCCAGTTCAAAGTTTTCTTTCTTCTTTGTTTTTGCTTTGCTCCTTAACCCCTACCCATTACTTTTTTGAAAGAATGGTTATTCTCGTCCTCTTGAAAGCCCAACAAAGGAAAAAATATTATTTTATCCTCTACCTGAGGAGAGAATTGCTGTGGTCTGTTATGCTGACAAGAAGTAGGAATCTTTGTGATTACAATGAAAGTCATTGAAATTTTGACAGTTTTAAGAGTTGGCTTCAAATCTGAGAGCATATGAATGAAGAGCTGGTTCATGACTATGTAGCCTGAATCCTGTAAATTATACCATTCTAAGTAACAGGGGAAGGAAAGTGGATCTTGCTCTCAGAATGGTTTCAAATTCAAGGGAAGGGAAGAAGTAGCAAATATAGATAAGCAACATAAACAAATAAAAGCATACAGAGAACACTTTGACATCCTCCTGGAATGTTATCCACTTTTGGCAGGACTCTACTTTGTTTAGCTTATAATTGAGAACCACTACACAACCAAAGTTTATTTATCAAAAAATATGTAGTACCTTAAAAGAAGTACATAGTGCTTTTCTTATAAGAACACTTACCATCATGGGAATAAAAGGCACAACAGAGGAAATAAAATCAATGGTACTGTAATAGGATTATACGGTGACAGATGGTAGCTACACTTGTGGTAACCACAGCATAATGTATAGAGAACTTGAATCTCTATGATGTATACCTAAAACTATCGGAATATTGAGTGTAACTATACTCAAATAAAAAAAAAATTAAAAAGAGCGTGGGGGTACTTGGGTGGCTTAGTGGTTTAAGTGTCCAACTTTTGATTTCAGTTAAGGTCATGATCCTAGGGGTTGTGGGATGGAGCCCCGTGCTGGGCTCTCTTGTGCATGGAGCCTGCTTAAGATTCTCTCTTCCTCTCCCTCTACCCCTCCCCCATATAAATAGCACTTATCACATGCTTGACTACTTTGCATTTTGGCACAATCCCTTTCTTACAGTTCATGGAAATTTTACTTTCGTATTTTGTTGTCAGCAGAGCAATTCTCCCTCTTGCTGAGATAAAAACTAATTTCAGACCCACAAAATGAGAACAAGGGAATTTCCTTCATCTATTCTCTCTCTTTATCACTAAGCAGCAAATTAGAGTAGCAAGTACTGCTACTTCACAGAACACATATATTTGTTCCTTTCTCCACCTACAGAAAGAGTTAAAAAAAAATAGCCTACTTCCTGTGCTGTCAGGACTGAGGTTCACAGAATGGATAAGGGATTCATGTCCTACTTCCCTTGCTGTCTACCTCAAATCAAACTTTTTCTCATGTGAGGACAAATGCACCTACAAGCACATATGCACTCTAAGGGACTGCAAGGGGCAAAGTTGTACCCAGGTGCGAAGAACAAATGTCAATAAAAACCAGTCACTTATGGATTACTGTCAGCTGAAATACTTAGGAATTATTCATACAATATTAACTTGTTATCTGCTTTCTAAATGTAATTTCCTAAGTGAAAACAGCATTAGCTGGCTGTTAACTTATACATGGAAAATCATTTTCAATCTCAATGCAGCTACTTAGTATGTATTATACATAAAGCCTCTATATCTTCTTTAGTCTTAGTTTCCTAATGGGTCAGAAAGTCTATCACCATCATCATCATGATGTCATTATTTATACTGCAGGTACTTTACATTTGTTTGCTACTTTTAAATCATTCAAAGCACATTCACTTACATGGTTTAATTTCATCCTTGCAAGTGACCAGAGATATTTGGATCTTGAAGGATAAAGTAGGTAGTTCAGGGTAACACAACCAGTAATCAGTATTTCTGGGCCCGAACCCCAGTTTTCCACTCCATTTCCACTCTACTATTCCAATTTATTATGACGGTGCCTGTTTTCATTTTGGTAAACATAGGTAGTTGTTCATAATGCTTGTCATAAGCATCTGGGTACATTGGGTTGACAAGACCCTATAACCATAATTTAAGGGCATATGGTTAACTAAAAGATAGAGATAATGACAGACAGAGTATTGACAAAAAGAGAAAATCTATTTGCACCAACATGATTTTTGTATGATTTTTCTGAAACATACTAAAAAGCATTTGGGTCATAAAATTATTCTTAATTTAGCTTTTATTTCTTCATGTACTCAGAATAAAAATAAATATCTACTTGAAGAAAAAGAAAATATGTATCTTTATAGTCGGTCCACTGTTCGCAAACAGTATGGTTAAAATTATACTGCTTAGGTATTGAGAAACAAAACACTGCTGTTCAAGATTATTTAATTATACCAAATATTCTATTGAAGTTTTATCTTTGCAAAATAATGTCACTAGCAATCATGCTAAATGGCTGTTATTTTAATGTACTTATAAATTTATAAATTTGCTTTCCATGATGTCCTATTGAATGAGGATTGATTAAAATGTGATCAGTATTATTAAACATGAATTATAATGTTGCTAAAGCAATTCAGTAACAAAATAATTGATTAATCAATTAGAAGCATCGATATGTGCAGGTAGAACCATGCTTACTTTCTGAGATTAGGTTCCAGAGGTTTCGTAAGAGCTACTTTCAGTGTTTATTAGGTGTTAGAGATGAAAAGATTACCTTAATTGCAGCCTATTCTTACTAGCATTTGTTAGTTAAAAAAACAAAAAAAAAAAAACAAAAAAAACATTTTCTAGATAGTAAAATATAGAAGAGCTCCATATAGACTAGTTTAGGGAGCATTAACAATAGGGTTTTTCTCCATGTTTTATCTACATAATTACACTTTGTTCAGACAGATCATTCTTGCTGGAAATAGGAGAAAGACCTTAGATTATAAAGGGGTTGATAAATTTATTTCCAAAAGAGGAGGAAATGTTTTAAGATAAATGTACCAAAAGCCATATCTATATCTATCTATATAGGTCTATACATATATCTTCAAAATGGCAAGTGGAAACAGCTCTGGATTAGCAATAGAAGATCTGGTCTTTAATCCCTACCTTCCCATTTCCCACCTGTATTACTCTGGAAAAATTACCCAACGTTGCCCATGTCAGTTTCTTGTATGAAAACCCAAACCAAACCAACCAAACAAAAACCCCAGCAGAAACAGCTATCATTTTTCTTATTGGATATTATGAGCAATAAGTAATAGAGTAGGTATGCAAACAATATGCAAATGTGCAAAACTCTACAGAAATGTTAGTTATTATTTTGCAGCATGTTACAAAAAAAAAAAAGAAAGCTGCAATATTTCAGTGGTAATTTGCAAACTTTGAGATGGTACTTCCTTAGCATGCATGCACACACTCACACATAAATACATACATACATACATTGTTTATAAGAGGAGGGTAATCTAAAACTGGAAGAAAATCGACAATATTTTTTTCTAGTGATTTGCGGAATATAAATTCTGTTTTGTGAATTCTTCAGTTGAAGAAGAACAGTAATAGGCCTTGGAGAATCTCTTAATCTAGCTTACTCTCAAGAGGCATCTGAGGAAACATAAATATCTGTGCATATATAACTGTGCATAGAGCATATACGCAAATATATTTCTTTTTCCTTCCTAATGCTGGAGGAATTTGGACTCTAGGAAAAAGTAAAATTTATTAATAGTAGCACAAAGAAATTCAAAACAGCATATGTTTAAGTGTTGACCTTAAATCACAAGTGTACACTTAAAATCCAAAATGAGTAGACTGTGTCAATATTGTACACAGTAAGACTTTTATAATAGAAAAAAAATTAAATTGTACTCATTTTTTTGCCTGTGGGGTTGTTTCTATTTAGTTTGGAAAATTTCATTACTGTTATAAATCTTTACCATAAATGCCAAAGAATAACACCTACTGTGTAAGAAAAGAGAATGAAATTAAGCTTTTAATCAAGAAATTAGGAGCTCCCTGGGAAATAGTTGAGAGAGTATGTCATATTTCATTCTTTTGCAAAGTAGAAAAGTCTGAAAAAATATTGAACCCTTATAAAAGGATATTGGCTTTAAGAGAATCTGATGATTATGAAGCAAAATCACTACCTCTCAGCAAAAGAAATGGATCTCTCTTCGTAGAGCATATTCATTAAATACATCATTAAAAATTTGACAGTGTCTAATTTACTCTAAATTCATTAAAAAGATATGAAATACCCTAATCTAACAAGTCTCCTCAGTGGGTATTTAGGTTGTTTTTTTTTTCCTTGTTAATAGAAACAATACTACAATACACAGAAATATTTGAGATAGATTTTTAAGGATTAATTCATGCAGCTGGAGAAGAGCAGGGCAGGATGTATGAGCAGGAGATGAATTTCAAAGGAATAAAGGGTAAATTATATGGAATTTTAGAGTATGTTGAGTTTTTGGATGGCAAGTAGCACTGGGGGTTGGAAGGTAGTAACAGCTAGTACTTTGTCGTACTATGGTGGTAAGCAGTGAGACAAGGCATAGAACATCCTTTCCTAAGGAGGAAATATGTGCATCTTTCACATATTTGGTTCTGCTAAAACTTTTGTTAGAAAAATGGCTTTGTCTCTAGCAAAAACTATGGGAAAAGATTATCAGCAATGAGAAGTCAGAGAGTACTTTTAATAGTAATTTGAAAGTACTGTGTTTAGAAACATGCAATTCTTGTCGCGAGACTGAAGAATAGATTTGAGGAACTGAGATATGAGGCAGAGAGGGTAGTTAGAGACCTCTTAAAGATTTCATGTAAGGAATTAGGAAACCTAAGCTCAGGCAATGAAAAGAGAAATGAAGAACTATTAGATCGAGTCATTTGGGATTAATCCTAATCTGGTACGATATAGTGATCTGCTGATCAAGGGTGAAGAAAAGGAAGGAAAAGTGAAGGTAACTGAAGTTATTAGTTTGACCAACTTGAGTGGAGGGTAAATGTGATAACCAATGTGAAGAATCCATGAGGAAGGGATGTTCTGAGACAGGAGGATGGAGTCAGTTATTCCGTATTTTCCATTTTTTTCCATCTCTACCTAGGACCAAACCATCATCATCTATAGCATGGACCATTTCGATGGCCAAACTGCTTCCAGCTTGCTTCTATAATTAATTCTCCCCACAGTAGCCCCAGACAGCTTTGTAAAATTTATTTTTTAATTATTTTTTTAAACTTTTATTTATTTATTCATGGAGATACAGAGAGAGACGTAGAGACAGAGGCAGAGGGAGAAGCAGGCTCCCTGCAGGGAGTCCGATGTGGGACTCAATACCAGGATCCCTGGATCATGACCTGAGCCAAAGACAGGTGATCAACCATTGAGCCACTCAGGTGGCCCCAGCTTTGCAAAATTTAAAGGAAATTATTTTACTCTAATATTTAGATCACCCAAAAGGTTTTCTTCTGTACCTAAAATAAAATTCAAAGTCATCCCTGTCTATCCCTACTTACCTCTCCAATGTCGGCTCTTGCCCTTCCCTCTCTCACTCATATGCTCCCTCCACTTTGGCCTTCCTTCTGCTCCAATCTTCCTTCCATTTTGCTTTCAGGCCTTTAAATGAGCTGCTTCTCTTCCCACATTTTTGCATGACTGGCTCCTTGCAAGGTCACTCCCAGATTATATCTCATTTTTTTAGGGAAGCTAGAAAGTGATTATCCAACCTAAAATACGGGTCTTGTTTTCTTACAGCTTATGTTTTATTTTACTCGTAACATGCATCATTCAATAATATTTCATATTTGTAAGTCCTTTCACCATCAGAAAAAAAAATTCTTTTTGTAAACAGAAGAGACCTTATTTACATGGTTTCCTGCTAGTTCCTAATATCTAGAGCAGAGACGCTGATGAATGGGTATTCAACAAATATTTGTTAAATGCAAGAATGCACACTATGCTTGAAATGGCCCGTGGTACAACCATGTAGAGAGCTGGAAACTACTTGTGAGTGTGGGGAAAGATCAAGTCTAGAGAAACAGAGGAAAGACATACAGCTGTACTACAACCGATTTATATCTTGTAGGCTCAGCTACTATTTATGTTTGCGTGTTGTGTGTGCATGCGCATGTTTGAGAAGGACGATTTTTGCATGATAATTACTTTTAAATAACTTCAGTATACCCTTTCCAGGACACAGAATCAAACTGAAACTCCTCTATCCCTAATTTCTCTCTAGATGACCAGTAGTCTAAATTGAAACCTTGGCTGTGCCACTAGTTAGGTGTGTGACTTCAGGCAGATCCCTATTTTTACAGATTTATTCAATAACTATTTAGTAAGTGCTCCCTAGGGACAGACACTGCGTTGGTGGAATGGATGCACCTTTGAACTAAACAACCATAGATTCTGTCCTCGTGGAGCCTACACTCTTTCAGGGAAATAAACAATCAAATAATCACACAAGTAAATAAACATCAACTATGGTAAGAACTATAAATATGAAGCAAAGTGTAGGGAGTAAAGTGGTTCAGAGGTTTCCTGATAATGATTGCCAAGTTGAGATCACATAAATGAGAGAAATTAAGAGATCTTCATCAGAAGTACCTTCACTCAGAAGTAGAAGTTCAAAGCTGTGAGTTGGGACTGAGCATGGCATGTTCAAGACCTTGATAGAAAACCAGGCTGATAGGTGCTCAGAGAGCAAAGGAAAAAGAAATGGAAGATAAGACTGCAAAGATCACTCAAAACCATATCGTAAGGATTTTAGTGAATGAAGGAGCTCCTACACATGGTCTTTCATTGGGAGCTCCATATCTCTCACAATGGTAAGACCACTTGTACTTTGGTGGATGATGCCAATGGTGAGCTTCCTAAATTGGCATGGAACGTATTATTTCAAACCGTGACTCTAAAAAGTAGGAACTGGGGATCCCTGGGTGGTGCAGTGGTTTAGCGCCTGCCTTTGGCCCAGGGCACGATCCTGGAGACTCGAGATCGAATCCCACGTCGGGCTCCCGGTGCGTGGAGCCTGCTTCTCCCTCTGCCTGTGTCTCTGCCTCTCTCTCTCTCTCTCTCTCTCTCTATCATAAATTAAAAAAAAAAAAAGTAGGAACTGTAAACTCTCTGATATGTAAAAGACATATTTGAATAATCTGTGAAGTACCTGTAAAATGAATTGAGTAAAAGCAACTGGTATTTGTGTTGGTTCAAAGGGGTACATCTGTGACATTTGCAGAGTTTTCATCTCAATCACATACGTGCTCATGATGTCAAATTTTTATAATAGTAAGAAGTCATCAGTTCTGACTTCAGATCTAGAGGCAGTCTTCCTCATCTGAGTTTAAATTTCCATTTCTAATATCTAAGAAGAAAGAGCTTGTTAAGCAAATTAATATTGTGAAGAGGGTTTCCTGGAGGCATATTTAACCTACTTGCAAGGCCAACTACTTTATAATGCATGGCTTACATGCAAATAGGAAGCTACTAAATGTAAATTAGTTTGTTCATTACAACAGTCTAGTAAGGCTTTCAAACACATTATCATCAGTTAAGTCGCTGTGATAAAGTTTTAAAGCTGCATTTCTATTAAAAATCATTCATTCTTTATTTCTTTCACTCATTCACTTATTCAATGAACCTGCTCCTTGGGAAGTCTTTCCCAGCTCAGGATATAGCAACTCCATCCTTCTGAAATTTGCTCAGGATAAAAAACATGGTGTCTCCTTGACTTTTCTCTCTCACACCCTACTTCAAATCCATCAGCCAATACTGCAGGCTCCAGCTTAAACACACATGTACATATGGGCACAGACACATATGTACACATATATGTGTATAATCATCCCACCTCTTGAAGAATATCCCACCTCTTGAATCTCAGTCATCCTTGTAAACGTATCTTCTGACACTAATATATCAAGTTTGGAAATCAAAGAAGTGCTATCTTTCCAAGAACTCTAGGTTCAGACCATTTATTCTCTGTTCTCTCTGGGTTTTGCCATGACTTCCAAACTTGGATTTCCAGTCCTGATTCTCCCCTAATCTTCAGGCTCATATTTAGTTGTCTATAGGAATTCAGGACATCCAACTTAAATGCATTATCTTGCATATTGATATGTTCATCCTTCAAGATCCCTATTTAGACAAGTGCTGGAATCCACTTGGTCATCCAACCTACAAGCTCCTCTCTCTTCCTTACTCCCATGCCCCTATTAAGTAATCATCAGATGCTGCCCATTTGATCTCCTACATATTTCCCAAATATGTCTCTTCTCCCTTCCCTGCTTGCAAGTGCCCTAGTTTTAGGGAGCTTATTAAAGTTCTCTTCATTTCCTGGACCTTAATTTACCTCTTCCTTTGTTCAGGCAAGAGGAACAGGAGGGGAGTTTCCTCTGCAGAGATTTAGTGGGTAAAAGCTTAGCATAAACCCATCGATCACAATCCCTTGCTACTTTTCAAGACTCTCACAGCAGAAACCAACCCAACAATAAGCCGACAACTTATTTAATACACAGAAAAAATTTGAAGCAAGAGTTATAAAAATATTTTAGTGCCTTTTCTTCCCTGTTTTATATGATACATTTGGGGATTCATTGGAGGTAGTGTTTCATTCGGTGAACTTGGCAGTTTCAACTCTCAGGCACAAAGGAAATGGAAATGTCTGGAGATGTCTGATGGGTTGTGTTTTACTTTCTCTTTTCCTTTTCTTCTTTTTCAGGAAAGCTCTGCCACAGTTGAAGATATAAAAATATAATATTTAAAACATAATTTTACAGACTTGATGACAATAAATTTAACTGTGCATCTTACATTTGCAAAGATTATCTTCTGTAATGTTTCATTATTCATTACTTGTTTAACTATTCCACATGTTTCCAAGGTAAAATAGACTTTGATGAGTGTGTGCGCGTGCACGCGCGCGCACACACACACATATCCCTACACCCCTGAACTAGCAACAGTTATTCACATGCCTCCCAAGAGACAATGTGGGGATCCCCAAAGCTTTGGTATTTAACACATTTATCTTAAAAATCCTGCCACATTACCACCATTTAATTTCAAGTCAGTCTGCAAACAGCCATGTGCATAGTCATAGAGGGGTGAATGCTTTATGCTTTCACTTAACTTTGCCCCTTATGTATTTCTTGAGACCAGAGAAACCCAAGTTTTTCTTGTCTCTTTACAGTTGTCATAAATACAACTTGATACTAGTTCAGAGAGATGCCTGATAAGGGATCCAGGATAAAATGGTTCTTTTTTAATCACAGGAATAGCAAAAACATGGGTAATATTTTTATTTAAGCAAAAAAAACCTATTATAAATAGAAACTCGTAAGATGGAATAGGAAAGCAAGAATAGACAATGAAAATCATGTAAATAATATGGTGATGACTGCTCATTGTTCCCCTAGTACAATCTGGGTTTCCCTTCTTTCTGGGTACATAGTTGAAAGCCACAAGCAATATTTCCCACTTTTGCTCATGGCTAGGTTTGCTCATGTGCTTAAGTGCTCATCAGTGAAACAGGAGTAGAAAGGACATGTATAACTTGCATAAAAAGAAATCCTTACCCTGAACTGCTTTTGTTTTAGGCTCCATACATTAGGGCAGGGGCGTGTGTGCAATTAGCTGTGACCATGCCCTTAGGGATGGAAGAGCAACAGAATAGAAAATGGAGGCCCTATGACTGTGTTTGAGGCTGGGAGCTGTTAGTCCTGTATTTTTGTGTAGGAGATATTCTGCAAAAATATTTTTTGCAGAATAGGCAAAAGGCAGGGTCATCTCTACAGCATAGCGGCAACCATGAGGACAGGAGGCTCTTTGGGGCTGCCCTGTGAGAAGCGTGGCTCTTTCAGGAACACAAATGTGTTTTTCCAAAGAAGGCTCATAATCTCCATTTTTTCCTTCCCATCCAAACCAATATGTATATGTTACTACTTTTTCTCTCTTATTGACCCTTTTAAAATTTATTTTCTTACTTTCACTTAGTTATCCTTTCATCCCCCTTCCGCTGAGTGTATAAACTGGGGGTGTTAAAATATAGTAACAAATCTACATCTTGCATTTTCACTAATCATATATCTGTTTCCAGATGACGTCTTATAAACAGAGTATGTTCTTAATAGCTGTGCAACATCTATGAACTCCGACCCAAAACCATAAAAAAATAAATTCCATATGAATTAAAAATCTAAACTGAAAATTAAAAAACAAAACAAAATCTTCGTGTGAGAGAGGGCTTCTTCAGCAAGAGAGGAAACTCACATGTCATCGTGGAAAAGACAGGTATCTTGATAAGAAGAAAACCCAGCAGAAAAAAATGGGCAAAAGACCTATGAGAGGCAAGTCTCAGAGACTGGTAAAGGATTAATTTATAAATATCTAAGATATGTTAACTCAGTAGTAGTCAGAAAGATGCAACTTCAAACAATGGATAGTAACTTTTGCTCTTCATGCTGATGATAATATAAAAGATGGATATTATTCATATCAGCAATGGTGTTGGTGGGAATGTGGATCATAATAACTTCTAAGGAAATATAAAAGTAGCACTGTAACACTGTTTATAACAGAAGTTAGGAAGAAAAAAAAGAGAAACATGTAATGTTCATCAATCAGGTAAAATTTGACAAAATGATGGTAATACCCTGAGTTAATTTTTTTCTTTCAAATGACCTTCGGTCATATTCCAGCACTTCTTACTAAGTTTACCTACAAGTCAAAGAGTAGAGTCACTTGAGCAAAAGGTAGTTAAGGAAGGGGATTTGAGGCATGGCATGTTGGGAAAAGAGATGGGAAAGGAGCAGTGAAAGGAGGTGCTGGGCTTTAGTGCAAGGAGGGTTTGGAAAGAGAAAGGCTTTTTTTTTTTTTTTTAAGATTTATTTATTTATTCATGGGGGGGGGGGGTGCAGAGACACAGGCAGAGGGAGAAGCAGGCTCCATGCAGGAAGCCTGATATGGGACTTGATCCTAGGTCTCCAGGATCAGGCCCTGGGCTGAAGGCAGCGCTGAACCACTGAGCCACCCAGGCTGCCCCTAGAAAGGCTTATTATAGTAACTAAGAAACCACCCAGAGACTTCTGGAAAACAGACAACCATTTTATGGGGGAAAACTCTGAAATTATGTGAAAGGTTAAGTTCAGTCATATATTAAAGGAAATGTAACTTTATTTGGCAATCACAGGATTTGAGGTCTTGGGTTATATCTGATATGACTGAATGTATTTGCTGATTTTATGAATATTTCAATAGAGTCTCAGAGTACGAAAGGAAGTCTTGGAGTACTGGGCATAAGAGGAATCTGACAAGTGTGGACTTCGTTCAGGAAATTAATATGACCAGATTTACATGCTAGAAGTACCACTCTCCAAGAACCTAAGAAATAGGTCTAAGAAGGAAGCAGACAACTTGTACAACGGTAAGATCATACTGCGGATCTGTATGAGGGTAGGGTTGGCAGAGATAGAGTAGGGGAAGGCAGATTTGAGAAATGAAAGATGAAATCCCTAGCAAAATGGCAGACTTGGGGCTGCTTTTTAAGTCTCCTGCTTCATTGCCTAGGTAAGATAATGGCACCATTCACAAACTGAGAATTCCAGAGAAAGAGTTGGTCTTAAAGAACCATCTTATTGAAACAGGTTAACTTTTTGCAGACGACTTGTGATATGTCAGCTGCATGACTCTTAATTCATAATAATGGAAATAGAAACTTCAATATTAAATTACAGCAAATGAGTTTTCTCTCTAAAGGGCATGAATGTGACACTCTTTAGTAGGATATGATGTTAGAATAAAGTACTGTAGTGATTATATTTCATTTGATTTCTCCAACTGTAATTGGTTTCTTTCTTTTCTCCTTCACTCAGCACATGGATTGAAGTAATTTCTTCAAGACACAGACTAAATATAGGGAAGCATACCTACATCAAACCTTCCCCTTCTAACGCTTCTGAAAATTAGATATCTTAATGTCACCCTTAAAACATCTAAACCATGGTAACAATCTTACAGTATATTAGGACTGTGCACAGTCTTTCTAAAATATATTATCAAGAATTTGGTGTGAAAATAAAAGCATAAAAATGCTAAATATGGAGACAAGAAAATGCTTTTTTCTCTACATGTCTCCTATTACAACTGAAGTCCAAGCCCTTGAGCCCATGCTGACTATAATCCTAGTGTATATACACTGAATTCTAGAAAATGTACATAGTAGAAAGAACATATACAGAAACACAAAGCATAAAAATCTGTCCCCTTTTTTTAATACTGACAAGCCAACTCCTAATTTTACCTTTACCAAGTCAAGATATATGATTGCAAACCCCAAGAGTTAGCACTGCCTACTGAAAGGTCGTGACTTATAAGAGGTCAGCATTTGGAATTTCAAGGATCTTCTTTGGCTTGCCACCATGCAATACTTCAAAGTGATTCTCAGGATGAGACTGTAGAGATTTTAAGGATTTAAAATTTAAGGATTTTATGGCTTATGTTTCTGTTCTTATACATCATAGCTAGGCACCATGATGGCTAAAGAGAGTAGGTGATTAGAACTTGTTTGATTTAGTTTCTGAGTGCTTATTATGTCTATGTGATAGCTTAGTTTGGTTACAAGCACATACAGAATACAAAAATATATCTGCCATACTGTGAATTAGTTGTCTTCTGACACACCACAGCTAAGAATAGCAATAGTACCTAATAAAAGCAATATAGTAACATTCATTGAGTGCTTACTATGTGTCATTCAATTTTTAAAATTAATTTTCACACAAACTCTGTGCAACAGATATAATGAGAAAAAAGAGTTAGTTTGTGCCAGGTCATACAACATTTAAATAAAAAGCAAAAGTTTCAGTGAGTTTTATAATACAGGCATACCTCAAAGATACTGTGGGTTTGGTTCCAGACCACAGCAATAAAGTGAATATCGCAGTAAAATGAGTCAAATGAATTTTTTGATTTCCCAGTGCATATAAAGTTATGTTTACACTATCCTGCAGTCTATTAAGTGTGCAATAGCATTATGCCTAAAGGAAAAAAATAACAATGTATATGCCTTAATTAAAAAGTACTTTATTGCTAAAAAAAAATGCTAACCATCACTTGAGCTTTTAGTGAGTCATAATCTTTTTGCTGACTGATGAGGGTGGTGGCTGCTGAAGGTGACTGTGCCAATTTCTTAAAATAAGGCAAAAAATTAAGTCTGCAGTATCAACTGACTCTCCCTTTTACAAAAGATTTCTCTGGAGCATGTGATGCTGTTTGATAAAATTTTACCCACGATGGAACTGTCTCGAGTACTTGAGTCAATGCTCTCAAGTGGTGCCACCCCTTCAGTTTTATCTACTAAGCTCATGCAATATTCTAAATACTTTGTTCCCATTTCAACAATCTCCAGAGCATCTTCATCAGGAGTAGATGCCATCTCAGGCAACTACTTTCTTTGCTCATCCATAAGAAGCAACTCCTCATCCATTCAGGTTTTATCATGAGATTGCCACAATTCAGTTACATCTTCAGGTTCCACTTCTAATTTTAGTTCTTTTGCCTATGCCCACCATATCTGCAGTTACTTCCTCTATTGAACTCTTGAACTCCTCAAAGTCATCTCTGAGGGTTGCAATCAACTTTTTCCAAACTTCTATTACTGTTGACATTTTGACTTTTTCCCACAAGTCACAAGTGTTCTGAATGGTATTTAGAATGGTGAATCCTCTCCAGAAAGTTTTTAGTGTACATTGCTCAGACCCATCAGAGGGATCACCATCTATGGCATCTATGAAATATGACATCTATGAAATATGGCATCTATGAAAACACATCTATGAAATGTGTTTCCTAAATAATAAGACTTAAAAGTCAAAATGACTCCTTGATCCAGAGGCTGCAAAATGCATGTTGGGTTAAGCAGTAATGAAAACAACACTAATCCCATTGCCCATCCCCATCAGAGCTCTTGGGTGGCCAGATGCATTATCAATGAGCAGGAATATTGTGAAGGAATTTTTTTTTTCTTAAACAGAGCTCAACGGTGGACCTAAAATATTCAGTAAACCATACTGTAAACAGATGTGCTGTCATCCAATCTTGTTATTCCATTCACAGAGCACAGGCAAAACAGAGTTAGCACAATTCTTTTTTTTCTTTAAGATTTTACTTATTTATTCATGAGAGACAGAGAGAGGGAGAGAGGCAGAGACACAGGCAGAGGGAGAGGGAGAAGCAGGCTCCATGCAGGGAGCCCGACGTGGGACTTGGATCACGCCCTGGGCTGAAGGCGACGCTAAACTGCTGAGCCACTGGGGCTGCCCCAGAGTTGGCATAATTCTTAATGGCCCTAGGATTTTCCTAATGGTCAGTGAACACTGGGAACTACTAAACATCACCAGCTGCAATAGCTCCTAACAAGAGAGTCAGCCTGTCCTCTGAAGCTTGGAAGCCAGGCATTGATTTCTCTTCTCTAGCTATGAAAGCCCTAGAAGGCATCTTCTTCCAACAGGGCTCTTTCATCTATAGCAGTTTGTTTAGGGCAGCCACCTTCATTAACTCTCCTAGCTAGATCTTCTAGAAAACTTGTTCCAACTTCTACATCAGCACTTGCTGCTTCACCTTGCACCTTCACGACCAAGAGATGGCTTCTTTCCTTAAACCTCATATGCAAATCTCTGCCACCTTCAAATTTTTCTTCTGCAGCTTCCTCACGGCTTCTCAGCCTTCAAGAATTGAAGAGAGTTATGGCCTTACTCCAGGTTAGGCTTGGGCCTGAGGGAATGCTGTGGCTGGTTTCATGTCCTCTCCAGGCCACTAGAACTTTCTCCATATCAGCTGTGTCACTTTATTATTATTATTTGTGTTCACTGGAATAGTACTTTTAATATCCTTCAAAAACTTTTCCTTTGCATCCACAATGTGGCTAACACATCAAGAAACCTAGCTTCCAGCCTATTTCAGAGGCTTTCAACAAGTCTTCCAATATACATAATAGAAATCTATTTGGCAAATAAAAAAACCTTGAGAAATCTTTGGCAAATAAAAAAACTATGAGAAAAAGGTAAGAAATCTATATACACTATCCTTAATCACTTTTAGCTTTTGATTTAAAGTGAGAGATGTGTGACTCTTCCTTTTACTTGAACACTTAAAAAGACCACTGTGAGGTTGCTAATTAGCCTAATTTCAATACTGTTGTGTCTCAGGACCAGACATGAAAGACGGGTCAGTCAATGGAGCAGTGAGAACACATACATTAAGTTCGTCATCTCACAGGAGCACAGTCCATGGAGCCCCCAAAACAATTTCAATAATAAAATCAAAGATCACAACAACACAGATCGCCGTAAAAAATAATGAAGAAAATGTTTGAAGTATTGTGAGAACTACCAATATGTGACACTGAGGCACAAATGGAACAAATGCTGTTGGAAAAACGGTACCAATAGGCTTCCTCGATGCAGGGTTGCCAAAGACTTTCCATTTGTAAAAAATGGCAGAGTGCAATAAAATGAAGGGCAATAAAATAAGGTATGCTTGCATAGGGAAAGCACAAATGCACAGATGTTGCAGAAGAACACAGGTTAAGAGGTATATATAAGGAAGCAATTCAGAGCCTGATTATTATCATTAGCTTTTTAAAACTGAGATGATAATGCTGATGACAGCTAACCTGTATTGCACACTTATTATGTTTCAGGCACTATTCTACATTTTTAAAATTCAGTAACTCACTGGATTCTCAAAATGATTTTACGATTTAAGCAGTATTAGTGCCCTATCCTACAGAAAAGAGAATTGAAAGAGAGGTTAAAGTACAAACCCAAGATCACACAGTAAATGGCTTAGCTACAACTGAATGATGGAAGCAAAGCCTATCAAGAATAGAATGGCCTTTAAACTAGTGGTTCACAACCTTACTACACATTAGATTCACCTGGGGAACTTTAAAAACTAGGATGATGAGCTCCGTATTTGACCAATTAAAATGAGAGTATTTGGTAAGACCAAGGGCTCAGCACATTGCAAAAGCTCCCTTGGTGACTCTAATGGAGCTAGGGCTGAGGCCTTCTACATTACACAAAGGCAAGACTGGTATTTTTATTCTCAATAAATAACATTTGGGCTCAAGGTCAATGACAGGAGGTAGATTGAAAAAAAGAAACAAAAACACAACACAGTAAATAATAGAACTGTACCACTGTTGCCTTTGCTGTGGTAGAAAATTTATTAGCATTGATTGTAAGCAAGAAAATTATAGATAACTTAAAGAGTCCCAGAGTGGATGTAGGATCTCAGGTTTATTTAATGAATGTCAAAGCCAACTTTCTTATCAGTTTTAATTGGATAGTAAATTCACCCTGTTGTTTCCAGGAACAGTTCAGGAAGATCATGTTAAGGGTGGCTTTGCAGGATCTTTTGTTAATTGAGCTCAAGCAGATGGTGAATTTCTAAAATGTTCATTTCTTTCTGTGGGTTCCATTTTTCATGCCACGTTATTTATTTTTTTTTTTGTTAACTTTTTAATTTTCATTCCAGTACAGTTAACAGTGTTATATATAAGTTTCAGGTGTACAAGACAGTGATTCAACGAGTTTACACCGTGCCACTTTATTTTTGATAGATATAGGGGGCAATATTTTCAAGGCATACGAAACATTCCTCTGAATTCAAATAAGTACACCCCCCTATTTTCCCACTGTTTTATGAATAGGGTTTCAAACAACAAATGAAGTCCCCAAGAGAAGTCTAGGATGTCAAATTGTTTGTAGCATGATGGAAACTATTTGTGACCATAATTAAAAAACTATGTGCTCTTTCTTTGGCAAATAAAAAAAAAAACTATGAGAAAAAGGTAAGATAGATGAAGGATAATGGTTGGCAAGCCTTATCTGTTGGGGAAAATGTGGTCAACACTAACCCCATTAAGACATTTTCTCAAAGTCGTAATTTAAGAAAATGTAACCACATTCCCTGATCCCCACCGTCTTATTTTAGTTTTCTTCAATCAGTGGAATTCCCTGGACAACAAACAGCAAATCTAAACTGTGGAGGAGGCTAAAAGTGGGTGCTCTTTTCCAGGGATAGGGTGTTGTTTCAATGATCCCACGAAAGTAAAAGCATCACAGCCAAACCCCACAGAGGAGGTGCAGTTAGGGCTCTGGCCCTTGCTTCTGACCCCAACAGACTCCCCCCCAGGCTGGCCACAGTAAAGGCAGAAAGAGTCTGGAAAAAGTCTCCCGGGAAAGCACACATTCTAGTTTAGCTGATTAGTTATTCTCATCTTTAAAATTATTTCTTGACCACAGTCAGGTTTCTTAAAGTGTAGGCTACTTTTCTTTTACAGACTCTGGCTTTTCTCTCTAAACGGCTGATGTGAACTCACTGGTCCCCAGGGCCGTGCCTTGTCCTGGCAGGTCCCTGGGGCGCTTTCCCTCTCAGGACAGGTGCCTCACCTGTGATTTTTGTCATTTCCTTCCCACTGGTGTTCTCCTTCCGTTGTGGCAGGAGGATGTTTGACAAACATCAAAACAGTCACCCAGAGTCAGAAGCACAGGGAACTAAATTACAAAATGCAGGGGTTCTTTTCCCTCATAAACTTGACTAATGGGGAGGAACACTTCTTGGCTCCTTAGTCACATCCTAAATTTTCTCACGTACTCTTATTTCCAGCATTGCAATATTTCTGTCCTTTTTTTTTAAAAAAAAATTATTTATTTGCTCATGAGAGACAGAGAGAGAGGCAGAGACACAGGCAGAGGGAGAAGCCCGATGTGGGACTTGATCTCAGGACTCCGGGATCACAACCTGAGCCAAAGGCAGACACTCAACCACTGAGCCACCCAGGTGCCCCACTTCTGTCATTTTTTAAAAAAGAAATCTTTTATAGGGTAAATTGCCTCTTGGGAGGGAGGTATATGCCCTTTTAGGGGTCATTTTTTTGAAAACCATGGAAAATTTTTCAGTCAAGTCTGAACGGATTCAGAAAATGCACCTTATTATCTAGTTTGTCTTTCAGAGTACTCTGAGGCCTGCAAAGAAGCCAAGCAGAGAGTTTAGAGTTATACTGCTTTCTTGATAATACATAGCAAATGCATCTTATTTAGAATGTAGAGCTGAGTAGCAGCTGTCCCAAAGGTTTATTTTATAGGTTTATTCTATTAGATTTGTTGTCACTTCTATCACAGGCTGAGTTTTAGAGTCTGAACGTATGAACACTTGGTAAGACACCCAGCCAGCTACCTAGTGACTCTGAATTTCATGAGAATATGAACTCATTTAAAAATAGAGCTCCCAGGGATGGCTGGGTGGCTCGGCAGTTGAGCACCTGCCTGTGACTCAGGTCATGATCCCAGGGTCCTGGGATCGAGTCCCACATCGGGCTCCCCATGGGGAGCCTGCTTCTCCCTCTGCCTGTGTCTCTGCCTCTCTCTGTGTCTCTCATGAATAAATAAATAAAATCTTAAAAAAAAAATAGAGCTCCCAGGTCACTGTGATCACTGTCTCCGATCCTCCAGTACAGAGACCAAGAGAACCAAGAGATCCAGGGGGATGCACGTCAGGGATAAGGAGAGAAGATTTCAAGTTTCCACATTCATTGAGAGTTCACAATCAACATCATCTTTGAAAATCTCATAAAAATCACTCAAACGGCTCTTCAGCTACTGCGCAGCCTCTCAACGTGCTCTTGGCATTCAGCCTTGTGTTTTGGTTTTAGTTCCAGCATTGTAAAAGATCAACGTGTTTTGTGTGGCACAGCTCCTGCTGTGGTTGGCCTGCATGTAGAGGCCAGGTTTTACCGGGGGAGAGGAGGACGTACGCAACATGTTTAGAATAGGAGCCCCCCATGCAGTGCTGCGAGATGCCCACAACGGGGAAGGACAGGAGCCCCCTGTGAATTCCTTCACACTAGTGACCGAGCACCTGCTGTGTCCCAGGCACCGCTTTAGGTCCTAGGGAAAGCATGGCACAGAGAAGAGCATCCCTGCCAGCCTGGGGCTCACGTCCTGGAGGGTGGAGGCAGCTGATGCAAATATATTGGAGGGAATACATAGATCGTAGATGATGATATGTGCCAAGGGGAAAAAGCAGAGCAGGATGAAAGGGAGGGCCTGTGAGGGCTGCAGGGCTGTTTCATGTTGGGCAGGAAGGGAAGTCTTACTGATAGAAGGCACTATGGGAGCAGGCATTTAAGATAACACCTGAACAGGCCAGGCCACCATCTGCAGGAAAGCAGGAGCGCAGCAGGAAAGAGTGAGCATCAACGTCCCGAGGAAGGAGTATGCGTGAGCCTGAGATGGGCAATGCCAATCTGCCCACTGTCTACATAGCCTGGCAGGTGGAAGTGACTTCTGTATTTAAAATTATTCTATGTTAAGAATACAGAGATGTATTCCTGTAATGTAAATAATTTAGCACTTCCTATGGACCGTGCAGCATTCTAAGTGCTTCTTTTAAAAAAAGACCTTATTTATTTATTCATGAGGGACACAGAGACACAGGCAGAGGGGGAAGCAGGCTCCCCATGGGGAGCCCGACGTGGGATTCGATCCCAAGACCCCGGGATCATGACCTGAGCCAAAGGCAGGTGCTCAACCACTAGCCTCCCAGGCATCGCTCTATGTGCTCTATATGTATTGTTATGTTCCATAAAAAACCCTCTGAGGTGTTTATTGCTAACTCTGTTTACAGATGAGCATATGCAGGTTAGAGATGTAAGCAACATACCCAAGATCCTAGAGCCAGAGGAGGGAAAGCCTGGGTTAGTGTGCTCACCATTTGATCCCGGAGCGGAAACTGCCAAAGGTCTACTGCCTACCAGGGCGTGTGAATAAAACATGATTCCACCAGGAGTTCCCTGCAGAGAATGCTCTTCTGAAAGCAGTGAAGTATACAACTTCTTTTTTTAACTGCTGTCATATCATGAGAATACAGTTGATGTCCAAACACTTACTAAATTTTGATGTTATTAATATACATGAAATAGATATTCATTATTAAGATTTATACTTTTTTTAAAAAGATCTTATTTATTTATTCATGAAAGACATACACACACACAGAGAGATAGAGAGAGGCAGAGACACAGGCAGAGGCAGAAGCAGGCTCCACACATGGAGCACGACGTGGGACTCAATCCCAGGACCCCGGGATCACGCCCTGGGCCAAAGTCGGTGCTAAACCGCTGAGCCACCTGGGCTGCCCAAGATTTATACTTTTGAAATGCAACATAGAAAGGCTAAACTACTGCTATTGCTAACAACATATTAAATTTTTAAAAATTGATGTATGTTTGTAAAGCCCTGTCTACACCATATCAAGGATCATTTATCATGCACTGTTATTTTATCAAAAGTTTTAATTCAACACAGGCCTTCAATATTTGCAATAATGAATTGTCCTTTGATTGTCAAACTTCAGGGATGGTATGAATCGTAGTGTTCCGTCAGTATTCCTGCCTTTACCAAAGAACCCTGACTTGTTCTGAGGCTCCTGCCAATGCCCATCTGCCAGAGCTTTGGTTATTCCCAGGGCTTAGCATGTTCTAATAGGCACATGTAGTGCTAAAGCATGCACGTGTTTGAACAGGTAATAAACTTCCATTAAAACAGAGCTGAAAATTCAAACCAAATTTTAAAAAGAACTGAGTCATAAAATACCTTCCTGCAGTATTCCTACCAAATAAACATCTTCACCATATCCAGTAACTTCAATTTAGATATATGAGACAAGTGCTAAAATTAGTTAAATTAATAGTAAAGACTAAAAGATCAATTCTGAATTACTTAATAAAAGCTTTTTGCTGTAATACTCTATTGATACAACTTCATCATAGTTTAAAAACCTACAATCAATTTAGCATATTTCTAAGGGAGTTATTTTTTTTTTCTTTTCAAGGTATATATATATATATATATTTTTTTTTTTTTTTAAAGAATGGATATTGGGTTCCCTGGGGGGGCTCAGCGGTTTAGCGCTGCCTTCAGCCCAGGGTGTGGTCCTGGAGTCCGGGGATCGAGTCCCACGTCGGGCTCCCTGCTTGGAGCCTGCTTCTCCTTCTGCCTGTGTGTGTCTCTGTATCTCTCTCTCTCTGTGTCTCTCATGAATAAATAAATAAAATCTTAAAAAAAAAAGAAAGCATATTGCTTTTTTTATATGTAGGGAAATTTTAGATTCTGATGTATTTGAACATTTTTTTTTTACAGGACATGAAATCACAATAACCTTAATATATGAACTTTTTCTTAAATATATCTCCAGATCATAATAAACATATATAGTAGAAATAAAATAAATCTGATATGATGTACCCATGTCTTTCTACCACAACTCTTATTTTAAAAACCAATTCGGTAATAGCAAAACTTCCCGAAGAAACTGCCAAGAAAGTAAGAACCTATTGTCCAAAGCGGCTTTCCAAATCTTAAAACATTTCCCTAAATCATTCTGCTTTCTCCAATTTTTCTAAGGACTTACTAAAGAAAAGGAAATAAATTTCTTTTTATGAGAAAATGAGCAGCATATTCTCTGTGATCGTATGAAACAAAGGCAAAGTAATCAATACATTCAAGCAATACAAAATAGTAATTTGCTACGTTTCTGAAAGTCCCTAAGCAGGCTTTCAACACACAAAATGACAAGGTGATTGAGTTCATGGGTTTTTAGGCATCGTTGGATAAGCTGTAGAAGATGCAAACTTTCAAGCCTCGTAACCTAGATAAATCACTCATGAAAAAAACTAAGGAAGAATTAAATGCTAAGCCTACATCTGCTACATCTCTAAGAGGGCAGGGATCACAATGTCTTTGTTTCTCATCATAGCCCTGGAGCCTATTTTAGAAACGGACAAATAAGTCTGCTTCTCTACATTTAAAGTCTATACCATTTCACTTCTCCAAGGTTTCTCCAACTGGGATCTATAGGCCATATGAAGAGGGGTGGATAGAAGCATACGTTCGAGGGTCTATGACTGAACTTTAAGAATTTGTCAATTTTGCTAAACAGCACTTTTCAAAATGATTAATACACAAACATTCTAGGTGATTGGAATTACCACATTTTAAATAACTATCCTTTGATTTCAGTGTCTGAGGTTTTATTGGTGGGCATTACTGAATTTTTGGTAGGCAATCTTATAAAAGAAGCAGAAAAGCTAAGAACACAGGTTCTGAAACCAGACTGCCTGGCTTTGTATTTTGGCTCTACCACTAGCTGTGGCATCCTGGACAAGTTAGCCTGTCGCAGTGTCCCCATCTGTAAAAATGTAGTAGAACTTAACTTTGAATGTTTCACAAGTATACATGTCGTTAAGCTGACATTTTCTAATAGAAAAAAAAAAGACTATTTTCTGGTGTCCAAGTTAGACAAAAATTTCAAATCATTAATAGACATAATACCTAGCAATATGGACCTAGAAGAGTTATCAACTTTAAAAAAAAAAACTCTCAATATTATTATTCCCACTTAGGTGAATGCTCTTTTTTTTTTCCTTTTTACATCATTAGGTGTATGTGAAAAAGGTACCTAAATTCCAAACATGGAAACCCAGTTTATACACACAAATGTAAATAATAGGTTTAAAGCAATGATATGATGTATAGTGCTTAAGGGTATAATGCATCATCTGCTTTCCATAAAAGTTCCCTAAGAGTAGCAAATGTTTGGGAGTTACTGTGTCAATCAGCATATTGTAAAATAAAATGATAATGTCATATTATTTAACGAAGAGAAAACTCAGCATATGCACATGTCTCCAGTAAAGATTTCCAAGACTAATTAAAGTGCATAATTCTTAGGTAGCAAAATAAATCCATCCTCAAGACCTGAGGAATCTACTGCTCTCAATACAAGCCTGGTAATGCTGTATCAAAAATGAGATATTAAAGTGGAGACAAGTAACTGAATATAGGGGAGAAGTTATAAATTCTTAATAGGAATATTTCTCCATAAAAATTAAAATAGATGTCCATGTATTTTGAATTTAAGTAGAGTAGACCTACCTTTAAGTAGGTCTATCGAAATACATTTTAAAAATCCCTTATCTTTTATTAATGTCATACTGATATTTTTCTGAATAGTTTTTTTGTCATGTCTGGTATTTTAATAATGCATCTAATCATGGATGAAGAAGTATCAACCCATATTATGGGTTTATTTATTATTGCAGGTCTGATTTGCTGATAGTTTGATAGCACAGTTGTGTTGCAAAAGAAAGCACAGCCAATGAAATAAGAAGAAACCTATGATTAGGTGCACTGGGTGGTACAGTCGGTTAAGCAGCCAACCCTTGGTTTGGGCTCAGGTCGTGATCTCAAGGTCCTGAGTTCTAGTTCCATGTCTGGCTCTGTGCTGAGCATAGAGTTTGCTTGAGATTCTCTCTCTGCCCTTTCCCCGGCTTGTGCTGTCTATCTCTCTCTCTCAATGAACAAATTTTAAAAATCTTTAAAATAAAATCTGTGATTACAAAAACTTAACAGACAGTATAACCCTTTGGGAAAAGATAGTTGAATCTTGTTAAGAGAAAACAATCATTGGTTCCTGGAATTTAGGTGGAAAATACACTATATTTTTAAGCAAAAGAATTTGTCACACAGGAAAGTAAATTATAACATATGTTGAGGGTTTTTAGGTGTTTCCCTTAGTGGGTTTTATTAGCATTCTTATGTAAACAACCAATGAAAATTAAACCACAATTAAGAAATAACTGGTGTAAGAATAGATTCCATGAAGAAGATTCAGCTGTCTCTTCTTTGATGAAATATGAAGTAGTTAAGGACAGAGTACCTTAGATCGAGCAATAAGAAAAAAAAAAGTGATGGACAAAGCTAGTAATAACCTTTAACATCTATTCTTGAACTTGTTGAGATCTGTCAAACCACACTTTCAAAAATACAGCAGATTATTGCTGCATATCATTTAAGGACTTAATTTTTTTTTTTTTTTTTTTAGTCATGGATTGTTAGAAGTAGCTTATATAGATATTTGGTGAATCATTCTAACAAATTTTTTCAAGTTTGCTGATCTTTAAAATTCAACATTCCTAAACCGAGCACATTACTTTTCAGGTGAAACCAATTTAATCCTCTTGTGACCATTTCAAACTATCTCATCACAGATCTCTCATGACACCACACTTGCCCTCACTAACTTGCCATTCACTCTTCAAAAAGAAAATGTGTATACATTGTAGAGCTGCATTTCTGGGTGTTATTTCAGAGGAAATCCTTTAAGAAAGTGAAAACAAAAAAGTGGAGATGAAAACCAGGGATGAACAATGAGAGACTTTGTCTCCCATTCTTAAGAAATTCAGTTCTCTACAGTTTTAAGTTTTGATGTAACCATAATGTGGGTGCAGGATTGTTTTTAAAACTCTGGAGTATTACAGTAGCCATTTGTTGGCACTGGATAGTCAAGGAAATAACCATTGATTATAAGACGAAAACTGAAAAACCGTGTAGCATCCACATTTCCCCCCCTTAAAGACGTCACTCCTCTCATACTATTCTACTGCTTATTGGCAAAGACTATGTTACAGCCATATATTTAAAGAAATTCTTCTCAAGTGATAAAGAGGAACTCTTGATTCTGATACTATCCAGTGATAGGAAACTTAGCATTTTTAACAACTTGGTTGGGGAGAATGATGTCATCCCAGATGAAAACATCACTCCCTGACCAAAAAGAGACAGGATCCTCCAAGCCCTCTTTTTGACTAAGGCCTCATCCTTGGGCCTTGTCTGTGGCCTGCGGAGCCCAGCTAGAGCAAAAATCCTAAGTTCATTCAGTGAGACTCTCCTTACCTTTGGTATCTGATCAAGTTCTTCATCCTTCCTGCTTTTGTTGGCTATAACCCCTTACTGTTTTTATTGTTTTTGAGGTAAAATGCCATTTCTCCCCAAATTGTGACTAATCACAATAATCCTGAATAATGCCTTGCTTACCTTTTAAAAAAGTGTTAATAATTGTTTTTCTTTAACAAGTACATAGGACTTTGATAAGTTAATCTACCCATTCACTAATTTTTCAGGATCTGCCAAACTTTTACTTGTCTTTAGGGTAAAGGATACTATAATTTTATCTGCAGATATAAGTGAGAGTTCTGATAGGTACCAAGGAGTTAGAACTAGAGGAAAAATAAGGAAACAAACAAACAAAAAAGGAGGTGAGGAAAATCAGAAGAGGGAGGGAATAAAGATTCATAGACAAATATAGCTCTTGGTTAATGTTTCAGTATACATTTAGAAAAACATAACCCCATGAGATCAGCCAAGGATCAGAAACCTAGATGCCTAAAAGGATAACAGAAATGGAGGAAACCAGCTGTCAAAATAACTGAAGGAGATTATAAAGAATGTGATAGCTGGGGTGGGGGAAGGGCACATCCTTCCAATGGTGGCACCTCCCAGTCCACCTAGCTGATACTCCAGGTAGGAATGTGGGCCAGTGTGGTTAGATTAGCTGAGTTTCCCCAACCCCCAAAACCCCAGGAATCCAGTTACTCTGGAGAAGGAACTAAATGCAATTTTAGTGTGTGGTCCCACAATTCAAACAATTATAGTTATAAATCCATGCAAAGGATACCCCCATGAAGAAATGTGAGTAAAAATAAACATGCTTGGAATCAGAGAACATAATTAAGTGGAATTGCCCAGAGGTTTTGATGTTCCTCAACCCAAAGTACTCAAGCTGATTTTCTTTATAGCCAAGAGCCACTTACGTTCTGTCTGTGCCTCACACCTCCTCCCCACCCCATCCTTTTCTGGTTGTGATTCTGCAATGCACACACAGTGCACATACATACATTCAAAAAATACTGTTTGAGGATGATTGCATGTGGATTGTGATGAATAACAATGCCCCGAGTATGGAAAAACTGTAAATACAGCTTTGTTTAGCCCAACTGTATGATCCCAGGCTAGGCAAAAACTGTCACCACAGCAACAGTTAGTAAACAACTGGATTCTACTAATCATCTTTGTCTTCTAAGCATGAAGACTTATACAAGATAATAAACAGAAAAAAAAATAGCAACCACTTCAAAGTACATTTTTTTTTCTGGCTTATCTAACATTTTCAAAATAGAAGTATAACACAAAACAAACTCAACTGTGCAACTTGTTAGATGAACAGTGCTGCACATCTAAGTGATTTGGGAAAAATCACAGTGGAAAGTGGTCTGAAGACAGGTCCAGGTGGGATAGGACTAAAGGTGGGATAAGTTCCACCTGGACCTGGTGTGATAGGACTAAAACTGATCCTGGCATAACAAGCTATCAGGGAAGTGAGCATCTAGCAGAAATTAGACAAGAATTAGATACCTTCTTTCTCCTGATGTGTGCATATATATACATATTAATGTGATGAAGCCTGTTTAGGAACTAAAGTAGAATAAGTGTTTGTTGACTTAATTGTGTGCCTGTGAATAAACAACAGTCTCATTTCAATCATATCTCTGGGCCCATTTAATAAAACCAGGTAAAATGTGAGGGAAAACGAATGGCAATTTCTCTCTTGATTGAAACCAGTTTATTCTGGGTTTGTCAACTTCCCTCGTTCCATTTTCTAACTGTAAAATATAAAGACATATTTGAAACTGAAATAAGTAGTGAGAGTGGGAAATACATGTGCGATATTAAAGCGCGTTTTACTCATGAAGTCAATGTGGTGATTCTGGGATCCGTATATTATTAACGTCTGAAAGTCAAGAGACACATGGTATATAATTTTCCCAAATCACAGAAGCCTGTGGAAACTTTCGGAAGAGGCCATATGGTTCCTCCACCATTTACAAGCAGAAATGTGGTTTAATTGCTTCCCAGACAAATTATTATTAACCCTTTCTTTTCCTCCCCCAACAAAATGACAAGCTCAGTGACCCCCACACCCCCCCCCAAAAAAAATCTCTTATATGGTCAAATCTGAATCTGTCCTGTTTAACTTAATTTCAAGGTCCCTTGTTCTAATTAGGATGGAACAATAACTTTCCCATCAGTAAACTATATTCAGAATATTTTCTATCCCTTCCAACAGTACAGCCCAAATTATTCTTTTTCAGATTTTATTTATTCATGAGACAGAGAGAGAGTCATATACATAGGCAGAGGGAGCCTCATACAGGACTTGATCCCAGATCGCTGGGATCATGACCTAAACCGAAGGCGGATGCTCAACCACTGAGCCACCCAGGTGCCCCCCCCCCAATAATTCATTCTTAACTGCTCCCTCATCGCCCAATCCCAGCTTTAGTGGTTATTTCTACTGAGCAGTCATCTCCTCTCATCGTCCCTCTTGTCCCACATTAGGATAAAAAGGGCAGTCCAAATTGAAAGTGATACATTGCGGAATATGTTGACTATCCCATAGCGCAGCTGCAATTCTTATATAGGAGGCTGATTTCTTTGAATCCCATATTTCTCATTTTATCTGTGACCTAACATCATTGCCAAAGAGCCCAAATAGAGAACACGGACTTTAATTTTATAATAACTCTTTGAAATAATTTACGCTTTAAGTGCCTAGGAAAGTTATAATGTGTATATGATATTTTTTACTGGATAATCTGATCCTTGGAGCAGATTCCCCTTTAGTTCATATATAATTGTCATGATAGAACATTTATAAAATACCATACATCGTAGAGATCTCAATCTCTAATATAACGTCTAGCATAAAAGTCAGAGAGGATGAATCAAAATGAGAATAATCTATTGGTGACTTTGGAACTTCATTTAGAACTATTGCAAAAGGGGAGCCCAGGTGGCGCAGTCAGTTAGGCATCCAACTCTTGAAGTCAGCTCGTGTTTTTTTTTTTTTTAATCTTATTTAAATTAATTAGAATATAGCATATGATTAGTTTCAGACATGGAGTTCAGTTATTCATCTCAGCTCAGGTCTTCATTTCAGGGTTGTGAGTTCGAGCCCCATGGTGGAGCCTACTTAAAAAAATATAAATAAATAAATAAAAATAAAATGATCACAAAATGACAAACGGCTTAATAACATATCTCACAAAACTGTACCTCTATTGGCATTTATCACATATAGATAGGCCAGACCTAAATCAATTATGACCTACTGTGCGCCTCAGCACGTCAGCTGTCCACAGGTCTCTGACCTCAAGCTCTCTCCTTCTTCTCATAGCAGCAGCAGATAAGTAAATACCTGGGACAGAAGTAATTTGCTACCTCAGCTTCTGCTCCCTATATTTCTAATTTTTGTTTTTTCCTCCCCTTTATATCTTCAGTCTACTTTCTGTTCTTCAGTCCTTGGGGAGAAAATGATCTTTGAAGATTTTCAGTATTTCTTTGCTCTCTCCTCTATGAGGACACATTCTTAACCTCATATTTAGATACATGCACGTTTCTTAACACCTACCTTTAATATTTAATAAACATATACTTAATATTTCTTTGCAGTTTCCCTATTTCATTCACCTCCAAACTTAACTTACAGAATAATTTTACACTCTCTGTTCCCACTTCTCCACTTCCTTAATAATTTTACACTCTCTGTTCCCACTTCTCCACTTCCTTAACACAGTACAACTTGTGCCCACATCAACTGCACAAAGGTGTACCAGGTAGCTGAGGACAGCTGATTCTCTGAAGTCACTGGACAGTCTCAGTCTGTTTTCCTTTACCTTTAGCAGCAGTGAAAATTGCTCATTAACACGGACTTCGTTGTCTCATATCCTACATTCCACATGTAGAGTTTCCCAGTTTTTTTTCTCAAGATTTTATTTATTTATTCATGAGAGACACAGAGAGAGAGAGAGAGAGGCAGAGATGCAGGCAGAGGGAGGAGCAGGCTCCATGCAGGGAGTCTGATGTGGGACTTGATCCCAGGTCTGCAGGATCACGCCCTGGACTGAAGGCGGCGCTCAACGGCTGAACCACAGGGGCTGCCTGTTTCCCGGGGTTTGAAATGGTCTCCCTTCTCTACATCTCTCCCCAGTGATATCTCTCTCTCTCTTTTTTTTTTAAGATTTTATTTATTTATTCATGAGAGACACACACACACAGAGAGGCAGAGACACAGGCAGAGGGAGAAGCAGGCCCCTTGCGGGGAACCTGATGTGGGACTCGATCCCAGGACCCCAGGATCACAGCTTAAACCAAAGGCAAGCACTCAACCACTGAGTCACCCAGGTGCCCCTCTCCCCAGTGATCTTAACCACTGCTTTGGCATGATCTCTTTTCTGCAAATAACCCCACATCTCTGTTCCTAGCTATGGAATAGCTGCCTGTGACTATTTCCCTGTGACTGCCTCCTTGATAGGAATGTCCCCTGGACAATGATAATATCCTCTCATTTAGAAACAGTTCAGTCCAAACTTAACATTTTTTTTTTTTCTTGAAATAAACATGCTCTTCTGACTGCCCTGCCTCTGACTGGGGTCCTTGTTTTTCCTTTTTCCGAGTTACCTATATTCCAAATTTTGGAACATTCATCAGGCCAACCAATTTTCCTATTCACATCCCATCAAATAATCCATTTATTTTCCCTGCATATTCTTTTCCACTCCATTGTGTTTCTGTACTTTCAGATTATACCTTCTGCTTAAACTATTACGGTATCTTTTTATTTGGTTTTCTCAAGGTGGCTTCTTGCAACTCTACTTTCCCCAACGCAACCCACATTCCTCATTACATCTTATAAATGGCCATCCTAAATTATCACTTTCATTACGTCATCCTGTTCAACGTAGGTAGGAATGCAATCTCTAATTCTCGGGAGATATGCAATGCCTTTCATCTGGTTTTATCTTCATTTCCAGTTCTATCTTCCCCTGCTTGTCTTCTCTGCCCCTAGCCCCAGGGCAATATAAACTCTTGTTTACTGTTTCTTGAGCCTATGTTCATGTTTTCTCAGCACCATGTCCTTATTCACACATATGCCTCTACCTGCCTCTTCCCCAAATTCTCTCTTCTCTCCTTCTCTTGCTAAAATCTTCACCTATAAACATTCTATCATCTCGTGATTATCTAACTTTCCTACTCTGACACAATGCCTTCTAGGACCAACCTGTTGAAAGTAATTTTTCTCTCCTGCACACTTTTCTAGCACTACCTTCACAAAGTACTTCACAAAGTTCACTCACAAAGTACTTATAACATAGTATTATTTCCTGGCCTGAATTGTGAGAATTTGGATCCATGCGTTCTCTCCTCCATTCCCTCCCTGCATTTAGATAGTACATTTCCCAAGGTCAGGGTTAATTTTTCATAACTTTGAAATCCCTCTGCACTTGGCATAGAGTCTTACACAAAGCTGGAACCTGATACAAAATAAATTAAATGAAATTAGGCTAAAAACAACTACATCCGGAAAAATACAAGATATATAGACCTAATCATTAGTAATTACCCTTTCTAACTTCTAGAGTTCACTAAAAGCCAAGTACAGTGGGTGACTTTGTACTATGCAAATTACCCATTCTTCACATTAGAAAAAAAAATAAAAATCTATAAGTTAATGCAGAATTTGGCTTAATTCCCAAAGGAGGAACAAAATTGTTTCATTTAAATGTTCCCCCTAGTCCTCAAGAGTCAGCACTTTTTGATGTTCATAAGTGAGAAGGAAGACAGAGTGTTATCTTTTTAAAGTAACCTCCACAGAGAGATCAATCTTATTTACACAAATGAAAAATGAAAGTGGAAAAACTTAAAATGGCAATTTTGGTCAAGAGTTTTCCCATTATAAAAAAACGTTTTACTGTACTATGAGGAGTAAGTCTAGGGTTTGCCTGTCTACCCCCCAGAAAGTCAAATAAATAGGATTAAAAATTTAATGGTCTCATTTTAGTAACAAATATATTTCTCTAGCTGTATACTTTAATAAATGACAATGTACTGAATATCCCTGATGAAACAATATCATAATCTAACACTGAAAATTATATGTGCATGCTAATTTAGACTTCTATTACTTTAGCATTTGATCACCAGAATTCTTTGCATATAAAATTTTTCAAGGAGTCCATTTGTAATTTTAAAGTAAATTGTATGAAAAAATAGGGCTTTTGTAGAATAAACTAAATAAAGAAATTCACTACGGGATGTACTGAAGAAGTGGAATGGGTTTTTTATTGAGAGAAATATATTCCACAAATAACAATGTTTTCAATACGATGATAATAAGTGGCAGTGCACAGGGTTACAGCCGCATATTTTACTGTGGATAGTCACGATCTGACATGAACATTGCTAAAACACCCACAGGGTCCTCCACATACAGCTACTGATTGTGAAAGTTGGACATTCAAACAATAGAAGAAAATGCCCTTTTGAAAAATAAGGTTAGATTACTGTGTAGACAAGAGAAATGAAAAGACAGTGAAACTACTGCAATAGAGAAGGGGAATGGAGGTCTGTTTAGTAGGTCCTTTTATAAGCAGGGAACTGAAATTTATTCAGCAAAAACACAGAAATAACATAGAAGGTTCTTAGGGCAAAAAGAAGAACAACTATGATCAAGATAAATGTTAGATGGATGCTTTAATTTGGATCAGATGCTAACCGCTAATAAATCATTACGGGACTATTGTTTAAACAGGTCTCCTTGGTTCAGAACACAAACTTCTATTATTGCCCGTGTCTTTATGAGTCTTGCCATGGTGGCATCTTACTTATTCTATATACATACAGGAAACCCAAAACACAATTCATAAAAAAGATTAGGGAAAGACCCCATCTGCCCATCGGGTGACCCACAACTGTAGCATCGTTTACTCATTGTTAAATTTGAGCTTCCTATTCTAACCAAATCCATAAAATACTTATTGTTATTAGATAAAGGAAGTAGCATTTGAATAAACGTGTTTTTCAAAAACAGTCTGCAGCATGTTTATGAAGAAACTTTTTGGGATTTCCGAAAAAAATGGCTTTAAATTGGAAGATTAAATGTTGATTTTATGATTTGGCTGGCCATTTAAAATAAACACTCTCATGAGTCTGGTTTAAATCTGGGGTGCCTCAGTGTCTTTTTCATTTTTTTTTTTAGGTCAGGTCAGACAGCTCAGATAGCTCTGTGCTCACTATTCTGTTATAATGTGTTGAAGAAGACCATTTGATCAACCACTTAACAAAAATAAAAGTGACATTTAAGTTACTGGTACTCAATGAGTAAAGGCTGAACAGAACGTCATTATATTCATCCATGTGAAGGGAATAAAAAAAAAAAAGGAAAGAAAGACAAAAAATCCTGATTCTTGCCCTCGATGAAGTTATAATAAAGATCTTGGGGGGCTTTGGGTGGCCCAGTCAACCGGTTAAGCATCCTTCTCTTGGTTTTTGGCTCAGGTCATGATCTCAGGGTCTTGAGATCAAGCCCCACACTGGGTTCCATGCTCAGGTACAGAGTCTACTTCTCTCTTCTCTTCCTCTCCCTCTGCCCCTGCTCCCTACACAGGTGTGCGTGTGCCCACTCTCTCTCTAAAATAAATCTAAAAAAAAAAAAATCAAGAATTCATATTCAACCGTTGGAAATGCTATACAAAGATGCCCATCTTGGGCATTTATAAAGTTATGCCTCCTGCCTATCTCCCCCCTGCACCTCCTAAGTCCCTTATCCTGCCATTTTTCCCCAAAGCACTTATCACTGTCTGATACGTATATGCTTTACTGCTTTTTCTACTTCGTCTTCTCAGACTAGATGGTAAGCTCCTAATGGTCAGGGACTCTAGTTAATTTTGTGCCCTTCCGTGTATGTAGTGCCTGGAATGCTGCGGGCACTTCACAGGTACTCTAAATATTTACTGAATAAGAGGATCATTATTATTTTCGCTTCCCAGTCTTCTGGCTTGCATTTCCTATGATGTAACTGCATTTTCCCCTCAAGCTTTCTCTTGTGCACCGAGCAGCCTGAGTTACAATGGGATCCCACTTACCAGCTGGGGTGATGAGGGACTTACTAATTTCTCTGGGCTTGGGCAGAGTGGGGACCACAGAAGCACCTGTGGGTTGTTCTGAGAAATGAATGAGGGAATTCACATGAAGTACTTAGCACGATGCCTGACGCATAATCAGTGTGCAATAAATTTGAACTGTTATTGTTCTTACCATTATAACTATTAAATTATTTTCTTCTGTTGCAAACAGCTCACCAATTTCTGAAGTACCTCATAAGTAATGAAACCGGGGACACCAACATTCAGGGCAAAGGTTACATGTGGTTTTATCTGCTTGGGGAAAAAAAAAAGCTTCTCCCCCTGTGGATCGGGTTCAGGGAACATTAATTCTCTTCTTTTGTGTTCCCACAGGACTGTGTATACCTCTGTGTAGGAATTGCCACATCGTATTTCAACTAGTTGATTATTTTCAGTGTTCTCTGCTACATTATGTGGTCTTTTAGGGAATGAAATCTCTGTATCCCATCACAAAGCAGGCACTCTATAGATGTTTGCCCAGTGGGATGAGTTACTGTATAGAAATGAGACTTATCCCACTATTTGTAGTCACGTCACACATGCACTTTCATTACTGTTTCAAAATTACATTTCTCAATAGATGGTCTAGACCCAGAGAGTAAGGGGAGAAGGTTTTAGTGTTGGAGGGTGATGCAGAGCAGTGCGTATGAGAATAAAAGCAACGCGCTGGAGGTCGGTGATGTGTGGCGAATAAAAAAGTGCTTAGAAGACAGATATAAAACCAGTTCTGATTTTCTCATAAATGGCTCCTCTATTTCAATAGTAATGATCTAATTTATATCCATCCCACTTTATGAAAGTGTGACTACCCAGGGAAAAATTCTAATAAAAACATACTTGATAAGGTTGAAAAGCATCATTATTAGAAATGAGGACTGTGGAAGAGGAAAGAGGCCCAGCTCGAGGTCTGAGTGTATATAAGGATCAAAAAAAGAAAAGAAAAAAGTGTATGATGTTAGGAAGTCCTGAGGTATTTAACACCAGAGCGAAAAACACTTTCAAGGAACTGCTTTGAAAAGCCAACCAAATGCCAAGTATTTGATAATGCTACAACCTGTATTCAAATGATAAAACCGCATGGTGCTTTTTACACAGGATAGAAAAACAGCAATTTGGACCTCTGCAAAAAGAAAGAAGCTTGAGCAGGGCAGATGTGATTGTTGAATTAGCCATTTAGTGAGTATTCAAGAATAGGAGATCAGAGGGAAAAAGCCTAGTATCATGAGGCTTCTGTATCTAAAGCTATCACCTGCTGTGAATCCATCCCTTTGAGTAATGTTTCTCTTTAGGAAAGTACTTACATTAGGTCTTAGTCTGGCTGCCAGATCATAATACTTCTCGGCGGCTTCGTTGAGGCTAGCCTGTCTGTTGAAGAGTTAAAAAAAAAGAAAATCAAACTCTACCATTTATTTTAAAATTGTACAGAGGTGAAATAGAATCACTATGCAGCAAGCTAATATTAACTTTTAAAAAAAATATTACAATCATACCAATCAAACCATAAGTTGCCCCAAGCAGAAAAAGTAGTACATTAAATTGCATGCAAATACTTACTGTCTTTAAGGCATTATAAATAGTAGCTCAACATAATCCTATTCAGTAGTTATTATTCATTTAAATGTACGTATTAAGAATTAGAAATGTCATTTTTCTCTTCCAAGCTAACCCAAGTAACGTTATAAGGGTTGGGATTCTCCAGCTTCAACTGTATGTCTCAGAAACATCTTGATTTTAAAAAATAAAATGTTAAAAAGTTATAGATCTATCTAGAAATCCACTTTCTTTCAATTCAGGTGGGGAACCTTCCACTGTGTGTAGCCTATAGGGGAAAAAAGGCTAGATTTTTCCTCTCCCTGCTCTCTTCACCAGGGTACACACACCCATGGCAAAGCCTCAGCTAACAGGATGTTCTTGTTTGGGACTTTCATTGCTGAATAAGGGATAGAAAGCTGAAAGGATGGCTAGAGTTCATGGACAATGGTGGAAGCAATAGAAGCAATAGGCAATATCCTGGTCAGATTCCTCCTGTAAACAATTGCTATTGCATGTCCTGCTTCTAGACTGTTCAAGGCTACCTTGTTTCCTGCTCATTCAAGCTATGGTCTCTGGAGTTAGCAAATTCTGAAGTTCCCACATCCTTCAAATAGCCAGTTTCTCTTGACTATCACTAAATACCACGAGTGGTACAACTGACTTATACAAATAAGATGCACGCTGAATTTTAATAAGTTTATGCACTATCTATTCTTGCAATTCAGAGCAAACCCCTAAATTCAGCCAACTGGGTAGCAGGAGAAATCAAATGTCAGGGTCAGGTGGAAGCCTGGCCAATTAGCCATCAAAACACAGTATGTTTTTCAATCATGTCATGCTGCTTTAGGAAACCTTCAAAGATGGTAGGTAACAAGGGCTAGAAGCTCTTGCAGTTGTACTGTAATCTGGTGACTATATTTGCAGAGTACTGAGATGCTATACAAAATGTCAAATTCAACTTCAGATGATGTATACAGCATACCTATAATGTGAACAATAACAGTAAATGGCTTGGGGTCTGCAGTTAAAATGGAGTAGTTTCTTTTGAAACTGTGATTTTATGAAGCCTCTGATGGGAATTCCATGGAATATTACTCAGCCACAAAAAAGAATGAGATCTTGCCATCTGCAACAACATGGATAGATCTAAAAGGTGTAACGCCAAGTAAAGTCAGAGAGACAAATACCATATGATTTCACTCATATGTGGAATTTAAGAAAAAAAGGAACAAAGAAAAAAAAGAGAACAAACCACCTCCCACAAACTCTTAAAGACAAAGAACAAAGTGGTGGTTGCCAGAGGTGAGATGGGTAGGGGGATGGGTAAAATAGAAAATGGAGATTAAGAGTACACTTATCCTAATGAACACTGAGTAATATATAGAAATAGTTAATCATTATATTTGTTATATTGTACACCTGAAACTAACATAATTATGTTGTATGTTAATTATACCTGCATACAAATGGATAAATACGAAAACAGGGTGGGCAGGGGAGGGGGAGGGAAGAAGCTTTTGAGGTGAGAAGATGCAGAGAGGTCAGGAATAAAGAGAAGAAACAAAAATCAACTCTGTCAATTAGAAAATCACATTCAGGTTTTAAAAGAGTAGGTTCACTAGCCTATAAAATTGAATTTGCACTTTGGTCAAGTGCAAATAAAAACTATAAAGACATATCCCATGCAACCATATAAATTTTAGGAATAACTGAAGATAACATCTCTCTGGAGACCAAGTCATATTTTTCTAATTTTTAAAGGAAAAATAATTAAAAACACTGTTATTTTTAATGGGGTTATAGAGAAAGTAAAAACCCTTGACCTAAGGCTCTACTGGACTCATGACAGTTACAACGTGCTGTTGCAATTTATATTCTCATAAATGTTGGAAGTTCAATTTCAATATGTCAAGAAAAGTACTTTAGTCTGGTATAAAACAGTAAAAATTCCCTTGCCAGGGTATTTAATGAAGGTTCCCTCCACCAAATTATAGAATCACTTTGGTTCAAATTCACTTGGAAATTTGAACCAGAATTCATTAGGTCATGCCCTGGAAGGGTTTTCTCCAGAGGGAAATAAAAGGCAGGGAGGTAGGAAATTAGAGGAACTTAATATTACAAAGGAGTTAAGTTACTTTGAAGCAAAATCAACCAATAGATGTCTAACATGGAAAGTATAGCAAATATTACTATTCATCTTAATGGACGTCCAAATTCATCAGGTAGGTAAGAATCAAAGAGAAACCGAAGAATTCACTAGATGACAAGCCTTTAAAATAATAATCAACACAATTGAAAAAAAAAAAAAAGTTTTCTCCCCCAAAAGGGTTTTTAGTTTTTAAAGTCTTCATTGTCTTTAGTGACTTAATCCCCAAAGGAAATATCTAGTTTAGAAGGCTTCATATCTTAAGGTAGAAGTAGAATTGATGATAATCTAATGAAATAGAGAAAAAGTAGAGTTTATTAGATTTGTCATATAACTGTGAAAATTAATTTTCACTCTAGGACCACAGGGAAAAAAGTGTAAATTCTACCCACCAAATGTTCATTTATATTCTTGTTTTATTCTCTAGACAAGGGAGAAAACTGATGAGGAACTGTCCAATGTCCACTTTACAGTGTATGCTGTATTTCATACTCGCCTCTCAAGAAGCATCATGGACGTGCTTAATAAATCTTAACTGCAAAGATGACTGTATCATTAATCAACATTTGAAAACTGAGGAAATTAGCAATATTTTGCTAGTTGCTTAGAGGATTCTTGAAGTGTCAAGAACCTCAACCACTGAATTGTTAGGACTGACCGCAGGACTCAGGTTGCCAAGACTATTAGAATAGAATTATTTAAAGAAGCTGATGAATAACTTTTCCTGAATATCCATAAACTTTCTTTCTTCACTATTTCCTTTCTGGGACAGAAAATTTCTAAAACCTATGTGTCACTTATAAAATACCAGGAATTTATTATTCCATGTTCCAACAACACCATGAAATGCTATTACTATCCCCATTTTACAGATGGTTAAAATGTGGTTTAGAGAAGTTGATAACTTCCCCAAGGTTATATGGCTGGGAAGTGACTGATCTGGGAGTCACAGACTCTACAGCTAAGTGTTTGAACCACAAGATCATGCTGATATCGTTGTATACATGGCAATGTAGTAGAGTGATACATGATACGTTGTTCTCTGGCAGATGACCCCAACAGTTTCTACATCAAAGACTAAGAAGAAAACCTGCCTTTTGATTATAATGTTTAAAAACCACAATTTAAGTGTAAGAGATGAGATTTGAAAAGAGGAGGATACGGAGGACATTTGCAATGACAGGTTCTACTTCTTGCTCACCTCCATCTCCCACACTGATAGAAGTGAACTTCACTAGACCAAATTTAGCAGATGACAGTTTTAAGAATGAAATGAAATGCACAACTGTGTTTTGCCTCATGCACCCCCAAAAATGGGAAGGGGAGGCTTTGAGGGGAAAGGCAAAGAAATAAGGAATGAGGAAAAGTGAGAATACTGCTGGATACTCACTTCTTTTTTTTTGTTTGTTTAAGATTTACTTATTTATTCATTCAGAGAGAGCGAGAGAGAGGCAGAGACACAGGCAGAGGGAGAAGCAGGCTCCATGCAGGAAGCCCGACGTGGGACTCAATCCAGGGTCTCCAGGATCACACCCCAGGCTGCAGGCGGCGCTAAACCGCTGCGCCACCGGGGCTGCCGTGGATACTCACTTCTTTACCCTCACCACCTCTCAATTTTAGGGGAGGGTCACAATTAGACATGGAGAGCAATCATAAGTTTCCTGTATGTCTAAGTAGAAGACGTGGAAAGTAGGCAAAGGGGAAAAGCAGTCGGCTCTGCCAAGAAATCTCCCAGGTCAAATCTACACAACCTTGTGTTTTGACAACACACTTTACAAAGCCAGAAATGAATGAGATAATGAGTAATAAAAATCATTCATAGCAGGAAACTACACTAGCTCCAGATAGGTGACTAGCCCCATCTAACATGCCACCCTTAAGAGTCATCATAAAGTTATGTTCCATATCATCTATGCCAACAATGGACTTTTCAACTGGAGACTTGGATGGAGGCTCCTATCTCATTGCCAGCTCCTGTCACTCATGTATATAGGGCCTTCCCCTTCTTCACACTATCTGTGACTTCTCAGGACCAGGAAAGGTGAGAAGTAAAAAGAGCCTAGATGGTATTTGTAAACTGGACTATGACGTAAACCTTGAACTCCCAAGAAATCACTGAATTGTGCTATCTTTTAAAAGTCTTTACATACAGTTTTTAAGCAATCAGTGAAAAGGTGTGTTCAGAATGCAAAACAGAATGAAAATCACAAACAAATGCCATTATTTGATTACCAGAGAACTCTACTTTGCACATGAGACTGTGAAACATATTTCTGTTTTTTAAATTTTTTAAAAGATTTTATTTATTTATTTGAGAGAGAGAGAGAGAGAGAGAGAGAGAGACGCAGGGAGAGGGAGAAGCAGGCTCCATGCAGGAAGCCTGATATGGGACTCAATCCCGGGACTCCAGGATCACGCCCTGAGTTGAAGGCAGGCGCTTAACTGCTAAGCCACCCAGGCGTCCCGATTTCTATATTTTTTTTTAACAGATATTCATTTTACATATCTAATTCCCCTCCCTGGTCTTATTTTATAATAGAAAAGTATCTTTTGGAACACAGTTTTATGGTCCAATATTCTTAAAAGATATATATATATTTGATTTGTCTATATTATTTTTTTTGGTTCTCATTTTTTAGGGAGGGAGGCAGTACCAAGTTACATTGAGCTGTAATTAAGGAACATTCTGTATAATTTATGATACATTTCTATACTTGTAAGAATTCTATCATTTTATGGACATAAGAGAAAAATGCCTTTTTATAAAATTCCATTTTCTGAGAAAAAATATTTATCTTTATATATATATAAAGGAAATTTGGGAACCAATGATATTGTGAAATAACTTAATATATTCTGTGAAATGTTTGAGGGGAATCTGATTAAGAGAATCATTTATAATTACTGACATTTGTATATATCCTGTGAGAATTATAAAATTAAAGGTTGCTAAATTCAAAATTACTTCCTTGAAAATATAAAAAATAAAAACGCTACTGGCATTTAGAAGACTCTACAATTATTAGCAGCTGTGAATTGTCAATTTTACATTAAAAGTTATTTAATATGGATAATAACCACTGACTCATACAAAAGATAATTTTTTATTAAAGTCTTGGTGGTTATTCTCAAAGATAACTTACAAGGCTTCTTCTTCTTCTAACTAGAAAGCTATCTGTTCTTATATCATGAAAGTAAAATAAACAGTAGCTGAAATGTAGCTTAAGTAACTCAAAGCGGCACTAAATTTTAATTTTATTTGCTAAGTGTATAGTAAGAATAGAAGGAGAATTGAAATAATCGAGGACATAAAAATGTGTGGAAAATCTTAAAACAGCAAAACCAGAGTCACACATATATGAAAACAATGAAGCAGAAAAGATCCGTATAATGAAACTCCTAGAAGATACTGTTGATGACCATCAAGCCATCTTAAATGAACATCTGTCAAGACATCAAAACTAGCTTCATGATCTGCTGGTATCCATCTCCGTTCTAAACACAAAAGATGGTCAGGTAAAGCAGAAATGTAGCAATCACAGTAGAAAAGACTAGGCTGATGGTACAATTCACAAAAGATTCCTCTGAGTCAGAAACTTCTTGATGCCCCATGAGAGTCTGAGCTCATTTTTTCATGGCTAATCATTCAGGGCTGCTAAGGACAGGTTAAGCCTACGTCCAAAAAGACTACATAACAAAACGTACTGGGAAAATGAAAAGGGGGGAAATGTTGATTGGCAATGTCAATTATTATAATATCCATACATAGTGAATAACTCCTCATGTTCCATTTGTGATGCTTGGGTGGGGAGAAGGAGTTGGGAGGGATGGAAAGAAGAGAGGCAAAAAGTAGAACTTGCTTGCAGGAGTGGCCCTAGAACCAACAGTAGAAGTATCACCTGGGACTTGTCGGGAAGTGTAAAACCTTAGACCCTGTTCCTAAACCACCATTTAACAAGATCCCCAGGTGATTCACATGCACAGTGATGCTGGAGAGGCGCTGGGTGGAAGATGCTTACCTTCAACTGCATCTGCCACTGTGCTTTGCTTTGAAGACCTTACAACCATTATAACCCAGCCCTCTTTGGACCAGAAGTTGGCACTAAAGTGCTATTTATAATTGAAAAATCGGGGCGCCTGGGTGGCTCAGATGGTTAAGTGTCTGCTTTCGACTCACATCATGAGCCTGGAGTCTTGGGATACAGCCCCGCATCTGGCGCCCTGCTCAGCGGGGAGCCTGCTTCTCCCTCTCCCTCTACCCTTCTCCCCTGCTCATGCTCTCTCTCTCTCAAATAAATAAATCTTTTTTAAAAATTAAAAGAAAATAAAAATCCAGTGACTTTTCAAGAGGTTTTTGGTGATTTTGGAAGTATTGAAGAAGAAAGGTCTAGAAAACTTTGAAAAAATATATATATATCCCACACAATGTGTGTGTACATTCCCAATCTGTTTTGAGGAATGATCTGATTTGGTTCCTTACTCTATTAAGAATTTCGATTTTAAGACACTTCCAGTGGAATTTATAAATAAATTGGCACACTGAAATTCTCTATTTTTAATATGTTTGATTTCGTAAGATTGTGTTGAGCACAGAGATTTATTTTATTTTTTTAAAATATTTTTTATTGGTGTTCAATTTACCAACATACAGAATAACACCCAGTGCTCATCCCATCAAGTGTCCCCCTCAGGAGCACAGAGATTTAAAGATAACTTTTTTTTCCCCATATATTCACTTTGCTCTCTAGAAATCAGGGGAAGCAAAGGGAACCAGTTGGTGCAGTTTTGCTTTCCTTACTACCTTGGGGAACAGCGACAACCTGGGCCCTAAGTCCTGGAAAAATTCTAAGTTTATGCTTAGCTCAGCTTTAGGTGTGTCCTTTGTCAGACTGTACCATTCTAAAAACTCAATATACCTCGAGAGTACAAACGTGGCATTCTCTCTCCTGTCAATGTAAATCTACTTTCTATCATTTACCATAAAGTGGTAACTTAATAATATTGGAAGGGCCTCACTCTTTAGAATTTACACATTTGATAACCTGTTACTCTATAAATCCTTTCTCCAACAATAAATTTAAGAATCACAGCCTCTGGGTAGTCACCCAGTTGTAAAGACATGAGGGAGCCAATGTGACACAGTGAAAACAGTATTATACTAGGCCAGAAAACACGAAATTCAAATCCCAGCTTTACCAACTGTGGGAAACCCTCTTCTTTAAGCCTCAGTATCTTCATATATAAAATGGGAATACTGTTGTCTACCTCACATAGGTGTGATTATAACTAAGAGAGAGACAGATACAAGATGCAAAATATAGTAGGAGGCAGACAGAAGATATTTAAATAGATGCTACTTCTGTTCTTCCCTTACCCTGTGAGTGGATTAAAAAAAAAAAAAAAAAGATTCTCTGAGAGCCCTGGAATGCTACAAATCAGGTAAAGTTTGAGTGCTTCTGGAAGTTCTCCTGGGATCCAGTATCTTTCTGCTCTATCACCTAGTTTTAGGAGTACACTGAATGGGCTCATTCCTACAAAATGCTAACAGAATAATTGACTCAATACGTTCTTCTTACAACTCTATAGTTATAACTCGACTGGAGTTCTAGCATTTTTAAATGCCTCTGATATTTTCCTTTGATGATAACCAGTCTTCTTTCTTAGAATACCCTCATCTGGAGTATAGTACCCTTATCTAGTACTTTCCCCATTTTATCTGAACTACTAAAAATGTCAACACATATAGTTAATGTCCGTAATGTGAGGCCATTCAACCTCTGTGATCACCCTCTCTATAAATATTTTTGGTAATTAGCCACCATGTGGAGCCCACCTTCTGAAGGCAGAAGCCAGAAATTCTCACTTCTTCCGACTTTCTGGTAGCTGAGATTCCAGGACATGACACCCATTCCACCAATCAGATGCAACCTCAAGAGAAGTCAGAAGCCAGCCTAGCCCACAGGCAGCTGCGTCCAAGAGAATCACCAAAGCCATGTGGAACTTGCTCGGCTTGGTTCCTTGGGGGTGATGGTGATGGTGGTGGGGCTCGGGACTATAAAATCTGCTCACTCCCAGGGAAAACTAGATAGATGGTTGGTTATTATTTCTGATGGTGTAGAGTGCTCTCAAGCCCGAGAATGAGCCTGTGCGCTATGGAATACTCTTTCATAAATCCTGTTTCTGCTTAAACTGGCAAGGATGTATTCTTTAGTTGGCAACAAAAAAGTATAACCTGCACATGGAGACAAGTTTAAGAACAAATCTATCTTCAGCAGTTTTGCTTTCAATACGATGATTGAAGGCCTTCATCCTAGCTGGGAAATGTCCTCTATTTGTTGATAATTGCTTACATGTTCTATGCTTGCCTCCAGAAATTTCCTATTTATATTAATGCTCATATACAAAACCAAAAGAAACTATATATATGTATAAATCCTAAATATAATTATATACACATATATAGCATGTAGTTATGTATTTATGTATATACAAATAAAACTATATATCATATACTATATACATACCACATACATATCTATATATTATATATATAATTATACTAACACGTATGTAATATTGAGTGCTTATATAATGTTCTCAATCTAGCCTCCAATCTTTTATCCTTTCAGGTGTCATTTTGATGTCTTTAGTACTTTCCATTAAATTCTGAGAAGAGATCTACGACTTCTATTTAAATTATCAGCCTTTCAATGATGTCTTGTCTCCACTGCAGTTACAAACTCAGAGATCCTGTTAATCTCTTAGTAATCTTTTCTAATGTCATATTGTTCCTCTTTCAAGCTCCCTATTTTATTTTCACAGATGTATTCTGTGTCAGTCAGGCTACGTTAGGGTACACTGTTGTAATTTAAATACATCCTAAGTCTCAGTGAGTCGAGAAAACAAGGTTTATTTCTCACTCACTCAATGCAGATGAGTAGGGAGGTTTGTCCCTCTGGTCATTTCAGAATCTATTTTCACAGTTTCCAAGTCAGAAAAGGAAAGAGCATAGACTCTTATATAGCTTTGGCTCAAAAGTGACATACATCATGTTCACACACATTCAACAATCCAAATAAGAACCATGAAGTTCTTCAACTTGAAAGAAGGCAGAAAAATACAATCCTACTATGTTTATTGAAGGTGGAAGGCCTGCACATTTGGTGAACAGCACTGATATTTCCACACCACACAGCATTCTTGTGAATCACCTTGATAACAGGAATTACAGATATTCCAAGTGGCTCTTAGGTTTTAATGTAAGGTTTTAATGTAATGTAACCCTCATTGATGAGGGTTCTTTACTTGGATACATCTGATTTGTCATTCTTATCTGAACTGTCCATTTGAAACCCTGTGTTTCAAGGCTTTCTATGTGCTGATTATACAGAGAAAAATCATTCATTATTCACTATTGAGAGTTGAAATGGGTCTGTTAGAAACTTCTCAAATTTCAAGCCTCTTGAAGGTCCAAACACGATACAGATTTGTCCCTTGATGGCTAGCCCCAGGATCTCCTCGTCTCTTCCAGTCTAGTTTTAAGGTGGAAAGCCTTTTTCTTTCTTTCTTTCTTTCTTTCTTTCTTTCTTTCTTTCTTTCTTTCTTTCTTTCTTTCTTTCTTTCTTTCTTTCTTTCTTTCTTTCTTTCTTTCTTTCTTTCTTTCTTTCTTTCTTCTTTCTTTCTTTTTTCTTTTTTTTTGCATTTGTAGTGAGTTTTTCTTCCTTGATAGATTTTATGAGTCATTTCACTAGGAATTAGCCAAATCATTTCTTGAACTCTAACATTCCCTCAATTGCTGATTTTGGATATGAGGGTAGCCAATAATCCAGCTTACCAAGATACAACCAGGGAGACAGCTATTCTTTCCCTCATACCCTGCCTCATACTCTTTACCTCACCAAACTGCCAGTTTTGTCTCCTAAGTATCTTACAAAAGAAGTGAGCTCTGAGGGAAGAATTAATAACAAAGTCAATTTACAATAATTTGGCATCCCCAGAGGAAATCACATGTAACAATAAATAAGCAAAATCTTGAGAGCTAAGGATTTTGATAAGGTTGCTTTCAAGGTAAAAACCAGTAACCTTCTTACTCCTTTCAGCAAAGTCCTAAATGCTCTTGACGAATAAGAAAAGAGGCTAGTGTACAACTTGCACAGTTAAGTGCTCAAGAAATAACAAGAATTTAATAAAGTCGAAAAACAGAAAAATTAAGGAAAAACATTCATGGGGGCTGCCACCACATGGAGTAGGACATAGCTGGGCTGCTGTGGTCATAATTGCAATCAAGATTAGGAAATGAGTCAACTGGAGAAGGACAATGTATGTTCTCATTCATTTGGGTAATATAAATAAAGGTGAAAGGGAATAGAAGGGAAAGGAGAAGAAATGGGTAGGAAATATCAGAAAGGGGGACAGAACATAAAGACTCCTAACTCTGGGAAATGAACTAGGGGTGGTGGAAGGGGAGGAGGGCGGGGGGTGGGAGTGAATGGGTGACAGGCACTGAGGGGGGCACTTGACGGGATGAGCACTGGGTGTTATTCTGTATGTTGGCAAATTGAACACCAATAAAAAATAAATTTATTATTAAAAAATAATAAAAATAAAAATAAAAAAAGACACTTAAAAAAAAAAAGATTAGGAAAGTGCTGATGGCAGAATAATGAGGAATGTAGACTGCAGAAAGCCAGAAAGAAGGTTCTGAAAAACAAACCCTAAAGAGTTCCACATCACTAATATATAATAGAAATTTTCCACCGGTTACCAGCACTATGGTAGCTAAGGAAAAGTTGGAAGTGACCTATTTAACCAGGACCTTTTTTTGTAACTTTCTCCTAGTGGTAGTGAATTTCAGATACTGATTTAATACATAGCAAAACGCCTTGTTGAGGAAAGTACCTGTTGTGTTTAAGAGGAGTTGTTAGCCTATAGAAAGCTGTGTATCTCCATCCTGGCAAATGGTATACTGTGACTTAAAGCACAGTGTTTTAGTCACGAAGAACAAAAAGTCCTCTCCCTAAAACAGCACCTACACCTGTCATGCAAATGCAGGATCTTTGAAAAATTATCCTTGCATTGAAGGTTCTTGAGATTTTTTTTTTTTTTTTTGAAGTTAAAGAACATTTTGTTTATTGACAGATTAAAAACCACAACTCCAAGTAGTGCAAAATGCACTAAGGAACCCAAATACAAAGAACTGGTGTTAATACACAAAGTTTAAGCAATGCTACACTTATTTTTGGCAAAGTGCTGTATTGTCTAGTCTGTGTATAAAACTGACCATCTATGAACCAATCAGTATAAAAAATCCTATAAAAACAGAAAAAAATTTATAGACAGTGGCTCAAGAAAACAAGCTGCCATTTATGCATAGATGATGGTTTATTTTATAAATATGCCAGTAGTTGATTGAATGCTCGTTTCTCTTTGTAGATACCAGCTTTAGGAATGTGAAATGTTAAATGTGGAGTGAGCGTATTCAACTGAAACCTCACAGTGCACTTTGCTCTCAAATAGGCTTTGAATTTCCTGTTTGAAATTTGTAAACAGCTAGGTAGGAAGCCATTAGGTTATAAAAGGACAACACAAGGGGTGCTTGTGGTATTGGAAATAGTCTGTACTCTGACTGGTGATGGATACACAAACCTACATATATGTGATTAAAAAAAGCAGAGAATACACACAAACACACACACACACACACACACACACACACACAAGCATGGGTACAAGCAAAACTAGGGAAACTCAGTTAAGACCAGTGGATTGCATCAGTATCAAAACCCTGGTTTTGATATTCTGTCATTCTACGATATATTACCATTGGGGAAACTGGATAAATGGTACAAGGGATCTCTCTGTATTATTTGTTACAACTGCATAAAAATCTACAATGATCTGAGAAAAGTAAACAAAACTACTTTTCTTGAAAGTCCATGTGTTAAGGCCATTCAAATGTGAAGAAATTCTTCTGGCATTTTTCTTCCCTTGTAAGAGTAATCTACATAATTACAATCCTATTCCTAAAGCCAAGCACAGAGCCCACAGTGTGGATGTCAGCTAATGAAGCATTTAGGTGGATATTTAATCGAATGAAATTCAGGTAAGAGTATGGGAGAAGGGGAACACATATGGCTAACACAACAAATAACGCTTTAAAAAAAACTGTAGAAATCATTTGAGTTTCTTAGAAACATTCTCCTTTAACCTAAAACATCACTTATGGATGCATTAACTTTCTTTTTATATTCACAATAAAAATTGTTGATCTACCTTTTAATTGTTTTTGCTATTATTATAGTTAGCCGTCATAATATCATTCTGAATACACAAGTACTAAAAGGTCTACAAAGATGTAGTTTCATACATAGCAACAGTGCTAAGTATAGTGCTATCCCAAGACTTTGATAGGCTTTAGGTATATTTGTACCTATCAATCCTCTCTGCCACCAAATATGATAAAATGCATTCACATACCACATTCAATATAATTAACATAAAACACAAATACCGAGATGCAGTTGACTAGTCAACCTGTTTTGTTTTAGACATTTACTTAAACGGTTATTAATTTTAATTTTGCAATTTCCTTTTTGCATTTTATAGTCAATTCTGAAAGGAAAGGAAAATGATTTTCAATAATTTTCAGAGTCCTGAATGCTTATATGCCCTACATACTGGGCACATAAACTATAACGAATAAAATACTCCTGGCTGATTTTAGCATGGTAAAACAGCATAATTCACTTCAAGAATGTGGAATAAAGCAGTATGACAGGGGAATTAGTCTACCTAACTGCTTTCCCCAAGCCACAATGTCAGTCTTCTACGTTAAGTAGCAAAACTCACCTGAGCATGTGGGCAGCACTGAAGACCACATCAAACTCTGTGCTGTCCAACTCAGCTGCTTTTTTTGCCATCTCAGCGGCTTCTATAAGGCGAGCTTCTTCCAAGAGAAACTGACCTGCAGAGCACAAAACTAAGTGAGCTTCAACTTGGAAACCACTACTTTAATCCTATGAAACAAAGGTTCTTGAGACTGACTATGGTTGACATAGACATGACAGAGAAAAACACAGAGACCAACATGATTTGAAGCTAAGATTTACGTGTGCTGTACGTCTACATCTCATTATTTGGTCATATTTTTTATGCCTTTTCCTTTTCCTTCATTGCAGGATATCCCAATGTATCTGTCTGGTATATTCACAGAGTTGGTTTTGTTTTTGTTTTTTTTCTTTAAAAAAATCCTGCATAGACTATTGAACCAAGAAATAAAGCAGATACAATTAAACATATATTACAATTAAGGGTTGAGTTGATTTTCATTATTGGTCATTTAAAATAGCTTCTCTCTGAAGCACATTAAAAACAAGACTATCTGTACTGAGATGTATTAATTTCATATATTTAAGCAGCACTAAAAATATTGAAAGAACATACAAAGCTCCATTTAGCATTTGCTTAATTAGACTGACTAATAAACATGGAATAAATATTAACAAGTTCACATTTCTGAGGTTACTTTCAGGTCTGCTTAGCAAGGTTAGAATTGTTGCAGATAGAGCCATACTACTCTTTGAAACTATACTTCAAGAAGTGATATGCAGTGCTATCCCAGAAACATACAAAAAGACAAAAAAAAAAAAAAAAGAATTGGGTCCAATTTTAAGGCTGTAAATAGGTAAACAGAGCGAACAGCCTATTTCTTTGTTTTATACAGCTAGGGATTTATTAACAGCAAAAATAATGATGTTAAGCCCTATCTGACATGCATATTCAAATGAAAACCAAATCAACGCATAACAGAGAGATGCTGAAATCATTCATGTAACTTTTGGTCTTGTAGACTTGTGGTCTAATTATTATTTCTTTTTGCCTTGGGTTTCCTGTTTGCTGGAAGTTCAAGATTTTAACAATATGAAAAAAAAAAGTCATACAAATGATTTGCAAGTCCTGAGCTGCACAGGGAAAAACAAATTTTAAAATGGTAAATGGTAAATCCTCCGTGATGGTGCTGGTTTGAAAGAGCCCGTGATTTACCACTTATCTAATAAATATTACAAATTGTCTTCTAACCCAAAAGGACCAGTCCTTAAAACACAAGAGGGCATTTTCTGTTTTAAGGATTTATGATAAGCCATAGACTCTGCCTGTATCTAAACTTCAATTGGTAAGAAATGGTGAGTAAAGATAAGCTGACTTATTAAAATGAAGTGACAGTTTTAACACCAGGACTAAGAGACTTCTTAGCTATTTCTATAAAAAATCGTCCAACACTTTCCTAGTTTATCACTCACATTCTGTGCCTTTCTCAGGTCTCAAACATAATCGTTAGATCAGAAAATTATTAAGAACACTGATTTGTAAATACACTTGACCTTTGGACAACACAGGTTTGAACAGCATGGGTCCACTCATATATAGTTTTTACAATTTTTTAAATAATTATGGTACAGTACAATAAATGTATTTTCCCTTATGATTATCTTAACTTTTTTCTGTAGCTTACTTTAAGAATACAGTATGTGATACATATAACTTACAAAATATGTGTAAATGGTCTATGTCATCAGTGAGGCTTTGAGTCAACGGTAGGCTATCAGTAGTTCTGGGGGTGTCAAAAGTTAATACACAGATTTTCTTTTTTCTTTTTTTTTTTTTTTTAAATAATACACAGATTTTCAATGGTGCTGGGATCAGTGCCACTCACCCCCATGCTGTTCAAGGGCCAACTGTACTTACGTTTATAAATAGAAAAACATTACTTATGAAATTCATGTATATGCTAACTATAAATATGCTGATAGGAGATTCAACTGAAAGTATATGCTGTGTTGTTGTTGTGTTTTTTTTTTAAGATTTATTTATTTATTTATTCAGAGAGAGAGAGAGAGAGAGAGAGAGGCAGAGACACAGGCAGAGGAAGAAGCAGGCTCCATGCAGGGAGCCCGATGTGGGACTCCATCCTGGGTCTCCAGGATCACACCCCGGGGCTGCAGGCGGCACTAAACTGCTGCGCCACCGGGGCTGCCCGTATATGTTGTTTAAAAACAGTAAAACTAGAATCAGATACTCTATGGCATGCTGAGAAATTAATATCTCATCATATATATTTTAGTAAAGGATACTAGACTATTCTTTAGTTAATTATTCTAATTATAGGTTTTCAAAATTAAAACATAATATTAATTGCTACCTGCCCTCAAAGAATAATGTTTGCCTAAGTAAATGCATTAATAAATATGTTAATTACTTATGTGATATTTAAACAAAGGATAATGTAGGAGTTTATCGATTGTTCTTCTTCCTTTCCAGACAGCTATTAACTCTGAAATGCGTTCTGTATTAGTAGTTAGGAAAATGCAACAATTAACTGAATAATGAAGGTTATTTAGTAAAATTCATTACTCTAGACTGTAGAGGGTAAAGAAGATATACTAGCTCTGGTAAAAAAAAAAAAAAGAGAGAGAGAGAGAGAGAGAGAGAGAGAGAGAGAGAGAGAAGAGGGACATGGTATGTATACTGTCCACATAGAAACAGGACCATGACAAGAAGCTTATGTGATGAAGATAATGATGCTCAATGGCATAAGAGATCAGTTTATGTGCAATACCCCAAGGGCAAAGCCTTTGTTAATACCCAATACACCTTTAATGCTCAACAGCAGCAACAAAGGATAACAACCTTAACTAGTCGTATAAAATCAAATATACAATTTTATCATGATTTTAAAACATTTATGCTTTCTTTAAAACAGCTTTGTCATGCAAAACGATTGCATACAGTTTGCAAGGTTCCAAAACCACATGAAACATGTAATTTTTACTAATCAGCAACAGAAAAGAAATCGCCATATGATCATTTTCAACAGAATTCATTCATCATATTAACATTCAGAAAAACAATATCACAACATATTAGTTAGGTATTTGCATAATTCTCCCCATTCTGTTCTCGACAGGCCATATATCTCAATACTCCAGCATTACTGTTCTGCTATGATAAAGGCATAAAATATTATGCAGTGTAGACCATTTGGTATCTTTTTTTGAACTGAACTTGAAAATGTGAACCAAACTTGAAATTGAATTATTATTCTGCTGTGTTACACAATGATTGTTTGTTTGAAATATAGTCCAGAAATGATGGAAAATGGAGCAATAAGTATTTCAAATACAGAGAGCCAACATAAATAGGGAAACAAAGACATACTAGGTTTCTTCTTAATAATGATCCAAAGAGCCTATATTGATATACTATTGGGGGAACAATGAGGAACAAAATTTGCCTTTACTTCTTCTGGAAAACTTTGCCTAAGTCACTCTGCCACCAGCTTCATCTATTTTTGTTCCCACCAGACACTGGCTCCCGACTTCGTGAACGACTTCATCTTCCCTTAATGTAACCTGCTATTTCACATCCTTATTTATCCTGAACTCTCAGGCTCTAAGGTTTCTCTAGTCCCATCCCAAACACCAGTCCCTCGTGCCTACCTATTGTCACTGGATACCATTTATTTGTAAGCCCTAAAGCATTTGCTTCTCGGGGAATCTTTCTTTGGCCATTTTTCAACGGTATTAGAATTACTTATGATTTCAGTTCACTGCAATATAATTTATCATCTAAACCGAGCACTTATGGGATTATTCATGAGGCAGGAATAAAAGGGTATAAAGCAGAATTGTCTCAATCTGGCCATCCCGCTTAGAGCATATGTGACAGGACGTGGGTATCAATCCTCTCACCTTTATCACTACTGAGCAGTGAATCGTTTAATATACTGTCTTTGACTCACTGTTGGCTGAAGTGATTGATATTAACAAAAGAGACACAGCTGCTTTTTGCTGAAGAATGTACACATCTATAGAGAGCCCACCAAGACTGAGCCAGATGCTCAGGCTCAGTGGGTTGGAGCAGCTGCTTGGGCTTTGACGGGTGGGGGCAAACTACAAGGAGGGGCCAGGGCAGTATGGGGAGTAGACAGGAAGGCAGGCACTTTGAGGATGTCCACAGTGGTTGATTCTGCAAGGTGTGACAGGTTACATTTTTCAGTGGTTCATAAGCCTTAGTACACATCAGAATCACCTAGAAGATTCAATAGAACAGGGAGCTAGGCCCCATCCCCAGAGTTTCAGATTCAGGGAGTTTGGGGTAGAGCCCATGATTTGCCTTTTTTTTTTTTTTAATATAAGATAAGTGTACTCTTCAATCCCATCACCTATTTCACACATCTCCCCACACCATCACCCCCTTCTGGTAATCATCAGTTTGTTCTCTATGTTAAGACTCTGTTTTCTTGGTTTGTCTTTTTCTTTTGCTCATTTGTTTTGTTTCTTAAATTCCACGTGTAAATGAAATCATATGGTATTTGTCCTCTGATTTGGCTTAGAATTATTCTCTCTAGCTCTAACCATGTTGTGGCAAATAGGAAGATTTCCTTCTATTCATTTATGGCTGAATAATATTCCATTATAAATAGACACCACCTCTTCTTTATCCATTCATCTACATGTTGTGGCAAATAGGAAGATTTCCTTCTATTCATTTATGGCTGAATAATATTCCATTATAAATAGACACCACCTCTTTATCCATTCATCTATCAATGGACACCTGGGCTGCTTCCATAGTTTGGCAATTGTAGATAATGCTTCAATAAACACAGGGGCATATACATCCTCTTGAATTCGTATTCTTATATTCTTTGGGGGAAATGCCAACTAAGGTAATTACTGTATCATATGGTAGCTCTATTTTTAGCTTTTTGAGGAACCTCCATACTGTTTCCACAGCGGCTGCACCAGTTTGCATTCCCACCAACAGTGTAGGAGCGTTCCATTTTCTCTGCATTCTTGTCAATACCTGTTGTTTCTTGGGTTGTTGATTTCAGCCATTTTGACAGGTGTGAAGTGATATCTCATTGTAGTTTTGATTTGCATTTCCCTGATGATGAGTGATGTTGAACATCTTTTCATTTATCTGTGGGCTGCCTGGATGTCTTCTTTGGAGAAATGTCTGTTTTTTGCCCATTTTTTAATTGGATTTTTTTGTTTATTGGCTTTTGAGCTGTAGCAGCTCTTTACATATTTTGGACACTAACCCTTCATTAGATATGTCATGTGCCAATGTCTTCCCCTATTCAGTAAGTTGTCTTTAAGTATTTTAGATCGTTTCCTTTATTTTGATATAGTCCCAATAGTTTATTTTTGCTTTTATTTCCCTTGCCTCAGGAGTCATATCTAGAAAAATGTTGCTATGGCTGATGTCAGAGAAATTACTGTTTGTGTTCTTTTCTAGAATTTATATAGTTTCCAGTTTCACATTTAGGTCTATATCCATTTTGAGTTTATTTTTGTGTATGGTGAAAGAAAATGGTCCCGTTTCATTCTTTGCATGCTGCTATCCAGTTTTCCCAACACCATTTATTGAAGAGATTGTTTGTCCCCACTGTATATTCATTCCTCTGACAAATTCACTTAACAAAGGAAGAATGAACATGATTTGCATTTTTAACAAGTTCCTACTGATACTATTACTTCACTGTCCAGAGTCTGGGAATAGTGTCTGATGGAACAACAGGATTATTATTTTGTACCATATTCTGGATGCCCTGCCTGGGATTGGCTCCCAGTTAGATTAAGCTTTTCTGGTCAATCAACTGCGTGTGGCGTGCCCTTCCCTATATTACATGGATTAATGATCGGGTTACACATAGATGTGTAGATAGAAAGATACATCTGTATGAATAAGATATATGCAGTAAACAGAAGTTGGCTCTTTCAAACTCTTAAAGATACTTAAGAATTTTATCTCTCATACGTAGAAGAGTTATGAGAAATCACTTCTTTTCGCATATAGTAAACACATTCTTTGTGTTTGGTAATTGAGCAGAATTTCAAATAAAGAAACCACGAAAATCTTAAGTAAAATATATTTTGCTCTCGTGTATATCTTGTGCTACCACACTTTCTCATTATTTGTTTGGTTTATAATTTGTCTTACCCAAGTTAATTATCATCATCTTATTTAATTGTCTTCAATCAAAGGGAGAACAAAGGCAAAAACAAGATGAGAAATTACAAAGGGGAAAAAAAGTAATCTGAGTAGAGAAACACAGAGAAGGATATTTAAAGAGAAAGCATTCTCTAGAGGTCTAGACACAAAGAATGTTAAGTCTCCCCTTCCCAAAAAAGGAAGAGGGAAAAAAACCAGTTGACAATTCTAAAGTTAGTGCTTCTGTATTATAGTTATACCAATTCTTCTCCAGACAATTCTCTAACTGAACCATTTAACTATGTGGCAGATTTTTACCAACATTTCAATATGACAAACTGGTGCAAATCAATCCTTCATTAATTCCTGGCTTTAAGAAACAGCCTGAAAGATAGAAATCCATAACGAATGTAAGCTGTCTTTAAGCCTAGGTTCAAATACTGCTTTGTAAAAATTTTGCATATAAACTCCCCAGATTAGTTGGGATTGGCATTTCTTACTAAAATATATGAAAAATTCACTATTCTGATCAATGCAACTAAATTAAGGAGCTAACACAATCTGTAATAGGTGTCATGATGATACAATTCTCTTTGGGAAAAATCATTCATATGTAGCTTTAAAAAAGTGTTCAAAGACAAATGAAAATCTTACTTGTAAAATAACTAGAACTTAACATTTGCATTAAAATAATTCTCTTTGGCAGAAGACATCAGATCACCTAAATAGATCCAGAATTGTCTATGGCTACCACCTTGTCTCAAGCCATCATGTCACTCTGGATTGTAGCAATAACCTCCCAGCCAGTTTCCGTACTTCTGCCCTTGACCCTACAAGGTATTCTCAACACAGCGGTCAGAATGATCCTATTAAAAAGGGACTCAGAGCCCATCATGCTACAGCTGACTTAGGGAAAGCGAATTCTTATACTGGACTACACAGCCTGATGTAGTCAGCAGGGAGTTCCTCCCCCTAACCTGTTACCTCATTCTCTGACCCTCATCTTCTCGGTCTCCTACTACTCTCCCTCTTGGTCACTTATTCAATGTATATGGGCCTATTGCTCTTGTCTAACACATTGGAGAAACAAAGCCCCCTGCTTCAGAGTGTTTGTCGTTCCCTCCACCTGGAGTGCTCTTCTCCCAGATACCACAGTGGCTCACTCTTACTTCTTAGCACACTGTGGGGGTTTAATACATACACATTCAATAACAGGACTGAATTACCTATATCCCCACGTGGCTACCTTCTTCATCTGCAAAAGCAAGCTAGCATCTAGCCAGCATAGGTTACCAGGCACTTGTCTATTCATATCCTCTCACCTTAGAGTAATTTTAGGCAGGGCTGCAGTAAATGGCCACAACATGCTGGGTATTACAAAATTTCCAAGGTTGCCCTTTATGGTGAGGTCTCTGTGAACTGTGCCTCCTAAATAAAAGCAACATGGCAGCCCTGGTTTTAGATCTCTACATTTCCCTTGGAATATGACAAATAATCCAGACATCAATCACGACTTCAAAGATACCTTAATTCCAGAACAGTTCAAACTACACAGTTTGGCTGAAATCTATTATATCCCATTGTGCTTTGGAATAAATTCAATAATTTAGGAAAAGAAGAAGAAACTATAGATTAACGTATCCAGCCCAAGAAATGTATATTGTGCCTAATACACATAAGATGTGGTGATACTTGCAGTGTAGGAGGGGGAAGATAAATGCAACATTTACCCTTAAAACAGTTCCAACTTAGTTGAGGAAAGAGAAGATTTAACCACAAATCATTTAACTTAGCCTTGAGGAGATGCAAGGTCTCACAGGCTAAGCACATCATATCTGGATGGAGGTAGATGTTTCTTTGGTTTTGTTCAACTTATAATTAAAATTGAATATACATAGAGTAGAGGGCACAAGTGAGAGTACCACTCAAATTTTCACAAAGTGGCTATGGGATAAAACAGTAGCCAGGGCAGGAAAAGGAATATCAATAACCGGAAGCAACGGTCTAAACTTTTTCAAAGATCCAGATGACTGGAGAGGGAGGAAAAACCTGGAGGATGGTGGGGAATATGTGGGGGGATTGTGGTGACATCTGATGGCAACAAGACAGGGGGGTAAGGTGGAATGGAAATGTTTTAATATTATTAAGGAAGGTGAATAATGTATGCCTGATGAAACAGGGTAGGGGGTTATGCAATGACCAGGATTTAGACGACCTGCCCCAAGGAGATACTGCTAAAGAGAGGTTGTTAATGTATGTTTATTAGACCTGGGAGGATTAAAAATATGGAGGGGAATCATCTCCTCTGCTTCTCTGAAGGGAGGCCTGTTGGATGTCTTTCTGAGAATCCCTTGCATTTTTAGGTATGTTTTTCTTTCTTTCTTCTTTTTTTTTTTTTAAAGTAATCTCTACACCCAACAGGAGATTTGAACTCATGACCTCGAGATCAAGAGTCACACGCTCTACTGATGGAGCCAGCCAGGCACCCCTGCTCTTACTCTTTAAAACCAATCTCTCAATCAATCAATCAATCAATAAAACCAATCTATCTCTCTCTCTGTTATTCCCCCACTCCCCTCTCTCTCTCCACCTGAGCAGATCAGTTGGTTAAAGGGTTTTAAGCATCTGACTCTTGATTTCAGCTCAGGTCATGATCTTAGGGTCATGAGATTCAGCCCAGAGTCAGGCACTGAGTGGAGTCTGCATGAGACTCTCTCTCCTTCTCCCTCTGCCCCCCAACCCCTGCTCCCAACATGCCTTCTCTCTCTCTCTCTCAAAACAACAAAAAAAAAACCAACCCTAACCTCTCTCCCGTTCCCTTCTATTAGTTTTGTTGCTTTGTGTTTTTGTGCTCTTGGCAGCCTGATTTAATAACAGCTCTGGTTTATTGAGACAAACCCAATGTGATAAACGTGCAGTAGTTACTGGCCAAGAAAACAGGTGGGCCAGATGAACACGGAAAGGATGCCCAGGAGAGCAATCCAGACTGCTCACTTTGAGGCTGGGAAGACCCGAATCTGTCCCTATGTGAACATGAGACCAAAATTCTGCTCTGAATTGGACAGGTTGCAAGGAAGGTGTCTACCGCAAAGGAGATTAGAGGAATGCAGGCCAGGGCTTTGTGCTCAAGCGCAGAGGAGGTCAGGAAGGCTAGGGATGCTTTATTGCATTTATTTCTCCCCTGACTCTTTCCAGAAGGGTTATGAGATGCCAGAAAACCATTGAGGGAGTTATGAAGACTGTCAGATGGCAGGTGGGAAATAGAGAGAGGCAAGGAGGTCAAGGGGGGGGGGGTACTGGGGAGGAAGTAAAGACAAAGAAGGGAAAGGAGGAGTGTGGGGAAGGGGAAGGGAGGGAGGAGCAGCTTAACCACTAAAGGTGTCAGTAGCCTACAGATTTAATAGAGATCATGTGCACTGTATAAAGGAAAACCAGCTCATGCGAGGCTTCAACCATCTGAAGAGTCTTGAAAGATGAAGGGCAAGATGTAACTAGATGAGGAATGGGACCTCATCAGAGACACAGGGATGAGTAGCATCAGTCCCTAAACAAGGGCGGAAGGAAAGAGCTGAGTAGGCATGCGGGCCCAGACACAGGGCAAGTAAGGGAGTGCCTGGGGACTCACTCAGGGTGCGAAGGGGAACCAAGAGCCCATGCTCCCACCCTCTGCCTCAGAAGAGCTCCGAGTCTTCCCATCACCCTCCAACACCAGGTCCTTGGGCTCTTCTGAGGGATTCATTTACGGATCTGTCACTGAGGCACACAAGAGCTAATGACAGGGTAGCGAACTTCTGGGAACAATTGTTTTCAATTAAGTGGAGGGGAAAACATAAACAAGAATCTCAAAGTGTATTCAATTGCTAAATCGAAATAGCTAAGACTGGAAAAACAGGATCTCCTTTTTTCCTCTCTCTGCCTTTCTCCCTTTCCCTCCCTTCTCCCTTTTCCCCACCCCCTGTTCCCAATTACTTGTTACTTATAATACTCATTCTTCTTGCAAACCATTATTCCTTTTCCATTCTCTGTCTGCATGTTGATGGATACAGATTCCTCTTTTTCTTAATACCTAGATTTTTATTGTCTCTTCTTCCCCTCATTTCTGTCTCTTTTTCATATGCCTTATTCAAAACTTTTTCTATAGGATTTGTTCCTCCTCCAAGATAATTCTTACAGCCTCTCTTAACATTTTAAGAATAAAAAATGGCCGTTGTGACAACTTACTGAGCACACAGGACATGCGAGTTATTTTATAAAATTGTAAATGAGTCCTCGCAACCTGAGGTAGTAACAATCATCTCCAGATTAAGAAATTGAGGAACAGAGAGGCTAGCAAGAGGTAGACCATGCTCAAGGAATAATCAATAGAGGGGCCGGGAGAGCCTCCTGCCAAAATCCACTGTACTCTCTACTCTGTAATCTAAAGCTTAACTCAGTTCTTATCCTCTTGCTTTTGTGGCTTCTTGAGTCCAGTACAAAGGCAGATTCAATGTAGGGGCGCCTGGGTGGTTGTCAGTTAAGTGTCTGCTTTTGGCTCAGACCATGATCCCAGGGTCTTGAGATGGAGCCCCGAGTTAGGCTCCCTGCTTGATTGGGAGACTTGGTTGAGAAGCTCCCTGCTTCTCCCTCTCCCTCTGCTGTTCCCCCTGCTCATGCTTGTGTGCTCTCTCTCTCTCTCAAATAAATAAAATCTTAAAAAAAAAAAATGTGTATATGTAAATTGTCGCTATAGTTTGAATGTTTGTGCCCCCTCCCTTCCCCTCACCCCCAGTTCATGTTTTGAAATCCTGGAGCCCCCATGAATGGGATCAGTGTCCTGATAAAAGAGACCCCCGAGAGCCACCTTGTCCCATCCACCAGAAGCAGAGATGAGAAAAGGAAGGAGTAAAACTAACTAAAGGTCAGTCCATCCTTCTGTCGTCATTCTTTTATTGCCAAAATACTGATGGGCTGTCTTCTTTGTGCGAGGCACTGTGGCAAGTGCAGGAATCATGACTCTGATTCTGAGCCACAGTTTCTTCACTTCGCAAACAGGGATAGCCTTGCTGTGGATCGTAAGGAGTAAGTGAGACAATGTCAGTGCCTTGGGGGCTGAGGTCTGGTGCCCTGTCTCCTCGTGGTTCTTTTCACTCCTCTTTCCATGAGCTCCTTCCCTCCCTCTGTACCATTAGGGCTCTCTTTGTCTTGATGTCAAGCTGCCCTTCCTTCCTGAGCCTGGTAAGTACTCGATTATGAGAGCTCCATGGGTTTCTCCACCAGCAGTCCTCCCAAGCCTCCACATTCTGGGTCTTTGCCACCACTGGGGACCCACCAGGCCTACACTGAGTAAGACTGTATCTTTAAAAGTACAAGACAAACCATCAACACATCACGGGCTTAAGAGTCAAAGGAGGTTCAAATCCTTCCTCTGCCAACTTGCTGGGCCGTCAATATTGTCACATACGCTCTTGATACCTTAAATCCCATATCTGCAAAATAGGGGCAATATTATTTCTGCACAGTGTTGGATTAGGGAAACGACACAAGGTATGTAAAAGCACCCGGCATTGGTGCAGAGATGTAACTGTTGAACACTGAGCCTCAATAACGGCAGTAGCATTAATGAGCACAGATGTGCCCAGCAGAACACCAAAAACCTTTTTCACGTAAATTCGCAAAACTCTGGAGTCAGGTCATACCATATTACTTGACTTAGTCATCCTAATATTGTGAAATATCTTATAATCCTCGTATATTTTATAATAAGAGTATCAATAGTATTTCTTTTTAGAGTTATGATAAAACACGGTGGGTGGTATGGTCTGAATGTTTGTGCTCTCCCCAAATCCGTCTGTCAAAATCCTAACACCTAAGTTGATGGTAATTAAAAAAAAAAAAAAAAAAAAAGGAGAACGATTCCCAACTTTCAGTGTATTTGATACGTCATCTTATGTATCATTAAACCTCCCAACAGAGCATGTACGGATGGAAAACACTCTTGTTGATCTCTTCTGTTGAATAAGACACAGTATAGTGTAGTAGTGTAGTAGTCAGGAGGGCCCTGGGTCAAGTGCTGCCTCTACTATTAACTGGCACTGAAACCTTGGGTAATTTACCTTATAGCTAGCTGACTGCACTTTCCTCATCTGTGAAATGGAGACCATCAGGTAACCTCCCGACTTGGCTTTTGTGGGGATTAAATGAAAATTCCATGAGAACTACTCAGGACACAAAAGTCCTATGTAAATGCTTGTGATATTGTTACATTTGATGAGTTCATCATGGAATACGGTATTTAATAGAGAATTCTTTTTATTCCTTTCTTATTTAATTTTTACATATTACATGTTGAGTTCAGTTAAATAATTTTAGGATAATTATTTGTTTAATTTTTCTGCTATCCTTTCTACAAACTATCTGAACGATAGTTTAAGACATTTTCACATTTTATCAAGTATATATTCCTTTATAATGTACTCATCAAAGAAAATATTAGAAATTAAGCCCGTAAAAAAAAAAAAAAAAAAAAAAAGGCTAGAAGAGTCCAAAAAAGCTAAAACATCTATTATTAACATTGTTTGGTTTTCTTTTCTTTTCTTTTCTTTTTCTTTTTTTCAAGAGCATGCATGTGTGTATGTGGGGGGGGGGGGGGCAGAGGGAGAGAGAGCATCTCAAGCAGGTTCCACACCCAGCACAGAGGCTGACACGGGGCTCAATGTCATGACTCTGAGATCATGACCTGAACTGAAATCAAGAATTAGACACTAAACTGAGTCACCCAGGTGCCCCTTGCTTGCTTTACTAATGATGTATTTTGTAAAATTTAATCACCCTTCATGTACAATAACATAGGCAGTTGTCTCTGTTATTATATGTTCTTTAGAAATTTAACTTATGATGTTAAATATTTCATCAAATGGAAATAACAGTAATTTATTTAATCATTTCCCTTTTTCCAGCGCATGTAGAGGTTTTTTTCCATTTTTGCCTCTAACATTAAATAGCAAGGCTGTGCTCCAATTATTACCTTTTGTGGATAATCTTAAACAGAAAAAAATATTTTCTTAACATACATTTTCAAGAGAATTACTGAGAATAAATGCTAGAGTAACTTCAGGGAATATATTGTTATTTGAATGTTAATTTCTTTATTTCTAATGAAATTCTCTATTTACCTATCTTTTAAATTTTGTTATATTTCCTCTTTGGGGAATTATTTGTTCATGTCCATTGGTCTTCATATTCTGTTTTCCTTGTAGTTTTACAACTTCTCATGTCTTAGGTACACTGATGTTTTATTTTGTGATTTTATGGAAATTATTTCCTAACACTTAACTGTTCTTTAACTGTATTTCTTTTGGAAATACATTAATCCTTTAATTTTTCCTTTACTTTTTATTTATTAGCTTAGAAAAACCCTTTCCTGGTTTTCCCATTTTATTCATGATCGAGTTTTAATTCTAAAAGGCTTTTGAAAATATCTCACATAAAATACACACAGGTGTGAAGATTAAATAATAATAACCTATTATATGCATTGTAGAAATAGCAAATTTTAAAACTGCTAAATTTAATACAAAAAAATTGTAGTTAAGAAATGAAATAGTTTAGGTAAGAAATGAAATGACATTTAGAAATATATTCTAAATAAAAGAAATATATTCTAATACATCTGTGAACTGTCTGTGCTGTCCTTGGAGCAATAAAGGGACACAAATACTGATATTTTAATAAAATATTTTGGTCTTAAGCATTAAACATAATCGTATCTCAATGTAATTTTTGCAAAAACTCGCCAAAAATGTATTTTCACTTTGAATCAGGGAAATACCATTGTTTAGTTCATGATTTATTTTTTTAATTACTCTTGAGGAGTTTATGACATGATTAAAACAAAATGTTCTGATACAATCAACCTCAGTTCACTTCCATCTACTGACTAGCTTTTATTATGATAAGAAAAAATAACTACGGACCTCTTACCAATTCATCCTATCACATATTTTCAACTTCTGTTTTTAGTGTTCCTTGACAAAATATCAAATATAACATTTTAATTTTCTCCCTGACCTACTTTTTTTTTTTTAAGTTTTTATTATTTATTTGAGAGAGAGAGAGCATGAGTGGGAGAGGCAGAGGGAGAAGTGGAGAGAATCTCAAGCAGCCTCTGTGCTGAGTGTGGGGCCTGATACCAGGCTTCATCTCATGACCTTGGCATCATGACCTGAGCTGAAACCAAGAGTTGGGTGCTTGCTTAACTGACTATGCCAACCAGGCACCCCCAGGAATTACTTTTTGAAATGAAATTTAAGAGCATGCTGAAGAAAAACAGACTAAAATATTCATAATAGAAAGTTCTGGACTTAGAAGTTGAAAGAGCTGGACTCTTCGAGTTCTTTTCCCACTATGTATATTAAAAATTTCTGATCCAGGGAGTCATTTGGAAATTCTGAACTTCCATTATTTCAGTCAAATGGAACTTCCATTATTTCAGTCAAATGGAGTTGAGATCTATTCCTACCTCACAGGAGTTACATAATGATCAATAAAGATCAGGATAAATGTAGTATGATATTTTCAGGATTCTAAAATTGTTAAGTAGAGCCAAATAATAATCCAGATAATCTCAATTTTAAAAATTCTATACTTCTCTATGGGTTCAAGAGGAAGTAGGACCAAATGACTGCTCCTCTGTATTAGAAGTGATTTCATGGTTGTCTGGATCAGCCCTCTTCCATTCCCAATGCTTGAATTCTTTCTAATATTCTTATAAACCCACAGTTGAAAGACCTTCAAAGGGCATTTATTTCATAAGCTGATGGCTCTCATAAGTTGCATTTTCCTCCTTCTATGGAGCTAGGATGTACCTTCTGAGTTTCTAGCTATGGTCCTAGTTCTGTCCTTGAACTATCCTCCAGACATATGTTGTGCCTCCTGCATCCAGCACTTTCTGTTTTATTGTTCTCCAACATATCCCCTTGTATCTATAATTTTTTCTGGTGACTCCTACTACTCATTAAAATATAGTTTCCATTGGAGCCATAGGAAATCCATGAAGAATCCCTTGATTTACAGGCCGACATGACATATCAAGGCACCAAATCCTCATCTTTGACATTTATAAACTAAATTCTATAAAGACTTCACATGATTTGTTTTATAAGGACATGGGATACACTATAAGCTTGATGACATATGAATATAACATTATACTACTACTGATACCATAGTCTGAAACCTGCTTTCTACACATTCTTTAAATTTTTTGATGAAAGATCAATGAGAAATTTGAGAATATATTAGCAACAACATGAAATCTTCGTACTGAAAAACATTTTAAAAGGCCACATCAACTCTCACACTTTATGGATAAGGAATCTTAAACCCAGAGATTACAGGCACTAGAAAGCCCTATGTTTAACAAGCTTATTGAATGAGTTTTATAAACCTATCCTCTTTCTTTGTTGCAAGCCAACCTGAAGAAAAAAAAGACAATCTGCCACGCATCCCTTCCTCCAAAACACAAATCTAGTGGATCAAATATACAAATAACTGACAGTACTTTTAAACACTGCCTTCTAATGGTCATTGCAGCTAATATAGAGTCTATAATTCCCTGTCTCATCCCAAATGGACGATATTTTTTAAGTCACTTGTATCATTAACAAGTAAATTAAAAGCACATAAACACCCAGGAGAATGAATTTCCAGTAGAACAAAACTCACTCATGCTGGTATTTTCATGGGCATTTGCAAAAGTATTGAAAAAAAGACACAACATCTATATTTTATTTAAACATTTGTTTTTAAGCTGAGGAAGTATTATTATTCATTCAATCTGTGGGTATAAATACCCTAAGAATATCCATCACCAGTAAGTTGACGGAGAACTGATAGGAATCATAATATGTACTTTCTTGGACAAGAAGTAATAAAAATGCTAATGGAACAACTTTTTGGTCTATTTTGGAACCTACATTCAATTCTAAAATGGAAAACATCTCTAACTGAACTTAACCAACATTTGTTGCACATTATCGTGAGTAGGGCAATATGCTAGACATTGATAGTGCAAAAATGCAAATCACACTTACAGATTCCAAATATCACCTCTTCACAAATGTTCTCCTTGACTATCTGTTGTCAAGAAGCACCCCATCTCCCATCACACCACCTTCAAAAAATGACATCACCCTATTTATTTTGTACATAAGCACTACTCACTTTCTGAAAACAGAACAGTACCTTGCACCATCAAACACATCTTACACACATTAAAATGAATAAAAAATCCTTCCCTAAACATTTTAAGCTGAGTTATGATTTATATGCATTTGGAAAGGACCTACTAATCAAAAGTATCTATTTACTTTCCTACCTATGTATCTGTTTGTGTATCTCCTCATGTTGTGAGAGAAATGGAACATATATTAGAGAAGAAAAGGCAATAGCAGTTATCAAGGGACCCAAAGGTTAGTTACTTTCAACTAACTAGGGCAAGCCAATTGCTGCATTCTCTAGGCTTTGGTCGACTTATTTGTACATCAGAGGGATTCTATGAGACCATTTAAAAGAACTTTTCAGTTCTAAAATTCAGTCATTTTAAGTAGATTTCCCCAAATTAAATGTATATTTTTTATAACATGAGCACCAAGCACTTAGTTCTGGGCTTCCTGTCCAGTTGTAGATTATTTTCCCTTAACTACTACTTTTTGATACATCATCTAGAGTCTTTCTTATTTTCCATTCCAGAGTGGGAATAAATATTGAAAATGTTTCATAAAATTACGGGGAATTATATAGTCATTCCTCCCATAGAAGACACGTGTACTTCTAGTAGTGTATGTGTGCTAAAAACTTTAAAATAATCCAGGAGTGCTAAGAAGAATCTGTTTTGCCACATACATTTACAGAGGGTGTGCTATCACTATTTTTCAAATAACCTATACAATACAGAATTTGTTGCACTTTCTGTTAAAACTATATCCAAAAATTTCTGTCTATGGGAAAAAAATCAGGAGGATGATGTAATATTAAAAAAAAAAACATAAATAAAACAGAGTGGGTAAAGACAGATAAATGAGAATAATAAAGAGGCAAACTCTAAAAATGAACACGTGATTTTTTTCCCATTGCAATTCAAATGAAGCAATAATGAAATGTAAAGGAATAGACTGTGAAAAACCTAAAGCATATAATAAAATTATAGGAACAAGATTAGAAGATGTATTAAGTAGAATTAGTTTGAGGTAAAGGAAGCGCAGAAGGCAAGATGGGGAAAAAATTCTACTTCAAAAGATTCAATAAGAAGAGGTTCTTTAGCACTCAGAAAAATAATCATGGGCCTACTTTAATGCACAGTAGGGGTGCCCAAAATAGCATGCATGAGAAAATCTCATTTAAAATACTTCATATGAGAAATCTTGTAAAAATAAAATAGATTCTGCAGCAAACTTAAATTAGTTGACTGCCAACTTAACATGGCAATAACTGCATCGTGAAACAAAATCCGGAGTAGTTATGCAATAACCTGTGTGAAATTATAGGCTGCATTATGCTGGAAAGATAAAGCATCCTGACCGTAGGATTATAAACATACACGCAAAATGTAAATAAACAAACGGACCTGTGGTGGGTAACGTGTATCCTCTGTCTTACTTTTTCCATTTTTCCACATTCACAGCCTGTCACTGAATTTAGTTTTCCAGTTGTAAGATGGAAGAAAGAATTATCTTTAAGAAGAAGGATATTAGCTTTATTTCCTCAAGATTTAACTACCATCTATCCTTCAGTTTACTACTTGATGATAACACATCAAAGCCAAGAATGGTTAAAAAATCATTTTCCCCCCAAAGGATCAGTAAAATTAAGTGCTTTTTGGTTCCTTGAAAGCCATGCCAACTACAAATCTGGTAGAAATAAGTACATCTTACCCAACATCAACCAGCCATATACTTCACCTCGTTTAACACATGACTCACTACTAATGACAGAGTGGAGTGTGACAGAGCTGTTATTTAAGTTTATTCTGGACTGATTAAGGCCAAGACTAAACTGAATGAGAAAGTTCATTTTCTTTTATACCATTTACAGTTTATCCTTGACCCCAATCTCGGGTATCTAGAGGCCCGGATACATTTTTCTTTTCTACAAAGCAAGATTTTGTGGTCAAAATGTAAACCTCTAAAACTTCAAAATGATATGGTCAATGAAAAATACATTATCATTTACAAATAAAAGAGGGCTAATACTCTGGTTCCATACCTTGCATCAGGCAAAGAGCAAGATGCTTTTCTGATGAGACCTTATTTACCCTTCACACTGGACTTGAAAGAAACAGCTGTGAAAATGCCTCTCCTCTCTGAAGTCCTATGAAAACTACTAATGGAAAATATAATGCATAGCCCTTGATAACATGATTGCTTTGAACGAGAAGCTAAGACTACAGCATGAGGCAAAATCTGCAACAATCAAGTCCATGCCCTCTCAAAATGTTCTTTGCCAGCAAATCCTAAAACTTACATCAACATTAACAGTAAACGTGGGGGACATGGAAAAAACTCTCAACCACTCACCATAATGCATGTAACAGTTTCCTTTGGTGGGATCCAGCTCAATAGCCTTCAAGAAGAACTTTTCAGCCTCACTCTTACGACCCTTGAAAAACAGAGAAAATGGATGATTCAGCAGTAGATCATGAAGGATTCTTTACCTCCTGGGCCCAAATGAAGTAAGTAGACTGAGATCTACTTAGTAATCATCACACACACACACACACACACACACACACACACACACACACACAGGGTTTTTATCTAAACAAGAATGATCAAGGAGAGTATTTGAGACACAAGACTGAAATCAGAATCCTGGGAAACACCAAGATTGGAAGAACAGACAGTGAGAGTGAGTTCACCAAAGAGATCAGAGAAGAGGCCAGGAAGGCAACAGAAAAGAGTTCCACAAAAACCAAAAGGATGAGATAGTTTTAAGCAATGGTGGAAACCATTATTTGCATTTTCTATTTTTCTCCCTTCCATTTGTTTCCTCTTCATTTCTTTTTCCTTATTAAAGAATTTGGAGCATTTTAGCTTTTGACATGATTTGTCCTAATGGTTCACTTTACATATGAAGAAACTAGATCACGGTTTGTTGAATCTCAAGCAACTACTGCTTATTCTTGCTGATGTCATTCTGGACTAAAATATTCCTAAACCAGGATTTTAATCTGAGGCTGGCACTTCTTCCGAGCTATAGTTTTAATTTTAAGTAAACATGACCATCATCCTCAGAAGAAAATAAGCAAAAAGTAGGGAGGGGGGGAGGCTTCTATGCAATACATGGATTTTTCATGAAACATTATCAGTCTTAGCAGATCCTGAAACTATATATTCCTTACCGTGTTATAGCTTCTGAACCAAAATTGCCTACAGAGTAACATAAAGGGGTGGTTTGGGGTAGAAGAGCCCCCAGAAGAACTTTCAAGTTCCATTTCCAATGGAAATGCAAGTCTGTCTTGTCCTGCAAGGTTGGAATGAAGAGCTATGCCTTCCAAGAGTGGCAGTGAGGCACTGGGTGGCAGAGGTGTCCAGGAGTCATGGTATAGAGTCAGGGAACGCATCTTATCTCCTTGTTCCTTCTAACTTATATACTACCTATCACATGAACTTTAGGCAGCATTTTTCTCTTTTTTCAGCTGTATTTCTTAAACCACTGTTATGGAGATAGATCTTCCAAAAGTAGAGGTGTGTTGTTAACCTAAGAGTCTACATTGCATTCAACTTTGACTGATTTTTCCTTCCCCTACTCCTCCTTTTTGTTGATCCACTCATTTAAAAAATTCACTGTTGCTACATCCTTTATTCACCCATTCCTCTAGCCAGTAGGACCCAGTCCCCATACAGCTTCTATCCTCTACAGCAGACAGCAGACACTTGACATCTTCATTTCTTCTTTCATTTTAATAATGCTACTCTGGTCAATAACATCTCTTTAACTAACAAGTCTTGCCAAATATCCAGTAATTAAAATCTTAATTCCTTGCAATATTTTCTCACAATATTTTAACTTCAAAGGAAAAGAAGGAAAGTACAGGCAAAATGCTCCCTGTAGAGACCATACTTTCATAAGTTAGTAAGACTTCGCAAGACTCTTACAAAGGGAAGAGTCCTTAAAATAATTAAATAACTGTGGTGAATCAGGCAGTGTAATGAGTGTAATATGTAAGTTCAGATCATAGATTCTAGGCAGGCACAACAGCGACCCTACCGGTGTAACCACGTGACCCTTAGAAAACTGTATCATCTTTTAGCTGTTATGTTTTCTCTTATAAAAATGAAGATAGGTGGAACACAGAGAATTTCTAGGGCAGTGAAACTGTTCTGTAGGAGACAGTAATTGTGGACACATGTCATTCCATATCTGTCAAAACTCATCGACTATATTAACACAGTGAACCAAATGTAAACTCTAGTAAATATGTGTCAGTATTTGCTCACCAATGGTAACAAAGGTACAACACCAATGCAAGTTGATAATAGTAGGGAAACCATGTAGGGTGGTAAGAGAGTAAGGAAGCATATGGGAAATTTTGGCTCAATTTCTAAAAACATTCATTATTTAATTGATTCATTTATTTGAGAGAGAGAAAGAGAGAACGCAAATGGGGGGATGGGCAGAGGGAGAGCAAGAGAGACAATCCCAAGAAGACTCTATGCTGAGCACAGAGCCCAACCCCATGACCCTAAGATTAAAACCAGAGCTGAAATCAAGAGTCAGACACCGAACTGACTGTGCCACTCATGCGCCCCTCGATTTTTTTCATAAGCCTAAAACTAACTGCTCTAAAAACGAAGCGTAGTCTTTTTAAAGAAAACATAACAATCAAATCTATTTTATAACATTAGTAGATTATTTGAGATGAAACATATAAAGCAGTTAGTATAGTACCTGGGTATACTGTAAGTTTGTAAAAATGTTAACTACTGGTCTATACACACATACAGTATGCATTAGAATGTAGAATTCTGAATGTCAAAGAATATGTTTTGTTATATATATAGCTCCAGAAACACATGGTCAGCCTTTAAATCATCATCAGAAAATTATGTACAAATAACTTGCAGAAGATAATAAAAGACACAAAATGAAAATTATCATTGGTAAAGAGTCTGTACAAATATTATACGCAAAGATATATTTGCATATAATATACACAAATATACCCCTTTTGTATATTTGCGGGTCTGTGGACTTTCTTCCACTTAAGAACTTAAGTTTTTCTCTCCAGTGAGAAGAAACTGGCTCATTTATCAGTGTCACAGTAAATGGGGTTATAAAATGCTTGTGTGTAGTCCACTGGCAAAACAATAGTAAAAACACGCATCAGATCTCAAAGGACAATGGTTTCTGGTTGCTCAGTGGACCAAGTTACTAAAGGCAATGAGTCCCAACACCTCCGACATGCAAAATAAACACACTGAAGACCAGAACATTCTTCCTGAGGGGTGCGTGGGGGGGGGTAGGGGAGTACCAAACCATCATGCAAAAACCTATCTTTCTGCTTTGATCACCCTTTAGTCGAATGTCAAATAATGAGGAGGAAAATCAAGTCCTCACAACAGTATATAAAATCAAGAGTCACCCAAATGCATAAACCAACCATACACACATATTACTGGGTCTTGGGTAGAAATGCAGTGCCTGGGAGGTTAATACTATGTTTAATCCAATTTATTCTTTCAACTATTACTGTTTTAGAGAGAAGGCAGTTAAGAAAGTGGAGAAGAAAATGTCATTTCTCAGCAAGTTTTTCTTGGTACTTTTTAGATTTTGTCAGCATTTTCTACAAGCAAGCATTATGGAGTAGTCACTGGTTGTCCTAACTCCTCACATCAGGCACCATTACTTATTTCGTATATTGGTTGGTGTTTGAACATGTGTGGTGGTTTGGAAAACCCAGTAAAAGGGACTGTGGTCAGCTGTGACAAATAAGGGAAATGTGAGTTGAGAGGCTCAGTTTCTACCACCATCTCTGTAACTTGTTTATGTGCTTGTTCCTTTGTTTTTGTTGGTTAAAAATTATTTACTGAAGACCTACTGTTTGCCTTGCACAGTTCTAAAGAACAGCGCTGTAACTGTGAACAACCCAGACTGCTTGGCCTCAGGTCCTAGTTGCAAAAGGCACATAACAAACATATAACCCAATAAGCACTGTGGGCAAACAATTTCTCCAATTCTCATTGAAAGAACTGGCCCAGAGACAACAAGCCTGCATTTGAAATTTGCTGGCTCGACTTATTTAACTGTGTGATTTGGGAATATCTTTTATAACATCACTGAGTCTCTTTTTCCTCACTTTGGAAAAATAAACATGATTAATACCAATTTTGGAGGGTTGTTAAAAAAAAATCACAAATCATATGGAAACAACAAGCTTCGGACAGATCGTATAAAACTCTGACATCCTTTGATATTTCTTCCTTCGATCTTTTCAAAAGAATTCTTCCTTCCAACCTCAATGCCACTATTTGGTTCCTAATTACCCAAATTTAAAAATCCTTTTCTAAATTTCATGATTTCACAATTTTTTTTTCTGTAAGATGTCTCTCATTCCTAATACTTTCCCCTGCCTCAAATAAAAGCCCCTCTTCATTTCCCACCTAGAATGATACAGATTTCAGGTGTCCTGACTCAATAAACCTCATTTAATCAGATTTAATATTCCTTAAGTGAAACTGTTTTTATGTTTTGTTCTTGCTCAAAATTATTTTAAAAGCTCCTAGTTTCTGCTCATTCTACTTAATAATCAATTTAATTCTTAAAATCTAAAACAATCCTGCTCAAATCTTCCTGGATAAATTCCTATATCTTATCAATTTCCTCATCTGCCTTAACCATAGCTCCCATGTCTCCCCTTAAAAATTATTTCTTCCAGTCTGTAACGTTGCTCACTTTTTACTTATTCATATGCGTTTTTTGTTTCAAGTCTTTAAGTGAAGCCTCACTTTTCTATAAAGCTTTCTTTGATGGCCCCAACTGCTAGAAATTTCCTTTTTCTTTTAATTGTGATGATAAGATTACTTTGCAGAGTCCTTTCCTACCTTTCTAGCTGTACCACCTGAACGCTAAGATACCAGACCAAATCTTTTACATATAAAGTACTTGGAAAGTGGATATTTAACTTTTGCAAAATTGTAATTCTAGGTAAGTATTTAGAGTTTGTACCTGTCATTCAGTGTACCCACACACAAAGTCAGTTAAAACAACAAAAACCCAGTATCCTGGAAAAAAAGAGCAGTCGATGATGCAGATTAAGAAGTCAAAGACATAAAACAGCTAGAGAAATTCTTGGTGAATACTCTTTCTTAACATTTGAACTCAGAATAGTCCTAGATTAGACACTTTGCAGCTAGTACATTAGTGCTACATTCAAGCGTTGTGTAAATATAACCAGTCAATCAATAAATAGGCTGTCACTATTATCTTTATATAACTTAACCATATTGTCTTTATATAACTTAACAGCTTATAGTTATTCCTTAGTTACTTAGTTCACATATTCACACGTTTTCAGGAAAGTACAGAGCAGTGGACAAAGTAGTAATTTCTTCATTTCACATCTGGAAACTTAACATGAACCATTGCTTATAAAACCTAAAAACAGGGACGCCTGGCTGGCTCAGTGGTTGAGCATCTGCCTTTGGCCCAGGGCGTGATCCTGGGGTCCTGGGATCAAGCCCCACATCGGAGTCCCTGCAGGGAGCCTGCTTCTCCCTCTACCTTAGTCTCTGTCCCTCTCTCTGTGTCTCTCATGAATAAATTAATTAATTAAATAAAAAAACAACAAAACCTAAAAACAGTTCCTCACAGCAAGGCCCATTTGGAACCAAAGATCTACACTGTAACCAGAGACTATCTGTGTCTTCATTGTTGCCAGGGCTATTGATTAGAATAACACAAAGAACAAACCAATTTCCCTTCCATGTCTCTGCTCCTTATTTAGAGGTCACTGTAAGTCTAGTTATAGAAGCCTCCTGCAGTTGTGTATCTAGTGGGCAGTTCCATGAATTTTAGTGCTCACTCTTGGAGGATGTTTGACAATTATGAATAGTGGTCATTTTTCACAACCAATTACATTCACATCTTCATTTCACATGTAAGTATCTATCTAGATGAAGGATACAGAAGAAAGGAAAGCAGCCAAACAGGCCCAAAAGCTTAAGGGTCGTTTGGTAAATGTATTGTTTAAACACGGATTGTGGTTTAATGAGCACAAAAGGAAGGAAAAGCAACCATAAAGATACTCTTGAAAACTTTAATTTGAGAAGACCACCATTTACAAATAGAAAGAGCATTACTTGATGGTCTATTTTAGCATCACTGTGTTTATGTATGAAGTGTCTGTAGGAAATAAAAGTGTCTCCTCCCCAAAAGACAAAAAGAGGCATTTAAAAAAGCCTAACAATTCAACTAATTTTTACAAACCGAGATGATTCATATCAAGCTGTTTAATCCGATATCCCTAATGTCACTGTTTATCATCAACCAGAGCTGACTTCAGTTAGAGGCGAAGCAAAAGGGCGGTGGTAACTTCCACGATGAAATATTTCATCTCCATAGGACTAAAATACTTCTCCCACCAAAATATCAGGTATCTAAAAATCTGACCATGACATTTTTTTTTAGGGAACAAATAATATTTCTTCCCAGAAGCTTTAAAATAGAATAAGAAACAAAAATGAATGTGGCCAAATAGCTTACTGAAACTAACTTCTTTCTCCCTGAACTGTCCTTTTAGTCCCCCTTTCTGTAAGTTCCAGGCCTTTTGTGACCTCTTTTCCTAAACATCCCAAAGCAGAAGCTGCCTGAACGATACTTGGAATATTTTGTAGAAGGCCTAAACTCATTGAAAAATTGTGTCAAATGACACTGAGGGAAGCCAGCGGTGGCAGGGAAGGCCTCACAATGCTCAGGGGCAGAATGCAGAGTGGGCGTCAAGAACTCCACAGGGAGAGATGCTCTGTTGGCTTGCCTAAGCAAGGCTGCATCCCAGAACTCTCAACCCGAGCAGAACTTCCCTGAAACCCAACCCCGGGTCCTCCCCGCAGAGCCATCAGACTTCAAAGTAAAGGCATCAGTTCCAGCCAACGTGACCAGGGCAACCTGTTTCCCAGCTTTTTTGAACACTGTTGAGCTCCTCAGATTTAGGTGAACCTTTGGAAGGGGAGGAGGCCACAGAATCGGCTGAAATTAAATGGCTGACCAAGTGGCATGAAAGACTGCAACAGACTGAATTTCATTCAAGGAAGATAAAGAAGTGGATTCTCCACATATAGTTGAGTTTTTGGCTTGAAAGTGAGATACATTATATGAACAAAATAGGCATAAAGGAGCAATTTCAAAATACCAAAAAATAATGACTAACATTGCTATAAAAACATGCAAAATCTACTCAATATTCAATTTATCTAAAACGCAAATTAATATACTGAAGTGTTATTGTTCATCTGCGAAGGAAGTTCCCTCAAAATAATAGAACTCAGTATTACTGACGGTTCATAAAAACAAGCACTCATACAACGAACAGCAAAAATACAGCAAAAGTGTGGTGATATCTTGCTGGGGAGCAATATGATATGTATCAAAAATCTTTAAATCAGGGATCCCTGGGTGGCACAGTGGTTTGGCGCCTGCCTTTGGCCCAGGGCATGATCCTGGAGATCTGGGATCGAGTCCCACGTCGGGCTCCTGGGGCATGGAGCCTGCTTCTCCCTCTGCCTGTGTCTCTGCCTCTCTCTCTCTCACTGTGTGCCTATCATAAATAAATAAAAATTTAAAAAAAATCTTTAAATCAGATATAGTTTGGCCAAACAATTCTATTTCCAGGCACTGGTTCTAAGGAAATATCTATAAATACCAAGAAGTGGCTATTCATTTTCATTGCAGTATTGTTTATACAAACTCAATATCCATCAGCATGGACTTGGTGAAGCAAATACCATTTCAGTGAAATGCTATGTAACTATTAAAATAATTTTGTAAAAAAATATGTGAACCACAAGAGAACTATGTGATTGTAAATTGTAGTTTATGTCCTAATTACTTTTATTTTATTTTTTTAAGAGAGGGAGGGGGAAGGGACAGACAAAAAGGAAGAAAGAGAATTTTAATCAGGCTCCATGCCCAGCTCAGAGTGATGTGAGGCTCCATCTCATGACCCTGAGATCACGACCTGAGCCAAAATCAAGAGTCGAACACTTAACCGACTGAGACCCCTGGGGCCCCACATTTAAAAAAAAATGTAAAGAATATCTTTAAAAGGAGCCTCGTCCTTCCTGCATCACTGGCTCTTTTTATTCCTGAGGTTTCAGAGGTGAATGAAAGGGTTGGTTCCTGGGTATTTCAAGACTAAGAGGGAGAGAAGTGCCTATCTATGGAGGCTTTTAAAAAACAGTGCTGCTTTAGAGTCCAACTCAAGTGTCTTGAGAACACAGTGCAACTTAGTCTACTAAACGAGGGAAAGGGAAGGTTTCAGAGATGTGACATGTCACTCCATAGAAATGGATTTAGCTCCTGCCATGGAACAGGCTGTGTTCCAGGTCCTGGTAATCAAGACAATGTTCCTGCCCTCCTGCAGTTCATATTTTAGTGGTAAATGGATAGTTTTTATACATAAGGAAGGACGCTGTCTGTTACTCTTAAGAACTCTGGTGAGCTTCACGTAAGCTAAGGGAAGAGAGACATATACAAATGGGGGAATTTTGAAAAATGTTCCAGAAAGGCCGTTAGTGACATGTGATAGGTGATCTAAGTAAAGGAAGTAAGCAAACCATGCGAAGATCTGGCTGTTTTGAGAATAAGGACTTAACAAGAAAACCAGTATGGTGACAGTGGGGTAATACCCACAGAGAATCACAGGAAACAAGCGTGAGAGATAGGATGGACGAGATTGAATAGGGCCTAGGATGCATTGTAAGGAGTTTGGAATTAATTTTCCTCTTCCAAAAATCACAGTTTTTTTTTAAATTAATTTTTATTGGTGTTCAATTTACCAACATACAGAAAAACACCCAGTGCTCATCCCATCAAGTGTCCACCTCAGTGCCTGTCACCCATTCCCCTCCAACACCCGCCCTCCTCCCCTTCCACCACCCCTAGTTCGTTTCCCCGAGTTAGGAGTCTTTATGTTCTGTCTCCCTTCCTGATATTTCCCAACATTTCTTTTCCTTTCCTTTATATTCCCTTTCACTATTATTTATATTCCCCAAATGAATGAGAACATACACTGTTTGTCCTTCTCCGATTGACTTACTTCCCTCAGCATAATACCCTCCAGTTCCATCCACATTGAAGCAAATGGTGGGTATTTGTCGTTTCTAATTGCTGAGGAATATTCCATTGTATACATAAACCACATCTTCCTTATCCATTCATCTTTCGATGGACACCGAGGCTCCTTCCACAGTTTGGCTATTGTGGCCATTGCTGCTAGAAACATCGGGGTGCAGGTGTCCCGACGTTTCATTGCATCTGAATCTTTGGGGTAAATCCCCAACAGTGCAATTGCTGGGTCGTAGGGCAGGTTCTTTAACTCTTTGAGGAACCTCCACACAGTTTTCCAGAGTGGCTGCACCAGTTCACATTCCCACCAACAGTGTAAGAGGGTTCCCTTTTCTCCGCATCCTCTCCAACATTTGTTGTTTCCTGCCTTGTTAATTTTCCCCATTCTCACTGGTGTGAGGTGGTATCTCATTGTGGTTTTGATTTGTATTTCCCTGATGGCAAGTGATGCAGAGCATTTTCTCATGTGCATGTTGGCCTTGTCCATGTCTTCCTCTGTGAGATTTCTCTTCATGTCTTTTGCCCATTTCATGATTGGATTGTTTGTTTCTTTGGTGTTGAGTTTAATAAGTTCTTTATAGATTTTGGAAACTAGCCCTTTATCTGATACGTCATTTGCAAATATCTTCTCCCATTCTGTAGGTTGTCTTTTAGTTTTGTTGACTGTATCCTTTGCTGTGCAAAAGCTTCTTATCTTGATGAAGTCCCAATAGTTCATTTTTGCTTTTGTTTCTTTTGCCTTTGTGGATGTATCTTGCAAGAAGTTACTGTGGCCGAGTTCAAAAAGGGTGTTGCCTGTGTTCTCTTCTATGATTTTGATGGACTCTTGTCTCACATTTAGATCTCTCATCCATTTTGAGTTTACCTTTGTGTATGGTGAAAGAGAGTGGTCCAGTTTCATTCTTCTGCATGTGGATGTCCAATTTTCCCAGCACCATTTATTGAAGAGACTGTCTTTCTTCCAATGGATAGTCTTTCCTCCTTTATCGAATATTAGATGACCATAAAGTTCAGGGTCCACTTCTGGGTTCTCTATTCTGTTCCATTGATCTATGTGTCTGTTTTTGTGCCACTACCACACTGTCTTGATGACCACAGCTTTGTAGTACAACCTGAAATCTGGCATTGTGATGCCCCCAGCTATGGTTTTCTTTTTTAAAATTCCCCTGGCTATTCGGGGTCTTTTCTGATTCCACACAAATCTTAAAATAATTTGTTCTAACTCTCTGAAGAAAGTCCATGGTATTTTGATAGGGATTGCATTAAACGTGTAAATTGCCCTGGGTAACATTGACATTTTTACAATATTAATTCTGCCAATCCATGAGCATGGAATATTTTTCCATCTCTTTGTGTCTTCCTCAATTTCTTTCAGAAGTGTTCTATAGTTTTTAGGGTATAGATATTTTACCTCTTTGGTTAGGTTTATTCCTAGGTATCTTATGCTTTTGGGTGCAATTGTAAATGGGATTGACTCCTTAATTTCTCTTTCTTCAGTCTCATTGTTAGTGTATAGAAATGCCATTGATTTCTGGGCATTGATTTTGTATCCTGCCACACTACCAAATTGCTGTATGAGTTCTAGCAATCTTGGGGTGGAGGCTTTTGGGTTTTCTATGTAGAGTATCATGTCATCGGCGAAGAGGGAGAGTTTGACTTCTTCTTTGCCAATTTGAATGCCTTTAATGTCTTTTTGTTGTCTGATTGCTGAGGCGAGGACTTCCAGAACTATGTTGAACAGCAGTGGTGAGAGTAGACATCCCTGTCTTGTTCCTGATCTTAGGGGAAAGGCTCCCAGTGCTTCCCCACTGAGAATGATATTTGCTGTGGGCTTTTCGTAGATGGCTTTTAAGATGTCGAGGAAAGTTCCCTCTATCCCAACACTCTGAAGGGTTTTGATCAGGAATGGATGCTGTATTTTGTCAAATGCTTTCTCTGCATCTAATGAGAGTATCATATGGTTCTTGGTTTTTCTCTTGCTGATATGGTGAATCACATTGATGGTTTTATGAGTGCTGAACCAGCCTTGTGTCCCGGGGATAAATCCTACTTGGTCATGGTGAATAATTTTCTTAATGTGTTGTTGGATCCTATTGGCTAGTATCTTGTTGAGAATTTTTGCATCCATGTTCATCAGGGATATTGGTCTGTAATTCTCCTTTTTGGTGGGGTCTTTGTCTGGTTTCGGAATTAAGGTGATGCTGGCCTCATAGAACGAATTTGGAAGTACTCCATCTCTTTCTATCTTTCCAAACAGCTTTAGTAGAATAGGTATGATTTCTTCTTTAAACGTTTGATAGAATTCCCCTGGGAAGCCATCTGGCCCTGGACTCTTGTGTCTTGGGAGGTTTTTGATGACTGCTTCAATTTCCGCCCTGGTTATTGGCCTGTTCAGGTTTTCTATTTCTTCCTGTTCCAGTTTTGGTAGTTTGTGGCTTTCCAGGAATGCGTCCACAAAAATCACAGTTTTGATAGTGGCTGCCACATGTTGCCTTGATTCATATCATTTCCTTGGTGTTAACTAGGAAAGGGTCATACAGACTCCGAGAACTCCAAAAAATATGGAACAGCTCATGAGTGTGTAATCCTTACACACTCATTAATCCTTTGTGTATCAGTTCAGTTTTAGTGCAAGGGATGCAGAAACATGCACTGGAATTCCAAACACCATGGATGATTTTACACAAAGGTATACTCTGATCAAACTTACATTTTTATGAAAACACTTCACATTTTGGGTGGAAAAGTGTTGTGGGCCCAGAAGGTAAAGCAGGGAGACCATTTAGAAGATTGTTAATACCCTGTGGGAAAGACTAGGGTGGAAGCAGTAGAGGTGAAAAGATGCAGTAAGATTTGGAATCCCAGGGTGATAGGCGGCTGATGGATTAGACCATAAAAACAGAAATCAGAGACAACGCTGCATCCATTGTTTGAGGCACCCAGGGGAAGGCAGGTTCACGTATTCAAGTGGGAAAAGTAAATACACAGTGGAGTCATCAAGTTCTACTTGACTGAGATGTCAGGGCAAGAGAGTGTGGAGAACTAATTAAGGTAAGACTGGCCAGAGAGGAGGCCATAGACCAAGCATTGGCAAGAGGAAAGAACACCCATTACCAGGTACCTCGCATGAGAAGAAAGTAAAAGAAAACTTGTAAGAATGCCAAGAGGCTGGGGTGGGAGGAGGGGAGGCGGCTCAGAAAAAGAAAAATGAGAAAAACAAAACAAAAGGCACTTTTAGATTTTAATATTTTCAATAAAAGAGAAAATACATATCTTACAATAACTGTAAGCAACCTGCTTTTCATAAATATTTAAAATAGTAATTTAAAAGTCTTAAATTATACTTTGCTCTCTATACTGCTTTGATGTTATGAGTAAAAAAGTTAGATTTATAATACAAGCAGCTAATTTCTAAAATATTATGTAACTGAAGGTGTTTAGCTTACTCAGATTTCTTGTTATATTACAAGTGTTCATTTCCTTTCTACATCTGTTCACTTGTGTATTTTCCCTTCAAGCTTAAAGAGGTCATCCACACATACTGCAAGAACATTTCAGTGGGAGATAATTAATTTGATAGGATACAACCACCTTGTAAGCTCCATCTGGGCAAATTGCTTAGGTTGTTACGTTGCATTGTTACACTAAGGTCAATGTCAAGTTAAAATCAACATATTACCATCATTCTTCCCTATCCATAATATTAGTTGATAAGAAGAATATTCAGATATTTTATTAAAATGTCTGATGAAGTGGTGAGGTAAAAATTTTGTTTGAACCAAGTTTGGGATTCTCTCTCTCCCTCTCCCTTTGCCCCTCCTCCCTCCTCTTTCTCGCAAACAAATAAAATATTTTAACCCCCCCCCCAAAAAAAATTATGCCAATTATTTTAAAATATTAAAACTGGCTATTTTAATTTTATTTATTTATTTATTTTTAAAGATTTTATTTATTTATTCATGAGAGATACAGAAGCAGAGAGAGAGAGAGGCAGAGACACAGGCAGAAGGAGAAGCAGGTTCCATGTAGGAGCCCAATGTGGGACTCGATCCCGGGTCCCCAGGATTACGCCCTGGGCTGAAGGCAGCGCTAAACCGCTGAGCCACCCAGGCTGCCCAAAATTGGCTATTTTTAGACATTAGAGTAATGCTTGTAATTTATCTTGAAATCACAAACCAAACCGAAGAATGTCTGTTTTTAATTAAAATAATGAACTTTTAGCAATTCCTTAAATTTATTCATTGATTTTAATTCGACAAGTATTTCCTGGGTACCTCTCATGTGTCTATCACTGTGTTAAGTACTAGGATGAAAAAGAATGAAAAAAAAGAAAGAAAAGAGTACTAGGATGAAAATGGTGAATAAAACATAACCTCTGCACTCATGAAGCTTTCGAAACAAGAGTAGTTAGGGGCAGGACAAAAATAACGGCTATGGAATTTCACTTAGAACAGCTGATCTGACCTAGCTGAGTACTCAGAACTAAGTTTCTCAAGGGAATTGCTACTTTTTCTAAAAATCTGAAAGATGTGTATGATTAACTAGTTGAAGGGGAGAAAAAGTATTCTAAGTGGAGAGACAGCAAGGATAAAATCTCTGTGGCAGGAACACAAACCCACCGTATAGAGAGGCTAGGACAAGGGAGACAGAAAGAGAAAAGGCACCTGAAAACACAAAGAAAAGGAAAGCACACCTGGCTTACGGGTTTTAAAAAGGGAACTGCCATTATCTGTTTTGTAAAAATCACTCTGAGGGCAGTATGGCTAATGGGTTGGAATGGGAACAGAAGGCATGGGAGCAGGTTAGTCCAGGCTTTTAAAAACAATGATGGGGTTCCTAACGGAGATAAAGATTACTGGATTGACATGAGAGATATTTAGATACTATAGATAAAATTGCCTGATGGACAGGAGAGGGGGAGGGTAGGATGAGGGAGATGGAAGTAACAGAGATGACCTCTAGGATCCTGATTATGAAAGCAAAGAAAAAAAAGAAAAAGAAAAAGGCTTGTAAATAATGGAGCAAGATTAGTAGGATAAGGAAGAAAGATTAGTGTGGAAAATGGTAAAGACTGAGGTACCTTTGGGACGTATGAGATGCCAAGAATGCAGGCTGTTAATAAGGCTGAATCAAAAAGCCAAAGGTAGAGAAAAACAGTATTTCAGGAAAATAGAAATAGTCACTTACGTCAAATGCTGAAAATCATCCACTGGATTTCGTGACAGTGATTACTGGTAACCTCAGTAAGGTGTGTTTTTATGGAATGATGGGTCTTGAAGCCAGAAGGTGGGGGAAAGTTTGACGGGTTGGGGGGTAAGGACATGCATTCTGCAACTGCAGATAGCTCTGTCGGGTTGGGGGGTAAGGACATGCATTCTGCAACTGCAGATAGCTCTGTCGATAGGAAGAATTCTTTAACCTGAGTCTTTTCCTCCTGAGTGCTCTAATAATGACTTGATTCCTACTTTTGTTGTGAGACTTAACATGAATACTCTAATCATCATTTATTACCCTCTTTTCTAATTGTAAACCACCTAGGACAATCATTCCATCAACACTTAGCCAAAGGCCAGATGCATAGTAAGTCCTCATAAATGCATAAAAATGTTTAAAGTCTTTGAAAAGCAAACACTTAAAACACAGTTCTTAGATGCACACTCTCCTTGGGATTGTTGCTTCAGTGATAAAAAGGGCACAGACTCCAGTGGGTCAATCTGATTAAACTGTGAGGCTGGACTGATACCCCAAAGATCACCCCTACTGTCTTGATTGTCAACGCCTCCGTTATACCAGGGAGAAAATAGAATTTACAATTTTTACCAGCATTCTGTGGTCCATAAGATGGCACCAAAAATTCAGAAAAATTGGTTTCCAACAGGAAAATTTACTAGGATGGGTAAGGTGGTCAATGTGATCTGATCTCCTTTTAGGGACTTAGGGCAACTGGAAAGCCCATGAATCTTAGCTATTCGCAACAAGTCCAACCACTTGGCTAGGCTGTCTGTGCACTGAGTGCTTCTTGTTTGTCATGACCAGCTTCATGAGCAACAGCTGGATCACTCCATTCCAAACTATTCAGCAACAGCATGGGAAGCGGCTATGATGATCACCCCCCTCCCCACCACTGTCCCCAATCCCCCCCAGGCAGCCTTGGCTCACACAGCTGAGTTGACACACTTGCTGCAGAAGTTTATATCCCATGGGGATGGTTAGGAAAGCTGCCTTGTGAGAGTGGAAAAGCAGGAGCCTCAAACACAGCTGTTTTGCAGCTGGGTCACAAAGGAGAGTAAGAAATCCCTCGACACCATAAAAGGTAGCGGATGATGGGAAGGCAATCTCAGTACCTCCATTTGTCACTGGCAGGGTGCCACTGGCTCTCAAATCCAAATGCTCTCACAAGAGGATAAAGCCAGATGTAAATAATTCCCTAATTTTCTACTTTTTTTTTTTTTTTTTTTTTTTTGCAGAAAGCTTCAGCAGCAAAGGATATAGAGAGTTATTTGATTTATTTAGATGCAAAATTCTCTGATGATTTAACCGGGGACTGAACAAAACCCTGGATTCAGCAGCAGAACCCTGAATTCCAGTCTGGTTCTGATACCAAAAGGTGACTAACCAAGGAAAGCCACTAATTTGAATAGGCTTTGTTTTCCTCAGGTGTCAAAGAGCCTAGGTGAACAGAACTCTATTGGTTACAATTCCCTCTTAAAAATGTGGAATTCAATTTAGAGACGTAATCATTGGTGGAAAATTCAGAGGAAAGAAGAATTATGTTCTTAATTCATGTCCCCATCTCTTGCTTCCACTGCTTTCCAGTCAATGAAAGGGAAGAGGTATTGGCCCTCTGCTCCCAGAGCCAGTCAACTGACCCTGGGACTGGGATGGTCACCGAGACTTACTATTGAGTATAGTTTATGTACTAATGGAGGAAAATAAATGGAGTTGGGATAAACCATCCATTTTTCTTCTGAAAGTACTTTAGAGATAAAGATGTCTGTCGAAGGTAAAATGTCCTGAAAGGTCGCACCACCAGGCCACCATATATATTGGAAGTGTATACTCTGTTTGTAAGTCACACTGGTTTGCCTGAGATGCCTTGTCTATACCCACTGTTCCAGAGTAAAAATAACAGCACCCCCCTTCCTGGTTTGGATGAATATTCTACAGTTAACCTAATTCTTACTTACCTCTTGCAAGTGTTCACTTAGATTAGAAGAGTCAAACCATGGCTTTTGTGCCCCTGCAATGCCCCACCAGATGGAACCTCTGGGCTCCATTAGTAGCATCAGCGAGGTCTCCCTGTGACCTCAGCTTTCCATTCCTCGACGCACTCCTAACAAAGAAGGCATTAACAAAGATATCCCTTCACAGCACAAAACCATGGGATATTTGTCAGGCATAATTAAGTTTCCATTCATCTCTGCTTCCCAAAACACATTTTTCAAGTAGTCTGTTGTCTCAGCACATTACAATTCTACTTTTATAAGTTACATAATAAGAACAGAAACATGAGAGAGCAGCTCACTCTGTGCCAGGCACCAGGCCAAGCACTTCATATGTGTTGTCATACTACGTCTGAGACAGTATCGTTATGTGTTTTGTAAAACAAGAAACTGAGGCACAGAGAGGTTAAGTACCTCGCCCCCATGGACAAAAAAGGCAGGTACATCTTGCAGAGCTGGGGTTCAAATGGAGACATTCTGGCTGCAGATTCTGTGTCATTATATTATAATCTTGGTCTGGAAGTTTACTACCAAGAATCATGATGCTACTTCAAGGTAAATTCTACAGAGCAGGGGCCCACCCATCCAGCCCTTCCTCATCACGTTTCCAGGGTACCTACCATAAGCCCAGCATCTTGTTAGACATGGGATAGGTGGAGATAAAATGAAATCACTCCTGCTCTTAGAAACTGAGTAACATCGTGGTGACTATGGAAGTGCTCCCCCATTCCTCCCCCCCCACCAACCAATTGCAGGATAATACTTAAAAGGGCTCTTGTTAGACATATGTTTAGTACATAAGGAGAAAACAGAAATCAAGACATCTCTCTGCCTGCATGAGTCAGGGGAGGTCTCAAAAAGGAGGTGGCTTCAGCTGGCTCACAGATGGAGGCAAACTTGGCCAGAAACCAAGACAACTGACTATCTGCTTAGTCCAAGTGCTGGTGGCTTAAAAGTTATGAGATTCAAATTAAGAAAATTATTTAGAAAGTCAGTCTCATGGAGAACTCTTTCCTTGCTTTGCCAAAATTCAAAGGACCTGCAGGGCTTGCAAAAGTCAATTTGATACCAACTCAAAACACATTTGTTTGATAAAATTGGGTTACTTGGGACACCCGGGTGGCTCAGTGGTTGAGCTCCTGCCTTTGGCCCAGGGCGTGATCCTGGAGACCTGGGATTGAGTCCCACATCGACTTCCCTGCATGGGGCCTGCTTCTCTCTCTCTCTGCCTGTGTCTCTGCCTCTCTCTTTCTGTCTCTGTGTCTCTCATGAATAAATAAATAAATAATTTTTTAAAAAAAATTGGGTTACTTAACAACAAAACTTAGCAAATATCCACTTTCTGTAAGGCTAGTGATTCTTGAGCCACCTTCTGTGAATAGTAATTTTCTGTAACTTAACAAAAAAAAAAGATCGAATGCAAAAAGCATTGCTTAACAAACAACACTGATTCACTTTAATGTCTAGAGTGGGAAGGAGCCAGAGGTAGTACCTACAAGATTACAGGAGTCTTTAAACTAGGCAGAAAGGGAACAGCACGTGTGCGTGTACACACACACACACACACACACACGTAGCAAATGGTCAGAGGCTGGCACATTACCAGCAGAACGAGTTTGTATGTATAAATGCGCATGACAAGCATATCGCCGAACTGGCTCATTCCCAAGTCCTAGCAGTGCTAGTTGACACATACACACATGGGTTTTGGCATTATTGCAAAATAAAATTCTCTTTCTTTCTTTCTTATAGTAAGAGAAAAATGTGTAAAATCACAAGAAAATATGGGCCACTAATAGGAAAATTTGAGTGCAGAGGTGACATGGAGATGAAGAATAGAACATCTGAACGTCTTTGCCTCTAGGTAGACAATTTAATAGTAGTTCAGCTCACAGCTAAATTATCACTGTCAACATCTCAGACCCTCTTGACTTTGGTAGGAAAAATGTGTGATGAAGGCTGCACAGAACTCATTAAGCATCAACCTCCTGAACTGTCTTCATCACATTCTGAAGTCTGACATCTGAGTTGGCAGGTTTATCTGTGAGATCCAAGAGGGAATGATTTGACACACCCAATCATAAGAGCATTTCTACCAAAGTGATGCAAAGGTATATAGAAGGGCAGTGTAGCCAGCTTGATACCATTCCTTGTACAAGTGCTATAATACAGAGGAGGCTTTGGGAGAAACATACTGACCTACTCAAATGCTCAAAATGGAAAGGATGTGCACTTTGGGGGTATGTGGTGCCATGCCATGAAAACACAAACATGGTACTTTGAAGACTTGCGGAAGATACAAGCCATTAAATTACTAAATCTTTGAAAGCTGTTTTTATTTTAAAATAGGCACAGATGTGTTATAGTGAGTTGTGAGTTCAAGCCCCACGCTTAAAAAAAAATAAAATAAAATAAAATAAAAATAAAATGAGAGAAGCACTGGCATGGAAAGAAGGATACAGGCTTGGAAATCATATAGATTTGAGTGTGATCACCTCAAGAATAATCCCTAATAGCTGGGCTACCTCAGCAAATTGTTTAATGTGTCCTGAAATTTAGTGCCTCGCAGGGGTAAGAATGGTACATCCTGATTGGGTCTAAAGCAGAGACAGATCATGCAAAGCTCTTACAACAGGGCATGGTATAGGGGAAATGATCAACACATGCTAGATATTATGATGTTTGTATAACAGGAACAGCAGTAGCTACCCTTCAACTCTTAAAAGGATTAAGTGAGTTAAAATATCTCTTACAAAGCACAGCACAGGAACACACTGTAATCACTCAAAGAAAAACTTAGTTCTGTTCTTTTTTTTTTTTTTCTTAGTTCTGTTCTTAACTAGAACTTTTATTCCTAAAACCATTTGTTCAAAGGTAAGTCATGGATGTAGATGATCCTTTTTCAACTATTTTTCATAGCATTCTTGCAACACACCCACACGAAGAACTCTGTGACTCAAAATACTATCAACCAAATTGTGTCTTGTTCTGAATTGTCGTAGGCAAAAACCGCCACTGTGTTCAGAGAATTTGAATAAAAGACAAAATAGGGAGAACACCAAAGCTCAAAAATGAAGTTACAGTAAAAATAACTTAGGACCACTTTTGATAAAACTGGGAGACCCATATAAAAACCCATAGGAATACGTTTCCCCCCCATCCAGAAATACATATTTTCCAAAAGGTCCTTTTTCTCTCTGAAATCCTGGCATGATCTGGCAAGTTCAGGTTGCAGCAGTTAGCAATTAACTACTGTACTAAGTGTCTTTTAATACAGCAATTCAAGCTGCTACCCATCTTAGAATAATAAGAAAGTAGGAGAATTATATTTGACTCTCAATATTTCAATATTCAGATGCCTGGTATTTCATGGAAGCCAAATTTTAGTTAACCTGTCATGTCTCACACTTCTTTTTCAAACTTAATGGCTAGAGATATCCATGTTAATATTTCTTTGTTTTTAAAAACAGCAATGAAAAAAGAAGTAGTGGAAAGGCAATGGACAAGTAAGTAAAAGGAAGTCCAGAAAACACCCATTGAAGACATTACTTTCAGTGGATAATTTTTGTATTAAAGGATAAGCAAGGAAACAGACTAGAAAAGGTAGTTCCGCATGTCGCTAGACGAGCTGGACTAATGATCAAATGAAGTTAGAGAAGCATGAGAGTCTAAGCTATGTGCCTACACAAGGCTCACTTACAATAAATCATATTATCTTTAAGAAATATTTTATACAAAAGGATGCACTTTTTTCAGGGATAAAGACTATTTTAGATGTTGATGGCTTACAAGAATACTACTCATCTATTCATTTGACAGATATAAGGAGAGCTACAATACCGTTTAAAAAATTTCTCAGAGTTTTAAATAAAGATTTCTTAAGTGTCATTAACTACAGTAGGCATTTTAATACTTGTTTCAAATTGAGTGGCATTGTGTTAATTGAAAGTTAATACTTTCTAAAGATCATCAACGAACTTCAACAAAACTGTAGCAAAACCATAAAAAGAAAAGCTTGCTTCTTCTGTAATCATCATCAGTGTAAATTCAATTTAATCACTTCCAGTAGGGAATTTGTCATACTGCTCGCCATCCTATCAAACTTACATGTCAAGATAATTCTTCAAAAAAAAAATACAAATATGATAATTTCTATAAAAGATAATATTATTCTTGGCTGTCATACATCATACTTAGAAAAAAGAACAGAGGATTATCTGTATTCTATTACACCTGTCAGAAGAACACATATTCATTATCATCACTACCACTGTTCATGAAATCCTACAAATTCCCTCTGAAATGAGTGATTTATATTATGCACTCTTCTGAGATTACATTCCAAGGCTATCGGAGCAAAATATATAGCCAGAAGATCACATCCCACTATGTTATTATAATGGGGGGGGGGAAGGAATATAGCCAATTTTACAATTTCTAATTCCTATCTTTTAATAATTATCAGGATTTCTATATTCATAGGAATACCATATCATTTTTACTGAGACTAAGAGAAGAAAAATTATTTTACACTCCAAAATGTTACCCAACTATTTGACCCCTTTTTAATTCACTCTTCAGTCCTGTTTTACACTAAGGATCTCTGATTTTTTTGTTTGTTTGTTTGTTTCAAGTTTTTGTTTAAATTTCAGTTAGTTAACATAGTGTGTAATATTAGTTTCAGGAGCAGAATTTAGTGATTCATCACCTACATACAACACCCAGTGCTCATGACAGCGCTCTCCTTAATACTCATCACCCGTTTACCCCAACCCCCTGCCCTCCTCCCCCTCCAGCAACTCTGTTCTCTATAGTTAAGTCTAATTTATGGTTTGCCTCTCCTTTTTTACCCCATGTTCATCTTTTGTCTCTTAAATTCTACATATGAGTGAAAACATTTGGTCTTTGTCTTTCTCTGACTTACTTAGTATAATACTATCTCCATCCATATCTTTGTAAGTGGAAAGATTTCATTCTTTTTGATGGCTAAATAATATTCCATCGTGTATATGTATATATGTATATATATACACTCATATACCACCTCGTCTTTATCCATTCATCAGTCAATGGACATTTGGGCTCTATCCATAATCTGGCTATATTGATAATGCTGCATAAACATCAGGGTGAATGTGTACTTTTGAATCAGTATTTTTGTATCCTTTGGCTAAATATCCAGTAGTGCAATCACTGGATCATGGGGCAGTTCTATTTTTAACTTTTTGAGAAAACTATATTGTCTTCCAGAGTGGCTGCACCAGTTTGTATTCCCACCAATAGCATAAGAGGGTTCCCTTTTCCCCACATCCTCATCAAGATTCTTTGACATTTTAACCATGGAACGAAATAAAAATATAAATTCTCCTATTTTTTACTTATTTACTTACCATATTTTTGCATTTTCATTATTCAAACATTTTTTTACTTTTGTCTAATTACTTGTATAAATCACACTGTTGCCATTTATACTTTTAAAATTTTATTCCTCTTTCTTTCATCCTTTTTCTTCCACCATGCAGCACTGGAATAACTTATTTGTTCAACAAATAATTATAGCTATATAGAATCTTCCCTTGGCTTCTTAAGAGATGAGAATGGCTGAGTTGATATCCTAAACTAGCTTTCATTCTAGTGGGGAAGATGGACCAGAAAACAGTTGACAGTATTAGAAGGTGATGGACCTGCTTCCATGGGAGCACAAATAATGGAAGAATTGAGTCAGCAGGGAAGGATAGTGATGTGTCAGTGCTATGCCCTAAAGAGGACTTTTATATAAAGGGCTAATATCTGTTTTGGAGTCATTTCACTTACATTCCTTCAATAAATATTTATTGAATAACTATGTGCTAAGCATCAAGTCAGTAACAGTAATAAAGAGACAGGGTCCCCACTCTTGCCGCTTAAAAGAACCAATATTCAGTGGATGCTCATGTATTCATGTAGTAAGAATTCTAGAAGAGAAGCACTGAGATCGTCTGGAAGAATCAATCAGTTAACTATTTTACAAAAGGTAGTGTTAAAGACAAGACTGGATGGGTTGGTGGGATTTTGCCAACTGGAGCCAGGAAAAAGATATTCCAGGCCATGGCAGCAGTGTATTTGGAAAAGACAAAAAATGAACAGAGGTAACACTTAGGGAGTTATCAGAAGTTTCATACTATAATTGCTGATGAGGCTGAGTGAAAAAGACTGCAGCCAAATAATAAAAAAGTTCTATGTCACACAAAGACAAAGATTTTACTGAGTAAGAGTCACGCTATTGTTCTTTCTGCTAATGGCTAACATGTAATGAGTCCTTATAATATGGGTACAGGCAGTGTTCTAAATGCTTTTATGTACACATATAGGCTCATTTAACTTCTGAAGTCTCAGCAAGGAATCTTCTTGCTTTTGTTATACATACAGGTTGAATGAAATAATGAGACATTAAATAGCTTGACCAAGATAATAAGTGGTAGAGTGATCTAAACAATCTAGAGCCAGTGTTCATATCATTGCATTCCCTCTAATATGATGGGGTACTAATGGAGAAGGGAAACAGGCTACATCTTCAAATATATTCTAAATATCTGTTCCTATAACTTTAAACTATTAAGAACATATCTACCGAACATTTGCTATTATACAATATACAACCAGAAAACAAAAATATATACCACAACCCATAAATACCTGTGTGTTTCCCAATATATTCACACACAGATATAGATCCAGACATAGACTGAGATAAAGAAACAGAAACAGAAATAGAATCATAGCTGAGATGTGCTTATCAGACACAAAAACCCCTGGAGCCATAAACTGGTAGGCAAAGTGTAATTTTAAATAATTTTGACGACTTGCCAGAGGCTGGGTGTGAACTAGCTCATGAGTAAGAAAAGTCCCAAAGGCCACAGTCCTTGATGAGCCCAATCTTTCATGGTCTTTACTTCCAGGAACCTGATGAGGTTCTCACAGTGAAGAATCAAAACAGATCCTCTCCTGCTAGGTCAGGGTGAAGGAGAATAATTTTTGTAAAATGTAACCAGAGCCTTCACATTTGTAAAATGTAACCAGAATAACAAAAGCTTTCCTCTCCAGAGTGAGAGACTTCACCAGAGCCTTTTCACAGAGCTGTGGAGGAAGGGCATTCTTCTTTCTTCACCTTCCTCTCCCCTTTTTGTTTCATGGCAGGTGGTGAGAGGTGAGTAGCCATATAAGCAGAAAAATTTGTGAAGGTCATGGGATAGAGACATAGGCTAAACGAAAGACTGAGAATTAATTGAGTGATTACAGAACATTTCCCCCTCCATGACACCTTACCACCATCACAACAGGGCTCTAATACAATAAGACTACAGTATGCTCAAAAGCCGCAAGGCCCAGAGCCTCTCTGAGAAACAGTACTAAAGATAGCCTAACACTAAGAGAGAAGATAAAAGCAAGGACACTAGAAAAATTTAAAGCATCCAGCTCTAATAGCTAAAACAACACTGAACTATGCTGAACTACCAGTCAGATTAATATAAGTCCCCACATTAGAGGCCTATTAATTTGAATTCCTATTACAAATTCAACATATCTGGCATTCAATAAAAAAAAATGACAAGGCATGCCAAAAAGAAAGAAAAACATAGTCCAAAAAGACAAAGCTAGTGTCAGAACTAGACTCAGATGTTAGAATATGAAACAGATGGAATTGTCAGAAAGGGAACTTAAAATAACTATGATTAATATGGTAACAACTCTAATGGAAAAAGTAGACAACATGCAAGAACAGATGCATAATGTAAACAGAGAGAAAGGAATTCTAAGAAAGAATTAAAAGGAGATGCTAGAAATCATAAATGAAATGAAGAATGCATTTGATGGGATCAACAGAAGACTCATAATGGCCAAGGAAAGAATCAATGAGCTTGAAGATAACTCAATAGAGACCTCCCAAAGTGAACTGCATCACTACACAAAAAATGATTGGGAAGTACAAAACATACAAGAACTGTGGGAAAAATTTTAAAATATGTAACACATGAGTAACTGGAATATCAGAAGGGGAGGAAAGAAGAGAACAGTACTTGGGAAATACTTAAAGTAATAATGATGGAGAACTTTCCAAAATTAATAACAGACACAAAACTACAGATTCAAAACTCACAGAACACCAAGCAAGATAAATCCCCAAAATAATAAGCCTAGGTCTATTACATCTAAACCATAGAAAACCACAGACAAAGAGAACACCTTGAAGGAAGTCAGTGAAAAACACACACACATGCATACAAACACCTTATATATGGAGGAACAAAGTTCGGAATTACATTGGCCTTCTCATCAGAAACCATCAAGTAAGATGAGTGAAAAGTGAAACATTCAAAATATTGACAAAAAAAATCACAACACAAATCTAATATTCCACAAAACTATCCTTAGAAAGTGAAATAAAAATAAAGAATTTCTAAACAAATAAAAATGGAGGGAATTCACATGCTTATCTAAACTGATACAGGAAAAGTATTTTACAAAATTCAATACCCTTTCATGATAAAAACACTCAAAAAACTAGTAAGAGAAAAAATTACAGCAACATAATAAAGGTCGTATATGGAAAAACTCACAGCTAACATCATCCTCAACAGTAAAAAACTGAAAGCTTTTCCTCTAAGATAAGGAACAAGACAAGGATGCCCACTCTCACCATTTTTATTCAACATAGTACTGGAAGCCCTTGCCAGAACAATTAGGCAAGATAAATAGATAAAAGGAATCCAAAAGGGAAAGAAAAAAGTAAGATATCTGTTAGTAGATTACATGATCTTTTATGCAGAAAATGCTAAAGAAGCCAACAAAAAACTGTGAGAACTAATAAATTCAGGTAAGTTGTAGGATACAAAATTAGCATGCAGAAATCAAGTGTCTCTTTATATGCTAATTATAAGTAACCCAAAAATAAAATTATGAAAACAATACCATTCACAATAGCATCAAAAAGAATACTTAGGAATAAATTTCACTTAGGAGGCAAAAGACTTGGACACTAAAAACTACAAAATACTGCTGAAGTAAAGAAGACAGAAATAAAAATAAATGAAAACTATTCTGTGTCCATGGCTTAGAAGACTTAATTTTGTTAATATTGTTAAAATGTCCATACTACCGAACACAATCTACAGATTCAATGCAATCCTGATCAAAACCCAAATGGCATTTTTTGCAGGGGGGGAAAAAAAAAAAGAAAGAAAAAACCTTCCTAAAATTTACATGAAATCTCAAAGAACCCCAGGTACCCAAAACAATCTTAAGAAAGAAAAACAAATTAGAGGTCTCGGACTTCTTGATTTTAAAATATTACAAAGCTATAATAATAAAAACAGTGTAGCAGAAGCATAAAGACAGAAAAGACAGACCTTTAGCCAGTGGAACAAAAATAGAAGCCCAGAAATAAACCCTTGTGTATATGGCCATGGCCATGCAATTTAAGATAGGATACTCTCTTCAACAAATGGTGCTGGGGGGATATCCATGTATGAAACAAAGAAGATGGATCCTTACCTTACACAATATACAAAAATTAACTCAAAATCAGTTAAAAACCTAAAGATACAACCTGAAAGCATAAACTTTCTAGAATAAAGCATAAGAGAAAAGCCTTATGACAGCGGGTTTGGCAATAATTTCTTGGATATGACACCAAAAGAATCGGCAACAAAAGTAAAAATAGATAAATGGGACATCAAACTTAAAATAGTTCTGTGTAGCAAAAGAAAAAAAATTAACAAGATGAAAAGGCATCCTATTGAAATAGGAGAAAATATCTGCAAACCATATATCTGATGAGATAATATCAAGAATATATACTGGGCAGCCTGGGTGGCTCATGGAGACCTGGGATCGAGTCCCACGTCGGACTCCCTGCATGGAGCCTGCTTCTCCCTCTGCCTGTGTCTCTGTCTCTCTGTCTGTCTCTGTGTCTCTCATGAATAAATAAATAAAGTCTTAAAAAAATCAAGAATATATAAATAACTCCTCCAAGTCTTCAACATCACCAACAAAAAGCAAATAATCTGATTACAAATGAACAGACATTGCTCCAAGGAACAAATATCCAACGAGCATATGAAAGAAGCTCAGCATCACTAATCATTACAGAGATGCAATCATAACCATAGTAAGATGTCACTTCACACCTGTTAAGTTGGCCACTATCAAACAAAACAAACAAAACAAAAGACCCCCCCCACACACATAAACCCAGAAAATAACCAGTGTTAATGAGGATGTGGAGAAACTGGAAGCCTTGTACACTGTTGGGAATGTAAAATGGTACAGGGGCTATGGAAAACATGTATAGTGATTCCTCAAAAAATGAGAAATAGAATTACCACATGATCCAGCAACCTCTCTTCTGGGTATATAACCCCCCAAAGCTGAAAATAGGATCTTGAAGTGCTATGTGCAACACACCCATGTTCACTGTAGCATTACTCACAATAGCCAAGAGGTGGAAGCAGCCTAAGTGACTACCGACAGATGAACAGGTAAAGAAAATGTGGCATATCTCCACAATGAAATAGTATCCAGCCTTAAAAAAGAAGGAAATCCTGTTATATTCTATAAAATGGATGAACTTTGGGGACAATTATGCTAAGTGAAATAATCTAGTCATGAAAGGGAAATGTTGCATGATTCTCCCTATATGAGATATCTAAAGTAGTCAAACTCTAGAAACAGAAGGTAGAATGATGGTTGCCAGAAGCTGCAGGGAAGAGGGGAGCTATTGTTCAATGGGTACAGAACTTCACTTGGGTAAGACAGAAAAATTTTAGAGACCTGAATGTGCATATGGTTAGCAATACTGTACCATGTGCTTAGAAATGGTTATGATGGTAATTTTATGCTTTTTATATATATGTATATATCTATTTTTTTTGACTACACACAAAAAGGCAAGGTGGAAAGAAAAGTAGAGAAGGAAGAAAAAGCAGCCTCTGACAATAAATTAAAAAATTGTTACAAACAGGGATAACATTAATTCAAATATATCGATAATCACTGCAAATGTGAATGGTCTCTCTCTATATACCAATTAAAAGACAGAGACTGGCAGAGTTAATAATAATAATAGAGATAAACTATATGTTCACCAAAAAATCCAGTTTAAATATAAAGACTAAGAAATAAAGCAAAGGGATAAATGAAGATAAATCATGCTAACACTAGTCAAATAAAGTTGGAATATTACTTTCATACAAAGAGACCTTAGAAAAAGGAAAATTATTATAAAGAAGAGCCTAATTAGAAAGTCAGGGGATACCAGGATGAAATACAGAATGCGACAAAAGAATCATAATATATGACAAACACATGAAACAAGCTCACTGAATGGGGTGAGGGACCAAGGTACTAATCTATGTTGTCTGTAAATGAGTGAAGTGTGTAAAAATGAAGGCAAAAGAAATTACACATAAGAACAGTCCTCTAGGGACCTGGGTGGCTTAGTTCTTGAGCACCTACCTTTAGGCTCAGGCCATAATCCTGGAGTCCTGAGATCGAGTCCTGCATTGGGCTCCCTGCATGGAGCCTGCTTCTCCCTCTGCCTGTGTCTCTGCCTCTCTCTGTGTCTCTCATGAATAAATAAATAAATAATCTTTTAAAAAAAGAATAGTCCTCTGGATGACAAAGCTTTTTCCCCTGGCAGTACAGGGGAACAATTCTAAAACAACTACATATGAATAGTAGAATATGAACAAATAAGAAAATGTACAGTGGATGGTGGAAGCCAGGTTTCTCTACAAAATTTATGACCAGTACTCCTCAAAAAGAAGCTAAGCCTGAGAAATGCCATAGCCAGGTAGAGCTGAGGAGGCAAAATGACTATATAAAATTTAAGTTCTTAGAACAACAAAAGGACCGCAGCAGGGAAAAAAGTGAAGATACCTGAATAAAATATAAACTTTATTTAATAATAATATATGGTTATTGGTTCATGATAAATGTACCATGCTAGTACATGATGTTAATAGAGAAAATTGGTTTAAGGGCATACAGGAACTGTACTAACTGTACTAACTTCACAATAATTCCATAATCTGAAACTTGTTCTAAAAATATTTACTTAAAAAATTAGTCTCTTAAAAATCTAATGTAAATGCCACAAAATTTTATCCTTTGGCTTATTTGACTTGAAAAGGGTACAAATCCAAGGGTATTTGTTACAACATTCTGCTTTCCTGTATACTTGAAAAAGTTGGTGACAATAGCAAATTCGTAAAACAAAAATCTTTTTAAATACCTACTATGGTCAAACTGCTAAAGGGGAGAATGAGAATATTCCAGGCAAAAGAAAAAACTCAATCGAAATCAAAACTACTTCTTCTGCTGTATTACTCTTCATAGGATATAAGAAAAAGCATTTAGTACAGGTATGTCAGGAAAGGATCTTAAATAATGCTCTGATCAAATGCGATTTCTATTTGAGAAATAAAAAACAATTAAAGGATAATTTATATCTAGTTGCAAATTAATAAAGTGAATTTTTCTTTCAAAATTACAGCTCAAATTTAGTGACCCTAAAAATAAAGTTGTTTTTCTCTACCTGTATTTTGGAGATTCCAAACACTTCCACATTGTAACATCGACTGTCCTTCAAGTCATCTGCTTTTGAACTAATTTAGACAAATAGCCATTTTTAGAGTAGTCCTAGCCCCGAGGTGAATAAACGTCTTCTTCCAAAATGTTGACCTCGGGATCCCTGGGTGGCGCAGTGGTTTGGCGCCTGCCTTTGGCCCAGGGCGCGATCCTGGAGACCCAGGATCGAATCCCACATCGGGCTCCAGGTGCATGGAGCCTGCTTCTCCCTCTGCCTGTGTCTCTGCCTCTCTCTCTCTCTCTCTCTCTCTCTCTCTCTCTGACTATCATAAATAAACAAAAAATTAAAAAAAAAAAAAAAAAAGAAACAAAATGTTGACCTCCGTGGCATCTCTGGCCTGATTTCTGGAACTTTCCTACTAACTGTCTACCACCCATTATAGAGGAAAGCAACGAACTGCATTCACTTTCACTAAGTTCTTGGTGAAACTTAAAGCTGAGTGACTACTTAAGAGAGAAATTACTAGGTTAGCAACATCTCAGGTGTTCTCGCTCCAACTCATTGGTCTACCAGGTAAATCTCAGTGCCTTTTTCACTTATGTATGTGCATTTCTAGAACTTCTGCACTCTCTCTGTCCCTCCCCCCTCTCTGTTCGGTATATTACACATTTCCTCAGAGTTCATTTGCCAGAACATTCTTTTCTCTGGATGATAAGAGATTCATATTAAAAAAAAAGGGATCCATGACAAATACTAAGTAGGGTTTTAAATACAAAAAGACTTTCAGAGCCTTTAATAGACACTATGAATATTATTAACATATTAAGAAGGAAATACAATATGCAGCTTTTCCCACGCTAATTTGACTAAAAAAATTTTTTTTAAGTAACACTTAGATATACTAATGTCAATGGAATACATTCTGGGCATAATGAGTTAATAGAAACTATCAAAATAATAACAGCAGTGGCAAAATTTTGGCACCCTTAAATTTCACTGTATTTGAAATCTCTCTTTTTATTATAAAAGTAAGATCCATCTCCACCATGTAACATTATTTACTGGATCAACTTGTTCATATTTATAGTCACAGCAAAGTTACCAAATTCAGTATGTGTGTGTTTGTGTATACTGAGCAATATATAGAATATTCCAATACTGTCGGAGTGGGGCTGGGGACAGGATGCAAGACCCCTCTTCCACATAAGTGAAAATGGAGTGCAGAAGATAACTACCAGTTATGAAGAATGTGCACCCCAGGTGGAAAAAAATGGAAAACAGACATCCTCCGGAAACTATCTTGAACCAAAATAACCGATTTCAGCTAAATCCTATACCTCTGCTGAGGCAATCTCTGTGAGATATGCAAAGGTATCTTAAAAATATATTTTCTGCCTAAGGTGAGTAAATTTCTGATTCCAGCAGACAGAAATTCTGTTCTAACGATTACTGTTTCATCTCAAGAAATAAGAAATAGAAAAAATACTATATACTACACGATATCTTCAGGTGCTATTTTTCAGGGACGAAAATTTCCCAGATTGACTATTACAGCTAACAACTCCACTACCTATTTCTTCACTATATGACATCATAACACATATAATATATGGTCTGTGCCCACCTTAAACCCAATGCCACATGGCTAATACCAAACTGACCAAAGGGTCCTAACTATGGAGGAATCCTGTATGCGGCCGTCTTCCACCTACAGAATTCTTACAGGGAACATGAGTTACAGTGAACAGCTAAGAATAGACCTTATCTTGTCACTTTTGACAAAGAGCCTCAATTATACCACAGAAATGACCGTCCTGCAATGGTAAGCCTTTGAAAAGAATTATGCTTTCCACTAAGAGGAGAAATAAATATTAGGCAGGTAAATCTCAGGTGTTCTGGCTCCAACTCAATGTTCCACCAGGTAAAGGTCAGCAGTTACTACACCCAGGCATCCACACTGTCCTTCCTTCAAAATCTAAAATACGAGAAAAACTCTATGCTATACATAGTGCGCCATATACCACATATACCATATTTAAGTTAAAAATTTAAACTTCACTATTTCCTTGTTACTTTACATACATAGATACCTGAATCCTTTTTACAATAACCTCTATTAAAATCCTTTTTTTTTATTTAACAACATGCACAGAGATTATCTTTTCACTTCAGAACTGCATTATGAGAAAATCTAAAAACTGAATGGAGATTTGTTTTAAAAATAAATTTTTGTGCATTTGGAAGTTAGACATTTATGCACATGAGGTACTGTCTATGCATATTTTATCATAGTAAACAAAAGGCTGGAGAGCAATTTAAATAGTACAGCTTTCAGAAAAACCTAAGAGTGGCATACTCCAGTAGGCTTTGGACACTGATGGATTGAACCTCTGGGAACCTCAGCTTCTTCATCTATCTATATAGTGGGTATCTAGATTGTGGCACTGCATGAGGACGTATTTGCATAGCATATATAAGAGGTCTAGTTGATTGCAGGATAACAAATATTAGCTAATTGTAGGAAGTACCTCTCAAATGCAATGTGGGTAAATAGAAGGAGAAACACAAAAACTTTATGGGTTTGTGAACATATTCATGGCTTGGCTGGTTTGAACCTATTTATGAGACTGCAAAAATGAAAAAACTTCCCCATCTTGGAACAGATGTGGCATCCTTTGTGTGTGTGTGTGTGTGTGTGTGTGTGTGAGGGAGAGAGAGAGAGAGAGAGATTGAGAGAGAGAATATATATGTTCATTTCCAGATGCCACAGCGGGGGAGAAAAAGCAATTCCTTTTTGCAGAAGTGTTGATCTAACTACTTAGGAGAAAAAATACTTGGTTTTGAAAATGTATGCTGTACGTACCACCTTTCCTAAAGATAAACATAAGCTTAGAGCAGGATGTTGTTCTACCAAGGAATGCTACTCGCATTTTCTATTAGGAAAAAAAAAAAAAAAAAAAACATCAAGTGAGGAAAATATAACACAAAATATAAGGTGTTTAGCTCACATTAAAATGTTTTCATGCTCTATTACATGACAGCAGAGTCAAACAATAACAAGCTAAGAAGTCACGAAGTCTAATATATGTAGTACAATAATACATCACTGGAGCTTATTTAAGAAATTAAAGAACTGTAAAGTAGAAGAAAAATGACTACCAAGTGGTAGAGAATCCCATGACTACAATAAAAAAGAGTAAGGAAGTAAGAGTAAGGTACCTACATAACTGTCCCTTCTGAAACAAAAGCCGTGACGAAGGTTCTAAGCATGGTGGCCCGCAGCTCCAGGAGCTAGGGATGGCCCTGTTATGAATTTCTCCTAAACAGAATACACTGAGGCCTTCTTGAGGTAAAGGTAATGCCCTGCTGGTCTTCCGGTTCCCACTGCTTACTACAAAGGTCAGGCTCAGAAAATGTGTGTAAAATGCAAGTTTTTATAAAGGACTGTTTTGTTGTTGTTTTTTTGTTTGTTTATTTGTTTTTTTTTAGACTCCTGCAAGGAAACCAAGGTATATTTAAGGGAAATATCACTTCTCCATCTCCATCGCTCCAGTAACGTGGGATGCCAAAGTACTGGGGGATTAGGAGGTCTGAGCCTGCTGGGCTATTTAAATTGCATTAGATGGTAACTATAGACCAAACACAGAAACCAAATCAACAAAATAACAATGCAATGTAAATTGGTTTAAAAGCAATAGAACCTTATTTACACCTAAATAAAAAGCTCACTTTTTTTTTTTCAAACATAGCAGCATATAGAGCTATAAAGCAGCTAGAATTATTTCATGTGACCTTTAATGCCTGAGGACTTGATCATTTTAATTTTTATGATTCCTGAGACTCTGGCAAAAGAAAATATCTCTAGCAATGACTTCTACTGACATACCAAAAAAAAAAAACAAAAAAAAAACAAAAAAAAAAACAAAAAAAAAACAAAAACAAACCCAGAATAAAAGTCTGGAATATTTTGAGATATCTAGATTCCTGTGTCACTTAGTGGCAATAAGTAGTTACATGATTGATTCTAAATAACAAAATGCATATCTTGGAGTGAGTGAGTGGTTTCTAACACAAACTAACTACGAGATTCATTATGCTTTGGAGTAAAGATACTGTAATGCTAACTATATTATCTCCAGAATACTAAATTATGTTTAAATGAGGCAACTGCATATAAAATACTTAGCTGAATACTGCATTAAACTTTCTTCTACATTTCATTCAATATTTTAGCAGCATGATAGGTGTGATGTTATGTCTTCTCTTCTCATAGAATAAATTTTGCAACTTGAATTGAACATATCCTAATGATCATTCAGTCAGAGCCATAGGGAAATCCTGTCCCCATCTCCCTCCAATCTAAACACGGTTGTGCAGTGATTGCATGCAACCCAAGTGCTAGTCAACATACAAAATGAGAAGAACTTGGCTTTAACGAGGGCAAAATGGAAAAATAATCTTCGATCTAAACAGAAATAATTATTACAAAAGACCCAAGGAAACACATAGCACCGTGCTTCCAGATAGACTACCTCGACACCATCGTGGCCTGGGGAACGGAACATTACCATGGAACCTCAAGTACTTTCACAACTGGAGTTTTATGTAGCCCAATTAACTTTGGCTAGACACAGAAATCTGGCTCAGTGCTTCCATGCAGTAGCCAAAATAAAGGTTTTCTGTATCAAGAATTACTGTCAGAGTCTCCCATATCCTTCCTTCTCTCTTACTAACCCAAACTTGGAAAATAAGCTAACAGCCAAGGAGCTTTTACTACAATTTAAGTCAATATTAATTTTACTGGCTCACAAAAACCGCAAAATATTTGGCTTAAATAAATTGAACAGGACGAAAAGAGAGGAAGACCAAGAAAAATTAAAGTAAGGATGTGCACAAAGATACAGAACACACAGCCTTAGAAACAACTATAAAATCATCTGAAATACCAAAAGAATGGAAATGTTATCCCTTCCTTTCTCTCTTAATGCATGCCCAATTTTAAATTCATGGCATTAGCCCTGGGTAACAAAGTTCAAGCAGGGAATAAATCACAATTTTAAAGAGAGCTCGTGTTTAGTATTTTAATTGGACATGGCATTGGTATGAAAGTTCCATATATTTTTAAAGAGATGTCACCGGGGCCCAACTATAAACATGGAGGGTACCAGTGACCCTAAGGCAGAGCTATTCCCTAGAGTATCCTGGAAAATTTGTATTCTTCTTACAATGTAGGACCTAAAAGTGCCAACAGCCAAAAACAGAAGTCTTAAGTTCATGACCTATGATGTCTAATAATAAAAATGTGTTTAACCACTCAAACCAAACTAGTATTTAGAGGTGATGTTTAAAAATAAGCCCCACATCAGGCTCCCTGCTCAGTGGGGAGTCTGCTTCTCCCTCTGAACCTCCCCCTTCTTGTGCTAATAAATACAATCTTTAAAAAATAAAATAAATATATAAATAAAACTCCACTTTAAAATTATTTAGTATAAAGTGAAAATTAATGATGCTCAATTCAGAAAACCCCGATGTTGTATCCATCTCTACTATTTATTAGCTAAGTTATTCTTGGAGATACTGCTTAAATCTGAAGCTCAGTTTCCTCACTTATAAAAGAACATAAAACTCAGTGTAAAGCATCACAAAATGACACATCAATCACAGGCATTCAAGAGATATACACCCTTCCTGTGCTACGTCCCCTTCCAGGGTCTTGGAAGATTACACTGTGTCCACTGTTTAATCATGTTATTCTTGTTCACTTATTCTGTCCATATCCTTGGGAGTAGAGTGATGCCTAGCATGGAGTAGTAAGTTTCAATATACATGCTGACTAAAAGAAGGGATTAATGGGGAAACAAGGATCCGAGCAGGGAAACAAAAATGTTAAAAAGTCATGTTCCCAGCCCTTAAATAACTAACTTAAAAAATGCAATGCACCAGTTGGGTACAGGGATAGTTACCAAGATAGTGGAATGCCACATACTGAAGTGATAAAAAAAGGTAAGTGAAAAGTTGGTTCCTCCTCCATGTCTACGGTCAAAAGATATAAATTTATGTCTGCCATTCAATCTAGGAAGGGCTATTACAAAGATACCAAAACCTGTACTATGGAAGTACAGAGAAGGAAAAATATTGAAAGACTCAGGCAAGATTTCACAGAAGTAATAAAATTTGAGTAGGGAGAGAGAGGTGAAGGACATTTTCAGGGGTATAAAAAAGGAACTGATCTATGGAATTTGTCAAAGCATTCTGGGAAACTCAAAATCTATTTGAACTTTTCTAAATATCATATATACTACAAATTCTTAAAGAAAAATTCGTACAAAAAAAAACCCCATACTAGCTGTAATAAAACCAATATTCATTTTTTATAATTTCTCTTATAAAAATATAATTCTTATATAAAGTCTTATATTACAGTCTACATTTGATTTAACTGCATGTCACTTTTACATATTTCGCCTGTGGTCAGTTTTGACCAAACAGGAAAAACACCACACCCCATTTCTATTCCTCTTCTCTTGAGGCTAATAGCCAATTCCGTTTTATAATATGTTTAAAGCATTCAGAAGTCAAAATGTGTGGCATTTTCTACCTTGCCAATTCCATGTTAAGTCAATGACATATTACCAGGTCAACAAACCCAAAATTAGAAAAGGCAATCCACTGGGATAAGAAATTTGCCAAATCTTATAATTCAAAAAGAAACTGCTAAAGATGGTTGTGGGGGTTTTGGCACTGTGAGTTGAAGCCCTTCCATAATAAGGCTTGTATTTCAACTAATCAGCTAGTCGGAAACTATAAAAATTTTGTTGGTGGGGGGGAATTAAAATTTGGATTGTAATACACGAGTCTTTCCTTCTCTTCCATATGTTTCAGTAAATTAAAACTTCTAAGTCTTGTGTTTTTTTTTTTTAAATGCCTTCTAAAAAATAAAGCAGCCTGTAAAATCATATTTTTGGTACAGGAAACTTAAAATATTCAGGCTTGAAATGAAGAAGAAAAAAAGAACACACGGTTTCTATATCCAAAGCAGTGTCATGGTCTAGGTATATCCAGAATTAAGTACATTTGAGCTTTCATCTTTTTTCCTATGTTAAATGACTTTTTTTTTTTTTTTTAAATCAGGCATCTTAAACTTTTATAGATTTTTTTGAAGGTGGCCATTTATCAATCTAAAGATGTTTCTATTTGAATGCTGTAAGAACATCTCAAGGACAGTAGTTGAGGCAATAGGTATATGTGAATTCTGTTCTTAAGTGTGACTGTGTGAATTACCATCCTATTAGAATAGGAAAAGATTTTTATAAGGTAAGACAATTTTTTTTCGACTAGTGATCCTGTAAATGGCAGAAAAAGCAACTTATATCCTCCAATTCTGAGTAATGTTCTCCTTTCCCTTTCTCTCTTCTTTCCCTATTGGGCCTTCATATTAGTTTCTTTCATATCTTTTTATTTCTTCATCTTCATTTGCATATGGAAAGATTTCCTCATCTTTATTCTATCCTTTATTTATTTATTATTTATTTATTTAGTAATCTCTACATCCAATGTGGGGCTTGAACTCACAATCTCGAGATGGAGTCCCATGCTCTACTGACTGAGCCAGCTAGGTGTTCCTATTCTCATATCCTTTAAATGAACATTGTTTGCCATCATATTTTTAATTTCTAAAAGCTGTCTTGTTTTTTGTTTTCATTATGTTTTTATGGCATCCTGCTTTTATAAAATACTCTGTTACCATCTTTAAGGATTTATTTTTTAAAAAGCTTTATTTATTCATTTGAGAGGAGGAGGGCGGGCAAGAGAGTACAAGCGTGGGGGAGAGAGAGAAGCTGAGCAACGAGCCCAACACAGGGCCTCGATCCCAGGAGCTTGGGCTCATGACCAAGTCAAAGGCAGATGTTTATTTTTTATTTTTTAAATTTTTTTTATTGGAGTTCAATTTACCAACATATAGCGTAACACCCAGTGTTCATCCCATCAAGTTCCCTCCTCAGTGCCCGTGACTGGGTAAAAGGCAGATGTTTAACTTGACTGAACCACTCAGGCTCCCCTACCATCTCTAAGGATTAAATTTTAAAAATTCTTCGGTTTCCTCTAGTTTCCTTCTCCTAATAATTTGCTTCAGTTCCAGTCTTTTACAGTGGTGGCTTTCTAAACATGATCCAAGATCCTTAGTTGCCCACTGTTATTAAAAGCTACTTAATCAGGGATCCCTGGGTGGCTCAATGGTTTAGCACCTGCCTTTGGCCCAGGGCGCGATCCTGGAGACCCGGGATCAAATCCCACGTCAGGCTCCCGGTGCGTGGAGCCTGCTTCTCCCTCTGCCTGTGTCTCTGCCTCTCTCTCTCTCCATGTGTACCTATCATAAATAAATAAAAATTAAAAAAAAAAAAGAATGTTTAAAAAAAAAAAGCTACTTAATCAAAGCTGAATGGAGTTCCTCAGCTATAGGTGTGCTTCCCCAATGGGAAAGATCCACTTTTGTGCATCCGGTTTAGGAAGCTAGCTGTTTATAGGTGACCTCCACATGTAGGTATACAGATTTCTTTTCCCTACAGTGATTCAGTTTCTTCAGATAAGAATTCAACAATTTCCTGGGAGGTAGGGTGCCCATGGGCACGTGGGTGGTGCTGGGTGAGTGTAAACTCTGTGCTGTTGGGTTTTCTGCTTGCATTGTGGGGGAAGGGTACTGACAACCTGTGTACACCACTGGAAGACATGGAATCAATCTTTTCAGTCCTCTCTCCATTTCACCTTTGATTGTGCAAGCTGTTCCTCACTCATGAACCTCTCTTATTCAATTGCTCTGCCACTATAAGCCTTCTTTTTCCTGTGCCTTGGAGGGGAGTGCCTGGTTCCTGGCATCGTGCACAGGGGAGGAGAGATCTAACTGTTCCAGACGGTTTACAGCTGATTAGCCCATTTAACAAAGGCTCCTTAACTCACTCTCTCCCATGCCAGCTGCCTTCAAGTCTTGAGTCTCTCTGGGTTTCGAGCACTCAAGATTTCTTTTCATTGTTATCCATTCCAAAGCCTCTTCAGATGGTGGACGCCGTCTGACAAATCGGTAGTAATTCCTCTTTCCACTTTCCGACTTCCAAAAATCAGCTAAATTTCATCTCCCCCACCATTCTGATTGTTCAGGTGAGGCTATTCCCTTCTCAATATTTTATTCAATATTATAAATATTTATTATAATATTTATGACTATCATTCCTTATTTACCCACATTATCACCATTTCTTTGTTCACCATTCTGTTTGTAACATACTCAGCAGCTCCTTCCAGATTTAATTGTGTGCCTTTGAAAGACATCTTCAAGAGTTTTTAGTGGTCCAATTTTTATTTAATTTCTTCATCTGGGAATTTCATCATCATGCAAGTAAATTCAAAACTCAAAGCCTGATATAGGGAGGTCAGTAGTACAGACTCATTTCTTCTCCATTCATATCGTGTGCTGGGGCAGGCAAACCTTCATGCGGCCTTCTTAAATCAGTATGCAAACTTATTCTAGATTATTCTTTCACTGAAGGTATAAATTTTCCTCCTTTATTTAGGTATCTAATCCCTGGCCTTCCATTGGGATTCTCTCTTATTCCAAACAAGAATGAATACAAACAAGAGTCCATTCTCCCTGGTGACCACAACTAGTAAACTTTTTTGGGATAGTAAACTATCCAAAATCAGCTGTAGATCAGCCAACTGTTTACTGTTCTGGCATTCAGTTACCCCTCACTTCTAGCCCCTAGAAAATTGTTTCACTCCTTTCGAGCTCAGCTACACATCAAGAGTATATCTATTTTATTAAGCATATCTAGACATATTTTAGTGGTTTATTTTCTGGGGAATGAGTCTGCCTACATAATTTAATAGCACTTTAGGGCAGCCCGGGTGGCTCAGCACTTAGTGACACCTTCAGCCCAGGGCCTGATCCTGGGGTCCCAGGATCGAGTCCTACGTCGGGCTCCCTGCATGGAGCCTGCCTCTCTCTCCCTCTGTCTCTCTCTTTCATGAATAAATAAATAAATAAAATCTCTAAAAAAAAATAGCACTTTAGTGGTACCTTCAAATGGATGAATTGTAATTTTAGGTGTTTAGTCTACCATCTTCTGTAGAAAATAAAGTATTATTACTTTTACATAATTATAAGATCTTTTTCTATGAATTCACTTCAGAGTTACTTTCCTGACCATCTGTTCTATGCTTTTCTGGGAGACATGTATTTTAATTAATATTGAAGTGAGATTAGGTGATATAACTAAAACAGCACAGATAACAATTCAGATTAGCTTTGAAGGCTAGTTCTACTACTTATTATCAGCTGGATAAACTCAGAAAATTTACTTATATAGTTTCAACAATCCCCTAGAGTGCAAAATAAGACAGAAAGATTATTTGAAAACACACAAAGTCACAATGGTAGGATGCCAGCAATTTCTTAAGCTTCAGACACACACCACCTCCATGAGAATGCGACCTCCGAGACTGCTTGTCACGTAGTGAGTGGCCAAATGATGGCTCCACTTCCCTTAAGGAATGATCTCCAATTAGGAGGAATTCCAGGTGACACTAGTTAACAGACATGCAAAGCCTCACCTGATGCTGGCTATTAGGAAAGAATCAGACTTTGCTCTACACTGTAGCTGATTTGGGGTTAATGGTGGTTTGTAGAACCTAATCTTTATACAAATATTGTTATTATAACAAATTCATTATGTAATCCATATTTGGAATTCACTGTTTCCATTTTTCCATTAAATTACACCGTGGGTCATGACATACCACAGTTTATCTATGGCAAGCCCCAAAGAAATACACTTTTCCACATGTTCTATACGGAGTTCTAACAGTGTTACTACCATCATTATCTCCTAACAGTCTGAGTTAACTGGCTGAGAACCAGTACCTTAACCTCTATCCATCTCAGTCTGCATGGAGAAAACCAGCTTCGAAAGGGTGAGGGAGGAAGGTAGTTACTCACTGTTAGAGCTAGCAGTTTCCCATACGTAAGATGAGCGGGGATGTGGTCAGTCTTGGATCTCAGGGATTCCATATACCAATGCTCTGCTTCAGGGAGTTTGCTTAATCGCATGTATGCTTCACCTGGAAAGAAAGTCATGAAGATCAACCTGAGGACACAGCTTTCCAACAGCTGCAATAGCGTCACATCATTGTGTTTACATTCCATGGAATTTCAGACGCTGTAGCAAGGACTTTTACCCATTATCTCATCTGAATCCCAAAAACTCATCATAATTTCCATTTTACAGATAGGAAAACTTGTGTTTGGAGAAATTAAGTGAAATGGCTAAATTAAAAAATCTAGTAACTAATAAAGCTTTGATTTTTAACCTAGTAACACTAGACCCACATGCATAGGTCCTTTGTCTTTTTCTTAAAGATAGGTTTAGGGGCACCTGGGTGGCTCAGTTGCTTGAGCGTTTAATGCTTGATTTCCACGCAGGTCATGATCTCAGGGTTGTGAGATCAAACTCCACACTGGGTTTGAAGGGGTGGGCATGGTCTGCTTGAGATTCTCTTCCTCTCCCTCTGCCTCTTCCCCCTGCTGTGCCCTCTCTTTCAAATAAATAAATCTTAATAAAAAGAAAAAGTTTGCTCTTTCTTATGTACAATTTGTTCTTTTTTATTGATATTCATTTATCCCTTTAGAAATTCAAGTATTTATAGGATGAATACTAAGAGAGAATTATGAAGACCTTGACAAAGAAGATTAAGGTCCCGCCAAGATTTACAACACTGTTGAGAAAATAAGATTAGTTGAAGGAGTTAGAAATATTTTGGATTAAGCATTGGCACTAGATTTTTTTCAGAAATTATTTGCATTTTATATTTTAATAAAACTTATGAGTATCATTTGGAAAATCCACTGAATATATGACAATTATTTAGCATGCCCAGTACCATGTACAAAGCTATTCTGAAGATCCTCAGCCATCAGTTATGCAAATTTTACTTGTCAAAGAGCATTTCACCAACAGCTAAGCAAGAGGAAAAACAAAACAAAACAAAACAAAAAACTGGAAATAAAGCCAAACGTATATCACTTGTCTACTTATTATTATCATCCCCCCTCCCTTATTTGCTTATACTATGGAAGAGTACTTACCTGATAAGAGTATTATGTTTTAAGGTGATTTGTGCATTTAAGCATTACAGGTTTAATAAGCACTGCGAATACAGAAGCTACTCAATTTCTAAGAACAGATAAAAGACCAGTAACCTGAATTATTTGTCAAGCAGACCTTTATAGCTTAAGTAATCATAATCATGATAGCTTTTGCTGTTTAGAGGCATAATCACAAGCTTTTCCTAAATGTATTGCCCACATTGGCTATACATCTTTGCTTCAAGGAAGAACTAGCTTCCTTTTATTTTAATCAAATTCTCTTTGTATTAGCACAGTGCTATCAATACAAATATATTTGATAAATTGAATTGATCTGAGTCTCCTGACCTTTTGAGTGCCTTTTGCTTGGCTTGTTAGTAAAAAATACTGTAATATGCACAAAAATGTATATACCACTCACACATATCTATGTGTTTCTACTTCTCAGAACAGTTCTTAAACTAGCCTGTCATAAAAACGATAGCTGGAATTTTTTCTCTTAATCTAAAGCTTAAAGTGTATTTGCATTTACGAAGAATTTGGTTAGATTAAATAGAATGCTCGGGTGCACTGCAAGAAATACTGAAGCAAAGACCAAAGCCTGGAATGGAATACACAAAACACAGTTGGTGGTGGTAGGATTAGGCTTGAATTTTTTTTTTAATTTTCCTATTTCTGTAATCTTGTATTGTTATTATATCTCTATAAAAATGAAAACATTGTCATAGATTTTTTTTTTCCTTTTTGCCATGTTGAGCTAACAAATGTTTCCCCAAAAAAGCAAACAGTACTTTTAATGACAAGTTACATATTATACCCCAATTATACCCAAATATTGATCTCTAAAGGGGATTCTAAAGCCAGTAGAAAACATAGACTAACTTAGGAGTTAAGCTGAATGATGGGAGGGATTACAGATTCTGACTGAAATAGGCCAATGAAATTGTTCTTTGGGTAGAGTGCTCATAGGTCAGCTTTTAGAAGCTGTACCATCATTACCTTTAATATAATTTCTACTTTTCATTTATAAAAATTTCAACTAACTTGTAGAATAGTAAACTATAGGCTTTCTGTACCAAAAAATGTGAGAGAACCCCAATTTCACAGTGATTCTGAGATTGAAATCTGTGTATGTAAGTTGTCTGAAAATCATTTCAGAAAGTGTTCTATTTTTTCCAGTCTTACAGCTATTATTAAAAGCTATTTTGAAATGAAATATTAACTTGCTAAATAATTAGTGGCTGGCCCATTTTCTTCAGTAACGACTCATAAGTAACTTGTTAATTTGAAAACTTGTGAGATGGGGAAATAAGAAAGGGCTGTAAGGAATATAATAATGCATCATGGCAAGTATATGAAAAATGTAAATGACCAGCCTACTTAGGTCCTACTCATTACTACTCAGAAAAACTTCAGATAACCATTCATTGTGTCTCCGTAATAACAATGATGATCATTCACTGACTATTATGCATTAGGGTAGCAAGCCATAGGGGCTAATGTCTGATTTATGAGCACCTTCTCCTCTCATTCTTTACCTTTGGGCATGTAGAATGTTCTCTCACTCAGACCCACGAGGAGCCTTCACACATTACTCTCATTCAACCACTACCAAGTAACTGTTCAGATTAAGTTTGCAAGATGAAATCATTCAACATCTGTATTAGTTGCCTTATCCATGACTCTCATTTTTTATTAAGGAATGTCTTTACCTGGATTTTACAGATGAGGACATTGAGAAGCAGAGTGGCTAGATAAAACACACAGAGTCATAAATGTAGGAAGTGGTAAAGCTGGAATTCAAACCCAGGACGACCTGACCTCAAATCACATGCTTTAACCTGCTGGTAGGGAACAATCACAAACTTTTCAACTCTCCCGTGCAGGGGAAAATTATACTCTTTCTCATTCCTGGAAAATTGTTTCCTAGCCTTGTGATACATTGACCATAAAGATCATTTCATTTTGCCTTGGGCTTATCTACTGAATTAAAGGAATAAGGGAGAACAATAATAATCTATAGTTGACCTTTAAAAATGCTTCTGCTGCATATGTTACTCAACTCTTAAGAGGGAAATATGTATCCTATAAGATGCACTTGAGTTCTATGGTTAATCTTAACACAAAAAGAGCCTATAAAAACGGTAATAAAATCAAGATGCAAACCCTAAAATGCAAGAAAATGATAATGGGCAAATTTAAATGTGTTTTAAAAATGACTCAATAAAGATGTAGGGAACAAACAATATACAGACAAGAACTGGATACAGCCCTGGCACAGACAAAGTAGAAGCTTCTCATTTCTCACTTCTAATTCATACCAGGGGTCCGAATACTCATTTTATGGCTGAGGAGGGAGGCTCATGAGAGATAAGTGACTTGCACAAGGCCAGTTAATAATCCTATTCTAGGGCAGCCCAGGTGGCTCAGCGGTTTAGCTCTGCCTTCAGCCCAGGGCGTGATCCTGGAGACCCGGGATCGAGTCCCAATTCAAAGAGGGAGCCTGCTTCTCCCTCTGCCTGTTTCTCCCCCCACCCCTCTGTGTGTGTGTGTGTGTCTCTCATGAATAAATAAATAAAATCTTAAAAAAAAAAGAAACCAATCCTATTCTAAAAGGTCAGAATGGCTCTAAAGTCCATGCTTTTCTTCATGGCATCAGGCTGCCTACCATACAAAGTTTATTATTTATCGAATACCTACTAACATATTGAAATATTTATACTTTTATATTATCTGTACACTGTAATTTACATCAGTCCCATTTCACAAATGAAGAGGCTGTGGTTCACTGAGACTAAGCGATTTGTTCAATGTTCAAAACTAAGCAAATTCCAGATTCAGGATTCAGGTTAGAGTTCTTTCTGGTTCTTTCTACCATACCATTCTGTCCAAAAACTATAAAAAAAATAATTAGAGAGGAGATAAAATAACTGCGAAAAGTGCCACTGGTGGATTTAGTTTTAGGAGAGAATGACATATATGTAATTCTTCAAGCTTGATTAAAATACTAAAATCATAAAAATACCATGAAGGAAATGGCCACAGGAAAAGAAAATTTTACATTCAATAGGAAGGAAATGAAAATACTTGATCAGGAATAGAGTGGAGAAAGGAGGGTTAAGTTATCTTCTCTGGTACTGTAATTCTCCTTAACTTACAAGAATAGAAAAAAAATGTTTAGAGCACCCAGGAGGAAAGAAGCAATGATGACTATTTTTCCTTCTTATCCTGCAGAAAAAAAAAAAAAAAAAAAAGACATAATAGAGGCACTTTCATAAGAATGAGAAGATTTGCTGTGATGATGTAGTGATGAGGTTCATCACCCAGATTTATTTCCGATTCCCTCGCAGACAAAAGGGATTTGGATGTCTCCAGGCCGGCTTCAAGCAGATATAAACCAGTTTCAGACGCAGAACAAATAATGTCACTCTTCCTCCCTAAAAAGCCCTGGGTCTAAATAACTCAGGCAAAGGCTAACTCCTTAAAGGAAGGAATGCTGGATTATTGATGATGTAATAGTCCAGATCTCACTGATTCTCATGTTTCAAGTTACTGGACAGCTCTGCTTACAGATAAAGGATAGAGTATGTAACGGGCCATACTACCCATACTTGCTAGTTACCTTTTATTTCTCTTGTCCCTGCTCGATCGTATATCTCTGCGTTAAGATTCAGTTTAGATTCCCCTTTTTTTTGTCTTGCCATTTTGTTAAGATATAACTAACCATACAACTCTGTGTGAATTTAAGGGGTAGATCACAATGGCTTGATTACATATGCTGTGAAATGATGACCACATGAGTTCAGTTAACATTCGTCATCTGACATATTTTTTTAAAAAAAGAAAAACAAGGGCGCCTGGGTGGCTCAGTATGTTAAGAGTCTGCCTTCAGCTCAGGTCATGATCCTGGGATCCTGGAATCAAGCCCCACATAGGGCTCCCTGCTCAGCAGGGGGTCTGCTTCTCCTTCTCCCTCTGCCTCTTCCCCTGCTTGTGCTCTCTCTCTCTCTCTCTGTCAATAAATAAAATCTTTAAAAAATAAAGAAAAAAAAAAGAAAAAAAATTTTTCCTGTGATAAGAACTTTCAAGATCTACTTCCTTACTTTCAAATATGCCATACAGCTGTGCTAACGGTAGTCATTATGTCATACATCACGCCCCCAGTATTTAAGTATCTTGTACTGCAAGTTTGCACCTTTCCACGGCCTTCATCCAATTCTCACATCTCCCAATTCCCTATTTTTAAAAAACACTAAAACAGGGACACCTGGGTGGTTCACTCAGTTAAGTGTCTGCCTTCCGCAGGTGTTTAAAAATAAATAAATCCATAATCCCCCAAATGATATAATTATTTTAGATTCCCACTGCCTAGTGTCTTATACATAGTCATTTCACAAACTTGTGACAAATACCCTAATTAAAAAGGAACTATTATATTCATGGATTTTCTAGATAGTCAAGACTAACCATATCTAGATCAAGTCCCATTGTTCCTTTGTAAAATTTTTAATATTTATGTATTTATCTAATTATAAGCAGATGCTTATAATAAAATTTGGAAGATCATAATTTTAGACAATGAAATGAATTCTACTACTCATAGATAGTGGTAGAATTCTGATGTATTTCTAGAATTTATTTTAAATTTTGAAAAAATTAATTATCTAATCAATTATTTTGTTAGTTTTAAGTATTTAAGTTCCTTCTGCTGTTTTACTATGTTAAATAAAAATAGGATTATTTCAAAACTTAAACTTTCTCATTAAGGTTAATATTCAATGTTTTATTATTCAAATTTCTCTCCCAATTTTTTATACAGGTACTTTACTTCAGCAATTATCCTATTTTGTAACTGTCTTCATTTTTTTTTACATATCTGTTAATATTATGTTAGAATACATATATAACAGTGGAATTCTTTTTTTTTTTTTAATTTAAGATTTTACTTATTTATTCATGATAGACACGGGGGAGCGGGCAGGGATACAGACAGGGGGAGAAGCAGGCCCCATGCAGGGAGCCCAACATGGGACTTGATCCCGGGGCTCCAGGATCTGGCCCTGGGCTGAAGGCGGCACTGAGACACCCTGGCTGCTCCTAGCAGTGGCATTCTCAAGCTGAAAAGCATTAGCAAATTGAATGGTCAGGATACAGAATACCAAGTTAGCTCATCAAAATACTGTACCTATTTCACTTCTACAAGTATCATATAAGATCAACTTTTCTAAGTCCTCATCAAAATGAGATTCTAATACTTTTAAATGTCCATTTGAAAAAGAAAAAAAAATGCTATTATTTCGATGTTCCTACTTTAATTCTTAATGAAAATTCATTTATTTTTTACAAAGTTTTTCCACAAATTCTTAGCCATGAGTATTTTTTATTTGCAAGTCATGATTTTTTCCATTTATAGTTTTAAGCCATTTTTCAACTAAGATATATTCTTTTTCTTTTTGATATGCAAAAAATAGTTAAAAGGGTTTTTCTGTCAACTACGTTAACTTTTATATATGCAAATTAAGTTGACTTTGCCTTTGTAGCTTTGTTACTGCCTTTTATGCATAAAGAAGTCTTCTTTATCATAGGGATATAAATTCTAATTATATTGTATTATTAAAATTAGCTACTTATTCAATATGAAATACATTTGCCATATAATGTGGAATCCAGGTCTAATTTTATTTTTTCCAAACATTATTTAATCAATTGTCCCTGATGAAGAACGCTCTTTCCATCGCAATATTTAATTTCACATTTATTATCTACAAAAAAACCCCTAAGAATTCTGATCTGTGTGTAGGCTCTCCATTCAGTCCCACTGGTCTGTTCTTCAGTTTTTATACTAATATAACACTGCTCTAACTACTGGAGGTTTTTCTAATATTTTAATATTGAGTAGAGCATGTCTCCCATTATTCTTCTCTAACCCCCCTTGACTCTATTTTCCTGTTATGTCTACCAGATACATTTTAGAATCATTTTGTCAAATTTTTGATAAGTCTTTCTGAAATGTTTATTGCAAGTGAATTATAATGTATGAATCGATTTGACAGGCAAATTTCTAGAAAAATGAGTTTCCTTGTCCAAGATTAGTACTCAGTTCATGTATTAAAGCTTCCTTTCCCTTTTTTACATACCTATCTTTCCAAGTATACTATTCCTGATCTCAAGCTAGACTGTGAGATGTGTAGAGCCAGACAGAAAACCCTGTAGTACACTCTTCGTCTCTCCTCTAACCTAAGTTCAGAAAGCCTCTGGCTCCAAAGAGTCTCGAAAAATTTCTGATAAATAATTGAGCATACTGAGTATCAACTTAAGATTTCAATGTTGTATTTTTACCAAGAATGTCACTGAAGAGAAATTTCCAAGTAATTCCTTTTTCTAGAATCTGTGGTCTGAAAGAACCATATGACATCAGGAGCCTATTACATTAAGAGTTTAACTTGCTGTGATTTTATTCTCACTTTTTAATTCACTGTATTGGCATTAATATAGAAACCTTAGGGAGTCTGGCTTTTTTTAAATTTATATATGTCATAAACTTAACTGTAGGTCATCAAAGTTTGTGAATCTCTTATATTTCCATCCTAATCCTTTCCTCAACCTGATCTTATCCTTGTAAAATAACACAGTTCAGTTGCATTAGATACATTAGTTCTGATGGGAAATGCTCAGTAGCTACTGTACAGAGCAGCAAAAAATAAATTTAAATGGTTACAGAAATTAGAAGCTGTTTTGTATCTGACAACAGACTTCAACAATTAAATAACCTCTTCCACTGTGGTGGAGGGATTAGAAGTAAAATGAAATAAGAGTCTTAAATTATGGAGGGTTATGAAAAGGTTCAACATGTTAACACTTCACCAAGTTCTACTGCATCAAACTTAAGAAAAGCTGAAAACTAGAAAGGGTAGTTTTAGAGCAAAAAGAGGAAATGTAACGGAAAGAAAATTGAATATGCATCTTATTAAATAAAAAACTAATCATCAAGAAAGAGTTTAAATTTTAGTGAAAGTTAAAAAGGTTCCTAATTTCTAGTGTAAGGTTATATAGAGGAAACATATGATGTGCCATCAAAATTTAACTTGGAGGGATCCCTGGGTGGCGCAGCAGTTTGGCGCCTGCCTTTGGCCCAGGGCACGATCCTGGAGACCTGGGATCAAATCCCACGTCAGGCTCCCGGTGCATGGAGCCTGCTTCTCCCTCTGCCTGTGTCTCTGCCTCTCTCTCTCTCTCTCTCTGTGTGACTATCATAAATAAATAAAAATTAAAAAAAAAAATTTTTAACTTGGAAAAAAGCCAGGAGCCTGGATCAATATTTCATTACATGCTACTGGGGTCCTGGACCTGTTCAGGCTAATCAATTCCCTTTATATTTTCACAGAAATAAATCACTGAAAATAGTTAATCAACAAATATTGGAGCCAATCCTGTTAAATGCTCATAATTTTCCAAAATACAGAAGTTGAGACTGTGTGTTTTCATTTGTATGTTGGTGGAGGTGATGATCTTCTCCCCACAAAATACAATACTGTCCTCAATACAATACAATGGAGAAAATAAAATGGCTTAATACATCTGGAATAACCAGGGATCACTAGAAATACAAAGAAGTGCTAACCTGGGTTTTAAAAACCAAGGTTTACAACAGAGGAAAGAAAAAAGAATGAATAAATGTTGTACTAGCCTGTAAAGAATTAATGAAAATAATAGTATTGAAAGACATACAACTTGAATATCTGCAGGAAAATATCAAAAGAGTATAATAAAAGCATTTTTAGTTTTATACATATCTTCTTGGGAATGTATTTCACATGTATTTCTAGATCAAGCAATATGTCTCTATAACATAACAAATACTTTATTTTAAACTGTATTTTTATATGAATATTACTTGCTAAGATTTATCAGATAATTAAAAATTCATCCTATTTGTAATGATGACTTGAAAATAAGATTTTATAACAAACAGTTCAAAAACACCATGCCCGTAAGTAACATGTTGGCAAAAGACTTGCAATCTGGAAGAAAACTTTGCATGCTCTTTTTAAATTCTTTATTCAATTTGAGTATGACAGTAGTTCTTACTCATTTGGGAAGTTAAATGAGATTTTTATGTAGAAAACAGTCTCTCTTTAACCAGTAGGAAAAACAGGTACAAATGCATACACAGTGAAGCACTCACAGTAATGCATTTATTTTTTATTTATTTTTAAGTGTATTTATTTGTTTATTTTTAAAGTAATCTATACACCTAATGTGGGGTTCAAACTCACAACCCTGAGACCAAAAGTCAAATGCTCTTCCGACTGAGGCAGCCAGGTAATGTGTTTAATTTTAAACTTTATTTGTATTACTTTAGATACATGTAACTTACAGTTTCCTTCACATTGATTTTCAAAATTACATCCTTTATAATGAGATTTTCTTCTTACTCAGGATTATATCAATTTTATCTAAATGTTTTCAAAATTGGCAATTTTTAAGAATGCCAGATTTTGAAATCCAGTTAATTTCTCAAGTATAACATATCCATTTTTAAAAGAATAATCTAATCCATATTTACCGCTGAGTAAAAGATTCACTTCATGGATATTGCCCAATAAAAGAGCAAAACATATGCTTTTTTTTTTTCTCATTTATTTCTACTGAAGCATCAGAAAATATATTTTTTTCAAGCAGAAATACTGAAACTCTAGAAATCCGAGAATAAGGATATAATTAGGTATTAATTTGAGTATATTCGTTTCCTTATAACTCAATTTAAAAATAAAGTTCTGAAACTTCAATCTTTTCCTTTACCACTAAACTGGCAAAAGTATGAATTAATGTAACAGGTGGGCTCATGTGGTTTTAATAGCAATGAAATATAATCAACTGTCTCATATCATATTTCCAGGAAAGCAAGTGACATCTAGACCAAGCATGATTCTTAGCAACCCTACTATTGGCATGAAAGTGTTCAAACTCCCCATAGGGACCATATATCTTCTGGTCCCGGGTTTAATTGAAACTTTAAACAAAATATATTACCTATTTAATGCAGCCGAACTAGATGTTGGCCTCTGCAGTATACAGACTAATGCCTAGCAAACTAATGTCTGTAACCATAGCACATAATGTAGAATCTGTACCAAGAATGAATGGTGAAAAGAAGAAAATTAAACCACTGCAGTTTTATAATGTAAAATGAACTTGGAGAAAGAGAATCTTAATGATTTTGATTATGAATTTTATATATTTATTCTTTTTTATACACAGCCAAAAGTTCATGATTTCCTTATCTTGTTGGCTCCATATCTTACAAAATGAACTTCTAAAATCTCTCAAATTTACATTTCACTTTTTTGGACTGGGAGACCCAACAATGGTCTCCTGGTCTTGTCCTTTCTGATGATGAAAAAAATCAAAGTGCAATAAATAGATTTATCTTAAAAACTACAAGTCAGTAATCTTTTTGGAGGCACATAGATCAATGGCTAACCCAATTATATGGTCATACTCATATCTGTAGGGCTGACTCACTAATTTTCAAGAATGCCAGTGGAAGCAATAGTAGGAAAATCACCAGAACTCAAAACAGAGGAAGCAGATGGTATAAAAAGCTTAACACTACCAGAGTGTTAATGCTTCCACACTTGAAGGATGTGAAGTTCAGATCTCACACAGTTGAAAACCATCTCTTTCACAGTAAGCATGCAAAATGCCTTGAGCAATACACTTAAGAACAGCCAGTCACAGAAGAAAACATTAAGTATGTGAACCATCAAGTCAAAAACTTATTCTGAGTATCTTGATGCTACATGCATTCTAAAACAAGGTGAGGTAAACACACACACATACGTGTGTGTGTGTGCTAGAATAATTCAGCAAAAATAAATGATTGAATTTTTTAAAAAAATACCTAGCAAACCAAAAAACCTACAGAAGGCTGAGAGAAAAACAGAATCTTTTCCGGCCATTCCACCAACTGAATTCAGCATATAATGTACCTTATTTCAAGGAGAGTTAAGGTTAATTTAAAAGAAAGAATTTTTGCATTTTGTTTTCAGGAGGTATATTTGTATATTTGACATCTTGTCGTCAGTTCTTACCTGAGAGTAAGGAATCTAGCCATTTATGACACTTGACTCCTTTATTCCGCAAGTCTCTTTCTTAAAAATACAATTCTAAAATTTGGACAAGTTTTTACTCCAAAATTGCTCTAATACATTCACTGTGTTTCCTATTTATTGTTTTGTTCCCCATTCTAACTGACTGGCTCAAATACATTTAAGGAAATCTCTTGTAATTAAAGAGCTGAGGTTTTTAATACAAAACCGAAAGTTATTATTATTTTTTTAAGATTTTATTTATTTATTTATTCATGAGAGACACACAGAGAGAGAGAGAGGCAGAGACACAGGCTGAGAGCAAGCTCCATGCACGGAGCCCGATGTGGGACTCCAGGATCACGACCTGGACTGAAGGCAGCGCTAAACCCCTGAGCCACCTGGGCTGCCCCAAAACTGAAAATTAAATAAAAAGATTCCTCCCTTACTAGAGAATATAAGGAGAAAACATCAATTTCAAATCTATATAAGTAAAATATTTGTTAGTTGCAGACTGTTGGAGAAAAATATATTTTTCTATCACTGAGCTGGGATTTTAGAAGCAATAGGGATGTGTATTAAAAAGAAAACTAGAAATTTTCAGATTAAGAGAATCAAAATGATAAAATCAAAATAAAGGCAAATAAGGCAATAAACAGCAATGGATCATCATCATGCCATTCCCCTGGAAGAAAATACAATCTCTCTGTAACATAAAAAGTGTGTTACCCATTGTAAACACACATCTTTTTTAAAGAACAGGAAAATATAAATATGTATGCAAATTGTGACAACTAGTGTCACCTTAGAGATAAAAAAGAGATTTTTCTTGTTTAGTTGTTTTGGTTTGTTTGGTCCAGACCACATAGCGCAAGCTACAGTTATAGACAAAATATTCTCAAGGTTAGATAATATAATTTTCCATCTTATTTATAGGCATTTACATATCAAGGCAAGGTACTGAAGAGCTCCAGACCAACTGTGAACCAACCTAGAAAGTTCCATAAGAACAGGAAACATATGGGCTATTTCCATTTCATACCACTATCACCTTTGTAACCTCCACCCAGCACTTGTGACTTAAAAAAATTTTTTTTGCATACAGAGTTTTTTCTAAATGGAGCGATTATACACTGCAATGACAAGGCAGTAGTAACTCTAGATTCCCTATTACTCCAGGCAACATGTTATGCCCTTTTGTTCTCAAGATATATTACCAAGATGAAATGGCTTAAATTGCTTATATAATTAACCCAACAATTAGTTTGCATTGAGAAAGCCAAGTAATTTTATTTTAAATAGTAAATAGGCTCAAAATGACCTTTGGGATTGGAAGGGCTCAAACTGATAAAAGTAATTAAAAGTTACAGCCTAATTTAGCTTTCCATAATCTCAGGAATATTCAAAAGCAATGTTTTCATATGCATAATAAGGGAAATAAACAATTATAGAGACAAAAAAGGAAAAATTAAAGGTGGTTAAAAATTATCCTACATTAAAAAATTTTAATATCTTGATATTTCATTTTTGTAGGTGTTTTCTCATTTTTAGTAAAAACGTAGAGGTTTTTCCATATATATTTGGACAAGGAATAAGACAAATATATCTATATCTATATCTAAATACATTTTGCTTTTTTTTACATAGGTAAATAAAAGCTATATTGACATAGTAAAGAATATGCCAATTTCAGTAACACACAAGGGTTAAATAGAAAAAGCATCTGAATTTAAATCAGGATACAACCTTTCTGGGGCCCTGGGGCTGGCTCAGTTGGTGGAGCATGCAAACCTTGATCTCAGGGTTGTGGATGTGAGCTCCATGTTGGATGCAGAGATCACATAAAAATTTTAAAATCTTAAAAAACAAAAACAAAACCCCAGAAACTACCATTCTGGTTTTAACACAAATTATAATCCTAAAAAGATCAACTCAACTTTTTGGGTGTTAACTTCTACTTCGTGAAATACAATACATTATAACGGGAGGAATTTTTAAGATAAGAATCTTCCATCTCTAACATTCTAAGACCCTAAAATATAACTATAATTTGAGAAGAGGACAAACCAAGATTCAATTAAGGCCTACAATGGGTGTCAGAATAAAAAAAAAAAAAAATATGCCTAAGTGTAGAGGAAAAAATATGTCATGGCAGGAAAAGGAGAAGAAACTCTAGCCTAAATAAGACGATTTTAATTTAGAGGGTGTATTTTGTTAATGAAATTCAGTCAACTGGGCATTAACTGAGTATGCTGTTTCACTTTTGGTTAACAGAGTTAACGTAGACAGACCTGAGCCAAACGTGATCCCTGTTGACTGTCTGTGATTGCAAGACCATCACTAGGCCAAAATCTTATGTACAAAGAAATCATACGTATGTGGGTGAATACAAAAAGAACTTACATACTACAAGCAAAGACTTTGGGGCTTACAGTCCCTCAGGAAGGACAGTGACTATAATGGAAGGTAATATTGTGAAACACTCACCAGGTAGGGCATTTGGTCCAATATGCTGTACTTTCACTATCTAAATCAATCCTCAAACTGATGCGCCTAATAGGGCCATCTTATACCTGGGGAAACTGAGGCTTCCGTTTAGTATTTTGCTCAAAGTCACCTAGCTTAAGGGTCAAAGCCAGAGTGTGAGCTGGGGTTATCTGACTTCACACCACAGTGAATCTCCATTTAACCTTACCTGTTCTCTCAAGTGGCAACGGAGACCCACAAAAATAATGTTTATACAACTGGCTAGGATCAATTTTAGTAGTTACTTTGCAGTGTGGTCTCTTATTATTTCACATATTCAAATACTTTGCTAATTACAAAAGCCACCTAGGTGAAAGTTTATTTATTTATAAAAATAACATTTAGTATCTTCTGCTTTGTATCACTGGCTATGTTTGTAATTCACATAATTTTGGATGGCTTCATTCTCAACAGTTTCTGTTACTATCATCTTGATCTTATGAAATCAAAAGAATAATGAAAATATATTTTAAATAGGATTTTTTTTGAAGGTTACTTAGAAATTGCCACCAAAAAAAAAAAAAATCAACAGTCTTAGGATAAAATATAGAAAAATTAAATTGGGAAGCAAATTAATCAGACGTGTCATTTTCTGTTAATATACAAATGGGAAAAATCTGCTCATGTGGTGTTAAGGATATGTCAATTACTGGCAGGTAGCATACAAAATAGAAGTTTCTCATGAAACGTTCAAAGGAAGAGGAAATATGAGGGACTAGAGAGTTTTGTTTTCTTTTTTTCTTTTTTTCTTTTTTTCTTAAAGCCACTGCCATGAATTGAGTTATTAAACTAAAAAGAACACTCAAATATAGTTGTATTTTTTTCACACATACCCCTTTATTTCTCCTAACCTCCAAATAAACTAGAAAATAGGATGGAAAAAGGATAATGTTTGTATGTATAAACACAAGTGCTTGGGCAGGGGTGGGGGTGGAGGTGGGGGTGGTTAGTGGTCCTAAAGCGTCAATGAATGAGCCCTGAGAAAAATGAATACTTACAGGCTGAATCCAGCCAGACATTATAATCCATCACTGATCCCTAAAGGGCACTAATAATATGTAAATGTGTGAATTAGAAGACACATTCAAGGCTGTTGATAAACTTGATAGGATAATCAGCACATGCTGACAGCCTAATGAAACTGATGAACTGATAGGGCAGCTTATCTCCTGGGCCATTTTTTCTCTTGTCAAATGGAGGCTAATCAAAATGTATTAGGAGTTAAGGCAAATACTCAGAGGATTTCACCCATTTGATTAGGAGGTGAACTCACTCTGAGAAAATTATAGTTTCGTGAACAATTGAAACTACGAAACCTGCTCAGCTGATAGACCCTCACCTAAAATTAAACAGAAGGCAGTCACCATAATTATGGAAGGAATCTGGAATTTTAAATTATATTGGGATTCTCCCCTTGCAAACTGTCACAGTGCTTTTCAGAGTCTGGGAGAGATGACCTCTTTCTATAATGAAAAATAAGACAAAGGACTAAGCAATAACCCCAGGGACGCACTTATCGTTTGCTGCCTGTGTGTGCTCAGCATCTGTGTAACCATATGAGACACAGATCCCAAGGTACCAGCTGAATTTTCAATCAAATTTATTTGCATAAAATAATAGAATGAATCTTCTGAAATCACTAACTATAGTGAATATCACACTTCCTATTAACAATAAAGATGCCACATGCAGTCCGTTGCCAAGGAGCTGAGTCCTTTCCTCATTTAAAGAAAGACATCTCACTCGATAATTCAGGAAAATTGGGAATAAGGCCTTCCTATGCCTTAGCGTTACAAATAAAATCATCAACGAAAACCATTGTGCCTCCTTAGAGAAACCTGGAGAAAATAATCCTTTTAATATTCATTTTGACATGAATAATCATCCAGTGTTAGCAGAAAAGTTAATTCAGTGGGCAAATCAGTACTCTAGGCACACTTTGTGGACACGTACATGGGTGGATACATGTGCTGGGTGGATAGACTGATGGCAAAGGCTGCAGAGTAAAAGTTACTGCTTTAATTCTCTAGAATTTTTAATTCTTAAGAGAGTAATAGCAAAAGTATTTTTAATGAAGCTAGATTTTTACCTTGCAGTAATTATACAAAAGAGAAAAGAAACCTCAACTAAAAATACCCCAGGGTCCTCTTTCACATGAGCACTAAATCACTCCATTGTGCATAATTAACTGGGGGTGGGATGCCCAGAGACATGAGATGAAAATATTGACCTCTTCCAAATTATAGGTTTTTTCCTGTTTACTGACCTGTGCCTCATTCTATCTCTTGAAATGTTTTTTTTTTTTTTTTTCCTCATTTATGAAAAAGAGAAAGTGAGAAGTGAGGGTCTTTGCTAGCCATGTATTTTCTAGTTTGGGAAGCTCTGGGATTTTCTGTGTGTGCTCAAGCCACACAGCTATGATTTCTCAAATCGTAGAATATAGAAGCATAAAATTATCCTAAAAATTATGTAGTCTCATTTATTTTATATGCATAGAAATAGTAAACAACTTAATCAAGTTAATGAGAAAGGAAAATCTGAGTTTGCAAATTGTGCTTTGGAAATAAAATCTCTGATTTTTCTTCTCTCCCTTAAGCAGAAATAGCAGAGTTGGACAATCAGCAGGGCATCTTAAACTGTAGGGATTCTTTTCCAAGTCACATAGTCAATAGGTAGTCTTCAGTTATGTCTACTATCAAATAGATATGGTAAAAATTTACTACAAGGCGGTCACAGGTCAATCACAGGCAATATTTTATCAGAAATTCTAGTTCTTGGTCTCTTACACCTAGAAAACTCCATGTCCTAACTTACACGCTTTCTGACTAATAAGAGGACAAATTATTCAATGTGGAAAAGTAATGATTGTAGTAGCACATTTACATTCTTCGCAGTACTGTTATCACTCTAAATTAACACTCTGAAAAACCTATTGTGATCCAAAACCTTATCAATGAAAACCATTACAAGTTGGTTCAGTTATTCTCATCTTTTATAAGCACCAAAATCATGACTCCCTATATCATGCCATGCTTATTTGGGGGAATCTGACTAAGAAAGTAATGATCAGGGATCCCTGGGTGGCGCAGCGGTTTGGTGCCTGCCTTTGGCCCGGGGCACGATCCTGGAGACCCAGGATCGAATCCCACGTCAGGCTCCCGGTGCATGGAGCCTGCTTCTCCCTCTGCCTGTGTCTCTGCCTCTCTCTCTCTCTGTGACTATCATAAATAAATAAAAATAAAAAATAAAAATAAAATAAATTAAAAAAAAGAAAGTAATGATCAAATATTCTCACGAATTTGATAAATCATTGAGAAAAAAAATATTTACTCACCATTTTTAATTTCTAGGGTCTAGCTAATACTCAATATCCAAATGGGTTTGTAAGAACCTTGCAACAACTCTAGATTAGCTAAGAATCAGTATATGATTGCTCTTATTAGAATAAACGTGCTTTGTCAGGGTCTGGCTGGCTCAGTCAGTACAGCATGCTACCCTTGATCTCTGGGTCATGAGTTTGAGTTTCACACTGGGGGTAGAGTTTACTTAAAATAATAATAATAATAATAAAAGAATGAGTGTCTTTTGTGAGCATTTGAAAGAATCACCCAACTGTGAATAAGTTTTTATGCATATGTGTGAGGATCAATGATACGATTTATTTGAATTCTATTTAACAGAGCACATATTTTAATTTCTTCACGAGTCCCCAAAATGTAAGTTAAAATATTAGATTTTACTTACCCATCATGTTGTACAAGCTCTGTGGAGCAAACTGCCTCGGCATTTTCTGAATTGCTTCCTTGTATACGCTAAGGGCATCCTAATTTAGGAAATGAGAAAGAGACAAAGTACAAGGATATTCACTACAAATAAAATGACAACATCCTTTAAAAATCAAAGCCTTCCATTGCTATTTCTAAATGGCTCATCAGGGGAAAATAATTGAGCTGTCTTTTGATATCATACTACCTCAATTTCATGAATGAAAATATTCAACCCACTTAGTAAAGAGGGCCACATAAAAATTTAGACTCCTTTAACAAGGAGTCAAATGTTGCCAATGCTCATTTATTTTAAAACAAATTTTCCAGTTCACATAGATTATTTAGTTTTTTTTAAAAAAAGGTAAAGTTTACATTTGGAAGTTACCCGTAATCATCTAAAATCTATAGTTACTTCAAGCCAGGTAACCAATAAAATAAAATAGCAACTAACAAATCTTCTGGCTATTGAGATCCACTGAAATTATGAAATGTAATTATTTTAAAAATTGTATCTTTATCCTTATATTGTAGTCTTAGTATACATGGTGTAGGAGTATGGGTTTGAGAGACACAAAGGGAGGAACAGTTTTAAATGTGAGAGAAAAAAACCCATGCAGGCAGGCTTTGTGTGACAGAAAGGGTACACACACCTCCCAGTTTCTTGTACAACATCCCAACTCCAGTACTCTTCCTCTCACTCCAATTAAAAAAATAAATTTTCATTTTATTACTATTACAGAAAGAACCAAAATAAATCGGTAGGATTAACACCAAATTCACTTCCTTAATATCCAGATTACAAACAATGTATTTTTTTTAAACATCAAACACTGGATATAACACTGTTTCTTGGATCATAAAATCAAAGAGACTAAGCAAATAAGCTTGAGAAACAACGCAGGTTATTTCCCTTTGTAGAAGAGCCACCGGTGCTCTGAGAAATTCATAGGAAAGAAATCTTAAGTTTTATTTAGCAGAGATTCTTTTCCAAATGAATTTCACCATACAACTCTTAATAAAAACTCCTATTAACTTAAGTGAGCAAAGTGTCTCTCAATGAGATCGCAGGGTAGGAAAAAACATGGAGTCTTGGACCAAGAACACAGGAGAAAGAGAAAGGGTGGGGTTTGGGCCTGACCTCGTAGTGTCCCTGCTCATGATAGAGTTTCCCCAGGTTGTAGAGACAGCTGGTAACTGAGCTCTTATGTGCATGAGGGTCCTTTAGGTTTTCATCAGGGATCTCAGAACACTTGAGGAACGTGCGTCGGGCTTCTTCTGTCTTTCCTTGGTTCATGAGAATAATACCGGTGTTTAAATATGCAGCTGAGGAGGAAAAAATGGGAAATACAAATGTGAGAAGATGATGTACACTGTGACAACAATAAAGTTATCTTACTCCACTTTAGCTTCTATGGATCATTTCTGATTTTATAAGAAATTGAAGAAATGAAAACTTGGGAAACAAATATATATGGGAACAACAATGAAGTAAGGAGTATAGGTGTCAATGAAAAATGGATGGATGGTCTTTGCCCTTGAAGAGCTGAAGAAATTTTGATCTTAAACTCTGGATGAATAAAAGCTGTATTTATCTTAATATATTAAAAATGATAAATGGGTATTAAAACATGATTGAGGGGACGCCTGGGTGGCTCAGCGGTTCAGCGCCTGCCTTCGGCCTAGGTTGTGATCCTGGAGTCCCAGGTTCGAGTCCCACGTCGGGCTCCCTGCATGGAGCCTGCTTCTCCCTCTGCCTGTGTCTCTGCCTCTCTGTGTCTCTCATGAATAAATAAATAAAATCTTTAAAATAAACAAACAAACAAACATGATTGAATGGAGAGACATGTAATTATTAGAGGCTCACTCATAATCTGATAAGTATTTAGAAATAGAAATAGGAAGGTTTTATTTCCCTCTGAGGCTATAAGTCAGCAAGATAATTTTCATGGATAAATAAGGAAAAAAAGAGGTGTTTTGAAAGGACTTGCATATTACTTACAAGCCAGTGTAGGCCTGCTTCCAATCGCCAATTTGTAATAATGTAATGCTTCTGCGAACCTGCTGTTCTCCTGTAGAAGTAACCCTCTGCATGAGGAAAAGAGAAATTTGGAGAAGGACTGTGTTACTGTACATCAAACCACAAATTTGTATTTTATACTTCAAAAATAAAAATGGTTAGCGGGGCTATAAAAATGCTGACCCGGTACGATAAAAATAAATTCTTAATAGAAGGAAATGATTCCTCAGGAGAGAAAATACTGGAGAGGTATCAGCTATGTTTATGTTGCATTAGAAAGTATTAAGAAGTATTTCAAAGAGCCCTTTACCCCCAGTGAACTTTTTCCTTTCCGGCAATTTTTCTCTCCCACTGGAATGACAAACCACCTGGATTTCTTCTTGGAGCATGCACAGTTTTTCACCAGTTCAGAAAGGAAACTTGTCTAAGGCAGTGATATATATATATATATATATATATATATATATATATATATATATATTTATAGATTTATAATATAGATTTATATATTTATATGTATTTATTATACTTATTATATAGTATACATAATAATAATAATTAATATATTATATTTATTTATTTATTGAAACATGAGGACATGAGGTGACTCTCCCCCTAACCATACTACTGGGGAAATACTGGTCAAAGGCAAAAGGTAATCTGGGTCAATAGGATAAAGAGAGTCCGAATTTAATTAGATGCCATTAGATACCATAAAGGAACAGAGTAAAAGACTAAAGGTTGTCCACATTGTGATTTCCTGGATTTGGTCAAATAAGTCTGAATTTCAGAACACTGGGCAAATCTCACTTCACTATTGTGAGACATGTTTTTGACTACAGACCTTCAGATCCCACAGGCCTCGTGAGGAAGCTCCTCAGGCTGTGGCCACGTGGATTATCCATCATTCCAGACCCCATCCTCATGACCTAATCAGGATCAATTATAGTCCTATCTATGAAAATACAGTGTCAGGGAATTGGACTGAGTCCAAAAGGTCTCTCAGAGGCTTTTAACCTATGCCTGTTCTGTTGTAATCAGCAGGTATCTCACAGACATGTGGCACCTCTACTAGGCCTGAGTACTTAACAATCTCAAACTGTAGGATCCACTTGCCAGCTGCTGAGGCCTTTGCAAAATGAGAAGGCTACTGATAAAAACGTACCATTTTATAGAATGTTTTTTAAACATTCAGCTTTCTATTTAATGGGCAGCACTGAAAAAAATACCTGAAGAAAATCATTCCCAAATCAATGTTTGCTCACTTGTATCATTAGCAAGAATTATTCTATTTCTTTTCTTTTCTTTTCTTTTTTTTTGATGGGGGTGGTGGTGGGCAGAGAGACTCTTGAGTAGGTTTCACGCCCAGCACAAGAGCCAGATGTTGGGTTTGATCCCACAACTGTGAGATCGTGACTTGAGCCAAAATCCAGAACGGATGCTTAACCAGACTGAGCCACCTGGGTACTCTAAACTCACTAATTCTAATATTTGTTTAAAAGTCATCTAAATAGATCAAACCATTCCAAAGCACATTAACATCACTTACATAGATACATAAATGTACACTTCTATAAAACATTTTGAGCAACAGTTAATTTGATCATGAAACTGATACGCTTTGCTGTTGAGTATACTTTTTTAGCTGCGAGAAACAAACTTTCCTGCGGTACCCAAGAGTTTGTGAAAAGGTTCAACTGTCTTTAAAAGTAGGTATATACCTGAAACTAATATTAACACTGTATGTCAACTATACTTCAATAATGTTAAAAAACTTTTAATGTGACAAAGATATGAAATATTCTTTGTAAAGACCTGATTATCTGTATTTTAAAAGGTGAAACTGCTAAAGAGAAGGAATACTCACCTGCTTTTCAAAAAAGGAATAATTTTCTTTGTAACAATAATTTTATTGACAAAATGCTGGATTTCCAGTTAACTAAGCTCATATACATTATCTCATTTCAGAAACTTATCTACAACATTAATTACTTTTATCACTTTCCTTTGAGATTCAGATAACAAGGTCTTTCTCCTTTGATACAAGGCTAATGGCACCAGAGGAGAAATATGATCCGGATATTTAATCCTATTTTTTCTACCTACTTTAAGGAATCAAAATCCTTCTGTGAGCCTCTCTTTGTCTAATATCCTCAATCCCTTTGTCCATTAGTTTCCTTTGCCTTAAAAATACAAAAAAATGTTCATGTGCCTCTTAGCACAGAAAGGAAAAAACCTTCTATAACCTGTATTCATTCCTATATCCACCTTTAACTACCACTTATTATTGTTCTTCTCATCAGACTCAGACTTCCTTTCAGAACAATCTATAGTGTAAATGTCTAAGGACTCAAATCCCATTTACCCCTAAATCCAGTTATGGCTCTAATTATCAACCCCTCCCCTTCTAGTGTGCTCATATGAATGGCCCATGCAACTACAGAACTCATGACTATGTAACTCCTCTTCCTTCCTGAAACTGCATCTTCTGCTTCCTGGAGACCAGTCTCCCCTAGTTCTCTTGATCTGGGACCATCCTATAGAGAATAATAGAGGTGTCTCTTGAAGAGCATTCATATAGTCCTTTAAAAGAATTTGGTGCTTCAGAGGGCTTTGTCTTTCTTCTCTTTTCTTCACCAATAGTGTCTCTGTATGACATCACACATATATATGCATATGCGTGTATATACTGTATATATAATAACTGTACTTGATTCCTTTTTTAAAAGATTTTATTTATTTTCATGAGAGACACACACAGAGAGAGAGAGAGAGAGAGAGGCAGAGACCCAGGCAGAGGGAGGAGCAGGCTCCCGGCAAGGAGCCCGATGTGGGACTCAATCCCAGGACTCCAGGATCATGCCCCGAGCCAAAGGCAGACACTTAACCCCTGAGCCACCCAGGTGTCCTGACTGTTCTCAATTCTGAAGCAGGATTGCTCTCCTGACATCCAGATCTCTTTCTGACAGCTTACTGAGCTGCATCAATCTCAGTACTCATTGGAATTTCAAAATCAACACATTCCAAAATTGAAAAGAGCATCTCCTGATCAAGAATAAAAAGATAAACAAATGAAATAAATAAAAGAAGAAAAAAAATCTCCTCAGCAATCAGCACTGTCATCCACCACATTTACTAAAATCAGAAACCTGTATCATTTTTGACTTTTTGCTCATACAACTCCATGTTTTATAAAGTCTCCAAAACCCACCAATTCTTTTTTTTCTTTACTCTGCCTCTCAAGGTTTATCCTTATGGCTCTGTCAGTCCTTTGTATCTTTACTGTCACCTAAATAACTCCAACAGCCCACTAATTAGTCTCCACATAATTACATTTCTAAAGGGCAAATATGCTGTTAGGCTAGACAGTATTAACATGAGGCGATAAGCACAGATCTTTGACAATGTGCCGGAAACCCATAAACCCTGCAAGCTGATGAGTTCAGCCTCATGGGCTCCCCAAAGCAGACGTATTATATTCCTGTCATTTCCCAATTCAAAAAATACACAAAGAGGAGAAAATGATAAATAGCATGATCATCCCACCTAGACAGTCCTGTCCAGCCTGCCTTATTCTTTGGAGGAACCTAGTCCCATGGAGTGAGGCAGCAGGCGAGTGTCCAAGAGGATCATGTATCACACAGCTCTCTGAATCCGAGAGTCTCACTATGTTCTCTGAATAAAGTTAGCAGTGGAGCTAAGTCCAAGTCAGACGGCTGCTGGGGCTGATTTCTCATGGCTAAAGATTTTAACTAAGCATCAACTATGCCCTAGCATGCATGTGGCAAATGTGAACAAGACAGAGTTGCACTAGCCTGTGGATGCACAATCTATTGGAGGAGGCAAATAAGAAAATAAATGGTGTGGAAAATGACTGTGCTAGAGGAGGGAGGACCAAGACTGGCCCAGCTCACGAAAGGACAAGTGAAGATTCACAGAGTCCAAGTGACATCCGCAGAGGCTTGCGATAAGCAGCACTTAGCCAACAAAGGTGGTATCAGGTCCATGTTACAAAGGAATTAAAGAGGTTCAGAAAATGCACCAAATAACTCTTGGGTTTATGATTAATAAGGGGCAAAGCCAGGACAAGAACACTGTTTCTCTGATAATAAATCCCCCACCCTTCCTAAAAGAAAAAAAGGGTAAAGAAAGTAATTGAATGTGAGGTACATGCATACTAGCGTATGTTCCCCTTTGCTCTAGCACTCTCCAGATTTTGTAAAACACTCACTTGCATCAATGCTCTGAAAAGGAATCCAACACAGTGCTGGCAATTCAGGATGAAAGTGCATTACTTCTAGCACTGCAATAACCCAAGCTTCTGTTGTTATTGCTGTTTGCCACATTTACAGAACCCATTCTTTATGTACTGAAGAGAGGACGGAGAACTAGAAACTCTATACATTGTAATAGTTATGGTAAAAATAACAAAAGTCAAACTTATTTTGGGTAGTGTGTCAAGTAGGCCACATGCAATCCATTCATTGATTACTCAACAATCACCTGATAAGGTGGGCTATTACTACTAGCCCCATTTTAGAGATGGACTTCAGACACAAAAAAGTTCGGCAACATGCCAAAGGTCACACAACTAGTGAGAAGTGTGCTACAGCTGAAGCCCAGAAATCTGGTGATAAAAGAGGATCCACACTGGAAGAGATCATTCATACCAAAGGCTTTTCCAGAACTGTTTTAAATTGAGGACAAGAAAAAATAAAATAAAATAAAATAAATTGAGGACATGGTTTATTTACATACTGATATGTCAATGAAATCTTCTGGATCCTACATATATCAAAAATAAAGACACGTTTTAACATACCATCAAGCCAGAATCTGAGGAGAAATAATTTTACTCATTTTACATGAGGTTGCTTTATGATTAAGGAAACTAGCTCAGGCCATACATTAATGTGAAGCTGAAGTGACTTTTGAGAAGAAATTGAAAAAAAAGTTACTGATCTCTGAATAAGTGGTGGGGTCACTTTTACATATCTGTGGTATAGATGATATATATATATATATATATATATATATATATATATAGTTTTTTTAATAGAAGAAAATAGTTCACTTCTCATATTTCTCCCCTAATGATTTATCTTTGATAAACAATGAAATTAAGCACCCAGTGAAGAAGACTACAAATTGGGGAAACCGAGAGAATATTGTTTTAGTCAAAGGAAGAAAGTACATCTGAGTCTAAATAGTACTATCATTCTAACAGTAAATTTTAGAACTCTTCATTTCCAAACCTCCCCCTACACACAAAACAGCAAAATGCCCTCTTTTAAATCCTTTCAGCTATTTTAAAATCTGCTTGTGATCATACATTCTAAGAATCACCAATGAGCACGTGGAATTTTTTTTTTCCCTGTAAAAGTTTTGTCCAGCTTTATGCCAGTCTCCCCTAACAACCCTGTGTGTAAAATGCCATTTTTAAAGAATCATAATAATCTAGACACTTGATAAATGAAAACCAGTCAAACTGATGATAACAGTGGATTGGACAGAGTTAAATACAAACATTAAATGTAAATAGGCATACAAACCCCCAGCCGGCTCTAAATATTGACAGAGATAGATGGGGAACATTTATTTAGCACAGAATTTCTCATTCAGGGATGACTTTTGTCCTCCCCACACCATCCCCCAGGGAACACTGGGGAATGCCTGGAGACATTTATGTTGTCATATCTCGGTGGATTCTACTGGCATCTAGTGGGTAGAGGCCAGGGATGCCGGTGAAGATGTAAACATGTTAGAAGACATAAGACAGCCCCCAAAATAAAGAATTATCTAGTACCAAATACCAATAGCGCTGAAGTTAAGATACCACCATATTTTACACCTTGTATGTACTGACTGCAATACATCTCTTCAGAAAATAAGGTCTCCATGTCCTTGCTAATCACATACGTGAACTATGCAAAGAATAGAGAAAAGAAATCAAGCTACAGGGATTGAATTATCTTTCAAGAAAAATCTACTTTATCATCATTTCTACTTTTTTCATTAAAAAAAGGCAAAAGGGAAATGGAATCTTCGAAAATTAAAAAGAAAAAGCATGACTTTCCTACTCTTAGCAGTACATCTGCACAAATGGTCAATGGCTCTTTGTACTAAGACTGCCCTCTATGTAGAACTGTAGACGCATACAGATCTTCAAGCAAAGCTATGTTTTCCCTCAAGCTCTCAAAGGTCTTTCAAAATGGTTAAAATCTGAGATATTCAAAAGTTGGTACTAATAAAGCCTATCAATATATGAAAAGTGCACTTTTCAAGAATATACGGGATGTCAGTGAGCTAATGTTTATACAGAACACGGGTAAAACAGGATACGGTTTACAGAGTCATGTACCTTTAAAACTAGGGAAATACTAAAAATAGTAATTTCCTTTCCTTTGTTTGATTTCATCAAGCATAATTTGGGGCACTCCTACTCCTGTCATATTAAACACTGACAATAAGATTACCCCCCCGCCAAATGAATAAATATTTCTTGAATGAACCATCTCTTGGTGAAGACAGACAAGCAAACAGTCCCAAGACAGAGTAAATAAAGTATAAAGTGTTTTGGGGAACACACTAAAGGAACACCTTCCCAGGCTGACAAGTCAAGTGAGGTTCCTAGAGAAGTCAAGGATTCAGGGAATGAAATTCCAGACAGATCAAGCCATGCATATAAAAACTCAAACTGAGTCTGAATCATTTAAATTTATATCACTTAAATCTGCCAACAGCAATAATGACAGGCTTCATAGAAATTAAATGACAATCTATATAGGAAGCATTCTGGAAAATGAAAAGCTAAAACAACTTAAAATTAAGATTATACTATTGAGAATATTTCAGTAATAAATAGTTTGTCTATTTCCTGGGCAAGCATACTTAGTAATCAAAATAAATCAGATAACAAAGTGTTTACAGGCAATGATTCACAAAATAATTTGCACGTCCTATGGCCTGAGGACGATAGCTCCCCCTCATCCGTGGTTTTGCTGTCTGTAGTTTCAGTCATTCATGGTCAACCATGGTCAACTGTGGTTGAAAGGCAATCTTAACTTCTGATGAATCATCAGAAGGTCAACAGGAGCCTAACACTAGCTCAGAAGGCCTACAATCATTCCCCTCATCTCATCAGGTAGCTGTTTTATCATCTCACATCATCACAAGGAGAAAAAGAATGAGTATGGTATCATAAGATACCGTGAAGAGAAAAAGAGACTTCATCCACAAAACTTTTATTATGGTATATTGTTATAATTGTTCTATTTTATTGTTGTTTTTAACCTCTACTGTGCCTAATTTACTTTTTTTTTTTTTTTTGGAGGATTTTATTTATTCATGAGAGACACACAGAGAGAGGCAGAGACAAAGGCAGAGGGAGAAGCAGGCTCCCTGCGAGGAGCCTGATGTGGACTCTATCCCAGGACCCCAGGATCACGACTTGAGCCAAAGGCACACTCAACCTCTAGAGGGTCTGGTACTACCCAGTTTCAGGGATCCACTGGGGGTTTTGGAACATATCCCTCATAGATAAGTCCCCCTAGCTGGGACTACTATAGTAACAAAAACATGCTCATCTTAAATTGAGATGTTTTTCTGAATTTTGTTTGCTTGTCCTTTAACACATGTAGGTACTTTGAAACTAAGATGCTTTCCTCAGAGATAAAATATTATCAACTTTAGATATTCAATTTTATCCTAAGGTATTTATGCATTTAAGATTTCCCAATTGAAAATAATTAGCATTGGTTTGGAGACATATTTGAACTTTGCATTAACCCAAATTTCCTAATCAAATTGGCTAATTTAGCTAATGACTCTAATAATGGCATTTTATATAATTTAACTGTGAAATGGCATTACAGTTGCATTTATTATATTTTTTTTCAAGATTTATGCTTAGTTTTAGGCTATGTTTATAATAGGATACTTGGAAAAATAAATCTTTCATCTCTATTATCAAACAGAAGCGACAAGAGCATGTCATGTTCATACACACAAATGCTTTTGAATCTTTCTTGATGAAGCAGATAACAAGCAAAAATCTCAAATGATTGTACCACCAATAAATGGAATCTGTATAGAGGGCAATATTATTATAAAGAGCCGGTGACGATTTGCTCAGATGCACTGATCAAAGCGGGACAGGTATGCTTTTATAATTTTCAGAAAATTCCATTTCACTTTTGCCTTTATAAAAACAGTCAATAGAAATGGTAAGACTGAAAAAATAAACCTGGTTAATGAAATGAGTACATTCCTACTGTTTGAATCAACTGCAGTAATTCCAAGGTTTAGACTGCCACAGAGCTTGGAAATTAAGTATCTTAAAGTACTAACCACTGCATGTATAAAAAGAAGAATGACCAATCAGAAAGCCGGGCTCGGGAATGTAAGCTCTGTCCAATGAGATGAGAGCACAGTGGTCTGTACCTCTTAGGGAAGGTCCTCGAGGAAGGAGGGCCATGCTCTCCCTTACTCTTCCTCCATCCTGGGACTGAAGGTACCAGTCCTGTTTTGAGGATTATGGGGAAAAAACTAAAAGGAGCCCAAGGAAACAACCTGTCATGAAACTCTTCTATGATCCCTGGGGCTACACCTCTGGATTTCTTTTTTTGTAAGACGGGGAATACAATTTTAACTAGTTTAAGCTAATGTCTTTCTGGATTTCATATCACTTGCATACTTCCCAACTGAAAAAAAAAATGCCACATGCATCATTTTGTTTTGCATTTATGTGTTCTCTTTTTTAAAAACCATGTAAGACCATAAAATATGTAGTATCAAGTATTGCTCTAGTAGAGGCTTTTAAAGAAAACTTCTAATTATATTTGAATGAACACAAAGAAATGAGTTGTCTGGTTTTGAGTGATAGCCAGAGTAGGCGATTGCCAAGTATGAAAATAGCAATTAATATATTTAATTAAAATTATGTAACTTAAGAGCGTAATGAATGCATTAAATTGGAACTCTTACACTAAACTCCCAGACATCGGAGTGGTCAAAGTTATCATTCTTCACTCAAAAGAGTAGTGACATTAGCAGCATTTTTTTTTTTTTTTGTAAAAGCATTTTAATTAATCTTCTCAATTCCCAAATAACTAGAAAGAAGGAAACTCACAGGAATTATCAAGTGAAATGAAATAGCTAGGATTTTCATCTCAGGAAAAAAAAAAAAAAAAAGATTCAGTGAGATACAACTGATTGAACTGGAGTTCCAAAGGAGATACTACAGACTAAAGTTATATTTTCTGGTCTTACATGGCACTTCTATGGTTTTCAGTTTACCGGAGATAATAAACTTTGTATTTGAGGACCAAACAAAATAATTCTCTCTACTCCTATATTTTTCCTCAGATCATATACTCAACTTTCTCATTCTCTCTTTTTTTAAATTAAACTATTTCAATTTAATAGGTAAAAATGATATTTTTCACAAAGATGACTTTGGGTGTAGAAGCACTAACAAGGATGTGGACATCAATTGTTAACATATAACCTCATCTTATGAGAATAATATTTAATACATGTGCTACAAAAAATATTATTGGGTATTTATTTTAAACTATCGCTAAGTTATTATACATGACTACTTTATATCATAGGTACCATGACCAAAATAAAAAGGATGTCCACTGGGAAGGGTAATGAGCAATTGTTTCCTGGCTCTGAACTTAACTACATGAAGAACAGAAACAGAAATGCAGAGAAAGAAAGCAGCCATGCCACCTGAACTAGACAGATATGCATGCCTGATTCTATTACCTAGCTCCCCAAAGCTAACCCTGTTTCATTGGGTGTCACTTCTAAGTGTCACATAACTGCCAAGTAGATTTCAGAAAATACAGTTAAGGTTCTTATTATCTTTCTTTTGACATAGACCTGTTTACTTGTTCTAAATTGAATTTTGTTTGGACTTTGATAAATAAAGTACAATAACGACATGTTATTTCATGAAGATTTTTTTTTTCTAACCTGCCAAATAGGGGGCAGTAGGCAGCCAATCAAAATGATGATTTTTTTGTTGTTGTTGTTAGAGTTCAATTGCATCACCAAAAGTTTTATCAATAAACATTAGGGGACGAATGAAGAAGTTGTAGCTTTTTTTAAGTTTTAAAATTAGTTTTCACTTACTGTCTAAAGAAAGAGAAATGTATTCTTACTATAGTACTCTGTCTGAAAAATATGTGAGGTCTCAATTAAATGGAGCATTCATTACAAAGGTCCTTCTCCTGAGTAAGAACTGGGACTACGATATCTAAATAAACTTTTATATCCATATAAGCCCATCTGTCTTTGTGACAGGTCCTGAAAAGTACGCTTCATGATTATTATCCTTCATAATTCTTGCAATAATTCAATAAAGAGATAGCCCCCATTTTACAAATAGAAGCTCCCAAATCAGAACGGTTACTCAACTTAAAAAAAAAAAAAAAAAAAACCCATGCAGCTAATTTATTGTTGGATCTGGGATTCAAAGAACTACATTGCCTATTAATATATGCCTAGTTTGCTTTATACCTGTCTTCGGGATATATAATTAAGGCTAAATTTTCCTCTACATGTCATAAAATAATAACAGGTATGAATATACATTCCTAGTTAAAAAATAGTGCTTAATAGGAAGTAAGAAAGAGAATACTGGATGGCTTTATGATAATGTTTTCCATATTATTTCTTTTCATCCTTAAAAGTAGCAATATGAAATATTGCTCTATTCACTTTAGAGATGTGAAAACATCAGGGAGGGAAGTAAAACTACTTACCCACAATAACATAACTGGAAAATTGCAAGATGAGACCTAAATTCAGAATTGCTAGGTTTCAAATCCCACTGTCTTCCCATTACCCCACATTGGCCCACTGGAAAGAAGAGCTTGTTCTCGATATAAGTATTAATAATTGCCCTGTCTAGTTCATATACCCAGTGAGTGCTTCTTCAATGGCCGTATTAACAAATTTTTCTTTTTCCTTATTTATATATCCCCATACCAATATAAAAATATAAAACATAAAAATACCTTGGATTTGCTTCAAATGTAGATAAACTATAGCTTCCGGTGTCAATAAACTTTACCAAAAACAAATAGGCTTGTGTATAGCTAATTTTATGTGTCAGCTTCATTGGATCATAGCTACCCACATAGCTGGTTGAACGTTATTTCTGAGTATGTCTGTGGGAATGTTTTAAGAAGAGATCAACATTTTATTCATAGACAGTATAAAGCAGATTACCCTCCCCGGTGTAGGTGGGCATCATCTTAACTGTTGAGAGCTTGACTAGAACGAAAAAGATAATGGGAAGATTTGCTTTGAACTGGGCACTGACTTCAGACCTCCTGGTTCTCAAGGCCTTCAGAATCAGACTGCTATTGACAAAGGCTCTCAGGCCTCTGAACTACTCCACTGTCCTTCCTAGATCTCTGGCTTGCAGAGGGCCAATTCTGGGACTTCTTGATTGCATAATCAATACCTTATAATAAATAAATCTCTTTATTTTAAATATCTATCTGTATCTATATCTTACTGGTTTTGTTTCTCTAGAGATCCCTAACACAACTTATAAAAAGGGTTTCCTTAAATTATTCTTAGGCTGAGGATCCACTCCTCTTCCTAGACATGTGCACCAGTGAATATAGATAGACTGCCACAAAGGCACAGCCATGAATAAAATAAATTAGCAGCTAACAAACTCTTTAGCTTTTATCACTATATAATTCTATCAGGTTTCCAGGCATTTTACTTAATCCTTGCAACAGCGGTAGGAGATATCATAACCCATATTTGCTGATGAAGAATAAGGATCATGGAATTTGACTAAAGTAGCCATGAGACCAATAAATGGGAAATATGAATCTAAGTCTGCTTAATGCCAAGGTTCATGCATTAAAAACTACTATTTCATGAGTCTGACTCCATGGTGCAAAGGTAGCACAGAGTTAAATTTTTTAAAAAGGAAACATTTCCCTTTTACCCACTCCATTCCTTCCTATGTAAAGAAATGCTATTCTGGTAGGCCTATATATATATTCTGGGATCATAGTCAACTATCTTTCAAATATTACCTCATCCTCTAAGAGAATTTTGTGGTTTAAAACAAACAAATTTAAGAACTAAAAAGCACCTGACACAAATGAAAGCCACTAACTACCAATTTTAACTTTAAACCTATGTACAGATTTGCTATTTATTCTTTGTTATTTACAGGGGCTATCCAATATGGATGACTAATTATTATGTAATTTCTTGTAAAAGAAACATTTATCAGTTGAATGGTAGGCAACCACTTCAGAGGAGCCCCAAAAACTGGGTTATGGGCATAGGCTGAAGCCTGATCTACTCAGTAAAAGTCAAGTCTACTCAGTAAGTAGCCTGCTGATTTGTTCACTCATTCATTCATAGAAAATATATTTCATAGTACCATTATAGAGATTTAATGACTAGTAGGAATGAAATAACTTAAAAAGCAGTCATAAGGTTGTATATAGGGTACTATGATATGGTGTGATGTGCTATGGAAGCCCATAGCAAGAAAACCTAACTGAAACTAGTTTGTTCAGGCAGCAGAGGAGAGAAAAATGAACATTTGTGAATTCCGCAAGCATCAACAAGCTCAAAAAAATATTACCAAAAAAGAAAAAAAAAAAAAAGAAAGCTTCAGTTCCTGATTCCTTCTATAGATATGGTTATAATTTGGGCTAGAGATGTTCCCATGGGCACACAGTGATTTAGTGCAATGCACTCACTTTAAACATAAATGTTCAACAAAGTGGGTGTTTTCTTTGTCCCTTAACAGCAGCGCTCTAACAAAAGTCTGCTGTTGAAGCAATAAATTTTGAAAGGGGAAAAGGTATCATGTATCTCACAGACCAGCAGGAATAGGTGTTAGGTCATACAAGCAATTTCTAACTTAAGAACAAGCAAGATGAGTTCCAAAAATGAAAGTCTGAGTTTACCTATATATGTGTGTGCGTGCATGTGTGTGTGTGTATTTTTTAACTTGGAGTAGATTTTGCAACATAAATACAATTCACTCACAGGCTTACACTGAAGTCTCAAAAACTTTGAAAGAAAGCACCATTGAGGGATCTCTGGGTGGCGCAGCGGTTTGGCACCTGCCTTTGGCCTAGGGCGTGATCCTGGAGACCCGGGATCGAATCCCACGTTGGGCTCCCGGGGCATGGAACCTGCTTCTCCCTCTGCCTGTGTCTCTGCCTCTCTCTCTCTCTCTGTGACTATCATAAGTAAAAAATAAAAAATAAATTAAAAAAAAAAAAAGAAAGAAAGCACTATTGATAACAATGCTCCTAAAACTGCCATGGCGGGTTTAATTTTGGTGCTGAGAAGGGATGTCCCTTCACCCCCATCAGGGGTCAAAGAGAGGAATAATCTATTCCTGGCAATGGTCATCATTTCAGGTCTCAGTGTGGGAGCAGGAAGCACACTGGTGCCTAAGGCTGGACAGGGAAAAAAGAGCTGATAGTGGAGTGATGGAAGGCTGGGGAGTCATGTGCTAAATGAAGAGAAAATTGGTCAATACTTTCAGGAACACTTGCTTTTATTTCCTTTTCCCTTCTACTGACTCCATCCTCTTGCTTTCGAAAGAAAGGTACTGGCTTGCCCCAGAGAAATTTCTCAGCCTCTCAGCTCTGAATGCTTCCCATTACTGTTTTTGTTTGTTTCAGAAAGGGGCCTAGAAAACCTGTGTATTTTTTCTTGATATTAGTTATTGCTTTTTTTTTTTTTTTAAAGAGTGTGTTGTTTTTTATTTACTTTATTTTCTTCAGTAGGCTCCCCTCCCAGTGTGGAGCTCAATGTGGGGTCTGAACTCACCACCATGAGATCAAGACCTGAGCTGAGATCAAGAGTTTGATGCCTAACCACCTCAGCCACCCCTCAGCTGTTGCTTTTGATTCAAGCCACACTCTCTTTTCCAAACCTAAATTTCTGGAGACTGGGTATACTTCTGCATCCCAGGTTTGCACCCACCCTTCAATCTGGTCTTGGGAGATTTAGAGATTTTTCCTAAATTTTTTTTTACTTCAAACAGGCACATTTAGAGAAAATACACACACACACACACACACACAATCATTAAAACATCAAAAGGCTCTTTATAACATATTAATGATGTTATTAGTCTATCTTCAGAATTCAAGACAGCTCAGATTATTCCCTTAACCTGGAATTTCTGGTCTCTATGAGAGTACCTGCCTGTCATTTCCTGGGTAAGATGTGATTATATTGACCAGGCTGGATCTGGTTTTCCTTCTCTAGATGACTAGTGAGCCTATTTATAACATATTAATGATATAATTAGTCTATCTTCAGAATTCAAGACAGCTCAGATTATTCCCTTAACCTGGAATTTCTGGTCTCTATGAAAGTACCTGCCTGTCATTTCCTGGGTAAGATGTGATTATATTGACCAGGCTGGATCTGGTTTTCCTTCTCTAGATGACTAGTGAGCCTTTTTTCACCTTGTCTCCTTGTTATCAGAACAGTAAGATGGGATCACTCCACCCACCCCTTTCCCTTTCAGCCAAACCCCATCTAGTTATCTCCAACATCAAAAGTCCCTAGGGGCAAAGTCAGTTTGGGAGCACTATAATTAGAAGAAATGGAAGGGTAAAGCAGAAAGGGCATCCTCAGGTGCTCTTTGATTCTGCAGAGGTAAGTAGGCGGAGGAAGAAAGAAAAAGTGGGAGGGAAAGTTGCTAAAATAATCCATGATGAATTTGTTAAAAAAGAAAACCATAAGCCCCAAATGGTGCCACTTAGACCAAATTCCCAAACTGCTTGATACTTCATCCACTTACGTAATCAGCCTCCCTCAGAAAGTGCAGTCTTAAGCAGTCAGGAGTTTTTCAATCAATACCAATGAGTCAGTCACAGAGGTTTTCTCCTTCCTGTAAGAGGAGGTAATCTGAACATTTAGATCCCTTTCTTTTCCCCCCAGGGAAAACCTTGCCTAAAACAAGCCTTTTTTCTTTTTTCTTTCCTTTCCCTTTCTCTTTTTCTTTCTTTTTTCTTTTCTTTTCTCTTTTCTTTTTTCTTTCTTTTCTTTTCTTTTCTTTTCTTTTCTTTTCTTTTCTTTCTTTTTTCTAATAACTTTCTTGCCCTACCCTCCCTCTAGGAAGGAGGGTAACCTCCTCCATTTTTTGCATCTCCTCAAACTATTCCTCCACTTGCTAGATGGGATGCTGCCCAATTCATGAATCTTTTATAAAGACAATAAGATTTTTAAAATTTACTCGGTTGAATTCTGTTTCTTTAACGTACCCCTCACATATGAAGAGTTTAAGGAAAATGTCCATACATAAATCATGGACACATTGTATAAGTGTACATTTAGCAGATATGTATTGAGCTTGTACTGGGAGGTAAGCCCGATGCTGGTCATGGAGGATGTGTGCAAAAACCCTGCCTTCCTGGCCTTACATGGTAGCAATATACAAAATAAACTATAATTTTTTTTATTTTAGTATTACTCTATAAACAAGAAATTATATAGTTCACTAGAAGGTGATAAATACAATGTCGAGAAAAAGGAATCAAGGAAAGGAGAACAGAAATGCGAGTGGTGAAGAGACTAGAATTTAAATAGGGTCAGTTGGGAGGCCTCATGCCATTCTTTGAAGCAAAGAATTAAAAGAAGTGAGTGAGAGGAGAAAAAAAATTGGCCATAGAAATAATATACTACTTATATAAATAGCATGTAAGAGAAAAATAAACAGCAGATGATAAGATATTAATTATAAAAATTCATTAACATTTTAATATCCAGATGGCCTCAAACTTCAATTATACTTAAAGCAACTTCTCCATCACATAGGAAAAACCACAGTTAGGTTTTATAGAAGAGAAAAAATAAATTAAATAGAAGATAATATTACTATATTTCCTGGTGTGTCTAAGAAATAATTCTTAAGTCATAGTAATTGGAAATCTGCAGAGGACTGATTGGAACTACACAAATAACAAATTTACATCTGTTCATTTTTCTTCAGGAGCAGAGGAAAAAAAGACACTTTTTTCCCCCCATAATGCAAAACCACCCTCTGAGAAAACTGAAATTAATTTACTTGAAATTCTGCTGCATATCAGCCTCTACTTTTCACATGAGGGTAATTTTAGGAAAAACATACACAAAATAATCTTCTGGCCATTTCAGCAACTTTCAATCAGTTTTAAAGTTAAACCAAACAAAAGGCATTAAAACAGGATGTGATTATGAACTTCTTTGTAAACCTATTTTATGGGCTAATATGTGTCTTCAAATTTACCTACAGAACTCTGGATGAAAATGATTATAAAATTAAAGGCCATTTTAATGACATTTCAGAAAAATGTCTTTCATCATTTTCCCAACATGGAAAATAGTTTAACTCTCTCTATACAATTACTCTTGAATGAATATTTCTACATGGAAAACCATGACCCACACAGTGCCACTTTAAAATTACATTTGTAATAGAAAACCCGTAATACAAATGAGCATAGGAATGATTCAATTCCCTTCTTTCTCTTGCCAGACTCCAATTTCTTAAAGGATTCTGATTTCCCCCAATTTTACTTTGGGTTATGGTGGGGAGGGCAAAACTTAAGAGTGAGTTCCAGCAAGCAATCCTAGACACCAATACCACAATGTGTAGTTTCCATTGCTGTAAAAAAAAAAAAAAAAAAGAGTGTGAAATAATAAGTGATTTGATTCACTTCTATTCAAGAGCATTTATTAAGAACCAGGGAGTTGATGGGACTTCTCTAGGAGTGAAGGAACAAAGACATAAATGACTTACACCCCCAGTGACCAAGGAGCTCTTAGTGTAAAAAACATTTCTTTGGTCATTGTATCCATGCATTTCATAGAATAAAAGTATTCTCTGGGATATTCTGTAGCTTCAGGATGACAAAATGCACTTCTCTACTGCATTCAAGTACTGCATACACTTACTACTCACTAAGTCCAACTTTGTAGACCTGTGATATATATCACTCTTTTTTCCCCCATGGGGATATAAAGCCCCAAAGAAATACTTAACTTCTTTATATCAGATGATTTTTGGCCATTTCCCCCCTTTTTGCTATCATATTCATCAGAATTGATGACATTAAATGCCCCAGTCTTCTTTCCTTCTCCTTTTTTTTTTCCCTTCTCCTTCAATATACTTTATGGCTCCTCTTTCTTTACCAAACTCTTTAAATACCCATATTCCACAGGATTCTATCCATGGTTTTCCTTTCATTTCCTTATAAATATTATACACACACACAGACACACACAAATTTCAACTTACATACTTAATTACAACTCCAATGCACTGTATCTCAAAATGCCCTCATGAGCTATAAAAATACATTCAAAAAAAAAAATACATTCTAGCTGCCTTAGTGGATGCCCAATAGTTATCTAACACTTACATGGCCAAAACTGAATGATTTTTGCCCCAAATATCTTACTAATTTGTCTTCTTTTCTTGTCTTTTCTTTATTTTTGCTTTTTGTCCAGGCTGAGTTAGGTCTCTGTCTGTCTTCTCATAATAATATAAGGTTATCTCTTAGAAATGATGCTATTTTATTACTTAACATATTTTAAAATCCAAAACTACAAGCTACTTGACAGCAGAAACTATTCACTGTGTCAGCTTATCCCCACCACTTAATACAATGTCTGCCACTCTGAAGGCATTCAATATTTGTCAAATAAACTAATGAATCCTTATTTCCAACCCACAAATTTGCAAATGTGCTCATATCTATAAATGCATTGAGAAGATATAATCAATATTAATCAAACTTTAAAACTGCTTATTCTTTCTCAGAAATTTGTGAAAATTAAATAAGTTTGACATAGGTGTTATAAGAACTGGGGATTTCAGAGTGACAAGAAAACGGATTTCACCTGTTGATCTAAACTGTAAAATCAACCCAAAATGAATCAGAGAACAGGTGTGCAAAATGAGCCATGGAAGAAAATGGCTAGCAAGTATGAAGTGTTAACTTGTCTAGCTATAATTATAAAACAACTGAATTCACTAAGTGTAAAACTATGCATGGAAGAACAAGGCGATGTGACTTAGAAGAAAGGTCTATAAACAGGGTTTACAGAGTCAAAATGTCAATGACACTTAATCCAGCACTTTCCAGGAAGGAGGAGCTTCAGCTAGAGTTTCAAAGCAATAGGCTGTCTTAGACTGTCATTATAAATTAATTCTCCCCAAACTCCTCAGCCTGATGCTTTTATAAACTGAATGTTTTCAACCTATGGATAGATATGCTCACCAAACCAACTTTTGAATGCCATGCAAACCTGACTGGACTCTGAGTCTTCTAGTACCTGTAACAACATGGTGGAGGAAATCCCATGAAAATGCTAGCACACAGGAACTTTCTTATCCTTCAGTAAGCTTGAATAGATAAGTAGGGCTCTCTGGAACTGCATCAGGCACCTGAACAGATCCAGTTTCTTCCCTTAAACTGCTTACAGAAACTTACTGAATACTATCAAATGCTGTGAGTTTTCCCATTACATACAAATTGTAATTTTAACTAATTATCACATATGATGCTTCACCATAAAAACTACAATAAAAATATATATAATTTTGTGCTTCTTTCTCTTTTCATTGACCTGATGTATTATAATTGTAGCTTCATCATAAAGTCATTTCTGACTTCCTCTTTATTCTGCAGATGTTCGAGTCATTATATACGAACTCTCTTGTCTTAAACTATTCTGGCATCTGACGAGACAGATATAGCCAAAGTTCTTCATTACAGTATATCATGACCAAAATTCAAGAATGGATTTTTTAATGATAAAATATACTCCAGAATTTGCATACACAAATGCATATATGGTTGATGAAATCATTGAGCATGGTTAATTCACCCTAGTATCAAATAACCACTAATTTTTACTTTCAAAAATATTCCAATAAAGGCTACACTTATATTCTTAGCTGATCTATTTGTCCTGCAGAGATGGTTAATATTACACTAAGTTTGCAAATTAGGATTGAAATCACTAAGAGACAAATCTAAATAATGTGTTTCTATTAACAAAAAAACAGCTGTACAAGCACTTATATATCTCATGTAGGATTTTAAAATTACTTAATATTTTCAGAACCATGAAACATTTTATCATTGCATTTTTAACAAAATATAAGTATACACTTCATTACTTACTATCTAATTTGTTTTCTAATTAACAAATGAAAATACCAGTATTTGTCTTCTTGAAATGTCCCTTGGCTGCTTATCCCGTTAAGCAACACAGTAACATATTTTCTCTTATTGATTTAGAAAAATAGTTTATTTTCAACATGTTTGTAATAAAAAAAAATATTTCCATGGTTTGGTGAGAGAAAGGGAAAGAAAACTCAAGCCTTGACATTAGATGATATATTCCAGAATCTTTATCCTACATCAGTATGTACATATACTGTACATAATAACAATGGTCTAAGAAAATTTTACCACTCTTATGGTTTTTGGAGAGTGACTTTTATCATAGACATACATAGATAGAAATTTGTTAAATTGTGCAACAAATCAGTATAAAGAGTCAGGTAAGTGGACCCTGGCAGTGATGCTAGCTGGGAAAGAAGCAGATCAGGTGTAATGAGCAGGACACAGGAGTGCTGTCCAGTAAACTTGAACTTAGTTGATTTATTGCCATTAAGTAGTATATTCTTTAATCAACTCACTTATTAGTGTATTAATTCATTCATTGGCTTATTAATTAACATATCCATAGTTTAACCCAATCATTAGCTTGTTAATCAACACATACATAATTTAAAGTCCATGTGCCTGTCATTATATTTGCTATTAGGGATAGAATGGCATCTAGGCATCCTCTGACTTTAAAGAAATTACACTGTAATTAAGGGAAACACGGTATCATAACTGAAAATATGATCCAGACTAAAAAGACTTGGTATGGTGAAATTTGAAATGGGTACCGATCTTACAACTCTGAAAATGTAAAAAGTATCGAGAAATTTTCCCAGGGAGTGTCACTTAGGCTGAGATCAATTCGGCCAGGTAAAAAGAATATGGGAAGTGTGAAGTAAAGAGGTCAGAGGGGGAGAAAATGGTGGAAAATGTTACATGGAAAAAACAGTATGGGCAGAAACTTCTCAGCAAAAAAGAATGGGACGTATTTGGGAAAGCTCAAAAAAGAACCTGCAACTAAAATTCAGATATGTGATAAAACCACAAGAACGACAACAAAAACTTGGAATCAGGCATATTTAGAAAAAATAAAATCTAAACAATCAGGAACAACCAATTTAAAATGCAATGAAGGGGGAAAAAAACCCAATTCGTATTACCAAAAATAAATTTTAAGAATATTAATATATCATATAAATATATTAATATAAATTGGTAAAGAACAAGTAAAACTTTCACTGTTTGCAGATGACATAATACTATATATAGAAAATCATAAAGACTCTACCAAAAAAAATAGAACTGATAAATGAATTCAATAAAGTTGCAAGATACAAAATTAATATACATATATTTGTTGCATTTCTATACAATAATAATGAATGGAAGAGAAATTAAGAAAACAATCCCATTTACAATTACACCCAAAAGAATAAGATATCTATAAATAAACTTAACCAAGGAGGTAAAAGATCTGTACTCCAAAAACTATAAAGCATTAATGAAAAAAACTGAAGATGACACAAGCTAGTGGAAAGATATTCCATGTTCATGGCCTGAAGAACCAGTATTGTTAAAATGTCCATACAACCCAAAGCAACCCACAGATTTAATGCAATCATTATCAAAATGCCAACAACATTTTTCACAGAACTAGAATAAATAATCTGAAAATTTGCATGGAACTACAAAAGACCTTGAATCAATACTGAAAGAAGCTGGAGGTATCATAATCTCAGATTTCAAGATACACTAAAAAGCTATGGTAATCAAAACAGTGTGGTACTGGCACACAAAAAAGTTGGAACAGAATAGGATCCAAAAGTAAACCAATACTTTTATGGAGGCCAATTAAAATACAGCAAAAGAGAGAAGACTATATATAATGGGAAAAAGTCTCTTCAATAGATGGTGTTGGAAAAATTGGACAGGTACCTGCAAAAGAATAAAACTGGACCACTTTCTAATACCATACACAAAAATACACTCAAAATGGATTAAAGACCTAAATGTGACACCTGAAACCATAAAATTCCTAAGAGGAAAAAAAGGTACCTGTAGAAATATTTTTCTAGCTATGTCTCCTATGGCAAGGGAAACAAAAGCCTTTTAAACTATTGAGACTATACCAAAATAAAAAGTTTTTGCACAGCAAATCAAGAAGTGTTAGAAAACAAATAAAAATAGAAAACTGGCCTTTCAAAATATGAAATTTTGTAGAAATTACAGCAAATAAAAGTTTGTTCTTTCTGTGGGCTGCCAGAAGACCAGAATAAAGTCCACAAGGATTCCATGTTGACACACGAATTTACTCTATGTGAAAACTATTTAAGGGGCAACTGGGGGGTTCAGTGGTTAAGCATCTGCATTTTGTTCAGGTCATGATCTCAGGGTTTTGGGATCAAGTCCCACATCAGGCTCTTTGCAGGGAGGCTGCTTTTCCCTGTGCCTATGTCTCTGCCTCTCTCTGTCTCTCACAAATAAATAAATAAAATCTTTAAAAAAGACTGTTCAATAAATTATTAGGGTGATAGAAGTATTCACTAGAAAAAAGTATGCCTTCATACAAAAATAATATATCCTGGGTAGATTAAGGACTCCTCCCCCAAACACCTCAAAAATAATTCTAAAAATATTTTTTAAATGTACGGTTTTTTAAATTACCCTATGAATGGTCTTCATAGAGACACAAAATACAGATGCTTTAAATGAAAGGACTTGTGGCTTTATATATACATATAAATATAAATTCAAGTTAAGTACAATAGACACTATGAGAAAAGTAAAAAGACATGTAAAAAACAAATATTTGCAAAACTGACTTTTGTGCATATGCATGTAAATGCATGGGGGCGTTTATCTTAAATCCCACAAATCAACAAGAAATGTTGATGTCATCCAGAAAACCAGGCAAGAAATACGAACAATTGGTTCCCAGTAAAATTACGAAAAACCAATAAAAACAAGAAAAGCTGTTGCATTCCACTTGTAATTAGGAAAATTGAGAATGAAGCAGCAGTTTTAAAACCATTCTATTGGGCATTTATTAATTCTTCTATGTACAGTGTCAGTAGGAACAATTTAATGTGAATCCGAATAGGGAGGATCATGCAAATTCTGACACACCTGCACACACAGATATTTAAAAATCAATGGTGACACATACATGTAGGGGGAAAATGTTAAAATATATATATATATATATATGTATAAATGCATGTATAAATGTGAAAAATCTGAAAAGATATATCACAGAGCAGGGAAAAGGTGGGTAAAAAAATGCAATTAGATGGGACGCCTGGGTGGCTCAGCGGTTGAGCATCTGCCTTTGGCTCAGGATGTGATCCTGGAGTCCTAGGATCAAGTCCCACATCAGGCTCCCTGCATGGAGCCTGCTTCTCCCTCTGCCTCTCTCTGTGTCTCTAATGAATAAATAAAATCTTTAAAAAAAAATGCAATTAGAAACTTTTAAGCTTTCCTCCATATTCTTCAGGACTGTATCAACATTTTACAACAAAATTATATTTGTGTATTGATTGGTGAAAGTTATCAATTAAAACAAAGTATGCAGGGATCCCTGGGTGGCGCAGCGGTTTGGCGCCTGCCTTTGGCCCAGGGCGCGATCCTGGAGACCCGGGATCGAATCCCACATCAGGCTCCCGGCGCATGGAGCCTGCTTCTCCCTCTGCCTGTGTCTCTGCCTCTCTCTCTTTCTCTGTATGACTATCATAAATAAATAAAATTAAAAAAAAAAAAAAAAACAAAGTATGCAGTTTATGTCAGGCCTTGCTCTTGCCAGGAGAGCAAGTGTGTACCTGTAGCCTACCTCATTCCAGGAATCAGTAAAGAGCCAAATGAATGGTCTATCCAGAGTCCTAGTGACCTGAAGCCAATGAAATTTTACCAAAAACTTTCTCAGGCTCATTTATTTCACAATGGCAAGCACTTTCAGGCACTCCTGTTTGATGGCTTCTCCCAAATTTTCTGTTCTGGAAGGCCAGTCTGCTTACCCAGTATCCCCTGGACACCTCCCTCCATCCTCAACACACACATACGCCCGCATACATCGTGGGACTTGGCAGGAAGCCCTGTCCTGAACTCCAGCCATTTGGCCAACGGGTCCCTTCTCCCCCATTTCCACCAGTTCTCCTTCCATGGGCTCTCCCTGCCTTATGTGCAACCTTGTTCAAGAACAGCTCAGTCTTGTCAGAGAGTTGCACCACGTCTACTCTGTAATCTCGGATTCTTCTCTCCTCTCAAGGGTTCTCCAAACCTGGCCCTGAATAAACAAATAAATCTCTCACTAGAATCTGATCTATAGTGACAACTCTGCACTCCACATTTCCCTCACTGTGATACCCTCTTAAATTACTTCCTCCTATGAATTCTTGGCAGCAGGAGATACATAAACTCATTGAAATTCTGTGTAAAAATTTTGGCTTCCACAAGTAGCCTTTTACCTGATTGCTCCTCCACGAGAAACTACTGTCTGATTTCTCCCAGACTGAAGCTTTCGATGGGCAGCTGTTTGTGGCTGAATTCTAGCTCTCTTCCAAAAAGAGATGTTGAGGTCCAAACACCCAAGACCTCAGCATATGACCCTATCTGGAGACAGGATCACCGTACATGTAAATTGTTCATTTAACAAAAGTGAACTCCCAATCCAGTAAGACTGGTACCCATAAGTGAAGGTGGAGATAAAGACCCACAGGGAGAGCACCTGAAGACAAAGGCAGAGGCTGGAGCTCTCCAGAGGCAAGCCACAAAACGCCCAAGAATGCCAGCAAACCACAGGACAGAGCAAGGAAGGGTTCCCTTACACGTTTCAGAGGGACCATGGCGCTGTGGATACCTTAATTTCAGAATATTAGCCTCCAGACCTGTGACAAAATCAATTTTGATTGCTTTTAGCCACCTCCTTATAGTGCTTTATTATGGCAGCTCTAGGAAACTGATACGCGAACCAATCATAATATAAATGTGTTTGCTTCTGAAATTGCAAGAAAGGCAACTCTAGATGCCTAATTCAAGAAGCCTCCTTGTGACCCAGAATCATTTCGTGCTAATGATTAAAATACCCCTTTACAATTCCAATAATGAGGTTCTCCAATACCCATTACTGATCTTTATCACTAATACTGATAAACAGGATCTTCTCTGCTCCGATATAGATTTCATAACTCAATTATAAAATCAACAAATACAATAAGAACTGTTTACATATGAAGAGATACGATGACCAATAAGAAATTGCCACGACCTCATGAAAATGAATGTGACTGGAAATGACCACTATGCTTCAATATTAAATATGGTATTGCTATTAACTTTGGACGGGTGTGCTTTACATTACGGAAGTTATGTATTTATTCCTAGTTTATTATAAGTCTTATCTATTTATAAGTTTATTTGTTATTTATGAAGCAGATGTTGATCAAAAGCCTTCTTGGCATTTCTAGATATGATCATTCTTCTCTCTTCTGACTTTTTTAAATTGAAACAGTACAATAATTGAATTGTAGTACTGAATACTCCCTATAGATCTTAGAATAAATTCCATCTGATAGAGATGTTTTAATCTTTAATATGCTGCTACACCAACTACATTAATTTTAGGATATGTATACATTTATATTCACAAGTATAACTGGCATTTATGTTATTTTGTTGGTTTGCTTTTGGTATCTACTTTTGTTTTTTGTTTTCTGAGAGGTTTTTAGTTTTTGATGTTGTTGTTATTATTGTCATTATTCTCCTTTTTTTTTTTTTTTTGGTGTCAAACAGTCAGACTTGTTGCCATCAGTTTATCTAGCTTCACAAAGATAAATGAGAAGTGTAACTGAGACAAGAAAAATCATTTGATTGACGACTTGATAGGACTCACTTGGCAAAAGCCTTAACTTGTTTCCTTGTGGAGAAAATTCTTTAATATGGTTTTCAAATTTTTTCCAAGGTTTTGATTCAAATTGCCTACTTCTTCTTGAGTTAATGTTGATCACTTACATTTTCTCAGAAAGGCATTCATATCATAAAGATTTTCAGATGTATAGCCAGTGTTTTATTTTAAGCTTCCATCATCTGGCTGTGGCTACTGTCTCGTTCTCTATGTTAAATACTTGAGATTTTCTAGTTTGTCTTATATTACCCTTACCCTAGAAATTGTTTATTTTTTTTAAAGATTTTTAAAATTTATTTGAGAGAGAAAAATAGTGCACATGAGCAAGGGAGGGCAGAGAGACAGGGAGAAGCAGACTCCCTGCTAAGCAGGGAGCCCACCATAGGGCTCAATCCCAGGACCGTGAGACCATGACCTGAGCCAAAGGCAGACCCTTAACTGACTGAGCCTCAGGCGCCCCAGAAATTGTTGATCTTTCAAAGAACATTCTCTTATATACTTAATCATTACTTCCCACTGTTTCTCTATATTCGATTTCATTAACATTTTCTTTTTACCTCCTTGAATTATTTTAATGCTCCTTTCCTAGCTTCTCATATTAGATGATTACTTAGGTTCTGACAACACAGAACAAAATTGACAACTTACAGTGGCAAAATCTCTATTATCCACAGAAATGATACCCTCTGTTTATGTAAGATAATCAAGAATTGATTAAACCACATTAATTTATTATCAGCACTCTGAAATCTAATATCTAATGAAATATTCAATGCTCTATTGAATTACTTGTTTAAATATCATTTGAAACAGACTGCTAGGACAAATCTATAACAACAATGAAAGAACAATGAGTATTTTAGAGGCTAGAAATCAATTATACTTCAGATGTAGTGAGTAGTGCAGTTAAAAGGTTGAAAGTCGACTATATATTTATAAAATTTGACAGTATGAATCATCAAGCAGTGTCCTATCTACTTTGTCACTGAAATTTATTATACATGAAAAAAGAAACCAACATCATAACACAGATCTGTTAAACTGGTCTTAAAATTACTGGTGTAAAGTACTGGATTTTAATAAATATGGCGTTATGAATAAAAGGCTGAAAATAGGGCTATTCAATAAATGCACTGTATCTATTGCTTTTCTGAGTAGAATGGGAGGATAATGAAATGGGTGAAGGGGGTCAAAAGGTACAAACTTGTGGTTATAAAATATGTATGTCAAGAGGATGCAGTGTACAAAGTGGACACTACAATTAATAACAATGCATTGCCTATTTGAAAGTTGCAAATAGAAATTTGCTAACTAAAGGCTCTCATCACAAGAAAAAAATTGTAGTAGTGACAAATAACTAGACTTGTGGTGATCTTTTCAAAATACATATACACACTGAATCATGTCCACCCGAAATCAGCGTGCTATATTTCAATTATAGCTCAATTTTTTTTACAAAGTAGAATTAAGTACAGCTTCAAATTTCACATTACATGATTGTTATCTGTAAGCATGGACTGAAGCGATCAAAACATTATCACTCACAGATTTAGACAATTTAAAACAATTCCATAGCATTTTCTTCTTGAACTTAGTTCAGTTGTGTAAACTCAGGATCCTTCTAACAAAATTCTATAGCAAAAGTTCAGTAAACTTAGCAAATGTCATAAAAAAGAACAACAAACAACTGATACTCTCTATTAGATATAATTTCAAGTACTTTATTTCTCAATGTAAAGGTAGATTGAATTTTTTTTTTTTCTGGAATTTAAAAGATATATACTGATTTTTCTCCCCCTACACTCTTGGTTTATTTCTGCTAACTTGAGAAGAAATACAATTATTGCATAGATATAGAGTCAGAACATTTTATGTTCAAATATTGGTTACTCTTTTATTTGTGTGATCCAACACAAATTACCTGAGTTTCATCTTCCTCATTTTGTAGGTCTTATTTGAAGACAAGCTGTCATAACATATGTGAAGAACTAAGAGTGCTCGGCATATAGAAGTAATTCAAGTAATTGCTACCAGAGAAAAAAATTAAAATTATTCCATCATTTTATAAATAGGAAATATAACTGTATGCAGGCACCTCTCAGATATAACTTGATACTAATTCTGCAGAAAAATGTTCTAAAAGTTTTAAAATCTCATAATGTTCCCTAAACTTCTAATATAACCACATATCAACTGTATTATTGCTTACCTAATATTTTTCCAAATCTTTTTTTCCCTCTCTCCTCACCTAGAACAACATTTAGATGCCTAATTATATTTTGAAATTATAAACAGAAAAATAAAATCATAGGGATTACTTTAAAGATTATTTCTGACCTCTTCGAATCATCCTGTGTCTGGCCAATGGTGGTGGACCTCACTTTACTAATCATTGTTTTGAAGCTACATAATAATGTGCATCTATCTATAGATTATTTTTCTAGTAAAAACTCCTAATAACGTGAAATTTTTTTCAGTAGTTTATAAAGCAAGCAGATTTAGAAAGACTGAATGTGTTAAAAAAAAACACACACACACACACAACAAAACCTAGGTTACTGATTAAAAGTTAAGTACAGGATGTAACAGGAGCTTATGATTCCCAAACTTCTAAAATTCATTAATAAATATGGCTATTTCATACCAACTAATATAATAGGTTCATTAGTTTCAGGCTTTGGTCATAAAACATCTTTAAGAGATGTAACTATGATGATGATTATGAAATGTGATTAATGCCTTCTACTACCATAAAGGAGTATCAGGTTAAGGTTACTGGTAAAACTGACCAAAACACATTCATTTTCTTTCGGAATTGAAACAGGACAAGAAGGAATTTCTGTATATTAGAGAAAATTACATAGTGAAAATAGCATATATATCTTAAAAGAAAACCTTTTTGTCAGATAGTCTCTAAATGGTCCAAGAATAAACTCATTTATAACTCATTTATAACTAAGAAAAAACACTGGGTGGCTCAGTGGTTGAGTGTCTGCCTTCCCAGGGTCCAGGGATCAAGTCTTGCATCAGGCTCCTCACAGGGAGCCTGCTTCTCCCTCTGCCTAGGTCTCTGCCTCTCTCTGTGTCTCTCATGAGTAAATAAATAAAATCTTAAAAAAAGAAAAAAGAAAGAAATCATCTTGTTAATAACCACTTCTCCAGCAAAGATTTTTTTATTCAGGTTTGGGGAGGTCTATCCATGCCATAATAATTCAAACATATGACCACAGAGGAAGTCATAAGATACAGGTTTTAAGTTACACATAAGTGTATTTGTCTAATTGAATAAATTTCTCTTCTCAGCAAAGAGTAAGCCTAGATAGACACATTTCCTTTTCTTTCAACCCATGCCAGATATCACCAGGAGGTTGGTAACCTTAAACCACTGGCTATTGGTAAGAGAGAGAAAAATAAGCTTAGTAAAGAAGTGTGAGTTGATTGGACACCAGAAGAAAACTGGCATCCCATATTAGAAGACAAGGGGTCCCTTGACGATGTTACTTTCAGATAAAAAAAAAAAAAAAAAGAACAACATCTGTTCAAATTTATCAAATTGATAATGTCCTTTTTTCATGAAATAAAAATACTATTTTTTAATTTTTTAATTTTTTTTGAAATGAAAATACTATTAATCAGTAATATAATAATGCATTACTTAGATGAAGAGGACATAGGGAAAGCCTTTGTAGGAGTATCTAAATATTCGAGTAAAAAAAAAAAAAGGATGGAAAAAAATTATTTCAGGGAAAATGGTAATACACATGGTGAAGCATAAAACAGCAGAAAGTGAGACTCAGGGATTATTCAAACTGGAGAGGGTGTTTTACCCCTGCTGAAAGCATTCCTGGTAAAAAAGAGAAAATTAAACACTATGCAGATCAACACAAAACTCATGCTGATTTAATTTAGACCATAGCCCAGGAGATGGAGATCCTGGTGTTAAAGTCTACGATCTGAATACAAGGTAAAGGTAGGAATAGGAAGTTAAAGTGAGCTCATCCTGTCTGCTTTCCTTTAAAATCTACATTTTAAAAATTTTTATTCATTTTTAAATTTTATTTCTATCTGCTCTTTTAGATTTAGCCTACAAAAGATTTAGATGCAACCAGAACATAAACACGTAGTACAAATTAAGTTGCCAAACTAGTTTGACACTATCAATATAACATCCATTAAAACTTTAGCAATAGACTTCTTACTATGCCTGGTCTCTTCCTCCAGGGACTTGTTTCCCCTCCAAACCAGTCCAACTTTGGAGGCCCTGCCAAAGGAGGTGTCTTACTGCCCCTTCTATCCCATGGTTCACTTGAGAGGGCACGTGACCCCAGAAGGGCCATTCAGAGACCTTTCCTGGGATTAAGTGAGACACCAATGCAACTCCTTCTGAGACTGAAGGGTCGGTATATTATACACATAAAGTTATAGGAATCATCTTTCCAATTGATATAGACAAAATCCCATAGAGAATGGAGGGAACCCAAAGGAAATCACAGACGCAAAATGTAGACAAATTTCTGAAATATAAAGCACCTGCATCTAATCGTGCCTACATTTAGTCAACCCCAGGAATTTTCAATTATAGGAGTTAATAAATTCTCTTTTGTGTTTAAGCAAAGTTAGACCAAGTTTCTATTACTTGCAAACAAAAAAGCGTCGTAAATATGAGGCAAGGAGAGATCTGGGTTTTGCAGTACTCATTAATACCTTACTGTACTCCCTAGGGCTCTCCAATCAAACAACAGCCAATTTTTCCCGTAGGGATTTTTCTAATCTGACACACACAAATAGCCTAAATTATCCCATTCCCCTAACTTAATTACCAGTACCTTTTGGGGAGGGGAGAGGTGGGAGGTGATGGTGAAACCACATTATCGTATTTGATAACTTCCCAGATTTAATACATGTTCTATATACACTTTGACACAAACAGTTCTTTCACAGAGGATAAAATCTATTATTAATGAAAATATTAATTACATGAAGTATTATACATAACAATCTTATTTTCTAATTCCAATTAAGTATTAACGGTACTTAAAAAAAAAAACTAAACTAAAAGCATTCAAACCAATTTTTAGGTTATAGGGCACAGTACATCAAAAACTCAACCATACTACATCAATATACACGGATATTGATGCCAAAGCCCCAAACAAAGAAATCACAGATACCATTCACCTACTAGTCTCACGGGTGTGATTAATGAAAAGACTATTTCAGAAAAACAGCTATCATCATTTCCATTTCCAGCAGTTAAATCAATAGTCTTTCACCACAGGTTTCAAAGATGAACCAAAGCAGAGAAAGTAATGCATACTCACAAATTATAAAGCATGTCAGCCATGTTGCTACGGTAGTACAAAGCATTTCTATAGGCGCTTTCAGCTTCAGAAATCTTGCTCTGACTCTTCAGAACATTTCCAAGGTTACCCCATGCTGCCAAGAAGAGAAAGAAGTATTCAGGCTGAGCGACAATCCAATTATACATGACATAATATCAGGCCATCAGGAAGTACCACAGGGAGAGAAAACCTTCATAAAACATTTCTAAGATGGAAAATTTATTTCCTTTTTGCTCCAACATTTCATCAAGCCAGGAGATTAAATACAATCAAAGTCTTAAAAAAATTAAAGTAATTATTATGTCTCAAAGCTGATACACGTATGCAGTTCATCATAAGGCCAAGAACAATGTTATCTTAAGATCACCTACAAAGACTTTGTGCTCTTTCAAATTTCGGTAGAGGTCTTTGTGGCCTGAAATTATGGTGTCCTTACTGAACCAGAAACTGTAAGAAATCATCTTAAAGTAAGCAAAGATTTCATTCAAATATGATAAAACTGATAGATGACATAGAAGATCAGGATAAAGAGCAAGATAACTAAGTTCAAAGCAACAAAGAGCCTTAGTGGTAAAAAAAAACATCATAGTGGTAAAACATGGTACTTCTTCAAATAGTTAAATATATATGGTTTATTCAGATATAATGTTCTTTTAAACCTTCCCTGCTAATAAATCTATTTGTAGGAAAACCACTCTGTTCGTATTTTCATACATTTTTTTTTAAGATTTTATTTATTTCTTTGAAACAGAGAATGTGTGTGTGTGCACAAGCAGGGGAAGGGGCAGTGGGAGAGGGAGAAGCAGAGGGAGAAACAGACTCCTTGCTGAGCACAGAGCCTGATGGAGGAAGGCTCGATCACAGGACCCCGAGATCATGATCTGAGCTGTTCAGCCATTTAACTGACTGAGCCACCCAGGCACTGCCATATATAATGTTTAAATAAGATCTGTAACTTCTGTATGCTCTTTATTTTTCACCCCAAATAATCATGATTTCTCAACATTCAAAAGACCAGATACACCATCAGCAACTCTCTGTATAGCATGGCTCTCAAGCCAACCTAGTCCTCAAACTTGGATATTTCTGCTGTCTTCCTTCCTAACCACAAGGAGATGTGTTATCGAGTCCTGAAACCAGAGTCCTTACCAGATAGAAGAGGTGGATGAGAAGGAAGTTTATGTGCATCAAGACATATTTACTTGAGTAATTACTGATTGTATCTGAAGAATGAAAGGGGCTGGGGGAGGTATCAATTTTTAATGCATAAAAATGTATATAATCTTTCAACACCAAAGTTGCCTGTGTGCCCTGCTAATTTAACACTGTGCCTTAATTTACTCATCTGTAAAATAGGAAAAATAATTAGTATTTCGTGGGTTTTGTGATGAGGATTAAATGAGTCAATATATGTGAATAAGGTGTTAAGATGGTGACTGCCATGTGGCACTCAACAAATATTTGCTATTATCATCAATATTATTGTGATTGATGCTTTTGCATTTTATAATGTCAAGCATCACTTATAGAATATCAAATATAATAAAAAACTGAATCCCTGAATTGAAATATACAATTTAGTTTTAAAATATTTTCAAATTAGTTTAAAAATTCAAATACCAAATTTAATAATAGAAAATACAAAGTAGCAGGGAAAGCATATAGTAAATTATAATTACCTTCAAACTTAATAGGCATAATATCACATGTATCTTCTTTATCACATGTATTTTATATCCATTAAGCCCTCCTTCCCTGTCACCAACATTATCAAATTAATAAAGTATGGCGCTATGGAAACTTCTAATAGCCAGTTGTTTTCAACCCACTTCACAAAAGTTCTGCTTTGATTGTGGCATTACTAAATGAAATTATACTTACATTAAATATTATTTCATCTAACCCAAAGTCTTAAAACACAGATGCTCAGAAAAACATAACAGCCACGAACTGCTCTGAATATTTTAAGTCATATTTCCAGGGAGAACAGGTTGACATTTTCTTCAGGTACTTATATGTCAGTTAAATAATGATATAAGTATTTCTCTTTTTAATAGTCAACACAATATAGTTATATTTAGAATATATGTTTACTGAGTTGTTCATTTATTCGCTCATATACATTTCCAATTATTAAACTAATACTGGCTAAGCATCTATTGGCGCTGGCAACTTCATTAGGGGCCAGGCACTTAGGCCTTGTACTTATATACAAGTTCTCATATAGGCAGAGCTTATGTTTGAAGTGGGAAGTAAAGTGGAGTGGGGTTGGAATGGAACCACACAATAGAATAAATGAGTTAACTTGAGATAACTTCAGATAATAGTTAAGTGCTAATGGTAAACATTAACAAAAAAGTAAGGTGGAGTGAATGTGGCTAATTTTTATAGGAATATTTTAGAAACAGAGAAATGGATGTGATGTCTAAGGACTAAAAGATAAGAAGCCAGCCTTGCAAAGACTGGTAATGCTAGGTAAGGGGAATAGTAAAAGCAAAGGATCTAAGGCTCCTCTGGAACCGGCAGCAGAGGAGATGGTTATTTCAAAGTGAGAATACAACTCAGAATTAAAAATCACTGGCAAGGTTATCTGAGGCAAAGCCACAATGTGATACTAAGTGTCTTATCTTTGGTCCAACTAAAAGTCTCTCACATCCTTATGATTTGGTCATTGCCCTGGGTGACTAACAAGCGAAGAAGAACATTCCTAAATTAAGCATGTATTTTAAAAACAATTTTACCTACTTACGGATGAAAGGGGAAGGAAGGAGGAAGCGGTGGGAAGAGGAAGAAAGGTAGACTTTGATGCTCTGAACTCATCAGAAACTCACCATCAAGCTATTTTTTTTTTTCTACTGTACATCCACTTTCTTACAGACTACCAACTTGGGACAAGGTTACTTTGAATCCATGATAAGTGAGACAAAGCGAGATTACTTCATGATTTTGCCAAATACGAAAAAGAAAAAAGGCCACTGTACAACCCACAACATACCAAACATCCTTCTCTCTTGCTGAATGAATGACTCCTTTATCCAGTCATAGAACTGTTCCAGCATCCAATCTAGAGAAAAACTCTGCTTCCTCAGACTCTTTCCCAAATCACCCAAAGTTCAAGTTCTATGATACACAATCTCAGAATCCCCATAGTGTCGTGTTCCCTCAAGGAAAGTAGTAATTAAGCCAAATTCTTTTCTATCAGTGTGTTCCCGAATGTCTTTGGCTGAAAGGCATTGACAGAGAGGATTTCATCATATTGAAATATGGAAACAATTCCTTTTCAAAATCCCCCCTGCCTTGTTCTTTTTCCTCACGCTTCTTTATTACCTTCATACCAGTCTACTTTGTGTTAAAGGGGCACTGGGGCAGATGGCGACTCCCAGGATCCAGCAAAGTATGCAGGTCACTTAGGGGCCACCTTTATCAGCTCAAAAATTCATCTCACATTAGCATTCAAGTGTCACCTTGAATCATTATTTTTCTTAATCATAAGTTTAAGGCATCAAAATCCCTTTTTTCTCATAATTGTTGATAAAAATACAGTATTGCATTTACCAAAATATATCTTGGGTTTTTTCTTAAGAGCTGCCAAAACTTAGACTAAAATTGTTGCATACATTTTTTTAATTTTATTTTTGTTTTGGTATGAAAACTGCTGTTACTATTTCCTGACTTTCAAATTTAAATGTGATTGATTCTTGCATCCATTCTACAAAAACTCAATGCTAACATAAAGATCAATTCTAAAAATATTAAACTACCCTACAAAATTATGATCTAAAATTTAAAAATGCCACTGGCAGTCAACTAAATAGTAATTCTTGTTCAGAAAACTATTCATTGGGCAGCCCCGGTAGCGCAGTGGTTTAGCGCCGCCTGCAGCCCAGGGCGTGATCCTGGAGACCCTGGACCGAGTCCCACGTCAGGCTCTCTGTATGATGCCTGCTTCTCCCTCTGCCTGTGTCTCTGCCTCTCTCTCTCTCTCTGTCTCTATGAATAAATAAATAAAATCTTAAAAAAAAACTATTCATTTATCATATTTCAATGAGAAAACAAAAAAGCAAAAAAAAAATACTGAATTAAAAAATGATTTAAGATTTAGCAACCATACATGTGGTTTAGAGGAAAACATATTAAAGTGAATTACAGAAAGTACATCTTAAAATGGCTAATTTCACATCTATATAATTATCCTATAGAATTAATCACTGTGGCTATGGGGTTTTTCTTCTATTACTTAAATTTGATCACATCAACCAAATTTTTTATATAAGATCAATTTTTAAATTTAGCTAGTCTAATTGAAAGTATCCAAACCAAAACTTGGAAATATGGAGAAATATCCCAAGACTCATGGGTGGGATAATTCAACATGATAAAGATGCCAATTCTCCAAAATTAATCTATAAATTCTATGTAATTTCAATCAATATTTTCACATTGTTTATTAATCAACTCAAAATTTTTTTCTAAGCATAATACAAGTGAAATATAAAACTTGATTTTTATACCATATTTACCATATACAAAACATTAAGTTCCAGATAGTTTTAAAAATTATATGTGAAAAGGTAAAGCTAACAAAAGTATGTAGGAAAATATCTCTGTGGGAGGAAAAGACACTTCTTAAAAAGACCTCCAAGTATAAGCCAAGCGGTTTAAAAAAATAATGAATTTGAGTATCTTAAAATTAAAGACTTCTAGTTATTGAGGGATAATATGGGCAAGGTTAAACATGCATCAATACACTACGAGAAGATATTTCAAACATGTAAATAAGGGACTATACTTAGAAGAAAAAACTAACACAGCAACCAGAAAAAGATAAGAAATCCAGTGGGGGGGGGGGGAGGCAAAGGATATGAACAAAAATGAAAACAAAATAAATAAGTTAAAGCATTCTAACAAATATTCAAATTCTTTAGTAACCCAGAGAAACACAAGTTATGACAATGAGATTTGAGATTGGCAATATTTAGAAAACGGGATAATGCCAAGTACTGGTGGGGTTGTGGGGGAAGGCCCTGTGTACTCTTAGTGGCCGTGTCAGCCTGGGACCCATCCTGTTGTGCCATCTGAGAGAACTCAGTCCAATCAACAAGAGTCACTAAGCCCCAGATGAGCCCTAACCAGCAATCTCACTCCTAGAGAAATTTTCACCTAAGGGAACATGTAAAAGGGCATTTAATGCAAGCCTCTTGGGGTTGGCTGATAGTGGGAAGCGATCAACATGTCCATCATGAGAGTACCATGTAGGACATAACATTTTATGGATTACTATGCAGAAGTGAGGCCCCACAAATCCCCTGTAAACAATGTAACATAAATGGACCTTAGATACCTTTAGAAAGACTCACAATATTAGAGGCATTTTGTGTACCACACTGACTACAAATATTATAAATTAATTTCCATTCAAAATATCACTACACATTTTACAAAGATAAATTATAAATCTAAGGATGCAAACCAAGTCCATTAGAGCAGTTGTCTATGGTGCAAAGAAAGGGGAAATGAAATTAAGAGTAGAAATAAAAGGGTAAGAATAGAGATAAAAGAATAAACACACGAATAAAAGAGAGGAAAGCTGCAGGGATCATCCTGGCCATGAATGTAGGAATATAATTAATCTAACTATCTGCAACTGGGTTTGGGGAGGGAGGCAACACAAGGGAAATGGAAGGGAGGGGAGGAAAGGAAAGGAGAGAGAAGAAAAATTAAGGTCACATCCCACATTCTTTTAAAATAGAGTGGGGTTACCCTATATCCCACTTAAGGAATAAAGGGTTTTAAGAGTCCCTAAACTTTTTCTTGTACTAAGACAATCAGAAACAGATGTTTGGGATTATCTTCAAATTTTCACTTGGTAATTACACTTTGAAGCAACAGAACTTAAAGATCTTATATTTTCATTAATATTTAATGTTACTTTTTTCTTTTTTACATTTTTAGGCCTGTACATTTTAGCGATGCATTCATTTCATAAATGTACTTTTTCTAAAGTACAGTTTTACTAGAATAAAATCTCTGAAATTCATCCAAGAAGTGATGATGAAAACTAAAAAAAAAAAAAAATCAATGTTTTTAAAGTCCATAGTTTAATAGACAGTGTGAGCACATGAATCCAATTCACACTTTAAACTCTGGAAATAAATATAATAAAGCTCTGATCTAAAGTTAAAAAAAAATGCAATTAGTTTATTCTAAGATCTCGATGTAGTTTTTTTTTTTTTTTTTTAAATTTTTTAATTTTTTATTTATTTATGATAGTCACAGAGAGAGAGAGAGAGGCAGAGACACAGGCGGAGGGAGAAGCAGGCTCCATGCACCGGGAGCCTGATGTGGGATTCGATCCCGGGTCTCCAGGATCGCGCCCTGGGCCAAAGGCAGGCGCCAAACCACTGCGCCACCCAGGGATCCCTCGATGTAGTTTTTAAAAGTCCTTCCCTGTAGCGTCTGAAAATATTCAGAGTATTCATTTTATTCTTGTTGTTTTACAAAATTTGTATTTTAAGAAGCTGCTCTCATTTGAGGGCACTGCTATCCCATCTCATGTCCTCACCTTCCAGCAGCAGGAGCCAAGGGAGAGGAAAGAGTGGAGAGAGAAAAATGGTACAGAAGGAATTTTTTTTAAAAAGATACTTTTTATAATAATAAAAATAGCAATACTGCCTTCACTTATTTAAAGCTTACTATACTACGCTTGACAGTGTCCAGAACTTAGCCTAATAAAAAACCTTTGAGGTATATGACTATACCCATTTCACTGATGATAAAAACAGAAGTTAACTCCCCAAGTAGCAAAAAGGTACCCACAAGGAAGGTCCAGATTGTTTCCAGGCATCAGGTAAAGCTAACTTACCCTCTCAAAACTGAGTTTGAATACAAAGTAGGCTAGCATATTATTATAACACCCAATATTTTTATGTATTTAATGGAGGGACCAGAGCATAATATGAAAACAAAATAAATTATTCAAATGAGTCATCCCCTCAGAACTGCTGGGGCAAAACAAAACCAAAAACCTCCAGAAACAACAAAATAACGCTAACCTGTACCCAGATTTCATACTGTATTTTCCCTACCACAGAAAAAGTAATGCCAAACAATATATTACGTGTTTTACATTTCTTTGGGAATGTAATTTTAAATGTCACATTTTCCAGTTAACTCACTGGAAATAGAACATACTCTGTATAAGCAAAAGGTGGTTGCTCAGAGATGCAGGGGACTTCAATACATTTATCAAGATCTTGTAAGTGCCCTGAAGATGTCTTGCATGGAAGAGAGATTTCGCAAAGCATTGTTTAACAAGTACATGATTTATTTCCTAAGACGAAGCATGTATGATGATCACATGAAGGGAGAGCAGTAAGAGCTACGTCTTACTGAATAAGCTTTGGAAAATCTGATCTATGAAGTTATTTTATTTCCAAAAAGAAAACAAATTTTTTTTCTGCTCAAATATCAGGAAGTGAAGTAGTAGGAATAACTCTTGTATCTCAAGGGCCCTTCATACTGATATTCAACTGCATCTAAAAGGTATCCACTTACGAAGAAACTTGACCTTAATTCACAACGAAAGCTCCTCTTGTACTGAGTCCACAATCTGCCACAGTTTATTTTATGTTCTTTGAAAGGCAGAAGAACAATTAAACATTCCCATCTCGCTAAAGTTGTTCTAAAGAGAAAATCAAATGGAAGCTCCCTCTAGAAATGTTAAGTGATCCTACAGCAATACCTCCAACTTTTTTTCAAAGCCCTCATTCAAATACATAGCATGGCTAAGTTCACAGACTAACTTCAAACTTATCCTATTGCAATTCCCTTCCTCTTGCTGTATTTCACAAAATCAATGCAGGGCGATTTGAGCAATTTTTTTTTTCAAGGCTATTTTCACTTTAGACTAAAAGTTTGAAGACATGTATATTTACCTACTATTAAAGTAATTTTCTTATGATTTTGGAAGAAGATGCTCTTCCAAAAATTAGCAAAGTTGAAGGACTCTCAATATTACTATTTAAATTGAAGCCCCTTAAAATAAATAAATTAATTAAAATAAAAAATAAAATAAATAAAATAAAATAAATAAAATAAAAATTGAAGCCCCTTCAATTCTACCTAAGCGATCCTGCCTAGGGGTTATCACACCAGCATTTCCATTGCACTGGTGCACTGAATGCAGACACCACATCAGGAAGGACTCTCTCACTTTTGGCTTCTGCCCTCAGTTTTTTATTTTTGCCTTAGAATTCTCATGCAGGCCTTTACTTATATCACCATCTTGAGTTCTATGTAAGGGTATGGCAATCCTGAAACATCTAACTGCACTAAAAAGGTGATAAATCCTGAATTTTGTTTCCTTCAAACATGAGTCACTTGTTTTAATCAGAATGCTACCACCAAACAAGGGTTCAGAACTGAAATCTCATCAAAGAAAAGAAACACATGCATGCCTAATGTGTTTGTTAAGAATTCTGTCTAATTCGGATTCTAGGCCTTTTTTTTTTTTTAAGATTTTATTTATTTATTCATGAGAAGCACAAGAGGAGAGAGAAAGAGAGATAGAGACACAGGCAGAGGGAGAAGCAGGCTCCATGCGGGGAGCCCAACTCTAGGCCTATTTTAGACTAAACTTTGTGTACATGTGAATTCTTTTAATCCACATAACACAGGAGATCATCACGCAGCTGACACTAGTTGAGGAAACTGTGCCCCTCGGAGAAGTGACCCATAGAAACCAACCCACAGAAACCAAAAGCAGTGTGTGCCTCGTTCCAAGGCCTTTGGCATCACCTGGACTGTAGATGTGTTCCTGAAAATGGTCTTATCAAAGATATAACTTAGTTATCATTGTTAAATCATAAAGGTTGATTATGTTACACTTTCTCATTTTAATGGAGAGAGAAAAAAAATAGAAAAAAGTGGAAGGAGAAGAAAAAAAGAGGCGCTAACTTCCTTGAACTTAAGACAAATGTATGTTGTTATTTTTAACTACACTCCTTCTGTTAGTAAAGCTTGTAAGGAGGTCAACGTTTGTAGCCTGGGCTTTTTGCTAATTATTTGATAGTCACTTCATATGACTCCAGGGATATAAAAGCCCTTATAAACCGTAAGAATTTATTTTTCCTAAAGTAATGAAATCTTGGATTATTACCAAAAAAAGAACACACTGTTAAGTGGGTAAAAGAAAGGGTCTAGTTAAAATGTCAAGTGAAATAAGTAGACATAGATTATGATTCATGTGATACCAGAATACATATATATACTTATATGTAATTCTAATTAGAGCAATTTTATAATATGCAATTACTTCTCTTGGTTCTGTATCTTTGGTTAGTCCAGATGGACTTGAAACTAAATTTATTTTCTTATTAAGGAAATTAAGTACTGAAAACGACAAGGTAACACTTGTATGGTAAGGCTGTCTTGGAAACACTGTCACTCACTATAATATCTAAGTGCACACTGCAATATTCACATACGCAATTCTGTGCAGGTGTTCTGTTGCTGTTTTAACACATTTGGGGTTCTTCTTCAGCATTTCAGCATCTGTAATCTCTACCATTTTCCTGACTTTGACAATAAGCCACCACCACATCCATAGTCCAGAGTCTGCTACCAGTACTGCTCATGATCTGTGGTGTTGGGTCTCCCCTGAACCTGCCTTCATTCATTAACCTCTCATCTGTGGTTGGAATCTTTCCCATGGATTCTCCATTTAAACAAAACAAAAAAATCTGCTCCATATCTCCCTTTCTAACAGCAATATGCTGTCTGCAAAATTTCAGATTAACTAACCCACGGTAATACATAAGGGACAGTAAATACAATTGCATTTACAAATGTAATGACTGGCCAAGGGGAAACAATTTGGAAGCACCTGTGCTTCTCCTCAAATCCCACAAATAGACCTTTCTCTGCCTATCACACTGTTAAAAGTGGACAATAAGACACCTAGTGAATAGAGTGACCCTATTTATGGACATACCAATTCAGTGGGGGCTATTTAGAAATTCCTCGTTATCTGGCTAATCTCTCATAAAGTCAGACTGAGACCATTAAAGTTGTTCAATGGGCACCTTCAGACTGGTGATAAAATCCAACAAGTGGCTGAGTTGCTTCTGACTTTACAACAGAAACATAAATGTCCCAAAGAATCCCTTGCTTCTATCATGACTGGTTATCATCTGAATGTGGCCCCACTCTGAAAGATGAAAAATGCTTAGAAAGGCAAAGAGTTTTTATACAAGTATAGTAGGAGTTCTAAACAACTCCAGTGCTGGGAAACAGAGAATCTTTTTATTATTTTTTAATCCCCGTTGTTCTCTTATAATTCAATCTCATAATCTATCTTACAGTGAATCCCGTCATCAGTGGGAAGAGTCTCTGCCCTCACATGGCCCCAAGTTAGTTTCCTACTATGTGTCACTAAAAGGAACTTTTATATGATAATCAAAACAAAGAATGCTGCTTCTCATTTAACACAGATAAATATACAGTTCCAAAAGTTCCACTTCCCAGCAGTGAAAGGAACCTACTACACACATCTTGGTGTAGAGCCCAACCCAGCACTTGAACTCACAACCCTGAGAGATCAAGAGCTGAGCTGAGATCAAGAGTTAGATGCTTAACCAACAACTGAGCCACCCAGGCACCCCACACTGAAAGCAATTTTGATGTGGAAATGTAAAATAAAATATCCAAAACCTTAGTTTTAGTACCAATTAGCTCTGGATACACTGAAGTAAATTACCTGTCTCTTTGATCTCTTATCAGCAACAGTAAAGGCAGTAATGTAGCAAACATGAGACGTGGGCCAAACCCTGGGCGAGGTGTGCTACACAATCTCTGTGCCACACAGTGGTATTGCACCCGCACTATACAGACCAGCATCTTGAGGCACAGAAGGGTTGTGACAAGACTATAAATAAGGATAATGAAAATGGCTATTAATGGCCTGGGTTAAGATCAGTGCCCACGCCTACCTCTTACTGCAAAGTCTGCAGTCTTTACTGTGCTGTTTCTCCTCGCACATTCTGCTTCTCCCTTAATTTCTCATCTGTGAAGCAGGTGGAATGATGTTTGCCCAAGTTAAACTCCAGCATAACTGAGAAGATTAAATAACAGATATATATCCTGGAAAGTACATTATAATGGAAAAGGAATGATATTTCATTATCATCCATTAGAAGCATGACCAACTAGATACATACTGTCACGGTACATCCCCTGTATTCGGTATCTCTGGGAGTCCCATTGAGAATTTCATTGCCAAGTAAATCCAGGCCAATAAAAACAAACTCAAAGCAGTATTAAATACTCCTAAAGCCAGTTTTAAGGTAAGAAAAATAATGAAAATCCTGAACTTCACATTTTATTAAAAAAAAAAAACTGCCTCTAAAATAAAAATATAGTACATCTCAAAAATAGTATATCGGGACACTCTTTACATTAGCCTCTATATGTTAGTTTTTGACAGTCACTTTTATCAACTCAGCAGCTAGAGTTAAACACAGCAAAAGCAGTGTTAATACTAGATAAAAGGGATTGAAAAAATAATCAAGTTTTAAGAATAAAGTATGTGAGTAAAAAAGATGTATACATGCTAATGAGAAAAAAGAACAATTATCTACTGAATAACTATACGAAATTTCTAAATATAAATATTAATTATCTTCGATATATGCACAAATTTGGGCAACTACCATTTGGAAGTATTTCCTCCTGTACTTTAATCTATTAACAACAGAAAAAGAGGGAGGTTAATTGCCTTTGCCTTTTTTTTCCTGTTACAGGTCATGAGATAAGGATTCTTAGAAAAGACTACGCAGCAAATACTTGAGGTATTTTTACATCACTTGAAAAACACGATATTGAAACAAAGAATGCTGTTTCTCTTTTAACATAATTAAAATATACAATTCAGAAAGTTCTACTTCCAAACAGTGAAAGGAAGCTACTACCCAAATGGGTAAAATAAATAGGAAGAATCAGAAGGGTCAATGCACTAAAATGACCTTATCACATCAATTGAGCAGCACAAGAAAGAGAAGGGCTGGCTTATTCTCCTGAAGCTCTAATCGTAACTAGATGGGGTCACAACAGGGAATTCTCAGAGGCCACTACAGGATCTTTTGCAACAAACACATCCATTGGACACGTATTAGTGATCAATGAACATTACCAACCAGAAGTTATGATTAGATTATGTGGTTTTAGAGACATGAATCTGTGTATTTCGTCCATGCATCCTAAATAATGATGACATTTGGACTAGCTCCATGTAGGTTGTTTAAAACCCATAGAGAAGCTATATTTTCCTATCAAATAATCAGGATTGAGGTTAGGATACACTTCTCTAAGCCCAACCCTTTAACTTAAAACCTCAAAAGTAAATATCTACTCTAGGTTCATTTTGGGAATGAGAACCAGTAGCCACAACCAAAGCATGGTAGGCCTCTGAGCAAAGACCACATAACCTCTTGCTTCTAGAATCATACCACAGAGCAAGGAGGCATGGCACAAGAAGGACTTTAGTGATCATACTACCTGTCCTCACAAAGTATCTCCAAATCATTGTCCCAATGCGTAATAGCAAAAGCGATTTTAGAATCCTGTACCATTGCTTCCAAGTAATAGAATTTCAAGGGCAAAAGTAGTCCCAAATACATCACTGTGACTAAAGATAAGAAAAATGCAGAGTACAAAGATTTGTACAATATCATTAGCTGTATGTTCATGCTTTCATTACATTAGCCCAGAAACTCATTTCTACTTTAAAATTGTTTTCAACACTCACACAAATACGGACAGTACTATTCAATCTTAACCACTAGGTTCAACATGACTTGAAGCCATTCTTGGAAAGTACTCAGTTAATTCAAAAATGGAGTTAAGTACATAAATGAGGTACTGTATACCAATTTTTCAAACCACCAAAGCTTATTAGTTTGTTTTTTAAAGATTTTATTTATTCATGAAAGACACACACACACACACACACACACACACACACACACACAGGCAGAGGGAGAAGCAGGCTCCATGTAGGGAGCCCTATGTGGGACTCGATCCCAGGACTCTGGGATCACACCCTGAGCCAAAGGCAGACGCTCAACCATGGAGCCACCCAGGCGTCCACCAAAGCTTATTTGTAAAACTCAGAGAGTAAGCCAAGTGATAAAGTAAAAACAGATAATATATTAAAATACCAGAGATCTTCTGCTCTTTGCTGGTAGTCTCATGATAAATAATTTGAGAAATTTACCCCCTTTTCCCAAGAGAAGAGACGAAAGAAAAAAATGACTTATTACATTTCCTTATTATAGAAACTCCCAGTTGCAATATGCAGAGCCCCAAACATTGTAAAACTGTGAGTTTCCTCTCCCATCCAGGAGAACTACACTCACAGAAAAAAGTGCATTGACACCTCAGTAATCTGTTTTTGTCAAAATGTAACTCTCAGCTGGTGTATTGAATATTTCACCCAGTTCCTTCCTTCCAAACTTAAAATCCCTAGAAAGTTTTCCTAATTAAAATGTCTATACTCCTCCCAAAAAAGATATTAATGTTGATATTTTAATATAATATCCCATGGTGCTTTACATAAAAGAATTGAATTAAGCTGTTTAAGATGACTGAATGAACGTTCAGAGTGACAGCTAGTATTACTGGGAATTAGAATCCTAAATGCAAGACACAATAAAGCCTCTAATATAGCTCTGCCCTCCAGAAGGTTTTTTTTTTTTTAATTTCTCTCTACAATTTAATCAAATCGGATTATGGTTTCTTACTTGGAAAACAATATTATCATTTTTTAAATAAAAACTTTTAATATGTTTTATCCTTATTTAATTTGTAGTAAGCACATAACATGTATATTCCTGCTAGATCCCCCTGGCTGGTAATATACATATTTTAAAATTACAGACAAATTTAATACCAAAATGCAAAGCAAAAAAGATGAGAATTCTAATTTAATACCTGTATGTGGAAATAGGGTTCACACTCTGTTTTAACTACCTTCCCAATTGAGTGATATATAAACAGTCTTCTACAGCAAAACCTTTTTAAAAAATTATGATATCACTTGGAACATCTCAGATTTTTTTCATAATCCCTTGAGACTTAACTGAAATTTTCTTTTAAATCCATGATCACTAGTAATAGGTGTACACGTAATAAGGATAAACTAAAAAACATCTATTTGTCTTCTTGAAAATATGCTCTATCTGCGACATTATCTGTAACTGCCTATTAGAGGAGAAAACAAACATATTACCTTTCCATGTTTCATAAGAGTCAAACACCTTTAATTTCATTTTGTGTAAGATAGCGCTCTAATACACTTTTTAGCTTACGCTAGCAGCTTGGATCTCTTTCTTTAAAAGAGAATTTAAAATTTCAAAGATACTAGCTATGTCTTTATTTTCTTAAGATTTTATTTACTTATTTGAGAGAGAGAGAGAGAGAAGCCTGGGTTGGGGAGAGGGAGAAGCTGACTCCCCGCTGAGCAGAGAGCCCAACATGGGGCTCGATCCCAGGGCCCTGGGATCATGACCTGAGCCCAAGGCAGATGCTTAACTGACTGAGCCACCCAGGTGCCCTAGTCATATCTTAACAGGTGCCAGATCTGAAGGTACTTCTTAACCTCCCTTTTCTGGTACTATGGTGGAGTGCAATGTCCAGACATCCCCTCCATGGACAGGAACACATCAAAGTATTAGATCCAAAAATAAAAATATTTGTTAATGGAATGTATTCATCGGTAGGAAATTAAGGGGAATCCCTAGGTCTGGAAACTGCTTGAAAGCAGGAATCCAGAAGGGTAAACACCCTCTGAAGAGGGCGTTCACTCTGCATATGTGACACTATGATGAACGAGGCCTTGCGCTTTAATCAGCTTGAAGCAGGAGTTCAGATTGCAGAAACCACAGAAACTCAAGCCCCCTGAAAGGAAACGGCCTGAAAAGATGAACTAGAAGCGATCAAACAAACAACCCCCCTGCCAAAAAAAAAAAAAAAAAAAAAAAGATTCAAAGAAGGAGAAGGCAGATGTAACTGTCAAAAATATCTGGACAAACAGAAAAAAAAAAAGGAATAAAAAATTCCCTGTGATTCCCTATATGTAAATTCATCTTCACAAAGTTTGGGGCAAAACTACATCTGTTGCTCAAAGCATCTCAAATATGTTTTAAAGTACATTTTGCTGGAAGAACATTATGTATAGCTTTGTGCAAATAAATCTGAAGCTGGTTAAACTGAACAAAATCCAGGGAAAAAAAATAACAAAATTGATCCAAAAGTAAATCTTAATGTTTCCAAAATCATGAAAGAAATTATATCGATAGAAAAAGTCAAGCCCAGCCAGGTTTGCAGGTAAACTCTACCAATTAGAGAAGAAAAAGGTAACCTCATTTTATATAAAATCCTTCAGGAAACACAAAAGAGGTATACTCCCAAACTGATTCTGAAAGGTCAACTGATTTTGAAACCAAAATATGACACCAGAAGATCAGAACTGCCCATCTCACTCAGGAACATGGGTGCAAAACAAATTTAGAAAAATATAGAAATGATAATATATTATAAGTAATTCCTGGGTTTACTCCAGGAATGCAAAGTAGGCTTATTAGGAGATCTATTAATATAAGTCATCAAATTAACAGACTGAGTGGGGGAAACTCTGGATCATTATCAATATTAATTCCGAAAAACAAATCTTGAACTAGAAACAAGAAGAAAATTCCACAGGCAAAACCATCTACAGAAAAACCTGTAAAATGCACATAATGAAATCACATTAACAATTTTAGTTTTTTTAATATTAAAAAAAACATTCGTTTTTAAACAAGAATAAGACCAAAAAAAATCTGCAGTCACCGTTTCTGTTTAACACTATAGCAGAGGCTCTAGCATAAAATAATAAAAACAAAGTCCTTAAAAGAAACAAAAGTGAAATAAGGAGAGGTACGGGGGAAGGTCTTTAAAGACATTGGCATAATTTTTTCCTAAGCTGAGAAATGTTTGTTTCAGTAGTATTCTTTAAATGGTACAACTATGATGTATGTATGTATATATATATATATATATATATACACACATCATAGTTATATACACACATACATTTCTCATGTTATATTTTTATATATTTAAAAGAAAAGCAAAAAAAGTATTAAGCAAAATATTAAGCATCATAAGAATCAAACAAAAACTAATATGTAAATCAGAATAATTTAACTTCAGACTTGTTTTAATCATATGCTAATTTGAATTCATTTGAAACATAACTACTGGTAAATATAAATTTCAAGCTAAGGCAATGCTAATTTTAGGTTTGAGGGTTTTCAAAAGCCCATAAAGATCCTAAAAGTTTTGTTACGGATAATTTTTAAAGACAGGGTAAGTAGTAAGTCATCTGCTTCAACTGTACTTGCAGTCATTAGAGCTGAAACAAAAGAAAAGATTTATATGCCACTCCATTCTTAAGAGTCAGGGAAACCTGATGCTTTTGAACTTCTGGGACTATTCTATCCCAACCAAAAAGCAACCATATTTAATTTCTTCAAAACTCCAATGTTTAAAAGTAAGAGTCTTTATTTAACAGTTTAACATATTTATTTTTTAAAATACCTGAGTCTAGTTGAGCTAATGAGACATTTTCATTCTCATCAGCCCCATTATTTTACATTTTATTTTTCTAATCAGAAGAGATGAACTGAGATGAAGCAATGAAGAATTTCTTTCTACCCTATGGAAGCCTGATTCAACTCTGTAGGACTTTTCTCCCAATCAGCCATTACTGGTGCTTTTTAGCTAGCTCTTTTCTGCCACATCTCTCTGTTAAAAAAGAAAATCTGTATTTTACAGCTTTTTAACTCAGGCCAGCCAGTTTTAAAAAAAAAATTCTGTATTTTACAGCTTTTTAACTCAGGCCAGCCGTCTTAGTAAAATGCTACACTGGTCGCCCTTCCTGACTTTAGTGCTCAATTCTATTTTTTTAATAAAAATGTGAATCTCTTTTGAAACTATGTCATCTTCAGAAGTAACACAATAAGTTATCTAAGAAACAATAAAATTTACTGTACAATTTCAATGCTAGCTGCTTAAATGCTAGCACTTCACTACAGTTGAAGACACTCAACTAGAGGTAAACAAAAACTCAGACCATTAAATCTACAACGAATTAGTCAAGCTTCACATGAGTTGAAGGTATAGATTCCACTTAAATTATGAGTTGCTTCCTCCATAAAATGTGACTCCTTCAACATACTTGTTTCTTGAAATCTGTAACTATGAGGTTGAAATACAACTATCAGTTTTACGCAAATCCAGGAAGAAAGAAAAATTGTCAGACTTTGCATGGCTGCAGCAACTACTTTTTCTGCTTTTCTATATCGAAATGGGCCGTATTTGTCATTTGCATAAGGAGGGAATAAGTATAGAATCCTGGGTAATTAATTACCTTTAGAGTTTCAAATATGTGGATCATTAAATATATATCTTTTATATTATTTCACATATCTACACTAGAAAGAGGAATTAATATAAACTTTAGTTTTTTAACAAGTTTTCCTTGGATTAACCCTGTTTAATTAAAAATCATACTTCTATGTTCTATAAAGAAAATTGACAGTTAAGAACCCAACTATTCTAAAGAAATGATTTTTTAATCTATAACTTTAAAAACTTTAAATACCTTTTAGTCTGTGCTTATGACCTTAACTAATGAGGAAGCTGGCAAGTAGTCGGTTTTAGGGAAGATGGTGAGGAGTTTGAAATACTGGCAAATCATCCAGGTGGAGAAGTTCCATGTAGATATGAGGTCACAGGGAAAATAACTTAGAAACTCAAGGACACATTTATTGACCTCCTCTACTATCTACAAGGAAGTGTTCTAGAATCTATACAGAAAGGAAAATAAAGGCAATCTTTGGACAGAACCTTGAAGAATGAATCAATTTAGGAAGGAGGCAAACCTGTAGAAGAGAAAGCTGTTGAAAATGAGAGAAAGAGAATGACAATGGTGCAGTGCTTTGAAAGCCACAGTAGCAGAGATCAATGGTCCTCAATTGAGCCAAAGATGTGGGGATTTAGAGAAAGCCAGAGGCCAAGAAGGGTGATCATACATTTAACCACTTTTAATGAATTAAAAAATGCTTTTTTTTTCCCAAGCAGATACTAATCAACATGGTTTACAAAATACGTTGTTTTAAACAGACACCCACATTCAAACACTTTCAAATATTATGTGGCTTGTTCATTAAAGCAGTCATCAGAGAAAATTTCCTCTTTCCTAAGCACAAAAATGCGAAGAGTCATTGTGAAATCAGCAAACTACAGTAATCAACTATGTCTAGTATTTTCCTGACATTATCAACCACATAATGAGACAGGACTTGTGGTTTACATAGTCCAAATCAGCTATCATTTCTCCACTATCCAGATTTAAACCATAAATTAGCAGCACAGTCACTATGACAGGCTTTACCCATCATCATTTGCATCCAATCAGTTAATGACTGGCAGCTGTCTACAGGACCCATTACTGAAGGCAGCAGCTTTAATGTATAATGCTTCATGAGGCCTAAAATCATATTCTGGTAAAGCACATGGTAGACTGAAGTACTCCAAAATTTGCAAAGGCTTTCAAAGGGAGGGAAAAAGAAAAAAAAAAAACTAACTCAATGAAATAACTGTAATCTCAGACAACCTAGAATGAACCGGCTTTAAAGGGTTTCTAATCTTCTGCTAGACTCAAATAACATAGCAAACTAAGAAAAATTTACCTTAAGGAAGAAGACTACCAGTCGCATAATTGCTAAAGAAGTAACCCTAGCAGGAATTATTATTAACATGCTATAAATAGAAAAAATAAGGAACCTAAATGTTAAGAATTGTGCCTTGTTATCAAAATGGAAGCATATGCATAGAAGCCAGTCATGGGATCCAAAAACTATCTCCAATTCCAATCCTATCCTTCCTATCATGAAGTATCTCTCAGTTCCTTGTATATCAACAGCATAGTATTTTACACTTTCACCTTTTTCAATGCATACACATCTTAGCTCCAAACTGATTATAAACTCTTTACAAAGACTATGATTTTAACATTTATTATTCAGTGTATTCATGACTATAGCCTCCTCTTCTCTGATAGGCAAGAAAACCCAAGCAGAGAGGGCCCGGTAAGAGGCTTTTAGCAATAATCACATGAAAGAGGATGGTGGCATGGGCCATGGTGGCAGTCATGGAGGTGGTAAAAATTGGGTCAAGTTCTGGACATGTTTTTGAAGATAGAGTCAAGAGGCTTTGCTGATGAAATGGACATTGGGTTTTAAAGAAAAAGAGGAGGTACAGATGACTCCAAAGTAGTGGTCAGAGCTGCTGGGAAAATGGAGTTGCCATCAACTGAGATGGAAAAGGTTGTAAGTACAGCAGAGGTGCAGGTGGTGGTGGTGGGGGTGGGGTGGGGGTCGTGGGGTGGGGCAGGGTTCAGGAATTTAATTTTTGATGTTTCAAAGGATCTATAATACTTGTCAGTCACATATTCATTTAACTAATAATACCTGGAGCACCTAAATACTACAACAATTCTTAGGTTTTAGGAAGGAGATGTGAAAATATATTGGAAACCAAGGAAATGCTTAATGATGGTTTTACTGAGTGAAGAATCAAGCATTTTAGCCATGTCAGCAAAATAACAATCAAGATCAGAATAACAATTGTCAAAGTTATTGTAGCCAACTATACCTAGAAACATATCTGGGAAATATCCTGGAGTTTACAAAATGCTTTCTATCCATGCAGGGACAGAGACTGCTACTTATATTCTTGCATCTGAGTACCTGCCCTCTCCTTGAAGAGTAACAACATTTGGCTAGGGAATTGGCTTCTCAGAATTAAGATAACATTTTCTAGCCTTCCTTACAGCTAGGTGTGGCCAACAGTCTGTGAGCAAACATGACGTGTGCAATTTCTGTGATATGCTCTTAAAGGGTATGGGTACACCCAGCGTTTGCTCTTTCTTTTCCTGTGAGCTGAAGTGCTGATGTGATAATAAGCCATCTCAGACCACATGGATATGGTGACACTACCAAGATGGCAAGGGAACAAAAGAAAAGGAGCCTGGATCCTGAAAACCCAAGGCGCCATCTTATCAGCTCTGGGCTACACATACTTAGAATAAAGCTTCTATCTTATTTAAGCCACCATTATCTTGGCTCTTTGTTAAAGGAGCTTAACCTGACGCTTAACCAAGAAATTCAATAAATCCTCAGAACCACCTTGTGAGGAAATGAACATGCTGTTTGTTTTTTTTTTAATTCCTTACAATGTACCCGTTTTAAATAGCAGGAAAATAAATAGCAACATAGCCTTGCTTTATATACTTCCATCTACCACTGAAGAAAAATCAGCTGAAAAGCATTCCCTGGGAACCGATTGCAAAATTTTTTACAGCAAGACTTGGGTTCATGCATTCACTAAACTGTGCAGGACTCACTACCCACAAAAGTCACATGGAAAAGATTTTTTTTCCCACAAGAACTGAGGAATTCTAGGCTATGCACTAGCTCAATTTTAATGTTTCTACTCCCATTAAAATCCCTGCAAATGGGACGCCTGGGTGGCTCAGGGGTGGAACCTGCCTTCGGCTCAGGTTGTGATCCTGGTCTGGGGATCGAGTCCCTTATCTGGCTTCCTGCGAGGAGCCTGCTTCTCCCTCTGTGTTTCTTATGAATGAATGAATGAATGAATGAATGAATGAATGAATGATTGAATGAATGAATAAAATCCCTGCAATCTATTAAGCATCACAAGTACCAACAATCACTGCCTTAGCTTAAAGAAATGAGTAGTTGCTTGCTGAACTTAAGACTTAATTGGTAACTGAATAAAGATAATACCAGAGTTGCTTCTGGAGTATCTAGATCTTTGGATATATATTCCAGTATTCATCAATAAGTCACTCCACACATATGATACAGTTTTACACTTTCAGTATTTGAATATCAGTATAGAAGTGTGTTGGAAAAAGTAGAAAAGGCCCAGTTCAAATGTCATGCAAACAACCATAATTTAAAAGATAAATAACTTTAAAAAGGGGGGGGGGGGAAAGGCTTATGAAGAACAGGACTGGTTGGCACTATTTACTGCAATATATTTCTGCACTTAAAAGGTGCACTTGTTTTCACTGAATTGCTCTCTGGCTTCCGTCATCATTTTGCTCCCTAAACCAGGGAAATTACTCCAACAGCTTTGGATTGTTCATCTACACTTTAAGGGAGACTTTCTATTCTGACCACAGGTTCTGTGATTTGCTAAAATACTCTTCCGGATCAGAAACAATAGTGAACAGATGATCAATCTCATTGCACAGTGAAATTTATTTCTCTACATGACTTAAGAACCCTTAAAGTAAGAATGTGCTAACTGCTTGGCAACATCCAGATTCCTAAGGCTGTGCAAAGCTAAGGGTGACTCACACTTGTATGCGCACACACTGACACCTAGAGACGTGATGCCAAGATTCAGAGGTAGCGTTACCTCCAAATCTTCAAAAGATGTCAGTGGAAGTCTTAGGGTGTTTCTTCAGGCGATGCCTGGAAAGCAGCAAAGCTAAAATATATTCAAGTGGGATACTCAAGCCTGACCCGTATCACAGGATGAAAGAGATGATGTCTGTAACAGTATTTAAAATATAGAAACCAAGCATCTTTCTACATCCTTAGGACAGTCAGTGCTTCTACACAACCGTCCTGGACCGATGTGGTCTGGGACATGGGAAAACACTTCCCTAGTCCAAATAATGGAATTCTGGATCCGTCTCTAGACTGGCTGGGCTGCCCACCTCTTTACAGAATGAGACGAAAGGAAGGTACTGGGACTGCAGAAATACTACGCTCCAGGGCAAGCAGCAAAGGTCGACAAAGGCAGCCCGAGGACAGGCCCAAGCATAAAATAAAATATTACCTTTAGCTGGGTTTACTTTTATCCCTGACCTATACAGCATTTCCTCATTCTGCCAATCTCCGTTCCTGATCGCAGTCTTGAGTCCATAGAAAACAATCAATGTGGCCGTGGCATAAAAAATCAAGCTCTTGAGGAACCGCTTTTGGACCTTGACATAAAGGGCTCTGGCACCCACTGTAACAAGGAGACAGAAGCCCATGCTAGGGATGTACAGCACGCGCTCGGCAATTACAAAGCCCACATAGAAAAACAGGTTGGTGGCAGGAACAAAGGGTATTATTAACAAAGATAAAGAGAGCACAACAATGTTCTCCGTAGAAGGAAGTGGCGATCTCTGCGCTGCATTATTTTTAATGCCATTTTCTGCTTTGGCTGCAAGGCTGGGCTTACTCTCCGAGTTCCGGTACTCCCCGTCCGAATGGCAGCTATGGCCATTTGCATTCTGCTTGCCATTTGTCACCACTTTCCCGTTGCACTCCCGTTCCACGCCTGGGCTCTTCAAGCCATAGTAGGCGAGGAGCAGGAGTCCCGTGTAGAAGGCCACAGTGTGCAGGTTTCTCCAATCGCAGACTGTTCTGAGCAGAGGCACAGCATCCATTGACCAATCAAAACTGAGTGTATCTGGGCATAGCAGCAGCCACAGGTTCTTGGTTGGCAGGTAGAAGAAAGTGAGCGTCCGGGCCAACAGGCTATCCGAGTCGGCAGCTGGGTTGTCAGAGTTGGAAAAGCTTGGTGGCTTGTTTCCCATCCAGTATAAGCGGGCCCCCAAAAGGGAAGTCCCCCAGAAAGTTAACAAACTAATGCTGAGGAAAAGAGACAAGTTCTTCCTCTGAAACCAAAAGAAAAGGGGGAAAAATTAGGATCATCGTCAACAGAGCATGGGAACACTGAACATTTAGAGAGGCAAAGACATTTCGAGGTGGACAGGTAAAACCACGTAGGCCTTAAACACATGACTGGTTCTGTCTCCTTTCAAACATGCTTAGGGAAAATTTAACCTGAAGAAGACATTGTGGGGGCCTACTTTGTATGTAACTTTGGATGAGCATTTTTTTTCCTTCTTGTTCTGAAATACCAGTAATCAAAGCTTCACTTTCTGGACCTCTGTAAAAATGGGTTGGATATATATTCCCTCTCGGAACTGGTGTCAGGTTAAATTGAGACCACGATGTAAGAGTACTCAGCACCCTGCATGGGATGGAGTAGACATCTAAAGACTATCTTCTTTCACTTTATGGTTTAGATTCTAGGGGAAACAACGATTAGGCGTGCCCCCAAATATGGAACAGGACAGGATCCTGCTTGGCTCAAAGGAGTAACAGCATTTAGCTACTGTCTATGCCAATCCTCATTTCATTGTCTTGAATTCTCTTGCAGATTTGTCAACCAGGCTTTCATCTGCTACCCCATGCTGTCACTGACATCAGTGACATCAAGCATTTAATAACACTCCTGATGAATCCCAAATTTTCAATGCTGATGACAACTTTTTAAAAATAAAATGACTTTGATAATGTGCTTACTTATTTTAAGAGAGAGAAAATTATGAGAGAAAGGCCAAGGGGCATGCCTGTTAATGAGAATTTTCTGGAAAATTCTTTCAACCTGAGTAAGAATTTAGTGACCTCAAACAATCTAAGTCCTGAAGAGGGAAGCTGGAGGGGGAAGGATGGATACTATATCCCAACTTTAATGATTCCTTGGTAATGTGATCTCTTAATGCACACAGTGACACTGTATAAAATTATACATTAGTAACACTCAAAAAGTGGTGCTTGAAATCTGAAAGATATGCCAAATGTTTAGTTTTAAAAAAGAAACCCACAAAAAGCAACAAAATCACAAATACATAAATGGGGCTATATCGAACTAATAAAAAACTTCCATACAACGAAGGAAATCATCAACAAATACAACGAAAAGGCAACCTGCTGAATGAAATTTGCAAATCATGTTTGATAAGGGGTTAATATCTAAAATATATTTTTAGAAAAAACTCCTACAATTCAAAAGAAAAAAAAATCTTATTAAAAGTGGACATATGATCTGAATAGACATTTTTCCAGGGAAGACAGGAAAAGATGCTTAATATCATGGTCATCAGGGAAATGTAAACCCAAACCTCAATGAGATATCACCTCACACCTGTTAGAATGGCTATTATCAAAAACACAAAAAATAACAAGTGTGGGTAGGGATGTGGAGGAAAGGGAACCCTTGTGCACTGTTGGTAGGAACATAAATTGGTGCAGCCACTACAGGAAACAGTGTGGAGTTGCATAAAAAATTAAAAATAGAACTACCATATGATCCTGCAATTGCACTTCTGGTATTTATCTCAAGAAAACAAAATCACTATCTCAAAAAAATATCTGCACCCCTACATTTATTGCAGCACTATTTATTTAAAATAGCCAAGACAAATTATTTATATTTATTTACAGCAGCAAAGATATTTATTTATAACAGTCAAGGCATTATTTTTTTTAATTGCCAAGATAACCTAGGTGTCCATCTACAGATGAAGGATAAAGAAAATGCACTATATATTTGATGGAATATTATTTGCTCATAAAAAAGAGGGAAATCTTGCCATTTCCAACAATGTGGCCATCCACATCCTGAAGACAGTATGATAAATGAAATAAGTCAGCTGGAAAAAGACAAATACTATATGCTCTCACTTATAGGTGGTATCTTAAAAAACAAAACCCCTGAACTCATTAAAAAAAAAAAAACAAAACAAACAAAAAAAACCGGTTGGTGGTTGCCAGAGACAGGGAGAGACTGGAGAGTTGTCAAAATGGGTGAAGTGGTAAAGGTGGTCTAACGTACAAACTTTTAGTTATTGAGATAAAGAAGTTCTGCGGATGCCATACCCATCCTGGTGACTGTAGTTAACAATACCGTATTGCATATTTGAAAGTTGCTAAGAGATTAGATCTTAAAAGTTGTTATCACAAGAAAAAATCAAAATTTTCTTTGTGGTGATGGATGTCAAGTACACTTCCTGTAGCGATCATTTGCCATATATACATATGCCAAATCATTATGTTATACACCTAAAACTGATAAAATGTTAAATGTCAATTATACCTTCATTTTTAAAAGTCCAAGGAGCAATGTATCTTGAGCACGTAAAACTTCTATTAAAATAGTCTCAGGGCACCCGGATGGCCCAGTCAGTTAAGTGTCTGCCTTTGGCTCTGGTCACAATCCCAGGGTCCTGGGATGGAGCCCCATGTGGGGCTCCCTGCTCAGTGGAGAGTCTGCTTCTCTCTCTCCACCTATGTCTCCCTCTGCTCATGCTTTCTCTCACACTCCCTTCCTCTCAAGTAAATAAAATATTTTTTAAAAAGTCCCTATGTATTATATACAACTGCCACTGGATTCTCTTCCTCAGACTCCTCATTCACTTCACCTTTAATTGCCAGAAGCCACAGAACTGGTCATGGACCATCTCTGTTCCATCTTACTATTAACCCAATGATCTTAGCAAGGTCTGTAACTTTTAAAAATATTAATACATGCTAATGACTCCACATTAACCTTCCCTTATCTCCACAATCATTGATTCAATTGCCTAGTGGACATATTCACTTATGCATCTCAATTCAAAATGCCCAAACCTAAAACCTGACTTCATACCCTCCCGACACTAAACACTTCCTCTTCCAATCATCACCACCACAAAAGATGGTAAAACTTTGTAACCAGTTTCTGCCAACTCCTCTCATTTTCACTTCAGAATATATGCCAAATTGGTCCATTTCTCGCCATCTATTCCTTCATCACTTGAGTCCAAAATGCCCACACTTGGATTATCACAATAGTCTCCTCCTCACTGGCGACCCAGCCCTTTTAAACACAGATTACATTATTCCTAACTTTCAAAAACATTAACAGGATCTTACTCTAAGGTCTTGGAAGTTCTCACCTCTACAAAGAAGATTCTAATTAGAGGGTTCTCTCTCTCTCTCTCTTTCTCTCTCTCTCTCTCTGTGAGATATGTCTTAATTTTACATTTTTTACATTTCAAAATTATTTTGAAAAATATTTTAAATATTTAAAGAGGGGGTACTTCTGGGTATAAAAGAAATGAAGTAAAGAGGAGGAGGTTAAAATTTCAAAATAAGGAAAATGAGAAAAGCAAACAGATGGAAACTGTGGCAATTTTAAGACTGTTAATATCAGATCACAGTAATGCTAAATTCACAGAATTAACTGCCTCAGTGTTTTAAAACATCTGTGACAGACTTCTACTCAAAAGTATTTCACATAAGACTGTATGGGATTTTTAGTGGTAAGGGAGTAGTATGTTCAGTCATCACCAATTTCTCACTTTCAGGTCTTTTCTGGAAAAATAAAATGGTTCAGAATCAATATCATCTAAAAATACTATTTTTGCAAACCATTCTTTTGCTCCTCTGAAATTCTACCCAGCAAAAATCTTAAAATTTATTGATTTTAGAATAAAACCCACAAAACACAAAACTGCATATTAGAAGCTGTAATAACTTGATAGGCCAATCACAAAACTGAGTATTCTTTGATTACACAAGAGAGAAACATGTCATTTGGCAAGGATAAAAGAAATAAGATACCATGGAAGAAGAAGACTGATCTTGAAAAAACAATTCAAGGTTACGATTTGTACCAAAAGTCCATTTTGCAACTAAGTATACAAAGTATAACATTCTATTCCAATGTCTTCTGGTGGGGGTGAGAGAAGGGAGATGCATTACAAAAACTCCCCTTCATTAGTCAAGAAGAAGCAAAGGAGTAAGAGAACCACATGAGGAAGGAAGTGTAATCAGGATTCTTTGCCAGTCATGAAACTCCAGAAGAAGTTAGCCTTAATCATTGCATAATTCCATTTTATTCTCAAAACAGAAGTAGAAGACAAAATGCCTTGTCAATTTTTAACAAAGCATCTTTACTAGTTAAATTTTAGTAGATCAAAATTAAATGTAAGATTCAAGATGTAATAAAAATGATTGATTTTATCATACTCAAAGAATATTTAAAAATAATAAACTACAAAATAAAGATTAATAAAAACTATCCAGTGATAAAATCTAAGAAGTCCAAATGTGGAGCAAATGACAACAAATAAAAATCAGAACTAATAATCAAATGCTGACATTAATTTACAAGTTACTTTATATTTTAAAGCATTTTCATATACAGCTCCCATTTAAATAACTAAGATCAAGAGACACCAAAGTTCTGAAGTAAGATGCTCTCATACACTCATTCTAACTTCAAGGTAAGGTCTATAAGGGCTAAATAAATAAATGGCACCATTAAAGGAAAACTCAACAAACAGGTAAAAGAAAATTGATATTAAAATGTTTGAAGTGGAAAAGCTTCTAAGGCCTCAAGATCAGCTACCACTTTTTACATATTTTATGATTTCTTTGAAATCATAAGTTTCAAATCTCTTTAATGCCTTCTCATAAAATTTGTTAAAAATGGGTCACCTAGAAAATGGGATTCTAATCAAACCAAATCTCTCTTCTAACTTCATTCATTGCTTCTGTGGTAAGAGCCTTAAAAATAAGACAAAAGAAAAGAAAGCATGGGAAGGCTTTATTTATTAATCATAGTCCCTATGCACTGACTTGTGGATTAAATCAAATGAACACATTTTTATTGAGTTACACCTAGGAGTCAAGTCGTATCATTAGCCTCAGCATTCTGCTGTTGTTGTTGTTCTTGGCGCAGTGTATCAAATTGATTCAACACAGGTATTTGTAAGATGAAGCAGGAGAGTTCTGAAGAACTATCACCAGACTTGAAGGTTAAAACTAGTAAAAATCCATACAGAGAGGAGGAGAAGCCTAAGTCTGGGAAACTTAACGTGATTGGAGGGAAACTTAACGTGATTGGAGGATGATCTCTGATGGGTAGCATTAAAAAATGGCTGCAGTTTAATAATGAAAAAGTAATGAATTCACTGAGCATAACATTAAGACCACTGTACGTGGCAGGTGCTCTCCTACTACGCACCTGATGTATACCTGTAAGCTGAGAATGGACAGACCCTATGCTTTTGAAGTTCTGTTCTGTCTAGAAAAACACTGGGAAGAGAAGAATCATAGTGCCTTAAAAGATAGCTTACAAACCTAAAGGACCATCAATATTAATTGTGAGCTGCTAAAAATACCAATGCCCTGGTCTGACTAATATCTCCATAGGAGACTCTAATGCAGCCTAAGCAGAGAATCATCACATATTTGTACAAGTCTAATTCTTAACACTGACACTAAAAATACTGTGGGGTTCTGGCTTTCATTTCACAAAGTTTTAAGGCACAGTTTCCTCATTTTAAATGAATAAATCATAATGAAACATAAATAATGCTTTCTCTGAGGTTCTGGGACAAATTGGCTTCTTAGTATAATAGATGAGTGTCACAAAGGTCAGGCTACAAAGGAATTGAGATCTCTGTAATAAGTATAATTCAGAGATGAAATATTCAACTCTCGTTGCAATATACAGAAGACAAAGGATTTTTTTTTTCCCCCAGGGGGAAAAAAAAAGAATTTAGTCTCCTAAACGTGAATCACAAAAGGGAATTAATCCAATACAACAGATTTAAAATATAGATGGGAAATTCAGAGAAAAGACAATAAACAATTAGGATTCATTTGTTAATAAAAATGAAAGTTACAGTAAAGCGAACATACTTCAAATGAATCTAAGGGAAAAAAGGAAAACTGGGGAAAAAATAATTGGCTACAAAAGTCATTAAAATTGTGTTGAAAGAAGAACTATTACATATTGAGAAAATATAAATTAGAAAGTTTGATGAGAAATCTGGAAGTATTTAGGAAAATTAATAATTTGTATAATCTATTATTTGGTAATCTGGATACAGTCACTGTCTAACAAAATCTCTTAGATCTAAACACAAGGATTTCGAATGTAGCACTGTCTATAAAAGTAAAATAAGTAAATCACTAAAAATTTCATTAGAGCAATATGGAAACAAAATATGGCATACCCACATGTTCTGAATCTATAAAGCAACTAACAGGAATAAACCATACATATAAACTACATTATAGTATATGGAAATAGATGATAGATGATAGATAGATAGATAGATAGATGCAGGCATACATCTATAACCAACATAAAAAATACTATATAGGAATTAATGCAAATGAACCAAATCATTAGATAGTAACAGGATTCCTAAAACCTCAGGTTGCAAAATATGCATATTATAAAATCATATAGGCCACTCAAGAAAAAAAGATCCCATATATTTTTCACAAATGCATACATATATATGTATGTAAAGCCTCCCCTCCTCCTCCGCCAAGTCTAGAAACAATTATACAAAACATCAGATGATGTCAAATGCTAAGGCAGGGCATGAAAGGGAGCTGGATTAATGGTTGAAGAGACAAAGATGGCTTCAAATTTATGAGTGGCTATCATTTATTCACAGCTCCTCAAAAAAATGTATCAAAAAAATCCCAAAAGGTTTGATAATTTGTTATATACATTTCTTAGGTTGAAATCATTTTTTAAAACATATATATAATGTTATCAAATCTAAATTCTGGTTATGGACTTTATCTATTAGTTCTTATACTTTTCCATATTTAGTATTCACTGCTGCTATGATTTTATAATTAAGTTTCTCAACATTAAAAAACACTTTTCCATGTCCCAATTTAATCTATAATAATTTTATAATCCTTACCTTAATTTTGCTAGAAAAATCTCTTGATTACTAAGAAAATCAGATAAAAACACCATGCACCCCAGGGGGAATACAAATTATGATTATATTATCTAAAAATGCTCTTTTAGGTCTGGGATATAACAAATGGAACATCTTTGAATTCTCAGATGTTACTATAGAGCCTAACATTCATAGGCTTTTGAAAATGATTCTTAAACTCTCTCATACCAGAAGTCAATTTTTTACCTGTCATTATGTCACACAGTTTATATATTTTTTAAAAATGTGTTTGTTTATTTGAGAGAGTGAGAATGCACATGCAGGAATAGGAGAAGGGGCAGAGGGAGGGAATCTCTAGCAGATTCTCTAGCAGATTCCCCGCTAAGCAGGAGGCCAATGCAGAGCTCAATCTCATGACCCTGGACTCGTGACCTGAGCCAAAATCAAGAGCTGGGCATTTAACAGGCTGACCCACCCAGGCACCCCTCACACATTTTAAATCCTGTTATGGTAAATCCTCACTCCCAATCCTCCACACAAAGGATCAAATGAAATAATATTGCACAACTCCTAGGCTACTACCTTGATTGTCATCAAATACAGAAACTTAGCCTTATCATCTTTATATCACAGCATTTTCTGCCTAACTCCACACCTCTCCATGAAAAGTACACATAAAGGCAGTAACATGTTCTGGAAGAGCATTTTCCTAACTACAACTTCATTCCAAAACTAGAATCAAAACTGGGAATATGATTGCGTCCTTAAGAAGAATTCTTACCACATACATGTCAATTACTGAATAGATAGGTTTCCTTCAGGTTTTAATTCACTATTTATAAAATCATATAAATCAGCTTTATGAAAGTCTAATTTTTCAAGAAGTTCAAATATGTTATTCATCTTTTTAAAAACTTCTTAACATTAAAAGGGAAATTAGCTTCAGTCTCTGTTACTGAAAAATATATATATTTCTATTATACATATATATACAAATATATGTATATTTCTAATAACAAAATCTTGGATTTTTCTGGAACTGTCAGATATAGGAAATCATAGAATAAAAATGAACTAAGGATATCAATTTCATGGTTGAAATTTTGTCTCTAGTCCTTGGAAATGCTAATAGAATAAAAGAACATAGCTATAATGAGCAAATAATGTGAATTTTACCATAAAACATCAAAATCATTCCCACACATCACCTGAATATGAAGGCAAACCTGATGAGAAGAACCTGTCATATTAACTAGTGGTGATGCCTTTATAGAAGCCCTGTGGTGCACTATCTTCCTCTGTGAGAGTCTTTGCCTAAAGAAATAGCACAAGAGAAGAGCAAAAATCAACTATAAGAGCTCCCCTCTCTACTATTCAAGGAAAACTGCCATTCATGATGGCAGCTTCAATATTGCCTTCTGATCTCAGATTCTATGGGACATAAAGGAAACTGAAAAGGAATATTTTATACTCAATGAAAGAAAAATGTAAACATTCTGCCTTGGAGTATTAAAACTATCATGAGACTCACTTTTTGGCAAACTAATGAAAATAAATTACTTAAGCATAAGGCTCATTTAATTCCAAATTAAGCCCTTGGCAATGATAGTATAGTTGTAATAATAAAGCAGATAAAAATCAGTATCTGGAAGTTATAAGAATAACTGAGAGAAAAGTCTATCCAGACATAACAAAAATCTAGCATCCTTTACTTTGTATCCACTATTCATTATTGAAGTCATAAGCTTTCCTCGTATCAATAATATAGGATTTCTCCTAGCTGCCCTCCTTTCTAAAATAGTTCTCACTGGAGACTCATCCCAAAGCATGAATATAATAAAGGCATACTTTTCTGAGTATGTGACAAGAAGGAATGCATGGTTAAAAGTATAATTAGAAATTGTTTCTAGAACATATTCATATGATTTATCAAAGTTTTGCCATCATCAAGTTGTCAGGGTATTTGTTTCTCTTCAAAGAAAAAAATAGGTTTCCTTATTAATAATTACCCTCTATACAAGATTAGAAACTTGCTTTCTGCACCAACAAAATAAACAGAAGAATTTTAATGTTTACTATTTCACAAGATATAAAGAGGTTCAATAGATGATATATGCGGTCTCTTTGTGAGGAAAGAATTTAAAGATTAAGGGCATAAAAAATATGTTAGTGAGATATTTAGCACTTTAGACTATAAGGAATTCTTTCACTTATTCAGACTAACTCTATACTACAGCATAATACTTTCCATTGATTTCAAACATCCATCAGAAGTATCTATACAGGGGATCCGTGGGTGGCTCAGCGGTTTGGCGGCTGCCTTTGGCCCAGGGCGTGATCCTGGAGTCCCAGGATCGATTCCCACACTGGGCTCCCTGCATGGAGCCTGCTTCTCCCTCTGCCTGTGTCTCTGCCTCTCTCTCTCTGTGTGTCTCTCATGAATGAATGGGTAAAATCTTTAAAAAAAAAAAAAAAGAAGAAGAAGTATCTGTACATATCCAGATAAACATATAACAGCCTAATAAATCAGTAATAGATTGAAATCCACTGATGAAAACGTAGGCTTTTTTTTTTTTTTTTTTGGCCAGGTTATAATTTCCCAAAGTTGTCACTAGGGAGAGTATGATTATAAAGAAATCCAAAAAGTATCAAAGCATATTTCATGTTATCCAATACAATGAATGACAGGATATTTATCCAAAATTTAAAATGGAACATAATCGGTTTGATTTAGTAGTAAAAGGTCAGCAGAGACAATAGTTTTTCTTATTTTAATTATAATGACAACTATTAGCCCATCTGAAATTCCTCATAGTCTTTATTAATACATGCGATCCTGGCTAACATTGGCTAAAAATGGACTTTTTAGAATATTTAAAAAATGTAACATAAAGAGAAGAAACCGAAGATGACCATCTATTCTTTCATTTAATCATCCCTGAAAGAGATTCTTCTGAATCTTATTTAGAAATCGGTGCTATGTATCCCTTAAATGGTGTTATCCAATGTCTACATCTCAACTTTAATACCATTTTCCAATAAAAGGAACCAAGGGTTCCTTGCAGATGGACTCATCTTAAGACTGGGGTAGGATATACACACGATGAGCCTGGTACATCTCATAGTGCTAGAAAGTAGGGTGCGTGCACACACATACCGATGAGGATACGTCAATGTTATCTATGGCACATGGTAGCCTGCTTAAAGAGCTCCCAATGGCCAAAGCTGGGCCAATTTGAATACAAAATGGATAGTACTGAATTATAAACTAAAGTACAAAAACGAATATCCATGAATATATACTGATAAATAAACGATAGGCAGATAGATAGATAGATAGATAGATAGATAGATAGACAGACAGATAGATAAGGGAGAGGAGACAAGTCTCCCTTGCAGAAAGAATGTTGAATAATTTATATATTACTCCATCTTCAAGGAGAGGGAGCATAACTCCTCACTCCATAAATACGGCTGTGCATAGTGCCTTCTTCCAAAGAGAAAAGAGGAATGTGGGAGGGAGTGACTTTACAGCAGATAAACCTGAAAAACACTATCTCCACCAGGTGATTAAGGTCACCCTTAACAGTGGTTAAGTCATGTTGACAGCATGTACCCTTAATCCTCTGATAATATGTGATGAAAATGTCACTTGACCTGTGTTCTTCCTCTCAAAATCCACAAACCCAGCTTAATCATGAGAAAAACATCAGGCAAATTCCAGTGGAGAATGTTTTACAAAAAAGCTGACTAGGAACCCTCAAAACTGTCAAGGTTATCAAAAGTAATGTCTGAGAAACTGTCACAACCAAAAGGAGCCTAAGGAGACATGACAAGTAAATATAATGTGCTATCCTAGACATCATCCTGGAACAGAAAAAGGACACTAGGTAAAAATGAAGGAAATCTGAGTAGGTATGAACATTAGTTAATAATAGCATATTGACATTGGTTCATCAATTGTTAACATATATACTACACTAACGTGCAGTGTCAGCAAATAGGTGGAACCCGGTGTGACATACCTGGGAACTTTGTTCTGCTCAGATTTTTTGTAATCCTGAAACTGTGCTAAAAAACAAAGGCTAAAAAAAAAAAAAAAAAAAAAAAAAACAAAGGCTATTTAAAGAATGCCTGTAACTAGAACAAAAGCTTTTAGAAACCAAATGAAATCAGATGGGTTTCTGATGGATTCGTATCTTAAAGCTGTGGGCCAAGAAATAATCAATTGAAAATTAACATCAACGTTAAGTGCATATTAGCATTTTAACTGTCTTCAAATTTAACCTAAAAAGATGGAACAATAGAATGAACAAGAATTGAGGTGAAGTGACCACAGTAACTTACACATATGAGAGATAACATACTGATTTCAAATCTGGTTTGGTTTTTGTCTGACCCTCTCTAGCAATCGTAGTATCCTATAAACCCCCAAATGAAAAACAAACGTCAAGAGAAGGATGTTTCTAAACCCACCGCTATGGTGCTTTTGTTGGCATGGTGACCCATTCTTCCTCATTAAGCTAACATGGGGAAATCAAGCAGTTAGCAATTTCTTGCATACCCATGGCAGGCTCCTTCTAGAGCTAACGATTAGGGAGTGAAGTACCCAAAGAGTTCAATTACTGGAACTGTAAGGGGTGTGCCACAGACCCTAACCCATTACACTAAAAGCAAGCCCCTGAATGCCAGCCTTCAGAGTAATCTTGTTTAGCTTAAAATAAGAGGTTTAACACTTCCCACCAGGCAGTGCACTATGGTCAAATCGGGTTAGCCATGAAACAATCCAGCCTTTATGAAGAAAATATGTGAAGAAAATATTCTTTTGTGACCTAAGAAACAAAAAATACTTTACACAAAAGAAGACACCTCTTTTTGACCATTGAACCACTTTAGGTTTTTATTAGATTCCTGTCCCTGTACGTTAAGAATACACCTAATGGGGGAGAATCAAAATAAAAGAGCTCAAAATTAATTGAATTTGGAAGAGGAACTCTTTTCTATCCATCTTTCCTCAAGTGGGCAACTGCATTGCAAATGCATTTCCTGCGCCAATGGATTAAACTGCAACATTCTTTTAACTCTGTGTGGCTTTAGTGCGACAAACCAGCCATTATGAGCTGTGTTCCAGTCTCATTAATGAGGTAAGCATGTGAGCCCAGCATTTTGGAAACCTAAAGAGACAAATTATAATGAGACTTCGCTCAGTGGGGAGGCCAAGATATAGCCCTCTTCTCTCAAGATATCATAATGGCCAGCTATTTAACGAGTGTGGAACTTTCCTATGAAGATAGAATACACACCAAAAAGAAAAGGAAGACTTCACCTAGACAAATAAAACTTAATATACATCTCATAGGTAGGTGTTCATTAACAAACATAATTTCAGTGCTTACCATGTTTCAATGGAAATATGCTCCCCCCCCATAATTATACAGGTCCTCTAAATATACAGTAAATTCAATGTAAAATGGACAAATGATTTTCTTTTCTTCACAGATAAAAATGTAGCCCTTTACCTATACCTTTTGCATGCAGATCTTGTCCTTATTCTCAAAATGCCACACTGATATAAAATAACAGTTGGGGTTTTTTTTGTTGTTTGTTTTTTGTTCTTTGTTTTTATTGGGAAACTGAGGACAAGTAATTAGTGCTTTGAAAAAAAATTTTCACTTGAAGAAACATCCATCAATTTTCTGATTCTGTAACTGAATTTTGTAATTCAATATCAGGTAATTACAACTATTTAGAAATTCCCAGACAACACTGAGGTACATATTTAGGCATCGTAATTATTAGTCATTCAGAGCAGAATCAAACAGAACTAGAATCCTCAACAAGATCAGTTGAGTAGAACATTCTGGGCACACTGAGCAAGCAAAGGGGTCATTACCCATTCTCCCCCTATTTCTTCTAAAAGAAAAAAGAACAAACAGCCATGCCAAATTTTCAAGTACCTCAAAGTAGTAAAGGGACATACGATTACTAGAATCTGTTACAGAAAAAAAAACTTCACTTCCAAATCTTTGTTGGATGTTGTTTGGTTCATTCCCATTAATACAGGAAGAGATGTAAGAAACAGCAAATTAGTGCTATCAGCAGTAACCAAGAGCTAGTTATTATAACGAAAATACTTTAAAAACAAAAGTTGAGTCTAGGCAAGGGTGATGTGGGAAGAGTCGAAACCCGTAATTTTAGTTTTCATGAAAAGAAGACCCATCCTCCACACCTATACATCTTATCACTCTGAAAGTGAATTCTTTTTGGAAAAGTAAAATAATAAACCTAGATGGCAATACTAATTACAAATGGGATAACTTTTCTAAGAGCATCATTTAATATTTGTACCACCAAATAAGCATTTTTAAAATCCATACCTTTATTAGCTGGAATAAATCATCCAAAGAGTGACCCTCCAATTATACCTATTTTCGGAATAGTAAGCTAGCTGCATGTTTCATGTTATGCAGACAGAGAAATGATAGATATGGCTGCCAAGTGGCCATGAGCCAGATGTTTGGGAACAAACAAAAATACTAAAGTTTTTCATTTCAGAACTGTTCTGATAGCTTCTCCAAGAATCTCTTCTTGCCAGAAGTGACTTGGCAAAAGCGATTTTTGGAACCTCGTGGTAGTGGCTACCAACCTAAACAGATGAAATCTTTGTGTAAATGTAACCTACCACATTTTTTTCTTGTCTTCTTTATTATGAAATTTGAAATTAAATTTTAATCATACACTAACTTTTAAAGACACATGTGGGAATGGAGGTGTTCAGTAACGCCAACTTCACAAAAAAGATTCTGAAACAGAGATGAATTTGAAAACTCTGAAACCCATAGAATCATAGCAGCATTTGTCCTCCATTTGAATAAGACTTCACTACAATGCAAAAGTTTGATCATGCTTCAAAATAGTGGTGGGAAAAAAGAATTCTCCATTTATTAAATATCTATATTGAGGGCCATTAAAACCCTCCCCATTAATCTTCCTTCTGAAGCATGTCTAGCCTTCGTAGCTATCGTTAAAGTACTAGTTTTCAAATCCTTTCAGACTGGGTTAATGTCTGGTATTTTTTTCATTAAGACATGTATCTTTGATTTTTAGCATTATCATAAAAAAAAAAAATAAAACCCTAGAGTTAAATACGATTTACTGCAAAGATCTCTCAGGAGTCTTCAAAACATATTTGGATAATTCTTTCAGCCCGACATAGCTCCAATTAGCACTAATCATTGCCATGCCCTAATTATTTAAAATTAAATAAATTGAACTTACACGTGCAAACATTTTGCAAATCACCCTGCATCCACTTCTCTTTTCAAGTTAACTCATAAGATTAGACAACTTGTTTTAATAGATTATTATCATTGGATTGGGTCCAAAAAAGCATTCGTCTAATGGGAATTCCGTCTGCTTTAACAGTTGTGGTTTAGTGGACGCTCTCTGACTTAACTGTCAATCATTTTTCTTGACTGGCTCCTGGCCCTCAGAACCCTTCTGGGAGAAAAGCAAGAAGTTTTTTCCAGGTACATGAGTGGCACTCAGTAAATCTGGGCTACACAAAGGGAAATGGAAGGGATTGGTTAAAATACCTCATGGGAAGGCTCTGGATTCTTGCTTCCTACTCACTACACTCTAGTTCAAATGCACTAGCAATCCCTGTTCCCTCTTGCTGTAACTGTTCCCCACCTCAATATAGCAGTGACCACCAGCAATACTCAGAAATGCAGGAAACTCATGCAGCTTATCCCGTGAGCAAGGCAAACATTAATAAAACCAAAAGATGAAATATCTTCAACACTGTGCTGTAAAGTTTTGACAACGAGAAAACAAAAAATTACAGGATGTGCTAGTCTTTCTTTAGCCTCCATAGCTCCAACATTCCCTTTTAAGCAAGACCAGGAAATTCCATTTTTCAATAGGTTCCATAATAACTCCTAAACTAAACACTTCAGAAATTTTACAGTGTGGATACTACTTCACAATAAATACACTTTTGTTCTATCCTGAACCATTATCTCTAATCAGCCCACACATCTTCTTGCTTCAACAATCCAAACAAATGCAGGTCATCTGAATGATATGCTAAAGTGAGTACAAATTAAGTTTCATTGTATTTTCCCATGAGAGACTAGATATTATGAGAGAAGAGAGAGTCGTGTCTAATTGCCTAACGAATTCCAACACCTGTGAATTCACTTAATACCTCCCAGATGGGGTCCTGGCTTCTAGTGAAGAGAGTGGTTGCCCAGAAAACACCATTCTACTCTGTCATTATATTAAACTATGGAATGTGGGGGGAGGTCATGTACTAGTAGTAGTAACACCAATTATGAGTGTTTATCAAACATTTTACAATGTGTACATAATCCCAAGTCATTCTTTCTACAACTCTATGAATCAGTACTTTACAAAAAGACAGTGAGCCTCAGAGATGTGAAGCACGTTGCTCAGAATCTCATCGCTAATGAGAAAAACCAGAACTCAAAGTCACTTGTTTTGATTCTAAGTCCAGGGTTTTAGGCCCCTAACCAACCCCAAACCACATGGTATCCACTTTGTAATCATCATTTCTGGTGCCTGGCCAGCCAGGTTCCTCAAACTTAAGGTGGCATCTGACATTAACTTCTCCAAGAAAAGTTCATGAAGCCACGGAAGGGTAAATGCTAGAGAGATCTGGAGATCAGGGATTTCTATTTGTAATATTCTGAACTTTAGAAAGCATCTCCTCAATGTGTATTCTGAAGAAACTGCTGTACTTAAAGCTAAAACATGTTCCCCCAAGGACACAGAGCTATTTGGTGGCATTCAGGACCAGAAATTTCATCTTCCTTTGTGCTCATGGCATAGTACCTAATCCCTCTGCTTATCCTTTCAGTCTCTACTCTTCATCAATATCTACAATAATTCTCAATAATGGACAATTAAAAAAAAAAAAAAAACAAGAATTAGACTCCAATGTCCTTGGTCTAGTAGTCAAAGCTGTCCAAAATCTGGCCCATCTTTTTACCATCTAAGCTTCAAAATCTGCTAAGTATTAGTGATATCTTTACTGTTGGGTACTTCAAATTTCCCGCAGTGATATTGGTCTCCATAAAATCCATATCCATCAACCCGATGTTGTCATTATCTGAAACGTGCTCCCTCACCTCCAGCTTAAATTCCAGTTCTTCCACAGGATTTCCCCAGTTTATCTGGGCTACCTCAGTCCCTGCCTTCTTAAAGCTATCCAATCTTATGCCATCTGAAAGAAATTATACATTGTAAAGGTCAAGTCTGAAGTTGTTAAGGCCCAAAATGACACTAAGCATAAGTAATCTTAATAATTATCATATTCTTCAGAAATGACCCTCACTGTTCTCCTACACAAACACAAGCTCTTAGATGGCAGGAATCTGTCCGTTTTGGTCACGAAGTATGTTATCCACAGCAACTATATCAGCACCGGCCACAGAATAGGCACTTAGTACCAAATGGGCGAATGAGTACATGAATGGCTAAGCAAATGATGAAATGAATGAACAAAAGAACAATGAACTAAGACAGTAGTCTGGAAGGGAGCTGGAGGGCAGTATATGAGGGCAGTGTTAGATATACCAGAATCCTGACAGAGTGAACAAATAGCCCGATCTGTTCTCTTGAGCCTATGCACCTACGTAAGACAGTATACAGAAAAGTCCCTTTCACCCTGGGACTCTCTGAAGTCTACCTGGCTAGGCGATGCTACAGCTGCTCATTTCTTTAACATGCATATTTGTGCGAGTGTCCACAATTTCTTCAACGATTTGATTCCCACCCACCCCCACCCCCACCCCCCGGTGTGCACTGCACTGGGAGTTAAAACAATGGTAAAGCATTTAAAGCCCCTATGGCAAATAAAGCCTGTCCCAGACTGCAGAAAAAATGTCAAGTGTGCTAAAAGAGACCTGCATTATGAAGCTCAGTCAAGTTTCTAATCCCTAGGGTTATTTTTAACTAATGAAGAGGAGGAAAAAATCCAGTGTCTTAAGGAAGAGAAGAAAAAAAGGGGATGAAGACACACAGGCAAAGAGGAAGGGATCAAGAGGACAAGACTTACAATGATTAGACTTGCAAGCTCTCCTTAACAAGATGCGACTAATCAAATTATGTAATAACCTCTGGTCATCCTTAGCCCTTAATGAAGAGCCTTGAAATACCAGCTGAGGTCTTTAGGAGGTGATTTGAGGCATTAGAAAGATTTGTAAACAATGCACCACTGGACAAATGTAAGAGATGAGGATACGAGAGCTAGGATATTCTTGAAACGGCAATGTCAGTTCCTCCAAAAGGATGCTATTGTGGGATCTGAGAAACTTCTACATAATTGCATACTTCCAGTGCATGGACACTGTGATTCCAGGGAGGAAGCTATTTTTATCTCATTTCTAAATATCCCGGTTAAAAAGATAGCCACTTCCTAGTTTAGTATTGCAGTGAAGAATAAAGTTTAGTGACTGATGCATATGAAAATGAACCAATATCCTTGCAATATTACATAATAGTATCAGAGTATTCATATTTACTATAATTCCTCTAATGAACTCTGACTTCTAAAAGACATAGCAAAAGGAACAACCAGATAATCTGTATGGTACATATTTTTAAATTAGCCCATTTGCAGAAAAAATGGTCATCTTAAAATAGATTAAAAATGAAAATAGCTCACATTAATTGAGCACTTACTATGTGCTGGGTACTCAGATTTCTATGTATTCACCTTCATTTAGTATTCAAAAATCCTAGAGTTGAGATGTACAGAAGTACAAAGAGGTAAGGTCAGAATCCCCAGGCCATGATGCTATTAAAGCAGCAGGCACATTTCTTCATGCAACTAGCTAATTAAGAGTGCCTAATTAAGAAGGGGAAGGAAAATATTATAAATCATTGTGAAAAAAAAAAAAAGAATGAAATGACTTTGAAAGGGGCAAATTAAAGTTGCACTCAAAAGGAACAATTAAACAATACTTATTATAGAATGTATTTACAAAACATTCAGGATTTGAGATTTTGGCTTGATGAGTCTGGGGGATAAAAAGGAAAATACATGCAAAATTTAGTGTTTGCAGATTTCTTTTCTCTTGGATTTTTAAAATTCTAAACCAATAATTCTAATAACATGTGACTACCCTAAATAGTCCTCAGACAGAACAAAACAGCTGACTTTCAAGGAGCTTTAACACAGTAAATAGTATAACATTGTCAATCTTTCTGCTAGCCCTCAACTGAACTATGCCACAACCACTAAGATATTAAGAAAGAAAATCACTGCCAAAGGCGATCTCTTCATTATGTATTCAGGAGGTAAACACAGTAAAAAACATACCATCACTCCACCAATAGCAACAACTCTAGGCCAAGAAAAAAAGATATTCAATTGGTATTTACTTTTCAACTTTTGTCCAGTGACAGCTCTTCTTCATGAAAAAAGGGTTTGGCCTTTGTATTAAGAGCAATCAATAAATATCCTCAATATGTCTTTCTAAATCACTTGCAAAAAAAAAATCAAGAAAGATGAGGAAAAAGCAAAATTCAAGTACCCTTATATTACAAGCTAAATTTCAACTGAAGATGTATTTTTACAGCTGCTATGAACTTCTAGAGCTGGTTATTCTTGGAAACCACCTTCTGCTTACTTGGCCTTCCTTTAGGGGGGGGATTGTTACCAAAGTTTACTTTGTATGATTATTTTGTATGAATTCGGTATCCAGAGAATAGCCATGGTGTTAAATTTGAACTTGAATTTACTTTCAAAATTCTAAGATACAGGATATCCGAGTAACACGAAGCAAGACTAGAGATAAGTGCTCAATGAGTTCACGAGTACTCCGATAAAATATAAAGCAGGGAAATAAGAGTAAAATCTTATACTCTTGGGGTAACCTTGGACAAACTGTAAAAGTCTATGCTTCCTTGACTATAAATAGTGTCTTGACAGGAGTTCATAGCATGTTCCCTTTATCTCTGAAATCACAACTTCTATTCAAAAATAAAAAGGAATGTAAAAGCTCTCTGTAAAATGCATGCAACTTGTATGACATTGAATGATTCACCCTACTATAAATACACTGTCCTTGACTTACTCTTTGGAGAGCCTATATGACATAGCAGACATAGTTTATCAACTAAGTTACTAGATAGAGTCAGCAAACAATAGCCTGTGGGCCAAATCTGGTGCCTGCCTGATTTTAGATAAAGTTTTATTAGAACACAGTTACACCCATTTGTTTGCAGTAGGCCAGCAGAGCTGAACACCTGTCATAGAGTCTACATGGCCTGCAAAGCAATAATAATTAACTACCTTGCCCTTTATGCTGAATTTTTGCCAACCTTTCAGACTGAGGATACAGCATGAGAAGTTCTCAGTCCATATCATAGTTTGACACTTTATAATATTATTTCTTTTAGTTCTTCTTCTTTTTTTATTTTTTTAATTTATTTTTGTTAAAGATTTATTTATTTATGAGAGAGAGAGAGAGAGAGAGAGAGAGAGAGGCAGAGACCCAGGCAGAGGGAGAAGCAGGCTCCATGCCGGGAGCCCGACGTGGGACTCGATCCTGGGACTCCAGGATCGCGCCCTGGGCCAAAGGCAGGCGCCAAACCACTGAGCCACCCAGGGATCCCCTTCTTCTTTTTTTAAAAAATTTCCCTTGAGAGAAAGGCAAATTCATTGTTATTTAAGGAAAACATGCTATTTTCCTTGCACAGAAAATAGGGTCAGAATCCATTTCTAATTATGTGCATAAAATGATGGCACAGTTAATGTAAAATGACATAAGGCAATAATGATGTAGACTAGAGCAAGAAATTAAGAAAGTAGGATATACTTCTGAAAGATTCCATTTCAGAAAATCAAGTGTTGACTGTAATTAAGTTTACGAGACCATGAAAAAGATAAATATATACCCTCATGATAAAAGAGAGAGGTGGATGTATTTTAATATAGATAGGTTCCTCTCAAAGTTGAAATAAAACACACAGCCCACTTCAGTTTGCAGTGTATACTTGGCCTTCAAAAGACAATACTGTAAGTACTTTGGGATCTAATCTTTTGTTCGTGGGAATGAATGAAGAACTCAGTATCTGCACAATTAATCCATCTTTCCAGTCAGATTATCCCAAGGACAAAGAAAGCTATAATTTCTCTTAAACTAAGCAATAAAATTGTTCATTAAATCATGATTAAACATAGTATGATATAATCGCTTCTTGAAGCATCCCCTAAACTCCCGTATTAGGGAAAAAAAACCACTGGAGAAGCTAAAAGCTAAATGACTTGTCCACAATTACACAACTAGCTAGTGGCAGAAACTGTGTGAGAACCCAGGCCTCCTGATTAGAACTGCAGGATTTATGTCATTATGCCATACGGCCATACTTTTCACAGCATGTTCCCTTTATCTCTGAAATCACAACTTCTCTCAAATGTCTAACATTTTTCAGAGGCTTTCGTGTAATTAACTTAGAAAAAAGCTACCAGCTGGACGCAAAGGTGTAGGTTCAAACAACCTTTATATAAATCTGATGTAAATCAGCAAATGTCTTAATGGCATATTAAATTTTTATAGAATCGTTCTCCCATAATTAAGTTTATGTTATTGCTCTTTTAAAATTGCTCAGAAGTGAATTTGCCTCTAGAAAGCAAGCTGGGACATATTTTAGAATGTCCGTTACTTTAAAGGGAAAAAATAAAAAAACAGATAAAAACCTTCAAATTCAGTTCCATCTTTAAATGTGTTTAGTTTATCTAAAAATACATTTTCTTTTCTTTTTTTTCCAAAGAAGCTCAAAACTGGAAATTGGCTTTATTCTAGATTTTACAAGCACCTTTACACTTTGATAAAACTCCTGGTCAAAGCTAAAAAAACAAGTCAATCATATGTACCTAAACACAACCTAATTACTCCTGCATGTGTCAGACATGTGTAACACACACTGAGAGGCAAATATATGGGGAATAAGAAGTATCCAGATTCCTATTTACACTGTAAACCACCATTCTTCATTCAAGAATCAAGAGTTGCATATACCAAACACACAGCCAACAAAGCAATCAAATACTAACGTCAGATTCTTATTCCAGAAAATTGCATTTATGTAGGGGCCCATGATTCATCATAGTTCAAAAAAACAAAACAAAACAAATAAGGATCCAGGCATTCTGACATCAGATCTTACCCCAGAAAATTGCATTTATGTAGGGGCCAATGATTTATCCTAGTTTTAGAAAAACACAATAAGGATCCAAGCAGTGTGACCCAAACATAACCCCGAAGAAGATACCCCAGATTATCCAAACTTCATTACCAATTTGTTAAACAATAAATAAGACATGCAAACAATATTAAAGACACAGTGAAAACATTCAGGGATCTCGGTAAGATTTTAACCAGATTTACTGACCCACGTGGTTTAAGGTCTTAACTTTTTCCTTTGGATCGTCTCAAACTTCAAAACTAAAAAATGAAACCTACATCTTGTTTTAAAAAAGACAGGACCGGGGATCCTTGGGTGGCGCAGCGGTTTGGCGCCTGCCTTTGGCCCAGGGCGTGATCCTGGCGACCCGGGATCAAATCCCACATCGGGCTCCCGGTGCATGGAGCCTGCTTCTCCCTCTGCCCCTCTCTCTCTCTCTCTCTCTCTCTCTCTCTCTCTCCCTCTGTGACTATCATAAATAAATAAAATTAAAAAAAAAAAGACAGTACCTTAAAGTCCATTACCCTTAATTTCAAAATATGTAATTAAGAATTCAGTAATAGTTGCAGAAACTCAGTGAACAGACTCAAAAAACAATAAACCGTACACTTTAAGTGGTTCAATTTTATGATATGTGAATTTTATCTCAGTAAACCTGTTAAAAAGAAACAAAACTCCTGATTTAAATTGACAGGAGTTTACTCATAGCCTTCCTCTATTCTATCGTAAATATTCATATATTTCCCTTCAGAAACGCTAAATGTTTCTTACTTCAAAATACTGCCATGGGGATTCCTGGGTGGCCCAGTGGTTTAGCGCTGCCTTCGGCACAGGGCATGATCCTGGAGTCCTGGGATCGAGTCCCAAATCGGGTTCCCCGCAGGGAGCCTGCTTCTCCCTCTGTCTGCCTCTCTCTCTCTCTCTCTCTCTGTCTCTCATGAATAAATAAATAGAATCTAAAAAAAAAAAAAAAATGTTGTCATGTCACACAAACAGTATTTATGAGTCCTATTATTTTGGATAATTAAAAAAATATATCAGAATCACATCTGGCCTCAGGTGTTTTAGGTATTAAATTAGGGAACTTGTAGCTTTCTTTTTAAATATAAATAGAGGAAAAAAGCTCAGATTCTTTTTTTTTTAAAAGCTCAGATTCTAAACATAGTCTCCACTGTCCACATCAAACAAGACCTGACATCCTGTACAGTTGAGAACCCCCTAAGACACACAGGAACCCTTGTCTTCACATTGTTAGTTAATCTAATCTGCCTTATATTTTTTATGAAATTTGCAGGAAAGAGAGCTTTTATCTGAATTATAAAACAACCTCTATGGCACAGACTCATCTTTTCCCTTATAAAGCCTTTAGAAATGCGCTTCCTGTCAAGGACACATAAATAAGTTAATGTGGTTGATTAGCCATGATGTGACAATATGAAATTCAGAGCCAAACCAAACACTTCAATGTGAACTGCCTCCCAATAATTTTTTGCATGCTTTTGAGAAATACCATGCACTTCATGGCAGGTAGGAGAGGTTGATAGGAGCTTCAGAAGCAAACTGGATCCAGTTCAACCTCAAAGCATATGTATACGTACGACGTCTCTCTCCTAAATCTGATGTAGGGCAAGACCATGGCAGACATGATATGCCCTTGCAGACCAATATGATGTTGAGGATCAAGCTCCAAATACCAAGATCTCAATGTCAAGATCGCTGGGACAAGGGGATCTAAAAGAAAAAAAAGTACCCGGTCCTTGGTCTTAAGGAGGTTTCTAAACCAACTACACACACACACACACACACACAATCAGTCCTACTCATCTAATTCCTTAAATAATTAACCCACTTTTTACTTGAGAGAACTCAACTGAGAGACCTGCACTGGAAATGATCTGGATTTAGAATGAGCATTGCTTTTGAAATCCAGTCTCATTGCATGTTGATCAATTCGGGGGAGTTCATTCAACTTCTTGTAAAATGGAGTACAGAGTGACCCCATAGGGTAACCGTGGCTGCTAAGTTAGAAAACAAATGTAAATTCCAAGAGAGCCGGAGTTCCGCCTGTTTTCTTCACTACTTTAACCTGAACCTCTAGAATGGCAGCTCATTATCTAGAAAACAGTTACCTGTGTATTAAAAAATGAAAACAAAATGAAAAGATTAAAAGGCAGTTAGCAAATTTCTTGTCACATGACCGGGAATGAGGGGGTAAAAAATGGAAGTTGACTCTGAACCTAAATGAAACGCACACCATGAAATGATTTTAACTTATAATAAATAAATAAATAAATAAATAAATAAATAAATAAATAAAACAAAATAAAATTCTGGATGAGCTGAGCTATTGAAATGTCACTAACTTCTCTGTCACTCTCTGTGGCTCTTAACCAGGCCGAATAAATATGCCAGACACATGTGCTTCTCTGGCACTTTCTATGGAATTCTATTAGCACTTAGTGCAGAGTGACATGATCACTGTATACATGTCTTGTACTTCCTAGGGCCTGGGATAAGATATTATCCACCTTTGTATTCTCAGCACCCGTAAAACTAACTGTTGCATATGGAAGAGCAGATTATTTGTATTTAAAGCTATTGTAAGGAAGCGGCATTGGTCCCAGGGCCAAGTCATATGAGAATGGTTGTTTCTTTCGTAATACTATTTGGATCTTCCACTTTAGCTATACTTTTTTTTTTTTTCACTTCAGTTAAACTTGTATAAAAACAGTATTATGGGAAGACCATCCACCTTGCAGTCACGTTTGGAATGAGATCTCTTCTCCACTAGGTACTATGTGTGACTCCTTGGGCAAAATTATTTTCCTTCTATAAACCTCAGTTTCCCTACCTGTAAATGAGATTAATAATACTTACTCTCACAGAATGAACAAAATAGTGCAAGGAAGACACTTTGCTAGCACACAGTAAGCCCTGATAAATGGTGGTTGTTACCATTATTACCACCAGCTCTGGGTATATGCAAATGAAAGCTAATGAATTCAAATGGGTTCTTTCTCTTCCCCTTCGAACAATATGGAAGTCAGCACAGCCCTGGAGAAGATTATACTGCAGAATGCAGGAGAAGCGAAGACTACAAATTATCCTGTCCCCAAACCAGAAACTTTAGGCTGCTGCTTTGACAACTTAAATTCAGCCCTTTTGTCACTCAGCCAGCCCATTTTTCAATTGGCACCTCTACAGTTTCCCCTTTCTTGCTATTTTATCTCTGAAATATGTTCATTTTGGAATTATCCTCACTTTTTGACATTAGGGTTGTCGCCGATTCGAATACGCTTCACCCAACACTGAGACACTAAACTCATATTGTATAGTCAAAGGAAACTCTGGGCGTCTTTAAGTTACAACCGGTGGCATTTTTAAAATCCCACCAGGGTCCTGGACTAAGTACGAGGGTAAATAACAACATACCCAGTTGATGTGTCTACTGCTGATGCCTAAAGTTTCCCCTGCTCCTGAATTAGTGCACGGTGCCTTGGAGAGTAAGAAAAGGGTAGCAACAAAGAGCTGCCCCAATATTTTCTTGATTTTCTACTTTTAGAGGGAGCTCAGGCTTCTCATAATCAAAGACAAGATCCCTCTACTGAGGGGTGTAACCTACTTCAAACAGTAACACGCTATTAGTAAAGGCAATTAAACAAATCAGGAAGAAAAACACACTATGTTTTTAGTCTCTCTTAGTTTCTGGTAGCTATAAAAGTAAATATTCCATTTGAATGCCAGCTTAAATCAAGCTAGAGACCTAGGATGACAGCGTGCAAATACTTAAGCACGTAATTGAAGGTGCTTGGGGGTAGGGCACAGGAGCAGGAAAAGAAGGGGCCTGTGAGGAGGGAAACAACAACAAAACTCAATTCCAAAAGGTCCTCTAGGGGCACCTGGGTGGCTCAGCGGTTGGGCATCTGCCTTCAGCTCAGGTCCTGATCCTGAGGTCCTGAGATCGAGTGGCGCATCAGGCTTCCTGTGGGGAGCCTGCTTCTCCCTCTGCCTGTGTCTCTGCCTCTCTCAGTGTGTGTCTCATGAATAAATAAAATCTTAAAAGAATAAATAAAAATTAAAAAGGTATTCTAGAATTATTAATAGAACACAGAGAACCTAGGGTAAAATAAGAAGGGCCGAATCTTAATTAATGGTGAACTGGAGGGATGGGCACACGGGTCCATCAATAGTCTGCAGACTGAACCGACAGAAAAGGGCTTCCTTAGTAACAGGTTTCTACAAACTGAAGGCAAAGTGCACAGTGATAAAGCATCAGACCCCGGGGAGTAGGCTCTGCTTTCAACCGAGCCGGTGCCTAATTTGTGCAGGCCTCACATTTGTGAAAAGAGTGGGGGTGGCATGAGGCTAGTATCTACTACCTCTCTCTCTGGCCACAAAACCTTACATTTTAATAAGAATCTTATAATGTCTAATAATATCATATGGGGGTATCAGATTCTCAATGGACACAGCAGTGGGTCCTGGGCCTACCTTTTCGTCAAAATCAGAGGGAGAGCATTTAAAATGCAGTTTTTCTCCTGCCACCTCTGTACCAGCTCCTGGTCAATCTGTAGCCTCCACAACAAAAAGTCAGCTGACCAGAAGATTCTTATTCGGTGGCTTCCAGTTCTGTGCTACAATCTCTGGTGTAAAACAGTCTCCCCACGGGAGGCTGATGATCATCCCAGTGTGGACTACTCAAAGGCAACGCATGACGAAATGAATCCTAAAATCTATAAACAGTCCCCCATCCCCCCCCCCCACCCAACCAACCCCTGTAATCATCCGTCAATGAGAGCAGATTTTTAAATGCTGGATTTTCTGAAATCAAAACCACTTTTACAGACTCGTCGCCAGCATGCCGAACTTACTAGGATTTAGGTTTCTGTAAAAATAGTTTGGCCTGAATGTTAGTAAGGCATCTAAAACACCTGACAAAAATTTCTGGTAGCCAGGAACAGTACTGCTCTAAAAACAAACCTTTTGCTCTCTATTACCTCCCTAGGAGGTGAGGAAATAAACAGCAACAACCACAAAAACCAGCCTCCTCACTTCCCTGAAAAATGTTTGTTATAACAGGAGCCTGGAATCAGCTGCACCAATATTGCCTGCCAGGATTTGGAAAAGACTGGGGTGAAGAAAGAGATTAACATTCACCTTTAGGGAATAACAGTGCTTCCCCCCTTTCTTCAAAGAATGAGACTCGAGTGCTGCAAGCTATGGGGGCCACTGAACTAATCTTCCTTACTATAAACCTGGCTAAAGGAAATACATAAGCAACAGGCAGGGGGGCCGGGGGGGGGGGGGGGGAGAACACGAAAGCCAGTCTCCCCTCCATTTTCAGATACATAAGCAACAGCACCATCCTGAGCCTGAAGGGGAAAAAATCAGGCTATAAAAGTACAAGTAGATGGGAAGATCTTAACAGCGAAGGAACCTTAAGGAAGGACTTCAATAGAATTGTTTTCAGTCCAATTAAACAAAAGACAAATTAGCAGACTGTGCTGCTCAGAAGAATTATCCTTGAAAAAAGATTCCCCCCCCCCCAATATTCTTGATATTGTCAGCAGTGGTGAAACGGATTGCAAAGGCTCCATTTTTTTGATTGACATTCCACTCCCCATCACATGAGAAAAGCCACAACTATGCTAATTGAGTGCTCTGCAGAAGGACAGACCGACAGGAGGTGTGCTCCTATTGAAACGCTGCGGAAACGCAGGGACATGCTGATGACCATGATGATATTCCTACAGGAAAGGAACCCGGTGGAAAAGTGCACATTTACTCTATTCATACCTAACAACCCCACAAGGCAAATATTACATTCCTATTTTACAGACCATGTAACTGATGTTCAAGACGTTTGGTCATTGATCCAAGGTCACAGCAACTTAAATCTCAATTGAAAGGCTCCAGTCCTATGGCTTTTCCACAAGAGCTACGTGCACCTATGCATAAGATTAGCCGAACACCCGGTGGTTATTCAAAGTAAACAGCACTTGTGTTTATGCTATTAGATCTATTTAACTTTTTATCACACGATGTCATGAGATCTGAAGAAGAAAGAAGCTACACTCATTGGAACATGGAAACTGGCAAATTTTTGCCTGACTTCAAATGGGGGAAATGAAAAGATCTATGCAATTTGGAGTCTCCCATTTCATAAAAGTTATGGAAATACACTCAAATCATGCATGAATAACCTTGGTATAATCTCACTACAGTATATAAGCAGGTATTTACGCAGTTTATTCGAATGGGACACACAACAAACACTCATACACATAAACCCTTTTAAAGGAGAGAGGACAGAGTTAACATGTTAAAAACTAAAATAATGTCCCCGAAAAGGCTAGGCTGGTACGACTAACAGGGATAACAACTTAAACTTCACAAAATTAAAATATTAAGTGCTTCCACTTTTATTTTCCATCTTTACGCAAACTATGTTTCTTTTTTTTAATTTTTTTTTTTTTTGCAAACTATGTTTCTAAATACAAACTGATACTGCATATAATCAAGAACTATTAAATGTACTTGGTATGAAAAAAAATAAATGTACTTGGTATGTAGTTATGTTTCACACTGTTTTAGTGAAAATTCTAAACATTCTTCCATTTCTTCTCTTACTAAAAAGTAAGTCATTGGTTTGTAAATGTCCTTCAGTTTTCTCAGTCATCCCTGCTGTTTGCTCTGAATCTTACATTAATTATGAGCCAAATGACAACCACATACCAACTGGAGGCATTGTGGGTTCCCCTATCATATCAAAGAGAAGTATTATAATCTTTGCATTTTACTTGCTCTCCTGAAATTAAATGAATAAACATGTGGAGAAAGAAAGTGTCCTTTGGAACTGAAGCACTGACTTCACTAATCAAAGCCATAATTATGGAGGAAACATGTATTAAATTCTGAATTCATGCTATTTCACTGGTTGCAAGAGTTGTAATCAGACCAACAGAGCATGCAGGAGCCATCTGGGTGCCGCGGAGTTGTAAAGACAAACCCAGAGAGCAAGGGCACATTGACCTTCCTAGCACCACGTCGCTGCACACTTTGGCCTGGTTGTTCTCCCCTTCTGATTCCTTGCTATGCTTTTCAGAAAAAAAAAAAAAAAAAAAGGAACGCTGTCATCAGTTGGTATGAAACCGGATGCAAACAATAAAACATCTCACACCATAAAAGCTTACCATACTATCCCATTTCATAACTACCCTTAACTATCAATGAATCTGATTTGATACGCAGTTTTAGCCACCCCACCTCCTACCCCCATCATGCCTCCTAAGGAATCTCTAATGCATTCCTAGAATCTGGCTTTCTGTAGCTTAAATTGCATTTGAGAAGTCAACACTAAATTAGTATTCCCATTGTTCCAAGTATTTAAGACAGGAATCGGACTTCCAGGCAGAGGAGTTGAGATTTGTGCAGACAGCGTCGTTTTCTCTATGAAATTGATGGTACCGGGTTGAGTATGAGTAACCAGATAATCACGAGCTCCCCGTCACTCAATCCAATTCCTCTGAGGCAGCAGGTTATCGAAAATTGAGCCGAGTGATGTAATACGGATCCCAGACAGTGTTATGAGAACAGCATAGATGATTTCAACGAGACTCATTATTTATTCATCACAAGGTCCAATTTGCGTGTCATTTTCACTGATGGTATACTGAGGTAACTGGCTGAAATTCAGTGCTGATATTTTATTCTGTATTGTAAAAAGGATCATTTTGAAAAATGTTTCTGTCTTCCTGTAAGAAGGAGCACCAAACAAAGAGGGATTATGTACTTGTGGCCGTTCACTGTAACGTTTGAACACCATTGAGCAACACTGGAAGGACGGACACAGGAGAAAGCCCTCAGGGACTCCCTGTTTTTCTCATTAGGAGTCTGTAATGATATGCTAGATGCTATAGAGTAAAAAGTAAAATAATCTAGTCTTCGAAAAATAACTACCTTTTTTTTTTTTTTTTTTCTTAATGCTAAAGAACAAGAGAAACCCTGTCAGGAAACACCTTTGCATTGAGATAAACCTCCTGAATCTGATTCTTAGTCTCATCACCAAAGGGACCCACTCTCAGGCCTGTTCCCAAGGGAGGACAGAGAAGAAAGTCTCCCCAGTGGCAAGCTAAGCCTGGACGTTCTCAAGCGCCTCCCATGTACCAGTCCTAGCACAAGCACATTTAAAAACCAAGCAGGGTCTCCCCGGACTGTTGGGGCCACAGAATGCCTTAAGAGGTCCCCACATCATCATACATACCGGCTCGCTCAACCTACCTTGCCCATTCATTTCCCTCTGTAAATGCATCACTCTAGGTATTTTCAAAACCACTGCCCAGTGGTGGTGGAGTCTCCCTCTGCAATGCTCATTCTCTACCCTCTACTTTCCCTCACCTCTCCAATTATAAATGTCTCCATCTAAACCACCCTTGGGGGCCTTGCTCAAATGTCTCTGCTCCTGAAAGTGCTTCCCGATCTTCTCAGCAGAAAACACACACCCTCCCCCTTCCTCGAAACCGCCCCACCACTCCCCGAGCCTCCTTTCTGGCCTCACTACTTTCCAGCCTGGATTTTAGTTCTGCATTTACAGGGACTACTGTCAACTTCCTGGCCGACTCTAAAACATCCTTAAGGGCAGAAATTCGCCAATGCATCTTTGAATCCCCCACAGCACCTAATACAGTGTGTTACACAAAGATGAATCTTTAACAACAAAACAACAAGATACCTTGTGAAGAGATCGCTGTTTCAAGCAGCAACCCTCTAATGCAAGTATTACATGGACTTACAAGAGTAGTCAGCTTCCAAATTTCACTCAACGTGAACCTAAACTGTACCCAGAATACAGAATCACCTTAAGTCAGCTGAGCAGAGAAGCCAACCTGCAGAAATAAAATACCTTATTAATCTCTGACTTTTTGAATTGTAAAATATTTTTGAACCTCGACTTTATTTGTGGTGTTATCTAGTTAGCCGCGTTGGCAGCCGTTCAAAGTTTTAAAGTACTATAGGTCATGAATATTAAATGCTACAACAAGTTTACTGGGATGAAATCCAAATTCATTTGTAAGTACATGACAAATAGTCAGCCCTCCAGTTTCAATAATGCTGGGAAATACTGTGATCAGAATCGGAGTATCTTACTCAATCTGGATTCTCACAAAGTCAAGTGTAAGGCAAGTCAAGGGAAAGAAAATCATAAGAAAGTGGGAACACTACTTGAAGTAGAGTGGCACAGATGTTGACTGAAGAAAATCAGAAACAGCAAATATCTCATATTTCATTCCACATCATTTATATGAGAGTCACATCTTGAATAAAACCACAACCTAGTGTAAAAAGCAAAGGGGCAAAGCTATAAATGATAACATATTCCATCAATGCCATCCCCAGCAGCTAATCTAATTAAAAAAAAAAAGCACACATGGCTTCAATGTGCAAATACCTGGAGGCTCGCACCTCCCTTCCCATGGCCTTCTCTACAGGGGGAGTCACGCAAAAAGGATATGCAGAAGCACCACAATGACTATCTTCAGTGTTCCAATAGTGACAAACCAAAAAACCTTCAACAGAACCTAAGCCCCCACCCTCAGAAACCATTCTCAAGGTAAACCCTGCAAATGGTTTGGAAATATATGACTGCTGGTTTGCATCTGATAACTATATCCTGATGTAGAACCAAGCTTACGTAACATCCAAGATAAACTTTTTCACCACAGGCAACCCCCACCATTCACATCCTGCTTAGCATTAAAATAAAAGTTATTTCTAGACAGAGATGACTCGTTTTCCAAAAGTGGCAATGCATCCCCGTTTCCTCTCTCATAATACAGTCTCTTCATGTTGTTTACACGAAATAGGGCTACAAAGCTTAAGCCTAAGAGGAGGAAGTTGTCTACATAATGTACACCTTAAGACCAACTATAGCAAAATTGAGGTAATCATCTTTATAGAAATTCTTAAAAGATCAAACTAAAAGGGCTTCATTTTTCCAAATCAATTTGGGCTATTATTAGAATTGTTACACTGTTTTTCCAATTTCCGTTTTTTTTTTCCACCTGTAACTGAATAAGTGATTATGAGGCTAATAACGGGGAAAAAAAGATGTTTCCACATTAAAACAGTTAACAGATGTTAAATAAGCACAGAAAATGGCCACTAGGCAAGCAATGACTGATGTTTGGTAAGTAAGAAAAATGTTGCTTTTGCTGATTTTATTACCCACGTACCTCCCCGGGGTCATGGGAGACTTGTAAAAAATTTTGTGGGCAGATAAAAGTCAAGCATTTATTTGCAAGGCTAGTTTAAGTGTGTTTCAAGGGTTCCTCACCAACCCCTTTACTTCTTGACCACATAAAACTAAGTGAAAGTCATCTAAGAAAGGCTAAAACAATCGTTTGAGGTGAAGTCAAAAAACCTTATTTTTCAACATTTTTCTGACATGCGTTTCTTCCAATTCTACCCTCCAGACCTCACCAACCAGGAAACAAATCCTCATCGTATAAAGGGAAGAAGATAGGATTTTACTTTAACATTTCAGGCACGTATCTTTCCAAGGCAAATCTGAAACAAGTGTGAATTCAACAATTTCCTGAGCACCTACTATGTGCCAGATGGTATGCTAGATGCCAAGGATAACATGGAATGCTGACGCTAAGAACTAGGAACATTAAAGAATCTTGTTGAAGATAGTTACAAACACTCATTTTGTCCATGCACATTTCTGAAGATTTTATATTTGGTGTTTTCTTATAAATCTCCCTAAACTACTGACAACTGCATCACTGTACTATTTCATGTCATATTAACCATATTATTTGCTAAGTCATTCTCTCTCAATAAGCACTTATTATTAAGTTAAACACGTCTGTGTTTTTAGCACATTCAGAATAGTGCCTACCACATAAAGACTATGTGTTTATTAAATACTTATCTATAATACACCAGGTCCTTACTATTTTTCACATTCTTCAAAGAAACAAAAAACTTTCCTACTTCCTTTGCAGAACCGTGAAAGCCTTTTATATAATACGGACGTGTACATCACCCGCATGAATCTTAGTAGTAAAAAAAATGACAGCCAAGAATTCTGGCCAAATTCAGCCATCCCAAGGACTCAGTCTGGCCCAAACAGGGTTTGTTTCTAAAGTAGTAACCAATATTAAATAACGATAAATGTCATCTAAAAAGCCAGAGGTCTGTCTTCTTAGAAAAATCTCCAACTGTCCCAAACTCAAACCTGGATTTTCTTATTGCAATAACAGAATGAAGAGAAACCCTAGAGGTGGGAATACTCTTGCTTCCACCAGCAGGGCCCTTCTACCTGACCCCTATCCACAGTTGAGTTTGGGGGCCAGGAACTTTTAAGAAGTACGGAACCGAAACCAACACTGTGAAGAAAGCAGCTGAGTGTGATTGCTATGAGAAAAACCATTACTGACAAAACTATCAAAAAGGGGAGCCTTGCCCCTCCGGTCCTAATAATTTCCAGCTTTAAGAGGACCACCATTTTGGGTTTTGAGTTCTTGGCTAGTTCACTGGTTTGCATAACAGAGTTAAACATTTGTGCACTGGAGTTTTCTGTTTTATTATATAAAAGTTATGTTTTAATAGGCCAGGGAAGTTTATTTCATCTGGCAAACCATGATGTAGAGTTAATTGGTAAGATATTTAAGATGATTTACTTAAGGTTGAAAAGGACCTTCTAAAGTCTTTTAATTCACTTTCTTCAGCATCTCTTCTAACTCACTCCAGGCATAAAAATCTATATATTATAAAGACAGAAGATGGAATTTTCTATAACTTCCATATGTAATCTATGCCAGTGTTTACAAGCCCCATAGTCATAAAATTCTAAATGAAAGTTTTTGCTTAAATATTCATGCTTCAGTTTTAGTCAATTCCTAATTCATATGCTTTCAAAACCACACTAAGACTAACAGAAGTTTATCTGTTGGCCTTCCCTTCCTTAAAATAAAGAATTACAATTTCCACTGATATTTCTTTCTATTCAACTAATATGTATCAGGTGTCTTCTGCACACTGGGCACCCAGCTCACACTGGATGCCCCAGCTCACACTAGACGCCCCACAATTTCATATAATCCTCACAATATCTCTAACAGAGAAGACTAACCATTTCCAGAAAAAGAAACAAGTCACTGACCTAGCCCAAGGCTACTCAGTGTGAGTTAATATTTGATTCCATACTATTTCCTTCTCTTCTAAGTAAGTCATCTCACTTTACATCTATTCATTCACCGTCATACCTCCAGACAGTAAAATCAACACCAAACACACACAGATATGTGTTCTAGTTCTAGCGATCCTATCATTTTCTGGGCGACCTTCACATCTCTGGTTCTCCACACCTTAGCTGGAAATAAAGGGACTGGCATAGATGGTCTCTATGGCACCAAAGGGACTGGCATAGATGGTCTCTAGGGCCCTGTGCAAATCTATACATTCTTTTACCAAAAGGTTCGCATTAAAGCTCATTGGCCCAAAATCTGAGAATGAAAGAAAGAGTGGACTTGAGATAGCAACTCTCAGATGAAGGGTTTCGCTGCCCTGACTACTTCCCCTGCCCATAAGCAGTGGCTGCCAGGCAGTCTAGGCAAGTTTCCATCTGGAAACTTCTCAGGACACTGAATCTTCAAAGTGTTAAGTCCTTTCCCACGGCGCGGACTTCACACTCTCCACTGCTAGGAGTTCCATTGCTGGTGACATTTCTCATTTTCTTAAGCAGGATGCTGAGTTACATTTTAATTCCGAATAAACAAAGAATACTTTCTTATTAGGGGTATGTCCCAAAGATTGTATGGGACACAGTTATAATAAGGTTCTCTCTTAGCAACTCCGTCCTTGAAAATACACCTAAGTGTATTTAGTTCCCTAAGGAACTAAACATTTCTTAGAAAGGAACTTCAGAAGGTCCCAAAAGCAAGTCTGGAATTGATCTATCGAAATCATTTCCTTATTCATGAGACAGTAAAATGGAAATTCTATAGGATATCCAACCACATAGTTTATCAATGCACGGTCTTGAAACACCGAGCATCTGCATCCTCAAGCAGGTCTCTCTCCCCACAGGACAAGGACCATGATTTATGTGTATTCCTATCTATTATTTCCAGTAAAACAAGAAACCTTGCTATTGTTGTTGATACAGTTTTAAAACAAAAGATCAAAGATTTCTCTCCCTAAATCTCTCTGAAAGAATAATTAAAATTGATTTGAAGTTAAGAGTTTGGCTTTCAAACCATGTTGTTTTTAGGCATCTAACTCGACCTAACCAGTTTTCTTTTTTTTTTTTTTTTTAAGATTTTATTTATTTGACAGAGACAGAGCGTGAGCACAAGCAGGGGGAGCAGCAGGCAGAGGGAGAATGAGAAGCAGGCTCCCCACTGAACAGGGAGCCTGATGTGGGACTTGATTCCAGGACCCAAGCCAAACGCAGACACTAAACCGACCCATGCAGGCGCCCCCTAGAGTTCTCCTTTAAAGTTTCAGCATAAAAAATAAATAAATAAAGTTTCAGCATATAACTGAAATCACAGCACTTTGAGCACTAGATACTTGAGTTCTGACTCAAAGGCTATGCTTTCTTGGAGAACAGAAGCATAGCAGTGATTACCCTACCAACTAAGTGAAAAAAAGAAAAAAAAACAGTCATTTAAAAATAATAATAATAATAAGCATGTCTATTTCCCACCATTTTTTCTTTACTTCAATTTCTTCCCAATTTGATTTTAAATAAAATTGAGAAGTGAGGGCAGGGGTGGGCAGGGAGAGAAAAGCCCAAGCTAGAAAAATTGATGGCTTTTCTGATCAGGGTAACTATCCAAAACCATTAATTCCTCACTTAAAGTGTCCAAAAGGAAGGAGAAACTGGCCTGCAACATGACCAAGATTTGCAACACTGGTGGAGTTCCCCCCTTAGACTAAAGGCAAAGCATGGGGTAGGGGGGTTATTATGAATGAGAGAGAGTGGGGAAAACAGGAAGGAGGGGGTTTCTCAACATACCTTTGCCCAACGCCCTCCCCCAACACACTAGCCAAAAAACTGGTGCTCTTCAGGTCTATGGGATCTAAAAGCGCTTCTGTGACCTTCAAACAACATTGCATTTGAAACCACTCGGGATACAGAAGAGGAAATATTGAGCCCTGAGGCAAAGGTCTTAATTGGCCTCAGGGCAAAACTTATAATAACCTCTTTCTGTTTTGACTCTTCTATTCTTATTCACTACAAGGAAAAGGTGAAGATGATTCATTGTTGAGGAATCCCAGTCCCCAGTCCACTGCAGAGAAGGGTTGCTTTCCAAAGTCAGATCAGGAAAAGCACTATTCACAAGGGCAGAGGATTTCCCCTCCACAGAGTCATGCATCTGGCTCTATTATCCGCTCTGACATTTTTGCAAATACACTTTATAGGCGATTTGCCAGATTACAGAGCGTTTGGGCCGAAATAACGAATAAAAAAAATAACCAATAAAAGTGCATAACCTTTGCAGGCAAAACTGTCCTTCTCCCCCCTTTGAAAATAAGGTAAGAAACCCAAGAAATAAAACAATCGGTGTGTGAGTAGGGAAAGGTCAGGAGGGATGCTTTGCCTTATAGAAGATCAAAATGGAATTTCTTCTCGATTTCTCTTTGAAGAGGAACACGTTTGCTTTTTTAAATGGGGCAGAAGGAGCAGGCCGGGGGGCTGCTCGGTAAAGCCGGTGCCCAGGTGCCAAGAGTCACTTACTTTGCAGATGGCAGGTAAGATCTGCTTCACTTTCAGCCTGTGAAAGACAAAGACATCATAAACTGCGGACACGGCCAGCACGGTCACCCCCTGCTCCTTCCACAGCATGCTGCATCCTGCGCAGAGGCCCGTCCCCAGGAACCAGCCCCACGTCCTGGCTGAGGAGCCTCTGGTAGAGCAGTGCTTAATGTAGCAAAGCAAGGACAGGAGGAAGAAGAGGCTGGCCCCGACGTCGGCCCGGCCCACGATTCCTGCCACGGCCTCCGTGTGGATGGGGTGAGAGGCGAACAGCAGGCCAGCCATGAAGGTCCAACATCCGTCCCCAAGGAGTGTCTTCGAGAAGCTCGTGAAGACCCCGGTGACGGCCGCGTGCAGCAGGACATTGACCAGGTGGTAGCTCCAGGGATCCAGGCCCCCGACGGCATGGTTCAGGCGGAAAGAAAGCGTGCAGAGCGGCCGGTAGGACTTGTGGCTGCCGCTGTGGGTTAGAAGAGTCCCCCAGAAATCATTGTAGAAAATGTGCGTCCACGGAGTTTCTGGGAGAAGGTCCTGGTTCGTCTTGATAGCACGGCTAAAAAACAAAATGTTTTTTTTTTTTAAGAGAAAAAAAACAAAAACAAAATCGAACATAAACTACAGAAAGAAAACAAAAAAGAAAAAATAAATAGTTGACCCCTGACCTACCTGAGGGTTAGGGGTGTCGACCCTTATGCAGTTGGAAATCCAAATATAACTGGACTCCCCAAAAGCCTAACTAACAGTCTACGGTTCACAGAAGCCTCACCGACAACATGAATGGTAGATTAATGTATATTTTATTTGTTGTGTTGTATACCACATTCTTAGCATAAGGTAAGCTAGAGCAATGTTAAGAAAAATCACAAGGAAGAGAAAATGCCTTTATAGCACCGTTATTTGTTGAAAAAAAAAAAAACCTATGTATAAGTGGACCCATGCAATTCAAACCTGTGTTGTTCAAGGGTCAACTGGACGTGACATTGCTAAGACACTGCCTTTCCGGAAGCCGTTGTCCTGTGTATGATGGGATTCCAGGTTAATGCAAATGGGCCTTATGGAAGGCTTTCCATACAGATTGAATTCCGATCCTCCCCCTAATGCTTACCAACACTACAATGAGGGCTGTATTTCTTCTCAAAATCTGTTTGTTTGAATGCAAATGCATTTGAAGAATAACGCAGTTTCTTTCAGACTTACTGCAGCAATTGTCAAACAACTGCCCTAAAAATCATGTGCTACACCAGCTAAAAATGCAGATGACAGGCAACAGGTTGATGTGAGTTCTGAGAATCTGCATTTTCTAAAAGGCACAGTCCAAGTGATACTATTGATCACGTGGTGCAAGAGATCTGCTTAGAGGCAGCAGGGCTCCCTCCTAGAAATGAACTTTGGATAGACTATCTGGGCCCAGAGCAAAGCTTCCCATACATATAAATCACTGGGCGTGGGGATTGTTAACAGGCAGGTGCTGTCAGTAGGTTTGGGGAGGAGCCAGAGATACCACAGCTCTAACAAGCTCCCAGGTGATGCTGATGCTACTGGTCCTTGGCCACACTCTGCATAGCAAGGGAGAGCTGGAGAGGCCAGAAAGAATGTCTCTCCCCCCATCCAAATGTTTCCCTTTCCCCTTCATTCTAGAAAACTTCAGCCGTTCCCTCCCTGAATTCTTACAGGATTTACAATCATCTCTACCAAGTGCCTTGTGCCCTGCTCTTGAGAATTAGTAACTCAAAAAAAAAAAAAAAAAAAAAAAAAAACCAACCAAACAAACAAAAAAAAGAATTAGTAGTTCCAGGTTTGCATGTCTGGTATCTCCAAACAGACTTCAAGGAAGAATAACCTAGCATTTGCTGAGAGCTTGCTTTCTACCCTGGACTCAAATAGTCTCCTTAGCTTTATCTTCTTTAATCCTTAAATGACAAAGTAGATATTATCTACATCTCTCAAGTAAGCAAATTATGGTTGAGAACCAATAATGATTTCCAAAATCACACAGTTGGCAATAGCAGGGCACAGTCCCCTGGCTCGTGCTATTTCCACTCTGTTGGGATTCCCAAAATGTGATCTACAAAGCACTGCAAGTGTATGAGAAGATACACAGGCAAACCTTGTAAAAATGTTCATGGTTATATTTATTTTAATGCATATTTGAAAGGAAATTTAATTATCAAATCAAAGCTGGATTTCATAGATGTTTGCTCAGAATTAAGCTGTTAAAAATTAAAAAGTCAATGTAGAGACAAATATTAAGGAATCAACAGGGCTAGGATATGTGGACAAGGCACAAATGTTGGCATGGAATCATTCAGCGTGGTGGGTCCCTGCTCTCTGCCATTAAACCTTCCAGAGAACAGGGTGACATCTTGACTATTTTGTTCCCTTAGGCCATCTCTGTATTTACAGAACACATGTGTCAGAAGGACAGAGAAATGGCATAGTCAAGACACATACTCCATAAAGGGAAATCTTGCCTACTCTGATATCAGGGCTTTGGAAGGGGTGTGGGCATCTGTGTAGCTGGAGAGTATATGACAAAAAGCTGTTTGATGACTTTTACCTTTAGCTGTTCCACTAGTTTAGCCTTTGACTGTGAGGCAGGTATGGTTAAGGAAATCTCGATCTGAATATGACCAAAATCCAGGATAGAAAAGCCCTGGACTGAGAGGAAACATGCCTGAATCACAGCTCTGTAATTTACCTGAGTGTCTTCCAAAATAAGAAAATGCAACAGATTAAGAAACCTATCCAAGGTGACACAGCCAGTAGAAATAATAGTATTCCAGTTGGATAAAGTGATGGGGCAATACTGGTTTCTATCTGCTTCTCTAAATTGCTTCCCAATTAACCTCTCTGAGCTTCGGTTTCTATGAGGATAATAGTTGTTTTCTTTTTTCAAAGATTGATTTTATTTATTTGAGAGAGAGAGCGTGCTCACATGCACACAAGTAGAGGGGTAGAGGTACAAGGAGGGGGAGAGGGAGACCCCCACTGAGTGGGGAGCCCTATGTGGGGCTCAATCCCAGGACCCCAGGATCCTGATCTGAGCCAAAATCAGACAGTTCACCAACTGAGTCACCCAGGCACCCCTGTGACAATAATTTTACCTTGAAAGCTGTTAACAAACACTTGTAATTGTTCATTTATCTTCTTTGTAGAAAAGCAAAGAACGCTGTCTTGCCAATACAAGAGTGTTCTGGAGACCTAGTACAAATGACATCTAAGCTCTGTGAGCTGCTGTTGTTATTATTCAAAAAGACTGGGGTACAGTGTTCAAAAACTATCTTATTAAAATCACCTTGCTGGGGCAGCTTGGGTGGCTCAGCGGTTGAGCGCTGCCTTCAGCCCAGGGCATGATCCTGAAGACCCAGGATCAAGTCCCGCGTCAGACTCCCTGCATGGAGCCTGCTTCTCCCTCTCTCTCTCTCTCTCTCTCTGTTTCTCTCATGAATAAATAAATAAGATCTTTAAAAAAATAAAATAAAATAAAATCACCTTGACTCACGGTCTCTGAAATTCGATGCAATTAGGGGTTAGAAATTAAAACCTATCAACAGCAGTTGATGACTCTTTTTTTTTGAGCCAAACACCATGCTAGTCCTTCCAAATAAATTATCTACTCACGAGAACTAGTTGACTCTTCTAGATGCTCAATAAAAAGGCTAAAGTTCTATTAAAATCATGTCTTTAAAAATATTCAACATGAAAAAAAAAATTCAACATGGCAGAGATAGCTGTTCCCCTCTGTCTGTTCTCCCCTTTCCCAGAATCACAGATCTGTACTTTTCAGCTGGGTATGAGGTCACCTGGAAAAAAAGACTTCATTTCCTATCTTCCCTTGCTGCTAAATACAGTCTTGTGACTAATTTTTGACCAGTGGAACACAAGCAGAATGCTATGTGCTACTTCTAGAAAGTGTCCTTTAAATTAAAAAAAAAAAAAAAAAGCAAGCTTAGCATTCTTCTCTCCCTCCATGACTCTCCCTCGTTCTTGCTGAAGCACAGATGTAACAGCTGGAGTTCCAGCAGCCATGTTGGCCCATAAGGAATCCTTAGGAATGGAAGTCACACCCAGCAGAGAACAGCAGTAAGACTGAAGAAAACTGGGTCCCTATTACGGTAGACCGTACCAGCCCTAAGCTAACCTCCTGATTTTGTATGAGAAATAAATCACTATTTTGTTTAAACTGTTGGATTTTGGGTGTCAGGTAATAGCAGCTGAACCTAGTCATCAGTGAAATCCTCCATTAACAGAAGACCCACTATATCACCGTGGTTTGATTTTCCATATTTATTTTTATTTTTACAAGTCTCCGTGTATCGACTGTGTATTAAACGAATTTCCATATAAATTGGCTTTTAAAATATTAGAAACAGATGTTACTCTGGATCCATTAAATTAAAACACCCTGCTTTGACATTCATCAAGAGTCTAACCCAGAAGTAACTGCTTAAGACTTGATGGGTTATAATTAAAATTTAAAAGAAATATGAAAAACTGCCAAACAGTGTTGTCAGAAAGAGCTGATTTCAAGCAATTCAGAATGAAAAGCCAACTGGCCTCTACTAACCATTAACCGTGATAGTGATGTGAATTTCTCTAATATCAATGCAGAAATGCACACACTATCATCGTCGGGGCAGTAGAAAGTTCGATAGAGAAGCATTTTGGGAGAAGGCTCTGCTAACACAATGAGGAAGGCTGGGGAGCATATTTTGTTCAGGACCATATCTCACCCTTTCACTGGCAGATCCAGAGAGGATAGAGAAGGCATGTTCCCCAAACCAGGATTTCTACATGCTATTAGTTCAGCATCCTAATCGACTCTGCAAAGACTTTCTCAGGAAAAAAGCACGCCTACTCTTAAAAAGCTATACAAAGTTGCCTGAACTTCTTATACTTATGGCAATGAATCTAGTAATCTGTAGCAGCCAGCAAGCTATACTATACATCTCATTGTCACAAAACAAGGGCTTCAAAACAAAGAATTAACAAATCTCATAATTACACCAGGAGAGAAAACTTCGATGAGCCGCAGCCCTAAATTTATACCGTCGAAAAACAACTTAGAGGGCAGTTTACTGGAACAAAAGTGGAAGAGCAAAGGAACATCTTACCCATGTGCAAAACACATTACACTAAGGGAGACTTTAGCATGAGAAAATTCTGATGGGTGTTATCTGGTTAGGCAGGTTTTTATTTAACCGATGAATATTATGGCAAAGGAACATGAAATAAGACGAAATTGTGCTGGGCTTTAGTATATAAGTCATGTCACACATGCAAGTCAGTGATAAGGGATGCATTACGCATCCCTCACATCATATTATGAAAAATACGAGCCAAGAGGGCTTTAATAGAATCTAAATAATCTGCCGGCAAAATGAGAAGGTAGCCATTCAACACCGAGCATAACTGATTTTCAACCATTTGCATTTTCTTACAAGAGTCCAAAATGGAAAGAGTAAAACCTCTTCTGCTATTTCTCAGCTAATGAAAAACCTCAACTCCAAACAAAACTTCAGGCTGATATAATTCCTTAGGTTACTGCTTGTGAATTGGTGTTGAAAATTCAGGGAGACACTAAAGAATTAGGAAATTTTCCACTCTGGGAAAGGTGAAGAACATCGGAGCAGCAGATGTGAAAAAGAAACAACTGCAGGCAGATCTCTCCAGAGAAAACATGATTGACTGTCTTTTGAAGCCAAAAGATCCAGTCCCTCGAGTCTTCAAGGAGGTCTTAACCTGTTCCAGTCTTGTTCATTTGTGGCTCTTTGTTTTTGCTGCCTTATGATCTTTCCTTTTGGAAATGTTGACGAAGGCCAACACTATTATAAAACTGATGAATGGTGTGACACTGCCCTCCTAACTGTCCTTGGGTGTGTTTCTCTCCCTGCCATTTTTTCTGTCCATTGACCTTTTCAATCACAAACACCATAAATGATGACCATTAGTCCCTCAGAGCAGAAACAATGCTTCCCTTTTTCGAATGTCAAATGGCACACGCTTCCAAAGTGCTTTCAACTGTTCAACTGAAAGGTAAGTAAAGGCCAAACTTTTCATTAAAAAAAAAAAAAAGAAGAAGAAGAAAAGAAAAGAAAAAATTCAACTGATGGGTTGAAATTTGTTCTACAAAAGAGTGAGGGAAAAGAATGGCCTTTGCTGCCCCTGCCCTGCTTCAGGGCCATCCAAGGACACCTGTCTCTGCCCCGAAGGTCAGTGAAATGCAGAAGGTAATAAAATTGACTCCAGAGCCAATGAAACTAGAATCTTAAGGTGACCTCAGTTTTCTCATCTGTAAAATAAGGATAACTGTGCTTGCCCTATGGGATCATTAGGAGGAGTAAATTAGTAAGCAAAAAGTAAATTGTTCTACGTAATATAACACGTATATGTAACATAATAAATGTAATAGGTTAGCTGCTCTCGTTGTTAGTATTATTACCTTCAACACCAAATAAGTGGTGCTACCCATCAGTGCAAGCACTGTGTGTACAGCCTTCAAAATCTATGGATCACGGTCATGAGCCTCTCACTTAAAATTCCACTAAGCTTTAATGACACTCTCAAGATAATAAGCATTTATGAAATGTCATCTTTCATGAGGTCATGTCAGCACACATGAGGCTTCTGCATTTGCTCCTACCTTTTTGGCCACCTCTTTCTACCTCTCCTTGGCTAGCATCTCCTTCACATTCTGGAAGGTGGATGTTTCTGTCCTGGTCTGTTCCCTGACCTTCTTTCTCTCTACATTTTCCACCTCTATGGCCAATCACCTCCGACACTCCAACTCAAGAGCTGCCTTCTCCATCAATGCCTCCAACCTACGTGTTGCTCGTGAGCCTCCACCTCCAACTGCCCAGCTGATATCCAGACCTGAATGGAAGGAAGAGTAATGAAATCTTGGTTCCTTTACTGCCACCAGGAGGACTGACCAGCTTTGGCCAGCTGGCCTCCCTAAAGCTCAGCATCCTTACCTGTCATGGGAAGATAGTAACAATGCTTCTCAAAAGCTGTTGTGTTGAAGATCAAACAAAGCAATGTTAACCCAAAATGTTTGAAAATTACAGAGCCTTGCGGCACCTTGGGTGACTCAGCTGGTTAAGCATCTGACTTCGGCTCAGGTCATGATCTTGGGGTCCTGGGACAGAGCCCCTTCATCAGGCTCAGCGTGGAGTGCAAAGTCTGCTTTTCTTTCTTTCTTTCTTTCTTTCTTTCTTTCTTTCTTTCTTTCTTTCTTTCTTTCTTTCTTTTCTTTCTTTCTTTTCTTTTCTTTCCTTTTCTTTTCTTTTTTTCTTTTCTTTCTTTCTCGCTCTCTCTCCACAGCTCCTGCTCACTCTCCTTCTCTCTAATAAATAAAATCTATTTAAAAAAAATAGAGTCTTGTGTAACGGATACTTGCTGTTATTTGGAGTCCCTTCTGCCCCTACTTAAAAGTGTCCTGGGTTTTGGCTTTTTGTGGGTTTTCTTCAAGAACAGCCCACATTTACTCTCAGTCCATATGGCTAGGGTGAGGCTGCCCTTACCTCCTGATGAAAGATCATCAGATGATTTGACCGATTAGTGTACTCTAATCGCCCATCCTCATTCCTGGCTGTAACAACTGATTTAGCAGGAAGCCAGGTCAATCAGAGTCAAATACAGCCCCGACACTCTACTGAGAAAGAACATCTTTTAAGAATGAGATGAAATCCAAGGGCTGCTTAAGAATTCCCTGAAGACAGAGCCTGCCTAAGAACGAAGCCAACACCAAAGAACCCAAATCTAGGAGACAAAGAGGCCATTCCTACTGCAGCTGGATCCTGTCATGCCTGCAGCTGGCACTCTTAAATAAACCAATAAATGCCCCTTACTCATAAGTTAATTTTAATGGCCATTCTGACATCTACAACCAAAAAAGTGCTAAACAAAACTGCACACTGGAAGTATCAATACTGTTAGTTGTCTTTTTAGTATCTTTAGCTTAGTAAGATTGAATCTATGTCATTTTCCTCACAATCCATCCCCTTTTTCATACAAGCCCTTTATTAAAATACCGTTATCCCTCCAACACTGTCATCAAGGTTGTGCATGCATGAGGGTTCCTTCTCTCTTTGCTCCTACATCCATTTTAAAATTGGTTAAGGATATTTTAACACTATTCCGAACCTCAGAGAAAATCCAACTCGCAAGTTTCTGTTGAATCTGCCTCTTACTCTGTGCTAGTCTCATTCGGGCTTTTATTATTTCCTGCCCGCACTGCTTAGCATGCTTACTAAAACTGCTTGTTCACTTTCCTCTCCTTCGTTAGGCTTAAGTCCCCTCATGGAAGGAATTATGCTCTATGTTTCCTCCCAGTGCCAAACGCATAATAGGTTCACAATAAATATTTGCTAAACTGAAGTAAATAGTCATCCCTGACTGCTTTCTCTCCCTCTTTGATCTACGATACACTTGCTGCAGAGACAGAAACTTCCTGAAATGGAACCTAACACTACTACTCTGCTCCATAAAAATCCCTCATCATGCCCTATTTCTTACCATAATAAACACCCTTCACAGCCCAGCATTCATAACCATCCCCATTATGCCTCTAGGCCAATCTCCCATTCCTTCTCCATAGGCATCTTAATGTCATCCAAACTTCCCAGACTCTAGGCCTTTGCTCAAACCATTTCTTTCCTTCTTCTGTCCGACTGTTCTTCTTCTTCATCCAGTTATATCTGTCCAAATATTATTCAGTCCTCCATGATCATTTGTGATGCCACAGTCTCCCCAAAGTCTTTCCTAGCTATTGTTGCAAATATGCTTGATTTTGACACTGAGTAGAGACACATTCTCATTAATCACATTGACTTCTTGCTATAATTAATAGGGATCCTAAATGGGATGATATGTGGAAGACATTTCGAAAGTTGTAGGAGGAAAAAATGCATTAAAAATGGGGCACAGGTAATTCTAAAATTCCCTCTTCCATCCCCTACTGAAATCACCACCCGCCAAAAAAAGGAATTTTGTCATAAGAAAATTAGTTACTCAAAAAAAAAAAAAAAAAAGGAAATCATTTACTTATTCATATATTCATTTACTCAGTGATGGACTAGACATTGTACAGGGCATGGCAGACAGCAGGGTGAGCAAAACAGATTCATCAACTTTGCGAAACAGCTTAGTAGAGGAGGCAAATAGGTGTACAATTTCACTATAGTATGAAAATACTCCTCCAATGTGAAATCCTGATTGCTAAAGGAGAAGAGAACAAACTCCCAATAGTCTTAGAAGACCCAAAGCTGGGGTACCTGGGTGGCTCAGGTCATGATCCGGGAGCCTGGGATTGAGCCCTGTATGGGGGTCCCTATTCAGTGGGAGTCTGGGAGCCTGGGATTGACCCCCTGTATGGGGGTCCCTATTCAGCGGGAATCTGCTTCTCCCTCTCCCTCTTCCCCTGGCTTGTGCTCTCTCATGCTCTCGCCCTCTCTCAGGTCGGAATAAATAAAATCTTTAGAAAAGCAATAACAACAACAAACAACACAGGTCCACCTCCCTGAGAAAAGCATGTCTACATACATGGAAGGAGTTATGTGAAGGAGTAAGAGGATATTGCCAGGCTGAAGGTCAGTATTTGCAAAGATCATGAGTCAGACAGGAGGTGGTAAGTTTGGGGTCTGAAAAAATACAATCGGTTAGTTTGCTAGAGTGAACAAAGTTTGAGGGATGGAATCACTGGCATTACTCTGTCTTGTACTACTGACCTTCGTGAGATGTACGGGAATTTGGCTGGATATCAATCTCCCTAATGCTCTTTGGATTTGATGCAGTCATTGTCTTGGTAGAACTTGCTTTATTTATTTCCCCAACCACTGTTAGCTTTTAAGAAATAGAAAAGCATCTAATTTATCTTTTGGAGCCTAGCACACAGTAGGCATTCCATGTGTTTCTGATGAACTGAATTCCAACTAGAAATGATTGGGATTGATAAGCTGCACTGACCTTTTAGAAAAATTCTTTGGAAAATTCTTCATTGTTTTACGTATATAAGAAATTATCACTTTCATCTAAAAGTAGTTCACTCACTCTGGGCACTAACCTCTGCTCATTCAATGATAATTAACTGTGAAAAAACCATCAGGTTAATTGGCTTACCCAAATGTCTTTGGCATCCATTTGCCACTTAACCTATAATCCCTTCATTAGAGTCCCTCTTTAGGGATAAGCCATTATATTTAGAAAGCTCCAGTTAATATGTAAATACTTGTCTAACAGGAGAGGGGAATGAGAAACACCATAACATTGAGAGCCTGTCTCAGTTTGGAGATAAGCAATGTATTTCAGATTCCTTGAGGAACTTAGGGTAAGGCAAATAAATCTCAGTGTCTGGGTGCTGGACTAGTGGGAGCAGTGTTAGGTTGCAAGGTCCCAGGAGAAATAGTTTTGGGATGAATTTATCATCATACCACATGTAACACATTACTACACTTGCTTGTTTCTATCTTGATCTCCCCCTACTAGACTAAAATCCTTCCATGGCAGAGATGATGGCTTCCTAAACAACTGGCACTTAAAAAAAAAAAAAAATTTTTTTTTTTGAATTGCCACCCTGTAGATGTTGAATGAAAAGAGGCTGCTGGGAGTAATAAAAGGCCTGTTGTCAGACATCCAAGGGACAGGGCCCTCGAGTAATTGCTTGCTTTGTGCAAAGTAAGTCTAAGAATGCTCAGCCTTGTTACTAAAGGAACATTCTTCGTGGACCCTTCTTCCATGCCTTTGGGAGTTTTTCCTATGAGCAATAAAGGAGCTTTATGAACTTCATCTAACATAGCAATGCTCCCCTGCCCCGCCCCCAATGCCCTCCCCTCAAAAAAATAAAAAGAAAAGGAAAGGAAAAAAAAAAAAGAAAAGTAAGTTTTTATTTCAAACTAGTCCCAACTGCAAGTGACCTACGCCCAGAGCTGCTAGACATTCACTCTCCTAGACTTTCCTCAGATGAGGTGGCTTCTTCCCCAACCAAGTCCAAAGTTTGCCCAGATACCTGTTTCTGTTATGGGCAGAAACTGTGGAGAAGGAAACTTGGTTCAATATTTTTCAAGTATCTATGATTCCTCAGATAAATCAAAACTGTCATTTTCAGAATTCCTACGGGAAATATCCAAGAAAAAAAAAGTGTAAGTGATCCTGAAAAGCTAATTAATAATCCATTTGGAAGAAAGATGTTCATTTCCAAATTAAATGGTCAGTTGCCTAAACATGTTTTTTAAAGTATTTATATGGAAAGCACTTTACGAGATTAGAGCAAAAACTAACAGCTTGAGAGTATCAGGAAAACCACACTCCAAGCATTTCACTTCACTGATTAAAAGAATCCTCTACCTTAACATTAGCTTCTTAACGCCTTAAAATATTTGCAGTACCTTGCAATTCGCATGATGAAAATATTAATATTTTTCTACATAATTGTTCACTGTATTCATATCATGCCATCCTGACATAATAAAATATTATAGTCACAACTCACCTCCTCCACACTGTACTAAATTCAATCAGAGTCTCAACTTTAAAGCTTAAAGAAAATATCCTGATTCCACTTTTTTAAGTCTTGAAATTAGTACCAGAAGGGTTATTATGAAGGTTTTTTGCTCCAAAAAGTTAATTCAAGTATATGAGCCACTTTAGTACACTACATTATATCATTTATGAATTTCAGTCAGTTTCATAGGCTTTCATAAATTAGGTCTATAAAAAGATGATTAAAAATATTTTTGGCATTTAATAGATCACACACTGTTTCCCTTACACTGGAGTCTTGAGCAGCAGTGATATGTTCTTTTTTTAATTATTATTATTTTTTTTAAGATTTATTTATTTATTTATTCATGAAAGACAAAGAGAGAGAGGCAGAGACACAGGCAGAGGGAGAAGCATGTTTTGGAGTCCAATGGGAGACTCGATCCCAGGACCCCAGGATCACATCCTGGGCTGAAGGCAAGTGCTAAAGCACTGAGCCACCCAGGGATCCCCCCCAGTAGTGATATGTTTTGAAGGATAACTGGTTTCTTTTTAATTTTTTTTTATTTACAGAAAACAACAAATGTTTGACTAGAATAAGTATCAGAGAATAGATTTTCATGACATTCAAAGCTTTCAACAATGAATGGGCTCTGGGGCTCCTGGGTGGCTCAGTCGGTGAAGCATCTGCCTTCACCTCAGGTCATGATCCTGGGGTCCTGGGATTGAGCCCCATGTGCTGGCCTCCCTGCTCAGTGGGGGTCTGCCTCTCGCTCTTCTCCCTCTGTACTCTTGCTCTCTCTCTCTCTCAATCTCTCTCTCTCAAGTAAATGGAAGAAGAGGAAGAGGAAGAGGAAGAAGAAGCAGAAGCAGAAGCAGTAGCTCCACTGGTTCCCGATTCCAAGAGAAAAAATACATGTATAACCACAAAGAGTTCAAGAACACCAATTTTGTGCATGGTCTTGTTTTTTGTGCTTTTACAGAATAAAAGAAGATGCAATCTTTGTCCTTAAGGATTAGATTATCCAAATGCACTCTAAAAAGGTAGGAATGGCAAGCTGAGAATACATCTCTTCAGTTAAAACACTTATCTTTTACATAAAGAGTACTTTACAATTTCAGAAATTTCAGACCAGATATACTAAGTGCTGGTAGTTTCTCCCAATTACGCAAATACAATTCTTAAAAAAAAAAAAAAAAAAAGAGTCACAACCTCAAGGAGAAGTTATAACCTCCACTTAGGTAAACAAGAAAAGTACTTTCTGACTATGACCCCTGCTTGTGCCCCCACTGAGAGCGCACAGCCTGAGTACTGACAAACCATAGGAATCAGTGACAAAAATTTAAACCAAGAAACTGACTCTAAGAAAACAGGTGATGGGGGAGGACATTTGTACTGCCCTGTCCAGACGTCTGGCTTAGCTGTTAGCCTAACTCCCGGCTTCTCCAAATCAAGTCTTAAACCAAATCACCTTTCTTTATCCACGCTTCTCCGGCAGCCAAAGAGAATAGCCAAGAAACTTCTTATGGGGAAATGTTTGCCATGATCCTTTGTCTCTTCCACTTAAAAATTTCCACATGTTGCCATTGTATCCCTCACAGGTAGGCATAGGATAATACCACCTTGCATCTGTATCAGACTTTTACATTTTACAGAATGTGCTCATGTTCACAATTATCTTGGATCCTCGTCCCCACCCCATGAGTAAGCGGATGTGGGCAGATACGGGCCTGACAAGAGTCCCGCCTGACACAATGGCATCAGTACATTTCAGAGCCACCCACGCTGGAATGCAAATCTCAATTCCTCATCCACCACTCTCTCTCTGTTATGGGCTAAATGGTGCTCCCCGACAAAAAAAAAAAAAAAATTCAGATGTTGAACCTCTAGCATGGGTACCATGGAATGTGACCGCCGTTGGAGAGAAGGCCTTTAAAAAGGTAATGAAGTTACAATGAGGCCAGTAGGGTGGGCCGGCCCTTATTGCAATCTAACCAGCGCCCTTATCAAAAAAGGACACTTAGACAGACATTGGGGACACTCATACAGAGGCAAAAAAGACCAGAGGAGCCCATGGAGAAAAGGTGGCCTTCTGCAAGCCAAGAGGCCTCAGGGGAATCCCAACCTGCCTACACCTTTGATCTCAGACTTTTCCCTTCTAGAACCATGAGGAGATAAATTTCTGTTGTTGAAGTCTTCTCATTTGTGGTATTTTGTTTCAGCAGCCTTTACAGAAGAACACATCTGACTCTCCCGGGGAGACCGTCATATGCAATTACATACACTCTCCTGTTTATCCGTCGGACTTTCAGGGAAACTAGATGGCACACAAAGGCTTATTTCTCCAATACCACGTCTGGTGCTGTGTTTTGATGACAGGGGTCGAACTGCTTTGTAAGTATAAATAGGACTTGAAGAGGTATCTCCTTCTTAGTCCTGCCAGGATTCGTCTATGCTCTCCACCAGAGGAGAAAAAATTCCCGACCATGCCCATGGGGCCCTCATGCTAACTACACACACATCATAGAGCACCAGGGCTGCTCCACATTTACACGGGGATTGACAAAGCTTGCAGAGCACCCCCGCCCCCCATCTCACTCTGTCCTCCCCACACTGCCACAAAACAGGGAAGCGAAGCTGGATGGGTTAAGTTAGAGAGCACATTCTTAACAAGAGGCAGAGGAAGACCTTGAACAGTGCTCTCCAAACTATTCCATTTAACCTTCAAAGCAGCCCTGTTCTTCCACATGTACCATAAATCTCCGACAAGAAGTGTTTCTAAGACAATTTGAAAGTAAAATCCTAGTCTATTATTGCATTTGGTCTGGAATCCATATATCTGCCCTCAAGACTCAATAAAGCCATAAAAAAAATGCTTTTGTACCATATTCTTTTAATTTCTGCATTTCAAAACGAAAGTCTTCTTTTAACACGAAGGAGTCTTGGAAAACGTGAGTCAAAGGAAGGTGTTAGTTGTCTTCCAGTGACGGGTGAAAAAGGCAGCTTTATGAAAGCCAAAAACGAACCTATAATTTCATATTACAAAATATAATAGAAAACATATCCTGGCAGAAATTGTGCGGCCTGCATCCCTTTTCGGCTATAAAAGCTACACACACACATACATCTGAGAAAGATCAGACTTTGAACATATTGCAGCAACATACACACACAACATGGGAAGTTTCACCAGGGTTGCCTGCGATGACAGGATACACAGACATGCCTACAATAAAATCAGCCTCACAGTTAAATCAGAGAGTCTTTTTGGACACAAGAATATATGATCCCTGATGAAAAACAGATAGGCAAGGAGGAAAACACTCTAATTTAAAACTAACACAGAGAAGGCTACTCAAAGTACCCAAACATTTGGTCCACAAACCACCAGCAACTCTCTAATTTGTCATGGAAGGCAGAGAGATATTTCATCCAAGAATGGGGGGACAAGGAGATATTAAGGCCACCATTAAAATTTATTGACATACAGTACACAGCACTTTCTAATACAGATGTCATTCAGTGACCAAACTTGAATAACCAAGAAATAAATTAAGGAAGCAAACAGGAAGCCCAGACACTTTTCGCTCTGGAGCTCTTTAAATTACAGGGCAGATGCTTAAAATACACATGCTAAATGTTAGATGAAAACTATCAGCTCTCTCAGATCTCATGCTATGAACAGACAAATTATGAAGCACCAACATGTCTCTTTGACAATCTTAAGCATGGTATATTTTACCCCTTTGCTGACTCCCAAATTGTCAAAAGCTGGAGCAACTGGATATTAAGAGTATCTTCTCTAGCACCCCCATCTATGCCTGCTAACTCAACCAACCTCCACAATGTTGGAAACTCCAACACCAGACCACAAGATCATTTTCATACACTCCTGACCATCACTGTATTCACTAGACATAATGTCTGACACACTGGCTGTTGCCTATAAAAGATTTTTTTTTCAGTATGCAAGTAACCAGGCTAAAAAATTCACAAGGCATGAAATGAACAAGCAGAACAAAGTATAAGAATGGAGGATGGTATTCAATCAGAGGGAGCTAGGCACAACAGATCTAATTTTTTACTCCAAGTCAAATTGGAAAAATAAAAATTAAAAAAAAAAAATCACATTCATCTCTTATCAAGAGAAACTCCTAAAATCCATGTCACATGCTGAACGCATACTCATATACCCTAGAGCCAGGCAATCTTGGTTCAAATTCTTCCTCTTAGACTTACTGGCTTAGTGGTTCAGTCTTCTCATTTGTAAACTACTGTTTCTGATTAAGATAAAATAAGAAAATGATTAAATAAGGAGGTTAACTATTCACACATAGTAGGTGACTTAAACAAATGACTGTTACTATAATGAATCACCACTCCTGCCTTTCTGGATTCCACAAAAGAGCACATTTTTTTTTAACATATTTTTTACTTAAGTAATCTCTACACCCAATGTGGGGCTCAAACTCACAACCCCGAGATCAAGAGTCACATGACTTTCCAACTGAGCCAGCCAGGTGCCCCAAAAGAGCACTTCTGTTTCCCCTGAAATGTTGCTCAATATCACTAACTACATCTAGTATTCAGCTCCTAGTGCCGTCTATCTTCTCTCTTAGCATACTCTCCAGGACCTGTCTTCCTCTCTCCCCTACTACAGTAATATGAAATTGTGCCCATATTAATGAAAAGTTAAGCCATTAGCCAATTGAAGAACACAAGAATGATGTTCACAGTAGTGTAACTCATCGGGGAGGATGGATAATAGCAAAGTTAAGTGACGGGATCAACAAGCATAACAGAAAGAAGAGTCACAGGATTTATGTCACAGTGCACAACCTAATTAGGATATTCTGGGAAAGAGCTTCATTGGAAGAACAACAGTTGCATACCACCAACGAAGCCGGGCTTGACATTTCTTTTGGACTAAAGAACATCAGTTCTAACAAACCATCTGTAATGTGACCTGCAAACTATTTTTTTAAGCTACCCTTATTTCTTCCTGCACAAAGGAGGAAAAGAATTACTCCAGGCATTTCCAATCACACACACATATCATTATGTTTTCAAAGACAGCGACTTCTAAAAAGCAGGACAATAGGTATCAAACTTCTTCTATCTTCGCTAATAAAAATAGAAGTCAACACAATATTTGAAAAATCCCCTCTTCACAGTCTTCATATAAGCCAATCCTATGCAGGTGGGCAGGACACAGGCTATAATTTAGGATGGCCTGGAATATAATCTAGAAGAGTTTATGACCAGAAATGTGATCACCTTGTGAAAAAGGGTAAAGTCACTCATTCTATCATGGTCGCTCCACTAACAGTAGATGGATTTTCACATTGAAAAACTAACATTAAAAGTTGCCTTGGTGAGGATAACAGAATAGGCATCCCCAAATGCTCTATTGGTCCTGTCTTCTAATGGTTTCTTTTCTGAGGGCGTCCTGGAGAGAAGTTCAATCTTTCTAATGGGAATATAACTGTACTGCAACTCTCCAAGGGCATTTAGCACTTTAAAAAGGAACTCCAAACTCTGCTGTCTTTAAAAGGCAGTGGGTCACTGGGAAAAGTCATTTCTCAAAGCTCTAGTGAACTGGCACTCTGCTTTTAGCCAGCCACAGAGATAGAGTGCATAGTCTCAGTAACAGAACTGCCTTTCTTTAATTTTTAATGCTTGTCCATCTCAGGGTTCCCAAGAGGAATCATAGCATCATACATGGCTTGGGCTGTGTATGGCTGTGTGTTTTGACAAAGCAGGTAGGAAAATCATCCATCAACTGTTCGTTTCAGATGAACATTCGATAAAGGTTACGAGAAATACAACATAAAAGCATCTTCCCATTCATCCCAAAAGGGGAAAAAAAATAATCATCTCATCATTGTCACCTCTCAGAAATTTAAGTGAAAATAAACCTCCTGGAGGGGAAGGCACATGTTTTTTATTTCCCATTCTGCAAGCGCACACAGGTACAAGCATGTTCAAATGGCAGTGAATTCGTCTGGAATGTGAAAGACCATGGGGTTCACACATATAAAGATCAACAGTTGTTTTAGAAATTAACTACACCACATCTTAAACTCCTACATAAGTTCTAAACTGATCCAGGTGTTATCATCAGGGTAGAAACAGATGCAGTGTGAGCATAGTAAACTGTGAATCCAGCTCCAACACTGCTTAATGGGCTCCACATGCTGAAAGCGATCATCGTGGTAGGAAGTGCACTCAACCAAAAGCTTAACTTTCAAACAAAACAAGAGTTTCATTATCTGCATTATGCTCACCAACAACTACACCGGGATTAACACTGTTTTTACACCACTTATGGTGCCTTAGTGATTTTGAGGGAGGGAAAGGATAGAAGGAGAATGATGCAACAAAGAACAAAGCTACGGTTGCCACAGGGTGATGACATCACGACACCAATGCTGTCACCACCACACAGTCAGCACTGGTTGCACCAGCCTATTTTATCCCGTGACTCCATCTGGATTCCCAGAGTGGCGAAAGGAGGTGAGAAGAAACGATGGAGAAGTTTATATAATAACCGTGATTACTTAATGTATGTCCAGAACTTTCTAGTTCTCAAAATATTTTTAGAGGTACCATGTGATGTCACAAATGCTCTTTCCCATCTTTTTAGTGAAGGAAAATAAAGACTGCCATCCAGGATCACATAGTGAGTGAGACACAGAATTATAGGGGAAAAAAAAAAAAAACAACCAACCCAGATCTTTGGACTGGTGTTCTAATGCTAGTTCTACTTTGCACTGTTCCCAACCCTGTTAGCTTTGTGCCGGAGAGGCCCTCTGCCCCCACTCCATTTATAATGTGTGTGTGTTTGGGGTAGGGGGGAGAGGGGGACTTGGGTATTCCAGAAGAAGAAGAAAGGAGCCTAACTGTGTGTTAGTCCATTCCCTCTGGCCCACACTATTTTGTTTGCAACTAACAGCACTGACTAAATGGTCTAAATGATGCTAAATTAGTACAACATACTGGAAAGCTGTCTGGAGCGGAAGGGATTTCACCAAGGAGTGTTCGCATTTATTGAGTTTTCTATTGACCACAAAGCCTTACAGCCTTTAAATAACAACCTCAAAAACAGGGAATTAAAATAATGCCAAACAATTTTTTTTTTTTACAGTTTTTCCACTTCCAGAATTCGACTCTGATGAAAACTGAATTTTTTTTAACTCTACTGAGAAGTCATCACTGTATATTTCTTGAGTCATTTAATTTTTAAATCCATCCTCTTTTCCTGAGCTTCAGCCTTAGTACATATTTTGCATGAAGCAGACCTCAGTTGATGGGTAACCTCGAGGCAAGCCAAGTTCCAGTGTAACTCGTATGAAAAATAAAGCTGCTGTTATGACAAGCAGGCAACATATGTCCAAATCACATCTCAAGGGGAAGACTTGAGAAGAGGTATTAGAGTTTTTGTCAGAAAAATCCTTCTGGAGGGGCGCCTGGGTGGCTCAATCGGTTACGTGTCTGCCTTTCAGCTCAGGTCATGATCTCAGCATCGTAGGATCAAGCCCTGCTTATTGGGGAGCCTGCTTCTTCTGCTTCTCCCTCTCCCTCCGCTCCTCCTCTCTGCTCATAGATCTCGCTCTCTCTGACTCTCTCTCAAATAAATAAATAAAATCTTTAAAACAGAAACAAACAAAAAAGATCCTTCTGGAAACTGGGCCTCTATATTTTTAATTTAACATAGTCTTAATTTTGTCCTTTTTGACCAATGTATCTACATATACATATTAAAAATTACGTGAATTAGAGGATAAAGAGAAATATGATAGCAGAATGGCAGTATGAAACTTTGAGATTAGTGTGAGAGAACAAAACACAAACTTCTCACCCTTCTTGTCTCACAAATAATTAGAGGGACGGAGGCAGGCCAAATGGTTTTGTTTCTTCTGTGTTATGTTGGTACTTAACCATTATAGGAACTATTGCTGAATAATCTTAATTATTGGCAAAAAGGGGTGAATTATTAGTTTGGTGTCTGTATCAGTTTCCTATTGTTACTATAATGAATTACCATATGCTTGGTGGCAAAAAAAAAAAAAAACACAAATTTATCATCTTACAATTCTGAAGGTCTTAAGTGCATATGGGTTTTTTTCATCAAGTATTAGCAAGATTGTGCTCCTTCTGGAGGCACCAGAAAAAAAGCCAGTTCCCTGCCTTTTCTAGCTGATAGAGGTCATTCTTTGACTTGACCCTTTTTCTCCATCTTCAAAGCCAGCAATTAATTACATAACTCAACCTCTGCCTCCATGGTCTCTTTGATTCTGACTCTCCCGCCTCATTAGAACCCTTGTGATTACACAAAGTCCACTCAGATAATCTAGGATACTCTCTCCCCTTAAAATAACTTTAACCACATCTTCCAAGTCCCATCTTCCATGAGAGATAGCATATTTACCAGGTGCTGAGGATTAGGACGTGAATACCTTTGGACCTCTTACGCTGCCTACCATAGCGTCCCACTTAGCTAGGCTTCACCAAGTACATTAATAAGGTTACCAGAATCATTTCCTCACTAAAATACACAAGTACTCATGTCCATAGGCACGCAGAAGTAAGGGTCAACAGTTCATACGTGCATACAAATGAATAAAAACTACCATCATTTATTTTCTACTAAATTACCAAAGGAAAACATGATGCAAAAGACTAGAGTACCACATAGATAAGAGTAAGTGAAGAATAACTTAATGTGAAGAAGAGAAGGTCCTGAAGCTTTTTCTGATTTGAAGGAGAGTACAATTTTCATAGCAGAGCTCCATGTAGCCCTCATCACTCAAAACTTCCTCTAAAATCTCTCCCGTACCTCAAATACAATCTTGAGAATTAGAACTTATAATTAAGGTCAGTGGTCAGCTTAGTGGCTCTGGATTTCATGCATGTTATTTTATACCCAAAGGTGATATTCAAAATATTAGTAACTAATACAGACTGGGTAGTGATCTCAGTACCAGAGCAAGGTTGTACAGGGCCGCTGCTACGTTCAGCATTTAAATTTAGGTAGCTGGACCTTGGGGAGCCCAGGTGATCTCAGGTGAGGGCACAGGATGGTCAAGGGAGAAGGGAGTCTCTAAAGAGGAGGAAGCAATAGCTCTTTACCACCCGCAATAGTCCAACCAGTGAGAAACTGGTTAAGTATTTGTGCCCCCACAGAATTCATACAGGGGGCCAATTACTGCTCCAGTGAGTATGCATCACATTCCTAATCAGGGAAATAAAGTAAGATTAAGAAAAATGCCTAATTTGGAGAAAAAAAAAAAAAGAGAGTGTTGATACCATTCTAAGCAAGGAAGAACATTTTCATTAGCAGAGTGCAATATCCAAATAGATCTTGACAGAATGGAATGACCAACTGAAGTAAACAAAGTTAAGTTTAATAGGGATAAGGATTAGATCCTAAGACCTAAAATTAGGTCCAAAAACTGCAGGATGGGAAGATGTGAGTCAGCAACATATGCATGGAAAAATACTTGGGAGAATTTAGAAGAAAGTAAGACTCAATGAGTCAGTATGATGTAGCCAAAAAAAAAAAAAAAAAGAAAAGAAAAAGAAAAAATTCAAATGCAAACATATATTGCATCAGACTGCAATAAAAACAAATACATAATCAAAAACCTGCAGTGTTTAGGATAAGCATCTAATAAACTTGAAACGTATCCTCAGTATCATTATGTATTATGGGTACATAATATCATTATCACTATATCCATAGTAGTAATAGAAATGATGATGCTTACTACTTTATGTGATAAGCTCTCTAAAATAATTCTAATGTACCATCCACTTCATTTATATATTCATTTTCAGAATAAGTAACTAAATTATCCAGTCACCCAAGTTCAGGGAACCATTTGGGAAGATACTTTAAAACTAGAAAGCATTCCAACAAGCAACCAACATGACATGGGGATCCCAGAGCCATGTCACTTTGAGGACTGTCAGAGAAAGCGGCTTATTTATCCAGTAAAAAGTGATTTAGAGGAGAAACAATAATAAATTTCCTCAAATTATTGAAATTGCATCACAAGAAAGAAGGATTAGACTTGTTCTATACTTATCATAAAGACAGACTGAGATCATGGAATTACTAACAGCTGGATGATGAGCTATACAGAAGAACTTTAACTATTACATTCATCTAGTGAAGGAACATGCCACCTTCGGGGGTAGTGATTCTCCATCACTGGAAATCCAAAAACAGGATAGATGGTCATGATAAAATAGGAGAGGAAGGCTACACTACATAAATTTCGAGAGCACTCCAAATCTTAGGGTTCAATGATTCTTAAAAAAAAAAAAAAAAACGGATTCAATGATTCTTTATCTAGACGCTCATAATCCAGGGTTTCCCACATCATGATATTAGTCGTGTAGTATTTTTTTTGCCACACACGTACTCACTGTACTACTAATTTACCTCATATCTACCTTTAAACTGCCTCAGTTTTGTTTTCCTTATTACATTTTGCCTTGTTTTTAGCAATAGCGTCAATGGACTATCTTCCATGCTAATTATGTTTTCAATAATAACTCTTAAAGTAAATATTAAAATATTTATGTGTACACCCCTTAAAGATTTATGTATGTATGTATGTATTGAGAGAGAGAAAGAGAGCAAGAGATCTCGCATGCAAGCAGCAGGAGAGGCAAAGGGAGAAACAGAAAGAGGATACCAAGCAAGCTCTGCACTGAGCACAGAGAATGACACGGGGCTCAATCTCATGACCCTGAAGACCATGACCTGAGCTGAAATCAAGAGTAGGACACTTTACCGCCTAAGCCACCCAGGTGCTCCTATGTGTACACCCCTGAAAATAAGTAGCCCACATGCCACACTTTAAGTACACTGTTTTAACTTTTTTTTTTTTTACAGAAGTATATCACATTTTTTAATTCGATATTTTTCCTCTAATCTCTAAGCTTTGCAAATCGCCTTTAAGAGACCTGGTAGGTAATGATTGTATTTTGGTATAGTTCTGGTATTGTTGCTGTGTTTGTTTGTTTTGTTTAAGAGAGGATGGTAAAACAACATTTTGCAGGCCTCCTACTTACTTGGCTGTATTTGCCTCACGTTTTGGAAACCAATTATTCATATAATGGGGAACAGCCTTAAGTGTCAAGATAGAGCGCTGGTTAAAATTAACGTTTCTTAAAGTTGAGCTCAAAAATCTTGAATACATTATTGAATTTGTCAATATTCCAATTAGCTTACAGATTAACAGCTGTATATTTGGCATATTTGTTTGGGAATCTCCATTTTCCTTACAGAGTTTTTTGGCAATTTACCATACATTTGAGAGTAAGACAAACTGAATGAATAAAGAGGTATTTTGGGGAAAAGAAATAGATGTGCCTAATTGCCTCTCTTCCACAACTTCCTCAAGAAAGGATTTCAACAAAGAGCAAAGTCTTCTCAGAGCCCAAATGACCAAAATTCTAAAACACAGAAGCTTTTAGTTGACTTTTAGTCGACAGTGCTTTGTAGCCTGACTAGTAATTTTGAATATATCTGCCATAACTTGAAACAAGGCTCTTAACATATGACCAAGCTTCAGACAGGGATTCAAGGCTGGCTTTAGCACCTACTTTAGTTGATAAATGTTTGTCCAGCTGGTTTTATTGGTTTATTATGCCACGGTGAAACAAAACATTTTCCATCTTGCTACCTTAAAAAAATAAACAACTCTGTCATTAAAAGACACTCTAGAAAATATGGCAACATTATATGTTCTACTCCATAAAGTTTATTGACATGTTGAAATGAAGACAAAAATGCATAGAGAGGAGAAAATCCTCCACTGAAAGAAGGCGGCCAGGTCTAGCTATAATTAGAGAGAATTTGTGCTCAACTGAAGCTATCTTGGAGAGTCCTTGGATAGCACTAAATCTCTTGGAGGGGGCCTTGACCATAGCCCAAACTTTACATTCAATTTCCATGGTGGGTGGAAGCAGCAGGGAACTGGGGCTGCTAATCTGGAACTAAAACATTTGCTTTTCTTGGGAAAAGACTGCTCTATTACATCTTCTGTCCTCTGTCCCTCTTTCCTCCTTTTAAAGAAAATTGTTTCATTTCTTTGGCTGACAAATTAAGTTAAAGCTATAATTCCGAGAATTTTAAAACTTTCTGCTCAGATTCAAAAGCTGCTTTGAATTAGTAGCTGCCGCTGGCATGCAATTTATTTGTAGTGAAGACTTACCCCTTCCAGTAGACTTTTTTTTGGGGGGGGGAAGAGGGCACTGAGCCTTACAATTCGTAAGACTTTAGTAAAACTTCACCAGCATTTTGCAAAAGAAATCTTGTTGGGATCATAGAAGGTATAGCCCAGGTACTGACGTAGGACAAATGATCACTCAGGACAAGACAGAGAGAGGTACCCTAAAACCCCTTACTAAGATAACAACTGTGATATAAATAACTGATGAGATGGTCCACAGTAGTACATTATTTATTCAGCCTGAAAATTTGTAATACAAGTTCCACTTATAAAGGAATTGCACACATAATTAACAACAGCAACTGTTTCTCAAATAAAATGTACATCAAGTTTGGTCATGGTAAGGACACGGGGGAAAATGAAGCAGGTTTAAGAAGAAATTTTGCTACATAACCACTTGCTTGCAAAGTTATATTTTCATATATATTTTTTTCTCTTTAACTTCACAGTCAAATGAATTCAGCTAGGTGGTCAGTGTAAGAAAATAAAGACAATGATCATGTTTAGTTCCATGAAAAGGAGTAAACTAGCCTGGTCATCCAGTCTCAGAAGCTCACCCAGACCCTCAGGTCACTTCAAAGGGATAATGGCGGGGTACTTCCCAGATGCAAGATCCAATACAATCCATTTCCTACCGGTTGCAAAGGCAACACTGTGCCTGTATCCATTTTAGTCTAGTGCTGGCCTAATAACAGTGAGGGATGTAAGAGGACTTCTGTAAACATGAGAGACTCCTAACTCTGGGAGATGAACAAGGGGTGGTGGAAAGGGAGGTGGGCGGGGGTTGGGGTGACTGGGTGACAGGCACTGAGGGGGGCACTTGACGGGATGAGCACTGGGTAATATGCTCTATGTTGGCAAACTGAACTCCAAACAAAAAAATAAAAATAAAAATAGGACTTCTGTAGTCTCAACTTTTCTTAACACATCTTTCAACCTCACCAAAAGTCCCTAGTGCAATCCTTTAGGAGATTCACAGTGCTGATTACATTCTTTGAGTGTATACAGCATGAGCACTGGAGCAGAAATCAAGGGCTTGGAATTCAGGGGTCAGTACTGCTACACCTGTGTGAACATCTGCTTCCTCATCTGGGAAGAATTAAGAGCTTGAGACCAATCATCTCCAGCTCCCTTCAGTTCATTAAAAATAGCAGTAATACATAAAAAATAAGCAAAACTATGAAAATTTCTCATTTAACATTTCAGTAAAAGCGCATCACCAATAAAGAGTTTCACCTGAAGGTAAAGATCACTCACAAATCCAAACCTCTTCAAATAACTGTGACAACCCCATCCCCCTTTACTAAAAATACATCTACTCAACAAACATTTATTAGGCACCTACCATCTGCCAGGCCCTGTACTATGAGAGGTCTTAGCTCAGGCTCTGCTGACGGAGACTCTTCTGGAAAGTATTTTCTCATCATGGAAAACCATGCCTCATCCCTTCCCAGTCCCACTGCGGTGACTTCCTATGAGCATGTCTGAGATCTATGGAGCTACAGCCACCTCACCAAAAGGAAAGAAACTGCTGACAAATGAGGATGGACAGACCCAAGTCCCTAGTATCATGGGTAAGTCACCAAACCAATCCTGAGACCACCTTTCTCCAGAACTCTTATTAAACAAACAAGAAATAACCATATTACAGTTTAAGTCACTTTTAATCAGCTATTATTTGGCCCCTAAGTCAAAACAAGTGATCATATCCTTATTTATCTGCTTGAGACCTCACTCACACATTATCACTCACCATTCAGAACTTCTAACAAATATTCAATTTTTGCATTATTTATGTCAACTGAGCTTTTCTTTTAGAAACAAAAGGTATAGGGATGCCTGGGTGGCTCAGCTGTTGAGCATCTGCCTTTGGTGGTGTGGTCCTGGGATCTAATCCCGCATCGGGCTCCCTGCATGGAGCCTGCTTCTCCCTCTGCCTGTGTCCCTGTTTCTCTGTGTCTCTCATGAATAAATAAAATTAAAAAGCATTTAAAAAAAAAAAGGTATGATTAAAGTTAAACCTATCCCTATTCTATCCCTCACCTTTCCTTTCTGATGTGACTATCATCTTCCAGTTAGTATGATTCTTCATCCCATGGGTTTAGATTTTTACTACTCAAGTAGTTTTCCACGTGAAATATATGGTACTGTCCTGTGTATATTTAAAACTTACTGAAATATAAGCTAAGCCTCATTCTGCAACTTAACATTTTTATCTCCCAGCTTACTGAGACTGATCCATATTCATACACCTTTCCTCTTGCAACTACCACAGAGTATGACCGTGAATGAAGATGCCACCACACGGGGATACCGACAGACATTTAGATTGCTTCCAATTGTTTGTATGACATGGGTTTTTTTTGAACACACAAAACTAAAAGCTACTGATTCATCTTTCAATGATGCATTAACTAGTGAAACATTAAAACTGAGGACACAAAGCACACCTCCTGGGAGACCATCGGGGCATGGTAAAATAAAATGGCACAGTAAGGAAAAAAGGCTTCCAGGACATACTGTTCTTCAGCAAAGAATTGTTATCTAATGTCCTACTAGTATCATTTCCAGCTTTTTGTAAATTAGTGTATCACCAATAAACTATTCTCAATGCTAAAGGGCCAAGATATAATGCGTATCAATGGGGCACTATCCAGCTAGCTCACCTACACTGCAGAGACACTTACACTGGCCAAGGGAAGGGTAGATCAATAAACACTTTAAGGCCACTGTGCTAAGCAGAGACACAAAGGTACTATTATAAAAACGTAGTAGAATTCAATTTGAGACGATGCAATTTAGTTCGTAAAAACGCTGTTTCAGATCTTTCAATTTTGTATTCAACATGTAGAAACCAAACTGATTTCCCTTGGAAAAAGGAGAAAAAAAAGGAAAGAAAAAAAAAAAAGGCTGCCAGGTTGCTTCTGCAGCAGCACATCTGCAAACCTCATTTGTAATTCCATTCTTTTAAAATGTTCCTAAGTGCATCCCATTGCTCTTGGGACAACAAAGAAAACCTTTAACAACATCGTCTATAGATGGCAGGATTAGAAGGTACTGCTCACCTTCCCAGCTAATCTGAGGCCAGTTCTCCCTTAAAATCAAACCTTCAGCCACACCTGATTTTTTAGCCTCCCTTCTATGGAGCTCTAATGTCCTCAGGATCTTTGTAAAGACCTCCTCACACTTTCCCTCCCATCTCGACTTCTTCCCCCTTTACCTTGCTGACTCCCTCTCATCCTTCAAAGTTCAGCTTTAAAGCTGACTTCAGAAAACTTCTAACATTTCTCAGGAAATGAGACTGCCTTGTTTTACCTTTATAAAACTCAACCCCGTGATAACTATTTACTTAACGAGGGTCTCCTCCACCAGACCACGAGGACTGACAGGGCAGGGATCATGCTTTGGTTCTCTACCATTATGCTCCCAGATCCCGGCAGAGGACCTGAACTGTATCAGGTGTTCCAATAACCTCCCCAAAACAATAAAAATGCCGCAGAGCAACTGTCCTAGGTTTTGACACACGGTACACTCCACAAATGCTGGTTGAAGAGACAAAGCTCAACACCAAACACCAAGTAGGAGACAGTTTAAATCCAAATGCAGGCTTGCCACCTCTATAGGGTACATGTCCTGCAGGATACATTTTGGTTTGTCCTCCATCAGAAACCTGAACATGGATGGGGCACCTGGGTGGCTCAGGGCTTGAGCATCTGCCTTTGGCTCAGGGCATGATCCCGGGGTCCTGGGATCGAGTCCCGCATCAGGCTCCTCAAGGGGAGCCTGCTTCTCCCTCTGCCTGTGTGTGTCTGCCTCTCATGAGTAAATAAATAAAATCTGAAAAAAAAAAAAAAGGAAACATAAACATGAACATAACATTATGATAATCACCATCGTTAAATAAAATGATTCTTACAATTACTATCATTCATGGATCTGAATGCTTCGTAACTATTCCGTCCTGATATGTGCTTAGTCTGTATTTCCACTGACATTTACTTTTATTCTATTTTCAAACAACATCAGCTGAATTAAACTAAATTAGGAAATGGCTACTGACTAATGAATGGATGAAGAAGATGTGATATGGATACACAATGGAATATTATTCAGCCATCAAAAAATAAAATCTTGCCATTTTCAACAACATGGATGGAGCTAGAGTGTATTATGTTAGATGAAACAGTCATAAAAAGACAAATACCGTATGATCTCGCTCGCATGGGGATTTCAAGAAAGAAAACAGATGAACATATAGGAAGAGGGGGAAGAAAAAAAGGAGAGAGAGAAACAAGCTATAAGCAACTCTTAACGACAGAGAACAAACTGAGGGTTGATGCAGTGAGGTAGGGGACTGGGCTAAATGGGGGATGGGTATTAAGGAGGGCACATGTTGTGATGAGCACTGGGTGCTGTATGTAAGTGATGAATCACTGAATTCTACTCCAGAAACCAATATTGTACTGTATGTTAACTAACAAAATTTAAATTAAAAAAAGTAAAACCAAATAAAATAAATTAGGGAAGAATAAAGGTTAACGGTGACTACATTATGAAAGATCAACTATTTAATATTTATAAATTATACTTCTCGAGTTGGCAAATCAGAACATTGAGATTTAAAATCTTTTCTCATGTTTCCTGTCCTTAAAAGTACTAGAAAAAGAAAGCATAGAACACGCATCACATCTATTATATATTTAATATTTACTTATTTATTTAACGATAAGGATCCTACGATAGGGTCCAAGGATATAGCCAGGCACTGTTCTAAGAACTTTACAAATATGAACTCTTGTTATCTTCTTAAAGTTGAAGAGGTTAAATCAAAAAAGCAAAAATAATTATATGTAAGCAGTATTAAGTTGTCTATCTGCAACTTTTTAAAGTAATAAGAATCAATTAGGGCTGACATTTGTCAAGATGAGCTGATGGCATGTTTATTAGTACTAATTTCTGCCATCAAGCTAGGATTGCTTTCATGCCTCTTAAAGTCAATGATCTCTTTACTTGTAAAATATTTTTTAAAACATTCACAAAAAAAAACAGAAACTTGGAGGGTGTAAATTCTCTTTTAAATGAAAACAAAAAGCCACTCTAAAAATGAAAAACATACAAACAACACCTTAGCAGATAATCCCTGATTTGCTACTCACAAACTGAGTAGCTTTTCTCCTGTATAAAGGAGGGATCAAGACAACAGATTCTAATTCTCCTTCAAGTTCCAGCACTCCGGATTTCCACCATATTACCATGAAAGGAACTCAATCAGGAGGAAATAGATTTGGTTCTCATTGTAGATTTAGGTGAGGATGCTGTAACCTTTTTGAATCAACTATGTCCCTGGTTCCTTAAAACACAATTAAAACCAAAGAAAGTTGATAAAACCCCAGCACAGTCCAGAAATTAAAAGTACTTAAGACTTAATGCCTATCATTGACAACACTGATTCCACCTAGAAAAACAACATCAAAATAGTACAACTCTTGGTCTACACTTGGTAGAAGTGTTCACATTGTTGTAATTTGGTTCTATAACAGGGTCTAATTCTTCCCATTTTCATTTTCCTGAAGATTACTAAGAATACTATCACTTTTCAATAAATTAGAATATTTCTGCATGTATTTGAGTCACTATGTTAGTAGTATGTTACCTCCCAAATTTTTGCCCCTACAAATACGAACTTTCTAAATTTCAGCCTCTTGACTGTTTTATCTTAATGTCTAGTTTTTCCCCCTTAAGTCGAAACACCTATCATTGCCCTGTGTTTTAGCCAATATAGCAATTATTTAGACTACAATAGGGTCCAAGGATTTTATGGAGTTAATAGTAAACCCCTAATAAGTTGCAAACATCGGAGCTCAGAAATCGTTGATTTCTTTTTTCCTCTACACAATCTTGCAAAGTCTATTATTCAGCATAAATGTTTAAATATTTGCTATTTTACAAAGAATATTTCTCCCCAGAGTTCATCAAGGCCCTACAAAATTCAAAGGATTTGAGATGTTCATCCCTGCACTATCCTAAACACTGACATGGTTACTAGTTGGCCCTGCTCCATGAGAAGCTCTTTACCTTCTCATAGAACTCTAGATCTCTGATCTAGTCTCCCATAATACAATAGGATAAAATTTAACCTGGATTATTCGAACTACATCGTAGCTTAAAACTTCACAGCAGTTGCAGATATATCTCCCTCTTGTATTTAAAGGTAGTATCATCTGATGCAGAGAACAAAGGGAGAATGAGACTTGTCCCAGCTTGGTCCCTTACTAATTGAGTCAACTGGGGCCATATGTTTAATTTCTCTGAGCCCCATTTTCCTCAACTGCTTGACAAGGGGTAAGTCATTAATTCACGTGACTTACTTTCCTCTTGCTCACTTACTCATATAAAAGAGAAAAGAACTAGGTATTGTGCTTTTAAAGTTTTTAACTCTACACCAAACAAAACCAGTTTACTATGGTTACTGAATTAAGATATTTTGGTTAGCTTAATTTCAATGTGTTTGCTATTTTACATCTTACTCCTAATACTCCTTTCCATCATCTAGTTTTATCAGTAGACCTAGCTACATTAGAATTTTTCCACATAATAAAAGCATAGACTGCTGGATTCAAGTCATAATGTCAGCAACTTTAAGAATTACTTTATGCAAATACTTAACATCACTGCACTCCAATCTTTGGCATCAGTAAAATAAGGGAATTAGCTCCCTAAAACCTTCGGCTCTAAAAGAGATAAAATTTAAGATGAAATATGTTGATCATAATAAGGAAATTTTCAAAGCAAGGGAAGCCAAATTACAGACAATAATACTTCACAAATATGGACAGGGCCCTAAGCATTTGGTTTGAAGTCATTGTACAGGTTTGGTCACCAAAAAGATATTCCAATCCCCGATAAGCAAGAGTTCATGTTAAACGGCAACGTCAGAATCTCAAATAGCTCATCAGGAAGGGCCATGGACATTCAACCAGAGGGGAAAAAAAAAAAAAAAAATCAGTATATCCAGTAATTAAAAAATACTCTCTACTACCACCAAAGATGTGCAATGATTTGAAGCAAATGTTGCTGCATAATTACATATGAACATAATTGAAGCTCTCCATCTCTGCAAGCCCTTTTATGTGAGTAAATGATTTGAAATGGAATGCAAAATTAAAAATATCTTTTTTAAGCAGACCATTAAAATTATACTTTAAACTCTAAAACTTAGCAGGGAACAAAAAAGAGCTTCAGAGGCATGGCGTAAAATGATGAAAAGGTAACACAAAGTTAAAAACCCAGAAGATTACATATTTAGCACAGCCATTATTGGGGTAACGTTAGCATGGTATTCTAAGGTTCTAATACATGAAAACAGAATGCACATCAGTGTGCTGAAACATATGCTTCTACCGTAATTATTATCACTTTAATCTAAAATCTTCAGAAGGGATGAATATGGGATATACAGTACTGTCACGAAAGCTCAGACCACAATGAATTATGTGCTCATTTACCAGTTTCCTTCATTACATGAAAGACATTGAAATAGAAAATAAAATTGATTCGTGAATTCCATTACACACTTTTTTTTTTTTTAAATGAAGTCTGTAGATCAACTTGATATATACATTTATCCAAATCCAGGATCATCTGACATCTCCTCTCAATTTGCTATAACCATCACTCTCAAGTAAGTTTTATTGAAGCGCTGGTAAAAATTTCAATTAGTCATTAATTATTTATGTGCACTCTCTCATTTATTGATACTCAAGAAACTCAATTACTCTCTACCAACCAGGTGTTTGTGTTTTGTCTTGTTTTTTTTCCTACAGAATGAACAAATTATAGACATATTAAGGAAAAGTCACAGGAGGCCTGGGTGGCTCAGTGGTTGAACATCTGCCTTGGGCTCAGGGTCCTGGGATCGAGTCCTGCATCGGGCTCCCAGGAGGGAACCTGCTTCTCCCTCTGCCTGTGTCTCTGCCTCTCTCTCTGTGTCTCTCATGAATAAAGAAAAAAAATCTTTTAAGAAAAGAAAAAGTCACAAAAATATAAAACCTTAGACAGCATAAACAAAATTTCTCCTCATAGGAAATTTCCCATTTCTTTTTTTTTCCTATTTTTTTTTAATTTCCCATTTCTTAAAGTTAAGTCTTCTGCAGAATATCCCATTTGATCATTTGAATATCTATGTGTTCATAACGTAACTGGAAGAGAAGTGATTGGAAAAGGAAGCTGCTACCTAAAAAATGTAGGAAAAGCAGAAAGGAAAGCATCAGTGACATGAGAAACTACTGGTGAAGAACTAAAAACACTGCTGATTTGAGAAAGCGAAGTCACTTTAAAAATAGCAGCACTGGGGGACCTGGGTGGCTCTGGGGTTGAATATCAGCCTTCAGCTCAGGGCCTGATCCTGGAGACCCAGGCCACCCCCCCAACCCCCCATCAGGCTCCCTGCATGGAGCCTGCTTCTCCCTCTGCCTGTGTTTCTGCCTCTCTCTCTCTCTCTCTCTCTCTCTCTCTGGGTCTCTCACAAATAAACAAATAAAATGTTTTAAAAATTAAAAAATAGCAGCATTGTTCACTCCATGTCTCATGGTTCAACCTTGACTGCTCTCCACGCCTCTGGCTGACTGAATATAGAAGTCCTGAGGGCCCGTCCCATCCAGGGACAGCAGGAAAGTAAGAAATAAGGATACCGGGGATCCCTGGGTGGCCCAGTGGTTTAGCACCTGCCTCTGGCCCAGGGTGTGATCCTGGGGACCTGGGATCGAGTCCCACATCGGGCTCCTACAGGCTCCTACAAGGGAACCTGCTTCTCCCTCTGCCTGTGTCTCTCTCTGCCTCTCTCTCTCTCTCTCTCTCTCTCTCTCTTTCTGTCTCTCATGAATAAAAAAATAAAATCTTAAAAAAAAAAAAGAAAGAAAGAAAGAAGGACACCTCACCTCACATTTCCAACTGTTGTGGATCCATTATAAATACCTTCTGTTTCCAGTACTATTACTACAGCTCAAAATTTTTTCGAATAAACTTACTTCAGATGTCAACGTTGAATCAATTTAAGACTGTCCTCTCAGTTCCCTACTTCTTCTGTCAAAGGAGAGGCTAAATCATAAGAAAACATTTGCAGTAGTATCTAAACTACTTATATTTTAATAGATTGTTTCCTGAAAGTAATCTCATCGATAGCTAGCTTCTCCCTTACCGAGAAAGCTTAAAATTCAAATGCAAATTTCAATGACCACAAATCACAGAATCTATGGCATTCATTTCTAACATCCTAGTGAATGGTGACTTCCCAGGTCATTTAATTTTACTGAACTTTTACAGACACAAAATCCCTATTAATGTATTTTATTCCATTCTGTATCTTGTCCTTCTACAAAATACTGGCATCATTCCTTTCCTGCTCATATTGATACATGTGATATAAATCAATTTTCATCCAAACATCTAACTAATATTTCCCTTCTCTTCATTCAACACATTAGCATTGAGTGCCTGCTATGTGCTACACACTTTGATACACGAGTCATAGAACAATCCTGACCCAAATAATTGTAATTAATAGTGTTCATTTTTATTAGTATAGTAAGGTCACACTCTGACCCAGGCTGGTCACCAAATCTTATCAGACAAAGAGGGCTCTGGATTCTGCTAATGGACTCAGCCTGTTGTATAAATTATAATGCAGTCTTTCTTCAAAGATCAAGTCTCTGCAATATAAATGATAAGATCCAGATACAATACTTGTCTAAGAGACTGAATAACAACTAGCACTTACATTAGGATTTAATATTTACACATTATTCTCTCTCTCTCTCTCTCTCTCTCTCTTTCTTTTTGTAAGGGAAGGTAGAGAGAAGAGAGAAATACTTGGAAGGGATAAGAGGAAGTACAAGAAAAAATTCAAGACTGGAACACAGGTCAAGATAAGAAATATCTACCCTCAGGGGCCTGGGCGGCTCAGTCAGTTAAGCATCACTCTTAATTTCAACTCAGGTCGTGATCTCAGGGTCCTGGGACTGAGCCCCAAGTTGGGTTCCGTGCTCAGCAGGGAGTCTGCTTGTTTCCCTCTTCCCCTGCCTACAGCAACCCCCAACGGCCACTCATGCGCATGCTCACTCTCTAAAATAAATAAATCTTAAAACTTAAAAAAAAAAAGAAAGAAAGAAAAAGAAATACTTACCCTCTCCCTAGACAGACAGAACTAGAGAACATAAATAAGAAAAAAGAAAGAAAAAGACAGACCTACACATCCCCCTTCAGAAACAGGGCTACTGGGGATCCCTGGGTGGCGCAGCGGTTTGGCGCCTGCCTTTGGCCCAGGGCGCGATCCTGGAGACCCGGGATCGAATCCCACATCGGGCTCCCGGTGCATGGAGCCTGCTTCTCCCTCTGCATGTGTCTCTGCCTCTCTCTCTCTCTCTCTCTTTCTGACTATCATAAATAAATAAAAATTAAAAAAAAAAAAGAAAGAAAGAAAGAAACAGGGCTACTTGGGGTTTCCCTGTAGAAATAAAAGAACCAACCAGAAACTACCAAAAGATCCAGATCTTAAAATAATTGTATGTCCTCCAACTGTAGATTTTTACCTATCCCTCTTGAAGCCAAGAAAAATATCTATGCAAATAATTGTCCACTCACACTTAGAAATACTAACAAGCTAAATAATTCCATTTTGTATTCCACAAAAAATTGGATTTAACAAATCAGGAAATGTGGAAAGCCTGTTACAGTACTCATGAACAGCAAGAACCAACACCTGGCAGCGTAATTATGAAAGAAAAAATATTAAAGCTATTTTCTTAAAATATGAAAATACAACTGTAAGTCTGTGGCCATTTTGTACAGGAAAAAAGTTTCCTATACATATAACGAGTTCCTGAATGTGTCTACATGTTACGATAAAAAACAAAACAAAACAAAACAAAACAAAACAAAAAACATTCAATGATCCTTATGATGGTACTGAGTCATGTAAAAGAATATATCCAACAGACTTCTAAAGTATGACAGCAAGTATGAAATACATTTTAGAAAGATTTCTCAACAACTCTTAAGTGAACTGTTTCAGGATATAAAATGCTAATAAGAGAATTAATTTATGAAATATATCACTTCCCAGAAACGATGCTAGAAGAGGTATTACCACAGGTTAATCTCAGTTCCATAAAAGAACACTGGAGTGAAAGTTAAAAAATCCTCAGAATAGGGATCCCTGGGTGGCGCAGCAGTTTGGCGCCTGCCTTTGGCCCAGGGCGCGATCCTGGGATCAAGTCCCGCGTCGGGCTCCCGGTGCATGGAGCCTGCTTCTCCCTCTGCCTGTGTCTCTGCCTCTCTCTCTCTCTGTGTGTGTGACTATCATAAATAAATAAAAAAATTTTAAAAAAAATCCTCAGAATACACTAGCTTTCTTCTAACTTCCTTTCAAAGAAGGCCTTGTAGATGCCCTCACCATCCTCTTTCTTGCCTTTTTCTAGCATTTTCTCCCACCACCTGCTTTCAGACTGTGGAGCTGTGTCCCAGGCTCCATCAGAATTATGAGGATAATTTGTTCAGTGATGGCTAGGCCACCACACGGAAAACAGACAATACCACATCCTGAGACGTGCTCAGCTGTACTAACGACAAAAAAACTACACCCCAGTAGGATGATCATAAGCATTTTTATAAAACTTTAGAAAAATATCACCTGTATTTGGTAACATTGTCAAATTCTCCATTTGCTGCTAGGAATTTGAAAGAGATGTTCACTGAAAATCAAGTTTACCACAAAATCACCCAGAAACATTTTACTCAGGATCATAGTAAAATTGCACACCCAGGGACCAGCCTGCATACCCAGGGTATACTTGTGAGTTTTAGCTTGGTATTTCCTGAAGCTCTTAAACTATCAGAAATCCTCCTCCCAAAAAAGGGGGAAAACGTAGGCTATATAAGCACACTTTCTAAAACAGAAGTTATTTTCAAAGCAGCTTCAGGTTCACAGCAAAGCTGAGCAGAAAGCACAAAATTCCCATAGACCCACTGGCCCCCAACACACAATGTCCTCCACCATCCACATCCCACACCAGAGAGGGACATTTGTTAAAATCAATGAACCCACACTGACATGTCATTATCGCCCGAAATCCATAGTTCACATTAGAGTTCACTCCTAGTGGTGTCATTCTATGGGTTTGGACAAATGTAAAATGACATGTATCTACCATTATACTGTACAGAATAGTTTCACTGCCCGAGAACTTCCTTGTGCTGTGCTTACTCACCCTCCCCCCGCCCCCAGCAACCACTCATCTTTTTACTGTTCCTATAGTTCGCCTTCTCCAGAATGTTGTATTACTAGAATCATATAGTATACAGCCTTTTCAGGTTGGCTTCTTTCACTGAGTAAGCTGCATTGAAGAGTTCCCTCATGTCTTTTCATGGATTGACAGTTTTTTATTTTTGTTTTTGTTTTTTTAAGTAATCTCTACCATCAACATGGGGCTTGAACTCACAACCCTGAGATCAAGAGTCACATGCTCAACCAACTAAGCCAGCCAGGCATCCCCACAGCGCATTTCCCTTTAGTGCTGAATAACATTCCACTGTATTAAAGTACTTTTGATGAAAATTTTATAGCAGTTTGTAAGAGTTACAAGGGAGAGGCAACATATATCTTTCAAAAAACTCCCAAGTTCCTATCACTTAGCAGGTATCCAGTAAGTGACTTGTTGAAAGAATGTATTATTGAATAAATCAATATACAAATACAGTTAATCTTTCTAAACTTAATTTCCCTCACTTATAAAATGAGGCTTACTCCTTCCTCATAATGCTGTATGAGAATTAGAAAATATATTGAAGAGAAAGCTATTATCAATAATCACTATTACTATGAATTTATTTAATTAAAACAATATTTTCAGGTTGAGACCATGAATCCTGTAGTTTCAGGAAAATAAAAATGGCAAAAGAAGGAAGAAAGTGGGGCCAGAACTAGGGTGAATGCACCTAAGGTACAAAATTTAAGGAGGCATTCACTCTCCTGTTTGGTGTGCCAATATTCCAAATGTTTTCAACAGATGAGAAAAATAATATTTAATATACTTGAATATAAAAACCTAGAATCCAGGTCTACAAATCAATTGCACCAGTAAAGGATGAGAGCGCTCTGGCTTAATAGCAGAATAAAGGAGTGTTTCAATTATTCACAAGGTTGTTAACAATCAATATTACAATTTGTTTGCAAAAATAATTAATACAAACATAAGTTAATAAACATCTATAGCTTTCTTAGCAGTATGAGTTCATCAGCAGTGTCTAGTTTAGAATACCCCACTTCCAAAGGAACCAGGATAAACTGGAGAATATCGAGAAGAATACAAGAAGAATGAAGTATCTAGGAACCATGTTATCTAAATGGTTAGAAAATGAGATGTCAGGTCTGACAAAAGAGCCATTAATGTTGAAGGTGATAAGAAAATTAACTTTTGATTCAAATAAAAATTGTCTAATTATTCAAGTTGTTCAAGAATGGAAAAAAATGGTCTCCTAAGTCAGTAGTCTTTGGGGTTTTTTTTTTTTTTAACTTTTTTTAAAAGATTTTATTTTTTAATTAATCTCTACAACCCAACCGAGAGCTCAAACTCACAACCCCGAGATCAAGAGTCAAACACTCCACCCATTGAGCCAGTCAGACGCCCCACTAAAACAGCAATCTTCCTTGAAAAGAAAGCATTCGAACAGTGGTTAGATGGTCATTTCTAAGCAATGTTGTAAATGCTGCAATTTTGGCATTTTCCTCACACCTAGGATAAAATATATAAAATCCTAAAATCTAAGTGAAATACTACTTAAACACTGCAGAGTGCCCATTAGACTAATTCTTAGTAATTATTTAGAAAAAGTTAGATCTTAACTTTATGCCTACTGTGAATGTCTTTTCACAGCACAATTAAAAATAATAAAAATACATGATAGTGCTAAGAAAGCTTATCCACTACAACTATTTCAGATTTGAGATGCAGTCTATAGCTGCATATTTAGCTACCAATAATGCACTTTTTAAATGTTCATATTAATTAGGTTGCAGTTTACGAGGTTTAAAACAGAACTCTTTTTAGGAAAAGTCCCATTCCATCATAAAATTCTAATAGGCTGAACGTGAGGGAGTATACAAATGATGGCCGAACATGCTAGAACACTATTTAATATCACAGAGTATTTATTAAACAACTATTACTGGGCATTGCTACATGGAATATTACAGAGACTGAGAGCCCTAAAAATGTTGACAATCAAACCAGAGGATGTCTTTCCCTTGATATATTTACCCAAGAAATAAATACAAAGACTTCACCTACAACCACGCTCATTGTTATCAATGACCTGGAGAACCTGGCTATCAACTTTTCTGTTCCATCAGGGTCTGCAGCATGTGGCCAAGCACATGGGAAAAGTTAGGCAAACTTTTGTTGTGTTTGCTTGAGAAGATAGAAGCATTAAAGTTAAGCCATCCATCATTTTTTTTAGACCTCCCATAAGTAAGAAACAATTTTAATCCTGCAAAGACTTACATGGAAAGTTTATATTGAGAGAAACAAAACCACAACACGAGCAAAGACAAAAGAAACTACTTTTTTTTATAGTAGACATCATCTGGAAATATTTGCAATTATATTTTTCTCATTGATTAATTTAAAATCTAAAACACGGCCAGTCAGCAGTTCTATGGCAATTACAAGCATTAAGGAAAAAAAAAGAAACCTAGGTCTCAGAGGTCCAGAAGTCAAGACTCCATGTCTAAGAAATGCTGAAGTATTTTCATGAAGAAAAGGTGGGACACAAGCATCGGACGATGAGACACAGGGCAAAATCAGTAATTTTACTCCCATCTTAAAATCACAGCTCCAGCTCTTTTCCTCCTGTAAGGTGTTAATGTAAGTAAAATATGCCACCTGATGCAATACAGAAAACACTACCAAAGACAGGACAGAAACAAGACTCCTGAAACGTGCCATTATCAAAAGGTCAACGTACACATCCAAGAACGACTAGTGTGTGGGCCTCCAAGCCTGAGCTTAGAAGGGAACAAAAGAAGAAACTAGCACTTGAATTACTCCCTAATACAAGTCTGTAGACTGCCCTAATCCCAAATGAACCGAATTGATTAGATGACCCTGGTAACTGTTATCTTTTAAAATTTTGGATCAGTTGCCTCTGGCCTCCCTGCATGTTCTCTCACTGGCAGAGACTCAAACCTGGTGGCACACATCAGTGGTTCTTGGATGTGCAGGTTGACCTTTGCGATAATGGAAAATTTTAGACACTAATTTCTATCTTGTCTATTGCCGAGAACAAAAGGCAACTGATGCGGAGTTTAAAAAGATAACAGTTATCAGGGTCATCTAATCAACGTGGGTTCATATGGAAGTAGGAAGTCCATATTATGGAGTAACTGATGTGCCAATTTCTTCTTTTATGGCCTCGCTACACTTCCACTCATTGAGGAATGAGACAAGGTAGTGACTAAAGACACAAATGACCTGATGAACAACAGTAAAGAATCCGAGTCAAACAAGTCACCAGTAGTAAACACTGACTACACACATACAAAGTGATTCTTTTGTCCTTTGCCAAGGGCAATAGATTTTTACAGCACAAATGGCCTTCTGTCGTTCCATTGACAAAGACTCACATTCAGGAATTATTACGCGACACAGGCCAAATGGCATTACACGCAACTACTGAACTGTAGGCTCAATTCCTAGAAGAATATTATATGACAGTAAAATAAACACAAAATGGTTTTACAAAAAGGAGAACATTTTAGCTACCAGGTAAATGTATGAAATAGACTTTTATAGAAGGAAGAACAATTCTTGGTTCTTCTGACTTATTCCCATGTTCATATACACTCTAGTATCTCTGCTTCAACAGTTCAATCTAAACTATTTCTAGAGTGTGGACTGGAATAAGCAGAAGCAAAGTTTTATTAGCTCAGGTACTTGGGTGGCTCAGTCAGCTAAGCTTCCACCATCAGCTCAAGTCAGGGATCTCAGGGTCCTGGGATAGAGCCCCAGGGCACAACCCCTACTCAGCTGGAAGTCTGCTTCTCCCTCTCCCTCTGCCACTCCCACCCCCATTTGTGCTTGCTTGCTGTGTCTCAAATAAAGAAATAAAATCTTTTTCTAAAAAAAAAAAAAAAAAAAAAAAAAGGAAAGAAGGAAAGTAAATAAGTAAGTTTGGGACGCCTAGGTGGCTCAAAGGTTGGGCACCTGCCTTCAGCTCAGGGTGTGATCCTGGTATTCCAGGATCAGGACCCACATCGGGCTCCCCGCAGGGAGCCTGCTTCTCCCTCTGCCTATGTCTCTGCCTCTCTCTGTGTGTCTCTCATGAATAAATAAATAAAATGTTTTTAAAAAGAAAAGTTTTATTTGCCTAAGAAAACCTCATCTGATCCTTCTCCTAAGAGAAGATTCCAATCAGAATCTCTAACTTTTTCAATCTCTACTAAATATTTCTGGTAATTAGAAGTTTCCTAATTTACAAACCTGCCCTCTCTGAGAAACAACTATAGGTCAAAAAGTCCTGTGGTCTGTTGAAATAAATGTCAAAACCCAAGAGGAAACTGCTCCTGCCTTGGTTGCCACACCAGTAAATCAAAACTTCAGATAACCTGTGTGTTCCTATAAATGGCCCCACATGACCAGAAGTCACCAGTAAATCCACTCCCCAAAGCCAAATCAAGTCTGGATCCTCTTACCCCTAACAAGGTTGACTCGGTGGCCAATCACATTTTTCCTATTTTTCTCTTCCTTGGTTCTTTATCTTATAAAAGCTACCTGCCTTCTGCTTTCTTTTGCAGTTCTCCTATCCAGTTCCTGAACTATTAAGGTTTGTTTGCACCACCTAAATTGTCTTCTTTCATCCTTTTTAACAAATCTTAACCTCAGCCTAAAGTTATTTGAAGTAAAAACCAGATTTCTGGTGGTCCTTTGACGTACACACAGGAAGATAATGGGAGACTATTTTAGTGAACCTATATTCCATCTCATTACAGACTTGCATAGGTCTCAGAAGCCACCTCCTTCTAAAAACATCACCAAGGTACCATCTCTTCATGAGGTTTTTTGGAGATTTCCTGGCCATCCTTAAAACCTCTACGACCCTCAAGGAAATAAATGAATATTAAAGTAGCGCGATTCTAGGATGGTGGGAATAGAGAATGAGACATTGCATATGTACATCAAATGAATGCCTTTCAATTTTAAATGAAGTCTTTACCAGTGAAGCTTAATTTTACTAAAAGGACTTCAACTACTACTATGTTTGGTCATTTGGAAATGATTTAGGTTTTCCTAATGTCCTCAGGTTCATACATATTATAGCAAGTAAAATGTTCTCTAAATGGAAATTTCTATATTCATTTCTAAAATGAAGAATTAGAAAAAGAATAGCTACCACTGTAACACTTTCAACTTCACAAACATTTTTTAAATGGACAAATCCCCTTTTAGACAAATTCGGTCCATTTGTGTACTTTTTTACAATGATTCAAGATATATCAACTATATAAAGTATCATGCTCAGTTATGGAAAGGCAAAGATGAGCATAGTCTGATTATAGAGGGGAGAGGTGTGAAGCTAAGATAGGTCTATTAGAATCTTCAAGAAGCAGAGGAAGGAAAAGATTTTCTCAAATTAAATCACTTCCACTAACCTCAACCCATGCACCTATAAAGAATCATCTGTATAATGGAAGTTAATGAAGCACATTACTCTCTCCAGGGAACCAGCAGTATTATCTTCCAGACGGACTCAGCATGTCAATCTGAAGCACACTGGGCTCTTTAAATTTGCTGGGTCACACCTTGACTGTGCGGTTAATTCAATGTCTTAGCCTACAACCTTTCATTCCCGCTTCTTCCTGGGATAGAGTAAGCAAAAATATATTTATCTTCAGCAGAACAGTTGCCAACATCAATAAAACTTGAAGGAGAGATTTCCCAGAATGGATTAACTGTTTTGATCCCTTTAAAATGCAAGGATAATAGAGAATCCAATCCCTGACCCTAAATGTCTGGGGAGCTACACTTACCCTTCCCAATGTTAAATACAAGGTCAGACTATGCCCCAAGGGAATTCCTATGTGTTTCTTTAAAATCTGCAAAATTAAAGGGTAGTATTCAAAAGAGGATGATTTTAAATATTTTCAAATGTAATAATCTTACCGCTAATCAGAACAAATTCGATGGGTTGCCAGAGGCATGGAAAGTCATAGATTTCTTAAGACTCTAAAGACCACACAGGAAATCCCAAAGAAAGGATGATCAAATAATATAAAGCAAGCTACATTTTGCAACACAGATAAACTGCAATGCTTTACAGAACCCTCAATGAAATCAAAAGACTCAGCCTACCTGATGGTGAGGCATGCACAGGATTGTGCACCACAAGATGCTAACTGGATAAGAAACATTTAAGAACATGCAATCAGAAGAGACAGTAGAATTTATAGACTACAAAAGGAAAGAGTTCAAAGAAATAACCATGAAGAATTTAAACCAAGTGATGAAAGAAATGAAAATAAGGCAAGGATTTGGTTGTTAAATGCAAAGTAAAATCTGAAACTTTGGCAAAGATAGTGGAATTAGCATCTGGTCTTACTAATGAAGTGTTTGAGGTTGACCCACTCATGGAATGTAGCATTAAAAAATCAGGAAATGCATGAACAAAGAGCTTAAGTTGAAATTACATGCAAAGTCCTTAAGAAAACAGCCAAGCTGATATGTGTCACATACTCCTTTCACAAAATCCCTTTGGTCATCTCCAAGCTTAGAAGTAGCACCTGCAATGCCCTGTCCTGCCCTCAGGCACCATGTTTTTTATACCTACTCCTTTACATCTAAAGGTGGTTTACAACTGCCCCCCTTATCTTTTCTTCCACATCACTGATTCGCAAGTTGCCTAGTTAGATAGGCAACTAGTTCCATCTGGATTTCACAGCAGTACATCAAACTCAACATTTCTAAAGGTCAACTGCTCCTTACCTTCTAAAAAGAAAAAAATCCTCAACCAGATCTGATTGTTCCTGTCAAGAGCATCTACACGTTCAGTTACTACTTCTTGATTTTTCCAGTATTCATTTGGTTTCAAATTCAAACAATTCAAGCTACATCCTGTCTTTCATACCTGTTCTTTATGTTCCCACTACTAGTAACTGGTAAATCTGGCTCCCCTTATCTCTAAATTTGATTACTGAAATAGCCCCTAAATTTGTTCTCCACCCGATTGTTATCTATATGCTTCCTTGGTAATCCTCCCTACATGCTATAAGATTGTATTTTTAAGGGATGATATGACCATGGAATATCCCTGCTCAAAAAGCATTTATGATTTCCTCTTACTTAGCAACAAAACACCCTCATTTTGGCATGACACAGAGAGTATTTAACAATCTGTCTCTAGTCACTTTCCCTCATATTTCAGCATGCCCATGTGCAAGTCACAATGTAGCCAAAGTGCACAAGCAGGATTCCCCTTTAATACTTTTACTCATCCACCCTCATACCCCTACCTAGTGATAGTTTCTCTGCTAGAAACATCCCCCTCAAAAGCCCATTTCCTCAAAGAAGCCTATGCTATTCATGCTGAGAAGCAAAATCTTTCCCTTAAACTCCTACCTTGTTCCTGTCTTGAGAATGGTTAAGACAATAGACGTTGCACGCCATGATCTGGATTCTAGGGGCTAGCTCTGCCAACTGCTAGCTGACCATCAACAAGTTACTTTATCTCTATGAGCTGTAATTTCTTCATCTGTAAAATGGGAATAATAATAGTACCTAAGGTATACCTTACGGATCACTGTGAGAGCTAAATGTACCAGCAACTGGTAAGCACGCAATAATTGCTGTCCGTAATCATCATCATCATCATCATCATCATCATCATCATCATTCTCCACTTCCTCTGATGGCATAGTTCTGGTAACATGACACCAGAAGAAATACAATTTGGCACTACATCTTGATCATTATGATATATCATTCCATATTAAAATATCTGACACAGGGGCATCTGGGTGGCTCAATCAGTTGTCTGATTCCTGATTCTGGCTCAGATCATGATCTCAGTATCTTAACTTGAGCTCTATGGACATGGAGCCTGCTTAAGATTCTCTCTCCCTCTGACCCTCCCCCCAACCCCCACTCACACACTCTCTCTCTCTCTCTCTCTTAAAAAAAATTAAATAAGGGAACCCTGGGTGGCGCAGCAGTTTGGCGCCTGCCTTTGGCCCAGGGCACGATCCTGGAGACCCAGGATCGAATCCCACGTCGGGCTCCCAGTACATGGAACCTGCTTCTCCCTCTGCCTGTGTCTCTCCCTCTCTCCCTCTGTGTGTGACTATCATAAATAAAAAAAAAAAAATTAAATAAGAACATCTGGCACATAGGAGCCCAATAAGCTTTTTTTTAAAAGATTTTATTTATTTATTCATGAGAGATACAGAGAGAGAGAGAAGCAGAGACACAGGCAGAGGGAGAAGCAGGCTCCATGCAGGGAGCCTGACGTGGGACTCAATCCCAGGACTCCAGGATCATACCCTGTGCCAAAGGCAGGCGCTAAACCACTGAGCCACCCAGGGATCCCCAGCCCAATAAGCATTTATTGAAATTATACATAAATGAACAGATCTATACAAATGAAATCAGTAAGGCAGACTTAAAACTTAAAGTCTAAAAATCATGTTAAAAAAAAAAGGATTGCATACAGAAAGGATAACAGAAAGGAAATACAGCTTAAAAGAGCAAGAAGGATAAGGGAAAAAAAAAAACTGACCAAGCCCAATAGTGTAAACTGGCTGCAAGAAAAGCTTATGAAACTTCAGAAATACAATTGATAGGTCAAGAGAGTCAGTAGTTTCATGGTTGTGTTCAGTCTAGCGCCATATATTAAATGTGGCACTGATTAAAGGGATTATGTCAAGAGAAAGGTGATCAGAAGAGTTAGTTTAGAAATAAAGTCAAATAAACTTCTGAACAAAGGAAACAGAATGTTTAACCTATAAGAAAAAAAGGTAACGTGAAGACAGAACCATTGGCTGAAAATATTTGAGAGGCTGTCACTGGGCAAGGAGATTAGCTGATTTCTGTGTAGCTTCACAAGGCTTAACATGGGAAAATATAAAGAAAAGAGTATTTTGGCTCAATATAACAGAAGAACTATTAAAGATACCCAGGAATATATCAGGCTGCTATAACAGAATAGTGAGCCCGCCATAAACATAAACATTCAAGCAGAAACAAGATAGCATCTAGTTTCATCTGCCAGAGATGATGGGAAATTTTTATATATACATATTGCCCAAGTACTAAGCAGCTGGGTTCCCACACATTAAAAGGAAAATATAGTGGTAATCATCATTACAGTGAGGCTAGGAAAGATATGGATGTACTGGTCTGATATGTTTTAAAAACTAATTTTCCATAAGAATGAAAATTAGGTCTACAGTACGACTGTAGTCAAGTAAATTTTATATACTATTTAAATCTAATAATCAGAAATGAAATCTGTTATTCCAGGTACAGAGGTTAGAAGTGATTTCCTTGTTTCTTAAAAAAGTCTTTAATCATAAAAAAATCATGTTTTATATCAAATTTCTTGTATTAAAAAGAAACCTAATTCTCAATATTTTTCTATGGGCTTACAAGGGATTTATAAAAGAAATAAACAAGAATAAAAGAAAGAAGTAAAGAAAGAAAGAGAAAGAGAGAGGGAGGGAGGGAGGGAGGCAAACCAGTTATGGATTTATAATTTAATGTGGCCATTGATTTCAATAAGCCTAGAGACAACCTTTTATCACATTTAAAAGGAGCCTCCAAAATTCTATCTTATCTGCTTTCGACATAGCTGTCCCATATGATACAGAAAATATCCAATAGATTGTGTTATTAATAAAACTCCACTTGATTTTCGTTCTATCCACATTCCAAATCGATTTCATGTCACTATAAATACCCCTTTCATTCAAGAGTTAGTTAGGTCTGTTGATGTTTTTCATTAAATGGACAAGTTGTACTACATGCAGATTTCCAGTATGTCCATTATTTTAAAGTAATTCCTTCCCACCTATGGGATTTGATTTTAATCCCCAAGAAACTCAGGGATACATGAATCCATTTTCTCCATACAATCACTAGCACAGAGAGATGTGGTTAAAATAAGTCAATGACAGCTAGTCTTTGACAAATGAAAGAACCGATTTTGCTTTTAGTGTCTTTTACTCAGTGACCTATAGAGGCTACTAATGAAGAAAAAATAAGGCATTAACATTTTCCTAAAATTTCAGATATGTTAAAATATCTTAGCAGAACATGTTATAGAAAATGTCAAATAAGCTTCAAAAAATGCACTGATTTACCTATAGTACAGATCTAAAATTAAATAATATTTTTCATACCATAAATGGTTCCATTCAGAAGAATGTATATAAGCTCTTACCACTGTAACTTAAAGAATTATATTTTGGATTTCTAAAGTAATTTGCAAATATATGAAATTTCAGATCTATCTTTTGTTTAAAAATAACAATTTAAACAATTTTTCCTCAAAGTTCTTTAATATACGCATTTACATGGATTTTTTTGTATTTTTTTGTCGTACACTATAATTTATGCATAATACTTGGTGGAACTGGCTTACCATGCCACCAAATTCCATTCTTGTAAAATATAAGAAATACTATGCAAAATCTCATTAATTTATTAGAATATAATCTCTATAAGGGTAGATTTTTCTGTATCACAATGTCTAGATTTCCCACATAAAATAAATTAAAAAACAGTTGATTTCTTTTTCACAAAAACCTTATTGGAAAATATACAACTTTCCATACCTGAAAGAGGGTCTTAGAGACCCCAATTTGGGAATCAGTATTCTGTGTAATATTTGTTTTGTTTTCTACATAGTTCTTTTATATTAGGGTAAGTTGAAAGTAATTTCTTGTTCAAAATTAAAAGAGCTTGTATGTGAAACATTTTGTAAACATGGCACCCTTGCCTTTTACATGAAAGACAAATTAAAATCTCATCCACTGCACCTTGAAGAAAATCAAAATCTTCTAATATTTGACAGTAATCAGCATATGCTTCCTTTGGCTACAGCAAAGGGAAAAAAACACCCACTTTTACTATGCTTTTAAATAAAGTGATATGTAAGAATAATTGATTATATTTAAGTCTCTTCTCTCATTAAGCTTGTATAGATTTTGATTGTGAGTGGCATTTGCTCTTCGTATCCAAAACAGAAGTAAATATCATTACCTAGGAACAAAGCATTCCCAGTTTCTTCAGAAAAAAAGGCTCTGTATATAAATTCTCAGAATTTCAGCTCTTTCAAAATGGACAGAGATTCAGGTGAAATACATGGCAAGGGGATTTAGTGTAATCCAAATTACACAAAGATCTACCCCAAATATTTCTTTACAATACAAAAGATGGCTCAAGGAGACACTATACGTTCCCAGCATGGTACTCTTCTGTCTCTTCGCAGTCATCTATCCAGGGAAAGTTTGAAAGAAAGGGTTATTTCTTATGTTAGTCACCCCTGACATGATTCGCCAACTTAACCTTACACCCCACTTTCAAAACCACTGAGCTCCAGGCAACCAGCAGGACTGGCTACACACACAGAACCTACTCCTGCCTTCAACCCTTATCTATAACTAGAGACTTTAAGTTCAAAAGTAGAAAAAAAACGTGAATAAATATTTCTGAAAATATCTAAGAGCAGTAAAACTCACCCTCTTTTCTTTGGCACGGCCTGTGGAGGTGGCGCCCATCTCCTACTCAGCATCATGGCCGGCCTCAGATCTCTGGTGAAGCCCAAGATGGTTAAAAGGAGGACCAAGAAGTTCATCTGGCACCAGTTAGACAGACATGTCAAAATTAAGCACAAATGGCAGAAACCCAGAGGCACCGACAGTAGGGTGCACAGAAGCTTCAAGGGCCAGATCTTGGTGCCCAACACTGGTTACGGGCACAACGAGAAAACAAAACACATGCTGCCCAGTGGGCTTCTGGCAGTTCTTAGTCCACAACTTCAGGGGCTTCAAGTGCTCCTGCAGAAATTTCTCCCAATGTCTTCTCCAAGAACCACAAAGCCACTGTGGAAAGAGCAGCCCAGCTGGTCACCAGAATCACAATCCCAGTGAAGAAAATGAATATGCGCACATCATATCTGTGGTAGTAAAACCATAAAACTACAAAAACATAAAATAAAAGCAAAAAAACTTTTTTAAAAGTAATCTGTTTCTAGCCACATCCATATCCTGTATCTTTATACTATTTCTGTGCTTTTCTTCATCCTGGGGAGCTGTCACAAAATGTCCATTTCCTCTACAGAAATCCCAACCCCTAAAATGAGCTGCAATGCAACCTTCTCATTAAACCTACGAACACCACACCAGGAGGATTTAAGCACTCACTCCTTCTGGGCAGTCGAGGAATTCTGATGCACTGATTTTCTGCCTTTTTGTAATGTTTGCCACGTAACGTACTACGGATTTCTTCCCAACAAGGTTACAAGTGCATTAAAAGCAAGATTGAGGCTTTCTGTTTACCTTATAAAGTGCCTAGCATGATACTCCGTAGACTCTTAAGAAAAGTTTATCGAACTGGATTTGCAGTGTATGTGACCAGTGACTAGCTCTAATATACTCCATTTCCTACAACAGATGCTTTCATTATTTTTAAATACTAGTATATTTATAAATAAATAATTTCTGAGTTTTATCATTTCCTCTCAGGGTAGAAAGTTGATTGAGAGAACTTTTTCCATTAAAGAAAAAAATCAATGCAGAACAGATTAAAGAATGTAAGAAATCTTTAAAGTGGTGGCTAATACCAAAGAGAGAGAGAGATTATGGAAGAGTTTAAGTATAATGTGACATAATAATGGACAAAACTTTTGGCTTATGCAAACTTACATTTGAAAAAGAAGCTGATCATGGAAAACCAATCCACTAAAATGTCAACAGAAGAGAAAAATCTCTTAGAAAATAAATTGAAAACTAACTCCAAATTCTGCTTAGTAAAAGTCTTATTATAATATCTAAACAAAATAGACAAGAAGAGATTATTTAAAAGTTGTAACTTTGAACTGAATTTCAGATGTAGCAAATAGCAGTGAGGAAGAACAGGGGAACAGAAAAGACCTGGTGCAAGGTTTGCCTCTAGTACTCGGAGAGGGTATCCTCTAGAGCAACATACAGAGGGTGACCGGTAAGTGTCTGAATGATAAATAAATGAACAAGTGGAAGAGAGACTGTATAATGCTTGATTATTAATTTATTTGATCTTTCAGTACAGTTTGCATATATGCATGCCAAGAGAAATAATTTCTTCCTTACCTGGCGCTGGTAAAGATCAAAAAAGATTACAAATATAAAAAAGCTTTCAAAACTACAAAGCAACTTATAAATATGTCATTCTATTGCAATTAACATTATTTTACTACATATAAAAATAAAATTATACTGACAACATTTTTCAAGCAAGCACTATAATGAAAAATCAGAGAAATTCTTCTTTGAAAGGAAACATGTACACTGATTGTATCACCAGCCGTGTCATTTTTCTGAAGCATTTCAAGAGAAAGTTGATGTTGCTTTTAGGAAATTTAGTAATTTCTGAGGTCTCTGGAATTTTAAGGGAATTTCAGTTCAATTTGTATTAATAGTTTCTATTGCTTTTTAATCCCCAGAGAGAGGGCCACAAACCATTTTTTAAAGATTGAATCTAGAGATGCCAACTTATATATCCAATTAAAATTTATCCAGGTTTCAAATGAGACCTGAAATCTCTTAGAGCTCATTTTAAGCTAGGGCTAATAACTTTCAGATAGCTACAAATATAAATTGAATAATTCTGCTTTTAATCAGCCATGTGTATTTTAAGAGTTTTTACTTTATTTTACTGTCTCATATATCTACTTAAATGCTGATAATTGCTTTCTAGCCCATATCTCAACTTAAATATATAGGTCAGGATGACTTCATCACCTATTACACCAGTATTCTGTCTCTGATCTATTTATGCTGTCCCGGGATAAATTAATGTAGATATTTTGTATTTCGTAGTTGTTTCAGTGGAGGTGGATTTTGCCTCTTATGGGGCTGACCCACGTACCTGCATCCAACCTGGCTGCACATTCGCAGGCCACATGTAATTTCTCTGATAAAATCCAAACACAGATTTATGAAATATTATTTACATCAGCTACAGAACATGCCTTGCCTCACAGATTACCATTCTGGCACATTTGGTGCATTATGTCACAGATGAAACCCACACTTTGCTGTCTATTTTATCGCACAGAGGTAGCATTCACATATGATATGAAAAGGAAGTATTTTCCCAGCAATCAACAGTGAAGGAAACCAGTTATCCTTCTTTTTGCTCCATTATGAACAATAGAGTCAAGGGGCTTGTTCCTAACACTCCGATTGAATCTTCTCTGCCCCTCTAGTCTTCTATCAAAGAGTTAATGGTCTGGAAACTAACAATTAAATGCACTGGGTAAACTATCAATTAAAAGAACCCTTGTTGAATCCTTTTATAAAGAGAAAAATGATTTGGCAATGAATACAATCACTTCCTTTTATGTCTATTTCATAGGTTTACAAATCGTATATGGAGTGAGGTAGCACATTTGTATCCTAGAATATTTCTGAGTATTTCTGATTATTGAGAATTTGAGGATCTACATTCCTTGTCCTGTTTGCTTCAATCAATCTGTCATACCAACTAAATTCCTCTTTTGAACTGAACAGGGTTCTGTGCTAGGTGCCAAAGTTATGGGTAGATTTTCTAAGAGCAGATAAAACATGTACACAATCCATATGTTTGAGAATCGTGTATATACATCCATATTCTATATTCTTCTTCCCCTGGGAAATGATATAAATATAAATGCCAAATACTATCATTTGAATATTTATTTGGCCCTTGTGGGCAAGTTAAGAAGAAATTTAACTGTAGCTGCAATGGAAAATCATCATCATAACGCCTAAGTACTTGACTTTGATAATTTTAAGTGTTACTGTACTTGTGTGGCTGATTGAGTCATTTCTTCTTTCTTTTTTTTTTTTAAGATTTTATTTATTTATTCATGATAGACACAGAGAGAGAAAGAGAGGCAGAGACATAGGCAGAGGGAGAAGCAGGCTCCATGCCAGGAGCACGATGCGGGACTTGATCCCGGGGCTCCAGGATCACACCCTGGGCCAAAGGCAGACGCCAAACCGCTGAGCCACCCAGGGATCCCCTCATTTCTTCTTTCATTTTAAAAACAATACTGTTGACAGAAATAGTAAAGGACACTGAATCTTCTGAATCCTTTATGAACCACTTCGGTTGCTGTGAACCAACAATTTTTACTCAACTGTGCAAAATTAAAGACTTCCTCCCAATTCCCCTAGCTTTTACCAGTCCCTCTACATGCCCCCACCCCTGCCCCAGACTCTGTTCACATACTATAATGGCTGAATTGTAATTTCTCTGTTTGCTCCTCTGTCTCCCCTACTAGACTACATATGCTTCAAGGATAAGAACTATATGTATCATTCATCTCTACAGTCCTCAAAGTAGCACAAAACAGACCCTCAGTAAAGGAATGGTTAATTTTCTTGATTTCACTTAGCATCACTGATGACAGCAATGAAAGAAAAGAGCTTAAAAAAAAGTAGAAAAGCAAATATACAAAAGGGTGATCGGCTGTGTTTACACAGGGTCCCTGTCAAGTTATAGATCTGGTCAACCTGATATGCAGAGGGCACTGAAGAATGCCAACTTCCGGTGTCCTCAGAGGCAGGATTTCTCATTAAAAAAAAAAAAAAAAAAAAATGGAGTTCCACTTAAAGAAATTTCTGGAAAACGGAATAACTTACTCCTTCTGAAAATTAATACTTCAACTTAAACATGAACCTGATATTATTTGATGGGCGCCGAATGAGCCCTCACTTTGTAAACAGTCCTTTTATATCCATGAAGGGAGAATGCTGGGCAAAAGAAGAATTTAAACAAATACTTATTTAAGCACCTAGTGTGTCCCAAGCAAAGCTTGCTCTTTATTATTAAACCGAAAATTTAATCATCACTGCTTCGTAAGGTTCCCAGGGGCAAAGAAGTAACATCAAGATTTGTCTTTCAGAAACTTCAGTCCCAAGTAAGAAAAATAACCCACCAAGATGTTTCAAATGAAGAAATGCTAGAAAATTTCAGGGGAAAAAGTCAATATAAGCAGCTCTCACCTTTTAGCATTTACAGACTCCTGAGCTCCATATACTTGGATGTGGAGCCCCCAGTTCTTGGGCAAAAGTGCTTTCTGAAAGGCGACCAACCTCCTTAATCTCACAGGAACATTTAATGCTATCAACTACTGCATTCTCTCTTAAAACTCTCCCCCACACCATTCCGTGATGCTGCACTCCTCTTTCTGCTTTAAGCTTATTTTCTCTTCTGTTTCCATTTCCTCTCCTAGATCAAAAAGCTTTTAATTCTACTGTTTTCTTCAAAATAGCATCTACCCCCTGGAACTCAACTGTCTCATCTTATCTTGTCAATGAGAATGGGTCCAATTATTTGTGAGAGCAACCAAGTCTCTTTATGGTTCCACTTGCCTTGTTAGTTATAGCCAACTGGATGTCATGATGTCATAGTAGCCACTCAAACTCAACATACCTAAACCTTAACATCTTCTTCCTATATTCCTTACATGTACGAATGGTACCCAGTTTTCCCAAAAACTCTGGATCACAACACAGGGGCCATCTTTGATTCCTTCTCATATTCTAATCTGCATCAAGTCTCACAAACAGTACTTTACAGTATTTCCCACATCTTGTCATTCTCTCCACAGTCTAGCCTCCGTTAAGGACATTCTGGCCCTCGTATCTATAAGCCAGGAATACTACAAAAGCTCCTCCAAGGCTCTCCCCCATCACCAGACCATCTTCTCTAAGTATCCTACGTTATCAGACTAGCCTTCCCACTGCAGAACCTGCCCAGAGTGGTTGCTCCTATTTCTTTATGCCAGGATCTACACCCCTGAGCCCGCCAATTTTAATCTTCTACAATCCACTCTCATTCAGCTTTTCCAACATGATCTCTAAAACTTTATTCGTCAAACCGGGCACTTCACTTTTGTATATGTCATGTCATGTCTTTTACTAAGAATTTTATTCCTCTTCATCCTATTTTTCTTTGCTAGAATCAGTTCATCCTTCAAAGCACAAAGCTTAAGAAGTTTCCTTGAATTCCCCACCTGGGAAACAGTTCTTTTCTTTCAAATGACGTTAGTCTACTGCCTTATGTCCCTTATTACATTGGAAGCTTTCCTTATCTCCACCCCATCCATACAACCTCACACATAGGAGAGTCTTAAAAATGATGATCAAATATTTTGGAAGTTGTCAAAACCACTGCCTCCCCTTTAAAAAGTCTAAAAATAAATATGGTTGATAAAAAAAATACATAAAAGTCACAAAAATATAGCCTGGTACCCTGAACTTCCATTAACACGCCTTCTAAGCATGCCAATGTGTGTTTCTGATTTAACCCCCTCTTTGTTGTTTAAAAATGATCTACAACCAAAAAAAAAAAAAAAAATGATCTACAACCAACAGGGACAGCTCTAAGCCACACACAAACACATTCCATATTTCCAAGTAAACGCTAACAGGAAAAATGTGCTTGTGTAAGATTTGACTCTACCAGTTAAAAATCAACAAGGACAAACCCTGTTTTCTTCCTACCCCTACAAAAAGTGTGGACATGACATCTTTATTATTTCATCAGTGAGAATAAATCATACATTTCCAAGTTCACAGTGTGGGAACACTACAACTACCAGAATTTCGGTGGGGAGGGGTTATTGACTAGCATTTATTACTGAGAAGCTGAAATAAACTCTGTCTATACTTTTTCCCTCCTTTTCCTCCAATAATCTGCTTTAATGACAAAAATATGAGCCCTGCTCTGAAAACACAATGAATGAAACTTGAAAGAGAAGAAAAAAAGCCTTATAGCCAGCTGGGTGCCAAGTGTGGAGATCAAGTACCCAGACACAAGAGTCGAAGGGAGCAGAAACCCTGGCAGAGTCAGGGGTTGCAAGAGACACAGGCGAGGGGCATGCAAGGCAGGGAGCCAGATGTTTCCCCAAGCTCTAGGAAATGCCTGCTTCCCAAGATCCTCGGGAGTGGCGGCCTTTTGGCCTTCTTGTTCTCCTTCATTGAGTGCACTGGGAGCACTGTTCTTAGAATTTCCGAGGTATTATCTCATTTAATCTGGAAGCAATCCTCCGTGAGGAAGATACTATTATTACCTTCAGTTTCTAGGTTAAAACACTGAGGCTAAAGAGATTAAGCCATTTGCCCAAGGTCACACACAGCTAGTAGAGCCAGGGTTTTTGTTTACTGGCTTTATGATTTATCACTGTTAATTTATTATTTATTTCTATCTATGTCTCACAAAAGGCTGGGGAACTTGACTTGGCCTGGGACTCTTGTGTGCATGCAGGTGCTCGTGTAGGGGTTCAAAAGAGATCTCTTTATGTTCTCATAAAAGCAAGAAAGCAGGACATATGAGCACAATTCACTTTCCTGAGACTATTAACCACAGCAATGGAGTTGATGGCAACTGGCAGATTCACCAGTGAGGTCAAATAGTTAGGTACGTGCCTTCGGGCCTAGGGCTCCTAACAACTCAGGCCTAACCGCTGGCACGTGTGCTGGTGAAAACTCACCGTTGTGCTTCCTCGTGTCCATCACGGACACCAGGCCCCAAGGAGCAACTCTCAGAAGTTTATCAGCAGGACTCTGGTTAAGATAACCCTGTGTTGTCCCATAAGAGGTATGGAAGTGTCCCAATCCCTGGTACTTCTAAACATGACCTTGTTGGAAGACAGGATCTTCACAGATATAATCTTGACCTTGCAGGAAGATGGGATCTTCACAGAGATAATCTTGACCTTGCTGGAAGACGGGATCTTTACAGAGATAATCGAGTTCTAATGAGGTCACAAGGGTAGGCCTTAATCCAATGTGACTAGTTTCCATAGCAAGAAGGGAAATTTGGACACTGTTACATACAGAAAAAGAGAATGCCATGGGAAATGAAGGCAGAGATGAAGGTGATGTTTCTAAAGCCAAGCAATGCTACAGACTGCTGGCAAAACGCCCGTGGCCAGGGTAGCGTGATGAACAGATCCTTCGCTCTCGGCCTTTGGAAGTAACCAGTACTGCTGATAACCCTGATTTCAGACATCCACTTCAGAACAGGGAGATGAGACATCTCTGTGTTTTACCCCTTCCTAAGCTGGGGGTACTCCATCATGCCAGTCCTACCAAACTAACACATCTCCTTCCAAAAACTGAAAGGGCATGAGGCCAGAGCAGCAGGTATTTCTATTCTATATATTTCTATTCTACTTCTGTACATATTCCCTAGAAAATGCTACTCTCATATATAAAGCTCACTTCCAAAAAAAAATTTTTTTAAATTAAAAAAAAACATCATAAAGCTCACTTCCCACCTCTGGGAAAAGGCAGGGCATGGCCTTTTCCTCCCACAGTAGGAAGCCTGGAAGCAAAAGAGCTGAGCGATGCCCTAGCAAGGAAGGCCTCTCTACCAGTCTGTAATAATCTGACTTCTGGTTTGCAGGACTGAGTACATTTTTCATCACCGAGTATATTTTCCACCCGGGTTATCAAAAGTATAAGAACCCTAGGTAACTTTTAAAATTATAGAGAGCTACTACAGAGAATTCTCTGGTAGTAATTCTCCCGTGAGAATATTTGATAAACTAGAATATCAGCTAGAATGATATATAGGCTAGCAGAAGGGAATGACTTTATGTTGTAAAGGGGAGTAATGATATTTTTTTGTTGGAGTTACAAATATAACATAGGCTTTTCTGAATGCATTAAGAAAGATAACTGCCCTTGAAAGCAAATTTTTTTCTCTGCAAATATCATCATTGCTTGGATTTGTTTCAAATGCATATTTTCTTTACCTCTGCTGTTCCTTAGTCACAATTTCTCTGAGTAGCAAGTCTTTACAACTTTGATAATAAAAATGATCTTTTTATATTAAAAAGAACTATTTAAAAAAAACTACTCTGCCAACAAAAATGTAAAGACATCCATGGCACCTTGGTATTTAAAGCTTCATGGCATTTTATACAAATCACATGATCCCCAATTTCCACATGAGCCTAAAATGACTCAATATTTCCTGGTTCTATCTACCTAAGCCCTCAAAAAGATACCATGAATATAATGAATAAGTCAGCAAGCTACTGTCAGATAATTCAAAGGCTGATGAACTACAGCCTATTATCTTAGGAACTGATTTACTATATAATTCATGGAATGTGGAAAAGAGAGGCACTGAGCTGTTTTTACCCAAGCTTTTGACATGACTTTTTTGGTTTTTCTTATCTGCCTAGACCTTATTTCATACAGCAACCAATATATATGATACTTGAAAAAAACAGTTCGTGCTTCCTAAAAAGACCACAAATCAGTATACCACAGGGTCATTTCTATGAGAAATTCAGCCAATCTCTTCACTTTCACAACAACAAGGCTTATTCTTCTGAAGTACCAAGAGTGACTTTCTGATTTATTATATTATAGTAGTATACGAATTGCCTTTGTAATAAAAAAAAAAAAAAAGAATGAGATGATACCCTCCTACCCTTTTATTGAAATTCTAATTAGCAATACATAACCTTACAGTAGCACTTAGGCTATATAAAATATAATATTTCATAAAATTATTTTCCAATGATATAGAAATACCAAAATCATTTGCAGAGCATCTATAGTGTTCTAAAAATGGCAATCAGCGTTGCAGAAAACAAGGTAGGGAAAATATGAACTCATGTCCATATGAGTTCATAAAGTATGAACAGCATAATATAAACAGTTTCAGGATTTTATTTATTTATTCATGATAGACATAGACAGAGAGAGAGAGAGAGAGAGAAAGGGGCAGAGACACAGGCAGAAGGAGAAGCAGGCTCCATGCAGGGAGCCCGACGTGGGACTCGATCCCGGGTCTCCAGGATCATGCCCTGGGCTGAAGGCAGGCACTGCCTGTTCACTGCCCCCAACAGTTTCAGTTGGAAAGACAACTAAAAACCATTATTTCGGGTACTCTGTGACATAAATCATAGCAGCGTGAACATTTAGCCTGGTACGACATAGACATTATCTTAAACTTATTTTTTATTATTATAGCTAATTTTTATTATGAGTTGCTTGTATCTACTCATATGATGATTTAAATAGAATTTCACGAAAGCATGAGGCAGACACTTTTATATCCTCCATTTTACAGGAGAGGAAACTAGGTCTTCATGGAGTTGAACGACTTACTGAAGGTCATAGCTGGTGCACCCACACTTACATCCCAGACTCCCAAGGTGACCTGCTCTTGGTCGTAGACCACTCTGCTTCTTAACAGAAGTAGTCTGGGAGGAAAGGTGCTTGGGCACAAGTTTTAACTGAGGTTCAGCCAAGGAGCCTGCTGAGGAGGATACTCACAACCTCAGAAAAGGCCTCTGAAGGAAATGTGGACACTGATGCTGGGTGGCCCTTCTAGGTTTAGCAAGGCTTTGAGCAGTGGGGCACCCCTGGTGTAGCCCCAACATCAATTGGTGGAGGAAACATCCTGAGGTCAACCGAAGAGCTTCCACCACAGGACAGAAGGCCACAAGAGCAGGACTCGCTCCATGCCTTCGAAATGTTTTCTACTTCTGGGTAACAAAATATTTGACAATCAAACAGAATGCATATCTTCAGTTATCCTAAGTATTTGGTTACATTAACAGTGCATGTGGGAGGAGGGACTAACAGGAAAAGTAAAGAGACTAAATAAATTCAACATATATCTATACAGCCACATTTATTAAGCACCCACAAAATGCTAAATATTGTGCAAAGTGCTCTCAAATATATATACTATCTAATAGAGGAGAGGTAGAGGGAAGTTTTCTCCCCAATGTTTTTTTTTGTTTTTTGTTTTTTTTTTGGGGGGGGGGGGGGTTGTGTGTCAGGTACCATGATGACCAGTTAACAAATACGCACACCACGGTTCTCAGAGGTTAATCCTATTTGTCAAGGTTGCATGGCTACTAAGAGGCACAGGCTCTAAACGAGGCCTGTTTGGTGTCATCGCCCCACCGTGCCAGGCTAAAGGAACACAACCACTGCTCAGGACACGAAAGGGTTCTGGATGGCTGTGAGATTTCAAACACCCCATCATACTTCCCCACCCCCTTGGCTCTAACTCATGAAATGGCCATATTTTTCAAATAATGCTGCATTATTCAATAAACGGCAGTTAACATCGTCCAATTAGAGAAAAGAACAAAGAATGAAAGCTAAATCATGTGGTTAATGCATCCTCAAAACTAAACAGAGAGAGGATGCATCACCTTTCCTCACAAAAGCCACTTTGCCTTCTCAACTCAATGTATACTACTCTTTTAAAATTCTTTGCCATCTACTTTTTTAAAGCCTACTCTCCAGTGGTTGCACAGATTACAAATATAATGTCTTAAAAATTATGTTTGAAGATACACAGGATTATGCCTAACTTCAGAAAAACAGATTAAATTTACCATCTCTCTCACTTAGTACTTTATTAAATACACTATGCAGAAAAGAAAATATATATATATATATATTTTGTTCCTCTAAACTCACCACCCTAACAAAGTTATTCTTAGACCAACTACTTAAATTAAAGTGCTGGAGTAGGCTAAAGTTATTTTTATCAATTCTTTTCACCAATAGATAAAGGAGGCTGTTGAGTAAGTTGAAATATGTAAAGGACCAGAAATAATTAGTTCATTCTATGTGTATTTATATGTGTTAGGGTAAAGCCCATTAGCTTTCCCGGAAATTTTTTCTCTAGTAAAACCAGAAGCCAAAGGGTTCGATTTACCACCAGACCCTTCAGCTGGTGTCATTCTATTGTAAAAGTTATTTTTTTTTTACAGCAAATAAAATAATTCTTCAGCCTTGTTTCAAGACACCTTAGTAACCAGCCCCATTCCCCACCTCCCACCCGCACCCCCAGCACTCAATGCCTTCATGGAAATACAGGGTTGTGGAGAATCTTGCCAGTCACCTTGGCTACACACATAGTCTCCTACAAAACACCCCACACACACCACTAAAATCCAGCAACTCCAAAGGCCCACTGAAGGTTCTCAGCCTCATCACAGATACACATCCTGTGTGTCTTCTATGTGGTTGGCATATGTGGCTTAAGATTCTGGTGTTCAAAAAAAAAAAAAGATTCTGGTGTTCAGCACATATCTGGTATCCTAACACATCGTATGACCTCTGAAAGGACCAAACTGCTGAAAATACATAAACCTAAACCCACAACATAAGAGGGGAAAACAGGAAAAACTACCTAATCATGCGTCCAACTATAAACCTGTGAAAATCAACATTTATTTAAGGCAGCCAGTCTCTACCCCTCAGATACAAATACTAGGCTCAGGGCATCCCTGGGGGCTCAGCGGTTCAGTGCCTGCCTTGGGCCCAGGGCGTGATCCTGGAGTCCTGGGATCAAGTCCCACGTCGGGCTCCCTGCATGGAGCCTGCTTCTCCCTCTGCCTGTGTCTCTCATGAATAAATAAATAAAATCTTAAAAAAAAAATACTAGGCTCATAAGGCATCAGCTGTCAAGACGTGGGTGAGAGTTTTCTACAGTGTACAGAGCTTATGGAAGGAACAGGCTGCCTTCCCATATACAATTTTCTCAAATTCTTTTGGGTCAAGAGGGGCCTTAACAAGCTCTTCCACATACCCACCTACAGGCTCCTCTTTTGCATCTTCTAAAAGGTTTCTCTCAGCATCACTGCTTCCTACCTACTTGTCTCAAATGCTTACTACGAAGCAGGGACTGTTACCAGGAAGGAGGCTTCTAGGACTGGTCCCAAGGATCCTGTGATGACCGGCTCTTCCTTGGGCAGATGGAGGAACTGAAACCAAGTAGTTAAGGAACAGGCCCAAGGTCACCCACCAAGGCAGGTCTCTCCGGCTTCCCACTCTAACCTCCTAACGAGGATACTTTCAGGAGGTGGTTAAGGTAACCTGATCGAATTGGAATATCCCGTATTGCGGTCACTGGACTGTCACTTTCCTGTCTTTACAACAGAAGCCTTTACCAAAGGGAGGAGTATAAACACCTCTTGGGACGTCAGACAAAACAAAACCGCAAGCTGCTTCTAAACGTAAAATGCAAAAAGCAAAATTCACAAGAGGTGAAGGGCCTGCCACCTGCCTCTGGTAGCAACACTCTCCACCTACGCAGGGCCTGGCCTGTGCTCTCACATCAGAGTCACTAACAATATACCCGATTTATTTCCTCCGGCAGAACCCCTTTTTGTGTGTAGGGGGTGGGGTTAGATGTCGGGGAAGGGGGGAAATGGGCATCATTTATACCTCTCAAGGACAAAAGAGGGACCACAGCTCAATGACAAGCAGGCAAAAGAGTGAGGACAAAGGCCCAGGGGAGGAGTCGGAAAGAAGGGGTGCGCCCCAGGAGTCGGCACTGGCTGAACAAATTGCGGCCTGTGCCCTGCCCCACACGCCGGCCAAGGCCTCTGGCGGCCCCAGGCCCAAGGCGCAGGTGCCCTCTTCTCACGCGTCCCCAGACCCCAGGCCAACAACTGAATAGCCGCAAGGGAGTGACTAGGGCACCCTGGAGCCCCCCAATTGTAAAGAAGGTTTTCTATCAGAGAGCTGAAAATCAAATATGTGAAGTTTACATTGTGGGGCTAAAGCAGCTGAGGCTGAACCCTTCCCTGGACGTCGGGGAGGCACACAAGTGAAGTCATTTTCCCAAGTCCCATATACAGTAGATAAGCCTATTAAGGACATTGTAAGCTATGCTAATTGGTTCAAGGGTTATATATCTCTTTTGTCTGTTCCCACTGAGCCTTCACACACTGCAGTGAATTGGGGAGAAAGACAGTGTAATAAATCTATCTGAAACAAAACCGCATTAGAGTTTGAAAGATGCTAATGAGCACCAGCGGTCCGCCTTGCAAAACCCCCAGCCCCAGCCCCCACACCACATTACTAACTCCCAACCCCCACCCCCACACCACATTACTAACTCCTATCCCCCATCCCCACACCATATTACTAACTCCCAACCCCCATCCCCACCCCCACACCATATTACTAACTCCCAAGTCACTTCAAAACTGGCACAGAAAGCAGCAGAAACCCCTCAAGTCCTCAGGCTGTGTGAATTCCTTACTACGATTAATACTTCTGAACGGAAATCAAGTGGCGTTCCAGGTGGTGACCCTAATTTAGTCATTCGGAATGAAAGCATGTTCTTCTGCATCTAAAATACTAAGGATGACTTGGACCTGTATTAGGTCATTAGAAAATGAAGTCCACATTAATTAGATCACGCTTTTTACAAGTTGTTAGTTTTAAAGTAAATCTGGGGGATCCCTGGGTGGCGCAGCGGTTTAGCGCCTGCCTTTGGCCCAGGGCGCGATCCTGGAGACCCAGGATCGAATCCCACGTCGGGCTCCCGGTGCATGGAGCCTGCTTCTCCCTCTGCCTGTGTCTCTGCCTCTCTCTCTATCTCTCTGTGACTATCATAAATAAATAAAAAATTTTAAAAAAAATTTAAAAAAAAAAGTAAATCTGGGCCTAAATTTAGAATTGAGGATTTGTTTTAATGTTAAACAATAAATAAATAAATAAATAAATAAATAAATAAATAAATAAATAAATAAATAAATAAATGGAATAAGTTTTACTGTTGTATTATTATCTGGGGATAAAGATCAAATGCGACATATAGGGGCACCGGGGCGGCTCAGTTCGTTTAGCGACCGACTCTTGATTTCGGCTTAGGTCATGATCTCAGGGTTGTGAGATCAAGCCCCACATCACATCAGGCTCTGTGCTGGGCTTGGAGCCTTCTTAAGATTCTCTCTCCTTCTCCCTCCACCCCCCACCCCACGCCCATATGCCTTCACTGTCTCTATGAAATGAAATGAAATGAAATGAAATGAAATGAAATGAAATGAAATGAAATGAAATAAAATAAAATGAAATGAAATAAAATAAAATAAAATAAAATAAAAGCGACATATAGATGAAAAATATACTAAATACAACACCTTTTACAAGGGCTAAATATTATTTTGAGGGCTTAAAAACCTAAGACCTAGAAGGTGAAAGAGAGGGCATCCTGATAAAAAGTAACGTTCCATTGCTGCATCACAATAGTTAGGTTTGTGTAAATAACTAGGTAGTAAGGAAACGGGGGAAACTACCCAGAATAATAACTATATCGCTATTGTGTAATTAAACACTGAATTTTGCCTGTATCCGTTCTATCAAAAGGAATCCTGTTAAAGGTAACGGTACAAACACTTCAAGAAATCACAAAAGAATTGTAATGACTGTACAACATAGACTAATTTTATATGGCAAAAATTAACTTTGTTTTGTAGTCTGATTTAGATACTCAGCACATTTCAACTTATCATAATTAAAGCACAAATTGTACATATACTACGTGGGATAAGCACTCTGTGTATTTAGAAAATCAAAGGTGGGCATGGTTATAATCATCTCCTGACGTATCATGTGAAAAGACCATGTAAGAGTAACACTGAGGAAAGAAGGGGGGGGAGAGAGAAAGATTGCTTAATGGGTACTGGGGGTGTTGAAATGTTTGGGTACTAGATAGAGGTGGTGATTGCTCAACATTGTGAATGTACTAAGAGCCACTAAATCATATACTTGCAAATAGTTAATTGTATGTACTGTGAATTTCACCTCAAAAAAAATTATATTGAACCCTTCCTGAGAGAACACATGATAGGGGCTTTAAACAGAATATGTTGTTCAGTCTCACAATGACGCTACAGTATTGTTATCACTATTTTTAGATCAGAAAAACCAGGCTCAAAGTGGACACATATCCAGTAAATGACAGTAGACAGATTTTTAAATCAAGCCCGTTCATATTCATTCCGCTACGCCTTGCATCTACGCCTCTCGCGTCTGTGGGAATTCACCATGCATGGGGTAGGGGAGGGAAAGAACATTCTCCATCCCTCAGAAGAGCTCAGCAAAGTACAGGGCATGGGAGTATGTGTCAGGTGCTGAAAATGACAAGTCTAGAACAGTGACAGTTGGGGCATGTGGGTGATGAAGATAAATCCTGGGGCATGAGCTACCGAGGCATGAGGCAGTCAAAGGCCCTTCTTGCCTGGGAAGGAGGGTAGACTCTGACCCACTGCCCACACAGTGGGCTCAGACCGTAGGGGGGATCAGAATCACTGCAAGGCTTCACAGAACAGAGACTTCTGATTCATTTGGTCTAAGGTGGGGTCTGAGAATCTGCATTTCTAACAAGTTCCTAGGGATGTCAGTGTTCCTAGTCCAGAGACTAATTTAAGAACCTCTGGCCTATTGAACAATCACAGGTTTTTAAACAGGACAGCGATCTGATCTTACAAATATATGCACAACATTTTATTTAAGATTATTGGCAGAGAACAGACGAGAGGTTACTGCAGGGTCCGAAGTGAAAAACAATGAAAATCAGCTAGGATGACCACAGAAGGGTCTGGAGACAAAGATGCTCATGATGTACGGTTATGTTAGCAAAGAATAAAACACCCTAGCAACATGGCAAGTTAAAAAGCTCAAGAATTGGAATTTCATAATACAAGAACAGACTTTTTTTATTGAAATGATTAATTCATGTAGAAAGACTAGTCAGAGGCACACTTTCTAGCATTAAGTTACAAAGCAAATGATTAAGGCAGGCACCTTAGTTGGTATTGATATAAGAATCAGATAGAAGAATATCTGATATAAGAATCCGGCACACTGCTAACACAAGTGGGAGCTATGCTCCTTATCATAAGAAAAGTGGCAAAAAGCTTTTCTTTCTGAGAAATACCAACTTAGAAGGGAAGAATTTAGTAACTTCATGCAGGATAACTTCCAGGTTGTGGCTTCTCTCTACAGCAGAGGCATATGTCTCCTCTTAAAAGCGCTTTCTCATTAGAAAAATCTAATGGTGTGTTAGCTTCTCTCACTGAATGATGCTAAATCTGGGAAAGAAGAACACCATACTATTGAAGTTTAAAACATAAATTCTTAAAAAACATAAATTCTTGAGTAGGCTTCTCTCACGAGGACACAAGCGAAACATATTCATAAGATGACTTGTTTATTGGGCTAGACTTACAGTCTTCAGAGAGGAGCATCTGGCCCCGTAAGACAGAAACCCAGAGATGATACCCATGTGATTTGATTGGTACGGATGGGCTCATTTGACCCGCCCTCCTAACCAGGGGTTAAGTAGCCCCTTAGTACCCTAGCAACCACTACATTTTGCTTAAAATGTATTACGAAAGAAGGGCAAAAGGCAGAGAGGGAAGGAAAAGAGGGGATTTTTTTTTTTTAACACACGGGAGTCCAGAGATCTACCTCTCACCAGCAAAGTCAGCATCCCCCCTTCCCAAGCAAATTCACAAGAGGAAAAAAAAAGTGCCATCCAATGGCAATTCCAAACCAAACCAAACTACCCATACTAGAGAAATTTCACAACCTGAACAGTACACTACAGCCAGAGAAAAGCAACTCCCACTGGCCAAACCCATCCCTGTACAATTTTGACAAAGCCCTGGGCTCAGCATCAGAAAGCATGGGACTCCGGACTTGACACCATGGCCTTGGGGAGTTGACTCTTCTCTGAGCAGGTTCTTCCTCCATAAAATGTAGGATAATATTAATAGGACTTTCCTTGCCCACTCCACAGGTTAAATGAGAAAAGCAAATGCAATAGAATGTAGAAGGTATCACACACTCTTATTCTTTGCATTCCTAGCATGATCTTAGAATAGACTCAAGGTTACATTCAAAGAAGGGAAGATGAATCAAATGCCCATCAGTCAAGATTCTTTTTGTAGTATTAACAGCACAAATCTCCTTAGATCTCCTGGCTTCATTGTCACTGTTGTGTCTCCAGAGGTGATCAAGAACATGAGTCCTTTGCATATCCCAGTAGAGAGCCTGGCTCAGTAGATATTTCTACATGATTTTAAATGAGACATGGCATTGTACTTCACGTCAATATTGTTCACACTAAGCAGAAGGACAAACTTTGTTTAATGAATCTGTGTGTTATTCATGTTACTAATGCCATTAATTCATAATAGGCTTAATTCATAATAGGCTTATTTATTTATAGTCTATGTACCTGTTTATTTATTTTAAGTGTATCTTGACCATTACAGTACACTTAAACCTGCTCCTCTCCCTCTCCCCCTTCTAGAATTCAGCATACCCACAAGTAGAGCTGACAGGTGGCAGTTCATCTTTTTTCCCTGACACAGTTTTGGATGATCCTGATTGCTCAGCAAAGCCCCACTTCCTACACCTGCTATTCATTAGATCAGAAAACCCATTTCACTTTGTTTATCCCATATTTCAGTGGCTGGTTTCAAAAAGACAAAAGGAATCAATCTGGAGATCTTAGGAAGCCGTCTGGCTAAAGGAACCTCTTCATCACCTGGAAGGAGTACCTCCTTAGTGAGTTACCTCCTTAGGTAATAGAGGGAAAGCCAGGCTTTCCTGTAAAAGTCCATTCAGAACTCCTGGTTCAGAAAATGAAAGAGAAAAGCTGTTGGGGTTCAGAACTTCAGAGGACTAGGAAAAGGAGACACAGAAGAGGCCAAGAACTCAAGCGCAGTTAAGTGCTTATGGGGCGTGCAACAAGACGTTAGGGACATAATTATAAAATAATTTCCCAGAGACACTAAAGTGCCTACTGGAAAAGATGGGGGACATTAGTTCTTGAACATGGGAAGGGTCTGAGAGGGCAAGCATTGAAAGCAAAGAAGCTAGTGACTTTTTTTGCTCATCACACTGGGAAGACCCCAACTAAACAAATCATTGAAATGGTAAAGAGACACAGGTAAAATACAAAGGAGCTTGTAGGACAGGGGACTGACAGTGGGGTGGGGAGGTAGGGCCACAAAGGGGAAAGGAGACACATTCACAAGCCCAGCACTAACAAGCCCCTACCCAAGCAACCCTGCTATACACATTTCTGCTGTTCCTAGCCTACCAAATATTGCTTTAAAAAAAAAAAAATCAGGTAACCATCATAATTGAGCCCTTGGCAAGTATGTGTCATCTAAACTCAATTTTGCCTATAGATACAGGTAGTGCAATGATGGAAAAATTTTGAATATTTCCATTGAATCTGTGGGAAAATGCTTATTTCCCTTATTCCAAGTATCTATATAAGGGTCAGAAAAAGTACTGTCAATGTCATTTCTTTGCTTGAATAATATTGCTATAATAAACTCTCCCCAAAATAAAAAGCACTTTACCCAAAATGCATGTTTCCAAAATGTTACATAAGAATAGAATTTTTTTTTGAATCAAGTTATATTTAAAATATAGAAACAGATCTGACTTTTTTTAAATTTACTTTATGGAAATCCATGAGACACTTTTTGTAAAGAAACCATTGAAATGCTATTGGGACACTGGAAAACCTATTCTTATCTCACACCAAAATGTCATTTTGGAAGGCACATATTACTTTCTTAAAATAGGACACACACTATCGGGATGGAGTGAGGAAAGAAAGTTTAGTCCACTGTTGGTCCAAGGACATTTAATTTCCAATATCTGTTTTTAATCACCTAAGAGAACTATATAAATACAAATCTGTGTTGATATGATAAAATGAATTAGGTCAAAGATAATTGTAAGAGATAAAGACTGCAAGAAGCAAATCTAGCAAGCAACAGTCTGGGAAGATTTAGCAAATACTAACAAACACTACAGGGAAAAGTGTAAATTCATTTACATATAGATGGGTTCTGTATTATTTGAACCCTTTAAGAGTAAAAATCTAAAACATCATCATTATAAACAATTCCTTAATAGTATCTCCTTTCCAATTCAGGAACAGTTAAAATACAAACCAGCTACTACATTTAAGATGGCAGTTTACCACAGAAAATAAGTTCCAATGACATTTTGTAAATAATACCCCTTAGCCATGTCATTCTCACACCATGTAAAAAATACAGAAATACAGAAAATGATAAAAACTGCTTACCTAAGTGGTAGTGAAAATATAAACATGAAAAAGATTTTTACCAGTTTTCATTGGGTATGATCATTAAAATGTAAAAGCCCCACTGCCCAACCGAAACATAACATTTGTGGAAAGAAACAGTCTGATGAAGCTCAGTGAGCAAAGGAAAGAGTGCTGGTGCTCAACGCAAACCGCATTGTCACATAGGCTTCTACAGTTGAGAAAGACAAATAAATCAAGCACTTCTCAGTTTCTCCGGCTTGTAACAAGAAAATAGGTAAGCGTGAAGAATTCATTTTTAAATGCTATATGCATAAATCAACTACACATAACTGAAGCGTAAAAATGTTTACAGAAAGAAAAAAAATCTCCAAGATCCCTTGGAGTTGGGGTTGTTCTCCCTCCAAGGTACTCCCCAAGACTGAAGAAAGCAACTCAGAGTTCTTAAGGACTTCACACACGTTACCCAAAGATGCCAGGCCCAAGTCACTGCTGGAGACAAAGGAGGGAAGTGCAGTTAAGTGATGGTCTACATCAAAAAATTCCCAATAAATGAATGCTTGCAAAGCCAACATTTGAAGGCTAACTCACTGGGCGCCTGGGTGGCTCAGATGTTTGGGCATCTGCCTTTGGCTCAGGTCATGGTCCTGGAGTCCCAGGATTGAGCCCTGTACCAGGCTCTCTGCTGGGGGGCGCAGGGGAACCTGGGGGGGGGGGGGGTTCCTGCTTCTCCCTCTGCCTGTCTCCCCACTCATGTTCTCTCTCTCACTGGCTCATTCCCTTTCTCTCAAATAAACAGATGGAATCTTTAAAATAAATAAATTAATTAATTAATTAATTAATTAATTAAATTAAATAAAGGCTAACTCATCAGCATTACTTCAAAATAATGTCAGATGCTCCAAATGCAACCAAAGATCTATTTCCCTATCAGAAATACCAGCAGGCAAAAATAATTCTCAAAGTACAAAATGGAAGAAATTAATTCGGTACCATCGATCGCTGCATCAACGTGAATGAAATCATTTCAATAAAAGGAATAAAATAATCCCCACTGAAAAGATATATGCACCCCGACGTATACTGCAGTATTTGTAAAAGCCAAGATATGGAAGCAACCCAAATGTCCATCAACAAATAAATGGATAAGAAAAGATGGTGTTTGTGTGCAAAATAAATATATAATGGAATATTACTCAGCCATGATAAGGAATGAAATCTTGCCATTTGTAACAACATGGGTGGACCTAGAGAGTATTATGCCAACTGAGATAAGTCAGACAGAGAAAGACAAATACTGTACTATTTCACTTAGATGTGGAAACTATAAAAAATCAAACAAACAAACAAACAAACAACAAAACAAAAAACAGACTCTTAAATACAGAGAAGAAACTGGTGGTTGCCAGAGGCAAGGCAGTGGGGGAATGTGTGAAATAGATAAAGGGGATTAAGATATACAAACTTCCAATTATAAAATAAATAAGCCAAGGAGATGAAAGGTACAGCAGAGGAAAAACAGTCAATAATAGAGTCGTAATGTCATACAGTGACAGATGGTGACTGCACTCACCACAGTGAGCACAGAGTAATGTAAACAAACAAAAAATCCCCCCTTCTGAACTGTAAGAGCCACTAAAATTTACTGGGCAATATGTAATATAGCAAACCTTGTGACACCTTTTCATTATTGCCTTACACTATTATTTAAATTGGGGTAGACAGGAGATAAACTTACTTTTCCCAGTGTGTATGTCATTTCTTGACTAGACTGTAATTCCTTTGAAGAAGGAAGACAGAAAGGTAGATGTTTCTTTGTATTTTCTCTAACACCTTAGACACATGTAGACAGATACATACTGGATGACCTGACCACCACTTTTTAATAGAAAGAAAACCTCACCAAACAAGAAGAGAAAAAAAAAAATGTCGGCAAAACAACAAGCATATCATTGGACAGCTTAACTTTCTGGATTGTTCTACAGGCAAAATTTTTTTAAAAATTACTAAAAAATACTAATCTCTGCAGTGACCAAACCTTGGGAAGAAATCTAAAAATCAGAGATGGTATAACACAAAATAGACGTGCCTCACTCAGAATTTTAATATGTAAGTAAATTGACATAAGCTTCTATATACTGCCTTCCAATCATGGGATATTTAACTAGCATCTGCTGAAATGAACCAAATCCTCCAAGGGTCAGGGGTGAGCTCTGAGTCCTGATGTCTTGAATCATAAGAACCACAGCATCCTGTACCAAGAAAAGCCAAGCTTCAGGCCTGCCAAATCAGGTTCAATGGAGAGAATCAGACATTTTTTTTCTTCAAAATCACTATTATCTTTAGGACATCTGGGATAGTAGAATGAATTGGGTAAGAAATCATCCCTTGAGTTGCTGTCCTGTCTTGTGAAATCTCCTTAAATTATGCAGTCCAGCAATAAATGTTTAGAGACAGAGATACAGGTATATTTGTATACACACACAAACATATACAACTACATCTAATATAAAAACTTAAATTTTGGGGATCCCTGGGTGGCGCAGCGGTTTAGCGCCTGCCTTTGGCCGAGGGCGCAATCCTGGAGACCCGGGATCGAATCCCACGTTGGGCTCCCGGTGCATGGAGCCTGCTTCTCCCTCTGCCTATGTCTCTGCCTTTCTCTCTCTCTCTCTCTCTCTCTCTCTCTCTCTGTGTGTGTGTGTGTGTGTGTGACTATCATAAATAAATTTAAAAAAATTTAAAAAAAAAACTTAAATTCTGAATCTTGGAACTTCCCTCTAATGGAAAAGAACAAGGAATGTGGGGAGAAAGCGAGAGATGGCGGGGGGCAGGGGGTGGAACAGTGTTGCTGGCAATTCTATCCCTCAAGAAAATAACCAATAATAAGTTTCCTGCAGTTTTAAATTTATTGAAAAAGTTAATAATTGGTTTTTACATCAATAGTGGCACTTGGCTGGCTCAGTTGGTAGAGCATGCAACTCTTGATGTCAGGGTTGAGTTCGAGCCCCATGTTGGGTGTAGATTACTTAATAAAATCTTAATAAACAAATATAAATAAAAATAAAATTCTAGGGATCCCTGGGTGGCGCAGCGGTTTGGCGCCTGCCTTTGGCCCAGGGCGCGATCCTGGAGACCCGGGATCGAATCCCACGTCGGGCTCCCGGTGCATGGAGCCTGCTTCTCCCTCTGCCTGTGTCTCTGCCTCTCTCTCTATCTCTCTGTGACTATCATAAATAAATAAAAATTTAAAAAAAAATAAAATAAAATAAAATAAAATTCTATCAATAGACAAGCCATGTAGGAAATGATGCTGATAAAGACAAACTCAATAGATTTTCTTAATAATGGGATTAATAAAATACATGTAGTAACACTTCATAATATTGAAACGATTCCTTCAATTCACAATATTTTTTGGTAGTGAGGGGAAATTTAGTTCTGGGGAGGAGGGGGCTCCCAGCCAAATAGTCTTTCCTTGCAAAATGTATTTTTCTGTTTGAAAACAAGAACTTTACTGCCAGTGACTTGGTAAATTAAGTAATATTCACAAAGAAAAGAAAAAGTTAAATTCTCACACCCCAGTGTAGGAAGAATATGCTCTGATTTGTTTTGTTTCCTTTTTGGGGGGTGGGGGTGGGGGAGGTAGGAGGGTTGTTTTAGATTAACGTTAAAATAGCTGATACCAAAAGAAGGAATAAGAGGGCTCAGGATTAAGAACAAAATAAGGAAATTCCTTTTCCAGTAGCATTTCTCAGTTTTGATAAAAATCAAAGCAAAATGGAGTTTTCCCTCTATGTCTTTCCCAGCTAACTTTTGCTCCCAAAACTCCCCAGCAGCTTCAAGCCCTAAGGAGAGCCTGCAAAGTAAAACTGAGTCCTTTCCCAGTGACTTGGGTCTTAATGAATCCTACACCACTATCTTCAAGAGTAGCCAAACCACAAGGAAGGTATAGCACATCTCTTCCCTTCTATGACAGGAATAGCCTTCGATTATTCACTGTTATCATTCCCAAATGGGAATTGGAAAAAAAAAAGACATAAAAATCATAATCGAGACTATACACACGTACGTATGCATGCACGCATGCACGCACACACGGAAGAGAAATCAGTGGTGCTCAGAAAGCTCCAGGGCAGATTTCTGTAACAAAGCCGATGCTTTCCACTAAGGAAATTAATATGCTGTTAACTCCAGCTGAATATACACCAGGAAAATTAAAAACCAAAAACCGAAAAATGAAGCATGGCATTATCCTGACAAACTGCTAACCCCACTTTCTCTAACCACTTTAGGACTTCCAGAAGGAAGTTAACAGGAAGTCAGCCTCCATCTATAGCTGGAGGGAGGAATGAAGTGAGGTGGCCTTAAGATGGGTGAGAAAGACAAAAGTTACAGTTCTAATGTCCACAAATTCAACCTGGTCCTGCCAGTAAAACAGGAAAATGGTGGCCCGGGATAAAATTGCCGCCCTCTATTATTTCTGACAGAGGGCAGCCCGGGTGGCTCAATGGTTTAGCACCTGCCTTCAGCCCAGGGCATAATCCTGGAGACCCGGGATCGAGTACCATGTCAGGCTCCCTGCATGGAGCCTGCTTCTCCCTCTGCCTGTGTCTCTGCCTCTCTCTCTCTGTCTTACTCTCATGAATGAATAAATAAATAAATAAATAAATAAATAAATAAATAAATAAATAAATAAATAAAATCTTTTAAAAAAATTCTGATAGAGTAGGAGGAAACACCAATTTTATCCCCATGCAAACACAGTAATTACAACAGATCTAACAAGCAAGTCCACCTATGACATCTATCAAACAATTACATACTGTGTCAACTTCATGTACCATTTCTACATTCTAAATATGCGGGTCCTTGGACAACACAGCCCATCTTCTCCAGGATACAATCTCCCAGGAAGTGCCTTTAAAGAGGGTTTTCATATTCTAAGGGAGGAGAGTTGATACAAGATAATCAACCAGGGTATATCCTGGAAACACACACACACACACTGGAATGAAAGAAATATACTGAAGCCTCTATTTTGGTTTCCATTTTTATAGGCTTATAATATAGTATATATGTGTTCTCAAATTTTGTTTTGGAATGATAGGGTAAATTGGCCGAAAAGAAAAGAAAAAAGAAAAGAAAAGAAAAGAAAAGAAAAGAAAAGAAAAGAAAAGAAAAGAAAAGAAAAGAAAAGAAAGAAAAGGAGAATAACTTCCCTACTTATTTGTGTACTGACAGGCCTACTCTACTACATATTTGATCTGCTAAGGGTAATTAATGGCAAATATTGGCTGTACTCAGAATTCTCGTATCTTTGTGCATCCCACTCTACAATTTACAGAGTACTGCTACAAACATCTCATTTTAATCTACCACAATCCCATGACACAACAGGGTAGAAGATGGCACAGTCCCAATTTTTATCAGTTGAGGAAACCAAGAACTGGAAAGAACCATCTGGGGTTGATCCCGGCTTGAGTCTTCCTCTCCAGCCTGCTCCCCCACCCCCACTGCTTCAACTGCTGCAGAAGCTTATATGCTTGAGACAAAAATCAATCTGTTGAGGATCCTTCAGATGTTGGAGAAAATCAGTACACTATACTCCTCATGAAAACAATACCTTGGTAGTGAGCCTCCGTCCCTCAGATTTTCACCACCACAGAACCATTCTTCTGGCCAGATTAAGTACCTTGATGAAATCATAAGCATCAGGTCCCCACTTACAAAAATGAAATTTAGAAAGAGAAGAAGAATCAAGGACCTACTAAGGAAAAATACACAATCAGAATCCTACCAGGTGAAACACATTTCTACTCACTGGGCTACAAATATCCTAGTGCCAAGGAAATCAATGCTAAGGAAAGGGAAGGTCTGCCTCCGCCCGTTCTCTCCTTGCTTGTATCCGAGGAGACAAAGCTGAGGGACAGGAGACAAAGGAGGATCTCTACGTTGGCCTTAGGACCACTCAGAGTGTCTGTGAGTCTGTCTCTGTGACACATACTCGCTGAGAACTCCAACCTTTTGTAGAAAAAGCTACCAAAAAAATTACTTAAACATTACCTGCCCCACAAGAAGAAAACAGGTTTATCTTCCATGTCATGAATTATTCTAAGTAAGTGCTTCTATTTAAATAACCTGCCTTACTTACTTTTTAGTACCTACTAGTTTTCTCCAAATCCAGTAAGTTACTCAAATCCATTTAGGATCCAAACTCATTTGCCTTTAATTGAAAAATTTCTAATCAAAAATTCTAATGTACCTTATTTTCATTGTAAAAGAAACTGCACAAACATGTTTATGAAGCCAAGTAGCCTGTCAACATGAGATTTATGATCCTCGTGAAAGCCCAAATGAAAGCATTTCCCCCCAATAAACTCCACATACTCTTTCTGTGCAAACAGGGACATTCAATAATTTTTGTTAATTTCATTGTAATAAATATGTCACATTATCAAAATTGGGATTAAAGAAGCTACTCAGAAGTAACGCAAAGCTATTGTAGGTCACACAAGCCTTGAATCCTAATGCTTTACGCAGCCATCACATTGTACTTAGTTTAAGAAGGGTAGAGAATATCAATGTCCATGGGACATGGATTTCTTTCTATTGTCCTCTTGTCGAGGACGGTGTGGTTCAGTGAGTATGACAAATACTGATCCCAGAGGTTCTGTTTCAAAATGGGGCTTTGTAACCAGCTCTCCAAAGCAATCAGAATGAGGTCTTTGACTTAACACTGGCTTCAGTTAACACTTCCATACATGAGAATGTCAGAAAGCAGTACTGGTCAAGAGTCTGCATCCCTTAGCCAAACACCAGGAAGGCCAGCAGAGCTCTCAGCTGAAATGCAGACACAATGTCTATCAGATAAAGCCTGTAATAAGTTCTGGAACCCATATTTACCAAGGTCAAACACACATCATGCATGAGGTTCGCTGAACTGTTTCTTTTTGTTCAAGCAGTTTCATCAAATAATCAGATTGTAAATAATTCCTAAACTTGGGGTCATTTAGCCCGCCTTCTGCTTTTCAGCCCTCCATCATACCTTTATCTGATGTTCACAGTGGCAGGAGAGGCTGGGATGATCTTTTTTTTTTCCTTCTTTTTTTTTTTTTTGGACCCTAGAGTTAGGGATTACAGCAGATTCTTAAGAAGCATTTGGCCATCATTAAGAAGCATGAAGGCCAAAGTTTCAGTTCTCCACTATTTGTTTATTTATGTTAATGATGTGGTTGCTAGATATTTCTAAATAAACAGGAACGTAAAGAGGCTTTTCTGTGGGGCTGGGGAGGGGGGTCTTCAATCCTACCAGTTCAGTTTAAGACCACCAATGTGGTCTTTGCAGAGGGCCCTTGCTTTCTAAAGCACACAGTTGTAAACAGCAACTGGTTGAAGCCCTAATTAGCATTAAACAGGCCCCGGGAATGAACACCAAGATGACAAGGGTCACTAAACTAAAGAGGTCAAGCTATCCCAGTCCTACGGGACAATGCCCAAGGTACCCATGCAAATTAGGGAAGCGGCCCAGGCATGTAGGGGATGAGCAGCGCTCCAAGCCTCTACCCCTCCTTTCGCTTTCCTCTCCTCAAAAGAAAGAAAACGGAGAACAAGAAAGAAAAGAAAGAAAGAAAGAAAGAAAGAAAAAAAGAAAAGAAAACCAAATGACCCACTTCTGCAGTGAGCATAATATGTAATTAGTAATCACTTTGGTCCTAGAGAAACAACAAATAAAAGGCAGCTAAGAACATCGCAATGGCAACCAGGAAGAATGATAGAATACAATTAGCATCTGTGTTAAGATGGGCAGCGGTTTTCTCCCACAACATCCCAGTATTTCTACCACAAAGAGGAAATCTGTACAACCAACTGCCAACTTGTTGATTTTTTTTCCGTTGAAAAAAATAATAAAGAGCAAACTCTATACACATACGCTATTCAAATGTGACAAAGGACCCCTTTCTTAGCATGTACTATAGGACTGTTGGTTTTTCCATTCTCCTAGCTATGAAAACCCTTCCTTCTTTAAATTACTGCAAGATAACTGCAGAAATTTGATTTGGAAAAGTTTAAGAGAGATATTTTCAGCATTTTGAACCCTATTAACTTGATGTGATCATCAACCATAATCCCCCCTGCCCTATTTCGATCTGTTTTCATTTTTTGTTTGAAATCCCACTTTTGTTCATATCCAATTTGGGAAAAGCTTCAGCTATTCTGAATGAGAATAGACTTTAAATCAGTAAGCAAGTTATTAAAGGTCAGAAAATACTTGTAACTGCAAAGGCAAAACTTTCCCCAGATAACTCAAAAGGAAACAAAAGTTCAAAAACTCAATAAAATCTAATATTTATTATCGTAGCTCCACTTTCTAAAATGGAAAAAAATTGTCTTTGTAACAAAAACCGATCAGAAACATAACCCTATTAAGAAACTTCCTTCAACTAGACTGTGACTTAAAAATGACTGTTTGCAGCCAGAGATCCCATTAAGTCTAAAAAGGAGGGGAAAAGACACCTGATACCTTGAGAAATCAATAATAAAAAAGGAAGATAGAATGTTTTTATTTAGATACATAAGTATAATTTGTGTCCCAATTTTCAGTATTGACCTCTGAGAATACAAACACATTTTAACCACAAAACTGAAAGTGTTAATCCAACTTCTCATGGGGCCAACAATATTTTTTTTTCTGTTTATGTTTCTAAGAGACTTTTTAAAAATGCATTTCCTTCTTGGCTATTCTATTTGATGGTTAAGAGGTGTGCATACTAGGGTTCATAACTTGTCTTAAGTGGTGCTACTCAGGCTTTTTCTATATTCATATCACAAGTTATCAATACAATATACAGGATTTATATCACGTAGTAAGTAATTATATAATATAAACATTCAAAAAAGAGGTGGTGATTGCTACCAAAAATCAGTACTGAATCCGCTATTTTATGGAAATTATCTCAAATTCTCTACTCCTTATTTCTCACAAAAGGGAAAAAAAGGAATATTTTATTACTCTTTGAAGCTGGAGAAAACTTTTGTCTTAGAGTTAAAATGGTCAGTTAAACTCATCGGATTAGTGAAAATGACCAAAATATTCTCATTCACTCTAAGATTATGTAAAGCAGATAAAGGCAGAAGTTTTTTGCATTAAATACTTAAGGTAAAGGATTAAAAAGTAGATATTGGCAAAAAGCTCAATTCATTAACCATCTTACAGCGAGTATGGATTTGCTAAAAGGCAAACAAAAGATGGAGAACAGATAATTAGTAAAAATGATCTTTCCCATAGCCAAATATTTACAAATAAGTGGTACACAAAGGAACTTACAAAACATCCATTTTTAAAGGAACAAGCCCTATTAAGAAGTAGAAACCTAACCCCTGAGGCTCCATCAATGCCAGAACTAGAACATATAACATCATGAGAGTGTGGCTATTTAACTGCTATGCTAAATGAAATTGCTAAAAGCTCCATCTATTATCACATCTTTACTACTCTTGATTCCAGTTCAATCTACACCTGCTAATATATATTTCCTATATCCTGAGATATTAATCATATGCTTATCCTGATAGGTTTTATAATGTACAATCGTGCCTTGAATATCAAGGCTCTAAATTATAAATGTGAGTTAAATCTGAAAGATTTTATCACATGAAACATTCCTATTTGCTCTCCTTTATGAGTGACCACAGTAGAATAATCTATCTAAGAGGTCCTAGTTGATACTTGACACCCCCAGCTTAACCTCTTCAGTATCTCCCCACTGGCATGGTTACTATAAAGCCCATCAGAACTTGGCCTTTACCAATCTTTCCCACCTGAGATCCCATCACTACCAACACCATCTCCAGCAATGTGACCAGTGCTTTCCACTCTACCGTGATGCTAGGATTCTTTGCCTTTGTTCAGTTAAGCTCTGTGTCTGGAATGTCCTCCTCTGCCACATTGTTTTGCCTAGAGAGCTACTCACCCTTGGAAGTGTCAGGCTGCTCTAGAATTCTTAACTGACCGACAACCACAATAAAAGGCACTCTCTGCTTTAGAACCTAGCAAGCCTTATTTCAAACTTCTTCAGAAGCGTGAAGCTAGAGGCTAGAGAAGATTCTGGATAGACCTGGAATGCTCATTATTTAATAACACATCCATCACAGTTCTGTAGGCATGTCTAGGCAATAATGAAATATTATATGATATTATCACTGCTCTTAAGCTGCAGAGAATGTTGTTGAGGTGGTAAGGCTATTGTATGTAAAATAATTAAGACATTAACAAGATTTGACCAAAAATATAGAGACTGGAATAATAATGAAAATTTACATAGTATTTTACAACTTATAATTTCCCTGTATTACAAAATTTAATCCTTACATCTGGGTGAAAAAGTGACTTATAACAAGCTTACTGAAAACAGAGTCAGATGGTTACACTACTCTTCCTAACGATGGATCTGGAACATGACCCCAAGGCACTATACTTACCAAAGCTTCACTTTCTCCTATGTGGTGCAAACCCCATAGAGAAGCAGGCAGGGGAAAGGGGCCTTGATATAAGCTTTAAAGAATGGGAAGGATCTAGACAGGCAGAAGGGGAGAAAACAGCCAAGTCATGATGGAAAACCATGGGAAAAGCATGGACATCAACAATTTGAGAGCCTTTGAAGAGATAGATCTGCAAGAGGAAAAAAAAAAAAAATCAGCTGGGGAGTGGGAAACAGAAGACCTGGTATGTAAAGAGATGCAAAGCCAAGCAAAGACATTTGGAATGAGATGGTACATAAAAGTTTGCGACTGGCAGTTTGTGAGCAAGGCAACATCAGATTTAAAGAATTTTAAAAAGACATTCTTAAATAATACTCTCCAGAACATTTTCTTGGGAAAAGCCTCACTACAATTCAATGTAAGTTAACACTATGCAGAAGCTGGAGAAACTTCAACACACATAAGAGAACATTGTGAGTCCTCTGTAAGGATGATTACAAAATAAAAAAATAAATGCATCCTTTCTTGTAGAAAATCCACCGTATAAAAAGAGGAGATCGTTCTTAGGTTTCATTTTGATTGATTCCTTTGTTTCACTGTCTTGCTAGAGCAATAGAACTACTTTTAAGAGAAATGCTTCTTTAACTACCTCAATTACCAACCAGGTCCTATACTGATTGCTATACATAGGAGAAACCGTAAGTGTCCCCTTTTCCCAGAAGAATAGGAGTTCACGTGTGTAGCTCTAGTATAGTTATTTAATTATGACCTCTTTTATTCTCAAAAAGGATCCAGTTTGGATAACAAGAAATGAGAAAGTCATTCTAAGCTATATAGCATACGACAAGTAGTGACATCAAGGCTGTCCCCAGAGACTCCATGTCATACAACCCCAAGGGGCACCATTTACACTGAAATCTATGAATATGGCATCCCCTGGAATCACATAACCCAGACAGGGAAGCATGGAGATCACCTGAACGGGCCTAGTTTCAGGGGAGACTGTCAAGTTTCTTTAACATGACATACATTTGTCCGGTAGAGTTTAGTGTCCAAACTAAATCCCCATCAGGAAATGAAAAGAAATAAAATATGCAGGTGACCGCAAAGCCAACACACACCCAGAGTGGAAAGAGGGTGTGTTAGCGCTTCCTGGGGGCCAGTTACAGTTCTGCACCACCTGGTGATCCCTAGGAACCATCAGGAAGACCTACACTGGTCTTTCCTCTCTTTGCTCCATTATATGTTATATTTATCATATGCATGTTTTAAAAACCAAAAATCTAAATATAAAGGAGGCACCCTTAGAAATGCAAACATGAATAAGCCAAGATTTTTTTTTTTAAAGCCAAGACATTTTTAACATACATTAGCTAATACTGATATTTATGTGTGTATCATTGGAAACTCAACGGGATACGCTCACATACATACTTGATTTCCTTGGTAAAACCAGAAGCTGGGTTTTATTCACACACTCAGACACCCAGACAACCCACAGCCAGTTTTTTTCTAAATTATATTTCCTCCTAAAAGGAAAGAACACAATCCTCTCAAAGAATGAAAATTCGCCAGGCCCTCAACTAGACACTAAAGAAACTAAAAGATTATAAATGTGTCAGAGAAAAATCAAACCAAGCATAAAAGGAAAATGGGCTGAATTTTGTCTCTTTCCACTAGATATGACTTGGTACATTTACATTCCCTACCACAGCGATATTGAGAAAGGAAGAAATATGAGCATCATTATATATCATAGGCTTTTATTGCTACTAGAGACTAAGGCTGGCCTCAAGCAGAACATTTTTATTCTCCAGTAAAAATATTTTTCTTTTTGAGATTGCAAAAAATTTCAGTGACCATTATTAGTTATCTAGAACTCCATGAACTTCATGAGGCCGAAAATCAGCTATAATTACTTTAAACAACCTCTTTTAACATTCCTTTTACATGCACCTCCCACGTGGTATATTCTCATAGGCCTTCGTGGCTCTTGTGGATGGCAATCCTGTTCCTATCATTTGACACAAGCCCTAGAAAATAAACAGCCCTTTCTTTAATTTCTTCCTTGCCATTAAGTTTTCTCATCAGTTGCAAAATAAACCCTAAAACAAAACCCCGCTTACTAATGGCACTTTGGTCTCTGTCTTACCAATGGCAAAATTCACAATTTATTTGAACCCTGAATGGATATCATGTAGTTGGTTTGTGGCAGAAGCAACATCTTGTTTCCTGAAATACTTCCCCCTTATTCCTCTAGAACAGAACATTCATTAAGTCTGGGCTGAGAATGGGAACACTCAAAGACTATTTCTCAGTCTCCCTGGCACCTAGCTGTGGTCATATCATCATTCCAGTAACTGGGACACGGTGGGAGTGGTAAGAACAACTTCCAGGTCTTGCTCTGGAAGGAAAGTGGGTGCCACTCACTTCCTTTTCCCCAGTACTGCCCAAATGAAGACCCAATACTGGGAGACAAGACACCCACCTAAGACCTGAGATGAAAGTCCAGTCTTAAGATGGATTGAAGGGGCTCAATCAATTCTAGACAGGAATTTTTACGTTAGAGAAAAACGCACTTCCCTCACACTGAGGCCACTGTTATTTTGGCTCTTCTTCTTCTTCTTCTTCTTGTTCCTTCATTGCTCTTCATTTCTTAGATAAAATAATAGAGGAGAAAGGTAAAGATATCCTGGATGAAAGAACAACTGGCAGGGCAATATCAACTCTAAAAAATGTCCAAACAACAAGGGATTACTCTTTTCATTCTGACACAGAAAAATCTTAACTGAAATTCTCATCTTTGAAACTGCCAAAAAATAAATAAATAAATAAATAAATAAATAAATAAATAAATAAATAAAATAAATAACATCTGCTTTAAGAAAATGGAAAAAAAGGGAAGGGGATCTCAAGAGGCCATTTTAGGGCTCAAGCATTAATATCCTGGCTAAAGAAATATCCCTCCTCATTTTGCTGTGGATAAATTACATGCTAGAGAAATTTTCTTTAGTCCTCTGTACGTAAACTACTACCTAGGAAACTCTAACAGTCCGAACAATATTAATTATTTATCACAAATCAACAGATATTTTATCACAAACTGCAATACAATCAAAAGAACATTAGGTTGAGCAGTAACAAATCACTGCCAAGCTTTTGACTGTATATAATTCGAAACAAGACTCTAAAACTGCCAGAAAGACATAGAAGCTGGTAGTCCCTGGTGACAACCAAAATAACTAACTCAGGAGTAACTGCAAAGAGAAGCGAAGTGGGAAAATGTTTAGAAGCAGCAAAGGAACATATAACATTTCCACTTGGGCTCACTTTTCCCATCAAAAAACCAACATGGCATATAAATCATATGAGGAAAAAGTATAAGCGACATACATCTCAAAATATCAAACCACATTTGAAAACAAATCAAACAACAACAACAAAAACCAAACAAAACTTCTTTCAAACCTCTGTCAAGAAAGAAATATGGGGACTTTTAAAAAAAAGTAATCAGTAATTATCCTTTGTTTTAGACACACACAGGAGAGGAGGTGTGTGCCTCAACAGGGCTTCAACACTGCTCTCCAGTGTCACAAGCTGAACGATTCCACAGAGCATAACAGAAACAAGAACCCAAGATGGAATTTGAATAGTTGGAAAATCCCAGAATTTCTTGGGGAATTAGCATTATCTGGCTTAGCTTTTGATTCGAGGGGAAAATGGAATTAAATTTATGTGGGTGTGAGGGAGACAGGAAATGCTCTGTTAACTATTTACTCTTCCCCTTAACAAAATCCAAATTTTTCTACTTCCTGCAATGATGCAAACTGCTTCCTGTCTCCACCATCAGCAGACAAGAGGCTGTCAGTAGAACCTTCTGCAATGATAAAAATGTTCTGCACTTGCTGAGCTCTAAAAATGTGTCTAGTGTTAATGAAGACAGAATTTTTTATTTTAATTAATTTTAATTGTCATGTGCGGCTAGCGGCTACCATACTGGATAATGGGGCTCTAGATAGTGTTCCATTTCTACCATCTTTTGAGTCTCCACTCAAATGCTACCTCCTCTATGAAACATTTCCACATCCTACAACCAAAAAGTTAGATCTCTTTCCTCTGGTATACCACAGCAATTTAAATACACACAAAGAAGGTTGCATTGGGATAAGGTCAAAACATAAGACAAAAATATAGCTGCATCAAAATTACTTTTAAAGATCCCTTACAAAGACCATAATTCCTAAGTTAAAGCTAGCCAGGTTTTTTTTCCCCCAAGGCATAAGCAAATTCCTGTTTGTTCAGTTAAACACCAAATGTTTACAGGAGATTTGCATTTAAGGGCCATAATATGAGAAAAATTCACATCTAAATACCCAGTTGACAAGAGCAGAGGGAGAGACACAATGTAATTGAGACCAACCCTGGGAACAGAAGATTCTCTTGGCCGGATAACACTTATTCTGGTGCAAACAGGACCGTGGCACAGAGCCAATGCAACAGCACCTCTTTCTCTTTCTTCAATTACTGCTCCCCCTTTCTCACCAATCTATCTTCCTTAACTATCTATTTCAGGTCCCACCTCCCTATCTCTTCTGCAACCATCCTTGATACTCCAATTCACGTAAACTAAACATAGGTATGATGGAATTCCATTAAAATAGCACTTGCCACTTTCTACTGTTCATTAGTTATTTATACATAACCTCTCTGTCCTACTCAATTATTAATTTTTGTCTTGCTCAAATGTCAATATAATTTGTATTATTGTCAAATGCAAAAGCAATGATTTAAGCTACACCATTATTTGTTCTTATTTATAATAAAATTAAGGATTGGTTTGAAAGCAAATGTACCAAACTCAAAAGCTTTCAGAGATCTCCCCATCATCCCCCCCAAAAAAAGAAAGAAAAGGTGCCCATGTGTGATAACCATTACCCAATTCCTGCTGGTGATATGAGGCCAGTGTAGCCTGCTCTCTGGAGTTTTCAAAAGAAGCCAGAAATTCAGGTGTTTATTTGCAATTCAATTTATAAATGTTTAACTTACTCAATTAAAAAAAATAATATTGGGATCCCTGGGTGGCACAGCGGTTTAGCGCCTGCCTTTGGCCCGGGGCGCGATTCTGGAGACCCGGGATCGAATCCCACGTCGGGCTCCCAGTGCATGGAGCCTGCTTCTCCCTCTGCCTATGTCTCTGCCCCTCTCTCTCTCTGTGTGTGACTATCATAAATAAATAAAAAAATTTTAAAAAAATAAATAATAATAATATTGACTATATCAAACAAATTGTTCTGACAGGCCATGAATTTCTGATCTCTGCCCTAAGGGGTAAAGTGCTCTAGGCAAATTCATTTTCTTGCAATAACTCTTTACTATGCACCCAGCCAGGAATACATTGGTGAACAAGACATTTATGTCGCTGGCTCTGGGACAATTATGTTTTGATAGGCAGGCAGATAATAAACAAGAAAACAAATTAATAAGGTAATTTTAGATAATCATAAAGGTTTTATCTAAAGTGGAACACAGTGATTAAAGAGTGATAGACTCATTCAGATTAAGTGCTTAGGTCAAATCAACCTTCCCCTTGGCTTTTCTTATATAAATGAAAGATAAAATTACCTCAAGGGAAAGCTCAGCGAGGCTATTTTAGAGGTCAATGGTTGTGTTTATTTACCTTGCCCTGAGGATTAACACATCCTCCTTTGTAGGCTGGACTCTTTGGAAGAACGTTATTGAACCCTCAAACAGATGGAAAAACCCGGCTGCCATTCTTCTAACATTTTGTAACAGAGTAAAACGTATCTGAAAATCTAAAACCCTAAATCTTTCAGATACCCTTATAAACAAATGAGCCAAGAGCTACTAGAAGCAAATCAATTCATCAAATGCATATGTTTAAGGAATTTAATTGCCTAACCATTTACTATAGTCATATCATATTAAATGGGATAAATTTCACAGACTGGAAGGTTTATTATTTCCTAAGCAAACTCAAGTAAAAGTCACAATTTGACTCACAGTTATGCATTTTATTAAGAGTATAATAATAAATTACTCAAAAACACTTAAATTCTAATGGGATTCACATCCACACACAAAATTAAACTCTAGCAGTAGAATTTTATACTTAGGGTAACATAATTTTCAATAAAAAGTCGGAATATAGTCATCCTGGTTCTTCAGATTTTGATACAACTATATTAAAAGAAAACAAGACTCAGCCATGAAAATAAGTGTTTCTACATCACTTCTCACGTCTATGTTCCAGAAAATATCTAGGGAAGATGATGGCTTGAGCATATGCAGGATTCAGGGTCACCGTCCAAACTGTGGGGTAGCTGCCCTTCACCTCCACCGCTCACGCTGATGTTCGGGTGACACGGACAGGCTCCAGTGCCCCTAAACTGGTCCTGAGGGAGAAGGACAGACCTGCTGAGTGGTGAGCTGGGGACTGAGCAGGACATACCGACCCAGTCCACCCTTGGCACTCTTTGGGATCTACCTGCCTGTGAGACTGTATAGTTTTATGTGCTCTCTAGGCCACACAGCAGCTAAGCAGCCTCTGTCCTTGGGGGAAAAAAAAAAAAAGGTCTCTGATGGCCCATGCTGCCTGTGGCTGGGGATGGAAGTCTTGTCTGGAAAAAAGTACTGGTGCTCCCAACTGTCACACTCTCTGCCTCATTCAAAACAGCTTCATTGCGAATCCAGCAGAGTGATCTCCATCTGACGCCTTACACTCTCTCAACTGGTTTGGATCCTAGACAAAAAACTATATACAGACTCTCAGAACTTCAACACTAATGACCAATAAGTATACAACTGTAGAAAATCCTGCACCAACACCATAAACTAAGGAAGCATCCCTCTCAAGATGCCAGAAATGTTGGGGAATGTATCCTGGATATGTTGCATATGGAACCTAATTAAAAAGACATTAAGAGCCAAAAAAAAAAAAAAAAACCACCACGCCTCCCAAAAACTGCCCAGTGTTGTGGGAAGTAAACCAAGCATGTTTAGCAGAATTCCACTAACACATCTTAATTTGCAGAGTTAGGAGCTGGAAGTGCGGACAGGCCATGGGATATTGGGCACACACTACACAGCTTAACTCAGAGCAGCTGCGTTAGAAGGCCTGGTAGACACAAAACCCTTACGACATGCACAAAAACAAGATGCTGGGGGCCTCTCCTTTTATCCCAAGCTCAAGTTCCAGACAGGGAGTTGGACACAGCCATAGTACGAACCTGGCCCTGAGATCGAAGCAAAATCCCAGATCCTAAGTGCGAATTCTGTCCCCACAGATACACTAAATGGCAGAAGGGAAGTAAGTCAGCAGTCACAAAACTCCTCCACGGGACTTTGTAGAGCTCCCTCTTGCGCGCTGCCTACCTTCTAGAACCTTCCAGTTCCAGTGTTGATTTTTACCAACTAACTCTCCAGCACAAGTTCTGAGAGAAGGAGCCTCCAGGTCGTCCTGTAAGGCTGTAACATAAACTCCAGTTCTGAACAGACCACTCCATTTGTGAAGATGACTTAGTGGAACAAATAAAGAAATAAAAGCATGTGTGCGCACACACACACACACACACACACACACGCTTTAAAACAGAAAATATGAAGAAGGCCTATTTCGTGATTTCAGGAAACAAATTCTTAATCTCACCCTTGTATTCTTAATCCAACTTGAGGAAACATCTATGAAATAGCAGAACTGAGAAAACAGCATGAGATTTTGCAAAGAGCAGGGAAGAAGCTGAGGAAGGAGCAGGATTTAAAGGTGTCTGGGTGGCTTTCAGGAAAGTTTACTGATGCTGAAAATTCAACAGCAGAATTTAAATCCTCAGGAAGACCAAACAAAGAGCAGAATCAATCGGGATTGAAAACGAACTTCTTCCATTCCAGGAAAAGAAAAAAAAAAAAAAGAATCAGAGGAAGAAGGAAAAGAAAGGTATGGAGTAGAAAGAATAGAAACCAATCTACACGTAACCTCAAAAGGTACAGAAAAAAATAACAAGAAAAAAAAATCAAACATTTGTGGGCAAGAAATTTCCACAGGCTGATGAAAAGCTGAAGGAACAAGGTAACACTTCAAGTACCAGGCGAAGAAATGAAAATTGACCCAAGTCTGGCTACATCCTAGATCATCTTTGAAGTCTAAGAATTTTTTAAAAATCCTAAAAGCATCAAGACAGAAAAATGTAAAGACTACAAAGGAGGAAAATATCAGGCTGGCTTCAAACTTTCCCAGAAGATAAGGATGCAATATTTCAACTCCAGAATAACAGACTCTCACAAGTTATTCACTTGTGATTGAAAACAGAGAACACTGACAGGCAAGGGTCCTTGAATATTTGTATGTAAAGGCAGCATTTAGGCACACACAGACCCAATATAAAGATTAAAAAACAAGTAGCTATTACTGGGAACGCCTGGGTGGCTCAGTAGTTGAGCATCTGCCTTCACCTTCAGCTCAAGGCGTGATCCTGGGGTCCTGGGATCAAGTCCCACATCAGACTTCTTTCAGGGAGCCTGCTTCTCCCTCTGCCTGTGTCTCTGCCTCTCTCTCTCTCTCTCTCTCTCTGTGTCTCTCTCATGAATAAATAAATAAAAATATTTAAAATAAATAAAAATAAAAATAAATAGCTATTATAATCTGCCATAGAAAGGAAGCAAAGGGCACAAGTAATTTCTAAAAAATATAAATAAATGAAAACATAAAATATAATAATATGCCAAAAAGAAATGGAGGTGGGAGAAGAATGGTAAAGGAGGTAAAACTGTACATATTGTCAGTTTTAAAAGAGTATCAGGGGCGCTTAGGTGGCTCAGTTGGTAAAGTGTCTGCCTTCAGCACAGGTCGTGATCCTAGGGTCCTGGGATCGAGTCCTGCATGTGGTGGTGGGGGGTGGGGCAGGTCCTTGCTCAACAGGGAGGCTGCTTCTCCCTCTCCCTCTGCTTGTGCTCTCTTGCTCTGTCAAATAAATAAAATCTTTTTTAAAAAATAAAAGAAGGTATCAATGTATCTTATATGAATAGTGAACAGGAAAATATGTTTATGACTCTATAAAAACTTAACGTTAATATTATTGGAACAAAAAGAGGCATTCCTCCCTCTGACATCACATAAAAACTAGTATTTAAAGACAGTGTCTTAGAATGAAAAGATAAGATACAAGCAAAAGATACACAGACACACACACAGACACACACATATTATATAGTGGGGGACATAGAATGTGAGGGAGAGAGGGAGGAAGGGAGACACACATACATACAATCTATTCTATGAGCAAAGTAAGGACTGTGAAAAGAATATCTATATAATACATTTGAGCATACTAAAATCTGTGGAGTGGGTGTTACCCTTAAACTGTAAACGAAAAATCTGCAAATGAGGGATTTGTAGACAAAAAAAAAGTACTAAATATATACAATAAACGAGAAATGCAGAAACAGGGTAGGAAATATAGCTGTCATTCTTTGTTCATTTAAACAGGCAAAAGAAATGGATATTCAGAGAATTTGACTATTATAATTGATACAATTGCTTTCGTGAATATATGTTAAGTTCTATACGCCACAGAAGGACACCTTTCATTGTTAGGGAGTGCTCTGAAAACTAATCCTCATCATATTTTTAAAAGGAAGCCTTTCTTTTATCAAAACAAATGAAATGATAAATTTTAAATGTATAAATAAAAAACTCGCAAGTTAAATATTACTTTAAATAATAAAAATAAGTTGAAAGTAGAAACAGAGAACATTAGAAAATCATGATAAAATTAACACCTAAGTTTGGTTGCAAGTAGTAATGAGAGGTAAATTTATAACAAAATGCTTTCATTTCTAAGCACTAGAAGGTAGAAAAAAGTAAGCATTCAACGACATAAGTTAGAAATACAAGAAAAAAAGATACAAAGATCAAGTCAGAAATTGATTATAAGACAAAAAAAATTAAAGAAATGATTAACACATCCAAGAGCATCTGTTATGAAATTAAAGTATATTAAAAACAGAACCATCTAAATCACTAGTTCTCAAAATTTACCGCACCTACAGATTACTTAGGGAAATTATTAAAAACATACTGACTCGGGTGATGGGGACGATGTCCAGGACTGTCCACTTTAAACGAGTGCCCTAATGGTTCAGATACCTATGGTCTGAGGACAACACTGAGAATTTGAAAAAAAATACTTATACTCAGCTCAAGTCTATTAAAGATAGATAGACAGATAGATAGATAGATAATAGATAGATAGATAGATAGATAGAAAGATGGAAAGATAGATGGATGGATGGATGGATGGGAAGATTGATAGATGACAGATGGAAAGATAGATGGATAGAGGGATCGATCAAAGGATGGATGGAAAGAAAGAAAGAACGAACGAACGAACTCAATAAGGAGACACAAAAACACGCCAGGATTTTTTAAATTATAAAAAAACACTATGTACCATTTTATCCATATAAATTTTAAACACTCAAGAGATATAAATTACTTTCTAGGAAAAAAAATATTGATTAAAGAAGAAAAATAAAATTGAACAGATCAATAGCCACAAAGCAATAAAAAGCTGTCCATGAGATACCTTGCAAGGAGAGCCAGGCCAATATCACTACACAGATAAAGTCATAGGACCCCAAGGGACAGATACTTGTGTCATATAAAATGTTTCAGAGAACATAAAAGCTCCCCAAATGATTCTATGACGCTAGCTAATCCTGACAAACACAGCTTAAAAAGAGTCCAATGATGAAACAAGTACAAAAATACACTACTTGCAAATAGACTCTAATACTAGTGTATTAATATATCACCCTGTACCTATGTTATTTTTATTCTCAGGTGCAATATTCATTTAGTTACAGGGAAATTATTAGTGTAACTCTTTATATCAATATGTGATGGCAGAAAAACAAATGAGTAACTATTTTTTAATGGAGGCTGTTTGTTAAAAACAGCAAAGTGGAAACACGCATTTACCTCTGCTCTCTCACAGAATCTCAGCGAAAAAAGTGAAAAGATTTTTTTCTTCCAAGGGGTGTAAACACTCAAGGACACTTTGTTGAAAGGCTCCACTTTGCACATATACTCACGACACCTTTCGGTATCACGGTATTTAATCATGCACTCAACAGATATGCATTAAAATTTAATCCAAGTCAGTATGTTAGATTGTTTTAACTTCTCTCCTTCCCCCAGCAAGACCATCAGCTCCCTAAAATAGGTGCCCTGTCACCTTACTTATTACCATCTTGTCATCCTTGGTCAGATCACTGGGGCACAAAAAGTATTTGTCCAAAAAAAATGAAAAAGAGAGAAAAGGAAGAAAGAATCTATTGATTAAGAGGGGGTATAAGAAATAGTGAAAGGGATTATAAGGGAAAAGAGGGGAACTGAGTGGGAAAGATTAGAGAGGGAGACAGACCATGGGAGACTCCTGAGTCTGGGAAACGAACAAAGGGTTGTGGAATGGCAGGTGGGTGGGTGGAAGGTGTTCTACTATATGTGAAATAAAAAAATAATACAATTAAGGGATGCCCGGGTGGCTCAGCAGTTGAGCATCTGCCTTCAGCTCAGGGTGTGATCCCAGGGTTCCAGAATCGAGTCCCACATTGGGCTCCCAACGGGGAGCCTGCTTCTCCCTCTGCATATGTCTCTGCCTCTCTCTGTATCTCTCATGAATAAATGAAATCTTTTAAAAATTAAATAAAAAAATAAACACTGAAAAAGAAAAAAAAGGACTAGATCATTGACAAGATTCTTAATGTAGAACACAAATACCCAAGGGCTACGTGTGCATCCACAGCACCTCGCTGCCAGTACACAGGGCTTCTTTGGGGGGAGACCTCCTAGGGCCGTCCTGGCAGGTGTGGGGAGACCTCCTAGGGCCGGCCTGGCAGGTGCGGGGAGACCATCTAGGGCTGGCCTGGCAGGTGTGGGGAGACCATCTAGGACCAGCCTGGCAGGTGTGGGCCAAGGCTCGCCAGCCCCAGGTCTGGGCTCAGGCCCTGCTGGCCCAGATATCGGGCAGCTTTAGGGCTCAAAGCCTCCTGGCACTTGCAATCATACCACCTGGAAGTTCCTCTGCGGCTGGACCTGCCGTGCTGCCGCTGAAGATGCCCGGCCCTCCGCCCACCTCCGACATCGCAAGGCCCAGGAGGCTTCAAACGTCAGCGGCCCGTCCCGGCCCCTCTGGGCCGCAGGCCACCCACTGAAGGCCGCGCACCCCGCACCCCTCTCTGCGTCTACACCCCGCCCCTCCCTGCCCCTCCCGGGAGGAATCCCAGCAAGCTGTCACTGCACCTCTCCTGATTTCCTGTTTTCCATCAACTCAGTGTCCCTAAGAAAAGATGGTGTGGATTCAGTGCCTCCCCGCTGCGATGATCCTTCTGGAAGCCCCGACAAACATCTGCCCAGGGATGGATCACCAGCCACATCGTTTCCACTTCGCTCCTGCACTGGGTTTCCTCCTCCTCAGAGGAGCCACCATGAGCAGGGCCGGGCCCTCGGCCCTTCAGCACCTGCACCCGTGAGCTCGCTTCTTACAACTGCAATTATCCTAAAACGAGCCCGATGACCCCCTCAAACGAGGCAAGGGTTCCTGCGTATTCAGATTACGGCCCCTCTGTCACCAGATCCCCTTCCTTCGCTGATTACCCCTCGGGCCACACAGGCAATACTCTTCTCGTAGTTTCCTGGTCCAGAAATCCTGGGCCCACTGCGGACTCCCCCTTCTCGATCCTCCCATTGGATCTCTGAGTCTTATCAAGGGAGATGGTGCCTCGGGTGACGGGGAAGGTGGGGAAGAGGTCAACTGACCACAGCACTCCTCCCAGGAAGAGACCCTGGGGGTGAGGCTGGTGCTATGTAGGGGCTCAAGGCCAGGGTGCCTCGGGGAATCCCTGGGTGGCTCAGCAGTTTAGCACCTGCCTTGGGCCGAGGGTGTGATCCTGGGGTCCCGGGATCGAGTCCCACGTCAGGCTCTCTGCATGGAGCTTGCTTCTCCCTCTGCCTGTGTCTCTGCCTCTCCCCACCCACCCACCCCCGCTTGTCTCTTATGAATAAATAAATAAAATCTAAAAAAAAAAAAAAAAAGGTCAGGATGCCCCAGGACAAAATGCTTCAACGAACGGCTCTGCAGAAACTGCACAGCATTTGCGAGGATGAGGCCAAGTGGGGTAAGCAGGAGAGAAAAGATGCCCAGCAATGCTGAAGAAGGCCGGAACCCGAGTAGAGAGAAAGAAGCCACTGGTGAGGGAGGGATGCCTGAGTGGCTCAGTGGTTAAGGATCCTCCTTCAGCTCAGGTGGTGATCCCGGGGTCCAGGGATCGAGTCCCGTATTGGGCTCCCTACAGGGAGCCTGCTTCTCCCTCTGCCTCTGCCTCTGGGTCTCTCTGTGTGTCTCTCATAAATGAATAAATAAATAAAATCTTAAACAAAACCAAAAAAAAAAAAAACCCATAAATGAACGTTCCCCAGTGCAATAATGACGGAGGGGATTTTTAAGGCTGAGATTTCAAAGGGTTCACGTTAAGTCGCTGCTGTACTGCAAAGCCCTGGCTTACAGCAAAGCCTCCTTAACGTCTGGGCAGCCAGCACCATCATCAGGGGGGCCCTGGAAAATCACGAGGTCACTTCAGCCAAGCCGGGTCCCAGGGAATGGAAAAGAAATCTCACAAGCAGACACACTGTGGGAAAGAGATTGATCCAGGACTCGGCAAAAGCAGGAATTAGAGTCGGTGGTGGCCCAGGGAAATGTGAGCCTCCTAGGAACCTCTAAAGACAGAACAATCACAGGGAACTCCACCATATATAGGACAGGAATTCAAGCTAATACCTACTGAAATGTCTGGGGACACAGCTCGGATTGTATCTCCCTGTTGAGCTGTGGGCATTTCAAGCAACACCATACACTCATCCCGACCCATGCAGCTCTGCAACTATCCCCACCCGCCTGACCCAGCTCAGGCCTCATCTTAACAACAAACTACTAACCATTATTGAGCAACAGGCCATGCCGGGCATAAAGGCAAGCAGGTTGCATCAGTCATCTCCTCTCATGTTTAGTACAATGAATGACACACTCCTTTCTGGAAGAGGTAAGAAAATGGTGACCCAAAGAAGCTAACAGACCGGGATCCCTGGGTGGCGCAGCGGTTTGGCGCCTGCCTTTGGCCCAGGGCGCGATCCTGGAGACCCGGGATCGAATCCCACGTCGGGCTCTCGGTGCATGGAGCCTGCTTCTCCCTCTGCCTGTGTCTCTGCCTCTCTCTCTCTCTCCCTCTGTGTGACTATCATAAATAAATAAATAAAAATTTTAAAAAAAAAGAAAAAAAAGAAGCTAACAGACCTGGTTAAGACCACAGCGCTGCTGTGTGGGAAGGATTAAAAACTGAACTCATCCACTGGAGACAAAACTCATGGTCCTTACTGTTCACCCTACTGCACCCTCACACCAAGAGGTGTTGAGGCGAATGCTTAGCTTCTAACTCCCAACTTGCCCCTGAAGGCTCTCCAAGAAGCCTTAGCCACCGGATGAGCTAATACTCAATAAGCAACAGCTTTCATAGATGATTTAATATTCTCCTAGAGCTAAGAAAATAGAGTCACTCAATGAAAATCTGAGAATATGGACGCATTTGGTTTTGCTTGGTTTGGTTCTGGGGGGGGGGGGTGTTGTTATTATTTCACACTGGTTGTAAATAGAAAGGTAAGGCCAAATGACTATGAGAAATCTTGCTAGGAAAATGCCACAAATATCTTGGGAGAGATTTGATTAAATGAGAGCTCCTCAGGAATGGTGACTATACATTTTAAGATAGGAATTTAGAAAACAACTCAGTTATTTTCTTCATATAAACTGGCCATTTCCCAAATTTACCTGGTTAGTCTGTCTTTCCTAATCCCGAGACCTGACTTTGAACAAAGTTAAGAGCGTGACTTAAATAACGAAGAAAGTAAAATGGAGGAAAGGAAAAAAAATACAGGAAATAATCCAGTGGCATCACTATTCATCAGATAGTTACTTAAGATCCACTTCTCTAAAACTAGGTTACTGAGGTAAGCCCAAAATCTATTCAGATAATTCTGCTTGCATTCACCTTTGAAGAATTCCAAAGGTTTAAATATGCCACTTTTATCCAAATCGCTTTGTATATCAACTCCCAGGTTTCTAACCTACAGACATTAATTCATCCAAGCACTAACTTGATATTTATAAATTATTAAGAATTTAAAAACTAGCTTTTTGAGCTGTCACCTTTATTTTTTCTTTTTTGTATTTTTTTTTTTTTTTTTATGATAGTCACAGAGAGAGAGAGAGAGAGAGAGAGGCAGAAACACAGGCAGAGGGAGAAGCAGGCTCCATGCACCGGGAGCCCGACGTGGGATTCGATCCCGGGTCTCCAGGATCGCGCCCTGGGCCAAAGGCAGGCGCTAAACCGCTGCGCCACCCAGGGATCCCGAGCTGTCACCTTTAAAGGGGGATGGCTTCTCTATGTTACCAGAGCTTGGAAAAACTGTCCATTACTTTTGTTTTTAACTTTTTACATTTCCGGCCTTTGGCAAAGCAAGGTTTTCAAAATATCACATCAGACAGCTACCCACACATGGGATCAAGACTTCAATGTTACATTTTATCCTCTTCACAATAAAAGTGCCTTTGAATCATTCTAGGGAATTTTCTTGGTGAAGAGCAAAGGAAGGATTCAAAATTTACAATTAGAATCTTATCTCTTTCAAGATAAATTTTAGTCAAGCCATTGGAAGGAGGAAACGTTACTTTAAATTCTTGGAACAGCTCTTGGTCATTTTATGTAACAAAATAAAAACAAGTTTAGGTATTCAGCAGGGTTCAAGGCATTCTTTTTGAAAGGCTGTTTTAATATACACCAGGGCACTGAGACACATTCTCTCCATCAAAATGTTTAAAAGATACGATCTGGATTTGCCTCCTAAAGCAGGGTTCTTCCAAACAACAGTGATGATAATAATACTAAGAAACACTCAGCTTATACAGCATTTTATAATTAGAAAGAATGTTCCCATTTTCCATTTCACAGATTTGACATAGCACCATGGAAGCATCTAACATCACCAACCTGTTTTTACCACTGATGAAACTGATGCTCAGAGGTTAAGACCAGAAAAGACTCCAGAGGTGGAGCACTACTGTACAGACCTCAACTCTTGACACTCAATCCAGGATTCTCTCCCTACGGCCACACTGCCTTCCAGGGTGAGGCCCTATATAGTGATTTTCAAGTTCATGTTAAATGCTTAAGAAATAGGAACCTCTACTGGACATATACCAAATAATACTAATCAGGGCTACTTTATCGTATCTTCAGGATTTTTATTATCGTTCCAACCTACTCTCACTATAAAAGGATAACGTGCTTTGAGTTTAAATTGCTGTTTGAATGGAAAATAATCATTCCAGAGCTTTACTTTCACTTATTCGACCTTCTATGTCACACTTATAAAATGAACTCTGTAATAGATCATTTAATAAAATTAATAATTCAAATCTATCATTCCAGATTCAGGATCTATGCTTAGGAAGGAAACTGTATAAACAGCTACATAAATTAATGCCAAACTCTTTTTCAAAGTTTTATACCAAGTTATACGCACACTCCCAATATATAAGAATATAAAAGAATTCCCGTGAATCCATATCAAATCATGGTAGTGGCAGTAATGGTGTAAAATGGTACACAGCAGTATAAATAATAAGATTTATGTATTGCAACAAGAACGAATTTTTAAACACTGAGTTTTTTTTTATTTTTTTAAACTTTTTTTTTTTTTTTTTTTTTTTTTTTTATGATAGGCACACAGTGAGAGAGAGAGAGAGAGAGGCAGAGACGCAGGCAGAGGGAGAAGTAGGCTCCATGCACCGGGAGCCCGACGTGGGATTCGATCCCGGGTCTCCAGGATCGCGCCCTGGGCCAAAGGCAGGCGCTAAACCACTGCGCCACCCAGGGATCCCAAACACTGAGTTTTTTAAAAGCCAAGTGACAAAAGCCTTTACAGAGGTCAACAAGGTTCAAAACCAGACAAACGTAAATGGATAAATACACGGTAAAACTTCCTTTTAAAAGACGGTGGAATAATAAACACAAAATTCTGGATGGTTTTTTCTTGGTGAAAGCGCAAATACGGGACTTGGGAGAAGTACTTCCAAAATTCTATTTTACATATGTTGTTTTGTAAGTATAAAATAATGTAAAATTTATATTATTAAAGTGAGAACAGCATCACACAAGCTCTCCCATTACAGTGAAATCTTCAAAAAAACACTTTCTGCCAAAACAGTCAATAATTTTGATCTTCCTAAGAATCTCACCTAGTCCTTTGAAATTTCAATCATGCTCTTTAGAAGGGCCTCTCCTGTCATCATCATGGTGATAATTGCCTGATCCAATCCTGTCATACCTCAATTGTCTACAGGTTTATATGCTGACTCAGATCTTACTAAGCCAGGCTCACTTCATGGAATCCTGTGTCCTTTGCAAGAATGTGCATTTTGCATTGCATTTGCATGTGATTTTGAGATGTTCCCAGAAGACACTGAAAGATTTTATTTACCTGATGCCAAAGAATGGAAATGATGGTAGGATTAAGCAGAGGAGGGACACATGGATAAGGAGTGATTTGACAAATCTTTAATAAATATTCTCTTGTTTTTGAGAGCAACCTCCTAACTGCAGGATTCTGAGAACAAGCACCGTACTAGCTGGATTCTTAAACGTGAAGTACACTTCCTGACCTGTAGAGTCGCAGATCACTTTTCAAAGAACCCACGGATGATAACACTAATGAGCTGCTGGTCCCTCGAGGTTGCTATAAAGAACATAAGGCCATTTATATGGAAAACTCTGTAAACATTCAACTTCATTTAATCCTACGTTAATATTTTAAAGAGACTTGATTCCTGAGCAGATTGCAAGAGAAAGCAATTGCAAAAACGAAACAGTATTTATTTCCACTTAGCACCAAAGGAACGAAGCACATCAAGACAAATAATAAAGGAATACTTCACTAAGCATGTCCCAAGGATCGCTGAAGGAGGCTGTCACTGGTTTCCTAACACAGTCCCAGTGGATTCTTTAAACTGCAAGCTCTTCAACTAGGTTGCAGATAGGATTCGCTCATTTTCAACTTTACAGGAACCAATCTGCATTACATAAAATTAAAGCTATCTACATATGTCAGCCAGGCCCAAATGGAGTATACTGGGGTTTGTCATGGATTTTCTTTGTATCCCTGGAAATCAGGGTTTTGTTTTAGGAGAAGAAACTGGATGAAAAACGAGAGGTTTAAAGTACCTTCAACATAGCAGTACTTTTATAATTATCACTAGCGCACTGATTCGAATTTTCTTCACAGAAAGAAAAAGGCCCTAAAGCAAGGGGCTCGGTTAGAGCCATTGGGTGGATGATCCTGTAGCAGTGTGGTTCCTGGACTGGTAGTTGTCCATCTGTGTACAGAACCAGCAAGACCATGACTTCCACTATGTGGTAGATTTCCTTTCCAGAAAAAAAAAAAAAAAAAAAAAAAAGGTAAATGCTGCAGAGCCAAAGGAAAATGCTGTCAAAATCCACAAATGTCCCCACATTCAACAGAGCTGGTGATTATTGCTGAATAACTCCCCAAAGCCAAATCTCTCCAGGGTCTCTATCCGCTTACTTTGTTTATATCCTATCACTGTCCAGGATACTCCACTGATGCTCCTGATTCAAAGGCAGGAAGGAGGTCTGGATAGTCCTCTGTCCCATGCTGGGACCAAATCTGGAAGCAGAAAGACCTGCCAAAGCCGTGAAGCCACACAGGTGAGGGGAGATCCTCATACAGCTCTACTGGCAGGACAATTACTCCCAAGCACACCCAACCTCCTCTTTTGTAAAGAAAATGCATGCTTTCTCCTCAATTCTCTGACACTGACTCTACTAACCCAGCTATTCTGCTCGCCAAGAACTTATCTGTCCTTGAAAGGATTTCAGGTTCCTCAAAGTCCTGACATTCCTACTCAGGAGAATTAGAAACCATTCTATATGGGAGCAGTATTGGGGTGGTGGGGGTGTGTGTGTGCTAGGGTTATTGATTTTTTTTGTATAACCCTACATGCTTTTATTAACAAATAAAGAGAATATACCAAGCATCTAACCTAAGAAGTGAGAAAAACAAAACAAACCCAAAGGAAATATAAGGCAATAATGGTGCATGACTAGCTAGTTTTATAATGTCACCACACAAAGAACACATAACTTGAATCTTATGCAAATTCTTTCACAGAATAGAAAAGGAGGAAATGCTCTCTCAACTCAGTTTTTTTTTTTTTTAATTTAGTTCTACTGGGGTATAATTGACACAAGAAGTTGGAAGATGTATAAAGTGTACAGTGCATGCCCTTTCCACTCATTTTATGGGCTACGGTAGCCCTGACTCCCAAGCTACACAAGAACGGCCTAACATCACTTGTGAGCACAGATGTAAAAGTTGTGTCTCTCTGCTCTATTTCACCACTTTACATTTAGTATTTACTTTTTTATTGGGTAAAACAAAACAAAACAAAAAAAAAAATACTCTGTTTAAGAAAAATTAAACTGACAAAAAAAAAAAAAAGCAATGGTACGTACACAAAAGTTAACTTTGAGGATGAAGATGGACCCAATATTAGAGCTTTAAAAGTATGTCAATTAGGTCTGTTAAAGTTACAAGTGACAGAAACCAACTCAAACTGGTTTACACAAAAAAAAGGAGAATGTACTGCCTCACATAAATGATGATACATTCCAACTAGGCTGTCAGGATTCTGTATTTCCAGCTCAAGCCTGGCCTTCGTCTCAGGAATGAGAGCCCCCACCAACCACAGGCCATCTTGCTTACGAGTAGCTAAGAAAGGCCGGGGTCAGGGGGGAGAGCAGGGAAACGGGAGTCTCCTCTCCAATAATGCCAACAACAACAACAAAATCCAATAATTGGTCTCATTTGACCAATATTAGTTACTTAAACATATACTGAGTGGACAGGAGATGGGTCCCTTGGCCATTACAGCAGCCCCTCCCAAACGAGGCAGATGGAGACTCTCTGAGAAAAGGTTTCCCAAATGCAATTCCACACACTCCAAGGAGGAGAGAAGGAGAACTGATGCTGTAAGAGCACAATCAACAACATAACCACAATCAGCTGCTGCTCAATACCTGAAAAGAACAAAGGAAAGGACACACTGAGCAGTTCAGCTCACCTGCCCAGCGCCTCCAAACAGGATTCAAAGATAGTCACAACGCCAATGAATCTGAAGAATTCTCACCCAAAGTGCCTGCAGGTTGGAATGTTGACAGGCATTCAAAATACAAGAGGAGACCGATGGAACTTCGACTGTAAGCTCCATTTCCAGGAAGCTTTCATCTGTGAAGCTGTTCCTGGATGCTACTTGGAAAATAATTATGCCTCACAAGGCACCTTTGCTGGAGATGCATCCTGCAGCTCATTTAACATAAGCTCAAGCACACCTGTTCACAAGGATATGCAGGAGTTCTTCTGGACTTTGATAACAGGTATCAGAAAACCCCAATTCCAGGCCATGTAAATTCAGGAATGCTTTTCCACACTCCAAAATGATACACCATCACACAAACTGACTCAGCTGCTGTACTTTTTTAAAAGTATAATCCAGGGGCACCTGGCTGGCTCAGTTAAGTGTCTGACTTGCTTTCGGCTCAGGTCGTGGTCTCAGGCTTGTGAGACCCAGCCCTACACCAAGCTCTGCACTGGGCTCAGAGTCTGCTTAAGATTCTCTTTCTGCCTCTTCCACCCAATAAAATACATACATACATAAAATAAAATAGAGTTATAATCTAAACATTTAATTTACAAAGTTTTGTTCTAACAATAAATTAGCAGAGCCTATTATTTTAAGTAAGTATGATCTATTTCTTATAATACAAAGTTGTTAAGCGAACACCCCCGAGTTCTTTTGTTGTTGTCTTAGCTCAGTGAATTAAACTACTAGTGAGAAAAATCAATAGTGGAATATTTGTTTCTAGAAGCCACTAAGAACAGAGTGCATTTAAAACAATGCAATTACTCTTATTATTCTCTAAGAAATGCCTTAATTTCTCCATCTTCTCTCAATTCATTTCTGCCAAACAAAAGGCAGAATGATGGAAGTATCAGCAAATGTCATTCCTTTGGGGTACCTTCTAGAAAAACAGGTGGACTCCCAGCATAAATCTCAATCTCCTGATTCTGATGACTTCACAGATGTAACTAGGATCTCAGAATGTCCCAATACATGGCAAAATATGACCTACTCAGACTCTGGAGAATCTGCTCAATGACGGCTCTAACTCCATCAAGCTTTTCTAATTAACACAGCACAATTTATTTTTACCTGTATTTCCCTAGGAGGGCCAACCACTTTCATCACCATAAGACATGGGCTGACATTTGAAATCAATTAACTTTTGCATCAAAAAACCAGAAATGCATTTTGGAAGATCTTTGAAAATTTAAACAGCTTTACACATTAATCAGTTGGGTCTCCCAGAGAATTTAGTATGTCTTTGGCTGTCTCACAAGAGAGACCTAAATTTCAGAAGTTACGTGTAAAGTTTTCATACCTTCTTTGAAAGAAACGCGTTTTTGAAGTTTTCTTTCTTACAGATCCTTCTCGATTCAGCAATCAGAAACGAATAACTGTTTTCCTCGTCAGGTTTCCCCAGTCAAAATTATTAAGCCACACAGTGTATAAAACACTGGCCCATGTGAAAAAGTGGTTATAAACCCTTGTTATAATAACGCTGTATTTACTTTTAAACTTCAGCCCTCCACACTGTAAAGCCACATGTGAGAAATCATTGAAAGGATGTTTACATGTGGTCAATCTTTTTGTTTTTATAAAACTTCCTCCTTCATTAAAAAAAAAAAAAAGAAGAAGAAGAAGAAGCTATTTTGTTTTCAGCAAGCAAACTGGCATGAAATATCAAGACTGCTGCCACAGGCAACCTGGGTGGCGCAGTCAGTTAGCCGATGGCCTCGGTTTCCGCCCAGGTCATGATCTCAGGGTCCTGAGATCAAGCCCCTCATGGGGCCCTGAGCTCAGCAGGGAGTCCTCTTAGAGCCCCCTCTCCCTCTGCCCCAACCCCCCCCAACCCTGCTTGTTCTCTCTCTCAAATAAATAAACAAGTCTTAAAAAAAAAAAAAAAAGACTGCAACAAATCATTTCCTCCCTGTACATTTTTTTTTTTTAAATAAACTTTGCACCATGAATCTATGGAGAGTTACTTGGCTCCTGCGTGTAGGAGGGCAAGGGCAGAGCATAGACAAGATAAGCCAACTCTCTATCTGGCATCACCTGAATGCTTCTTTACTGGATAAGAAAAGCCAGGAGGTCAACAAGGTGTATGCCTCTATCTTGTTGGCTTAAGAGGACAGTGCTCATCTAAAAAGATGATGAAAAGACCCAAAGAGAGAAAGTCTCAGTGTAGCAGCCCTCAAGGACAGCAGGTACAATGATGCAGGTGACTGGAGCCTGGTGTCTAACAACAGCAGGACGCTAACACCTGACATGGGAAGATTCCAGAGCCAGTTATGCCACCTGACAGCACAGCCATGAGTAGGAATAACGAGCAAAGGCGACGTGTCTCAATCTATTGCTATTACCACCTCCCAAAAGTCTTTGATGGTGATTCATAAAGTTCACTGCTCCTATTTAAAGCCAATCCCTATTAGAGTATTTATTTCCTTTAAAGTGCTCCATCCTAGAGGTTGCTAATTTCTACTAAGGTATAGGCTGGTATTATGGAGTCATACATTCCTAATTTGAAATAAATTTGTGGGATGTAGTGGTTGGTTTTTATGAATTCCTTAAACCAGAAGAGCGGCTAGCTGCAATTCTATGCTCCCCAGAATATAAACAGTTTGCATATTAGTAACTCGGGATAATCCCAGCCATGAGGTTCTTATAACCAACGAGAGAGAACACCAAACAAAACCTGCCAATAAATGGAGAAACTGACCATCTATGGGGGAGTGTATACAGTTAACAATCCATCGGTAAAAATGTTCAACGTTACTAAAAAAACAGACTGCAGGTTAAAACGGAATGTCCTTTTTCTCCTATAAAAATCACAGTGATTTTGAAAACTAATAGCCAAATATTGGTTGGAATAAAGTACATATTCAAAACATTCTGGAGACACTGGAAATTGGTACAATCCTTTTTGAAATAGCTTGGAATTTGGTTCACCCTTTTTAACACAAACCTTTCCCCTGAAACATCCCAATTATGTGAGTATCAAAACAGTGCCGACTCTACATGACATACTGTTCATAATTCCAGATACTCTTTGTAAAAAAAAAAAGAAAAAAGAAAAAGAAAAGAAAAGCATTACAAAATAGTAATGGTAGGAGCTAGTATCAATAAATTATGGAAATCTATATTTTAATCATGTATTGTTTTTTTTTTTTTTTTATGATAGTCGCACAGAGAGAGAGAGAGAGAGGCAGAGACACAGGCAGAGGGAGAAGCAGGCTCCATGCACCGGGAGCCTGGCGTGGGATTCGATCCCGGGTCTCCAGGACTGCGCCCTGGGCCAAAGGCAAGCACTAAACCGCTGCGACACCCAGGGATCCCCATGTATTGTATTTTAGAAAATAGTAAACACTGGCAAATTTGCTAAAATCATACTTTCAATTTTTTTTCTTCTTTAAAAGAATTAAAAATGTTATTGAATGTGTCATAGAATTTAATACAGTCATATACATCCATATATTCATGCATATGGATATATTCATATCAGTTCATATATATTCATGTACTTTTATATTTTCCCATAAACAAGCAATACTCACATAATACATGATTTCTTCAAGATCAACCACTCTGACCTATAGCTCTTCCACTAAGAAATGATTTATAACAGTTTCAAAATAAATTTTTGAACAGTTTCCAAGATAACCTTATACTTAATTATTTCAGAAACCTAGAAAATTATACATCATTCAGCCTCTAAATTTAACATTACTACAGAAATTAGTTAACAAAAAACATAACTCTCATAGCTCACAGGTAAAAATTACAGGCTCTGGCTAACAGACCCATGAAAAGATGCAACATCATTCATTATCAGGGAAATACAAATCAAAACTACAATGAGCATTCATTCACCTCAACCAGTCATAATGGCTAAAATTAACAGTACAGGAAACAACAGATGTTGGCAAGGATGCAGAGAAAGGGGAACCTCTGACACTGATGTTGGGAGTGCAAAGTGGTGCAGCCACTCTGGAAAACAGTACGAAGGTTCCTCAAAAAGTTAAAAATAGCACTACCCAAAGACCCAGCAATTGCCCTACTAGGTATTTACCCAAAAGATACAAAAATACTGATCTGAAGGGATACACTCACCCCTATGTTATAGCAACATTATCAACAATAACCTAATTTTAGAAAGAGCCCAAATGTCCACTGACTAATGAATGGATAAAGAAGATATGGTCACACACACACACACACCAAAAAAAAACAAAAACAAAAACAAAAACAAAACACTGGAATATTACTCAGCCATCAAAAAGAATGAAATCTTGCCATTTGCAATGACGTGGATAGAGCTAGAAAGTATTATGCTAAGCGAAATAAGTCAGAAGAAGACAAATACCATATGATTTCACTCATGTTGAATTTTAGAAACAAAACAAATGAACATAGGGAGGAAAAAAGAGAGGCAAACCATGAAACATTCTTTTTTTTTTAAGAGATCAGAGTAACAGAAGGAAAAGTTTTATTTTTTATTTTTTTTTTAAGATTTTCTTATTTATTTATTCCTAGAGACACACACACAGAGAGAGAGAGAGAGAGAGGCAGAGATACAGGCAGAGGGAGAAGCAGGCTCCATACAGGAAGCCCGACGCGGGACCCAATCCCAGGTCTCCAGGATCACATCCCAGGCTGCAGATGGTGCTAAACCGCTGCGCCCCCGGGGCTGCCCATGAAACAGATTCTTAACTACAGACAATACACTGAGGGTTGCCAGAGAGGAGGTAGATGGGGGAACGGGTTAAATGGGTGATGGGCATTAAAGTAGGTACCTGTGATGAGCACTGGGTGTTGTTACATAAGTGACAGATCACTAAATTCTACACCTGAAACTAATATACTGTATGTTAACTATCTGGAATTTAAATAAAAACCTAAAATTAAAAAAAAAAAAAAGAAAAGAAATTATAGGCTCTTAAGTCACACTTGCCTTGGTGCAAATGCCAGCTTCACCATATGACCTTGAGCAAGTTATTTTACTTCTTTTTAACAGTCCCCCCATTGAAGAACTTGGAATTTGTTTATTCATCATCTATTATTTACTAAGCACCTACGAGGTGCTGTACTGGTTGCTATCCTAGGATTTAACCCAGAAGAAAAAAAGCAAAATCACTGCCCCTCTAGAGATTACATGCTGGTATGGCAATACCTCAGAAGGCTGTGCTGAGAAACTAGAGAAAAAAAATACTTATGAAGCCCTTTGTGAGGTGCTGGAAACAAAGATGCACTCGAAGACATAGGATTGGTAATAGTTATTATCTCACAGGACTGTTATGTGAAATAAATGAGCTAATTCACACCAAGCACTTCGCCTTAGGTTAAAAAAAAATCTCTATATCAGCTATTATTACAAGATAATTAACACTATGACCATCTCTAATCAATCTCTATTCACTGGCAGCGGTAGGTGGGAAGAATGAAGAATGCCAAAAATTTTTAACTCCTTTAAGAAATGGTAAACCTTGGGGCGCCTGGGTGGCTCAGTCAGTTAAGCCTTGACTCTTCAATTCTGGTCAGGTCATGATCTCAGGACTCTGCAGGGACTCTTCTTGCTCAGTGGGGGACTCTTCTTGAGATTCTTGCTACTGTCCCTCCCCCACTCATGAGCAGGTGGGTGCGCATGTGCACTCCCTCTCTCTCAGCTAAATAAATATATCTAAAAATAAAAAAGAAAGAAGGAAATTGGTAAACCGAATGCTGCTTCAGGTCACCACTCAAAAACATGAGGAAAAGACGTCATATCAAGGTCCATCACATCAATCACACATGCTGGTTTCCAGTATTAGCCCACCCGATTGGTCAGCAATAGGAAGTACCTAGCCTCAGTCATTGTTTAAAATATAACTTGAACTTTTAGAGCTCCATGATAGAAAACTTAGGAGGCACCTAATAATGTGAATTAAAGTACAATTAAAATTAAAGGGAAGGATAAAAACTAAGTGTGCATTGTGCCATCCCACAAACATCCGAATTGGCCTACTCTATGGTTTCTCTGCAAGAACTAGTCCCTTGTCCATCCTTAAAAACTGCTTTAAAATAAACAGTTTTGATCTGTTATCACAATCTTAGTCCTTTTTCCTGAGGCACTAGACTCACTTCTGCTACGTCTGCTCCAAGAGGCACAACAAGGCGGGCTGCATGAGCTCCAGAGAAGTGGAGCCCACCTGGGACCACAAGGAATGGAGACATTGGGTTCTTTGTGCTGAGGCTGGGCCTCAAATTCAGGAATCCAGCTACTGCACAAAGAAAGCATCAAGCCTACAAGGTGGAGCTGTACCCATATTTTTAGACTCACATGTGAGAAGCCAAGCAGGTAGACTGTCAGAAATAAAAAAAAAAAAAAAAAAAAAGTTTGTCTCTCTTGCTGGAACGTGAGGTTGACGACTTTGTTTTCTATGTGAATACAAATGAATTCAATTCAAAATGAATGAATAATAGTGTCTAAAGTTGAACCAAGCCCAACATGAAAGAATTTGGCCGACCTTAAGGGTTCCTAGACTAGAAAAAATGATAATTACATGATACAATGGTGGTGTCAGCTAATGCTACAATGGCAAACATACTGCAGTGTAAATACATCAAATCAGTATGTTGTATACCTTAAACTTACACAGTGTTGTGTATCATACACATCTCGATTTAAAAAAAAAAAAAAGTTTGGCACACTCAAGATAAATGAGAGTGATTCCATGGTAACATGGGACCTCTGGGCAGGAAAGGAAGAAACAAAAATAGAGAAGCTCACACTTCACCTCCTCCGCAGTCAACACACTCCAGGCCAACACCACAGAAGCTCTACACAGATTACTATGAAATAAGCAAAGAGTGGAATCCACTGGGGCATCCTATTTCTTGGGTTCAAATAAAACAAGAAGCTACCTTTTTCATCGTTATCACATACCTACCGCTAAAGATAACATTTTAAAAAACAAAGTATGCTTTGGCACAAACGATGTGCCAGGTTTCTATGCGTAAAAAAAAGGGGGTCAAATAGCTGCTATCACTAAGGTTGTTCAAAGAAAAGTGCTTAGATGTGTCTGAAGTTAAAAAAAAAAAAAAAGCTAATATAATAATACTCCAAATAACAGCAGAATCATTGAGAGAACTCAGCCGACATGGAAGGGAATACTACTCCACTGAAAGGATCGTTTTCCACTGGCTAACACACCAGTCACAGAGACACACACACCACCCTGTATTCCATGCTTTAGAATCTTCAGGTAAAAAAACAATAATGCTCTCTTAAAATTACCTTTCTTTCCTACTCCTTTCCTTCCTGACGTTTGGCATTATCACAGAGAAACTGCCATTATTTAGCTCTACACTCTGGTTCCAATTTCAAGCTAAAATTCCTCATGCACCACCGAGAGATCCATGGAAACAACATTGCAACTTGAATCAGAATACAAGCTCCTATCCCAGCTCCACCACTACCTCACGCCAAAACCTTGGACAGAAACCTTAACTTTTCTGGACTTCTATTTTCTCATGTGTACAATTAGGATATTAATGGTCAATCTAAAATTCTGTTAACGTCATCCAACTCTTTTGGGAGGAAAGGAAAGTAGGTCCTTAACCTGGAACTGATGAAGAAGTGTCTCTAACATCTCTTGGCACAGAGAAATGGCCACCCTGTCTATCTGTGTGTATTAGTTTTCCATGGTTACAAAATAAATTACCACAAATGTAGAGTCCTACAAGACAACTTGATTAGCTCACAGCTCTGTAGGTCAGAAGTTCAGCATGACTCAGCCAGGTTCTCTGCTTAGAGTCTCCTACAAAATCAAAATCCAGGTGATGGCTGTACTGTCTTCTTATCTGGAGGTTTGAGGCAAGAATTTACTTCCACGCTCACTAGTCCAACCTTGCTGGACTAATCCTGCTTCCTTGCTATTCTGAGACTGACATCACCATGGTCCTGCTGGCTCTCAGCGAGGAGCTGCTCACAGCTTCTAGAAGCCTCCTAACTTTCCTTCCCACCTGGCCCTTTTCCATCTTCAGATAAGCAATGGCCTTGTGAGGAGAGTCCCTATCAGGGTGCAAAGCTCTCTGACTTCCTCTTCTGCCAGTGTCAAAGAAAACTCTCTGCTTTTAAAAGGCTCAACTTTTGGGGTCAGGCCCAGTTACATCATCTCCATACCCTAAGGTCAACTGACTTGGGACCTTAATTACATCTGCAAAATCCCTTCACCGTAGAACCCACATTCGTATTGGTTTGAGTGGCCAGGAGATGGGAGCCATCTGCCGAAGTCTGCCTATGACATGAGGTGTCTCTCTCGTTCACAAAGCTGGAAGCCACAGCCCATTTTTACGTGCCCATTACACACACAAAGCGCTAAAACTCGACATGTCCCATAATCATCTGTTCAACAAAACACTACCCATTAGACAAAAACACACCTGGTGCCAGATGCTATCTGTCGAGCCCTAGAACTCAAGATGAGCTAGAAATGCAACATACCTGCCCCAAAGCATATATTTCAAATACTTTATTGGACCGATGGATGCAATGCTGATGATGTTAGTTGTCTCAACACACACACACACACACACACACACACACAAAGGCCGGGGACAAATCAAGGGCTCAGGAACTAAGCAGGCGAGGACAAAGGATTTTAAAATTGCATACACGGGAAAAAAAATAAATAAAAATAAATAAATAAATAAAAATAAAATTGCACACACGGTTCTTAGTTACTCCAAAACTCTAGTGGGCCATACCTTTTTCTATCAGCTGTGAAAGCTCTTTCTATCACTAGAAGAAACTTCTAATACAAATGAAACAAACCTCCCCTTAAGAATCCTTAAATATATTCCATAATGCTTTCAGGAGGGCAAACAATGCTCTCTCCACCGCCACGGCCAACAAGTATTACAATTTAGGATCTGCGCCCTCAATGAGTGCCGACAAGCAAACAGACTGCCCATGTAAAGAGCAGGACAAAAGAAACCAATCATTCTGCCACAGTTCCTAATTCAGAAGGCTCCAGCATTTCTGCAGTACTTCTTGAATTTAAAAGGGAGAAGGGAGGTTAAAAATGTGTACTGTATTCCTAGATGCTCTGAATAGGCCACTGAGTTAGTTAATAGCAATTCCATTAATGTATTCTTTAGCAGCTATCCGCCTGTCCTGAATCTTCATAAAAACAAAATGTTTTCCCCCCCAAAGCATAAAGGATCCCATTCTTTTGCAGGCTTGATGTGACATCTGCATAAAGATAATTAATTCCTGTCTTGCGCTGTTATCGATTTGTCCCTCACCAAAGGGTAAGTGGTGTTTTCTCTAGGCTCCTGTGGGCTCATGTACCATGTTTAGTGGTAATAAGCATTTTAAAGCCACTGAAGAGCAGCTTCAAAAAAAACGTGAAATTAATAAACACGCATCACAACACTGTTTACAAGTTACTTTATTTAGGACCCTATTTCTGTTCAGTCAACACATTTCAAATACTACTAAAAGGATCACTACCTGCAAAGGACCTCAGCTGATTTGATTTAAAAAATACCCTGTAACACGGGGGAGCTATAGCATTCGCAGGGACAGGTGTCTCCTGAGACACTGTGAAAGGTTTTCCATGACAAGTGTTCGCTGTCCACCTCCAGAAGAGCCACCTGACACTGAACCACCACGGCCGCCCAGCCCCAACTGCTTTAACTTGGGGTTGCCTGAACTTGGCCTGAACGATGCACCAACTCAAGGGCACATGCATGAACCAAAGGCAAAAAGAAATCCCCGATGTGGCCTCCAAAATGCTGAGGCCTTACTCTTTTTTTTTTTTTTTAAATCTTCCAACAATAAAACAAGATTCGTATTCGTAGTACTTCTTCAATCCAAACCTGAGATTGCAATACCTTTTGCAGCCTCTCACGACAAAAGGAAAGCCAATGGGCATCAGGAGCCCCCTCGAATAAGTATAAACTTCCCCCTTCAGGAAGCTAAATTATTAGTTTCATTGGCCTGAAATATGATTTTTTTTCCAGATATATAGTTGTGGGCACTTTCAGAGTTGGGTTTCAGGTGGGGAAAAGAGTTATTTGAGCTGTTACTTAATATTTGTGTGGATACGGTTTCTGCCCCAACCTTCATCTGCCCTCTGCTCCCAGCCACCTTCCAGAGAGGGTTCACCATGTGGCACTTTTCTACACAAGGAGATGTCAGTAGGTTTGCCAGTGGATCACCATGTGGCACTTTTCTACACAAGGAGATGTCAGTAAGTGTATGTTGCCTCTATAAATAAAAACAATTTCAAAGACTTGGTAGATGTGGCCCTTTCTAGGCTTTGCCTGACCTGCTCTCTTTGCTCCGAAGGTGGACCCGACACACTCACAAGGGGCACAACCACTATGCAAGAATGGTGTGACCCCCCCCCCGAAGATCCACGCCACAATCTGGAGCAATAACAATGCTAAGGAAAACATGCACACTATACTGGGATCCAAATAAAGAGATTTGTCCAGATTCTCTAGAAAGACAGAAACTACTCGCATCTCAGGGATCACCTGTCCTGATCACATCAATAGCAGCCACAGAAACAGATGAGAATTCCAAGGGCTGCGTGCCGACCTAAAGACCCCATCTCCCCTTCTACCCAACGTCCCATCTTTCCCCCATAGACTCATGTGACCTCTTAAAGAAGAGCACACAAGAAGAAAAACCCTAGAGCCTCCTCCATTTTACCTAAAGATACAATTTAGTTGTGTCGCACTGTTTCTTCTACTTGACTTTGTAGTGGTCCCTTCCCTACCATGCAGGAAGCGGAGAAGGCCAGATCAGTTAACAGAGTAATAAAGAGTTCCCATTTTCTCTGCACATCTGGGCCAAGATTAAGTAATTCAACCAAGCACTGAAATTCAAAAGCAGCAATGCTACCCCTAGGAAAGCCCTCTTGAGAGAGAATACAAATAAACAACTTTTATATTTGAAAAGTATGTGTAACTGGATATTAAGAGTTTTAGTTCAGGCCTCAGATGATAAATAGCAGCTACGGCGGGGGGAGGTGTAAACCAAAATGCAAATTTGAAAATAGGCATCACAGAGGTATTTGACCTCTTGCTGATTTAGTGGGTAGAAAAGCATCAGGTAACAGACAGCCCAGCCTAGGAGAAATGTGGTGAGTGCTACCTCTTTCACTTCAACACGAAGGAACCTCAAGGTCACTTTGAAAGCTTATTATATTGTCTGGGGTTGGAAGCCACAATTGACCAGTGTCCCCAACCTAAGAAATATCAGGTGACCTGCTGCCACACAGTAACATGCTATATATCTGGGAAGCACTGGACAGTTTCCCTCTCTAAAAGGACACCAAAGATGGGCAAAGATGTGGATTAGCAGTGGTTCTGGCAGAAAAGCCAGCTTGCAACCATTCGGAAGCCTGTATGAGAAGGCCACCAGGCAGAGTCACCAATAGAGAAAGACGATGATACAGTAACCCAAAAAACACGGCTGATGGGACAGTGTCAGCCAGAGGGAAAAAACAGCCCAGGGGAGCTGCAGAGGATTCCAGCAGGGAAGGCTCTGATGGATTTAGGGACGCACCCGTAAGAAAAGGAGTCAGCTCTGTGTATCTGCTGCATCCAAAGTGTGCAAAGCCAGTGTGAATCCACAACCCAAAAAAAAGAACCTTCCTGTGGATACTTTATACTGTTCTTCTATGTCAGAAGCATGTAGGACAGCAGCTAGTAAACAGAGAAAAAACTAGTAAGGAAGGAAGAAGCAGCCAGTAGAAGTACGCTCCAAGAAGCAGGAGTTTGTGTCCTGTTATTTGCTATATTTCCCAGCCTAGAACTATGCTTGCTACACAGCAGGTGTTCAGTAAATACTCATTCAATGAATGGAAAGCCTATCACATCTAACATCTACCCTTCCAGAATGTAGGCCGCCTTCTAGAATGTCTACCAGAGACAAAGATTTACTTCCCAACTTCTTTTTTTTTTTTTGTCCGACACCCTTTGGTGAGGCTGCAGGGGTGGCCACTGCTCTCCAAGCTTCACCATGCCACACGAGGGTGACAAAAGTCGGCCAAAAATGACAAAGACCCAGTGAACAAACCTGGGGGCAAGGCCAAAAAGAAGAAGTGGTCCAAAGGCAAAGTTTGGGACAAGTCCAAGAGCCTGGTCTTGCCTGACAAAGCGACACACGATAAACTCTGTAAGGAAGTTCCCAACCATGAGCTTACAACTCCAGCTATTTTCTTAGAGACTAAAGATTGGAGGCACCCCGGTCAGGGCAGCCCTTCAGGAGCTCCTGAGTGAAGCACTCATTAAACTTGTTTCCAAGCACAGAGCTCAAGTCATTTATACTCGAAGAGCCAAGGGTGGAAATGCCCCCCAGCTGCTGGTGAAGATGCATGAAGGGATCCCACCAATACCACCAACTGTGCATCATGAAAAATAAAACCTTATTAAATAAGTAAATAAATGCTGATTTCCTAAATGAGACTCTAATTGCAATTTAAAGGAATTATGAGGCTTTCCAGTACCAGAGAACTTAGAAAAATTCCAGCAAGTTCTCTGACTTAGGAAAATTTTTTTTTTTATTTTGAATTTTGCTAGAATTTTCATTAGGAACAGGGAATACATTTTTCCCCTCTAAATACATTTTAAACCGAGAGCAGGAAACATGGTTTAAATTTGCACTGTGATAGGGATGCCTGGGTGGCTCAGGGGTTGAGCATCTGCCCTTGACTCAGGCCATGACTCTGGGTCCGGGGATCGAGTCCCGCATTGGGCTCCCTATGAAGAGCTTGCTTCTCCCACTATATCTCTGCCTCTCTCTGTGTCTCATGAATGGATAAATAAAATCTTTTAAAAAAAATTTGCACTGTGGTATCATCCAATGAGTCATATACCTATTCAATGTGCTAATTACCCAGAACATGGTTTACAAGGCAAGTCACCATGCGTGTTCCATTTTATCTTTGTAACAGTCAAAAGCACCTTTCCTACTTTGAGGAGCTAGGGCTCACTGAGTAGTAAGCAGCAATACCTGTTGCATGATTCAGGCTTTTAAGGCCAACCGCAGTACTCTTTCCAATGCTGTTTTCCTTGAAGGTTTTCAAAGTCAGGCTTCCTGGATTCCTATCTGGTGTCTCGTATCCACATAAAGATAGATAACCCTGGACTCTTGCCTTAATTATACTCCAGCTATTCCTACCAGATGGTCCTTCCATCCATTATTCAATTCACTTAGCCTGCCTTGCTTCCTGACCAACGACGACAATAGGGGTCTCATTAGATTTTAGCACAGGATTAAGTCCAGCAAAAATAAATAGAAATTCAAAAATAACAGGCTCATACACAAGATGAAATTTCATTCCATCTGCATAAATATATTGTCCAGTGCCAGAAATGACAGGTCTCTGACAGTACAGGACTGAGACAGTCTCCTATCTTCTTGCTCTGCTATATTCGACTCATGGCATCTGCTTTTGGGCCCTCCTGGACCCACCATCACATCTACCTTCCAGCCAGCAGGAAAGAGGAAAGAAAATAATGCCTATCAAGTCACACACATCTCTTTTACTCATATCCCACTGGCTAAAACTCAATCATATGGCCACATCTACCCACAAAGGGGCCAGGGAATTGGAGCTCTTACATGGCAGAAATATGTCTTATTCAACTTTTAGTGTTCAACACAGATCTGGGACTGTTTAAGGCACTGGCCACTATGATTCTTACAATCACTGCCATAATCATCTGCAGGACAAGCACTTGCCAAATACTGTTCCATGTACCATTTTTAATTGACTAAAGAGAAGACATACTAAGGATCATTTTACTCTATTTTTTCATCACTGATCAAAACAGCTACCGCTGACATTAAAATAACTAACAATGATAAATGGTTCTTCTTTCCCACAACAGCCTCAAAATGCTTAAATATTTGGTGGTAAATGATCTGGAATTCTCACTTCATATGAATGAGCGCATTTTCAACTATTATGTTTTCCTAGTAGGTCAACAGACAATTTATCCCAAGTGACTCAGAGGAAAATGTTCCCTGTTCCTAAATAAAACTCCTCCTAGAGCATTTAAAACTTGAAAAACACTATAAAAGTACAACGAACACAAAAGCCAACCTGTTGTTTCTGTCCACTAAAGAAGAAAAACAAGTAACTATTAACGACTCTGTGCGTTCATTTGGAATGCAACGTCTGTCAGTAAGTGATCACAAAATTTAAAAGGTAACAGATCACCCTTCTTATTAAAAAAAAAAAATCACAAGAAATATTTTCGTAAACTAACAGAAAGGCAGGAAAAGAATTCTGATAAAGTAGCTAAAACAGTAAGATAAAAATAAATTCCCCCATGGCATGCACTCTAACAACTCCCCATTGGTAAAGGTTTAGTTTTATGAATAAGGAAGCCGTTTTCATTTGTTTACTAAATATAATATTAGGTTTATCCCCTGGGATGCTATTTTTAAGGGGACATAGCAATTTCTGCCATTTGTCCTTTTCCAACTTGGAAAATGAAGAGAAAGGGAAAAAATACCTAATCCTATGAGATCAGATGATTTATTCTAGTTTGTTTCACCTGGAACCATTAGAAATTTCTAAGAAAGACAAAAATAAAAATACCACAGTAACCCAATGACTCTAGCAAATTACTACTGGCAAAGTTGAGAAAGAGTTTAAAGCTTGCTTTGCACACCAATGGGCTTTCTTCCCTTCTCCCCAAATATATTTATTACTCTATCTCACTGCCTAAGATGCTTTCTGTAGAATGTGATCCTTTCAAAAGCATCAGGGAAATACCTCCCATTGGGCACTGGTATTAGAAAGGGCATTAGAAAGGTAAAAAAAAAAAAAAAAGAAAGAAAAAAAATTCCTCTAAAAAGCATACAAAAACCCTCACTAGGTTGTTCTTGGCTTACTATGAGTAAGCTTGAGCATCACCGATTTAAATCAACCCCGGATTTCTTTTACAAACAAATTCAAAGTTAGAAAACTCTGAGCTTTTTTCATCTTTCACTTCTATTTATCCATTTATATTTCCTGAAATATTTGCCACATGCATACCAACAACATGAAGAAACGTGCGTATTATGTTGCTTATAGTGGCATCTACTTCCTGCTCCTTCCCTGGGATAAACAGAGCTCCCTGCCATTTTAAATAAATAGATTAATAATGTGGCCATTTCTTAGAGATCCCTACAGAGTGGTTGCTTTACAGCGGTACACAGAACCGTGTAGCTTCATGACGTGGATGCTTTGGGTATAGGTTCAAATTCATTTCTCAACAGTGCTGCACAGAACAAGTTTAATTATAACATTACTCTCCTACCAGTGCATTTCATACCTGACATTAAAAAACAAAAAATAAAAATAAAAATAAAAACATACAAAAAAACATGTGTTAGGACTGTTCAGTTGAGGGGTGCATGGATGGCTCAGTCAGTTAAGCACCCAAATCTTGGTTTCGGCTCAAGTCACAGTCTCAAGGTCTTAAGATTGAGCTCTGCATCGGGCTCCACACCAGCATGGAGCCTGCTTAAGGCTCTCTCTCTCCCCCTCTCTCCTCCCCATCCCCAACTAAACAAAAGAGGATTCATTTGAAAACATAAGAAACTTGGCTACATTAGTATTATATTGACTGTTATTTAAATTGATCATTGCATCAATGTGATTTAAGTTTCTCAAAGGGATGGAGACTAAATAGCATGATTTTCCAATCCTAGTCAAAGTTTTATTAAGGAAAACACTCATGGCATTGTTACTTAATGCTTATAACCACTCAGAAAAATTTTAAATGGAAGCATCAGATTTCCCTCAGATTAATTAATACTACCTCCCCTGACCAACATTTGATTTTATGGTCCTAAATTCCAACTGATTTTTTTAGTTGCTTATATTTTATACGGTGTAGGAATATCTGAAATCCTGGGCATATCTGTGTATTAAGCGTGGGACATCTGTTCACCTGTAAGGTAAAGGGGAGATGAATAAATTTTTCCACTATATCGTAAAAGCTGTATATCTCCAACCTTCACTAAAGTCAAAGGCTTCATTTTAGCTTCTATTAGCTGGAAGCAATGTTTTCCTTTCCCAACTATCTATTCTTAGGTAAAGTCTATTGGTTGGAAAACATTTGAAATAACAAGTGGCATCTTGGTTTCTCAGAAATGTTAAAATGCTAGCAATAATATAGCAATCATAGGACTAAATATCCATCATGGGAATAATGCCCAGACCATAGAAAATGTTAGCCTTTTCTGACAAGGCTCTGGAAGGGAAACACAATGGAGTACAGATTTGCAATAAAAAAGTCATTCTGATATTATGTGGCAGCTGCCCTAACCATTTGCATTACTGGAAAGCAACCATAATAGAACGCAATCGCTAAAAAGAATGATTATAAAGCCACTGAAATCAGAGAGGAATTAAACAAAAAAGTCAAAACTGACAGAACTGTTATTATATGAACACTCTAGTGGAACTTTACTGAAACTCGAAGATGTTTAAAAAGCAACTCCAAAATAAAAAAGAATTCTGTACACAGGACATTAAAAAAAAACATAAATTAATCATCTTGACAACTGTTGATCATTATTTTAATAAATGAGGAAACAGAAGAACTACTGAGAAGAATGCCAGGATGCTAACCAAAAAACAATATTCAAATGTAGCCAAAATTATCTTCAAAGTGAAGTTTCACTCTGATTAAATTTTGTGTACGTTTATTTAATTTCTATGCTCCACTGCTGACTTCCCAGATCCCAGAAGAGAAAAGGAAAGCCGTATGCCAGGTGAACAGGGCCAGGTCTAGGGTATGGGAAGAAGGGTTTCATCATAAGCACGAGCTTTAAAACTCTGGTATTCAGATAATTAAATCAACACAGTACTTTTAAAAATCAAAGCCAATGCAAAATAATGTTTAAATAAAGACAGGACCAGTATTACTGACTCTTCTTTTGCCTCAGAAATAGCTCTCAGCATAATATGGCTTGGCCCAAGGAGTGCAATCTTTCTGGTGATGCCTGGTTCATCATGGATTTTTTGCATTAATTTTATTTTTAAAATATTACCTCGTGTATAATTTTTCTTACTACTCAGTGTTGAGCACTACCCTTCCCCAACCCCTAATACTCCCTCACTTGCCCTCATCTCAGCCTCCTATTTAGGATTCAATAAATATCTGCTGAGTGAGGGACAGGAGGTGTACATTAACCTCTGTAATACTCCCTTACCACCTGCAACACATCTCAGACTCTTTCCAATATACTTCTCTTGACAGCACCAGGGATGAGCACCTCTCCTTGCCTATATGACTTCTAATTCTCACAAGAACCCTTCAAAGTAACCCATTTTATGACTGAGAAATCAGTCTCTGACGGTGCCGTGACTTGCTCCTAACACAGGTCCTCCATAAATACTGGTTGGATGATAATGACAAAGCCACTAAGGGAAGACTTGGACTTGAACCCAAGCGTGTGTCCCCCCTGGCTCAGGGATCACCAACTCCAAGAAGCCATTTTTAAACCTTCTGTTTCCAGTAACAACTATGGTGGGCAGGATTCTAACATGACCCTGGTAATCCCCACCCCCTGGTGCCACTCCTGTGATTATGGCAAACGAGTGATTATATGGTGGACCTGATCTAATCACATGAGCCCTTCAAAAGCAAGCAGTTCTCTCTGGCTGATGACAGAAAGGGATGTCAGAGAGATTCAAAGGACTTGACACACCCCTGCTGGCTTTGAAGATGGAGGGCGCCTCATGAGAGAATGTGGGTGACCTCTGGGAACAGAGAGTGACCACCAGCTGACAGCAAGAAATCAGGAGCCTCAGACCTGGACCTACAGCCCCAAGAGACTGGATTCAGCCAACAACCCGAATGAGCTTGGAAACATAGCTTTCCAAAGGCTCCAGATAAAAACCCAGTTGATGCCTAGACTTCATCCTTGCTGGATCATCAGCAGAGAACACAACCAAGCCTGCTCAGACTTAGGATAACTGTTTACATGGCAACAGAAAACTTTATGTATCAACCCCTGCATCACTCATCATCGTTATCACAAAGCACAATTCTCTGTTGATCTGAGCTCCTTATTATCAGACTAAGGATTGACCCACACATCTTGGTGTGACCTGCCCAAGACCGGACACATTATAGGCACGTGTTGATGCTGAAGAACTGAATGAATTCACACACTAGTTCTTTAATAAAAGTTTAAGGTACTGACGGCAATGACCAGGAGGAAGCAACCTGTGTCTGACATGGGCCTGAGTGAATATTTGTGGGCTAAAATTTGGCATTATAGGGGCAGCCCAGGTGGCTCAGTGGTTTAGCGCCACCTTCAACCCAGGGCATGATCCTGGAGACCCAGGATAAAATCCTGCGTCGGGCTCCCTGCATGGAGCCTGCTTCTCCCTCTGCCTGTGTCTCTGCCTCTCTCTCTCTCTGTGTCTCTCATGAATAAATAAATAAAATCTTTAAAAATAAATAAAAATAATTAAAAAATAAAATAAAAAATAAAATAAAATATAAAATAAAATTTGGCATTTTATATCCTGGTAGGCAATTGACGGAACACACATTTTTAAAGATCAGTTCCACAACTATGTAAACCTGAGATGTCTACCTGGATATATGATCAGTCCCATTGTATAATCTATATAGAACTAGACAAGCTTACATATAGAACGGCTTTGGCATTGTATATCCCCCCAGAGAAGACAGACAAAATATGCCTCATGTCACCACGCTCCTTACTTCTCTGGACTCCATTTGCCCTGTCTTCCAGTGTCTTCTTTGGTATCGGCATGACTTAAATCAAAATCATCATCTCTGAGGAAACCTCCCTCAAAACTACTTCTACCTTCTGAGAGTGGTATTCAAAGGCATGTCATTGACCAGAAGAAAGAATGTGAGGTAAAACCAATCACGTGGGTTGAGTGCCTCTAAGAAGCTCCTAAAAAGCTATACTAACCCCTTCCTCCTACACACACAAGAAGGAAACTGAAATCACTGAATTAGCTGCTGAATGTTGACTTCCATCCATAACTCTAAACTCTGCACAAGGAGAGCGCTGGCACGCACACTGTGTATTTATTCATCTGTGAGCCCAAAACATTCAACAGGATTTTGATACCTGGTAACACAGTAGGTACTCAATACATGTTTACTGACTTGAAGTAGCACCAAAATCTGTGATGACCTGTGGTATCCTTAAACACACATGCTACCCTCACCTCGCAGCAAGGAATTCTTTACTTATAATCCAGCAGACTTAAAATAAATGATCTTCTCCACTATTCATTCTTTCTTAATTGCATCATTTCTGTTCTTCAGCTTGCTTTAACTATATTTATATATGCATAAAGATAAGGAAAGTGCTTCACAAACGGAAAGCATTTTGAAGAAAATGAGATTCTAAGAACAATGAAAATTTTAAAATTCTTCAAGTTTTCTTAAATATCAGTCAATGACTTTAATCGCTATAATTATGTGACTACAGCCCATTACCATCTTGCAGTGATGCTGATATTAGTATCCATGGTTTGGAACTCCTTCCAGAGAGGTCCTCTTAGGGCAATTAACCCTATTCGGATGGCACCCAAGAGGAATCTATGTTTTATCAGCTTCTAAGCTCCAGCTAACAGTGTTTTAGGTGGGTGCTGGAATATTCCAAATTAGAACTATAAAATTACTTAATTGTGTGACCCCTACAGAAATCCAGCTAAACCATGCTTCCACACAGCTGGAAATCTAAATTAGTCCTCATCTGTCTGTGTATAACTACCATGTTCAATTGTTCACTGAGCCTTAAGATCATGAGAACCAAAATGCAGGGAAGTTACAGCTGCTCTTCCAGAAAACAGTAGCAGGGGGGCGGCGGGGGGGAGAAGAAGCAGCAGCAGCTCCATTGAGATGTTTACTCTGACAAGAATCAGTATAAAAATTCATAGTAAAGCACGATGTAGAATTTTAAATTTCCTGAACCAGTATTATACAGCCAGAGTCAACCTGAAATTGCTTTTGGTGAAAAAGGCTGAATGACTTTTTTAAAGACATACATAACTAGTTTTGAAATTTCACACCAGCAAAACATTTGAACAATTCCTAGGTTCCAAAAATATTGGCCAAAATCATGACCAAATGACCCCCCCACCATCACCATCATTCTCCCACCCAAACCTTCTCCAAGCAGTTATGCAAAGGAGGGTGGGAAGGGGAGCAGGGGGCAACAAACGAGGAGAAAGAAGCCCTCATGACTTACAAATTAGGTAAACATCCTATTAATCAAGAATCGGCTCTATGTTGTTTCTGCATATATTAGCACGATCCAAGAACTAAAGCTGGGCCATTTAGTCATTTATTACATAAACCATCCCTTACAAAACAGAACCTTGCCAGCTACACACTTACTTGGTTTACTAGTTCCCGATTACACAGCCATCTAATTGCAGCACACACACATTACTACAACTGTTTATGTAAGACATGCCTTGCACTAAATCCTACATTTGCCATTTTTCTTGACTTTGACCCCCCCCCCAAAAAAAGCCTATTATTTATCCCAAAGCCTAAAACTTCTACAAATTGATAAGTAAACAAATTAACATACCCATCAAGTATTTAAATGCAGGCCTCTGATGCCTGGAATTTAGTTAAGAGCAAAGAGCTATAAATTTCTAACCAAAAATTCCCACTGTTCTAAAATTTGTATATGGCCTACTAAATACTTCTCATAAATTATGTCCTGACAGCATGTTATTTCTACTTACTGAAAATATTACTGTACTCGCTAACGTATAATTTTCTTTCTTTAAAAGATGAGAAAAAACCCTGAACTCAGACATGCCAAGTCTTACCACTGCACGGCCAGACACTCTGGAGCCCTATGCTGGCAACCTACGAAGTAACATTTGCTCAGTTCAGCGATAAGCCCGTTAGGTTACCCAACACACTCTTTTGTGCTACATATTACACAGCAAATTTAAGTGGTGACAACTATCAAGTGGTGTGCTTTGCAAACTCTGAGACAATGCACATTTGTAAAAGTAGCAGCCAATATTAAATAGATTTTTTCATTTGTTGAATATATAAACACCGATAAATCTGGCACTTGATTCTAAATTTGCCAACTGTAATTACAAACACATGTGCACATTACATAGCTACAGATGCACTTAAAATAATTACCTTATTGAAGATGTCTGCTGCTCCACAAGCTACTAGAAAAAGCTGCTAGCTACGCTGAATGCAATAGTTTTCCACGTGCAAACACATTAATCAGAAAAACTTACATACTTGAAAAGACAAAATAGTTATCTCTGTGCCTCACTTCTTCATTGTTACCTCCCTAGAAAAATGTTAGCCCACATTTCCAAGTAGATGTCATTTTGCAAGTGCGCCCGTTAGAACTTTAAAGGAGAAGCTGCCCACAGTAACATGCAGGACACTGACACATAGGCACAGCTTTCTTTTCAGGCTGGCTCCTGCAAATTTATCTTCTTATTCCTCTGCCTCTGCTTCTGAGATTGCTTAACCACCTCACTCTTAAACTAGTGCCTTCGCTAGAGAATATTTATGGCTACAAACTGTACAATGTACCAAGGCTGTTCACCTCTGCAGTGGACGTGGGTTAGAGAGAATGGTCAATAGTCACAGGCATTTACTGGAGACCTGAAAATCTGTCTCCACTGAAATCCCTGTTGCTCAAAATGGACAGAAGAGCACTGTCGGCTGGGAACCCATCACCACTTCTTTTTTCAAAGGGCATGTAAGTGGTAAGTGGCCTTAGGGCCTGGCCTCCCTCTTATTATTCCAATACACAGATACTCATAGCAGATGTAGAGCTCGAAGAGATGAGAGCGGCTGTTCTTGGGGAAACACAGCTCTTAAACAGGGGAGTTAGGAACGCCTGGGTGGCTCAGTGGTTGAGATTCTGCCTTTGGCTCAAGGCATGATCTGGGGTCCTGGGATCGAGTCCCACATCAGGCTCCTTGTGGGGAGACAGCCTCTCCCTCTGCCTGTGTCTCTCATGAATATATAAATACAATCTTTAAAAAATAAAAACAGAAAAAATTTCAAAAAAATAATAAAATAGGGAGTCAGTACAGTGGGGTCTGTTTTTCATTAAAGGCCTTGTGATACCTTTGATTTTTCAAATTAGGATTACTTTAATAAAAACAAACTTTTTCTAAAAATTTAGAAAGTTAAATAAACCAATTTTAGGTAATAAAGCTCCTACTGTAACAAGCTCTGGGAGTACACAAAATAAAAAATAGAACAGGACTTCATGTCTACGTTCGCACAATCAGAAGGCCAGCAGAGAACCAGGCATTCCAGGGAGGTGATAGCGGGGAGCCCCGGGGGGCCAGGAGCGCCTGGCCTTCTCAGCTACTCTGACGTGCTGTTGCAAATGCTAGAGACTGCCTGGTACCAGTGGAAGAACAGTTAACGAGGAGACAAAGACCAGATCAGATCCTTAATCAGGGCTCTCAAAGCTCCATCTCAAAAGTGTTAAAAAGAGACACCACCAAAAAAAAAAAAAAAAAGGAGACCCTACAGCACAGACATGAAAGTGCTTATTAATAGCCAGAACTTGCTCAGCTGCTTAGTATTCTTCTGTCTCATTTTATTCCTTTTTTTTTTTTTTCTTTTTTTATTTGTTGGACTCTCCTGCCACTGGTGCATTTTCATACCGAGCTGCATCAGGGAGTGATGATCTCTTGCCCTCCTCCTCAGGGTTCTGGATGAAGGCCTGAATTAAAAATATGTGTTTTTTAAGGTGTAGATCCCCCATATTGGGAATGAGATGCCAGGCATCTCTGGAGAATGTTTTGTCACCCCAATGTAAGAGAATAAAATAGAAAATCCAAAGGCCCGACAAGCAGAATGCGAAAGGCTATGAATAAGTAGTGTAGTTTAGTCTCAGCAGAAATAAATCAAAACGTACATTGAAAACGATTAGAAGAAAACATAACAGGGTTAAGACTGATTCTATACTTAAGATGCTAGCGCTATAATTTAATTCCTCTATTTTTTTTCTACTTTTGACAATGAAAAATGAAATAAATGTTACAAGTGTTGTTTAGAAAGCCAACGTAAAGGATCAGAATTAGAAGGGAGACAAGGAACACAGACTTTCCTTATTTAACAAGTCACTCAATTGCATATCAGGAAAGAAAAGGGGAGCTTTCCTAAGGATACACAGCAATTCAAAGGCAGTATGGTATAACTGATTCAAAGCATGCACCCTGAACTCAAATCCGGCCTTTGCACTTCTTAGTTATGTGACCTGGGCAAACTGCATAATATCTGGGGGCTTTCCTTTCCTTACCTGTAAAATACAGGTAACAACAGAACTTTCCTGTCAGGGTGACTGGGAAATCTACAGGGGAACAGTCCATACGTGGAACCTATGAAAAACTCAAGGAAAAAACTCAAGGTTGGTTTTTTTGTTTTTTGTTTTGTTTTGCTGGGGAAAAGAATCACAAGTGTCACTGCCGTCCCACTATCATCACGTGGTGGGCATGCTTCCTACATGCTATTCAGTCATCTATGGTTTTCCCTGTGCTTTTCATCCCAACCTGTGCACACTTTTCACAACTGGAAACCACTTCTAGTTAACAGCAGCAGAGAGACCAGAACACTTTTTCTTGACATATTATTCAAATAAGAATAAAAATCTTGTGGACTACTCATCCTGAAACAGTGATCCATAAATCATAATTTCAATTTTCTAAAACGACTGTTCAAAAGAAAATTAATATTCAGTACAAATAAATCTGCCCTTAATGAAAACACCGCCAGGCATTAGGAAGGTGACAGAAAATAAAAAAGTGGAAAGGTGGTGAAAAGAAAACTTATTTTGATTAGAAAGATAAGCAAGATCTTTTGAAAAAAATATCCTCCCCTATCCCCACCTCCAAATCTGGATGCCTTCCAAAAATATTCTCTACTGATGGCTTAAGAAATATAAAAAAAAAACATAAAAACTCACAACTTCTAATTAACATTTTTTGAACAAGGAAAGGCCTCTTGCTCTACATCTAGTCTGTAACTCCCCCTTCCTGCTCTCCTACGACTACAAAGGAACACTCGGGAAATTCTGGATAATTAATAGTAATAGGTCTCAAAAACGTGAGGTGATCATCTCACAGTTACCTGTACGTTCCCTGAACTCCTAATGCTCTATGGTTTGCACGCATTGTCTCCTGCGCACCAGGAACAGAGAGGCGTTTATTGTCTAAGCATGAATATTGTTAAAGGTCATGAAGTCACTGAGTATTTTTCCCAGGGACGCACAAATGGATACTGCTATCTACAAGAAATATGATATGAGATAATAACATCACTCAGTAATGGCCATATGTTCTTAGAGAGTCACACCAATCTATAGCTCAAAGATTTACGATGGAATATAAGCTTGACAAGTGATTATCAGTCTCCTTCCAAGTTTCCATACAACATTTTTATTTCCTTAAAGTCTAACAAGTAGCATATTGTTATGTTCCTCCTATTTAAGCCCGACAGATGAGAGGCTCTGACGAAACAGCCAATTTCCCTTCAGTCCTCCTAAGGTAATGATAGATTCTTAAAGCACACCAAGGCACTTTCTAAGACTCCAAAATTATTAATGATTATTTCGGAATTTCCACTTTAGCTTGCACAGTCTCAGTGCCCTACACTCAAACTTGAGTGATATCAGAAGCTACAACATTTTTTGTATCATTCATTCCTACGATAAATTATAAGAATATTAAACTCATAAAAAATTCAGAAGGTCGTCTGTATCCTCACTTGACTGATGAGGAGACTGGAACTCAGAGAAGTTAAGTGATTTATCTAGGGCCTCTCAGCTCAAAGTGACAAAGTAAGGCTCGCACTCTACACTCTGCCTTTCAGTGCACAGAGCATGTTCAGAAGTGCTAGGATGCTCTGTAAAACACTCTAGCCTCTATGTTGGTTTGATAATGCAGAAAAGGTGGTATTAGATCCCATCTCCCAGGGTGCCTTTCACAACCACAGCTAATTGGGAGCAGAAAACTGCAGTGGGAATTTCTAAACTGAAACAAATGGAAACCTCCACTCATCCAGCCTTGCCCTCAGAACCTCTGCCTCTGAACACCTTAACCGCACCAGTCACTCAGCCTCAACCTTCTCCTGACCAAATCACAAGACTTGAGGTCTCATCATTGTTACAAACTTCTCTTTCAATCTGTGCTATATGGTCCTCCTTCCCATCAGATGATGAACAACCGAATCCTAATTCATTCATTTTAGCATATATTTGATGACTGCCTAGCACGTGCCAGTCTCTACAACAGGGTCTATGAGGAAATAATAAATAAGCACCTGCCATGAGAAACCTATAGCCTTACAGATCAATCAGATGGAGCATGGTGACTTGAGACAATTATACCATGAAGCAGAAAGTGAAGCCTGCTCGTCAAAATCCACTATATTTCTTAGGATGGATTTTATTGACACCCAATGAAATTGGGGGGGGGGGAGAGAACAAGAATCTCTTTAATGCCCCTGAAGCTAATTTTTTTCTTTAAAACTACATTCTACAGCTTAGTAAATTACATATTCTCGAGGTGGCAACATTATATGAGATTTCACATTAGTATTTAAATCATTCTTTCACAAACAATTTTAGGGGAAAAGAAAAGCATGTAAGAAGTAGTATGTTTCCATGTGAGAATACTACTTAAATCCAAGTCCTTTGATTTTTCTTTTTTAAGTCAAATGCTGATGCATAATTCATTAGGAGAGTCTTTATAATGGCAGGAGTGGGAGAGCTGGTGAACATTTTGCAAAATACACAAAGAAAAAACCTTAGAGTTCTTCCAGAAGCAATCCAGCAAAAGTGAAGCAGCCACTGAGCGTATGAGAAAAAGTACTGATAATGTCAGCAGACCCAGATTCAAATCCGCAGTCTATCAATAACCAGAAGACAGACTTGGGTGGGTCACTGTCATCTTAAGATCGCACTTTATTCATCTCTAAAGTGAGGATACCACTGTTGCCCTATTTATAAGACATAGCTCTTGTGAGGAGCCAACACGATACTGGATGGGAAAGCACTCGGAAAAAATATTGCCTCCTATATAAATGGCCACGCATATCATTATGGAAATCTTAGAAATTTGGTCCGGGCAAGGCACTGACTTTTTCCATGAATGTTTAAATAGCCTGAATATTTTAATCTCTATTTCTGTCTTCTCTCACCAAAATTAAATTGGAATTTTTCTCAAAGCATTTGCTAAATCAGTCAGTTATCCTCTTACTACACTATTTTTAGAAATTATCTCACAGTCAACTGTTGGATGCAAAGGGTCTTTCTTACAGACAATAGGTTCATCGCATACTTGTAGACATAGTCCCTATTCAGTTAGGAAACACACCAAAGAAGACTTCTTTCTTGCTCTTTTTATTTTGATACTGAAAGTGACCAAAACAGAAGTTGTTTATTTTGGGAAAGAGAAAACAAAATAAAAACATAATTGAAGCTATCAGAAGCAAAAGCAAACGGAAACTTTTTTTTTTAAACTTTCCCTGCTCCTTTGTTGAAATGCGCATGTTTTCCAGTCCACATGAAAACTGAAAAGTGTAAAAAAGAAAAGAAAAGAAAAGAAAGAAAAGAAAAGAAAAGAAAAAAAGAAAGAAAGAAAGAAAGAAAACTGAAAAGTGTGCGTTTCTCTCCTAAGCAGGTGGCTGACCACACTAGCAAGTCTACCCAGCAGCCACCACTCACAGACAGCATGGGGGGCAAGCAAGCAAAATGCTCTTCTGAAGAGTGACTTCTATGTACCAGAAACTGGAGGAAGGAGGAGGGATGATAGCTATTTACTGAAAGGTATACAGATTAAACCCCATGACTTAGGTGTCCCTTCAAATTAACTCCATTTAGAAAACCTCTCATTAAATGTAATCTAATTTAAATGCATATCGGAACCACTTATATTTGTTATTCCCCTCTTGATGAGCAATTAGTTCCAGCCTTGTTTTCCTTTCCTGGTCTGATAGCTAAAAGACAGAAGTGAGAAACAGTTATTAAATCTTTGAGCGTTCCAGATGCACGTTAGTCATTCACCTTCCCCCTCTCCACCCTGGCCACTGGGAGTCGGACAAGACGGGACAAAAGTAAGAGCTTTCTGGCTTATTTAAGAGTCAAAATAACAAGGAGACATATGAAAAGATGTTCGACAGCACTAGCCATCAAGAAAATGTAAACCAAAACCACAATGAGATATCATTTCACATCCACTAGGATGACAAAAGCTAAAAATATAGTAGCAAGGGTGGGGGACATAGAGAAAATGGGGTACTCGGGCATCGCTAGTGGGAAGGCCAATGGGTAGAGCCACTCTGGAAAACAGTCTTGCAGTTGTCCAGCTGGTAAAACAGAGTGTTCTCATGTAAACAGCAAGTTCACCTCTAGGCATATCCCCCAAGAAACTGAAAGCAGGTACTGAACCAGAAACCTGTATAAGACTGTGCACAGCAGCACTAAGCATCATCATCAGGACACAGGTAGAAACCACTCAAACATCCATCGGCCGATGAATGCCTAAATAAAATGTGGTATGTTCATACAAGGGAATATTGGGCAGTGAAGAGGAATCAAGGACCAATGCCTGCTACAACATGACAGACGCTGAAAACATTCTGCTAAGTGAAAGAAGCCAGTCACAGAAGATTACATAGAATTCCATTTACATACATGCGATTATGTCCAGAATTGGCAAATCTATATAAAAAGAAAGATCGCTGGCTGCACAGGGCAGAGGGGAATGAGGATACAGGGAGGGACAGAATGAATGAAGAATGAATGAATGAATGAAGAATGTGGAGCTTCTATTTGAAGTGATCAAAGTGTTCTCTAATCAGTGTGGTGACAGTTGCCCAGATCTGTAGACACATTAAAAACCCACTGCTGGGTATGTATGCCCAACGCAAGTGAAATCAGGCTCTCAAAGAGATCTCTGCACTCCCGTGTTTGCTGCAGCATTATTCACGATCACCAAGTGCCTTCGACAAGTGGATAAAGAAGATACACACAATGGAATATTACGCTGCCATGAGAAAGCAGGAAATCCTGCCTTTTGCAACAACATAGATGGATCTTGAGGATATTATTCTAAATGGTTTTTGTTTGTTTGTTTGTTTACAGGTGATGAAGCACAACATCTTTAGCAAGCTACACATGTCATGGCCTCTGTTACCTGTACACAGTGGGTCACACTGGGCCAGAGCATCCTCGGGGCCTGAACCCAGCTTAGACCATGGGTTAAGGCTCGCTCCCAGCCCACATACACCAGCCTGGGATGCCTCCTCTGGCCAGTCCCACGTCATTCCCAAGTTCAGCCGTGGTCTGCAGAAGAGATGGAGCAGAAGACAAGCTAGCAGTCAGCACAGGCGAGGAAGCAGCTGAGGCATGCTCTCCGGTGCAGGAGATGGCAAGAGGATCATCCCATAGCAGAGCATTCCCCAGCCGCCCAGCCGAAGCTGAACTTGGCTTTTAAGAGAAGGCACAGAGAAAGACAAATACTGTATGATCTCACTTAAATACAGAAGAAAATGGGGTGACCGAGAAAGAATGGTGGCCACCACGGATAGGGGAGTGAGGCACATGCAGAGATGCTAAAAGGTACAAAGCCCCAGTTATGCAGGACAAAGAAGTCGAGATTCAATATACGATGTGATGACTAGACTCAATTAAACTGTGCTGAACACTGGAGAAATGCTAAAAGTATATTTCAAGTGCACTCTCACACAAAAAATGTGAACTCTGTGAGGAGAGGATACACTGATGAGCTTGACTGTACTAATCATCTCACTTTACACATACTGTTGACCCTTGAACAATACGGGTTTGAACTGTACAGGTCCACTCATAGGAACATTTTTTTAAATACAGTATTGTAAATGGATTTTCTCATGATTTTCCTAATAAAATTTTGTCTCCAGCTACTGTATTGCAAGAATCCAGTATACAATACATACAAGGTACATGTCAACAATCTGTTTATCAATCAGCTTGCCAGTAGTAGTCTATCAGTAGTTAAGTTCTTTTTCTTTTTAGTAGTTAATTTCTGGGGGTGTCAGAAGTTATACTTGGGATTTTTGACTGTGCAGGGAACTGACCATCCACGCCCCTGCTGACGCCTCTGTTGTTCAAGGGTCAACTGTGTAACAAATCAGGTTGTACGGGGATCCCTGGGTGGCGCAGCGGTTTGGCGCCTGCCTTTGGCCCAGGGCGCGATCCTGGAGACCCGGGATCGAATCCCACGTCGGGCTCCCGGTGCATGGAGCCTGCTTCTCCCTCTGCCTGTGTCTCTGCCTCTCTCTCTCTCTCTGTGACTATCATAAATAAATAAAAAATTAAAAAAAAAAATTATAAAAAAAAAAAAACAAAAAAACAAATCAGGTTGTACTTCTTAAATATACACAAACTTTGTTAAAAATATATAAATAAATGGAGAAAACGCAGTAAATTGTACAACTTAAATGGGTGAATCATATGATATCTCAGTAAAACTATGAAAAAAAAGGCAAGAAGGGCAGAAAGGATGAAACTTTAGAGATCAGATAAAACTAATCACTGTATTTCAAAACTGGAATCCTTATACAGTATCATATATAAAAAAATCATTTCAACAAACAAAAATAGTCATAAAAACTACCATTTATCTAGCCTGCACCATTTACCATGAACTTTACAACCCAATTTCAAACTCCCCAAGCATGCAGACCTTGTCACGTCCATAAATACGAGGTGAAGAGAATTCAGAACTTGCCAGTCGTCACACAGAAAACCAACGGCCCCCGAACATGTACCTAAGGTTACCCAAAGCCTAGGCTATCTGCTCTTCCCCCTACGTTAGGACATCATGATAAAGAGGAAGAATCACGTGGTCTCTATGGGGCACGTGCTCACAGGAGAAAGCATTCACCCGATGTTGTGGCACGTGCACTGCATGATATTTTCACTCATTCCTTAAATAAATATTTCCCGAGAGTCTACTATCTGCAAAACAGAGAGATGGTTGTTGCAACTTTCTCAGGGAACATTTTGTTCTTTTTCGATCTTTGCTTAGTCACCTTGTTATTATATTTTGTGATTCAGGCCTACCTAAAACATAATCAACAAAAAGCCATAGAAATGTAGTAAATTCCGTAGACTGGCACTCCATATTCTGAATATAAATGCTAAAATGGGACCATGCTGCTTCCTGTTTGTAATTAACACGATTAAACTCTCCACCATGGGCAACAAGCACAGTGTCTTTAAGTCTAAATCCTAGATCCCTAGGCTTCATCTCCTCATCCAGACCCACAATTTCTATCTGCATGTTAATAAGCTTAATATACTGCCCAGCTCCCTATTTTCATTTTCCAATGAAAGGTTCAATCTCTATAAACATGCAGCATGACACAGCAAGTGTAATGCTGGTCAGGTGGGCCTCTTTACAGGTACTCACTGAAGTCACTCCACGAAAACGCCGGTCTCTATCTTTTTTCAGATAAAAACAGTGCTGCCTTAATGTTTACGCTACACCGAAGAATTACACAGTTTCTGAGTTTGGGTTCAATATTGAGATCATTAGCCAACCCCTGATCTTCACAGCATCCCCAAAGCTCCAGCACCCGAGGCCAGGGGATCAGGGTTCCAATACAGACACTGTGGCTTAGTAGATTTGTGACCATGTGTAAGTTGTGCTCTGAGCCTCCAGAGCTCCCCTTTCTGAAGGAAATTAAACTCCTGCCTAGATTTACAAGTTTGTTTTGGGAGTGTGCTGCTGTAATTCAGGTTTCAGAGGTTTAAAGCATTTCCAAATGTAGGAAATATTCGTTTATATCTTGCCTTGCAACCTATGAGAGCGATACTCTGCACTATAGAAGAGTAGAAGGAACTTTTGTTTTTTTTTTTAATTGGATTAGATGAAGTTTGCAATCTAACTCCACAATAGCCTTGTGTCCTTGGGGATGCTACCTAACTGTGTTCCTTAAGTCGTCTCATCTATAAAACTGGTAATAAGGGGGCAGCCGGTCTTTTGCTCCTGCTAATTGGTTCCATGCAGGAATATGAGCCTGCTGCTGTCAAACTCCTTTTAATTTGTTTTAAATTGAGAAAGCTGTAAATATGTATCTGGAAATAAGGTGTCCTAATTCCTAATTTTTAGGCTGTTGGCTACTAACAGTTTTTTTTTTTTCTTTGTTCTGTTTTTCCTTGTCTTTTTATTTTTTTGTAACACAATTCAGGATAAAAAAAAAAAAAAAAAACAGGCTGCCAATTTACAGCTTCAAACCCAGCAAAATGCCTGACACATTGACAGTACTGAACAATTTACTGAGTGAATGCCCTCTCGATAATTAATAGAGGTCCCTTGAAGATTTCATAGTATTTTGTGTAGTTCATTTCTTGCTTTATATTTTCCAATTGCTTCCAATGTTTTAAAGAGCTGGTTTTTATTTGTTCCATTCAGGTGCCTAAGTAAGCCTCTTAAAGTACACAATATAAAAAATGATTCTATCTGTTACTCTTGCAAGTAAAATCAGCAAGCAGATCATAAATTTGTCTTGAGGGCAGGTTCACAACACGGTGAAAAATTTTATCTCCAAACTGCTTGAAGGACCCCAACTTCCAAGCACTTCCAAGCTCATTTTCCTCATGAGCACAAACATCCCAGCAGTCTCAATCCCCCTCTCGTCTTCCCCCCCTAGATTTGTGAGGATTTAAGTGTGAAGATGTTTATTTCTGTTTGGCAGAAGCAGGTAAATATGATCTCCTCTGTACATACATTTCCTTCCCTCGGCCACCCTGTCTCAACGAACTGCATAAAAAGCAAGGCTTGCATGTGACAAGCGGAAAAGGCACACACACGTTTCAATAACCGAGTCTTAGTTTTACGTGTCAACCTTATCATTTTATATTTAATGAAAGATGCAACATGTGGTACTTTGTGCACAGCCTTAGGACATCCTACTTAGATTTGGAGATAAATCCAGGTACCTGACACATGTCTGTCCCCACATTTAACTGGCACTTAGGGAAACAACTTACCAAATATCCCAAAGCATCCAAATACGACTGCGCCACTAACACTTGACAAGTGTCCACTAATTCTGGTAATAGCATCATTATCATTTTTAATCCTACCACCGGCAATCTGTGCCATTCTCTGATGGCACAAATAAGAACAGATGATCAGAAATAAAAGTTTGCTCCTTAGAACACAGTATTAAAACTCACACATCAAGTTGACATTTTGCCCAAACATGTACTCGATTTGCCGAAGATTTACCAGAAAGTTATCTGTTGCATTCAAAATTGGATTTACTTTTTTTTTTTTTTTTTTGCTATTTTACAATAGCAAAAGAAAAAGAAAAAATGATTTAGACACCAGGGGTTTGTAAAACAAATCAAAAGAATCAAAACACCCATTACCTTTCTTCTTTTAAATTTTACATAACGCTGGATAATTTAAGATACTACTTCATAATGAAAAAATCAAAGTAAATGATAATAATGTGACAGAATGGGGGGTTGCAGAGAGGAGGAAGTCATCGATTTTGTCATTACCTGCTTCTAAAGGCAGCACAGCAAATACAGCACAGGATACAAGGAATCCTTTTCATGGACTATAAGAAAATGGGAACTTTCTACAGAAGGCTGTGCCCTGCCTATGTTCAGGTCCCATGAACCAAAAAACAAAGCCAAGGCAATACACAGAGGAGCAATCCTATAAAGAACCTCCCTTGTCTCCATGAGGGAAGACTCAGAGCCCCACTGAGTCATTTATAATACCTAATTTTAGAATGCCAGTTACATGAGAATGTTTTAATTATTCTCTTTTTTTTTTAATTGTTTAATTCCTTGTCCCTAACACAATTCCTGAATCTAGAAGGAAGGGAGGGAGCAAAGGAGAGCAGAAAGCAAGCAGAAGACAGCTTAGCCATCCTGCACACCTTATCCCAAAGGAGATTAGAAAGAGCAAGTTATAAGAGGTAACAGGAAAACGCTTCACAGACAGTAATCAAGTTAACAACCAAAAGACTGGCATAAAAGACCAAACACCTTTCTTTATTAAGTTACAGAAACAATTTTCAGGATGCCATGAAGCACTCTAACGTGCCTTGATATCTTTAAAAGCATTTTTCTATTACAGCCCAGAGAGAAAACGAGCTAAAATAAAATATAATGATCCCCAACTCCACTTTTTTTTTTTTTACAACTTTGTTGAGTTGGTAAAATTCATCCGTTTCAAGCGTAGAATTCAATGATCTTTAGTAAATTTACTGAGTGGGGCAACTGTCACCACAATTAGCGTTAGAATATTTTTATGACCCTGATGTTTATTTACATCAATCCTAGTTCCACTGCCAGGAAACCACCAATCTACTTTCTCTTTTCTACAGAGATTTGCCTTTTCTGGGCAGTTCATATAGATGGCATCATAGGATACTGCACCACTTTCTAAATATGTAACTTCAGTGAAGTCACTATGACTCATTTTTCTCACAATAATCATACCTACACCTCACGGAGCTATTATAAGGAATAAATGAGATCATCCATGCGAAGTGCTTAGAACCCTGGCCAGCACACACCGAGTGCACCATACACTAACTGTAAAGTAGTGAGGACCCTACTCCTGTTTGCTTGTAACTCTACTACGGCTTCTGTGCCAATGGAGCCTCAAATTCACCATGTCCAAAACTAAGCTCTCTATTCCTCCCTTCGATACTGCTTTTCTCCTATGTCCCTTCACACAGGAAATACTATGAGCATCCAGTCATCAGAAACATAAATTCTGGAGCACCTGGAAGGCCAGTGGTTGAGCATCTGCCTTTTGACTCAGGTTGTGATCCCTGGGTCCTGGGATCAAGTCCCCCATCGGGCTCCCCACAGGGGGTCTACTTCTCCCTCTGCTTATGTCTCTGCCTCTGTCTCTCTCATGAATAAATACATAAAAATCTTTAAAATATAAAAAAAAATTTAAAAGAAAGAAACTTAAATTCTTAAACTCTTTCTCACTCATTGTCACATCCAATCAATAGGTTCCAGAGTCCTCTTTATCCTCTTTGCTTCCTTCTCTTCTTTCCCTCAGCTTTGGTTACAACTCTCAATTTTTCCACTTACTTAGTGCAAAAGCTTCCTACTTGTTCTACCTTCAACTGGCTCTTCGTCTGGTCCATCCATCCTCTTTCTGTCAGAGAATTCTCTCTTAAAATCCAAGCCTGATCATCTCTCTCCTTCAAGGGCTCCCCCTTTGCTTTCAGTTCAGCCCCCTAGCTTGTCACCCAGGGCCCAAAGCAAACCACTCTTCTGTATTTCCATCTCTGGCCAGTCTCTGGAATATATCCTTGGACTGGTCCTCTGAACAACCTGTGGATTTCTGAATGTGTGAGCCAGTCTTTGGGCTTCACGCAAGCTACTCAATCCATATCATCTCTAAGACTGCCATTTGCTTTCCTCCAATTGTAGCTCAAGTATCACTCTGCTTATCAGAGTCCCTGGACCACCTAGCAGAATTTGGAGGTGCCTCCTCTGTGCAGAACTAAAAGGGATAATATACAAAAAGAAGCTCTCAAAGTGCCATTAGCTCTGTGAGACTCTATGAAATGCCCCCTCCTGAGCCCATGTTTAGCATCATTTGAACCTGATGAAGGATGGGATAGGGAAAGGACGGAGAAGGGAGGGAGGGAGGAGAGTGGGAGAGGGAGGAGAAGGGGAAAGAAGAGATGGGCAAAAGATGGACAGGATATGAAAGGATAGGAAGGGAGGAAGGAAGAAGATGAAGGTAAAGATAAAAGGCGCTCTGAAGACAAAGCATGAAAAATAAAGAGGAAGAAAGAACAGGACCCACTTCTTGGAGGGAAGGCTTTTCTTTGGGGCATGAGGCTTTAATAAAAAATGTGAACCCTTTATTTTACTCCTACCTGAGATGATAATCATACAATATTTCTCTCTATTCTTCTGTTTCTGAAACACTACCACTCACAGTGATTCTAGCCCTAATGCGGAGGAAAAATTTACACGCTTCCATCTGCTGGAGACAACCTTTCATTTCCTTTCGAAAGCATTCTCCACATTTACTGTCAATCAACCAAGAGTTACTTTTCAGGTTTTCCATCTGTTTTCATTTTTTTCTTTTCTTTCATCAGAATCCATGGAAAACTAGACTTATTTCAATATGCCATAAATATCAAGGATATTTGGGTGAAGGAATCAGAGTTAAAAGAGGTATTAGAGATTATCCAAATCAGCGGTTTCCAACATTTTCTCCACAGGCCTCTTTAAGTATATCTACTGCAACTCAACCCAAGGCTTAGCTTTCCAATAGTTTTTATGCCTCCCTTTGTCTTTTCGCAATGTATTGTCCCATTTAATGCATCAAAAGTAAGCTAATAATCAGATTTTATGACTATAAGCTACCCAGTGCTACCACTGAATTTATAAAACTATTGATCAAAATCCAAGGCAAAACAAACAACATCTCAACATTTTGTTAGCTAATATGATCCTGTATTGGATAACTGTATGCTCCAGGGTTTTAACACAAGTCAGTGATAGACTCTCATTATGAACTTCCACGTCCCTTCCTAGGCTTCAAGCTACTTACCCCAACCAACCTCCACCAGGTTAGAGAGGTGAAAGTCCAACAAATATTATACCTCTACACCCCTGATTATCCTTAATTTCTGTCTTATTTCTTCATAGCATCATAATGAATGCCTTCTTGTCCTATGAGGGGCTCTCACCCTGGGATGCACAGAGAGAGTTTTAAGAAGCCCATGAATTTGGATGGGGACAAAAAGTTTATCTTTGCTTTCTCTAGTCCTAAAGGAATTTAGCATTGCCTTTAATTATGAATAGCAGCAAACCATGGCAGTGACTTTACCATCACCAGGAATCACAGATATTTCTCCATCATAATATACTTGCTGTGAATTTCTCAAAAAAAAAAAAATCATTTACATTCATCACTACTTTGCTATTATGGCAGCTAATGGATCTGCCACTTGATTTTGTTATTAAATGGATTAACACAGAAGAATATATACTACTATAATGAACTGGAATTTTAGTATCCATAATGATCTCTCAATTTTTGGCTTCTGTGTGTTTTGTTTTATGCATTTGAGACAATTCTGGGGGAAGAAATCCATAGGTTTCACCAGATAGCCAAAGGGATCCAGAGGCCAAAGAAAGCTGTGTTAAAAGCAAAATTCAAAAAAAAAAAAAAAAAAGCAAAATTCACTCAGCTTCCTGTCAATGCTGCAACAAGAGGGGTAAATACAAAGTAAGCCCTTGTTGAAGTAAATGTGCAAGCTCACACAGTTCATGGGGGAAAAAAACAGGATTCAAACTCAGATCTCCTGAGTGCTCATCTATTTCAATGCTTTTAATAGACTGGAGTCAGGAACCTCAACTTCAGAAACAGGCATGTGTGGCTTTAAATCTGATTCATCATTTAATGGCTCAATGACTCTAAGGCAAGTTACTTAACCTCATGGAGCTCATTTTATTATTCATAAGAAGGGCTTTACTGGGTTGAGAGGATTAACAAAAAAAAAAAAAAAGAACTTACTGTACTTTACACATAATCATGAAAAAGATACAACAATCTATTTCATTCCTAATTATTTTTGTGCAGTTTTTCATGATACTATTTGAATTTTCATATGGCTGCACTCTTTCTGAAACTTCTTTGCTGTCAGTAGGATACCACTTCTCCACCAAACTCTCAAAATCAGAGCTTGCTTTATTCTCAAATGAACCCATGGCCTAGGAAGGCCTGAGGCTACAAGCCAGAGCACCCTCTCCCTGTTTCTGTTTCCATCTTCAAACTAACACATTAGAAACTTCTCTAATAAGTCCATCTTTGAACCTCAGCATATGAAGTCCCACTACCTCCTCCTGCCCTCATTATCTGCTAAACCAAGGATCACCATCTTGAGCAGCTTGCTTTTTTTTTTTTTTTCATCTACCATTATCCACACTCAGGACACATGTAAAACTCTGCAGTCACAGTTTTTGAGGTTCCACCCTTCTAATGACCTGATATTTCCTCCATGAATCTTTTCCAGTCTCTCCAAGGTAATCAAATTCCTCTTACAGGCCCCCACTGTATATTCTCATACCTCAGCAAAGTGTTCATCGGTGTCGGAAACCAAGATATGTGATGACTGACCAGCAGGTTGTTGAGATCCTTGAGACCAGAGAACATATGATTCACCATTTGCATACCATTCCACTCACACAGCGCCTGACAGATTAGATGCAAACAATGCATATAAAGCTGAATTGGATTTCAGGCTCATGACAATCCTCTGAGATCAGGAACTACTATCCTCTTCAGAGATGAGCAAACCTAGGTTCAGACGAGTCACTGACTGGCCCATTCATTGTAATACTTACTGCCCGTGTGAAAGACTAAAGAATATACCCACCAGCACCCATTAGTGAATGTTCTATCCTATTTGGTTCCCTTGTCCTCAACAGGAAACATGTAGCCTAGCTCCTCAATTTCTTATTCCCCTGGAGAATTAAAATATACATCTTCTAAGTTTCTCTTTTTAAATTCATTATTCAGTTTATCATGTTCATGTTGATCATAATTTATTCAGATCTAGATGTAGGTACACAGCAGGTGAACTGAAAGCGACCTGAAATGGAAATGCTCAGTTGCCTACAAGTGAAGGAAGCAACCTCGCAGAAGCAAGAACCCAAGCCTAAGCTTGTTTACAGCAATCGCCCTGGACAAAGCGAAAGAGATAAACTATGACAGCCGGATCTAAGAGGGGCAACGAAAAGGGAGATCCTAATACACTTTGAAACTTTGTGGGAGAAAACAGGGCATCCACGTTGGAAGCCACGTTTCCCTAGATGATAGCTCAAAATGATCAATGTGATTAGAGCAGAGCCAATAAGATGTCTAGATTCAGACTTGATCCCCTGCCAGAGAGGAACTGTGTCTCAATTGATCACATAGCACCAAGCAAAACCTTTAAACCTGAAATGTGAGTTGGAAGGGAAACTTCAATATAAACACTGATTTTATGGATATGATTTCAACAGTACACATTTTCCTATTACACCCATAAAGTATTTCACTGATATCAAAATACCTCCAAGCCTTACATAATGTAAGTGCTGCCTGGACACGTTCACATATCACCATATCTTTGGCTCACAGCAACATCAACAATTCACCACTTGCATATTGAAAGAACTACAGAATTACAACAGGCCCAGAAGTGCCGCCAACAAATTTACTGCCTCTGTGTTATTTGTAAATTGATTGTTTCTTCTTTGGCTTATGGCAAGTAGAGAACTGCACATAAATGCATATAGATTACATACCTACTCATAAAATTCAACATTAGGATTGAACTTTCCCCAAACTCAGAACGTTATGATACCCTTTAAACAAGTTAATATATATTTGATAATATATATTTGACTTAACGTGTCTCTTCTAGATGATTTTTTTTAATTGATTACATTACCTCCAGGTCAAAACCTTTCTACCTAAACATCTGCTTTTCTAGAAAATGTTGACTACCTGGCTGATGCATTAAGAATTTTTAATAGGCTCTTACTGAAAAATCAAATAAGATGGTTTCTTGGCATTGTTTTTAAGTAGAACAGGTAGAGGTTAGCTAAAATATATTTCAGTTATTTATCGGGTCCGAGGAGTTTCACACCATATGCATATGTAATTAGTTATTTTTCAAATTCACTATTGCAAATAATACCAAAGGCAGCTTTTTCCACTCAATAGGGCTGAATCTATATATTATTTCAAATCCTCAAGCCAACCTCTGAGCTACAAATCTTGAAAAGCCAGGGACTACTATTTTGTAGAGCTCACATTTAACCCCGTAAGTTAACACATTCCTGAAAAGCCTAAGAACCAGCTACAATCCTGCAGTAGGCCAGCCTGGTCCTGACACCCATTTTTCAACCTAGGGGACCATCCAACCTGCAACCATCCAACAAATGGGGACTCTCCTAGAGCTCAGAAGATGGGAATCCAGTTCAAAGCAAAACAAAAACAAAACTAAAAACAAAAACAAAAAAAACATACAGCCTTTTTCTTTGCCAATACGGGGGGAAAAAAAACTCCTCTCCTGGCAGTGCACTACCGAACGCATTTTATCAAGGGTGCCCTCCTGGGGAGCCCCAAGAACAAAAAAGCATCAGGACGAGGCTGTCCACAACCAAGCGATGATGCAGAGTCACTTTGCAGGTGTCAAAACCTCAATCACAGAAAATCAGGGCCAGTGGGCAGAGCCCGGGAGAGAATGGAAACCAGAAGAATACCAAACAGCTGCTCGCGCTGAGCTGAAGCAAGGCCCATACCCATGGGGAGGTCAAGCAAAACACTTGGAGCGCAGATTGAAGCCGAGACTGAAACAATGTAACAAAGCAGCAGACAGCTGGCCAACAACTGCTGGGAAACACAGGCTGGGAGGTGGGGGGTGAGGGAGGGGGCGCCAGGTTTCCAAACAGCTACAGCAGCATCCCAGAGGCCTCCACTCGGAGAGGAAGCGGCAGGCGCAGAAGTGGCAGGGGCACACGGCACCAGCACACAAAGACCCACCGTTGCAAGAAACCCACTGCACCCCAACATGCCCAGGACCAGGGCACCAGTTAAGGCAAAGCCTGTTAACAGGCCACGGAGATGTGGGGTCCATGCCCTGGTCCGACAAAAATCACCTGAGCGCGCTTACTCTGGCGTCATCTGAGGGCAACATTACATCCCTAAGTCTGACCTCAAGCAGGAGCTCCTAACCATTGTATATCAGGCCTTGGCTCCCCAACTAACGTCAGGGAACCCCTGAGAGGCCCCAGGGGTGCCCTCGGGGGTCAGGAAGATTGCTGGAAGAATTTTAAACGTATGCATTTGTATTTGGATTGAGGGTGGTAAACTTTTTCAGCAGAAGGGCCAGATAGGAAATATCTCAGGCTTTGCAAGCCCCAAGGTCCCTGCAACAACTGCCACCTGTAAAGAGAAAACCATAGGTGACACCTACACAAGTGGCTGTTTAAAAAACAGGCTGCAGGTGGATTTAGCCCAAAGGCCTTAGTGTCCACTCCTGATTTAGCTGATAACCCAAACTCCACACACGCACAGAGCTACAGGGACACTCTGCCTTCTGGGAGTGACCACCTCCTAATGGCGCAAGGCCACACGACTTCTGCGATTTTATTTATCATCCAGTTGGCTCCAAACAGCGCTGCTCAAATATTCAAGGATAGAATGGAAGTGGACATCTCGGGTCCCCTGGTCTCCCCTGTTCCCAGAATACTTTACCCTTCCTTCTAACAGAGCCCCCCTTTCCCTATGGTGAACCTATCACATGTAGCGTGAGACAGGCAAGCCTGCCTTCGCTCTACTCAGATTCCAGGCCATGGGTTCAGGCACACACCTAGGCCTGGCAAAAGCACCCCAATGGCTAGCAAATGTGTTTTATGGATGAGCTTGTAACCTAAGTCAGGATGATTAAGGTCCTCCCTGGAGCACTCCTGGGAGAGCCAAGGAGGAGAGTTTGGGTTGCCACTGGCCACGGTAACCATGATGGCCAGACCGAGAGGAAAAAAAATGAAGTCTTCATAACCTCCACAGGCCTCTTGAGTTTGGACAAGCAAAAGGATCTACCCTCCCTGAACTGGGCAGCTGACACTGACAACCAAGAGTCCTTATTAAAATACATAACATGCCAGCAAAAATAAAGGCCCAGCGACAACAGGTTAGCAGCAACTCAGAGCCTCAACACAGGCATGCCAAACTCCGAAGCCTGTGAGCAGAGATGCTCTGGTGTCTCACGTCTCCTCTTACCACGGAAGAAAGTAGGCACATCCTGCCACCTCCCTTCACCCCCAGTGGATCTGCTGGGGTTTCCTTTTCCTCCCACTTGCACGAGACAGAAATCCTCTCACCCTCCCTCCACACTGAGCTCCTCACACCAAGTGAGACCAACCTTTCTTCGCCTTTCCATTCCTGATACACTCAAATTTCTTTTTTTCACCTCTGTCCTTAACTCATTTTAACACTCATCATCACTGGGAATGCAAATCCTCCAATTTAACCTTGTATCCCCTATATAAACCTAGAGAGCCTATGTAATCCTAGAAGTAGACACTCTTCTGGGTCTCTCTGCTTTGGATTTCACGTACTTCAGACAATTCTCGAAATGTTATCCTGGATCACAAGGACCATGGTAACCAGCTCCTGCCTACTTTACCCATTCATCGTCCCTTTCTCCCTCTCCCGACCCTCTCCTCTGGCTTTATGCCCTGCTCTTTGGACACTATGCCTTTTTCTCTTCCTGTACAATTTTTTTTTTTTCCAAGTTGTCCTCCCCCTCTCTCATCTTTATCCAGCTAATTTGACTTTTCTTCAGCAGTAAGTTCTCACAAGTGCCTCCCTCCTCGCCCGGGTCAAGTACCCCTCTTGTGTACTCCCTTAGAAGTGTAAGTACGTCTCTGTTTTAGGAACACGGTCTATTTACTTGGTCTCTCCACCAGACTCTAAGAAACGTGAGATGATGGACAACATCTTCTCCTGGGTCGGTGCCCCCATGATTTAACAGGTTCCTGACACAGCTAAGCATTTACAAACACTCGCTAAAGGAATACAGTGGTGACACGAGTGGAAAGCATCCCACATGGATGCTTTCCTGGGAGACAGCACATTTCTACATAAGAATGACTTAACACTTTTAAATCAAAGGCCAATGTCTATTTGAGCTGATTTCCTGAATTTAAAATAAACCGCATTCAAATCTCTATTCTTTGAATAGAATTATCATAATTTTACACTATAATTTGCAGAAATCAGACTACTTAAATGGTAAACATACCCTTACTGTTCCTCTCTTTCCATCACTTCCCATAACAAGAACCAGAGTTCTGGCCTCTGAGATAAGTCCTCAGAAAATACAACAAAACAAATTTACAATGGAATTATTAAATATCGTTGTCTTTTGGTTCACCTGGTATAAAGACAATTACCTCCTTATCGTTGTGTTGCTTTCTTAATTTCCACTCATCTCCGTCTTTTTTCTGAAAACAGAAGTTAGTTTATAAAGAGTGCCAACGACTTAGAAACTAATGTGATTTTCTGGGGTGGAAAAATCCTTAGGATATAAGGAATTTTCAAAAACAAATACAATTAATTTTAAGTGAACCAAAACCAATAATATTTTACAAAAGCAATCATTCATTAGCTCCCATTTACTCAAGATTTTCAGAGAGAATACCACCCCGGTTTCCAATAAAATTATAGCTGCAGTGTTACTTTGGCCTATTTCTACCAATTTCAGCCTGTTCGTGTAAACTCTTTCTGAACACACAAATAGCTTGCAGACATACACAAAAGATTTCCTTCAAATGCAGTAGGTAAGCTGCATGCAAAGCATTTACTCTATTTTTATATAGACTTCCAAAGATGCTTGAAGAAAAAACATTTGGGCTAAACTCTGGTTTGTGTTTAAGTTCATACTCAAGTTTAGAGTAAATAATGTCTCTTGTCAAATGTTATGATTTACAAGACATCTTTGAACTTCATTTCCAACCAGTTTTCATAAACGATGACACTAAAAGAAATAGAAATGAAAATTTAAACTCAAGATCATGCTTAGTATTAAAAACAATTTTAACTGTTAAGTATCATCCATGGCCTGCCTTAAATGTACATGGTTTGTGGTATAGGAATAAACTGTCCAATTTAAACATTAAATTTACCAATTCTTTCAGGCTTTGGTTTGAAGCATAAAGCCCAACTCTCTCACTCAAATAATAAATTCTAAGAATTCAATTTCCAAGTACACAAAGATGGGCTATTTACTATAATGATAGCTTTTTAAAAATATAAACAGCTGCTATTTTATAATACATACTAAAAATTCAGCATGTGATCAAAATCACCACAGAATTAAAAAAAAAAAAAAAAGCACCATACAGTTGTTTCCACAAATAGTTAAATTTGGAGGATTTCCATTCCTAACAACTTGTCTTGACTCCACCTCGAAAAGCAGAAGATTGTGTGCTGCTCTGGTTCCAATGCACAAAGATACCAATCGAAGCTCCCCATCTTCCATTGCAGGGCCTCTGTTTTCCCCCAAAAAGTTCATCCCAACTTCCCCATAATGATCCCTTCCCTACCCCCATAAAGGAAAGCACTCTATCATATGCAAGAAAGTGGCAAATCACCCTTCTTCAAGTCAACTTCCATCAATCCCATTAGTTCATTTACAGGACAGTCAGGCTTCATGCTGTGATCCTACACTACCCTCCTTCATAATAGATACCCACACCTTCCCATCCAACCCTCACCCTGGAGAAATCCAAAGGCTAGTCCTTTGTTTAGTCCTAAAAATCAGCAGCTGAGGCATGTTTAATAAGGTCTTGAATTATTGGTTTCTTGTACTAATTTTAAATTACTTCCAAAGAGTTGAGGGCTATCCTGCAAAAACCATTTGTTATTTTCCTGTAATAAATTAAAATGGTATAACTGATTCTTTTTAACCCATCAGTAACAGAATCTGGTTTATTAAAATACTGAGTGAATTTTCACCTGAATATTCTAAAAACGTTCTAAGGAACAGATGTGCACTAGAGAAAACTAGGCTGCTATCCAACAAGAACCAAAAGTGTTCTCCTTTTTAGGTGCTTGCCACTTGCTGTTAGAATTAGTCATCAATAGGAACAGGGTAAACATTCCAACTGAGAATAAGGTAACACATAAGAAACAAAACGATGATTATGGCTGAGGTAAAACCACCTCTGGTTGATACAGTCTGTTGTATTGTCTTATTTTCCACTGTATATGTGACAATAGGGCCAACGTTTTACTTAGCATATTATTAATTACCCCAAAAATGGCCAATTTCAACTATATCTCTTAGGCTAAGGAACACAAATCCATAACCTTAGAATTGTGATGTGTTTTAAGCTGGAAGGGACCCCCAGGGAATCATGAGAGCCATATCCTGGCATTAAAAGAGAAAGCTGGTGTTATCAGTATGCTAAACCTTCCATACACCTAGCTTACCTGTGGTTTGGGGGGCAAGGGAGGCCTTTTTCTGAGGGAAAAAAAAAAAAGGAAAGCAAGATATATTAATGTTATAAGGTTATATGTTCTCTTCTATAGGGAATCCCTAGAAAAATATTAAGCAAACATATGAAAGATCTGTTTTAATCAAGAGAGAGATCAACACTTTTTTTTTTTTTAGATTTTTTTTTTATTCATTTATTCATGAGACACACACAGAGAGAGGCAGAAACACAGGCAGAGGGAGAAGCAGGCTCCCTGGAATCACACCCTGAGTCCCGGAGTCGAAGGCAGACGCTCAACCACTGAGCCACCCAGGCGTCCCCTGAAATCAGTAAATTGCAGAGCTACTTATTGGTAAATTAATGCAAGTAGTAGGTCCCAGTGTTCCTGGGAGAAAGAATACCAAGCTTCCCAGAAAAGGTCTCAAAAAATAATGAGGTTTTTTTTTTTTAATTTTTTTTTTTTTTTTTTTTTTTTATTTATGATAGTCACACACACAGAGAGAGAGAGAGAGAGAGAGGGGCAGAGACACAGGCAGAGGGAGAAGCAGGCTCCATACACCAGGAGCCCGACGTGGGATTCGATCCCGGGTCTCCAGGATCGCGCCCTGGGCCAAAGGCAGGCGCCAAACCGCTGCGCCACCCAGGGATCCCAATAATGAGGTTTTTATTCCCAATTTTGCTCTCTATGAAACAAATGATATATAAGTATTTCTGGGATTTGGCCTAACTCTCAATTCAACATAATCATTCACAAGATGACTGAAAACAACTCCTTATTTTCATTGTTTAAGGTTTTTCACTAAGATATACATCACAGAGTGGGTCAGTTCTTATAAGACGTTAAGAAATCATAATGTTGCATATGCCCCCATGCACAGCATCATCAGACCTACAGAGGAATATCAATTATGACTAAAAAGATGGAAGACATGATAGTTCTGTTTTTCCTACACACTTTTAATTGCATCTATCCTACAGACATTTTACTGGCAAAATTTCCCTGTGGGCATGCACGTATGCATGTGCATATGTATAACGGTTTAAGTTTCAACGCCATTTTTCCAAACTTAGCACTGGAGATGAAAATTAAATTCTAAAATTCATGGTTAAACTTAATATAGTTCACTGAACCCTTTTAGTTACCCTACATCTATCTGAAATGCTAAGTGAAAGGTTGCTTATATTAAAATAAGTTTAAATATTCAATATTTGCTCTTAAGAGAAGTTCTCTAATGCTCTACAATATTTGCTGTTGTTATTATAGAGTAATTTTCAACTCTAAGCAACAGAGTTAATAAATAAGTTCTTGATTACAAGAAATATTTATGAAAGAAAAAGAAATATTTATGAAGTACCCTAGCCACACCAGACACTGTGCCAGGCACTTCATAAAACTTCATGAAATTCTTGCAACAACTCTATCAAGTAGGTATTATTACCCTCATTCTGTAAAACAGGGGATGGGGGTTAACAGAGGTTAGGTAACAATCTAAATTGTACAATTAACACTTAGTTCTGGAATCAAACTATCTGATGCCAAAATTCTTGCAATATTTTCACCTTTGCCACCCTGTTATTTGGAAAGATCCAAAAGAATGAAATCGTTTCTAATTAGTTACAGAAACGTATCACCGGGTTTAGACATTAGATGCTGTTACCCAGCACACTTACTGCAAAGTCTCAATATATCGCTGATTAACACAAACACTTCAACGCAGGAAAACTCTGGCTTATCTGACATACAGCTTTCTTAATCACCGGGCCACCAGGACTGCTCTGGATCTCAACATATTCCCAAAAGAAAACGGGCTGTCATTGAGGACGGAGACCCTGAGTACCCGGTAATAAATGCATCCTGCCAAGCAGAACCAAAGCACCAAGGATTATTTACACCCAATGCACTGTAATTGGTCCTTTTACTCTGCAGAAGGAAAGAAGTGCTCAGATTGGCCAGGATGTCTATTCAAAATAAGCCTTCATGCACGGAGCCCAGCAACATGGGAAAAGCAACCAAAAAGAAATACAGGAGACCAAAGAGTGCTTCTGCGGTGAGACCAGGCACTGCTAACCAAAAGGGTGGACAGAGATGAGAAGCAGAGATGGGGCGCAGAGGTGGCAGCAGAAGCTGGGCCAGCAGGAGCTCAAACCTGGACCCCAGTGCACACGTTAGTGACACCATGGATGGGACCCAGCTCGGTTCTCAGATGCTGATGGGCAGCGATCACAGAGTCTTCACCTTCTGGCCCAACACACTCTGTCAAGGGTACAACTACACAACTACCTTGGTTGCACTATTTCATTTCATCCTCACTCTGTGGTCACCAGTTCTTACTTCCACTTCCTGATCCATTAGAAGACAGTTTTAGAGAGTGGAGGAGCTCAGTACAGTGTAATCACCAGACTGAAATTCCAGTCTCCTATCCTGGCCCGATGTCGATTCACGACACTGTCTCTAGTGCACAGTACAATATTCTTTTAAAAAGAAAGGAATAATCCTTTGCCTATTTTAGAATGAGTTCTTTATTAAAGATGTCTATTAGTAGGAAGTTACAACTTCAGATATATAGGGCAGTCAAGTATCCAGAAAGTCCCCAAAGTACCCAAAGGCTGAGGCATAAGGTATCAGGTCAAAAAAAAAAAAAAAATGACATGGACCCAAGCATTTCCAATCCTACGTAGATGCTTTCACGTGACAGCCTCACCCAGTGCCTGAATATCATTAATAAATCATCACCTGTCCTACTCTCAGCTGCCTCAACACCTACTTCTTGCTGCCTGCCTGAAGTCTGTGAAGTCTTCATGCAATATAAGCCAAGTTTCCTTACAAGGGGTTGTTCGACAGAAGTACAAACCAGTAAAGGCACTGACTACAGAAACTCAGTGTAGGCATCAGTACTTTTCAAGTCCAAAGCCCAAGGCAACTGCACTGATCAGTTTATTTATCAAAATCAGAACCCAACATCTGCCTCCACCATAATGCTGCAAAGAGGAGGATATTGTAATACAAGATGGTGACAGATATTTCAATAGGGACCATCTCCTAGAATTTCAACAGGCTCTCTACCTTATCAAAATCTACACAATACCTCAAATCCAACTGATCAATTTAAAAATGTCGTGACTGAACAAATGTGAAAACAAAACATAAAGATTAAATAAAATGGCTAAGCTCACACACACAGAACAGCCACCTTATCCCCAATCTCATTCAATCCAGGAATTTAAGCAATCTTTCCAAATGTCTGTGAAACAGACCGAGCTGATGTAATACATTTAAATGAAATCGAGCCTTATTACTCAAGGTGTGGTCCGTGAACCAGCATCATCTGTTGCACCTGCGAAAGATAGAAATGCTCTCTGAGGCCCACTCCAGGCAGAACCTGCATTTGTTTTATTTATATATCTTTCCTTTCTTTTCTTAAAGGTTTTATTTTAATTCCAGATAGACAATACAGTGCTCTATTAGTTTCAGGTGTATAATTTAGTGATTCCACACGTCCAGACATCACCTGGTGCTCATCATGACAAGTGCACTCCTCAATCCCCATCCCCTATTTCGCCCATCCCCACCCACTCACCTCCCCTCTGGTAACCATCAACTTGTTCTCTAGAGTTAAGAGTGTGTTTCTTGATTTGTCTCAGAACCTACATTTTCACACTCTAGGTGACTTGCTGGTAGCGGGAAGTTTGGGAATCACAGACCTGGGAATGAAAATATATATATACATATATATCTGGATGGAAAGAAATCCAACGAGAGGCCCAGCTCAAAAAGGTTGCTTTAGGAGAATCATAGATTGATCCATCCGACTCAAAGAAACTAGAGATTGAAACTGCATTTTACAAGAGTTTCTAAAAGGCAATCATCCAAGGGTGAGGTCCCACCTGGGTGGCTCAGGGGCTGAGGCGTCTGCCTTCAGCTCAAGGTGAGGTCCCTGGGTCCAGGGATCCACCCTCGGGGAGCCTGCTTCTCCCTCTGCCTATGTCTCTGACTCTGTGTGTCTCTCATGAATAAATAAAATCTTTAAAAATCAATCAATCAATCTCAAATAAATAAACCAACAAATAAATAAGGCAATCATCCATATTAAAGGATGAAGGCAGGGAGCAAGTTATGAGTACGAGGTCTAACACCCCCTTGCCTGTCACAGGCATCCTCAATCTTGTCAGGCACAAATGCAAAAGTAGTTACTCAATACTCCCTCATAGAAATGGTTTACACTTTTTATGTTGATGACACGCAAGAGGTTTAAAACCGTGAAATTTCATTTTCCATTCAAAGGAAAAAATGCCAACAACACCCCTGTCTTTGAAAGAAAAAATACAAAGACTCTTAAATATAGAGAAGGAAGAAGTAAACCTAGAGATCACTTCTAATGGGATATTTTAAACCAAAGACTAGATATTTGTGGCAAAGCATAGTTGGTAATTTTAGGCTACACACTGGTGTCTTCACAGATTTCCTTCAAATCTCAAGTTCACATTGGCTTTGCTCAAATCAGTACAGAACACTGCTGGAGTGGGTTAAAGTAGAAAACCTTATTTCTTTATTATAAATTCAGTGACACAATTCAGTACCATTTTTTTTTTTTTTTTATCGATAGACTAACCTTCCCATTTTAAATGAGGTTTACCAAATGAATTCCAGGTATACCAGTTTTTCACATCAGCTATAAATAATTGCTTCTCTCTAAAGGGCCTATTTCTGCAAATAAAAATGTCTTTTTGCCTGATTAAACTTCTTCATCATCTGAGAACTTTCCTTCTGCAAATTTGTAGTTGGAAAATTTGTCATTAGAAGCCTGCTTTGTCAAAATGAGATCTTTTCAACTGCTTTGAGAGAGCAGTTCTACAGTTAATTATTTGGAGGAGGAGGGGAGCATCCAGTTCTATAAGAAGTACACTTGACAAAATATTTGGACCCAAGTATTCTTACCTTAAGACATCTTTCACAATCCAAGGCAGCAGACTCAGCACTTACAATACCTTTAAAAACCTGAAGATAGGAAGGCAGAGGTAGCCAAAAACAGTTCATAAAACAGTGAAAAAGGTCCCCAGATGAACGTTTCAGCTGCCAACCCTACCTCAAGAACCACTTCTCCCAAATGGCTTTGTCATGACAGGTGTTTCCCCCAAACTGAGAAAAAGTGGTCAAGCCTATCAAGGTAATCTCTACAGCCACCACCTAAGTCCCCTCCCGTTGAAGACACAATTTGCAAGGACATCATTTCAACAGGCACTGACATTATAAAGAATCAAACTACCGACTTTCGGTATTAATCCAAGAGATGCCACTAACAGGGTAGGCCGGCCTTCCTGGTGGAACAAATCAGAAATTAACAGAAAGAAGATGTTTACTTTTTTCCATAGTGTTTCCACTGATCTGCTTCTCTCAAAGACTAGTTTTTTAAGCTAGGATTTATAATAGAAATTCAATAATACTATGCTTTATAATAGTGTCCTAAACACAGACATCTAACCCAACTAAGAGATGAAAGCAAAAACGAACAACAAGGCTATGGTCTGCATCCTTTCAGTCTCCTAATAGAATACTTATAAGCAATTCAAAAAAGAAAACAAAATTTCATAAGACACAGCTGTAAAAAATTTTACTAAACTTACTCATTTAAAAAAAAAACCCTTATTTTATAAAAAGCAAACTTGTGAACTGCATTTAAAATTAATACCCAAAGAATTCCAAGAATGCAGGGTTATACGGATTGCCATTCTTCCCACTGGATTTTTAAACAATGCTGAAACACGGCTGTTTGAAATACTTTAGTACCATCATTTAACACTGTTCAAAATGTCAAGAGCCATATTGCGCCCCAGTGGCCACTCTTCAGCAAATAACACATCCTTTGAAGTTAAAATACTCCTAAATGATGCCAAGCGAGAATTTCTAGGAGAGTACAGTCAAAACTTTCTAAAGAAATCAATAATCTGGAACCACAATTAGGGAAAAAACACTTTCCTTATCAAAACTTGTGAATTTTTCAGTTTCAAATGTCAGTAAATTCCTTTACCCCATGGCACTAATTTTTTAGACACTGTTTCCTAATGAAATCATAATCATTAGCCTGCAGGGAACTTGCTGGGTTTTCTTACCATGATGTTTCTGTGGAATCATGACACATTGATTGTAATAAATGCCACAGAAATGAAGGGTAATCATCAAAGACAAAGCAATCTGACAGAAACATCTCATTTGGCCACAACACCTAACACAGAGCTGCTACTGCAAGGGCACAGATAAAGGTTTCATTTGACAAATCATGTAATTTGGTCAATCTCCTTGACTATAACTACATACTGTGCCATGCTTCATACCCCGCCTCACTCTGATATCACAAAATGCCCCAGTAAACAAAATGAGAAACCAAAGCTTACATCAAATTATCAGAAGCTAAAAAAAAAAAAAAAATCAGAAGCTAAATAGCATCCCTTTGCAGAATACTAAGGTACTCTTAAAACAGGTACTGTAGCACTGTCCTCAAGCAATGTGGCCTGTGTATACCTTTGGGATAAGTAAATGTACGTATGATTTCATTTAATTCCACAATAAAATGGAATCTGAACGTGAAGTTAGAATTTTCAATTCCCATCTCTTTTCCATATTAATTTTTTAGACCTGAGCAAATAAAGATCTCTCTGCCCATCCCATCTTTAAAACAAATCCCTTCTAGTTGTTCAAGTTAACTGGATCTCATGAAACACCCCTAACGTAAATACTCTAAAAACACAAGAGCAACTTTTCATGTAGTATCTTGAAAACAGATCATCTCAGTGTTCCTGCCTTCTTCAAAATTTTCCTGAGTAGATAAGTTTACTCAATTCTTTCCTATTTACCTGTAAGAGAAAAAGGTCATTGTTGAACCCGAAACTGTAGTCCCAAAAAGTTTCTAAAATAAATGAACATTTATGCCTTTGATTCTAGGAAACCTTGAGTATCCAGAGGAACTGACAAATATGATTGAAAAGTTAAACTGTCGGAAGAGGAAAAGAGATCAATAGAAATTTGACAGTGCTGCATCTTGATGGAATTATGTGCCTAGAAAACACGGCCAAAAGTCTCTCTGAGGCAAAAGTCTTCAATCCCTATGACCAGTCGAGGCAAATCTAGTTAACTCAGAGTTCAACCACTGTTTTCCTCCAAGGAAAACAACCAATCCAGACAAACAGGAAGGACACAACCTGGGAGAAGTGTCCCAAAGCTTCTATGTGTTAAGAATACAGGGCCAGCGAGCACCAGACCAGTAACAAGGCCAGTTCAAATCATCCACGCGGATCCTCAGCACTGCTGTTCTGGGAAAGAAGCCAACAGAGTCCCAATAAAAGTTTTAAAATATAAGCATCAATCAAAATAAACATGACTAAATGCAAGTGAAATTCTGCTAAAGGACAATCTATCAGCATTTTTATAAGTCTATCATCAGACTCCCAGATTCAAATACTTTACTGTACCAGCTACAGTATACAGGTAGGAAAAGGACAGACAGGTAGGGATGCTTTGTTGACAAGAGCCAACAGCTGCTGTCTGCATTATGCACCATGTGTATGAGCAGCTTAGGAGTATTCGTACTTAGTGAATTAATGAATGTAGTCATTTATTCCTCAAAAGTACATACAAATCCAATCTTCAAAGAAACCATCTAGCATGGTGCTGCTGTAATTATTCAAAATAGGGCAGCCCCAGTGGCCCAGGGGTTTAGCGCCACCTTCAGCCTGGGGTGTGATCCTGGAGACGTGGGATCGAGTCCCATGTCCGGCTCCCTGCATGGAGCCTGCTTCTCCCTCTGCCTGTGTCTCTGCCTCTCTCTCTCTCTGTGTGTGTCATGAATAAAAAAAATCTTAAAAAAAAAAATTATGCCTTTTTCATCCTATGAAAAACAGAAAGCACACAGTTCCTGGTGATATGCCTCTCCCCTTGTTTTCCAAGCAGGCTCTAAATAAGGACAGCTATTCATAGAGGAAGGGTCTTTATATTTAACAACCCATTTGTCCTTTCCATCAAGGCTGCCACACATGTCACTTTCGTGAAGTCATTAAAGTACGTACCCAAAGCTGATGTAATATTTACCTTACAAGAGGAAATCAAAAAATTTAAAAGGTAAATGTTACTGTGCTAAAAGCACGTTAAGTGAGAATAACAGTGTTACAAGGTTTGTCAGTCACATATTTTTCAGAGCAACGAGGGTAAACTTTGTCCTTTCCTAATATTATGAAGGCTTCTGTTCCAGAGGAAATGTACCCTTTGCCTATGATAAACAGCTGTAACATCATGGGCATTTTAAATAGGTGCCTTCAGCATGCAGAACAGCAACGGAGAGATTCAGAAGACAGACTGTGCTCCCAGCTCATGTTGGAACCCAAAGGGTTCTAGCTATTTCAGAATTATAGCATCAGGGAATTCAGAGATCCCATGAGGCCCATTAGCACTAAAAAACCAAATGCAGATGACAAGACAATGTAAACTAGTAATACAACCACCCAAACCATACATATATGATATATATTATAATGTATTGTATGTTATAATGTATATTATGTATATATTATAAATAATATATATTTAAAAATATATACATTACATATGTGTGTATACTATGTATGTGTATATGCGTATATACATATATGTGTATGTTTGTGATTATGTGTGTCACATGCATATATGTGTATGCATATATATGTATATATGTATGCATGTGTTTATATAGATATATATAGATCTATATCTATACACACACACACACACACGAAGACAACTAAGAGACAGATGGCTGGCAAGCTGTAATTTTCCCTATGGCATTTATACATGTCCACTCAGTGCTCATATTTGGGTCATTTGCTAGGATAAACCCCATGTGACAGGCTCACTGAAAGTAAGCCAAAGTAGTCCATACTGGCTTCACCTAATTTTAATTTTCTATTAAGAGACGTGCTTGTTCAAACAGCAAAAGGAACCTGTTCTGCACAGATTTGACAGATTTGACTATATTTAGTTAGAAAGTAAAATATCATCTTAAAATACTTCATAAACTATAGATCGTATCCACTTGCAATTTTTTCATTGTATCATAATGAAATCAGAGTAAAACAGCACCCTAAACACACTCACTTCTTCCAATAAAGAGGTGAGGAGACAACATTTGATACAAAGCAAACTTCTTCCTTATATGCTTTGATTTTACAGTAATTTGTTCGAAACATGATTTTACTAAATACCAAGCAGGACTTCAACGGTTGAGCATACTAAAATTTTAAGATAACAATCCCATATGTTATGGGTCTATTGGAGAGATAGTCTATTGGAGAGAATTTTTTAGAGGGAAGTTAACAGAGTGATCATTTTATAACGGATTCTTATCATACTAGTTCATAACGCAAGCAGACAATAACTTTAAAAGGCCATGTAGAAGGAATAGTTGACTGTCTTTAGGGGAAAAAATGGTTTAAAAAAAAGTTATCATGCCTTAAATCCTCCGTTCCTTCATTTTAAATGCTGTTAATCAAAATCTTTATGACTTTAGATTAACTCATGTTTCTATGAAAACAGATTTATATTTACATTCAAATGAATAAATTAGGAATGTGCTATTAAGAGTTTGGAGTAGTTTTGATTCAAAAATAGAAATTTCATCTGTGGAGTTGTTCCCCCACAAAGTTTACACAATTGTTGTACAATAGTCATGTTAATGATCAAAGTTGGGTTCGACGAATGCAAAATGGGCAATAAGGAAAACAATTTTCAAAGCAGCCACAAACCCATTTGCCACTTCCAAAAAACTCTTTTTTTAAGTAATGCATGATTTTATTCAGACAAGAATAAAAATATGTTTTAGGTGTATTATCTTATTGTTATACATCATAAAGGGCTTGCCATCAATTAGGTGACGTGTGCAAAATGAAATCAGTCTACAAAACAACAGAGATGGCGTCTTTCTACTGCTTTGAAGCAAACTCACTCCTCCTTGAGTGTTATCTCTATGGAAAACTTAGAGTAGTATTTTTAGAGAGGATACAGCGACAATGATGCAATGTTATCCTCAACAAATATGTAAGAGAGCAGAGAACATGGGATCAGCAATTTTTTTTTCCAGTGACCTAAACACCAGATTTCTCCAGAAAATGAGAGGGTCCTTCAAGAAGTCACATTCATCATGACTTAAAATTTGGCAAAGACCATATATTTATCATTCCAATTGTACTCTAACCACAATTTAAGATTCAACAGGATCATGACTAGACTAAAGGCAAGGGGGTGGGGGGTGCGGGTGAAGTTGAAACTGTATATGCTTTTCCATCAGATAGATGAATTCTCCTCTTCTGTTTGTTTCATCACATCCTAGCCATATTCTTAAGTTGAGCATAAAAACACTTGTAAAATATTAAGTTTTACCATAGGGAAATTGATTTTGCTATGAAAAAGTTTCAGATTACCACTTAATCTCAACCAAGCTACATCAAACAGTGAAAAAAATTATACATATAGTTTACAAAGTAAACTCGATCACTATATTTAAAAGAAATGATAACTTTGAGAAGTACCACAGCAATAATGTTTAAGCTGAAGCAATATAAAGCCCTCTCACAGCAAATGCCAGATTCTTCAGCTAAAATGCAGAGTCTTGATTTAGTTAAGCAAGTCAAGCGTAAGAGCCATCTCCCTCCTTGGGAGCTGCTCCCAGCACTGGCCTCTCTCCTTCTAGAACTCTGCTGCACAAAGTTCTGGGGGTGAGGTGGGGTGGGGTGGGCTGGGGGCAGTGGAATCCACAGATGCAATTTACACAAGGTTTTAGACCTGAGTCTTTGTAGTCTGAAATGGAGCAGTGGACGTAAACACATTATTATCATCATCCTCCAGTTTCCACTTGACTTCCCAGCTCTCTCCCTGTTCCACGAAGCAGTGAGTTGGAGGAGGTAGATAAAAAAGTATATCCGAAAAGCCACAATTTACAGAGCACCCTGGCACTGAATCACCTGTGCGTGCTATGCAGACATCCAGTAACTTCCACGGTCCTATTACTATGTATTTCAGGATTTCTAGGATACACGAAAACCAAGTCTGATTCTATTAAGACTTCATACTCTTAAGCACGCAGTGTTGCGTATGCAGCGCCGCTACTAAGAAAATACACTGCTACACAAATACACTTCCAAAGTGTAGCAGAGTGGACTTCATACGTATAGGCTCTCAACATCCTAATGATAACGTCACGTCTGTAGATCACGTATCGAGCAAGCTGTCAGTTAGATGACATGGACAACTCATCACATTACGTTCATCTACACAGCTAAATAGAAGTCAGGGATCCTGACACTGCACCCAACCTATAACGCATAAAGCACTTACAACTGCCCACCATCAAAGTGCAACTAATTCATCGTCTCATTCACCCCAAGTTCTCCCCAAGTTACAGTCCTAACACTACTTACTGATGATTAAAGAAGACCTAAGCATTACATCTACAGAAGAATGTACATGAAAATTTAGTCTAGTTCAAGCCTGCATCTTTACAGGATACTTTCTTCTGATAAGTACTTTTTAAAGAACTGGACGGCAGATAAAGGACAGCATACACTGGGAATGCTTAATTGATCACAGAGTCCTACCGTACTTACTGTACCACAGTAACTTACTTTTCTCCCCATGCTCTTTATTCTTAGTTGAAATGATTACCTTCCAAACTGTCCCCAACAGCTCAAGGACCGCCCAGATTCATCCGTGAGCTCATTTTCGTGAAAAGTCACCCATCTTTGGAAAGAAGAGCTTTCTCTTCCCATCCCCTAGAGACAGCAGGTGCACAGTAACACAAAACTGGAAAGAACAGACGCAGCTCACCCCACTCTTACGCCAAGACCGTTTCTTTCTCAGAGTGTGCAGCGTGACTGCTAAAACCTGCACACTGGAAAAGTTGAGGAAAAGTTCAGGTCTTAACAGTGGCTTCCTTATCAGCCGATCTGACGGACACGGCCTAAGATGCACTAAGAAGAGTTTGCTTTTTTTCCACTGCACCTATTATTGGGGGATTTCCTAAGAGACATGTGGGTGTAAACCCAGAGTCAGGGATTTGAAGCATACATCCAGGGGAGTGGGCACACCAGAGAACACAGAAGATGGCTAATCACCACCCAGAGAAGATCTTGCCTTCACCTCCCCTCACCATCACCCACTTTAGTCCACTCCACTCTCTGCCTTGCCCTGACCCTGGGGATCCATTCCCCTTTCCATAGCCCAGAGAGGCTGCTGAAAAGCTGTCAAAGTAAATCTGTGCTCACTTTTTGGATGGTTTCATTTCAATGGAGCATGAAACACCCCAGGACGGTTAATAAGTTTAGCCAGGCGTGCTGTTCTCCCTAATATATTTTAATTATGCATCTGTTTTAATTGTAATCAGATTAAGTCACCGGAAAGGCACAAATTGGAATTTTCCCTAATGGCTTATTGGAGCTTTTCATCAGTTTCTAAACACTAACAACATTTAAAAAAAAAAAAAAAAAAGGTAGAGACACAAGCACAACTGTGACATTTTCCAGAAATCGATGCAGTTTCTCTGACAACACAGTTCAGGTCTCATTAGCCACCCAAACTAGCCCAAATGCAGAAGACAACTTCGGTCTCTAGGGGCGTCTTCTTCCCCAATTAGCACAAAAGCATCGCTAACGTCTAACGGGAACCTCCCCAAACAGAAATGATAAGCCCAGACTTTTATAAAAAGTGCTGCTCCGAAGATGGGGAGGGAAGGGGGGGGGGGCCGGGGAGCCCAGGAGCAGCAGCTTGCATTACCTTGGCCAAAAGGAAAGCATCCTCCAGGTCCAGCAGGAAAGTCGAAGCAGGGTCCTCTCCTCCCCTCCCCCTTCCCCCTCCCCCTCTCCTGCTAACTGTCAAAGGTGTGTTTTTCCCTCGGAAAGTCCAAGGGTCCGGGTCAATAAAAAGGAAACGCTCCGGGGGAAGATCTGCTCAGAGGCGGGGAGCGGCTTCCTTCCAGCCCAGACGTAAAACCGCTCAGGGCGCACCAAGAAATACCTAAGGCTTTTTTTTTTTTTCTTCTTCTTTTTTTTTCTTTTCTTTTCTTTTTTCTTCCCCCATCTAATACGTTCTTGAAACAGCTGCCCGAATTGCCGCGATTTTCCCCTAAGAAACTTAAAAGCGTTCGTCCGCCACCAGCCGAGAAGCGAGAGAAAGGACCTGCTGCAAACTGGGCGCCCCAACTCCGCCCGCCCGCCCAGCGCGCCCGCGCCCCGGCTTCGCTCCGGGGGGACCTCGGGGGACCTCGGGGAGCCCCCGGGCCGCCGCGCAGTCCCCGCGCCCCCGCCGCCCCCTTACCTGTCATCGTAGCAGAAGTCGGCGCTCAAGGTGTTGAGGTACAAGGCGAGCCCCAGAGCGCTGCTCACCAACTCTGCGAGCATCTCTCCACCGCCTGCCCCCCGGCGCGGCTCCCAGCGCGAGGGCAGCAGCGGCCGCAAAGCCCGGGAGCATCAATCCCCACCCTCCGCGCCGCCCGCTCCTCCCGGCTTCACTTTTCCCGAGCTCCCGTCCCCCCCGCGGGTCCCCGCGCCGCCGCCCCCTCCTCCGCAGCCCCCGCGTCCTCCGGGTGCGGGCTCACACCGCGCTCCCCATGCCCGGCGCCCGCGAGCGGCCGGCGGCTTCGGGCTCCGCGCCCCCCGGCGGATGCGCAGGGCTGCTCCTCCGCGCGGCTCGCCGCCCCCGCCCTACCCCATGGCACTTCGGGGCGCCCTAGGTGAGGACCGGGGCTCGGAGGCGGGGCGAGGACGCGGGCTGCGGGCAGAGGCGCCGGACCCCGCGGGGCTCCGGGACCGGCGGGAGGAAGGCAGAGGAAGGGGGGCGGAGGGCGGGGGCCAGGCGGACCGCCTGCCCTCGCCGCCTCCCGGGCGCACGGCTCCGGGGCCGCTCGGCCTCACTCCGGCCGCCACCGCGGCGGCCGCTCATCCACTCTCTACCAGCGCCCTCCCCGCGCCGGCCCCTTCTCGGGCCGAGTGAGGAGCCGCGGCTGGAGGCTCCCGAAGCTCCCGCGTGGGGTTCTCGGCGCGGCCCCCCGCGCCTGCGTGGCCGGCCCTCCATCCCGGCCCCGCCACGCCCATCGCCACGCCCATCGCCACGCCCTCCGTCCCGGCCTGGCCACGCCCCTCACCCAGCCCCGCCCGCCCTCCATCCTGGCGTCGCCCCGCCCCTCGCCCTCCATCCCGGCCTAGCCACGCCTCTGGCCACGCCCCTCACCCAGCTAAGCCCCGCCCTTCGCCTCCCAGCCGGGCCTCGGCCCGCCCACCGCCCCGCCCCGCCCCTCTGGCTCCTCCCCCCGCCCCCCGGCTGCAGTGCAGCCTCCTCCCGGCTCCCGAGGCCCGAGGCCCGAGGCCCCTGCTGCCCACTGCGCGCCCCCTTCGGGCTTCTTTCACCTTCTGGATTTCACTCTGGAACGCCCCGGGGTGACCCCAGGGCGGCTGCCGGCGGCCGGCCCAACGGGGTGCTGGCGTGCGCCCTGGGAGGCGCGGCCGGAGGACGACCGAGCCCGGGGGGGACGCGGCCGCGCGGCGAGTGTCCGCTGGGCTGGGGGGGCCCTGGGGCCCGGGGAGGACGAGCGGCTCCGCGAGGGCTGCAGCCTCGCTGGCCAGAGCTTCGGGCGGCCTCGTGTGCACGCTCACGGCGCGGGAGCCGAAGCGCGGGGGTCGGGTCGGGGTCGGGGGGCAGGGGGGGACAGAGAGGGGCGGGGGCGGGGGGCGAGCCGGGGGGCTCCTCAGGAGCCGCAGGTTTCGGCTCCGAGCGCCGTCGCCCCAGGTGTCAACGGGAAGCCGTCTGGGGAGGAAGATGTTCCCGCAGTCGGGTTACGAAGAAAGGACCCCGAAAGAGAAGCAGCACCGACACGCCGCCGCTGCGGGGGGGGCCTGCGGGGGGGCCTCCGGCGGTGCTGGAGGCTCAGTTAGGGACGCGCCTGCGGCCGGGGCGGCGCTGCCTCCGGGGCGAGGGAGACGGGAGGCTCATGCCCTTGCCTTTCCGCCCGGATGCAGGGCTGGCTGGTGGAGGGCGTCCAACCTGATACATCACGGTGGAGGAGAATGGCCCGTGTAGAAGTCCCGGGGACCGAAGTTGCGAGACCGCGGAGGACCGGGGCCGCCTGCCACGCCCCCTCCCGGCGCGGACCCGGTGAGCTCTGCTGCAGCGCCCCCTGCTGCCCGGCGCGCGCGGCGCGGGGAGCGCGGACCGCGGGGCTCCCCAGCCCGCTCCCCCAACCCGGCCTCCAAGCGAGACCCCCCCCCCCCCCCCCCCCGCCGCACCGAAGTCGAATCCCCGGGATGTCTGGCAGCCGCCTGGAAAGTAAATACTGTGGTTTGGGTGTCCCCGAAACACAGCTCCGTCTTTTCCTGATTTTACAAAATAAAAAATCTGTGTAGACACAGATGACATGATGAATATTTATTATATCTATTATGCCACGCTCATAATAGAAATGACGGACCCATTTTTGTTCCCTGAGACACATACGGAAGCATGCATGAGAGTTGCATCTTTACAGGCAGAAACTGATCCTTTACCTTTTTTTTTTTTCTTTTGTAGCTCCATAAACTCTGCTCACCATTGAAAAGTTTGAAAAAGCCACTTAGTTGGCCCATCAAGTGCGTCTGTAGCTGTATATCCCTCCACTGCAAATAGGATCCTAATACACTGGAGGAAGAGCACCCAGGAGCTGGGAGTTTCTACTGTGCTTTTATTATCTAAGAAACCTGTGGCTAGTCACTTAACCAATGTGTGCCCCCTTTTTGCTCACCTTTATAAAGCACTGAGGAAGAGAACACCTCTCTATGGGTACCATTATTATGAAGATGAAAGTAATGAACCTGTGAAACACCTAGAAGAGTCCTAAGTGCAATAGAAATGTTAATTATTATAGTTATTCTTATTCCCTCCAATTTTCTCCTTTCCTTTTAGTTATTAACTAAAACCTAGATGCATCCCTACAAAATTACAAAATGTAGACCATGACGTCCACGCTAGTCCAACTACTGTCACTTCCTGCATGGACTAATGCAGTAACTTTCAAAGTGGTCTTATTTCTCCCCCTGCAATTCCCCACTCCCCACAGTCGGAACTTCAGGTAATACAAGATTCTTTTGAAAACCTACAATCTCTCTGTTTTAAAATGTTCAATGACTTCCTGAAACCCATCAATTAAAGTGCTGATCCTTACCATGGCCAGCCAGGCCCTCTTTTGGCCTTGATCCCTTCTCTCCCCTGACTTTGTGCCAGCAACACAGACCTCCTCCTCCTCTGGTACTTTCCACTTTCTCCTCTTTCCCCGTGGGATGCCTTTGCAGACCTTCTCCAGCTCCTTCTCAGCATCCCGATCTTAATTCAAATGTTCTCACCTGAGAGGCTTTCCCAGCCCACACTGGGAAGTTGCCTCACTCTCAGCAATCTTTGTCCCCTGCCTTTCTTCAGAGCGTGCATTGTGTCTGGAACCCCCACTAGAATGGTGACCCCAAGAGGGCAGGAAGGAACCTTATCGACCTGGTTTTCCACAGAATAGCCAGAGCCTATAACATCTGGATGGGTAGAAAAAACTGAAAACAAGGCAAAATGTTGGCAATAGAAGAACAAATAACCGTACTTAGCAGAAACCATCTAGCAACTGAAAATCCACACATTTGCATCATATCCGTGTTAAACAGTGAAGAATTAACAAAGAGAGGGGGAGGAAGTAGGTTAAAAATTCTGAAGGATACATCAGCTCTGCAGGAAAACCTATGGTAAGTCACACACAGACAGCTCTCTTCAATAATTAAGAGGACTCAGAGGCATGAAAGTAGTAAAAGCTCACCGTGCTAAAAGCTCGTAAGCCTTTCCAGAGCTGTCTCCCATAGTTTTAAATAAATATTTTCTACACCCCTCCTCCAACCTCCTCCTTTTCTCCCTACCTCCAGCTCCTGGGGATTGGGAGCCTGGGAGATGGGGAGAAATGCACAGTTTGCTCTCCCTGATCAAACGGAAGGCTGAAAACCCAGCTTTTAACAGATTTTCTCATTTTAATTCAATGTGGGTCTCAATAGTCTTCCAATGCATTAAACCTTGGTTGCTTTCAGGCTACTCTCCAAGGACTGAGAAGCAACCAATGTCTGCGTTCTCTACCTTCCTTAGACACCAGCCTAGGAGAGGGGAATCGGTTAAGAGGTGTCATCACTATCCTTGGAGATCATTTCAAATCTGGGGACATCGCTCTTTGGTTTATTAAGCTGTACTTACCCATTGTGACATTGCTACCTCCGTTCTGAATATATATATATATATATATATATATATTCTAGTTAAAGCTACTGTTACTCTCCACAGATGAAGGAAATTAGGCTGGCTGGCTTGACTTTTCTACCTTAGACACAAGACTGGCCAAGAAAGTGCTAAGCCCTTATTTTCCCAAAGTAGGTTCCACACATCTGCTACCTCACCACTTCCTCAATGAATTCTTTTTTATAGTCGGCCCGACCTACCCTGCATTTGTTCTGCATTCCCAGGCCTTTGTTGTATAATTCATACCTTTGCAGTGCCAGGTCCTCGGGGTAAAGATTTCCTTATTTGCCTAAGACATTTTTAGTTTATTGTGCAATACCATCTTCCCTTTGGGTGTTGCATAAATATTAACTAAAAATCCACATCTGGTCTTAGTCTTCATTTCTATTTGTCCTAATATAACTTCTCTTTGAACAATTCATTTGGAAAGTGTGCCAAGGGTGAAATGTGGCACATAAATTCTCCGGCTGCACAGAATGCCTTTTAAAGTGCCCACAGATTTGGTTATTTATGAACAGAAGATTTGCACCTCTTCCCCTGCTCTCTCAATTCTAAAATTGTACCAGGCCAAAGTAATTACAATCTCCCATATGTTTTGCGGAAAAGGTATCCAAGAATCTCCTGCTAAAATCTTAACAGATTGACTAGGAAGCAGAAAAACACTAGCCCAGCAGGTGAAACTGCCTGTTTAGGGAGGTCAGAACAGAGCTCTCGGCTGGGGGACTCATAAGCCCTGGGCTTTACTCAGGAAATAACCCTGCAGGAGAAAAACAGCAGAGCGTGGATGAAATGTGGGTCAGGGAGCTGAAAGAGGCACACGCGCTGCTTGGTTAACTAATGACAGTAAATGCATTGGCTACACATGTTACATTTAGATGCTCCCAGCATACCAGAAAATGCTGCCCTGCAGACACTGCAATATGTGACATCGCTTTGTCCCCAAACTTGTGATCCATTAGGAATATAATTAGGACAATACAGCCACAGAAACAGATCCTGTCACCTCTGTCACAAACCCGGGGCGGTTAAGAACCAGCTGCTACTAAAATAATGATCACTTTAAAAATCTCACACTCTCCCAGCTTGCAATTCAGAGGATGTGGGGGTAGGGGAGGAAGGGAGGGAGGAGGAGGAGGACCAGGAGGAGGAAGAGGAGGAGTGTAGAATAACATGTTAATGACCAGATATGGATAATTGCAGAGATGTTCAGGCTAATGATAGAATCTAGAAACTCAATCAAGAAAAGCAAGGACAGCCTCCTTCATAGAATCCCTCTGAATGCATTCACATCCACTGGTATAAACAGTGATCAAAAATATTCTAACAGCTTGAAAAATTGCGCACACTCTTGGGTAGCAGAGTTTTGATAAACCTCAGATTCTGTAAAATCAAAGATAAGTTGGGGCGCCTGGGTGGCTCAGAGGTTGAGCAGCTGCCTTTGGCTCAGGGTGTGATCCTGGAGTCATAGGATCGAGTCCCACATTTGGCTCCCTGCATGGAGCCTGCTTCTCCCTCTGCCTGTGTCTCTGCCTGTCTCTCTGTGTCTCTCATGAATAAATAAATAAATAAAATCTTTAAAAAAAAAAAAAGTCCAAGAGTCTCAAGAGAGATGAGTTTTGATGTGGACATTCAGCAAGCCGGTTACTCATAAATGTTGCCCTGGTCCTCAGCCCAACACGGATCCTTTAAGCCACTGTTGTCCACTAGAGCTTTCTGCAAAGGTGGCTTTAAGTCTGTACTGTCCAATGTAGTAGCCATCAGCCACATGTGGCTAGTAAGCACTTTGCACGTGGTTAGTGTGACTGAGGAACTGCATTTTAAATTGTTTTTTTAATTAATTTGAATTAAAAAAAATTGAATTTACATGGAAGCATTGGCTAGTGGCTAGTTAGAAGAGAGGACTCATCCAAGCCATTGCCTGTTCTTCCCCCACCGAAACAGCTTTAGTCCTGAACCTCTAGTGCTGCACTGCTCCACACCCACATGCAGCTTGCCTTTATTTATAAAATAGCCACCAGCCATTGAACACTTTTTAGGCATTTCACAGAGCACATTATGTTTAAGATCTCATTTAAGGCTCACAACCACCCTGGTTGGTAGGTACCATTACTATTCCTGTCTTACAGGTGAGAGGTGAGAGGCGTGGGGAAGTTTCATGAATTGTTCATAGCCTCTAGTGGTGGAGCTGACATTTGAACTTAGGACTTTTAACTCCAAAAGCCAATGCTTGACCCACCATGCAAGCCAGGGCCGGTCCTTCTCGCATTCAAACCACCACATCCCCATTAGGGTCTACTTCAGGAGAAGGAACTCTTGGTTGTTGCCAAGATGCTTGGACTAAATTCATATTTTCCTTTTCTACCTTCCCCTCAGATGAGTAGGGATAAGATACTTAAGAACCTTCCTTGTCAAGCACTTTTACTTGATTTTTTTCCTCCAAATCTGGTATCAAAACATGCAAAGACTACACAGACTATAATAGAAAAGTTCCCCTATAAAATACACACACACACACACACACACACACACACACACACTCCACATATATTTTTTAAAATAGATGTATGTAGGGGTGCCTGGGGGGCTCAGTGGGTTGAGCGTCCCGACACTCTTAGTTTTGGCTCAGGTCGTGGTCTCGAGTTCCTGGGGTCCAGCCCCACGTTGGGGGCTCTGTGCTCCGGGGGGAGCCTGCTTCTTTCCTCCTTTCTCTGCCCCTCTCTATGCCTGCACGCTCTCACTCTCTCTCTCTAAAATAAATAAATCTTAAAAGTAAGATGTATTCAAATCATGTGTAGACATTTTTCCTAACATAATCCGCATCATGTATTATACAAATAGCTGAGACAAGTAACGTAACCCAAACTCCAGCAAAATAATGAAAGTATTAGTGCAAATTATAATTTGGAAAAACAAATAAAGCATTTATAATTGTCTTAATATTATGTTAAAAACCCCTCCACAAATTTGCACCTCACAAAGCATTTTTAATCCATTTATTATTGCTATCAAGTGACTAGAAAGTCTATTTGGAGTTTGGTCTATTAATCTAATGATACATGACAAGAAGTCAATATATTTTAAACTTTTGCAATAGATTTAATTAAGTTCCCCATTAAATTAGTAAATATCTTATAATTTGTAATACTATTATTTAATAATTATAAATGAATGGTATAATTTATAGCCTTGCATATAAACTTGCACCACTCTATACTTTTTCCAAACACTAGCTTGCTAGCTTTCTTTCTTTTTCTCTTTCTTTTTCTTTCTTTCTTTTCTTTTGAATCTATTCTTTTATTTTTGCATATTTTTCTCCTATGAAAGCATTTAAATTTTTTTTATTAGAGTGTAATTGACACATAACGTTACATTCATTTCAGGAAAGCATTTATTTATTTATTTATTTATTTATTTATTTATTATTTATTTATTTATTTTAGCTTTTAAATCTTAATGCCAAAAACAACAAAGTCACCCTCACACATGTGAAGATCTGCCCTGAGAGCGACAAACTATTAAGAAAACAGGTTGTCTGCAATGGTAGATTTGAAGCTAAGACATTTATTTTCTTGGCAGTCGGTTTGAAAGTCAGTCCCCAATCGAAGTGGACAAATGATGAAGACATTAGATTCATCAATTCCAAACTGATTTTTGGCCAAATGTCGCTTGTAATTTATATCACAAACATGTGATACAGGCAAGCACTGATCTGCTTTCTGTCACTACAGATGAATTTGCATTTTCTAGAATTTCATATAAATGGAAATAATGCTGGTTACTTTTTTTGATGAGAGGGGCTTCTTTCACTCTGCATAATTATTTGGAGATTCTTCAATGTTTTTGTGTGTATTAATAGTTCATTTATTCTTATCTCTGAGTAATAGCCTATCTGTATGGCAATAGGATTTGTTTATCCATGTATCCGCTGATGAGGATTTGAATTCCTTCCAGTTTTTGGCTACTGCAAACAAAGCTGCTATGAACATTCATGAGAAGTCTTTGCATGGACATAGGCTTTCATCTCTCTTGGGTAAACACCGAGGAGTGGGATGGCTGAATCATGCAGTCCCATTGTGTTTGCCGGACTTTACGTTCCCACTATCAGCTGGTGACAGTTCCAATTACTCCACGTTCTTGTCAACACTTGATAGAGTCAATATTTCTAATTTTAGACATCCCACCGGTGATATCGCATTTTAGTGTTGTCATTCCCTTAATAATAACCATGTTGAGTATCTCTCCATACGCTTATTTTCAACCCACACATCTTTGGTGACAAGTCTGGTCAAATCATTTGCCCCATCTTTTCTGTTGTCGTTCTTGCTGGCTGCTTATAGCAAATGTAGTAGCTCTCAGTTCTGCAGTCAGAAGCCCAGCAGGGCTCAGCGGAGTTCTCAGCTCAAGGTCTCACTTGATGGAAGTGAAGGGATAAGAACAGCTGGGCTCTCATCTGGAGGGTCTGGAGAAGAATCCACTCCCCAGCTCATTCAGGTGTTGGCAGTAAGTTGTAGGACTCAGGTCCACATTTCCCTGCCTCTCAGCATTAAGAGGCTGCCCACCTTCCTTCTCATAAATTCCTCTTCATTTGCAAATTAGCAACAGTGCTTAGAGTCCTTCCATGCTTCAAATCTGAATCTTTTTTTTTTTTTTTGGCCCATTTAAAAAAATGCATTCTTCTTATTATTAAATTTTGAGAGTTCTTTATTTAAAATGCAAGTCTTTTATTAGCTACATAATTTGCGAACATTTTCTTTTAGCCTTTGGTTTCTGTTTTCATTCTCTTCATGATTTCTTTCAAAGAGCAGACATTTCTTAACTTTGAGTAAGTCCAGCTGATCTTTGTTTTTATCCTGTTTTTGATGTTGTCTCTAAGAAATGTTTGCCTAATCCAAGGTTACAAAGACTTTCTCCTGCTTTTCTCTAGAAGCATTATAGTTTTGGATTTTAGAGTTAGATCTATAAACCATTATGACTTAGTTTTTATTTATGGGATGAAGTATTGCTTAAAGTTCTCTCTCTCTCTCTCTCTCTCTGTCCTTAGATATTTAATTGTTCCATCATGATTTGCTAAAAATGTCTGTTTTCTCCATTGAATTGCCTTTTCGTCTTTATCGATTGACTTTTCTATGTAAGTGATTTCTGGATATATATATGTTCTGCCGATGGATCCCATTGTCTATTTTTATGTCATAATCAACTGCCTTGATTACTGAGTCTTTATAAATCTTGAAGTTGAGTATTGTAATTTTTATGAATTTGTCTTTATTTTTCAAAGCTGTTCTCTTCCTCTATTTAATTGCAATATCTTTTATTGTATTTCCTCTTGCTCTCCTAAGCCCCTATCATTTGACTCTTATTTTCTTTCACTTATTCTTGACTTACCTATTTCTTAGGTATATTTTTTTTCTTAGGTATATTTATATGTAAGTATGTGATTATGCATATGTGGGTATTTAGGTCTAAAAAAATGTGATCGTGTCTGTTATTTGAGTGAGTTCTCCGTATTAGACGTAGAGTGAACATTTATGGCCTAAGGTATCAGTTAGTAAAATGGGCAGGGTAGGATTAAGATATGCAGGTGTCACCCCTTCTAAGCAATATCCTTAAAATATCTGTTCAACTTGTATTTCTCTTTATGTTCAAAATGAGAAAATTATACACATTGAAAATAACACAATACTTTATCTGGAATTATTGCTGAGATCTGTACTGTCATTTGGACAGCACTAATCACTAACATTCACAAAAGGTAAGTGATCTTAATGTATATATTTACAAGTTTTTTCTAGCATTTTCAGTTTCTCTTCTCCTCAGCCACCCCCCCAACCTCCCACTCCGTTTCATGCATTCACACCAGCAAAACATTCCCCATGCTTCTGTGGTTCCTGTTCTATCATTAAGTTTTATTTTTGTGATGTTGCAGGACAAGACAGCATCTTTGAAAATATCTTACGATGTTTTTTTTTTTAAGATTTTACTTATTTATTCATGAGAGAGAAGGGGAGGCAGATGGAGAAGCAAGCTCCTTGTGAAGCAGAGAGCCTGATGTGGGACTCGATCCCAGGACCATGGGATCATTACCTGAGCCAAAGGCAGACGCTTAACCGACTGAGCCACTCATGTACCCTCTTATAATGTTTAAACTTTAGTCGTAGATCACTGGTTGTCAGCAAAGAGCATATATCACGTGCTGTAATCAATTTTAACATTTCAGCTGACAGCAACTACAGTCCTCAGTCTTAGGGTTAGTGGCCTGGCCAATTATTGCCCCACGCCACCTACTTACAGAAATATGCTACATAAACACTCAGTGGAGACAGGTTGATTCTGACCCAAAGTAAGTTTTGAGTTGTAATTCAAGTGATCAGTCATCTTTACATATATGAAAAGAGCCAAATATGAATTGTATTTCCAATTTATTTCAGTTATGATTTTATATTCCCAATGGATCAGAGTACTGGGCACTCACCTGGTTGACCCTTCCTTTAACTTGGCTGTAGGTACAGGTGTCAACCCCTTGCCCAAATAATACAGCTTAAAGCCACCAGGCATGATGGCTGCCCACAGGTACGCCTGTACATTTGAATACAATGTTTTTTTTTAATCTCCTCCCTATCGCCCTTATTGTCTCTCTTACCCACAGCCAAAATAAGTAGGGTTTCTGATGTAGAGACAGAGGGAAAAAAGGTGTTTATATTTGTTGAGCACCAACCACGTACCTACTGGTTCTATACCAAGTATTCTAAATATACTATATAATTCAATTCCCACAATAGTCTGGCCAAATGAATAATATTACTGTCTTTTTACAAATGACAAAACTAAGGGTAACAGTGTTAAGTAACTTGTGATAGATGGGAGTAGTGACTGATGACCAGGATACTGTACCATTTCTGTCTCGTTCCAAAAGCCTTGTATGTTAGATCTTATATAGTGTCCATCTTGTTAACAATACTGAGAACATCTTCAAAATCAAGTAACTTTTAGATTCTCTCTTTCTTTAAGTCTTTCATAAAATGATGAAGGAACAGCTTTTGGGAGGACTTCAAAGTGTCTTCCTTTTTGCTCTGGTGAGATATTTGTGAGACAATGGAAGCAAAGGAGATAGACTCATGGGTCATCCAAGCAAAATCATGTTTAGGTTTTGCATAAATAAAAACGGAGGCAAAGTCCAGGGGGCTACTGAATTTTGGCAGGATATGAAGAATTTGGAATATAAAAGATAGAGATACTAAAGGTAGTAAGTTCCTGCCAAGAACACCAAGAATCTAAGATTCAGGCAGGGAACTAACTATCTCCCACTGTTGGAAATTTTTATCTCCCAATCTAGTTTTGAGAGCCAAGCAAGGGGATGCCACTCTGCACAGATAGACATCAAGAGACATCAAGGAATACCTTTTAAAAATCACTTTGTAGATAGGGGAAAATTAGCCTTTTACCTGAGGCCAGATGTAGAGATAAAAGAACACAATATACACACAAAGATATACACATTCTATTTCCTATCTCTTCATCTTATTCAAAATACCCCTTAAAAATCATGTTGTATAACAGAAACACCAGATAACAAAGAAGTAAAAATTGGCTATCCATCTCTGGAAAGCATTCAGAGATTCTGGAAACAATTATTCAATAAAAACAACTCAAAAATTTCTTAATAATATGTATAGATACTCTTAAAGAATTCTAGAACTGTATAACATTAAATAAAGGATTATTCATTAAAAGTGATGCTAGGAGTGATTGCCAGGGACAGGGGCAGAGGGGAGGGCTAGGGAGCTCCTGTTCAATAGGTATAGAGTCAGTCCTACAAGGTGAAAAAGTTCTAGAGATTGGCTGTACAAGAATGTGCATAGAGGGGCACCTGGGTGGCTCAGCCAGTTAAGCATCTGCCTTCATCTCAGGTCGTGATCTCAGGGTCCTGGGATTGAGACCCAGGTTGGGCTCACTGCTCAGGGGCACTCTGCTTCTCCCTCTCACTCTGTCCTTCCCCCACTCATGCTCTCTCTTTCTCTCTCAAATAAATATATAAAATCTTAAAAAAAATGTGCCTAGAGTTAGCAACACTGTACTGTACACTTAACAGATTGTTAAGAGGGTAGATTTCATATTATGTGGTTTTTTTACTTATAATTTTTTTAAGTTGATTCTAGGAAATCAACTTTAAGTGGTAATTATTGAATACTTGCGGAATACCCTCTCTTATGCCGTCTCAGATTGTCAGATACCATTCAGATTAAGAACTATTATTCATTTATGTGTATTTTAAAATTACCCTATTAAACATATTTCTGAAATACACATTATGGTACATTTCTGTAACACGGACACTTATTTCAATAAGCTGAGTGTTGGTAAAATAATTTCAGCAAAGTAGGAGCCTATATTTAGAGGTAGATTGTCCTGCTGGCTATTTTTCTAATGGATATAAGCAGGAAATAATATGAAAATATAGTTAAAATCAAAGCATTTGCCTGAATATCAACAAAATAGATTTTCCACCAAAGCATTTTCTTAGGGGAAGTGATTTCCCAGCTCAGATCACTCAGTGGAGCTAAAATATTAAAGATAGTACCTTTTTAGGAAAAGAGTCAATAAATATGATTTCCACTTCCTATTTCACTGATTGCCATGTATTATTAACTTGTAATGCACAGAAATCTAAGTGGCTACTTGGCTCCTTGATTATGCTTCTCCTGTGTCATATAAAGACAAAGTCTTTGGAATGACAAGCCAGTAAGAACAGGTAAATGGTGTATCACCCTTGCCACTGCCTTGAAATTTCTAGTTCCAAATCCAAAACTTTTTTCTTTGAAATCTCATATAATGTCAGTATTACTGACAGCATTGAAAACCATCTTTAGAATGTAAGAGTAATCAGGAATTGACTTTCAGGACTGGAAAGAATATATCTTATCTTCCTGCTGAGATCTTGGGTTCAGAAATTTGCATTTTCAGGGACAGAGCTGATCCATGGATCAGCTTTGCCTCCCAATAGAGATTTGTTTTTACACTTGATACTAAAATGCAGTACACATTTTCAGGCATTCAGCATTGTCACAAAAATGATCTATATTAAGGTCATTGCAGAATCACAGGGTCCCAGATTCACTCACAGGGAATAGCAGTATCAAGAGTCTCAAGGTGTATAATAAAGATTTTCCAAAATTCATTTGATATATACATCCACCTAAAATAAGTCAATAAAACCTTGCATAATATTTTAATACAAAATTTACCCATGACTATCAGGTCAAACGTCATCATAGTTAAATTAGATGTCACCAATATATTGGACCTATAAATTAAAATTCTAATAAATAATTTCCATACCAACAATCCCATAAAATGCACTTAAAAATCATGCCATGCCATGGCACTATTTTTAAATTGTTCAGCCTATGTCTTCGTAAGCTCCACTCAGCTATAATCACAAACGCCTTTTCATTCAGATTCAACTTCAACCCAAAACAGAAACTATTCTCACCATGGCAGAAAATAGATCTGCACCATCAGCAAGTGGAAGGGACCTGGGGTCCACATGCTTCCTGTTTGTCTCCCACCATTTGCCTACTGAATCAATGCTTTCCCCCACACCGCTCTTGTGTTGGCTGAATCTATGTATATATCTCCAGACATCTGCTTCGGTTTTCTCTCATCATTTCAAAACCCATCTGGATAGAGAGCTTTTTTGCTGCACCCAAGCCCACTTGGCTGGGGCCCTGACATCCTGCCTAGTTTTGACAGGCTTGTCAATGGAGCCTGAACTCTGTTACCTGGACCCTCCTGTTACTCAAGGAGGCTCTGCTATACGTCACTTGAAACCACAGTTCCATCCATCTCTTGACTTCTAGTATAGCTGGATGCCTATGGACGCCCTTGGCCGTGTTCCCACCAAGCAGATTGAATCTCCTCAGATAGCCATACCTACTGGAATCAAGCCCAAGTTTATCCAGCATCTCTGGACTCTGAATGTTGGACCACAACAGAGTCCCCTCATCAAGTAGCCCAACAGCTGGGGTAGTTTTTTGTTCCACAGTAACCACTTTTTCACCACCTTCAATCTTGTGCTACTTGGGTCCTGGTATACCTCACTTGTTTACATGTTCCCCTTCAGGATTCTGTCCAGGCTCACAAATTTGGTGTGGTATTCTCAACTGATGCACGTGGCAGCTATAGAATGTTGTGGAATATTAAATGATTTATTTCTTTTAAATTTGCACCTGTAGATCTGGTAATAAAATGTGATACTGGTTCTTTACATTGGCATCCACGTGGACCCTGAATGGAAGGGTTATTGATTGACCATTATAAATAATCGATTATTATAAATAAATAAACATTTTAACATACAAATTTACAAACATTTATATACATTATTTATAATAATCGATTAATAACCCTATTTACTAAGATTAATTTATTTTATTATTTTTTAAGATTTTATTTATTTATTTATTCATGAGACACAGAGAGAGAGAGGCAGAGACACAGGCAGAGGGAGAAGCAGGCTCCATGCAGGGAGCCCGACGTGGGACTCGATCCTGGGACTCCAGGATCACGCCCTGGGCCAAAGGCAGACCCTCAACCACTGAGCCACCCAGGCATCCCTAATAAGATTAATTTAAATAATTTTGGTTTAAAGTATTTTTATTTACTAATTATAATTTATATTTTTCCTTAGAATGAATATTTTAGAACAATTATCATTTAGTTGAAAGTGAAAGTGTTTGTTTTTTACATAAATTCTTATTTTTGATGAAAATACATTTAAATGTTGCACTTTGAATATAATTGCATATTATTATTTAAATCATTGCTGTTATCAGAAAACTATATAAAAATCTTGATTTCAAAAACATAATGAATGTACTGAGATGAACATGAGAAAATAGATTTTATGAAAACCTAGAATAATGTATGCATTATGGTTGCACATATCAAGACTTCTTAAGGCATCACTAGCCCATCAACTGAACACCCAACATGAGCAATAGTAATTAAATTTGTTCAGCTTTGGTCTTTTGCCAAGTTAAGTTATATGAAAAAACCTAGCTGTATACTTATTTTCTGATTTTTTTGTTATGAAAATATATTTGTCACAATAGAAGGAAAGAACCATTTGCTTGATTTAAAAGGTGGATGGTATGTAGGCTTCCATTTATGCTCTTGCCTTGGGCTCTGAAAAAAATCAAGGGTAGGCCTACGAGCTAAACATTAATGTGTACTTAAAAATAGAGTAATAGAACATTGACCTAATTTCTCTTCAGTTGTTTTTATTTGCCTGTTTGTGTTGGTGGAGGTGAAAGTGGGAGTCTACTTTCTAGTCTAGTGTTTACGTGAGGCTCTGATTACTGATGTGAGAGGTATTTTGAGCCATTTTCTAAACAATGTCATAGAAATGCTCATTTGTTTTGCTTGATTTTTCTGTAGAATACAGTATCTCATATGAGAAGATGATTTCTCTTTCTGAGTAGGTTTCCTACCCTTGAAGCAAAGAAATGCTGTGATTTGTCAGGATGTGATGCAGGTGGAGGGGTTATATGTGTGTCATAATCTGTGTATCCTCATTTCTTGGCAGCTTTGTTGTCCAGTAGAGAAAAAACTTAAAGAGCAGCTGAAATCTGTTTCTTATCATCATATTTTCCAGAGAATGGAGCAAGTCCTCTTGTCATCTGTTGGCTCAGTATCCATTTATGCCGTTTGCTCTGTAAGATTTCCCTTGAGATAAAAACGTTGAAAGACAGCTTCATTCCTTGCGAGCTCCAGTCCTTTGCATAACACCTGCCCCATATATTCACATCACTCCAGTAGGATTGTTAAGTCGTCCAGTTCTCAAGAGATCTGGTTTAAAATTTTAATTTGTAAAATAAAAATACTGTCTTTAAATCCTTTCGCCATATACCCATACTATCACCTGACTATCATACCCATCCGGTTACTCTGCTTTTCCTGCATATTCTGTATAAATCTGGTGCTTATAAACTATGGGAATGGTGTATGCAAAACATACATTTTCAGAAGATGGCGTTCATGTCTCATGCAGGGCACTTTTGAATGAACAATCCTACGCCAAGGCAAGTCATTATGAGGGGAGACAGAAGATTGGGAGAGAAGGACTTTCCATTGAGTGGATGGTAGGACTGTGAGCCATGCCATGTTCCTTGCTCCAGGATGAAGTAGTAGCTCCAGGATTCTGGCTGCATTCCCAATTGGTCAGTGGTATGCCTCCCTAAATTCTGCAGTTTTGATTACATTCACTGTTCTCACGGACTTCCTGTCAGGAAGGGTTGTGGGGATGTGCCAGTTAAAACAGCTGTTGCATCTGATGTGTGAGAAGCTGTGATCAGGAGAGCAAAGAGGCTTTCCTAGACATTGCCAATATAGAAGTTGTTGCCAAACAAACAAACAAATCACATTCTTTTGAAGTATTCCCAACTCCTGCTCATTTGTTTTAATATATTCCTATACCCTACCACAATTTGTTTATTAATTTTCAAAAGACAGGGGTGCCTAGCGGGTTCAGGCAGTGGAGCATGTGACTTTTGGTCTCAGGGTTGTAAGTTCCAGCCTTACGTTGGGTGTAGAGATGACTTAAACTCTTAAAAAAAAAAAAAAAAAAGACAACCTGTTTATACTTATTTTGAGCTTTTCAGGTTTCCCAGACATTCCAATTAGAACACGCAGATGGGCTCCTCTTGGTGACTACACTAAAGACTGATTGCTTTGGCCAGTTGTATTGTGTAGATAAAAACAACCTCAACAGCCATCCAGTGGACGCTCTTTGTTAGCATGATGCTTCCACCTAATATGTGGCTCCTGCTTTTAGGAACATACAAAAACTTGCTCCCTGATAGGCATTTTGATCACAAAGCAATCTTTACCTTTTTCTTTAAACAGTAAGATGATCTGTTTATTCATTCCTTTTCTAGGCAGTGAAGAAATGAGAATTTTCTTCTCCCCCACTGTTAAGCTAGACATATTGTTTGACCCTCTCTTTTACTTCCACATTGAGCATAAATATTTTTAAAAATTTGAACAGCTTGAAAATATCCAAATAGCTTGAAAAAAAAACCCCAGATTTTTACTCCTCTTGTTATGGTTACAGGCAAATTCTCGAAATAGTGCTGGCACCCAGTGGTTGCATAGTAAGTACTTGCTGGACTGAATTATTGCACCCTTTCCCTGCATTTATCTCCGCAAGAGAACGTCTAAAATAAAGTATCACTTTGAACATTGATTTTTTTTAATTCAAGAAACTTGTTTTATGATAAATTCCAACTTAGCATATTATGTTAAATTGTTAACTATTAGAAAATTATGAGTACATACAACAGAGAGAAATATGCTATAGTTATTTATACACACAGCATTCCTATTTTTACACTTTTTTTCAGTTACTAAAATGGAACTATAAACCAGAGGGCAACACATTTTTTTTCTCTACCACCAGATGCATGTAATGAAAATGTTGCTCACAAAGAGGACATTTGTTATTTCATATGTGACTATCAAGAAACAGATGGAGAGTGATTATGTGGTCCTTGTCCTGCTGACTTAAAGCAAATAAATATTAATCTTTATTCTCTGAGTTTTGATTAATAGACAGTGATGACTTAGAATGAGTAAGGTGCGGCTGCAGAAAGGTATGATTATCATCAATATAAAATGATGTTGAGTGATTAAGCCCATTTAGTTCTGTTACAGAAATCATGGTGGAAGTAATTGGACCACAGCTTAGTGTACAGTGAAAAATCTGTATGAGATATCCAAAAGTTTTTGTATGAAGTAGAAAAATTCATTACATTATTCAATCTATAATGTACTTAGGGAAGTTTTATTCAGTTTTCTATAGTTACAGGATGCTGGGCATATATAAATGGGTAAGATGCAGCAGAGTTCCTAATATTAAAGAACATGAAAAAGAAGTGGCTCTCATTACCCTTCTGGTATTTTGCCTTGGATGGCATAGCTTAAGCCAAGTTTCTAAGAACAAAGCTACTTGGTCAATAGTTGTTCAACAGGTGACTAGTACACAGAAGTTAGGGTGACCCTCTTCAGGAGGGTTAATAAGATTAATAGAAATTCATGACTTTTTCCCTTTGGCATCTAATCTCTTGGTCCTCTTACTCTTCAGTTACAATTTGTCATTCTCTCCTTCTCTCATAGGCAGATTTCTTTCCCCTTCTAATGGTTTACTACGTTGGGCATAAATCACTCTTCCCTCTCCTCTCTCTCTCTCTCCCATGCAATTTTAGTAGATTTGAATCTTAGTCCCACAAATAAGGTGAATAAGGAACATCACATTGTTTAATTAATTTAAATAAGAAATCTAACCAGAGTCCTATCTCACCAGGTTGTTTGGAGAGGAAAACTCAATCATTTGGTGGGCAACTACTCTATTTCCTAGGGCTTTCTTGAGCATCCTGTGGTTCGTGTGGCTGAATAAAATGGAAGAAGAGTCCTTCATGCTCAGCCTATCCTGGTTGCTGCAGATAATTCTCATTGTCTAAGCCTAAATGAGCCCTTGAGAGGTAGCAGCCTTTCTGCCATGCTTGGGGCTTCAAGAGTGTCACTGATGTCAAAATCTCAGGGCCAAGTGTTCAGCCTTCCAGGGTCCGCCAAGCATTTTTTTTTTTAAAGATCTTGCCACTTCTTTCAGGTACCAGGAGGGAATGGGTTGAACGTGACTGAGAATCCCTGCTAATCCGATGAACCTTTAATCTTAGATACCAAACATATTTTCATCTATGAGTTTAGACAGAAAGATGTAGTCTTCAGATAGTTTAACTGTGTACCACAAAGTCCTCTTAAGGCAAGGGAGCCCAAAAGCCCTGGATAACTTCTTAGATCTAGGAGGGGCCTAGAAAATTATAAAGAACAAAATGTAAGACAATATTTCATAATTATTTTGTTTCTCTCTGAGGACCTAACCCTCTGCTTCTTCTGGTTTCTTTTTCTTTCTTTCTTTTAACATAATAATGGAATGCTTGCGAGAGGCCAGCCTCACAGAAGTCCTGAGAGGTCAATAGTATTAATCCCACGTGAGAGTTGAAGAAACTGGAGGGTAGAAAAGATAAATTAAGTAGTAGAAGCTGAAATCTATGTGTGCTTATCAGTTCCAAAGGAAGTATAGTTTAAATGGAGAGAAATGTCCAATGTGGAACTAGAACTCCTGTACTGTTGCCCAAGTGTCTACAAAGTCAGTCGGTGATCTTGACAAAGGTGCTTAACCTCTTAAATCCCTAGTTTCTTATCAATAAATTGAACTACGTGCTACTTGGATATTAAATGAGACGATAGATGATAAACTGGTTGGCAGTCCTGCACAGATACAAAACCCTTAGAGCATTCTATGACATTATGGCTCCACATGTCACACGTCCAAGGTGATCAGTATTTGTGGTGACTAGTCAGCCCATGAGATGATTGAGATATCCCCAGGAATTCAGGGAAAGAGAATCTCTATGTGGAATAATAGGGATCTGATTCCAAGTGGGGAGGGAGATTAGGCTGACCCAGAAAGTAATAGGCTCCCCTGAAAGATCAAAATTTATGATAATTCTTAGCAAAGTACGCAGAGCATTAAAAATAATATTCAGTGATCCCAAGCTCTTAAAGTTATACGAGATAGTTCTAAGCATGACTGAATCAGGAAATTAAGAAATAAACAGAGACCAAGTGAAGAGTCATCTATGGAGAATCTATGTACATTAATTTCAAATTTAGAAATCTAAGCATCTTGACAGAGCGAGTTATAGACTACAAATGAGAATAGAAAGGAAGGATGTGTTTGACTAAAGACAAAAGAAAACACAAAAAAATTAAGGCCCCGAATTGAAGAAAGAACTTGAAAACCTGTAATATTTTCTATTTTCACTATTTCTAGCATGTTCCAGGCACAGCACTGGTATACTTGAAGGTAAATGTCAGATGCTCATTAATGTGCCTCTTATTCCCTTTGCATTCAGTCCAATTGAGAAATTATAGACACTAGTCAAAAAGACATTAAACAAGAATTTTTTTACTAGTAATAATAATTGATCATTTTTATTGAGTATTTACTAAGTGCTTTACAGGAATTAATTAATCTCCTAATAATGATTTGAGGTATGCTCTATTAATATCTGTATTTTACAGATAAGGAAACAGAGAGACACAGAGAAATATCTGTATTTCTATTAATATCTATTAATATCTGTATTTTACAGATAAGGAAACAGAGAGACACAGACAGAGAAAAGTAATGAAACAGAATGAAACAGAGACCTGTGGTAAGTGGCAGACCAGTATTTGAAACTAAGAAGTCCATTAAGGAGGGAATGTGATGAGATAAGCACTGTTTACTATATGGTGGTAAATTGAATCTAAATAAAATTAAAAAAAAAAAAACAAAAACAAAAACTAAGAAGCCCAGCTTCAGAACATGGCAATTAACTAGTCTGCTCTGAAGGTAGATTGGAGAATTTAACTTAGCCTCGAAGTCAGAGACAACTCTTAATATAACAGCCCACACAGAGATCCTTGGATCCACACTTGGTAAATGTGAGCTTATGGAGCATCATATGGAGAATTATTACCTGTCACAAACCCCATCAAGCACCAAGAGACCAAGAGGCCAAAAATTTGAGAAAGGACTGGAGTTTCCCTCAACTCTCTGTTGTGTGCCATTTTGAACCAAGGCTTTTAAAAGTAGGTTTTGTCCCTACATATTATCTTTCCTTTTTTTCTAGTAGGATGCAGATACTCCCAGCGAGGGGACAGCAGAGCCCTAGATGAAATGATCTCAGTCTCTGAATGATGCGTGGAGGAAAGGTATTCACCAGCCACGAAATACCTGCCTTGGACTGTTACTGGGAGGTAAGTCTTTACACATATTAGGGGCCCCTTTGGTATTTTTAGCCTCACCCTAACTGAAATGGAGGAGTAGAGAGAGAGGGTCATAGGTGTACCTCAAGTTTTAACACGTTATCTTGGCTTAGTAGGTGAACATGGAGCAATAGATGTCAGATTCTCTTCTTTTCTCCAATTATATAAATTGCTTCTCATCCTGTGGGGACAGCCAGTGAGGAGAGTGAAAAGAAAAAAAGAGCAGAAAGCCTTAATTCAATCTCTCTAAAAGGCAGAAGTTTCTATTTTGAGACAGAAAAGTGAGGAGGGTGAGAAAATTGTTTTCCCCGTTCTGTAGGTATTATTGTCCTTGTTTGAGAGATGAGAAAATTGGGGTACAAGGAGGTTAAGTAATTTGTCTACATTTGCTTCTATTTATACTTTTATTTGTAAGACATAATTTGATTACATGACAGCAAAACAAAAGGTCCAAAAAGCAAAATGTGTCAAATGTGAACATAATTATGGAGATGTGAACATACATTCATTTACTGAAGACCAAAATTAGGGAAGAACCTTTTGAAGCAAAATGCATCTGACAATAAAAGTATAAAAACCCCATACCTATAGATTTGTCTGTTATACTTTCCTACTGTAAACATGAATCCTGTGAAGTGTTTAACTGTGAACTGCTTTTATCTTAAAAAAAGAACATCTAGAGAACACAATTAGAAATTAAGTCTTGACCTCTTGGTTTTGAAAAAGAAAGGCACGTAGCAGTGCAGTCCAGGTGTTTTACAAGTTTGGAATCTCTCCTGTAGGTGGGGGCTTTGCTGCCAAGCAGTTATTAACTCAGACCACGTTGATAGCCTAGAATTTTGCATGATGCTTAATCTCAACCATTTCCCTCTTCCTCAAGATCTGAGTGTCTCCAGAATCTCTACATAGCAAGACTCTACCTTTGGCTCCACGGAGACTGAATGTCACGATGTAAAAATAAGTTAAGTAGTATGGCTGGAAGTGGGGTCTGTAAGAGAGACTCTGGCTGGATGTGGCCTTCTGAAAGGGAAAAAGGCTCTGACACTCTGTCCTGTGGGGTTCTGAGTGACTGATGCATCATATCTGAAATGACAGCAGAATGGCAATTTATTAATTTATAATACAAAATTCACATGACCTGTACATCCTCTCATCAAGTACACCCATCCACAAGGACCTATGGCATTATCAGAAACACCTTTGAATTTATTTTGTGAAAGTCCTGGCACAGAGATGGTGATACCTGACATCCCCAGGACGAGAATTTGTCTTCTTGTGGTCAGGTCACCTCAAATCTGATGGTTTCGTGGAAGCCAGGAACCAGGGATGGGGGTTTGGAATAAATGCTGAACCTTCTCCAGCTTTCCTGCCTGGCTCTCTACCTCTCACTCTATCTCCTTTCCCCAGGCTGTCTCGCCCACACACACTTACATCCCTGAAACGAGGCAGATGACTCACAAATTTGTAGCTCCCGGCCTCAACCTCTTCCTTGAGTTCCAATCCATAGATCTAACTCCCTACTTGACATTTCCACTTGAACATCTTAAAGGCATCTCAAAATAAACATAGCTCCCAAACCAAGTCACGAGTTGCCCCCCCGCCCCCAAACCATCTCTCCCACTGTTCCTTCTCAGCGAATGCACTGCATTCATCGGGCTGCAAAAGACAGAATCTGAGAGTCAATCTTGAGAGTGTCCTCTGCCTACCACCCTCATAATAAGCTCCTTTCCAAATCCTTTTGATTTTAGCTCCTAAAAAACAAAACAACTCACCACCTTTACACTTCAATCCATTGCCAGCAACAAAACTGTGTTCAAATGACCCTGATCTTTCACCTGGCCAACTACAATCACTTCCAACTGATCTCCATGCTTCCATTCTCCAATCTGTGCAACGTACTGTAACCATGGTTTATTTAAGACATTAATCCATACCCCCAACATTTATCCCTACCCCCAGCCCCAGTGACTTCCCACTCCTATTAGGATAAATAAGTATAAATCTCCTAAATGCCACTTGAGGTTCTGCATGGTCTCTGCGGCCCTCTCCCCAACTTCATCTTCCTTCATGGCCTCCATCCCCACAGTTCCGACCACCCTGGTATTTCTCTTGGGGTTGCCACACCTCCCCTAGCCACAGAAGTTGAGCTCAGAGTGTTCCTCCTGTCTGGCACTCTTTCACATCCATCTCCCTCTTCGTGGAGTTAGCTGCTGCTCATCTTTTAGGTCTTGGCTCTAATGGCATGTCCTCAAGGAAATCCTCACTGGTCCCACTGACTTGGACAAATAGCCCTGGCCTAGGTTTTCATAGCCTCATTTCCCTCCTTCCTAGTGTTTATCACAGCTGCCATTTTATATTTATACGCTCGTAATGGAAAGAATTGTGTCTGCTTTTACTCATGATCGTGCATGTCCATGCTTTGCACAGTTGCCTGAAATAGGTACTCAACAATAGTTGTCAAATAATAAATAAATAACAAATGATGAGTGGAATATATACTGGAGGCATCAGTATAACAATGGGCATGCATTAAAAACTGAACCCTTGAAGTCTGATAGCCTTGTTCCTTGTCCCAGGATGCCCTCCAATATCGGCACGGACCTGGAGCCACACTGTTTGGATTAGAACTCATACTCTACCAAGGAGTTGTACGCCAGGGCAAGTTATTTAACTGCATTAGGCCTCAGTCTTCTCATCTGCAATGTAGGAATAACTGGTACTTAAATAGGTATCTATGAGAATTCAACAGTACTGTGGCTGCACACGCTAAGTTCTCAGTATGTGGTAGCTATTAGCTCTTCGACTGTACTTGTAAGTCTGACCAAAGGCTTCATCGTCTGACTGACTTAGTCTTTTTGGAGTAACATTAGTGTTTAAAACCACTCTCCCTAGGTCGTTCCAAAGAGGGCTTGTGGGACCAAAATCAAGATCGCTTCATGCTGTCACCAAATATCACTGTTCTATGTAGGCTGGAATATTGCTATGTTTCCCTGAGGAGATAGAAGATTTAGCCACTCATATCCAGGACTGGTGATGTGGGAAAGTAAATAGATGTCGCCAAAGTTAAAAAAATAATAATAAGGTCACCATCCCATCTTCTGAGAGATGGAGGCTGGTATCTGGCATAATGTAAAAGGATAAAGAGGACTCCCCACCCCTTTTGTAAGGGCAAAACCATGCTTCTTACATACAGGAGGATAGCCCTGTGATCTGTGACTTAGGACCTGATGGTCCTTACCACCCCTCCTGCAGGGGGCCAAGGGGACTTTCCAAATCTCTTTTCCAACTCAGCAGCCTCAGTTTTTATCCATGTAACACTATTTCTAAAATCTTCATGACCCCATTCACATCCTAGTTCAATTACATCCAGTCTCATGAATGATACATTTGGAATTGAGTACAATACATGAAGAGTGATCTAGTGAAGTACCTGGCTCACCATTGGCCAATAATAAATAACCTGTGAGTCGGTTTATAGATATAGCTCCACAAATGCAGCTCGCTCGCTCGCTTGCTTGCTTTCCTTTTTAACTTGACAGAAAGAAAGAGCAGAAGCAGGGGGAATGGCAGGCAGAGGGAGAGGGAGAAGCAGACACCCTGCTGAACACGGAGCCCGATGTGGGGCTTGATCCCAGGCCTCTGGGTTCATGACCCGAATCAAAGGCAGATGCTTCATCAACTGAGCCATCCAGTCACCCCTGCAGCCTACTTTAAACTGAGAATTAGGAAAGGGGTGTTGGGTTGAATAGTGTCCCCACCAAAATTCATGTTCTTCCCGGAACCTCAGAATGTGACCTTATTTGGAAATAAGGGTCATGGAAGATGTAATTAAGATGAAGTCATGCTGGTGTAAGGTAGACCTTTAATTCACTGTAACAGGTGACTTATGAGAAGAGACATAGACATCGAGAGGAGAATGCCATGTGAAGACACAGAGTCACAAAAGAAAGATGGCCATGGGACAATGAGAGGAGACATTAGAACTATGCAGCTATAAGCCAAGGGATGCCAAGGATTGCCAGCAACCACCAGAAGCTAGGACAGAGTCATGGTACAGAGTGTTCCTCTGAGCCCCCAAGAAGGAACCAATCCTGCCAACACCTTGAGTTTGAACTAGTCTCTGGAACTATGAGAAAATATGTGTTTTAACCCTAAAAAAAAGTCAGTATCTCCTGTAAGTGTCCCCCATTTTGTTTCTCACCAACTCATGTCTCTTGAAGCACCAGACTGCTTTTGGGTGACTTTGCACAACTATGCTTAGATCAACCATGTCTTGGTCTCAAAATTCCCCAGTATTCAAATTCTTGGGACCACTTTGCCTTAGCCCTCAGAGCTAGCCCTCGGACAGATGTTGCTGGATTGTTGATTCTTGCACAGGTATTTGCATTAATACCGCACTTGTCTTGATGACAAATCTAAAGGTTTTTAAAAAATGAAACAACTTCGTTTATGCTCCTCTGACATTACTCCAAAAGCACATATTTAAGGAAGACTGCAAATATGGACAGCTTTGACAAGTTTTTGCCTTTTCCTCCTTTCGGGTTGTCATATTTAGGTGGTAAATTTAAGATCGGGCACATTCTTTGCATGTGGTCAAGTGTGCAAAACTCAGCTAACCGTGTTTTCTCTCACTGTATGAATCACTATCTCCATTGCTGTTAGCATGAGCTCTCGGCTTGCCCGCTCTGATCGCCTCTCCCCTACTCTCTGCATAGGTTGGGGCTTGTGGATATTGCAGTCCACATTTTCATTTCAAATACAAGGCACTCTCCCCAAGGAAATGCTTCTACAGCGCACGCCAGGCTCACAACCTGATGCTTCTCAGAGTGCTGCCCTTTACACCGCATGAGAACAGAGCTGAGGCTGGGACGCTGAGTTAGATGTGCCACTATCACTAAATCCCATCTGGCTTGGTTAGTGGCAGCAATTACTTATTGAGGGCCTGCTGTGTGCCAGGCGTGGGGCATGGCAATAGAATTCTCCTTTACTCAGAGCTTGGGACCAGTGGCCAGAGCAAGACAAATCCCAGATAAAGCAATCCTGATTACATGCATATCTCGAAAAATCTTCTACATTTACAGTAATACTGCAGCTAGAAAGCTAACATAGATTCACCAAATAAATACATACATTATACACTGTAATATAATTTTATAATATAGAAAATGGGATGTCAAAATCTAAAACCCACAATAAAAACCAGTGGCTTTGCAGTCTCAGTAAGGGACTGTCAGAAGAAAGAATTATTGCTATTAAAAATTATGGGAAAAGCAGAGACATTAATTTTGCATGTCTTGTGTTACAGTGTTTATAATCTGTTATGTTTTAGATAAAGGTCTAGAAAAGATTCCTCATACTTTGTGCGCAGCTTAGTTTCAGTATACTCCTCCAGGGGAAAATAATAAGGAAAAATCAAATAAATATGTTTGTGCATAAGGAAAAAATAATTTGGTTGCCAACAGGAAAATTTATCAGGTTGAAAGTTACTCTCTAGAGATAGGTTGGTTTGTGTGTGTGTATGTGTGTTTGTGTGTGTGAAATCAAGGTTTGCTTTGTTTTCTCCTTCAAAACGTCTTTGATCTTCCATTTTGTCATTTGTAGAGAAGCTCAATGTCGTGAAAAGTATCAAAATATATAATCGTTAAAAGCCATGAGTCCTGAAACAAAACATATGTAAAATATCAGGAATTCAAGTCCTTAAAAAATACCTAATGTACCCCCAAATCAAAGCAGTCTGTTATATCATTAAAATTAAGATAAAAATAGCAAAGCACTCTCTCTGTGTTCCTTGAGAGCAGGGGGATTTAATCTGCCATCTGTAGGGAGTCTATGGTTGGATGATGGACTTCAGGGGGTCCTTGGAACTCATGAATTTAATTACAACAGTTTAAATGTCGGCTGATTCACGTTCTTCTCAGACAAGGCTCTACTATTTCATCAGATTCTCAAAGGTCTCAAAATTAAGATCTACTGCAAAGGAAGCTCCATCCAAAGTTTTTAGAATAAACATTTGATTTTTGTTACTAAAATGATAATCAAATACTAGGAAAATTTAAATATTTATTTTTTTTTGGAATATGAGAACAAATTGGGGGGTTTTTGGCTTGTTTTCTTTCAACAAGATAAGGGACAGAAGGAGATAAAGAGAGTATTTCTTTTTAGAAAAGGGTAGTGTGGCTACAATTTGGGTAAAGGGATGAAAGGCAGAGAGTCAAAGAATCCCAATAACCTTCAGTAAATTTTCCTAAAGGATATGCCATATTTCATCCAGTACCTTCTGGATGAACCACAATGCCCATTACTGCTAAATTCCAAGCTTCTTGAAAATTATCTTCTATTCTCATTCTATTCTTTCCTTTTTACTCACGATGTCCATCACTGTTTTCTGGTAAGCCTCATATTTTTTTTCTGCTCAGATCTTTCTTCAAAGAGACAGGAACTTTGTATATCTCTACTTCACCATTCACCTAGTCGGGGGTCTAGTCTGATAGTCATATTCTTTTGCAGGTGGGTGCCGGGTTTTCCCAATACCTTTTGTTCAAGAGACTATCCTTTGTCCCATATGCATTCTTTGGCTCCCTTGTGGAAAATCAGTTGACTCTATATACATGGGCTTATTTCTGGGCTCTCTATCCTGTTCTATTGGTCTATATATCTGTTTTTATGCCAGGACCATACTATTTTTTGATTATGGTAGTTTTGTAACATTTGAAATCAATAAGATTGATGTTTCTAATTTTGTTGTGTGTTTTTCTTCCCCTCAGCAGGACCTCTCTGGCTATTCATGGTGTTTTGTGGCTCCATGTGAATTATAATTCTTTTTTTGTACATGATAGTGTGCATAGTTAACAACATTGTATGGCACACTTAAAATTTTGTTGAAGGTTAATGCCATATTAGGCATTCTGATCACAATTAAAATAAAATAATAAAATAAAATAAAATAAAATAAAATAAGGGCACCTGAATGGCTCAGTGGTTGAGCATCTGTCTTTGTCTCAGATCTGGGGTCCTGGTATCAAGTCCTGCATCAAGTTCCCCACAGAGAGCCTGCTTCTCCCTCTGCCTATGTCTCTGCCTCTCTCTGTGTGTCTCTCATGAATAAATAAGTAAAATCTTTAAAAATAAAATAGTCATATCAAAGCAGCATGTCCTAAACATACACTGTTCTTCCCTCTAAACCTGGATTTCTTCAAATGGTTCCAGTCTCATTAAAGGCCTTATCCAGTTGCACAAACTGAAATTTGAGGACCCACTTGACACTTTCCCATATCATTTTCTATTTTTCACAAATTCTTGCCAATTTTCAACATCTTTCAAATGTGTACCATTTTTTCTATTTCGAGTCTGTCCGCCCTGGTTCAGGCTACACTCATCACCCGCCTGGGTCAGAAATATCCCATCTTCCTAGCTCCATATTTTATTGCTTCCTTACAAACAACCCTTTTTGTGGTAACAAAAAGAGTTAACCTTCAGAAACACAAGTCTTGCCACCACTCATCCACTGACAACCATGAAACAGCCTCCAATAGCTCTTAAGATGATTAGCAAAATGTTTAACATGGATGCAATACCCTGACTAAGGTGGCCCCTGACTTGTTCTCCATATAATGTTTTACCATCCTCTTTGCCTTCTGTAATCCAATTTCACTGGTTTCTGGATTTGTCAAAACTGTTCTGTAATTGCTCAAGGTCTTTGTGCATCTGTGCTTTGAGACTTCTGTACAATCACACTACATGTTTTCCTTAACCCCACTTCCATTCTGACTTACCACTTCCCTCCTTCAAACCTCAGCAGATACTCATTTTATGAGGAACCTTCCAGTGATTGCCACTCACCCCCACCAAAGGTCAATTAGCTCACCTACTTCCACCTTCAATAGTCTCTTCTATTTTTTTTTCTTTTATTACAGGTTAAGACAGCTTGTAATTTTGTATTTGTGTGACTACTTGAGAACTGTCGCCCTCCACCTTCCCTACTTAGCTATAAGCTCCAATATTGTCTGTTTTGCACATAGATGCAATAAAACCACTATTTTACTCCAGATAAATATTGAATAGTGAATGAATGATTGAATGAATGAATGATAGTTTTCATCCTTTTTTTTTTTTAAGATTTTATTTATTTATTCATGAGAGGCACAGAGAGAGAGAGAGAGAGAGGCAGAGACACAGACAGAGAGAGAAGCAGGCTCCATGCAGGGAGCCCGACGTGGGACTCAATCCTGGGTCTCTAGGATCACGCCCGGGCCAAAGGCAGGCACTAAACCACTGAGCCATCCAGGGATCCCCGATAGATTTGATCTTATACAGAAACTACACATTATGAGGTTAAGAGCTGAAACACATAAAGAGAAAGAAAAGGAAGACCACTGGCTACTTCCTTTCCTTTCTTCTTGGTCATGTTTAGATATCATCAAAGCAGAACGTCTAGCTCCACTGAGCTGAAGATCTATTTGTTTTACCATTAACATCAGATACATTTTTTTTTTCTGAAGAATTTGCTTGGGGATATTGTGTCAGAGTTCCAGCAGAAAACAGGATTCATTTCAAATGAAGAGACTTCTTGAAAAACTTCTTATAGAAGTTTGGGCAAAGGGAAGGGACAAACATGCTATGATGAGGATCCAGAAACCATTATCAATGGGAAACTATCACTCTTCCTACTACTAAAGGGGAGAAGGGAGGTAATAGTGATGCCAGGGTTCAGTGAGAGCTGGGGCTTTTAGACCAGGGACCTCCCAGTGGAGGAGTAATGTGGAATTGGGCCCAATATAAATACAGTTGACCTGTGAACAATGTGGGGTTAGGGATGCCAACCCCCACGTAGTAAAAACAAACAAACAAACAACAACATGTATAACTTTTGACTTCCTAAAACTTAACTTAAATACCCTGCCATTGACGAGAAGCATTTCTGATAACATAAACAGCCAGGTGATGCATATTTTGTATGTTATATGTATTATGTACTGTATTTTTATTATAAAGTAAGCTAAAGAAAAAATATGGAGAAAAACACAAGAGAATTTATTTACATTACTACACTGTATTTTAATTTTTAATTTATTTTATTTTTTAAAAGATTTTATTCGTTTATTAATGAGAGACATACAGAGAGAGAGAGGCAGAGACACAGGCGGAGGGAGAAGCAGGCTCCTTGCAGGGAGCCCGACGGGGGACTCGATTCTGAGTCTCCAGGATCAGGCCCTGGGCTGAAGGTGGCGCTAAACCGCTGAGCCACCCAGGCTGCCCGTATAGTTTTTTTTTTTTTTTAATCTGCATACAAGTGGATCCATGCAATTGAAACTCATGCTGTTCAAGGGTCAACTGCATAGTGCCAAAGCATGGAAGGTGCAGAGGAGAAACACTCTATGCTCCCTCCCTTCCTGCCCATGTCTCCCATTGGTTGAGCCCATTTAGAAGCCAGATGTAAGCCGGGGATTTGTAATCCACAGGTGTCAGCATCTTATGCCAATAGTGTATGACAGACAAGAGCAGGGAGTGGATCTGTGGCAGAGTGTGGACACAGGCATATATTTTCTATTTATGTCATGGGGGAAAAAGTGTCTCCATTAGGAATGGAGACTTTTATTTCACTATGAGAAAGAGATGTTTAAAATGTCAAACTCTAAAAGCCTAGAGAAATATTGTTGACAGTGTCTATGCACTAATCAAATCTGGGTCAAAAAAGATGGGTTGGCTACATAGAAAGGCTGCAACAAAAATTTAGATTCTTTTAAAAAAATGAAGTCTTCACCAAAAATAAGATTTATCTTAGCTAAAAGAAAGGAGAGAACAAATTTAATCAGCAATGAAGAGCTCAAAGATAGACTGCAAAGGTACAAATAAAGTCATGGAATGAATCTAAACACTGGTAATGCCAACTTGATATCTGACCTGTAGGCCTCAGTTTCTGTGGTAGACAGAATCATGGCCCCCCTAGCATGTCCAAGGCCCAATCCTTAGAACCTGTGGATATGTTAGGTTGCATGGCACAGGGGAATTGATTTCTCAGATGGAATTAAATTTGCTTATCAGCATGCCTTCATATAGGGGATACTATCCTGCGTTATCAGCGTGGGCCCAATGTAATCACAAGATTCCTTAAAAATAGGAGAGAGAAGCAGAAGAGGTCAGGGTGATGGCTGTGTGAGAAGGACTTCCAAGCTTCTCATATTGGCTTTGAAAGAGGAGAGAGTGATGAGACAAGGAATGTGAGCAGCTTCTAGAAGCTGGAAAAGGAAAGGAAACAAACTGATTCTCTCCCTGCCCCAGTGCCTTGTCACTGTCTGCATCCAGCCAGTGGAAGAGGAAAGAGCCAGCAGCAGCACAAGGGGGTGGGGGTATGTAGGTGGGGTCTGAAAGATGACATATCCCTTACCTGAGGTAAAACTCACTTAACTACACTTTACAGAAGGATACTTAGAAATATAGTCCAGCTGCATGTGAGTCCACAAAGATAGGTCAGATCTGGTGTATAGCCAGAGGTCTTCACCCGCTGCATAATATGACAAAAGCTCAAAACCTGGCACTATCTCTACATAAAAATCATGTCTCATTGGTTCAACTTGGAGACTTCAACGATGATTACTTCAGGTTTTATTTGTTTATTTTTAAAGATTTAATTTACTTATTCATGAGAGACACAGAGAGAGGCAGAGACACAGACAGAGGGAGAAGCAGGCTCCATGCAGGGAGCCCCATGTGGGACTCGATCCTAGGACTCTGGGATACGACCTGGGCCAGGTGAAGGCAGGTGTTCAACCACTGAGCCACCCAGGTGTTCCTACTTCAGGTTTTAGTAGTAAAAGCTATTGTTTGACTATCAGTTACCAGTGGAAACTTGTTACTTTCCAGTTCTCTAAGGCTTATCTCATAGTTGTTTGAGGTTTAGAAGTGGTTACCTATGTGTCACTTATCATAAAGCTTGGCGCATAGTAAGCATTCTGCTAAAGTTAGATATAATATACTATTAAAATGATTGCAATAGTTAAAATTATTATAATTTGTGACAGAAAACGAAATAGTTGGTAAATTGGAATCAAAAGTAATATTTTAAAAAAACAATAATTAATAAGGATAAAAAGAAATTGCCCCAATAACACTTTGATTAGTAACAAGGCTAGAAATGATAACCTAATGTAGCCTGAACCAGAAAGTTGATCCTCCCAGGATTTTCTAAGTGGATCTTAGTGGAAAAGTTTCCTTTCCTCTCTGGGGGCTCCTGAGTGGCTCAGTCGGTTGAATGTCTGACTCTTGGTTTTGGCTCAGGTCATGATCTCAGGGTCATGGGATCAAGCCCCACGCCAGGCTCCCCACTCAGCAGGGAGTCTGCTTGAGATTCTCTCTCTCTCTCCCTCTCTCTCTCTCCCTCTCTCTTCTCTACTGTCCTGCCCCTGCCCCTGCTCATGTGCTTTCTCACCCTCTCTCTCAAATAAATAAATACTTTTTTTTTTAAAGTTTCTTTTCCTCTCTGGGCATGGAATCTTTAGGATGTGACCCCAAAGTTGGTGCAACCATACCTTTTCTTCAGGTAGAAAGCCTGAAAGAACAAGGTCAAATCTCAGAAAAAAAGCAAAAAGAAAGGGATATTACGAGAGGGACTTCATGGCTATCCTCCAGCGACCCTGGAGCTACCTTGTTTGTTTTAATTACTTTTACTTTGGGAAATACTTCGGTATCTTTAGTAGTAAAGAAATCAATAAATGAACCTGTCTACCTTGATTAGCTTGAGCTGAGTTTTGTTTCTTACAACTAAAATGTCTAAACAAATACAAGATAGATCCAAGTTTTTGGAGGTCTCAGCAAAGAGTTTAATGTTAAAAATCTTTGCTATACAAGAATGAAGATCTGCTCTGCCAAAAGAAGGGGGAAATGGGAGATAAATAACTACATAAACATCTCAACAGAGAATTACTTAGGAAGAAGGGAACCAGAAAATTGGAAATTGCCTCAGGATAATTCTAAACTTCTCCGTTGCTTATCAGTGTTCAGATAGCTCTTGATTCCTCATGCTAATGATGCAGAGGCATTGCACAGAAAAATCTTATTTTAGCCATTGGTTTTAGTCATTACTTTATAAGCAACAGAATTGATTTCATTTCCCCTCCCCTTCCCAGTAGGTTTTGGGAAGCATTAATGCATTACTGAAGTGACAAAGGACACAATGCAAAAGAATAATATAAAAAGAGCGGATAATTCTCAATTTGGGACATCCATTTCAGGTAACGAGAGATGACTCTGATACTGGACGGAGAGAATTATTTAGGTCTCATGAGGTAGTAGTCTGGAGAGAGAAAAAGAAAAGCAGAAGTTGAGGCTAACATTTCGAGCATCATCAGACGTAGGGAGAAAAAAAAATTTCCTTGACTTTCTTAGGGTCCCTGGCTGGGTCTGAAAATTAAACTGATGAAGACAGATTATCAGGAGAAGAGCATACAAATTTATATAAGTTTTACATGACACAGGAACCCTCACAGGAAATGAAGACGTGAAGAAGCGGTGAGGCCTGAGTGTTGTTATGTGAGGTTTGATGAAGAGTGGAGAGTCATGGAAAAATACAGGCTAAAAAGTATGAGGTAGGTAGAGTAGGTTGGGAAAACTTGGCCAGGCCTGTTTGGATTTCTTCTCCAAGTCCTCAGAAATAAGGGTGCCCCTTTCCTCAGGAGGTAGGGAAAACCCCTCTCACCTGAGGATTGGACAACCTGTTTCACTCTGACCTTCCTGCTTCTGCTCTTCCCTCCAACTACTTCAGCTGAAAATCTTTACTGTGCCAAGGGGCCATGCTTTGGGGTAGCGGGTCCTGAATTCCGTCTCAGGTAATTCAATATGAAACCAACACAACAATGAAGAACTTTCTAGAACATGCCAGATTCCATCGGCCGCCTCTAGAAGTGAAAAGGGCACCCCATTTTTTAATGTTACTCGGTTCTAGAGATCACCAGCATACTTTGTTACCAACATAAGGCTTTTTAAAGCTACCTTCAGAACAAAGCTGCTCCTTCCATCGCTGTTTACAAATACATCATGGTTGAGCCGATTGCTGCCAAGTGGGGGTCTTCTGTTTGGAATGTGGATCTACCTGCTGGAGGACGGGACTGTACAGGTGAGTGCGGGCCCCAGTACAAGTGCCTGGCGTCGGATTAAGTGCCGGGTCAGGCAACTCACATCAAATTAGGTGCATCTGTTCACCTACCCTTTCCCCCGTGAAAATACTCAGCCATGGAACCTGCAGTGACTTTTCCACTACGCTGTTAAACCTCATCAGAAATACATTCTAATGTTTATCTTAGGTTTGGGTTGTTTCAAGGGAAGGGAACAATTGGCACTTATAGTAAGTTATTAAACTCGGAAATAAACAGATTGTGTTATTAAATTCCACGTTAAAATGACCCTGGCTGAAACAGGACTTTTAACTTTTTTTTTTTTTTTTCAAACTGTTAGTGAAATTAGGGAAGGAAAAGGAGACAGTGTTACATATTTTTGTCTTCTCAATTTTGGACACTTGTATTTACCTTTGAGGCAGACCACCCATTTATTTTTTGGAGGAAAACAAAACAAAACAAAACCACACACCACAATGGGCTTTTTGGAGATGAAATAGTAAAACTAGATCCCTCAAAGAAAGACAGGGAAATTGCCTGAATGCAGATGTTTCAGGTCTAAGAAGTCATTAGTTCTGTTTGGAAATGTAAATTGAGTACCTTTTAGCAGAATGTGGCCTCTGTGGATTTGGTTGTCTCCGGGAGAAATGTTAATTTTTAAAACCTTCCCAGTGTTGTAGATTATTGCTCCGTCCCAGTGAGTTGTGGGTGTTCTCCTTCAGGCAAACTGTTTACAGGAAATCTGTGCGTGAGATCACAGGGAGTGCTAGGAACACCAGTGGGCATAAAGCTCACTCTGGAGGACACCCTGATGGAGAAATTTGATGCTTCATTTGCGGTTTTCTCTAAGGCTCAATCACTTGACTGCAGGGACATTGGACAAGTTTGTTCTGCTGAGTCATAGGACCCCACCCTTGTGAGTGGAGTTTCCTTAATAATACCTTAATTAATGTTCCCACTGTCCTCCACACAAAGGTTAGACTGGGGACAGGAAATGAGGCAAGGCTTAGTGTGAAATTGTGTCTGAGAAAAGCATTTCTCTCTGGGGCCTATTGGCAACTTGGTCCAGATTCCTCAAGTGTGGAAGGAAATCTTTGGCTTCAAAGTTCTGAATAAAACCTTGGAGTCCCAAGAATCTCGACCTGCTACTTGGAACAAGTTGCTGAATAGTGTTGTTCAAAGTTCAGTCTGCAGCAGAGCGGGTCCAAGTGTGTGTTATCAGTTAGCGAGGAGAAAGCGCAGAAGTATAGAATTAGGAGCTTTCAGAGCAGATTGCTAGGGCAATTTTATGCCTATTCAATCTCATAATAAACTGGCATTTGTATTTGTATAGCTTTTTTCATTTCATGCTTTTCGTGATTTATTTTTAGGATATTTTATAAAAGTTTTGGTCAGTAAAGGCTTGGAAATAAAAATAAGACTGCCCCTTATCACAGACAGGTCGAGAGAACTTGCACTAAACCCATTATTGAATTTTCTTACCTGAAAATATTGCAGAGTTATTGTAAACCGTAAATAAGATGACGTTTGAAATGTGCTTAGCCTGATACCTGGTGCGTAGTCAACAGACAGATCAATAGGAGCTAATTTTAGCATATATAGAATTTGTTGCTTTGGAAGCTGGGACTTAAGGAATGAGGAGGAACTCAACAGGTGAAGGAGTTTAAAGGTGAAGGTTAGTGAACAGGACCAGGAAATAGAAAGTGGGAATTTTTGAAGGGATAGGTCAACCTGCCCGACGCTTCAATGTACAGGTCAAAACCCTAAATACCAAAATATATATATGTGTGGCCATCACATGGCCTAGGGTTTGATGAATAGTCTAGATCAACAGGCAGGCCTATTCTCCTTAAAAATTATTTTCAAGGTCCTCAAAATTCCAATATAGATGGCTTTTCTATTTGTCCTACTTTTCATTCTGGAAATATGGCTGCTCAAGATACTGGTGTTATTTGCCAGACTGATATTGGTGAGATTCAAAATTATGGAATATAGGCATTGGAGCTTATTCTTGTAGGAGGCTAAACTACCCAAATGCAAAACTAAATTCGTTAAAAGATGATAAAGGAAATTCTGTATGCATTTAAGAAGATTAAATTTTTATAAGCACTCTATGGTACTTTTCACATAATCAATACTCTTAATTACAAACACTCCTAAATTACAGGCCCTCGTATAACCTTCACTTGGCGGAACTTTGTTATTCATCACATTCAGTGAGACTGTGCCCTTGAAAGTAATAAATCTATGTCTTTACAGATATCCCTTAATTACTTTTCATTAATTGAACCATTCAGAGTTATCCAGGTGTAGATGCAGATGCTGTCATGTTTTAGGAAGTGGTTCAATAACATTTTACTTCGCATTATTTATATGACACAACACACCTAGGTTGTAGGGGGTGTGTTACAATTTGCAGCATTCGTAATGCCATCCAGTGAGAAGCACAAACACGAATGTAGTAACGGCAGAAACTTCACGAAACCTGTGATTCTTCCCTCCTTGTTGGTTTCCTTTTTTTTAATTTTTTTATTTATTTATTATTTTTTTAAATATTTTTTTTAATTTTTATTTATTTATGATAGGCACACAGTGAGAGAGAGAGGCAGAGACACAGGCAGAGGGAGAAGCAGGCTCCATGCACCGGGAGCCCGACGTGTTGGTTTCCTTTCTTCTGCTGAGAGTGTGCCCAAACTTTTTGAAGTCGGGTTTTTGTTGTTATTTGCATTTTCCCCTTCCAATTTAGACTTTCAGTCCTTTAGAAGCACATTCTCATCTTATTTTTAACTAAAAACAAATGAGCCTCTTATTCTTGTTAATGTGGTATGGTTTCCGGCTTTAATGTTAGAAAGTGATCTTTCTCTAGAAGAATCCTAACAACAGCACGAAGCATCTATTAGCAGTTGTTGGGGGTATGGTCTCCCTTCCGTGACTGGCAGGGTTATGTTGTTTGATGTCGCCGAGTTAGCCTTGTTTTCCTGACAAAATGCGTGCTGCAGCTGGTGGGCAGCCAGGTCTTGTGGAAATGGGCAAGTGTAAGATGGATGGAGTCCTGAAAAGCCCTCAGCCAGTGAACAGGTTATATTATTTTACTGGGGTGGGGAGTGGGGGGTGGGGAGAGATTGTTAATTGGGGCCTCAATGACTAGAATGATAAATCAGAAGCTTCATCTCATCCATACACTACATTTGACGGGGAGATTTTGCAGGACACAAAATTGCAAATCATCAGCTGAAGTAAAGGGTATGAAAATTAAAGTGATCAATTAAATGCAAATCATCACGGATCTCGGGATACGTACTGACTGACCTGGTAGGTAAGTCATTTTCCTCTTGATGCAAAATGGAATTCAAATGGACACCCTCAGCAGCCATTTGTGTGGTGAAGCAGCCAGCTCCTGGTTGGCCCTTCCATTCACCGTTCCCCAGCGTGGAGCAAGTCCTCCTGCAGTTTGTCCTGGTCTGGTCCTTTTCAACATTCCAGTTTCAGCCCAAATGTCTCCTCCTGGAGGAGGACTTTCCTCTCAGCTTTATCCAAAGCATCATCCTCTCCCCATCGTTCCATGCCTTTGTTTTTATCAGACACTCCTACCACCATGTGATATTATCTCACTGATAAATTTGATTCCTTGCTTTTTTCTGTCTCCTCTAGATAAAACATATTTATGAGTAGGAACCACATTTGTACCTTCACTGTCTCCAATCCCTGGCCCAGTAAGAGCTCAACAGAATTGTGTGAGTAAATGAAACACAATTTTTAAGCAGGATGTGTGTGTTGTCTCTTTAAGACAAAACCTGCCCCCTGTTATGTTTATACATAACAGGTACAAGAAAAGCCATGGATTATTTCATAAAGCTTTTTCTTAGAACCATAGTTCTAAGGCCATGTCCTCTTTCTACCGGTTTTTGAAATGCAAAGAAATATTCCTTATTGGCATTTGGTTTAAAAGGATTGTCAGGGGGGAAAAAAAAGAGCTTTCTATAAATAGGCACACAGAAATAAACCCATTAACCATAATTTAGCTATTCTTCATCTGTTTTCCTTCAGTGGGGAATGCATGCTTAGAGTAGTATCATTAATGTCAAACTATGGGAAGATTTGGCGATAGCACTATCTTATCATACAACTTTCTATAGGACATTCCTTTTCTCTGTAGCTAGTATTTGTTCTGAGTTAAATCCCATTAATCAATCTCTTTAGCCTGTACTTAATCTTTATTGATCCTTTTTTCATATAAAGGAGAAAAATCAATTTTCTATTATGTTTGTTAAACAGGTAGAGTAGGGTTGCAGTGGGCATGGCAAATAAAGCAATTGATAATTATTTGCTGAGATATTCAACTTAATATATTAAAGGGAAACTACAAATAAGATAATAAATCACCACTTGATCTCTGTTAGTACTTGTATCTTGAACATCCCAAAACCTGTGTGGATCCGAATGTTCAAATTTTTTAATTTTTAAGAGAGGAAACAGACATCTTTAAAAGTATTTACCACTGAAATTTCCAATTTTAATGTGTTTCCGGTGTACATGATTTGGAAAACAAAATGAGTATAGGCACTAAAAGATATTAAATTAGCCCGAGGAAGCTGGATACAAACCAAGGTTAACTACCTCTGCCCTCCATTTAAATATAGCACTTCCAAGGCAGCTACCTTTAAAGTTCTGTCATTCTTGTGCTTTTGGCTTATTTGGAAGCTGAAACTTATATAATTTCAGTGTGCAAGGATTTATACTGTCCATTACTCCTAAACTCTGGAAAATGACACAGTGCAGAAAAGGATCTGTTATACAGTCTTGCCATTCTATAACCAGACTTTTCTTTTTTCCTAACAGAAAAATTGCTCATCTACAAGAGGAAATTAGGCAGAGGACATTTGCATGCATTCATTTTATGCACCTGTTAAACATCCATTATGGGCAGATCACAGTATAGTCACTTGAATACAAAGAGAGGAAAACCAGATCAGAGCCTAAAGTCAAATGAGATGATGACATATCTATGAACCCTTTGATGACACATGCGACAACAGAAGGCCTTAAACCTTTCTCACAGGAGAGAAAACGGGTTATGAGAATGTGGGGTTTTTATAAGAAGGTGATCTAGAGGGCACCCCTGTGGCTCAGCAGTTTAGCGCCGCCTTCAGCCTAGGGTCTGATCCTGGGGGCCGGGGATCGAGTCCCACATTGGGCTCCCTGCATGGAGCCTACTTCTTCCTCTGCCTGTGTCTCTGCCTCTCTCACTCTCCCTCTCTGTGTCTCTCATGAATAAATAAATAAAATCTTAAAGAAGGTGATCCAGCTAAGCATGCAAGTGTCTTCTAGGATTAGCCAAGTAGGACAGGGCAAGAGTGTGCGCTTGGGAGCCATTTTAAAGCAACAACGAACTTTCTTTATAATGTTATCTTGCCTATTATTAAAACATGGACAGCATTTAATACAATTACTTCTAAAAGCTACAATTAACACAGGCTAGGGCTATTACTGTCATTGTCCTTAGCTAATTAAATGAGATCTATTGTGTCCTCTCAGTAACTTTACTCACAAGAGCTGGAGGTAAATGAAGGCAGAGAGAGCCATTAAAATATGTACATTGTTCAGAAATTTAAGATCAAGCTCAGTCAGGGAGATGTAGAACACATAGACCTCTGGTACTTGCTCAGTCCTGGCCCCACGAAGCACATCTAGGAGCCTGGCCTGATCATTTTCAACCCCAGGGCCTCTTGGGGGGAAAGCAAGCTGGTAGGAGAAAACCAGAAGGCCTGTTGTTTTCAGTCAGCCCCCAAACCATACTATGGCTGGTGGGTCCTTACTTGGCTGTGGTTGGAAATACCGGAGAACTGATTAAAAATGCTGATGCCTGAGCTCCATCCCAAAGATTCTGAATTAATTTAATTGATTTGAGGTAGGACCCGGATATTGGTTGGCCCCCGATCTTCCCCAGGTGATTCTGATATGCAGATAAGGTGGTTAATCACTGTTCCAGGCAAAGCAGCGGGACTGACCCTTCCAAGCAAAGAGGTTGGGTCAAGCCTTGGTCTTTTAAAAATGCTTTCAAGCTATCATTTCATAACTTTAGCTTCTGAATTTTATCCTTGATATTTATTTGCATGTGATTTCTTCTAAATAAAAGGGTTCAGGGCACTGGGAGAAGACGTGTGGAGTAGAAGTACGCCATTCACACGGGACCTCTCAATCTAACAGGTTATCTATTTTTGACCAAAGTGCCCAACTTGAAACAAATCAGGACGTGAATTATTTAATGTTGGTTAGTGATGAGGAACATAAAAATGTATCTCAGGGATTGGAAATATTCATTTTTATGAAATAAATGAATAACCAGCAAAAAATCTTGATGTACACATTTATTTTGGCCTGTCAGAGGAAAAGAATGTTTTTATTATCAAACAGGCCTTGTTGTTAAGTGTCTTGGAGTCTGCAGGACTGTTCTAGATATTAGAAGTCTTCAGTAAAATCATAAATAAGAAACATATTGTAACATAGAGTCTGGACGTTCCAGGCACATGTGTCTATAATCTTGACCAAATCCTTGGAAAGGAAAAGCTGCAACTAGATTTTCAAGATGCCTAGATTGGGGTCCTGGAAAGTATTAGTAGACAGGGGAATGAACAAGAGCAGTGATGTATCGTAACAGCCAGAGCTCACTCCTGCCTAGCTAGTCACCAAAGGTCAGCTCCACAGCTGCATGTTGCATTGTCTCTGTTGATTCTTTACTTGCAAAGGTGGATTAGCCAGGGGCAGACGTTCTAAATTTGAGAATCAGTAGCAAGTTCCAAACCTAAGTCCATATCTTTGTCTTGCCATAGCGCTGAAAATCCCTAGCAATATACACAGAAGGGATTGGATTAGAAGACAGGGACTTGGATCCAGGATCTGCTACTAACCAGCTGAAGGAACTAGGGCAACTTGTTGAAACTCTGAGTGTCGGTTTCCTTAAATGTTAATGTAAAGTTCATTTTTATAAAAAGCCTTGTCACACTTAACTCCCAAGTCTGGTAAGAAAGAATATGATTTATTTGAAAGACATTTAGTGTACAATTTGCAAAGTACTGTGAGATGGAGGATATCAGCAATATTAAAGCATCAACTTTACAAACTCCTCTTAGAAGAACTATCATGAACATAGCAACTGTCACCAGTTATCTGTTGCTGTGTAACAACTTATCCCCAAACTGTCGTATGCTTATAAAATCTTGGAATCTGGAATTTGGAAAGGGCTCAGCCAGGCACATCTTGCTTACGATTTCGCATGATTGCAATCAGATTTCTTTAGTCATCGAAGGCATGACTGGGGCTGGAGGATTTACTGTCAAGGTGACTTGTTCCATGGCTGGCAAGTTGTCGCTGGCCATTGGCCTCAGGCTCTTTCCATATGGGCTATGGGGCTGCTTGGGTATTTAGACAGTTTGACAAGTTGGCATCCACCACAGCAAGCAATCCAAGAGACGACAGGTGAGGCTGCATTACCATTTAGGACCTGACCTTGGAAATCACCCACATGCAATCACTTCCACTTTGAGGTATGAATCAAGGGACTACACAAGAGTGTGAATCGCAGTAGGTGAGAATCACGGGGGACCATCAAGAGGGCTCACTACCAATATTTAGTTATTTATGTTCTTCTACAGAGTAGGTTATCAAGGGCCCTCAGATGGAGCTTGTTAAGGAAATGAGAAAGAAAACCATAAAATCGGCCCAAAATAAAAGACTTGTATGTGCTGCCGCAGCAAGTAACCCAAGACAGGAAAATAACTAGAGTGCAAACCAAATCATAGAAAATCTTGAAAAAGAAGATGAAAGAATAGTATAAATAACCAACACTACATTGCATGATGTTTTGAGCCTACTTTCACTTACGAAAAGCTCAAAAGTAGTCCATGTTTGGGGCACCTGGCTGGCTCAGTTGGAGAGGCACCTTGATCATGGGGTCATGAGTTCAAGCCCCACCTTGGGTATAGAGATTACTTAAATAAAATAAAACTTAAAAAAAAAAAAGTGGTTCCAAGTTCAGAAGATCTTATAATCAAATTGAGCTGCTAATTGAAGATTAAATATTTGTAGACTAAACAATTAGTTACCACTTGAAAGTAGCTTATGCAGTAAGTTTTTGATTAAGTAGCCTGAGCTGATAATTTGACTGTTTGTTCCCAGATGCATTATTCACCATCCCTTTGCTTTGCTCTGTTTTGCAGGTAACTGAGCTCTGCCAAATGTATTTCTTGGACTCTCTTTCCAACTGTTTCTGGCTGCTTTCAATCAATGGGAGACTGGAGTAAGGGGCAAAGAAACCAGGTATTTTTTTTCCTTTTGCCCTCTACTTTAGAGTCTCCAACAATAACTGCCCACCATATGTCTAATGCCCACCAGACAGCTACTTCCTCTGGAATCCAACCTCCTCTAGGAGAAGCTCAGTCTAGGTGTGGTTCTCATGAGAAGATATCAGCTCTTGAGCTTGATTAACCCTGCCTGCTCCCAGGGGTTTCTTACTAATGCTATTTTCTGGCTCGTCTCCCCATCTCCTACAGATCTTTTAGCTCTCCCAACATGCACTATTAAACTATGTGATGTGGGCTCTCTTTTCCCCATTGATCTTGATTAATAATGATAAGGAATCATTGTAAATGGCCCCAAGTCTTGCTCATCTCATGGCATAAAATGTCAATCTAATTAAAATTATGTAGAATAATTAAGTAGTCTGGGATCTAGACTGATATGTAAACATAATGATATACCTACTGAAAAAAGGGACACCCCTATTAAGTCTCAAAGATCATGTGAATGTGGAGTTTGTTGGATGTTTTGGAGAATAGGATGGAGAGAAGAGTGATAGGCCACTTAAAAAAAAGAATGTAACTTACTTAGAATATGTCTAAACAAGTGGCTATATGGTCTCAGAGGAAGAACACACATTAGCCTCAGGGATCTGGATGGTGGACACAGAGTAGGGAGTATTGACTAGGACCTTGGTGGATGAGTAGATCTTGACAATTTAAAGATGGGGATGACAGTGTTCTAGAAGTAACATGGAGCAGATACAAAAATTCAACAGAGAAAAAACAATGAGAAATTTACTTTTGATAATGAAATGTCTAGTTTCACTGGAATAATAGAAGAAAAATGAAATACTAGGCTGGGTCCAATGAAGGGCTTAAGTGATATTTTAAGAATCTTAGTTCCTATTTTTCATATATTCACACCTTATAACTAGCAGACAAGTGACATTTCTCATTTATGTGCAACAATATGGTAGCAGGGGTTGTGTTTTGTCTCCTGCCCAGTCTGATGTACCTAATAATGTGCTTGGCATAGTAGGTGCCCAATAAATATTTGTTGAATGAATTAATGAGGCACAGGCTCCCTATCATAGTTCACAGGAACTATAAAACTATTTACCCATTCATGTAAGGATCAGGCCCATGCTAAGTAAAGGGCTTTATTTAAATGTCTTCCCTAAACATTTCACAGAACAAAGCACAACATTAAAAAATCATTCTAACTACATTATCGAGATAACTGCCAACACCTCTCAAAACGCGAGCTTCGAAACACATGGGTCTGTGAGACCCAAAGATTATTTAGCACAATTCTTTTTTAGCACAATCTGGGCTTGGGTTCAACAGGATTCAACACTTATTTATCCCTTAAAAAATGTTCGTACTATAATGTGGCCCTTAGCAGGGGTTAATGGATCTTCAAACTGGAATGTCTTTCCAAACTTGCACAGCTGCTATGAGTAAAAACACCAGACTCCCAGATGCCAGGCTTGTGTGACAGAGCTCTGGCACCAGCTGAGTTTGCTATTCATTATTCCATTGTCTCACAACACACCCGGAAAACAAAGCCCTATAGATGGCTGGCCGTTTTCCTGGCTCGTGAAAAGCAAGGCCCAAAGGGCAGCACTTGGAAAAAATCCACCTGTGGGTAGGGACTTTTAATTGAAATCTCAAATACGTTTTTAGGGCTCTGGAATGCTGTGGGAATTCTTGGAGCTGTTCTATTCTTCCCCACTGGGTACATCTTTGCTCTGACTTTTGTAAGGCTGGGAAGCCATTCCATAGATGATGCTGCCTGGTAAATGTGGCTACAATGAGACATTAACAAATCCTGCCTTTGGGGAAACCGTTCCTGACCATGGATGCTTGCTCTGAGTCCATCCACTTCAATCAGTTTAGTTTGGTCTTCTTTGGTTTCTACTCGGTCTGTTTTCAACAAGCATCTAAAATCACCATTACAATGAATACAAGAAAAAAAAGAAGCTTGTATTCGTTCTTGTAGGGGGAATGTCCACTTATCGAATGTTGTTTCAAAGAAGCGTGTGTGTCTGTGTATGTGTGTGTATGTTTTAACAGAAGTTTTCATCATAAGGGATATTGACATTCTGGAGACAGAGAAAGCAGATGCCATTGGTAATTGTGTTTGCGGAGGTAGAGAGATGGAAAGGTTTTATGGTGGTCCCTTATTAAACTATTGCTGCGGCGATCTCCTAGAAAACCTGGAAAACAAAGTTGTTATTTCTAGTAAGTAGATACCATAGATGGAAAATCATAACACTCTCAGAATAGAATTGAGATATTTTTATTTCTTACACTTATCGAAGAGTAAAGGATTTTATTTGCCAATGGCACTGTTCTGTTTAGCAGTGAAGAAAGCACTCAGAGGATGTCACCCTGAGAACATCCTGAGGGAATTGAGACTAGAGCAATTGGTTAAAATTCTGGAAATCCAGAATGTTGTAGAAACCATGATCAAGGGGACGCTTGGGTGGCTTAGTGGTTGAGCATCTGCCTTTGGCTTAGGTCGTGAGCCCAGAGCCCTGGGATCGAGTCCCACATTGGGCTTCCCACGGGGAGCCTGTTTCTCCCTCTGCCTGTGTCTCTGCCTCTGTCTCTGTGTGTCTCTCATGAATAAATAAAATCTTAAAAAAAAATTTAAAGGAACCATGATCATGGCCATAAGGTCCCCATGACCATCAGTTATCACCTAGGATTTTAATTCTGAGATTTGTCTGAGGAAAACTTTTACATTATATAATTCCCATATCTATTTCTATTCAACTTATTTCCATTCTATAAGTAGAGTCTCAAAAATTACCACCTATTAAAAATAGACAGTCCCAAGCACAGACACTCCCAATACACACTGATAAATGTATTTATCAACCCGAGCTCTCTGAAAGCATGAGCAAAATTCGATTTATAAATAGAAGAGATATACATTGTCAAACTTTAAAATTTAAAAATCCAGGGACGCCTTAGTGGCCTGAGTCAGTTGAGCATCCAACTCTTGGTTTCAGCTCAGGTCGTGATCTCATGGTCATGGGATCGAGCCCCATGTCAGGCCCCACGCTCAGAATGGAGTCTGCTTGAGATTCTCTCTCCCTTTCCCCCTGCCACTCCCATGCATGCTCTCTCTCAAATAAATAAATAAATCTTTAAAAAAAATGAAATTTAAAAAAAAATGAAATTTAAAAATCTGTAACACCATTGTATGATTATCTTATACCTTGGTGAATTGTTTCAGTATCTGCAATTTTTCAAAGCAACTTTAGTATTCATTTCTATAGGGAAACTAACATGAGATTAAAATATTGGGAAGAATTTACAGCAACACTGAATTTTCCAGTTATAATAAGAAATAAATATCATTTAATTCTGATTTCAAATCTATTGCTAATTCTCTTTTTATATATTCATCTCTTACCTTCCTGTCCCATCGCATTATCAGTACTGTATTTGTTTATTATTCTTATTTTCTAATGATTTCAGTTTTTGGTAGACATTATGGTTGTTCATCATTTTGGAAAAATTGACAAGTACAAACTGGACAAGGACAAAACAAAAGTTAAAAAAAAAATCTCACTACCTAGTTGTTGGGTCACCTGGCTGGCTCAGTTGGTGGAGCATGCAACTCTTGATCTCAGAGTTAGTTCGAGCCCTATGTTGACTATAGAGATTCCTTAAAAATAAAATCTCTAAAAATAAATAATAAAAAAATCTCACTATCTAGAAATGACTGCTATTAATATTGAAATGGACATTAATCCCCTCATGTCTTCCATGTGACAAAGAAAAATAAATATAGGAATTATTTTTTTAAAGATTTTATTTTTAAGTAATCTCTATACCGAACATGGGGCTGGAACCTACAGTCTCAAGATCAAGAGTCACACGCTCCACCAACTAAGCCAATCAGGGGCCCCTGGATTTCTGATTTTTTTTTAAGACTTTTATTTATTTATTCATGAGAGACACAGAGAGAAAGAGGCAGAGGCAGAGCCACAGGCAGAGGGAGAAGCAGGCTCCATGCAGGGAGCCCGACGTGGGACTCGATCCTGGGACTCCAGGACCACGCCCTGGGCAGAAGGCAGGTGCCAAATCACTGAGCCACCCAGGGATCCCCCGCCCAAGATTTCTGATTTCTAATTACAACTGTCCAAGGCTTAGTTCCCTGGAATCAGATGCTACAATGGAGTCTAGGGAACAAAATATTTATAAGGGATTCCCCAAGGGAAAGGAAACCCGGGTAGAGAGAGAAGTCAAACTGTGTTGCAGGTTGGAGAAACCCTTGGCCAACCCAGTGGGGAGACCTGGGACAGGTTGTGCCTTTAGAGGGTCCTACGTGGAGACTTCATGTGCCCACACAGTCAGGAAATGCAGACTGACCCCAGAAAAAGTGTGATACTGGCAAGGTGTCTCCATGTAGCTGTGACTGTCCTTGAAGGAGCTGGCCCCCCGGTTGTGTGATGGCCTTACCTCCCCTCAGATGTGAGAAGAAGTGCAGTAAAGCTTTCCTTTCAGGGGTTCTGGGCAGCACCTCTCCATGCCCACTCCAACAGAGGTCTGTATTAGTCCTTTTTTTTTTTTTTAAGATTTTATTTATTCATTCATGAGAGACACACAGAGAGAGAGGCAGAGACACAGGCAGAGGGAGAAGTGATGCAGGACTTGATTCCAGGACCCCAGGACCACGACCTGAGCCAAAAGCAGATACTCCACCCCTGAGCCACCCAGGTGCCCCTGTGTTAGTCTTTATTTGAGGAAACATGACCAAGAAGCCAATTCCTCTAGTGCTGCTAGCAAGTCCAGGAATTAAAACATTGCTCAGAAGTACCTTATATAACATCCAGCCAAGTAAATTTAGACTTTCTCTCACATCTTTTCTCTAGCTAAATAATTGCTTTAATAATTTGATTGCCTTCTAGTTTTAGAAGTGAATCCTGTCACTATGGCATATGGAAGTTTTTTATTAATCATCTGTTAATTCCTATTTGTAAGTATTGCTTATGTTACATAAAAGCATAGATTCAAAGTCAGAAAGCTCCCATATTTTCATTGTGTCCAATTCCTGCATTTTACACCTGGGAACACTGGCTTGTAGAGGTAAATTCCCTTGTCCAGTTTTACTCAGTGGTAGAACCAGGGCAAGGACTTGTCCCTTAACTGCTAGTGTAATTGCTGTTTTATAAAAGATAAAGTAGCCTTTTTCAAAAGGATACATTTAGAAAGGATAAATGATGAAAGTGTACTCCTAAATCTAAACCTCATAAAATGTACTCCCAAGTGTATGAGATTTCAGAGTTTATCATGGTAGTTTTCATTATAAATATTATCATTTGAATGAGTGCTTATCAATGAACTATATCATCTTAATGAAAGAGATAGGCTGACAGATTGCTCCAAGAAATTGAACAACATCTAAACCCTACAGAAACCCAGAATTTTTACAAAGACCTTTCATATTCCATTCAGAGTGTCATTGTTGGGAAAGTTTTGAAAAGTGGGAATAAATCTGTATCTGTCTTTTGGTCTATTTTTTTCTTTTGATCTTTTAAATAAGAGTTCTGTGGCTAGCTATGTGAAATCTTTGGAAAGAGAAAACCCTAATAGCCTAATATTATTGCTTCTGTATTATGGTTTTCATGGTTACAAATTGTCGGGGTGGAGGAAACCCCTGAAGAATACGTGTGGCAATCTGAAGGGCTGAGGCTGTACAATATTTGACACCCAGCACTGAGTAATAGCAAAGACCCAAGACCATATTTGTGTGCTATCCCCTTTAGGAGAATGCTGCCCCTTTTCAATTCCTTGAGCAACACAGAGAAGCCAGGACCAGTGTATCTCAGAGAGTCTTAGGAGGTTCTATCAATGTCATGGTGTTCACAGGACTCTCAGCGCTGAGGTAGATAGGTCTCCCACCCAGTTCAGATTTTATATGAAAGTATTTCAGATTCCTCTCTTAGCGTCTGTGCCCTTCCATCACCATGACAACCAAAGATATTTTCAGAGAAGTCAGCCAGTCACTAATCTCTCCTCAGCAAATTCTGAGACATGGGATTCAGAAGACTCACCTTTTTTGGAATCTTGTGATAGCTGACACTAACCTCTAAGCGTTGACATCTTGGTATCAATGTATAGTCAGGACTTGGGTTCCATGGGTTAAAAACCCCACCTAAATCAGTTGAAGGCAAAGGAAGGGAGAATTTGGGGCTCCCGTGACTGGAAGGAAGGTCTAAGCGATGATGACCTTGGGCATTGATAAATTCTAGTTCAAAGATGCCTTGATTAAATTGCTCTCATTCTCCATTTCTAATTTCTGCTTTCCTCTGTGATAGCCTCAGTCTTCTAGAAGCATTGAGTGACCCAAAAATATCCACAGGCAGCGTTAGACTTACATATACTTACAATTAACAATTCCAAAAATAGAGTGATCCTTTCTCTAGAAAATTCCAGTAAAAGTCCCAGGGACATCTCTAAGTGACTTAGTCCCTCTCGTGGGCACCACACACCTGGAATTTGCAGTATAGTCAGCATGACCCAAACCACCTGGGCTGAGAATAAAGGGAGAATGACTCCACAAGGAGCCACTGGGCATTAATAAAAAGTGCACTGAACCAGCATACAGTTTGGGCAACTCTCACGAACAGAATAGCATCGAAACACGTATGCAGATGTTGCATATCAACCAGAGGAAAGAAGAAATGGTCTAATCCAAAAGAGAGCAGCTGAATGATAGAATTGAACATTATATAAGTCTGAATAATCACAGAAACAGTATTATCCGGAGTCGTCTGTGGCCCATACAGCCCCTGAAGACCCACGATGGTTTACTAGGATTGCAGCACATTTTAATTGCTATTAATCAGATCATTCTCTATTTCAAGTTTCATCAAGCTAATGAAAAGTTGCTTAGACAAAAGAGAAATTATTAACTTATGTAACAGAAAACAGAGTTTTTTTTTTTTTTTTTTCCAGGCCGAACTAGGCATAGGGCTCAGACACTATCATTTGAATCTGGTTTCTCTCTCTCCATATCTCAGCTCTACTTATATGGTCTCAAAAAAGTCCTGAGGCAGAAGCTTATCCTCTCTGCCCCAACTTGGGTCATGTACCATCCTTGAACCAATCACTGGGCCAGAGGGATGAGGTACTTTGATAAGCCAGACGAGCTATGTGCTCATCCAGGAAGCCAGAAGCTGAAGTCAGTTTTGTTCAAACCATGACAGGGGTTAGGGAGCCATGCGAGGAAGTCAGGATGGAGTGTCGAGAAGAGAAAAAGAAGAGGTCCCCTCTTCACATTTTAGAAGGATCCTCTTCACATTTTACAACATATGTGTTGTAGTGTCCTGGAAGTGACAGGAGACGATGAGATCAAGGTTTAAATAAAAGATTTTGTAAGACCTAAGTAACTTCTCAGCCACATTAGGAATAAGGACAGGAGCTTTTAAAAATCAAAAAGGGTAAAGCAACAACCTCTGGGTCACCAATGACCAAAAAAGCTTTCAGCACAATTTATACTTAGGATCTTTGATCCCTGTGGCTGATCTGACTAAATCCATTCCCATCCTTGATTTTTTTTAATGTCTTTTCACTTGGCTATAAATCCAGCCACTGCAGCTCTGTTCTCATTCCATGGCTTCGGGTCTGATGCCTCTCTTGGCCTCCTAAATCCTAACCTCCTCGATCCTGAGATTGATCCTTGCTTCTAGGTATCCTGTCATCCACACCTGTCCCTCCAGCTGTACTCCTTAGATCTCTCAGCCCTCACAGCCGACAGCTATTCATTCCCAGCACTCTCCATCATCCTTGTCTTGCCTCCATCTGCCCATGGGCAGCAGGAATCATTCTTCCTCCTGGAATCCGTACGTCGGTATCTCATTAAAGCTACGAAGAACTTCAACTTTTAGGATTTGGGCAGAATTACCCTTAGGAACTTCTTTTCATGCACACGAGGTGCAGAGACAATACAATGATGCAGGGAAATGTGGTGGTGGAGAAGAGGGAAGTTGGAAGCACTCGTGTTTCAGATTCTGTCTTCACAGACACACAGGACAGAGAAACAGATGCTCAGAGAGGCGGAGGACAGGACAGCTGTGGAGAAGTGGTAGGCAATCCTTTAGATGACTGAAGATATTTCTGGGCTGCTGTGAGGTCCCAGCTGAGGTCACACAGCATGAAAATATGTTGTAGGAGGAAATACATTACATTTTCATTCTCTTGATTATTTGAAGAGATTTTTAATATTTTTATGTTTGTGCATCAACTCCATTAATATTTACATCAGTTGAATGGTAAAATCTTCCAGGTTGGTAAAATAATCAATGAGCCAGTGATAAACTGAGCCTAAAAATGACGTTTGAAGATCAATAAAATTTTTAATCACAAAGCTAGGTTAAAAAAAAAAGAGAGAGAGAGACCGTTAGCCCATTTTTCCCTTTGTTTTATTTATTTATTTTTTGTCTTAAGTTTTGGAGCCTGTAAACTCATAACTCTTTAGCAATGATTCTTCAACTTTTGTGTTTATGAAAAAAATTCTGACTCAGTAGGTCAGTGCTGGAGATTCTGAATATAGATTAGTAAAAACACCCTGTGATTTTTATGAAAGTCGATTCCAGAACCATTCGTCTGTATGGAGGGCCAGGCATAGTGTCTGTCAGTATATACAGTCTATGTAGCAGGACTGGCCCACTGGGTCCGCTTTCCCACCAATTTTATGCTGATTACGAAGGCTCAAATTTACTCTCCTTCCATTTCACTGAAGTACAACGTTTCACCAGTTTGCAGGCATGGAATATGGTTCCCAGTAATTAGCAAAGCAGTTCAAATGGCAAACTGTATTTACAAAGGAATCAAAAGATGATAATGAGCAAAGCTAAAAGCCTCAGGCATCACATTTTAATGGCTGGATGACAGCAGACTCTGCTAACTGATTGCATTTTATAACCACAGTCTAATAAAGAAATTCATCTTGAAGGATGGCCCAAATTCCTACACGGTTTTCCTCGAAGTGATAAAGCAATAGTAGAGATAATGGCACATTTTATATACAGGAGCTTATTGCGGTATACCTGACTTATTATGGGAAGCTGCGGACTCTGAGCCATAACTCAACAATGGAAGAAGGGGGAAAACTGCAACTGATGAAAATATTTGTTATGAACTCGGAATAGTAGCTCAGATCACCTGTCCCACGTCTCTAGCTGAAGGAAATGCAGCCTGGATCAGGGGAACCTTTGATATCTTAGTTTTTGGAGCACAGAACCACCAGTGGAAAGCTGTGTATTCTCCCTGCAACAAGAAAGTCATGGGATTTATTTCAGGTAGGAGGAAGAGAAGAAACATGATCTGGTTCGTTTAAGGGGATGGGCAACATTCATTTCATCATTTCTGAGCATGTGCTGCTCTGCAGGGCCCCTCTCTGATCTACCTAAAATCCAGAGTGAAGCTATCAGGCGGAAATGAGTATGGAGATGGATGGAGACAAGCAGTGGGATGGGGTCAGGGATGGAAATAATGGAAATGTCCTGATATGCTGTTCCTCCCCTAAGCTGCTAATTCGAACAATTAAACCCACCAGGAATTTCCTGTTATGATTCATTCATTTATTCTACAATCTTTAGTGAAATGCTATTATGTGCGAAGGGTTGTTAAGCTCTTGTCTCCAGAGACACATTCTTCCTTTCACATTTTACAAATGAGAAAATAGAAACACAGACAATCAACAGTACAAAATCCCACTCATAATACCAACGATGACAGAGGGAGATTATCTTAGCAGTAACTATATATAACTAATTTCATAAGGCTTAAGGAGGGACAAAGACTTGAATAGTTGTGCAATCTATGACGTATCAACTAAACAGAATATTATTCAATCATTTAAAAAATGATGAAAAGGGTGCCTGGGTGGCTCAGTTGGTTAAGTGTACAACTCTTGATCTCAACTCAGGCCTTGATCTCGGGTTCGGGAGTTCAAGCCCCTTACTGGGCTCCATGCTGGGCATGGAGCCTACTTAAAATACACACAAAATAAGGTGACGAAAGCCAAAAATAATGTAAAAATATGCTTTAAATATTGTAGAAAAAATTTTAAAGATTTAACATAAAGTACAATATTTATTAAAAATACCGAATAGGAAATACCGAAAGGAAGTTAATCAAAATAATTTTGGTTGTGCTTAGGTTCATAGGGCTATGAACATCCTTCTTTTCTATCTTTTTCTTCCTGCCATTATATATTTTCAGATTTCTTTTTATGAAAACAAAATATCATATAAAAGAAAAATATATACGATCTATTAGATAATGTCCAAATTTGGCTATTTATTTTGAGCATATACCATTGCATGTTCCTTTTGAATTTTTGTTACTGATATTTATAAATACCAGTCTTACATTCTAGCTTTGGGTTTTCTCTAACCTTTGAGCCTAAGTATACATTATCTCTTTATTGCTTGTATACTTGTATGTCAATGAATTGTTATCTCATAATCATTACCTAATAGGGAAGAGCCACATATTGGAAGAGATTATGACATTATGGTGCGGCAAACTTTGCTTTCTCTATCTGCTTACCCTATTTTGTTTTGAAACTATAATTTTAAAAAATATTATCAAAGAGCCCAACATATATACTTGCAGTGGTTTGGGATTGCTAGAATTAGTCAGTATCCGTGTAAGTTAATGTATGAGTTTCGGGACACAAACATGTAGGGAAATGGTTTCTAATAAATATTTGAGAATCTATACCTGATGTCTAATAAATATTTGACATCACAATACAAATTGAAGATAGCTGCATTTGGCCAAGATCCCACTGACTCTCAATCCTTCATTTACTATTCTATGCACTAATCTTAACATAGTAAATCAGTGAAAACTCATTTACTTATTCTAAGCTGAGAATTTTGGTCATTAAGACAATGACTTGAGCTACTTATCAATAAAAATGCTTTGTAAGTGGCAGAAATATTTTTTTCATAAATTTAATAGAATGACACATTTCAAATATTTGAGAAATGGTCATTTGTATATATTTTAGGGTCTCTATTTTTCTCCCCATCCCACCGTGGCTGAGACCTGGTAAGACATCTCTAAGGTAGGCTTAAACTAATTTATGCTGCCTTAATCTTAATTCAAATCAGCAGGTTTTATTAATATAGTAGAATAAAAATAGTCAAGAAAAAGGTATCTGTGCTCCATTGTATATGCAGAGATGGGTGGGTGAGTGAGTGGGACTATGTGTTTGAGGATGTCTGTGCACCATTCCTTGATGTGGGACACAGCATCAATGGCACCAGGGACTTCAAAGAACTCGCTTCCCTTCCCTATTTCCATCAAACCCATTGCTATAGTTTTCATACACATGATAGATGCTTCCTAATATTCTGAGAAGGGTTATGCAAATTTAGCTTCAAGATTCATCTTACCTCTTTCTCTAACTAGATGATCAACCCTAAAATTCCTAAATATCATGTAAAAAAAAAAAAAAATCTCTGAAACTGGCCTCCCAGCAAGGTCAAGCAGCTCCAGGGACTCTTCCTGCAGAGAGCCGTTGCATCTATTACCTCCTCCTGGACACCAGGTAAATGGAGTATCCCACAGATAACATTTTTGCATGGGTATGCATCCCACTTCAAAACTGTAGCTGTGGCTTAGGGGTTTAGCGCTGCCTTCAGCCCAGGGCCTAGTCCTGGAGACCCTGGATCGAATCCCATGTCGGGCTCCCTGCATGGAGCCTGCTTCTCCCTCTGCTTGTGTCTCTGCCTCTCTCTGTGTCTCTCATGAATAAATAAATACAATCTTAAAAAAAAAAAAAACTATAATTGTGAAAGAAATCAAATTAAATCTGACTCAACCTCTGTCTTGCCAGGATGATAGGAAATGCAATATGTCACTATTAATTTTTTTAAGAGAGAGTAGATCTTGTCATCCCCAGAATCTCCCAAAAATTTGAGAAACTTATGTAGTGCCTCAAAAATGAAAAGGTCCACTTCAATTCAAAATGGTCTTCACAGATTTCATTCATTCATTTGTTCGTTCGTTCGTTCAAATACTGAGAAATTCCTAATGGACATACATTGTTTTAGGCACTAAGGTTACCTCAAGGAGCCAGACATCAACATCTAGGCCCACGTGGACCTTGGCAGGCAGGCAGCTCTGAGGCTCCAGTGCTAAGTTTGAACACTGGAGGGTTTGCTGATGCTGAGTGGCCCGAGGTCCAGGTCCAGTGTGTCTAAGTCTGCTCCTACATCCTTCCCCCAAGGGGTCTTGCTTCTTCCAGATATCATGTCACTCTCCCTCTTTTCTCTCTGCCCATCTTTACCCTCTTCCTTCTCCCCACTCAACACAAAACACTCTCTCTACTTCTCCTTTCCTCCAATACTTTTCCTTTTAGAGAATGAAAGGCCAGAAAGCAGTTTTTCTGTAAGCAACTTTTGCTTTTAATGCTCTAACACAAACCTCCTCTGTGGAGAGCTGGCACAAAGGTCTGACTTAGAAGAAAGGGCACCAGGGAAAGGTTACAGAAGAATGAAATAAAAGTTTACACGACAATTAAAAAAATAAAAAAAGCCTTGAGGAATGTAGTGAGGTCCTGAAGAACCTCCGATTTCCCCAAGCCAGTTTACCTTTGGCTTCCCAGGGAATTTTTTACAAGCTCAGTCTGGCCAGTTATGAAATTGAATTTAAGTTGATTTTTTACAATAGGTCAAAGGACTTAAGGTCAGATCTCATGAACTTTATCTTGGTTCTAACATTTGTGTGATTCTAAGTCTTATTTCTATGATCTGATCCAAAATAAAAAACAGATGAACCAGAAAAACTCCAGGCTTTCAAGAGTCTATTTCTATTTCAGTATCCCTATATCCTCTATTCTTTGTTAATTCTCTATAACCTGGACACATTTAATACAATCATCTAGGGATCAAAGCAATTGAATGTAAAAAAAAAAAAAAGTCATAATACTTGCTCCTGCCAAAGAAAAATCGTATCTACTTCATTCCTACTCAGGTAGGAAAAGAACATTCTGTCGCTGAGATAAAGAAGAATCAAACAAATCATAGAGAATCTTAAGAATGCATGATACTCAAGGCGTTCTGTGATAGTCTAGCTCTTTTAGAATCAAAAGCTAAACTTTGAGGTTTTGAAGCCAGCCCTTCTTTGAGAGTCTAGATATCAAGGAGCTGATGTGATAAGGAATATAATTTGGTCTTGGAATGGAACATAAATCTTAGTGTGGATAAATGAGGGGTACAAACTGCAATTTGCCCAATTTTCTAAATCATCTTCCCAGCTAATTTTATGGAACATAGCATTTAACTTTGAGTTTGGACAGCTTTGGCATTTCTCTACTTGAGGGGACTATGAATTACCCGAATCTTCAACCATATATACTCTTGTTTCTCTTTTTTCCTGTTTCTGGACCAGAAAAGAAAAGAAAAGAAAAAGAAAAAGAAAAAGAAAAAGAAAAAAAAAAAAAAAAAAAAAAAAAAAAAAAAAAAGAAAAAGAAAAAGAAAAAGAAAAGAAAGCCAGGAATGGGATAGAGGCCTCCTTCTGGTAAACAATATATTCTTTCTCTTTATCCAGTCCCTGCCATCCTTACCCCCTACACTTGTCTCATTACCTGTATGGGTCCCATACAATCCCCTTCACTACAATCCTTGGTAGGAATCCAGTTTTCATTTCAAGTCCTAGACATCGCAAGAATTATAGATGAAGACAAAACAAAACAAAATGCTTTCAGTGCATGTTGGCGAAGAGCTTTGGTAAGTTTAAAGATTTATTACCCTCAAAGGCAAATGTTTAAGAAGTCTCTTTTAAAATGGAGTTTCTATGGAAATCTTATATTTGCTTTGGAATCATTTGTATATTAATCATTTGCAACCAGCTGGATATGTGCATAAGAAGAAAATCCACAACTCCATCTCTGCCATGGCGGCAGTAGAAAAAGGTAGAGTGGAAACACTGATTTGGTCTTCTAGAAATAGAGGAGTCAGTGTTCCGGATCAGTAGTGGTAATCTTACTCTTAAAAATAAGATATTTGCCAGAACCTGCCCTGCAGAGTGTTTCTTAGGTTTTAGTAATACAACTTGAAATGTATTATGTTTTTAAACAATTTAACTAATATTTGCTACACCTTTTTGCGTGCCAGGACTGCTTCCTCAGATCTTTTGTAGAAAGGAAGGAAGAAGGACATAGGGAATGAGAAGGGAGAAAGAGAGGAATAAATGTGATTAAATGTATATAACACAATGAACTTTTCTAGTTATCCCATCAGGCACTAATGCATAGATCTATATATTGAGAGTTAGATTTATGATGCTACTTATATTTTTGGAAACGTATTTTGAATCTGAGAGCCTAAAGCTTCACACAAGAGGTTGAAATATTAATTTACATGCATAAGCAGATTAATCAGTCTCAATGTCAAAATGACCTAGAATGAGTAGATACAACGAAGCTGAAATGGATTAGGCTTTCCTTTTCAAATCATTCTTAATGATTAAAAAAACCCAATTCTTTACCAAAAGTTAAATGCAGGTCATAAGCTTTTTACATCTAAAACATAAAGAAAGATTTTCTCTTCTTATTAAAAACAAATAAAGCTGTGTTTGGAGTTCTTTCTACATACCAGAGATCATGCTGAGGTCTATAATAATCTTCCCTTCACCGTTACATCCAGAGATAAAGTTTCCTCCACTTTGCCAGGGGGACTCTAAGTATCTAAGGTCTTATAAGTATTATGTTCAGGTTTCCAGCCTTGGGTTACCCAAGTCCAAGGTGCATCTTCTTACTTGAGGTAACTTTTAGCTTTGATTTGAACACAGATTGGAGCCAGAAATGAAAGGCTAATGTTTGAAAGGGAAGGCATCGAGAGCCCATGTCAATAAGACTAAACCAAACACAGATCAAGCGCAAACAAAGGTTCCATTTGGGAGCTGGTCAGCTCCCTAAGCCTACAGAAAACCACTGAAACCGAAGTCATGGTGAAGCAAAGGCAGTAAGGGAAAGACACTTGAGGCAATGGGACATGCATATCTGACTGCAATCAGTAAACAACGTAAGAAGGTTAAAATCAACTTATTCCGGAAACATTTATGGAGTGTAGCCTATGTGCCAGGGAGAGACATGCATGTCAGGGATACAGAGACAAGTCTCACGAGGGAAAAGCAAAGAGTTAGGACTTCGTTAGATAGAACAGCTGACCCAAACTGGTTCAAGCAAAACAGAGATGATATTGAGACCTTAAATGAGACCATTGAGATGTTCCAGGGGCCATCTGGTTTCAGGGATGGCTTGCTTCGAGACTCAAGCAGTGTCACCAGCTGTGCCCCCACACTCAGCCCTCTGTGATTTAGGCTTACATTTGCCTTTACTTTGCCTTACAGGTGAAAGATTGAGAGAAATCAAATAACCTCATAGAAGGACAACAGTCCCAGAATTGAATCTTATTGGCTCTGATTTGCCTCACTTGGGTGTATTCGTTCATGAAGCAATCGCTATGGCTCAGGGGATGAGATGCACCTGTTGGCTTAGCCAAAAGCAGGTGCTCTAGCCCTGGAGCCTGCAGGTAGTGGAATTAGCACAGAAGGCAAAGCAGTGAAGACAAGACAGACCAAAACCATGCTCTTAACGTCACGAGAAGGAGGCATGGACCTTAGGTGACCAAAGTAAAGTCTTGCCACCTGTATGCAACTAATTATTTCAATCTGATGAGTCTTTTAATGGAATAATAAGGGAGTGAAATCAGAGTGTAGGAAGTTTCTAACTTGGTTAAACATGACATTTATGTTGAGTCTTGAGGATAAATGGAGATAGGTCAGGGAGATGAGGGGAAAAACAATCATAGTTTTGGGAAACACTAAGAAGTATCTACCTGGAGAACGGGGTGTTGACTGTGAGAGAAGATGAGGGGGAAGAAGCAGGTTTATGGTCACGTCAAGGGAAAAATCATGATTTTGGACTTGACTTACTGAGTGATTCAATGAAGTTTTTCAAACAGTGCCCTAAGACAAGACTTGGCAAACATTTTCAGTAGAGGGCCAGTTGGTAAATATATGAGGTTTTGAAGGCCATATGGTCTCTACTTATCACTCTGCCCCTGTAGTGTGAAAGCAGCCACTGACAACACATAAGTGAATAGATATGGCTGTATTCCAATGAAACTCTATTTAGGGACACTGAAATTTGAATTTCATGTATTTTTACATCACAAAAGATATTCTTAATTTTTTTAACCATTGAAAAAGTGTAAAAAATATTCTTAGCTTGAGGATGGTAAAAAAAAATTATTTGTAATTAAAAAGAAGAGGTAGGCCAGATTTGGCTCCTGTGCCTGGTCATAGTTTGCTGACTCCTAAAATGATCAGCTTTATGTTTTTTGATTGCCTAGAGCAAATACAAAAGGAGCAATAGAATGAAAAGAGAGAAAGCAAGAAACGATCTTAGGAGATCATAGCACTGATTCCGGTTGAAGCTGGTTCATTGTAGATGGGAAATTGGAAGTCCGAATTAAGAAAGAAAAACTGAACCAGCTGTGATAGAGTTAGGCCTATCAGAGAATTACCATGGAGTGATTAGAAAGAAGGCACCACAGAGGTTGGTGGGTCAGGTGGCAAAGAAGGAATTAATATAATCCTAAGAGGTAGACTGTATTTCCTGAGACTTGAGATACGCAGCAGGAGTGCTGGGTCAGTTTTGTGGTGGAAATATAGGAGGTGCTAGGACCTCAGGATGGGGAGAGGTTCTGGACAGCTCCAGAGATGCTTAGGGGCAGTGGTTGAGATTAGTACCCAAGGAATGAATGCTGTTAAGGAGGGAGAGATGTTTCTGATATTTCCTATTATTTTTATAAAATCTTTCTTAAAAAATAAAATAAAATCAGAGTTAAAAAAAAAAGGAGGGAGAGATGGCTTTCAACTGCTCTTCGGTAGATTGGAAAAGAATCTCAATGGTGGCTATCACAGACTAAATATCAAAGCTCTCCCCTCTTCTGGGTTTTATAAGCCCTTGTGTTCTTTAATGATCCTAAGAGAAGTAGTATCTTTTGGAAACAGACCAAGAGTTGGACTTCCCATTATGTAGGTGGCTAGATCCTGAGCCAGATTAAATTTCAGGAATGTGATATTTTCTAAACTCTCTCACATTGTGACCAAATTCATACCAATGACCAATAGGAGATTTGAATTTTCGCTGCAAGTCTTTTAACCGAGAGTGTGCACCGCATGTTTGTTAATTGATTCCAGCCAGTTGGGATATACTATGGAACAAGCAGATCTCATCCTTAAGTAAAAAAATTCCTACTGAATAACAGCAAAGAAGCGTTCCTGCCATCCTGAAAATTTAGTCACTGCATATAAAGTGAGAAACTGAAGATTACTTGATATAAACATGACCCATCCCCAAGAAAGTAACTCTAAGCGTGGATCCTTCACCTTTTGAATCCAAACAAATCCACCCATGTGAAGTACACTCTGTAACTGAAGCATTTATATATGAAGCACAGCACAGGGCTACAATGAATGCAGAGTTTCTCTGTAAGATAATTTATCAAGTAGGAAGGAATTTATAGACATAATGTAAGAGAACACTTGCTGTAGTACATTTGGAACTTTTATTCAATTTGTAGTATTCATTATATTAAATTCAATAGGCTTTATATGAATAAATTCTTTCTGAGATTCTTTTTTTCAAAGGGTCTATTCAATGAAGTATTGCTAATGGCCACTTAATCATCCAACTAAGGCACAGATATAGGACTGTGGAGAGTAAAATGGTTTGCTCAAGGCCACTCTATTCATATAAGCTCTGGAAAGCAAATGGAAATCTTAAGATTCCTAACTTAGCCCTCATTTCTACCATTACTATTGTCTCTCTGGTTTTGCTTCTACAAGTTATACTAATGCCTCTGCCTTTATCATTTTGCATAATTTCTGATGAAGAGGAGAGAAAATCATTCAGCTTAATATATTTGTTTTCCCTGTAATTAGCAACTTTCATTCCTTTGCTCTTTGAAAATAGTTGATGAATATCTATTCAGTAACAGACATTGAACTAGATGTTCAAGAAACAAAGATAAATCATAAGAAAGCAAGTCCAAATCTTAGTCTAGAACAGTGGTGTTCATAGTACAGTCAAACACAAGCATCATTAGCTTTGGCCCAGAACTTGCTAGAAGTGCAAAATCAGGCCCCTAACCTCGCCCAACAATTTGTGTTTTAACAACACCTCCAAGTGATTCTGACTACACACAGGCCACCAGTCTAAGGAAAATAAGACAAGCAAATAGAGCTACAAAACATTTCGATAAATTTCTCTTGGAACAGAGAGAAAGGAGCTTCTAATCTCGTCTATATTTGGTGTAGAAAATATATGCTCTATCTAAAATGCATGTATAGCCCTGGCATCCTTCCTTGCATAAAACAATTCAGTGTTCCCTATTGTTTTCAGGATAAAGTCCAAGATTCCTAGCATGCCGTTTAAGGGGCCCCGGGATTTGGTCCATCTTCTTTCCAGTCTCATCTCTTGCCACTCCATCATTGTACAACTTATAGTACGAACACACACCATCCTATTATCACCTCCCCTGTGCCCAGAACGTCTTTTTCTCATGCCTTTCCCCAACACTGGACAACATTAGGACTTCCTAAGTAGAAATTCCCAAAGGGAAGTCTTTCCTAACCTCCTTAACAGATATCACAGCTCCCGCTATATCATATTCTATCACTGGGTTTATCACAATGATATCAATATTATTGTGTTGTTTCTTAGTCCATCTCTGTCGCATAACTGTTGGTTCCTGCAAACAAGAATGTTTAGTATTCATTTTTGTGTTCTTGATGCCTGGCACCAAGCGGAAGCACAAAAAATGTTTAGGTTTAAGGAAGGGCTGTATTTCTTTTGTAACAAGTTTCTGTATTATATGGCTAGCCTTTCAGATAGATTTATTCTTTTTCTTCAGCTCTGGAATTATTAGGGCAGTACATGGGCTGGAAAGTTCCTATGGCTTCAAACTTTTTGAATCCTAGAGGTTGTTGGAACATGAATGGAAACCCTTTAAAATAAGAATGTTAAATATTCTCATTGATATCAATGGCAAGGATGTTTATGACTTCCTTTGGAAATTTTTCTGTGGACATCTGATAAAATGCTTCCCCCTCACTTATCAGAAGACAATGCCCAGACTAGAGGATCATCCTTATCTGAAATGGACACTGTGAATTGACTTCCTCCTCATCTTGTCATGTTATACCAATTTTAGGGTTATGTGCAAGTCAACACCTTGTCATCCTTTCTTAATATTTATCCAGAGATTTAATGGGTACCTTTATGTGTTAGTGTTACAGGTAGAAAGCAGGGAGCTATAATATAAATCCCACATATTGGGAACATATGTATGTGATAGCATTGGGAATACTATATACATACTATGGATGTTAATGCTACCCATAATCCATGAGGCAGGGACTATAATATCCTTGCTAATAGAGAGATTAAACAATTTTCTTACTGCCATATGCCTAGCGCATTAGAGGCCCAGATATTAGCTCAGGTTGCTCTGATAGGATTATGCTCTAATAACTGTATATTGTTTCTGTTGGCCTCCTTCTACATTTCATGCTGTCCGTTAGATACGTTTAATTCCATTTGCATAGATGCCTCTGCCATCGTGTACAAAATTTCAGAATGCCTAGCAATTAGATTTCACTTTAGCATACAAAACTTCAAGGGTAGACACCATTCATTCCTAAGCCCCTTGTACAAGGAAGCTATATTACTCTGCTCTGTGAGGTGTTAACAGTGACTTGAAAAAATTATTTAGATGATTAGACACTATAAATTGCTTCAACTTAATCTTCATGCCATTAATTCATTCCACATCATTGATTAAAGCAAGAGCAGGATAGGTCTAGGCCTTCGAGCTATGTAGAGAAGGAGATGGTGTTTCTCTTCTTAGATTGTATCCAATGGACAAAGACAGATAAACAGGTAATTACTACAGAGAATGTCTTGGGAACAATAAGCAGAGAGCTGTAAATACAATAACCGAAGGACACAGGACCTACACTTGAGGCTGGAGGAAGAGTTGCAAATGCCTTCCTAGGAAAACCATACAGTTGATACCTTCCACTGGAAGGCCAGTGGAAGCTGTGCTAAGAGAGAAGATTATCTCTGTGTAGATGGAATTGCTTGGACAAAAATCTGGAGGCCACAATTCACACTCATAGTGCATGTGAGAAGAGGCAGGTAGAAGGGTGTGCTGGAGGTCCCTTATTTTACAATGAGTTTAGACCCTGTTCTAAGAAAAATGGGAAATCGATGAAGGGATTTAAGCAGAAGAATGGCATATTCGAGTTTAATAAAAATTTCTTTGGTTGCTGCATGGAAAATCAAAGAGATAAAATAAATACTGGGCACAAAGAGATTCATTAAGTGATGTGGCCCTAATCCAAGAGCACATGATGGTGACCTCGAAGAGGCCTTGGTGTTTAGAGACGTGAGTAGACTGAAAAGATATTTAAGAGTCAGAATTGACACTACTTGGTGATAGGTTGTAGGTCGGGGAGGAACTCGAGGGTAGAATCAGAGGTAACCTCTAGGTTTCTGACTTGGACCACTTTCACCAGGCTAGGCAACTCAGAATGAATGCTCCTGCTTTTGAAAAGTTGAGTCTGTGAAGCTGGTAAAACATGTTACTGTGGATTTGGAATGTGCTGGTCACAAAGACACTTACAGAAGACTTAAAGGAGAGAAGTATTAGGAAGTGTCTATAGTCTTTCTTTCTTTTTTTAAAAGTAGGCCCAGCATAGGGCTTGAACTCACTACCCTGACATCAAGACCTGAGCTGAAATCGAATCAGACGCTTAACCGGCTCAGCCACCCAGGTGCCTCATGTCAAATGCTTTCTTAAAGTATAAATTATCAGAAGTTACCTCTTTTTGAGCTTAGGATAAGCCTGAAGTCCAAAATTCCTTTATAACCCTTAAAAATATTGACGCTTAGTACCCACTTAAACTTGGAGGGTTTTTTTCTTTTTGTTTTCTTTTTTCTTTTTCTTTTCTTTTCTTTTTTTTTTTTTTTTTTTTGAGAGAGGGAGAGAGAGACAGCATGGGTGGGGGAGAGGAAGAGAATCCCAAGCAGGCTCCATGCTCAGTGTGGATCCTCACGCAGGGTTCCATCCCACTACCCCAAGATCACAACCCAAGTGGAATCAAAAGTCAGATGCCCAACCCCCACTTAAACTTAGTTTTGATGGGCATGATTCCAGCAACTAAGATTATATAATTGAAAATAGATAACCCCACATCTTCAACAAATCAGCCATCCCATAGGCACCACTGAACAGATACTTTCTTATTGTTTCAGAATTCCCAAGTTCAAATTTTAATTTTCACTGGAAATCAGATTACTGAAATTAATTCTAGAATAGCCTAAACTTAAGAATTTAGTACTTTCATTAATTGAAACATAACTTGAAGAAATTATATATATATATATATATATATATATATACACCCAATATTTCACAAGATAGTATTCTTTTGCTTACCTTCATAAAGCCTTGATCTCAGTGGGATCCATCTTCTTTATTAATCATAATAAAACTAGTGAAGCAATAGCTCTTCACCAGTTAATGGGAAAATGTCACCAAATCATCATTATCTAGCAAGTTATATTGTAACTTACTCTTGTCAACTCCATTATGTTGGGCATTTTATTCTGTTATCTCATCGATGATAAATACTATTTTTAAATGTTGAAGCTGACTTTTCATTTTGTACCACTTTGAATACATAAGTGCTCTCCTAAGGATGCACCCCCCCCCCCCCGCCCTCCGCCAGTTCAGATGGTTAATCAGCACACCCAGAGTCTGCTATTGTTAGTGCCAACCGAGGTTCCTCTGGCCACATAATAGTCCTCCCAGAGAACACATCAGCATGTGTCATATCAAATACTGAAACATGAACAGACTCGAATGATCTCAGTCATATAAATACAATTGGTCTGATGAAAATGACTCGATTCAAACCCCTGAACAAAGGCTGCATACGCTTTGCAAGTCTCAAATAAAATTTCATTCACGCCACAGGAAAAAATAACACTTGAGGGACTTTTATGTTCATCGGGCAGTCACTTAAATTAAAGCAACCCAAAGTGAAAAGCCCGGCACCTAGAAAACACCGTTGCACTTGAAATCCTTCTGGGCTGGGATCTTTTAAAGCCCCGTCTCAGTGCCATATCAACCTGATACTCAAAAATGCAGCAAAGAAAGAAAGAAACATCATCAGAGAGGGTATTACAGGGTCTGTTAGCAAAGCAGCTCAGGCACATCAGTTGAAGGGAAACAGCTGCGGATGCTGAGACCCTTAATAAGTTAACCCTCCTGTTGCTGTTTACGAGAACTGTCATCAGGACTGTTGTGTCTGTCATTTGCACCTGGTAGGGGAGTCTCTGGGAGCTATCGCATATCATTTACAGGCAGGCAAGAGCCACTGCAGTGTAGACACATGATGTCTAACTGCTAACTCCTTTGAGTTTTAAAAAAGAAAATGCTTGGGTACATATTGAAGTAACACATCACATGGAAATTTGTTAAGTAGAGGATGTGCATCATCTTATTTCTTCTGAGTCCCTATGTTTTCTGACTGGTGGTGCTTAATTAATGCTGGGCATTGTCCTATCTAACTGGGATTTAGGATGTCACTCAAACATATGCCTCTGCTCCGAATGCGTGCGGTCAATCACATGTATGTATGACATCCTCTGGGCATAAAGTTTTCTTTTTTCGCTTTTCTCCATAAAGGTCTTAGTTTACTCAGAAAAAAACTAAGAGTTCCTCTGTTCTTTTATCCAGGGGCCTCTCCTGCAGCAAGGGGATTACCTGGTTAACAAGTTACAAAGCCCATGGGGCGCCTGGGGGGCTCAGCGGTTAAGCGTCTGCCTTCAGCTCAGGTCATGATCCCAGGGCCTTGGGATGGAGCCCCAAGTTGGGCCCCCTGCTCAGCGGGGAGTCTGCTTGACCCTCTCCCTCTCTCCCTCTTCATGCTCTCTCTTCCTCTCTCTCTCTCTCTCTCTCTCAAATGAGTAAATAAAGTCTCTTTTAAAAAAAAAAGTCATAAAGCCCTTTGGACAACATGGAACCTTTCAACTCAACCTCAGATAATTATAAGGAATAGACACTGATCAAAAACAGCCTTCTGTACCTGATTATGCAAATTTCTGGAGCAGGAAGATGATGAGGAGGATGCTGGGAGAAAAAGAAGATGATGAGAGTGAGACAGGCAGGCAAATACCTAACATGTGCCAATTAGTACCTCCCGTGTTCATGGTTCACTTAGGTCTGTTGTCCTCTTTGGCTGGCCTCCCATGGGCACTCATTGCTTTCCAATTACCCTCTGACTCGGGCCCTGCTTGGCAGCCTGGGAGCTGCACCCACAAAGGCCTCTTCGCTTCGCATTACACTCCTCTAGCCTACAAATGAAAAAAACATGGCCCATCAGGAGGTTTCTGACTTCTGGATGAGATTTCTGCTCTTGGCAACAAGCCTCCAGGGACCTTCTGCCTCTGGAAGCTTAATCCCATAAAGATCTGATGCCACATCCTTGAAACATAAATTTCTCTTTAACTTGAAATCCTCCTGGATAATAATTTCTGCTCAGGAGAGCAGCCCGCACAATGTTGTAGATAAGACCACTTTTGTCAGTAACATATTCATGCCAGGGAAAGCCAAATACACGGGTTTCAGTGACCTGCTTTGCACGCTTTTTTCTTGAGATTTTACTTCCCCTTGGTGAATGTCTGTGGCTACTGGGGAATGTATGATGGCTTTCCAGAAGACCTGGAGCACTGCCCTGCTCCTAATTTTGGACCTGACCCAGCCAAAGCTCACCCAAATACTGAGGGAGAAAGACCCTCCCCTCCCAATATTCCCCACAACTCATGAGCACATACGAGTGGGCCCAATGCAAACAATCCACCTTAGTATGTTCTTAAGAGTAAGCATCTCCAACCTTGTTGTCCCAGGTAAACGAGGATGGCCGGTCACCCCCTTCTGCCCTATTTTCCCTCTTTCCTCCCTAAGAGCTTTTATGTTAGCGAAATCCACCACAGCTGAGTTTTTCTGTAGCTACTAGACGCTTCACAGAGGAAACACCTGTCACCTTTGTCTCCTAATGAGTCTGGTTCCCCTGGGCAGGGATCTGTTCTTTTTCTTCTTTTTCCCAGAGGACCAAACAGCCCAGCCCAGCCTTGACTGCCTGGTTCTTCCTTGAGGCACAAATGGCACAAAATAGCCACCCCGAAGCAGAAATAAGGGGAGGCAGGCATCAAGCTTCCTTTTGGTAGCATGGCAACCGCTGCCAGCTGCCTTTGAAGCTGCTTGTTAGTGTGAACGTTATTTTGCATAAAGTTATGTGTTAACTGGGCTAGAAACTTCCAGCTCCCTGTAAGTCTTGCTTTCTTACAGATTCTTTTCCTCCTTAGAAACCTTTATGACCCCACAGAGATTTGGAGATACCGCACAAATGATAGGAAATATCTGCCGACGCCCTTCCAAGTGGTTGACCGTGTTCCTGCATCCTCAGCCTAAATTACTTTAGGTTATTTCTTATTCCTTTGACTGCTAAATTATAGAGAACAAAGCTGTACTCAATATTCTTTTCCTCCAATTCAAGATAATAGCTTACTCTCCGTATCATTCAATCAGGTATATGCATTACAGTGACAGCTGAAAATTACTGGGGGAAATTGTTTGGGGATTACCCACCCATTCTCACCCCCCAATAAAGAAAAAAATAACTGGTCTTAATAAGTTGCAACCCACCCTTCATTTACTTAGTTTTATTTCCAACTACTTGCTAATCCTTTTTACACTTTAATAATCTCACTGAGCTCACAATCTCTGCCTATGCTGTTGCTACCATTGGATTATTCTCTTCTCTTTGTTGATACCCACACCTCAGCTACTATGATTACTGTCACTACTACTCATCCTACTCCGGCCAACACTGCTACTGCTAGGAAGACTGGGACTACACCAACAGCTACTACTTCTGCTCGTACCTCAACGTCATTAGTAAGTCCCTTTGATGAGCCTGACCCTGTATTGAGCACTTTGCAATAATGGTCTCATTTGAATCTTCATCATACCTCAATGAGCGACTATTACTTCTGTTTCATGGGTGAGGAAATTGAGTCATGAGAATATAGATTAACAGCAATAATTTCTTCTTTTTTTTAAAAAAAGTCACTCTTCTTAAACTTTAAAATTTGCTTACATTACAAAAAAAAAAAAAAAAAAAAGCCTTGTTCTTCCCTAAACAATTCAATAAAATGAATTGGAAAGCTTTGTATGGGATGAAAACTTCTTGTGGAAGGGCAAACAAGCTAATCACGTAGCTAGAAGTAGCTGTGGTTATCATTAAAATTCAATTTATTTTCTTTCTATGGTGTGAAAAGCACAAGGTCATACAATGACATTAATTCTTAAGTGATTCTTAACACATAAAAGCATTTTCGGTAAAGTATCTTGCATTCATTTCCTCTAGTTAATGGCAATGTGAAAGCTTGACAGCTAGAAATGAGCTGTATAAACTAGCATTTTGGTTGTCTAAAAATATTAAGAATTTTGGAGATGTCATTTCTGAGCTCAGCCTCTTTGCTCATGCTAAAGACTGAAAACCTCCCTATGTGCTTCACTGGCACGAGTGAGTGGCATTATTTTTAGAACCTGAAAATAATTATATAGTGTGTTAGCCCCAGACTCCTGCACATGGAAACGACCCCAAACAATGGGAGTCTGAGCTTTGTCAAAAGCTTATTTGATATTGCAATTTGAGGACAGAGAAAGGAAAAGATGCTTTCCTTTGTAAGGAATCCATTTGGGACCCCTCCCTCCCCTTTTTTGATATTAAAGATCATATAAATACTAGTTTAATGTCCTTATGTAAGATATAATAAAGTTTTGGAAATACAGGTTTTAGAGTCATGCAATATTAATTTCAGTTCAATGCTTTGTCTTTTAATAAAGGTATTTAACATCTCCTGGTATAGGTTTCCACATTTGTAAAATTAAGTTGATAGTACACAGTTTAACACTAAGGATTAAAGGAGAAATTTGTGAAACAATATTATTTTTGAAGCCTATTAGGCCAGGAAATATTTGTGACTTCCCTGCCTTCTTTCCAAAGCATAATTCTGAATTTATTTCCTTCTTCCACAAATTCTGACTCCTCATTGATTATCAAATGTCTATTTTATTTTAAAGTTGGCAACAGAGAAAGGGATGGATAAGGGACCCGAGACCGCGAATACCCCATTAGATCCTTCCACGAGTCACCCTTGTCCCAGAGGTCACTAAGAAGATAAGACTGTGCTCATGCTTGCCCCTCACCACTCTGAGGCTTTGGCCCTAAGCCACACTGCAGTTCTAAGGGGTGACATAAACCGAGCCATGTGCATGACTCCTCGTCATAGTCCAGGGGCGTAAGAAGTGCCTCCTTTGCTTCTTGTCTCCTAACACTTATGTGAACCTTGCTTTCCTTTTGTCACAAATCAAATGGTAGAGAAAGTCCTAAATCTGGACTTTATTCTGCTGGAAGGGAATGTTTCTTCCTCGCTCCCAAAGACAGTGCCACTAGCAGAACCCTTCTGCCTCTCTCCATTCTCTAACTGCCTCTTCCTCAGGGGTGTCTGGGACAAGACTGAGCATGCACAGCTCAATCACTTCCAACCTCTCACTCTTCCTTTTGGGAACCAGCTGCCTACAGGAAGCATACACTCCACTCTGTGGCCCCATGCTGCAAGTTTTGTAGGGGTAGGGCCCCGTGGAAGTTCAGTGGTGGTCAACATTGCCTGTGATTAAGTCTGTCTAAATCTGAGGTCCCATATAAGGAAGTACCTTGCTGCCATGCCCCTAAGCCATATTTTCCAATATCACCCTTAATATTAATAGGGTGGCATCCCTCCCTCCACTGCCCCCATTTGCTACTTTATCTCCAACTTGGTTCAAAGCTTTAGTAGTGAGCCAGATACTTCTTGCAGTAGCCTCACGTCCTTCTGGTCTACTTTTCACTGTAGCCATACCCAGGCCATAGTAGCCAGCTTTCTGTACGTGTTCTCTGAGAGTAGTTCACCACAGCCGGATGAGCACTCAAGTTCCACAGCTCTGGATGCCTGTGAAAACCTTCTGACTACTCTTGATTATCAAACATCTGTATTTTATTTTAAAGTTGGTGATAGAGAACGGGATGGGAAGAACTCGAGACCCTGAATACCCCATTAGATCCTTCCACAATCACCCTTGTCTAGCACTCAAGTGTGTGTGGCACATGTGTATGCCTGGCATTCATGCATGTACAACATGCAAGTGCATGACTTAGCACTCCTTGACCAGTGTGAGGACAGGAGCCTCTCTCCAGTGCATAGTTCCAAGATGTGTACTACATGGATCTGCAAAAAGTCCCATTGAAGTCAACTCCTATTCACTCAGTCATGAATATCTCAAGAATGCACTGCTGCACTGGCTTTCTCTCCGCTGTGGTTTCAGTTCCCATCCTTCACTACCATTCCCTGGAATTACTTCCCAGAAATGACTTATACCCCTGCCCACGTTTCAGGCTCTTTCATAGGGAAGCCACCTAGGCCAAGAGAAGTTGGAGAGAAGAGCACTCTTCGTGACTTTCCTCCCCCACAACATCTCTGATAACAAGGGAGCTTGTGAAACAGGATTTAGTGGAATTTGAAGATCACAAAAATACCAAAAGTGAGAATCATGAGGATTTTTCTCCCACCTTGGTAGATCACTGAACCATAGTTGTTCTACCCATGAGCAAAGGCGGTTTTAACAGTGGTCAAGCCAGACTTAAGGGAAGGAACACGCTCAAGTCTCGGGCTGCTTTGGTTTAACCTTGAGAGATGCAGGTACCGATTTTCCTAAATTGGTGTGGCCTGAGAGTTTTGATGAAGAACTTTTGAAGAACTTCGGGTTACAGAGGCCAAAGAAACGTTTTCTATTTAACTCCGTTATTTAAAAATTAGATAAACCAGAGCTGTAAACAATAACTAAATTTTCTCTGGGCCACAAGAAGTCAATTGTGTAAGCTCCTATATTCAAGTCATTTGTGCCAGACTTGGGTAGAGAGGAGAGATGCACTGCCCTAGATTCTGTGCCATTTTCCTATGCTTTCGACTGCATTTAGGACCCAGGAAAGAAACCACAAGGGAGAGAGGCAGATTTATCCTGCAGCTAATTAAGTTTTTGTTTCAGGGTCCTCTTACAATATGCTCATGAGATTATGTTTTCAGGAAATCTGAGAATTAAGATATTTTCACTACAGTTGCTTAAAGAAATGTTTCTTTCAACAAATGGCTGCAGGCTGTTTCGGAATCTGGCTTAGGGTAACTGATCTGGAGATACACTGGAATTGAATTTAATGAGATATACTTACGTGGTTTACTATTACTTTCAAAGAAGTTATTGTTCAGCATCCTTGAGTAGAAAAAGCTTCTGGGCATTCTTCAGTGTTCACTGTCCCACCTCACAGAGCAATGGTATACAGAGTACAGGCCCAAAGTTCATATCATGATATGGACAGAAACATGTGGGCAGCGGAAGAGAAAATTTGCCATGTGAACCATTCCACCACCTGTACACATAGAAAATTATGTGTGGTTATTCCTCTCTCATCAATTCCTGGTCAAAACGGAAGTTACCGCTCATCAGAAATACCTTTCATAAAGCAGGGTACATATCCATAAACATACAAATCAGTATTTTTCTTTTATTGATGGCATTCGGGTAGAAAATATTATAACAGAATTCATCTTTGTAGACCACAACTCTGTAGCTATGTGATGAATAGTAAATACACCTGTGGGTGTGAAGTAAAAAATTGGATGGGTCCTGACTATTGACAATAATACTAAAAATTGATCGACTTGAAGAAAAGGCTGAATTGGCTTCCTGTATTCCCATATTCTCTGTTAAAAAAAAAAAAACCTGTATGAAGAGGTGATACTGTTTAGTATGTGGATAAAAACATAGGAAAAAAGTATCGCCAAGATGTTTTAAGCAATTAATAAAATATATTATTATTATTTTTAATTTGGTGACATTTATCAGACCTTAAGATTTGTAATTTACTGTTTTTTTCCCCTTATTCCGAATAACTACATATTTTTCTTACCTAGTTTTGTATTCAAAATTTTGTGTCCTTTTCCTTAAAGGGGGGAGCCCAGAAAATTATATTAAGCTTTAAACCTATCAAACCTGATTTCGGCCCCAGGTTGGTGCACCAATTCCTAGCATTCAAGCCAGTTGTTTACAGAATGGTTTCTCCAGTTGTACAGTGCCAAGTTGGTTTTGGACTTGCTGATTATTTTTTCTGACTAAGCCTTAGATTTTGGAGATTCAAAGTGTTAATTTACTCAGGGGAGGGTCCTCTATGTCCATACTAAATGAATAAATAAAAGGGAATAGGGGCTTCTCTCAGAAAGAGATATGTCATCTTCTTGTGTTAAAGTAGAAAACTCAATAAAATGACTAAAGCCACAAAGAGCCTTGTGCCTGGAATGTCCTGGTTCTAGGAATGAGTCTTATTCAGGAAATCTAGGAGAAATCAGGGTACTTTGAAATATATCCTTCAGTCTTAATATCAGAAGAGGAGCGGCAGGGTAAAAGCAAAGAATTAAGCTAGAGGGAGAACTCCTCTTTCCTTAGGAGGAAGTTGACATTTTAGGAGGAGACGAGGGAGATAGGTATGGAAAAATGAGTTCACGAAGTCTAGGATAGAGGAAGATAAAAGCACAAGGAGATACATCTGCTTCTAACTGTTCTTAAAATGTGTTTTAGAAATGGGGCTGGTATTTTACTCACTGTTTGAACACTGTGCTGGGCTCCTGAAGAATCTAGCAGAGAAAGCGAGACAAGGTCTCAGAAGGCCTCCTGGAATAAACTTCCCCAGAGGGATAGAGATCCAGGAAAAGACAATATAGAAGGAAACTTTGTCAAAGCCACAATTAACATCCATAGTAAGAGTTTTCTGGAAATTATCCCTTAAAGAATGTGCCAGCTATTCAAAGTTGTTAAAATAAATTGGACTGGTCTGTAAAAGGAAGACCAGAGGAATATCATAAAATATTCAAAGCATTACAGAGGATCAAAGTGCAATGAAGCCCTTACTGTGTGGCGGGAAGCAAAAACCTGTGTCCTGGGGGTCCCTGATTAAGGAATCTAATTCTGAGATTCCAGGAGAAGTTGCAAGAAAGTTATTTAAGGAGAGCTGAGCTGCCAAATAATAGATCAAGTCAGGCCTCGGACAGATGTTGGTCTGATGGGAGATTTTCTCCCGGGTGAGAATATCCAAGTCATAGACAAGGAGGTGGCCAAGATTTATGTAAAAAATAGTTGCTCTGGCAAGTCCAGAGCTCACTCATTTCCTATTTCTTATTATGAAAAATTGTTAGACAAATAAATGTCTGTCCAAAAGGCAAAGTAAAAGTGAAAGAAAACAAGACCTGGAGACTCTGTAAATGGTACTGATTTTACACTGGTTAGAGAAGGAAAGGATCCATTTAAGAGGCAGATTTAACTTTATGAAAAGAATTGAGAGATGGTTGAGGCAGAAAGAGAGGGAATAACAAGAGAAATGCTATTCGTGTCCAGCACGTTAAAAATGTGAGAAATTTCCATGTGTTGGGAGCACAGAGCCTGGATATTTGTCTAGCCCAGCCCTCCGGAGGTACATACTAAAGAAGCCTCAAAAGATACTTCAGTGTTTGAATCTATTGAGGATGACTTTTCTGCTGAGACAAATGTGGAAATAAATGAGAGATCTTCCCAGGAGGCAGGTTTCTTTGACTTAAGCTATTCCGCAGAGAAAGGCATTGTCAAAGACTTCTGTGGCACGATGGAAAATACTGGAACACAATACATGGTAGAGTCTACGTGAGTAAGTCTAGCTTATACTCATTTCAGTATTAGAGGGCCAGACACCAAGATCAGCAAATGGAAATTAAGAAGTACTAAATATGCAGAAAAGATACCTCAGTTTAATACCTGATAGCTAGGACTATGACTACAAATATTTCTAAATTTTGGGACACCTGAGTGGCTCAGTGGTTGAGCATCTGCCTTTGGCTCAGGTCGTGATCCCAGGGCCCTGGGATCGAGTCCTGCATCAGGCTCCCTGCAGAGAGCCTGCTTCTCCCTCTGCCTGTTTCTGCCTCTTTGTGTGTCTCTCATGAATAAATAAATAAAATCTTTTAAATTTTTTTTTTCTAAATTTTGTGAAAGGCAGTGATGTCAAAAACGTCGCTCTCTGAGAGAGAGAACCATATGCCTTGGTGGATCTTCCTGCCAGTTGTGGGTATATTCATAGTGCCAAAATTAATTTCTTGATAAGAAATTTCTTCCAGTTATGTGTAAGGACCCTCAGTGTAGACCCTGGACAGCTGGCCACAGCTCACCAACACTCATCTGAGGCTAAAATTCATAAGGTGTTCTCTGACTCTCCTCCTTTCCTAATAAGCAATTGCATTTCTGCTATGGTCTTAGAAAACACTAAAGACTGACTTTGGGGAATTGCATCAAACCTGAACATTGGCTTATTTTATAAATTTTGGGGATCAAGAAGTGCTGGATCACGTGATGTCCTATTAACTTTCCGGATTCTTTTTTCTGAGATCCTGAAGGAGCCTTGTCATTTCTGGTAGGAGAATGCATTAGCTTTGGCTGCTAAGCGATCACCAGGAAACCTTACTGGCTAAGACGGAGTAGAAAAGGTAGTTAGAAGGGATGAATTCTGGACTTTAATTTGTTTGAATTTTAATTCACAGGAACAAGTGCAGTTGATTTTAAATTTTAGCTCCTTAACTTATGGCTTTTGTACTTTCATTTCTTGGAAAATTTAGCCCACAAGGGTAAGATGATTTGATTTCTGAATTTATGTCTTTAGACTAAAACTTTCAGGAGGATTAAATTTTGAAACTTAATCTTTCCCTGGGAAATTCATAATAGGTGTGGTTTATCTTGAAATTCTGGTCATCTCTATTTTGTTAGTAATTTTATTTAATGCTGTCTCTTTACCTCATTGTAGAACCTTGATTAGTTGATTAAAAAGCATAGTTTGACAAAATTTGGGACAGACTATTGAGTAGAGAGTGGTTTTAGAGTTACTGAATTAACTTACTGTTCTGACAATTTTCAAAACATCGAAGAGCAAAGTATACACTGGCCATTTGAGAATTTATGATAAAATAAAGTCAACTAAATTTAAAGGACTCCAAAGTTTAGATATATTTCTTAATATAAATTACAGATTTTATAATTCTGAATCCTCTAAATTTATAGCGTAATCTAGAGGAAATGATATTAATCATAATAACAATCAAAACAACTTGGAATGGGGGCGCCTTGGGTGGCTCAGTCAGTAAGCATCTGCCTTGGCTCAGGTCATGATCCTAAATTTTGGGATCAAGCCTCAGATTGGCTCCTTGCTCAGCAGGGAGTCGGCTTCCCCTTCTCCCTCTGCTCCTTCCCGCCTCATGCTCACAAGCTTTCTCTCTCTCTCTGGTCTCAAATAAAGAAATAAATAAAATCTTAAAACAAACAAACAAACAAACAAACAAACCCAAAACAACTTGGAATGACTAATGCTATGTAAGAAGCAGTACAAGCAAATGAATAATGTGCATATCTTAATAAAAAAACAACTTGATCTTGGTTTCTGTTAGTGACAAATTTTGATGCAGATGGTCCCCAAGTTTGCATTATTCCAATTAAAAGTGTTCCACACTATATTTCTTAAGAACCACATTTATGTTTGGTCAAAGCTCATGATTCTAATAAAATTTACAGTTGTCAATAAGGACAATATGGAAAAGAGCTAACACATTTGGGAAATTGAAAAACAAATTGCAGTAAAGAATTTTTATCAGTTTCAATAAAGGAAGTAAAAAAATCTTTGAAAATGCCATAAGCATTTTCAACACTATTTGATAGACAGTTGAAACACAATCAAGCATTTTCAGACATAAACTATTTATTAGAACTTAAAGAATAATATCAAAATGAGCATAAAATTGTAACCTACATACATGTATTTTTGGATGTGAAACATTTATCTACAGTAATGAGATAAAAGTTTCCAGATAACTGAAATATCAAGGCAACAAAATTTCAAAATTCTCAATTATTAATAAAGCACCAACTGTTTCACATTAAAATGTTTTAATAATTTACTTAAAATCTGAAGTTTATGATTTAAAATATAGTTTAGTACTTTTTTTGATCTTGTAGACCAAAAAGAACAATAGCCAAAATAACATCTAATTTTATTGAGAAAAAATTTCAATGAGAAAAATTATGTGAAAATCTCAATGAACTTTGCACAAATGGTGTTAGCAGAATGCTACAGGAGAAAGTTGAGAGTTCCAGACAAAATTTTAGAAAAATTTCCAGATGTTTTAATTTAGCCTTGTATTTATAAGTCACTGTACTCAATTATTATTGGCTGATATAAATCACTTTAAATATTTCTTAGTAAAAAAAAAAATATTTCTTAGTAAATTTTTATTTACCCTCATATATCAAATAAATTTTGAAGAAAGTCAACATGTCAAAACATGGAATAAAATAATAAAAACTGGAAGAATATATGGACTTTAATAGGCAGTGTACGATGCCAAGACTGTAAAAACCTCATTTCTACATTTAATAAAAATTGTGAAAGGGGGGTATTTAAACATTTGTAAAATGAACTGTTTATAGAGATTTAGCTTTTTTTTAAAAAAAGCAAATTATTTATTTTAGAGAGATCCATGTGTGCATGCACAAGTTGGGGGGGAGGAGCAGAGGGAGAGAGAACCTCAAGCACACTAGCTGATGAGTCCCTGTGGAGCGTGGAGCCCGACGCAGAGCTCAGTCTCAGGATCCTGAAATCAAGAGTCTTGCGCTTCACCAACTGAGCCCCCCGGGTGCCTCTAGAGATTTCGGTTTAATAAATTAGAGTCTAACAGAGAGAGAGTCAATATAGTCTTTAGCTGTATAAGAAAAAACATGTCTCAGTTACAAAAGCTGACATCAATAAACAAACGGTGAGAATGGTTGAAATAGAAAAATCAAAGAAAACTATGGCAAATGACATTACAGCAATGGAAAAAAGATGGTATCATTTGAAATAGAAATGTCATTTCAATAGAGATTAGTAACCTGTTAGCTATGTGAAAATGTGAGTGTTGTTTTGATAACTGGAGAACAAGATTTCCAATGTATTGACTCCTAAAAATTGTCTAAAAACCTTGGCAAAAATTGTTCACTGAAGTGAGAAAAAGATAAATGAAATTAAGGCAATTAAATAAATATTTCAAGAGATAAACCTATGCCTCAGTCAATAATAGAAATATCGAATATATAAAAATTTCAGAAGAATTTAAATAATAAAGGAAATATATTTCAATATTAGTTTATATGTAAATTTACATTACTATACAGATTGCTTAAAATTTTTTCACAGTATTAAAAATGTTTATTTTTTAAGTTTAATTAGTATTATTTAAGCAAAACTATAATCTGAGAGAGCAGCACCATGAACCAAATAATAGACATTAAGAGATATTCTCTACTTATTATATTACATTCCACCAGTGACTCTAACTTTAAGTGGGACATCAAAGAGGTTGATGGGGTTCAAGATCCTGACTTTGATAAATGTGTTACTAAGCTGTTTACAACTTCGTCAAACATAAGATTATATCAACAATTCATAAAATCAAAAATCTATGAAAATCAACAAATGATTTAGAAGTTATTAGAATTAGTTGATCAATGATTTGCATTACAGGTTATCATTATTTAGTATTTTATAACATACTGTGTATTTAGATAATAAGGAACCTGATTTTATTTTTATTTATTTATTTTTTAAATTTTATTTATTTATTCATGAGAGACAGAGAGAGAGAGAGAGAGGCAGAGACACAGGCAGAGGGAGAAGCGGGCTCCATGCAGGGAGCCCGATGCGGGACTCGATCCCAGGATCACACCCTGGGCTGAAGGCAGCACTAAACCACTGAGCCACCCAGGCTGCCCCAGGAACCTTATTTTAAAGATTGATCTGTATTTTAATTTGTATTAGTATAGAATATTAAATATTTTTATTTTTTTTAAAGATTTTATTTATCTATTCCTGAGAGACACACGGAGAGAGGGAGAGACACAGGCAGAGGAAGAAGCAGGCTCCCTGATGCGAGACTTGATCCCAGGACCCCGGGATCATGCCCTGAGCCAGAGGCAGTTGCTCAACCAGTGAGCCACCCAGGTGCACCGAGTATGAACTATTTTTAATATGACCATTGAATAAAGGGGACATTTTCTCTATCACTTCTTAACGGGTTCATAATTTGCATGGAGAAAAAAAAATCTTTGCACATTCCAGCTATCAGGAAGCAAAAAGAGCAAGAGGATATGGCCCAGTGACTAGAGTCTTTAAGATCTGGGACTTTTTAGGAGGGAGCAGGCTATGGTCCCATTTATCTTTTGTCAGGCACACGGAGGAGACTCAGTCTGAGGGAGCTGAAGCCAGGGTCCTAAGTGACAGCAGAGAGAGGGCACCTGGCCTCGATCCCAGCTGGTGGGATCCCACACACAATCTGTCCCCGGGAGGAGAGAGACTCCCACAAAAGAGCATGCTGAGAGATGGGCTCCGAGCTCGGTTCCAGGACCTGATAAGACATCCTTGAAGCTGGCTATCTTCATTTTCTACTGTTGCTGTAAGAAATTGGCACCAACTTAGGCTTAAAATGTCACCCACTTATTAGTTCACAGTTCTGTAGGTCAGAAGTCAGAGCAGGCCTGTCTGGGTTCTCTGCTCAGGGTGTCACAGGTCAAAATCAAGGCATGGGCCAGGCTGGGCCCTTAATGGAGGCTCTGGGGAAGAATATGCTCCCAGCCTCATGCATGTCATTGGCAGAGTTGAGGTCTTTGCAATAGTAGGACTGAGGACCCCATCTCTTTCCTGGCTCTTAGCCAGAAGTCACTCTCAGCTCCTAGAGACCACTCTCCGCTCTTTTATATGGCCCCCTTCATCTTTAAAGCCAGGAACAGCCTAGCAAATCTTTCTTGTACTTCAAATGTCTCTGACTTCCCCTTCTACTACCAACGCAAAAAACTCTTCACTTGAAAAGAAAAAAAAAAAAAAACTCATTGCTTAATTAGGCCCACTTGGACAATCTCTCATGGTCAACTGCTTAATACCCTTAAATGCACCTGTCTAATCCCTTGTGCCATGTAACCTAACATCATCCTGGTCATGGTATCTCATCACATTCACAAGCCTGAATCAGGGTGGGATATCAGAGGGTATCATCCCTGAATTCTGGCTACGAGGTGGGCCAACCCTTGCTAACGTCACTCTTCCTTTGAGGGCACAGGATGGGGAGTCCAGAGTGTGGTGTCCAGTACGACGTAGCAGTGGTATAACATACGGCAACCTGGGCCCAACTGCAGGGTGAGAGGTGAGGGAGGCCTGATGTCTTCATAAGATCAGCTCTGTGTGTGATGTTAGTCCTGGCTTCTGAGTTTGGTTTTCCTGGAGACTTTGTGACATGCTCAATGTCCTCTAGAAACTTTATTTTCTGATCAAATTATTCAATGCTTGTGTCGCTTTCGATTTAACATCCACACTAACCTATTGATTGATCCTGTTTTTTTCTTTACAGCTTCCAAAAGTTTGTTCATGTATTTTTTTTTTCTTGCCTAGAATGCATAGTTTATCTTATTTATCTCCTGGACATGCCAGTTTTCCATAAGGTCTCTCATTTCCTCAAAAAGTGTGCTTTCCCCTACACCTGGGCTCCAGGAGTTGCCTTTTTCTTTTTTAAATGTTATTTGGTACTTATCACAACGTACCTTTTTAGTTACCTTTTAGTTGTGTGTTGCACCATCCCTAGAATCTATTGTCTAGCTTGAAACATCTTTGAGGATATGGTAGTGGGTGGAATGGTGCCCCACATCCCAGCCAAAGATAAGTCATGTTGTAATCCCTGGAACCTGTCAATGTGACCTTATTTAGAAAAAGAACCTTTTCAATGTAATTAAGTATTTTGAGATGGGGTCATTTCCAGAATTGGGTTTGCCCTACCTAGATCCAATAACACATGTCCCTTTAAGGGAAAAGCAGTAGGAGATTTGAAATAGATGCACCAAGACACAGAGGAGAAGGCCTTGTGAATGTGGGGCCAGAGACTGGAGCTGTGCAACCCCAAGCCAAGGAATGCCTGGAGCCACTAGAAGCTGGTCTGAGAGGCAAGATTTGACCCCAGAGCTTTTAGAAGAAGTACAGCTCAGCCTACACTTTGATTTCAGACTTTTAGCTTCCAGAACTCTCCAGAGAGAGTAGTTTTCCATTATTTTAAGCAACTCAGTGTGGGCCATTGGTTACGGCTGCCCTGGGAAGTCAATACAGATAGCATCATAGAATCTTCAATGGCAATCTTTCTAGACACGTGGTTTTCATTACCACATCTGACTTACCTGGGTTCTGTGATGGACAACTGTGGTTTTGCCTTCCCACCATCAAGTCTTCATTCTTAGAGTAATAGCCCGTGCTTTTATTTTGGGGATCTACTTTTCCCCTTCAATGGAACTGCCAAAATTTCTTGGCTTCTTCTGGCCAACTGGAGGACGTAAGACCCAAACGTAGCCTATCAAATGTTCTTCCCCTGGAGTTTGAATCTTCAAAAAATTGAAGCAGAGACTAAACAAGAATGTAATATTTTTTTGGAAGGACGTACCCCAGGGAAACTTTTTATTAATTACTGTTACTGAGATCAACTGAGCTTCCCTCCTTTGCAAACCCTGGTCCTTCAACTTACTGTGAATGCTATGAATGATTTCAAATGTGTCTTAAGACCATTTTTGTGCTTAGATTTACAGAGCTGATTCTTTTCTTTGCAAGATTACTACCTGAGACAGCTACTTGATAGGAACATTCCTAAGATTCGTCCTAGACCAGAATCAGGGTCAGGATCGGAATCTTTTGAGGATGAAGTTAATAATCCACAGGTGACTCTTTCTCCTGTTATTTCTTTCTCTTAAAAATGTCTAACATTTGTTGTATCTACTATAATAATCTGCACTTTTCTTGGACTCAGAAAATATTTATAATGGACAAATGTTAAATTTCACTTTGGATCCATTCCAATCTTAAATGCTAATGGAAATATCAAAATTACAAGGCAAAAACTGTTGCCCCAACAAGTATTTATGGGTCCTATATATTTATATGAAAAGAATATAGTGCCACAATCATTCTGTAAATCCCAAAGACAAACTAAGGTTGTACTGTGGTGATGCTCAGATTCTAATTTTTTTCTTCAGTAGATCTAACTCAGGCTAGAAGATGGGACAAGGAATACTTAGGTTCTAAATCACAAATCCTATGATCCCTGTCCCTAATCCTAAACTGAACCAGAAATTTCTAGTGGGAAGTACTTATAAAAATCTCAGGTGTGAAAAAGATAATTTTTAATGTTTCTCTATATACAACACATGCAACTTTGTTCACAAGGCCTGTGTCTGCTGAAGGTAGATAATAAAATCTTACCAATTCAGGAGAACTCAATCTCTTCCACTGTGAAATGTAGTCACCTTGGGGTTACTGAGTTGATTCAGACTTTGTTTCTAATACCCTTCTCTTTCTCCTGTCCTCTCTAGAGGCCCTGTGAGTTCCTGAGCAATGCCAATATTGGCAAGTGGCAACCTCTGATTCAACTCCATCTTCTGCTGTCCCTGGCCTCTGCCGAGGGTAATTCAATGAGTCTGGAAATAGGCAGTTGGTATTTGTTCTTTCACTGCCAAAGGCCCTAGTGTTGCCACAGCCTTTGGTTATCATGAATGTAAATCATGCATCCTTTCCCCATTACAAGGTTTCTTGCAGTGCACTGGCCTCTCTTCTCCTTGGGCCTGGGGGAAGCTACGACACTGCCTTCACACCCAGGCACCGGTATGCCCTCCTCAGTCATTCTGCTTTATTATTCAGCGACCATGTTGGAAACTTGCAGGAGTACCTCATGAAAACCTGTAGTCTTGTATATTCTGGGAGACTCTCAAATACGGTTGGGCTTCCATCACAGTTTTCACTGTGTTACTACACACCACCTCCAATTCCAGCAATGTGGAATCCTTGAGCACCCTTCAGGGATTCACAATCGAAATTCTAGCCATTTCCTTAATGATTTTCCCATTATTACCCATTAGTAATAATGGGTAATAATGGGAGTGAGACCCATTCATCTCACTTTTCTATCTCTTTTGAGATAGGAAATTATTCTTGCATTGTCATATATTTCTCCTCATCTTCTGATTTATCCATAAACACTGTGCCTGGGAACTCCATGGATCTTAGTCTTGGAGATCATCAAAATCTTTTAATATTCAAAAAAGCCTAGCTTCTATAGGAGAAACACTTGCTTTGAAGACTATAATTTATACCATGGACTTTAAAAAAGCCTAATTTGAACCTAGCAGATGCACAATGCCTTCTTCTTGGTTATAGTCTCACTGGCCCTGAGGGGCCATCAGCAAAAGTTCTTCATAAGCAAAGCTCTTGCAGCTGCCTGGATGGTGGAAGGATAATTGGTACGACCAATCATGAGAGGAAAAAAAAAAACCTGTCAATTAGTTTATATCAGAGTATTAACCATAATATTTTACACAAGGAATCAGTAAAAAGGAAATACTATTAAAGACTTCTTTTTATATTTCTTTTTCTACTATCTTGAAAACTGTGGTAAGAGCCAAGCCCTAGTAAAATACCTACCTATGTTACAAGTGGCCAAAATCCAACATGAGTCAGCTTATGTATGACAGAAAGACAGAAAGTGAGACTTTAAAGGCACTGAGCTATCTCAAGTAACTCGAGGACAGGGATGGGATTGTTAGCTTACAAGCAACTGAAACAAGGCATGTTTATGCCATTAGGACCACTCAGAACCAGCCCTCCCAGCTCACCAGGGTCAGTTATTAAATTCAGTATTTTGAAAGTTTACTATAAAACAGATCTAGTATTAAAAATTAAGTAAATTGTTTAGGTAGTAATTCATCAGGTCTCATCATTTCCTGATTTTTTTTTTTTTTTTTTGCTGTTATTGGTTTTCATATTATCTATCTGGTATTTTATTATTATCTACACTCTTGAAATTATATACATTAATGGTGTCTGTGTGTTAGAAATACTACATAATAATGTGCTGCTAGGAATCTCTTTCAAACTCATATTCAGTGACATCCCATTAGTGGTTTGAGCTCAGCTATGGTATGAGAATTTACACCACAGTAATTGGCAAATGCTACAATCAAGACTTATTTTATTTTTTTAATGGAGAACTGGTTGTGAACATCTTCCAGCATAACGATATTCAGGACTCTTCCTATTTTTTATTTCCCATGTCTTTTATCTCATCATTTTCTGTCTCTGCTTCATTATTTTTGTCTCCCTGCTGGCCAACTATCCCTGTGTTTTTATATGTGTGGCAAGATACTCAGATACAGAGGTCTTAAGATTCACCATTTACAAGCAAGTCATTCAAGGATAGTATCATTGCAACAGCTCCTGTGAAGACCAAGGAGATGGACTGAGATCAGAAGAAATCCCAGAACAGGGATGTTAGGTAAATAATCTCAAAAGCATTCATTGTATTACCAGTCACACCCCTGGCTCAGAGCCTTCCCTTAAAAGAGACTCCCACATAGTTGCTCAGGGAATCTCCAGAAAGTCCATTTCTGGGTATTCTAATTGTCTTCTCCTCAATCTAGCTTCTTGCCACTGTCCTCAATGCAAGCTTGAGTCCTTTTTGCCAGACTCCAATGGCTAAATTGGTCTCTTCCTCTGAAAGTGGGACCTTGGCGTAAGTTTAAGTGCAGGAATAGTCTTTCAAGCTTCCTATAGAGGGCCAATAAAACAGAAAGATTCTTTTTGAAAGCAAGTTAAACTCTCATTGACCCCAGGAAGTTTGGAGGACCCATTTTTCCCAAACTCTCATAACTCTAGTTAATTTGTTGAAAAATGTATTCTATAAAATATGAAGGGTTCTTTTTCAAAATTATTTCAAAGACTATCAACTCTCTTGAGCTTTCTTCTCAGCCAAGATGATTAAAAAATGCTTACTGAACAGAATGATGGAACTAAAGTCCCTCTACAAAAATGATGTATTATTTTGATTACATGACACGCTTACATATAATCTTTGCTTGACATGGAAAAAGCAGCCACTGCGGAGGTTCCTTGTTAGATTCCATCATGTGAGGATGAAATTCCAGAGGTTCTATTCTTCTTCTTTTCAAAATTGTAAAAATCAGCTGACTCTCTCAGAGATCCATTTGTGATGAATGACACACAATATCTATTGCTCTTCTGGTTGACTGTTGTACCAAAATTATTTATCAACAATAATTTTTTTAATTTATCCGTAAGTGAAATACCTGCTAACCCAATTTTTTCAACTTCATACTCAATTTTTAAAGGTTTTATGATTTATCTTTTAACCCCAATAATTCCATGTAAACTGGACTTTCGGGGTACCTGGGTGGCTCCATGGTTGAGCATTTGCCTGTGGCTCAGGTCATGATCCTGGGGTCCCGGAATTGAGTCTGCATTGGGGTCCCTGCAGGGACCCCCTCTGCCTGTGTCTCTGCCTCTCTCTGTGTGTCTCTCATGAATAAACAAATAAAATCCTTTAAAAAAATAAACTGGACTTTTGAATCAAAGAGACCATGAACAAATTGAGAGTAAAGCATGTTTTATGATGCAATGACAAAAATTTACACTTTAACTTCCAAAATTAAAACTCACAATTCTCATTAACACAGCCCGGGATCACGTCTACTATCTACTTTTCCAGCTCTCAGGTATTTAGATAACTAGGTCAGAGCTCTTTCCACTACTCCCTTCTAATACCTCTGCACAGTTAATTTATTCATAAGAATGGAGTCCTGGCTTTTGAGGATCAAATCCAGGAGAGAGCTGCTAATGTGCATTTCTGAATCAATAGCACTTACTGTAGTGCTAGGCCCACAGTAGATGGCTAATAAATTTTGATTGAGTTAGTACATGAATGAAGGTCAGATACCCTTCTTGAGATCACTTTGGGCTTGACTGACAATGTATTTGTGATCTTTAAGAATAATAATTATACAGTTTCCGTGGCAGTTCAAATGAATGGCTTTTCCTCATAGGAAGAAAGAAAAAACAGAAATACGGAATAGCTGGATTGAATGTGTCACATCATAATGCTCCTAATGGGTGGGTCTTTAAATGCTTCCCATAAAATTGGTAGCTAGAACTAGCGGCTTAATTAATGTTGTTAAAACACACACACACACACACACACACACACACACGCACACACACCTTTTCCTTTTGCAATAATATTGCCTGGATGGGGCTGTGTACTTCCTATCACATCGCATTAGCATAAGAGGCATCAGGACTGGTTGCTCCACTTTGAGTAATGGGAAGATTCATCAGTGGGTTCCAGGAATGTCAGTCTAATCCATTTATCATAAAGTTCTCCATTAACATTAACCTAATGGTTTTAGCAGCCTCTGACGATCTTTGACCAGATGACTATTTCACTAAGGATTGCAAAATGTTGACTTTCTAAGTTTTCTTGGATCTTTGAATGATCTCTTCTATTATAAAGAATTTTTCCATATAAGCTATTTGTTACCTTGAAATACAGTTTGTATAGGAAAGGCAAGGTGCCTGCTTAATGTATTTCCTTTACTTACCAGCTTTTAAAACAATAGAGTGGTGCCCTGGCAAACAAATGAGGTTGCCTTTTTTTTTTCTCTCAGCATCATGAAAAATTCAGGGATTTTTACATATCTGATCTGTTTTATCATACTGTGCTGCCTGTATTCTTTTTGCTGCTAAATTTTTCCATTTTACTCCAGTAGGGACTTCTCAAGTTGGCTCCTAAAATCTCTTGACTAGACCCAGGTAGTCTTGGCTAGCTTCTGTGCTTCTAGTCCAACAAGATATCCCAGGTGCCAGCTGGCAAGAAGAACATAACCATGTGCCCACCAAGTGGCTTTGCTGGACCTGAAGAGTGTTCAGAACCTGTCCGGAGAGAGAGGTAACACCATCTAGAGGTGCTGTGAGGTGGGGTGAACTGGAACAAGAGGCCTGGGATTGGGCTGGAACAGGTAGAGGGTAAGTAGAATAGTTCTCTCTCTGCCTCCCTGGCTGTGGACTGTTCTGGGACACAGTGGTTCATATGGCCCCTCCGAAGATCTCTCTGAAGCCAAGAAACCGGTTGCTTAAATTAGAAAATTTTGGCCAACTCAGAAGGGCACCACTTGGGTTCTCTACTCCTCCTTCCTTACGTCACTTCTCTCTTTCCTTCATTTTTGCTTTCATGGAATTGAACTTCCTAACAAAGTATTGGTGCCTTAAATTTATTGCTATGGGTTTATGCCCATTTTCATTCTACGTTTCTGTAATTTTTCTTCAGGGACGTAAAATGAGAGGACTCTAGAGGGACAGTAGAAAACTCTGTAATGAGTCTGTCATTCGGAACAGCATGACCAATGTCACCATTTTAGAAACTATGATTGCCACACTGGGCAGGTATATGCATTTGGAGCCAAGGCAAGAGCAGTTTTCTTTTCTTCTTCCCTTTAAGAGATGTATTTATTTATTTTGAGGGGGTGAGGGGCAGAGGGAATGGGAGGCAGATGGAGAACATCTCCAGCAGATTCCCCACCTAGTGGGGAGCCTGACGTGGGGCTCCATCTCACAACCCTGGGATCAAGACCTGAGCCGAAACCAAGAGTCAGGTGCTTAACTTACTGAGCCATCCAGAGCCCTGGCAAGAATAATTTTCATTCATGCATTTATTTAATAAGTATTTTTGTATGTGTTGTAAGTCAGATGACTGGATTCATAAATAAAGGACAAACTCCCACCCCCAAAGGGATTATTTCCAATGGAAATACATATATTTTCTGAACAAATGCTCTGGTAACTTCTCAGTCATGACATACCTTTCATGCACTTTAATTTTTGTCAAAATTCTTCCCAGAGCCTCCGTTCTGTCTCTACTTCTTGGAGCTGCATAACCTGAAGGCTGGCCTTTGAAGCTGGCAGCAGAGCCACAATTTCCTTTTCTTTCTTATTTTTTTTTTTTTTTTTTAGCTTCTCTCTCTGCCATGGCTGAGGAATGGTTGTTCATAACCGGGGCTGAGAACGGTGCCAAAGGGAAAGTAACATTATGCTCTGGATCCTTCTTCTCAACTTACTAAGCTATTGCATCCACTTCCTTACATGCTTCTCACGACTCAGGAGGCAAGCGGAGCTGGTTGTTGTGTGTTCACTGTGCAGAGGAGGAAAGGGAGGCCCCCGCAAGAGGGACTGACTGGCTCCAGGGTCCTAAATGCAAAATCAGGTCAAGTATCCCAGGATCACCTCCCAGGCCATCTCCCCCCCGCCCCCCACCCAAGGGCATGTCGGTGGAGCTGCGAGGCCCAGGTGAGGGATGCAAAGACAGCACAGCAGTCTCGCTGTGCCTTGTTCTTGGCAGCCCGACGGGATGACCTCAGCTGTGCCCTGTGTTCAGAGATGAGTCTAGAATTTCCAGAACCCAAGGCAGGATGAAAGGACCAGGCTCAAAAGGAAGAAGGAGGTGGATCCAGGGATCAGATCGCTCTGTTTTCTTGCAGATCCCAGTCTGGCAGCTTGCACCCTGATCAGTCCTTGCTCTGGGCCCTGCTTCCTCCGCCTCTGGCTGTCACTTGCCTGGAGGCTTGTGGCAAGCACCCCGGATCGCGTTGCTTCCATCCATGTGGGTGCCCACCCCCCCACCTGCTGCCTCAGGCCTGCCCCGTGTCACAGGGACACCTGAGACACATGCAGTCAGTCGGACCAGGGATGAATCGGCGTGCACCCCCAATCTGAAACCTGGCTTCGGTCTTGTTTATGTGACCTCAGCCCTGTCATTTCTTTTCTTCTTTAACTGCTGCACTGGCTTCTGACCTCAGGCCCTGACACGCTTGCATCCCCCCAAAGCAGAGCGCGGATTCCAGGGCCAGGCTTGGGCTCCATTGTGGGAAGGGCACGCGGGTCACACCAGCGAAGTTGGCGTGTGCAGCGGGGGACAAGGCATGTGCAAGGAGGGACAACGGGCCGGCACCACGATGGAGCAGGTCCCCAGGGCAGGAGGGTGGCCCTGGGAACTAATCCTGACCGGCTGGGTGTGCCTGGCTCAGCCACAGGCCTCGGCTCGCCCGGCTGGCCTGCCCGCGAGCCAGCGGACCCCAGGTTCGAAGCCCCGGAGGGGGAGTCCGATCTGTCTAGCCTCGGGTCACCGAGTTGGGGCCGGGCTGGGACACAGCTTGGCCACCGGTGCCCCGAGGCTGCGCACAGCTGGTGCATGGAGGGCTCGCCCCCGAGGCATTTCCAGCGATCACCTGAAAACAAGGGGAGGTGCGCTGTCATCCCTCGGTCTGCACGATCTGCACAATCTGCACCATCTGCACCATCTGCACGATCTGCACAATCTGCACAATCCTTCGGCAGCAGTGATGAGCTGGGGTCAGAAAACCCACTTGAATGTCGGCCTTCGATACTCTGCTACCAGCTGCAGGTGGCTGGGCCCCGAGGCTAAGAAGCCTGCATAGACGATGACTCCGGCTCCTCTGCTGGGTCGCCCAGGTCGCGGCCACAGGGCCACCAGGGTCAGACCCCAGCCCGCCGCCCGCCTCTCAGGCTGCCCCCTTGCGCGGCCGGGCCCTGGCCTTCCCTTGTCCAGGCCGCTCCGGTCCCACTGACGGCCTTCCCTTGTCCAGGCCATCCCGGTCCCATCGATGGCACTCCAGCCCCCCAACACCCCCCATGAAGGCCTTTCTTAGCTTTTCACTAATAACCAATAAGGGAGCTTCTGGCCTCTCTGGTTTCTGTCCCCAGGGAACCTCACCCACGGCGACAGCGCCGGCCTCGCTCTTCCCACCCAGGGAATCGGGAACGAGACCCTTAAAATGCCTCTATCAGCGCTATGTGCTGGGTTTGATCCAGGACAGACGGGAGCTGTGCTGAGGACCAGGTCGAGACCAGCCCAGGTCTCCGCTGCTTCACTCCGGCCGCGTCGCTGCCGACAGTCGTTCACCTCTTGGTTCTTCCACCACTTCTGTAGCGGGATCCGCTCCACCCGTTGCCACGGAGCCGAATGAACTCTCACTCTGCATCCCCAGAAAATGTTCCTCTTTTTATTTTTATTTTTAAACTGGGCACGGAGTTACAGCCTGGTAGGAGGCCAAGATATCCAGGGCAGACTCCCTGCCCCGCACGATCCCCCATCCCGGGAAGGGGCTGCCAGGACGAAGCAGGGACCGATGATCCCACCCCCTGCTCCACCCTTCAACTGAGCGGGGAAGGGAGCACCGGGACCAGGATCCAGAGGAGGGGACATCAGTCTTCCCCTGCTGCTCCCCAGCAAGCTATTCCCCAGTAGGAACAGTGACTAGCAGGTTAAGTAGCTCCCCCACTCCTGCAGCCCAGCTCCCCAAGACTCCTCACTTGGGGGCACAAAGCCCCCCCCCCCCGCACACACACACACACACACACACACACACACACACACAAGCCCTTACATGAGCTGGACTTTTCTCCCACCAGTCTTAGCACCCATCTGTCACTTCCCAGCCACGCAGAGAAAGTCGCTCTGGGTCTTGGATGCGCCAATGCACAGAGGCTGTCGTACACCTGTTCCTGCTGTTTTGCCCCTGGAGCGCTGCTCCCCCAGATCCATGAAGATCCCTGCCATTTAGAGCTCACCCCCAACACCACGGCTTCAGCGAGGTCTCCCATGAACCCCATCCAAATGAATGGGGTTTCCATGTTTCTACAGCATCACTCCACCTCGCTTCTTTCAAACTACCTGAAATCTTCTCGCTTATTTGTTTACTTTTTGCATTTCTGCTTTCTCCTGACTAGAATTTTCCTAAGGATTGTTACTGTATGATGGGCTTTAGTGTGGGAAAGTAACAGTCGCTAATATTTGACATTATTAATAAGCAATCTATGAATCTCATGTCTTTATCAAAAACCGTTTTCCAGATCCCTCCAAGTTATCACAGAAACCAATAAAACAAAATTTATGAATTTAGCCAAGTAAATTTCCCCCAATTTTAAAATATTGTTTACCAAAAAGTAATTCTAAATACTTTACATTCTAGGTGGTTTTCAATGTTTTCAACACCTTTAACAATGGGCAACACACTATTACAAGGATTACAAAATTAATGAATAGATTTCATCTAAAACCAGGAATAAAAGTGTCCTACATTATCTTTATCCTTATCCTTCTTGTTTAATGTTTTCTTAGCCTTCCATTAAACCCCCTTCATGAGGTTCCAATAATCTTACCAGATCTTTAAAAAAATAGAATCATTTCAGACAAACTAGGTTTTGGATATAGGTTATAAAGAGTTTAATTCTGGTTGAAACGTGACTCTGGTTGAGCAGTCTAAGGTAATCTCCAGGCTGCTTACCCAATAGGAAATTCCTTTGTACACTAGAATTCTGATTATCACCACTTGAGACTTTTAATTTTTTTCTTTAGTCAAGTTTTAAAGTTCTGAGACTTGGTAGCTTTCCAAGAAGTAAGAAACTCTTTTAACTTTGATCCTATCCATTGCCCTGTCATGTTGATGTATTAGTGTGTTTGTTAGCCCTATTAAAATCTTATATATTTCTTATTAGTATTTTATTATAATTAGTTAGACCATCAAGAATTGTCAGCTCCTAGGAGATGAGGGATTGTGTCCGCATAGTCAGCTTTACTCTTTTGTACGTTTGGTTAATTTATCATTTTAGAACACTCTGCTGAACCCTCCTTTTACTTGATTATTGTGTGTGACCACTGAAGCTGATTAGCTGTGGACACCCTTTGAATCTGATTAATTATATGTGCTGATCAGGTCTTCCTTTTCTTGCTACTGAATCTACTTTTGCTGGGATAGCTTGGCTTTCTTACATACTCTGTGTTGATCAAAGAAAGTATGTACCTAAATTTTATAGACAGATATCTAACTCTTTTGTAAAGTAACAATTCCTTATATTTATATATTAACAATTCCTTATGTATTCAGATCAATAAAATGTTAAGCATATTCTAATAAACTCACTTTTCTGGCACGTTTTACCACCCTTTAGGAATCTTATATAAACTTTTCTTGTTTATTAGGAATTTAACTTGTAGATTTTCTTAGATTCAATCTGCTTAGTTTACTACGATTAACAGTTACCACTAATTTTGGTTTAATGATCAAAATGCAAAAATTTGATGAATAAGGGCCCCTGTAATTTGTCTTCCTTTATTTCAGCACTTTGCCTGACATTTTTCAAAGCATGCTTGTGTCTAGCCATACTCTTTGGAGTTCAACTTCCTCAACAGAATTAGTAGCAAGAAATAAATGTCCTAGGTGCATACTGATTTCTTTTTCTGCCCTAAAATTTGGAATCACCTACCTTTCAAGGAGTCTTCATGCAGGCACCCTATGTACGTGTAGATTAGAGACCAGAATATGGATGCTAGAGGGTTGTAATGAAATTTGGGTCCCTTACAATAGTGACAAAGTTGGGATGGATGTCCGCTCAACATGTCACAGGGCTCTACTGTTACACAGAGAGACACCCACACATGTAATGTGAATGTACACAACTGTATATGATAGAGCACATCCATTAGAAAGAAAAAAAATTATAAAAGCATAAAACCACGCTTTTCAAACATTCAGAGGTGGAAGACTCTGGGAAGATGGTGGCAGAGTTTTTTAATTCCCTAAAATATTCTCATATGATCAGGTATGGGAACCAGGACAGCAAAACCCAAACACACGGACATCTCCCACTAACCTAAAACCGGATTAACTTTAAACCCTAAAATAGAGCTGGTGAAGACCCACCACCCTCACGACCGAGGAAACACATGGTGGCAGCAACAATGTGGAAAAGAGGCATGGGAAAGGCAGAGAAGGTTCTGATAGCCCCAAAGCTGAAAAATATCCAAACTACCAGCAGGTACTCCCTGGTAAACTCGTCAGGAAAATTCGAGGCTAGCAGCAGAAACTGGGGGACAGGCAATGGCGAGACCTCAATTCACAGTGTGAGGTGTAGGACCATGGTGTGCATCATGGTGCTGGAAGATCTGGGCTTCATCAACACTGGATAATGATCAAGTGCGATTCCCTTCCAGTATCAAATCCTGTGACATGTAAAAAGTGCCAAGAGTAGAGCTCCAACAGGAAAAAAGGAAAGACAAGGCTCAGAGGATTATCGAGGAGAAGGCACCAGAGTTGGCAGATTTCAAGAAAATACCAACTTTTCTTTTTGAATACATTTTGAAAATTATAGAAGGAGATCTCGAGCCATGAATCTAGGGAAGCTTTCCCGATTCCTCCCTTTCTGATACAGGGACATGCATAACCCATGAAAATTATAACAGGAAAGGGTTTTTATAATGAGAAAGCAAAAAAATGGAGCCAAATAATCTTACAGATAACGGTAGACAGGATGATCTAAACATAAAAACCGATGAAAACTGTGACCACATTTTTTTAAAGTGAGATAAAGTCATTTAAGCAAACGTTAATAGCTCTGAACCAGCAAAAATCTTAATTCTAAAAAACTCAGAAAGAAACTAACTGGAGATAAGAGAAAGGAATATGAAGATCTGGAATCTGAGCTCACAGGATGTAGAATATGATTAATAAAACAAAAAGTCATTCTAGAATTGAGGAAGAAAGTGGAAAGAACACAAGAGGGAATCAGTGAAGATACATGAGATACATGGGAAGGACAAAATTAAAAAATCAAAAAGAAATAAAGCACTGAAAAGTATTTGAGGGACATGGGAGTTATAGGCAAACAAGAAGCAAAGGAGAGATAAAAGGAGAACAGTGCGAGAGAATGCACGCTGGAAAATATAAATCAAGAGACCTTTTCAGAAACAAAAGGTGGCTTGAAACTACATGTTGGAAGGGCAACTGTGTTCCTGCTTATGGAACAGCTAATTCTAGTCTCTTTCTTGGAACACTTTGCCAAATGCAGTCAATAGAAACTAAGACTTGCTACTGACATTTTGTCTTCCGACTTCTTGCCCCGAAGCCTTCAATTCTAATAGGCACATTCACTGCCTTTTCATTTTTTTTCTTCTGGTGACAATTTTAGTCTGTTTTGCTCTGGCCACACTATGCATCTCCATTCATACAGTTTTCTCACTGACACAGTTTTCTCACAGAAAAGTTTTCCCACTGACCACAGTCCAACCCCCACCCCAATGCCACATATTCTTTACTGGAGCACTCTCATCCTGGTACTAATCTCGAATTAGCTAGGGTATGCTGTGCCTGCAAACAATCCCATAAACTCAGTAGTTTAAATGAGAATCTCAGTGGCTTTTGCTCCACCACCCCCCTCCCTCCACCCTTCCAGGAGGGCCGGAGGCTCTGCTTCATGCTTTTCTTATTCTAGGACCCAGACTGCCATCTAGATCCTTGCCGGTAGTCATGACGAAGGGAAAGAGAGTTTCTGAGGACCTTGGATCAACAATTAACTGTGAACAGTTTGAAAGTGACTCATGCCTTATTGAGAACTCATTTTATAAGAACTAGTAATGTGGCCCCATCCAAACATGAGGGGGCCAGGAAATATCCTACAACTGGAAGGAGGATGAAACAGAAGTATTTATCAAAGAGCACCAAACATTTTCAGCACAAATTGAAACAGATGTGATTATATACTTCGCTCCTCTCACCTAATAGTACATTCATTCATTCATTCATTCATCCATTCATTCATTCTCTATACCCAATGTGAGGATCAAACTCATGACCCCGAGATCGAGAGTTGCATGCTTTTCTGACTGAGCCAGCCAGGCTCCCCACCTAATGATATTTTAGAATTTGTCCTGTCTGCACCTGTTGACATCCTTTTTCATAGCTGCAGAGTAATCCATTATACAACTGTCATCATAATTTATTTAGCCTTTCTGCCACTGAGGCATATTTAGAATATTTTGCTATAAACATTGCTATATCGAATATCTTTGTACATAAATCTCTTTGCATAACTGGAAGTATATCAGGATGTGGGAAAGAAAGGTCAGCCCCTGACATCACTTAGGGAAAGGCTTCAGTGATGTTGGAAGCTAGCCTGGCACTTGCAGCGAGGCCGTGCTGGTCTCCTGTTGGACATACACAACGTCATGGAGCACCAGCATCATACAGTCACTCTGAGACCCCGATAAAATTTGTCAGAACCAGATCACTTCATAATTTTGTCCAAGCACAGACAAAAGCAAGGTCAACTCCACGAACATATGAAATACCAAACATCTCCTCTTCCACTTAGTAAGACTGACTGCTGTTTTGTTCTTTTTTTTTTTTTTAAACAAATTACAACTTTGGCCTCATTCTAGTCTCACCTCCCTCTAGAAAAGGCTAATTAAGATATTAAATCATAGATTGTCCTGGCTTAGTGGAAGAACCCAATCCAGATTGAAGCCCCACTTCCTTGGACATTCCCCCAGATCATCCATCAGAGCCCAAATCCCACAATAGATTGTTAGAAATGCGCCCCTCTACCTGAGGCACCTCCAGTTCTCTGTGGTAGTGTTCTATCTTGCTGGGATGAGTAATAAATCCAACAGAATTATAGTTGTGTTCCTGGTACTTTCTGACTGATGGGCATTGACAGATATAATCCTTGAAGTCAAATCGCATAGCCATGAGGTAGTATGTTTTCATTTTGAGTGATACTGCCAATCACCCTGGAAAAAGATTATGCCAATTTATCATCTCATCAAAAATGCAAGAAAAAGTCTGTTTCCTAACAGCTTTGCCACCTTGTAGCACACCAATTTGTTAATATCCGTGGTAATCTGTTATATGAAGAATAATGTCTGCTTCTTTCGATTTACATTTCTATAATTATAACTGAAGTTGAGCATCCTTTCATATTTTAAGCCAGTTTTTTCTATTAATAACCTATGCTCAGTTTCTTATTGGGTTTATCTTTCCTTTTGATTTGCAAGAGCTCTTTATTTTAATATATATATATATATATTTTTTTTTTAAGAATTTTATTTTATTTTTTATTTATGATAGTCACAGAGAGAGAGAGAGAGAGAGAGGCAGAGACACAGGCAGAGTGAGGAGAAGCAGGCTCCATGCACCGGGAGCCCGACGTGGGATTCGATCCCGGGTCTCCAGGATCGTGCCCTGGGCCAAAGGAAGGCGCCAAACCGCTGCGCCACCCAGGGATCCCTGCAAGAGCTCTTTAAACATTAAGGGTATTATTTCTTTGTGCATCACATGAGTTGTAAGTAGGTTACAAGTTTGTTACCGGTCTTATTTTTAATAGAACTATGTTATTGTAGACACGTAGAATTTTAAAATTTCACGTAGTTAAATTTATCTAGTTTCTCCTTTATGGCTTCTGGGTTTTGTGTGTTAACTAGAAAGACCTGGCTCACTTTGAAATGAGAAAAATAAAAGTCCTCCCATGCTTTCTTCTAGGATTTTCACCTTGGATATTTTTTGTTCTTGTATGTTAGGCCCCTGTGGCAATTGTCTTTGATCCTCAGACCTCCTATATTGAAAATTTCACATTTAGTAGCTTAGTTCTTTTCTTTTCTTTTTTTTTTTTAAATTTTTTTTTAAATTTTATTTATTTATGATAGGCACACAGTGAGAGAGAGAGAAGCAGAGACATAGGCAGAGGGAGAAGCAGGCTCCATGCACCGGGAGCCCGACGTGGGATTCGATCCCGGGTCTCCAGGATCGCGCCCTGGGGCCAAAGGCAGGCGCCAAACCGCTGCGCCACCCAGGGATCCCTAGCTTAGTTCTTTTCTTACGTTTTTTCCCCCCTACTAATTTGGTATTTAATTTTCCTTTTCCCCCTTATCTGATGGATAACTATTGCTTGTGACTCTGAATCCATTTCCCTTTCTATACTGCAGTAATCCCTAAAGAAAATACCGTGAAACTACCCTTTGCCAATCTCGGCTATGTGTCATTGGATAGAGTTGTTCCAGGGGAGCCTCTAAAACTCTAAATGGCTTAAGTTAAATGGTGATTCCATCTCCTGGCCATAGTAGTCCAAGGTAGGGCCCCCAACATCATAGGAAGTGATTACATACAAAAAGATACTTTTTGCCCCATTTGGAAAGAGACATTTACTCTCTCTTCTGCAGGAGGTAAAGGACTTTTTATCTTAGCATGACATGAAGATTCTAACAAATAAGCTTGAATCTACCATGTGTCTCCATGTGGAGCCCAAGGATAAAGCAGAAAACTTAGAAGGCCAAGGGAAGAAATGGAGAGAAATGATGTTGACATCATTGAATTGCTAGATACAGCCCTGCCTGAAGTTAGTCTTACATGTGGATTTTTCACTTAAAATATCTCCCTCTATAAAAAGCCAATTGGAGGTGACTATGTGCAAATAAAAAGTTTAAAAAATAAAAATAAAGAGCCAATCAGAGTTGAATTTTCTGTCACTTGCAACCAAAGTTCTTCTGACAATTTTTTTTTCTTTTTCTGTTTCTTGCTTGACATTTCTAACAATTCTGTCTTCTAACTTCATTTCACTCTAAGCCAGATATTGCACCTGGTGATTCTGGCTCATAGCTACTTTTCTTTCAGCCTGCACAGCAAAGGCCTAGGAATATATTCTTCCCTTTAATTTGAATTAGTTGCCAACATTTAAAACTTGAAAAGAATTTCCATTAATATGCAGATTTGCTAACACTGGACCTACAATTCCAATTGGCTAGAACTAAATAGCAGCCATGATACTGAGATGAGTCACGGCTCCACTTTTCATAGTCTCTGTACTTCTGGCGCCTTCCACTGGGCACATGGCCCTTGAATATTTTCCTGTCCAGTCTTGGCTTTTGAGTTCACAAGGCTGATCTACAGTATGGTAGATAATAGGGATGAAGAATAAGGTGGAGGATCCAGGCTTGTTTCCATGTCGAGTAAGAACACAACAACCCCGATAGGACATCTTCACTACTTTGACTAATCTCTACTTGTCTTTCTTTAAAGTATTCAGTGAATTGCCATTCCCACAGGGAGTACTTAATAAAAAATTAATTGAAAAATTAAGAATTACTTTTCCAAAACTGATGAAATGGAAAGGCAGTTAAAATAAGAAGGCTTAACATTATTTTCTTCTGCTTAATTTGATACATTATATATGCATAAAAACCCATCTCATAATTGAATGCTACTTTAATGAATGTGCTAATGGTGGCATAAAGCTTTTTAAATTTAAAAAGATCTAAAAATATCAATCCATTCTTCTCTCCAACACATTCTACTTTATATAAATCCAGCTTGACTGAGTCTAAATGACACTCAGTGGCACACTTTAGTTCTTTGTAAGAGGCTGTACTAACAAGCAAACATAATTGCAAGATGTTATCAGTCCTTCCAAGCAATAGAATGAAATCAGTCCTAAGGCACGTGACATGTCTGGGAAGACTGTTTGCCCTAAGTCAAAGGGGACAGGTATTATCTAAGAGAGTCTGGATTCTGCACTGGTAAACGAGCAGGAACCTTGACTCCTGGTGGATTAGAGCCAGCAGTTGTAAGAACAGTGTTAACACATATAAGAGCTTCTTCCTCCTCCTCCTCCTCCTCCTCCTCCTTCTCTTTCTTCTTCTTCTTCTTCTTCTTCTTCTTCTTCTTCTTCTTCTTCTTCTTCTTCTTCTTCATAAAAATCAATCACACTTAAAATTTCATTTTGATATACAGGCATTCAAACAATATGTATATCTAGTAAGTATTTTGAATACATACGCTCTAACATTAACTGTGAAAATGCACTTTAATAAATATTCTATAAATATTTGATAAATGTCACTCATGTATTATTTTCTCAGAGGAAAGCTATATGATTCTTTGTGTTAAGCTTCAAGTTAAAGCCTATAGATTCTGTTTAGTGTTCAAAATCCCATCCTGCATGTCACTGATGAGTTTGAATATGGAGTTGTGAATGATGACAAGGAAAAGTTAAATCAAATGCTACGGAGTCATGCTAATGCATGCCAACACGGACTACTTATTATGTGCCAGGCACAGTATGAAAAACTCTACGTGCGTTTCTCACGGAGTCTTTACAACACATCTTTATTATTCTTATTTTACTTGCCCTAAGACTCTAGAAAGTTTCAAAATGTTCTTTTGTCATAGGGGCACGTGGTCACTCTCATAAGGATCCCAGCCCAGAGATCAACAGGGAGATTATTTGTGACAAGAGTACAAGCAAGAGATATAGTTATGCACCAGGTTATTAGTAGCGTGTTACTTTCTCTAGCATTTCCCTTCGGTTGCCCATTTAGTCCAGTCTCTCACAGACTAGATGACCATCGGAATAACCCGGTCACCAGGCACAGCGGGGTCATGACTTACTGTTATTATTATTATTATTATTATACTGTATCCCTACTGTTAGAGAGTAACCTTGTTAGAGTCTAAATAGAGTCCCTGCAGGATATCAGAGGTACATATTTATAGGGTTTTGAGATCTGGGCCCCAGTAGTTTACTCCTAGTCTTTCAAGGCAAAGATCTGTTTGGTGTTGAGAAAAGTTCATGATCTAAAGGAGTTCAACATTGGCGGTCACAGAGAGGTGATGATCTTGAAGGGATTCTTGATGAGTAAACAATTATGTCATCTGCAAGCAGCTTACCCAGATAAGCAATCTATTGTCCCGAGAAAGGGATAGTTGAATAGTTTATTTTTCCAAATGAATTTTCTGGAAGTAAGTTGAAGAGTAGCAGAATGTGCCGGTTCAAGGTATGCCTGTTTGGCTTAAGAATTACTTGGGGCCGATTATTTTTTAAAAATGGAAGACACAGCAGAAGCTCTGAAAAACAGAGTAGAAGTTACACTTTTGTAAAGAAAATCTACATTTACAAAGGAAATTTATTCTGGGGGAAGGAAACTATTCCAGGGAGAGAGTTATTACCAGAGACAACCTTTTTACTGAGAAACTTCTTCACGTGGCAGGACAACTTTGTTTGCCAAACAGATGTTCTAAACCTCCTGTGGGTGAATTGACTTCCCCCTTTGAAGCCCCAGAATCCTCGCCCTTTCCTTAGCTCAGGATGGTATGTTAACCTCAGTTAATCTGGCTGCCTTTTGAATCTCATATTTTTGTGGTGCTCCCATAATGTACGTAGGTAATTGTTCGGTTTTGTTTTGTTCCTGTTAATCTGTCTCCTGCAAAGAGTTCTCAGCCAAGAACTCAGAAGGTGGAGGAAAAATTAATTTTCCTCTCCTATTAAAGCAATGAAGTAATTTATTGGTCTATAGCCTTCTCTTTCGGGAAAAAAACAAAACAAAAAAACAAAACAAAACAAAAAAACAGGAAAGTCATATTGATATAGGCAACCTTAGTTCTGTCGAAATAATTTTCTAGGCCCAAGATGGAGCCACTCTTCCCTGGGATGCCACATCAACAAAACAGTATTTAGATAACTTTCATATCTCTGGAAATGTTCCATTTAACCAGAAACACAATATATCCAGTCAGCAAATGCCAAGCCAATTCTGCTCTACGCTTATATCCTTGACCTTTATTTATTTTCTACTTTTCTCTCCTTGTTTCTTATTTTTTCCCCTGTAAAAGCTTGCCACTTTCTCTCACTTGCTGTTCTCCAGGAGGCTATCCACTTCATGAAGTGTTAAATAAAGTTTGTTTGTAACACCTAATTATCTTCTTTCATCATTTTTTCGTATTTCTTAGTTTTGGTAGTAAAGTTATGGATGACACGTAGTCCTATTTTTCAGGGACATATGAAGATATTTGGAGAGAAAAACTGGAGCTATTGACTAAGCTAAGGCTTTGAAGTCACCGAGTCTTAGCTGTCATCCTTGGAGAATTGCTAAATTTCCTCATTTTTGAGCACTGAGATCAACCACATCAACATGATTTAACCATTTATTCCAGGTTAAAAACTTTTGTTCTGGAAGATAAGAATGCAAATGAACACATAATTTTACTTATTGCTTTTGGAAATTCTTGCAAACTAGTTTTTCTGGGCAAAGAGTTTGCTTATTCTGGTGGACGATTCTTCTATCAGAATAGTAGGTCGCTTATCTGGACAAACAACTCACTTATCTGAACTTTATGATCAAGGTTCCTTTGAAATTTTCACCTTGCTGTGTCTTTCAGTTTTTAAATATGATGTCATGAACTGTTCAATCCTCAATAAGTTTCCAGCCAGGAGAGAGCGTGATAAACCACTTACTCTCAGACTCCAAACTGTGTCAATTTCTTTCCCAGCCCCTCCTCCACCCTGTTAAGATAGTACTAGGACTATGTCAAAGTGGTGTTCTCTCTGACTGTAGTAAGTCTACTAGACTTAGGTTTATGTGATTAACTGGGTTATTTTCCTGGGAGTCAATAACTGTCATTTTAAAATAACAAGTACTGGGAAGGATGTGGAGAAAAGGGAACCCTCATACATTGTTGATGGGAATATAAATTGGTGCAGCCACTATAGAAAACAGAATGGCACTTCCTCAAAAGATTGTTATATAATCCAGCAATTCTGAGTATTTAGCTGAAGAAAACAGAAACATCGAGTCTATTCTTACTAACCCCCTGCTCATTGCAGCATTCTTTACTACAGCCAAAACATAGAAGCAACTAGAGTCCATTGATAGGTGAATGGATAAAGAAGATGTGTAGATATCTACAATGGGATAGTACTCAACCATAAAAAAGAATGAAATCTTGCCATTTGCAACAATGTGAATGGACCTAGATGGTATTGTACTAAGTGAAAGAAATTAGACGAAGAAAGAGAAATACCATATGATTTTATTTATATGTGGATTCTAAAAAACAAAACCAATGAAAAAACAAAACAGAAGAGACTCATAGATATAGGAAACCAGCTGTGGGTTACCGGACATGGGACTGGTTGGAGAAAAGGCAAAACAGGTGAAGAGAATTAAGAAGTATCAACTTCCAGTTATAAAACTAGTAAGTCGTATATGATGTAATATACAGCATAGGGAATATTGTCAATAATACAACTTTGTATGGTGACACATGGTAACTAGACTTGTTGTGGAGATCATTTTGTGATGTATAAAAATAGCGAATCACTATGATGTACACTTAAAACTAACAGAATGTTGTATGTTAGTTATAGTTCAATAAAAAATAATCATTGTCATCTTAAAAAGAATGATAATATCTTCCACTTTGGTTATAAAGATTAGAATATGTACCTATAAAAGTACTAAGCATAGTGTCTGGCATATTCAAGGACTCTTTAAATGGTTTGCATTATTACTATTATAGGTAAGTTTTGGAAAGATTTTATCCTGCTCAGCAGCCTAATACCAGCAAAGATATCTTTTCCCAAGTTTAAACGTTATATTTCTGAAAATCCCTTCGGCAGAATTAAAGGATTTAAGAATATAAGATGTTAATTTAAAAAAGGGTAGGGTCTTAGGAGATTACATGTGAATACATGAAGGTCCTTAAGACGCTTTTTTACATTTGCCAAAATATAATAACAATGACAGCATATATAGTGCATGCACTAAAAAAACCTCATTTTTTTATCACTTGGTAAAGCCTCCATCCTGAGCCATCTTGCTACTGTGAACTATCTAGGGGCCCACCATAAGTCACCTCATTACCATAAAATATCATCTATGGTCTGAGGGAGCCACCATGAATAGCAAAGAGGCTCCTGTCAGTTGGGAAACTCCAGGGGTTTAGAGGTTACACACCAGGAGCACTGGCAAAGGTCAGGCTTTCTTTGGGTAAAGTTAATTTTACACTATTTAAATGCATCACACTAATATTTATAAATCAGTATAAACCATCTATAATGTGGCAAGCACTTTATATATTATCTCCAGTTCTCACTAGGATTGGTATGATGATGCGTTATAAATCACATTTTAATAGCTAAGAATGAAAATGCGTTACCCAAGACTAAAATCTAGTGCCTCTCGGGGTCTATAATTAGAACTCTGAATTAGCTTCAAAAACCACATACCCTTTGGGCACTTGGGTGGCTCAGTGGTTGAGCATCTGCCTTTGGCCCAGGCCGTGATCCCGGGGTCCTGGGATCGAGTCCCGCATCAGGCTCCCTGTATGGAGCCTGCTTCTCCCTCTGCCTGTGTCTCTGGCTCTCTCATGAATAAATGAATAAAATATATATATATTTTTATATTTGTATTTATATTATATATTTTATATTATATATTTATATTTATATATTTTTAAGTCACAAACCTTCCTGTCTCTAGCTTCTTTTTACTGTCAACAAATATAAATAAATACTATGGTATTCATAGTATTTCACTTAATACCATGGTCCCTACTCCAACATCTCTATGGCTGCTCACCCAACCAAATATTCAATATCTTTCTTTATTTTAAGTAGAAATATCTAAGTTATATTCCTTAGATAAGAACTTAAAGTGACAGCAATACTCTCTATTTTTTCAGGCAAGGAAAATTAAAATTTAAGGGATACATATTTTAGTATCCTCTGATTATAAGGAACTTGCAAATAAGTTTCTTGGAAGCATATGAAGTAACTCATAGAATTAAAGGAGAGGCCAAGAAACCAAATATTAAAATTCCCCTGGCAGAGGAGCCAATTTACAAGTTTGAGATGTGTCCCTAACTCTCGATAGTCATAACCAGTCTTCACGGACAGGAAGAAGGATAATTCCCCACAGAAAAATCAAAGTACTGCTATTGTAAGAAGGAGGAATGTAAGTTTAAGAGAAGAGAGAGAGAGATTTCCAGACCGAGGGGAATTAGTGATAGGGGAAATGCATACATATGAGTAAGTAGAAGAAACACATTAGTCAAAATCTCCATGGAAAGTTTGAGAAAAAAAACCTCACTTTTCTGTACACAGAATTTCTGTACACAGAAGGGAAGATTTGACAATATTAGGTTAGTGGCAGCAGAAAAATTTACTTAGATAAATGAAGTCCTGAATCATTAAAATATACCAAAAACTTGAACTGGTTTATCTGATTTTTCCACAGTGCCTTAGATATAAAACTGTCAGCAGAAATAGTACGAAAAAGAGATTGCATCACATGGCTCCTAATAAATATACATCTACATAAAAGTGGGATGTTGCTGTGGAAAATGCAGCTGTAAGACATCCCCACCTGCACCCCCCCACCTCCCCACCCCCGCCAATTCCCATTTTCGCCAAGACTATTGTCCCATGTGGTGGATTTATTACAAAAATGTGCCCATTTCCATCCCTCTCTGTCTACGCTGCTTGAGATGGGATTCTCTAGTGTCTCCATGAAGTCCTGAGGTTTGCCAGACTCTGGGCTAGCCCTACGACTGGCCATATTTAGCCCTATTTAGTGGCCTAAGCCACAGAACTCCAGTTCTGAGTCTAGGTTTCAGGTGGCCTTGTCCACTTCTGCTTGCTGTCTTGGGTCCCTGCCACAAGAGCGAGAAAAGAATCGTCCCTGCGGAGGCTGTCCTGGAAGAGCCAGCCACTGGCTGGCTGCTCCTCTGCAGGCCGCAGAAGCCCTCACAAGCCCGGCTCAGCTTAACAGAGCCCGGCTGAGCTCTGCAATACTCCAGCGAACCCATATGCTCCCAAGTCAAAATAAATGTTTATTGGTGTATGTTCCTCTGAAGTGTTGTGTTTGTTTTTTATACAACATTATCATGGCAAAGTGTAAGTGGTTTGCTTTCTGCTAGATAACATCTACTGAGAGGTCGGAATCAGAGACTCCTGAAAAAATCAGGAGTCTCCACAAATAAATAAGGAATGAGAACTGAATCATACGATTTAATCATCCTGTTTTAAGAGGCATTAAGAGGAGCACAAGCGAACAGAGCAACTGCATTTTATTTTATTTCATTTTATTTTATTTTTTTTTAGCAACTGCATTTTAGAAAACCAACTTTCCTATACAAACACATAACCGCAGCCTGAATTTACTTGATAATCATTAACTTTCCTCTTTACTTTGTGGCCACCAAGATTCAGACACAATGTCCACCTGGAATAAAAGTACTCATTAGTAGGTATCTTAAAAACATAGAGCTGTGAGCGACTTTTTAAACAAGTGGCTTTCATTTTAAATGATTTGCTTTTATGCTAACTATAAAAATTATTCCTTTCCAACCCAGACAACAAGCCAAAAGTATCTCCTTAAGCTTGGAAAATTACTTTTCCTGAAATTAAAGAAAACCTCAAGAAAACAAAGAAGTATATAACTTGAAATCAGAGCTGAGAATGAACCCTTCACATTTTCCAGGTGAGATTTATTAATGTAGCCGGCACGCCGACGGGGCACTCAGAACCATGCAAGGCACCCACGCACTTCTGCACCACTCTTCTTTATCTTGGACTCTGCTCTTTTTAGGTCCCTTCCAGAGCAGAATTTGTTTAGCCCCTCTATCTATGACCGAATCAAACGGCACCCTTGCATGTACATCTTTTCTGTTGTTATTTGCCCTGACTAAAATCTCAGAGATTTTGAGTCTCTTTCTTTTCTATGTCTTTCCGAACCTCCATCTCTTCCTTAAATGAGTCAGACAATTTTAAAAGGGAATGAGTAACCACTCTGAAGGAAGGGATAAAAATACCCAGCTTCCAAGTGCCTGTTACCTGAATGGACACTCTATGGGATGCTACTTTTTCTCTTTACTCCACATGATGGCAACTTTTGATAACAGGTTAATACATGATCCTTTGAAACCAGATTATATTCTTGATAGGCTACAAGGAAAGGAGTCAATTTCCTGAAGGCAACTAGAGGACATCTTTCTCTTTGAATGCTATGATAGCAAGCTTTTTAATTATGAACTTTCCCTTGTAGTTTCATACCCTTATCAAATAATTATTTTCCACTCATTTCATAGAACAGTCTTCCCAAAGGGCTGAATTTGTTAATCCACATTTCATACAAAGCTATTTTGTTTTGTTCACTTACATGTTTCAAAGAAAGGACAGGATTGCAAAATATACCCTGTGCCCCAAAGCAGTGATGAAAATGACAGGCTACTCCAAGTTGGAAATGGGGGCAAAATACTGGTATATTGAAACAAAAATACAGAGATGTTCCAAAGAGATGACAGAACTTTTAAGAGCAAACCGATAGTTTATACCTATTAAGGTATAAATATGACTCAAGAATATCTGAATGGGGATTTGGGAAAGTAATGACAATTAAAAGGAGATACACAGATTTTTTTGTAGAAAAGGAGATCTTGGACAAAAAGATGTGGTCTACGTATACAATGGAATATTACTCAGCCATTAGAAATGACAAATACCCACCATTTGCTTCAATGTGGATGGACCTGGAGGGTATTTTGCTGAGTGAAATAAGTCAATCAGAGAAGGACAAACATTATATGGTCTCATTCATTTAGGGAATATAAAAAATAGTGAAAGGGAATAAAGGGGAAAGGAGAAAAAATGAGTGGGAAATATCAGAAAGGGAGACAGAACATGAGAGACTCCTAACTCTGGGAAACAAACAAGGGGTGGTAGAGAGGGAGGTGGGTGGGGGGTGGGGGTGACTGGTTGACGGGCACTGAGGCGGGGCACTTGATGGGATGAGCACTATGTGTTATTCTGTATGTTGGCAAATTGAACATCAATAAAAAATAAATTCAAAAAAAAGAAAAAAGAAAAAAAAAAGAAAAGAAAAGGAGATCTTGGGTTGAGGTGATCTTGCCTTGAAACATTTGTTATCCAAAGGTTTAGAATTTGGCGTGAGAAGGATGTTTTCAAGGAAGTCCTAAAATAGAAAAAGAGGACAAACAGAAGATTATATCTTGGCTCAGTCAAAAAAAATCAGAGTCTTGGGAACAGCTGGAGAGCTGATCCTAAATGCATAGATTGGAAAGCGATTTAAAACAAGACTGTCACCAGGACCCAGCCTGGGGAAGAACGGCAATCACAGTCAAGCTTGTGGAAGAGCTACAGAGGCAGAGAAGAGAAGTGGTTTAAGGCCTTACGTGGGTAGTATCAGGCACCTATAGAAACCCACAGATGGGCTAATACATCACTACTTGAACCAAGAACAGGCATCAGAAGATAGACAGACTACCCCAAATCCCTTCATTTGCAGGGTAAACGGGAGTAGATATATGGTATATAAAATGCTTTAATTATGTGTCAAGAGAAATGGTATTAACCAGCTCCATGACCCTGTATAACTTGGATGCAGTTTCCTCACTTATAAAATAAAAGTTTGTGTAATCTCATCCTTAGATCTCAGCTCTCATATTCAAGGAACCTGACACTCGCAAAATCCAGGTTTCATTTAACCTGTAGGCCCGTATTTCTCTATGAGGGGACGGGTATTTGACAATATCTGCAGGCACTTGGGTTATCATGACTTGGGGAATTCTACTGGCATAGAGTAGGTCCAGGTCGGGGACACCGCTAAATATTCTGCAATGAAGAGGGTGCCTCCTCCTTCCTCCGGGAAAAAATTACCTAGCCCACAATGTCAATAGTGCTGAGGTTGAGAAATTCTGCTCTACACCAAAATCCCTTTGCATTCAATTCTTCTTGACTGAACAGTTCGTTCTGTAGCTCACCTAAGAAGAAAATATCGGTGCAAGAATTCCATTAGAAAAAATAGTCATGGGCAGCCCCCGTGGCTCAGCGGTTTAGCGCTGACTTCAGCCCAGGGCATGATCCTAGAGACCGGGGATCGAGTCCCACATCCGGCTCCCTGCATGCAACCTGCTTCTGTCTCTGCCTCTCTCTCCCTCTATGTCTCTCATGAATAAATAAATAAAATATTTTTTAAAAAAGAAAAAATAGTCATAAATTGGGATCAGAGATTTCTAAAGGAAGAAAGCTCACACTCAAAAATATGCACCGAGATAAGAATGCTGTGACCATATTTATCATAGATTAGCAACGGAAAAAGAGTTGTGTCCTTAATTCTCTAATGAAGACCTATTCAGTGATGGCAACAGATTTTGGTAGCCAGGAGATATGGATTCCAGAGTGTTTGGTCTGGCCCTGTCACTAACTAGTTGTTAATAGGAGCAGGTCACTCAGTCACTGAGAGTTGGTAGTCAATGGTATAGAATTAATATCTGTTTTACCTTCCATGAGGGTTCCTACAGAAATCAAAGAAAGATCTGAAAGTGATTTGAGAAGAGTGTTTCACTATATAAAAAGCGATTTAGGCTTATGTTTCACATTATTTAAAGCATTTCTCAGCTAAGTCTTGCTATATGTGAAACTGAGCACAGTGAAAATTAAAATCCAACCTAGGAAGGCATACTATTAGCTATTATACAAACTACAGAAAACAAAACAAGTTTGTGCACTAAGAGTGACAGTCTAGTTTAGGAAATGTATCAGCTACCTATTACCATAATAAACAATTATAAAAACCCAAGTGTCATATAGCATTAAGCATTTATTACTCATGTGTCTAGGATCAACTGGGGTTAACCAGGTGTCGCTGCCTTGGCTTAGCTCACTGGGTAGCTGTCAACTAACCTAGGATGCTTGACTGGGGCCACTGGCTCTGTTCCACGTGCCTTTCACTTTTGTGTAGACTAGCCTTGAGTATGTTCTCTTGATAGAGGACAAGCTTCTGCGTACATCTTGTCTACTATCATTCTATTGCTCCAAGTGACTCATGTAGCAGAGCTCAGTGTCAAAGGGTGGGCACAATATTTCATCTACTGTGTGTGAACACTGCAAAGTTACATGGCAAAAGGATGTGGATCCAAGAAGTAGACAGGATTTGGGCCAATGATGTAATCGACATCAGGAAATAAACATGGTCACTGGACTATAAGGAGTCACGTCCATACATGATGGAGAGGATTATGCACCCTCCAGATTTTCTGGATTTTGAGTTGGATGAGGTTTCTGATTACAACTCTGAGCTGACTTCCTTGAAGAGGTAAGGAGTTTGTCTCATGTGTAGGAAGAGGCGCATTCACAAGAAGAGGGGTATTCACGAATGTTTTTAGTAGTCAGGGGGATGGGTGGTGGAAAAGACAGCTGTGCATCAAAGTCTTGCTTCCTTTTCTCCCTACATCCACATGAGAACATAGGACTTACTTTCTTCAGAGGATTATAAGCAGAAGCAATTGTGTCATTTCTAGGATTAGGTAGTTAAGAAGTAGGTATGTATCCCCTGTTTTTCCTTTTTCCAGGAGGCAAAGTACTTCAAGGCCCTAGGAGATGGTGGAGCTACAAGATGGATGGAAACTAAGTCCCTGAGTCTCCATATAGAGGAAGTCACTGCCAACCATCAATAACAGCATGGGACCAGTACATGAGTTGGAAATAATGGTTGTTTAAGCCACTAAAATTTTCAGACGTATTTGTCGCATTAGTTAGTATTATCCTGACATTAATTTAATATAACACTGTTAATCAATTTAAAATTTAAAAAATAGAATTGGTCTTAGAAGCTTCGTATAGCTTCTCGCCCACACCTGAGAATTTAAATCACTAACACACACTCACCAAGTGAGTATCTCATCCACTTGAATATTTCCGGTGGTAGAAAGTTTACTAACTTCTGAGGCAATCATTTATCATTAAGAAAGTCCTGTTTATAGGAAAAGCTTTCCCTGCTTCAAGTTGCATATCCTTATATGTCTACCCACTTATCCATTCTGGAATTACCAAGTTTCAGTTTATTTTCTCTTCTGAAAGGCAGATCTTTTATTATTTCAATTAAATCATGCCTTAAAGAAAATAAACTTTAAGCTATCTCTGGGAAACCCAGCAGCAGTATTTACATATCAAAGTTTCAGTGTTCTTTGTGAGAGCCACCAGTGCCACTAACTGTATGACAGGTTAACTTTTATTGTGTAGTTGAGAAAACAAAGACATTAAAAAAGTCTAATATACAGAAAGAAAGTCACAGGATAAGTCAGGGCAAAAACAAACCTTTGAGCTTTTCAAGGGTTTCCAACATAGTGGTAGAAAGAGACCACAAAGCCATTTTACAAATATACGGATTTTACTATGTTGGGATTTGATAACTTTTTTGAGGTTTTTGTTCCAATAGTCTGACATGAAGAAGGATTTGTATTAACCAAGTCAACTAGAAAAATTTTTATGTAATTTCTAAGAAATTCTGTTTTTTTGAAGTCCTGTAACACCAACATCTTGTATCCATTATTTTTATTTATACTTTTCTCTCTTCCTTGAATATTGGTTCAATTATGCAAAGCTTCCAAGAGGAAAGCTTCATATTGAAAACTTCTGACCCCTTTGTGCATTTTTACTAACCAAATACTCAAGATTTTTTTTTCCTTGCCCCTAACATGCTAGAACGTGGTAGATGGCGACCTCTACTGGTTCTCTGATAATGTAGGTAAAATCACCAACAAATTTCAGTAGAGTAGCCACATCTTCGTGTGATGCATAAGGAAAAATTGCTAGCATGAATTGAAAAGCAAATGTTTAAGAAAAATAAACAGATCTCTGCTGGTTTTAATACAGTTTCCAGTTCTATGTTCAATAATATATTTAGTTTAAGAAATGCATGTTGGGTTTTTACTACCTCCCCATCTGTGTTTTATTTATCTTCTGAGAATAAAAGTAGTTATTGGAAAGGGTTAGCAAAATACATATTTCAGATTTAAAAAATGATGCTTGATATATTTTTACTTATATAATTATACTTGATAATATATATTTTACTTAGTACAAAAGGAACACAATCAGGTAAAAAAAATTCAAACACTCCCAAAAAGGTATCAATAAAAAAGTGAATCTCTTCATCAACACCTCGCCCAGCCCTACTTTCCAGGATTTGGATTAATCTACCATGAAAAAATTTACTTTTAGTGTGTGGATTACTTGGTTTGGGATTTTAGGCTCAGTTTAGGTGGATGGAATTTAAGTATGCATTGGCATTTAGAGTGATAGGGTAAGGAGGAAGAAAAAAAAAAGACATTCTTTCCATGCCCTTAAAGAACTTAATGCTCAAGAAAATTGCCTGCTGGTCTTGCTAGAGGGAGAACTTAACCAGTTCTTTCTTCTGTAAGTGTCAGACTGCTAATAAGAATTTCCAAGGAAATAGGGAAAAGAAAAAAAATGTGCTTGAATATAGATATCCCACATGTAGGTTTTCAAAATTTAGTACAAGGTAGGACTTGATCCTTAGTCTTGTCGTCACTTTCAGTGGAAAGCGACTCTACCAGCATTAATAAAATTAAGTTACTTTTCATATTTGGCCAAATCTCATATAAAACTATTTTTTTAAATGATAAATTACTTTTATTACATAATATTTAGTAGTCATGCTCAATCAACAAGGTCAACAGAAACTTGTAAATATGCTAAATGACACACTCTACATACATATATTTTCAGTGTGGCAACATTAAAGTAATCCACTTCCTTTACTGATATAGTTTTGCAAACTGGGGAATAAATAAAGATACAAACACAGAAAAACTTTTCTTAAGCTGGTAAGATTTTTTTGTTGTTATTAAGCTGGTAAGATTAACAAGGGTTACAATTATATTTTATTGATAAGCTGAAAACTGACTCTGACCCTAGTAACACAAAACTCAAAAGTAGCACTTGGTCAGAAAAGTGTGGTAGAGGGTGCACATAAGTGATACCTTGTGGTCTCCATAGTGGTCTATTTGAGATGATTTTTTTTAAATTGCTAAATTGTATTATTAACTCATAAGAAAAAGTAACTAGTCAAAATTTAAAACATTCTGGTCAAAATGGGTTTGCACATGCCTTTCAAAGCCCTGTTGGTCATAGTCAGGAGGGAACTGCTCGCTGCACATTGGGCACACCTTCCAGTGACTTTCAACATGTTCTTCAAATTTTCTCTGATCATAGTTGGGAGGGAACATTAATTCACAGAGGGGACATATCTTGTGAACGTCAAAGCTGGAATCAAAGCACCAAAAATCGCTGAATAATAAGCATTCTTAATTCTCCTTTTGCAGACTATTCATTACTAGATATCAACACAAGACAATGTAAAACAAAACAAAACAAAACCCAAAAACGATCTTCAAAGTTTCTTGGAGTTCATGGTTTGATTTAACCTGTGAAAAAGAATGAGTATCAAAAAGATTTCTTATTCAGGATGAAAAAAAAAAAGGGAAAGAGAGAAGAGTGTTCCTTTCTAGAATGAAGAATGTTCTCTGCATGCAAATTAGAAGTTTTCAAACGTCTCAAGATATGGTAATAGTTTTGATTGAAACTGTTCAAAGATGGGTAAAATCCTAGTTATATCAGGTCCTTGGAAATGGGGATTAAAAAATTCTATTCTAAGGAATTTTAGAGTATAGACAGAATAAAATATCATTCTCCAACAAATGTAAACATTCACGAGAAGATTTAATCATTTGTCCTAAATTCCAAGAGTTTCCTTTCTAGTTAGATGTTATACATTTTTGAACAAGATTTTAATGACGACTTAGGGTAGAGAACCAGCTCACGCTAATGAAGTGAATCAGGCTAGTGGTTTTCAATTGCGGGTTTGCAGACCAGCTCGGGTTTGCCACAATATTTTCACTGGTCCACAATGAAATTAGAACACTAAAATAAACCAGGATGAGTTTTCATGAAGCTAAGTGCATTGAAGATCTGTGCTTTAAGCTGTCTGTGTTTGTGCTGCCAATAATACAACTAAAATTAAGAAAAATAAAATAAAAACTAATCTTACCCGGCAAAAGAGAAAAAAATGACAATGCTCTGGTTTCCTCCTTCCACTACATTTGAAATGTTACTTAAAAATACCAAATGTTTCTTTAAAATACCAAAGAGTGTAGTTATTGCCCTGCCAGTCCACCAGTTTACATTTTTCAAAAAAATCATCAAACCCTATGTCTCAGGGATGAAACTTCTGAACCACATTTCCTCAGGTGGTACAGTACTCACAAGATCCCCTATTTAGCAGTAAAAACACTGCCAAAAGAACATGTGACATCATAATTCTAAAAGTTACGGAACTTCTGCATTTCGTAAAAAGGACTTTTTCTTTCTTTCTTTCTTTCTTTCTTTCTTTCTTTCTTTCTTTCGTCTTTCGGTTTTTGAGAAACACTTGTGAAATCCACATGTATATCAGTGGGATTTATCTTTCAGAATTGGGAAGATATGTTTTGCCAGTCATAAATGAAAGGTAATCCCTGTAGACTCAAGTTCAATTCAAAAACACTCTCTCCAGAGCTGCTAAATTTGGCAATCCGCATTCTCTCCTCCATATGCCATCCTTGGGGGATTCTACATACATTGTCCATAATGGTTTCTACTTAGGATGTCTGGAAAAGTAGATATTATGGTCACAGAAGGGCCATTAAAGGGAATTTGAAAACAGATCCATTAAGTTGAAATATTCAATTGTAAGAGTCTTCAGGCTGGATGGACTATGCTAATTGATATTCAAGGACCAACTCCATGCACCCACTCCTTCCATCACAGCCTCTAACTACTCATGCTTGCACAGCTCACCAACCTGGTCTGGTATTATCCCTGGAGAGAGGAATATTAGCAGAACGCAGTGTGCATAAAAAAAAGTACAGCGGGTAAATAATGAATTGTCCCTAAATGTGAACCTCATTTCCATTCCATTCTGTTGTTCAGTGCCTTCACTGTTTCAAATAGCCATCTTTTTTTCATTAATTACATCAGCTCTGCCTTTGTTATGTCTTGTTGGAAAAGAGAAAAGAAAGTTTCCACTCTTTCTCTTGTAGACTGTGGAATGCAGCAGCTGTTGTGTTTTGCAAACATTCAGTCCTATCTTAGAATCTCTGGTCAGTTTTTGAATGGATTTAAAAATACTTTTCTGTATCGCTGTGTTTGCTTTCCCTGAATTTGTGATTTTGTGCCTCTTCTTTCTCTCTGCTCATCGTTCGTGGCTTTTCTCTCTTTTCCTCCACCTGGCTCTCATTTTCAAGCCTTCTAATAGTTCTCAAGAGCAACAAATGTATCCCAAAGGTTTCCCAGCTTGGCCCTGTCTCAGCAATACAATTTTGAGATTTTTTTTTTTTCTGTTTCTTTTCCTTTTCAAATGATTTTCAGGATGCAGTCTCTCTTCTGCGATGCAAACTAGCTCCTCTCTGTCCAACAACTTCTCTGTGGTCCTTGTCATGGGGCGTTTGGTTAAGGATGCACTTGCAGGCTCTTTAGTGCGGCTGCCTTCCCTGACCGGGAATAACACAGACAGAAATGATTCCCGGACTCAGGACACTACTTCATGAGTCTGAAAAGTTCTTCCCCACTCAGTCTCATCTGATCCCACGAGGAGCCTGCACAGCAAACAGGACAGATGTTACTCTTCACAGGTGATAGATGAGGAGAAATGTGGCCGTAAGGAGTAACTTAGACCAGCTAAGCTGGTCTAAGACCAGAACTAGACCAGCAAGCTCGAATCAGGGGAAGAACAGGAACAAAAAGTCTGGTCTTTTGTCTTCAGTGTTTTCTCCCATGTTTTTCATGGGTTTCTTTCTTTATCTGTACAATGGAAAAGATGCTAACTTTGTGGTGTTTTGAAGGGAAAAAAAAATTTAAAAAGAATTTAGGTAAAACACTTAGGCTCCTAGTAAGTGCTCAACAAATGTTTATTGTTACCCTTTACTTGTCATATAAACAGATAAATGAGCTAACACGCACATGCATCAGGCTGTGTTGGTCTACAAAGAACTCATTTTTTTTTTTTTTTTTTTAGATTTTAAGTAATCGCTACACCCAAACAAGGGGCTCAAACTCACAACTCTGAGATCAGGAGTCACATGTTCCACCTACTGAGCCAGCCAGGCACCCCCAAGCAGAGCTTTTGAGTAGCCATTAACTAAAATATAATGATTGGAAATTTATGTTTGGTTCCAGCTCTTCAGCAGTAACAACTCTGCTCCCCCTGCATCCACAAGGAAAACTACACACATAGGTTGATTCGTCTATACAGTGAAATCAGCTAATCTAAACGTAATATGGTGCGCATGTGAATAACAGATTCTAGACTCATATCCTGTCTCACATTCTACAAGCCACTTGATTACGGTTTGAACAAACTATTTCCTCTCTCTGTGCTCAGTTTTTCCTATCTATAGAATGTGGATATTGACCCCTGTCAAATAGGCCTGTTGAAGGGATTAATTAATATAATTGGGATGTTTAATTGGAATTTTTGGCCAAGGCACCATGATAGATGTCAGGTATAACAGATGCTCAAAATGCAAAATTACAAAGGAAACACTCAAGTCCATATAGATTAGGAGTCCTTTACCCACTTCATTCAGAGTGCATATAGATGCAAAAGAACCAGACAAGCTGAGATTTAGGACAGATTTGTCGGGAGACATTTTTTTTTTTTTTTTTTAGGTGAGAGCTGCACTCTCACCTGCCAGGTGGGGAGTGGTATGTGATGCTGCGTCCCAGTGCTAGGTCAGGTGAGAGAGGTTTCAGCAGAACCACTAAGAGAACATCATAGGTGTTTCCGGGCCCCATGGACTGTGAGCTACCTCATGCCTGAGGAAGTGAAAACATCTGATGACAACAGAGCAAACAGAGGCCCCTGGGAAGTAATTGCACCTGCCTTGTTCTATACCAAGTGAAAGGTGTCGTTGAGCTCACAGTGAAATGTGGACACTATGAATGTGATGCCAATCCAACCCATCACTATGAATGTGATGTTGTTATGTTTTTTTTTTAAAGGGATTTCCCTCAGAAACATGGTCTACACCAAGGAGAGGAGGTGGTAGGCACACCTATGACTATTCCAGCTGAGACAGCAACTGAGAGAGGACAGTGGAGTCCAGCCAAAGCTGAGGCCCAGGCCATGACAACAGAGTTGTACTTAGAGGGTTCCAGGAGGAGTCCCCCAGAAATCAAAAGATTCTTGTGTAAGAACAAGTTGACATCAACTCCTACCCCAACAGCCCCCTGAGAATATGCAATCATCTTAACAAACATGCCTTTTGGGGAAAATTTTTCTCTGCTCCCTCTCTTGCCTTGGCTCAGCCTTCTTGTCCTGCGAGCAGCCAACCAAAAAGCAGTCTGAGGCCCATGAGGACATGAAGACAGGAGTGTTTTCACTTCAAATCAAGTTCTAACTTTTGATCGTAACACAATAATGGATGTTTTAAATTGTAAATCAGATCATGTTTGTGATTTGAAGTGACTATAGGACTGTTACCTAAATATAACTTGTGAAGTCATAGGCTGGCCCAGGACGTCATCCAAAGAGGGAAAGGAATAGCCCCACTGAGCAGGATTAAAAGGATGGAGAGAGACAAAAATAAGATTATTTTGTAATTACATCCATGGCCTCTGACTAAAATCAGTTAGGTAAAGAATTTTGAATATAATATGGTCCTCAAGTGATTAGTATTCTTTTTGCTTTGCAGACCTATTTTCTTATCTGAAATAGAAATTTTGAATGCTTAAAAATATTAAGAAAATTTAAAATATTTAAAATCTTCCACCCAATAGAATAATAAGCCATCAAGTTTCTGCTTGATTACTTCCCGGAAGAAGGAACTCAGTAGCTCATTAAACTGCCTATTGGAAACCTACAGATGTTAGAAATTTCATTCTTATTCCAGAACAAAATGCATATTCATATGATTTCTATCCATGTGTTCGTGTTTTATTTGCTAGAGGAATATAGATCACGTTTAGCTGAAATTCTGTGGGATTTCTTCTCTTCTACATAATACTAGAAAATAGTTATGTTTTCCTTTATTCTCTGTTTTCAATCTAAATGTTACCATTTCCTCCAACTATTTTTCATATAACATAGCATACTGATCATTTTGATCACCCTCCCCTGCAGGTTTTCTGGTTTGTTGATGTCTCTCCTCCCGAACTGAACATGAGGCCCAGATGTAACATGAGAGCCGAGCTAATTTGGCAGCCACATGACATGCATAGTAGGTCTGTGGTCAATTCCAACCCATCAAGTTATTTTCACAGGAAATTCCTCCACAAGTCAGGTCTTCCTCATCCTGTATGTATAAAGTTGGTTATTAAAAAGTGAAGAAGAAAAAAAGTACCTTTGTTATACTTCATTTTGTCAGTTTTACCATAGTGTTTCAGGCTTTCACAAATATTTAGAATCCTTCTCATTCAGATAGATTTTTTTAGAAATTGTTTTTTTCTCTGTTCCAGCTCTGGCTATTTGACATTTTGTAAGTGTTCTTTCAAATCTCCACATAAGCCACTGATAAAGATTTGAAGAGGACAATTATTTTTCAGTATATATCCTTGGATATGCAGATCCTTGTGCACACTGAGTTTCACCGAATTACTGGAATTAGGGTGATACAAGCATCTTCATTTTTATTCGGTATCGATAAATTGCACATTCTTCTGAGAAGTTAAATACAAACAATTTGGTTACAGTTAGATTTCCTTATATGAAGGTGTTGCTGATTGGGAAATCACTATTTACACTGAGTATGTGTGAAACCAGCCACAGAATGCATATGGCAAGGACACCCAGTGCCTAGGCCTGAGCAAGCAACTGCAAGGTCCAGATTCTCATGGTGTCTCATCATATTGGCTTGTAGCATGATTTGGGTTCTGGTCTAACCTTGTTTCTGCATACACTCTAAGCCTAGTTTTCTGGTGCTTTTATGAGCTAAACTTTTTCTTTCAACAAACTCCATTTCTGCTTAAGTGTAGAAGGCCAGAATTATTTTCTGTTGCATACAGTGAAGAGAATATCATATTTTCCAACTGCTACCTAAATGATAGTTTCCATTTCTTCCTCCAACAGTTTCAGAGCTAGATTTCTCACTTTTGTTAATATGCATATTCATAGAAGTTTAGGCTCTCCTGCAGACTGAGCAACTGCTATCAGAAATGAGATTCACTTTGTTCCTTTTTCTTTGAATGTCCATGCTGCTTCTTCATCTAGGAAATTCATCAGTTCTGAAGAATGTGCTTTCACAGCCTTTCCATGCTCTATATTTTTTTTCTTTTCTGTTTTACTCTGTGCTATCATTTAGGTTGTTTCCGTGTTTATTTCTCAGACAGGCAAAACAAAAACAAAAACCCAAAACCAAAATAAACCCCAGAAATAAATATATCAGCGGCAGTCCTAAAATTAGCAAATTTAGCAATGATCAATACTTGAAGGAGAGAGCTGCATATGGATCAAAAATACACTAGTTTTTTTTTTTTCCTGTTGGAAGTTAACATTATCAGCACCACATACACATGAGAAGTCAAAAAAATAAAATAGTAAGAATGCATGTCATGTCGTCCTGCTGGCATTAAGCTCCAATCTGATTCCTGTAGTTTGCTTTGCATATTTATACACTAATCCATTGATTGCATATCTTATAATTTTTCTCAAAGCACAATTTTATTTCTTTTACTTACTAGTTCTCAGGGAAAGGAATTCCATTTTTGGTACACAGCTGCGTTTTAGTAGGCATATTTTACACAGACTTTAAGAAATGGTTGAATTAGGAGTCTCTAAAAGTTCTGGTCAACAATTCCAATGTGTATGTGGGGTCCAAACCACCAACCAACAAGCCATTCTCCAACACCAGCACGGTGTCTTAAAACTCAATTCTGACCCTATCCATCTGAAATAGTATCAAATCCCACAGGTAAAGGCTCTCACATGTTGACCTGCCCCAGTTAGATGCCAGCTGCAAGCCTAGGATGTCACCTGTGCTTCTGACCCACTAGCTATAAATTAGAGGTTCCAACAACCCCCTCCTTAGGCTGGATTAATTTGCTTAAGCTGAGTCACAGAACTCAGAGGAACATTTTACTTATTACATTACCAGTTTATTATAAAAATACTTAATTCAGGAACAGCTAGATGAAAGAGATGCATAGGGCATGGAATGGGTGAAGGGTGTGGAGCTTCCATGCTCAATGCAGGTGCCACTCTTCCAAATTTCCACGTGTTCACCAACGCCCAAGCCCTCCAAACCTACTCCTGGGTTTTTATGGAGGCTTCTTTACACAGGCATGATTGATTAAATCACTGGCCATTGATGACTGATCCAAACTCCAGTCCCTTTCTCCTCTCAGAAGGCCAGGGGGTAGGACCAAAAGTTTTAATCTTCTAACCTCTTGGCTGGTTACCCTGGCAACTAGTCACCAGCCCACCGCCTTAAGCTTACTGCTTTCCATAAATTACATCATTAACATAAACTCAGGTGAGGCTGAAAGCGGTTTGTTAGCAATACCAAGACACCATTATCACTCATCACTTGGGAAATTCCAAAGGTTTAGAAGCTCTATGCTAGAAACAGGGATGAAGACCAAATATATATTTAATCACAATATCACACTCTCATTGGTTTCTAATAACTTACACTCGAAAAGACCATATTTCATTAAGCTACCAAATAAAAAAGAAAAGTACCTCCGAGTAGAACCCCTGGACTCTGCAACCTGGGAAGGCTTCTCGGAAAAGTGTGAAATCAAAATCTCTGAAGGTAAGCCTCTGGCATCTGCAGTTTTTTTTATAAGCTCCCAAATCCTTTCAGCACGCAGTCTCGTTGAGCATTAGTGGCCTAGTAGAAGGTTGATAACACTGTAGTGGACCTACTAGTGTGACCGGCCTGGGTCCCTTCTCTCTCCTGGTGCAGCTATCTTGATTTTCTTCCAGGTAGACACCCTGCTCCACTTCCAGCCAATAGCTCAAAGGAGGCTCGCCCCAGGCTGCCTGCTCCAAGGAGGAAAGCAGTAACTTGGGCCTGGCCAATCCATGCTGATTGGTTCAGGAATCTGATCCAAGCTAGTCCAGTAAGGCTCAATTGTTCCCTTTTGTCAGAACTGTTGGGGAAGAGAAGCATTCTTCCCGGGGGGTTCTACTAGGGTCCTGCACTAGCGTTGACTAGCATGGGCTAGTGACTGAGAATCACTAGTCAGTCTGTGGGGCTGGGGCACTGAGAGGACTCTGACTGAGAATATGGTCAATTTAGAGCAAAACAAAAATAAGAATAGGTAAAAAGGAGAGCAGGAGAGGAAGGGAGGGATTGAGAGCCTAATATTATTATTTGAGTCCCAGAATCCAACTGTGCCTAATTAGATTAACCCCGGGACTTGTCAGAACCGTAATGTATTTTAGTCTGTTCAGCCTGCCATCACAAATACTGTACACTGGGTGGGGGGTGGGGAGGGAGGGGACTTAAGCAATAGGAATTTATTTCTCCTGCTAATGGTGACTGGAAGTCCAAGATCCAGATTCCAGTGAGGCTAGTTTCATCCTGAGGTCTCTTCTCTTGGCTTGCACACAGCTGTCATCCTGCTCACAGAACCTCCGTTTTGTGCGTCCCCAGGAAGAGAAAGATGGGCGTGAGGCAGGGGATCAGGTTGTTATTATAAGGCACTAATCCAATTGTGTCAGGGCCCCACCTTTATGAGTTTATTGAACCTTCATTATCTCCTTATAAGCCCTATCTCCACATATAGCTCCATTGGGGGTTAGGGTTTAACATATGAATGACACAGTCCATAGCATGACTCAAGGAATTCTCCCTTTTTCCCCCAGAGGCAATGGGTAGGGTTTTCAGTCACTTAATAGAACAGAATTCCAAATGCTACAGTCCTTGCTGTTGACTTCAGCACCCAGCCCTATCTAGTTCTATCCTTCGGTGTTGGTCTGACTTCCAAAGCAGACCAGTGCAGTGAGCAACAATGCCTTTAGGACAGAAAAGGCCATCTAGTGTGATGGTTCAAAAGAAGGCCTCTGGAGTTCGACTGCATGGGTTCCAATTCCAGTGCTGTCATTTTGTAAACTGCCTCTGCCTAAATGTACTCATCTGTAAACGGCATGGACAAAAGTCCCCACTCCTAGAGTTATTATGAAGATGCGATATATGGATATTCATAGAATACTAGAAGAGTGGCTGCTACATTTGCTAAATACACGCATAGACCTGCATTATAACTCTGCTTGTGCACTTAACCAGTGGGTGACCGCACATTATCCAACTTCTCGGAGCTTCCTTCTTCTAAGGAGGAAAAAGATGAACTGCCTTCTTTGGGTACTAGCACAAAATACACTTACTAGCACAGGTCCTGACACAGTAAACACTTAACAGATGTGTGAACAAATGGATAAATTGCAATTAGAGAAAGAAGTTTCCCTTTTTAGTCTTGAAATTTTCACTTTGAACTTGAGCATATTTAATTTTGAGCCACTTCATAGATCTATTAGATTCATCTATTTTTCTCTCTTTACTTAAGAAAGCATCAGTTACCTAATGCTCAAACATAATTACACAGAAATGACAGTTGGGCCCAAATGAATCAGAATCATTTAGATGAGCATTTGATAATGGTGCTCTCCACAATTCCTACAAAAGCTGGTGCTGAGAAAACACTGGTGTAAAGTGAAGTCTAATGGGAGCTATGTAATTAGCAACTATTTAGTTGGATTACTTTTCTAAGAAACTTTCTGTAATGGAGCAAGCCATTACACTATTAAAATTATACTCTCTATACTGAAAATAAAGACCAGAGAAGCAGAATGGATTGCTTCTTTCTGACTTGTTTTGTAAAGCTTATTCAAAGTCAGGGTTCTATCTAACTTTAAATGAGACTTATAGTGGAATTCCACTTCAAAGATTCTCTTGAACTGCTGACTTGAGTTAGAAAAAAAAACAAAAAAAAGATGTTAATTGTGTGATTTTCCAGGCAGATTCACATTATAAACTAATTTTTCTCTATTTTGTCAGAGTTGGTCTCAGAAGCAGACCTCTTTGTCTTACCAGGAAAATGGAATCTTGTCCCAAATAGACTATGAAGGTTATTAGAGATTTTGTTTCTAATTTACACCTTAAAAATTTTCTATTTTAAAACTATTCCTATAAAAAAAAAAAAAAAATAAAAATAAAACTATTCCTATAAAAAGCGAAATAGTAAAGATATGTTTAAAGAAGTGAGGGATCCCTGGGTGGCGCAGCGGTTTGGCGCCTGCCTTTGGCCCAGGGCGTGATCCTGGAGACCCGGGATCGAATCCCACATCGGGCTCCCGGTGCATGGAGCCTGCTTCTCCGTCTGCCTGTGTCTCTGCCTCTCTCTTTCTCTCTGTGTGACTATCATAAAAAAAAAAAAAAAAAAAAAAAAAAAAGAAGTGAAATAGTCTTTCATCCTACACATCCCCCTCGAGTCTTATCTGCCTGAGGTAGCCAATGTCATCAATGTATTTCCTTTTTTAATGAAAGTTGAATCATATTGTACATATCACTCTACACTTTTTTTGTTTGTTATTGGTATGTGATGGACCTCTCTCTTCCAGGACAGTACAGGCATAATATTCAGGCAAGTGTGCACCAGAATTTATTCACCAGACCATTTGTTTTCAGATTTTATTTTTTTGTCACCACAAAGAATGTGTCAAAAAAATATGTACATGTTCTTATGTTGACAAAACATGAGATTTCTCTAATGTGCAGTTATTTCAGAGTAATTTCAAGGTGCTTACAAACATAGTAAGAGAATAATAATCTTTGTTGACAGAAAACATTGATAATGAAGATAAAAGAATGTAAAGAATAAATTTAAATAATTTAGGGCACAAATGATCCCATTAACTTTTGTGATGTAGCACTTGTAATATCAACTTTTCTAAATCATTCCTAGATCTCCGAAGAAAGCCATGAAGTTTCCATACTCATATGAAGGTCTTGGGTATTGTCAAAATGTGGTTACAGCAAAGGTTCCAATGCCCACCACCTAGAGATTTTTATTTAGTGGGTTTCGAGTGGGGCTCAAGTAGCTTTACTTTTGTTTTTATTTTATTTTATTTATTTATTTTAAGATTTTATTTATTTATTCATGAGAGACACAGAGAGAGGCGGAGACACAGGCAGAGGGAGAAGCCTGATGCCAGACTTGATCTGAGGACCCCGGGATCATGACCTGAGCTGAAGGCAGACGCTCAACGACTGAGCCACCAAGGCATCCCAGGGTAGCTTTACTTTTCAACAACAACAAAAAAATCTCCAAGTGGAATTCCTAGGTGAAAATACAGGGTTTTGCAAGCTTTGGATTAGACCAGGGGTCAGCCAAGTTCAGCTGTCCACCTGTTTTTTATAGCCTGTGAGCTAAGAATGGTTTTCACATTTTTAAATGGTTGAAAAAAATCAAAGGAAGTATAATATTGCATGATATTAAAAAATTCTCCACAATTCAAATTTCGGTGTCTATAAAAAAGAAGTGTTATTGGAATATAGCCACACCCATTCATTCTGCATCATCTACGGCTGTTTTTGTGCTGCAACAGCCCAATAGCGTAGTTGTCACAAACCATATGGCAATAAAGCCAAAATATTTACAATCTGTCCGCTTACAGAAAAAGTTGTGCCAACTCCTAGACTAGATGATCTCTAAGGTCCCTGCCATTTCTGAATGTATTCTATTCTCTGTAGTTATTTAGCTCCTTTAATATGCAAATACCATGGAGCTGGTGGGAACACGTAGAGGCGCAAGGTGTAGGTGAAGCCCACACACCAGGGTGAGTTTCTTTTTATCAGTCACTTAGAAATCAGGAGGTTATATGACCAACATAAAATAAATTATGCATCAGCACAATCAGAAAACAAAAACCAACTACACTAGCTAACACTCTTGTGGCTCATTACATGTATCAGGCCCTGTTTTCAGTGTTTCCCATTCATCGACTCACGGAATCGTCACAACTCAATAGGCAGGACCTACCTGTATTTTCCTTTTACCGTCGAGGAGACTGAGGCATAAGGAGTTAAGTAACTTGACTGAGGACACATAATTAGAAGTAGCAGAGAGGGGATCTGAACTGATGCAGTCTTGCTGTAAAATCTGGGCTTCAAAACACTAAGCCATTACTGCAAGAGATAAGGTGAAAGAAATTTAAAGGTAAAAATCACTGTGTTTGGACTCTGTTCTTAATTCCACTTTGAAAGTCAGAGGAGTGGAAACTATTCTCAGATGAATTTTCTGCCTTCTTGGGGTCATGAGGTCTAATATCCTTGGGGCCAATTAGAAACATCACTGAAAGGAGAACACTGTCTTCTCAAACTCAGTTCTTTTTTTCTACTTTGAATAACACCGTGGAAACAGAGCCTTTTTCCCATAGGAAAACATGTAAGCTGTGATGGTATCTGATGGTTGCAGGGTAAAGAAACTATCATGTGTGGTGGGGACTGTGTTCAGCAGGAGAGGGCGTGCCCCCTTGAAAAACGGGCCTGCTCCTCATCTCTAGCTTATTACTGACATGTAGAAATGAGTGCAATTCACATTTTTATAGTGTAATTTCCCAATATTTAAAAGTTCAACAATTAACTCAAATACTAAAAACAAATAAACAAATAAAACTTGTCCTCTGGGTCAAACAAACTAAGACTTCAAAACACAAGGGTGTGACCCATACTTAAGCAATTTTTTCTCAAGGCTAAATCATCTTAATTCCAAACTTTTCCAAGTGGATCTCTAGGTCCAGACCTTTAATGAGAATCACGGCTGCACCCTCTAACTGGTGTCAAGCTCTGCATCATCTGTAGTTGACGCCAGTTACAAAGTTAACCTTTAGATGTTGAATTCCTACCTGGCAGATAGTTACACTATGTTTAAGCCTAATGCCCTCCTCATGAGCCTTATAAGAAATGTCTGCTTTATATTATAGTAGGCAATCTCTACCCAGACCAGCACCATTGATAAGTGTTCTTCCTTAATGGAAAAGCATATTTTCATAGCTTTTCCAGGAATATCTTGATGCCTTTAATGGAACCATAATCCGTTCCCTTATTTAATCTTCAATCACACAATGCTTATTTCACTGAATATAATGGCTTATGCACATTCACTAATAGCCCCTAAATAAAAAGCCCTTTTTAAATTTGAAAGTGGTTCAAAGTACACAATGAGGAAAAGAACAAAACAGGAAAATGCCAGTTGTTTAGTTGAAATGAAAAAAAAATTATGTTCAGAGTACTGAGACTTGAATGCGAAATCATTGTAATAAAGTAATTAACAAACATTCGTCATTCTGACAATCTGAAATAGTATTTAAACTGTTCAGATATTTTACAAAAAAATCTACCTAAAGAACTTTTAGATCCCATAGGAAACAACTTTTTATAAAACAATATTTTAAAATATTTTCCATGAGGATCTATTCAGAAAATAGCGCCTTAAATGGAATTTCAAAATCAATCAAAATTTATTGCTCAAATTTGACTTTTATGTGTTCTGGTTGGAGTTCATGGACTCTGCACAAAGTAAGCATTATTTTGAATATTTTCAGTTAGTTTAATATATAGTGTCATAAATAAAGGACAAGTTGTCTTCAGAGGCCTGCTTAGGAGCTTGGAGTGTGAAAAACATGGCATTTTGGCACTCGAAAACAATGCTCAAACGAAATTAAATACTTATATATAAGGACAAACAGACACTGAATTCTTAAATGTGGAGCTTTATAAGACATCAATTGACACAAAATCACAAAACACTAAATATAATGTGGTATCCTGGATTATATCATACAACAGAAAAAAGGATACTAGTGGAAAACTGTTGGAAGTAGGAATAAAGCCTGGTGTTAATAGTAATGTACCGATGTTGGCTTCTTAGCTTTGACAAATGCACTGTGGGACTTTACGATGTTAACATTAGAGGAAACTTGGGTGTTATGGCATACAGGAATTCTATTTTTGGAACTTTTTTGTAAATCTAAAATTATTCCAAAATAAAAAGGTTATATTAAAAAAAATCACAGGATAGGTAAGAATATTAATCTGTGCCTTTACAGCATCCAACAGAATAGAGTAGGCTGGCAAAATTCACATGCGGTTAAATGACATTTGTGTCTGTATGTGTGGGTGGCAGTGTGTGTACGTGAAGTGGACAGGAAGGAGATGTGTGAAAACAGTTAACAAGCTTCAATCTTTTCCTTTGAGCCCTGCTGCTCAAAGTTTAAAAGAATATAAATGAAGGTGGAAAGTGAGTTCCTAAACATTTTATTCATAAAGTAAATATCTTAATAAAACATATTAGTAAATAATAACAAATATATTTAAACTTTATATTTGTCACCGTATTAAAAAAGATAGGTCATCATAATCGGACAACTTTCAACTTTTGTTTTTTTGCACACTTTTGATTTTTTAAAACAGTTTTGTGTCTTTTTGTGGTATCTTCAAATATATGCCAAGAAATATGATTATACTTTGTTTTCAAATTCTACAAAGCACAACTTTATACTCATTTATGTCCCTTCACCAAAGAGACTACATTGTGATAGGTTTCTGTTTTGCTGTACAGAACAGAGGCATTAATTAGGTGGATTAAACAAATGTCAACATGTTAAATTTAATACATCTGCTTTCAGGCAGGATAGAACAGGTTGTGACAAGTCAACACATTCACTGCAAAACCAAAAAAAAAAGGATAAAAACTATAAAACACATATTTTAAATGATATCAGAGAGTAAGGAAATAGGATAAAGAAAAATTCCAGAGAAAGGAGAACCACTTTCTGAAATAAGCTGGCAATTGTTGGCCATCATTTTGCTTACGGTTTGAGAATTCATCTTGGCTGAGGCAGGGAGCTTCTGCTGGGGAAAAGAGACCCCAGCAAATCTTTTAGATTTCTTCTGGGCTAAAGGACTTAAAAGGAAATGTGAAGGGTCTCGGTGATTGATGATAATAGTGGATAAAATGCAAGTAGTCTGAACCTGTGCCAAGTGCCAAGTGATGTCTTGGTACAGTGGAGTCTCAAGCATAAGGATTAGGACACACTGATCCAACTGACACAGGTGCTATTACAGAAACAAAGGGTGGGGGAGATTCAAGGCAGCCAATTATTTGCTCCTACCTCACCACCTCCTACGATTGCAGCAGCCGACTGTGTCCCTCTTCCACTTCTGTATAAGCACCTGTCCTGTGTCTAAGATTCCAGCAAATGGAAACCATCACAGGAGCAACCTTGGTTTCCACGGTGATGGTACCGTGTGAGTGAAGAGGGTCAGGCTCTGTCCTGGAGACCAAAGGAATCTCAGATGGAGGAAGCCCAGGATGAGCCCATCTACAGACTGGCCACTGGGCGCTCTGAAGAAGTCCCATGCTCCATGCAGTAAATGTATGCCAGTTGTATGACTCCACCCCAGATGACATTAAGAACTGATTCCTGCTTGGGGCCTTCAATCTGGATTAAGTAGGTTAACATTTTTGTCTCTCTCAGTAAGGATGAATTCAGAATATCTGCCTTGAAGGAGCCAGAATCTTTAATTTATATACACAGTTGAATTAAAGAATAATAGTAGCAGCTCTGTGCTGAAAACTGTGTGAATGTGATAGAAGAGCTGAGCAGCAGCGAGTGACTCAAAAGTGGAAATCATTTCTTGATGGATTCGGTCACTGTTTTTTGTTTTTTTTTTAAACTGGTTTTTAAACGCCACTATTCTTGGCTTTATCCCAACATGCACTGTTCTAAGAAGCCATGAAGGGAATGTGAAATTCTAGCTTCTTGGTGTACCTCATTTGTCACCCTAAAAGAACAACTTAAACCTAGATCGGCAGAAGCAGGAGTTCCTGGGCCTGTTAACTACAGTGAAATTGAAGAATTAAAACTCTATGTCATGACCTCAGAAAATCTTTCATTCCCTTTAGTTCATCCTCATCTCGATGTATAATCAGCCATATTTCACAGCCTGGGGTTTATTTATTGAAACAAAGCAGGTATGTGGCCCATGACGTAATCTCTGAACCACTTCAGCTTGGCCTATTTGTCAGTCGAGGCGTGAGCTCCATTGAGAATGGCTTCTGCTCACTCAGGTCTCTCTCACATGCTCAGTGGTTAAACAGATTTATCTAAAGTTCTTGACATCACAATAAAAGAGGCCACCTTTCTATGAACTGCAAAGTGCAATTAAAGTCTCAGAAAACCAAGTAAGATCTTGAGGAACATTGTCAATACATGGGAAGATAGTACAGCATAAATTTTTATTTTATTTTATTTTATTTTGCTGATTTATATACTGAGTTCTCATAATGAAAAAAAAAGGTAGGTTCTAAAAAAATTGTTAAAGTAGCATCATATTGTTTTGTTTAACGGAGGCTCAATTCAAATTTTGATTATAAACAATTGAAAGGAAACTGGGGCCATTTTATAAGTTAATTTGCCGCAAAGTTTTCCTGGGTACAAGGGACCATTTAATTTATACACTTTAATTCTTATAAAAGATTCTAGTAGAGGAAAATAAACCACCAAACATCAATAAATGTTATTTTAGCAAATACATTTTGTAGATGTACTATTACCTCACATATATAAAACAGACAGATGGTATACAGGAATGTCATGTATTTAAACATAAATCTATTTAGAAATATTATCTAGATCTGTCAGTTTTTATAGCATCTTTCTCACATTTTCTAGTCCAACTAGAAAGTCTATAATAAAGAGTAGTTGCCATATATTACAAATTAATATTAGTTGCAGATAATTTATAATTTTAGCAAGTCAGTCTTTCATACAAGTTTAGGTTCCTCTGTTCCTTTTATAACATCCTATTTATCTCTTTCATTTTATTTGTTAAATTGTAATAATTGATTAGGGGCGCCTGGGTGGCTCAGTCAGTTAAACTTCTGCCTTCGGCTCAGGTTATGATCCTGGGGTCCTGGGATGGAGCCCCACAAAGGGCTCACTGCTCGGTGGGGAGCCTGCTTCTCCCTCTCCCTCTGCTCCTCCCCTGCCTGTGCTCTCTCTCTCTCCTTCTCTGTCAAATAAATAAATAAAATCTTTACAATATATATATATATAATTAACTGTGCAATTTTTGTTATATATATAATTGATTAACTGTGCAATTTTTGTTAGCTTTTCCTATTATATTCTGAATTCCATAAGGTCTGGAACTATGTTTTCTTGTTCACTACACTTTGCTTAATATTTAGCACATTGGCTAAGATATGTTTAATGAATCAAGGACTGAAAGATCTACACCAGGGGTAGGCAAACCATGGCTCAAATCCAGCCTGTTGCCTGCTTTTTACAGCCATCAAGTTAAGAATGTTGATTTTTTTCTTCTTCTATCTGTAAGTGGATATATTTTTCAAATGGTAATTTAAGTACCTAAATAGCAACCTCAGTTTTGTTTGTTGGCCCATAAATTCTAAAATATTACTACTTAGCCCTTAAAAAAGTTTCCTGACCCTGATTTAGTCCCCCTTTTCCAATAGAACTATGGCAATGATGAAGTATTACATATCTGTGCCCTCTAATAGGATAAACACAAACCACATATGGCTATTGACCACATGAAATTTGTCTAGTGACTGAGAAATGGAACTTTTATTTCATTTTAACTAATGTAAATAAAGCCCATATGGCTAGTAGCTAGTGCATTAGCAGCAGATCTAGATATACAAAAGAATAGACATCATGTAAACACAGTAATCACTTATTTGGAGATCAAACATATCTTTGGAAAAAATGAAACATATTTGAAGTTAGTTTGGACTTTCTGGTAAAAAATTGAATAAAAAAAATAAAATAAATTATCACCAGTTCATTAAAACAATAACTAATATTATGACAATACAAGGCCCAAAGGTAAAAATTAATTCATTTAATTTGGCAGTTACACAGGAACTCATTTAAAATGTAAGTGGTAGTTGGTTCTTCAATCTATGAACTATGAATGAAAAAAATTATTTTGGATAAGACAGACAATGTTCTATTAACAAGTAAATGAAGGACACTGCTTTTATGAAGATTTTGAGGCTTCCCCAAGTTGTTTTATTGAAAGACACATCACTTATTTACAAAGAAATTCTTGAAATACATAGAATGCTATTAAAGCAAAATATTCTATAGCACAGTAGGAAAACATTAGAGCACACAAACAGGTAAAAACAACGATATAATCCAACAGTATCCTCAAACAATTAAGCATTAAAATAGGCATTAAAGTGGCCTGAAAAGTAAAGATTCAAATTGCAAAGTGAAGTTTAAACACCCACATTCACATGTGATTTCAAGTCTTTAAGTTGAGAAGCACTTATAAGGAAATCTGAAATATGTGCTATTTAGGACTGAAATCGTTTGCTGCTGTTATTTATAATACTTAAAGTAAGTGTAACAATTTAAAAATTAGACTATATTTCCTCTTCTTGCTTATACTGTTTCTTACATGTCTATATATGAAATAATACCTCCCTGAGTAAAACTACTTTGGCTGCCACCTTTTATTTCAAATGATTTTATCATTAGGGGAAAATTTGAAATTGTGGTGGACAAATAATCCTTTAATGCTTTTCCTGGCTAGCAAGTAATTTGTCAAAGCAATCCAATTTCCAAATAGCATACAAACTCAACAAGACACTGAGCCAATGCATATTTGTTCCCCTCTATAGAATATGCACAAATGTCTTTCATTTTGAGGGAAAATTCTAAGGCTGTATTCCCTGAAAGGACAATTTAGGTCTAGTAACAAAATATCATTCATAATGTCTTATGATTCCAAGATAATTCCAAGATAAAACTTTAGAATTTTTTTAAAAGTCAAGTTTTACTGAGGTACAATTATTTATATGCAATAATATTCACCCTATTTTTAAGTGTACTGTTTAATAAATTTGACAAACATATGGGCCATTTTCATCACCCCAGGATGTTCCTTATGCCCCTTTGTAGACAATCCCTTCCTTTATCCACAGCCCCCTGGCAACCAGTGATCAATCTGTTTTCTGTTTCTACAGTTTCGACGTTTCTAGAATGTTACGTAAATGGAACCATACAGAATGTAATCTGTTGTGTCTGTCTTATTTCACTTAGCCACTTAGGGTAATGCTTTTGAAATCCATCCATGTTGTTGCATGAATGTGTAGTTCATTGCTTGTTGTTGCTAAGAAGTATTCCATCGTATGAATATATCACAATAATTTTATCCATTCTGCTGGTGATAGACTTTCAGCTGTAGGAATAAAGGAACTATTAACATTTGCTGTGTGAACGTATGTTTTCATTTCTCTTGGGCAAATGTCTATGAGTGGGATTATTGGGTCATATGGTAAGTATATGTTTAACTTTATAAAAATATGCCAAACTGTTCTCCAAAATAACTATCATTTGCATTTGCATGAGCATTCAGAACTCTCGTTGTTTTATGTGGTCTCTAACAATATTATCAATCCTTTTAATTTTTAATCATTTGAAAGGTTGTATAGTGGTATCTCCCTGTCTCCTTGTGCTTTTAATTCATATTTTCCTGATGAATAATTATAAATATCCTTATATGTGTTCATTGCTACTTGTGTATCTTCCTTGGTGAAATATTTGTTCACATCTTTTGCCTCTCTTTTAACTGAGTTTTTTGTCTAATTGTTTATGTATTCTGAATACAAACTCTTTATCCTGTAGGAGCTTTGCAAAAAAAATTTTTTTTTTAAACCAATCTGTGGCTTATTTCTTCATTTTCTTTTTTTATTTTATTTTATTTTTTGTCTTTTCATTTTCTTAACAGTGTCTTTTAAAGGGCATACATTTTAAATCTGGTGAAGTCTAATTTGTGAAATATTCACTTATGGTTCATGTTTTTGGTGCCTAGAAACCTTTCCTTAACCCAAGGTCACAAATATTTTTTTCTATGTTTTCTTCTAGTAGTTTTTTACATTCAGGACAAAGATCCATTTTGAGTAACTTGTATGCTTACCACTTGTATGTGGTAAGGGTTAATTAAGCTTTTTTGGTTTTTCATTCTGAGAGGCAGTTGTTTGCAACACTTGTTGAAAAAAATATTTAAACCCTCTGAACTGCTTTGGCACCTTAGTCTAAAGTCAACTGACCAAACAAGTGTGGGTCGATTTCTGAGTTCACTAGTTTGTGCCATTCATCTATATAACTATCCTTAAACAAATTACTACCCTGCTATTATTATTGTGGTTTTCTAGTAAGTCTTGTAAACTGTTATATTTTACATAAATAAAGTGAATACTGCTATCTTCAGAAACCTAAGTCCCTCTGAAACAGTTGTTTACTATAGAATGTAGATAAAGACCTGCACTGATTTAAGAAGATACCATTTCTCCAAGATGAAAGAACTGCTATTCTTGGTAGTTATTTTAGGTGTTTTGTTTTCCTGTGTTCCACAGACAGGGGGTTTATACCCCAGGGGACCCACAGATAGAATTCAGGGCACCCATGTCTTGGATCTTGGAGAAAATGTACTTCTTTATTTTCACTAATTGCTAATTCTAATTTAGGGTTTCCTTCCATTAGAAATGTGGACAACAAACCTCAGCAGTATTGGCAGTACCTGCAACTCTTGCCAACAGAAGGTCAGATATTTTCATGTCACATTACAGTTGTGGCCAGTATCTTCAAATACTGTTTGTTGACATTTATTGTTACTTAAAAATCAGTTTTTAGAACTGCTACTTGATCTTTTTATTCTCTGAGTTAATAAAGAAACATACACATATTACTAAATAATAACTTTAAAAAATTCTTTTAGTAATGATCTCAATATGATTGGTTTGCTTTGTCGTATTATGTATTTCAGTTTGTATTTAAAAGAAAATATTTAAAAAAAAAGAAAAAAAAATGTTTGAGAAGGGGCCCAAAGATATTTCCAGATGGCCAAAGGGGTCTGTGGCACAGAAATTGGTTTTGTCCTCTGTACTCCCATTTCACAGACCTACTGCTTAGGTTGTCTCCCATTAAAAGTGTCTTATGGCTTCAGTTTAGACTACTGCAATATTACCAGCTCTGCCTTATTTCATCTTATACTATATATAATTATAATATATTGTATATTATTGCATCTTATTAAGAAAGGTTCAAAAGCTTTTATTAAACATGTGAGATTAGACAATGCTGCAGGTCAGAATCTGGAGATTCAAAGGTATGTCACATGGTTCCCACTTTTGGGGAATTTAGGTTCCACTAGGCAGATAAGGAAGTAAGCATGGCAATTTACAGTCTATGTGCCCTAATGAGCATACATGGGAGAAAGATAATGTTCTTACCCTTCACTTGGATGGTGGTGGAGGTGTGGGCCGAGTATCAGCAAATGCTTCCCACAGGAATTGATGCATATGAGGATACCTGGAAAACAAGAAAGCAGTAACTAGAACGGGAAGAGACTATTTCACACAGAGGAAACATGAGCAAGCATCCAATTAAACTCTGCCTGGAGCCCTGGGGCAGAAGAATGGCCCAGGGAGGAACGATGCATTGCCTACCCCCAACTCCCCTGGGATGTGTCAAGGAAGACCATCATTCTCAACAGTGCAGAAGCCCAAACAGCTTCCCACTCTTGATTAGAATATTCAGCTTAGGATCCCTGGGTGGCGCAGCGGTTTGGCACCTGCCTTTGGCCCAGGACACGATCCTGGAGACCCGTGATCGAATCCCACGTCGGGCTCCCGGTGCATGGAGCCTGCTTCTCCCTCTGCCTGTGTCTCTGCCTCTCTCTCTCTCTCTCTCTTTCTATCATAAATAAATAAGTTGAAAAAAATTAAAAATATTTTTTTAAAAAAAGAATATTCAGCTTGCATTTACCAGTCTAACAGGCATTTTCTCTGAGGTCCTTCTTCTCTCCCCAGAAGCTGTTAAGTGCTGAGCCCTTGGCCAGTGGAGCCCTTTTTGAAAGGGCCCCTCCCTATTTCCTGTGCCTTCTTCAGGGCGCCCTCCACAGGCTCTGTGTCTCCTCCATCATGTGTCTCCAAGGCTGTAGCCAGTCTCCTTCACTCCTAGACTGGTGGGTGGTGCATGATCACGCACTTAGACACCATGGGCCAACAGTAAGGATGCCATATCTGATATTCAGATGCAGGCTCACAGCCTGGATCTCTTTAGCACTTCAGCCGCGGGGACCCAGTCTAGAGCAATGAGATCCTCTCCCATCCTGGATTGAATAAGTCATTCATTACATCCTAAACAGAGATTGTTGTTCCTAAGAGACATTCCTATTTAAACTGTCCTCAAGCCAGGCAGCAGCAGGGGCTGCTCAGGTAATTAGGGACTAATTGACTCTTTAGCACTCTTATCAGCTGTGACAGTCTTTCCTGCCTGTGTCCGCCAGGATACTGGGACCTTTCTCTGTGATGGGCTCCATTTTCACTTTGTTTATCAGGACCTAAATGGAGTGAATTCCAGCCTCATATCCCTGATATTCTCATAAAGATAGGACTGTAGATGTAAAATCTTTATATTTTTAATGGCTTCTGTTTAGTCCAGGGCTCTGTTTAGTTCGGGAAATTGTTTCATCTTGCTCAGTTGGGAAACAGACTGCCTACCTTTTAGAGGTTTCCACTTCTAATTACTGAGGTGACATTACACTTTCTGAGAAAGAGGATGGTGCCTTTTCTTGCTCTTGGGTAGGAGAAGAATTTTGTTGTTGCTCTTGGTAGGCATTTTAATCATGACCATAAAATTTCATGGCTTCACTTACCTGGCATTATTCTTTTCTCTCAGAGGAAAGGCAGTATTTTCCCCATGGAGGATCACTGTGTTCATTTCCTTCCTTTTCTCCACAGCATGTTCTGAACGTATTCACTGCTAGGCATAGGACAAACAGTAAAAATGGTATGTTTTCTACCCCTCCAGGAATGGACAGAGAAATACAAACCATTTAAAAGTAAGTGCAATAGTGTCATGTTCCTCTGTACACAGTGAAGTCGGGACATAATAAAAAAAGATAGTGATTATATGTGGAGGCAGGATCATAAATATTGAAGGATGATGTAGGAAAAGTGTTGACTAGAAGAGAAAGGGATGTTAGCTCTCCTGGAAGAGGGATCAGCGAAGGCAAAGTCCAGATGGAGGCAACACTTGAGATATTGTGGGAATCACAGAAAGTCTAGATGCTTTGGAACTGTGGTAGATGGAGTGCAGCCAAAGATTGTGTTGATGAAGTAACCAGGAAAAGCATCATGGAAGACTAGGATGCCATGTTAAAGAGCTTGGATTTTCCTGTAAGAAAATGGGAAGGCCATAGAAGAGTTACAGGCAGGGGTAGGAGGCTGATGCCAAGGAAACCAGGTGGGTACTTATGAGGCCCTGAACCGAGTGAGAGAGTAGCAGGAGCGAGGAGAGGAGAGATGGTGAGGAGAAATGTAAGTGGTTGAATGACAATGACTTCATATTTAAATGATTTGGATGGAGGGAGGAGTCTAGGGTGATTTTAGCTGGTTTGACAGGAAAGTTTAATTTTGGACATGTTGATCTTGAGATGCTAGGGGAACAGCCATGGGGAATGGCAATGTCCATCAGGCAGTTGGGTAAACATGACTAAAAGCTCAGGAGAGAGATTCAGGAGCGAGAGTTAGCCTAAAAATTAAATCTGAGTGGGCCTCTTGAGACACAGGCAGTTGTGGAGGCCATGACGTTTCTTGAAAAGTGTGTGGATTGAAAAAAGCCCAACACAGAGCATTCAAAGGAAAAACAAATATATTTAAATGACAAATAGAGAACAGTCTGCAAAGAAGGTTGGGAGGGAACAAACAGTGGAAGGAGAAAACTCTAGAGAAGTGGCTCTTTTGGCTTCTGGGAAGGAGGTTCTTGGGGGTCACGTGTCCTCTCCACCTCCCTGAATCTTATGGCCTGTTTCTTTCTGTATTCTCTCTTTCTTCTGTTTCAGGATCTCTTCCTCTGCTCATTTGTAGTTTCTGACCCTCACAATTTTGGTTTCACAAGGTCAAATGTTGCTTCCAGAATCTCTTTGTACATCATGACCTTTTAGCTCCCATGCCAGTGTTTTCTATTTCTAATTCCTAAGAAAGAGAATCTGATAGGTCTGACGCTTCTTTTTGAGTCAGGTCAAATCAGGGATCTAGGCTACTATGACCAGGTGTCTCTACTCCCACTCCTATCACCTGTGATCTTAGGTATAAAATATGGCTGCCCAGGTTCATCCTTTGGCAGGAGATATGGGCAAAAAGAAAAAACAAAAAGTGGTCAAGAATGTCATCCATAGTTAATGTAAGTGTAAAGACGGGAATCCTCAACAATGGCAGATACCATGGCATGTCAACAAAGAGTCCTCTGGGTCTAATGATATGGATGCCAGCTAAGGCACTGGCCAGTTGCTGGCATGGCAAAGAGGCATCTGGTTGCTGTGAGCTGGCAATAAATGAAGGCACAAAGTAGAGACATAGAGTCGTGGCTTCCCCTCAACCACAATCTTAACCTCAATCTTTATAATATAAAGGCAAGGAAGGAGGGGATGATATTGATACAGGACACAGAGGGTAGTGGTAGTTGTCCTTTTTTTCCTTCTCAAACATACATTTTATTTTTTTAGGTATTTGCCCTTGTTGAGTAGAACTGTGAGTCAGGACTTTGGAGCACAGATAACAGAACTACCATTAGAACAAGAAAGGATCTCTTTAAATAAGCCTGTGGGAAGGAGGGCAGGAGAAAATCAAGGTGGGTGATCTGTTGGAAAAGTAAGATGTTGAAAAAAGGGGACTGAATTCTACTTTGCAAAGTCTCTCTCCCTTCACTCCAAACCTTACCTAACACAGGCCTTTACACACTTTCTTAACCAAATGAACAAACAAATTCCTATAGTGGCTAGAAGTTTGTAGTCATGAGGTTCCTCTCTGTTCCTGGAGGAGAAGGGGAGCAGTGATATAATGAAATTGTACTGATCTTGGGAGTCAGAAAACCTGGGTCCCCTTAGGAAAATCATGTCCATGTCTTTGAATTCCACTGTAGAGTGGGAATATTTTACTTACAATGACACAGGAATACCAATATACGGTGGAAACTTAGAAGAAGAAATAATCAAGCCTGCTAAGGTCACTTGGGGAAGAGTGAAGAGTTTCAGAGAAAGTGACATTTGAGGTGGGTCATGAAATATGAAGAGAGGTCACCAGGCTAGAAGGTAAGGAAAGGGGTTTGACTTGAGCTAAGTGTACAGTATCATTCACAGAAAGTGACCACCAGAGGCCTCTTACGACCTGGGAATTGCCAAAAGACCTGGAACTACATGCCTTTGCTCTGTCGCCTGAACAAAACATATGCATCTCCAATCAGTTAGCCCCATCATGCTTTTAAGTCTATACTGCTATATTCTCCTCCTTCTTACTCATTCTACTGCTGCTATCCTTTTCCACTGAGGCCTTCTGGAAATCCTTCTTTAGAGAAAACCAACTACCTTATGCCATCATCTTTTTCACCACCTTTTTCACTACCTTTCCTGAAGCTTAATATGTTGTTTACTGTCAATTGATGTTATTTTCCTATATAAATTTTCTGAATAATTTTTTTCAAGTATTCTTCTCTCTCTAGATATACCACTTGAATACCTATAACTTAGACAACCATTTATGGATCTTGAGCTCTAACTTTCCTATGGGTTTTAAGTTGCATATTAGATATATTTATCATTTGGGTGTTGCACAGACACAGCATATTCAAAATTGAACAATAATCCTCCTAATTCTCAAGCAACCCTAGACTTTCTTCCTCAGGAAATGGCCTACTACACAGCTAGCCTCCCAAACTAGAAACCTGGGGGGATATAAAGGGTGAGTATCCTAAACTTCATTTTCTCCCTTACCCGTAGTATACAATAAGTAACCCAAGTCATGGTCATTTAAGCCCTTGAATTAATTATTTTTTTCTTTCCATTTCTATTTCCTCTGCCATAAGCCAGTTTATCACTTTGCATTTAGGTTTCTGAAACAGGCTCTTAACTGCTGTCCTAGCCTTCAGCTTGGTTCTACTCCCTAGCCTTAGCCTACTCCTATAGTCCATCCTCTACCCTTATAGTCACAGTGATTTTTCTAAAATAGGAACATAAACGCATACTCTCTTCTTCAACTCCTCAATGGATCCTTCTGCCTTGAGAGGAAATGTAGCTCTTTAGGCAGGGCATTCATGGTCTTCTAGATCTAGAATCCTGTCAAGCCTCTTTGCGGTCTCTTCTTCATACTCACTGTTCACATCAATCTACTTTCAGGCCCCTATGGTGGCATGCTGTCTCGTGTTTTTGAAATAATTGTTGCTAATTCTTATTGAGAAGTTCCTATTTATAAAGATCTCCCTTCTCACAACCCAAGTGATCTGTTATTATTTTCTCCCAGTTGACAGATGAAAAAAATGAGGCATAAATCATTTAAGTAACCTAACCAAGGTGACACAACTAGGAGGGACACAACTAGAATTTGAACTCTATCAGTCTCTCTCTAGAATCTATTCTTTTAACACTATATATAGCATTACCACACTGCCCCTTCTTCTAGAAGACCTACCTCTTTTTTCACTTTGCTTACCTCATACTTACTCTTCATCCACTTAATCTGGCTTCTCCTTCCATCAAAATTCTGAAAAATCTCTCACAAAAAATATCAGTGAACTCCAAAGGAAAATTTTCCATTCTCTTCTTAACTTAACTTGATCTCTCAAATGTTTTCAACCATTGGTCACTCTATAGGCCCTGAAATATCTTCTTCTGTGGTTCATATGATGATACATAATTGGTCTTTCTGATTTATCTCTGAATGTGCTTTCTCCTCTACAGAATCTTCATACTTGAGTCCTTAAAGATTCAGTCCTAGTTTCCCCATTCTTCTCTCCCTATGCTCTTTGCACTGAGTATCTCATCCACGTCATAGGTTCGATTTCCATTGATATGTTAATAACTTCTAAACTTGTATTCCCTTTGTTCTATAAAGACCCTTAACGCACAGTGCTCTTTAACATTGCTTGAATTTCTTAAAAGTACCCTACACTCAATATATTCAAAATGGAATGGTCAGCTTTCTTCCATATATTGCTCTTCAATGTACCTTAGCACCACCTTTCAGCTAGTCAAATGATCTAAACAACTGGTCCCTCGACCAAAGAGCACTAGGAAAAAAACCCCTCTAGTCCAAGTTAGATTTACTTCACTTAATCACTTAATACTACAGCTGAGAGAATGCACTCCAGAGGAACTATAGGTTGTCTTAGTAAAGGAAAGTTTTAGGAGCTTCTTACAGGATTTAAGGGGTATTGTATGGTTATGGAGAGTTTAAAACCATGGGGTCCAGTTTTGGATCAGAGATTGTCAAAAAGCTAGGGAAATTCAATGACTGGTTTTGCTTTACTTTTTAAAAGATTTATTTAATTTCAGAGAGAGAGAGAGAGAGAGAGAGAGAGAGAGAGAGAATGTGTATGCATATGCAAGAGCAGGGGGAAACATTAAGGGGGAGGGAGAGCAAAAATCTCAAGCAGACTCCATGCTATCTACAGAAGTTGACATGGGGCTTGATCTCACAATCCTAAGATCATGACCTGAGCCAAAACCAACAGTCAGTTGCTGAACTGAGTGTATTACCTTAAGTGCCCCTTTGCTTTTTTGATTTTTTAAATATAATATAGGATCATTAGGGGATCCCTGGGTGGCTCAGCGGTTTCACGCCTGCCTTTGGCCCAGGGCGCGATCCTGGAGTCCCGGGATGGAGTCCTGCGTCGGGCTCCTGGCACGCTTCTCCCTCTGCCTGTATCTCTGCCTCTCTCTCGCACGCGCTATGTCTATCATAAATAAATAAAAATAAATCTTTAAAAAAATAGGATCATTAAAGTGAGCTGAAGATGGTCACTGCTAAAGAAGCAGGAGTTAGTTACATGTTAGAAGAATGATGTTGAGACTGACCTTGTCTCTTGTTCCAGATGTGCCACCTGAATGAATATCATCCATAACTCATTTATTTTATATTTTAGCATCTCCACGTTTTATCTAGGCAATTTTGGGAAATGTGACTTGAAGTCTCAGCTTTAATTTTCCAGTATAAACAAATAAAGGAATTATCTATTATTATGTCAAACAGAAAACTCAAAATTACTTTACATATGATTTTAGTTGCACATATATTTTCCTTCACTTAGTACTGAAACATTTTTCAGATTTTCTAGGAAAAAAACCCCAGATATTATTCTAGCTATTTGAAAAAAAAATTTCATCTGACTGGCAGACTATGATACCTACCCATTTAGAGGCAGGGCAACCAAGAAATCATCAATTGCTTGAGGTCTACAGAGTTATGCATCCAGCAATATCTTACTTTTCTCAAAAGGAAACTGAAAAAATGGAAGAAGACCAACACAGAACACCCAAATAATTCAGTGGTAAGACAGTCACTGTAGTGGTTAGGTGGTTAGACTCTCAAGTCAGATGCCTAAATTGAATCTTGACTTTACTGTTCCATAGCTTTCTTCCTGCCTCCTACTTGGAGCCAGTTGCTTGACCTCTCTGTATCTGAATTTTCTCTGTAGTAAAGCAGAAGAAAGTATAGTCCCTTTCTTTCAGGATTATTGTGAGGATTGAATAAGTTAATAAAGTGCTTAGAACAGCACCTAACACGGCATAGGCACTCAATAAATATTTACTTGGCATTATTATTATAACCTTCATGTCATTTGGAGTTTAAAAAACCTTTTAAAAATTGAGTAGTTGCCAAGGACACTCTGTATGAATGGTATGTATGTATTTAAGAGAAATATAAAGTTGAAGTCCCCTCTAAAATTTTTTAAACAGATCTGGCCACTCAAGAAGACTCCTTCAGAGAGGGCTGCTCAGATGCCAGCACATTTGAGGATACTGAATCTGGAATTATGTTAACATATTGGAACCTTCCATGGAGACTGGGATGGTGAAAGAGCAATTTGAATAGTAGACTTTCAAAACTGTCAAAGAAATTGATGATGTATTCCTGCTTGCCAGGAAGGGGCTTATGCAACACCTCTGGACTGAATATAAGGCCAATAAAAATGGGACTTCTGGGGAGATTCAATGAAATCTATAACTGAAGTGGTCCCATTCTTCTCTTCCTGTCAAACTAGCTATTTTGACATCTATTAACTAATACATGTAAGTGGGGTAAATATTTTTTTGATTATGACATCTGTTTAAACTGGCATGCTGGGTCTGTTCAAAGTTTCAGTTAAACTATATGCTGTTAGCATTTACTAGATTGTAGGTGGTTTCTTTGGTCCAGAGAAAGTTTGCAACAAAGATTAAATTATAGGTTATTTTTTATACTCAGATGGAACACTCAAAAAAGTTCTTTGTATTTATTTTTTTATTTCGTGACTGGCCACTCGTGCATTTTTGGAGGGTGTGTTTGAATTAAGTTTACTGGCACGTTTACGTAGAAGACTTGCTATGGTAACTGATTTTTGTCAAGTCATTAGTAGATTGCTTGCCTATGTTTCCTTGTATTTTATGTACAGATATCTAGGCTGGAGACTATTCAAGAGGTTAGAAACTATCTAAAGTTCTAACAATAAAATAATGGGTAAACAGGATATATCTCATTAGGATGGACTTTCATGAAGTCATTAGAAAAGATCATTATGAAGGCAGTATAGAATCATGGGACAATGTTTCTTATATAGTACTAGGTAAAAGAGGCAAAATACAAAAGGGTATGTTGACTGTTAAGGCAAATACAAACAATGCATGCGTTTGGACCAACTGAAAAGAACTACTTGATAGTGGGAATATGAGTAATTTAAATATATTTTCTTCACTTCTTTTTAACAAAAAGAGAAAAAGTAAGCCCTTTAAGTGGCATGACCAAATTTGTCAAGAGGCAAATTTCTTGCTCATTTTTCATGGATTTGTAAAAATGACAGTCTATGTGTTAAACCAACTTGAACTTTAGCCCAAGAACCTGACTTGTTTGCCTCAATAGATTCACTTTATCTTGACTTTCTTTTTTTTTTCTTTTAATTTTTATTTATTTATGATAGTCACACACACACAGAGAGAGAGAGAGAGAAAGAGAGGCAGAGACACAGGCAGAGGGAGAAGCAGGCTCCATGCACCACCGGGGGCCCGACGTGGGATTCGATCCCGGGTCTCCAGGATCGCGCCCTGGGCCAAAGGCAGGCGCTAAACCGCTGCGCCACCCAGGGATCCCCGTATCTTGACTTTCTTAATAAATTCTATGCAAATTCTCATGCCAAGTGTTTGCTATCTTTATTAATATGAAAAGATCTGGTGGGTGAAAAGATACCATAATCAGAGATAAACAGGCAAAGCACAGTTTATGGGGTGGAAAGTCCATTGAAAGATATGAAGGCCTTTTGAAAAGTTGTTCATAATTGCTATATATATTTTTTATAAGTTAAGAGTCTTGAAAGATATAGATAATACAGAATATTTTCACATTCTTAACATTTACTTCCACATTAAATCTTTTACATTGTAATTAAAAGACACTGCCATAGTCAGTTGTGAGAAATGTTACAAAAAGCCCACAATTCAAACCCAAAACTTCTATTAACAAGTCCTCTTGGAGTAATGCCTGTTTAAAGAATGTAGGCTGAAGGTAGAAGGGGTTTGTGAAATTCTGGTTTCCTTTGTATTTATTCTTTGGCAGTGACTGAAGGAAAGGGGGATCTAACCTTCTTAGATACAGACCTCTTGAGCATGAGCCAATATGTAGGTCCATTTAGGGTAAGGCTGTGAGTACCCTTAGGATTTGCATACTCCTCAACCCTGGAATGGAATGCAGTAGACACTACAGAGCCTGGCAGGGTATTCTGTGTTCTTGGGCATAAAACTATCTCAGAGGAACCATTTTAAGACTGACTTCTCAAATGTTAAACACTTGGGGAATCCCCTTAAAATACCCATTTTAATTGAGTATATTTGGGGTAGGGACTGAGGCCCTGCATTTTAACAAGCTCCCAGGTGAGGCTGATGCTGTTGGTTCATAGACTGCATTTTTGAGTAATAAGCTCAGTTTAGCTGAGAAAAATAAGTGATGCTCAGCTTACTTGAGAAAAATGTGATGTAGAAAAATAAGCCTAATCTTTGCTTCCCATATATTATTCATAACTGGAAACTAATCTTTGGACAAGGAAGTATGTCATTGGAGTAGAGTCCAATTTTTATTTATCACTTTAGTGTCCAGAAAGATCAGTATTGGTAACTAAAAAATACACCCTGTAACTCTTATGTTGAAGTCTTATGCATTGCTCTGTGCTCACCAGCTTTGGGGAATGTTATTGCCTTAACATTATGATGTGTGGACATCTGCTTGGATGGCTACCTTCAAAATCTTTTTTGGAATTTTCAAATTTATAAACGGATCTCTTTATAAAATTCCTTGATTATTTTCATGACCCTTTTATATATGACATGTAAAATGCCAAGGTATTTGATATTTAATAATTAGCAGTTGTTTTTAGGTTTATTTTTAGTAATTAAGATTTGTTTTAAAATTAAAACTAAAGTTAATGTCTTAAGGCAGGAAACTTCTTGGTTTTCATTGGTCTTCCCAATATAATTAACCACTATTATTAGCGTTCAATTCTTCCAAATGTGGCCTCAGGATGAAACTTTCGATTTTAAATTACAAAGTTCTGATTATACCTTATCATATACTTATGAGACAATAAAAACTAAGTATGAAATATACTACCTAAAGTAGTTAAAATGAATACATTATTTGGAATGTCAATGGGATTCTTATTAGTCAATCATTTTTTTTTAAACCTGAAAACAGTGAGCTGAAATACCTCTTAAAATGTATTTCCTATGAGAATACATTTCTATGGAAAACACATCTACATGGGTTTTTTGGTTTCTTTTTCCTTTATTTGTATAGTTTTAAATATAGTCCTAGACCTTAATTCTTTGGCCCACTGAATTTGAACACAGAGGAAGACCAAAGGAAAGAACAAAAGGGTAGTCTTTAAGTAGATACAGGGCATCAAATCACTATACTTTCGGGATAATAATTAAATTCCTAGAGTCAATGAGGAACAAGCGAAACATGCTCAAATATTACTGCTTGCTCCTTGGGTGTATATTACTGTTATGATTATTAAGGATATATATCCCTAATGCGTGTTACTAAATTATTTTGTTGTAATTGAATTTCGATTAAATGTGAAAGCACCCAGCAGTCAGTTCACAGATGTTCACTGAAGTTCTGTTGGATTTTCTAATATCTTACTTGATGAAAAAGATGTATACTCTGCTCTTTGGAAAGTAACAGATATTTGGTCTTCTGTTTCTTATCTTTTAAAGATGGAATTCTGATCTGGCCAACAAACAGCTATCCTATCCTTCTTACATATTTGCATCTTGTAGAGAGGCTGGAATCCAAAAATTAGGACATGATGGGTACATGATGTATATCCACCAGGCTACTATGATCTAAGACCTTCAGAGGTCTTAGTAACATTGCTTTATTTACTTAACTAAACAAAGCTCCATGAGATTTAGTTTCAATTTTCATAATAAAAGAATGGTAAGAAGATCTTGGTTGAATTTACTACGGTTTCATTAATCTTAAAGGTAGGAACTATGCTATTAATGGCAATAATTTTAATGAAATCCTTTCTTCTCCAAGCATCTGTAACCAATTTATTAGAATGAAAACATATTACCAGTAATCTCATTAACAAAAGCTGGTATTAAAACTGTGCTAAAAGACCTAAAATATGAAGCATATTTTTAAAGAATTCCAAATTCATTTATTTTCAAGATAAACAACAGTATTTGCTCTTAATGAGAGAAAAGTTAACCAAGAAAATAATTTATCTTGCAATAGCTTTCAGTATTTATACTCTAAATGTTGACCCTCAAAACTTCTAAATATCATTCTTTAAGTAGAGTATAACCTGCCCTTTAGGGATGGCTTCTCGAACCTAGTATAAACTGGTAACGTGAATATAGTTTTGGACTCTGGGCACTGTTGTATACACAGTAAGATATTCAGAATTCTATATGTTAAAAATAAACCTCCTTTGCCTTCAATTTTATTTTTAGTTCTGTCCTTTTAAGTTAGCTTAAATAGAAACGGAGCACTTAATTTTTTCTTTATGGTTTAAAGTCTCTTCCTTAGGCCTTTATTCATAGAGGTTTACCTGCAGCTACACTGTCTATTAAAATTAGAAATATTCTGAAGTCACCAGAACACCAGAAATGTCTGTTGTTATAATCAAATGGTATCTGGAATTGTTTTATCTTTCCCTTGAAACACATTATTTGGGTATACTTTGCTTGATGGAAAACCATCATTGAGCCTTTTTCTTACAGAGCTGTAGCAGTATTAGAAGGCTGGATTCTTTCCTGAGAGGGGAGCTAACTCAGAATATAAGTACACTTAGTTCAACATGATTAGCTGATGCACACCGATTCCCCTGTTGACCAAATGGTGATTTTAGGTTGGAATTTGTATACTTTCCCTTTTTTTCCCTTAAATTCAACATGTTCAATCATAACTGAGTACAAGTTAAAGGCTTTTCCTCCCACGAGATTTAAATACATGCTACTTTGTTCTGTGCTGAAATGTGTTAACTCTCTTATTCTGGATTGTGCATTGGAAAACTCTAATAAAAACAGTATAATTTTTTTTAAAGGTCTTCCATTGACAGAACATCTGCAAACTTAATGAGGCAATCCATTGAGATAAATACATCAACTAATAAATCCCCATACATGCAGCCAGTAGCATCACTGGCCAAGTACAAACCATCTGGGGAGGTTTGGAGACTTCAGTTCCTTTGGTCACAGGTTACCAGAGCACATATTTCACATAGCAGATTATTTCTTAAACAGTCTTCCTTCCTGAGAATAAGCCATTCTACTGACCACATTTAAAAACAACCTAAAGTAACCTATAATTAAAGAGGAGAATGGAAAAAGAAGTGAATAGTCTAGGACAAAGTTCGTTCATAGCAAAGAACTGTGTGTTTACGTAGACACTTTTTTTTCTTCCCAAGTGTCATTATCTATATCTTAACTTGGGACACCTGGGTAGCTCAGTCAGTAAAGTGTCTGCCTTTGGCCCAGGTCATGATCCCAGGGTCCTGGGATCAAGCCCCACATCAGGCTCCCTGCTCAGCGGGGAGCCTGCTTCTCCTTCTCCCTCTCCCCTTCTGCCCACCCTTCACCCCTCTTGTTCTCTTTCTCTCAAACAAATCTTTAAAAAAAAATTTTTTTTTTTAAATCTTAACTCTTTCATATGCCTCTCATATGTGTTTCAGTGAATAGATTATATACTCCTAAAGATTAGGAACTGTCAGAGTCTACTTCTATGAATGTTTCTCCCCAACCTATAGTGTCTAGAATAGTCTTATACGATTGCAAGCACACAGTGGTTGATTGAATTCTGTGCCACATCTACAAAGTACTTTTACTGAGATGTAGGAAATTAATAAAAGATTAATTGCAGATTTAGTTTAATAGTTGTAAAAATATTCATATTTTCATTCTTGAGGCTGTTTTGGCATATTGTTTCCTTGAAACATTTTTCCATTTTGTAAATTTATAGTCATAAATGTACTGGTAAATTGATTGGCATGTTCTCTTTGATATTCCTGATACTGATTATTTGAATGTTTTAGTTTTTTAATGATTAGTCTTGCCAGAATTGTATGAATTTTATTAGTTATCTAAGAACCAATTTTTGGAGGTGTTAATCATCTTTCTGTGTATTTTTTTCACTATTAATCTTTTGATTTTTAGTCTCTCCCTTTTCTAATGTGTTCAAAGCTCATGTTTTCTTATATCATGGGTTAGCTTATCCCACAAGTTTTGATGTGCAGTGTTATCATTATAATTCAATTATTTTCATTATTATTCAAAATACTTTGATTTCCACTGTGATTTCTTCTTTGACTCAAAAGTTGTTTAGATGTATAATCTATCAGTTTAAAATATATGGAAATTTTCTACTTAGATTTAAACATTTTTTTTAGCTTAAATTCATTGTGATCAGAAACTATAATTTCAATTTTTTGAAAATTTATTAAAATTTACTTCAAAGCCCAGGACATGGTTATTTTTTGTAAAAATTCCACAGTTACTTGAAAAAATAATGTAGTGGTTGGGAACAGTTTATTGTATTTGTCCATTAGGTCAATTTTACTTCTGTTATTGTTCAAATCTTGTATCTTTAAGACTTTGCTTTTTCCATAAGATAGATGGGGAGAGCATGAAAATATTCCCAGCATGACTGTAGATTTATTTCTTTTATAGTTGTTTTTGTTTTATATATTGAGATTATGTTATTAACTAAATACAAACTTAATTATTGTATTTTCCTGGTAAATTGAAAGGTTTTCATTATGAAGGGCTTCTCTTTATCAAGAACATTTTTTGCCTGACATTAACTAGGAGCTCCTTTGTATTACACTTTCCTCTTGATGTATTTGCAAATATGCCTTTTTTCTATTAATTTTGAACTTTTTATATGCTTGTTTCAGATGTATTTCTTCTAACATGTTATTGGACTCTAACTTTCCTTGAAAAAATAAGTCTATCTTTGTTTTAGAATTAAAGCATTTAAGTTATATTTAATGGAATTGCTGATATATCTGAATGTATGGCTACCATGCTATACTATTTGCTTTATATATATATTACTTGCCAGGTATTAATTGCTTTACATTGAGAACTTCAACCATCTGCATTAATATGACAGGAGTATGGGATCTAAGAACTGAGACCAATAAATAATTTCATTGTTTCAGGTACAATTAATACTCATATATTAATTTATCTCAGACAATCTGGTCATCATGGCAAAGAACTCACTTATCAAGCAACAGTTTACTTATCAAGACTAGCACCAAGACCCTTCCCTTGCAATAGATACTAATCACAAAACTATTGTCATAAACTTTTCCAAACTGCAATCTGGTGCCCACCTGAAAAGAGCCACTTTTTAAAACCACTTGAGCCTAGACTTCACAATCCTATAAATCCTCTCCTGACTTTACCTTCAGAGACTGTCAAGGCGGAATCCTCTATTACTATAGAGAGTTCTAATAAACTTCGTTTTGCTTTATTAACTGATTGCCAGGAGATATTTTGGGAGAGTTCAATAAGATATTTATTCCTTTAATCCGCATAATAACCTTATAAGTTAATTCTATTCTTATGTTCTTTTTACAGATGAGAAATCGAGGCATACTGAATACTAAAGTGATTACACAAGGACACACAACAATTTAACTCACATGAATCTCAACTATGCTACTAATATTACTTCTTCCCTTGAAGTCTATCTATCTGAAGATATCATAAAGGATCCTATGTCCTGGCCTTCTTAGCCCTATACAATAATTATAGTACTGATAACTATAATTAGTAATTTTGTTGTCTTCTTCACTAGACCATGTGCTCTTTAAAAGGAGGAACATATCCTCTGTCTCCATGCTGCCAGTGGCTAGCATAACCTCTGACACATTTGATAATCATTCAATAAATGTTTCTAAAATGAAAATTAAATGAAACCCCACTTTACCAATGAGGCGCTGAGATATTAAGAATTTGGCCTAGTTAGAATGTAACTGTCATAACTTATGCTCCTGCCAATATCCCACATTCTTTAGCTCAACTGTAAATGAGCTCTCCAAGAGCAGTTTTTATGGGACGCCTGGGTGGCTCAGCAGTTGAGTGTCTGTCTTTGGCTCAGGGCGTGATTCTGGAGTCTTGGGATCGAGTCCCACATCGGGCTCCCCTGCATGGAGCCTGTTTCTCCCTCTGCCTCTCTCTCTGTCTCTCATGAATAAATAAATAAAATCTTTAAAAAAAAAAAAAAAAAGAGCAGTTTTTATGAGATGAGAGTCTACAAACATTGCAATGGGGATTTATACTGATAAAGCAATAGTCCTACCACAATGTTATATTTCTTTGCTTTTGTTGAGATATTATTTGAGGTAAATTCTTAACCTCACAGGTTATATCATGTGGATTAGCTTGAATCACACAAATTTCTAATAAAAACTATAATTTCTTTGGTACTGAAAGAGTTGGAATTCACTTCTCTATGCTAAACAGAGATCTACACATATTAATTTTTTTTCTTTATTATAAGGAGAAAATAGTGTTATATAAGTATTTAGACCTCAGGGAAGAAGTTCAAAATTTTACATAACTAGGAATGAGGGGTGGGGTAGCAAATGTGAGTGTGTGCATGCTCGTAAGTGTACAGATTAAAGAAGATTGGTAAAATGTTGACAATTACTGAAGTCTGTAGTGAGTACATGGGGATTCATTAGACTCTTCACTTCTGAACACATTTGAAATTTTCCAAATAAAAAGCTTAAAAAATGCTAATTTCCCCAACATTACACTAGCTATACAAAATACCCGATCGTTTACTGGCTGCAAACTTAGTATCACAACCCAAAGCAAAAAATTATTCTTCTATCCTTAAAGTCCATATCTCACAAGGTGTGTATTTCTTTAAGGGCACAGACTATTTCCTCATGTAACTTACATTAAAACACATTTTAAGCACTTTTTATGTCTGCCTGGTTCCTGGGTGTTTCTTTCCTTTAAATGTGGATTTCCCCTCTGGAAAACATGGGAAAATCCTTTCAAAATCTGGAAGAAAATGCAAATGATCTTCTATACCAACTAATTTTACTATATATACACCTATACCATTCCTCTGTCAATAAAAGTTTTTAAGTCAGTAAATGTCAAAAAGTGGTATGTAGCAAATATCAAGGGTCTCAAATACTGAACAGGAAACAAGGGTCAGATTGATATACTAACTCAGGAATGTAGGTCAATTCTTTTAAAATATTTTCATGAGTTCTGATTTTATTAATGTATGCTTCAACAATGGAAAAATGCATTGTGGTATTCTGTTGTTAGCTATAATTTTATTGTTTATTTAAAATATAGAGCAACGTTTTTCAAATATTTACATAACAAATACAAATGTTTAGATGAGCAAAATTAGCAATAGGTTCCACAAACAGATACATCTAATACCTTGCTTCAACTGAAATCATTGCTGCTTCTTCAGGGCAATAATAGCATAACATCTGGGAGATTTCACAGGATCAAACAACTTCACAAGTGCAGCCCATGCAGTATCTTCCTGCAAATTGATAAGTGATTTAAATATATAGCAATTTGTTGAAGAGAAGAATGAGATGAGTCAGACTGTATATTGTAAAATAACAACACAAAAAATAAACATAAAAGAAAATTATTCTTTGTTGAATGAAATGAACACTTAAAATTTCACCTACAGGAAATTACGGTTCAGAAATAAAGACACACATACATAATGAACTATAAGGTTACTCTTTGTTGTAACTGTGAAAAATGGTCAAAAACAACTGGATATTACTTAAATTACTACATGATGAAAGATTATTCAGCTTTTGTAATATATCTAATGAGATGAGAAAATTCTGAATAAAATAAAATTAGATGCAAAACTGTACTTCTCATTTGATTCCAATTTTAATTAAAGTAGACATAATGTACTCATACATATATGTGCAGCATACATATATTAGAGACTAGAAAATATACCAAACATTTAAAATAATGCTGAAAGATGGAATTATTGTTATTTAAAATTTTTTATATTCTTCATTTAAAATTCTCTAAATGTTACTCTTATAAAAATATTATTTAAAATGATACTATTTAAACGATATTTAAAGTATTAACAAACTAAAGTATTAACAAATTAATATTTGTAAGATTTCTGTCACTTCATTACCAATCTATTAAGTAAATATCAAGGGTCTTAAATACTGAACAGGAAACAAGGGTCAGATTATAGTGTCCTATAGATATACTAACTCAGGAATGTAGGTCAATTTATTTATTTATATCATTTACTTATTTTATTTAGGTCAATGGAAATTGTTTTGAAAAGGGAAATAGCGAGTACCTAGTAAAACATGCCTGATTCTGTCACCTATAAACTTGGAAACCTAAGATTTCCAGTGATTCTGAGATGATTGATAGCTTAAGAAAGTACACAAGTATTCAAATATTTAAAAACTCCCGTTTTCCTTAAAAATACAAATTAGAACAAAAGCAAACTTTTATTAAAATCCACTTGTTCCAAATAGTCTGTTGAAAAGAGAAGTAAAATTACCCCCTATGATAAAACAAAATTGTTAAAATAAAGGCATCATGGTAGAAACATAAGGCCTAACCCATATATGGGTTTAATTTAAACACTTCACATAACTCTTGACCATAGCTCTGAGTAAAATCTGCAAAAAAACATTTTCCCTAAAGATAACCAAGAAAACAATTTTGGGGGGCAATCAATATAGATAAAACAAGACTATGAAAAAAAAAACAAAAGCAATTTTCACTGATCAGTAAGTAATTTTTATACTGCAGAGTGCATATGTCTAAAATCCAACAGTGACATAAAAGGTAAATTCTTATAAAATGAAACACACATATACTTTAATGTCTGGCCTTTATTAATTTTAGCTATACAATATATCATATACGACGGCTGTGTTTACTGCCTACTGTATAGTAATTACCATACAATTAAAAGAATATAAGCTTTTATTATAGCAGCTTTGCTGAAAACATCTGTTGTACATATGTTTACATTTAAAAGAAGACAGAATGAATATTTAAACTTGGTACATGTAATAAGAAACTTATCCTAGATATAAGCAGATCCATTTACTGGATAATGAAGATACTTGTTATATATATTTTAAATAACATAATTTACCTGCTCCTTCAGGTAGCAAAGTCGATCTAGAAGAATCAATGTCTCTATACAAGGAGCCAGAACAACTTTCAACTAAAAGAAAGAATAAAAGGGAATGACAGAACTTAAAAAAAAAAAAAAGACTAGGTTAACACTTATGTTTAAGAAAATGTATCTACAGAAATTTTTATAAGGCCAAATCTCCAGTACCAACTGTACATCTTCAGAAAATGAATACTGCAGAGATCAAAAGTTTTTCTTTAATGATAATAGGAAGAGAACGTCCTTTGAATGACTTTGAGTTAGAATCCAAAGGCAGTCACACATATGTGATAGAGAGCTTTCAAAGGTACTAAGAGTGAAATTCATTAAAAGGAATGCTTGTGAAATAACTGCATTGAGACCAATATGTGTTCAAAGAACTCTGAAATTTCTTTCTGTACGTTTATGATACACTTTAAGAGAAATCTACCATGTGTTCTCTTTATTACATTACTGACACCTAATATAGTTTTGAAATAGGAAATGATCCAAAAGGATTTTTCTGCAGTAAGAGAAAAACAACATAGATTGGTTGGTCCCACAATAAAATTTAACAGAACCCTAGCAACGTACCCAATTTAATATGTTTAATTCTGAGATTTACCATATTAAAAGCTTCCAGCTCATTCATTCTAGGCTTATACTTCTCGTAGTAGTCCATTATAACTTTTTCTGGCACCTTCAAGATAAAATAACAAAAACAAAAAGTTTAACAACCATTAAAAAAAAAAAGCTTTTCCTTATCAAACATACCCTAAAGTAAAATCAATATAATAAGTTAAAACAACTTCAATGTCTGAAGAACTCCAAAGATATGCATGAAGCAAGTCAATGCAACTAAGTTCTTTTGTTAGTATCTTCTGCACCTAGTTTATTTAGCATATCATCAATAAAACCAGCAGTAGCATCTTATTAATATTGTTTGACTTCAGCAAGTAGATGAAATACCTACTTTCACTTGTTTCTATGCTTGAGGTATATAGTAGGAGTTCAATTAATATTTTTTTGAGTAAAATTAAGACTTATAATCATGTATCTAAAACTATATATTCTGGAGAACAATTTTCAAAAGCAACAAGAACACAATAAGGACACATGTTCATACTTAACGTAGTTTCCTCTAACATCCACTGAACAAATCCATCAGCAAGCACTACTTTCTGATTTTTCTCAAAAACATGGGCTGCCTATATAGTACACTGAACCCGTGTGCTTTGCAGGCCACTTTTTAGAACACATATGCTTCTGTTCACACCAGCTAACTTTATGTTTGCTGAGTCAACTGTATTTGTTTCTCAGCTTGCTATGGCAGTTACATCATTATAATGATATAAATAAATATAACACAACTAATGAAATATTAATGCAAAAGAATAAGTTGTTTCTGTAAAATGGATGCCTCTGTGAAAGGCCTGATAAAGGAAAGCCATCAGAAGAAATTGCTATCAAATTACATGTGGTCAAAACCAATGGAAGACTGGATAAAAAGAGTAAAAAAAAAAAAAAACAAAACAAAACAAAAAAAAAAACAAAGCTGAAAGGATTTATATTCAGATTTTTTTTGCAAATGTCTAAATGAATTTATTATTTTTTCAAAGCCCTTATTCTTTTTTATACTGCACAAAATTTCTTTTGATTTTAAAAAGTACAAGAGGTAACAGTGAAAAAGTAAGGTTTTTGTCTCATTCAACTTCTAGTGAAGCCTTCCTGAAAAGATTTCCCCCCTGGTACAGAACACAAGCCGACTATACCTCACCTCCTTTCCCAATCCTTTTTAAAATTCTGCCCATCTTTGAATCAAATGAGTACCTCTTGACACAATTTTTTGCAGTAGCGTATACTAGATTGGATCCAGGCTTGAACCTCAAGCCAGCAAAAATTCTCATCTTACAAAATTGTGTGTGTGTTTGAATCATAGCCTTTATTTAGTCTTTACTTCTTCTCCTGCCATCTGAGAATACAACTCAGAATTCATAATCTTTTTTCAATCCTACTTTACCAGTACACTGCTTCCTATAAACATGGTTTTTCAGTTTGATTCCAGGGGTTCTCCAATATTTTGTTTCTTTTATGCCAATCTGAGAAGCATTACCCTGGTCATCAGTTGCATTTGTTCCAAACTAGGAATAGTAGATTTGGCTCCCCATGATATTCCACCTTAGAGAACTGTGTTCTGTTGGTTTTGTTGGTGATCTGTAACCCTGGGAATTTTCTCTTGGTATCTTTCTGCATCCATCTTTACCTTCATTCTGCTTAATATATATGGTTTGGGATTTAACACGTTTTCCAATTTTGTCAAAGAAGGAGTTTGTGTTTTGGTTATTTATTTATTTATTTATTTATTTATTTATTTATTTATTTATGATAGACAGAGAGAGAGAGAGAGAGAGAGGCAGAGACACAGGAGGAGGGAGAAGCAGGCTCCATGCCGGGAGCCCGACGCAGGACTTGATCCCGGACTCCAGGATCGCGCCCTGGGCCAAAGGCAGGTGCCAAACAGCTGAGCCACCCAGGGATCCCCAGTGTTTTGGTTTCTATTTGTTACTTTTCTGTGATCATAAAGAAAAAAGGTAAGAACATCATCTTAATTCTTCCATTTAAAAAATAATGGAAGTCTGTTGTTTAAGTGAATCAAAGCTGGATACTATAGACTGGGTTAGAAGTATGCCTGATGCAAAAAATTAAGAGAACTCCAAAGAGTGACACTACGATGCAAAGCTGTGTGCAAAAGACCACCACAACAAATGGCCTTGTATTTACACCAAAAGTCTGGTGAGTACAAGTATATTAATATGTTTTTAAGTGAAAAATTCAATGTTTAAGATATGATTACATTTTAATCAATTTTTAAATATGATTTATATATTTGAGAGACAGTGAGAGCGAATGAGATCAAATAGGGAGAAGAAGAAGCCGCTGAGCAGAGAGCCCACTGTGGGGCTCGATCCCAGGACCCTGAGATCATGAACTAAGCTGAAGCAGGATATTTAACCAACTGAACCACCCAGGTGCCTCTTATTCAGTTTTTGCAATGAAACACTCAACTACTAGCTTCACTGCATTAGATCACAGAGATTATGTGGAAAATTTAAAAAGACATTATCTCATTTAATCCTAACAGCAATCTGTAACATACATATATTCACAGTCTCATTTTATAGATGACATTATTGAACGTTAAAGTCAGGGAGCACACAGGCAGAACCAATATCCTATAGATAAGGGAAGGCATCAGAATTGAGTCACTGCCTGGTGTAGATCATACTCAGGCAAGAACGTGCATAGAAACTTATAATTGCACATTGAATGGCAGTTGAGAGTACTGATAATGAACTCCATTTCTCCCTGCTCCAGAAAAAGAGACTAATAGAGTTAAGTTGTGTAACAGAGCCCTAGCTCAGAGGGCTGTGTTTTGGGCTCATGGAGATATCCAATCCTAAATGGAATCTGGGGTAAGAGGCAGTAAACAAGCAGTCATGTTCATGTTCAGGTGCTTCAGACTTTTTTCTCCACTTTTTTGTAATTTTTTGACAGATATTTTAACTCCAATATAACTTGTGTGTTAGACAATGTATGTCTTACTATGCAACACATTTCATATGCTTGACCAACTTCATCCTGTCTGCAAAAGTTTCAAGAGTCAAAGTTCTGAATACAAGCATCTCATTGTTAATTCTTCAGTAAGATTCATCGTTCCTTGAATTTCTTCTGCCTTTATTTCAAACCTCAATTCTTCAGTTTCCTTTAGAAGTATATTTATTTTGTTTCTTGGCAAGCATGGATTTTCTCCTTATTCTTCCTTATTAGCCTGATGACTGCTAGTTTTGGAAAAATGCTAAATAAGCATTCTTCTTGTGCTCAATGTCTGCTAATAGGTTACATAAATATGACAAAAAGAAGCATGTAGTCTAGAGTTAGTCTGGATTGGAGTTCTTCCTCCACAATTTCCTAGATTTTGGCCCTAAGAAATCCACTTAACCTATGTTTCAATTTCCTTGCCCATAAAATGAGTTTAACAGTACTCATTTCATAAGATTATCCTTAGTATTAAGTAAGATGATATAAACAAGCTTTTGGCAAAGTCGGCCACAAAGCATTGGTTCTATCAACAGTATCATTTCTTATACTGGTTCTTTTTTTTTTAAATAAACATATTTTAAAAGTTTTAGATTTATGGAAATTTTAAGATAACATTGAGAGTTCTCATATACCCTATACCAAATTTCTCCTATTATTAACACCTTACAATGTGGTTATTTGTTATAATTAATGAAGTCAATATTGATACACTATTGTTAGGTAAAGTCCGTATTTTATTCAGAATTCATTAGTTTTTACCTAATGTCTTTTTAGTTCCACAATTCTATCCAGGATATCACATCATTTAGTCCTACTGGTTGTGACAGTTTCTGACTGTCCTGTTTTAAATGACCTTGAGAGTTTTAAGGAATACCTGTCAGACATTTTGTAGAATATTCCTTCACTTGGATTTGCAGATGTTTTCCTCATAAATACTCTGAGGCAAAGGGTTTTTGAGAGGAAGACCACAGAAATAGAGTGCCATGTTCTTGACATATCAGGGGTATCTGTTATTATAACTTATCATTGATGTTGACATTGACTAGCTGGCTAAGATGGGGTTTGTCAAATTTTTCCCTCTAAAGTTCTTTTTTCCACTTTTCATACTGTACAGTTTGTAAAGAAGTCACTACATACAGCCTACATTTAGGGAGTGAGGAGTTATACTTCATCTCCTTGAGGGTGGAGTATCTAAATAGATTATCTGAAATTCCTCTCCATGGGAGATTTCTCCCTCCCTTCCTTTGTTAAAGTTGTCTTTTTAAAGATCTATATAAGGGGCCCCAGGTAACAAACTTGGGACGGTACTGCAATTTCATAGAAAGTAAGCTGGATGAGAGATACATAGTTGTTTAGAGATCCTCCCACATCATACACAATCAAAGATGCGTTGGTAATTGACTCAGTTCTCACCATTAAATGATGAGCCTGAGGCTGCTGACATACCCTTGACTGGTCATAATTGGCTTAAGAGCTAAGGTAGGAAGATGTAGAGATGAGGCCTATTAGCTGATCTACATGAGGAGCTGGGAAGACAAAGCCCATGGCAATGAGGCTTATAGTCTAATAGTCTTAGATTAACAAAGAAAGTCATCCATACTATTACTCAAAAGATTATTGTCACTGTGAATCTTCTGCAGTATATAATACAAAGGTGACTTAGTTTGATTCTTACTTTTATAAATGATATAATTATGTAAGTAACTAATATTCACAAGCTTAAAATTTATGGACAATAAAAGAAATTTTCATAAAAATAAGGCAAAATGTAGTACATAAAGTTCTTTCCATATTGTCTAATATATACATGTTCAATAACTAGCTAATAGAAATAAAATTTGAATTTTCTACTATATGAAGAGCAGATTTTACATATGAATTAAGTTCAGCTCAGTTATTCTAAAAATTATTGATACATTATATAATTATTATATATTCTTTCATTTGAATTAAGTCATTTGTACATTTTATACATGTCAATAATTCTAATAATCTATCCCAGGGTCTGGGCAGTTTTTACTTGATTACAATAAAGAGTCTGAGTTAAAAAAAAAATTCTAATAATCTAAAATAACCTAACATTAAAACCAATGTTTCCTTCTATATTAAAAGCAGCATTAAGAACTAAGAAAATTAAGTAGCTCTTTTTCTTCCATAAATAAACAAACCAAAAACATAATATATTTTCCTATTCTTTCAGTGATTATATCACATCTTCCGCTACTTCCTAGAGCTATTCATTGTCAGGGAGACATTTCTGTACCTAAGGCTTCTCTGTGGTTAGCTGGGTGAAAAAAGATAATTTTTATAGGCAATGTCACTATTCTTAAACAGAGTTAGTCTTACATCATGTAAGAATGTTCTCTATAATGGAATTGTCCCTTTATTTTTTTGCACTTGTTATTAAAATGTTATTTGGCATGGTTTTTTGCCATGCCAAATGGTTTTGCATGTAATATTGACATAACGTTTTTTTTTATAAATTTATTTTTTATTGGTGTTCAATTTGCTAACATATAGAATAACACCCAGTGCTCATCCCATTCAGTGCCCACCTCAGTGCCTGTCACCCAGTCACCCCCACCCCCCACCCACCTCCCCTTCCACCACCCCTAGTTCGTTTCCCAGAGTTAGGAGTCTCTCATGTTCTGTCTCCCTTTCTGATATTTCCCACTCATTTTTTCTCCTTTCCCCTTTATTCCCTTTCACTATTTTTTATATTCCCCAAATGAATGAGACCATATAATGTTTTGACATAACGTTTTTGATCTCAATTTAAAGAAGTGTAATTGTTAACTCTTGTTTTGTTCTTTTCCCAAATGTAACTGCTACAAATCCATACAATCACAAATTACAGGAAACTTTATTATTAACAGTATGCTCATTTTTAAGGATAATGTGAGGTGGTTTATAATATGAAGCATAAAAACCTATAAACAGTAGGGCCATTAAAGAAAGGATGAAGTCTCAAAAGTATACTTTCAAAGGAGAAAAATATGATGCCAAAATCACCTAGCTAAGGACAGTTGCTGGAATCAAGCATAAATATATATTTGACCCTCCTGATAGCTAAGGCAAAAAAGAAATAAGCTGAGTGTTCTTTGAAGGAAATCGTCCTATCATGAAAAATCAAATTATTATGTAGATTGTTATATAACAGAACCTAGATGATATGAAAAAGTTTTGAAATATTGTCTTTATTGAATGTCCAAAAACATCCTCATACCAAATACATTAACATTCTGAATGCCTCTAAAACCTAAGCCCCATTTTAGTGTGTTTCTGCCCAATCCCTACTTAGGGAAACAGTCTTGGGTTGCCACTTACATAAAAATCTTCCTGCAGTTACAGTTTCCCCTTTTCTCTCTCACCTTACTGGATTTAGGGTGTTTGTTTATAAAAATTCTATCCAAACAGCTGTGAAAGAAATCAAATGAATTAATTAGGTCCTCTTTTTCTGGGTCAGAGGTGCTGTTCAGTGAAGGGAAGTGATGTACAATGTTTGTTGCAGGTGAGGAGCTGAGTCATGAATAAACAATTTATCAATAAGCAAAAATCTGGAGAGAAATATTATCTAGAATGAAGAGTGAGATAGCTGAGTTCAGAGCTCTCATTAACAAAATACATTCTGAGGAGACTAGGCCGTACATCTCTTTCTTGGTTTTTGTGAAGTCAAGAGATCTCAGTTTTTCTTATAAGTATATGTATTCCTGGAAGAGCCTCCCATGAATTATTTAGAAAACCTGAGTAAGTCATTATTTCTTGAAATCAAATGACCATGTATCTTCCTTCTTAAACCATACCACAGCAAACAATTTAATCATAATTCTGATAATACATCACTAGAGGGGTGAACTACTGTAAGCAAAGGGTTGTAAATAGGACAATATAGTTCTTTAATGATGTGATTTGATATAAAGATTTATGACAACATAGATAGATCCTGAGGATATTATACTAAGTGAAATAAGTTAGACTAAGAAAAATACCATGGTGATTTTACTCATATGTGGAATCTAAAAAAGATGAATAAACAAAAAGCAGAATCAGACCTATAAAATACAGAGAACAAACTGAAGGTTTCCAGAGGGGAAGGGGATAAGAGATGGGCAAAATGCGTAAAGGGAAGTGGGAGATATAAGCTTCCAGTTATGGCATGAAGTCAGTGGAATAAAAGGCACAACATGAGGGATGTACTCTGTGGTATCATGATAGTGTTGTACAGTCACAGATGGTAGCTATACTTGTGGGGAGCACAGCATAACATATAAAGAAGCTGAATTGCTATGTTGTACACCCTACCTTGCCACCTTGTCTGCTTAGTGAACCCCTATATATCCTTCACATATCCTTTGTGAAATCTTCACAGGCAGAGTGAGTCACTCCTTTCTCTATGCTTTCATCCTACTTTATATATGTGTCTATTATTGTAGATTCATGGTATAATTACTTGTTTTCTTTTTAAATGGGTTATCTCTTAATTATCTCTGTAGCCCCAGAGTTTATACTGCTCTTGACACATGGGAGATTTTTCAAAATAGGTGTTTGTTGATGAATAACTAAATGGTTTTGCTCTCAAAAGTTTTCCTTTCACTGTTCCCTTTTGGAAACATCTAAGAGTATTTTTCTAAATTAGCCTTTACTGCTCTTTCCTATTTTGCAAGATGGTGGGTAAAAAAACTAAGAAGAAACCTGAAACCAAGAAGGCTGATCCTAGTGGCAAGATTAAGAAATAAGAATGGAAAAAAAAAAAAAAAAAAAAGAAATAAGAATGGTAACCTCAAGGCTAAAGCACTAAAGGCGAAGTCCCATTACAGCTGAAATCCTGTCGTAGCCAGAGGAACTGGCAGATATTCCTGATTCCTGGAAGGCCATAAACAAGAGGAAGTATTCACAGATAACTCCTGGGTTGAGAAGAAAAAGAAGGTTCTTGGTACTGTCACAAAACCAGTTGGTGGTAATAAGAATGGTGGTGCCGGAGTGGTTAAACTTTGCAAAATGCCTAGGTATTATCCAACTGAAGATGTGCCGTGAAAACTATTGAGCCGCCGTAGCAAAAAACCTTTCAGGAAGCATTGAGAAAATTGTGAGCTAGCATCATTCCTGGGACCATTCTGATCATCCTCACTGGGCAACACAGACGCAAGAGGGTGGTTTTTCTGTAGCCACAGAGCAGTGGCTTGCTACTTGTGACGAGATCTCTGGTCTTAACTGAGTTCCTCTGTGTAGAACACACAGAAATTTGTCACTGCCACCTCCACCAAAATTGAGATCAGCAGGATGAAAATCCCAAAAGATCTCACTGATGCTTACTTCAAGAAGAAGCTGTGCAAACCCAGACACGAGGAAGGCAACGAGAAGGAGAAACATGAGACCACAAAGCAGTGCAAGGTTGATCAGAAAGCTGTAGACTCTCCAATTCTGCCAAAAATCAAAGCTGTTCCTCAGCTTCAGGGTGATCTCCACTCGGTTTTCTCTCACAAAATGGAGTTTATCCTCACAAATTGATGTTCTAAATTTCTTACAAAGAACTTTATTAAATAACTGATCCATTAAAAAATAAATAAATATATTATCCCTTACTTCCATTAAGGTTTTAGCTTAGTAGTTTTCAACTCTATTCAACACTACAGCATCCCCAACAAATCACCAGTTTTATGGTCTTATTTTACTTAACATCTGAAATTAACTTCAATTATTTGAGTATTCATTCTATGTGTATAACACACAAGTTCTAGAAAATAAGCTTTTCTTTCCCTCTTCTTAAAAACAAATACTCCAGCTCATTCTTTGTCTAGCAAATAAGACCAGGTCTGATGCTTTTAAAATCCGAAGGATATGAGCATGTTTGCAATTGTGCATTTGTGTGCATGCATTATAAGCTAGGAGAAAGAGACAGAAAAGCAGAAAAGTAATTATCAACTGACAAAAGAAGGCAAAATGCTATGGACCATGAAGAAATCCTGAAAACTTAAAAAGACAATTTTTGAAGTTTTCTGAAATTGGTGAGATATCCAAGTTTGGGACAGAAGATATAGTTTGAAAATACCTAATTTTTATTTTTAACATTTAGGTAAAGCTAATCATTAGGATGTTAATATTTTAGACATTTTTCAGGTGCTATTAAATGTTTTACAAAAAAGTAGCTGAACATTACAAGAATTTTACTGAAATGTTTCATTCTAAGAAATTCATTCATTATAAACATGATAGCTCCTGATACAAGGTGGTTGATGTACTGTCACAATTTATTGTTTCAGAATCTAAACACTGCTTAAATAGACATACTTTATACTGGACTGAAACAATATTGTCTATAAGTAGTTAGAGCTACGCAAAAACGAAAGATTAAGGAGGGGATTGTTTTGATAAAAAGCCTTCAAAACAGAAGAATGGAATCATTGCTTCTTCCCCACACTTCCTTTCTCCACGTTTCTTGGTGTAATATATAAAGTGGCATTTAAAAAAATATATGGAGTTTATAATGGAAATATTAGATGATTGCAAATTGAATCACTAAGATGACAAATGTTTGAAGACAGTGACCTTACTGGGGGTGGAGAGTGGGGACACTGCACCGCAGGGAATTTTTGGCAATGTCTGGAGACTTCTTTTTTAATTAATAATTTTTTTATACTACTAGGGTGTTACTGCTGACATTTAGAGGATAGAGATCAGGGATGTTGCTAAACATCCTTCAATGAACAGGGCAGCCCCTGACAACAAAGAGTTACCCAAATGTCAACAGTGCTGCCAAATCCTGCTCTAAGAGAAAATGTCCAATGCTGTCTTTTACAACTGACAATAGGAATTCTGGACTAAGCTTTTAAGCTGTGTATAAGCCACTTATATATCTAGTACATGGAGCTCTGTTCCCCTTTTGGAATGATAATTTGGGAATATTTTTCTGTTTACTCCCATACATTTAACATGATTTCTTGTAACTAAAAATACATCCAGAGCACATTAAGAGATTTTCTGGACACTTTACTTACTTAACATAGTTTTGAATATGAAGATGTGCTTTAAAAGATTAGAAACCCATCAACACATTAACCACACTTCCAATTATATAAGCTTAACAATAAATGATCACAAATTTAGTCAAAGATCTTTTAAGTATTGTGGTATATTTAACATTTTAAACTTTGGTGGTTTTGATACTTTTCAGTGCCTAGAATCTCATGTGAAAATTAATTCCATTTTTAAAATGAAACCATACAGGGGTGACTAGGTGGCTCAGTGATTGATCCCAGGGTCCTGGGATGGAGTCCCACATCAGAGTTCCCACAGGGAGCCTGCCTCCCTCCTCTGCCTATGTCACTGCCTCTCTCTGTGTCTCTCATAAATAAAATCTTTAAAAAATAAAATAAAATGAAATTAAGTGAAACCATACACAAATCTTTTATTGAGCTTGTTAAAACTTTAATTTGAGCAGTGATATTTCATGATGTGGGAGAAAAATAGGAATTTGTATTGGATTGAAAACATAATGTTGGGGATCCCTGGGTGGCGCAGCGGTTTAGCGCCTGCCTTTGGCCCAGGGCGCGATCCCGGAGACCTGGGATCGAATCCCACATCGGGCTCCCGGTGCATGGAGCCTGCTTCTCCCTCTCCCTATGTCTCTGCCTCTCTCTCTCACTCTGTGTGTGACTATCATAAATAAATAAAAATTAAAAAAAAAAAAACATAACGTTGGTTTATGTTCTAATCACTCTGATCTGACAGAAAAAAATTCTTTAGTTCCTCTTGTTTAAAATTAAAATAAACCCCCTACTCCCAAAACAGGTACACATCTATTTCCTTCCTTTCATCCTTTTAAATATTTATGTTATGTTGTTCTGTACGTTTCACCCCAAAAGTCTTCCAGTTTGGGCTTATGTTCCTTTTTGTCTTCTTATTCATTTTGTCTGACATACTTGTTCTTAATGAGCTTAAATATTATTATGAGAAAATCAGTAGGACACTATTATTGCCTTTATTAACTAATACAAGGGATAATTTAAGACTGATTTTACATGGTGATACATATCTACATTAGTCTGTTTTTCTTTTCTATTTCATTTTACTTCTCAGTATAATGATGGTCAACAGTTGAGGTTTTGATGTTAGCTGAATCTGTGCTCATGTTCCACTTCTACTTGGTACCTCTCTCTGACCCTGGGAAAATGACTTGTCTTTTTCAACACCTCTCTTCCTAGATCATTACACTGGAATAAGGATAGTATTTACCATAAGAGTTTCATGAAAAGTAAATGAGAAGATGTGATGTTCTTAGCATAATAACTACCACACAGCAAGTGCTTAGTAACTATTAGCTATTATTAATATTCCTATTGGGGTGGCTGGGTGGGTGGTTCAGTTGGTTAAGCATCTGACTCTTGATTTTGGCTTGGGTCATATCAGGGTCATGAGATCAAGCCCTGCATCAGGTTCCACATTCAGTGTGGACTCTGCTCCAAATTCTCTCTCTCCTCTCTCTATCTGGCCTTCTCCTCAGTACCAGATGCTTGTGCTCTCTCTCAAAAAAAAAAAAAAAAAAAAAAATTCCTATCAATAAGGGACATTTACTACAGTTACTATTAAAAACAAACCTGGGAAGAGAAAGCTATCAGGAAGGATAAGTAACATTGTTTTTCTGGGTTTCTGCTGTTTAGATTTTGGCAAAGGATAATATATTTTTAGTTTAAGTAAATACCTAGCTCTTTATCTGTAAAATAATGCCAGACATTCTTGACATTACTGCAAGACATCAAATTGAGATATGGAATAAAGATATCCACTAAATGAGACTGATTGCAAGGAAAGCCAGTCTGATTTAGTTAAAATGTTTTTTCTAAAAACCTAGAAATAAAATAACTTGGATAAAAGTGGTCTATTCTCATTCACTTATGAAGACTAGAAGGATCTTCATTTGGTGACTAAATAAAAATACTGACAAGAGTCATATCAGTCATGTTATTATTGGTAGCACATACACAAAAATCAGAATAATAAAAACCATACATAAAATATAATATTATTAGCCATAACATTAATATAATATCATAATATATAATATCTATAATAAATAAAAACTATATATGAAAACTACAGGAACTAATATTATTTTCTTTCTACTTACTATGTAAAAAAGTGCTAGGTATTTTATGTACATTACTTCATTTAATCTCAAATCATGAGAGTTAGAAATAGTTTTGAATAGCCATTTTATACAGAAGAAACCTGATTAATAACAGTCTAATAGCTTTAAATAATAAAGCAACTGGGGAATAAATGAACAACTGGTACCATAAATAATACCCTCTAGCTTTGATACAATAATTATACCTGTGTTACTTCTTCAAGAAATCCATTTCATGGATTTAAAACCTCTAAAACCAACTATTTTATTCTTTATTTCAATTTATAATCAATTCAAAATACCAGAGTGGGGCACCTGGGTGGCTCAGTCAGATAAGTGTCTGACTTTTGATTTTGGTTCAGGTCATAATCCCAGGGTTATGAGATGGAGTGTCATGTGGGGGTCTACTCTGGGCATGGAACCTGTTAAGATTGTCTCTATCCCTCTCCTCCTGTCTCTCCCTCCCCAAAAACCAAAAAAAACAAAAACAAAAACAAAAACAAAACAAACAAACAAAAAAACCACGCCACCTCCAAACCAACAAACAAAAAAACACCCAAATACCAGAGTGATCCAAGTTCAATTTAATATTCTAGTATCTCTGAATTGATAATTTTTTTTCTCAGTGTTAGAACTTTTTTAATTTAAGTTTTTAATTTGACTGTATAACTTAAGTTATACAGTCTTTAAATGGACTTTATTGTCTCACTGCTCTTGCTTTACTTATAATCCCCATTTGTTCTATTATCTTGCTTTTTAACTGTTTTGATTTCAGAACTGGTACATGATACCTGAATAAACTTAAAGGAGGAAACTCTCTAGAGATGTATGCTAGCAAACCACTCACATTGACAGGAAAGGTGAACTTGGAATAAAGATAATGGTCTCAATATAATTAGATATTTTCTAATATATATTACATGTTTTCACATTTGAAAAATAGAAGGTAAATTATTTTGTATCATCTCAATTCATTACCCCATAGAGTTTCTGTTTTTCTTCCATAAAAATAACAAATATACACTGACCTTGGACTCATCTAATCCAAGCTTCTTAAGAGACTTTCGGACATAGTCCAGAAAGGAAGAGGATTTGGAATAAATTTTACCAACGTGCCGATCACTGCAATAAAAAAAGCGAATCACTTTTTAATTTTTCCAATTTAAATTATAGATGGCATTAAATTCAATCATGAAATACTTTTTTTTTTTAATCATGAAATACTTTTAAATACCTTCTGTGTATATGGCACACACTTCAGATTTGACAAAAATGTAATATTTTTGTAAACACTTTTAAGTTATATATTTGAAGTGTTTAAGATCTGCTTCTGAGTATTCCTTCAACATACAGCAGTAGAAAAAACAATATTATGAAGATAATACTATGAGAAAGAACTTGTAAATTAACAATATTAAAAAAAAAACTTAATTTTTAAAGGGATCTATAGGTCTTTGTAAAGTTTCCATTATGCTGCAAATCACATTTAATTTTACTGGCAACATTACAGTGCATATTTCACTGCAACACCTGCTAATGGTGGCGATAATTCAACAGCTATGCAAAGAGAACTCCTTCAGTGCCAGCCATTAAAGCACCATATGCTGAGTTGGGTCTGACTTGATCTCATTTATGCCCTGCAGATTTTCAGCACAGTTTAAACAAAATATCATGAGGTGGTTTTGAATTTAAATAATGAAATGCTAAACTATCACATTATACAATTTTGATTGCAACTGAGGTAAAATATAAAAAGAGGAAAAAAACCTCACCAATTTCAAGTTATCAAAAACAATTAAGTGCTCACTTAATAGTTAAGCACTATTTTCCCACTATAATCCAGAATTCAGTTTCCTCTATCCATTGTTTCAGACTATTCTCCACATTTACTTCTTGGTGTCTTTGCTCATTCAATCACTTCCAAATGGATTATAAAGTTCTCCACTCTCTAGCTCAAACTAGAGCCATCCTATATGAACAAGCTCAAATTATATATTTTTTGGCACCATGACTAGCAACATTCCTTTCTAATTATGAATTTCTATAGCCTATATCCTTCTTCTACCCATTTATTTCATCACTGCTTTGAAATAATAGTTGTTTGAATAGGAATAGGTTCCAGTAAACAGAAATTATATCTAAGTTTCTATATAATTCTCAGATCCTACACATATGTATCTTCTGCATAACAGACATAATAGATACATACATCTTATCTACTATAGGTGGTGAAAATAGAAGCAGTTAAGACCAATTAGGCAGTTATTACAATAATCTAGAGGAGAGGTTTAGACCAGGGTAATAATCCTGAGGATGGTGAGAAGTGATAGAATTTGAGATATGTTCTGACGGTAGAGACTACAAAATTGTTGAAGGACTGTATCTAGGCAGTGTGAGAAAGAGAGACGTCAATGTTGTCTCCAAGATTTCTAGCTCAAGCAACAGGAAGAATAAGATTGTTACTAACTGGGCTACAGTTTGGGATCTATCAGCATATAGATGGTATTTAAAGTCATGAGATCACCCAGGTAGTAAGTATTGATTTTTTTAAAAAAGTACTCCAACAATTAGAGTTTTGAAAGAAGCAGAATCAGCAAAATAAGCCAAAAGACGAGAAAGGGAAAAAAGTATTTTGTGAAAGACTTTGCTTACAATATGAGAGAAAAAGGACTTTCATTTGAGAGGCAAATTGTGTGAAATACTGAAGGCAGGCCAAGTAAGATAGTTGAGAATATACCATGGGATTTAGAAACATGGGTCATTAGTGCCCCTGAAAGGGTGGTTTGATGGAGTGATGGAATTCAAGAGAAAAAGGGAAAGAAATTGGCAGCATTTTCAAGTTTTCTAGTAAAAAAAAAAAAGAACAGATAAAAAGATAGTTGAAGGGGAATATGGGGTCCCAAAAGGATTTTCAGAAAGTATGCTCTTAAGCACTATGGTACATCGTTTCATTTAATAACACTGAACACTGGCCATCGAGGAACTCTACTAGGTGGGAGAGGAGAAGACACAAACAACTAATTGTACTATCAGGTTTGATTAGAGCAGTAAATCACACAGATTAAGTCCTATGAGAGAAGAGTAGAGAAGAGGGTGAGAAGGAGAAAAGAAAAAGATCACAGAGATGTTTTCTAAACTGGATTTTAAAAAGTGCCTAGATTTTAATTGCCAGAAGCTGTGGAAGGAAAGGGTGGCAGAAACGGAGAGGATATTCCACGTAGAAGGAGGAGCTCCAAGGAAGCATACCAGATATAAAATTAATCACACGGGAAACAATGAATAATCCAGTGTGCCAAGACAGTGTGCAAGCTACCTGAGGTGCAGAGGGTGAAAAACAGGGTAATTGATTAGGTTGCAAAGGATCTTAATGACAGATCAGAAATGGCCTTGAATGGTATAAGGATATTTTATCTTTTGAGTATAAAGAAGAGGAATTATCAAACATTTTGAAGTTAGAAAAGTGACATGACTATTTCTGAAAGATAAATGATGGAACTTCAAGAACAAATTAAAAGGGGGCCCTCTGTCAGAATAAAGCATGGTCAGCATGCTAAAAAAGGAATTGGTATTCTTTCTTTTAATAAAAGTGAATGCAGTAGATCTAATTAAAATTCTACTCAAGTGAATCCAACACCACCCACATGCTTTTCTGAAAATACAATTCCAAGAACATGGTTTACATGTAGCACTCTCCAAAGAGTTAAGATTAGTGCAGTAAATTTTTAGGAAAATGTGAAGTAGAGGTACACCAAATAAATGAAAACAAACATATGAAGGACAAAAAGTGACAAAATCCAGTTTCTCCATCACTACAAAATACTTATAAAATTAATTCTTTTATGTTTTATGCTAATACATATTGAAAGAATTGAGATCCACAACATAAAATTTCGCTGAAAATAGTGACTGGTTAAGGGAACTCCAAAAATCTTCAAACTACTCTTAAATTTAAAAGACACAGGCTTCCTAACTTCGATGGCCACATATTACGGATTAAGTAATTAGTTTTCATTTTTTGAGCCAGTTTTTGTGATCTGGTTTATAACTTTTCTATTTCATTATGGCAAAATCACAATAAAAAACTAGGTAATACATAATTATAGATATCAAAAATTATTTATTGTACTGCTGTATACCATACTCATTATGAGAGAGAATAACTGTGAGTAAAGTGTATATGTTTCCCCTGTTCCCTAAGTGTTTGAATAAATTTTTGTATCATAAAATTCTTTCTTTGACATTTTATTCTCCTTGGAAACTTTCCAGGTAAGTACTAATTATAAAAGGAAAAATTTTCTATAAATTACTGAGTTCGAATATAAATGTTAAATGCTCAATCATAATTAAAATTAATAGAGTAAAATGCTACAATTAAGTCCATGAAAAAGTTTACTTCTAATTTTAGGCTATAAACAATTACACTTAAATTTTAGAATAATGTTTCAGATATTCTAAAAGTGTGTATCACTTGCACATTATTTTAGTTAACAAGAAAAAAAGAAAAATGAGAAAGAAGTAAGTAGATAATCTTATTTTCCACCTTAAGTATTAATCCTTTTTTTCCCCCCAAAATTGAGGTATAATTGACATATAACATTATATTACTTTCAGGTATACAACACAATGACTTGATTTTTGTATACACTGTGAAATGATCAAGTCTAGTTAAAATGCACCATATGTAGTCACAAAAACATTTTTTTTTTCTGGTGATGATAACTTTTAAGATGTACTCTCTTAACAACTTTCAAATATTCAGTATAGTATTGACAAAAGTCATCGTGCTGTATATTATATCCCCATGATTTACTTATTTTATAGCTGAAAGCTTGTATCTTTTGACCCTTTTTACTCATTTTGGCCAGTCCCTACCCTCCTCTTCTCTGGCAACCACCAATGTGTTCTGTGTATCTGCAAACTTGGTTTTTCATTTTGCTTTGTGTTGTTTCGCTTTTTTAATATTCCACATATAAGTAAAATCATGATATTTGTTTTTCCTATGTGACTTACTTCATTTACTATAATGATGCCCTCAAGGTCCATCATGTTCTTTGATATGGCTGAGTAGTATTTTATTGTATCTGTGTTTCTTTCATTCATCTATCAGTGGTCACTTAGGTTGTTTCCAAGTATTAGCTATTGTAAATCATGCCACAATGAATACAAGGTTGCAGGTGTCTTTTCAAATTAATGATTTCATTTTTTTCAGACAAATGCCCAGAGATAAAATTGTTGGATCATATGGTAGTTCTATTTTTAATTTTCTGAGGAATCTCCATACCATTTTCCACAGTGGTTGCACCAACTTACATTTCCACCAACAGTGCACAGAGTTCCCGCTTTCCCACATCCTCATCAACAGTTATTAACTCCTGTCTTTTTGGTAGCACTCACTGTAACAGGTGCGAGGTGATATCTCACAGTGGCTTTGATTTGCATTTCCCTAATGACTAGTGATGTTCAACATCCTTTCATATGCCTGTTGGCCATCTGTACGTCTTCTTTGGATATTAGAAAAATGTCCACTGAGGTCTTCTACCCCATGTTTTAATTGGATTGTTTGTATTTTTGCTGTTGAGCTGTAGGAGTTTTTACATATTTTGGATATTAACCTTACTGGACATACGATTTGCAAACATTCAGTAGGTTGCCCTTTTATTTTGTTGCTTTTTTTTTTTTTGGAGATTTTATTTATTTATTCAGGAGAGACAAAGAGAGAGACACAGAGACATAGGCAGAGGGAGAAGCAGCTTCCCCATGGGGAGCCCGATGCAGCACTCGATCGATCCCAGGACCTCAGGATCATGCCCTGAGGCAAAAACAGACGCTCAACCACTGAGCCATCCAGGTGTCCCATGTTGACCATTTCTTTTGCTGTGCAGAAGCTTTTTAGTTTCATATAGTCTCACTTGTTTACTTTGCTTTTGGAATCAGATGCAAAAATTCACTGCCAAAATCAATGTCAAGGAGTTTAATTGCCTGTATCTTCTTCTAAGAGTTTTGTGGTTTCAGGTTTACATTTAAGTCTTTATTCCATTTTTGAGTTAATTTTTGTGTATGGTTTAAGATAGTAGTCGTTTCATTCTTTTGCATGTAGCTGTCCAGGTTTATTAAAGAGACCATCTCTTCCTTGTTAAATATTCCTGTTGCCTTTGTCATAAATTAATTGGCCATATATGCATAGGTCTATTCATGGGCTCTCTATTCAGGTCAATTGTTTTTACGTGCCTGTTTTTAAGCCAACAACATCATGCTGTTTTGATTATTATAGCTTTATTTTGATTGTTATAGCTTAATTATACAGTTGAAATCAGGGAGCACGATGCCTCCAGCTTTCTTCTTCTTTCTCAAGATGGCTTTAACTACCATTTCATACAAATTTTAGGATTATTTTTTATTTCTGTGAAAATTTCCACTGGAATTTTTATAGAGATTGCTTTTGGTAGTATGTCATTTTTACAGTATTAACTATTCCAATCTATGGGTATGGAATATCTTCCCATTTATTTGTATATTCTTCAATTTCTTTCATCATTATTTTACAGTCTTCAGTGTACAGGTCTTTTACCTTCGTGGTTAAATTTATTCTTAGTTATACATCTTGATGCAGCTGCAAATGGGATCATTTTCTTATTTTCTCTGACAGTTTGTCATTAGTGTATAAAACCTTAACAATCTTTTGTACATTGATTTTATATTCTGCAACTTTCCTGAATTCATTTATTAGTTCTAACAGTTTTTTGGTGGAGTCTTTAGGGTTTTTTTCTCTATAAAATCATGTCATCTATAAATAGTGAGTTTTACTTACTTCTTCCTTTCAAATTTAGGTGCCTTTTATTTATTTTTTCTTGCCTTACTTCTCTGGCTAGGAATTCTAATACTATATTGAATAAAAGTGCTGACAGCAGGCATTCTTGTCTTATTCCTGCTCTTAGAAGAAAAGCTTTATGCTCTTCACTATTGAGTATGAATATTAGATGTGAGCTTGTCATATATGGCCTTTATTACATTGAGGTCCATTTCCTCTATATCTACTTTGTTGAAAGTTTTTATCAAAAATCGATGTTTAATTTTGTCATATGTTTTTTCTGCATCTATTGAGACAATCATGAATTTTACATTTCATTTTGTTAATGTGGTTGACGTTAGTACCCTTACTGGATAGAGATTCCAATCAAGTTAACCTTGATTTACAATGCTAATAAAAAGATCTGTGCAACTCAAATATTAAAAATACTCCAAAAAATGTAAATTAAAAAGAAGCATGGGATAGTGTAAATACTTAAGGACCATGAATTTAGTCCTAATCCGAGTTTTTCAGGCTGTATGATTTTAGGCAAGCTTTTAATCACTTATATCTATTGTGGTTTCATTTTACATTATAAGATTGAGCACCTGATCCTATGTGCATTGAGTGTCATTTTGTGAACCTACCTGTCCAGTCTTTTCACTGTTTTTCTTTAATAGAGGTTAATTTTTCCACAAATTTGTAGGAATTTCTTATGTATTTTGGCTATTAATCTTCTTCCAGTTATAGGACTTGCAATTAGTCTCTACCACTGGTCACTTATTCTAAGGCATCTTCTGAAAACAGAAGATCTTAATATTAATGTGATTGAGAGGTGCCTGGGAGGCTCAGTCAGTTAGGCGTCTGCTTTCAGCTCAGGTCATAATTCCAGGGTCCTGGAATTGAGCCCAGGAGAGGGGAGTCTGAGGAACTGAGAAGAGTCCGCTTATCCCTCTCCCATTGCCTTTCCTCCTTCCTTACTTTGTGCTCTCTCTCTCAAATAAACAAAATCTTTTAAAAAACAATAATGTGATTGAATTTTCAATCTTTTAAGATTTGCAGGTTTATATTTAGTTTGAGAAATCCTTCCCCTATCTCGAGGTCATAAAACTATTCTTCAAACTATCTTCTGAAAGTACTGTACTACTGCCTTACATAGTTAAGTTTTTAATCCATTATGAATTGACTTTTGTGTTGTAAAGTAGGGGTTCAGATTCATTTAATTTTTTTGTGTGTAGTGAACAGAATAATGGTCCACCGAAGATGTCCACATTCTAATCCCAGAATCCCTGCATATATTATATTACTTGGAAAGAGAAATGAATATTGCAAATTAATTAAATTTTATAATCTGCTTTAAAATTAAGAATCCTGGATTATCCAAGTGAACCAAGATAATTTCAAGGATCCTTTAAAGTGGAAGAGCGAAATAGAAAGGATATCAGAATACAGAAAGATTTAAAGATCCTATGCTGCAGGATTTGAAGACTGAGGAATGAACTATGAGCTATGAGCCAGAATACATAGGGTTCCTCTAAAAGTTGTCAAAGGTAAGGAAATGGATTATGCCTTGGAGTCCCCACAAGAAATGGAAGTCCTGAAGATACCTGATTATCGCATAGTGAAACCCATTTTGGGCTTCTGACCTCCAGCGGGCTAGATAGTAATTTTATGTGGTTTTAACCCACTAAATTTGTAGTAATATGTTACAGCATCAATGGAAACCAATACATTGTATAGCTGTATAAGTATTGTTCTAGCACTATTTAATGACTACTCCCTCTTCTCTCTACTGATCAAAACCAACAGGACAAAAGGTTTGTTCTGCACTATTAGTTCCACTAGCCAGTATGACAATCATCTAAATCATTATAGTTAAAAAAAAATGCTGTTATTTGGTGAGACAAGTTTCTCAACTTTGTTTTTCTTCTTCAGTAATGTCTTTGCTTTACTTGCTAATAATGTAGCTTTCTCATGTATATTTTGAAACAACTTACAAATTCCATAATACAAACACTAATACACTTTAGAGATACTCATTAAATGTACTGAAGTGCAACAATCCAGCAATCACTTTGTGAAGAGCTGGTATTTTTTACAATATTAAATCTTTTTATCCACGAACATATCATATTTGTCCATTTATTTAAGAGTTCCTTTTCAACTAGTAACATTTAAAAAAAAGGCTCTTGTGTTCCAAAAGCGTATCAGTTTTTAAGAATGGCCTCAGTGGTACAAGAACTTAGCTGTCCCAATACTAAATTATCATGTTGATTAACCCTTAAGTCTGGTACCTGGTCAGGTACCCCCATAATACCTTTCTAGATTGCTCTACCAGGTTTTTTTCCTCCTGACTTCTGACCATCTCAAGTTAGCAGAGACTGAGTCTCTTAGTTACTTTTCTTGCTGTTTTTGAGGACTTTTGTCCTAACATTTATTTTTTTTTGTCCTAACATTTAAAATTTTATTTTTTCCCTCTTATTAAGTACATTCATCAATAAGCTTATCCAGTCAACTGGCATTTAAGAATGGACTAGATTACTGTAGCATAAAACAGTTTAATATAAAATACTATCTTTTGGATATATACATCAAATAGTAATAATAAATTTAAGAAAGTTCAGAGATCCCAAATCAATGTTATCATAGTCCTCTCTAGTGTATAGTCTTCAACTATATTTTTCAGCGCATCTCACAGATTTTGAGACTGCACTAAATGCCTCTGTTATTACTATTCAGTCAAACAGCTTCTTTCAGTCCAATTGGGTATGAGCCATTTAGTTTTGAGTTCTGGGTATATTCAGAATGACACCATTTCTAGGTTGATGACAGCCAGAATTTTTATGGAAACATGCACTATGTACCTTGTCCAAGAATAAGTGCCTAATCTCCTGTACATTTCTTAACACTAATCACTGATCTATCAATGATAAAAGCATATGTCTCCGTCTTTTTAGGTGCCTTCTTATTCTTCTTCTAGACCAAGTGAATATATTGTTTTCTCCCTATTGGAATTATTTTGCTAGTTCTACATTCTCTTACCATTCTTTTTGTGTCCACAAACCATAAAGTTTTTAACATACACCAACTTATACAAAGTCCAAAGAAAATGATAACTTTTTCAAGAACAACTCAAAGGAATTAGAACATTTTATAATTTTACTGTTTAATTCTCTCTGTATTTTAAATTACACAAAATTTTGCTTCCATAGTTTTATACTATTTTTAGATTAGCTCATATTTACTCTTCCTATTACTTGAGGACTTTATTATTTTTTTTAGAGCAGTTTTAGGCTCACAGCAAAACTGAAAAGAAGATGAGAGATTTCCTGTATGCCCCCTCTCCTACACATACATAGCCTCCCCCATTATCATCTTACACCAGATTGGTAGATTTGTTGCAACTGATGAACCTACACTGACACATCATAATCACCCAAAGTCCACAGTTAAGAGTGTACTCTTGGTGTTGTACATTCTACGGGTTTTGACAAATGTGTAATGACACATATCCACCATCATGGAATCACCCAGAGTAGTTTCCTGCCTTAAAAGTCCTCTATGCTTCACTTGTTCATACTTCACCCCACCCCAAGCCCTGATATTTTTATTCTCCCCATAGTTTTGCCTTTTCCAGAATGTCATATGATTGGAATTATAAAGGATTTTAAGATTGGCTTCTTTCACTTAGCAATATATATTTAAGTTTCTTCCATGTCTTTTCATGACTTCATAGCTTTTTTTTTTTTTTTAAACTGTGAATAATGTTACACTGAATAAATGTACCACAGTTAATTTATCAGTTTTCCTACTGAAAGATATCTTGGTTACATCCAAATTTCGGAAATTATGAATAAAACTGCTATAAACATCAGTGTGTAGGTTTTGTGTAGACAGAACTTTCCAATACCTTTGGGTAAATACCATCAAGCATGATTACTGGATCATATAGTAAGAGTAGGTTTAGTTTTATAATAAACTACCAAACTCTTCCAAATTGGCTTCATAGAGACAGAGAGAGGCGGAGACACAGGCAGAGGGAGAAGCAGGCTCCATACAGGATGCCTGACGTGGGACTTGATCCAGGGGCTCCAGGATCACATCCCAGGCTGCAGGTGGTGCTAAACCACTGCGCCACCAGGGCTGCCTTGAATGCAAGTTCTTATTGTTCCATATCCCTGCTAGCATTTAGTGTTGTCAGTGTTCCGGATTTTGGTATTCTAATAGGTGCATAGTGGTATCTCATTGTTTAATTGCATTTTTCTGTAATTTCTCTCTTCACTTCTCCATGGGGTTTGTGTACTTCTTGTTTCGTGGACTCATGTCTTTTTTTTTTTCAATATTGGAAAATTCTTAATATTGCTACTGCTCTAATTGCTCTCTCCTTTTTTCTCAAACTGCAACTAACAAGTATGTGAAGCCTATTCACTGTATTTTTCATAGCTCTTAGTCTTTCTTTTGTATTCTCCATCTTTCTGCTTCTTCATGCTTCATTGTGGGTTTTCTTCTGACCTGTCTTCCAGTTTACTAATTCTTTCTTCAGCTGTGTCTACAACACTATTAATATTACCTACTGATTTCTTCATTTCAATTATTTTATTTTTCAGTTGGAGGATTTTCACTTGGATTATTTGTTTATGTTTTGGTTCTTTGACAAAATATTTTGTCCAACATACATTTTAAATACATTTTTTAACAAAAATTTTTATTTTATGATAATTGTAGATTCACATGCAATTGTAGGAAAGAATTCAGAGACTGTTATTCCCTTTATCTAGTTTCCTAAAATGTCTCATAATGTAACATCTTAGAAAATAATAATACAGTATCACAACCAGGGTACTGATATTGATGCAGTGAAGTTAGAGAATATTTCTATCACTACAAGGATCACTCATGTTGGTGTTCTATATAGGCACACCTAATTCTCTTCCATCTCACTTTCTCCCCCAGAAACAACTAACCTCTTCTCCATTTCTATAATTTTGTTACTTCAAGAATGTCATGTAGGGCAGCCTGAGTGGCTCAGTTTAGTGCCGCCTTCAGCCCAGGGCATGATCCCAGAGACCCGGGATCGAGTCCCTCATCGGACTCCCTGCATGGGGCCTGCTTCTCCCTCTGCCTGTGTCTCTGCCTCTCTCTCTGTGTCTCTCATGCATAAATAAATAAAACCTTAAAAAAAAAAAGTCATGTAAATAGAATTGTACAGTATATACCTCTTGAGACTTTTTTTTTCACTCAGCATAATTTTTGTAGTTTTATCCAGGTTATTGTATCAATAGCTTATTCCTTTTTATTGCTGGGTAGTATTCCATGAAATGGATTAGCACTATTTAACTACCTGTTGGAGGGCATCTGGGTTGTTTTAAGTTGAGAGGCTACAAGTAAAGCTGTCATAAACATTCATACACAAGCTTTGTATGAAGAAAAGCAGCCTCTGTTGACACCTTGTTAGTGCTAGGACTTCCAGCTTCTCACATTGTCTCTACTGATGCTGTGGTAGGGGTGGACTTGTAACTCCTGGGCAATGATGAAACTTCTGACTTTCTACCAGGTCTTCTCTGATGCCACACTGTTGGGGAGAGAGTGTAACCTTTTTACTGCTGGGTGGACAGGAAGTTTAAATTCCCACATGGTCTCTGACACTGTGGCAGTAGTGGTGGGGTGCTTGTTACCACTTGGTGGAAGAAAATCCTAAGTTTCCTACTTGGCTTTCTTTGACACCACTCCACAAGTCCTGTTCAGGAAGTTCCTTATAGGCTGGAAAGGATGGAAGTCTAGGCTCTCCACTTATCCTCTGCCGGCATGGTGGGGGGTGGGGATTTGGTTTTTGGCTGCAATATGGTAGGTTTGTCGAAAGGTTTTCCTGTGCCTCCCTCTTTCCTGGTCCTTTGGCTAGAGAAAGAAGGTATTTTATTGGTTTTGTTTTGTTTTTTAATGTACCAAATAGCATTTCTGGATTGCAGTTTAATTCAGCTCCAATATAAAGTTTTTAAAAGCAAAAAAGAAAACCCAGGGATCTCCCACTAATTTGTTCCTTAGGTCCTGAGATCTTGAGCTAGTTTGCCGTATTCTCTTTTCCTAGGTATTTGTCGTGTAAACTTTGTTGTGAAATTATTTGTTTTTGTTTTCTTTTTTTGCATTAACAAGTACTTTAATATTTAATTTTGACCTCAACAACTTACAGTGGCCTGTTTTTTCTAAGTGTCTTAGAACAGGATTCACTTCAAGTCTGAATAAGCTAATTTCGTAAGATAAATGGTAACATTCAAGTACCCACATAAACACAGAATTTATCTTTTTTCCCCTAGTTTTATTAGAAAATAACTAGAATACAAGTTTAAGGTATATGGCATGATGGTTTGATTTCCATATATTATGAAAGGATTATCACATAGGCTCACCTAACACCCATCATCTCATATAGAAACATCTTAAAAAAGAAAAAGGAAAAAAAATTCTTTTAGGATGAGAACTCAGGATTTTCTCTTAATTTTTCTCTATATATCATATAGCAGTGTTAGCTACGGTTATTGTGTTGTAGATTACACCCCTAGTATTTATCTAATAACTGCAAGTTTGTACCTTTTAGTCACCTCCCTCCAATTCCTCATGCCCCCACCCTCTGCTCCTCGTAACCACAGGCCTGATCTTTTTCTATGAATTTGATATTTTTGTTTAGATTTGCTTTTGTTTTGAGATTCCACAGGTAAGTGAGATCATACAGTATTTCTTTTTCTGTCTTATTTCACTTAGCCTAATGCTTTCAAGTTCCACCCATTTTGTTGCAAATAGTACGATTCCTTCATTTTTTAATGGCTGAATAATATTCCATTATGCCTTCATCCACTGATGGACACGTAGGTTGTTTCCATATCTTGGCCATGGTAAATAAGGATGCTATGAACATGGATGGGGGTGCAGATATCTTTTTGAGTTAGAATATTCATTTGCATCAGATGTATTACCAAAGGTGAAACTGCTGAATCATCTGGTAGTTCCATTTTTTATTTTCTGAGGATTCTCAATACTGTTTCCAACAGTAGTTGAATTTATATTTCTACCTACAATGCAAAAGGGTTCCCTTGTCTCCATATCCATGCCAACATGCTAGCTCTTATCTTTTTGATGATGGCCATTCTAACAGGTGTGAGGTGATCTCATTGTGGTTTTCTTTTTGTAAAGAGTTTTTATTTATTTATTCGAGAGAGACAGTGTGTGTGCATGCACGAGCAGAGGGAAGAACAGAGGGAGAGGGAGAGAGAGAAATTCAAGCAGACTCTGCACTGAACATGGAGCTGATGCAGGGCTTGATCTCACAATCCTGAGATCATCACCTGAGCCAAAACAAAGTCAGATGCTTAACTGACTGAACCACTCAGGCAGCCCAATCTGACTGTGGTTTTAATTTTCATTTCTCTAATACCTAGTGATGTTGAGCATCTTTTCATGTACTTGTTGGCCTTTGTCTATCTTTGAAATGTCTATTCAGGTCCTTTGCCCATTAAAAACATTTTTGTTGTTATCCAGTTGTAGGAGTTCTTTATCAGATAATGGTTTGCAAATATATTTTCCCATCCTGTAGGGTATTTTTCACTTTGTAGATTTCCCCACCCCCCGCAGAAACTTTTTAGTTTGATGTTGTCTCATTTGCTTATTTTCTATTTTGTTGCTTGTACTTTAAATGTCAACAAAAAAATCATTACCAACACCCATGTCAAGGAGCTTTATTCCTATGTTTTGTTTCAGGTGTTTCTTGGTTTCAGGTTTCACACTTAAGTCTTTAACCCATTTTGAGTTAATTTTCATTAGTGGTGTAAGACATGGGTCCAGGTTCATTCCTTTACATGTGAATAGTCAATTATCCCACTAACATTTAATGAAGAGACTCTTTTCTCCACTGGGTATTCTTGGCTCCTGTGTGAAATATTTGTTGATTCTACGTTTCAATTTATTTCTGAGCTCTCAGGTTTGTTCTGTTGGTCTACTGGTCTATTTTTATGCCAGTATCATCCTGTTTTGATGACTACAGTTTGAAATAAGGAAGTATGATCTCGCTTGCTTTGTTCTTCTTTCTCAGGAATTTTTGGCTACTCAGGGTCTTTTGTCGTTCCATATAATTTTTAGGAGTGTTTTTTCTATTTTTCTTTTCAATATCATTGGAATCTTGATAGGAATTACACTGAATCTACATGGCTTTCCGTAGTATTTACATTTTAACGCTATTAATTCTTCTAATCCATGAACACAGGACAACTTTACATTTATTTACATCTTCCTTGATTTCTTTCATCAATGTCTTGTAGTTTTCAGAGTAGAGATCTTTCACCTTCTTGGTTAAATTTATTCCTATTTTATTGTTTTTGATACTCTTGTACGTAGGATCAGTGTAGTTCTTAATTTATTGTTAGATAATAGAATACTGATATTTTTACATTAATTTTGTATCCTGCAACTTTATTGAATTCAGTTTCTTTCATTGAATCTTTAGGATTTTTTATATATAAAATCACGTCATCTGCAAGTAGAGGTAATTTTACTTTTTCCTTTCCAGTTTTGATCCCTTTTATTTTTCTTGCCTAACTGTTCTAGCTAGGACCTCTAGTACTAATTTAAAAAGAAGTGGTGAAGAGTGGGCATCCTTCTTTCAATCCTGATGTTACCAGAAAAGCTTTCTACCATTTACCACTAAGTATGATATTAGTTGTAGGATTGCCATTTATTATGCTGAGATAAATGCCTTCAATGCTGAACTTAAGAGTTTTATCATAAAAAGATGTTGAATTTTGTCCAATGATTTTGTGTGTCTATTTAAATGATCACGATTATTCCATTCTATTAATGTATCACATTGATTGATTTGCATATGCTGAGCTATACTTATATCCCTAGGATAAATCCCACTTGATTATGGTGAATGTGCTACTGAATTTGGTTTGGTAGTATTTTACTGAGAATTTTTATATCTATACTCATCAGGAATATTGGCAGGTAGCTTTCTTTTCTAGTAGTGTCTTTTTTCTGGTTTTGGTATCAAGATAATGATGGCCTCATAAAATAAGTTTGAGAATGTTCTCTCCTTTTGATTTTTTGGAAAAGTTTGAGAAGAATTGATGCTAATTCCTCTTTAAATGTTTCATAAAGGAGTGCTTGGAGGACTCAGTCAGTTAAGTGCCCAACTCTTTGTTTTGGCTCAGGTCATGAACTTGCGGTCTGGCTCCACGCTCAGTATGGAGTCTACTTAAGATTCTCTCTTTCCCTCTCCCTTTGCCCTGCCCCCTCAACTTGTACTTATGCTCATGTGCTCTCTTTCTAAAATAAATAAATCTTTAAAAATAAATGTTTCTTAAACATCACCAGTAAAGATAGTTGGTCCCGGAGCTTTTTTCATTGAGAGGTTTTGATTACTGATATAGTCTCCTTACTAGTAATTAGTCTATCCAGACTTTCTGTTTTTTTTTTTTTTTTCTGATTCAGTCTTCATAAATTGTATAAGAATTTTTCCATTTTCTAGGTTGACATATAGTTGTTCAGTTGCCTCTTTTGAACCTTGAATTTTTGTGGTATCAGTTGTAATGCTTCCTTTTTCATTTATAATTTTATTGATTTGGGTCCTTTCTCTTTTTCCCTTGGTTATTCTAGCTTAAATTTGTCAATTTTGCGGGTGCTTGGGTGGCTCAGTCAGTTAAGTGTCTGACTCTTGATTTTGGCTCAGGTCATGACTTCAGGGTTGTAATATCAAGTTTCAAGTCAGGCTCTGCACTGGGCATGGAGCCTGCTTAAGATTCTCTCTCTCCCTCTCCCTTGCCCACCCTCTACCCCCATGCTCTCAATCTCTCCCCCCCCCCCCCAAAAAAAAAAGGTTTGTCAATTTTGTTTAAGTTTCAAAGAACCAACTCTTAGTTTGGATAGTCTGTTTTTACTCTTTTTCCGTTCTCTATTTCATTTATTTCTTCTATAATCTTTATTATTTCTTTTCTTCTAACATGGGCTCAGTTGGTTCTTCTGAGTTTATAGTACCTTAAATCAGAATTAGGGTATGTGGGGGTCTTCTTTCTTTCTTTCTTTTTTTAAAGATTTATTTATTCATGAGAGACAGAGAGAGAGAGAGGCAGAGACACAGGCAGAGTGTGTCTCAGCGCATCCCGCATTGGGCCAGAGGCAACGCTAAACCACTAAACCACCTACGCTGCCCTGTCTTATTTCTTAATGCAGGCATTTACCGCTAAGAACTTTCCTCTTAGAACTATTTTCACTGCATCCCATAGGTTCTGGTATATGTTGTATTTCGATTTTTATTTGTTTCAAGAAACTTTTTAATATCTTATTTGATATTAATTTTCATAGGTTTGTGAATTTTCAAGGTCTCAATTTGATTTCTAATTTCATGCCACTGGGGTCAGAGTAGACACTTGGTAGGATTTCAGTCTTCTTGAATTTGCTAAGTCTCCTTCTGTGGCCTAGCATATGATCTACCCTAGAAAGTGTTTCATGTACACTTGAGAAGTAAGTGTATTCTGCTATTATTCAATACAATGTTCTGTACATGTCTGTTAAATCCATTTAGTCTAGAATGTTCAAATCTGCTGTTTTCTTATTGATTCTCAATCTGATCTAGCTAGTGTTGAGATCCAGCTAGTTATTCTTGTATTTATTTTTCCTTTATAGCTCTGTTAGTTTTGGCTTTATATATTTAGGTGCTCCAATGCTGGCACATAAATATTTACGACTGTTAAATCTTTCTGGTGGATTGGCCCCTTTATCAATGACCTTCTCTGTCTCCTTTTACTATTTTTATTTTATTATTTTAAAGACTATTTTATCTGCTCGAAGTATAGCTACCTCTGCTTCTTTTGGATTACCACTTGCTTGTAATATCTTTTTCCACCCCTTCACTCTTAGTATATGTATCTTTAAGGTGATAGTGAATCTCTTATGAGCAGCAATTTGTTGGATTTTGTCTTTTTTAAACATTCAACCACTCTATGTTTTTCAGTTGAAGAATTTATTTATATTTAAAGTAACTATTAACAGGTAATTACTATTGTCATTAATTAACATTTTATTGTTTTGCAGACATTTTGTGTTTGTTTTGTTCCTTGTTTTTTCTCCTATCTTTTGTTTTCTTTTGGTATCTGCATGCTTTGACTTCTTAATCATGTTCTTTCATGCAACTGTTACAGTATTTTCCCTTATGATTACCATGACACACATCTTCAACTTATAACCCCTATTTAAAATTGAGTAATTTCAATAGAAATCATAAAACTTATCATTTTTATTTCTCATCCTCCTTAGATTTTATTATTTTTGTTACAATTAAAGTTGTTTTATATTATATAACTAGTAACAGATTACCATATAGTTGTGGTTATTTTTACTTTTTTTTAACTTTTAAGCTGGAGTTCTAAGTGAATTATGCACCTCTATTACTATATTGCAGAGTATAACTATGACTATATGTTTATCATTATCAGTGAGAGTTCTGCTATATTTTTATGATTTAGCTTTTCTATACTTCCATTCAAAGAACTCTTATTTAGCATTTCTTAGGAGGCAGGTCTAGTAGCAAAGAACTCCTTCAGCTTTTGTTTAGAAAAGACTTTATGCCTTCTTTGTTTCTAATGAACAGCTCTGCCAGGTATAGAACTTTTGTTTGACAGTTATTGTCTTTCAATATTTGCAATATGTCATTCCATTCTCTTTAGGCCTGAAGTTTCTGCTGAGAAATCTTATGGGAGGCTATAACTCCTATGTAACTCCTCTCTACTTTTGTTGCTCTTAAAATTCTTTGTCCTTGACTTTTGACAACTTAATTACATGTTTTGCTGTAGTGCTGTGTTCAACCTATATGAGCTCTTTTGGATTTCACGGAGGAGCATGTCCTTTTCTTTGACCAGGTTTGAGAAGTTTTCAGCCACTGTTGCCTTAAATACACTTTTTGTTCTGGAATTCTTATAATATTAGCATTGTTTCTTCTCATTGTGTTCCATTTTGCCATAGGCTTTCTTCATTCCTCTCACTTTGTCCTTCTCTGATTGGGTAATTTCTAATGTCTTATCCTCTAGGTCACGGATTCTTCCTACTGTATGGATGAGTCTACTTTTGAAACTCTCTACAGAATTATTCAGTTCAATTACTGTACAGTAGACCCTTGAACTCCATGAGGTTAAAGAGCATTAACATCCCAGAGTTGAAAATCCGTGTATAACTTTTGATTCTCCCAAAACTTAACTACTAATAGCCTACTGTTGACTGAAGCCTTACTCATAAACAGTTGATTAAAGTATATTTTATATTTAAGTGTATTTTATCCTCTATTCTTACAATAAAGTAAGCTGGAGAAAAAATATTAAGAAAATCATAAGGAAAACACATTTACAGTACTGTTCTGTATTTATAAAAAAAAAAATCTGTGTATAAGTGAATTTGTACAGTTCAAACCAATGTTGTTCAAAGGTCAACTATACTTTTCAACTGTAGGAGTTTTTTTTTTTTTTTTTATGGCTGCTTTTTCCTTGTCAAAATTCTCATTTTTCTCATATACTGTTTTCCAAGTTTTACTTGTTTGTGTTTTCTTGTAGTAGACTAAATTTCCTTAAGAGGATTACTCTAAATTATTTGTTAATCCTAGATTTCTATTTCTTTAAGGTCGGTTATTAGAACTTTATTAGTTTCCTTTGGTGGTATATTTATCTGATTTTTCATGATCCTTGATTTCTTATGTTGGTATCTGAGCACTGAAGTAACTGGGCTCCTCTACCAAACTTCACAGGTTTTCTTTGACAGAGACAGTTCTTTACCAGTTAGCTCAATTTGGGTTTCTGGATCTGTCTACTGGTAATATCCACAGGTAGCAAGGACTGCCATTATGGTCTATTTTGGGGTGAGACAACTGTTTAAGCACTAAAGATGGGGATGGGGAGTGTGCCTCTGTTTGAGAATAGTTGGATAGGAATGTTGGCTTGGTTCTTTACTTGAGGGCAGCTATAGAACTAGTTCCATGACTGCCTGAATTCTCTAGTCATGCTTACCAGATGTTTAGTACTGGGTCCTATATTCAGTAGTATATGGGGCTATGAACTAACTTCTTTGCTCTGGCAGGGAAGCAGGATAACCAAGGTCTGTATAGCTTATTGTTTGGGGACCCAAATAAGGTCTGAGTGTGCACTGAACTGTACACGGTCAGGTGATGTCAGTGGTTTTGTTCTGCAGATAAAGGATGACATAGGTAGTGCTTTCTGTTCAAGTCCCACTATAAATAAGTAGGGCTGTTGAATGGGCTATGCAGCAGACGAACAAATCCACCAGTTGGGATTATTACTTGGGCACTACAGGTATGAACTTAGTCTGCCAATATCGATGTGCTGATTACTGCAAGCCCCTTCCCCCTTCTCCTATCAGTCAGATCCTCAGTGGTTGAGCCCCACAGACTTCCCTGCAATACCTGCGGGGCAAGATTAGAGTATGGACTTTCATAAAGTAATCCCCAATGCTGGTTGGGGGCTGGCTGTACCCCCTAGGTTCTTTGCCTACTGGAGGAACCAGAGGCTCAGGGGTGACCACTTCCCATGCTGCTGAACTGGCCTGAAGGAGAAGCAATGTGGTCAACATGTAGCTGTTTTTCTTGCCCTTCTGATGTAGTCTGTTTGGCCTCTGAGGTACAGGTAGGTAGGTGCTTCAGCTTTATCCCCATTTTCTAGGATTCTTTTAGTGGTGTATTATTTTTGAACAGCTGTTAGTTGTTCTTGTGAGCAAAGTCAGGAACAACCTATGTTGTCATCTTGGTGAAATCACTCCCTGCCCTGTAATTCTTAACTTTCTTGATAGGTGTCTGATGTTCTTAAACCAACTAAAAACAAATACACACACGTGTCCACACACCTACACCCACCCCTTTCATGTTTTTCACTTTTCTCAGAAGGAGAGTTGGTTCTAATTATCTAGTCTGCTGTTACTGGAATTGGGTTTCTATCACTGTCTTTTTCTTTTGCACATGGTATCCTGACTACAATACAAAATATTTCTGTGTGGACAGTATATCCTATGCATCCAGAACCTAACAAGCTGCCTGTCATACAATAAATTAATTGCTGGACTGAAAAAAATAACAATGTGTAAGTCTTGGCAACTAATAAGAATATGTGGCCTGACAATGGAGAAGAATAAGATTAAATATGACTAAGATTTCTAAAGCTTGATAATGGCCCTGGCATTTCTACATATAAAAAAAGAAGTCAAGAGAAGAAAGAAAGAGGACTACAATTGATGGGAAGTTAATTTTAGTTTTTGCATATACTATATTTGATGTATCTGTAAGTTACTTAAGTGAAAGTAGTGGGAATGGACACCTGATTCAAGATATTAGTTGTGAGAGCAATTCATAAGAGAAAGAGGAAATATTAAGAGACAGGAGCTGAGTATAAAAATGTTAGAGAATGTCTACCAATATGCAGGAGATACGTAAGAAGAAGAACCTTTCAGTAAGTACATGACTGTGCATAGCTGGAAAAAGGAACTCAGAATGCAACTTAATGGAATATAAGGAGGAAGAGAGTTTGGAGTGAAAATAATTATCTACATGGTCAAATGTGGCTGAAAGGTCAATCAGGCTGTGGAATGAAAGAAGTCTTATAATATACCTACCTTCTGAGTAGTAAAAGAAGGCAGGAACATGGAGGGCTGGAGAGTGTTTAATTTAAGCAAGAAGAAAGATTCAGAAAAGAATGGAGATGATTTTAAGCTGTCAGTAGGAGAATTAAAAATTTTATAAAGAGATGAAGTCTCAAAAGGGGCAGGCAGTCAATATTTGAATGAACATAAATTTGCAAAATTATGTGACTTTTTTCAACAAGGTTAGTATCTTGTTGTGAACTCAAGAGAGGGAGCTAGTTTTCAGAAAAGCATGAGAAATTCACTTATAGACAATTTTGAAGATTGGTAAACATATGGAGAAGAGCATGGAGTCTGCAATTGATTTGGGAGTTATTTAAACAGAAATGATAGTTTAAACCAATGGTGTATGTGGTATTTATATGTTATAATTTCTATCAGTAAAAAAAAAAAAAGGTTATTTTCTCTCTTACAGAGAAATAACAACTACTCTAAAAATAGTTTCTATCTCAGTTAATAAGTGTGGATTCATTTTAGAGAACTTTAAAATTGTCCTATTTTAACTTGAAGAATAATCCTATTACAACCAAATGGTTATCAGAATCCTAAAATTATAATTAGCAAAAGGGTATTCATGAAACTTGCCAGAATTGCAAATGTATGCTTGATTACAGCAGTTACTGAACCAATATTATGAACAAATTCTCCTATCCCTGCCTGTCTGCACAATTAATTATTTGGAAGAAAACGAAAACAAAGAAAACAGGCAGGGCTACTATTTTACCAGCATCACAATGGTTACAATTGTTTATGATCGATTTCTGTTCTCATTAGTTAAGTGTTTAGACTGTATTAGTTGTGAAACATTTCAAATACAACTCTTGCTCATATGATAGTATTATATTTACTGAATTACTTATATGTAACCCTTCAATACTTCTCAAATTCTGAATTACAATCGACACAGACCAGAGTTAGTTATACTAACTCTTCAGCACAAAAAGGATAGTTAGAGCCCTCAGTTTAATAATGATTAATCTAAGAAACAGTTGCTGCATACTTCTTTGTTACTACTGATATTATGCTCAATTTCAAAGCTTTTTCTATCAGTAACAATGATCCTGAATAAATTCACCTGGGCTAAAAGTCACTTCACTTTAATTTTATTAAAATAAAATTCTCATACCATTTGGTGATGCCATAACATTCTTTAATAATATCCTGAAGGACGGCTCGATAGAAGAGTGATTGAGTAGACAGCTGAAAAAAATGTATATATATATGAGCACAAAAAATAAAAATAAAAAACACAAATTGAATCAATACTAGAGAGTCAGGCCCATCAGTGAATGTTAGAAACCTGACTTTGTTACAAAACATAGAGGACACTTTAAAAATTTTTCCATACTAAGTTCAATTGTTACCCTGAGGCCAATACTCACTGAGAAAGTAATTCTGCATGAAAATAGAAGAAACTATAAAAGAAATGGTAATGAATGAGGACAAAAATGCAAAATCAAAGAAAAATGAGCTAATGTCCCAAAAAGAGTGCTGTTCAGTTAAAAATGTAGAAATAAACTTTCATGACCAGCCAAATCAGCTTTGGAGCCTACAAGAGAGCAGTCAGGTGTAATACATGCAAAAGAGAAGAGAACATGGATTTGTCCTAATGACAGTGAACAGAAATAATATCACTTAAGACTCAAACCTGGAAAGAGAAGGTTCTATTCTAACTAAGACATTTTAAAAATATGTCTTTAGTCTGAAGGATCATGGCGTTGGCTACTGTAGAGTTGAAAAGGGCATGTTTTTTGTCCTTTGGAAAGGACATAGGATCAGGTGTCCATGATGGTTTTCCAAAGGAAAGAAGGTATGGCTGGAGAGAGGTTCCAGTGAAAAAATGATAATTTCAAAGAAGTAGAAGGTAAAAAAAATGTACTATACATAAAAGAAAACACTTCACTAAAAAAATGGAAGTGGTACTCAAACTAAGAAACTATAAAAATCACCCAGACTCTACCCATATCCTCAAAGACCTCTTAATACTGAGAGTATAAATAAATCCAACACAAAATACAAAATATTATCAGCAACATCCGTGCTCCAAAGTTATTATGAAAAAAAAAAAAAAAAAGAAGAAGAAGAAGAAGAAAAATGAGCCAGAGTGGAGGGAGGCCAACAACACTGAGTAGTTCTGAGAAGTCTAGTAAGGTGAAAACTCAAAACTGCAATGACTGGTAAAGTTTTAAAGACAGAGTTCAGTAGACTGGATATATTGAGCTATCCTTTTGTAACTTCTATTCTCCTTCAGAGCACAGAATTGTTATTTTCATCTGTTTTTAACTGAAATATATTTGGATTCAGATGGAGTTTAGCACAAAACAAAATCTTGCCTGTGTGCTCAGACAGAAAACTTAACTACTGCTCCTCTCCTCATCTGACCTCAAGTTCCTACACTATGGATGCTGAAACTACACAAAAACACATGTTGGGAGTTAAGGGCCAACCATTATTTCTTGGGTCTTCACCTAATGGCATTGTCTTAAGTCACTGGACAACATCTGACTTGCAGGATCTTGACAGAACACTTGGAAAGAACACATGTGATATCCTTTCTAGATGGAAGAAATACCAAGAAGGGTGATTCTAGTTGGAAATGATCTTAGGAATACCAAAGACCCCAATCTGGCTCCTAAAATAATGCACTAGAAACAGACATACGTACATATTTGAGTACTCACAGTAAATTTATAACCTTCAAAAGAAACACTTTTATATAAAACCTCTTTCTAAATACAACTCCTTGACTTAAGACAAACTCTGATTTCTAAATTTTCTTTCTAGAAGACTGCTCAAAAACATTTCATTCCAAATTTCCCATCTCTGGATATATTTTTCATTTAGCATTTTCTCATCTTGAGTAATTCTTTTTTGCAGTACCAAAAATCTCTATCATCTGTCCCTCACTTCTCCCCAAATCCTTTCCATTCTCTCACAAAAATTCTGAAATCTCCTTTCACATATTAACACTTATTGTCCTACTGAAATTCAAGGCATTCTGGGAAATATATTATTATATGAAGTAAAATGTTAGTATTAGTTTTATAAATGGCTAACAAAGTTTTTAACTTTTTATTTGGTTAGCTATAAAATAGGTAGGAAGTTTAATTTTATATGAAATCCTAAAAATAGTTGAGCCAGTATTTGCACTGAAGAAGCCTAGCTCTGATGTCTCTGTACCAAGCCACGATGCTATTTTGCCTCTAGGATACGTGGGCAGGGATGAGGTATCATTAGTTTTTATTATGTACTTCCATTTAGGGAAAAAAAAAACTCTTAAAAATATGTGGTGCCTGGGTGGCTCAGTCAGATAAGGGGCTGACTCTTAACTTCGGCTCAAGTCATGATCTCAGGGTCCTGAGATTGAACCCCGTTGTCAGTGTTGGGCTCCATGCTCAGGGGGGAATCTGCTTAAGGATTCTTTCTCTCCCTCTCTCCCTCCCTCCACTTTCTTTTTTTTCCTCTTTCTAAAAACAAAAACCAAAAAACTCTTTAAGAGTTTTTGCCTTTGAGAAAAATTATATAAATGGTATCAGGATAATTTAGAAATAAATGTATATTTATATTATTAAAAACTGTTGAAGATGACAAAGAAACCCCGAGAAATGCATTTAAACAAGAGATCATACAGAAATGCATACAGAAATAACAGGATAGAATAAATCATCATTCCCAAGTTAACTTGAGTAAATGAGAACTTTACAGCTGTTTCCTAAGAGAAATGGAAAAGAGTTATGAAGTGCCTTCAAATGTGCATTCCTAGAATAACTAGAACTATCCATCCTAGTAAATACAGACTGGGGGCAAGTGGGAAGGGAATCAACATCTCCCCGGTACTATGTGTTTGACTATTCCAAGAATAAACTGGATGTGGCTCAGAGTTACTTTCTTTCTTATACAAGTGATAAATCAGCTTAACATTTTAATGCATTTTAAATGGGAGGGAGCAAAAAGAGCACACCCTTAAAGAATATTACCTCAGGCATGCATTTTATAGGTCCAGCAGAGAGGGCACTAAGCTGGACATCAGTACTCTGCAATTAAGGGAGCTAGAATGTACTATTAAACTTCTGCTGTGTATCACGTTCTCATGTAAGTTTGGGATAATACCCAACTTGTAAGATTGACTATAAACATTAGTAAGCACTTGGGAAATTGAAAAACACCACAAAAATGCACAGGAACATTATTATGATAAAGGCTCTTTCCTCTTCCATATCTCTAGGAAACCATTAGGTTGATATGCAATATAGCTGTTAACTGCAAACTAGGAGTTTGAGAGTAAATATGCTCTAATACCTTTAAAAGATCAGTTTTTATCAACTTTTAGATAGGTACAATGAATACATTTTTAAAAAATGTTCTAAGCATTATGCCTGGCCCAGAATAAAAACTCAGTAAACGATATTTGTTATTATCATTTTCAAATTATTATTATTTTTAAAAATTCAAATTGACATACTAATGTTCCTTGAAAAAAAAGCAAAAAAGAGATTTCTAAAATTTCGATCTAATGAGAGAAATCTTATGAAAAGCTTGAAAAGAATTCAATTTTTTTTTTTTTTACAAATTCCTAATATGTGTCATAAATCATAAGGTAGAGAATAAGACAATTATATGGATATTTGGGGGGTACATTTAACTTGTTTATATGTTCAAACCCATATGGCTATTTCAACTAATGACTAATCAAGTAAATAAGGAAAAAAGCTAAGTACAACAACAATAACAAAATATGTGTTTTGGACTATATGTAAAAAAAATAAATAAACTGAATATTATACCTTGTTTATCTTTGCTTGAACTAAGCCCATCATAAGAACCTAACAGCAATAGCAGTTTTTAGAAATATTTACAGACTGTTTCGTATATTATAAAGAAATGAGACATTAGTACAAGAATACAAGGTAGAAGTTTGCTTAAAGATTTAATTTACTCTTTCTGAAAGTTCACTTTTAAAGTAAACTTATAGAAAATGTATTAATTTGAATATGAAGAGGTGAAAGAAGAGATGTTATTTATTAAAAGCCATCAGATTTTAAGTTCATCAGCAGGTCAAGTATGAGAGTACTTAAACTATCATGTCCATCTGCTACATTAGAGTAAACATTCCTACTTACCCCTTGGCCAACTGCAACCCGTTCCAAAGCCTTTGGAGAAAAAATAAGGAGAAAAAAATATGAGACTACTCATATATTTAGTCTTACCTTATAAGACTTATAAACACACTGTATAAGGGCTTATAAAAGAGACATTTAAAAGTATTAAGTGATAACATCTAAGTTTAAACATTTAAAAGTATTACTATCATTAAGGAATGTTAACTGGTTTACTTGTTAGATATAGCTGAAATCATATACTCCTAAAACTAAAGATAATTTACAAATTATCCTATGTAAGTACAATTTTTGCAGCTGCACAAACTCAATAACAAGGTAAAGTAACTTGCTGCAAGTTGTATAGCTAGTTAGCAAGTGGGCAGGAAGTAGAAACTTGTTCTTTGAACCCTAACTAGCTTTTCCTGCCCTCACACCATGAAGATTTTAGTGGAAAAATGAGTTCACTGTATAGAAAGTTGCTTCACAGAAATTGTTTGAAGAAAAAAATTGCAATTTTTCCATTGACTTGAGGCATACTTTTACTGATCATCTAGAACCACAGATGTATGAATATAAAAGAAAGCTATTACATAATTTTCATATTAAATTAAACAGCAACAAGCCCAGAATAAGTTTATTATTGAAGAAAACATTGATTTTCATTTATGGTACTGTTTGTGCTCATTTCAGATTAGATTTTTGTGTTATGGCTTTTGCTAAAAGGCTGAATTGAACAAAGAAACAAGAATCTTTAATAAATTGGTGTTAATAAAAGTATCTGCTTTTAGATAAGTATAACTCGTTAAAAGTAGTCAACACGAGACTACTTTTAGTATGTGTTACTGATAAGGGATTTGAGAAATACAAATGATAAATTATGATGACATAATAAAAGATAACCAGGTAGGTGATAAAAAGTTTCTTATAAACATCAGTATTTTTCTTGGCCAATAAAGATAATGAAGAAAATAAACCAAGTGTTCCTTTCATACTAATCTGAAATATTTTGCAGTTTTATCAGAGTTAAAGTATGTTGACAAGATTGTGCTAATCTAATTAAAATCTTATCTCTGGTTAGTACCATTAACAATTTATCTCAAAAGTGTCACCAGAAAGGTCTCTTTTTCTCTTTTTAACCCCTGAGGCCTTATTGGTGGAAAAGGTCAGTTATGGAGCAAAAGGCAATAAAAATATGTACCAAAAAAATGTTCCTTGGCATCCAATAAAAAAGCCAAAGTAGCCAGGGAATGGGATGGAGCCAAGGAGAGGGGTATTCCATAGGAAGCTGACGTTGGTCAGGAAAAGTTGTTAAGTACAATGTGGTCTATACATTCTATATTCTGAAATTTATTTTTCAAAAATGCTTCTTTTTGCTTCTTTGAATGTTTATTTTTATAGCAAATATTTTTGTTTGTGAATGCAGTATATCCTTTTATCTAAAAGATATTAATTAATAGTTATTTTACTTTAGTTTATTTTGTATAGTCTCCATTTTCTCCAAGTTTCTTTTCTTCTGTTTATCTGACCTTTGTTCTTTCACATGAGACTTTCTTTAAGAGACATCTAGTGATTCTTGGCTGTTTGCTGGTAATTAAAATGAGAATATCATAAAACTGATTAGAAGTAATGTGCTTATGAGTGAGGACTGTTAATTGTGGGCTTCATTATAAAGGTCCTGCTTTATTTTAGAATCTCTGATGCCAAATCATCATCAGGTCTTTTTTCTCAGGCTAGTCAGATTCTTGAGGAACAACTCTTTTAATTTCTTGTCTGGATGGTATAACCCTGGCTGCCAGGACTCTTAGGACCAAGTCATTCCAAGAATTACCTGTCCATTTGAACATGACCCTGAAACATATATCACTAACAGATATAATGAAAAAACAAGACAATTTCCAAGAAAAGCAATTTAAGAAGATTTACAAAAATTATTTGAGCATAAACTGATTTCTAAAGTAATTCTAGGATACATGACCTAGAGCACTGGTGTACTATTTTTTATATTGCTGTGTAACTGGCATAGAAATAACGGCCATAGAATAATTAATTTATCTTGGGCTTGGACATTAAACACATTATTTAATCAACTATATTTTAAATTTCTAACAAAAAAAATAACTTACACTTTTTAACTTGCATCTATCCTTTGTAAACTAACATAGCACCATGAACAGAGAATATCACAGGTTAAAGTTATCTAGGTTTAATGACACTAGCCAAATCAGGCACATTAAAGGTTTTATTTAATTAGCTACTTCATATCGTAGGTGGCTTATTAATATTTTTCCCATTCTGTAAGAAATTAAGAGACCAAATGATCTACAAACACACATAAACACACCATAGAACTATGAATAAAAGCACTGAACTGATTCTGTATTTAATACTTGGTAGTTGATACATTTTATATGAAAATTAAAGTAATTATATATAAAAATTATATGTAAAAAGTACAACTATAAATTGTTACCACAATGTGTGTAAAGTAGTAGATAATGTTGGAAGGGCAAGTCATTTTTTTCTCAAAATTTGCAATGCACAAAAGCACTAATAATGATGCTCTGTAAAACTTGGCATTTAATTCATGATATTAGCCAACAATAATAAATTTTGCAACATCTGGATAAAGCCCTTAGTCCAGAAAGAAATATAATCATACCAAACATGCTGACATTCTGGCATTACGACCACAGCACCATCTCTCTTCCTTTAAATACTGGCACATTGGAAATCCCCACTTTTCTTGGGTACTTTCTGCAGAGAGGGAAAAAATATGGATTATTTAAATAAGATTCTTCCTTTTTCAGTTAAAGTAAACAATCTATTGAGAAAGAAAAGCAGTCATTGAGAGTCATATAGCAGTTAAACATAGAGGTAGTAATGTTTAACATTCATTCCAATCTGTTAATTGAAAGCATATTAATGTTATGAAAGTGGTATTTTCAACAATAGCTGTTTTGTGTTTAAGCTTTTAGGTTTGATATTAACCAATTTGCCAAAACTATCTTTCTAAGATTTAGCAAAAGCAATTTAAAATGGAAGTATTCTTCATGTTCAGTACAACTTAGGAAATAAGTAATGAGATACTGGATATTTACTGCTGACTTGACCTTCTTAAAAAAAAAAAAAAGATTTGTTAAATGACATTTGGTAATTTCCTGTAGAACAATATTAATTCATCCCTAATAATGATGAAGCCTCAATTTTTTTTCAGCCACTATATTCACTTTCCAGAAAAAGAACAGCTGTATAAGCTCTTCTTTCTTCATTACATTGAAAAGCTGCAATATTTTCAATTGTGATCCAATTTGGCTCAGTTGCATATATGGTTTAAGTAACAACAACAAAATCAACATTCACTGCTTAATCACACATATCTTTTGCCCAACTCACTTACAGAGTTGCATATGCAATTTGCTGATGCTAAAACCCTTACTGCAGAAGTATGAATTACACAGGTATTTTGAAAAGGAAAACACATTTCTTTTTTAAATTGAAGCTTGAAAAATAAGAGCTTAAATTTTATCAAGGCTATGACAATTAAAAAAGTACAAAATTTTTATTAGGTTAAAAGTAAAGATAGAATTAGAACCTTTAAAACAAAACAAAAAAATGCTTTAAAAGAAAATATTGTTGAAGTAAATTCCACTAAGTAAATTTCTCTGTTATGAAGGATCAGATGACTTTTGATTAAAACAGTGAATTTTATTCACTGTTTTAATCAAAATAATTTAGTGAATTTTATTTTCACTAAATTTCATGCAGATCATAAGCCTGTGAAAGTGGTTTCTTTCAGTACATAAATTAAGATTTGTAATAGACCTTACTGATAACTAATTGGAAGATAAAGACCTTCCCTTGGGAATATAAATAATACTACTACTAGTGTTTATATAGCACTGTATATTATGAGGCTCTATTGTAAATGCCGTAAGTGTATTTAAGCTTTAGTCTCTACAGCAACTCTATGAAGTAGGTACACTGTTATTCTCATGGTTTAGCTAGGGAAACTAAGCACAGGCAGGTTAAGTAAATTGCCTAAATTGCAAAATCTACCACATAGTGGGGTAGGATTTAAAGGTAGGCAATTTGTCTCCAGAGGCCATGCTCTTAACCACCAAGCTATATAAACAATTTCAATTACAAATGCACAGGACTTGTGGAGCCCTTGAAGCCAATCCAGGTCCCGGGGACCCTTGGACTACTTCTATTTCCAAGATGACTTGAAATAGCAGTTTGAGGTTTTTTTAAGGCTTTACAACTTTACTGAGACTTTACTGAGACTAAATGAAAGAATTAAGTCAGTTTTTTTTTCTTCCTATAACCAAAGGAAGAAGGCTAGTAAAGGGTGGAGGCTAGTAAAGGGTGGTCTTACTGCAAACAAAACAAAACAAAACAAAACAAAACAAAACAAAACAAAAAAGATGGTCTTATTGCATGTTCACTAACTTGTGCTGATGAAGATGATGAGTGTTGAGAAGAGCTATGGTGTTCCTAATGGCTCACAAAGCTACTTTTTCCCACCACAAAAACAGCTTACAGAAGAGTACTTTTTGTACATAAAGGAGCTCCCTCTCTAACCCTACCGAACTATGAAGGCAGAAGGGCAGTCTTACTTGATATATATGGCTCCCTGAATCTCTAGCCAAAGCATTCTAGGCTTTATAGATAATAGGAATTGCCAGCCTTGGTCCATCAAAGCCTGCCTCCTTTGGACATCTGGTGGTTGTGGAATCTCCTTCAAGTTTTCTGAAGCTACATCAGTTTCCTCTGTGATTGAGGTCATGGTGGCCTCACAGCTCTGCTCATTTTTTAAGAGTAAGTGCAAACAACTGATACGGAGGCAGGACATCCTCAAACTCAAACAGAGCCTTTCACGTATAAGTTCAATATTATCTTTGGAATCTATTTCACCAGCTTCAGTCTGACTGCAGTGAAGCAGGAGGCTCACTTCTATGTCCTGAATCAAAGTCCCAGAGTTCGCTGTTTCTATAGTTATGTATCAATCTCCTATTTAACTGTGTTCATACATTCAAATCTAGTCAAACTGAACTCTAACTGCCCTTATCAGCTGCTTTTCTCTAGGCTCACTTCCATGCTATCTTTAAATGATAATTTTGGAATAGATGAAGTCTCTTGTTTTTGTTGTTTTCTTCTATCCCATTTCTTCTTTGTTGGCTTTAGAAATCCATTAATCTCATAAAAGGAGAGATTCTACTAGTCTTCCTTCCTGTGTTAATAATATTATTATCCCCTGAATTAAGCAAGTTTGAACTTGAGAACCATCTTTTATTATTTTTTTCCTTTAAGCCTCAAGCTCTTATATATACAACCTCTTAATTATACCTCCTTTTCATTTTCAATCTTCATTAGCTCTTGACTGGGTAAATGCAATACTTAATAAATCTTTTTTTCTTTTCCTTTAGTCTTGTTCATCCTTTGTATTAAAAGTAACATTATCTTTCTAAAATAGATACATCTAACCATGTCACTCCAATAGCTCTTGTTTATCTCACTAGCATCTATGAGACCAAACCTAATGGGTATTTTTCTTACTGTGGATTTTCAGGAGGGTCCGATACTCCTTCCTTATAATACTCTCTCCCTCTGGTTCCATGATACCATGCTCTCTTATTTGTGGCCTAACGCTCTTCCTATCCCCTGATAGTTTGTCATTTTCTGTCTACTGAATGTTCATAAGAATTAATCCTATCTCCCTTTAAACTTTTTTGAAGGATTCACAAACTCTAATACTTACAGTTGGTAAATAAATGTATGAAGCAGCTAGATAGAATAAAATAGGTAATAATTTCAACTTGTTTGGTAACCAAGTATCTCATTTGCTCAGGCTTAATGCTATAATACAATCTGGCCATAATGTAACTGTCAAAATTGCCCAAAATGAGTCTGAGGGGACTATCAGTGAGAGTCAGTGTGTAACCCCTTCTCTATACTTTCCCTAGTATACCTATATCTTACCTATACCTCAATATATACTAACGACCCATGTATTAATTTCTTTGGGCTACTGTAACAAATTACCACATATTTGGTAGCTTAAAACAGGAAGGTATTCTCTTGCAGTTCTGGAAGCTAGAAGTCTGAAATCAAGGCCACGCTCTCTAGGAAGGCTCCAGGGGAAGAATCCTTTCCTTGCCCCCTTCTTAGCTTCTGGCAGTTGCCGGCAACCTTGGCTTGTAGCTGTACTATTCCAGTTTCTGCCTCTGTTTTCACATGGCTGTCTCCTCTGTGTCTCTGTGTATCCTCCCTCTTCTTATAAGGTCACTCACCATTGGAATTAAGGTCCACCCTATTCCAGTATGACCTCATCTCAACTAATTACATCTATAAATACCCTATTTCTAAATAAGATCACATTCTGAGGTTCTGGGTCGACAAGACTTTATGAAAGACACTATTCAACCTAATCCAATTCCTAAATTATGTTTCCAACTTCTTCTCTAAGATCTAATTCTACATCACCAATAGCTTAACTATTACCTCCAAATAGGTATTTCATTGGCATTTGATAATCAACATGTCCAAAATCTAAATAACTGAATGATACAAAACCAGATATCCTAAAGTTTCCTATTTCCATGACTGGCATCGACGTTTATTCATTTACATGTCAAAAAATTCAGGAATCTTCTCAGATACTTCCTCATACATAGCCTGTTTTAGAAATTCCAGTTTATTTTTCTCCTGAATACTCCTCAAATCCATTCATATTCTCTATTTCCACTATCCCAAACTACCATATGATGAAATTGCTACGAAGGCCTCTTGATTGGCTAACAACACACACTCTTGTTCCTTTTTACCTCAGTTTCAATATTGCAAGGTGATCTTTTAGAATATAAACCTCATCCGTTCATTTCCTGGTTTAACACATCCTTCTTATGCTTTCAGATAGAAAACCAAGAAACAGACTCTTAACTATAGAGAACAAACTGATGGTTACCAGAATGGAGGTGGATTGGGGGCGATGGGTTAAATAGGTGATGAGGATTAGGGAGGGCACTTGTGATGAGCACAGGTCTTATGTGTTCAATCACTAGACTGTATACCTGTATACACTGTAATGTATTACAATGTAATGTAATTACTATATACATTGTAATGTTAACTAACTGGAATTTAAACAAAAACTTAAAAAAATTAAGACTGTTCCTTAATGTGATCTGCTCATGTCTACCTTTCTGTCTTCATTTCATACGTTATTCTCTGTTTCAGCCTTTTGTAAAATTTTTAGTTCCCTCAACTGGTAAAATACCTATCTCAAAGCTTTGGAATTTTCTGTTGTAAGCCCTAGATTTCTATACTACACCCCACAATTCTCCTAAATGCATTTCTTTGTAAATAGCCCCTTTGTAAATAAATTCATTTCAAATTACTCTATTTGATGCATACCAAGGCATCTACTTACTGTTAACTTCCTGATTCTCATTTCACTTAGAATTAGGCCTGTAATATCCTATGCAGTTCTACATGCTCAGTATTGTCTAGCCAGAGCTATTGCCTCTCTGAGCTCCTCTCCTTCTACTCTTTCTTACCTTCACTCTGGCTTCTTGCTATTCCTCAAATACGCCGGTTTGTTCCCTTGTGTGGAATGATTTTCCCCCAGTTATTCACTTGGTAACTCAACTACCTTTGCCAAATCTTTGCTAAAATCTCACCTTTTAATGGGGTTTCTCCTGATTCTCTTTTTAATTTACTACATAGGTTATTTATTGTTTATTCTCCTCCTCGTGTTCTTTTCCAATGTATTCTTGATCTGAACTTTCATAACTATTTTCTAACTATTCTCTCTATCCCTGATCTGGCTCCATGTCAATCTATCCACTATAATGCCAAAAGTTACTACCTTTCAGAAATGCAGATGAGTGTATGCAATTCCTTTGCATTGAACCAATACACAAGAAATGTTTTTATGAAACAAAGCATATCGTGTCTCCCACCGAATAATAATCTGACACTCCAGCATAGCATGTGTGGCTCTCATACTGTGGCCCTAATTTGCTTTTTCAGCCATATTTTCTGTTTCCAACACTCTCACCCTCAACTCACTCTCAGTTATATAGCCACATGGACTTGCTTTATTCAGAACAAACCACACAGTTTCTGCCTTTATGCCTCTTCTCCACAAAGTTCTCAAAACGTCCTTCCCTACTCATTCATCTTTCTCAATCAAGACCAAACATCACCTCTTTTAGCAAGCTTTTCTTTATCCCTTAGTTATGAAAACTTATTTTCTCTGCTAGTCTTAACAGTATTTGGTTTATACATACATCATTTATCACTTTTCATTCATTTTTTTTTAAAAATTCACAGTCTTAATTGATTAAAGGTCGATGAGCTAGGAATATATTATTCTCGGATATGCATCAAAGTTCTCTAACTGCTTCTGAATTCTCACCAGATCCTGAGACTTCCTAAGGGGACAGACAGTGTCTTACTTATATCCTCTAGTGCCTCCAACAGAACTTTGTTGAATTGAATAAAAAGAAATCAGACAGATGAACCAAGATCATATACATGTTCTCATTATATTTTGGGAAAAATATTTTCTTTTTACATTTCTTTAAACCTAAATGAAATCTGACTGAAATGATTTCATATGGGAAAAACAAACAGGTATTATGCCTTTAGAGACATAAATTTTTGTCATCTAAGTTAATAATCTCAATTTACATTATGCCTTCCTAAATAGAGAGCTTTAGAATATCTTAATTATAACCACAATAACCATGATTAAAATATGGGGTGGGGGGAATAGGAAAAAACAAAGATAAGTGAGTTTTGAAAATCTTTGCTTTAATCACCACATACCTTACCCTCCATTCTCCTGCTTATTAGTTTCTTTTACTGTTTATAACTGACATTACGTACTTACTTATTTTTCGATTGCCTGAAGCCTTCTTATTAGAATATAAGCTTGATAAAGGCAGGGGCTTTGTTTTGTTCAATCCTGTATCCCTAGTAACTTAGAAGAGTCACATGACTAGCATGTGACAGGTACCCAACAAACATTTCCTATTAAGAATGAAAAAAAATTACAGAACTGTGATGAGTAAACCAAACTAACACTGAGCAAGATTAATATGAATATTTGAAACCACAACAAATAAATGAAGATATAATTTATATTTCAGAGAGGAGAAACTGACATCCTAAAGATATAGATTCTCTCCATAATGATCTCTAAATTCACTGCATGCCAATTAAAATCCCAACAGACTGTTTTATGGATCTTAACAATCTAATTTAAAAACGATTTGATATATCCATCACCGAAATCAGCTTTTACTTTTAATTTGGTCAGCAGTGTTTGTTATGATGCGTACACAATAAAGAAAATGAGATAATTTTAAAATCATTTTTTTCTAAGCACAAATCATTATGTAACTTTTCATATAAATTTGCATTATAAACTACATATACTTTAATCCTAAATGAAAGACTCAAGTGAATTTTTCTATTTAAGCCTTATTAAATGTTTGATGTGATGAACATTTCAATTCTCTCTGAGCAAACTGTCTGGATAAATAAAAGATTTCTTCTCCAAACATTAAAACTGTTCCAAATTGCTAATATTTAATAAGCATTTTTAGTATTAATTATCTTCTTCCTTGAAAGATGGTCTATGCTTTTTGCATCCATACTACAAATATGAAACAAAGATGCCTTATTGTTTAACTTTCCTATCTGGAGTTATTCACCAAGTATGCAGTGAAATGTCATGCCATCTAGAATTGCCAATCCCAGACAATGGTTGTGCTACTATCATTAAGCCCTGCTTAAATCTCTTCTTTTGTGAAACTCATTCAGTAATCCTGAACCTGGTCTCTAAAAAGAGTAAAATTGTATCTGTACGTTTTATAGTTGGTAGAGCAATGAAAGTATCACTCTTTTAAGAATACATAAATAAATAAATAAATAAATAAATAAATAAATAAATAAATAAATCCCCTTTGAAAGAGAAAGTACATAAGGTTAGCTAGGAAAACTGAAAAAATAAGAACTTTTGGGGACTTCCTCTACCAGATTTCAAGGGTTCCAATAAACTATACTAATTTAGGCAGAATAGTATCATCAGAGGAATTAACAGATGAAAGGAATAGAAGAGTATTCATAAATACATTACATGATAAAAGTGTCATTTTATCAGTATGCCAAAGCATGGATTATTCAATAAAGAGCATTTAAAAATTTAAGGTTAGAGCCATTTCTTGAATGGTACACACAAAATAAATCCAGATAAATTATGTAATTGGATTAGACAAAAACTATAAAAGTTAGAGGAGAAGATTATAAAACTAATGTTAATCAATACAGGAGAAGCTAAATCGAATATGATACATCCATTCCAAGGAATACTTTGTACTGTGTAAAACAAATTCATGAAAAGAGCCCCAAGATATATTGCTAAGTAAAAGGGCAAAACTATATTGTTCTTTTTTTTTTTTTTTTTTTTTTAAATCACAACCTCTTGCTGGTCTTTCTTATCTTCCCAACCTTCTTTGGAATGTTTTTGGGTTCAATCTCTGTACTTCTTCATCATTTCTATTCCTTATGTGATCTCCCTCAGACTTAGTATCTATATGTTAATAACTTATAAATTTCTTATCTTTAACCCAGATTTGTCCTCAGGAATCCAGAATTATCTAATTCATAATGCAACTTCTGCATTTTAATTTCTAAGAGGCATGTCAAACTCAACCTACCCAAAACTGAACAACTTCCCTTTTAATTTTACTCTTTCTGTAGTTATAACCAATTCACTAAATGATAGCTCTATCTTTCTACTATTTTAGGTCAAAAACTTTTGAGTTATGCTTTTTTCATACCTCTGCTGTCAATAATTTCTGCTGATAATATTTTAAAAATATATCCAAAACTTAAACATTTCTTTTAATTCTCCCCTCTGACCTAAACCACCATCATCCCTCACCTGGTTATAGCTCCCCAAAGGATTTCTGTGCTTTTGTTGTTGACTGTGTTTCAGTCATATGGTCTCTTTGGTGTTCCTTGAAAAAAAAGCAAGTAAGCTCCTGCTTTGGGGCTTTTTCCTGCTATTCCCTCAGTTACCTGCTGAAAGTTACTCTTTCTCCAAGATAACTGCATGGTTTCTTCCCTCATCTTTCAACTGTCTATGTAAATGTTATCTTAAAAAGGCCTTCCCTGGCTACTATATATAAAATAGCATCCCTCCTCACTCTTATCCCTCCTACCTCACTTTCACTCACTTTTATTTTTCTCCACAGCACTTATCACCATATGATATACTATATCTATATTAAATGACATACAAGCAGGAACTTTTCTTTTTCAATCTCTTCAGCTCCCAGAAGAGTACCTGGCACACTATAAACATAGTAATAAATATTTTTTGAAAGAATGGATAAATGAATGAATAGATGATTACATTCAGTTTGATTCCTTTTGTCAAAAACCCAAGATATCTGTACATATACACATTTGGACAGAAATATGAGAAGGGAGTGTCACTGTGGGTAGTGAAGCTGAACAAAGACTTTAACTTTTTACTGCACATTTGTATGCTGTCAGAATGTTTACTGTTTTCAGTTCACTCAGTTTAATTACTTAATTAAAGCTTCTTTTTTTTTGCGTAACACATGTTGGTATCATTTCTATAATGCTTTATGACAATATAGGTAAAATATAGGTTGATAGGTATCCTAGGTATCTAAAAATTGCTCTATTCTCTCGTAATGATTAGAATAAATATGGGTATAAAAATGTAATAACTTAAAAAGATAAAATTTATACATAGCTATCAACAATGATTTAAGTTGTAAAGGAAGTACTGGAGAAAGATCCTAGAATCCAAGACATTTAAGGAAAATCATAGCACTGTGATCATATGTTCATGTTAATTAACTGACACATTATGTAAATATGGGTTGAGTCCCTACTGGTCCTCTTCTTCTGCCTTCACGAGAAGCTACCTTTGATTTAAGTCACTAAGATATATATTCCACCTATGGACTTTTTCTATGCAGACTATTCTAAAGCAGTAGAGCTGGTTAGTCAATGGTAAAAGAGCTATTTATTATTTCTCATTTGTTTCTCTCTAGACCATGACACATATAGTCCTATTTATAACATTTTTCTTTCTGCATCTCATTTTTACTTCTAGTTCCACGATATAATCAATGCATTAGTATCTCACTTATCCTTTGGTTAAAAGTACAGCTAGGAATATAATCTCAAGGGAGGGAATATGTAAATTATAGTATATGCACAACAGAAAATAAACAGCTAATTAAAAATATAATCTATTACTTTTATAGAATCATATCTATGATACAACAGTTTCTTTAAGATTTATTTACTTATTTTAAAGAAAGAGAGCATGTGTGCATGTGTGTGAGTGGGGGGAGGGGCAGAGGGAAAGGGAGAGAATCCTTGAGCAAACTTCCCAATAAGCTCAGGGCTCAATCCTAGTACACTGAAATTATGACCAGAGCCGAAATCAAGAGTCGGCTGCCCAATCGACTGAGCCACCTAGACACCCCCTGAAGCATCATTTCTTAGTAAATCCATCTAGACATTACTGTCTGGCTCTTTTTGTGCATGACTATAGGAATGGTAAAGTCTCGATGCTGAGAGAAAATAGTGTTGGCCTGGCCACCACTGTGATAGGAGCTTCCGAATGGTGCTCTCACTGAGCCCAAAAAGTTTCTCCTACCATTCTTAATGAGCTCTTTTCATAGTCTTTTATCAGTCTTGATAAGAGTTTACACTGAGACATATGCTGAACATCTGAAACATTAAGTCAATGAGACAGTCTTCAGACTAATATTATGGATCATGGTGTGACTTCATTCCAATGAAAATTTTACTCACTGTGCCAGATTGATGATGAAACAAATTTAGACCACTTGCTCATACTTTATTTACCATGGGAAAAAGAAATGTGAGAATACTATATTTATCGCAAAATATTTTTCAAGATCATATGCTTTACAATATACAAACCCAAATTTGTATATAAACCTAGTAAAATGGTGCCTGGTAAAATGGTGGCTCATTCGGGTAAGCATCTGCCTTCCACATGGGTCGTGATCCCAGGGTCCTGGAATCAAACCACATGTCAGGCTTCCCCACTCAGCAGAGAGTCTGCTTCTCCCTCTCCCTTTATCTCTGCCCTTCCCCCACACATGTTCTAATAAACAAAATCTTAAAAAAAATAAACCTAGCAAAATGTAATTTAGTTTTTTCAAAAGCCCTGTTTTGTATTAGTTTGATAGTCAACCTTCTGATAAGAATTTCTATTAGCTTTGATTTCATATTACTCTATATTTGAAACATAACTTATTTCTCTTTACTATTTCTTTTAAGTAGATATTAATTTTCTATTTTAGATTTAATCACATTCTTGACTTCTTTTATTTACCATGAGCACAGGGAGAACTTTTTTTATGCTGAATAAATACAATCTGCATGAGATTCAGAAACCACTTATATTAGTCATGAGAAATAACGAGGTGCAAACTAAAGAAAAAAAGTAGTAAAATGTATTAAAACTCCACATTTAACTACCTCTAGACAGCAAGAAGATACCCTATGGCAAAAGTAAAATCAGTGCCAATACTCTAGAAAATGTAGAACTGAATGAAGATTAGATACAGCTGTCTATGTGAAGTAATTGCATAAAGACTGCCAAGTACATCTAGAAACCTCTATATTTTTCCCATATTAATTGGCAAGAATTGTTCTGAGACATAAACCCAGCTGAATAGTGAGATAGTAATGTGATACTGTAACGAAAGCTTATAAACAGCTGAATCTACAGGGCTGACAGTTAAGTCTACTTATCTGCTATAAGATTACAAGAGCAATACCTTATTTAAGCTGAGACTGCTCCTCATGGTTTCTGAGTTACTAAAATTACTAAATAAGCTAATAAACTGTTAATATTGATAGTTAAGTAAATGAAAATGTAAATATGCACTTCCCATAAATTATTAGGTAATTTTACTTCTTAGGCCAAATTTTGGGGAAAATAAACTTAAGGCCATTATTATACTTATTTTCAAAACCTCTATATTATCATCCAAATGTAGAATCATGGTAGGAAGGTAGATATCTGTTCATGAAAATCCAATATAATTAAGAAAAGAAGATAATGAAACTAAACCTAAATGTCATAATAAATATAGATGAGGTTCAGTTGGAACAAAAGGCATATTTTGGAAAGTTACGTTCAAGTCACAGAATCATTACTGGAACTATGAGAAACCTCCAAGGCCACTGAAGTTAGCCCCTTTCTTCTCACTAATTTATAGATGACCCACAAAGGCTACCTGATTTATCCAATGGTGTAGCACTGCAGAGACAGAAGTAAAACTCGAGGTAGTCAAAGCATGTCCTCTTCTAAGTGGTGTTCTTGGACTCCCCTGGTCATTTAAATGTCACCAGCTCTACACTTTCAATGTAACTTATAACTCTAATATAGCACTTAACACATTGAATTACAGCTGTCTTTTGTTATCTGTCTTCCCATTGGGTTATAAATTTTTTAAAGTGTTTTATCTAGTAATCCTTGGTATCTAGCAAAGTGGTCAGTTAGTAGGTACACAGTTCTAGAGTGTCTTCTAAATCTCTGCATACTCTGGGCTGAATAAATGTTTATTGATATTCTCAATGCCCAAAGCTGTTACTAAATCAGCTCTTATGTTTCTATAACTGTTTCAGAGTCTTCATTTTAATTTCAGGTTAATTTTAAATTAAAAGGAGTTGCTTAAAAAAAAAAATTCTATGCCTCTATATCCAGATTCTGGATCAAATATTAATGATTTATAGAAAGGCTAAAAGATAGTTCATTGAAAAGAATATGAAATGTAATCCATCATTTCTATGTAACTTGTTTTTGAAGCTTTCATTTCTTCAAAGAATTGTTTTGAAATATAATCACTTATAGCTTTTTTAATAATGATTTGTTTTTATTTTATCAAATTTTAGGCTAAAACTCTTAGAAAACCATTTCAGTGATGAACAAATGATACAGTAGGCATCATAGCATATAAATACAGTAAAACATTTCCTCTTCAACTTTAAGTTTATGAATATAAAAAATCTCTATGACATTCAGATAAGAAATTATAGTCCTTGTGTGAATAACTGAACTGAAAAAGAAACAAACTTGGAGAGATACAAATACTCTTTCATATCTGTCAAAATAAAGAACTTATTCTTCTACCAAATACATACTTGGTATCTGCTATGTAACAGACATCGTTTGGGATGTTTAACAGATAAGGTGATTTGCAGTTGTTTTTTTTTCCTGATTTGCAGTTTAAATGAACTTACTTATAACAAACATGAATTCATATTCATTTTAAACTATATATTATTATAGCCAGTGGTGTAGCGAAGCTGGCTCATAATGGCTCCAGAGAAAGCCGAATGTGTCATTTCTTCCCCTTTCAACACCCAGTGACATCAGGATAGTAGCTTGAAACTGGCCAAGTAGGGTGTATTTACACCATGGAAATCAGAAAACACATATTGGGGGCTTTTCTTCAGGTGCAAAAGGCAGCCATTATAAATTTACCATCAAAATACTAGCTACAACCCATTAATAGGTCATAAAACCAATTTAGTGGATTATGGCCAACATTTTATAAAATGTTAACAGAATGGAATAAAATAATCACATTAGCATGCATTGTGTGTTATAAGATCCAGTACCTTTCAAAAAATGAATATTAATTAACCAAAAAGAAGAAAGAATAAGTAATTTTTGTGAAATTTCAGTACCAGTTTTATTTATCTATTAATCTGTAATGACATAAAATGTACTTCTTAATTTGGATCTAAGTAAAAAAAAATGAGCCTGACTGGGTGACAGGCAGTGAGGGGGGGCATTTGATGGGATGAGCAGTGGGTGTTATGTGATGTTGACAAATCGAACTCCAATAAAAAAAATATACAAAAAAAATGTAAAACCACTATTATGATCAAGAGAACAAATACATTCTTCTTTCACAAACATATTTTACAACCTTTGTGGTCATCATATGATTTGAGGTTAAAGATTACATGCTTTAGAGAGAAATAAAAACTTCATAGTTAATAGGTGAGTATTTAGAAGTTTCTTCTTTCTTCTCAAAGAAAACAAAAGAGGGAATTATAATTTATGATCACAAAGGAATCTGAGTTTGTGTATATTTAAAATTAAATAAGACCTCTGTCTCACGAGGATAGTGTACTTTCATCATTTTGCTCCAGTGGCCTCTGGAATGTAAACCTTCTTTAACCTTCTGTTTCTTATCTTTGCTGAGAAGGGCAAAGCCAGCTCAGTACCTTAAGAATTCCCAAACTACTTAATAATATCTCTTCTCAAGATGTCTCATCAAACACTTTTGTTTTTAAGTTTTAACCAGTACTAAATCAGTTTTTTCTTAAAATTTCCTTTATTGAGTACTTGCTATATATCACATATTTTGGTGAGTGTTAGGCATTAAAAGAAAAATTTTAAAGATAAACGTTCTGTTTTAAAGTTGTCAGAGTCTACACCAAGAAATTAATACTAAAGCATTCTGAAGACATTAAACCTAAACCGTTAATTTAATAACGATTAAATTATGTGGTGGGTGCCAAAGCAAAAGAGCACTCGAAGAGATCACTGCCCCTCTCTTTTTAGAGAATTAGTGCTCTCATTTTACTCAGTCCTCAAAATCAGTACACAACCTAGAGGAAACAATAAAGAAAGCAGAAAGAAAGGAGGAGAGGTGGGGGAGGATAAGAAAAAGTATTTTGCAGACATTGCTTAACACCTGTACCCTTTGCTGGCCTCACCAAGGAGGCTGAAAAGTCAAATAGTCACTTTTACAGACTCCTTTACAGCTAGAAGTTACTTTGTGAAATATGTGTGGGCAAGAAGACATGAAACAATTCTGAGAAATTTCTGGACAGATATTTTTCACCCTCCTGGACAGAGCCTGGACAGAGGGGCGAATGCTTCAGGAGAAAGTCTCTAACTCACTTTTTTTTTTTTTTTTTAAGATTTTATTTATTTATTCATGAGAGACACAGGCAGAGACACAGGCAGAGATACAGGCAGAGGGAGGAAGAGGCGTCATGCAGGGAGCCCGATGTGGGACTTGATCCCAGGTCTCCAGGATCAGGCCCTGGGCTGAGCCACCTGGGCTGCCCTCTAACTCACTTTTGATGAAGACATAATGTCTGTAACTACAGCCCTGAGAATCCAGAGCCCTGATGTCACAGAATCAGTGCATCAACCCTAGAACTGCTACTCCTGACTTCTGTTTATGTGAGGAAATTAAGGACTTTGTTGTTTTTGCCACTGTTAGGTGAACTTGCTATTATTTACAGCCAAAAGTATTTTAAAACTCAGGTTCTGGCTGAGATTCTAGGTTTGGTTAACCACTGTTTTCTTTCTTTCCAAGATGAGTCTCTTCAGAAGCCACATGCCTCCTACATTATGGCAAAACTCATCCTGAAATTGTCTCGGTCTCCCTTCTCTCAAGGCCCATGTGGCCCACGCAAATAGAAAATGAATAGAAAAATAGAAAAAGCTAATTACGTGGTATAGACCATAAAACCAAAAAAGAAAGGCAAAATCAAAGCAGGATATAGCTATTAAAATCATGCCAATTTAATAAAATAGTAATTCTAGCAAATAAAGCATCTGATATTTAACATAAAAAGAAAGTTTACAGAATGTGGGAGATGACACATTTATCTCATATTAAGTACCTATATTCATTGAACCTTAACACAAAATATAGATGTTTAAGGATAATGCTGCTTGCTCCTAAAAACAAAAGGTAAGTATTTCTATATAAGCTTGGCCACTCAGAGACCCCTCACCCTTTTCATATTCCAGAGAAGGAAAATAGCACCATGTCACTCTATTTGACTGCGAACAAGTTATAGGGTACACAATTGAAGAGAGAGAAGCAGAAATTAGGAAACTGTCCTAACCCTGTATGAGTGAGGAAAGATTTACCAATCTCCAAACTGTCTTGATCGCCACCAGTGTCAATATCCCCCCCTAGTTTCCAAACTCAAACTAACCAAGCTTTTCCATTTTTAAGGATTGATATTCTTAAAAAGAGGTGAGGACCAGAATTTGTCTTCAGTTCTGTACTTGGACCCTCCTCTATATTTAGGAAGAACTAGCATTTGTGTATCCCCGGAACTTCCCCTATTTGTCTCACTTTATACACAGAAGATCTACCTAAGCCTTTGCCTCAGGTTCTGGTTTAGATTCTCGGACTCCAATAAAAGCCAGAAATTAATCCAAAACTAATACACTGGGTTTTAGCCCTGATGTTTTTAAAATTAACAGAATCTCTCCAGAAGGCCAAATCCTATCTCTCTGTCTCAATTTCTGACAGATGCTTTAAGAGTGTGACTCTAGAACCAGACTGGTTGGGCTAAAATTCTAACTCCTTTCTCACCTGATAGTGGCGTTATGAAGAATAATGAAAATGGGAATGGTAACATTATTACCTCATAGGAGAGATGAAGACAAAAAGAGTCAATACAAGTAACGTACCTAGAATAGTGCTTCACATATAGTAATGATACTATATAGATGATAGATGATAGATGCCAACTTACACGTGACTGGAGTTGGTCTTTCTTTAATTTATTTGAGAGAGAGAGAGCACACATGAGAGAGCACAAGTGAGCGGGGGGAGGGCACAGGGAGATGGGAGAAGCAGGCTCCCCACTGAGTGGGAAGCACCACACAGGGCTCAATTCCAGGACCTTGGGATCAGGACCTGAGCAGAAGACAGACGCTTAACCAAGTGAACCACCCAGGTGCCCCTAGAGTTTGCCTTCTGAATACTATTAGGGAACCAGCTACCTGATTTGGGGTGAATACTTCCACTGGATTAGTTCCCCTAGCCTTGGTCCCACAGCTTCTGGTTTATTTTCCTTTCCTCACTTTAGGGTCTCAACAAATCTCATGGTTGAGAATCACAGGTCTGACAACTTCTGCTCTTGGTCACATTACTGTTCTGTTCAAAAGTTTTATTACCAAAATGGACTTTCCAGATGAGTTCCTCTTAATACTCTTCAACATTTCAATAGTTCATATGAATTAGGTTACCACCTAGCTAGAGAATTCAGTCATTCCCAATGAGTGACCTACTGCGCTTTGACTTAACCTACCTCATTCCTATGTCTGGAATGCCCCTCTCATTTTTGCTTATCTAAATCTTACACTGTAAAGCTCAATTCCAAAGTTACTACCTCATAAAGCTTTTCCTAATCTCTTGACAGGAAGTAATCTTTACATTTTAGCTAGAATGGTTCTTTTACCACTTATCATATTCTTTTTCCTTACCTCTAATAAATCACTTATAAATCATATACCTACATAATTAATTCATAAATCACGTTATTGTTTATTGTTGCTACTACTATCAGCTTGTGTAGATTCATAGCACATAAATACAGTTATAGTCTCAAGATACAAGTTTCACACAAAGGAGAAGCACTGAGAACAAGGCCTTAGCCTAACCTACACTAGATAGGGTGTCACACAGGATCTCAGAACATAGGTCCCTAAATTAAACAGAAGTCTACTTCTCTCTTGTGATAGTCCAAAAGAAGCCAGGCACTATACAATGTGTTATCCAGAGACCCAGATGACAGGGGCTGCTCTGGCATCCTCAAGAGCTGGCTACTGGCACTGGTATCGGGATTACTGTCATTAATTGGCTGGCAAGAAAGGTGAAAAAAATGGGATCTGAGCAGCACTTTTAAATAAGCTGCATACATTTTTCTGACTCACTTTCTACTGCCTTGAATTCTTCTCATGGGAGATGGGTACTCTGGATGCTTGGGTGATATTTTCTCTGCTAAAACTAAGAGGAGTTATAATTATTAAAAGGAAGAAAGGAAGAAGAGGACAACGGATGTGATTACATGCTGTTACATTCTCACTCCTTTACACTTTCCTCTTTCTTGTGTCTTATTCATGTATTAATACTACACAAAGGCACATATGTGACACATACACACACCCATACAGTGATAGACTATGCTAATTGCCCACCTAATACCCAATTTCTCCTTCTTTCTCACTCACAGAATCTTGATTTCATTTGGAGGTGCAATGTACCCATCTAGAAGATTCCATTTCCTAGCCTTTTAGAAATAGTCTATAAGGAAAGGAAGTTCTATCTAGGGCACTGTCTCAGATGGGAGAAACTCTTTCATCTTCATATTTCTTTTCATTTGAACTATAATGGCTGGACAGTAGCAACCATTATGTAGCCATAATTGAGAAGCCAATAAAACTGTAGAGACCTTGGCCTCCACATCCTTTAACTATGTATGAGACACTGTCAGCTACTACCTTACAGATTTTCTGGAAAATAAGAGAAAAATAAATCCTATGATTACGCTACAAGAGCTCCACTTCCATGTATTTAATTGTCTGTTTTTATAAAACTTTCCCAAAATAGCATCACTTATACATAAAGCAATTTCAAAATATTAAACATGTTCAAAACTTTGCCTGTAACTTGGTCCATCCTTAGTGTTTCCTATCATGTAAGTTGTGCCACCACCTACACAGTAGCTGAAAATTGACACCTGGTAATAATCCTTGACAATTCCTGCTTCATTATCTCCCACTCTAAACAATCTTAAATGTTTCTTAAATTCTCCTAATTGACTCTATCTCTACTACTGCTGCCCTGACTTTAGTCCTCACCTTTGTGGTCTCAACTTGTGAGAGTATGTCCTGTAAGACTCCTTTGTGTGCCTACCCCTTGAAGGTCTATGACACAGATACCCTTAGTGGCTTCAGTGCTTCCATCATCTTTGTGGACTCCTGCATTCTCCTACATTTTGACCTGATAAATACTATGTATCTTTCTAGTATTTCAATGCTTTTAAAAAGAAACAAAATTGAACTGTATTCAGTATTTTTAGTTGAATAGGGGCAAGGAGCATTCAGGTTATGTCCAGCCAGACATGTTTTGTGATTTAGTTTGTTAAGTTTTGAGCTAATATTTGGTAGATTTTAACCTACAGAAATTCCAAGGACGTGAATTTAGAAAGTATTCCCTCGTAGGGATTTGATTTTTGTTTCTGTATAGATCTGACCGAAAATTCTTGTCTCATTCAAGGTCATGGCTTAGTATGGACTTTTCAGGTTAGCCCCCTGACTATGCAGGAGGCCTAATATTACTCTCTAGATCCCATTGTGGGAAGCATCTGCCTCAGGACAACACTGTCTGCTACTTTATGGCTTCAGTTCCAGGCTCTGGTTTCAACTCCTCTTCCTCATCTCTCCTTTTAACCTTAAATTGTCGTTTTTTAAGATTTTATTCATTAAAATCTTAATATTCAATAAATATTCATGAGACACACACAGAGGCAGAGACAGGCAGAGGGAGAAGCAGGCTCTCTGCAGGGAGCCTGATCTGATGTGAGACTCAATCCCAGGATCACACCTTGAGCCAAAGGCAGAGGCTCAACCACTGAGCTACCCAGGCATCCCTAACTTTTAGGTTTTGATTTTTCTTGAATCATAGAGATTTCCCTTACTTTTTGTGGATTCAGCAATGCTTTAAAAAATTTTCATGTTCTAGTTTAGCCAAGATCTAGCTGAACTATTGTAGGATCGTTTCTCGGAAAAATCACATCTCCCACACTGCTACAAAATAAAAGTCAAATACATGTTGTTTTGAAAAGAGAAACCATGCCTTATTCCTCTACATCCCTCAAACTTCCAGTATTAAAAGACTATACTAGGCAAAAAGATTTGTTTAGTAAAATACATATTATATGTGTCAGAAAATATATATCGTCGAGTCTTTACTGAAAAGACAGCAATTCTATGTACTGCTGCAATGAGGGGAATAATTCACTTCTATTACCATGACAAAGAAACTAGTCATACCTTTCTGTATGATACAATGTATGGTTTAATGCTGTTATTAACCAGCTAATATTGTCTTAAGAGTATTTTTTTTAAAGATTTTATTTATTTATTCATAGAGACAGAGAGAGAGAGAGAGAAAGAGAGAGAGAGGCAGAGACACAGGCAGAGGGAGAAGCAGGCATCATACAGAGAGCCTGATGTGGGAGTCGATCCAGGGTCTCCAGGATTATGCCCCGGGCCGCAGGCGGCGCTAAACCGCTGCGCCACCGGGGCTGCCCATCTTAAGAGTATTTAATACCATATACCGTGTATCTGAAAGATCTCTAGAAAAAGATAAACTTATTTTAAGCAGTATGCTACATTTTCAAATGATATGCTCAACGTTTTTTTTTTAACCTCCAGATATCTAAAAAAAAATTAAAACAAAAAAAAAACCAGAAAAACAAAACAAAAAAAAACCCTCCAGATATCTTTCCCAGTAAAGTACCTCTAAATTTAAAGCAGTCACATCAATAGTTCATCCTCAAGACAGTGAAGACGACTATATAAGTATCTAGCTTCCTTTAAGTTCCTACTGGTGATATAAACAGAGAATCTACAATATGAGAGGTATCATGTGCCCTTGAAATATTACCATTTGATATGGAAATGGCAGAACCAGATTGAAATATGCCACTAAAAGACTATCTACAGCCCTCCTCTGGTTAAAAACAAAACAAAAATAAATGGAGGAACCTATGGGAGAATCACCTTAATACCCTGTAACACAGTAAGGCTTGGAGTAAACATGAAGGTATACTGCAGGCTTTCAAAGGTTACACCGTTCATGTGATCTGCAAATCTACAGTTGTTGGAGTGCACTAACCATACTAGAAGACTGCCAGGCACTGGGCTGGAGATGGGGTGAGGAAAGACCAAGCACAAATCTGGGGCCCTGACAAGAGGTACTCCCAGTAGGGGCTTTCTACCAACGCCACGGAAGAAGTTTTATAAAACAGCCTGATGTGACTTTTCAGGGTCCTAGATCTTTCTCTACTCTTTCTGTATTCCTAAGCATCTATAATGATCGTATAAACTTAGAGGAAATATAAAATTATCTTTTGTCCCTCAGACTGGGCCTGAAGGACTCAGAGCATTAACACCAATTTCTGACAGTATATATAACAGGCAGATATAGAACACACAAATGACCAAGTTCAGAGACAAAAAAAAAAAAAAAAAGTGATTTCCTGCCTTGAGCTCAGTTTTAAGGAAAAAATTAAAATTTTCCTAGGAAACCCCCTAGGAGATACGCTCCTCCTGCTTCATTGGTAAGAACTGTGTCTCATATCCATTCCTAAATAAATAAAACTACCATAATTAACTGAGATTGAAAGTCATCTAATGCTTGGGCGCCTGGCTGGTTCAGTGGGATGAGAATTTGACTCTTGATCCCAGGGTTGTGGGTGTAGAGATTACTTTAAAAAATAAAAAAGAAAGTAATTTATTTCTAAGGCTATAGAAGGCTATAGAAGGACACAATCTTCCTAAAGACTGATACCTTAACAAAATGATAGTTCAGTTAGCAAGGAAGAAGAGATATATGGATCTAGACAGGTAATAGGTAAGCATTAGGTAGTATTTCCTTATAGCACTTTTCTACATTTACAGGAAAACAACCAAAAGAATTTCTCTCCCCAACTTTGAGGGGGAAAGGAATAAAGCATTTCAAATTAATTATGACAATAATAATCAGTATTAAAACAAAAGGCTGCAACAATTCAAGCTTGGGAAAATATACGTGTTCTACAAAGCACTAAAATAAAACTGTTCCTGGTATTTCTTGTTCTCCTAGGAACTACTGGCTCATAATGTATAAATATTTAAAAGCAGTTCTTAAAACATATGGTATAACTTCAGTATTCATGATGACTCAGAGAGCTTTGAGGTATTTTTGAAAATTGACATTCATGGCGGACCACCTCCATGGTCTACCACAGCATACTGGGTAAACATATCATGTAAAACACATATTGTTTACATAGTACATATCATCATAAAAAGTTGCAGTGTACATACCAGACTTTCCTACTATACTACGTTGGACTATTAATAACTCGAATTTACATCCCAAAGGGCTACCATGCCCCAATTTAAACTTAAAAACAGCTGTGCAAACAAAGTGAGGGTGAGGGGCAGGTGTATAAGATATGAAGAGAGAGACACATGACACACTTGACCATTCAGAGATATAATTCCATGGAACCCAAGTGCTAGATATATGACAGGAAATAGGCTAACCTTGTGCATGCAAACCTCTTGCCCTATAAGTTAGTTTAATATAATGATCAAACTGTATAGTGATGGATTTTTACTTTGGTAAGGGAAATGAGAACTACATAGTATACACTGTATATACAAAACGAGACTATATTCATATTTTATCTATCCAAATAGTTACAGCTATATAGTCCATAACAAACTGTTGTTGTCTGCCTTCACTCACACACACACACAGTTCTTCAACAAAGTTAAACTATCAAAATTCTAGTAATATTCATAATTATCTTGGACATTCTTCTGCTTTCCTATCTTTTTCCCCTTGATTTTGTCTATTCTAGCAAGTTTATTATGCATTCATGACATGGTATCCTGCCCTCTATGTTTGGTTTTCCCCGGGTTTTATTATGAGCTCCATACCTCAAGGACCTTTTTTTGGCTAATTACTCCAGCACTCTGCATTCTGGACTTTGATACACCCTCTTGGGAGCTTTTGAGTCCAGTCTCTGAATTGGATCTGCAAACTGGCATGTCAGTAGACTCTCTAAGTCTACACATGGGAAAGACTGAAATGACTATAAATAAATCTTGAATATATTTCCACAAGTCATCTTTTAGAACTCTGTTATGTCCCCTTATGGAATCATAATAAATATCCTGTTTTCAAACATGCTGTTCATCAGAATTACTTAAAGAGCTTTTTAAAAATATTTATATTTAAGTGCTATTCATAGAGATTGTAATTCACAAGGTCAGAAGCAGGTCCCTGGCATCTATATACTGAAAGTGCCATATTTGATCTAGCTGGGCAGCCAGAATCTAGAGATACTGTTATAAAAATTGCAGGAGATAGCTCCCATCTTTTCCTTTTGCTATAGCCAAGATAAGGCAAGAAAATGGAGATAAGACCTGGGAAAAAGAGAAGGGAGTAAGTTACCTTTGCCATCTGGCTTTTGAGATGAGAAAATGTGACAGTCCAAAGCTAGGCAAAACTGAAACACAAATAAAGGTTATTTTTGTTGCTCCTATCACTTATTTTTCTATATTTTTCTCCTATCTCTTGGCTTTCCACCTCTCCTCAACCTCCAAAGTATTTGAAGGTACTCCTATTGTATACATCTCTACCTACTTCATCATAACACCCAGTCCTCACTTTCTGCTTATTCTTTGCTTTCCTGACAAGGAAAACTCACAATCTTCTGTTTGTTTCAGATATGTGTAAGGAAAGCAAGCAGTACTAAGGTACCACTATTAACTTTTGTCAGGTAAGCCTAGTATTGTTTACCTGATAACCTCAGTGATTCTCAAGATATTTTTTGATAGGAAAGTCTTTCCTTGAATTAATCCTGCCTAAAAGGAGGGAAAATGAGTCTGTAGCTGCCAGTGTTGTTATAAAGCTTCCCAACACTTTTTCTTGTCTAAATCCTGGAGCCAAAAATGTCCTATTCACTCATCACTGAACAGTGGTTAACTTCCACACTAGAGAAGGAGAGGATCCAAGACCAAAAGCTTGAGATCTGTTAACTGAGAGACTTCCATTTCCAGAGTGTGAAGATATGTAGTTGTCTGGCTTACCTAATTTTCCCAGAAGACTCAAAGATTATTTTATGAATAATTAGGTACTAAATAAATAAACTAAAAGAACCAAAGAGAGATTCTGGGGAAATGACTTTTAGGTAAACTGAAATCCGAAAATGGAGGCGTCATTCTCTCTAAAAGCTGCTTTTTTACTCACTGAAATGACCATGAGGATTATTATCACTGCTTCTGAGAAAGACATAAGGAAAAATAGGATGGGAGAAAAGAGAAACAGTGACTGTGGAAAGCAAAGAGAAGGAAACCTGATTGTGAACACTCATCACCCTATGCCTTTGTTTACTGTTTGTAATACCCTTCTCACTTCTTTGTCTGATTAACTCCTAATGATCTTTTAAGTCACAGAGGGTATCACCACGCTGGGAGCATAACCTCAACTCTCACTCCCTCATCACAGACTGAGCTACGTGTTATTCTGGTATAAGATCCACAGGTATAAATTTCTGTCTTATAAGCACTTACTACACTCTTTTGAAACTAATGTTGGAGGATTAGGAAATTCAGGGAAACACTCTTCCCATATTTTACAAAAAACAGCATATGATATCCCTTGGAGTCACTTAAAAGAACAAGGCAACATTGTATGTACAGATATGAAAAGATTACAATATATTAAGTGAAAAAATGAATTGTTTATCTTCTGGTTCCCTAAAATAGAAGAACATGAAGTGTGTACATATGTGTACACATGATCTTTTCTGGAAAATCACACAAGAAAGTAAAAATATGGGTCGGGAGACTTTATTTTTATTTTTAATATCTTTCTATATTATTTGAATTTTCTATGTTGATTTTTTGCAAATTAAGTTACTAACAGGGACTCTCTGGTTCTAGGATTAAGGGCTATTTTTTTTAATCCCTTGAGGGTAAACACGGTATCTCATACATTTTAATATCATCATTGCTTAGCACAGTTTGGAACACAGCTGGCATTCAATGAATGTTGAACTGAACTGAACTCTGCTTGGCATCTATTTGAGTTTTTTACTTTTTTCCAAAGTACTGACTTTTTATGAGCCCCTCTCCTCATCTCTACTATACATGAAGTACCAAGTACCATGCCTTAAAAATAGTAGCTAGTCAAGAAATGTTTATTCAATCATATTGTCTCCCACCAGTATGAAATGCAGCTGCCACGACCCCTAGGTAGCTCAGTGGTTGAGCATCTGCCTTTGGCTCAGGCCGTGATCCCGGGGTCCTGGGATCGAGTCCCACATCAGTCTCCCCATGGGGAGCCTGCCTTTTCCTCTTCCTCTGTCACTGCCTCTCTCTCTCTGTGTCTCTTATGAATAAATTTTAAAAATCTCAAAAAAAAAAAAAAAAGAAAGAAAAGAAAGAAAGAGAGAAAGAAAGAAAGAAATGCAGCTGCCATTATAGTGATAGTGATTTTTTTTTTTTCTACTGCTAGTCACTTGTTCTAAACTATCTATTCAACACACATTATACAAACACTGATCTCTAGGCATCATGTTTGAGGCAATGTGTTTAGTATCTAAAGATTCAAAAGTGACCAAGAACCAGTATCTACACTCTAAAGACTCATAAACATATCAGCTCTTTCCATGGCAGGAAAGAAGCAGGAGTGACTGAAGATGCAGATGCTACTATCTTCCCTCTCCTTTCAGATTCTTCAAAGACTTCTCCACTGAACATGCCCTAATCAAGTATATTTTTCATTTTTGTTCAAATACATGGTCAATAAACACTTGTCAATAGTTTAATGCAATAATCTCTTAGAAAAGGTACCTAGGGGTACCTGGGTAGCTCAGTTGGTTGGGCAGCTGACTCTTGATTTTGGCTCAGGTCATGACCTTGGAGTCTGGGACGGAGCCAGCGTGGGGCTCCACACTCAGGAAGGAGTCTGCTTGAGGATTCTCTCTCCCCCTTTCCCTCTGCGCGCCCCTCCCTTTGTTCATACATGCTCTAAAATAAATAAATCTTTAAAAAAAAGTACCTAAAGGCTGATATAAAATGGATAGACTTGGCGATCCCTGGGTGGCTCAGCGGTTTAGCGCCCGCCTTTGGCCCAGGGTGCGATCCTGGAGTCCCGGGATCGAGTCCCACGTCGGGCTCCCGGCATGGAGCCTGCTTCTCCCTCCTCCTGTGTCTCTGCCTCTCTCTCTCTCTCTCTCTCTCATAAATAAATAAAATAAATCTTTAAAAATAAATAAATTAATTAATTAAATAAAATGGATAGACAAACGAGTATTCATTCTCTTAATTTTTTTTCTACCAAACCCTTTAGGAAAAGAATTAGAGAACTAGACATGATGAAAAATGTACCAATGGTACTTCCTGGTTGCCATAAAATAATGAGTCCCTTAAATCTGAATTTCATTACATGTTTGACAAAAACCAGACATAGAATAAAGAAAACTATTCATAAGCCACAACTACACTACAAATTTTGATTTAAATGTAAGTTAGTAAATAAACATCCTAAACTAGCAGAACCAGCTGAGAGGATCATTCCAGAGGGAGAATCAGGTGTGGAAAAATGGGTGTTAGAATACAGTACAAAGTCAAAAAAGAGGATCCCATGGCTGGTGAGAAATATTGAGACTAGGTCTGAGACCTGATGATACACAGCAATGGTTGCAAAGGTCCAGTAGGACCAGAGATGGCAGTCCTAAAACAGTACTGCCTGCAGAGGCAAGGGAAGTCCTTTGGAAGGGGAAGGCATCTCTGGGAGTATGATGATGATAAAATGAATGAGAGAAAAAGACAGCTGAAATTAAAGATCTTACACTGTAGAGGACAATACTTCTGAACTGAAGAATACACCAAGCATCTACACCTACTCTAAATAAGCCAATTATATTTTAAAAACCCATTTCACTGTACCCACAGAATAGGAAGCTGCTGAATTACAAACCAAACCTCCCCTACATAAAATCTATTGCTGATGCAGGAAAACACTACTCACCTAATATTTTTAAAATGGTACAACTGTGATTGTATAGAAGATTATTCTTCATTTTTTAGGAAAGATGTACAACAAGACTGTAAGATAATGTAAAATACTTATGTATATATTTTGGTTACTTTTTTTTTTCTATTTTTGGGCTTACTTTCTTCCCCAAATTTCTACTAGAAAATTTTTGTACTCAGAGACAAGTTGGAAATAATGGCATAACAAATATATATATTCTCCATGTAAACCAAACTGTTGTTAACTTTTTGCCAATTTGCCTTCTCTGTGTGTATCTCTATATATTCACAACTTTACTTTTGTGCACCTTTTCCTAAAAGATACTTTTTAAGACACACAAAAGAATTCAAATTCAATGGACTTTTATTTCACAAAAATCTTTGTCAGTTTTAAGGATGACCTCTGTTTCATCCAGTCAAATTTCAGTAGAATTATACAATCACAATTTTTACCTCTTGGACATGACTGAATGAAAAATAATTACAATTTCATCTTCACCCGGGTTTTAAAACTGAGAAGAGCATACAATACCATCCATATCCACACATGTCCCTGATGTAAAATTCTTAACAAGATGGTGCATGTTGATAAAGAATCCATTATACTAATAGAAAAGAGAACTGCTAATGTTAATATACTAAATAACCAGCTAATCTGAACCAGTGCTTTTGAAACTACATCTTACAGAAAGATAGAGCATATAAAATGGATTAGATACAGGCGTTTCGGGAGCGGCTCTGAAGAAGGGCTACGAGATGCTTCAAGTCCTAACTAAGTACTTTGTACTGTACCCCTCAGGTACCTTCTCAGTCCAGGGAATGGTTTGAATATTATTTTTTTTTAAAGGTTTTAGTTATTTATTCATGAGAGACAGAGAGAGAGACACAGGCAGAGACACAGCAGAGGGAGAAGCAGGATCCATGCAGGGAGCCTGATGTGGGACCTGATTCCGAGACTCCAGGATCACGCCCCAGGGCAAAGAAGGCAGCGCTAAACCGCTGAGCTACCCAAGGATCCCTAAATATTATTTTGATGCAACTTCTGTTATGCAGATTGTTAAAATCAGAGTACGCTGACTCTTCAAAATACAGTAAGGAACTTTTTTTATGACAAATATCAATACAGCTCAAAAAACAGAGGCTTTAAATATAAAGCAAACTTTGCAACTCTATATTCATCTCAAAATAACTATGCTTCACTATTTAAGTAAATGTATATCATACAAGTGTTTTTAAACAGAAGTTCTCAAATGTACCACATAAAATTTTTAAATATTTGCAGTGTTTAGCATTCATTAAGACCTTTTCATGAACAAAAAAACTATAATAAAATGCGTAAGATGATATAATAAAATGCGTAAATGTGAATTCAAAATGTTACTGCAAACAAAAAAAAAAAAGGAGAGACAGAAAACAGTCATTATGCTCAAATAAATATAATTAGGAGGTATAGAAAACTCTGTACCTTTATGCAGGTTTTCAAACTCTTCAGATAAGAGGTGGTAGCAACAACCCACACTGCAAACTCCCTTGATTTCAGATTTGGAAGCAAATATTCGCAGAGTATTTGGAGCAAGATCACCGCAAGTATGTAAACCTACCATCAAACAATCCTTTAAAAATGAAAAGAAAAAATAAATTTTGGCATTAGCAAGAGGAAGGCTAAAAACAATTTCAGGTGAAGATTTTAAATGTTCATTAGAATGTATGGGGCTTTTAAAAATGATCACAGTCTACCTAGAAAGTAGTGTATGTTTTTAAATGAATAATTATTTCCTTTATAGGCAAAATGACTGTGATCTTTTATCATAACTAACACACTCTTGAGTTTATTTTCTAATGTTTTTGGTTACTTATCCATTTGAATTTTCTCTGATACCTTTTGCAACTAATATCTGCTTAACAACTAGCCCATATTAAAGACTGGACAATCAAATGAAGCATACATTAGGACAAATTTGTGAACTGAGACACATTTACAGCTTCTTCAATATTTTTATTAAGTTCTTCACAAACTGCCTACCAAAACTTATAAAATGTTGTCATAGAGAATAGGTGGTGCTACTTTGGCATTTCTACCCCAACACCAAGAGTATAGTTTATTCACTATATCAAATATGGCAATATGAAATTCAGGAAAAATTTTTTGTTTCAAATGTACACACATAAAGAATGTGTGTACAGAATGTGTGGGCACATACATGCAGTCAAAGATCTTAATATTTCAAGGACTCAGAAAACATTCTTCCAACTAATCTTATATTAGATTCTTATAATAGTTTGCATATAGCCTCTGATCATATTTCTTGGTCCTTTAGATTAATGTAACCAAATAAGATTAAGTCAAGTAAGCTTACTATTAAGATTTAATTCTAGGTCTTAGAGCGTTTTCAAAAATGAAATTAAGGAATTCAAAAGTGAAATAACCTCCAGATCTTTAATAATATCATGCAGTTCCGAATCAGCAGTGATAAAAGATGTTAAAGGTGAATATATATTTGATTCATTTGACTTTGATGTCATTTTTCTTCTCTCTTTATTTGCTTCAGACATTTTTCTCTTAGGTGTTTGAAATGAAGTAGGTTCTACAGCATTAATAGGCAAAAGGTCTATAAGAGAAAAGGCATTTTCAAAACACAAGTTTTCTTCTCGATGTGAATACACGTGTAGGTTTTCCATTTGTACTCTAATGTTAGAAATTACAGAATCTGAAAAATCCGGCAAAAAATCTGAAGTAGACATCTTTTCTTGATTCGCAGGACTGCTGTTACATAGTCCCTCAATATCTACTTTATATTTAATTTCATCTTGTACTTTCCTATCTTTTGCCATTTTTAATGCCAGTCCATTAGCATCTAATTTTGACCGAGTATGGTAGGCTTTCCAATGTTTCTTCAATTTCCTGTTTCTCTCCTCAGCTCCATGAGTATTGGTATTTGATGAATCAATTCCATAAACTTTTAAGCCATACTTCAAGGACAAAAAAGAGCTTAGGTAGCCTTTCCCAGAACCCAGGTCAATTACCTAAAGCAAGAAAAACAGAATGAATTAAAGGATTTTAGTCAGATGAGAACAGAAAGCATCTTCAGTACCTTTTTTAAAAACCAAGTAGGGGCACCTAGGTGGCTCAGTTGGTTAAGCATCTTGCCTTCAGCTCAGGTCATGATCTGAGAGTCCTGGGATCAAGCCCCACTTCAGGCTCCCTGCTCACTGGGGAGTCTGCTTCTTCCTCTGCTCCTCCCTCCAGCTTGTGTGCACGCTCTCTCCTCTCTCTCTCAAATAAATAAAATCTTTTTTTAAAAAAATTTAAGGGGCACCTGGGTGGCTCAGTAATTAAGCATCTGCCTTTGGTTCAGGTTGTGATCCCAGCTTCCTGGGATTGAGTCCCACATTGGGCTCCCCGCAGGAGGCCTCCTTCTCCCCCTGCCTGTGTCTCTGCCTCTCTCTCCGTGTCTTTCATGAATAAATAAAAATAAAATCTTAAAAAAATTTTTTAAGCAAGTAAAGAAATGGTTGTATAACTTATACAACCTGTTATGTTTGTTTTTTTGTTTTAATTTTTGATTCCTATTAAAAAACAACCATTTTTATCATTTACATTCAACATTTTAAAAGAAGTTCTAGACAGTATAAAAAATCAAGGAAAAGATGTAAAAGATATAAACATGGGAAATAAAGCTGTCTTTCTTCATAGATGACATGACTATGCAGAAAATCTAAAGGAATATACAAAACTAAAAGAACTAGCAAGTGAATTTAGCAATGCGTCAGGATACAGGATCATTAGAGATTAATAATGAAGCATCAGAACGTACACAATATAGCGGCAAAGGGCGACAATTAGAAAACAAATTTAAAACCAACTGAATTAAAATAGCAAAAAAAAATAGAATATCTAGGAATAAATTCAGTGAAGGTTCTGCATGGCCTATTCACTGAAAACTATAAAAGCAGAGAAAATATTTAAAAGATCTAAATAAAGATACATCATGTTCACAAAATGGCAGACTCAAAATGAAGATGTCAATTTTCCCCAAAATGACTTACAGATTCAACACAATCCTAATCAAAATGCCAGCAAGGTTTCTTTAAAAAATTTAGAAGTAGATATTATAGTTTATACAAAAAGGGCAGAATACCTAGAATAATCAAAATACTTTTGAAAAAGAATAAGGTTGGAAGGGACGCCCAGGCTGGCTCAGCAGTTTGGCACCTGCCTTCAGCCCGGGGTGTGATCCCGGGGTCGAGTCCTACATTGGGCTCCCTGCAGGGAGCCTGCTTCTCCCTCTGCCTGTGTCTCTGCCTCTCTCTTTCTCTCTCTCTCTCTCATGAATAAATAAAATATTTGCAAAAAAAGGTTGGAAGATATAACCTAATTCAGGAATTAATATAAAACTACAGTAATAAAATAAATAAATAAATAAAACTACAGTAATCAAAGATAGTATAGTGCTGGTATAAAAATACATAAATAAATCAATGGAAAATAACAGCATACAGAAATAGACCAACATTTATATAATCAACTGATATTTAACAAAATAGCTAAGGTAATCCAATAGAGAAGATAACCTTTTCAACAAATGGTGCTGGTATAATGGATGTCTCCCTGGGGAAAAAAAAATGCACTTTTCCTGTCACACAGCAAACACAAAACTTAATTAGAAGTGTATCCCAAATCTAAATGTGATAATAAAAACTACTAAAATCTGGAAGAAAGTATGAGAACATCTTTGTGACATTGAGAGGGGCAAAGATTTCTTATGTAGGACTTAAGAAGTATCTACTACAAAAGAACTAATTGAAAAAATGAACTTCATTAAAATTCAAATTTTTGCTATTTAAAACACATAGTTAAAAAAAAGAAGTATTTGCAAAACATACATCTGACCAATGATTTGTACCTGAAATAATAAAGAACTCTTGCAACTCAATAATAAGACAAACAACTTAAAAATTGGCAAAATATTTGAATGCACACTTCACAAAAGAAGATATACAAATGGCCAACATGAAAAGATGCCCATCATCACTAGCTATCAGGCAAATGCAAACTAAAATCATAATGATATATTCACAAATGTAAAGTGGTACAGGCACTTTGAAAAACAATAGTGTGGCTCATCATAAAATTAAAATATACACCTATTTTATGACCTACAAATCCCATTCTAGGCTATTTGCTGAAGATAAATGAAAACATGTCCACACAAAGTCTTGTATGTGAATATTCATAGGAGCTAAAAAAAAAAAAAAGGTAACATCACAGATGTCCATCAACCTGTGAATGGCAAAACAAATTGTAATAGCCATACCATTGCATAAAGAAAAACAAAGAATAAATACAAAAACATTGATGACTTTCAAGAGTTATGTGCTAAAGGAAAAAATTCAAACACAGAAGTTCTCAATATATTTGATTCCATCTATATGATGTTCCAGAAATTCAAAATTACAAGTAGGTCAAGGGTGCCAGGCTGGCTCAGTCGGTAGCACATAAGACTCTTGATCTCAGGATAATGAGTTTGAGCCCTATGTTGGGGGTAGAGTTTACTTCGAAACAAAACAAAATTAAAAAACAACTACCAGCAGATCAGTTGTTACCTGAGAGTGGAAAAAGAAATATCTTACAGAAGGGCAAAAAGAAACTTTTTATGGTGACAAATATTTTTTTAATATGGTGGTGGTCACACAACTGCACACACCAAATTCATCAAAATGTACACCTAGAATTGGTGACTATGTAAATTATACCTCAAAAGAACTAAAAACGAGAAATAAAATATTACCAAGATTGCTATTTTATTGCCATGTCATTTCGTAAGAAATAAATGAAAAATTACAGCAAGACTATTCCAAGAAAACAGTATCTAATCTATGTCTATCCTAAAATCAGTTAAACTCTGATATAAGTATGAGCCCATTAAGGAGACATTTTTATATTTGAAGTAATGCCATTAATTAAATCCTTAAAAATTTTAGGGTCTTGTAATTCAAGGAGCTCATAGGTAAGACTCCCTATATAATCCCCATAAATAAGCTTACAAAGAATTCCCTCTACCCTTTTTTATGTTCATCTCTGGGCTAGGTGTTATAGGAAATATAGAAGCATTATATAGATCTTAATTTTAAGGAATTACAGTCTAACTGAAGATACCATTCCCAGACTCATGAATACAAGGGCTATACAGTAGAAACTATTAATCAGTTCCTCCCTATCTGAATCTCCAGGGAAAACTTACTGATGCTGATGACAACCTTAAAGTTAGCAACCAGTGGGTTGCTTATAAGCAGCAGCACATTTGTTCCTACCAATGTTTTCTTACCAAGAGGTAACTGAGCTTATTCATTTAACTGTTTATGGTGATTCTACTTGTGAATCAAAAATATTCTGGCTGCAAGTAATAGAACATCAAGTTTTGAACAAGGAAGAAAATTCACCTTACTTATAAAATCTGGCAGTAGAATGGCTGAACCATTCAGAGGCCAAACCACACAGAGCCCATGGGACATCTTTTTTGTAATTCCTCTAGTTGTTAAGATGGCTGTAGAGACTCTAAGAATCATGTTTTCACAATATTATATTTAATAACCTTTTTCAGGGAGACCTGGGGTAGCTCAGTGGTTGAGCATCTGCCTTCGGCTCAGGCCGTGATTCCGGGGTCCAGGGATCCCCTGCAGAGAGCCTGCTTCTCCCTCTGCCTGTGTCTCTGCCTCTTTCTCTGTGTCTCTCATGAATAAATAAATAAAATCTTTAAAAAATTTAAAAATTAAAAAAAATAAATCTTTGTTAGTAGGCGACTTTTCCTAGGAAATCTGTGGGCTGACTTATCCTTCTATTTTAATAATCCATGTTGATTTTTACCCCTCTTCAAATTGGTCTTTTAGTAGAGTATGTAGCAGCAAGACAATGAAAACCTCTATGCAATCAAGTAACAGAAGCCATACAACTTTTTGCCTTCAAACTATCTAGTCTGAATAGCAAAATCTCTACCATTCTGATCTCCTACCCCTTACTCACAATAGTCTTTTCCTTCCTGATCATCTTATGGATTTGAAAATAAAGGATTCTCCAGTCCAAAGCCTGGTGGGAGGTATCTTCCTAGTCTCCTAATTCTGTTTAAGAGACTTTCCCACAGAAACATTGTTATACAGAGTGCTGACATTTCTTAACACTACTAGTACAGTAATGAACTTCATATAGAAGAGTTATATTTTTTTGAGTTTGCCTTTTTTTTAATAAAAACTGTATTTAAGGTATACAACATGAGGGTTTTTTTTTTTTTTTTAATTTATTCATGAGAGACACAGAGAGAGAGGCAGAGACACAGGCAGAAGAAGAAGCAGGCTCCATGCAGGGAGCCCGATGTGTGACTCGACCCTGGGACACCAGGATCACGCCCTGGGTTGAAGGCAGACGCTCAACCACTGAGCCACCCAAGTGTCCCTTGTTTTGTTTTTAAATAAGGAGTTCAAAATATCTTTTTAAAACTCAGTTTCAGAGGTAGACTTTAGTGATTCATTGGTTGCATATAACGTCTAGTGCCCATCACATTAAGTGCCCTCCTTAGTGCCCATCTCCCAATTATCCCTCCCCCTCTCCCCCAGCAACCCTCAGTTTGTTTCCTAGAGTTCAGAGTCTAGAAGAGTTATGTTTTATTGTCCAACCTAGAGATCTAATCACCATTCTAAGCTAATGACTTTCAAATTTATAAAATTCCAGTACAAAATTCTACCATGAACTTCATACTCCTATATGCAACAGTCTACTAAACATCTCCACATGAGTATCTAGTAAGAATCTCAAATTTAAGGTGTTCAAAACTAAGTTCTTGATATTCCCTGTAAAACCTGCCCTTCCCATAAGATACTCCATCATAGTCAGTAATATCTCCATACTTCTTTCCAGGTGGAAATTATGACTCCCTTCTTTCTCTCATACCCTCCATGTGAAATGCGAGCAAATCCATAATTTCACAACCTGCTCTAAGCCTGGTTTACTGCAGCAACCTCCTCAATAGTCCCCCTGCTCCTTTCCCTCAAATCTACTCTCAGGAGAGCAAAACAAAGTCTGATCATACCACTCCTCTTAGCAAAATCTCTCATCAGCTCTTTAATCTTACCTCTTGCTTACTAACTTCCTTTGTTACTGGGATTTTTGCCTTAACTCTGAAACCTCTTCACATACTCAGGGAGGAGCCAATTTCTGGAAAAAACCAGCCTGAATGTCTACAAAGACTATGATTAAAAAGTGCAAAGATAGTGAAAATATCTGCTTCGTAACAGCCCTCAGCACAGCAACCAGAGCGATCCGGTGTGTTCAGTGGCTTCTCATCTCATTCAGGATAAAAGCCCAAAATATCACAATGGCTTCTAAGACTCTACAACTTTATGACCTGCCTTCTACCGCTCCAACCTCAGCTCCTACTACTTTGCCCTTGCTCTCTCCACTGCCGTTGATCTGGCTTTCAGGCTGTTTCAAGGACACACCAGACATACTCCTACTAGGGCCAGTGAGCATGTTAACCCTTCTATCTGAAAAGCTGTTAGTCCAGATATTCTAATGGGAAACTTTCTTACCTCCTGAAGGAGGTCTTTAATTCAAATGAATTTACCTCTTACTTGTTCCTCCCTTCCTAATCAAAAACTTTAATCTCCCATCTCTGAATTAGCTACTTCCTTTACTTTTAATTTTTTTTCTTTAAAGTATATCAACATATACAAAAAATACACTTATAATCATTTTATTATTACTCTCTCCCCATTAGAATATAAATGCCGTAAGGGCAAAGATATCATTAGTTTTGTTCACTACTGCATCCTCAGAATCTGTAACAGTGCTGACACATGGTAGGAGCTAATGAAATACCTATTAAATGAATGAACAAACATATTTTAGAAATAAAAATTAAGAAGCCTTGGTAATGTGAGAGAAGCAAAGGTTTTTGGCATATAGAGAGCTATGTGGCTGAGGCAAAAAAAAATGAATTGTTTTGTTTTCTTTGGTGTCTATGATCACTAGTAAATTAGGTATTTCAGAATCTGGTTTTCCATCTATCCTCATGAAATCTATATTTATTAAATCTGCATTTTAAACATAAAAGTTGTACATATATAATAGACTTTAAACTTTACTAATGTGAGAATCAAATACTGCTATAAAGTGGTCTTGAGAGAAAAACTTTGTAAGTCTTTAGATTATTTCATTCCCTAAGGAACAAGCCTCAGTGCTATATAATAAAGTTCGCTGAAAGCAGGTCTAACATGATACATTAAAGTATTACAAATTTTTTTTCTCTGCACTTCAGATATAACCTGCTGTATGAATTTAAAGTTATTTATTATGCGATATTTCATGCAAATGAAGAATGAACGCAGTCTAAATGTAAAGTTACGAAGTACAACAAAAAAAAAAAATCACACTTATCTTAGTTTGGGTTATCACGGAGCAGATTCTACAACAAAGATTTTAAGTATAAGTGAATTATTTGGGGGATCCCTCGGTGGCGCAGCGGTTTGGCGCCTGCCTTTGGCCCAGGGCGCGATCCTGGAGACCCGGGATCGAATCCCACATCAGGCTCCCGGTGCATGGAGCCTGCTTCTCCCTCTGCCTATGTCTCTGCCTCTCTCTGTCTCTCTCTCTCTCTCTCTGTGACTATCATAAATAATAAAAAAAATTTAAAAAAAATTATTTGGGAGAGAAGTAGAGAACTAAAAAAGCAGAAAGGAAGGCAGCCCAATAAAAGGTGCGCTATTAAGAAAGATAACATTTTAGGAGCTAGTGTAGAACACAAACCTCAGAATCATCCTACCTGAAATGTCAAGGAGCTGATGTATCTGTATAGAACTTTCATCAATCGTTAATAAGGATGTTCAAGGATGTTCAAAGGGAAGAACTAATTCCCAGGACTTGTATATAAGTAGTGCTTTGCTTTGGCAGCCAGACAAAATCCATAGGGGAAAATGCAAATATTGCCAGATAGAAGGCAGGCTGGCACACCATGAAATGTCCAAGAATATCTGGGTTAGGCATCCAACAGTATCTGCCATAACAGTGAACGCACCAGCCATCATATGAATGAGAATGTGAGTTAACTCCACTGCACACAGCGATGTTTTCCATCCATATCTCATCTCACTGCTTCCTTGACCAGAAGTAACAACTATTCTCAAATTACTGTTCATAATTCCCTTGCTTCTGTAATACTTGCATGCATTTTTTGTATTAAGAATATACCATTATTTTACGTTAAAGCTTAAAAAAATGGCATTATAAAATATGTAGTTGGGATGCCTGGGTGGCTCAGTGGTTGAGCATCTGCCTTCAGCTCTGGGCGTGATCCGGAGCTAAAGTCCCCCATCAGGCTCCCACATCAGGCTTCCTGCAAGGAGCCTGCTTCTCCCTCTGCCTATGTCTGTGCCTCTCTCTGTGTCTCTCATGAATAAATAAAATCTTAAAAACAAAATAAAATAAAATATGTAGTCTTCTGTAAAGTGTTTTTTTCCACTCAATTTTATGTTTCTAATATCCATCCACGTAAATATGTATGGCAGTAGTTTAAATTGTACTCCAGCTGAGTAACAATGCCATAGTAAGCCAGTTACTGATCCAGATAGGTACCGCTAAGTATGATACATGAAAGAAAAGGTGGAAAGTTATTGCCTTAGCTCTTGCCTCTAGCCTCTACCCTAGAGAGCTATGTTATCACAAATGGCTCCGCATGCCTCACCCAAGTTGTGATAGTTTTCTAATCATCCTCAAACTCTCCACAAGTCTGGAAGAATCCATTGAAAAGATTCTAACACCTAACCGAAATTGAAGGAGGGAAGATTCTTCACTAACCCCTATAGATGTTCTTATAGAGATAAGAAAAATAACTTACTATTTTTATAGGTCAACATAGGCAATTTTTAAATTTTATTTTAACATCTGCTATCAGACACTACTATGCTTCATAAAAGCTACTTTTCACAACAGGAATCACTGTGATTCTGACACTGTGAAAGAATCCAAGTTCTAAAACATAGTTTCTTTGTGTTACTATAATGAGGCAGGTACCCCACACCACATCAGTAGCCCAGGTTCTGAGAACACCTAGCGGCAATTTTGCAGAATGTCATTATATAATGCTGCCTCAAGTTGGAAACTTATCAAAGATAATTTAAAAGAGTGAAAGTTGTGGCAAAACATGAATAGTCATATCTATTTTTAGTTTAAATTTGTTATAATCACACCATATTGGGCAATGAGAGCATATATTTAAAGTGTCTGACATAACTAACATCAGTTATATTATTTAATGACATTTAAAGGCTAGATAGTAATTGTAGATAAGATGTAAATGATACAAAAAGAGGGCACTAATTTTAACACCTGAAAATACAAGGAAATTCTTACTTGCTTTATTCCACAGTAATCAGCAATACCGCTGATCAGCTCTGACATAGCCTGAACTTCATGAGATTTTTTCAAATTCATAAATTCATCTAGTTTCACATTTTCACCTGAACAAAAATAAAACAAAATTAAAATATTGCTATGACAAAATGTAACAAAAAAATCATCAGTTAATGTTTGTGTTTTCTGTAGTTATACATATGAAAATACTAAAGAGATTCCATTTTGTCTGCATGTTAGATTTCTATTAGTTTAGCTGCTATAAATCAAAATTTGAATTAAGAACATAAATAGGAAGACCCATAGAACATTATTATTTTTTTTAAATGTTCCTTAAGGGGCATCTGGGTGGATCAGTCAGTGAAGTATCTGCCTTTGACTGGGGTCCTGATCCCAGAGTCCTGGGATCCAGCCCTGTGTCAGGCTCCGTACTCAGCAGACAGCTTGCTTCTCCCTCTGCCTCTATCCCTGTTAGTGCTCTCTCTTGACACCTCTCTCTCAAATAAATAAATAAAATCTTAAACAGAAAATAGAACAAAAATGTTCCTTTACACAAAAAGCAATTTGTGGAAAAGACTGATAGCTGGACTAAAATGTAGAGAAAAAATGTGGAGTTGTTCTGTATGACATGACGCTTAAGAAAACCTACTCATCTAAGTATAAGCCAGCCAATCTATCAGTGCTTATGTTAGAAGAGCGCAGATAGAAAAATAACACGTTGGAAAGAAGGTAGGAACATATATGAACGGTATATCGCTTCTAGTACTAAAAAAACATACATACACACTTACCAGTTCTCTGTTTTTTACTTCCTCGAAGGGCTGTAAGCAACTGTTCAAAAGGAGTACATATTCCTAAGTTTTTTACAGAATAATATCTCACAGCCAGAGCAAAGGCTTCCACACTCATCAGCTTCTGGGAAGTTTCACAAAATATTTTGGGAAAATTGGTAATACCTAAAACAACCAGGATAAAAAGAGAAATGTTAGCAATATTTACTTAATGCTAATTTGTATGAGATTTTTAAAAAATAAATGAAAAACATTGGATCTTTACATCAAATTATAATATTTTCATTTTGGTGTGAATTTTAACAATATCTCTTATGGATTCACTGTATTTATATTTAATCAATTAGTTATTTGTAGCACTCAGGTTTCTCTTAATAGTGTACAAAATTATATATTTAAATTCTAAATCAAAATTTGATGTTTTTCTTCCAAAAGGCAAAATTAAAAAAGAAAGAAAGAAAAAGAAAAGTTTAAAATCCTGCTACACCGTAATGCAGTCATTAAATTTATGAACGGTCCTGGCTGACCTACAACTGTGAAATTAAAGGCAGCCAGCCTGAGGCTCCTAGGTGGCTCAGTTGGTTAAGCGCCTGCCTTTGGCTCAGGTCATGATCCCAGGATCCTGGATGGAGCCCCATGGCCCGGCTCCCTGCTTGGTGAGGAGCCTGTTTCTCCCTCTTCCTCTGCTGCTCCCCCTGCTTGTGGTTGTTCCCTCTGTCAAATAAATAAATAAAATCTTAAAAAAAAAAGGTAATCAGCCTGCACTACACTGTTACTCCCTGTGCACACTGCATGTGGAACAATGGCAATATCCCAATTGGTATAATTGTTACTGTAAAAGACCATGCAGAAATCTTATGTACGTATGTGTGTGTATTCAATGCACTGCCAATATGAGTTTTAAAACTAGTCATGGTGGGAAGCCTGGGTGACTCAGTGGTTAAGCATCTGCCTTCCGGTCAGGGTGTGATCCCGGAATCCCAGGATCAGAGTCCCGCATCAGGTGCCCTATGGGGAGCCTGCTTCTCCCTCTGCCTATGTCTCTGCCTCTCTCTGTACGTCTTTCATGAATAAAGATGTAAACTCTTTTTAAAAAAAATTTTTTTTTTTTTTTAAAGCTAGTCACGGTAAAATCAGGAAAAAAGAGTTAACATTCTTTCCCTGGTCAGTTTTAAGCCAGACATTCTATACGTTTACTGTAGGAACTATTGAGTTCCAAATGCTCACTCACTAAGAAGAGTATGGTCAACCATCATACTACAAACATCCAGCGCCTCTCTCTGTGTGAGGATCATGTATCCTGTTGAACTCTGGTGTGGACACATCTCACCAAAGTGAACTATGTCATTTGCAGACATAAGTTTTAAGAGAATTGGGAGGATTCACTATGCTTTCTTTTCTCAGAACTGTAATCACTGAAGCATCTGTCAAGATGGAACCTGAGTCCCTGAGTGACTATGACATGGATATTACTGCTGTCAAACTACCATGGTCTGCAACACAGAGAAAAAAGTAAACCTCATTCTTTTTAGTCATTAAGTTTTTAGGTTTATTACTACAGCATAATCTCACCTATTCTAATAGAATAGGTGGAAACATATATGCACCCTGACAGATCTGCTTTTTATTTGCTCAATTTCATTTTTATGGCCATTTTTAATATACTTAATCTATTTAGGAAGCTCATAAAAAGATCACTTCAATGTGTCTGTAGTGGTTCAAATAAACTCTTCGGATAGTTCAGTCTAATAAAGTCATTTGCTGAAAATTACTTTTAATAATTAAAAAGCCCCATGCATCCAGTGTTTAAATCAAGGATTTAAAATGTTCATCTTATGAAAGAATGGTAAATCCAGAAAACAACTTTGGTTCTACCAGAGAACCCAAACTATACACTATGAAGTCTATTCTAGCATAGCTGACCCTCCATAGATACTTAAAAAATTATAAAAATTCATTTAAACACAAAGAATAATGATGACACTAGCAAAAATTAAAAGAGGAAATTTGATGAAGTTTGCAAAATTCTAAATAAAAATTACATGGTTAAGATAGTATCTTTTTAAAGCTAATATCTATTAAGTTGTTGGTGGCAACACTGCATTAATTAATAAGAATAAAATTGGCAGAGACCTATAACTTCCATTTCTGAATCAACTAAATAGAAATTCAAGCTACAAAACTACTATAGTAAATTTATTTAAGATATATTTTGTGTATTATATAGTGCTTTGGGTATTTTACAAACTGAATTTACTAACGCGGCCAAAAGTAATAAAATCCACATCAAAATATTTAGGCATGATACAAAGGGGGAAAACTCAGTCAACTATTAAGTGAGACTCTCAGGTTTAAAGGCAGTCTCAACATCCCCAAGTTCCAGGGCAGCAATTGCTTAGAGTGTGATAGAATAAGAGTATTAAATCTCAAGGTGCAGAGGGACTATTATAGTAGTCAGTTATTGGACAATGCTGCCAACAGAAAGAAATGTGATGTTTCTGTTGGAAAAATAAAGGTTCATACCAACTTAACTATCCATTGAAAATACTTGAAAAAACCCAAGTCTAACCAGATCTAAATGTTGTTAATTTGATTTTAATTATAGGCCTTGCAGTAATTTCAGAAATCTGGAGATCTAAATTACAAAGCTATTATCTTTTTAATGATGCTTTATATATATATATATATATATATACACACACACACATATATATAGTATAGTATTCTGACTCCATCCATTAGTTTACATCCTTTAGGGCTACACCAGTTTATTCAGATAGTCTAGAACCTGTGAAAAAAATCTTTCTGAATTACAGAAATACAGCTTCTGTACTGTTTTCAAGTAACCCAGCCTGTAACTTCCACCAGCAACTTTTAAAGATTCGGGGGGAGGGGGGGTAATCATGTTCTTGTCTTCACTTCCACCTCTGATATAATATGTAATACAAGTTATGTGGCAATGGTAGCAGTCTATGTAGTCCTCACCACGCTTCTCTAGGTACCTGCAGAAGGAGTTTGGGTTCGGCAACTGGCAAAACAGAAACCACAGTGTTACTCATCCAATATTTAATTATTTATTAATTAGCTGGATTTTTTTACACAGAGAAAGTTTTGTTTTTAAATGTGTTGCCACTGCACCTGCATTTTATGTGGCTTGATTTTTTTGTAAATATCTCCCCCTACTGGAAGAACCTGTTCTGCTTGATTGCATGTTGTCTTTACTCTTACTTTTTGTACATCTTACATCACTACTGCACAGAGATTTCTTGTAATATAGGTTAATTGGGCATGACAGCAAGGGGAGTGAAGAGGCAGAGGAGAAGCTATTTTGTGTAAAAATGAGATCGAGATATCTCTATCTTTTCTTAAAAAAAACCAGCAGAGATCAATGTACAAAGAGATAGAAAAATTATGTATACACATTGGATTATGAAAATCTCATGGTAAAGAAATGAATAATACTTCAAAACTAAATAAAATAGAAACAATATACTTATATTTTACACAGCTTACATATTTACATTTTTTTAAGTTTTAAAAATAGTTATTTGAATGTTACCTAACACTTTAAGGAAGAGTACTGTGTTAGGATTCATAATTCATCAGTATTATAACTAATACTTATTGTATATACACTACATGTCAGGCACCCTGCTCAATAGTTTACATTTAACAGAACAGTCTTAGGAAGTGATTACATAGTGCTCTTATTTACAGAGGAAGAAATTAAGAGGCTACAGGTCAGTCACATTTGCACAGACACCAAATGGCAAGGGATGTGACCCAAGGCAGTGTTCAGCCCTTGCTGGTAATTCCCAAATTTGATAATTAGCATGCCACAGCAGTAAGTTCAGAGGGCAACAAATACAAACAGGAAAGACAGCAGTTAAAATTGCTAGGCAACTATTTGACCGTCAGAATCGGGTCTAGCAAGAATTCCCTCTGGCAGAGATCCATACAATGGTAGTATCTTAAGGTGGTTCATATTCACTTTGTTCATGTTCCTAATACTTTCACTTTACTTCTCTCGACACCTCCTGGTCTACCAGAAGTGATTATAAAGTTTCAAGAAATTTTAAAAGTAATTTTTACACACAAAACTGATGTCTCTGAAAAGGAAATAAAAAGATTTTATAATAAGATTTTGCTGTGGTATCTATTTCTAGAAATAAAACAACCCAACTGCTTCATGCCCAGTTGTAAAGCAACAATACCTTTGAATACCTGGTAGGCACTCAGTAGGGGATGAGTAGATGAAAAGGAATTCTTTAATGCACTTACTACTGCAGCATCACCTGCTCTACTAGGAGAAACAAATTCTAAGATTCTGTGGTGGTAGTGATCACTGATGCCAGCTAGAGGACTCTGATAGCACTGCTGAGCCTGTTAGAATAAAATCTCATCTCAGTCCTAATGTCTACAATCATAAGGTGAGACAAGAGCAACTTAGAACATTTAGAATATGATACTAGATAAAATATAATCATGTGCTAAATAATGAGGCTTAACCGTGTTACAGGTGTTAGGACAAAGGTCGCTATTGCTATCACATAGCCTACAACTATCCCATGCCCTAGAATTTCAAGAAAAATCAACAGTGCCCTCTTAATAATAATCTTTAAAGGACATGGAAATGTTTTATATTCATTTCTACATGAATCTCCTACAGGTGCCTCTAATTCAAAAGGTTCAAAATTGAAATGCACATTCTTATGCTCTGCAAATCTTTCTCTCCTATTTCCTATCTTGTTTAATAATGTCCTTGCTCACTCAGTGCTGAAGTTAAGTCTTTATATTATCTTAAATGCTCCCTGTGCCCTCAATCCACATATCCAGCAATCCATCAATCTTAACGTAAAAATGTCTTTCACTGTGGAACTAACCACAGTCCCCTACTATCACTGCCAGAGTTCAAACTCTATTAACTCTCAGCAGTGCTACTGCAATAGCTTCACAGGTGATTTTTTTTTTTTCTAATCGATGAAACTCCTATAGGCACAGTAAGTGCTCATAAATGTTGGCTGAGTTGAATGTGTTTTCCACAGGGCAGCCTGAGTGGCTCAGCGGTTTAGCACTGCCTTCAGCCCAGGGTGTGATCCTAGAGACCCGGGATCGAGTCCCATGTCGTGTTCCCAGCATGTAGCCTGCTTCTCCTTCTGCCTGTGTCTCTACCTCTCCCTCTCTCTCTGTGTGTGTCTCTCATGAATAAATAAAACCTTGAAAAAAAGAACATGTTTTCTAAAACAGAAACTTACTTATTTTCAATGAAAATTTAATTAAACATTTTAAGGCTGTGACTTCCACAACGATTGACTTAGGCTTTAATCTTTTATATTTGTTTAGCAGACTTCAATCAAAAGTTGAAGTCTGTCTTCATGAATTATGAAAATTATAGATGGGATGCATTAAACTTTATGAATGTTTATATATCTCCATAATCCTATCAATTATGTAAGTGAAGAAAACAATATATATACTGCTGCTTTAAAAAAAAAACATATCATTCAATTACATGTTAGGAAACTTTTTGCCTATGCTACCTCAGAGTAATTTCAGGTTGCATATGAAATGAAATATGTCATTTCAACATGTAAACCATGCTCTTAGAAAGAATAAGGTAAAATTAACAAAGAACTGACATGCATGTTCTTACTGTACCAATATTAACTTCATATTATATATAAAGTGCATGTAGCCATCTCAAAAGCACTTTTTACATTTAGTTACTTACAAAAATAAAAATAAATATAAAAATAGGAAAATTGAACTATACATATTTTAACTATAACAGACCATTTTCGTAAACTACGAAAAGTCGAAGGAAAATAAAAATATCATACAAAGAAACAGCAATTTAGAAACTGATTTGGTAAATAAAAAGTAAGACTGATTTAAAAATAAACAATTCCGGGACGCCCGGGTGGCTCAGTGGTTGAGCATCTGCCCTCGGCTCAAGGCGTGATCCCGGAGTCCCGGCATCAAAGCCTGCATCGGGCTCCCTGTCTGCTTCTCCCTCTGTCTACATCTCTGCCTCACTGTGTCTTTCATGAGTAAGTAAATAAAATCTTTAAAAATAAAAAAATAAAATAAAAAAATAAACACTTCCAAGGTGCTTATTACTACATTGTAGCAAGGTAATAACTGAACCTGAATAAAGCTAATTTGAGATTAATTTATGGGACATGTGTCAACATTTACAAAGCATACAGACAACAAATGTTCCATGTGGATTCTAGGGAGCACAGAAATTCCCACTTAAAATTCTGCTGACAGCCCACATGGGATGTGCTTACTCAGGTCTCTGGGCTTGTTTTTAACTGTCCAAGACCATCTTCTCTCAGGTGTTTTCATGGCTCACTCAAACTTCTAGGTTTGTGGCTCAGTGTCATCATTTTGATGAAAGTTTCTCTGACAGTACTGCTTAAAATTGCAACCCCATTCAACCTTTACCCTCCCTGACCTTTTTTTAAAATATTTTTAATTTTTTTTAAAAAAGATTTTATTTATTTATTCATGGAAGACAGAGAGAGAGAGAGAAGCAGAGAGACACAGGCAGTGGGAGAAGCAGGCTCCATGCAGGGGAGTCCGATGTGGGACTCGATCCTGGGTTCTCAGGATCACATCCTGGGCCGAAGGCGGTGCTAAACCGCTGAGCCACCCAGGCTGCCCCTTCTCTGATCTTTTACTAATTTTTTTTCACATCTCTTATCACCATCTAACATAGCAAATAAGATCCAAAATTACAAAGATTTTTATTCATTACTGACTTCTCAGAACCTAGAATAATGCCTGGTACTTAGAAGGTACTGATGAGAAAATGAGTAAATGAATGAGCAAGAATTAGGTTTGAATTCTGGTTCTCAGACTGTCTATCCCCTTTATGACCATAAGTAATTTATTTATCTGCTCTAAGGCTTGATTTATCTATAAAATGGGAGGAAAATATATATTTTATAATGCCGTTAAAAAATACAAACATATACACGTGAATATGTACACAAGTATTTAATGTAAGTACACACAGATGTGCACAAGCACATGCATACACACATACATACATATCATCTTAACACAGAGCCTAGAACATAGTAGACAACCCCCAAACCATGAGTCCAAACTAGTAACTGTGTATACTCAGGTCTTTGTTGGAATAAGAAGGTTGAAAACACTCAAATATTTAGGCCCAGAACACTATATAGGCTACTATGGAAGAATCCAAAAGAAAGATCAATACGTATACCCAGTTCCTAAAGGGAGAACCTGCTGGGTGAAAGGAGGTTCGGGGCCTGGTATAAGACTTGGGTGTAAGACCTCCAATATTAGAATGAAGGCACAACTAGGGACAGGTAAGCTATAACTTGAGACATGACATAGGAGTTGAAAAGTCAATCCTCGGTTTGACATTCTAGGCAGGATGACAGCAAGAATTACTCAGTGTTGGGAGCTCAGTGGTTAGCAGTAGCCACCACTATTGTACCATCAGCTTTAAAGTATAGGAGAGAATTCTAATACCAATGATATTTCTCACAGTATTTAATGTGAAATGTAATAGATATGTTAGAAGCTTGACTATGCCTCAAAGACCTGACGTCGAGTTTCAAGTTTTACTATGTTTTAATTTTCTATTATCAAAAGTCTGTCTTCAGAAAATAACCAAAACCAAGATACAGATTACTAGAAATCCAACTTCAAACTCCATTAAAAAAAAAAAAAAAAAAAAGCATTAAAGAGTAAATTAAGGGGATCCCTAGGTGGCTCAGCAGTTTGGTGCCTGCCTTTGGCCCAGGGCGTCATCCTGGAGTCCCAGGATCGAGTCCCGCATCGGGCTCCCAGCATGGGGCCTGCTTCTCCCTCTGCCTGTGTCTCTGCCTCACTCTATCTTATCATAAATAAATAAATAATAAAAAAAGAGTAAATTAAATATTTGTAAATATTTTCTGAAGAATAAATTTTAAATTTAATAAATCAAATATGGTATTACCAAAATACAAAATTAATTCCAGATTGCAAAACTTAAAAAAATTGATGTTATAATTGTAAAGGATACCTTAAAAATCAACCAGTAAGCACTTTGAAGTACATCTGTTCTTCTCTTGTTCCTACCACAGAGCTCTCCTTTCCTATTCTGTCATTTCTAAACACCACTATTGGCTCTATCATCCCACGGTGCCTCAACAATGCCAGCCAGTATCTTAGTAACTAACACTACTGGGAAGACAAATATTTTCTTTTTCTATACATTGACTTGGACCTAGATTTCCAAGATTTCAAAAATAAAGGAGACTTTTCAGTTTACTTATTATTTGAGGTAGGACCCACAAAGAATTTTTGTACCAGGTAAACTGTAATTGTAAGCATAATTAACTTCTAACAGGGCGTTTTGAGAGAGTAAAATTAAGTCACACCTCTCTTAAAATAGTATTGTTTTTCCATTATGCATTTCATTAATTTCAGCTTAATTTCATATGCTATTGTTAAAATCCATTACTTACATTTCAACATTAATACAAAATAGATGTGTCTATTGTACTCTTTTTTTCTTTTTAAGATTTTATTTATTTATTCATGAGAGAACACAGAGAGAGAGGCAGAGACACAGGCAGAGGGAGAAGCAGGTTCCTCAACGGAGCCCAATGTGGGACTTGATCCAAGGACCCAGGATGACACCCTGAGCTAAAGACAGATGCTCAACCACTGAGCCACTCAGGGTACCATGTCTATTCTACTCTTAACTGAAATTTAGTTGTAATCATTTGCCAAGTAGAAGGAACATGCAAAAGAAAGGAATTTGTATTTAATATACACTTTTGTCTATACAGTTCCTACCATACTTCCAACAGTACTTCCTACATACTCTTGTTCATAATTTTTGTAACAGTGTATATAATTTATAAAACCAAATCATTTTTATTCTTTATGAGTCATTATTCAAGGTGGCTGCAAATAGTATAAGTAAATAAAATGCCAACCTAACCTTTAAATTTGCCATTTTGGTTTCAGAAATCAAGAGGGAAGAACAGATTCTGTAATGGTCTTTGGTGTTGCCTAGAGATACTGGTCGGATAATCTACTGCTGCACCTGAAATGGAGCTTCCCCTAATAAGAGGAGGGACTGTTTTCAGCACTTGATATTATCTATAATAGCCAAATAATGGAAACAGCCCAAGTGTCTATTCACCAACAAATACACAAAGATGTGGTGTATACAGACAATGGAATACTTTTCGTAATCTTTTATTTATTTACTCATGAGAGACAACAGAGACAGAGGCAGAGACACAGACAGAGGGAGACATAGGTTCCCTGCAGGGAGCCTGATGCACAACTTGATCCCAGGACCCTGAGATCACCACCTGAGCCAAAGGCAGACACTCAACCACTGAGCCACTCAGGTGCCCCCACACAATGGAATATTATTCAGCCATCAAGAAATGAAATCTTGCCACTGGAGTAACATAGACAAAGCTACGGAATATCATACTAAGCAGAATAAGTCAGTCAGAAAAAGACAAATACATTATGATTTCATTCACATGTAGAATTTAAGAAATAAAACAAATGAGCAAAAGGGAGGAAGAGAGAGAGGCAAACCAAAAAACGGACTATAGAAAACAAACTGATGGTTATCAGAGGAGAAGGGAAGTGGGGGGGATAGGGGAAATAGGTGATGGAGATTAAGGAGTGCACTCGTTGTGATGAGCACCAGGTGATATATGGAAGTGTTGAATCACTATATTGTATACCTGAAATAATGTTACACTGCATGTTAACTAACTAGAATTTAAATAAAATCTTTTTTTAAATCTTTTAAAAATTCTAAAAATATTTTATTTATTTATTCATGAGAGAGAGAGAGAGAGAGAGAGAGAGAGAGGCAGAGACATAGGCAGAGGGAGAAGCAGGCTCCCTGCAGGGAGCCTGATGCAGAACTTGATCCCAGGACTCCAGGATCATGACCTGAGCCAAAGGCCGACACTTAACCATTAAACCACCCAGGTGTCCCAAAAACAAACTTTTTAAAAAAGAAATAAAGACAGACTCTACAAACTAAAAAAGATTAGTTAAGTAAATGTTTGCAAATATATAAATAGTTCATAATAAGTAACAAAAAGTCACAAGAAAAAAATGAAGAATGAGCACAAGTGGTGGTCTAGATCAAGAATTCAAAGAGCTTTGTAATACTAATAAAACTTTCAACCAGTGATTCTTACCTTGAGGTCTAAGAGTTCAAGAAGCCTATGAATCATCAAAAGATGTATGCAGTTTTGTATCTATTTATGAACAAAGATACCGTATTTTTTTTTGAGGAAAGAGTTCTATAGTACTCATTTAATACAGCCTTTTAATGGGATTTGTGACCTGAAAGTCACTGTATTTTACTATATTTTCACCCTTTATATTGCCCAATATTAATATTGTAACATGCAATTCAACCAAGTATTTTTCCTCTGGCTAGAGGAATCTAGAGATTTTAAATGTTCAAAACATGAAAACTAAGTACTGGCTACCAAAACAACGTAGGATTATTGTTTCTATACCATCAGCAGAAAGCTACTAATCCCTAATATAAATTTTATATTTTTGAACTTAATCTAACTTTGAAAAGATAACATCCCTTTGGTCTTCAGTATTTTTATTATTAAGCAGATCCACAGTGTTGATGGTCAAAGTTACTGGGCTGGCTTTTCTAAATAATGCCCATCTAAGCAAAACAAATAATTTAAGGTACCAAAACATATAGGTCACTCTGTTCCATGTGACAAAGTAAATGTTAATAATATTAAATGGTTTTAAATAAATTTGCATAATCTAAATTTAAATCTCTAATGAAAAAGGTAAAATTGTTGCTTGTTTGCACAACTCCAAAAACATCTCAAGTGACAGATACAACCATCTGATCCAGGAAAAGAATGAACCACACATTTTATTTTTTGACAAAAAGATAAGTGAACTTAAGCCACATTCACATACTAAGTGAACAGGATGGGGGGGGGTGGGGGGGATGGCAAAGAAGATTGAAAACAACAAACAAAAGTAGAAGTAATCTGGGGCACCTGGGTGGCTCAGTTGGCTAAATGTCCGAATCCTATCTCCACTCAGGTCATGATCTCAGGGTTTTAAGATCGAGCTCTACATTGGGCTCCGTGCTGGGCATGGAGCCTGTTTAAAATTCTCTCTCTCTCCTTCTGCCCCTCCCCTTCTCTCATCCTTTCCTAAAAAAAAAAAAAAAAAAAAAAGGAAGTAGTAATAATTTATATAGTTTAAGTTTGATTAAAAATGACCCTCCTCCTACAAAAAGAATTATTTCCAGATAATTTAATAATGGAATTATACTTCCAAACCTGTCTTTGGTAGAAAATACTAAAAACATTAAGTAGTATTAAAGGTTTATAAATGTAGGGATTTTAGACAAAAGGACAGATTCACTGTGTTTAGATAATGCCTTCACATTCCACAGATGCAAAGAGCAGTCAATTAAGAATAATAATCTTTGGGAAATAACAGTTGACAAAGAGCCAGCTGTAGTAAAATTCTGAATAAAGTGAAAATATTGTCACTTTTTAAATAAAAAAACAGTTGTCATGGCACATTACCCCACTAAAATGGCATAAACATTCTTAAGAAATGCATATAGAAGAATAGAACAGTAAATGAGGAACAGCTTAACTTGCCAGGAGGGAACACTAGAATTTTATTATGGAGAACTATAAAAACCCATGAAAGCAATACAACTGAAACATACACAGCTGGATATTTTACATTTCAAATATAAAGAATAATGAAAAACTTATTTGAAAAATGAAATCAACTAGTTTTGGATAAAAACACTGTCACATACCTGGAAATTAAATAATAAAAAATACATATATATTAATTGCAAATTATTACATATAATAACTATGTATTATTATTATAACACACAGATAAGCCATTTTCTTGGGCAATACTTAGGACATAGGATTTTCATAGATCATTTAGTCCAGAAAGTATAATAATTCTCAGACTCTATCAGATGGTAAGAAACTAGATTAAAATTCTGTTTAGAAAGGAAAACCTTCATCTTCCCATTTTGTTCTGTACAATTACTGGTGTCTTTTCTCTCTTATTGGAATGTGACTTTTTTAAAGACAGAGATTATGCCCAGTTCACTTTTGTATTCAACCATAACACCTAGCACTGTGTTATGCTAAGAAAATGTTAAGTAATCTTTGCAAAAATAAATTAGGATATAAAAATAATCATGCTCTCAAAAGTTGTAAGGCTTAGAGACAGACCTATTCTTAACTCTAATAACCACACAAATTTTGAAGAATACTGAACTTGTAGAGGTGATAGAAGTGATGCTCAAGGATTGCTACCTCTCCACTATCAGTAGGATTAATTTCATTTCAATCAACATCTGGTCCTTATAGCCTAGAGAAGTGATAATTTATACTGCTCAAAACATGTAAACTAATTCTAAGCATGTAAGGTGGTAGGAAAATGAGCAGCAAGGAATGTGAAATCTTAAATGTCTCTATTTGGGAGACCTTAAATACAATATATCTAAAACTAAATGCATCATTTTCCCAAAGAGCTCCCTCTCCCAATTTTCCTAATTTTGTCAATGGTACATTCATCATTATTCTTCAAGTCATTTTGAAAATCAAAATCTTGGAATTATCTTTGATTCTTCCGTTTTCCTAAACCCTATGTAAATATCAGTCACCAAGAACTACCAATTTTCTCCGTACAAACTCTTTTAAAACTATCACTACTTTTGCATTTCCACTGCCATCATCTGGCCCCAGGTTCATACTTCAACTCTAGACCATCAGAAAGGTGGCAGTGTCCCATGGAAGAATGATTCCAAATGGTTTAAAAGACTAGTTTCCAGCAACTGGCTGCAATATGTTTTTCTGACTTTGCTTTCAGCTACTTAAAAATGTATGAATGCTCAGCTTTCTGTTCCTGCCTCCAAATATGTTTTATAGTTTTCATCGTTAGCCTTTTGCTTCTACTGCTCTGCCTACTGGAATGCCCATGATAAGCCATATGTACCCTCACTCAGCTATATGAAATTTAAAAAACATACAATGAGAACCTACTATGTGTGCTCACCATATTCTAGAGATCAGAACTCACATACTAGGAATGTCAAATCATTCTAATACAGTGTGCTAAGTACTCTAATAAAGGTAGAAATAAAATAATATACAAATAGCGAGTTTTATTAATTTAATATAATTTGATTTGGGCTTTGGGAGAAGATACAAAATAAGTAGACAGTTACTAAATATTTGGGGTAGGGCAAAGAGGATTGCATGAACAAAATGAGGGAGGGGAAAAATACATGGCACATTAAGGGAATAAGGTAGCAGAAGTACGAGGTATTTGGGCAGAGAGGAATGCCAAGAGAAGTGCTTGATAATACTATACCACTATCTTCTACTCCCTCCCTTCAACTTTGGTTGAAGACATATCTTAAAAGTGAGAATGCACATCAAATTATTTCAGATATTTTCTTTCTTCTTTTTTTTAAGATTTTTAAAATTTATTTATTCACAAGAGACAGAGAGAGAGGCAGAGACACAGGTAGAGGGAGACACTGGCTCCCTGCGGGGAGCCTGATGTGGAACTTGATCCCAGAACCCTGGGGTCACGACCTGAGCCAAAAGCAGATGCTCAACCACTGAGCCACCCAGACATCCCAATTTCAGCCGTTTTCATAATTAAAGTTGATCTGGAATCAGATCATGTGGGAAGTTCAAAAATTTGTTAATCTGGCTGACTCAATTATGACCAGTCATACACTCTTTCATCTCAAGATTCAGGTTGGCCCAGGCCCTTCACATGATCATGGGTTTAAAAGCAGGGACTGATAAGGTCTGGAGATAAAAGTTTTAAATCATTTCATTGTATAGCATTTCAGAACTAGAAGCAACCTTAGGTAATGTTTAGCCACGTGACCCATAGCTATCTTTGGCTGCTGCTCTCCTTTGAGAATGTGAAACAAACTCCTGAATTCATTTTCGGGGGGTAAAAGGAAACTGACTGGAGGCCACAGACCAAGAGCCATCATCGCTGGTACTTCGGAGGGCCAGGGAAATTCAGATGGCAATGCTGGCTAGGGGGTGAGGATACACTTGAGGGAATACACGGAGCTATTTGCCACACAGTGGTATGCAACAAAACAGCCAGATCTTCTGATCTTTTTTTTTTTTTTTTACAAGAGAAGCTACAATTCCAGATTTGTGGGTGTGTGTTTGTGTGCATGTGCATATATTAAATCTGTCCATTTTGAAATGCTGCCTGGAAAAAAAGTTAACTTATTGGTCGTGTAACACATGTTGACAAGCCACATGAATCTGGGGGCAGCTATTTTCTACCTCTGACACTGAGAAACTCCCTAGGTGGTTACTTCTTAGATGAGGAAACTAAGGCCTACAGTTAAATGTCTGTGCAAGATATATGGCTCATCAGACTTGGCAACTGATTATCCAGGTCTCCTGACTCTGGGCCCAGCTTGCCCCTATCTGAGGGGAGTAGAATATAGAGATTACTAGTATTCATTACATGCCCACTCACATGGTAAGTTTAACACTTATCTCATTTACTTTTACACAGCCCTTAAGGGCAGGAATTATGATTCCCATTTCTCAAATGAGAAAATTAAGGCTCAAAACCTGCAGCAACTTGCACAAGATAATACAGCAGTAAAGTATCAGAGCCAGGATTCAAAACTAACTGTAATGACTACAAAACCCATAATTTTCCTAATGTGCTGCCTCCTATTTGCTTACATCAACAGCTGAGGATCCAGGTGGAGAGGAGAGAATGGATAGGCCAGACTTTATTTTGTAGGAAATGCAGACCTATTGATGGCTTTTGAGCAGAGGAATGACAGGACCAGGAAGATAACTGAATGGCGAAGTAACTGAAATACAGAGTCTGAAGGCAAGAAAAACAGCTCAAAGTTATTGCTAAAATTCTGCTGCAAGATTTAAAAAGGAGGGAACTGAACTATTTGCTATGGGAATGGGAATGAGCAGATGCAAGAAAAACTGAGGAAGAAGAGTTGGCAGATTATGAGCCTGAGTAACAGGAAGAAGAGTAACCACTGAGGTGATGAGGTCAAAAAACAAAAACAAATGCAGACTGGCGGTTATGAAGCCATGCAGGCAAGCAGGGTGGTTTTGTAAACCGGGAAAAGAATCCAAATCATGGTAAGCCATAAAGATAGGTCACCGTAACTGCAAGCTTCCGGTGAAAAGTTAATGATTTGACAAAATTTAAATAAACAACATAAAATGAATATCTAAACACACAGATGGCACTCAAATTTATTCTGACTGGCTAAAGATAAGCATAATTTAAGTAGAATGAGGGGGGAAAATGTCAGAGATGAGAGGGATCTTCATGAACTTTGTTTTATTGAGCATCTTAATAATGGAAAGATAGAGGAGTGGGGAATCAAAACTTGGGGAGAATACATTAAAAACCAGAACATAAATTCAAGTTCTAAATGGTCTCACCTAAAAGGAACAATCTGAAAGGACTTTCCATACATCAAATAAACAAAGTATGATAACAAATTATTCTGGGCTCCCAGATTTGCTGCTTTGTTACTCTCCCTTACTTACAATTACAGTAGCAACCCAGGAACAGAGCTGACATTTGCCACTATCTTATGGTGTCATATCATTTCCACACTTGAAGTCTCCTAAAAAGATCCAGAAAAACTGAAAAAGGGAAAATAGAGTTCAGGAAAATACACAAGGAAAGTGAATGAATAAAAGTTGAATACAACAGAGTAAAACAGACGACGCTAATTATTTCTCTGTTGTTTTCATTTTATATTTCAAACACATTTTCTGGTTTCATGTGTTTTGAATTAAACGTTAGCATAATGTCAATACACCACAATCACCACCATCACCACCACCAATAGAAATTACTTAGGATGGCCAAGAAGAAATGCAATCTATTAAGATGCAATAAAAATAATTTAAGAGAAAGCTCAACAAAACAATAATCTATCACAGGCATACATTTTCTGCATTGTTCAATTAAAATGATAGTAAATTAATTACACAGATGCTCACCAAAAGGAATCAATTCTAAACATTTACTCAGCAGCCAATCCTGGTAAGGATCATCTGAGTGACATTAATAAGAAACAGGAGAAGTAGCATATGGCCTCAAGAAGCTGGAAGAAGAGAGTCAAGAGAGGCCCTGGAGGCTCACGCAGGGTCTTAGAGCAGCCCTGGGCTTTGGCAGTCACCAAGGACAGCTTTGCAGGTATAGAAACTGGATTTTCTGAGAGCTGAGGAGGTTTTCCACAACAGGTTCTAAACAAAGTTATAAGAAATTGAAATACAAATTTATTAATATGCATTGAGAAATATACTTATAATAATAACCCATACTATTCATTTGCTAGGACAGTCTCCTGATTTTAAAATTACAATTAAAGACAGATATTCTTTTTTCTTTTTTTTTAAAGACAGATATTCTTAAAGAAAATTTTAATCAAACTGGATAACTGGTTGTCTCTGTAGTCTAGATCTATTTCTACTTCATTAAACATTTTGGCTACCCTAACTCGGAATATCATTTCCCGCTTGTTTTTTTGGAAGAATTTTCTAGACTTTATGAAAACGAATAAATTTCTGAAGACCAAGAGATGATTCATTTGAGAATGTTACAGATTTATATACATAATTATTACTTCCTAAGGACACAGCCTTGTTCCCTGGAAGGGGTATAACAAAATCTTACCTGAGATGAGATACAGGAGACCTTTTGTCCTATATCAGCAAAGCATTTAGAAACTATTTCTGGTAGTGTTTTCCTGTAGATGGTTAATCTCACGTATGTAATGACTTTCAGGAATTTTAACCTGAAGTGATGCCTATCTCGATTTTATCTTCAAATTCTCAGGGTATCTTATTGTAATTTGCAATGTACTAAAAGAAGTACACCCTTTTCACATAGGGAAAAAAATAATTACTGGTTTCTGCCTCCACAAATTAAAATAATTGGACCAAATCACATATACATAAAAATAATAAACACAGTATAGACAGAAACCACACCAGAAATACTAGCTGTCTAGTTCAGTAGCACATTTTAAGGGGTACCTTCAGCGACACTCATTATGCTTCACTTCATTTGTTCTCTAAGAATCATTTACTTTACTCCTCCGTACGCCAGAAAATGTACAAGGTTCTGAGAATACAATGAAAAAAGCAAATATTGTACTTTGGTTTGTATATGGTTAATGATGTAGTTGCAACTACAGACAAGCCATTGGACAATGACAACAGTATGACATTTGTTAATTTGGTAGAGAACACAGGTTGTTACAGAGGGCATACACATTTCCAGAAGTTCCTGACAATTTATTTCTTTCAAAGAAAGACTAATTACCGCATCATCACTACAGGTATCATCACCACGACCATCATCAACATTTACTAGCCACAGTGTATTACACCCAGTGCTACCCTTAGTGAGATAGTACATCATCTTTAATCTTGACTACAACTCTGCGATATAGGTAAAATTTTACTTCTAGAAAAGAAAAAAAAAATCAGTTGTGACAGACAGATGTCCGCTCATAACTGTCCTGGCACAGACATGCAGGTCACAGTCTTCCTATGGAATATAAAAGTGTCACAGTACACCAATATCAGACAAGGTCCGTGACCACAACTACTTCATAACCATGTCTGAGTACAGACAAAAACAAGGCCATTGTGCAAACACAAAAGTTTCCACGCACGTGTCAAGAACTAAGGCCTCGTGCCAACGGGTAACTAGCCACCCATGTGAGTGAGACATCACGAAGGCAAATCCACCAGCTTCAAACAAGCCTTTAGCAATTGCAGCCCAGCCAACATCTTGACTGTGGTCGCATGAGACCCCAAACCAGACCCACTCAGTTAATCTGCTCCTGGAATTCCTGGCCCATAGGAACTGTGTGAGATTGCTAGGCAGCAACAGATAATATAAAACATTGATATACTCGTGTCAATATGCATGTACTTTTCCAGTTAAGAGAATTATGAGGTAAGTCATATAATTAAATATTCATTAATGCTATCTTTTCCTTTAATTCTTGGAGATTATTGAGTACATTTTCATCTAGTTCTTTGAATATATTTATAACAGCCGCTGAAATCCAACACCTGAGCCCAATAGGATTGGCTCCTATTAACTCATTCTCCCCACTGCAGGTCACACAATTCTTTAATTCTGTGAACATAGTTACTTAAATCCAACATCAGGGCTCACTTGGAATCAGTTTCCTAAGTATGACTCACACTTTCCTGTTTTTTTGTTTTGTTTTGTTTTGTTTTTTGCACATCTAGTAGTTTTCAGTTAAAAAAGCAGAATTGCGGATAATTTGTTGTAGAGGATTCCATTTTGTTTACACCTAAGGGTTTTGTTGTAGTTGAAATTAATTAGTCTGGACTCAACTGTGACATCTGTCCCCCATCAGGGTGAAGCACTGATGTCTCTGCTCAATTACTAATTTACTAGCCTGCCCCTGAGGGCATCCGTGAACCTGTGCAGTTCAGCAGTCCCTGAAATTTGGGTACATTTTATAGTCAGATTGCAGGGCTCACCCACTCTGTGGTTATCTTTGTTTCCAGGATTCCCCAGCCTAAATTTCCATTTGCTATACTAGCCCTGAATTCTTTCCCTAAATACATGAATTCAGTCAGGCTCTTGATGTTTGCCACCCAAGCTGTGTGCACCCTGGGGAACATGCTCTGTCAAAGGTGCAGTAAATTTGTAAATCTCCCCAGAAATTCTCTCTCAGAGGTTCACTATCCCCTGGTTTTGCCAGCAATTTTGCTGGACTCTGCATGTGACCATGCATGTGACCTCTAAACTTAGAAGTCATCCAGGGTAGAGATTTATTTATTTTACTTCATTTCATTCATTTATTTTTAGAGCTTCTATTTTAGATCTCAGCCCTTTCTGTGGCTGTTCTGCTTCCAAAATATACCCCTTAAATGTCCATCGGCTTTATCTCTGACCTTTGTCATTACCACCTGGATCTAGTAAGGATGCAGCTCTCCGCCACCAGATCTAGGGGGGCTTGGAGCACAAAAGAAAGCAAGAAAGCTCTTAACTCCCAGTTCTTATCCAATCAAAAGAAACCTTCTATAGTAAACTCTTCTCATCTACCTTTGGTCATCTTCCAGAACCTTCCAGTAGTTTTTTTTTTTTTTTTTTTTTTTTTTTGATAATCTAACCACTGTTTATCATTGTTATCTGCTGGAGAAACTTTCTGACCTCTTCAGGTGGCCATTACCTGAAGTTGTTTTATTGGCCTCATGTCCTGCCTTCCTGCTTCCACCCTCCCTTTCTGAAAGTCCCTTTCCACACAGAAGCCAGAGTCATCCCTTTAAAACATAAATCACGTATCACATCTGCCATAAAATCCTTGAAGAGCATTCCATTTCACTTGGAGTAAAGGCCAAGCCATCATATGGCCTGCAAAGTCCTATGTAAAGTTGCCCCAAACCACCTCGCAAACCTTAGCTCTTACCAGTCTCACCTAGACCATTCTCCTGTGCTTCCAACAACACGTTGCACATTCCAGCTTGGATATCTGGTCTTCACTTGGCCTAAAACACTCTTTCCTCACTTAGCTGCACAACTGGCTCCCCTCACTTTCTCCAAGTTTCTGTTCTAATTTTGTCTTGCGAGAGAAGACTTCCCTGCTTACCCAATCTAAAAGAGCATTTCTCTCTACTACACTGTCCATCATCTTCACATCCCCTTCCTTGCTTTGCTTTTCCTCACTGTATTTACTGTCACTTGATCTCACTTATTACATAGATATGTGTATATAAATATATATGTACATGTACATATATATCATATAGACATATAGTCACTATGGATCTACTCTCACTTAAACATAAGCTCTATGTGGCCGGAATTTTGTTGCATCCAGTATCATAACTGTAAGGCCTAGAACAGAGCCTGGTAGGCAGAAGGTAGTCAATAAACATGAGCCAAATAGACGAATTGGTTAAAGTGCTGCTATCCGTTAGGCATTATTGTGTCAACTCATGTTACTTTCCTTGTACCCCATCAATAGGCATCATAATTATCCCTATTACAGATAAAGAATCAAAGCACAGAGAGTTGAAGTCCAAGTTAACAAAACTAACCAGAAGTTGAGCCAGGATCTGAACCCTGCAGTCCTGTGTGCAAAGCCCACTGCAGTACTCTGCTCTGGCTATCATAACCAAGTATCAGACTGAGTGGCTTAAACCACAGAAGTTTCACAGTTCTGGAAGTTGGAGGATGGAGGTTCCTGATGAAACTTCTATCCTTGGCTTGCAGATGGCTGCCTTCTCAGTGTGTTCTCATATAGTTTCTCCCTGTGTGCGCCCTCCCGAGGTCTCTTCCTTTTCCTGATGGATTAGGGTGCCACCTCTACTGATGTCATTTAATCCTAATTGCCTCCTTAAAGGCCTTACCTCCAAATACAGTCGCAGTGGGGGGTTAGGATTCTGGCACTCGAATTTTTTTTTTTTTTTTGGCACTCGAATTTTTGGGGGGAGTCCAATGCAATCCATAACACCTGTCATTTATACCCATAAAATATAATTATTTTCCACATCTTTCCTTTTTATTTTAGAGAATTTTTTTTTTTTCTTTCCTAGTTCTTTTTAGATGGATGGTGGAGAAGAAATTTGCGGGAGGCTGACCAGGCCATAACATTACCTGGCGAATGAAATCTACTAAAATAGCTACAGGAAGATCTTCAGAAACAACTTGGTCTCATAAAACACCAAATGATTAGGTCAAACATCTGCTAGTGTACTTTCACACACTGCTCATTAACTCACTGCAGCTCTGGGAATTGTTTCTTTGTGTCTCCTCATACATAATCAGCAGAAAATACTTATTGTGAGTCCCTGGTGGAAATCCATTCGAGTCTCCTCAATCCTCCCCAAAGATTACCAAGCATGCTTCCACCCCAGGCCCTTTGTACTTCTCGCTCTGCCTGTGATGCTTCCCTTCCGGAGAGCTTTGGGACTCATTTTTCTCCTTATCCAGGTTTCTTTTCTAGAGTTACTTACATAATTTCTTGCTGGAACAGCCTATTTAAAGCTGCAAGCATACTTTCCTCCTGCACTTCCCGTATCTATTCCTCCCTTTCTACACTTGATCTTTCTCTGCAGTATCAAAAAAACTCTCTCTTCCTTCTAGAATGCAGGCAAGGTGAAGGCAGGGGTTACTGTTTGATTTGCTGCTGTTTCCCTAGCTCCCAGAAAAGTGCCACCGCACAGCAGACACTTAGTTAATGTTTGCTGAATGAACAAAATTTCCCCACGGTTAGAGCTAATAAGTGATAAAAATGGAATTTGAACCACATCTGAACAAGTCTAAAAATTTTACCGCTAAATTATACTGTACACAGCAACCATGTGATGTAAGCTGTAGTGAAGTGGGAATAGTCAAAGGACAAAAACTGCTCTTCTTTGACACTAACAGATCTCATAGAGTGATAGAGAAAATGTTGATCTTTAATCTTCTCGTGAACAAGAATTAACATTCCTTACAAGCACGACTTATGAAAATTCATTCCTTTTAATACCAAAGACAGCTGAGCATTTGTGCGGCTGAATAGTTTGTATGAAAGTCTGCAGGGCCAGAAACTTTTCAAAAGCGAACAACAGTGCAGTCAGGATTCCACTGTTAAATAAATGGAAAAAAAAAAAAAAAAAGTCGGTTGTAAGGTTTTCCCAAAAGGCAGCAGCAGCCTCTCCCCCAGCGCCGGAGCCAGTAGGCAGGCGGGGCCGCGCGCCCACCGCTCGCCAAGCCCTGCTGCTGAGGCCGCGTCGGGGCCCCGTGCGGAGGGTTCGCCGGCGGCGACCACGACGGTCCTCACGTTTTTAAAGGGGAAACGATTACAAACAAAAACAAAAAACCGAGGAATGCATGCGGGCCGTGTAGACCGCGGCTCCGCGCGAACGGCGTCCGGCCTCGTAGCCGGCTCCCCACGGCCTCCTGGCGGACTCGTCGCGGCGGCCCCGGGGCGCCTCTCGGTGTCCGGGCCCGCAAGCGGCAGGCTCCGAGCCGCGGGGCCACGACGGGAGCGCGGGCGGCCACCCGGCGCGGCGCGGCGCACGGTCGGCGCGGCAGCGGCCTGACTTCCACCGCGGGGGACCCCGCAGGGCAGCCCCGGGCTTCAGGTTTCCCTCCCCTCGCTCTGCTCTTCGGGGCAGCCACCGCGACTCGGTCAGGCGGTCACTCCACGAACGCAGCGGGGCACGCGAGGGCTGCCCGGCGTCCCGCGGAGCCGTCAGTGCCGGGCCCCGCCGACCGGGCGGCGGCCCCGCCCGCAGCGCCCCGGGGAGCCCCCGGCCCGCGTCCTGCGGCCCGGGCCAGAGGCCAGCACGTGCCCCCTGCCCGCTCCCTCAGAACGAACTCACCTCCGGAGCCCTGAGCTGCTCGAGGCCACAGCCCCGGGGCGCGGACGCCAGGCCCCGCGGCGACCCCCGCGCCGTTCCCCGCAGCCGCACGACGCGGCCCCCGCAGTCCTCCGCGCCCAGCCCGCCTCGGCCGGCCGCCGGCGCGCCGCTCTCCAACGCCTGCTGGACGACCTCCTCGGAGGTAAGTGACATGAAGCCCCTCCGCGGCCTAAGGGGCCGCACCCCAAACCCCGCTGCGCTCCCGACGGCTGGCGGCGCCCCCAGCCCGCCCCGCCCCGCCCGCGTGCCCCCGGCCTCGGCGGCGCCCGGACCCCGCGGCTCCTGACCCCCCGGGAAGGACGCAGCCTCCCCCACGATCACGCCTAACGGTTCCTGGTTTTTTTCCCTCGGCCGTTATCCTTATTTATTTACTTATTTTTAAAAATTTTTTATTTATCCAAGATAGACGTTATTGTCATTTAGAAATCCATCCTGCTGTGCTTTCCGCGCGCACCCGTCTCCCGCGCTTTCCGCGCGGAACCCAGAAGCGCTGCTTCGCGCGTGTTTCCCTCCGGTTAGGGAGTCCCTGTCGGTCGGCTCGGATCTCCGCGCGACTTCCGGTTCTCTTTCCGGAACCTGGGGACCCACGGACAGGAGAGAGAACCCGGAAGAAGGTCCCGCGCCCACTCCGCCGTGCCCCCAACCCCACTACCGCCGCACTTCCGCCGCGTCCGGCCGCCTCCGCCCGCCTCGCCGCACACCTGTTTCCGCTCTTCTTCCGCTAGGGAGACGCTTCTGTGGGCCGCACCGAGTCACCGAGTCTCCGCTCCCTGCCCGCCCCGCCCACCTGCCGCTTACCTGAGGGACTCTCGGCTTCCGACAGGAGGCGCGCCTCTGAGACCCGGGCCTCGGCCTCCGCCTCCGCCGCTGACTTCCTCAGGACCCCCAGCACGGCCTCAGGGGGTAAATCGATCAGCTGCTCCCACACGGACTCCGTGTAAAAGTCCACCGTGTGTGCGTTGGAAATGGACAAGGCTTCCCGCAGGAACTGCAGCAGCTCCTGCAACTTGGCACGCAGCGCGAACAAGTCTTGGGTCACCGGGAGCGAGAAAGAAGCCGCCATTACGCTCACCCTCCCGGGCTGTAGGTGGCGCAAACGTGGCCGCACGGCGAGGCCTCGGTCGCAAGTGACACAGACCAGATCAGCGGAACGTCGATCTGGACGCGGGGTGGGGGGGTTGATTGCTTTCGTCTCGTGACGTATTTCAACAGCGTCCGTCGTGTTCCGGCGACGCGGGTGGTGCGCCATGGCGCCGGTGAGGCCGGCCGCGGGCTGGCCGCCGGGCGGTCTTCGGACGCGTAGCGCAATAGCATCTTCGGCCGGGTTCAGGAGTAAGGATGCGAAGCAGAGGACGTGGCGGTCGAACCATCCGCAGGCGTTTCAGGGGAGCGTTCGCGAGGGTAGGTCCCCAGGCCCGCGGTCCGCTCGCTCCCCGCCGCAGCCGAGGATTCAGGAACGAGAGCCGGCCTCGGTTGGCGTAGAGGAAGCCATGGCGAACCCCCTAGAGCTGTGGGCGTCCCGGAGCTGCGAACGGGAGGATGAGCCCGGGCTGCTAACTCTGGGTCTTCAAGCGTCGTCCCCGACTTGCCCCCTTCCTCGATCAGAATTGTCTTCCTTTGCGGCTTCCGTGTGCGGCCGCACGCACAGCGCCTGCGGGTCCCTGCGTGCACGTGTTAGGGTGGAGGGTCGGAAGGCGGGGCTGGCACCCGGGGGATCGAGTCTCGCGTCGGGCTCCCTGCCTGGAGCCTGCTTCCCCCTCTGCCCGTGTCTCTGCTTCTCTCTGTGTGTGTGTGTGTCTCATGAATAAATAAATAAAATATTTTTTAAAAAAGGAACCAGGGGCACCTCGGTCAGTTAAGCATCCGACTCTTGATTTCAGCCCAGGTCGGGATTTCAGGGGCTGTGAGATCAAAGGTCACGTCGGGCTCTGTGTTCTCGGCAGCGTCCACGCGGGACTCCCTCTCCGTCTGCCCCCGCCTCTGCTCACACATGCCTGTAGGCGCACACACTCAGAGAGTTTTCTTTAAAAAACAAAGGAATCAAATTAACTAGTTACGCTACTACTTTTTTAAAAAAAATCCAGCAGCATATATACTTATTTTTTTTAAAAAAGTATAAAAGCAAAATCTCAAAGAAGTATATAAAATGTGCATACATGTTCATTCAAGGCTTTCTGTACCAAAGGCCAGCGCTCTTTCAAGTAAGCCGCTCTATATTTTGGGAACAAAGTTGCAAAACTGCCCTCCAAGAGCCCTCTGGGATTGTCCTCTTTAGAAAAAGCCGGTTCCTTCCAACCGTCAGGAACAGTGAGGAGCTCGGATTTATCTATAAAGAGGAGAAGCAGCTTACACATAAGATTTTACCCTTCTTTTTTTTTTTTTTTTTAATTAACTTTTATTGGTGTTTAATTTACCAACATACAGAAAAACACCCAGTGCTCATCCCGTCAAGTGTCCACCTCAGTGCCCGTCACCCATTCCCCTCCAACACCCGCCCTCCTCCCCTTCCACCACCCCTAGTTCGTTTCCCCGAGTTAGGAGTCTTTATGTTCTGTCTCCCTTCCTGATATTTCCCAACATTTCTTTTCCCTTCCTTTATATTCCCTTTCACTATTATTCATATTCTCCAAATGAATGAGAACATACACTGTTTGTCCTTCTCCGATTGACTTATTTCACTCAGCATAATACCCTCCAGTTCCATCCACGTTGAAGCAAATGGTGGGTATTTGTCGTTTCTAATTGCTGAGGAATATTCCATTGTATACATAAACCACATCTTCTTTATCCATTCATCTTAGATTTTACCCTTCTTGTGAACACTTTTAAGAATGCTTATATGCGGGATCCCCGGGTGATTCAGCGGTTTAGCGCCACCTTCAGGGCGTGATCCTGGAGTCTTGGGATCGAGTCCCGCATCGGGCTCCCTGCTTTGAGCCTGCTTCTCCCTCTGCCTGTGTCTCTGCCTCTCTCTCTCTCTCTCTCTCTCTCTCTCTCTCATATGAATAGATAAAATCTTTTTAAAAAAGCAAGAGAGGCATGGCTGGAAACGCACTGCCCCCGTTCTTTGCTGATTACAAATATCCCAGAGCTTTCCAGCCTTCTCTCACTGACCTTCCTTTATTTCGCTTTCGTTTGTGCTTTTGTCTTGCTGTCAACAAGTTTCCTCAAATTCCACTTAAAATGTGTAAGTCTTAAGTTTAAGTTCAGTTTTCTCATCGCTGCTAGAAATCGCACACTGTCTTCTCACATTTGTACAGAATTACTTTAGAAAGTCAGTCGTACCGCCGGTGTTTCTCTAAGGTCAAATAACGGATGTGGGTTTTCTTCTTAAGTGTTGAAGATCTAGAATGAGTGTTTGAGATAAAGAATTTGTTTGGATTCTGGGTATGGTAAGTCGGAGTCGTGCGGCACGAGTCCTTTTCTGTTCTTTGGGATTCCCGCTGAGCATGCATGACTGATGTTAACCAAGTCTTTTTGCAAAGGACCACGTACTCACCACCCCGCCCCCCCCCCCCCCCCCCCCCCCCCCCCCCCGCGCGAAACCCATTTTCTTAGAATGACCTTTTAGGCAAATCCGTGTAATTCTAGTTTCTGAATGTGATAATGTGAGAAGTTTTCCATTTTAAATTAACAGCTACATTTTTCATACAACTCCCTTTCTGAGAAAGTAATTTATGGCTCATACTCTTTAACAGGGCAAGGCTTTGCATTCCGAAGAAAACGGAAGATTCAGCAAAATTATAAGAAATTGCAATGGAGGGAAAAGAAGGGTCAAACCCCTCAGGAATCCCAGTTCACAGATCGATACCCAGATCATCTGAAACACCTTTATTTAGCTGAAGAGGAAAGACTCCGGAAGCAAGTTAGAAAAGTTGAACAGCCTCTGTCAGAAGAACAAACTGATCAACCTTTGCCACAGGAGCCATGTGACATCGACAAAGCCTCCTCAGAAGAACATTGTAGTTTTGAGCAGCCTCAGTCTGCAGAACAAGGTAGCATAAGAGTAAAGTATGTATTAACTTCCTTTCAAGTCCTTTGTTTTTTAAAAATAATTAAAGATTGATTAATTGATTTTAGAGAAAGTGAGAGCAAAAGGGAGGAGAAGAGAATCTCAGGCAGACTCCCAGCTGAGTGCAGAGCCTAACATAGGGCTCAGTCTCAGGACCATGAGATCGATCATTACCTGAGCCGAAACCAAGAGTCAGAAGCTTAGCCGACTGAGCCATGTAGGCACCCCTCAAATCCTTAATTTTAGATGTAAGTAGTATTTTATCAAAGAGATTATAGGACAGTTTAAGGAATTGCAATCTTTCTTATTTTAAGGCATCATAGAAGTCAGTGGATTATGTGAAAATATTTTCAGGAAAGCTTTCCTTTTTAGCTGAAATGCATTAAGCTAGTTTATAGGTTAATGGGAGAAGTAATGAAATTGGAATTAAAAGATCTAGGTTTTGGATTTTAGTGTTTTGAGTATATTTAGCTTTTGGGGACCATGGTTGGCTCCTGTTACTAATCTATGTTTAAAATAAACAACTGTCTCTTGAGAGCTATGAAAGTGTAGTGGTTAATACCAGACTCTGGAGCTGGACTTAACATATTGGTGCCTGATGCCCTCTGAAATGGAAATAATGAAAGTACATAATCCAGAGCTGTCATGTTGTTAAAACTCTCGAATGGATTATTCACATGGTCTCTATGGTGTCTCTGACCCATTTCATGATGTTGTGAAGAGTGAGTTCATTTCCATAAAAGGTGTATAGTACCTGGGAAGTGCTACGTGGATGTTAACTGTTACTACTATTCTTGATTCTTTTTCCAGAGGACATAGACTTGGTGACCATTAAAAAACAAATGGCATAGGTGTATAGCACTTTGGTTTTTTAAGAGCTACCTTACAAAGCTTTCTCTACACACATCTCAGGTTAAAAATGTATGTTGAAACCTAAACCAGCAGAGAATCCAGGTGTTACTTGAGACTGTAACTTTTTAGTTCACTAAAATACTGTTCTTTAAAGTTGTTAACTATTTGTGGTAAAAGTAATAGGAAATAATACCCTAGGAGAAAGTGTGGTGGAGATAGAGACAAAGACACTAAAAATTCAAATTTTTTTGGTCGGCTTGTGCATCATATTATTTAATAATGGATGTAAAGCTCTGACAAATCTAGAAATGTAGATTTCAGTCATTCCTGGCAATAATTGAGGTGAGGAGGGTTGAACCATAAGATGTGATATGTAAGTGACCATCATATTCTTTTTTTTTTAATTTTCTTAAAGGATTTATTTATTCATTCATTCATTCATGAGAGACACAGAGAGAGAGTGACAGAAAGGCAGAGACACAGGCAGAGGGAGAAGCAGGCTCCATGCAGGGAGCCTGACGTGGGACTCAATCCCAGGTCTCCAGGATCAGGCCCTGGGCTGAAGGCAGCGCTAAACCACTGAGCCACTGGGCTGCCCCATGACCATCATATTCTTAAAGTTTACTTATTTTGGAGTCAAAGCAGGAAAAAGTTAATAAGACTGTCGTAATTGGAGAAAGGGGAATACAGAGAGTGAAGTCAGCAGAGGAAAGTTGTGCAAAGTAGAGGCTGGTCGGCTGGTCATCTATCAAATACTTAGTCCACACAAAACACGACTAAGACCAAGTCTTTGGATTTATGGCCTAAGTAATCATTGGTGACTTTGGAAAGATTTTAATGTATAAGCCTTTCTGAGTTTTTTGAGTGTACATCCATTTGGTGTCTGAATCCATGGTCATGGATATGATTGAAGAATGGAGACCGAGAAGAGAAACACTTGGGGAAAGGCCTGGAGCAAGGAAGGAAAAAATGATCAGGAGAGAAAAATGTTACTAGAACTAAGGGAGTATATTTGCAAAGGTAGTGAATGGTCAGTTAAGTGAGACTGAATAGTGTCCATTGATTCAATCATCGTATTTGGCGAGAAGGTCATCACTGTCTTGGCATGGACTGTTTTATTGGAGAGAGCAAACGTGAGATGGCAAAGAGTTAAGGAGTGAATGTGATTAAAGAGTGTGATGTGATGACTGTAGCCTACGCACTATGCTTTCAAGGTACTTGACTGTGAAAGGACGAGGAAAAGATTAGTCCGTGGTTAGAAGAGTACAGAGAGTCTGGTGATGAGTAATTTAAGCACTTGTTTAAGAAAGGAGCTGCTGGAGGATCCCTGGGTGGCGCAGTGGTTTGGCGCCTGCCTTTGGCCCAGGGCGCGATCCTGGAGACCCGGGATTGAATCCCACGTCAGGCTCCCGGTGCATGAAGCCTGCTTCTCCCTCTGTCTCTCTCTCTCTCTCTCTCTCTGTGACTATCATAAATAAATTAAAATTTAAAAAAAAAGAAAAAGAAAGAAAGGAGCTGCTGGGCAGCGCGGGTGGCTCAGCGATTTGAGACTGGGATCAAGTCCCACATCAGGCTCCCTGCATGGAGCCTGCTTCTCCCTCTGTCTGTGTCTCTGCCTCTCTCTCTCTCTCTCTGTGTCTCTCATGAGTAAATAAATAAAATCTTAAAAAAAAAAAAAAAAAAGGAGCTGCCGAAATACGTTTTATTGTGGTTCTCAGTTGACGTAGTGAAAAGTTGAAGCTGATAAAGGAAGATTAATTGCTGAATCAGATAGTTTGAGGAAATGGATGGAATCTGAGCCTGGAGTACTTGAATTAGGTTTGAGAGGGACACCAGAGAGGTGAGTACTTCAACAGGATGGAACAGTCCTAACTGCGGGCTGCCTTCAAGGTGTGGTCATTCGTGACTGAATAGATAAAGTAGAGACGGTCAGGGCACTTTGGGATTAAAGTTCGTGTCACCCATAACTTTTACAGTGTCCTTAAATTTACTGCCTTTTCAGTGTATCATTTGTGTCATTCTTCTGCTAGTTTCCTGTTAACATTTCAGGATCTTTCAGAGCTTTCTGTATTGTCCTTGGTTCAAATATTTCTTCAAGAGTCCCCATTTTCCACTTTGATGTGTTATATGGACATTTTACTAATAAGGTTGATGGCCTCTTTCTGCCAGCCTCTCTCCCCTGCTTTATCAATTTGCATCAGTGAGATTTTACTGTGGAAGTATTATATTTGATGTGAGTGCATCATAACTTTGGTTACGTCACTTTTAATTGTTTGACTTACATATCTTTATCTTAAAAAGTTCCTTTACCGTTTCAAAGAAAAATAAAAAGAAAACATCAAATCAAAAAGCACGGGAAGCATATGAGCAAGTACAAGCTGAGCGTGCTGCTAAGAGACAGGTAAGACCTTTCAAAATACGTAGATTCTTTTTTTAATTTATTCTAAATGAAGATTATGTAAAGCTGTGCTTCTTAGTATGTGCATATGATATGTTCTCTACAAGTACTTGCTGAATAAATGAGTAGTTTGAGCAGAGCTAGAGAATTCCAACAAATTCCTTGATCATTTATATTACCCTTGAGAAGAGATACTAGCAGATCAAGAATAGGATTTTAAAGACATTGCTTATAGGTTATGAGCATCTGGAACAGCGTTTTTCAAGAGTATGTATGGTCTGAGGACTTGCACTTTTTAAAAGTGCCTCAAGAAATTTTTATGTATAATAAAATTTGAGACCTACTGATCTGGGAAAAGAATAGATGATTATCATAATTTTACATCAAAGCAAGTAAAAACCAGGAGGCATTAAAATAAATACTTTCTCAAAAGAGTTGATATGCCTATTAAAAAGCTTCCTAGATTATTTTTTTTTCTTTAAAGATTTTATTTATTTATTCATGATAGACACACACAGAGAGAGAGAGAGAGAGGCAGAGACACAGGCAGAGGGAGAAGCAGGCTCCATGCAGGGAGCCCGACGTGGGACTCGATCCTGGGACTCCAGGATCAGGCCCTGGGCCGAAGGCAGGCGCTAAACCACTGAGCCACCCAGGGATCCCCAGCTTCCTAGATTAACTTAGCAGAAAATTACCACTTTTTATTATCATTCAGAAATCCAAAATATAAGTCCTATTCAAGTGAGTATAATAAAAGTATCTACAGCCTCGATAAAATTTAACTTGTGGTTTTTATTTTTTATATTGAAGCTATTTTTATTGCCTTAAAAGAGGATAACACATCAATCAAAAACTACTTTAAAGATGGCACTGACATAATTTATTTTATGTCTTAGCTTTAGAATTTGTATAATTAAAAAATCTGGAAGTTTAACAACTAAATTCTCCTGATTATTCTGAGACTGGTGGATTAGCATAAGCAGAAACATCCCTCTATGGAAATACTGGATATTTGTTTCATAGGTTTTGTTACATTATACTCTTTTCTAGGCACCCTTGTAAATAATATGCCAGATAAGGCAAGCGCCATCATACAGTAAAACAGATAGAGTATGCTTTAAAATTTTCTTTATAATTGACAGTTTCTTAGGACTTGCAGATATCAAATGTCAGTATAAAAGCTAATACCCAATCCACAAGAAATCACATAAGCACCCATAGTAAATGGTAAGACCATTTAAATTTTTTTTTACTTTGTTTAGAGAAACTCCATTGAGGTAAACTAGACTATATATACCTAAATTCGCAAATAGTTCCAGCTCTTTTGTACTTATTAAAATAAATGAAGTATTATACCATTGGAGAACGTAAGTTCGAGTGCTAATACAGACTGAATTCATAAGATCTAGATACAAGACTTGGCTCTGCCAGGTATTTGGGTTTTGGGACAAGTCACTTTCAGTATCATTGAGCATCAGCTCCTCATCTGTAAGATGATGATAATAGCCTAGCATGAAAATTTTATAAGAATGGAATATGCTCTGATGTGAAAGCCCTTTGATGATTATGTTACCATGCAAAACACGCTGTGTCATTTGGGAGCTGTATATGTTACCAGGGAGATTGAGAAACCGTATATGTATTGCATTATTTATGAACTTTCATTTAACTTTTATATTTAATTTAGTAGGAATGTTCTGCATTTCAAGTAGTACTTTTCAGGTTTATGTATAAATTTGAATTATTTTTCTTATGCTTAAATGAATTTGAGTCTTTATCTTAGCAAATCAAATGAACATGATAATTCTTAATCAAAGTCATAATGCCTAGCAGTGTTTGGCCAGTGTATAGTCAGTAAATGTTTGCCGAATTAAAGCAGTTAGACGGCAAATTAAAAAGAATACCAGTTATTCTGGAAGTGAAGGTTTTTGTATTATATGGAGTAGGTAATCTCTAAAGTCTCTTCTAGTTCTAGCAGATGTAATTAAACGATGAAATCTTAAATATGCTTCCTTTCCTCTGCTCTAATTTTAGTTTTATCCAAGGAATTAAAAATTTAATAACTTTACATTATTCTATGTTATAGGATGCATTATAGTATAAAGACAAAGAGGGTACACTACTTCAGTGACAACTCCTCCCATTTTGCAAAATATAAGACAATCCTAAAGCATTTGTGTGATAATTATTTCAACACAATTATTGAAATATATCTGCTGTCTGTTACTAATGGAAATTACATATGTTAATAATTTTAGGAATTCGAGAAGAGAAAACGAGAGAGAGAAGAAGCTCAAAGGCTCTATAAAAAAAAGAAAATGGAAGTATTCAAAATATTGAGCAAAAAGACTAAAAAGGGCCAACCAAACCTGAATTTACAAATGGAGTATCTTCTTAAAAAAATACAAGAGGATAATTAAATCAGACATGTTCTTAAGGGTTAAAATATCTGCTCTCTATCGAGTTCTTTTGTATAGGTACTGTACCTCCTAACAGTTAACTAAATTTGTTAACATAAAATGGATTGTAAAGCTATACTAAGTATAAAATGTTCAAATATTTTTATTCTTGTGAAAGAAAATTTTCTACGTGTGCCCTACATAGTATAATTTGTTTCTTATTGATTTGCCTTTGAAGGACAGTGGTCCAAAGAACTTTCTATTTGAACATATTTAAGCATGTAATATTTTTATATCATGTGAAATTCAGATGAAATAAAATGTTTTGAAAATAAGGGAGTACAACTTTCAATGAATCATTTCAGTGAAATGTTTAAATTTATTAATCCCTAAGAGCAGGCTACATGGGTGCTGAAGCCATCTTCTACCATTAGCATATTACCATATGGTCTTTATATTTTCTTTTTTTTTTTTTTTAAGGTTTTATTTATCCATTCATGAGAGACACAGGCAGAGGGAGAAGCAGGCGCCTCACAGGTAGCCTGATGTGGGACTCGATCCCAGGACCAGGATCACACCCTGAGCCAAAGGCAGAGGCTCAACTGCTGAGCCACCCAGACGTCCCATCACATGGTCTTTATAGAGTTTGGTGTAAGAATTCCATCTGGTATATTTATAAACTTTTTCTTAAATGGAAGCAGATAGCTTATTGGTGTCAAATCTTGAGTAATGATGGAAACTGAGCAGTGTCACAGCAATAATTAAGCTTTTCAGATTCTGTGAGACCCTATTAAGGAAGGATGCTGTGACTGGACAACAGTGTTGTCTCTATTGGTACTTTCTGTGAGCTGAGGAAAAAGACTGGTGTACTGCTTCTCTGACCCCCTTACAATCACTGCAAAATGAGGAGGGCTTGTGTATCATCCCTAGAAACAAAAGGACCCTATGATAGTATTTGCAAAAAATTGTGTAATAAGATTTTATAAATGGAAACATGCAGCCTGGTACTGCATTAAGGTTTTAGGGAGCGCTGGTGCTCTACTGATCACTTGGCATTTAAAAGTACATTTAGGAAGGGGGTCCCTGGGTGGCTTAGCGGTTGAGCACCTGTCTTCAGCCCAGGACATGACCCTGGAGTCCGGGAATCGAGTCCCGCGTCAGGCTCTCTGCATGGAGGCTGCTTCTCCTCTGTCTATGTCTCTTCCTCTCTCTGTGTCTCTCATGAATAAATAAATAAAATCTTAAAAAAAAAAATGCATTAGGAGATGCTGAGGAAACCACTTACTAAAGAAGAGGAATTCTTTATTATGTAGAAAAACAGTGCTTAGAAATTTGCAATACATTATATTGCCTTTAAAACAAGCCAACCCCAAGAGCCTAAATATGGCTATATCAGTAGAGAATACATTGTGCAACTAAAATTTTTCAACTGCTGTAAGATGATTTCACGTGTGTGTTACCTCTAGACGCTATCAAGATAAGACAGGGGAGACACTTTACCAGGATAGTACCAGGGAAGACATCTAGTACTTTTGAGAGATGAGCAAAAAATAGAGTTCATTTTCAAATTGCTGTTGAGTAGCTGCTATGAGCAGTGCAAGGTCCACGTTAAGGAATTAGTCTTTTTTTTTTTTTTTTAAGATTTTATTTATTCATTCATGAGAGACACAGAGAGAGGCAGAGACTCAGGCAGAGGGAGAAGCAGGCATCATACAGAGAGCCTGACCTGGGACTCGATCCAGGGTCCCCATGATCACGCCCTGGGCTGCAGGCGTCGACAAACCGCTGCGCCACCGGGGCTGCCCAAGGAATTAGTCTTAAAGAAAGAATTCCTTCCTCCAACTTAATGGTAAATACCAAATAATTAACATCATAGGACAAAAGTAATCTGTGATGATTAGGTACAAAAAAAGAGGTTCAGACTTCACCAGGGAATCCCCCACAGAACTTCTTACAAGGCACATTCAAGGGTCATACTTCCAAGGTTTGGATCGTATCTGTGGGCTCACTAACATGTTTTCACAGCTCATGATTCTGTTGTGGATGGCCCTCAGAACATTTTCCGGAGCATCGGACAAATGCTGAGAGATTTCATGTGGTTGAAATTAGAGATAATTTCATGGATGAGACTGTTTGTGGGAAAAGGTTTTAAGGGTGAGAGGTGAAGACAGCATGAGGAAAAGACGAAGGAAAGAAAGCCTGTGGTATATGTAAAAGTTTATTTAAAAGTCTTAAAAATAGGGCAGCCCAGGTGGCTCAGCGGTTTAGCACCGCCTTCGGACCAGGGCCTGATCCTGGAGACCCAGGATCAAGTCCCACGTCAGGCTCCCTGCATGGAGCCTGCTTCTTCCTCTGCCTGTGTCTCTGCCTCTCTCTCTCTCTCTCTCTCTCTCTCTCTCTGTGTGTCTCTCATGAATAAATAAATAAAATCTTTAAAAAAAAAAAAGTCTTAAAAATAGTTCTGTGTATTTTATTACGAATGGGAGCTAACTCTTCCTATCCATTGCTGATGTTTTCTTCCCTGCATCCTCAGCCTAGAACTCAGGGTCTCCTTGCTCTTCTTAATTTTTCTGCCCAGCAAAGTAGTGACTTAGCTAAATGGTAATTTGGGGAGAACACCTGGCCTGCCTGCACAGTGCATATAATCTTGATTACTATTCTTACACCAAAATTGTAAAGAACAGGCAGTATGGATGAAGGGTAGGAGGGAGAGGACATGGAGGCAGAGCAGAGGAGAGGCCTGTGTTTGGGGGAATGTGACATCTAAAACCAATTTGTGCTGCCTGGGTCCGTACATCAAGAAATAAACAAGAAGTGCAGCAGCTATGGGTGGCCGGAGCTTGTAGTTTTAACCCTCAAACTAATACAGACGCAGGGGATTTTGATCTTGGCAGTTTGCAGAGGCTTATACTGGATGGTTAATCTGATTTTTTTTTTTTTAAGATTTTATTTATTTATGAGAGAGAGAGAGAGGCAGAGGGAGAAGCAGGCTCCATGCAGGGAGCCTGACATGGGACTGGATCCTGCGTCTCCAGGATCACGCCCTGGGCCAAAGTCAGCGCCAAACCACTGAGCCACTCTGGCTGCCCCGTTAATCTGATTTTTAAAAATACGCAGTAGGCTTTTAATTGCTGCCACTTGGGTGAGATACTTTAAGCCTTATGGCACATGGGATTTTGAGCTGAAGTTCAGGGTAGCTTCATCTATAGAAAATTGGGTATTTCTACAGAGGCAGAGTGGACTATTGAGCCTCAAGTAGAAGTTGTACCGGCCTCAACAAAGAAGCAGGGTGGGGAGTGGGAATGGTAGACACCCAACCTTCAGCAAAGGCTCAGAATGTGGGAGCGGGCTCATCCAGAAACTGGCCTCATGCATGGCCTCAGCTAATGCCAGCCAAGATGAGGCTCAGTGAGTCACCCTGGCGGTGCTGGTATTAAAGGAATTGGCAAGTGCAGGTAGCAGGTGCAGGCAGGCCACTCCAGCTTGACCTTGAACTATATTTAAACTATGTGTGAGCCTCAGGAACCTCCTCAGAGGCTGCAGCAACACTAGAAAGCAACCTCATTTAGGATTGAATGATAGAGGGGATCCCTGGGTGGCGCAGCGGTTTAGCGCCTGCCTTTGGCCCAGGGCGTGATCCTGGAGACCCGGGATCGAGTCCCATGTCGGGCTCCCAGTGCATGGAGCCTGCTTCTCCCTCTGCCTGTGTCTCTGCCTCTCTCTCTGTGTGTGTGACTATCATAAATAATGAATAAAAATTAAAAAAAATAAAAAATAAAGGAAACTAGAACAAGAAAATCACAATTTAAAAAAAAAGGGGGGGAAAAAAAAATGAATGATAGAAAAAATATGCTAAACTGACTATATCAGTGTTATCTGCTCTTCAAGGCAGAGGACTTCTATGCAATACAGTTTTCTACATCCCCATGACTTATTTTATAACTAGATATCTGTATCTTTTTACTCCATTCATCCTCTCCCACCTGACGCTTGATTTGATATAGTTTATAGGTGGATTTTATTTTATTTTATATTTTTAAAGATTGTATTTATTTATTCATGAGACATAAGAGAGAGAGGCAGAGACACAGGCAGAGGGAGAAGCAGGCTCCATACAGGGAGCCCGACGCAGGACTCGATCCCAGGACCCCGAGATCACACCCTGAGCCAAAGGCAGGCGCTCAACCACTGAGCCACCCAGGTATCCCAAGATGGATTTTATCTTAAAAATGACAAAGGCATCCACTCTTATTTTGTCTACTGAAAATACAGCCATTAAAGCAGCTCCATTACATACATTAGATCTTCCCAGGTAACGGAAGCAATAGCTCTGACCGAGGCAGAGGAAGATAAAACGATAGTAGGTATGATTTTACAGTTGTGATTTAGAAATGCTGTGAAACCTGAAGGATTTATAACTTCAGATACGTTGACTAATGGTAAGAAAAATATTGATGACTTAGCGGAAGCTATTCAACACTCACAAGGCAACGGTGGTTAAGGAGGTAGAAGTGCATACAGACCAAAAGCCGGTGGCAATGCCCTCGCAATGCGACATGCTAAATGAGCATCTCTTAACCGTCTGAGCTGTAGGAGATGCCTCTATGTTGAGGTCTCCCCACCACCCCCCAAACTTCCAGACAGATCATTTTCTCAGTTTAAGCAGGCTGCCGTCATCTCCCAGCAGCTAGATCCACCTGAAAGACAGAATTGGCCATCAGGGAGATGGAAGCCAGAAGTCTGAAATCAGGGTGTTGAAGGGCCATGCTCTCTGGGAAGGGTCTGGTCCAGGTCTCTCTTCTAGCTCTACTGGTTCCTTGGCTTATGGCAGCATAACTCCAGTCTTCACATGCTGTTCTCTCTGCATGCCTGTCTCTGTGTCCAAAGTTCCCTTTTTTATAAGGATGCTGATTATGTTCTAGTAGGATGCCTCCCAGTTATCTCATTTTACCTTGATCAGCTCTATAAAGACCCTCTTTCAAGGCCACATTCTGAGGTCCTGGGGATAAGAATCCAATGTATCTTTTATGGGGGACACGATTCAACCCATAACACATATCATCATAAAAATGCTATACAACACATTCTGGAACACCAACTCTATTCTTTCTATGGGTTCACATGTCACCGCACAAATGACCAACCCACATCGGTGGATTTCCACTCACATGATTCCTTAAACTGAGGCTAAGTCAAAAAAGTCTCTAGAAGCAGACAGTTTCAAAAATAGTCTGAACCGAAGGTAATGACGGATGTGAAGCAAGCCCATGCCTGACAAAATAAGACATAGCACAATGATTTTTTTTTTAAATCTTTCACTTTTTGTACTTCTTGTTCTGGTATTCTTTAGTGATTTAACCCAAATAACCCGAACAGATCGTTTTCTGTCAGCATAGCTGAATTTAACCATATTCAGTTCTTGGTATATTCGAAATACATGGTTACAGTTAGCCTGTGCATTTCCAATAGCTTTAAATTACAAAAATGGCTGGGTCTGTGGGAATGTCTCTTTTTACACGCAGAAAGTCTCCAAGCTACCAGGGAATCATCCTTGTAATTCTCAGTTATTATGCACAGGCACCGGTGATTGCTGTGGTCCCCGATGGCCAGAACCACATGAGGTTTGTGATACCTTTCCTGTGGTCCTCTGTAGAGGCCAGTTTACCTGGTCAAAATCCACACAGGTCATGGGGTCTGAGTGGGGACTGACTTTCCAGTGTGTGTCACTTTCAGTAATGTTCGAGAGATGAAAAATAATGTAAAAATGACGGAAATAACACGAAGTGTCATCAGTGCAAGTTTCTTAAGGGTTGTTGGTTTTTTTTTGTTTTTTGTTTTTTTTTTTAGTATCTTCTTCCTCATATTGCATTTGTGCAAGCTGGAGCTTATTAGATGTTGCCTGTTAACTGATTATGCTGAGTAATTTAGCCTATTTTATTGTCAACCTTGCAAAGTGTACAAGGTCCATTTGAGATGGCAAAGCAGTGTTCCATTGGTCAAAAAAGGTCATCATTGGTTGGTTCAACTTCTACTTGTGGTTGTGATGAGGGAGCAGGGCTAGCTGAGGACAAAGGACAGCTGATAAGCCACAGACAACCCCCACCCAGGGGGGGATATGTGTGACTTCTTCAGGAAGCTTCCAACTGTCTTAATGTTAACGCCTTGCTAGAGGAAAAAGCAATCTTTAACTTGACCATGGCAAGACCTCCAGTATCTTGTAGGTCCTCCTTAGTATAGAAAAATCCTTTTGCAATTTCCCTTTTGCTTACCTCCCCCAACCCCTAGATATGTAATTAGCCACCCCTCACAGGCCTGGGGCAGCAGCTCTTCCTGGGGTCCTGTCCCCGTGCTTTAATAAAACCACCATTTTGCACCAAAGACATCTCGAGAATTCTTTCTTGGTCGTCGGCTCCAGACCTCACCTGTATTCCAAAACTTCATCAGTTGTGTTTAATATTAATGCAGCGCAGTCATACAGGGTTCAGAATGTTGTTCTCTCAATAGGTCACTTCCGTCACAACCTCTGATGCACAGACACACTCAAATGATGAGTCTGTGCAGAGTGAGCCAAATTCTTTATGGTTGAACCTTCTCCCCTGGAACGGAAGAATAACCACAAGAAGAGACTGATGAACTTTGGTGTCTTGGGCACACAACATACAAAGCAGAGAGAGCCAAACACCATAATCCTAAACTGGTGAAATCACATACAAAGCAGAGGTGCTTAGATGGTATAATCCTAAAATGGGCGTCATACAAACACTCCAAGTATCCTAGTGCTTACTTAACCCAGATATAGCCATCCGATGGACATCACTGAGAGATCTTGTTTTTCTAAGATGCAACAGAGATAGTTCAGAGATAGTTCACTGTCTTGTGGTTATAAAAGACCTAGTCCATTTCTCCTTCCCCAGATTTTTTTATGAGAGCCCCCTGTACTTGGTCAGCTATTATTTATATATAAATATATATGTGTATATATTTATATATAATTTATATATAGTATATTTTATAATATGCTACATATACTACATGGAAAATCTACAACAGAAATAGAGAAACTGGTAGAAGGAACTGGCTTGGGTTAGTAAGTGTTTGTTCAATTTACATCTGAGTAGACCTCAATGTATCTGTTCACCACAGTGGATAAAGTCAAGTGGATCCTTAATACCATTCTCTTCCTCTTGACATCCTTAGGAAAAAGTCTTTTGGAAATTCTTCTTGAGTTAATTACCATGGCAGGAGGTTTGGAAGGTTACTTTTTTGTGTTTTAAATGTAGATTAAAATCTGAATTCATTTAAAAAACATTAGCATATTTGTGTGACTTGCATTTCGTGCTTGCATATTGAAAGGAGTAATTTGGATTTCTTTTCTTCCAATCTATGTATAATTTGGCATAGTATCGAATGTATCATCTTAAATTGTAAATATTCACAATAGCGGTTTCCCTTAGTAAAAACTGAAAAACTGCTAAATTCATCCATTACGTTCTTACCCCCATTTCCAAGCAAATTTACTTTTTTGTATGCTTTATTGACAAATTAATTTTAAAAATCTTAGTTTTTAAAGTAAACTCTATAGCCCACCTGGGGCTTGAACCTACAACCCTGAGATCAAGAGTTGAATGCTCTACCAACTGGGACAGCCAGGTGCCCCCTAAAAATCTAATTTTTAATCAGTTAAGAAAGGTTACAATTTACAACAACCCATGTTTAGCCCTTTAAAACTTTTTTGAGATGTATTCTGCATCATGAATTACTACAATTTATAATTTTCCACATTTATATATTCTTCACAGGGTATATATACTTTGTCATCAACTCTAAAAGCTTACCCACATTCTTTGTTTTATAGGAATGTTTTTTGCATTAGCAGCCTAATAAATGAGCCATCCACATGAGTCATGATGACAACTCTTTGGTGTATATAGGGGTTTTGGCAATAATGGAATACACACTATTCTAGAAATTAGAAACAACTAATCTGGTGTGAAAGGAAAGAATTATTCTTTGCTATTAATTGAACTAGTTTAAGAGCTTGCAGTATTTTGCTGTCCCAGGAATAACTAAAACTGGGAAACATTAATGTAGAGTGTGAAAGGGACAAATAGGCTTGAATTATTAACTTACACATTTATAAGTTGACTAAGAATGGAGTCTATGTATAGAATTGTGATCATAAACTATTACCGTTTTGCCACTTTCAAAAAAATTATTAAAGAATATAAGAAGTAGTTTAAAGGTTCTACCTTGGGACACACAGCAGATGACAAATTCGGAGCTTGGCTCCACATATTGCTTCAGGATTAGACACTGAGATAGTAATAAATACTACTTTTAGGGCTTTCTAAAAATGGCTCAGTCAGGTACATTTATTTCATTTACATTTCATCAAAACAGAACTCCAGATATAATTTAGAAATGTGAACCTATGAAATTATTTATTCAAGGTCACACGACAATTTGATTTCTGAGCTTAAACAAAAACTGAATTTCCTAACATTCACCCCAAGCTGCTATGTGGATAACTCTAGAAATTCCATCTGTGAAATTTCAATCAAGACAGATGTATTTAGGCCCTTTGAAAACTTTGCTTGCTATGTAATTCCACATTTCAGACTGATTATTATATAGTCATTCACAGTGGTCTTTATTTTATTTTATTTTTTGACAGTACATGCTGGCACAGCATTTGGCACCCCTTGCAGTAACCATGACACACACACACACTTTCAAATAAATTAACAGCCAGGTCTTAAAGGACTCATCTGGGTTGACCAATATGATCTCCATAGGATACAAAGTGATGTTTTTAAAAATGACACTCCTATGCACAGGTGTCCATCAAACATTCCATTTTTGATATTTGGGAACCAGTGGAAAAGAAAGGAGGGATGGGGAAAGCATTTAAGACCAATTTAATGTTTATATGGAGATTAGTCACATTTCTCTTTTTTTTTTATTTTTTATTTATTTATGATAGTCACACAGAGAGAGTGCTTTTTTTTTTTTTTAAGATTTTATTTATTTATCATGAGAGACATGGAGAGAGAGGCAGAGACACAGGCAGAGGGAGAAGCAGGCTCCATGCACCGGGAGCCCGACGTGGGATTCGATTCTGGGTCTCCAGGATCACGCCCTGGGCCAAAGGCAGGCGCTAAACCGTTGCGCCACCCAGGGATCCCAACATTTCTCTTATTTACGAGCTGTGTGACTGCAAAATGGCTTACCATCTCTGTGCTCCAGTTTATCTATCTAAAATGAGCACGATAATATAGGTTCATAATTTATTTTCCAAGAGTCCAAAAGTTTCAGATTCAGAATGTTTTGAATTTTAAATATGTAATTCAGCACAAACAACATATATTTACATAACAGTCACAGCAGGGTCTCAAGCAGCATATTAAAATATTAAAATTGCTGCAGTAAATTTGAATATTCAAACTAAGAGATGATTCAAGAATATAAATAGCGTCATATCAATTCAGGTCACATTTTTGCCTGTATGAAAAAACAAACAAAAACAAAACCAAAGCTCTCCGAGACTTGCCTTTTAAAACTGTAGGTAAAAAGATCAGTGACCTGAAATAATAGACACATAATAGGATAACTTTAGTGAATAAACAGACATTTCACTTCTTAAAGATCAAAATGGCATTAGGAAAAAAGTACGTATGTTGTCAATATAAAGCACTTGCAATTACCCATAATTGCAATTATCTGACTGTAATATTTTAGATATGAATCACATTGTTTCTGTCTTGGTAATATTTAATAATAATTTTTAGATTGTCAAATTGAATGTCATGCATGATTATTTTTGTAACACAGGTATTAACCCATTCGATTAATAATGGCAATTACAGCCATTAAGAGACCATAAAAAAGGGGTACCTAGGTGGTTCAGTGGTGAGGTCTGCCTTCTGCTTAGGATCCTGGGGCCCTGGGATCGAGTCCCTCATCAGGCTCCCTGCATGGAGCCTGTGTCTCCCTCTGCCTGTGTCTCTGCCTCTCTCTCCATGTCTCTCATGATAAATAAATAAAATCTTTAAAAAAAAAAGAAACCATAAAAAAATCCTGAAGTGACACTTGAGTGCTGGGTCCCTTACAGATAAAACCTGCCAATATTTGAATTATCCACCCTTATTTCTTTATCCATGAAGACTTTTTACATTTTTGTTACTTAAAAAATGAGATTGTAAGCATAGGATATGAATTAAACTTTATCTTCTTCTAAATCTAATTGCAGAGATGCCTGAGTGGCTCAGTGGTTGAGAGACTGCCTTCAGCCCAGAGCAGAGTCTCGGGATCGAATCTCACATCGAGCTCCCTGCATGGAGCCTGCTTCTCCCTCTGCCTGTGTCTCTGCCTCTCTCTGTGTCTCTCATGAATAAATAAATAACGTCTTTAAAAATAAATGAATGAATAAAAATAACCTAATAGCAGAGACTTAAGCAGGCTAATGCTAATGCCACTTACAAGGTAAAAATGTAATTGCACCTTAAATCCATATTCAAATGTAGATCTCTAAACATATTTTTATATCCATATAAGCTGAGAACTCAGACATTTTAGATTTTTAGCACTACTTTGCTAAATGTTAAACATACTATTTTCCTTCTTATAATTATTAGATATTTTCATGTGAAATATAGGTAGGTATTTTGAGGCCAACTAATAGCAAACTAATAATTTGAGGTCATGAAAGGTATGAATGTTAGAGAAATAGAGATATTAAGATACTATTCATCGGACACATAGTAAGAAGTAAAATAAGATCCTGGGACACCTGCGTGGCTTAGCAGTTAAGCTCTGCTTTCAGCTCAGGGAGTGATCCTGGAGTTCAGGGATCAGGCTACCTGCGTGGAGCCTGCTTCTGCCTCTGCCTGTGTCTCTGCCTCTCTCTCTGTATCTCTCATGAATAAATAAATAAAATCTTTAAAAAAATAAGTAGATTAAGATCCTTATTATTATAATTACCTGGCACCATGCTAAGAAACTTACTAATCTTATCTCATTTAATCCCAATGAACTCTGATTCCATCCAACCCTATGAGTGGCTAAATATAATATGATGATGATAAAAATACTAATATTAATATTGGCCAAAATTATACTAAGACTTCTTTACACATTATCTCCTGTAATCCCCTTAACATCCCCCCTGATAAATACTATTATTGTTGCCATTTTCAGTTAAGAAAATTATCATTTTTGTGATATAACTTCTTAATCATAACTGGTAAATTAATTGAGGTACAAGCAGGCTTCATACAGCTCATACATAGAATAGTATTTACCCAAATTCATACAGCTCATACATAGAATAGTATTTACCCAAATTAAATTCCTCAAAATTCGTTCTTTGTGTAGCAAATTTTCAAAATTAGTACCCCAGTTAGTTCAAGCATCTTGCTTCCAAATAGGAATATTCATTACTTACTTAACAAAAGTTTCTTTAAACCAGTGACTCATTTTATAATTACAAAAATGAAGGGTATATAATTATAATTTTTGTAATTATAAAAAATGAAGAATAAAATACATTAAAAAATAATCAACTAGTTGTGTTTCCAAAGAAATTCTACTTAACGAATAGCTGTATTTTTTGTCTTTTCTTATCTTCCATTCAAATGTACACACAGAAGTGTTTCCTCAGCTATCTCTACAGTATTTAGTATTCTGCTAAGGAATAAGCCAAATAGCAGTACATTAAAAAATATATAGAGAGATGAATATTTTATTTTTATAAATATTAGTTCAGATGAAAACGCAGATTTTTAACAAAGAAAAATTATGGACTATTACAGACTATTAATGCATTGGTATACATCTTCCTAATATAGTGTTTTATATTTCCCTTACTATATTACAAACATATTTTACATCATTAAATGGTCTGATAAATCAGCATTCTAAGGGTTTATAGCTGAATATATTTTATTATAATATTGAACCTTCATAATCTATTGAGTTAGACTTTAGATTATGACTATCCTAAAATAAAAATAATGTAATGAAATTTGTGTACTTAAATATTTTTTAAAGATTTATTTATTTATTTGAGAGAGAGAGCAAGAGAGAGAGAGAGTTTGTGGGTGAGCACCAGTGGGAAGGGCAGAGAGAGAGAAATTTAAGCAAACTCCATGCTGGGCCCAGAGCCCAAGGCAGGGCTTGATCTCACCCTGAAGTCAGGACCTGAGTGGAAACCAAGAGTTGGACACTTAACTGACTGAGCCATCCAGGTACCACTGGGTATTTAAAATTTTAAACACTTTTTTTTAAAAGACTTTATTTATTCATGAGAGACACAGAGAAAGAGGCAGAGAAAGAGGCAGAGGGAAAAGCAGTATCCCTGCAGGGAGCTCGATGTGGGACTTGACCCTGGGATCACAACCTGAACCAAGGGGAGACGCTCAACCACTGAGCCACCGAGGCGTCCCTAAACACTTTTTGGATAAATTTTCTTTAAAGATTTCTGTTTTATACAAAATATCCATATAGAAATTTATACCACATTTCATGTTAACTAAGTTACTTGGGAAATTTTGACATATTAACTATAATTGTAAATACATATTAAGTGGATAATATAAAGTATTTCTTTTTGAGCTTTTAAAAAAATTCCCTTGGATCACACTAAATAATCAGGTATCGTGGAAAGAAAATGTAGAAAAATATTGTACATCCTTCAGTTCTGAAAAAGAAAGAAAATATGATTATTTTCTCCAACCCCTTCTTACATAGCTTTATTGAACGATGAGTATTCTTAATCTTATTACCATAAAGCTATAATAATTCCCACCCTTTTTAACGGAAAGAAAATTTCAATTTCTCAATTAATTTGAAATGTTAGTTCACACAAATGAGAGATAGGGAAAAAAATCACATCATAGAATTGGCTTTAGGCTCCAAAAAAACATGAAGCAAAGTAATAACCACATTCCTTTCCAATAATATTCTGATATATTTCAGTATGCTTCTAGAGACTTTCAGTTTTCTAGGAGATTCTATTTTACCCAGACTTCCTGAAAGAAAATATGTTTTTAGAAAATACACTATATTTTTTGTTTAAATAATTAACTTAAATTTTAAAACAATCTTTTAGAATTTTAAGTTCCTTAAACCTTAACTACAACAAAAATGCGATAGAGACAGAGATAGAGAAAGAGAGAAGCAGAGAGAGAGAGAGAAGCAGAGAGAGAGAGAGAGATTGGGAGTGGGAAAGAATGGAAACCTAAATCAGGGAATTTAAGTTAATTTATAGTGTGATTTTGATGGGAGTGGTCATAGGGAAAGCAGGGACCTAGACTATGTATTTCTGAAGTCTGATTTTTTTTCCATTGTACCCATGAAGAACCATTTACGATGCACTAATTAATTTCAGAATAACAGAAAAGTACAGCCAGCCTCCTGACATTTAATAGATCTTTTTCTTGGAACACATGACATTTATTCTTTCTTTTTAATAGGTACCTCCTCTTTGAACCAAAGCTACACAACTGTTAAGGGCTGTCTGGCCTAAATAATCCCTTATGGAGTTTAGAAAGGAAAGGCAAGTGTTGTTTGTGTTTGTTTGTTTTTTTTCTCACCTAGCTTGCTCTTGTTTCACAAAGGTCCTATTCTATAATGCTTCATAGAGGCTCCAGATCCCAAGGTGGGCTTATTTCCCCTAACAACTGAAGTATCATGAGAGTTGAGTCTATATACCTGCAGCAGATTCTTCTTCAAAGCGTAAGTCTTACATTTTGGGGTTAAAGTAATGAGCCAGAGAACTGCTATTGAGAGAAGAAAAATAGGATAAAGGAATTCAAGAATGGGACATTGTATGCATATTTTATTAGGATATCACTTTGTCTCATAAAAGGCTGTTCTTTATCATATATGCTTAAAAATAAATTATTATAAAGTTACATTGTCAAGTGATTAAAAACTAAGATTGATTAATTTCACTTATGTTAACGTGCAAGTAATATAGCAAGCCACATATTATGTTAATAAATATCACTACAACACAGATAGGAGACCAATGGCTATGCTTTACCCTCACATTTTATGGTTGATGTAAAGTTTGTACTACATTATAGTTAATACAAAGCATATAGGCAATATAGCATAGGTGGAAGAACTATGATTATGTTACACGCTGACACTTTATAGTTAATAAATGGGATGGTAGCTGAAATAGGGAGACCTTTACCTATATTGGCCTGTCCACCTTGTGTAATGTAGTTTAACATTTACTCAGTAATATTGATCAAAATAAAGTCTATACATTTCCTGAATTGTATCAAAGTTAATAATTTCTAGGTCATTAATATAGATTAGCCTTTAATATAACTTAACATTTTAGTTTCTAAGATGAGAACATGTAATTTGCATTTTCTAAAGTCACAGCATGAGACCGCTTAAACTCTGCAGCTGGATGTTTATAGCTGCTTTTTTCCTAATTCTCCTTGTGGTGCTGTAATTGGATGTGCTAACATATTAAAATTCACATCTTTTGTGCTGATGTTGTATTAATGCATTTTCTCAAGTTGAGCATTCAATTGCAACAGTGCAAATAGAATGGAAATATAAAGGGCTCTACTATCCCTATTTTTTCTTTTGCTATAAATTAAAGGAAAATTAACTCATTATGCTATGGAAGATCTTCCATAACCTAGTTCCTCCGTATTTCTCTAGGTCCCTCTCCTACTACTCCTATATATACATAATCTATGCTATATTCAAATTCTCTTGATTCAGTAAGAATTAAACCATGATGCCACACTGGGTAGGGGGAACGTAGTAAAAAAAAAAGAATTTGGGGATCCCTGGGTGGCTCAGCAGTTTAGCACCTGCCTTTGGCCCAGGGTGTGATCCTGGGGTCCTGGGATGGAGTCCCGCATCGGGCTCCTGCATGGAGCCTGCTTCTTCCTCTGCTTGTGTCTTTGCTTCTCTCCCTGTCTCTCATGAATAAATAAATAAAATCTTAAAAAAAAGAAAAAAGAATTTGGATATATATTTAGTAAGACTTGGTATTTAATTAATTAAAAGTGGGTTGTAGTAGACAAGGGATAATCTTGGATGACTCCCAAATTTGTTATTTTGGGTCATGTAGTGAATTAAGTCTTAAGGGGAGAGGAGCTAAGAACTTGGAAACGTTACCATACACAGTCCTACATGATCCCTTATTGTTTCTCTATACTTTGCCCATACTTGTGTAAATTAGTTTCTTCATGAACCTCTTAAGTTTGTGTCATTTCATTCCAGGACTTTCACTGATATGATAGTTGGTACCAAAGTGGCACCAAGAAGCAGAATTTCACATTTGGGAGATGGATTGCTCACATATTTGAAGAGTGCTGGAGAGAGATGGGACACAGCTAATCCATTACATGCAGTGAAATTATGATTACTCAAATGGGCACTGATACTGCCATGGAATGAGCTATATGAACAGGCTATAACATTGGCATATCAAGCGATCATAAAACTCAGTTGCTATGGAAAAACTTGGCTTTTCCTGATGGCCCTGGAGAATGTAGATGTGAAAAACCAGCAGTTGAGAATTAAAAATATCTGGCATGGATGGCCAGAAAGTTCAAAGAGAAGTCTTGAAGGAATCCCTCATTTTCTGTGGCCAGAATGAAGAAATGGGTGAGAACCAAGTTCAAGATCCAATTGTGAGGATTTTGGAGCATTAACTCTAATTCAAAAGAGACCTCTGGGTCTCTTATAGAGATAGGAAAGTGTTGATGGGGAAGGGGCAGAGTCTTAAATCACAAGAAAGGGATATTTAAACAGCATGGATGAAGCTGAGAACTTTGATGTTCTCCTCACTTCCACCATCAATTCCCTCAAATATGAAGACATCTAGAAAACTAAGAACAAATCTATTTATTATGAAAGCCTTTCAGTGGTTCCACTTATATCACATATGGATTCTCTTCATAACACAATTGTCATTACTTCCAGACCTAGCATGGATGAAAAGTATAAGAATTGCTTTAAAAGGAGACAGCCCACATACCCAAAGGATTTCAGGACCTCCCTAAGTTGTATTGGCAAAAAACTAGAGAATATGTATGGAAATGGATTTTAAGGAGGATAAAACTATAAGGTGCAATTGGGTTGAACTTCTTGTCATGGATACATTCACCTAGAATATAGAATTTAATAAAATGGCTTAAGTATGGGGAAAAGGAATCAATAACCTGATAAACGGGCTAATTGAAGCCTGGAGTCATTAATAGTACCTACTTTATAAACTGGAAATGCCTGAACTTTGCTGACGTACTGTAAAGGTAGAAGTCTACAGGCCCAAAGATAGAAATATCAGAATCTGCTCAGTCCTTGTTTTACCATACCACAAAGAGAAATATTTGAGAATATTTCTCTCAACAAAACACTGTAAAATATATTATTGAGGAAGCTGCCAGCCTGATAGGTGTGTAATTTTGTGAATGGGTTGCAAAACACAACTATGATTAAAAATTAAATAAATTACCTGAAAAGGCTATTGAAATAATCAATCCTCTTTCCCCATCTGTGTATCTGTGTGAAGCAGAAACTTCTTCATAAGCTTTAATCAAACAACATACTGCAAGGAATTGAATGCAGAAGCATATATGGGATTCCAACTGTCTTCTATTAAACCTGATATTAAAGAGTTTTGCAAAAAGCATGAAGCAATGCCTTTTTTCTCACTGCAAGTTTTTATTTTAGAAAATATAGTTAATTTTCACAAATCACATTACTTATATTAACATATAAACCTACTATCTGATTTATTTATTAATTTTAAGGTAAATACATATTTTGAAATTGTGTGGTTTTAACATAATACAGTAAATAGTGAGATATATGTGTATAAGTATATAAAACAGCTCTTCCCTAAATAGGTCTTAAGAACTCAAAATAAGGGGGTTCTGAGATTAAAAAGTTTGAGAACCAATGCTTTAGATCTTCCTTTACCAGTTATATAGCTCACTTTCAATTTTTCTTAATCTTGATTAAAGATCACCTACTCTGATTGTCATAAAATGATAATCATTCTCTCCAAATATGTATCTTCTGTCCTCATCCTTTGGTTTATTTTTAAAAACTTATTAATTTATATGGATATGATTTTGTTTATTGTGTGTCTCTTTGAGTGAATGTAAATTCCCTTACGTGGCAGGGAAATAGCCTCCCATAATTACCATTATATTATCATGCCTAGAAAAGAGCCTTGCACATGTATATGTTTAAAAATATTTTTGGCTGACATGTTGAAAGTATGAATGAATGAATTTCTGTTATCAATTTCAGAGAGACTTCTCTGACTTCATTAATTGGCTAGAGCAAAGACTCTTAACAATTTTGTGCCATGGACATGTTAGAGTGTTTTTCTAAAGGTTAAGAATATGATTGTCATAAAATATTGAATGAACACTCATTAAAATGTATTCAACTCATTAATGGGATAAGTAGCAGGAAGTCTAAGTTGGTTAGAAGGAATAGTAGTAGTATTGTTATTGGAAACACAATACTGAATAAGTTTGCCACTTAGATATAAAACTAGTTAATATTCTATAGAACATAAAACCATAATTTGGGAGGTTATATTTTTACTGAAAGAAAATGCCAGATACATAATACATATGTTAACAGAAAAAAATCACATAGTCTGGGACTTCTATCAATAGTAGATAATGATTTTTTTAAAAAGATTTTATTTATTTTGAGAGAGAGAAAGAGAGCATTCGCATGGGGAGGGGGAGAGAGAGAGAGAGGGAGAGGGAGAGAATTTCAAGCAGACTCCCACTGAGTGTGGAGCCTGACTCAGAGCTCGAACCTAGGACCCTGAGATCATGATCTAAGCCAAAATCAAGAGTTGGACACTTAACTGACTGAGCCACTGAGGCACTCCGGTAGTAGATAATGATTTAAACAAACAATAGCATTACTGATTCCCCTAGATAATGAAATGTTCCTTAGATTGACTTGTTATATCTGTTATTCCAAACCTTGGATAATTTTTCTTAAGAGTCCTTCTTTTATAATCACAAATAATCTTCAAAGATTATTCCTAATCCTAAAATGGCTGGTTTCATTGTTCTTTGACCTGATTATTACATAGATTCACTGAGAAGTGTTACTTAAAACAAACCTCATAGAGCATACAGAGTTAGGCAAATTAATGCCAGAAAATTAACTTTGTTTGGAAATTTCATAAGGAATATATAGGACTTTGGAGTTTAAGTGAACATTGCTCAATTATATATATATAATTGTCTTCCATAAAAAGATATAGAAAAAAAAGATATGCCACATCTTTTTTTCCATATATTTTTATGCTAGAGTTTTTTTAGAATTGAAATACAACAGAATATTACTCAGCCATAAAAATGAAATCTTTCCATTTACAATGATATGGATGGAGCTATAGAGTATTTTGTCAAGCAAAATAAATCAGTCGGGGAAAGACAAATACCATATGATTCCACTCATATGTGGAATTTAAGAAACAAAACAAATAAGGAAAAGGAAAAAAAAAAAAAAGAGACTGTGGTAAACCAAGAAATAGGCTCTTAATTATAGAGACAAACTGATGGTTACCAAAGAGGAGGTGGATGGGGGAACGGGTGAAATAGGTGGTAGGGATTAAGGAGTGCACTTGCTGTGATAATGCATGGAAGTGTTGAATCACTATGTTGTACACTTGAAACCAGTATTATACTGTAGGTTAACTAACTGGAATTTAAATAAAAACTCTTAAAAGTCTCTTTATATAAGATTTCTTACAATGTCTATACATTTTGGTCAATTGTTTCCTCTTTGAAGTTACCCACATAATCTAAGATTTCTGACCTACTAGGAAATGATTTTTCTTACTAGTGTGGGACTGGAACCTTGTAATTCATATGATAAGCACCAGTCCAGTTTGATATGAGAGTGTTCTGAATATTGGTTCCATACTTATGCTTTAATGGTGAGCTTCTGAGGCTAATTATGAAGTGTAGTACCTCTTTATGACCTTGATTCCACCATCAATTTGTCAGATATGTCTTGGTAAAAAGAATGGTGGAATCTTATTGAACCTATGAAATAAATGCATTACCATGAATAGTAAGAAGACTATAAAAGCATCTATTTCTGAGCTCTGAGAGGTCAGTGAGAATCAGATATATTTTAAATGTCTGACTTCAATTTACAAAAGCATAATCTACTAGTTTAAGGTTAGCTATAAATTAATAAGAAAGGGAAAGGCTTTCTCACAAATCCATCAGAAAATAGACCTCTAGAAATAATACTAACAGCATGGCAAGAGAGATAGCCACAATTAAATATGCCTCAATGTATTTGAATCTATGTAATCAATTCCTGTTCTTCTGAATATGTTTTCTTAAAATCTCTGTTTTTGGACTAAATGATTCTTGAAAATCATAATTCAGTCCTCTGGGCAGCCTGAAAATTGTCCGAGCAATGTTCACTTAAACTCCAAAGTCTGTAACTATGAGGAGTCTATTTCTAGAAATATTACTTAGTGCAATCCTTTCAATGAGTCTCCGAGACTGACTCATTTTTTTGCATGCAGTGTGTAGCAGAGCCTTCACGAAAACATGAATGGAAAGAAGAAAGTTGATGATGACTGATGAATGGAAGTATTTAATTTATTAGAGCAACCAAAAATATCAGAATGAGACATCACCAAATGGTCAGACTATAAAACTAGACTCTCATTCATTGATGCAGCAAGTGGAAAATAACCTACCCCCGTGTAAACCAGATGCATGTATACATGTTCTCTGTCTTAATGTCCAACACATTCTATAACATCTTTTTTTGTTTTTAAGATTTTTAAGATTTATTCATGAGAGAGAGAGGCAGAGACCCAGGCAGAGGGAGATGCAGCCTCCCTGTGGGGAGCCTGATGTGGGACTTGATCCTGGGATTGTAGGATCAGTTCCTGAGCCAAAGGCAGATGCCCAACTGCTGAGCCACCCAGGTGTCCCTATAACATCTCTTTTTATTTAACCCCTTTGAACATCACTCCTAACCCAACTCCAACTTGCCACCCTAAATTGGCTTATTGCACTACTGTTAAAACAGAATAGTCTGTAAAGGACCTAAAATAGGCAAAATATTGAAAAAGAAGAAAAAAATGGAAAAGTTAACCACCTAATTTTAAAGCTTGCTACAAAGTCACAGTAATCAAAACACTCCTCTTAGCATTAGAATAGACATAAAGAGGAATGGAACAGCATAAAGTCTAGAGTGGGACCCATGCATAAATGATCTTCCCCTGCCATAGGTGACAAGATAATTCAATGGAGAAAGTACTGTTTTTTCAATAAATTGTGCTGGACCGATAAGATATCTACATGCAAAGAAAGAAGGACCTTGATCCATATAAAACTTGAAATAACTCACAGATCTAATTGTAAAAACTAAAACTATAATATTTCTGGAGCAAAACATAGGGGGATTTTTGTGACCTTGGTTCAGGCCAAGTTTATGATCCATAAAAGAAAACATTGATAAATTCAACTTCATCAAGATAAAAAATTTGCTCTTGCGAAGGCATCATTAAGAAAATGAAAGCACAAGCCACAGACAGGAGAAAGTATTTGGGGATTATATGTCTGATAAGGAGCTGGTATCTAGAATACACAAAGAATTCTGACAACTCAATCTACTCTCTCAAAGGCTAGATATAATTAATAAGAAGGGAAAAGGCTATGTCACAAATCCATCATAAAATAATAAAAAAAAAAAACAATTAAGAATGGGGCCAAGGATTGAAATAGACACACCACAAAAGAAGATATATGGATGGCAACAAGCACAGAAAAAGATGCTCAGTATCTGGTCATTAGGGAACTCAAATTCAATCATACCTACTAGAATGGCTAATATCCCAAACGTACAATGCCGGGATTGATGAGGATGTGGAGAAACTGGAACCTCCTGTCAAAAACTGAAAGTTCTGAGATTTTGCCCCACTTGCAAGCTAACAAGCTAGACCTCCACATTTTGGGGATCCTAGTAGAAGATACAAGACTCCTGACTCTGAGACAAAGGACAGTTTATTGCAATAGCAGTAGCCACAGTATTATTTTCCTGCACCAGTTCCCTGAGTCCTAACTCCTACGGAGTGATGCAATGGGAGTCAGGTGATGCTATGCGTGCCCTGGTTTTCATTGTTGTTGTTGATTTTTTTTTTTGATTAATTTATTTATTTTAGAGAGAACTCGCGGGGAGGGGAGGGGCAGAGGGAATCAGGCAGCCTCCCCAGTGAGCACAGAGCCCTATGAGATCATGACCTGAGCCAAAACCAAGAGTCAAACGCTGAACTACCTGAGCTACCCAGGTGCTCTTTGTTTTTTGTTTTTTTTTTGTTTTTTTTTTTTTTGTTTTTAATCACGCCTGAAGAGCCCTAAGCTCAGGAAATATACATCTTTTATATAAGGCTGCAAGAAAATCTGCTGACCTTTGCCCCAGAGGGAGATATTATTTTTATTGTGCTAGTGAGTTAACATTCTCTTGGCTTTTCCAAGGCAGTTCTCTATACAAAAACAAACAAACAAACAAAACAAAAACCAAACCAAACCAAACCAAAAAAAAAAAAAAAAAAAAACCCAAAAGCTTTTAAAAGATAGTCTGAAACAAAAGAGCAGTTAATTCTACTGGCAAATGAGCAGAAACATGAAAGACACATAACAACTGTTTCCCAGCACCCTCATACATTACTGTTGAAAATGTAAAATGGTACATTTTGGAGAAATTTGTCAGGTTTTTTGTTTTTTAATTTGGCAGTTTAAAAAAAAAGTTAAGCATACACCTACTGTACAATTTGGTGAATCTATTCCAAGCGATTCACTTAAAAAAAAGCAAACAAACCCAGATTCATACAAAGACTATGAACCTGTGAGCATCATTCATAATGGCCCCAGATTATAACTTAACAAAGCTGTTTTTAAAGAAAAAAAAACACAGAAAACATACAGCAGGTTGTCTAGACTTCCAGGTTTTTAATTTTCTTCTATCTGACACCATATATATCTTCTCCTCCCCTTTAGGTTGCCTGCCTGAGGCAAGCCGCAGATTCCAGTTACTACATTAGCACAGTGTTAAGGTCTGTACTCTAATGGTCCTCAGCTCTCACTCTGCTTCAGAATCACCTGGAGAGCTTTTTTTAAAAAAATACTAGCACAGTACAAGCAATCCCCAATTCCAAGATTTTTGATCCAGTCAGCTTGAATACGATATCCTTTTGTTTGTTCCCAGTTTTGATTCTATTGTGCAGCCAAAGTTGAGGAAGAAAATACTGCACTACTTTTCCAGAATAATTTTGGGAATCAGTGATGCTGGCGCCTGTGATCCCATCCAGCCCCTGGTGAAACTCTAAAAAGCAAGCAAAGAGAAGGTGTTCCCTAACTTATCAGTAAAGCTGTAGTTCTCAGCACAGGTTAGGGGTTCTTTGGGAAGTTTTCCCAAATATGTGTGCTTGCGGTGTTGTTCCCCTACTCTATACTGGAAATTCCTTTGCTACTTCTCACCTCCTTCCATCCAGATTTCATGGCCATACACTGCTGGGTGGTTAAAGTTTCTTTTATCTTTTAGGGGAAAATAAAAAGAGGAAGACCTTTTTGACCCTATCACTTCAATCTGTACAGGATGTATGTACCTTAGTCCTGAGAGATAAATGTGACTACTTCATATTAACTCTTCAAAATTTATTTTCTTAATTAAAACAGCAAATTAGAGACATATTGATACTCGTTTTAACTAGTATGAAATTCAAAGATGTAGAAAGGTAAAATTTACCTCCACCCCCCTTCATTCTTACCCCTTGGTAACTACTATAAAAGGCCTAGTTCTTTTCCTTCTGCAATGCCTATTATGCTCATACATACATGAATATTCATAAATAAATGACATACTGTTACTGCTTTTTGTAATGATTCATCATGATTCACCTTAAATATGATCAATACGTATTTTTTTTAAAAGATTTTGTATTTATTCATGAGAGACAACGAGAGAGGCAGAGACATGGGCAGAGGGAGAAGCAGGCTCCCTGCAGGGAGCCTGATGGGGGACTCCTTCCCAGGATCCCGGGATCACACCCTGAGCTGAAGTCAGATGCTTAACCACTGAGCCACCCAGGCACCCCTCAATATGTATTTTTGATCTCTCTCTATATATATAATTATGTCTTTCTATATATAAGCTTTCCTTTAAATAATTGTATGTTAGAATGACCGTAGCAAAAGTTATCCATATATTTTAATCTTTCATTGATATTTGGATGTTCCCTAGTTTTTGTCATTAGAAATTTGTTACATTGAATGTCACTAGATACATGGCCTTGGATGTTGGCACTTTTATTTGTATTGGATAAATTCCCGCAGGTGGGATTATTGTGTCAAAAGTGTGTTCGTGTGTGCATGTGTGTGTATATTTAATTTAAAGATATTGCCAAATCATTTTTTAAAAGACTGTAGCAGCATGCACTGTTTTTTGTTCTGCTTTGTTTAGAGAGGGACAAGGAGAGAGAATCCCAAGCAGGCTCCATGCCCACTAGCTTGGAACTCCACATGGGGCTCATCCCACAATCCTGAGATCATGATCTGAGCCAAATATGAGCTGGCACTCAGTCGACCATACCACATAGATGCCCCAACTTGAACTGTATTTTTAATTTTTGCCAGTTTGAACAGGGCTTAAGATAACTATCCTCTAATGGTTTGTAACTCTCATTGCATATTTCTTTTTCCTTTTCCTTGACTACCAGGGAGGATGAGCAGCTTTTCCTATGCGTGTTGAGTACGTGGATGTCTTCTATAAATTTCCTTAGTATGACTTTGTTTATTTTTCTTAGGTTCTTTTTCTTTTTTCTTACCACCTTATAAAAGCCTCTTAATAATAGGAAATTTATACCTTTACCTATCACATTTGTTGTAGATATTTGCCCCCAGTCACTTGCCTTTAACTTTGTTTATGGTATTTTTGTTGTTGTTGTTGTTTTCAGAGAGAGAGAAAGAGAGGGATAGAAAGAGAGAGAGGGAGAGAAAGAGAACCTTAAGCAAGCTCCATGACTAGTGTGGAGCCCAACATGGGGTTTGATCTCATGATCCTGAAATTGTGAACTGAGCTAAAATTAAGAGTTGAATGCCTAATCCACTGAGCCATCCAGGTACCCCTTTCTTGTGACTCTTAAACCTCATCTTTTGAGGAAGATCATCCTCATCTGGAGATATGAAATTTCCTAATTTACTATTCCAATGTTTATGTGGGCTTAAAAGTTATTTTTAAAAAAGTGTGACCACTTATATCAATATGTATTGTCACCACTGCTTATGTTATTTTACTTACCATCTAGTAAACTCCTAATGTACCTTTTTTTGGCTGTTCTGCTCTTTTTGTCTTGTGTCTGCCTCAAACTGTTTTGATTACTGCGATTCTATATTATCACTCCTTCAATGTTCTTGACATTGAAGTATACTTTTTAAGTCTGAAAGAAGATAAATATGCTTATTTTTACTTGAATTTTTATCATAGTTGAGGTCGTTATGTAACATTTAAAGTGTTTCTAAGTGCTTCTGTTGTTTTATGCTAGATTATTATGCAAATACAGGAATGTCTTTTTAAGTTAAACTGCCCTCAAAAGCCAGCAGAGGGAGTACAAGGCACTGTTTTACTCGTGAGGAATTAAAAATCATTTATAAATATGCCCTCACTGATTTCTGGAATACATTTAAGAATTCAAAATATTTATTCCATCAAATATATTTATTGATCAAAATTTACACCTACATAATCAAAACTTGCTTAAATATTTATAGGCTCTCCATAAGTCACATAATTTAGAGAACCTAAATTTCGTTTTGAGTGAGATGAATATTTGACAAAACTTCGTGTATACAATGAAGGTAACATAAAATTAAAATAATATATGGAATATAATAAATGGGATCTCGACTTAACTTTTGAAAATCAAACAGAAAAAATCCAGAGAAAATGACTAAAGATTAGTTAATAAATGCTTATTATTTTGTCACTTATATTTGATCATATGAACACAGTTTTCTAATGCTTGAATATGCATAAAACAGATTAAAGTCTTGCATAAATAACACTTCTAAACATTCTGGCAGTACTTATTTTTTTTTTAAAAGTGTAAGTAAGAAATTACAAAATACTGCAAACATGATACCCTAAAAAGGGGTTGACATTTTAGTAGGAACTTATAAATAGGCTAATTTATATTGGATATTTGGAAAACACTGGGTTATTCCAGTGGAAGTTTTTGTCTCTAGCCTGCTGCTCTTTGATATTTATAAATATCAGAATGATGGAGACTGCCATGAAGCAGAAAATGCTTCACTGAACCTCTCAGTAGCAGTAATTCAATCAAGCAAAGGTTACAAAAGCCCTGTGGGCCACTTGTTATGTGATAGCAGAGGTAGACCTCATTTTGTTGTATCAAATATTTTTTTAAGCCAGGAACCTTACTTAGTGTTAAATTTAATGCTCTATCAGGGTAACTCCATTATCCTGAGTTTGATGGATCCATTTCATTTTGTTCTACATTTTGTTCTGTTTGTTGTCGATATATATTATGAGCTGTGTGTGTGTGTGTATATTTACATAAGACGATAGAGTATACATGAAATTAAATATTTAAAAGTACAATACTGTGTTGTTAGAATAGTTTTATTTTAAAGCTAATGTATCAGGACGCCTGGGTGGCTCAGTGGTTGAGCATCTGCCTTTGGCTCAGGTCGTGATCCTGGGGTCCTGGGATTAAGTCCTGCATCAGGCTCCCCTCATGAAGCCTGCTTCTCCCTCTGTCTCTGCCTCTCTCTGTGTCTCTCATGAGTAAATAAATAAAAAATTTTAAAAATAAAGCTAATATATCTCAGACATACACACTTCGTAGCACAGCCAGAGTTAAATTTTGAAATAAATATCTAGAATGATATATTTTAATTATTATCATTGCTGAATTTTCTACACTTCTATTTTCAAAATATTTTACCCAAGATAAGCATTTGAATTTTCAATTTTTCAAGAAAGACAAATTTAGCTACTGTTAAGTTTCTAGTCATCATTCATGAAAAGTTATATAACTACCTTGGCAAAATATACTCAGTTGAAAATAGGCTTATAAAACAACTAGAAAAAATATACTTGATTATCCATCCTTCTCGGAGATAGTAAATAATTGAGCATTACCTCAAAGTGAATCATAAAGAAAAAAATGGGTATATTTTACTACATTAACTTAAAAATGTTTATGCATGCCAAAATAAACACAATCAAACTTAAAAGGCAAGCTCCAAATGGGAAAAAGTGTACCATATGTTAAAGATTATAGATCACAGCTCAATATTAAAAAGAGCATACATTTCAAAACATAGGAATTTCTTAAAAATACAAATGATTACTAGATATACAAAAATATATGTTCTCATCACAAAATGCAAATTTCAACAACACAGTTTTTTTTTCTTTATAACATGACAGTTAAAAACGATAACATATAATGTTTTAATTTGGGGAAGTCATTACTGATACATATTTCCAGTGAGTGTCTAATCTGATGCAATCTTTCAGGTAGCTGATATTTATCAAGAGGTTTAAAAATATATATGCACTTTGACTTGATAATTCCATTCTAGAAATATATCCTAAAAATATAGTTAGAAATTGGCACTTTACATTGACTCTTTCCTTTGCCTGGAAGCTCTTTCCAGGATAACCACGTGGATAGCTCCCTCACTGCCCTTCTCATCCATCTTCAGCAGCCAACTACTCAGTTAAGACCTTACCTAACCAACCTCTTTAAATTGCAAATCCCACCCTTCCATCCTAAACTTATTTTATTCTTTTTTCTTTATTTCATCATACATAACATCTTCCAACATACCCTATAATTTACATATTTGTCATGGGTATTGTTCACTGGAAACTCAACAAGACTGAAATCTTGGTCTTGTGCACTTATGTCTTGCACCTCCAATTATCTGCAAGAGTATCTGGCATATAGTAGGTGTTTAATAAATATTCATTGAATGAATGAATGAATGTCAAGAATTCTAGTATTATTCACGAAAGCAAAAGAAAAAAATGGGAAAAATTCCTCTGTGTCTAAGAATGATGACATAAATCATGGTCTGTCCACAAGTGTGCTAGTTTCCTGCAGTGGTCCTAACAAACCACCACCAACTGGGTGGTTCAAAACAATAGAAATTTATTCTTTCACAGTTCTGGAGACCAAGAGCTTGAAATCAAGGTTTTGGCAGCGTTCTGGAGATTCTGAGGGAGAATCCCGTCCGTACTTCCTAACTTGTAGTGGCTGCTGGCAATCATTGGTGCATCACTATGCCACAATCTTCACATTACCTCTCTGTCTTCTTTCCTTCTATTCTCTTAAAAATATCCTTGTCATTGGACTTAGGGCCCACCCCAATTCAGGATGATCTCATTTCAAAAAATTTTTAAAGATTTTATTTATTTATTCATGAGACACACACAGAGAGAGGCAGAGACACAGAAGAGGAAGAAGCAGGCTCCTCACAGGGAGGACTTCTGTGTCTCTGGGATCACAACCTGAGCCAAACGCAGATGCTCAACCGCTGAGCCACCCAAGCATCCCTAATTTCAAAATTCTTAATTGCATCTTCAAAAAGACTTTCATCTTTTAAGGTCGTATTCACAAGTTCCAGGAGGACCTATCTTTTGAGGGGGGGAATCACCATTTACCCAACTACAGTACACTACATTGTTACAGTGCTATTAAAAATCATAGTTTAGTTACTGTTTGAAATCTTGAAAAATGTTCATGATGTAATGTTTAATTAAGAAAGGATGGGCAGCCCAGGTGGCTCAGCGGTTTAGTGCTGCCTTCAGCCCAGGGTGTGACCCTGGAGACCCGGGTTCGAGTCCCACATCAGGTTCCCTGCATGGAGCCTGCTTCTCCCCTTGCCTGTGTCTCTGCCTCTCTCTCTCTCTCTCATGAATAAATAAATAAAATAAAATAAAAAGGGATCCCTGGGTGGCGCAGCGGTTTGGCGCCTGCCTTTGGCCCAGGGCGCAATCCTGGAGACCCAGGATTGAATCCCACATTGGGCTCCCGGTGCATGGAGCCTGCTTCTCCCTCTGCCTATGTCTCTGCCTCTCTCTCTCTCTCTCTCTCTCTCTCTCTCTCTCTCTCTCTGTGACTATCATAAATAAATAAAAATTAAAAAAAATAAAATAAAATAAAAAAAGAAAGATGATGGCAACCTATTTATTTTTGTTTATGTATAGATATATAGCTACATACATACACTGAGTAAATAAATCTAATTTTACTTAAATTCGTGAATTGAAAAAGTTCAGGAGGAAATATATCAAAACATGAAAGAAAGTTTAATGCTGGCATGCTGGTTGACAGGAACACAAGTGGTTTTTATTCTCAAGATTTCCAGTTTTTCAAAATTCCTACAAAGAAAATAGATTTTAATTTTTATATTTATAATTCTCTTATTGAGAGAAAAACTAAAATTAAATAGAAACAGCCCTTATGAATGATTTATTGCAAAAGTAAGAAAAATTCAGTTTCAAAATGACACAGTGATTAATCATCTCTTTTATATCTAACACCATTAGGTTTATCCTCATAAAATTTTTATGTCAATCTGCTCAGGAAGATGTGTAGTCATTTGTCCCTAGAGACTTTCTAGAGAAGATGAGAGAACAATTTCGTTGGAAAGCTTAGAAATGTACGTCTCTGAGAACAAGGGAGTGGAATTAATGAACTCTTAGATTCTCTGGTCGTTTTAAGATTTTGTCAGTTTTAACATATTGCATATTATATGATTTATCAAAGGCATATAGATTAAATAGAAAGTTCTCACTTTTTTTCTTGATGCTTTTTGTTTTGCTTGCTTTTAAAATTTGACACTATTATGCTTACTTTTTTAGTTCTGCCACTTATCTTTGTCATTAACTAATTAATTAATTAGACAAGTATTCATTGAGTGCTCCTTTTGTCCCAAGCACTGTAACCAATGTTGGAATCTGGGCGAATATCAATCCTGAGTTTGGGAGCAGGTGCTTAAACAGGGGGCTTGGGCTTGGGCTATCTGCATTCCAGCTTCATGGCACAGACACGGCCACATCCTCTGGGCACAATGGATTCCACAAGAGCCTGTGCCAGGATTGGATGGGAGCCTTGGAGGGAAATGTTGCAAATGTGACTGTCCCAGGAATTCTTGGGGTCTTGTCCTTGTAATTTACTTGCACTTTGCTTGATGGGTTTTGGTTCAAAATGTCAAGAATGTCCCAGGTGAAATCTGAAACTAGCCCCTTACAGGAAAGGCAAGGAAAGAGCAGAGAGAGGAGGAGGCCACTCCAGAGTGGCAGGTGACAGTCTTAATAAGCAAGGGAACTGACCTACAAAGCTTGCCTTGGGTGGCCTCAAGACAGGTAGGTCTCTGCACAAGACCCCAGAACCTTAAAAGTTTATATAGAGGCCTTAACTAGGCTTAATCAGGTCAAGATGGCCTCAATGGGGGCAGCCCCGTGGGTCAGCAGTTTAGTGTGGTCTTTGGCCCAGTTGGCCTTCGGGGTGCGCCAAACCGAGGGTGCCTGGGGGCAGCAAGGAGCTGGGGGGCAGAGGCCTGGAGTTTCTGGGAGTGGCCCCCACACCTGCCTCCCTGGCAGTGTGGTCCTTGCACCCGGAGGGCGGCCGGCGGAGGTTGCGGTACCCAGCGCGCCCCCGCCGCAGGGCCCCGCTTCCTGCCCAGGTGCGGGCTCCGACAGGTGAGCGAGCGTCGCCAACTCCGGCCTCCGCTCCTGCCAGCTGCAGGAAGAGTGGGACCGAGCCCAGCGTCCGCGGCGGGGCGCAGAGCACCGGGGGCGAGGTCGAGCTCTCCACCTGCACCGAAGCTGAGGCTTGCACACGAGCGACACGACCACACACCCTTGGGCTTCCCAGTCGGGCTCCTTCCGCTTCCCGGACGCCTCAGCCCAGCTCGGGGTTGGCCTAAGCGGTTGGTCCGCTGGGCAGCCTGACCCCGCTGGCACCGCGCTCACGGAGGCAGCTGCCGCTGGGTTCAACTAAATAGGAGCACGCCTGAGCAGAGAGTAAATATCCTCCCGGCCCCTGGGTCGGAGCACCTGGTGAGGACGGCTGGGGATGGGGGAATGGGACACGGCTGGCTACTTTGCATTTTGTGAGGGGAATGACCCCTGCTTTGTAGAGAGAGGGCTGACACGTTTGCAGCAGCACCTGGCTCGTTCGTGCCCCAGCCCTGAAGCCCGACGGCCGCTGCCTTGCAAAGGTGTGTCCGCACAGCCTCACTGACCCGGCTCCTGGGACGTCGGGATCTGTTTGAGCTACTTAATAAAAACTTAAACTCCAGGGTGTGATCCTGGAGTCCTGGGATTGAGTCCCACGTCTGGCTCCCTGCAAGGAGCCTGCTTCTCTCTCTGTTTCTCTGTCTCTCTCTCTCTGTGTCTCTCATGAATAAATAAATAAAATCTTAAAAAAGAAAAAAATGAATGGCCTCAATAATGCATTGCTCTCTCAAAGTTGCATCCTTGAATGGCTTGGGCTATGGGGACGGTTGGGTAGCATGTACATTCCAAAGACAGGGGAGGAGGTGAGGAGCACCTAATTGTCTAGGTCCAGCTTGAAGTCAACTGGTGGTCACATTCTCTAGATGACCTCCTCTAACAACTCAGGTCATATGTGCAAAAAAATTCTGTGTAAGAAGCATATTCTCCAACGTGTTTGGCCATGTCCATTAGATCATTTTGGGAGGAGAGTAAAGATAAAGAATTCAGAAATTAGTGAATGATTCCCTTTGTGATATTTTAATTCTAATGGTTAAATGTTATTTTATGCAATTGGTAATGTTTGACTAGTGATACACTCGTGAGATTTCCCTGAGGTGTAGAGCGCAAAACAATAAAATATACTTAAATGTACTTTAGTATTATTAACAAGCATGAATCCGTTGAAGCAAGGAAGAACTTGATTTGCAAACCTTGCCTGTATTATTGGAGGCACAAGTGAAAGCAATTCCTACATTTACTAATTGTTCTGTCCCGCTGTGGGCACTAGGCAGGAATAGGCCTTTTAGCACCAACACGAACACTTCCATTTTGAATCTCCTTTAAAGGATGATCCCTCCAGGTATTTAGCAACTCTTTCTGAAATGACAAATACCCACCATTTGCTTCAACGTGGATGGAACTGGAGGGTATTATGCTGAGTGAAATGAGTCAACGGAGAAGGACAAACATTATATGTTCTCATTCATTTGGGGGATATAAATAATAGTGAAAGGGAATAGAAGGGAAGGGAGAAGAAATGGGTAGGGAATATCAGGAAGGGAGACAGAACATAAAGACTCCTAACTCTGGGAAACGAACTAGGGGTTGTGGAAGGGGAGGAGGGGGGGGGGGGGGGTGAATGGGTGACGGGCACTGACGGGATGAGCACTGGGTGTTATTCTGTATGTTGGCAAATTGAACACCAATAAAAAATAAATTTATTATTAAAAAAAAAAAAAAAAGAAAATCTATCTAAGGTCCCCCTGGGGAAATCTACTGGATTGCCTCTCAATTAGCTTTCTAAGTCTGATTCTCCAAAAGCCATCTAGCATGGCAACGATCCCCAGAAGCTACCTGTGTCAAATCACATTTCAACTGGTAAAAAGAGCCACTTCCTTTGTCCTGCATAGGATGCCAAGTACAACCTTATGATCACCTGGGGCCGTGGGGATCCCATGCCTCAGCCTTCCAATGTATGTAGTCATGTGTGGGGAAAACAAGGAAGCCTCTGCTAATGTTCTGTCTTGAGCTCACTCTCTGGTTCTTCTGTTCACCCTTGATAATATTTGAAAATTATGAAAGGGAAGGTTAACATTTAAAATAGATAACGTAAATTTTGTTGCATGCAGTCTCTGATGGTCTAGAGGTAAATAATCATCTACTAGAAGAATGACTGAAACCAAGCCTTTGACTTATTTCCAGGCTCATGTTTTCCAAGGGTTAGATTTTTTTGCGTGTGTGTGGTTAATTTTCGATGATGCATGGTTGCTTCTATCCAGCAATTGAGAATATCTTGGAAGAAATATTTTTAAGTCAGGGCCATGCCACATTCATTTATAATATCCATCATGTACTTGACATATCAAAGAATTTTAATAAAATTCTTCATCGCACCCAGGTTCAAGTCCCAGCTGTAGCACATAGACCTGGGCCAGCTTTTTAAGGTCCCTGAGACTCGTTTTTTTCTAATTTGTAAAACAGATTTTTAAAGTTGCTTCTTATTCCTTCAGTTTGAGGAAAAAACAGGTGAATATTAATCAATGGATTTTGAAGCTATGATTTTTTTTTGTAGAAAAACAGTTATTGCTGTGTACACATGCTGAAAGTATTTACAGATCCTGCAAAGCCGAAGTTATGAGGGGGAAGTTAAGAGGTGGTTGGAATACTGAATCTAAGTCCTGAAAATGGATGTAGAGGTATTACATTTGTCATTTTACCCAATTTAAATGTTCTCCATGGCACTTATCTCACATATTTTTCTTTTATTTTAGAATATTTTTCTAACTAGTTAGTAACATTTACTGAAGTAGAGACCTTTTCTGTTATGTTCCCAGCTGAACCCCAAGCACTTAAAATAAAGTCTGGCACTCAGTAGACATTCAATTATTTTTTAAATAAATCAATACCATCACGCTGCAGAGAACCACTCATCACTGGATCACTGTCTCCTAATGTTTATGGTTAGTTAGTATTTTTGAATCTACTTGAAACTAGAGATTTCAAGTGATTAAAAAAATCACAATTTTAGTATCTTATGTAAATAGAAAAGAAAAATATTTTAAAATCCTGTGTGTACACAAGTATTTTGCTGCTGAAAATTGGGGAATTATGCAAGAAGGTATAATTATTTTTTTAAGATTTTATTTATTTATACATGACAGACACAGAGAGAGACAGAGACACAGGCAGAGGAAGAAGCAGGCTCCATGCAGGAAGCCCGACGTGGGACTCGATCCCAGGATTCTGGGATCATGACCTGAGCCGAAGGCAGACACTCAACCACTGAGCCACCCAGGTGTCCCAGAAGGTATAATTATTAAGTCACCATCTTATGGTAGGCAGTATGTGTTTTACTTCCCATAATTAATTACATAATTTATGTAATTAATATCATACTCTTATTTATATTTTGTTTTCTAAGAAACAGATTTCAGTATTTGTTTGATATTTAAAAGCATTATTGGCTCTCCTACTAAGAGAAAACATTTTGAATGGAATCTAATAAATATATAACAAAATCTTATCTTTAATCAGTATATCCAAGTATTGTTTCGTGTTTATTCAAGCATGCACTAAAGCAGTTGGCATATTTTTGGCAGTTCTGGTCAAATTACTTCATCTTTTCAGAAATGTTTTAAGCCAAACTGACAGTTTGGACTATCTGACAGCTTCTATCCATGATTGTCTAATTTTTTTTTCACAATGTGAACCAAATTATTTTCTTGCTTATAAAATTAATAATAATAATAATAATAATAATAATAATAATAATAATAAAACTTGTCTCCCAGAATTGTTACTCTGCAACTGGAGAATGTATGGAAACATTAAAGTTACAATTAAGGACACCAATAGTTGGTATGAAGTATTACTGAATGTATCATGCTATGGACTTTAGAAACCTTTTCTTTTTTAAGTTTTGATTTAAATTCCAGTTAACATACAGTGTGATATTAGTTTCAGGTGTATGATACAGTGGTTCAATACATCCACACAACACCTGGTGCTCATCACAAGTGCCCTCCTTGGGATCCCTGGGTGGCGCAGCGGTTTGGCGCCTGCCTTTGGCCCAGGGCGCGATCCTGGAGACCCGGGATCGAATCCCACATCAGGCACCCGGTGCATGGAGCCTGCTTCTCCCTCTGCCTGTGTCTCTGCCTCTCTCTCTCTCTCTGTGTGTGACTATCATAAATAAATAAAAATTAAAAAAAACAAAACAAAAACAAAAACAAGTGCCCTCCTTAATCCCCATCACCTATCCAAACCATTACCCCCACCCCCTCTCCTCTGGTAACCGTCAGTTTATTCTCTATAGTTAAGAGTCTGTTTCTTGATTTGTCTCTCTCTTTTTAAGTTTTATCTTCTATTTCTCTGTCTCAATATGACTATACATTCTAATAATTTGTTCTCTGGCTGATATAAATTTTAATATTTCAAATCTTAGACAAAAGTTGCTTATTTGGCATTTTCTCAGCTCTTGAAAAAGGATCTGATAGGTTTTTGTTTCTGTTTTGGCAAAAATCTTTTAAAAACTGACCATTTATTTTTATTGATGCCCGTGTAAATTAATGAAATTCCATTTTATTTAACTTTGAGAGAAGGATCCAAAGTCTCGAATAACATTATCTAACTTTTTCTAATACTGTGATAGTAATTCCAAGTCTAACATAATTTTTTCTGTAATCAGCATGTTACATGCAGGGGAAAAAAAAAGCAAGGCCCACTAATGTGAGAAACTACTTCCGTATGTTGTGTTAGACCCTATATTGTATTTCATTTGATAGAGAAATATTAAGCCAAATAATAGAAATTAACTTGAGTGAATTTAGGAAAAGCCAGAAATTTAATGATAGATATTGACTTAATCTAATGGGAAAGGGCAACTAGGTTTCTCTAATGACTAGAGGCAAGATCAAGAAAGCCAAAGGGACTCCCAGCTATAATCTGCCACTTTTCTCTGTATTACTATGAACATCAGCCTTGCTTTTTTTTTTTTTTTTTTTTTTTTTTTATAGACTGACTTCTGCTTCTCCATGACCGGGATGGAAAAATGGTTACTCACTGATACCAAGTTTATATATCAACATTGTTCCATCTGTCTTAATTGGCTGTCTCTGACCTTCCATTCCAAGTTTTTGGTAAAAGCTTTATTTATTCATTTGGCTTTGACATTGTGGTCATCATTATGCTGCTCACCACATATTTCTATCAACCTACTTTGCAAGCATGACATAGGATTGTGCTTCCTAGCTCTGTTGTAGTTGGGCAATACCATGTGATTTATTCTGGTCAATGAGGTGTGAGCAGTAGTGAAGTGTGTCCTTTAAACGCCAGTAAAAGACTCTCTAGGGTGTGCTTTCCCTCTGCCTTGATGATCAGCAACGTTATAGTTAATGGATACTTCACGGCTTAAGTTCCTGAATGAAGACTCTCCAGATTAGGGTTGCGAGTGTCCCTCAACAAAGCAAGAAATAAACATTTATTGTTTTAAGTCACTGAGATATTGAGTTTCTTTGTTATCTCAGCATAGCCCAAACTGTCTTGACTAGTACATAAATATACTTGGAATTGTATTAGATTTTCAATATTTTCAGATTTGGTTATTTATTTATTTATTTATTATTTAAAGATTTTTATTTATTTATTCATGAGACACACACACACACACACACACACACAGAAAGAGAGAGAGAGAGAGAGAGGCAGAGACACAGGCAAAAGGAGAAGCAGGCTCCATGCAGGGACCCCGACATGGGACTAGATCCCAGGTCTCCAGGATAATGCCCTGGGCCAAAGGTAGGTGCCAAACCACTGAGTCACCCAGGGATTCCCCCATACATTCTTTTACTTATTATTCAGCTTCATGGCCATGCAGAATTTTACGATTTTGATATTCAGTTTCTTCATATGAAAATGAATATATTATACATTACCTACCTCAATACCTCAATTATAATATGTAAAAAGTAAAGTACAATATTATATATATATAAGCTATTGCTCTGTGTCTTTGTATCTATCAACTCTATATAAATTGTGTAGGTGTATTTCTCAGGGTATGGCTGTGTATGATTTCACTTGCTCAATTTAGCCAATGAATATATGCAAGTGTATAAGTTCATATCTGTGGATAATGACACATAACAAATTAGTAGCCATTCCTTTTAAATGTCTGAATTGCTTCTAAGCCTTGATTTCTTAGTATTTCTTAAATTATGCTTCAGTATAGTGATAAAGCCAGATAATGATAGTTACATAATTCCAGTTACATACTTTAAGACAGGATGCACCATGTCCAAGCAGTGATTTAATTCTATTGTCTCCTTCATGCCAATGGTAGCACTAAGTCTATACCCATGTAGCTTTGTTTCTGCTTGTATCGTGGAATCTATTGATCATATGCACTGGTGTAAGATTTGAGAGGCAGAAGCCATCTTTGTGTCGCCTTTGACTGTTTTTCTGTAAGAAATGAATTCCTGGAGAGGTGAGATCATGCTATTGCGGCTTCTCAGGCTCCACCCTCCAGCTTCTGGTATTCAGGCACACATGTGGAGGCAGTAATGATGGCTTCTTAATTTTAGCATCCAGATGCCCCCTGCAGTTACAGTCTATGCTCCTAAATCAGTTGCTCCAGTAGTGGATGCAGAAGTGGTAATTCCCCAGTGGGTCAGTTCTATCCTGTTCTTTATTTCTGGAGGCCCAGTGCAGAACTTGCTCCTGCAGCCTTCTTTTTATTTTTAAAGATTTTATTTATTTATTCATGAGAGACACACACACACACACAGAGAGAGAGAGAGAGAGAGAGAGAGAGGCAGAGACACAGGCAGAGGGAGAAGCAGGCTCCATGCAGGGAGCCTGATGTGGGACTCCATCCTGGGACTCCAGGATCACGACCTGAGCCAAAGGCAGATGCCCAACCCAAGAGCCACCCAGGCGTCCTCTCCTGCAGCCTTCTTAATGATTCTGTAAACTCCCAATCTGTATTTATTGTTACATATAATATCTAGACCAGTGGTTCTCAAACTTTAGGGTGCCTCAGAATGCCCTGATGGACTTGTAAGAACATTGATTACCTGGCTCCATTCTTGGAATTTCTGATTTATTAGGCATGGAGGCAGGATCCAAAATATTGATGTAGAAGAAGTTCTCAGATTGCTGAACTAGAGATTACACTCTAAGAACCATAGACCTAAAGTATTTTCTATTTCCTACCCAGAATCTATAATAAAATAAGTATTGTCTCTGAATGTGTCAAATAATCCAGGCCAATCACAATTGTTTCTCAAAAGTTGAATAACTGGACTCTTAAGTGTTATCTCCCAAATGGAGAATATTAACTGAATTCACAAAAAAGTATATATTAAAAATGTATATTGCACATTAATCTGTATGTTAATACAGATTTAATGATTTTTCAGGTGTGTTAGATCAGTTTATGTTATGCTGAGCATTTATTTTTACTTTTATTCTTTGGTTTAAAGACTGAGTGAAGTCACACAGTAACATTATCATATGGTAACATACTTCTTTCCCCCTCTGTCTCAATATCAGTTCTGTGCAGACGGGTAGCACCTTTGTCATGAGAGGGTTTTTCTATGAATTCTGTTTTAAATATAGAAGCTTAAAGAGAACTATCATTTAAGATTAATCATCCTTTCATACTACATATATTGATCTTAAATTTTGATCATCCGTTTAACTTAGTTTAGCCCAATACTCTTTACAAAAAAGGTGTCGAGGCCCAAAGACATAAGCATTTAGAGAAAGAGTTGAAGGTTGAATCTAAATCCTTTGATATCTAAGTCCAGTTTTCTTTTCATTACTGCTATTAATTCTCTCTGGTGGGGTGCCTGGGTAGCTCAGAGGTTGGGCTTCTGCCTTCGGCCCAGGGCGTGATCCTGGGGTCCGGGATGGAGTCCCACATCGGGCTCCCTGCATGGAGCCTGTTTCTCCCTCTGCCTGCGTCTCTGTCTCTGTCTCTCATGGATAAATAAATAAAATCTTTAAAAAACATTATCTCTGGAGTGTGAGCTTCATTGTTACCTCTTTTATGTAGCTATGTAGTCAAATCAGCAATGGAAAACTTTTGTCCTAAGTGAAAGGAAAGTTTAAAAGCTACATTAGTATGGATTATTTGCCAAACCCACGCTAATATTGAATATTTAACCAGAGATCATTAGTTGCTACCAATTTTGAGTTGTTATTTAAATGCTGTTTAAATTTAAATGTCATATTGTGCTACTTTAAATTCTTCAATTTTTAGAAATAAGTAATATATTTGGATGCCTTTAGGATCTCCCTCTGAATTAAACTACCTCACTCTATAATCATGTCATTTAATCAAAAATTAACTTCCTGCCAGAGTGGCTTGTTAAGGATTTGCTAATTCTGACTTTCTTCTCTGAAACTTAATTGAACTCAGCGGTCAATAGCTCCTCACCGGGTCTCAGATAACAAAACACATTTTGGTTTTTTTCTTTTTTTTCTTCACATTTATCATTTTTCAAACTTGTAACTTTTTTAAGAAATACATTCTTGCAATGATTGAAACAGGTGAAATAGATAAACAAGTAACCATTAATTGATTACTCTTGAGGCTTTGCTATTTTTAAATCAATTTAGGATGATTTTCAACCTCTAATATGATTTTGTATCCAATTAAAAATATATAACAGTCTGGAACTTTTATTTTAATTTTTTTTTAAATTTTTTTTTTCAGTCTGGAACTTTTAATACAGACTAGCCTCTTGGGTAACTCAAAGATGTTTGGTTCCTTCTTGTCTCTGTGTCAGCTATACTGCATGGAAAGTATCCTTCCCAAGGATCAGAACACAATGAACATCTTTCATGCAGTTGTGTAGTGCTTTAAAAATGGAGATTGTAAATTAAAGATCTAATCTCATAATTTAGTGAGGTATGAAGAGATGAAACACATCTGCAAAATAGTTTCTCTCTAGGAATTAAGTGATTGATAATTGTCAAAACTAGGTAATGGTACACAGGATTTAATCTACAAGTCTCTCCATATTTGCGTATGATTGGAATTTTCTGAAGTAAAAAGCTTTGAAAACCAAAATGTGAAATGATACACGAATTGCAAGGCAAGGTGAAGTACATAGTGCATAGAAAGGTATTTAGTGCATTATGCACAGAAGAAATGCACATACCCTTCTTGTTTAGTGAATAACAAAGCAAATGCATCTCTACTATGATCTATTGTGTGCAGCTAGACTAGGAGTAGGAGAAAATAAGTTAAAAAAGAAGTTGATATGTTAGAGTAGAGAAACTAATTCCTTTGGGGCTTATTTGATACTATTGTTTACACAAAAATATGAATTTTAAGTGTTCTTCAACTGTGTGTTCTGTAAATCTCTTTTCATAAAGTCCGATGAAACAAAATTGAATTCAAGAAATGAAATTCAGTTCTCATTCTTATTTCCAAACATCAATTAGTGATAAAAATCGTATTCTTGCATTTAAAAATGATAACTGAGGTGCACCTGGGTGACTCAGTTAAGGGTCTGCCTTCCGATCAGGTCATGATCCCAGGGTCCTGGGGTCAAGCCCCACATTGAGCTCCCTGCTCAGCCAGGAGTCTGCTTCTCCCTCTTTCTCTGCAGCTCCCCTTGCTTGTGCTTGCTCTCTCACAGTCTATCAAATAAACAAAATCTTAAAAAAAAAAAAAATCTGAGTTGTATAGGACAAATGAGAGCAAATCCCAAAGTCTGAAAAAAATGTTGCTTTAATTCATGAGGAAGAAGTAGTTTTGACCTTTTTGGTTAAGATTATGAACTCCTACCCAGGAAACGTTGGCATATATATGACTCAAATCTTATGATAGTAGAGTATTCATGGAGCAGACTCGTGGGACTCCAGGTTAAGAGCACTTTTACAAGAGCATTTCCATTCTAGTCTTCTAAGACAAGATTCAGAACCATGATATTAAAATTCCTTGTTAGAGGCCAAAAGCACCCCTAAAAATGATGACAAGAATGTAGGCTTAGTATTTTTAAATTTTAAAGACAAGGGATATAAAATAAGCACTCCACTCGGTCAACGTGTGTTGACTTTGATCTTGTAATTGTTGGAGGAGGTCATGGAGAGGGCGTGACCTCCAGTTGACCCCGGGGGTGGGACCTGGGCAACCTGAGGCTCCTCCAACACCTTGAAAAGTGGGTTCCGGCTGCCATCCCCATAGCTGGAGCTATATCCTAGGACACAGCCTGGACAGAGCAGCTGTGGAGACCACCTGGACCGAATCTGTGGCTACACCCAGTTAACGCCTTTATGGAAACATTTCAGATTCTGGCTGTGGAGTGGAGACCCCTCGCCCTGCAGCTGACAGAGACCAGGGGTGTAGGTAAATTCCCTGGCTTGGAACTGCCACCTGCCAATCCCCAGTGCTTGGCCTCTCTCTCTCCAGTCTCTCCCTGTCCTCCCAGTTTGAGGGCCAGTTTCCATTTCACCTGGGAGGCCTTCTCAAGGGTGCGAACCAACAGTAAAATAAATAATAAGAAAAGTTGTAAATTCGAGCTTGGAAAAGCATTTGTTCTTTGCTCCACGGCTGACCCTCTAGGGTGAAGCAAGCAAGATGCCTGGGGAGCAAAATATAAAGAGATCCTCTCTGCATCATGTGCTTGCTGGGTCAGCAACTGGAACGGGCGCCTCCTTGAGTCCTGCTCCCTGGAGGCCTCCCTTTCCTTGCCTGTAGTCCCAGCCCAGCTTTGCATTAATCAAAGAAATTCAAATTACAGCTATGTGATCACCAGCCCCCCAGATGGCTCTCCATGATCCCCTGCTTATCCTGATGGCATTCATAGAGATACAGGGTCCTTACGACAGGGAGAAAATGAGCGGAGTGATGGGATGTGACATCCTAGCTTTGCTCTCTTTTGGAAGAAGCTCTCCGAAGCCAGCTGACATTTTGTTAGCTACACAGACTGCTCCACACAGAAGTCCAGGCTTTAAGCTTTAAGGACCAGAGGCCTCCTGCCAACAGCTGTGAGAAGGAGCCATTCTGGAAGCAGATTTTTTAGCCCCAGTCAAGCCTTTCAGGGCCTCTAGCCAACATTTTAATTGCAATCTCATAAGAAACCCTGAGCCAGAACCATTCCAGCCCAGCTACTCCCGAATTCCTGACTCACAGGAACTTTGAGATAATAAATGTTTATTGTTTTCAGCCATTTGTTATGCCGCAATAGATAAATAACACAAGCAGACTCCAGGCATTTTATCAATTGTACCTAAAGAAAAAGGAATTCTGTGCTGGCAATACACTCTTATCATAGTGGTTAAGGACAGGACTCTGCAGCCACAGACTCCGTTTGCATTCTGGATCATCATTGATTAGTTGTGTGGCCTTGGAAAAATTACTTATTTGTGTTTTAGCTCTTCATCTATATTAAAAAAAAGAGAAAACAATAGCACTTATACTACAAGATTGATGAAAGAATTACACACGTGAATATATACCAGGTGTCTATCAAATAATAAGCATTATGAAAGCATTTGCTGTTATAATTACTTCTAACTACTTTTGTCAATGCTTTTCTTTCCCATAGGGAGGAGGCATGGGTTATTGTTAACAACAGATGAAGTATAGTTTTCCTTCTATGCAAATGTGTTTCACTAATGCCTTACATAGATATGTATGGCTTCTGTAAAAGGTGTTTTGTACCTCCAGAGACGGAGTAATGAAATTTCTTCCACCTCAGTTTTAGGTGGGGAATATACTTTTTCTGGATTATGGAATCAGGAGAAGTTTCCCCCTGTTATTCACATTTTATTTTCTGGTTATTTCCTTCTTTCATTTCAGAGATGCTCCCAGTTTCAGTAGCTAGAGTGAAATGTTTGCAGGTCTCCTGCAATAAAAGACTCAGAAAGGTTTCATTGTCCATATGTTGCATGCCCAGAGCATGCAGCTTGCACTTCCCCATAAATGACTGTCTTATTCCGTTGCATTGTGTGTGTGTGTGTGTGTGTGTGTGTGTGTGACCTAGATGCATTCTTCTCTTTAAAGGAATGCTCTTACTGCTCTGCAGACATCATCTAGCCTGAGCTGGAGGTTACCATGGTGATATGGCCACACAGGATGACTTCAAGACTACATCACGCTGAGTTGTTTTCAGGGAGGATTGAGGACTGTTGTCTTTTGCTGATAGGCTCTGCTTAAATTGACCCTCTCTGCCTTCTTTTAAGAATAATTAAAGAACTTTGCTGTTGGTGATGTCCAGGCTGGCTATTTGCAAAAAAAGTAAAGTAGGTAACATTTATCTTCACACTTTTCATTTTTTGGTGACCTCTTCCCCAGTAATAGTATCCTTTTAATTCTCTAGGTATGTGATGACCATATATTATCTGAGACCTTCCTAACAAGGAATAAATTAATCTGGCAAAGTTATCCATGGTTTTAAATCCTCACCATCTTTGAGTTGCATTATTTAGGTTTGCCACAAAAGTCATGATTGTAGAGAGAACTCTTGTAGAGAAAAATAAATTTTCTTGGAAACATACATGTGGCAGAAATCTCTGCATTTAGAAATATGCAATGAAATCTTTATTTTAAAATTACAACTATAAAATATACACTTAGCTTTCATATAATTCCCAAAATATGTATACTAGGCAGATCCACCAAGTGTGCCAATTTCTGTCCAAAACAGCACAGGCTTTTCCCCCCTCTGTCCCAACCACTAATCCTTCTGAAAATGACTTCAGTTTAATTATTTTTTTCTTAGTGAGCAACATTTACATTTTTGTCTTTATTTTTCTTGAATGGTCTGAAATAGTTTTTTAGAGTTTCTCAGATTTTTTTTTTACCAGATTATATATTCAGTTGGACATCAAAATCTTCAAAAAATCTTCACTGGCTGCACTTCAACAGTGAAGCAAAAAAAGAAAAAAAAATCACTATTCATGGTAGTTATCCAGTGAAGTAAATGCATTCGAATCTTACACTATTTCTCTTTATTCATAATTGTATCATTCTTCTAGCATTTAGTATTTGCTGCCTGGTATGTAACTTTTCATGTGTATGGTTGTCTCCTCACTGAAATTGGAAACTACTGGATATTAGAGATCATGCTTATGTTTTGTTCTTTGTTTCCGGGTGGCATTTAAGTAGTAGCTTCATAAATATTACTTAACTGAAAAATTTATTTAGAAGCAATTTAAAATGGTTTGGAAAGTTTCAAGGAAAGTGATGACTCATCATTCCTCACCCCCCCCATGAAATGTTTTGCACTAGCTCTTCAAGTTTTATTTTTCAGTTGTAGAGAGGACTCATATGTTTGTTGATGCATTTAGCATATTCTTTTGAATACTAGCGTCTGTTCTTTGAGATGTGTGGGGATTATACAATAGTCTCCCCTTATTCTCGGTTTCACTTTTTGTAGTTTCAGTTACCCATGGTCAGCGGCAGCCTGGAAGCGAATGATCCTCCCTCTGACATATCATCAGAAGTCAGTAATAGCCTAATGTTACATTGCAATATCTACATCATTGAACTCACTTCATCTCATCACGTAGGCATTTTATCACCTCACGTCATCACAAGAAGAAGGGTAAGTACAGTACAATAATATATGGGTAGAGAGACCACATTCATGAAACTTTTATTATAGTATGTTGTTATAATTATCTTACTTCATTATTAGTTATTGCTGTTAATCTCCTACTGTACCTAATTTATAAATTAAACTTTATCATAGGAATGGATATAAAAGAAAAATATGTATTTGGTTCAGTGCTATCTGTAGTTTCAGGCATCCTTTGGGATATATCATGGGATATAACTCTCCTGGATAAGGAGAGATTTGACATTTTTGTAATGTCAAAGTTAGAAAAAAAAAAAAAGACCATGGACTATCCTTTGTAAACCAGGGAAAATAATTTGAATTTTTAAAAAAATGTATACTGGGAATCCATTGGTAGGTTAAGGAAGGATGAAACAAGATCTGCTTTACATTTTAAGAAGTCGTAGTACTAGGATATGAAACAGAGATTTGCACAGGATATAGTTGAGATGGGATTAGGAAGGTAGGCCAGCAGTTCTGATTTTTCCCTGTTAACTTTGGAATATTTGTTTAAGTTGCATGCAGAGATAGGAGGTAGAAGATGATGTGTAGGGTTAAAGACAAGGATTTTGGAGCCATTAGTATTTAGTTGGTGCTTAAAGCCATGGAGTGCACAAAATTAGCTAGAAATATTACTTTGTGAGAATATTGACAAGGTGACTTGAAACTGAGCCTTGAAGCACCTTAACAATGTAGAGGTTCAGTAGAGGAGAAAGGATCGTAAAGGAGACAGAGAGTGTTCTAAGTGTGGTGAGAGGACAGAAAATAGGGAATGTAAGATCAGAAAGGTGTGCATGGGCTTTGGTTTCACGGAAGTCATTGGTGACCTTGACATAAACAGTAGCAATGGAGTGGTGGGGAGGAAACCTGACTAGGGTGGGTACCTATGAAAAGAGCTGTCAAAGATAACATGTGTCTCATAATATATGTGGTAACAACAGTAATAGAATGAGAAACTATTTAATGGGTGTTGGATTTATATATGGCATTTTACTAAGCACTTTTCAGGTATTATTTCATACATGCTTATGACTTTGAAATCGGTATTATTAACTTTATGTTAAAAATAAATTAAGATCTAGAAAATGTAAGTGACTTTGCTAAGGTCACAAGGTGACATTGCTTTATCACAAGCAGAAGATGTGCTGCATCACTCAATCTGAAGAATTAAAGGAGTGATATAATTATTATGTGTATTTATTTTCTATAAATTTTTATTCTTTAATTAAGGTAACAGTTCACATATGTTAAACTCTGTTTTGGGAGTTTATTAGCATAATTGGATCACAAGAAAGTGATAATCACATCAGCACTATAAAGAATTGATGGCTGCACGATGTGATCTTTCTTTTTCAATCCTAAAATCCAAACTTAAAGGACTTAAAATATCTCTAAAATGTATTTATGTCAAAAGTCCCAGATATAATGAATGCGTTTCTGACTAAGGGAAAAACTTTCAATTTATTTTTTACCATTTATTTTCTGAATGTCATTGTAAAATAGAATAATCCATATTTAACCACTTAAAGTCCTTAAAATCAACATATATAATTTTAGATGATCAGACTACAAAGAGGGAGGCTGACCAAATTATGGCAGACTCCAAAACAGTATTGTTAGAATCTATTTCTAAACAATTTTACAGTGTTTTACTAAAATTGTTTCATACTTTTTATGCCAGCATTTCCATACACTGGGGTATATGGTTTCCAGACGTGGTGGTCAGTAATTCCCTCCTTCACCATACATGAGTAGACTCCAAGTAATGGGGTCTGTTTTTTGTCTTCTTGAATATGCCCTGGACTATGGCTTGGCTAGACCAATAGAATGCAGTGAAAGTGACATTCTGAGATTTTTACACTAAACCTTAAGAGATACTGCAGCTTCCACTCCTTTTTCATGGATCTCAGCAAACATGGTGTGTGAAGTCCAGGCTAGAGAGTGAATGATTAGAGGCCACATGGAGAGACCACATGGAGAAAGCCATCTTAGACAAGCTCCCACCTGACTGCAGCTGCATGAGTGAAACTAGCCACTAGTCCTGAAAAAAAAATAAGAAGTTTCCTAACAGAAAAAACTGAAAATGTAAATGGGGATGTTTTAACAACGGAAGAAAGGATTATGTGGCTGGCATGCAGTGAGAGGTGGGGAGAGGAAGTCAAGTAGTCTATTTAGCATCTTGTTAGCTGTATTAAGAATTTTTAAATTTTATTCTAAAATTGAAAAATGTTAGGCACGCTATGGACTTATTTAAATATATCTAAGTATATGAATACATTAAATGCAAATATGTAACAAGCTCTTTACAATAGTTATCTCTGAAGAATGTTTTAAGGGGAATTTTTACTTTTGAAAGCATATTTTTATGATGTTTTAATTTTATATAAATATTTAAAAGACTCTAACTTTCGTCCGAAACTTCTTCATTCTTTCTATATAATAAGATGTGGTCATGAACATGTTTAGACTATATATCTCTCCCTTGTGGTTAAAGTGTGGTTAAAGTGAATGGAAATAATATGTAGCATTCTCATCTGAGGCTTTTATAGTATAGGTTGGCCTCTTCCATGATTTCCTTCCTCTTGTTTTAGCTGCCTGCGGAGACTGATGAGAATGATAAAGCCATAAAATGGAAGGGCACTGAGTCCTGAATAAATTTTATGGGAGAGAACCACACTAATATAAGAGCAAGAAAAACTCGAGTGGGTTAAGCCCCCCAAATTTTGGAATTTGCTAAAGGCTTAATCAAACCCAGCTAAATACAATGAAGTACATGTATTGCTTTCATAATGGGATTATATTTAATGTAATAATTTCAATTGTGCTTCAGGTTAAGCCTAAAGTCCTTATGAAACTTTGCTACAAATAGGGCAAGGAATTAATTAGAACACAAGGCCAAGTGAAGTTTTGTGAAACAATGTTTAATAATTCCAGTGACTGATCTGATCTTATAGTTTATGGCAGATTCAAGGATCCTCTCAGTCCTCTTACCCTATCACTTTATATGTCAAGAAACTTCTACTTGTATATAGTATGGACTAGGAAGTATCATCAGATTATACCTTTTTTTTTTTTTAAAAAAAGATTTTATTTATTTATTTATGAGAGACACAGAAAGAGAGGCAGAGACACAGGCAGAGGGAGGAGAAGCAGTCTCCACGCAGGGAACCCGATGCGGGACTCAATCCCAGGAATTTGGGATCATGCCCTGAGCCAAAGGCAAAGGCCCAACCACTGAACCACCCATGCATCCCCAGATTATACTTTTTGAAGTCATATTTCACTCAGTGTATTAACAAAATGTGATAAAATATAAATTTTTTATCTTGTCAATTTTCTGAGACCATTACTAGATTATTAAACTAAGAGAAAATTTCTTGCTATTAAAATTAAGTAACATGTACTCCAGTGACCAGGCATGTTGGATTGCATCCATATGAAACTTACATCATCTATTTACGTTTTATTAGTATTTGTATCATGTATGCACAGAGCTTGAGGACAGAATTCTAAGTCTGCATGTTCATTTAGAAAATAAATCTAAAAAAATAAAATAAAATAAATCTAGAGGTCATGCAAAGATCAAAGACAATTTTAGAGGTCATGCAAAAATCTTAATTCACTCTCCCTTTAATTCATATCCTTTCTACCAAACCTATCTCAAATAAAAGAAAAGTATTTTCTATTATCTTTCTCATTGTTTTTGGCAAAGTGCAACAAACTGGGTTCATAGAATAAAATATACATATATATTCCCTATTTCCAACCTAATATTCCTGAAATGACACCTAATCTAGCTCTGTTCCCTGCTAAAAACAAATCAGACATTTAAGGGAAATTTGCTGTGCTGTTACTTCTAAAACTGAAAAATTTGATTAAAAAAAAATCTTAATTTAGTAAATTTTTAATATGTGTAATAAAGCAAAAACACCAATAGAAATGCACAATCTGAACACTCTATGGTAACCTAGAAACAATTTATGTTAAATTAAAATTGACCAATGAAACAAAAATTATATTTGTGAGGCTGTGACTGAAACTATAACTAAATAATTTTGTAAGGGTATAGCTAAAGAAAAAGAAACACAATTTAAAGCCTTGATTTATTAGGATGGCGAAATTGTGGGTTGGTATTTTACTCTTTTAGTTATATTTTATTAATGGTGCTATAAAGTTTTTTATGCATCAGGTAATTCATTTATTCTTGGGTCATAAATAGTTGTCAAGTACCTACTTTATCCTAGATTCTTTTTTGGGTATTGGGAGTACAGCAGTAGGAAAGACAAACTCACTGCCTTAATGGAATTTACATTCTAATGAGGGAGAGATACAACAAACGAATATGCAATATATTTTGCTGTGTCTCTTAGGTCCTTCAGAAAGTAGGCAGTGATATAGGTGTAGGAGTGAAAATGTTTGCTGGGGACTAAGACCAGTGAAGGGAAAAAGGAAGAAGAGGGACTGGACAGAGGTCAACTATAATGCTACACCTGACAGTGTCTCTAACAGTCCAGTGAGGCAATCCAGAGCAAGGAATTCTCATTAAAAATGTCCATGCCCTTGTACTGACCATTGCTCAGCCACTGGCTGAAGTCCTCTGGGGTAGAATGTCACCTGTACTTGAAGATGAGGCAGGTCCTGATAGAGTTAATATCAGGGGGGCCGTTAGTTAACCCCAGTCCTCACTTTTGGGAAACAGAAGGGATTTCTGAAAAGAGTATCTCTTTATCCACAATTTTTATAGATAAAAATAGGTGAGAATAGAAAGTGATGTGAGAAGTTTATTTTACATAGGACAGTGAGGAAGGCCATTGATAAGATTATAGTTGAGTGGAGACTTGGAAGTTAGCCTCAATCTATTAGATGATCTAGAATAAGAATATTTCAGGAGGTGGGATACCAAGTGACAAAGTCCTGACAGACAAGCCAGTGTGGCTGAAGTGAAGAGAGTTCACAGAAAGAGGTAGGGGATGAGATTGGGAGGGTAGATTGTGAGCATAATAGGAACATAAGACCATGGTTAACAGATATTCTGAGTATCATGGAAGGCTTTGAAGAGGAAAGTACCATGACCTGATTTACATTTTTATAAAAGTCACATTGGAAAATTGTGATTAGCACTAGGGTATTAGTGGTGGTATGGTGAGAAGAGGTAGGATTCAGGTATATGTTCAAACTATGGCTTTGTAGTGAGTTGAATGTGGGAGATGAGAAACAGAGAAGTCAAGGATGATTTGTAGGCTTGAGGAAATGTGTGAATGACAGGGAAGGACAGGGGAAGAACAGGTTCGTGATCCTAGTGGGGAGATAGTTGTTTGGGATAAATTAAACTACGTATTCGATTCCTAGTTGATATGTAAACAGTTAGTTTAAGAAGAGCAACATGAAGCTCAGAGGAGACGTATAGTGGAGATAAAATTTGGGCATTAGACTTTGGGTGAAATTTACAGCAGTGAGTTTGGAAGAGATCACCTGCTGCAGCGAGTGTACGTAGAGATGTGCACCCTTGATTAAGCCCCAAGGCACTCCACAATTCAAAAAGAGAGATGAAGACAATTAGGTAGGAAAGGAGACAGAGAAGGAACAGACTAGTATGAAGAACAGCAGGAGATGCAGTATCTTGGAAAGACGTATTTGGGGAAAATGAGGGAGAGAGGGTGGCGATGATCAACTATGTCAAATGTGGCTGAGGAGCCAAGTAAGAGGAGGACTGGACGCTGACTTTTGGAAATGGTAAAGGGGAAGTCAGTGTTGACTCTGATAGAAGCAGTTTCACAGTGAAATAGTGAAAAGACTTGTTTGAAAGCAAGGTTAAGGAAAGGGCTTTGAAGCTTGAGAAAAAAGAAGTCATGCAAAGGTGTGTGTGTGTGTGTATGTGTGTGTTTACATTTTATCCATAGAAGAGATGATTTTCTAAAAGGCACAATACATCATATTCCTTGGACTGCATTTTTTCCTCTCTTCTCTTACAGGTGAGAGATCTGGAATATAGTTGAGGGTGTTCACCATGCCAGTCAAGTTCTATTGTTATAGTTTTAGAATATGGATAGTTACTAAACCCTTTCAAAACACTATGCTTTGGTAAAATAAAGAGTTGGATGAATTTTGCTAATGCAAAAGTTTCTACCTTGGATGCTGTTGACCTGAACAATAGAATTGCCAGTTATTTTACCAACCAAAAATGGGTTTATTTGAATGGCACAGAATTGCAACTAGGGACAAGCAAGATATGGCAAAGAGCATAGGCAGGTCCACTGAACAAAGGAGAGGAACACTCTTTCATAGAAGGAAGTGCAAGTTGGAAAGACTGTCCTAGACAAAAGTCCACTGGAGTAAACTGGGAGCTGATTGTACAGTGGCCTCTCACTGGCTGAGTTGTGACTACCTCTTAGTGGCTGGGCTATTTCCTGGTAGGGGTGGGGGTTAGCCTTTCTACCTCCCGTTGGGATGGTCAAATAGTACCCACATGCCAGGTCTGTCTCTTCCTGTTGAATTTGCAGTTGAGGAAAAGTGCTAGGGTGTGAGAGCTCCCCCTGTCCAACTTCTCAACTCCATTTTAATGAAGTTTCACTTTATTAATTTTCACAACGCCAGGGGCTAAATATATCGATATAAATGATATGAATTTTTCTTTGTTTGGAGCAGTACCCAATTTACATTTCTGCATCTGTAATTAAACCAGTAGAGGAAAAATTAAGTAGTTAAGTTGGTAGTTACCAACTACCTTGGTAGTTAAGTTACAGTAATTGCTGTGGGCTCATACATACTATTATTATTAGATTGTTTCCACATACCTCCTTTAATACTGAGAAGGATCCTCTAAAAGTTCTTTATAGATGAGAAAACGGAGGCTCTGAGCTTCAGGTAATTTGCTCAAAATCATATAGCTAGTTTCAGACATGGAATTTGCAAGTCTGGCATTAGGCTCTTATGCTACTTTTCGATTTAAAATGATCAAATGGCTTAAAAGAGGCAATCATTTATGCCCACCCCAACCAAAACTTTTAAGTACTTCAGGATGAATTACAACTCAATAATTAGAGACCTAGAATTATGCATTTAAATTAAGGTCATTTTTTTTTGGTTTTCCTACATAGAGAGTGATTGAATAATTATGATAGTTGACCTAATTAGTAGAAATGAATGTCATATTAAAAATCTTTTGGGGGACTTATATGTTCTGTATATATTCTGTATATATTCTGAAGAATATTTTATATATTCTTCAAGAATATATAAAATTTGTATATAAATGTATTACATATAAATGTCATTTATATATATAAATGTCTTGACATTTCTTTCTCTTTTTTTTTAAAGATTTTATTTATTTGAGAGAGAGAGAGAGAGAGAGAGAGAGATCATAAAGGGAGAGTGAGAGGGAGAAGCAGGGAGCCCCATGTGGGGCTCAATCCCATGACCCTGAGATCATGACATGAGCCAAAGGCAGACATTCAAATGACTGAGCCACCTAGGCATCCTGTGACATTTCTTTTTTATAGAAATTCAGTCATATACTGAATTTTTAAGACCAATATAAATGCATATACACAATTATGAAATTTTATACAATTCTTAATCTTGAGGGGAATATGCAAGGAAGAATAGATTTTATTTTATTAAAAATTTTATTTATTTATTCATGGGGGCGGGCAGAGACACAGGCAGAGGGAGAAGCAGGCTCCATGCAGGGAGCCCAAGGCGGGACTGGATCCCAGGACCCTGGGATCATGACCTGAGCTGAAGGCAGATGCCCAACTGCTGAGCCACCCAGGCATCCCAAGGAAGAATAGATTTTAAATTGGCACTTGAAATATTGTCAGGGAAGGAATAAAAAAGTGTGTTTGTATTGATAGATAAATAATACAAAGATATTTACTTATGACTGTAAAATAGTGACTCTATTATGTAGTACCAATTATGAATATAATGTTAAACTGATTTTGCATTCCAGAGCTATGGTAACTATTACCTAGGTAACCACAAAAATATATAATCTTGAGCTGAATTTATCAAATGAGAAGTTTTGTTTTGAATTCCTGCTATTGCCATATGTAAAATAATAACATGATTTAAGTGCTTTGGAACTGTGTAAAAAACAGATTTTAAAATCACATTTTACATGGTTAGATAAGATAACCACAAAATTTGTTTCAATTACATATCCCAGACAACATGTGGTGACGATTTACACTTTATTATACATTTTCCCCTAAAGAAATGAAATTGCTCTCTATCATTCTTAGGGAATTCTGGGGATTTTTGTATGAGGTAGCTATTAGTGGACATTTTTATATTATGCCCTCTTTTACTCAGTGAGAAAGCAAGTACTGATGGAATTTGTTAAAAATCACAGTTACAGAGATCACATCTTTAATTCCAATTTTTGTTTCCTTTTAGTTATTTTTGCATCGTTTTGTCATCTTGGTATTGAGGCCAACTCCGTTCTCCATCTCTAAATGCCCCTCTCATCCCATAACCCCTATCCCCCCATCCCTCAGCTAAGTCTGTTTCCAAATTAGGGGTGGTCATGTGACTAAACTTTCTCTGAAGATACTATGACTAGCAGTGCTGGATGGCACCCCCGCAGTTGGTCTGGGTGTGTGCCACTGGACCGTCTTCTGCTCGTTAGCCAGACGCAGCCTTCACATGGCAGTGACCTGACTTTGATTCAAATGGCAGTGACCTGACTTTGATTCAAATGGCAGTGACCTGACTTTGACCTGCCTTAAACATAAGGCCCTGTGGGACAGTGGAGGAACAGGAAGGAAGGAACCTGGATTTTTGAGTGACTGCGGGGAGCAGGGCAAGCTTTTGACCTAGACTGCTCACTTCAGGGTATCAGATAAGAGATACATTTTTTTTGTCTTCTGTAGGCTACTCAATTATTGTTGATTCTCTTTATTACAGCAGCGTGGGCTAAATAATACATAGTGATTTGACTGGATTCAGTGAGAGAAGGAATAAATCCAGATGTTTTCAGAAACTCATGAGTTCAAGTTAGCTCATTTACACACATTCTTCCCCATAATGCCATCAGTCTCGTGCAACAATCTCACACTCCTCCCCAGTTCTTTCATACGTTAGTATGTGGCTTTACCTCTAACTAATGCTTGCTCTATTTACTTGTGCTTTCTCTTATTCCACTGCTATTACCATAAGTAGGGCGGGTTGGTGTCTTGCCAGCCATATGTACATTGCAATTTTGTAAGAGATATTTGACTCAACTTGATGGGTTTCCTTACCAATCTAGTTCTTTGTTACCCTTACTTATGTGATTTAAAGAATCCAATGCATTCCATGGTCTGTGTGCTCTGTTTTCTTTTTCTTTTCTTTGGTAATATTTCATTTATTCATTTGAGAGAGAGAGAGCAAGCATAAGCAGGGGCAGATGGGTAGAGGGAGAAGGAGGTTCCCCGCTGAGCAAGGAGTCCAAGGTAGGACTTGATCCCAAGACCCTGGGATCATGACTTGAGCTGAAGGCAGATGCTTAACCAACTGAGCCACCCAAGCACCCCTATTTTTTCTATCTCTGATGATTTAAATAGTTTCTGATGAAAATATAAAATAAAATTATTGGCTTGATGCTTTTTTATTTATTTATTTTTTTCTCTTGATGCTTTTTTAAATGCAACATATACAATGTATAGTTTTCTTTTTTTAATACTTTATTTTTTATTGGTGTTCAATTTGCCAACATACAGAATAACACCCAGTGCTCATCCCGTCAAGTGCCCCCCTCAGTGCCCGTCACCCATTCACCCCTCCCCTTCCACCACCCCTAGTTCGTTCCCCAGAGTTAGGAGTCTTCATGTTCTGTCTTTCTGATATTTCCTACCCATTTCTTCTCCCTTCCCTTCTATTCCCTTTCACTATTATTTATATTCCCCAAATAAATGAGACCATACAATGTTTGTCCTTCTCTGATTGACTTATTTCACTCAGCGTAATACCCTCCAGGTCCATCCACGTTGAAGCAAATGGTGAGTATTTGTTGTTTCTAATGGCTGAGTAATATCCCATTGTATACATAAACCACAGCTTATTTATCCATCATCTTTCGATGGACGCTGAGGCTCCTTCCACAGTTTGGCTATTGTGGACATTGCTGCTATAAACATCAGGGTGCAGGTGTCCTGGCGTTTCATGGCATCTGCATCTTTGGGGTAAATCCCCAGCAGTGCAATTGCTGGGTCGTAGGGCAGATCTATTTTTAACTCTTTGAGGAACCTCCACACAGTTTTCCAGAGTGGCTGCACCAGTTCACATTCCCACCAACAGTGTAAGAGGGTTCCCTTTTCTCTGCATCCTCTCCAACATTTGTGGTTTCCTGCCTTGTTAATTTTCCCCATTCTCACTGGTGTGAGGTGGTATCTCATTGTGGTTTTGATTTGTATTTCCCTGATGGCAAGTGATGCAGAGCATTTTCTCATGTGCATGTTGGCCATGTCCATGTCTTCCTCTGTGAGATTTCTCTTCATGTCTTTTGCCCATTTCATGATTGGATTGTTTGTTTCTTTGGTGTTGAGTTGAATAAGTTCTTTATAGATCTTGGAAACTAGCCCTTTATCTGATACGTCATTTGCAAATATCTTCTCCCATTCTGTAGGTTGTCTTTGAGTTTTGTTGACTGTATCCTTTGCTGTGCAAAAGCTTCTTATCTTGATGAAGTCCCAATAGCTCATTTTTGCTTTTGTTTCTCTTGCCTTCATGGATGTATCTTGCAAGAAGTTACTGTGGCCGAGTTCAAAAAGGGTGTTGCCTGTGTTCTCCTCTAGGATTTTGATGGAATCTTGTCTCACATTTAGATCTTTCATCCATTTTGAGTATCTTTGTGTATGGTGCAAAAGAGAGGTCTAGTTTCATTCTAAATCTATATTTTATACTATATATCATATATTTTTATTTACAATATATCTAATGTATGTTTTCTATACAGTATTTATTATTTTTATATTTTTCCATTACAATATATTTCTCTTTTTAATTTGTTTCCTGGCCAACACTTCCTCATTTTACAGAGGGATAAGCTGAGAGATAGAGGGATAACTAGCTTAGGCCATTACACACAGTTGCTTGATTGAAGACCCAGTTCTCAAAGTTGGCCACTCTGGCCCCAAGTTCATTTTTGTTTTCTAAATAATAATGGAGTGAGATGCCAGGATGTACAATGGAAATAGAAGCAGTGTCCACAGCTTGAGGGAAGAAGGGACATAGAATAGGAAAGAAAAGTGAGGGATAAAGAGAGATTTGCAGGCATGTGGGGAAGCTGGCCTTGGTTTAGGTGACCTAGCATTGACATTGCATGGTTGAGAGGCTTCCTTGGAAGTACCTGTTCTCAGACATCCCAATATTGAAAGAACACTTTTGTTGTCAGAACTGGTTGTGCATTCCCAGTGATCTGTATGGAGTAAACTTCTCTGTCCAGAGTGGACATAAGAGTCTTGGTCTTTCCTGGGAGTCTTAAGGTATGTGGCTGTGTGTAGTCAGAGCTTGTGTTCTAGCACAGGCTCTCTTGACACTAACGAGAATCTCTTTGCTAGGTCTTGCTCATTTCCAAAAAAAAGCAAAACACAAGGAATCTTTTCCTGGTGACTGGTCATGGCTTGTCTCTCATTTCCAGCTTAGTTACAGATTTATTTATGGCCTTATCATCTTCCTGGTCCTTTTTTGACTGATCTCCCTATATTCTGTCTATGTGGATTTTATCACATACTAATTAGAAGTAATGAAGTAATAAATGTATACTTTTATATACAGTGGTATATAAGATGGTACAGTGAGGACAGAAAGAAAGATCTGTATGAGAAGCTTTAAAAAAAACAACAGTTAAAAAATCTAAGAGATGTCATCTATTTTAAAAAATGAAAGACTTTTTTTTTTTTAAGATTTTATTTATTTATTCATGAGAGACACATAGAGAAAGGCAGAGACACAGGCAGAAGGAGAAGCAGGCTCCATGCAGGGAGCCCGATGCGGGACTCGATCCCGGAACTCCAGGATCACGCCCTGGGCCAAAGGCAGGCGCCAAACCCCTGAGCCACCCAGGGATCCCCAAAAAATGAAAGACTTATTTCATGTTCTCATCAATATCTTTATGTACAGATTTTAAGAAATGGCAGCTGCAATCTGCCGTCTATAATGTATTGGCATTAGTTTGCTAGGGCTGACATAACAAAATATCACAGAGTGAGTGGTTTAAACAACAGAAAACTATTTTCTCAAATCCTAGTGGATGGAAGTCCAATATTAGGGTGTCAGCCGGTCTAGTTTCTCCTGAGGACTCTCTCATTGGCTTGTAGATGGCCACCTTCTTGCTGTGTCCTCACATGATCTTTTCTCTGAGCATATGCATTCCTGGTGTTTCTCTGTATGTCCATATTTCCCTCTCGTATAAGGACCCCATTCAGATTGGACCAGATTTTTGAATGACTACATGGAGCAGGGCAACCTTTTGACCTAGGCTGTTCACTTCAGAGTATCAGCTAAGAGAGAAATAAAGAGCTCCATTTTAACTTAATTTACCTAACTCTTTAGTGGTCCTGTCTTTAGTACAGTCATATTCTGAGGGATTGGGAGTTAAAGGCTTCAGCATCGGAATTTGAGAAAGATGCCCAATTCAGCCCATTAATAAGTGGTAATGAGGGATCTGCAGTGTTCTAGCCCCTTTTTATTTACTGGGTTGTTTGTGCAACAAACCTGTGAGCTAGCTACACTACTTTCTAGATGTGAAAACGACGTGACAGAGAGGTAAAATGACTTTCTCAAAGTCACAAAGGCAGTAAATGGCAGAGTAGGGCATAAATGGAGGTGACCTGGTCTCAGAGCTGCTCTCTCAGACACTGGGCTGTTAAATGTTAGTTTGTACCAATTTAAGGGTGAACAATTTAATACTCAATCCTCAGTTCAGAAGATGACTTCATGTTTTGGCTCTACTAGTCTATGCTTTTCAGAAAGCCATCTGATCTCTTTAGGTCATCTACAATCTCCTGTATGTGCGGAATAACTGACAAGATGATATAAAGCTCTTTGGCAAATAAGAAGGACTCCATAAATGTCAACGGTTGTAGTAATTTCATCAGTACAGGTGTATTTGTCATTTATATTTATGGGCAGCCTAGCTACTGAACTGACATAAGACTGTTGATTTCCAGAGAAAACAGGTCCACGACAATGGGAACGAAAGATCATACAGTATGTGGCAGTAAGCCTTTGGACTTCAGTAGTAAATTCAGCATGGTATGGAGGATCTCAAGCCTCGTTTGTTGTGTACATTTTTTTTTTTAAAGATTTTATTTATTTATTCATGAGAGACACAGAGACAGAGGCAGAGACACAGGCAGAGGAAGAAGCAGGCTCCATGCAGGGAGCCCAATGTGGGACTTGATCCTGGGTCCCCAGGATCACGCCCTGAAAGAAAGGTTTATTATTCTCCAAATAAGCAGACATGAGGAAGAAAAAACAGCTTCTCACCATGGGGAACTGCCTGATAGAGCCCTAGGCTTCACGGTTATTTGAAACTGGCCTGGTACTTACCCCTAGTGGTTGTCCTGTTGGGCATAAACAATCTCATCAAACACCAACACAAGACAAGGCCGTGATGAGACCAAGACAGAGTGAGACAAAACAGGGCCATATCCTAACATTTTAAGCACAGGGGGAAACAAGGTCACATCTCCCTCTCCTGGCTGGCCTGAGAAACTGCTACTTCACCATCAAGGACAGCTTTAGCCTCGCGCAGGCCTAGCATCTACATTGACAAGACTTCCTGAGATACCCAACCCCAGAATTTCCCTGCTTTCTTATAGCATCTAGAGTAAACCCTTGCTTTCTTAGACTGTCCTCAAGAGCACCCAACCAAAGCCCAAATCCCTTAGGAGATTCTTTGTAGCACCCTGTTACTAAGATGGCCCCCCAGTTCCCACGCATCCTCCCTTTCTTTGGCTTCCATGAGTAATGAACCTAACTGACTCAACCACAGGCCTGTCTCTGGTGGTCTTTAGCTGAAGGGTATTAATAAAGGCAGTGCAACTGCCCAAGCAGATTTTAGAGAAACAATCTCATTCATGCTACTATTTCCCAAGAGCGAAAGCCTTTAAAACATCTTTTTAAGCACATAAAGCTTTGGGTTTTTCAGGTGAAACGCCACTGGGAGTTGATACGATATCAGTAGGAGAGAAAAGGTTCTATTTGAACACCTCTGTTTTGTGCTTTTGCCTTTATAGATCACATAGGCTGTGTTTACATGTATTTCTAGTGTTCCTTTTATTTTTTGCTTGCATTCCTACAAAAGTGTGAGTTTCTGAATACCATGTATTCCATCTTGTTACAATGACTGTCACACATGATTTAGTACAGAGCTCTCCTTCTATATATTCTTATCGTCTTCCTACCCAGAATAGAAGAAGAAAAAAAGAGAGTTATGCTGGTTTGTGCTGCCTGCCCAATTTAGTTGCTAACTGTCCACCCACTGTTCTCTTCTTTGCGCCTTATGCCTATGCTGCAGTTTGAGTGATCAAATTAAATGATAGGCCTAATTAACTGAAAGAACTTTGCAAGCTTCTAACTAGAAAATCTGCTTCTTCTGGCTCCTTTTTTCCCCCCTCTCACAGAAAAACTGCTTTATCCTTTCAGCTCATTATTGTCTGATAATTTATACAGTATTTGCCTACACATACATATACACATTCGACTAATTTTGTTCTAACACCTTAATTCATGTGCCTATATTCTGTGCCTTGAAATTTCCCTTTCTCTCATTATGGTTGCATAGCAACCTATGCAAGTTGTGAACAGCAAAATGACTTGTTATTGGGTGCTAGGAGAGAGTTTTTCAAGTACCGTTGAGCTAGGTGTTCCATAAGTAAATAACATTCTCTTATACGTTGGTGGAAGTATATTTAAAGAGGGAAAATTGGAATCTGTGATCAGTCCAGGAAAAATAGAATTATCTACATCCAAGAGAAATGTTAACACAGGTTGCTTAATCAACTGACATGAGGGGTTCGAAGATTTTTGTTTCATATTGAAACATGAGTTTTTATTCATTTACATTTTATTCATTCACTCATTTATTTAAAGTATAGTTAATATATAATGTTATATTAGTGATTTGAATTTCAAATGGTGTGAGCGTAGAGGTCTATTTTTAGCCTCTGTTTTAGATTCATTCACTAATATATTGAAGCAACGAACCTACTACATACGATGGCAGGGTGCTGAAGGTAAAGATGTATTAGACACGGACACTAGTGCACAGAAATTTTATAAAATAGATTAAATTATGTTGTTCCTGGGTGTTTATAATCTGTCCTGGATTTGGGTTTAGGCTTTGGGTATATGACTAAAGGTACAGAAATCAAAAGGCTCAGTGCCTGAGGACCTCTACTCTTTCATTACAAGGGCAGTCTATTCTTTCAGAATAAAATTTGTGGTTTTACTATGGAAGGTCCAAACTGGAGGAATCCAGATTGAAAAACAATGCACAATTTTTTCCTTCTTGTTCAAGAAGACAGCTTTTGTAGACTGTGTAGTGTGGATAGCCCGACTTTTACATTCACTGTCTGCCTAAGATACCCAATTAAAATATATACACACAGAGACAACTCCCTAGTTCTGACTGCAGCACACAAGGGAGTATTTTTGATACTGTACTTTTAAAAAATATGTATTTTATTTATTTATTTATTCATGAGAGACACAGAGAGAGACAGAGAGGCAGAGACACAGGCAGAGGGAGAAGCAGGCTCCATGCAGGGATCTCGACATGGGACTCGATCCCGTGACTCCAGGATCACGCCCTGGGCTGAAGGCAGGCGCTCAACCGCTGAGCCACCCAGGCATCCCTACAATTTGTACTTTAAAAAAATTTAAGAACAATACTTTTGTTTATATGGATCTGATGTCTGTAATAAACTCATGATAGTTAATTTTATGTGTCAACGTGACTGGGCCACAGAATAGCCAGACAGCTGTTTAAATGTTATTTCTGAGGATGCCTATGAGGGTGTTTCAAGGAGAGATTAGTGTTTGAACTGGTGAACTGAACACAGCAGATGACCCTTCCCAAGGTGAGTGAGTATCATCCAACCTACTGAAGGCCTGAATTGAGTAAGAAGACAGAGGAAGGATGAATTCAGTCTTTCTCTGTCTGACTGCTGAGCTGGAAAACCAGTCTTCTGTCCTTGATGCTCCTAATTCTCAGCCTCAGAACTGGGATCCATCATCTGCTCTCTGGATCTCAGCCTTTACACCGCGACGCTGGCCTTCTTGCATCTCCAGCATACATAGGGCAGATGGTGGCCCTTCTCAACTGCTACTGGTTCTGTTTCTCTGGAGAACCCTGTCAAATATAAAACACTAGGATCAAGACCATATACAAGCTGTCGTCTAATGGAAGGAAAGCATAAATGATGTTGAGCACCTACTATGTGTCAGTATTCATGCACCGTTCTCAATGCACACAGCAATAAGGTGAGTATTACCGTAGGACTGGTAACTGATGGGATGATCACGTCTCAGAAGAATTAAGAAAATTGACCTTGGTCACATAACCAAGAAGTAGCAGAAGCAGGTATTCAAACCTGCTTGCCTGACTCCTATATTCATTCCTACCACCCCATTCTGAAGTGGAAGGAACTAGCATTTATTGATTATCTACTACTTTTCAGGTACTGGATGAGAGATTTATACATGTATTCTATACAGTATATACTCTGAGGTGCCCTGGATGCAATGAACAAAACAAAGAGCAGCTGTTTTCAGCTCTTTATTTCAATTATACTTTTATGACCTTTTAAATCTTGAGTGACTATGGTATAAATGAGTGTATCTCAGCTTTATCCTGTGTGATTCTGGGCAAATTACTTACCTCTTTGTGTCCAAGTTTCTCCGTTTGTAGAATGTGCATAATAGTAGCACCTAGTTTTTAAATTTGTTGTGACAGAATGATCTAGTTATGTCGTTAGGAACATACATGTTTAGTTCATAATTCTAAGGTCTTCCTGATGAATCTTACCTTTTATCATTCGTTCACTCATTTTGCATAACAGTACTTATATATATATTTTGGTCCATAAATCCTACTTTGTCTAATGCCAGCTTTCTTTTGATCAACATTTGCTATTAGCATTTGATAGTATTTGCAGTCTTTTTTCTATCCATTTGCCTGCAATTGTTTGGGGTCCATATGTTTTAGGTATTTAAAAATTACATTTATGTTTATTGTAATTATTGTTAATTTTTATTTCTCTCATTTGATTTTGTGCTATATTTTTCTTTTTATTTTTTTTTTAAGATTTTATTTATTTACTCATGACAGAAACAGAGAAAGGCAGAGACATAGGCAGAGGGAGAAGCAGGCTCCATGCAGGGAGCCCGACGTGGACTCGATCTGGGGTCTCTAGGATCAGGCCCTGGGCTGAAGGTGGCACTAAACCACTGAGCCACCCGGGGCTGCCCTGTGCTGTATTTTTCTATGCTCACATTTTCCTTCTTATGTATTCTATTAGGTTGCTAAAATTTATTTTGTTTTTAATCCCTCTATTGATTTGGAAATTACGTGTTCCCACTTAAGGAAGATTGTATATTTTCCTGTAAGTGTTAACCTTAAAATTTTAGCATATATATTTAACAAAGTTTAAACAAATCAGAATTTCTGCTTTCTTCCCAAACAATATAACTTACCTAGAATGTTTTTCTCTTTAATAATGCCCAGCATGTTTCCATGTCATTATGATAAAATATTTTTTGTTTCACCTTGATTTTTATGTCCCCTCTATTAATCATTGTTCTTGTTTATGATTATTGCTTTCTTGGTAATTTTCTCAGCACTAGCAATTTACTAATCATGTTTTTAGATTCATTTAATTTTCTATTTTTACTCTCTGTTACATTAGTAGTTTCTAGGAATTATATTTAATTATTTTCCAAATTTGCCTGGATTTTTCTGATTTTATTTTATTTTTTTAGTTCAGGGTTTCTAATCCCTTATTTGCATATTTAAGCATTTAAATATATTTAGTATTTTATATGAGATTGTTATGTTGTCTGAAGTCGTAGATGTCTTACCTGCTGTTTATAGTATCTGCTGATTTTTGCCTTCAGTGGTGGTTTCCTTCTGTGCTTTCTAATTTTGGATTGTTTATCCTCAGTAGGCAATCTTCTGCTAATGGAATTTAAGGTGTATCCTTTAGGAATGATTTTATATTTAGTTCTACCAAGAATCTTAAAGATTATCCAGCCTCCAGGCAACATTTTATATTAATTTTTAAACTTTGGAGATTTAGACCCAGGAACCAGTGGCAATCAAAACACCAATTTTGACTGAGGTCAGGCCTGTGGTTATAAATTATTGGCAAAGATTTGTTTTCCTCTCTGTTGTAGAGCCAGAGCACAACAATATCCTATCTTTACATTTTTCTCTGGTAGGAGCTGGGTGCATATTTATTGCTTATCATTTCATGTGGGGATGCCCCCTTTGAGGATTCTCCTTTAATGGAGGAGGGGCGAGAGCTCAAAGCAGGAAATCGATAAGGCTCTTGGTAAAAGCAGCATTATTACACTCCACCCATGTATACCAGTGACTTGGTGTTTCCAGTTCTGGATTTTGGCTCGCTCTTCACTTTTGAATTAGTCTTCACTTTTTCTTCCCCCCAAATTTCCTTGGAATGTTGTTACTTCTAAACCCATGGTGTATTAAAAAAAAATTTCTTATATTTACCTAATGTGTACTTAGGAGTTTTGTAGTTTGAAGGCTTTTACAATTTCTAGTTCACCATATTGCAAGAAATGGATCTACATTCATGGGCAATAGAATGTGAATTTAAAAAGCAGTAGAGTTTGTTACGGCAGTGATGAGGAATGTCCTGTGTTCTTATTTTCCTTCTAAATCACAAATCTTATTGTACTTTTGCATAAAAACCCATTAGTGATTTTCCATTGCTCTTGGGATAAATTCTAATTCTCTGAGCAGGTCTTTCACAAATTCTTATTGTCCGCCCCTTACTTGTCCATCCAGTTCTCTCCATCTCTTTTTTTTAAAGATATTATTTATTTATTTGAGAGAGGGAGAGAGAACAAACAAGTGGAGGGACAGGAGAGAAGTAGGCTCCCTGCTTAGCAGGGAATCCAATGTGGGACTCAATCCCAGGACCCCGAGATCATTACCTGAGCCAAAGGCAGATGCTAACCAACTGAGCCACCCAGACACCCCAATCCAGTTCTCTTCTTCTCATGTGGCTTTTTGTGCAACTAGAATGAACTTCTTTAATTTCTTCATGTTTGTCATTTTGTTTTTCCCCTCCAGCCTTTTTATTATTCTGATTCCTCTGCTTGGAGCTCAAATTTTTTCTCATCTCTCCCCTTTACGCCAACTCCTTTGATGATTGTCCAATTTTTAGGATTCAGTTTAAGCATCACTTTTTGCAGGGTACTTTCCCACCCCACCCTACTCCAACGTGCATTCCCATTACACACTCCTATAGCATCCTGTACTTTCTATTCTCTTTATTATGTCAGAAAAATCATGTTTATTTATTCTTACTAATTTATTGATCATTCTTGCCAGTGTCTAAATTCCATGATAGTAGGCACCCAAATTATTTCCTTACTATTGATTGTCTATATCCTAGCATGATGTCATATTGTAAGCAGTTAGTAAATATTTACAGAGCATTTCAAATTAAAATTGCTATGGTTATAATTACCATTTTTAATAGCCATCATTTATGTGCCTAGTACTGGGCAGAAATTATGAGCATTGTGATGTTATAAGCAAACCTTAATTTGGGCTTATTTATGAGAACCTTTCAGAAATAGAAAATGACCATGTCCTGTAATCTTAATTATATACTTAGTGAGCCTTTGTATTTAGATCTATCAGAGAAAATGGAGAATGTTTTGAATATGATGATGACTTTCAAGCCACATATTAAACAATCCAGTTTGTTGAGAGTCTATGATGACAAGACTGGCACAAAGATGATTAGGGTCACTTATCATTCCCCTGTGGTTGTGCCATGTATGTTGGCATGAAGAGTGGGAAATGCCTTGGAGTTTTTGAGAGTAGTCTTTTCTCCGGGCATAGATATCACACTTAGAGCCTGTTGAATTACCAGATGGCAAATAAGGGTAAAGAGAGACATTGTGGAGAGTATGGTTCCAGGTAAGGCTGTGGCCCAACTAGAGGTCCATGGACCCTTGTGTAAGAAAGGTATACACAAAAATGCACATATAGAAGGAAACCAATAATGCAATATGTTTAGGGATACAAATAGGAGTGAATGTGAATATTAGTAAATCAGATGGTCAACCAGACCAGTTTGTGCTGCTACCAGGTGAGGAAGATGAAGTTCAATGTAGGCTGAGTAATGATGAATTTCTTATTCAAAAATAGGGCTAAGGCTATTTTTACTGATTAACAGTTCTAGCACAGCCAGATATTTTTTCTTTGAGCCTAGCTATCTGACTTAGATATTTAGGTTTTAGGTTAGATTTCTAGGCTTATTTATGATCTTGGAATTGAGATACACAAAGTACAGCATTTACTATTTTTATCACCACTTAACTATGTAATTTTATAGAGTTATTTTAAGCTGTGGCAATTGGTTGCATTTGTTATTTTGTAATATATCCCCACCCTCCTAGTAAAGGCATCCCACATTAAATGTGGTTCTTGAGGTTTCATTACCCACATGGAGCGAATAGTTGCATTCTGTTGGGCTGAGCTCCTTTAAGAATTTCATGAGGCAATAGTTAGGGTTCCCCTGGGCCTCCAAGGCAGCCATGACCATTTAGGTCCATCAATCTCCATCAGAAGCAGCTGAGAACATTTTTAAAGTGAAATTTGAAAAAAAAAAAAAAGAAATTTGAAATGCAGACTCTGGAGAATATATTATGCCATCAGGAATCACTAAAATTATGTAATCTTTTTCAGGAGATATATGCAAAGGGATGGGCAATGTCAAGGATTGGGCATTAGAGCCAGTAAGAACCAGAGATATTTGGAATAACTGAAGGTTTTCATTGCTGTAATACTAATTTTTTTTCAGGAAAATTTGGACTCCCTTAAGGAAATAGATATAATACTCAAACACTAGGACAATCAGATCTTGCTCAGGTCTTATATACAAATGATACTGTTACAACTGGCCCAGGATAAACATGCTAAAATGGTGTTCTGAATTGGGAATAGATGTGTATATTAAGTTGATGAAGTTACTGTTCAGATAATTCCTTGGCCCAGAAGCCTCGGTGTGTGTGGCGTGTGCTCACACACGTGTGTCGATAGAGTAGGAACAACCACCCTTGGGTAATTGTGGTTACAATTCATAGGCCAGAGGTCCTCAATAGGCAGTTAAGTGTTCCAGTGTAGTTTTGTAAAGCATATTATTTGCATATAATGAACCCCAAGTTATACCAGCTTATGGAAAACAATATTGGAAGGATTCTGGTAGAGTTTTCAGAGTCCAAGGCAGAGCAAAACATCAGCTTCAGGAAAGCAAGAATGAGGACAGTTCCGGGATCCAGAGGTACTGAATCAGGGGCCTGAAAGCCATCAGGGTGGTTTTGTTTGATCTCCTAAATCTATCATCTTGGTCTTCTCTATATTTTGGCATGCAGATGAGCTTTCTTTGTACAGGATGTACCTTGCAATTTCCAGGGTATCTTGCAACTTAGCCAGTAGATAGTAAAAACTCATTATCCCATCTCCTGTTCCAGTTATTAAAAACCCAAGGAAGGGCTTAGATTGATCATGTCTAGGTCATGTGCTTATCCCAAAGAGATGGGGGTCAGATCTCATTTGAAACGTATGAGTTTTCTGTATGTATGTATGTTTGTATGTACCTATGTATTTAATTTACTTTTACTCTGTGACCTTTCCCCTTCTCTTTAGCCCGGGCTGCTAAACATTATACTTCCATCATCTTTGGGGGGAAGGAGGGTAAGTTTTCCCTGGAACCCAGAGAAACATGAATTTTTACTTGTAAAGTTAGACGAAAAGTCATGATTCAAATATCAGACTTTATGTGTGGGGGAACATTTGCTGTATCAGTTTTATAGCTGCAATGCAGAGGTGAGAAAAGAGGTGAAGACAGCAATGTAGGAGAATGGCTTGGGCTACTGAGAAGGACCCTTTACATTTCATTCTGGGGTTAGTTCCAAGTTGGGAGATAAAAACTTGAGCCCTCCCACCCCCACCCCCTTGGGTTTGGAGATGGGAGCTTAGAAGGGACTTGTGATTCATCTCCTACCCGGTTACCTGGGTGGGACAGAATGGCACATCCCTCTGATATCCACCATGTGGGAAAACAGAATGGGCGCCACCGTATCAGATGCCTGGGCAGAAGGGGGTGCAGTAGGCTCATTAAATTAAGGTAAGCCTTTTATAAGTGAGGTTCTCCAGAAGCAAATGCTGAGGCAGAATTTGGGGTACAAGATGTTTTTTTAGGGGTTTAATACCTTGGAAGAGAAGGGGGAAAGAAGACAGGACAAGAGAGTCTAGCTGTGATACAGCCTTGGCCAGCCTTGAGGGAAACTTTGGAACAGGAATCGCCAATCAGTTTCCTGGCTTGGCTGACATGGCTGACTTATAGGCCCTGACCTTGTTCTATCATTGGCATGAGCCACTCAGCAATGTGCATGAGCTCAGGCAAGACAGCTCACTGCTGGTGAAGCAGACCAAGAGGTGGCTGGCAGTGGGAGGTGGTCTGCTAACCACACTCCCCACAGCTGGGTCCCAAACCAGTCTCTAGAAGGAGATTTGGAGATGCATCTTTCGTCTACACAGGCCCTCCTGCCATATGGGAAGCAGCCATTGTTTTCTTTTGTGGCTCAGGAAGATGAAGACCTAGAGCATCTTGAGGTAATAACGGCATTCCAGAGCAGAGAACAGCTGTGGCTTATGTGGTTGTTGACTCACTGGGAAGGCTGACTCCCTCAGCAGTTGCCAGGATAGTGAAAAGAACATATCAGTAGACCCACCAGGATTTTGGACTTTAATAGATGAGAAAATAAATCAGGTTCTGATTTCCCACCTAAGGTCCACTTTCCTACCATGTGTTGTGGAAGCCTTCTTAAATTTGTCACTGAAGAAGATCTGAAGTGTCTTCAGTCACTTGAAACGGAATTATTATTTTTTTCCCTTTGGTAAAATGTTGATTCCAAATGGAGAAGAAGATGGGTTATAGAGAAACAAAAAATTTAATTTGCATATGCAGGAACATGGCTTTGAAAATTCATGACTACCTCAAAGTAATTGAAATAAAACTTTTGCTATTTCCTTTTATCAGAGGCATATAGATAGTTCTCAAAGTCTTTGGTTAAACTGGGTCAACTATGTTTTATAATATGCCAATGGCTGCCTTCAAAATGTTTTATAACTTTGGGGTCTTATATGATTATTTGACAAAAGCAAACTTACTATTGTAATGTTGTTTGAGTCTTTTCCCCCCTTTTAATCCTCTCCCTTTATATTCTCTCATTCTGGATGTTCTTCAATATCGTTCTATTCCTCTATATCATTTTTTTCTTTGTTCAGATACCACGTTCTCAGAGCTTTCATGGCTAACTTATATTTCCTTCCCATGCTGTGATTTTCTTCAACTGTTTATCACTCTCTGAGATTATATTCTATGTTTGTTTGTGTGCATACTGTCTCCTTACAAGAAAGGAAACTGTGAGGGCAGGACATTCTTTTTCATCGTCTTTACATCCCCGGTTCCCAACACCTGGTAGAAGCTCTATGACTATTTGTTGAATGAATGAATTAGTGGTATTTAAAAATTTACCAATTCTGGAAATTCATTTAAATTGATTCTAATGGGAAAAATGATACAAATTAGTTTTCTTTATGTATCTTCCTATGTAAAATACTTCTGTACTCATTTAAAGTAAGGCTTCTGAAAGGAAAGGAAATAATGGGCTTAAATATGAAGGAAATAAATGGGCTTCATTGTAGACATATTTCTAAGCAGTATTAAGTTGGAGCTCCAAATGTATGTTTTTCTAGATTACTGAATTAGAATGAAATATTATCAAACCCATTATTGGACTATTATTGTTAATTATATATTTTTATTATGGTGCTTCATGCCGTAGCAAGATCACATTTTGTTAAACAGAGATGAGACACTTTTGAGTGTAACTCAACAGTGGACATCCTTGGAAAAATGGTATGGGATTCAAGGGTAAAGTCATACACCCATGTTTTCCAGCCATGAAATTTGAAAGGAAAAAATGCTTTTGCTTTTCTTCTCCTTCTTCCTCCTCCTGTTATTCTTTTCTTTCCCCTTCCTTCTCTTTCTCCTTATCTTTCTTTAATCCTTTTTGTGAAATAATCCCACTGGGTGGAAGCACGGAGCTAGTTTTCCCAAATGAGAGCAGTAGAAAACAACACTTAAAAATGGCGTTGCTCCTTCAACATATTAATCCTACTAATCTTAGAAAGTATTTTTTCATTTTTAGAACTTCTAAAAATTGAGGGGATAAATGATAAATGGCATCAGGGGTTGTAGATATATGATAGACTGGCAACACTCATCCAGGCAGGGATTGGTACTTTCATTTACCTTAAATGTCTTCTGTTTATAAGAAAACTAGCAAAAAAAAAAAAAAAAGTTCTCTAGAATTAACTGTGTTTTGGTGACATATTTCCTTAGCTTATTGATTAATTTCCTAGTCACATAAATTATACAATTTTAGTTTTTCCCTTATCAAGATTTCTGAAAAAATGATAATGGATTAATGAAATAAGATAGCTTGGAGGAGTTGAAAACTGGATAATGCTCATATTAAAAGTATAATATATGGCTTTGAATTGGTGCCTTAAGCAGACAATCATGTTTATCTCAGAAGAAAATCTTAAGTGTGTTACCGCACATGGGATAATATTTAGTTATTTCTTATTCTCATGCCTTAAGACACATCTCAGAGATATGTGCAAATGTCATAGCAATACTATTTTAAATTATACATATCTGATTATTGACTGGAACTTCTGCATATAATTTTTTAGGGGCGTAAAATATGATCACTTACAACCACAACCCCCCCCCCCCCTCCACATGTCTTACACCTGGAAGAAAGGAGGGCAAGCAGGGGAGAGGCAGGCTGGTATCAACCCTGTTTGTAGAGGATATCACAGTCCAAGGTAACCTTGGTTCATTCAAGAGCTGGTCATCAGGATAGCCACATGGCAAAAATATTTATAAAACGAAAGAAGAAAATTGTAGAAGAGACTGCTTTCATCCTCAGGCCCAGGATTGCTACTTAGATCCCACTGTTGGTGAGCAAGGCATCAGTTCTCTCAATGGAAGCTGACTCAGGAGGTGACTGCTTTCAATGGAAGCAGCTCCAAAGAAGATCTTTTGAGAAAAAAATGAACAAATACAGAAATTAAAGGCCGGACTTTCTGACCATGCTAAACACATGTGAAACTTGCAGAATATTACAGAGAATCTTGAAATTGTGTTAGAAAAACACCAGAATTATTCCACGTGAAAATTTTAAGAATGAGACATTCCAAGCCAACAGAACCAAAATGGCAGAAGGATTGGCTTGGCATTAGCCAGGGAGGACCAGGAACGGGCGGAAAAAAAATGGATCAGCTAGGTGAAGGAACAAGTTTCTAATAGCTCAACAGAATCTGGTTCAAGATGTCACACGGGGATAACCTGGACTTACATCCTCCCACAGACACACTGAGTCTACAGTTACATATGGAACAGTCCTTCTTTAAAAAAGCTTAGAGCCTGGCTGAGTGATGACTTCACACTAGGGAAATGAGAAGAAAAGCAAGTGGGAGAGGCTGGGACATAATCTTGCCCTAAGGCCCCCCTCACCCCAGTGCTGAGACCCACAGCTGAGAGAATTCAAAACCAGGGCTTCTTCCTGCGGAGCAAAGCATTCAATAAAGTTCTTTTTTTTATTTTTTTTTAAATTTTTATTTATTTATGATAGTCACACAGAGAGAGAGAGAGAGAGGCAGAGACATAGGCAGAGGGAGAAGCAGGCTCCATGCACCGGGAGCCCGAGTGGGATTCGATCCCTGGTCTCCAGGATCGTGCCCTGGGCCAAAGGAAGGCGCTAAACCGCTGCACCACCCAGGGTTCCCAGCATTCAAATGTCACATCAAGCACTCCAACTTTTAAGACATGGGTTTACATTATTTTTATTAATTTTTAGAAAAAAATGCAGATTTCATTTGGTAAATTTCAGAGGCAAGCACCACAAGAGAACCTTGCCAGTTGAGATGTATGTGATGCAGACAAACCGTCTTGTGAAAAAAGATTCAAAAGGGATTATAAGCATGGCTAGCAGAGTAATTTTAGAATGAAGTCAGGAGGCCATCAAAGAAATGTAGCTCATGCATCCAAATGTAATTTGAACTTTTGACTTTTGCCAACCTCAACCTACCACATCCTAGAAAACATCCTTGTACCTTGGACTGAAGTAGAAATAACAAAGTCCTGTTAGCTAAACAACCAGTCATGTATTAGTCAACTTAAACTTAATAGCACCAGTCATAATTAATTCAAAACATTTGTGTAAGCATGTAGTTTTTGTCTTCAAAAACTCTTGCCTATTGCCTGTGATTTGGAGCACACTTTTGATTTTGGTCTACACTTTGTCTCCTGGATTTTAATCCCTAAAACCCCAAATAAATGCTTACATTTATTTTCTGGTTTTCAGTTTTGCCTTTTCCTGGCCAACATTACCCCCATGGTAATTTAAACAGCTTTGGATATGAGATTGGGAAATTAAATTCGATATAGATGTGAAACAAGTCACCATGTACTCTGATGTATTCAGTACTATGAAAGAATAATTTGCTTTTATACTCTGCAACAATTCTGGGCTCCAAAAAGGGCATAGAGACAAGAAGTAACAGAATAGAGCTCCAAACTGCAGCCAGAACAATCTTCTAAATGAAGATGAAAATATAAATCCGTTAATGTCATCGCTTTGAATAAAGCCTTTTATCTCTTCATAATTGCTTTCAGGTTCAGGACCAAAATCTTTATCCTCATCTGTAAGACTCTTTGTGATCTCACCCTATCTTTTTTGTCCTCAGACTCTACCTCCATCACTCTCTCTCTCTCTCTCTCTCTTCTAGTAACAATGGACTTTCTTCATTTGCTCAAATGAGCTGTTTCCTACAGCTACAAGCTCTTTCTGCTGCTTCAAAATAGGGAAGATTCCGGTTCCCTTGCCGACTGAACTCAACATTCATCCTTCAAATCTCAAGTATCACTTCCTCAGGGAAGTGGACTCAGGCCAGGCAAGCTCCCCAGTTACAAACATTTAAGGAATCATGTTTGCTGTATGACTATTTGACTAATGTATTTTACCCAAGTTGTCTGTAAGCTCCATGAAATCAGGGACTGGGTTAGATTTTGGTCACTATTGTACTCACAGCTCTAGGAGTTTGTCTGTGATTCCCTTCCCTCTCTAACTCCTTTTCCTACATCCAACTTGTTTTTGAATGCTCATTTTTGAGATTCCCATGGTACTGTCGGGCTCTAGTCACTCCAGTTCCTTCTCTTTTACCTACAAATATACCATCAAGAGATGGGGATATGCATCAAACCCTGCGAGATATTCTACTATCAAGAAAAGTGAGGTGGCATTTGAAAAAAACTTGGTAGCTATGTATGTAAAAGACTGTAGCTGTTCATAAACTGTCTTAATTCAGGTCATTATAGAATTAAAAGGTAAATTGTAGGAAAAGATTCTACTTCAAACCAAGGAAATCAGAGTGGTTAAACTTGTAAGCCACATCTTGGATTGTTTATGCGACATTGACTTCCATGCTGAATTTGTGGTAGTTGTCTATTTCAAAATAAATGCAAATAGAGTAAGTGTTAAGATTGATGCATAAAAGAGAAAAGCATTTTCTCCATAATTAATATTCATTCCTTTTTTAAATTGGCTTAGAAATAAAGCCATCATCTCAGACCAAAATGACTCCCCCGTGATGGGGTCATTATGGTTTTTCTTTTTTTTTTTTAAAAAAAGTTTATTTATTTATTCATGAGAGACATAAGGAGGCAGAGACATAGGCAGAGGGAGAAGCAGGTCTTTGCAGGGAGCCCGATGTGGGACTGGATCCTGGAATTCCAGGATCACAGCCTGAGCTGAAGGCAGATACTCAACCGCTGAGCCACCCAGGTGTCCCCATTGTGCTTTCTATTGGGGGGGCGGGAAGTGAGGAAAGGAAAACAAAATCTTATGACTTAATTATCAGCGACATCACTTATTATTTCCACAGATGTAAATACTTTCTTCATCAATTTTCTCAATGTTCTTGATAAAAGTGATTACAATGCTTCATACAATCCTAGTGTAGGAACTTTATGTAATGAGAAGTTGTTTCTTTTTTCTTTTCATAGCTTGCCAAACTAGGAGTCATCTAATCAAAATTCCTCAGTAGCAGGTGAGAAAGTAGTACTTGTACTGTGAATGAGTGATATAAACATATGTAGGTGATTTGTTCCTTTTAGGGTGTATGTGTGGGTATGTGTGTACATACGGACTTTTTTTTTTTTAAGTGAGATGGTGCATAGCTAACTCATTTTTCAAAGATGTCTATATAGCCAACCCCATTTTAAGAACCAGACAATCTCATCTAAACAGTCAGGGGCAGAAAACTAAGGACATTCAATAAAAGAGGGGGAAGGTAAAGAATAATTGGAAAGATAGAAAACTTGAGAGTTCTGTGTAGTATGTTATTCATCCCCTCTTAAACGTATCTTATATTACTGCCTATGAAACTGAGACTCACTCTGGATTTGCTAACATTCCTATATTTGGATATTGATATAGTACATTTTATTATGATGAACCAAGAAGCAGTTACATAAAATGAGAAAGTCTGGAGGAAGTACAACTGTGTACTGACATCCAGGTAGGAGTATAAAAATGTCCTGGATTTAGAAAAAGCTACAGACGGAGCTATAGCCATGCAAATGGTGATTTGGACATACGTTATAGCTCACTGCCCCCAATTTACAAAGAAAACCACAGCTGTACTGAGAAATGACTACAGGGATGCAATGCATTATATATGGAAGATGCTTTATATTTTAGAAAAAAAAATTAAAAAGTGATGAGATAGTTTCAATTAATTGTCTAGAGCAAAATTTGTAACCCTATAAAATTATTCTAAGTCTACTAAATGTGTGTGAATTTAACAGAAAATTTTACTTGTCTTTATTAAACATTTTTCCCCTTACAGCCAGCAAATGTAGGGAGAAGTAATTAAATATGTAGTGTTTTGCATATAGACATGTTCTAAAACTAAGGCTGAAAATGTTCACTTTATTTACTACAACATTTTGATTACTAATAATATAGTTTTACAAGTCTTCAGATATCTTTTGTGGACATTTGTCATTTATTTCTTGATGTGGAGGTTTTATGAATTTCTTTTCAAAGACTCATTTATTTATTTTAGAGAGAGAGACTGAGTGAGTGAGTGTGGGGAGGGGCAAAGGGAGAGAGAGAATCTGAAGCAGACTTCCCATTCAGTGGAGAACCTGACTTGGGACTCAATCCCAGGACCCCAAGATTGTGACCTAAGCTGAAATCAAGAGTCAGACGTTCAACCGACTGGTGCCCTTGAATTGTTTTTCCAGAAGTAAGGTCTAATATACTAGTGTAGGTTCAGGAAACAGTGCTATAATTTAGAGCTCTAAGGGAATCTCAAACATGAAATTGTAGCATCAATAGAAGCAATTCTTCTAATAAGGTATTAAATGAATGGTTACCAATCCAAGTAAGATTGAGGTGGTAGGCAGGTAAAAAAGGCAATAAAAGTAATGAAACTTAATATGGTAGAAACCTGGTATGATAGTTACGAAAATTCAGATTAAAATGACCGTATTTTGAATTATTCTCTCTGAGGCTTGGATGTAGCTGGAGGGACTACCTGCTATATTACATTATTGCACAGTAGCTTGGAGTATGGACTTCAGATTCAGGATGCTTTTATCTGGAGTAAGTAACTTGTCTTCTGTACGCCTTGGTATCAAATCTACAGTTTCCGTGGAGCTTAGGGGACTTAATATATTTAAAGATCCTAGCACAAGCCTAGCACATAGCAAATTACTCCAAAATGTTATCTGCACTCTAATTACTGCCACCAATATTGATGCTTATAATCTCTATAATTGATAATATTTTTAATCTATAAGGAATCATGAAGAAGATATAGGAGACCGAAGAAAGTGATAGCAATATTCAAAGAGATGAAGAAAACAGGACGTATAATTGTAACCTTGAGACGTTTGTGCTGGATGTCAACTTCTGATCAAAAAAGAAAAACCAGAGTGAATTATTTAAATAGTGGTTTGTGAATAGGAGAAAAGGAAGAGGTGGTTATCAGGAGCCAAAATGGAATTTGAATGAATCATGTCAGTCTAAGTAAATTCCTTTTGACAGAGATACTAGACTGGTAAAACACTTCACTTCCTAAATATCATTAGGGACAGTGTTTCCAGGCTTTAGTAAGTCACTAAATAAGCTCTTTCATCTTGTGAACAGGATAGGGATTTTGTTGTTCATTAGATTCAAGATGCTGGACTTATTAATTAGAAAAGTAATCAATCTTGTAACTCTACCCAAAGGGTCCAGATTAATGAATTAGTGTAGACATATAAGAAAATTTCTAACAGTCTATTTCAGGGTCTAGTTTTGGCTGTCCCCTGTGGTATACATTTTATAAATTAATATATTGAATAATAATGATGATGATGAAGAACAGTAATAGAAACTTTAGAAGATTTTATCTCTATTCACAGCCAATTTCCTCCTTTCTCTTCTAACAAAACTCCAATTTTCTTCAGCCATTAACTCTTTTTATAGTAGCCATGTGCCCAAGTGGAAAAACATCAGTCCCAACCCCAGAATCATGACTGGTTTAAGTAAGACAACCATTATGCCCTATACCATTTGCCAGTGATTGATTTGGAAATGGGCATTTTGACTTAGAAGGAAAGTTGGCCAGGAAAGTTCCTGGGAGACAGAAGATAGAGATTTGTTTCTTAAGGCCTTCTGGATCTTACCATGAAGACAAAATTGTTGAAGATGCTAATGCCATCTGGAGACCATGGAGGGAAGAAAGCCAACATGCCTCAGAAGAGCAGGGAAAGACGATAGAAAGACCCCAATCACTGAGAATGTTCTTGAACCACTAAATAAATTTATTTTGCAACGTGTGTGTGCAGTAAAACTTCCCTACTTTGACAGCTGAGTCAGGTTTTTCCATACCATGTAACCTAAACATTTGAACTCCTGAATCTTGAGTGTCAGGTGCTGTGCTACATGTCTTAAACCCACAATCCCATTTAATCATCTCAGTAGCACTACGTATCTACATTTTACAGAGCAGTAAATTGAGGCTCCAAGAGGGGAAGTGATTTGCCCAAATCTCACTGCTAGTAAACAGCAAAGTTGATATATGTTGTCAGGTATCATGCTTAAGGATTTGCATGCTTGGCTCTTATAATATGCAAGCTTAACAGTTAAGTTAAAAAAAGAATGATAATAAAGCTTTGAGGGGGATAGCAAATATGTTGAAGGGAAAATTTAAATTCTAAGAACTTTGAAAAATAGGTTAAGTATGATAGCTGCTTTTGACCTGGGGGTGTTTTGTTAGAACTAGGCTATTTTGAGTTTCAGATCTGATGACCTTCTGAGAAACTGCATGGAATCAGAGCATGAGATACCATAAAAAGTGGGGGACGGGTAGGAATTCTGAGACCCCAAAGGACTATAACCTCAGGATAAGTATGAACTAGAAGCTAAACCTGTCCCTGCCCACTTTCATCCCCAAGATCTCAAAAGAAAAGTTTCTCTGCAACTTGGCAGAACAGGAGAAAAAAAAGAAACAAAACCAACTTTAGAAATTGTTGCCATATGTGAGATTTTGAATTCAGTTGTAGTAAAAATTCTCATCACTTGGGGACTAAGAACAACAATAGCAAGAACAAAATAATCCTCCAAGCATGAATAGTTTGCCATACAAATACTAACAGAGAGGAAACATGTGCAGCTTCATTACCATCAGATAAAATTAACTTTAGTATCTAAAAGAATTGTTAGAGATAGAGCAGATACTTCACAGAGATAAAAAATTCAATTGTCAAGGAAGATGGAAAATTTAAACATAGGGGTATATAGTTACATAGCCTCAAAAGACATAAAGGATGAATTTTTAGAACTACCAAAATAAATACATTGATCTCTGTACATGGTGGTGGTAGATTTAAGCAGGCAATTCTCAGTAATTGATAGAACAAACAGACCAAAAAATTAGTATGTGCACAATATAATTAGCATACTTGACCTAGTAGCCTCCCCAACTGAAGAATTTATATACTTTTCAAATTATATAGGGAAAAGTTAAAAATATTGACTATGTTCCATAAATACACTTTCAAAAAATGTAAAAGGACTGAGATGATATGCGACGTATTCTCCCATTGAAATGCATTTAAGTTTAAGAAGTAATAAGAAAAGTTTCCATGAAAATCTCCATAAGAGGGGGAATTAGGAAACCCAGTTTTATATAATTCATGGTTCAAAGAAGAAATCATAACAGAAATTAGAGGTATTTAAGAAATAAAATTCAGCTGAGTAAATGTAAAGATCTAATTGGCTTTATTCAACTATTCATGAATCAAGTAGCATCCCATCCAGCAAGCAGAAAGGAGCTCCAAAGGGCTGTACAAAATGGAAGGGTTTTATAGGCAGAAATGGGGCAGAACAAGGTTATTAGCAAAAGAAAAGAAAGGATTACTTCAGGCCAAGTTACCTTTCCTTAGGTGAAGGCAGGTGTCTTATCATGCAGAGTACTTTTCTAGGGCTAATCAGGAAATTCTAGACTTCTTGGCTTAAAATTCCACTCCTTGGCTTAAAATTCCACTCTTGGCTTAAAATTTGCCTGAAACTGCAATTAGATTAGTTATTAAATCTTGGTGAGGTTTAACATAAGTGACTCCATTTTGAAACTGTTTCTTTTCAACAGGGTATTTTTTAATAATGATAATACTAAATAGGAAATACTATTTTTAATAATGATAATACTAACTAGGAAATTGAAGAGGATATAGGCTAACACAATAATTAGAAATTTATAGCCTTAAGTACTTAGAAAATAAGGCTGAAAATTAATGTCAACCACGTGTCTCTAAAAGTTAGAAAATAGCAAAATAAACCACAAAAGTATATAAGAAAGAATATAAGAGCAGAGATTAATGATTTAAAAACAAATATATGAGAGAAAATATCAACCAAGCCAAAAGTCAGCTGTTTTGGAGGCAAAAGATCAATAAAATTGACAAACCTGGCAAAGGTGATCATGAACAAGGGAGAGGAGACCTAAATAATCCATACAAAGAATGCAAAAGGACATAACTATAGGTGCTGCAGACAATAAACAGATAGATGGTATTATAATTAGTTTATGCCAATAAATTTGAAAACATGGAAAAGAATGTCCAAAGTCCTAGGAAAATAAAACTTTCCCAAAGTGAGTCAAAGTAAAATAGACAATACGAGTAGTTCTATAAACATGAAATGAATGGAGTATCCAAGAATTTTCACAAAGAAAACCTCAGACCCAGATGGCTTTACTAGTGACTTTTATCAGGTAATCAAACAAGTAATTCTTATCTTCTGCAAACTCTTCCAGAGGACAGTTCATTTTATAAGGCCCATTGAATTGTTTTCAACAGTATACTAGTTTGTCACAAGATATTGAAAGCTTTTTCTTGCATCTGGAACCTGAATACTATTTATTTTAACATTGTACACATAAATTATACAAATTACCAAAAATTCATCAAAGAATCTAGATATAATATCAATATCCAACAATAAATTGATATATAATGCCATATCAACTACAAACAGAAAATGTAATTTTAGACTATAACATTCACAATAGCAACAGAAATGTCAAATATTTAGGAACAAATTAACACAAGTGTGCAGGATCTATATGGATAAAATTATGACTTTTTTGAAGGTCATTAAATATGTACACAGATATATTGCAATAATGGATTAGGATACTTAGTATTGTAAAGATGTCAATTGTCTCCAAATTGATCTGTAGATTTGATGCAATTGCCATTAAGGCCACTATAGATTTGTTGTTGTGGCTGTTTTTCTTGTTGAATTTGAGGAGCTGATTTTGAAATTTTAATGAAAAATGAACAGCCAAGATATCCTTTAAGAAAAAAATACATGATTATTGGAAAACTTGCTGCAACAGGTATTAAGATTTCTAATATATAAAGCTATAAAATAATTAGTGCACTGTATTGGAGCAGGTTTAGACAAGTAGAACAATGGAATTAAATGTAGTCCAGGAACAGATCCAGGGATAAAACTGAGGTGGCACTGCTGTTAGGTAAAAAGTAATGGACTTCTCAATTTATGATAGGAGGGTAATTGAATATTTGTCAAATAATGAACAGAAGTTCCATCTGGCTTCTCCCATCCTAGGCACAGAAGTCACATGTAGGTGGTTCAAAGTTAAGATTTTAGAATATGCAATAAAAAAATATATTTATATATAGAAAGAGTTCCTCATTAAGACAGGATTAAGACAGGAAATAAGACATGAAAACGTATAGCCATAAAGGAAGACTGGTTAACTTGACTACATTAAAACTGAGAATTTCTTTTAAAATTATAAGAATAAAGAATCACAGAGTAAAGTTGCAGCATATGTAAGCAATAAAATATCCTATCCATAATAAATATTTAGAGATTCTTACAGATTAATGAGAAAAAAACATGTTTTAATAGAAAATAAACCAGACAAATGACTTGTATAGACTTTCACACAACAGGACATCCAAGTGATCAATGGACAAATAGAACGCTGGTCTATCTTATTTACATGTTAAAGTTATAGCTAGATATATCATTACTTACTCAACAGAGAAGGATGTGAAATATAAAGAAGGGGTGTGGCAAGAATAAGAAGTGTAAGTTTTCCTAATAAATATTTTTGGGGAATGGTATGATAATATCTAGTAAAGTTGAAGATATGCAAAATAGTTTTTCCTCTTCTAATATATTCCCTAGAGAATCTCCTGTATGTGTGTACCAGGAGATAGTTATAAGAATTTTTATAGCATCAGGCCTTAAAAAAATAACTCCCGCTTGAGGCTAACACAATAGGAAAATGGAAAAAAAATTGTGGTACCTCATACAATGGAAAGTATTATGACAATTTAATCAAATGTAAAGTTAGGTGTAAAAATAAACGAAAAAAATCTGACAAATATGGTAAGCAAGAGTAGTAAGTCATTTAATAGTGCGTACAATATTTCAATTGGTTAGAGTTCAAAAATAAGAAAAACTAACTGCATTGTTAAAAGTAAGGGTTAATTTTTATAAAAGTCATAGAATTGGGTATCTCCAAGCAGCAGGGAGAATGGTCTGATAGAAGAAGGCATAATTCTGGGCTTTCCAGGATGTTGTCAGTGTCCTAGTTCTTCACCTGATTACATTTGGTGTCTGTTTTATGAAAATACCTTAAAGTATATATTTTATGTAATTTTTAATGTATGATATATCTCAAAGAGCTATGTTTAGAAAACAAACTAAAAGTAAGATTTAACAAGATTTTATTTTATTTTATCTTATTTTATTTATCAGCATATATTGTACCAGTTGTGTGTATGAGTGTGTGTAGCTGCGTATGTATGTGTGATGTATAAATAAAATCGGTTAAGTGATATATATAGATACATTTTTATTCTAAATGTTTCAATGAACAATGTATTTCATTCCTTGAGTTTTTATTTTATTTAGTTTTATTATTTTTTAGGGAGCATGAGAGAAAGCGGGGATGGGGTGGGGCAGAGGCAGAGGGAGAGGGAGAGAGAGAGAATCCTAAGCAGGCTCCACGCCCATTGCAGGGCTCAATCTCACGACCCTGAGATCAGGACCTGAGCTGCAATCAAGTCTGCTGCTTAACTGACTAAGCCACTCAGGCACCCTATTTCATTCCTTTAAAGATAATTTAAATGATGAATCATTTCATAATTTACAAAAATATTATGGTGAATTTTTATGTGCATACACACAAAATATACAATTATGCCTTATATTCAAACTAGTGTTGGTCATGGGACCTTACCTTTGTACACAAATATAGAAAGCAGAAAAAAACTTAAAAATTTCACTAATATTTAAATTCAATGTGATCTAATAAGAACTAGTGTTTAAAGTATAAAAATTAATACCAAGGAAATAAAATTCTTAAGTTCCCTGAACTTTTTAGATCATAACTGAATTATTCAGTTCATACTTAAAGATGGCTATGTTCATTATGTAAAGTGATAAGTGTATTGAAAAGACTAGACTTTAGACTATTTGATAAAGAAAACTGGACCTAGTGCAAAGGAGATTTAATGTAGACAGTAGAGCTGTTTTCAAATATTAGAAGGGCCATTATGGGAAATAGATAAATTGGACTTAAGCAAATTGAAAACTATTGTGCTGCAAATGGTACCAGCAAGAAAGTAAAAAGAACTCACAGAACTGGAGAAAATATGTGCAAATCATGTATGTGATAAAAGACTTCTTTGTAGAATATATATAGAACTCTTGTAACTTAATAATTAAAAGATAAGTAACAAAAAAAAAAAACAGGCAAAGACTTGAATAGACATTTCTCTGAAGAATACATACAAATGTCCAAAAGCACGTGAAAAGAAGGCTACATCATCAGCCATCAAGGAAATGCAAAACAAAACCACAACGAGATGCTACTTTACACCACAAGAATGACTACCATAAGAAAGATGGATAATAATAAGTGTTGATGAAGATGTAGAGAATTTGGAACCTTTATACCGACTACTGGTGGGAATGTAAAATGGTACAACCTTTTGGAAAACAGTATGGCAGTTTGCCAAAATGTTGAATGTAGGTTATTATATGACACAGAAATTTAACTCCTAGGAATACAACTGATCCTTGAACAACATGTATTTGAACTGTGTGGGTCTGCTTATATATGGATTGTTTTGGCTAAATACAATAAGTGTTGTAAATATTTTTCTTCTCTCTAGCTTACTTTATTGTAATAATATAGTATATAATACATATAACATACAAAACATGTGTTAATTGACTTTGTGTTATCTGTAAGGCTTCTGGTTAATAATAGGTTACATTGTAGTTGAGTTTTAGAGGGATCGAAAGTTAAATGCAGATTTTTTACTACATCAGGGGTCAGTGCCCTAAACCCCTGCATTGTTCAAGGGTCAACTGTATACCCAAGAGAAATAAAAGCATATGCCCACAAAAAATTGTGAATACAAATGTTTATAGGAGTATTATTAAAATGGCTAAAAAGTAGAAATGACAACTATTAATTAACTCATTAATGGGTATATAAAATGTTTCAGAAATGCAATAATATTCATACAATGGAATATTACTCAGTTATAAAAAGGAATGATGTATTGATACATGCTGTAATATGGATGAATCTTGAAAACATTATGCTAAGGAAAAGAAGCCAGTCAAAAAGCTCCACAGATTATACAATTCCATACTTATGAAATGTCCAGAATAGGTAATCTGTAGAGGCAGAAAGTAGATTATTTGTTGCCTGGGCTCAGGAGATCACTCTAGGGAGATGACGAGTAATTGCTGAAGGGTATAGGATTTCTTTTCTTTTCTTTTTTTTTTTTTAAATTTTAAAGATTTTATTTATTTATTTATGAAAGACATAGAGGAGAGAGAGAGAGGCAGAGGGAGAAGCAGGCTCCATTCAGGGATGTGGGACTCGATCCCGGGTCTCCAAGATCGTGCCCTGGGCCAAAGGCAGGCACCAAACTGCTGAGCCACCCAGAGATCCCCAGGTATAAGATTTCTTTCTGTGACAATTAAAATATTCTAAAATATAGCTGTTAAAAAAAATAGCCCCAAGAGATAAAATTAGGATCAACAAATAGAAGGTAAAACAAGACAGATTTTGGTTCAATATATGAGATATATGTATGTAAATGAATTCCTAGTTCATGGAATGGTCTGCCTCTGTACATGGTGAGTTTCTACTCATTTCTGATGCTTCAACTTACGTAGGATAATTACAAAGGAGGGTTGAAATAATTTATGTGTGGTAGGTAGCATTCCAGGTGTTTTTAAGCCTTATAATCCTTGGTTATATGAGGTAGGGCCTAGTTTGATTTCATAATTAACAGTATGGGTAACTCAATTCCTTTAGGGGATGGTGTAGGGCCTAAATATGTAAACAAAAGAATAAAGTATGGAATGACTAGATGATATTTGTAAAATTGCATTGTGAATCAATTGTCTTTCTAAAATACGAAGATAACTCATTTATTTTAGAGGATTGTGACTTATTTCCGTAACAAGATAATGCGTCAATTAATTGCCTTATGCTCCAATTAAGAAGCAATATAATTCTCATGCTTCCTTTTTACCCTTTTCTGTTTCCTCAAAAAAAAAAAAAAAAAAAAAAAAACAACAAAACAAAACAAAAAGAAAAACAAACCCAAAACTTGAACTTTAATGGGGGAAGATGTTTAGCTTTTGGAAGAAAAGAAATGTGTCCGTATATGCTTCAATGACCCTTCTGCTGGAGGAATCATTCTGGAAGAAACAGTCTTGACTAGAGCACCTGTAGTCTGGCTTTATCGTCTTCTGCAGATCACTCACCTCTTTAAATGTCAACTTCTTTATCAGCAAAATGGGGATAATAATAGTACCAACCTCATGAGGTGTTTGGCAGAATTGAATTAAATTGAGGTAATGCACGTAAGTCACTTAGCACAGTGCTTGACTTATGGTAAGGACTCTACACACATTTATTCAAAAGCCCAAATAAAAACATACAGCCTCTTACACCAGAATGGGTAGCATTGAAGCAAAGTTTCGGAAATGCAATGGAGATCTAGGAAAGAAAATGGGATTTGATCAGGGGAACTGCTATGGGATTTATTTGTATTTACTTTTATCTCGGCACAGTTTTCCTTCTTCCAGTTGGCCCACTTGTCCTTCTACTTCCAAGTGCACAGGATGCATCAGCAAACAGGGATTTCGAGGCAGACATGAGCATGTCACCTCACATTTGCCCCTTGAGGCCAAGAGTGCATCTGTTTAGTGGGTTGGTGGAAGACAATGGGGAATAATGTGTTATATATGGTTATCGGAACATACTATTGTCTTTCTATGGACATTTCTACAGGGCATTTTATAGATTAAAGTCTTGAAATATAGCTTATCAGATCTGTCACTTCATTCTTGATGTGTAAAATACATTCAAGATAAATCCAGCATAAAATAGTGACAATTTTAGTTTCAGTACTGACACTAAAAATATAAAAGCATGAATAAGTCAACTCTTGGATGCCTCTCTACCTTAAATTTTATTTTCAGATTCCTCCAACAGCCTTTTGCTTTAGGCTTATGGGTGGTTACAATCTGAATTCTGAATTTATAGCTTTTATATTCAGATCCTAGATCAATAATGCTTTCATTCCTCTTCAACATGATATGAAACTAAGAGTTTAAGAGACTAAGGGAATGTTTACATCTGTAAGTACTTATATTTAAGTGATATGCTTTCATTTTCTGAAATTTTTGTTCATTTCTAAAAATGAACATAGGAAACAAATAATTCTAGAAAAGGAATAGGTCAATTTCTTTTGGATTATTCTATTCTGGCTCTCATTTTCCCATCTTTTTTGGTGGTGTAGATTTACTAATAATAAAGACAAGACACTGAAACGCACTATGGAATTTAGTTATAGAGGAAGCCAGCAAGATTTATAAATATCTTCAAGGGTCTGTCTCTTGGTGTAAAGTCATCTCTCTCCTCCCACCATTAAAACTGAGTTATGCAAAAAACGTGAACTCCTACTTACAGAATTTCTTTATCTTGATCTCCACATTCAATATCCAAGTTCATGTTATCAGCATTGCTCATCAGCCTTGTACTTGGTCATCCAGCTTTTTTTTTTCTTTTCTCTCCCATTCTTTATATTGACATCACTCTCCCCTAAATCTTCTCCACCAACACATCCATACCCATAATCTAAGTGTGTGATAAAATTCTACTAATTTTGTAAGAAAAAGTAAGAGGTATTTTTCTCATCGTTAATTTCTCTTACTACTAAAACCAGAACTAACTTATTTCTTATGTGTGACCCTCGGCTCTAAAATGCTCTCTTAAATTTAGCATGTATGATGTGATCTTACAGTTTTAAAAATGCATGTGTTTGTCCCTGTTGTTAAATTGATAGCTCTTTGAGAAATAGGGTTGTGTCTATTTTTTTTAAAGATTTTATTTATTTATTCATGAGAGACACACACAGAGAGAGGCAGAGACACAGGCAGAGGGAGAAGCAGGCTCCATGCAGGGAGCCCGACGTGGGACTCGATCCCAGGACTCCAGGATCACGCCCTGGGCTGAAGGCAGGTGCTAAACTGCTGAGCCACCCAGGGATCCCTCTGTGTCTATTTTTTTAAAGTAGTTCCCAACCCTATCATGATTCTGGTTCCTTGAGAATGAAATGAAGTAGCAGTGGTAGAAATGAAGAGAAGTAAACAATTTCAAACGTATATTAAAACTGTTAGAAATTGCTGATGGATTAGATGTAACAAATGAGAGAAATATATCATCAAGATAAATCCTACGTGTTTGTCTCGGACAACTGGAACTATTTAGTGAGATGTGGAAACATAAGAGCTATGATGTATGGGAATCAAGAATTCTGTTTTGTAGCTGTTAAGAGAGCAGTTGATCAGGGAAGAAATGCACATTTGGGTATCATTTCATTACAGTTAATATTTCAATGCCATTGTATTGTAGAGATAAAGTAGGAAGAGAGAAAAAGAAAAGTTTGCTCAGATAATCTTCGGAATTCTTCAATTTTAAAAAGAGTATGAGGACCGGGGGGAGGGGCAAGATGGCGGAGGAGTAGGGTCTCCAGGTCACCTGTCCTCAGCAAATTACCTAGAAAACCATCCAATCATCCTGAAAACCTACGAATTCGGCCTGAGATTTAAAGAGAGACCAGGGGGAACGCTACAGTGAGAAGAGTTCGCGCTTCTATCAAGGTAGGAAGACGGGGAAAAAGAAATAAAGAAACAAAAGGCCTCCAGGGGGAGGGGCCCGCGAGGAGCCGGGCTGAGGCCGGGGCGAGTGTCCCCAGGACAGGAGAGCCCCGTCCCGGAGGAGCAGGAGCTGCACCGACCTTCCCCGCGGAAAGGGGCTCGCAGGGAGTTAGAGCAGGACCCAGGAGGGCGGGGATGCCCTCGGGCTCCCTGGGACACTAACAGACACCTGCGCCCCGGGAGATGCGCCGAGCTCCCTAAGGGCTGCAGCGCTCGGCGGGGCCCGGAGCAGCTCGGAGGGGCTCGGGCGGCGGCTCCGCGGAGGGGGCTGCGGGGCTCCGGGAGTAGCTCGAAGGGGCTCGGGCGGCGGCTCCGCAGAGGGGGCTGCGGGGCGGGAGCGCGAATCCAACAGCGCAGGCACCAGAGCACAGGGCGCCGGGACACAGCCCAGGATCCGGCCTCCCCCGGGACAGGCAGAGGCCGGGAGGGCCCAGGACAGCAAGGATGCTCCTGCCTGGAACTGAGCAGATCAGCGGCCCCGCCCCGGAGCCCCCAGGCCCTGCAGACGGAGAGCCCCGGAGCTACTGCGGGAGCTGACTCCAGGGTCCCAGAGCTGCCCCCGCCACTGGGGCTTCCTCCCGGGGCCTCACGGGGTGAACAACCCCCACTGAGCCCTGCACCAGGCAGGGGCAGAGCAGCTCCCCCAAGTGCTAACACCTGAGAATCAGCACAGCAGGCCCCTCCCCCAGAAGACCAGCGACACGGACCAGTTCCAAGGGAAGTCAAGGGACTTAAACTACACAGAATCGGAAGATACTCCCCCGTGGTTTTTTTTTGTTTTTTGTTTTTTTGTTTTTGTTTTAGTTTTTGTTTTTGTTTTGTTTTGTGCTTTTTTTTTCTCTCTTTCTTCTTGATTTATGATTGCTTCCCCCACCCCCCCTTTTTTCTTTTTTCTCCTTTCTTTCTTTTTCTTTCTTTTTCTTCTCTTTTTCCCCTATTTTTTTCTTCTTTCTCTTTTTTCTTTTTCTCTTTTCTTTCCTTCTCTCTCTTTTTCTCCTTTTCCCAATACAACTTGTTTTTGGCCACTCTGCACTGAGCAAAATGACCAGAAGGAAAACCCCTCAAAAAAAAGAATCAGAAACAGCCCTCTCTCCCACAGAGTTACAAAATATGGATTACAATTCAATGTCAGAAAGCCAATTCAGAAGCACTATTTTACAGCTACTGGTGGCTCTAGAAAAAACCATAAAGGACTCAAGAGACTTCATGACTGCAGAATTTAGATCTAATCAGGCAGAAATTAAAAATCAATTAAATGAGATGAAATCCAAGCTAGAAGTCCTAACCACGAGGCTTGACGAGGTGGAAGAACGAGTCAGTGACATAGAAGACAAGTTGATGGCAAAGAGGGAAACTGAGGAAAAAAGAGACAGGCAATTAAAAGACCATGAGGATAGATTAAGGGAAATAAATGACAGCCTGAGGAAGAAAAACCTACGTTTAATTGGAGTTCCTGAGGGCGCGGAAAGGGACAGAGGGCCAGAATATGTATTTGAACAAATCCTAGCTGAAAACTTTCCGAATCTGGGAAGGGAAACAGGCATTCAGATCCAGGAAATAGAGAGATCCCCCCCTAAAATCAACAAAAACCGTTCAACACCTCGACATTTAATAGTGAAGCTTGCAAATTCCAAAGATAAGGAGAAGATCCTTAAAGCAGCAAGAGAAAAAAAGTCCCTGACTTTTATGGGGAGGAATATTAGGGTAACAGCAGACCTCTCCACAGAGACCTGGCAGGCCAGAAAGGGCTGGCAGGATATATTCAGGGTCCTAAATGAAAAGAACATGCAACCAAGAATACTTTACCCCGCAAGGCTTTCATTCAAAATGGAAGGAGAGATAAAGAGCTTCCAAGACAGGCAGGAACTGAAAGAATATGTAACCTCCAAACCAGCTCTGCAAGAAATTTTAAGGGGGACTCTTAAAATTCCCCTTTAAGAAGAAGTTCAGTGGAACAATCCACAAAAACAAGGACTGAATAGATATGATGACACTAAACTCATATCTATCAATAGTAACTCTGAATGTGAACGGGCTTAATGACCCCATCAAAAGGCGCAGGGTTTCAGACTGGATAAAAAAGCAGGACCCATCTATTTGCTGTCTACAAGAGACTCATTTTAGACAGAAGGACACCTACAACCTGAAAATAAAAGGTTGGAGAACCATTTACCATTCAAATGGTCCTCAAAAGAAAGCAGGGGTTGCCATCCTTATATCAGATAAATTAAAATTTACCCCGAAGACTATAGTGAGAGATGAAGAAGGACACTATCTCATACTCAAAGGATCTATCCAACAAGAGGACTTAACACTCCTCAATATATATGCCCCGAATGTGGGAGCTGCCAAATATTTAAACCAATTAATAACTAAACTCAAGAAATACCTTGATAATAATACACTTATACTTGGTGACTTCAATCTAGCTCTTTCTACCCTGGATAGGTCTTCTAAGCACAACATCTCCAAAGAAACGAGAGCTTTAAATGATACACTGGACCAGATGGATTTCACAGATATCTACAGAACTCTACATCCAAACTCAACTGAATACACATTCTTCTCAAGTGCACATGGAACTTTCTCCAGAATAGACCACATACTGGGTCACAAATCGGGTCTGAACCGATACCAAAAGATCGGGATAGTCCCCTGTATATTCTCAGACCATAATGCCTTGAAATTAGAACTTAATCACAACAAGAAATATGGAAGGACCACAAACACGTGGAGGTTAAGGACCATCCTGCTAAAAGATGAAAAGGTCAACCAGGAAATTAAGGAAGAATTAAAAAGATTCATGGAAACTAATGAAAATGAAGATACAACCGTTCAAAATCTTTGGGATGCAGCAAAAGCAGTCCTGAGGGGGAAATACATCGCAATACAAGCATACATTCAAAAACTGGAAAGATCTCAAATTCAAAAGCTCACCTTACACATAAAGGAACTAGAGAAAAAGCAACAAATAGACCCCACCCCCAGCAGAAGAAGAGAGTTAATTAAAATTCGAGCAGAACTCAATGATATCGAGACCAAAAGAACTGTGGAACAGATCAACAGAACCAGGAGTTGGTTCTTTGAAAGAATTAATAAGATAGATAAACCATTAGCCAACCTTATTAAAAAGAAGAGAGAGAAGACTCAAATTAATAAAATCATGAATGAGAAAGGGGACATCACTACCAACACCAAGGAAATACAAACGATTTTAAAAACATATTATGAACAGCTGTACGCCAATAAATTAGGAAATCTAGAAGAAATGGACGCATTCCTGGAAAGCCACAAACTACCAAAACTGGAGCAGGAAGAAATAGAAAACCTGAACAGGCCAATAACCAGGGAGGAAATTGAAGCAGTCATCAAAAACCTCCCAAGACACAAGAGTCCAGGGCCAGATGGCTTCCCAGGGGAATTCTATCAAACGTTTAAAGAAGAAATCATACCTATTCTACTAAAGCTGTTTGGAAAGATAGAAAGAGATGGAGTACTTCCAAATTCGTTCTATGAGGCCAGCATCACCTTAATTCCGAAACCAGACAAAGACCCCACCAAAAAGGAGAATTACAGACCAATATCCCTGATGAACATGGATGCAAAAATTCTCAACAAGATACTAGCCAATAGGATCCAACAACACATTAAGAAAATTATTCACCATGACCAAGTAGGATTTATCCCTGGGACACAAGGCTGGTTCAACACTCGTAAAACCATCAATGTGATTCATCATATCAGCAAGAGAAAAACCAAGAACCATATGATACTCTCATTAGATGCAGAGAAAGCATTTGACAAAATACAGCATCCATTCCTGATCAAAACCCTTCAGAGTGTTGGGATAGAGGGAACTTTCCTCGACATCTTAAAAGCCATCTACGAAAAGCCCACAGCAAATATCATTCTCAATGGGGAAGCACTGGGAGCCTTTCCCCTAAGATCAGGAACAAGACAGGGATGTCCACTCTCACCACTGCTGTTCAACATAGTTCTGGAAGTCCTCGCCTCAGCAATCAGACAACAAAAAGACATTAAAGGCATTCAAATTGGCAAAGAAGAAGTCAAACTCTCCCTCTTCGCCGATGACATGATACTCTACATAGAAAACCCAAAAGCCTCCACCCCCAGATTGCTAGAACTCATACAGCAATTTGGTAGCGTGGCAGGATACAAAATCAATGCCCAGAAATCAATGGCATTTCTATACACTAACAATGAGACTGAAGAAAGAGAAATTAAGGAGTCAATCCCATTTACAATTGCACCCAAAAGCATAAGATACCTAGGAATAAACCTAACCAAAGAGGTAAAAGATCTATACCCTAAAAACTATAGAACACTTCTGAAAGAAATTGAGGAAGACACAAAGAGATGGAAAAATATTCCATGCTCATGGATTGGCAGAATTAATATTGTAAAAATGTCAATGTTACCCAGGGCAATTTATACGTTTAATGCAATCCCTATCAAAATACCATGGACTTTCTTCAGAGAGTTAGAACAAATTATTTTAAGATTTGTGTGGAATCAGAAAAGACCCCGAATAGCCAGGGGAATTTTAAAAAAGAAAACCTTAGCTGGGGCATCACAATGCCAGATTTCAGGTTGTATTACAAAGCTGTGGTCATCAAGACAGTGTGGTACTGGCACAAAAACAGACACATAGATCAATGGAACAGAATAGAGAACCCAGAAGTGGACCCTGAAATGTACGGTCATCTAATATTCGATAAAGGAGGAAAGACTATCCATTGGAATAAAGACAGTCTCTTCAATAAATGGTGCTGGGAAAATTGGACATCCACATGCAGAAGAATGAAACTGGACCACTCTATTTCACCATACACAAAGATAAACTCAAAATGGATGAGAGATCTAAATGTGAGACAAGATTCCATCAAAATCCTAGAGGAGAACACAGGCAACACCCTTTTTGAACTTGGCCACAGTAACTTCTTGCAAGATACATCCACGAAGGCAAAAGAAACAAAAGCAAAAATGAACTATTGGGACTTCATCAAGATAAGAAGCTTTTGCACAGCAAAGGATGCAGTCAACAAAACTAAAAGACAACCTACAGAATGGGAGAAGATATTTGCAAATGACATATCAGATAAAGGGCTAGTTTCCAAAATCTATAAAGAACTTATTAAACTCAACACCAAAGAAACAAACAATCCAATCATGAAATGGGCAAAAGACATGAAGAGAAATCTCACAGAGGAAGACATGGACATGGCCAACAAGCACATGAGAAAATGCTCTGCATCACTTGCCATCAGGGAAATACAAATCAAAACCACAATGAGATACCACCTCACACCAGTGAGAATGGGGAAAATTAACAAGGCAGGAAACAACAAATGTTGGAGAGGATGCGGAGAAAAGGGAACCCTCTTACACTGTTGGTGGGCATGTGAACTGGTGCAGCCACTCTGGAAAACTGTGTGGAGGTTCCTCAAAGAGTTAAAAATAGACCTGCCCTACGACCCAGCAATTGCACTGTTGGGGATTTACCCCAAAGATTCAGATGCAATGAAACGTCGGGACACCTGCACCCCGATGTTTCTATCAGCAATGGCCACAATAGCCAAACTGTGGAAGGAGCCTCGGTGTCCATCGAAAGATGAATGGATAAAGAAGATGTGGTTTATGTATACAATGGAATATTCCTCAGCAATTAGAAACGACAAATACCCACCATTTGCTTCAACGTGGATGGAACTGGAGGGTATTATGCTGAGTGAAATAAGTCAATCGGAGAAGGACAAACAGTGTATGTTCTCATTCATTTGGGGAATATGAATAATAGTGAAAGGGAATATAAAGGAAGGGAAAAGAAATGTTGGGAAATATCAGGAAGGGAGACAGAACATAAAGACTCCTAACTCGGGGAAAGGAACTAGGGGTGGTGGAAGGGGAGGAGGGCGGGTGTTGGAGGGGAATGGGTGACGGGCACTGAGGTGGACACTTGACGGGATGAGCACTGGGTGTTTTTCTGTATGTTGGTAAATTAAACACCAATAAAAGTTAATTAAAAAAAAATAATAAAAAGAGTATGAGGAATTGACAAAAAAGGAGACTAAGAAGGAAGAACCAAGGAAATTGGAGCAAAATCAGAAGAATATGGCGTCTCAGAAATTGTAGCGGATTGGATCATTGTGCCTCGCTATCCACTCTGTCTTGCAAGAGAACTATTTACCCCTGCCTGTTGCCACATAAACTCTTAGTCAAGGATTCTTGCACACTCTATTGATTTTGGGCTCAGTCGTATGATTTACACTGGCAAATGGAATGTGAGCAGACATGCATGCCCTGTCCAGACAGCAGATGAGAAGCATAGCAAGTTTCCACCAGACCAGTCATGTTCTTGAGCCCTCTGCCAAGAGAAGGCTAGGCCTCAGAGAGGCACCTGTCTGTCTCATGGTTGAGCATCTGCCTTCGACCCAGGTGGTGATCCCCGGGTCCTGGGATCGAGTTCTGCATCAGCCTCCCCACAGGGAGCCTGCTTCTCCCTCTGTCTGTGTCTCTGCCTCCCTCTGTGTCTCTCATGAATAAATAAAAATAAAATCTTTAAAAAGAAAAAAGAAGAAGCAGCTGCTCCTTTGACCTGGGTCCCCAAATGAGAAAACACATGTGGCATGTATTAATTAAAAGTATACATTGGAACAGAGTTATGACAGGCAAAGTGCTGAAAGAGACATATTACTAGAATCAGTTATAGATATTATTTTCTGAAGTAAATACAGTTTTGCAGGGCTTTTTTTGTTTTTGTTTTTATAAATCATACTCTAGCCAAAGTTGACTAAATATAGGACCAAAGAGAGAAGAATTTCAAGGAGGAGGAGGATGGTAATTAATCTAAAATTGTGTAAGGAGGTATGTATAGAATTTGATTTTAATCTCCTTTTCATTTTTGTAGTGTGTAGAATGCTGGTAATGGAGGGGGAAATTCAGCTTCCAGAAAAAATATAGGCACAGAGTATTTTGGATTAAACTGTCAGTGTGTTGCAGCTTTACAAAAGAAGCCAGATGTGGTTTTGGAGACTGTGATGAAGTGAAGCTAGGCCTTTCTTTGAAATAATTGAAAAAAGACTTAGTACAAAAAGTTTGTACCTTGAGCATATGTGTAGTCACATTCTAAGGACAAACCTACAGAAGAAATCGACTATTTTGTTGCAACTTTATAAAGAGGATAAAGAGAATTTCAGAAAAGGTACTTAGCTCAAATTTCATGATTCTCAAAAATAAAGCAGTATGGATGGAAAAGTAGAATATAGGGATATGTTTTCTGAATAACTTGAACCATTGTATATTGATTTTAAGAACGTTAATATTTCGAAGCCTGCTAAAGCCACAAACACAAAAATAGACTTTTGGAATCTATACAAGTCTTTTTTTTTTTTTTTTAATTCATGGGAGAAACAGAGAGAGAGAGAGAGAGAGAGAGACCTAGGCAGAGGGAGAAGCAGGCTCCATGTAGGAAGCCCGATGTGGGACTCGATCCCAGAACCCCGGGATCAGGCCCTGAGCCAAAGGCAGACGCTCAACCGCCGAGCCATCCAGGCGTCCCTATACAAGTCTTTTATAAATACTACTATAATAGCATCCTTCTTCTCCCATTAAATCTCAAAATAAATGAATGAAAGCAGCTTCTCGGTATTCATTATTACATTGTGAAGATATTTAACATCCCATTGATATATTCTAAACATTGTTTAGTATTTCTTTTTTGTTTCAGTACAAGTAAAATGAATTTGTCTTATAAATTTACACATGGTCTTTTGTCTTTCAGCACTATTTTTCTCCATAGGCTTTGGGTTCCCCAACCATGGTATCTTCAGTTATGGTTTTAAAAAATTAATGCGAATGTATTTTCAAAAGCTTCATTTGGAATCTGAGCTACCATTACTATTGAGACTATTTGTGGGGGTGAATGGGAGTAGGTAGGTAGCTGGGTATAATGCAAGATATCTCGCTAAATTTGAATTTGAGATAAACAACAGATAATTTTTAGTAGAAGTATGTTCCAGGTGATATTTGAAGTTCAAATTCTATCTGAAATCCTGTATTCTTATGTGCTAAATCTGATGACTCTAAATGGGAGGGAGTGTCAACATCCTGCCTCTTCATGTTACTCTTGCAGGGCTGTCTCAACAGTTATGCCATATAACTAATGTACCCAAGGTCACCCAAAGCTACTATGAATGGCAAGCTATGAACATAGTGGCCACGTTAGGACTTGATTGGCATACAGTTAAAATGCCAACCGAAGAAAAATTGGAGAGGAGACTAGCCAATGGCTTGTAGTATGTGGCTCAGTGCCCAGTCAGACCTGGATCAGAATCACTGCTCAGAATCCCACTTCCTGTGTATTCCTAGTCATGGCTCTTTCTGAGAGATCCAGTTTCATCACCATGTGAAATGGGAATGATAATAATTACCTGTAGTGTTTTTTGTGAAGCTCAAATATGGTTATGTTCATAAAATGCTTGGGACGGAGTCTGGCACAGAGTGTCATTGACTGTTACCCAATGACTATTTTCATTAATAATTTTACATAAGCTATTGTGAAAGAGAAACCTAGAATGATGTATTCTGCTCAAAATGCCAAAAGGTTAGCTTTAGTGCTGCTTGTATATTGTGTATTTTTTTTAAAGATTTTATTTATTTATTCATGAGAGACACAGACAGAGAGGCAGAGACACAGGCAGAGAGAGAAGCAGGCTCCATGCAGGGAGCCCGATGAAGGACTCAATCCCAGGAGCCTGGGATCATGACCTGAGTGAGCCAAATGCAGATGCTCAACCACTGAGCCACCCAGGTGCCCTGGTACATTGTGTATTTTGCTCAGCCATCAGATTTTAAATCACATATATATGCAATAGTTACTGATTTAAGTATTAATAATTTTTTTCAGATCAAAGCACTGTGAATATGTATTTAAAATCTCATTTATGGGATGCCTGGGTGGCTCAGCGGTGGAGAGTCTGCCTTCGGCTCAGGGCACGATCCCGGAGTCGTGGGATCCAGTCCCACATCTGGCTCCTCACGAGGAGCCTGCTTCTCCCACTGCCTAGGTCTCTGCCTCTCTCTTCATGTGTGTCTCTCATGAATAAATAAATAAAATCTTAAAAAAATAAATAAAATCTCATTTATATTTAAGAACAAATGAAATTTAACAAATTAGTAGAATTAACTGTATCCTTTATTCATATACTAATGGCTTCTTTATTAGACTGATAGCTATTACCTTGATAAGAAACTCTTAGTGTGTCTAAGTAATGCTAATTATATGGAAAGGTAGTATACTGGGCTCAATTTAGTTGTTTCTACTAGTTATTATTGTTGATGTTTTTAACTACATATGATATCTATAATCTCAGGAGATTATGAAAGGAACCAATTACAAAGATTTTAGGTACAGACCATGTTTATTAAACTAAATTATGTAGAAGCAAGTGTATTTAACCAGATAAATGAGAGTTGCACAAATGTCTAAAATATTTTTCTCAATATTCACTTTAAAAAAAAAGATTTTATTTATTCATGAGAGACACAGAGGGAGGGAGAGAGGGGGGCGGGGCAGAGACACAGGCAGAGGGAGAAGCAGGCCTCATGCAGGGAGCCTGACGTGGGACTCGATCCTGCGTCTCCAGGATCAGACCCTGGGCTGAAGGCGGTGCTAAACTAGGGAGCCGCTGGGGCTGCCCAATATTCACTTTTTAAAAAAAGGTCTTATTTATTTATTCATGAGACACACACACAGAGACGCAGACCTATAGACAGCTTCTTCCCATGGGGAGCCTGATGCAAGACTCCATCTGGGGACCCTGGGATCACAACCTGAGGCAAGCGCAGACACTCAACCACTGAGCCACTATTCACTTTTAATTGTCATAATTAAATAACCTTCACATTTCCTTTTGTTGTTCAGAATACAAATAAGTGGGCTAAAATATATTGTTGACTATTTTAACATAATATTTCACACTGTGGGATTTTAGAATGATCTCACCATTGAAACAATACTGGTGGGAAAACTTTGGAAACTAGCATCTGCATTGACATTTTTCATAAAAATTATTATTCAAATTCCTAAAATACTGTGCAATATTAGAACTCCCTAATTAATAAGGAAAGAATGTCACTTTTCTATCCTATGATCATTTGGCTGAATCCCAACTAATGTTGAGCTTTTGCATTGTCATTCAAAATACCACTTCACAGCTATTTTGTTGCCATTTCACCCTTAGTGCTGTATGGCATTGTCAGAGAAATTATTTAAAAGTATAGAAATTCAAGATGCCTGGAGAGTAAGGAGAGGAATGAATAATTTCAAGACCCAGTAGGATTCTGAAATTTCTGGCAGCTATGATTTCTAAAAGATGCATTGTTTTAATTTTATTTTTTTAGATGCATTGTTTTAATTGGAGATTTTCATTTTAACTGATTTAATAGTAGATTTTTCCCGGTACAATATAAATCCTTAAAGGAGAACAAAATTTTCTACCTTTTTGGGAAAAAAACCCTTAATTGAAATAATGAGCTATTAGGTTCATCAGGTGACTTTGTTTCAATGGTAAATTAAAATGTAAGTTTAAATGTAAGTAAGTAAATGTAAGTTTTGAGTTTACTTTTACTGTAGAAGTTTTATTTTCAATAGTGCTTAGCATGCAGTGTACTTGTCTTTAATATAACACAATTAATTACATAGTATTTCTAGAAGAAACTCTCATGAGATTCCTATTTCAGGAAAGGAACCAGAAAAAAAGAACTATTTGCCTAGATTTAACTAAATATATCAGAGCATATAAGACAAAAAAATTTTTTTCACCTTCTATTTCTCAGAAAATGTAAGACTGTCCCAGAAAATGTAAGTATGTTCTAGAACAGAGCATTCTTTAATTTGATAATCGTCAGATTTTGTCTAGTGTTAAAAGGTATAGTTTCCTTGTACTAGGATCTGCTTATCTAGGGTTCCTGGATAACTAATGGAACATTGCGACAGACTATTAAAATATATTTCCTTATGCTAACCTGACGGCTTAATTTTAGTTACATCAACTTTTTATCAAATTCCTTTAATTCTTTTCAATTGGAATTTTTACCTGCTTTTTTCTGAGTTAACTGAAATGTCACTCCTTCATGAAGATGCATGTCAGGAAATATTTTGCCTAATTTCTAACTTTAATAAGGAGTTAAGAATTGTGATATAAATATCTCTAACTATTCCACATTCTTAAGATAAAATATTTAGTGAGAATTAACAAGGGGTCAAATCCTGTTTTAAGTTTCTAGGAGCACATTAATAAATCACAGCTTCTGCCCTCAGGAGAGCTATGGCTTAGAGGGTAAAAGACAATTAATAGGACCATTAAAATACAGAGCAACGTGTGATGTGGTAGTTAGGGGGTGTTCAGAATTCTGTGGAAGCCAGGGCCACCTGTTTCAACCTCAGGACATCATGGGAGTTTCCCAGAGTAGGCAATTTATAGTATAATTAATAAATAGGAGAAAGGCAACCGGTATTGTGGAGGAATGTTGGGAAAAAAAGCTTGAGTAAAGAACTCTCAAGGTGCCTCAGAAATTTTGTTGCTACATGTGTTTGGAAATGTTAAATTGTGCCTGTGGAGACACAATTCTCCTTAGGTGTCTCTCATTTCTGTGTATCTCGTGAGCAAATGCATTACTGCTATTTTTACACACTAGCTTTTTGGGGATGTGTATATAGTGAACAGCTTTACAAGATGGGAGATTAAAAAAAAAAAAGATGGGAGATGATATCTTCTTCTGGAGCACAGACAAGCGTGTTTATTGTCTGTTATAGTAATGTCTCCCTCTGGACAAGCCAGTCTGACTTATTGTGCATTATAGGAGATGAGAGGTCCCTAAGGTCAGGGTTTCTCTTCTGTAGTGTAACCCACTAGATGGGTAGGCATTATGTGGCCCTGTTCACATTTCCCTTTGGGAACTCGGGGCTCAGAGGACTGGCTCAAATGCCATTACTCTCACCATTGCCATTTTTGTGAGTAATAATATTCAGTCAGATGAAAAATTCCTATTTATTCAAGTTTAATAAATATACTCTTTATTATAATGTATTTTTTATAGATTGGAGTGTTTATGGAAAAAGTAATGGGAACTAGTATGAAATAAAAGGGGGCACTTATTGTAATAGTAACAAATTTCTTTCTACCCTGATACTTTTGAAATGAGTTGTCAGATATATTGTTCATAAAGATATCTAACAGAAATGAAAATTATCATGAAAAATATGGCCAAGAGGCATCATTGATCTACTCATATTTATCATTTACCTTTTCTGTGCCAAGCACAGTTCTAGATACAGAGGATACAGAAGTAACTAAAAGACAAAATCCTTGCTTGTGGGGAGCCATGTTCTCATGGAGGAAGAAAGATAATAATCAAGTAGACAGATAATTGTAAAATGCATCCAGCAGTGATTAATGTTATGAATAAAAATAAAACATGTTTAGTATATAGAGAATAAAAGCACGAAGTACCATTTTTATAGTATAGCCAGAGAGAACCAACATGGTAAGTAACATTTGAGATGAGAACTTAAGAATGTGACAGAGCAAGTTCCGTAGCATTCTAAGGAAGAAGGTTCTAGGCTGAGGCAAGAGCAAGTGTAAATGCCTAAGGCAGGAGCTTGCTGGGTGCATTTGAGGAACAACAAGAAGGCCAGGAAAACTGCAGGGACACGAGCAAGAGAGTTGTAAAAAAAAGTGATCAGAGAGTACAATGTGAAATCATGGAAACCCCCTGGACTTTGAATTTCACCCTGAGTTAAAATCTTGGCTCTGTCACTTACTAGCAGTTGTAGGTGAGAAGCTCTTGGTTCCATGAGGTAAGATGAGTTTCAGTGCATCTGGAGGGGTTGGCCAGAGACGAGCATTGAAGGATGTCTGCTCTAATAAGGAGAAAGCCCAAAAAGACAATATTAGGGTTCGGGCAGGCTGGTACAGATCCTGGTAGGCTGATAGATTGGACAGTGGAAGCTTTAAAAGTTATATTTTGATTAATTGTAGGGTTTTTTTTTTGAAATAAAACAAGCAGGCATCCCTCAAAGGAGAAAGGAGAGGGGAGGATGTATCGGATGTTTTAGGATTAAGGAGAGCAATGCCATTGGAGGATAGGAGACTGATGACCAAGGAAATATGATAGGATATGTCGAATTCTAGAAAACATCACCAGACAACCTGTAAGCAAATATTAAACATAATAAGTATTATTATAATTTTATTACTGTATGTAATATTATTATTATATAAATAAAATAGATATTAGAACTTTCTCTGGTGAAGGAGTATACCACCTTAATAGAGACTTAGCATTCTTGCAGAAAGGAGAGGTCAGAAGTGTAATAGTGATAGAGTTTTGTTTGGCAAGCTGAAGTTGTTTAAGGTCTTTAAAGATAGGGAACTAATTGGGTTTAAACAAGGTTAATGATATAATAGTTTAGAATTGGTGGACATAGGGAAACAAGGGTCATGATGCAAAATCTTGATAAATAAACCTTGCTAAGCGACTGGTTTCTCAGATAAGCAGTTTCTTGCTTCCAATAAATTGATCTGTGGGAATTTCCAGAAACAAACACGGAGGTTATAGGTTTATTTAGCCTTATTTTTCCTTGGCATATTTCTTGAAGCAAACAAGTTAAGTCATGTTGACATAGGGGACATAGAGTCTTATCTCAGTTATAGTGACACAGATGGTCTCCATTCCCCACTTTTATTTGTCAATCTTCAGCCCAAGCTGGGAAATAGGTAGATCATTATCATACGGGGAAACAATCAATCAGCATCTGTATAAACTTTTGTAGAGTCATGACTCCATAGCAAGTTGCTGCTGCTCAGTCATTTCAACTGCTACGTATGTCAGGTTTTGTTGTTGTTATTGTTGTTTGTAAGATGATAATTTTTTTTTTAATCACTTGATAGGACAGTGGCAGTAAACATGTAAGGTCCTGGAGACACACATTTGAATCGTGCCATTCAGACAAATACTAGGAGAATAATTATAATCAGAATTTGTAGACTTCTAAGCCTAAATCCAAGAGTGCCTAACTAAACCAGGAGAACAGATTCCATCCCTAATCTAAAGAACCAGATATGGGGGTATTATCCAAATCAATTACTTTCATTGTTTTTTCAGTTCTTTATAATAATATTAAAGGTCTCATAAAAATCCATAGGGATGAACATACAGCATTTTTCCCCCTAAAATGCATATCTACAACCTCAAAAGGCCATTATTCTGTCTAGGGCTGCTCTGTTTTAAATCATCATATTCCCAGCCTCCTGAATTTCTTTGTGATATTGTCTAGCTTCCTCTGCAATCAATGAACCGAGGCAGGTAGGAGCTTCTCACGTTGCGTGTCTCTTTTAAAGCACGATATGAAAAATCTTAAGGACAGAAGAAAGCTATCTAGAATTTCCACTGAGTGATTATGGTTTTGAACCTCAAATCGAGGCCCAGTTTTTCTGCCTCTTGAATCAAGTGGAATGATATGGAGAAGGCCTGTAATTTTGTAAGATCTAAATTTGGCAAAACATCTAAAATAATTATAAATAGAGATGCCATCCTTGATAAATGTCTCATGTAAAAATGTGTTTTCAAAGATGAATTCTCGGGGGGGCGGGGCAAGACGGCGGAAGAGCAGGGTCTCCAGGTCACCTGTCCTCAACAAATTACCTAGAAAACATTCAAATCATCCTGAAAATCTACGAATTCGGCCTGAGATTTAAAGAGAGACCAGCTGGAACGCTACAGTGAGAAGAGTTCGCGCTTCTATCAAGGTAGGAAGACGGGGAAAAAGAAATAAAGACACAAAAGGCCTCCAAGGGGGAGGGGCCCCGAGGAGCCGGGCTGAGGCCGGGGCGAGTGTCCCCAGGACAGGAGAGCCCCGTCCCGGAGGAGCAGGAGCTGCACCGACCTTCCCCGCGGAAAGGGGCTCCCCGGGAATTGGAGCAGGATCCCCAGAAAGGCGGGGACGCCCTCGGGCTCCCTGGGACAGTAACAGGCACCTGCGCCCCGGGAGAGTGCGCCGAGCTCCCTAAGGGCTGCAGCGCTCGGCGGGACCCGGAGCAGCTCGGAGGGGCTCGGGCGGCGGCTCCGCGGAGGGGGCTGCGGGGCGGGAGCGCGAATCCGACAGCGCAGGCCGCGGAGCACAGGGCGCAGGGACACAGCCCAGGATCCGGCCTCCCCCAGGGACAGGCAGAGGCCGGGAGGGCCCAGGACAGCAAGGAGGCCCCTGCCTGGAGCTGAGCAGATCAGCGGCCCCGCCCGGGAGCCCCCAGGCCCTGCAGACGGAGAGCCCCGGAGCTACTGCGGGAGCTGACTCCAGGGTCCCAGAGCTGCCCCCGCCACTGTGGCTTCCTCCCGGGGCCTCACGGGGTAAACAACCCCCACTGAGCCCTGCACCAGGCAGGGGCAGAGCAGCTCCCCCAAGTGCTAACACCTGAGAATCAGCACAGCAGGCCCCTCCCGCAGAAGACCAGCTAGACGGACCAGTTCCAGGGGAAGTCAAGGGACTTAAAGTATACAGAATCGGAAGATACTCCCCCGTGTATTTTTGTTTTTGTTTTTGTTTTTTTTGTTTTTGTTTTTTGCTTTTTTTTTCTTTCTTTCTTCTTGATTTCTGATTGCTTCCCCCACGCCACCCCCCCTTTTCTTTCTCCTTTCTTTCTTTTTCTTTCTTTTTCTTTCTTTTTCTTCTCTTCCCCCCCCCCTTTTTTTTCTTCTTTCTCTTTTTTCTTTTTCTCTTTTCTTTCCTTCTCTCTCTTTTTCTCCTTTTCCCAATACAACTTGTTTTTGGCCACTCTGCACTGAGCAAAATGACTAGAAGGAAAACCTCACCTCAAAAAAAAGAATCAGAAACAGCCCTCTCTCCCACAGAGTTACAAAATATGGATTACAATTGAATGTCAGAAAGCCAATTCAGAAGCACTATTATACAGCTACTGGTGGCTCTAGAAAAAACCATAAAGGACTCAAGAGACTTCATGACTGCAGAATTTAGATCCAATCAGGCAGAAATTAAAAATCAATTAAATGAGATGCAATCCAAGCTAGAAGTCCTAACGACGAGGCTTAACGAGGTGGAAGAACGAGTGAGTGACATAGAAGACAAGTTGATGGCAAAGAGGGAAACTGAGGAAAAAAGAGACAGGCAATTAAAAGACCATGAGGATAGATTAAGGGAGATAAATGACAGCCTGAGGAAGAATAACCTACGTTTAATTGGGGTTCCCACGGGCGCCGAAAGAGCCAGAGGGCCAGAATATGTATTTGAACAAATCCTAGCTGAAAACTTTCCGAATCTGGGAAGGGAAACAGGCATTCAGATCCAGGAAATAGAGAGACCCCCCCCCTAAAATCAACAAAAACCGTTCAACACCTTGACATTTAATAGTGAAGCTTGCAAATTCCAAAGATAAGGAGAAGATCCTTAAAGCAGCAAGAGAAAAAAAGTCCCTGACTTTTATGGGGAGGAATATTAGGGTAACAGCAGACCTCTCCACAGAGACCTGGCAGGCCAGAAAGGGCTGGCAGGATATATTCAGGGTCCTAAATGAGAAGAACATGCAACCAAGAATACTTTATCTAGCAAGGCTCTCATTCAAAATGGAAGGAGAGATAAAGAGCTTCCAAGACAGGCAGGAACTGAAAGAATATGTGACCTCCAAACCAGCTCTGCAAGAAATTTTAAGGGGGACTCTTAAAATTCCCCTTTAAGAAGAAGTTCAGTGGAACAATCCACAAAAACAAGGACTGAATAGATATGATGACACTAAACTCATATCTCTCAATAGTAACTCTGAACGTGAACGGGCTTAATGACCCCATCAAAAGGCGCAGGGTTTCAGACTGGATAAAAAAGCAGGACCCATCTATTTGCTGTCTACAAGAGACTCATTTTAGACAGAAGGACACCTACAACCTGAAAATAAAAGGTTGGAGAACCATTTACCATTCAAATGGTCCTCAAAAGAAAGCAGGGGTAGCCATCCTCATATCAGATAAATTAAAATTTACCCCGAAGACTCTAGTGAGAGATGAAGAGGGACACTATCTCATACTCAAAGGATCTATCCAACAAGAGGACTTAACAATCCTCAATATATATGCCCCGAATGTGGGAGCTGCCAAATATTTAAACCAATTAATAACCAAACTGAAGAAATACTTTGATAATAATACACTTATACTTGGTGACTTCAATCTAGCTCTCTCTATACTAGATAGGTCTTCTAAGCACAACATATCCAAAGAAACGAGAGCTTTAAATGATACTCTGGACCAGATGGATTTCACAGATATCTACAGAACTTTACATCCAAACTCAACTGAATACACATTCTTCTCAAGTGCACATGGAACTTTCTCCAGAATAGACCACATACTGGGTCACAAATTGGGTCTGAACTGAAACCAAAAGATCGGGATAGTCCCCTGTATATTCTCAGACCATAATGCCTTGAAATTAGAACTTAATCACAACAAGAAGTTTGGAAGGACCACAAACACGTGGAGTTTAAGGACCATCCTGCTAAAAGATGAAAAGGTCAACCAGGAAATTAAGGAAGAATTGAGAAGATTCATGGAAACTAATGAGAATGAAGATACAACCGTTCAAAATCTTTGGGATGCAGCAAAAGCAGTCCTGAGGGGGAAATACATCGCAATACAAGCATCCATTCAAAAACTGGAAAGAACTCAAATTCAAAAGCTCACCTTACACATAAAGGAACTAGAGAAAAAGCAACAAATGGACCCCACCCCCAGCAGAAGAAGACAGTTAATTAAAATTCGAGCAGAACTAAATGATATCGAGACCAAAAGAACTGTGGAACAGATCAACAGAACCAGGAGTTGGTTCTTTGAAAGAATTAATAAGATAGATAAACCATTAGCCAACCTTATTAAAAAGAAGAGAGAGAAGACTCAAATTAATAAAATCATGAATGAGAAAGGAGAGATCACTACCAACACCAAGGAAATACAAACGATTTTAAAAACATATTATGAACAGCTGTACGCCAATAAATTAGGAAATCTAGAAGAAATGGACGCATTCCTGGAAAGCCACAAACTACCAAAACTGGAGCAGGAAGAAATAGAAAACCTGAACAGGCCAATAACCAGGGAGGAAATTGAAGCAGTCATCAAAAACCTCCCGAGACACAAGAGTCCAGGGCCAGATGGCTTCCCAGGGGAATTCTATCAAACATTTAAAGAAGAAATCATACCTATTCTACTAAAGCTGTTTGGAAAGATAGAAAGAGATGGAGTACTTCCAAATTCGTTCTATGAGGCCAGCATCACCTTAATTCTGAAACCAGACAAAGACCCCACCAAAAAGGAGAATTACAGACCAATATCCCTGATAAACATGGATGCAAAAATTCTCAACAAGATACTAGCCAATAGGATCCAACAACACATTAAGAAAATTATTCGCCATGACCAAGTAGGATTTATCTCAGGGACACAAGGCTGGTTCAACACTCGTAAAACCATCAATGTGATTCATCATATCAGCAAGAGAAAAACCACGAACCATATGATCCTCTCATTAGATGCAGAGAAAGCATTTGACAAAATACAGCATCCATTCCTGATCAAAACCCTTCAGAGTGTTGGGATAGAGGGAACTTTCCTCGACATCTTAAAAGCCCACAGCAAATATCATTCTCAATGGGGAAGCACTGGGAGCCTTTCCCCTAAGATCAGGAACAAGACAGGGATGTCCACTCTCACCACTGCTGTTCAACATAGTTCTGGAAGTCCTCGCCTCAGCAATCAGACAACAAAAAGATATTAAAGGCATTCAAATTGGCAAAGAAGAAGTCACACTCTCCCTCTTTGCCGATGACATGATAGTCTACATAGAAAACCCAAAAGCTCCACCCCAAGATTGCTAGAACTCATACAGCAATTTGGTAGCGTGGCAGGATACAAAATCAATGCCCAGAAATCAATGGCATTTCTATACACTAACAATGAGACTGAAGAAAGAGAAATTAAGGAGTCAATCCCATTTACAATTGCACCCAAAAGCATAAGATACCTAGGAATAAGCCTAACCAAAGAGGTGAAGGATCTATACCCTAAAAACTATAGAACACTTCTGAAAGAAATTGAGGAAGACACAAAGAGATGGAAAAATATTCCATGCTCATGGATTGGCAGAATTAATATTGTAAAAATGTCAATGTTACCCAGGGCAATTTACACGTTTAATGCAATCCCTAACAAAATACCATGGACTTTCTTCAGAGAGTTAGAACAAATTATTTTAAGATTTGTGTGGAATCAGAAAAGACCCCGAATAGCCAGGGGAATTTTAAAAAAGAAAACCATAGCTGGGGGCATCACAATGCCAGATTTCAGGTTGTACTACAAAGCTGTGGTCATGAAGACAGTGTGGTACTGGCACAAAAACAGACACATAGATCAATGGAACAGAATAGAGAACCCAGAAGTGGACCCTGAAATGTATGGTCATCTAATATTCGATAAAGGAGGAAAGACTATCCATTGGAAGAAAGACAGTCTCTTCAATAAATGGTGCTGGGAAAATTGGACATCCACATGCAGAAGAATGAAACTGGACCACTCTCTTTCACCATACACAAAGATAAACTCAAAATGGATGAGAGATCTAAATGTGAGACAAGAGTCCATCAAAATCCTAGAGGAGAACACAGGCAACACCCTTTTTGAACTCGGCCACAGTAACTTCTTGCAAGATACATCCACAAAGGCAAAAGAAACAAAAGCAAAAATGAACTATTGGGACTTCATCAAGATAAGAAGCTTTTGCACAGCAAAGGATACAGTCAACAAAACCAAAAGACAACCTACAGAATGGGAGAAGATATTTGCAAATGAAGTATCAGTTAAAGGGCTAGTTTCCAAGATCTATAAAGAACTTCTTAAACTCGACACCAAAGAAACAAACAATCCAATCATGAAATGGGCAAAAGACATGAAGAGAAATCTCACAGAGGAAGACATGGACATGGCCAACATGCACATGAGAAAATGCTCTGCATCACTTGCCATCAGGGAAATACAAATCAAAACCACAATGAGATACCACCTCACACCAGTGAGAATGGGGAAAATTAACAAGGCAGGAAACAACAAATGTTGGAGAGGATGCGGAGAAAAGGGAAGCCTCTTACACTGTTGGTGGGAATGTGAACTGGTGCAGCCACTCTGGAAAACTGTGTGGAGGTTCCTCAAAGAGTTAAAAATAGACCTGCCCTACGACCCAGCAATTGCACTGTTGGGGATTTACCCCAAAGATTCAGATGCAATGAAACGTCGGGACACCTGCACCCCGATGTTTCTATCAGCAATGGCCACAATAGCCAAACTGTGGAAGGAGCCTCGGTGTCCATCGAAAGATGAATGGATAAAGAAGATGTGGTTTATGTATACAATGGAATATTCCTCAGCAATTAGAAACGACAAATACCCACCATTTGCTTCAACGTGGATGGAACTGGAGGGTATTATGCTGAGTGAAATAAGTCAATCGGAGAAGGACAAACAGTGTATGTTCTCATTCATTTGGGGAATATGAATAATAGTGAAAGGGAATATAAGGGAAGGGAGAAGAAATGTTGGGAAATATCAGGAAGGGAGACAGAACATAAAGACTCCTAACTCGGGGAAAGGAACTAGGGGTGGTGGAAGGGGAGGAGGGCGGGTGTTGGAGGGGAATGGGTGACGGGCACTGAGGTGGACACTTGATGGGATGAGCACTGGGTGTTTTTCTGTATGTTGGTAAATTGAACACCAATAAAAATTAATTAAAAAAAAAAACAAAGATGAATTCTCTGGCTGTAGGTAAGAAAGATCCACTTACAAAAATATTTACGATGGAATATTTACTTGTTTAAATAACAAAAGATTAGAATTGAGAATATCCTATGTTTAGAAGAATTTCCTTTGAGCTTATTGGTTACCCCAGTTCTGTAGAGAGAATGTTTTCTTAATGAAAAGTATTGTGATTACAGAAAAGATTCTACTGATGATATCAACAGTTTCAAATTTTTAATATCTGTTTTGTTTTGAGGAGGATTGCAGGTAATTTTATAAAAATCCTAAATCATAAGACAATTAAAAACATGTTCTTTACAGAACTAGCAGTGGTATGGTTGGGGGATAGCTACGCCTAAGAATACGATTAAAAACTATTTGCATATGTACCCGTAATATTTATGCTGTTTGTCATTTTTTAATATTCTAATAGTCGAGATAAAGGAGTTTCCTCCTTTCTGTACATTTGCATATGTTATCTCTACTTTTTTAAGTAGAATTTTAATTTTCAAAAGTTTTTAAATAGAATAATTTTTATGTCTAGTTGTATAATAAAACCAAATTTTCAGCAGGAAATTAATATTTATATCAGTTCCATTATTTTAGAGACTTATATTCACTCTTAGAATTGTTTTAGTTTGAACTGTGGGTTGTATGGTCTCTCAAGTTGATGGGCCAAATAAAAGGGAAGCGGTAGGACACAGATTTAAAGAGGGATCTAAGAGCCAAATTTTGAAGCCAACGAGGAGGAGAGTAAGGAGTTTGGATTCTATGGAAGAGAGAGACTAGGGAAGGGTTATTTCTCTGAGACCTTCAAAGGGCAGGAAATTGAGCTAAAATTGAATTTACTCTGAATTTTGATTTTCTGTTAACACAATAAGGATCTATTTTGAACAGAAGGATAATAGCGATAATCATGAGACACTTCCCAGTTTTAATTGGTTATAGCACTCACATGCTTTTTAGTAAGAATAAGCTTTTCCTAAAAGCGGCCTGAACATTATAAGTTCTCTTTATCCCAGTGTTGAACTGCCAACACCTTTTCATAATTTTAATCCTATACTACGGCTTCACAGTCTGGCAAAGAGCTGCTGTATACTTAGTCAAAATGTGGTGTTCACACCTCGCTTTAGTTCACCATTATCCTTCCTTTCCCAATTTGGTTTACTGGATTTAAGGCATTTGAAAATTCTTTTTCTTTATTCTTTCTCAGAAAAACCCTTCCCCCTCAGGTGCTTTCCTTTTTATCTTTCTTCAGTTCTAGTAGGGCTCCGACATCAATGTGGTGTTCATTCTTGTCCAACAATATCTCAGTCTTTTTTTTTATCTCAGTCTTTTTGCTTAATGTCTTTTCCACGGGATTGAACTATAAGAAATTACCAATTTTTGAGCTACAAAGATAACAATTTCATATATTTTAGCCTATTGCTTCTCCTGCTTCTTACTCTCCTCATCATTGATACCTAGTTCACTGATCTCTTTTCTCTTCCTTCTTCTTCTTCTCCAGTTAGTTCCATAGCATCCTCTAGTACAAACCATAACATTTTGGGGGTTTTATAATTGGCTTCATAGTATATTAGATCATTAATAAGATACATATTAATAATATTAATAGAACACTTTGCACATGCCAGATATTTTCTATGGGCTCTGTAGGTATGAACTCATTTACTCTTTCAAACAGCTCTATGAAGAAGATGCTGTTATTATCCTCATTTTATGGATAAGGAAATAGTTACTAACTGTTTAAGCAATTTCCCCACAGTCACACAGAAAGTAGATATCCAAATTGGAAATTTGAGCCCAGATACTCTCTACTATTTTACCCTATTGTTTTGTTAATTAATTAAGGTAGAGAGGGGATTGGGAATTAATAGAACATAGGAAAAAATAGGGCAAAACAGTAATGCCAGTGAAGGAGCTAAAAATTGGGCTATTTAGTTTCAATAGGGATGTTTCAAATTTAGACCACCTTCTGGTAAACATGACAATCTTGGAGGAATTTTAAAATGGTGGAGAGCTTTGTAGACCCAGCTTGTGATGTACACTGTGGAGGTTTTGGAAGCATAATATTGGGAAGAACCCCATCCAGAGATCTCGTTTTTGAAAACTATATGGGAAGGAGTAGGGGTAGGTCCCATCCCTGAGGGACCTAAAGGACTCGGAGAATATTTAGTAATCCAAGGTACCTACCAGGACTCTCCTCCTCAAGGTACCGGTGATCCGGAGGACAAGTTCTGAAGTAACAAAGGCTCATGGAGGAGGGGCTCAGATAGATGGCCTGACTTCCTCACAGACATCTTGCAGAGGAACTGCCACTAATGATCTAGGTTGGATATTTGCTGCTGCAGCAGGCAGTTTTGACATTGTTGTTGCTGATTGCATGCTCATCACAATCAACGAGGATGAGGTTCTGATTGTGGTAATTATAACATTACTAAGAAAATCTTATCGCACTTACAAAATTATCATATTCCAGACATCTCAAATTTATGCAATATGTTGTTAATATGAGATAATGCAAAATTCCAAGGAAACAGTAATACTGCTACTAGAGAATTAATTGTGTTTATTTATAGGGTATGCTAGGAAACATTTTTGACATGAATGCTGACTCTCTGAATATGAGTAAATTGAATAGATATAATAACTAATTGTATAAAAGTTTAATTTCTGGCCTAATGGCATGAAAATCAATTGTAATTTTTTGAATATATTTTTAGCTCATATATCACTGTAACCAATAAAAGTAAGATAAAAGGTACTCAAAGACACTTTTCCTTATGATCTAATTTGATTTAAAAATTTGCAACAAGAAAATATTCCAATTTTAGCCTGTAGGAGCTTAAAATCTTGGCAATGATAGCTTGGTCTACCAAATAATATCAACCTATGAGTTTTTCCTATTTGAGGAGGATCAAGAGAAGGTAAATCTTTAAGATACATAGAGTCCTAAATTCCTTAGAAATCTTGAGGACTTTTACAGGATAAGTTTATTCATTGACTTTAGGTCACATTTTTCCCCATTGTCTAAGACAAGTCATATATACAATACTTGTGTTAAAATCTGCTGTTCTGATACTTTTGTATGTATCATGTCTATGACATAGAATATATGATAGGATGACTGTGTATCATTGGCTAATAAGTATTATTATTATTATTATTATTATTACAGCTTATACATTTTCATTAGTATGATTTAAAGTGTTTCAAAAAAAACTTTTTTTGACTAATGACTAATCCTGGCAAGGGTTGACAGGTCTAGGAAACTGTGTGGACAGCAATATTTTTCTACAAGTAAGTGAGTTAATTAAAAAATAAACAAATTAAATCTCTGTCCTTGGAGATTGAAAGAATATGAGATGCCACTTTTCACCTATTGGACTGGTAGAGGCTAAAACTTTTAATAACTAGTATTGGTAGGGATATAGTAGGTGAAAACATACTGTTGGTATAAACACAAGCAGACTGATATTATACAACTTGTTAGGCTTCTGGCAATGGATGGATCACTTAGGAATGTTTTGGCTGAAAGTAACAGAAAATCAGAGTGGCTTATATAAATAAGGTTTATTTTTCCTTACATGTCAAGAAATATTAAGTTAATTGCTGGGTCAGAAGTTAATGATATCAGTGCCAGCTCTTCTGTGATTTCTCTTTGCCTGTATCTCATACCTGTCGTCTCATGGTCCCAAAATGAGTGTTGGTGATTCAGATACATTTTCTGATGCCAAAACAGAGAAAAAGTGAAAGAGAGAAGGGCTATGCCAGCTTTGAAGAAAACAAAGGGAACTTCAGGTGTTCCTTCAGAAACTTTTGCTCATGTTTCAAAGACCAAATAGAGTCCTAAAGCCCTTCCTAGATTCAAAGGAAATTTGGAAAACAAATATTTCACTTCCAGTGAAGATTTTAGTGAGAAATGGTAAAGGAGGAGTAGGTTGAATATGGCTTTGTGATAGCCAGTTAACAGTGTCTGCCAAAGATAAAAGCAAGAAGTATATTCCTTCTAATCCAACAATTCCACATTCATGAATGTATCCTTCAGATATATTACCAAGGAAATAGTATAGGCTATGTGATGGAAATTTTTCTAGTGTTTCAGAAGTTCATAAAGCTCCAAATTTGAAGACAGTAGATAATAACTACTTCAAGGAAAACTGCCCCTCCCCTACATATGCATTTATCAACAGAACTTGAAAACTTAAATTGGTCCTCTGACTCTTGCTGTAGACAACTTTTCCTTTCCATCCAGGGAAAGAGGGCATGACAAGATCTGCTTGTAGTGATCAGAATGACATTCAAATTATAAGAGACTGAGATCACATTTCCTAGCAGGGATGCTTGCTGAGCTGCAGGCATTTTGTAGGCCCATCCTGCTTCTTATAGTAAAAAAATTGGGGGAGCTAATAATTCAAGACTTGTAGTATTTGGGCCCACTAGTGGTGGTAAAAGATGTCATGAACATAGAAACCATTATGTCCTTTATGCCTGGAGAATTCTTAAATCTGGAAGTTGGCTGATGGTAGGGAAGGCTTACCATCCTTTCTTCTTATTTTCAGTGTTGAACGTATTGAACTAGACTTGCTCTATCCAACATGGTACCCATATTGAGAATGCTTTTACTTAGCTGTGGGCTGCAAATGTCAGGGGCTGGAGAGACAGGGGAAGGGGCTGATGGAGTAGGCAACCACAAAGGTTAGCCAGAGACTGTACCACTCTACCTTGGAATTGTGCAAACTAGAGATGCCTGTGGGGGTCTTCCAGAAAAATCCACATTTGAGTAACTGCCATGCTGAGGATCCTGATGGTGGATTACAATAGCTCTAATCATTTCAGAGATGGCTTCCCCTTTTCTCTAACTCTTCTCCTAGATCTTAGGATTTCAGAAAAGAAAAAGAATTTTTCTTTTTAAAAAAAGATTATATTTACTCATGAGAGTCACAGAGAGAGAGAGAGGCAGAGACACAGGCAGAGAGAAGCAGGCTTCCTGCAAGGAGCCCGACTGATGAGGAACTTGATCCTGGACCTGGGATCACACCCTGAACCAAAGGCAGATGCTTAACCACTTAGCCACCCAGGTGTCCCAGTAAAAGAAACTTTTAAATAGCTTAGTCAGGGGTGGCTCAGTGGTTGAGCATCTGCCTTCAGCTTAGGGTGTGATTCCCCAAGGGCTGGGATCAAGTCCCACATCAGGCTCCCCTCGAGGAGCCTGCTTCTCCTTCTGCCTATGTCTCTGCCTCTCTCTCTCTCTCTCTCTGTGTCTGTCATGAACAAATAAATAAAATCTTAAAAAAAAAAAAAAAAAGCTTAGTCAGTTGGGAATATAAAAGAAAAAAAGTGAAAGAAGAGATGATGTTCCCTTTCTGTACTTGCTAAGTCATATTGTAGGCCTTGAATTGATTGTGAAATCAAATTTTCTACTTAAACTGTGAGATTTTTTTAATGCCTGAAAACAGTAGTGAAATGGAATGATAGGAGGAAGCTAAGGGATCTGCCTGAGGTATCCTCAAGGAGAGAAATGTGAGAGACATTAGAGCAGTGATTATTAAATTTTAATATGCATCAGAAGCACTTGGAGGGCTTGTTAAAACACAAATTGCAGATTTCATTTGCAGAGTTTCTGATTTGGTAGGTCTGAGCTGATCTCTGGGACTTAAGAATTTGCATTTTCAAATTTCCAGTGATATTGATACTAATGCTGATAGTTGAGGGACCATACTTTTAGAACCATTTTTAAAGGCAGTGGTAAAACAAGAACAACAACAACAAAAACAAAAACAAATCTTTTTTTTTTTTTTTTTGCATCTGTTAATTTCAGTGTTTAATAAACTATAGATAAAGTTAGGGGTGTAAAGAAATGTTGATTGCAGCTTTATTTGTAGGAGCAAAAAAATATGGGACTGAATAAATTATAGTATATTCCTAAAATGAAATACTATATAGTTATTGTAATTACAGAGATATGAATCTAATATGTATTTTCAAATTATAAAAATCAAGTATTTCAGCAATGTTAAGTTTTGGGGGGAATAAATACATGCTTGCATGGAATTAAAATCCAGTGTAAGAATACAGAGGACTCTCTATTAACAGTGATTTGAATCTTTGAGGTCAGATGGTAGAGAGTAGGTACAGGGACGTTGACTTTGACCTATATATTCTTCTGGTATTCTGATCCAAAGTTTGTATTAAAGAAAGAGTAGTAGTTCTATAGGACCAGTGCCTTTGCATATGGTAACCCATTCAAGCTTAATGCTTTTTTTTTCTTTTGGTCTGAAGAATAGACTGATCAAGTATATAATCTCCTCCATAAATTTTTTTTCAGGTTAATCTTTGCTCAGTGATCCCACTATTGTACGCTAAATTGTGTCCCTCTCAAATTTACATGTTGAAATTTTAACTCTTAGAATATGACTGTATATGGAGGTGGGACCTTTATAGAGGTAATTAAGGTAAAATAAATTCATATGGATGGGCTCTAATACACTCTATACTAGTGTCCCTATATGGGGAGGAGATTAGGACCCCAACATGTGCACACTCAAAAGAAACCATGTGAGGATGAGGACACAATGGGGAGCCAGCCGTCTATGAGCCAAAGAGAGAGGACTCAGAAGAAACTAAACCTATTGAAACTTAATCTTGGACTTCTAGATTTTAGAACTGTGAAAAAAAGGGACACCTGGGTGGCTCAGTGCTTGAGTGTCTGCCATCGGCTCAGGGCATGATCCCGGGATCGAGTCCCACATCGGGCTCCTTGCAGAGAGTTTGCTTCTCCCTCTGCCTGTGTCTCCGCCTCTCTCTCTCTCTCTCTCTCTCTGAGTCTCTCATGAATAAATAAAATCTTTAAAAAAATTTCTAAAAAACGGTGAAAAAAAATTTCTACTGTTTAAGCTAGCCAGTCTACGGTACTTTGTTATGCAGTCTCAGAAAATTAATATACCCATAGTACTTTCTTTATTCCACTCCTAAATTATTTGCTGCATCACATTTTAATGTGTTTATATTTTTCATTTTCCGCTGGAGTATAGCCCCTTTGTACTGGTATTCTACTGCTGTCATAACAAATTATTATAAAGTTAGTGGCTTAAAACAATACTAGGTTATTATTGTAGAGTTGTTCTATAGATCAGAGATCCAGTGCTGTTCTGTTTGAGCTAAAATCAAGGTGCTGGCATATTTCTGAAGGCTCTACGGAAAAATCTCTTTCCTTGCTCATTCAAGTATTGACAGAATTGAGTTCCGTGTGGTTGTAGGACTGAGGTCTCTTTGCTGGCTGTCAGCTAGATGCTGTCCTTGGTCCTAAAGTCCCCCTACATCTCAGAACTAGCCGGAGAGTGGTGAGTCCTTTTTATTGCCATTTCTAAGATGACTGGTAATCTCATTCTCTCTAACTGCAGGTAAAATGTTCTTTTCTTTTGAAGATTCATGGGATTAGGTTGGGTCCACCCAGATCATCCAGGATTAAATCCTCATCTCAAGGTCTGTAACCTTAATCTTATTTGCCAAGTCCTTTTGCCATGTTAACATATTCACAGGTTATGGGGAGCATAAATTTAAGAACATATTTCATTCATTTTTTGCAACCTTAGCTTTTAGAAAGGCTTGGCAACATGGTTTATGTGTTTATTTGTTTTTGACAAGTATGTTTTAAACTAAATTTCCTAACTGGAACATGTGAAGGAAAGCCAGAATAAACAAAGAGAGGATGAGATTGAAAGATTGAGGTAAACGAGGTGAAACAAAGGAAAACCAGAGGAAAGGAAAAACATATCTCTCACAGAATTTCACATAATTCAGTAGAAGTCCTAGTATAATGTCCAGTATGTAAAAGTTAGCTGCCTACGACATTAGAGCAGACATATAAAAGGTATTTAATAATTTTTAACAAATCTGAATCACAATTCTTATGAATTTGGCTATTAACTGGCTCACCAATGACTAACCTAGAGAGGTAATTACAGTCAATCTCAGTAAATTGTATTAATAGCATGGTTGGAAATTATTGCTTTGGCTAGATAATTATTCTTATTATATTGTAAACAGTATGATCCTCCTTAATTTTTAAAGTACTAGAATAAAATAAAATACTCTTGAAAATAATTTAATTTGTTTATGATTAAGTAAACCAAAAATCTTGAAGTGAGTCATATTGGTATCATAAATAACTTTCAGGGTAATGTCACCAACTAGGAAGATCTTTTGACACAATGCCAGAGAAATAGGAATCTACTGTATTCTTTTTTAGAAAAAGTGACTCATTCCACAAATGCCGTTTAACCTTGGAGATGCCCATAGTAATTTCTAGATTTAGGTTTCATCTCCCTAGAAAAAACTTTAGGGGGTAAATGGAATTTGTTATATATTACTTTCAAAGCATACTGATGAGAAGTTAATCTGTTTTAGCCATCTCAGTTGGGTTTTATGGGGATATCCTTGAATAAATGCAAAAGACTTACTCAGCAGCAGATAATTATCAGAGTGGGATGGTTCATAGAACATCTGAGAAAACATGATGTCCTTGATGAAAGCATTGCAGGATTTCTCAGCAAGATAAGGATTATGGTCATAAAGTTGCTTTTTTGACAGTTTTAGATTTTCGTTAACTAAATGCTAATAGATCTCTTAGTAGGGGTGTTGTAAGTACATAGGTTTTTCTGCCAACTGTTTTCATAGATGAGGATCTAACAACTCTCACTTTAAAGTACTGTAGCTATATATTTATTGGCAAGCTTTTTAATGCCTTTTTTTTTTAATCTGAGAGATACAGCATTAGGTTCTTTAGGCTAATATTCCAATTCCAAACACATCACGTCAGTATACCTGAAGTGCTTTGCTGCTATGGTAACCCACAACGCCGAAGTGCGCAGGTGCTAGTTAGCAGGCTATATTTCTCACTTGGTGTACAGGAGGAAGCTCTGTGCAGCCTCCAAGGAGTATATGTGGTGGGGGGGCTGCACCGGAGGTGGGAATGCAAGGATGCATCGTCTGACTTAGAACTTCCTCAGCCTTCTCCCTCCAAATTGACACCAGCTGATAAGAAGCATTTTTCTCAATGCCACAAAGATGGATCCCAATTATGTGTGATAAATTGAGTTCAGAGCCAGAAAAAATGAAATTCACTGGTAATCAAAAACACTAATTTGATGACAAGGGTCAATTTCCCCTCCCAACAATATTTAACATATTTGCTGCAAAGAAACTAAGTGGAGTTCTTTTCTTGACTCACCATCACTTCTCCCCCCCTCCTTTCTTTTCTGGTTTCTGCCAGAAGTACCAAAGAAAATGAGGGATAATCCACAAGCTAAGTAATTAACTTCTGAATGGCCTACTTGAGAACAGACAAATAAACTGTCTCCAACAGAAGATATGTTCACCGCACAGTATTTTGTTTGATTGGTATTATTTTCTGGCCATGAACTTGGGTCTTTGTATTACACATTCTGTGCTCATTAGTTGGCGTGTGTGTGTGTGTGTGTGTGTGTGTGTGTATGTCCAAGTGAGGAGCTTCCAGTGACTAGTGCGTAATATGACATGGTAATGCTACAGCTGATGACTAGCATTTATAGCATTTCTTTGCTTTTCCGTTTTTAGGGGGATGAGACATCTTTTGTATTTTTATGTTATCAAAGAACAAATAGAATTGGGGCTTTATATTGTGATTTTGTTGCCGATTTTATGTGTCATGTCTGTTAGGGTTTCTACAGTGCCAGTCTAACCTCTCTGTGAGTTCAGGGCCTCACACTGAGTAATATCCTCCTGCATCTTTCTGATGTTATATTTAATGCTAGATAGAACAAGTAAGTAATAAGCTCAGTGTCATACACAGACTGGCTGAGAATAGTTCTTACTTTATTCTTTTTCCAATTCTCTTAAAAACTGTTAGATATTTATTATCATTTCCAAAGGTGTCATTTTTATAACTTCAAAATAAAGGCTCACATGTAAACTCTATAGTTCTTAGGGAAATCTTGATAACCTGTTTTTGTCAATGCATCTCTGGAAAGTTAAATTACTACTTTAGAACTGATTTGTCCTTAAGAAGTAGAATTTTATTTATAAGACTTCTGCTTGTAACAGTGATCTGTCTGTACTCTGAAATAAATGCTACATGGGTGGAAAATGTTACCATGTTTCTATGATGCACCAGCATTTAAAGACAAAACAAAACTTGATTTGCTCAGATTTTCCAGATGCTCCTTCTTTTCACAAATATTTATTGATTGGTGTGTGTGAAAATTAACCATACATAAACCCTGTCCACAGAGAAGCCATGCACATAAATAACTAACAAATTATCACACGGAAGGTGGAAATAAAAACAAAACCCAAAACAGAAGAGGGTATAGACAAAATGCTATGGACATTTAGAGGAATAAGGGATTATTAGAGATTAGAGGAGATTTTTATGGAAGAGATGAGTTCATCAAATATTTACTAATGTCTACTCTATGCCAAGGAAGACAGAGTTCTTCATTTTACAGTTTGTTGGGAGCTAGCAGTTGAGTTGGGCTCTGAAAATCCAGTAAGACCTAGAAGCATAAAGATAAAAGACAAGATAGTTGCTTGTCTTACAGTTTGCTTTTTAAAATCTATCATCCACTATCTACCTGCTATTGTGTTTAGAGTTGGACTGCCTGAATCAGGATGATTTTGTGAATATTTTTTTTTAATTTTTATTTATTTATGATAGTCACACACACACACAGAGAGAGAGAGAGAGAGAGAGAGAGAGGCAGAGACACAGGCAGAGGGAGAAGCAGGCTCCATGCACCGGGAGCCCGACGTGGGATTCGATCCCAGATCTCCAGGATCACGCCCTGGGCCCAAAGGCAGGCGCCAAACCGCTGCACCACCCAGGGATCCCTGTGAATATTTTTTTAAGAATACTGGCTTGAAATGACAAATGGCCAAGCCACTCTAGTCTCTCCTCACACACTTGGTTGTGTGACCCATCTTTGCTCAAGTCATAGCAATATTAGGAAAGCCCTTAGACTCCAAGCATTTGTTGCTTAATTTATAACTCCTGGGGGAATGCTTGATCTGTAGGGTTCTCTTCTGTCCTGCATATGCTGAGAGGACATATGTTGTGGAGTCTGGGACTACTTGCCTGCTACCTTGTCTTTCTGCTAAAAGACATCAGTATTTTAGTAGGGGAAGATATATTTCTGTCACTCAAATCTTAACCTAAAATATATACCGCCATGATAAAGGAAATATGAGTAAGGGCTTTACACAGTTAAACCAATGCTATTAGTATTTGTTTTAGTCACATTTGGTGAAATTGACTTTTGTCAAGGGGTGACCTACTTAAAATATTAGTTCTCTGGGGAAATGAAGTTCCAAACAAGCAGGTTATAAGCAGTCTTTTGGAAAAAACATTCACAAATGGTGGGCCGCATGTATTTGTCAAGAAAATCTTCAGTTCTGATCAACTTACTTGTATGGTGTTTTGCTCAGAGTAAAGAATGTACCTTGAACAGTAGTGGAATATCTAAATATAAACCATGAGCATCTTCTTTCAGCCCTGCCAGAAACTTGTATTCAGTAGGTAAAGAAGACATGACATTTATTTATTGTGATAGTTGTTTTAGCAACCTCAAGGTTGATGTAGCACTGGTGGTTTTTTTTTTCTTCCCTCTAAGTATGACTCAAAATATTTCTTTCTTGAGGCTCACATGGAACTATACAGGATGAATAATACATGTCAGAGGTGTTTATAATTTCTTCCTTTAGGAAAATTACTGTAATCAATTATTAAAAGCTGATAATCAATGTTGATTATCTGAGAATGAGCTAAGAAAGTTAGAACCTTGGTAGATACATATGCAATTAATGTATTGAGGGAGATTAGTACAAATTAAAGAGGAAGTTAAAGGATTTTAAAAAGGCTTGGGGCTTATCTATAATTTTAGTAAGCCTTTGATGTTTGAGATAGAGATGCCGTAAGAGCAGGCTGTGGGACAGATATGAATAGTTGGAGCTAGACTATTCATAAGTAGCAAGTTGAGCTATGGTAGCCAGAATTGTTAACCAGACCAGAAAGGATACATAATCAGTAGCATCATGAACTATATAGGGATGTGGCCGTGTTCATGTTTGTAGAGGGTCAAGAAGTTTAAGGCTAATATTGAGGGGAAAATGGCCCAAAGAGAAAGGATTTAACATTGAGTCCTTGTGGGGCAAACAAGAAAGATAGGAGATTGAGGGAAACTACATCCAACATAAGGTTTTATTACACGTGAATGTTGAATCAGGTCAACAAGGCGATGTTGCAAGAACAACACAGAAGCAGCAGGAATCATATAATAAGAGCTGGTATAGGAAAATCAAATTACTAGTAAGGACTAGTCCCTTAAAAATAAATATATATGTAAGGGTGGTAAACACAGTATAGGTTATATGGTGAGCAGTCAACAAATAATATTTAGAATTGAATCTGAAATTGAGAAGGATTCCAACAATTCGTAGTGGCCAACTAGCAAGGACTACTGTCATATTAAATAAAAGTACAATGAGATAATACAATCATATAAATATCATATATTTATATGATATTATTGAGGGGTTTGGAAAGGCACTTCATTTCTACTCACAACTACCTAGATATAGATGACTTAGAATATCTTGAGACTGATTTGGTACTAAACTGCTTTTGGAGGGCCACATAATAAATTAAGTTTATTTGTGACAAGTTATTATGTAATATTGCATATGAAAATATTTTCCCCATAACTATTTTTTTCATCCCAAACTTATTCCTTTTACAGTTTTCAGTCTCCTTCAAAGAACTCTGTAAGTGTTGAAAATCAGATCATTCTAAAATAGATACATGGAACCATTCATTCATCCATTCATTCACTCAGCAATTATTTATTAAATGTCTTTTAGGTATCAGACATTATAAAACTTGTTGTCAGAGAGGGAGCCTAAAACTTAGGAAAAATTAGGCAGTACATCCTGAGAGCTCTGGAAGCATCTAAGAAGCAACCAATCTTCCCTGGAGGAGACACTTCATATATAAATTATAAGTTGCAGGGTAAAGATGGTGGGAAACAGCTTCCAGGGCAGGAAAATTAGACTCCCAAAGACATGGAGATAGAAAGGTATCTGATGTGTTTGAGGAAAAGGTGAGAAAAAAAAATGATGTGGCTAGAGCACAGCCTTTACGAAGATGAGATTCATTGGCATTGATTGGAAAGCCTCTGAGATGTTAAGCTAGAAAGTTGGGTCTCATTCTTTTCCATCTTTCAAACCCACAGTAGGCTTGAACGACATAGGTGACTAGATCTGAATTATGTTCTAGAGTGTTAACTCCAGCAGCAGTTGGAAGATAAATTGGTGGGAGGAAAGACTTGATTTTGATGGGAGAAAACAGAGACAGTTACTGCAGTTTTCCAAGGAAGAGAAAAATGCTTGAATAGAAGGGCACTGAGATAAAAAAAGAGAAACTGGATTCAAAAATACTTTTTAAATAAAATTGGGTGGGATTCGTGTCTGGTTGGATAAGGGAGATAAAGGAGAAGAAGTAATTGAGAATGACTTGGAAGTATTTAGTCGGAAAAATTCAATGGTGATGAAAATGAAGATTAAGAATAGAATAGGCTGTTCAAGGTGGGAGGCAGAGAACATTCTGGATTAGCCATGCTAGACCATTGCTTAGATAGAAAAACATTTTTATCCAACTGGCATCCAAACAGGAACTAACGCTGGCAGGGTATTGCTTGGTAAGCCAGACTTAAACGTAAAATAGAAATCACACATAAGAGATATGTTCAACTACTTATGCTTTGGCACGAGTGGCAAGCAACTTTCTTATGCGGTGGTATGAGCAATGGCAGCATTTCTTGTTTCCATATTTTTCCTTTAATGTTTTCCCATGCATGGCAAGTTTTCCATATGCTCTGCTGGGTAGATTCTTGTTGCCATATGGCAGCATGTAATAGCAGAAAAAAATCATAAAGAAGATGTTTCTAATTGTCTGAAGGGATTGCTCCTGGAAAATCATAATTTCATGCTGGGTTGCAGGACTATTCATAGTAGGTAGAATGTCTGGGTTAAGAAGTTGGCCAGTGCAGGAGCCATTAAAGTATGGATGCTAAGGATCTAGTAAGTTTCCTGTATTTCTTACAAAAAACAGACACATTTAACCCCAAATCAAAGCAAAATTGATCGCAGCTTGCTACTCTTGAATAATTTTACTCTTGCCATAGGGGAAAGGTAGAAAAAGAGGTGAGGTGGCTGCTTTTGCTGATTTATGCCTTGTAGAATTAACCATCTGTCCTTTCTCAGTTCAGCTCAGCTAACATTTTTTAATGGATATCTAGGTATTTGGAATCTTAAAAGATGAATGACCTTAGAACACTGCGAGTAGCATGGTGATTATGATATCAGAACCAGGCTTTTTGTCTGAGGCCTGGTTTAGTGGCTGGGTAGTCTCAGGTGGATCACTTCACCTTTTTGAGCTTCAGTATCCCCATCTCTAAAATGGAGATATAACCTCTACCTTACAGAACTATCAAGAACATTAGAAATAATAGACATAAATGCCTATGGCACTGCCTGTCCCAGGAAATGGAAGTCACCGTTATGTTGGCTTTTACCTCTGCACCTGCACCACCAAGACTGGCAATTAGCTTTAGTGGTAGACGACTTCCAGGTATATTTAGATTTTATTGTTTTATTTTGTATGTATTGAGCAAATACATTTAATGTAAATTGAGAAAGATCCAGGGTGCTATTTTCATTATACTTCAGATCTATGTGATGTTTTATTCACTAGTGCTTATGCTAAAACTAAGTAGTTTAAAACATGACATTCTGTGATCATTCAAAATATGCTTCTTATCCTTCAAAATGATATGATTAGAAAGATCACATAGCGGTAAGTTTTGTTTTATTAAACACAGAAGAGATGAAAGGCTACAGGGAGATACTGACCTACTTTTAAAAATGAACGTGCAGGTTCTAAATAAAATTAATTCACCAAAATTGATGATAGATGTTTAGCTATAGAACACTGGCAGGGAATGTGGATGTTTCACTTATTAATACTTTTGAAGAACAGATTGAAATCACCAAGTTTTGTTTTATTTTCACTGAGATAATGCTGGTAACAGGCAACCGTAGAGATCTCAATAGCATTCAACAATAAACTTTTCTTTTTTTTTTCTCATTCATGAGTCTTCTGATCAATTGCTATTCGGTTTATCTTGGCTGGGCTCCTCTGTGCTTGAGCTAGTGTAGGCTGGGCTTCTGGCTTTGGTTTGGTTTCATGCTACCCCACACCCTCTACTCTTTGGGTCAGGCTGAAGGGGAAATGGCTACATGGGGCACAGTTTTCTGATAGAGGCTGAAAATTCCAGGAGGCTAAGCCAAATTAAACAACCACCTGTATAGCCTTTCATAGCATGTGGTGTGTACATTTCCACTTACATTCTAAGTGAGAATTACATTCTCATCTGCCAGGGCAGATCAAATACCTAAGCCAAGTGTTAGGAGAGGTGGGGACATGTGTGCCATGTCTAAGGGAGGTACCGCACAAATCACATGCAAAAGGAATGGCTGTAACTGCATTAGGAGACCGTACTGGAGAATTGCGAACAATGACCCAGTAGACCACAGTGTCATACTGATTGAATAAAAAATAATGTTGACTCAAACACACAGTGAATGAAATGAGCTTTATGTTACTCTCTTTAGAGAAGACTAACATGGACACATTTAATAATTCCTGTCCTTTCGTATAATGATTATTTTGTTCTTATTTCATGTATCAGATATTTACTGAAGACCCTCTTCCAGGACCGTTTCATAAGCTACTGCCAGTTGTGTTCTAAGTTGCTGTGTGAACGGAGCCCCTGGACACGATGCCACACAACTGCCCCACCTCATGATGTTAGATAGTGTACCAAGAACAGAGGGAAGACACACCTAGAATCCTACAGATGCAATTCCCGGACATACGGCACTAGCATTAGAATCCAGGGCTCATAGTTGAAATGTTTTTAAGAGACCACCTGATGGCAACAGAGATGGGAAAGCAGATTGGTTACGGTACACTACGTGTGATACACTGTATTATGATCAAGAACAACACTATGTCTGCCTACTAGATGCTTTTGAAAACATTGACCTGCACCAAACATTCCCATCAAGGACTGGTTTGCCAGACTCATTTCAAGATAAACAGATGAAAAACAAAATAATTATGTGAATTGATATGTAGTTCATTATGATCTGTACTACTGAGAAAATAATTGCGAGAAGAGGAAGTGAATAATATATTCTCACCTAGCCTGAAAAACTTCCTCAGGTGGAAGAAAACAGAAGCAACCCTCCCACCCCCACCCTCATCAGAAAGGAACTTGGAGCTGGGATGCAAGTGGAGTGCTTACAGTGGGAGAAGCGCTTTGATCTCCTTGTGGCAAACCATGCTTTCAGCTTTAAAAGCAGCCCCTGTAGTTGCCAACTGATGACCATTATATGTTTCAGTGTATGGCCAGGATATAAAACATTCTGCAGATGGTGCCCATTACCTACAGAGAAAAGGATTACATGACTGGGACACATAACAGGAGGGAAATTTATTATTTTTTAAAAATTAATAGACTTTTTAAAATTTTTAATTTATTTTTATTTATTTATTTTCTTAGACTTTTATTTTTTAGAGCAGTTCTAGGATTACAAAAAAATTGAGCCAAAAGTATACAGAAGCCCCATATGGCATCCTCCCCAAGCAGGTTCCCTTATTAACAACTTGCATTAGTGTGTGTACCCTGATAATATTATAATTACATTAGATTATTATTAATTATATATTATTTGTTGCAATTGATGAGTCAATTATCAACACATTATTATTCGCTACAGTCCATAGTTTACTCTCTGTGGTGTACATTCTATGGTTTTGACAAATGTTTTATGATGTGTAGCACCATTAGAGCATCATACAGCGTAGTTTCACTTTCCTAAATACCCTCTCTATTCTGCCTGTTTATCCCTGGCTTCCTCTCCTTGCTTGTGATGTTTTTTTTACAATATGTCTTTTTGGTCTACTTGAAACTTTGTAGCCTTGGTCTAAGTAACCTATTTAAAAATATTAATGAACGATTTTAATCCCTAAGGCTTATAACAATAATGGGATGGAAACCACCCAAATCAGTACCAATAATTATATCACAGATCAAGACTGGTGTTGGCTAAAGCAAGCAATTAGAAGCATGATACCAAAATACAACCCAAGTAGGCCATTGGTAAGACTCAGAAATAAAAGGTGAGAAGTCAAAATGCACGGGCACGGCATGAATTTTCAACCAGGGCAGATGCTGGAGAGTTAAACCTATGGGCCCAGAACACACAAACATGAACCTTTCACACAATGATGAAGGCTGTTGAACCCATAAGTGTTGGGGAAGCTGTATCTCATCTGATAGGGTCCGTGATTCTTGGCTCAAGGAAGACTGGAATGCACCAACACCACCATGGCCTGTGCAAGGGGGGATTAGAATTGTGGGGTATCTGTGGGAACACAGAGGAAGACACATAACAGAATTAAAAAAAACAAAAACAAAAAAGTTCTCAGAAACAGAGCATAATGAAGCATTGGATTTCATTGATGGTTACAGATATCCGGTGAAGCAGGAGATGTTGAGGTCTGAGGCATTATAATTAGGAAACAATGAAAAAACTCCAACTATCAGAATATTTTGCATATTTTTACTTAACAGTATGTATGAATAGGTAATTTCTTTTTTTTTTTTTATTGTTAACTGGATTTTATTGTTTAGAGGCAGGCACATCAAGAGTCAACCAAACCAATTCTCAACCTGTTTATTTATACAGCTTCTGAATTTCTTTTGGTTATTTCTAGAGCAAATTTATGCTTTGATTTCTTTCAGAATGTATGGAAAAATCTTTCAGTTGATATTGAAGACATGCTATGTTATAAACTACTGAAGAGCAACTATGTGGAATGCAGAGGAACTTAATTTAATCATTTTAGGTTAAGAGAACAGGGGAAGTAACAGCCTTGTGTGCTAACTATGTGATTCCGCTCACTATATTTGGCTTAGTAGAACATATGTGCAGCAGCCCAGCGCAGAATGCATGTATATTGGAATCCCTCCATCTGTCATCCACTTTTGTTGAACAAGTAGCGGGTTGTTGTGTAAAATGCTCTACTCTTACACATCTGACCTCTTGCCAAAACCTATTTATTTTACTTCACAGCATATCAGGAATCTAGCTTTTCTTTTGCATCTCCACAGCCATATTCTTTAGCTGCAGTGATTTCTGGCATAGTCTCCAATCACTGAGTGACCTTTAAAAATGCAAATTTTATTCTGTCTCCTGCCTGCTTAAAACACTTTGCTGACTTCTCCTCGCTCTTAGAGTAAAGTGAAGAATCCTTTTCATGGCCTCAGCACCCTGTCTTTACGGTCCCTGACCACCTCACCTTGTCTATCACTTTCTCCCTGTCAGCAGCTCGGGCTGCTCAGGCCACAGCACACACTGACTGTCGCTCCCCCTAGGGATCTCTCCTCACTCCCTCTCAATCCTTTGCATAGTTATAAGCTACAAAACTCAACTGACTAATTTAAGGAGAAAGAAAAAGTCTTAAAAGCTATTAGGAGGCTCGCAGAATTATTGGGGCAGTGGGTGGGAGACAATCCTAGAGAACAAAGCTAATGGCCACGAAGCCAGGAACCACATGCCAGTGGTTACTCCAGACTCAGTGCCGTGCAGACACAATGCCAAGCCCCATATGTGGCTCTTCACCCTGCCAAGTCTGTTGCCCAAGCAACTCATTATTGCTACGTCAGCTGATACCTACAGAAAATATCCCTTCTATTGCCTGTTCTTTTCGTGTCACTCATGTTCAGTTCAGTCTTTCATACTTATGTCTTGAGGGCAGAACCTATGCAAATGTAGCCATACTCTAACTTCAAGGGATGCTGGGAAAATGAATATCTGGAATTTTTAAATTCCTTTTCACTAGGATGGGCTACCAAAACTCATTAAATGGTAAATTTATTAAACAAAAAGAATCTAGGTGTTGTCTGGCCCAATAATAATTATAGTTAATTTTTACTCATTCTTTAGCACTCAGATGAAATAATAACTCTCTCAGGGATCTCTTTCGATCACCCCTTCCTCCCAGTCCAGGTCAAGTCTGTTAGTAATATACTTTCGTGATATCCTTTACTTACTTTCCATAGCATTAGCACTATTCTTATGAAATGACTGTGTACTTCTTTGCTTAATTCTTGATTCTCTTTGCTAGAATAATAACTGTCTATGAAGACAGTTACTAAATCTCAGTGAAACCTTTGTATCTATAGTTTGGCAGGTAGTGGGTACCTAATAAATATGTTTTCAATGAATAAATAATATATTGAATGACACACCCCACTTCAGAATGCTTTCTTTTTTTTTTTTTTTAAGATTTTATTTATTTATTCATGAGAGACACAGAGAGAGAAAGAGGCAGAGACACAGGCAGAGGGAGGAGCAGGCTCCGTGCAGGGAGCCCGACGTGGGACTTGATCCCACATCTCCAGGATCACGCCCTGGGCCAAAGGCAGGCGCTCAACTGCTGAGCCACCCAGGGATCCCCACTAACCAAACTTCTAAACTGCTTTTTCGAACTTTTCCAACACATATTAGGAAGAGCATATTATTATTTAATTTTCTCAAAATGGTTACTCCTCTTAAGTGTACCTTATAAATATGCCTTCCTATATATGTATTAAAATTATATTCCTCTTCGTTTCTGGGAATAGGGATGGAACATAGTTATATGGTTACATTTAAACTGAATATTGCAGCCAAGTTGAAATATTATTTGTAGCCCAAACCAATTAGGTACCTGTTATAAAAGTCTTTGAAGCAGGGAATTTGTATTACCCAGGGTTTATCTGTACTAAACCTGGGTTTATCAAATCAGAGATTAAAACAGTATGTACACTTTGTTTTCAGAATGCTTTCTGAACAATACTGTATATTTGAGAGATTTCCTACTTGATAACAATTTACAAGATACCCATTTCCCGTGGTAAAAAAACTAGAGATGGGAAGTGTAGGGTTGGGAAAAAAAAAGTTTTCTCTACACTCTTAGGTTTAGTACATGGGCCCTGCAAATGGAAATGACCAAAGAAGTTAACAGGAAAAAGGTTTATGATACATGTACATGGGAGCTCAAAAAAGAAGTGAAAATCCAAAGAATTTATTGCCTACGCTTGAGAGCTTTTATACCATTTTGTACCATTTATATATCATTCATATGCCATTTTAACAAAGGATGATAAATTATGGGATTGTGACAAGACCAAGGAACAGAGGTTTGGGCTTCTAGAAACAGGAAATCATGTGAAGGTAAATATATGAAGAAACTAATGGAGGGGCATCCGGGTGGCTCAGTGGTTGAGCATCTGCCTTCGGCCCAGGACGTGACCCCGGGGTTCCGGGATCGAGTCCCACATCAAGGTCCCTGTATGGAGCCTGCTTCTCCCTCTGCCTCTGTCTGTGTGTCTCTCATGAATAAATAAATAAAATCTTTAAAAAATAAAATAAAATAAAATAAAAAAATAGAAACTAATGGAAGATAAGAGTTGCTTAGTAAAGGTTTGTTATGCAGATTCAAGTTGCTGCCAACTCCAGGGGTAAGGGTTGAATTGTTTTTAGTGTTTAAGAGTCACTCTTCTCTTTCTGGTATGGAAGATGGGTGAGACAACACTTTCAGGTTTGAAATATATAACCTGCTTTTAGTCAGAAAAGGAGAGGACGGAGAGTTCCTCTTGTGTTTGCTATTTCTTAATTGCTTTCAATTCATAATAATCTTTATGCCAAAGTGGCATAATCTGAGGTAGTATATTCTGATCCCCTTCAGAGGAAAAACCCTACATATATTAAACAAATATATACAAACAGTTTAGGAAGATTTCAATTGTGCATGTACATAAAAGCTTACTACTTTGCATTCATTTCTTACTTGTACTTTTATTATTTTAAAGTTTTCAAGTTTGGACTCAGGTACAATTTTCTTAACCCACATGTTTGAGCTGTGTTACCCAAATCTCATACCTCTTCTTTAATTCCCCCAAATTATCTTTTCTGCACATCTTTCTCCTAGTCATCCATTTTTTTTTAGGATTTTGAAGAACTTTGCATTACTTTATGGTTGATAACCAGCGCTCTTTTGTGTGGATGAGTTCTTGCAATTCTTTATAGAGAATGCAAAGGACCATATTTTCATATAGATTAAAGTGATGAGGATTATGGATCATGTTTCTCAAAATCACTGTCATAATGGTGGGCTCACTTCTTACCAATAGCTAAACAACATGCGTAACAGATAAACTCATTATTATATGGCACCATAAACTTGTAATTATGCAAGTAGGGGAAATATGTCCCAAGCTCTATACAATGTAATTCAATAAGGGGCTCCAATTACATAGCAAAGGCGCTCACTATTAGAGTTTTCTAGATTTAAAATCAGTGTACTAACAATTAGATTGACAATTTTACAATTATCAATGGGAGGATGAATTTGGGTTTTTAAAAAATTCATTCTAATTGCTCTTACTGATTTCCTATACCTTTATTGAGGTATCATTCTTGGAAAGGGTTCAATTAGTATTTATTGATTCACTCTGAAAGGTTCTGAAATACCGTACGAGCAAAACATACCCTTCACTATCCTTCATGGAGCTTAAAGTCTATGAGAAATCAGGAATTTTATTGAAGTATTGGCAGGTGTTTATTGAAGAATCACATAGCATACAATTAGAGTTGGGGGCTGGGGTGCTTACTGTCTGTGCAGTTGAAAATTCACATATAATTTTTGACTCCTCAAAAATTGAACTATGAAAAGCCTACTGTTGATCAGAAACCTTACCAATAACATAAATAGTTGATTAACACATATTTCTTATGTTATATGTATTATATACTGCACTCTTAAAATATAGTAAGCTAGAGAAAAGACAATATAATTAAGAAAGTCATAAGGAGAAAATACACATACAGCACTATACTTTTTAAAAAAACATTTTATTTATTCATTCATAAGAGACACAGAGAGAGAGGCAGAGACACAGGCAGAGGGAGGAGCAGGCTCTATGCAGGGAGCCCGATGCGGGACTCGATCCCAGGACTCCAGGACCACTCCCTGAGCTGAAGACAGATGCTCAACCACTGGGCTACCCAGGCTTCCCTAGTACTATACTATCTTTATAAAAAAACAAAAACAAAAACAACCAATCAATGTATAAATGGACCTGTGTACTTAAACTGTGTTATTCAAGGGTCACCTGTACCATTTACAATTGCACCATAAGAAAATAGCAGTCTGCTGGGAAAGACAAATATGGGGATGATGAGAGCATTTAGCAGGAGCTTGTTATCTAATATAAGATGATTAGGGAAATCTCCCCAGAATGATGTTAAGGCAGACAAAAGTGCATACAAATGTTGGGATGAGACACGGGGATCAGTGAATGTGACGAGATAGAGGCGCTGGCACTTGACATTGGAAGGTATCTGTGGACTGAATAGAGGCCTGGTGTATGTGTGTGGTCATGTGTGTATGTGCACTGAACAAAGATTATCTTCTTTTTTATTATTAATAATAAATTTTATTATTATAAATTTATTTAAAAATTTATTTTTAAATTTAAAATTTGAAATTAATAAATTAATTTTTATTATTAGTACTTATTTATTTGAGACAGAGAGAGTACAAGTGGGGCAGAGCAGAGGGAGAGGGAGAAGCAGACTCCCTGCAAAGCAGGGAGCCCTATGTAGGGCTCGATCACAGGACTCTGATATCATGACCTGAGCCAAAGGCAGATGCTTAGCCCACTGAGTCACCCAAATGCCTCCTAAAGATTCTCTTCTTGAGCAAACTCTATTCAGGCTTCCTGATATTGGGCTTCCATGTTCATCTTCACAATGTCAAAATTTAGCAAGAATCTTCCTACCTCACTTTAGCTGGGATCTTTTGCCCTCAGTATCTGGTCACTCTTGATATCTGATTGGGTTCCTCACCCTCTGCCATCCTCCAGGTGATATCTGATCACCTTTCAGCAAGATTCCTATTAGGTTGGCTTCACTAGAATTGTCCCTGATTGTGTCCTTTTAGCAATTTTCCATCCTCAGACTCCCCACCCCTGCTCTTCGGCTATATATACCCCCTTTCCTTGTTCTCTTTAGAGTCGAGCCAGCATCCCTCTCCCACTGCAGAACCCCATTGCAGTGGCCCATCTATCATAATAGTCCCCATGATGAAGTCTGACTTTATGTCTTAACAAGTGTCGTGAATAATTTTCTTGAACAAGTTTATGTATTTCTTTTTGTGCTTCTTCCCCAGCTGTCTACCTTACGTGTGGCTCATCACCAATAGCTTAGAACCATGAGGTAGAAATTTGCGAATTTGTGTGTAAAGTTGGCCTTAAGTTGAGGATAGGCATGGCATAGACCAAGATGAATGAGAGAAAAAGTGAAATATGAATAGCTAGCTGTACCCCAAAGCTGTGCACTAGAGAGTGATTGTATCTTCCATTTGCCTGGTCGTTATTTATGTTTCTTTTAACCAGAGGAAGGGTGCAGCTTTTGTGGAAACTCAACTCCTGGATCCATTAATCCCACCTCTGTCTCTGTTCATCTCTCATACTGTGCTCTCTGCCCAACATGCCCTGCTGGCCCAATTATCAAGCTTGTGCTTTCCTATCAGATAACATTTGAAATATTTTGAATTTAGTATGTTCTTTTTTGTTTTCTGCTTTTTGTTGTTGTCGTTTTTACTTCAAAGCTCATGATTTTCCAGCTATACTCAGAGGTTGACTCTCCTGATTATTGTCTTTGTACTATATGCTCTAAACTGCCTGGTTCCCTTATATAAATATATGTAACCGCTTATATTTTGATTTAAATTGTTTGGGATCCACAATCCCTTTGTTATGCATACTGTAAGCTCTCAGAGATAAACTACTATAAGAATTTCATTTGCTTCTTGTGGCTTTGCTTGCCTCAGGGTGCTACCAAATGTATCCAGGAACATTAGCAATTTGCAGCAGTTCCAAAGCACTATCAGTTATAAGACAAAAACCAAACGGCATTATGATTACACAGAAATTAGCGCAATCAATAGACGTAGCACTTCCCTCCACAATACATATGGCCCAGTAGATTATAAAATAGCTTGTTAGCGTACAACGGTGTACTTCTGTTATTCTGTATTATTTGTTCACATATGTATGAGCTATGACAAGGTATAATGAAAAGAGAACTGAGTAATGAATTGAATCCTGGTTCTGTATAATGAATTGAATCCTGGTTCTGTATAAGAGGTACAGCCTTGATCGAGATATCCACCTCCTTTAAATATCAGTTTCTCCATATATGAAACGGGTATGATCATACCTGCCCTCTAACAGGGTTATTAGGCAGATGTGAAACTTCTTTGGAAATGCAAATTTTAGGGTGTGATAATGGCTATTGAACCCAATAAAATAGCCACAGACATGCATAGTAAAGTATGTTTAAATTGCTATTGATGTTGCATACATTTCCTGAAACTAGATGAAATCATCTGTACAAGAGGGAAAACTGAAGCTGGCCATGTAGTTTTCTCCTTGGCAGATATTGCTATGTGATACACATTGTCCCATTGGGAAAGCCTCAGAAAATCATACATTCATTTTAGCTTTAGCTGTATGACTATGTGAGATACCAGGAAAAAGATTAGCTTTCTGCAAGAAATATGCTAAACAATGCATCGAACGCATTAATGTACTGAAGCTATCAGACCTAATTTCTGTAATGTTTGATTTGTAGTTGCTAAAATTTACATGATAGTGCAATGAAAATAAAAATAGGCATTTAAGTAAATTTGTTGTTTGCAGAAATTAGCCTTGATTTCATCAAGTTACATTCAAGATCTTCCTCTAGACGTTTTGTTTACCAATGAAAAAATAAAAGAGATTAAAAAGTATTTTACAACCATTTGAAAAACAGCAACTTATTATCAAAGATGAGAAGGCTGGTTCTTGGCAGATTCCAAAAGGAATTTTACAAAAATCTATTGCATATGTATGAATAAATTAATTAATCCTCTCATCACTTTAGCGGTGAACCCAAAGTAATAAAATATATGATCCCTGTTTTCTGCATAAGGATACTAAAGTAGAAAGGTTATTACATGCTCTAGGCCATTCTGAGAATCAATGTCTAAGCAGGGAAAAAATAATAATTCTGGCATTCTGGCTCCTGAGAATGAAATAAAGTCATTTAGACTTAGTTTTCTACTTAGAGCTTGTAGCAGTCTATCTTAGATTTACTTCACTGAACACGTTTCTTGTAGTCTTCCCTGCTCAAACCATTTAGTTTCCTCCCAAATAATATTTAACATAGGAAAGCAAATCTCATCCATCTGTGGCATCTCACACATAGTTTGCTTAATATATATCACTGAGTTGAGTTACTAATCGTATAATAGAAAGGGCATCTATTTTAATGAAATCCAAAAAGAGGGCCATGTTCAGTTTGCTGTTTCTCTTTATTTGGTAAGTTGCTGGAAGACTGACTTCCTAAAAGGAACCTGATGACTGTTTCTGTTTTACTTGTGTAATACTGTTCTCCTCACACAGGCTGCTTTGATTTGGTTTTGGGTGATGAAGTCTGTGTTTTGGTGCATTATGTAGGTGGATGTCATGCTGCATCTGTTAGATGAGCACCTGGTGTGCCTGGTCCCAGGGTTGGCTGTATTCCCGAAAGGCAGTTGGGGAGTTCATCACACAGCTGCTCTTCACGGATAACAATAGAGGCTGCTCCACTCATTTTGTGCCAACTCACTCAGCGTTTTCGGGAATATTACATTTTTTATATGACGTTGTATATACCTATCAGAAAATAAGCTTCAGTGAATTGTGAAAATACATCTGTTACATTTTTATATAATGCTTGGTTCTTAATTGAACGTAGTGAACAGTAGTGTTTCTCCTACCTGGGTTTTATATATCTATATAAATTATATATCTAGATATAGATATAGATATATCTAGATATTGATATAAATATATATTCCAAACACTTAATTTCATTAATTAAGCAATGATACATGACATTAGGCAAATGTTTATTAGTTTATCTAAAGACATATGTTATGAGAGTAGCTTATTTTTTTTTAAAGATTTTATTTATTTATTCATGAGAGACACAGAGAGAGAGAGATAGAGAGAGAGGCAGAGACACAGGCAGAGGGAGAAGCAGGCTCCCTGCAAAAAGCCTGATGTGGGACTTGATCTCGGGTCCTGGGATCACACCCTGAGCCAAAGGCAGACGCTCTACCGCTGAGCCACCCAGGTGTCCCAGAGTAGTTTATTTTAACAGGATTTGACATACTAGCTAGTCATAACCATATTTGTATTATTACAAGCAAGACAAAAAAAAAAGAAAATAAAAAATCAATGCAAATAAATGAAAGCTGGAAATGAAAGCTTACTTGCAGGTCAAATGAGGTGAGGAGAAAAATATTTTATTATGTTTCAGTTCATTAGGTGAACAATCTCTCTATTAGCCCATGGTGAGCTGAATCTGGGCCATTAAAAATAGCTATAGAGAGAAACAGATTGATTCATAAAGGAAGAATAGAAGGGGATTTTCATGACCACACCAAGTGGTTCATTTAGGTCTCAAGAGATGGCAGTTTCATATTTGAGAAAAGATGTGGAAAGAAAAAGGAAGAACAAGAAAAAGAAACCAAACTACTAAAACATCCCATCTCAAACCCTGTGAAAATGAAAGCAAAAAAGAAAACAACGTGAATGGATTTAGACTTAAGTGAAAAAATGGAATATGAACCAAGAAATACCTTTGATTATTTCCAGATCTGTTAGGGAGAAATATTGTCCAAAGCTATTGTGATCTGGGAACCCAAACAATACATATGGCTTTAAACATCAGTAGGTGATTTTGATCATATGAAAGAGTTAAATTTGGCAGTGGGGAATATAATTAAATAGCAATAAATTTTATTGCTAAAATATATATATTTTAAGTGTGTCTAAGAAGGCACATTAAAAAGAGTTTTTCGTTTGATTTGGTTGATTATCTATTATTTTAGCTTCTTGATTAACGGTGGTGTCATAAAGACACCGTGGTGTCATAGTTTGTCCTCAAGCAAACTAGGCATATTGTAACATGTGATCTTTTAAAACATCTTATAATGTATATTATACAAATGGTGTTTAATGTAGAAAACTCAGAATATACAAAGAAATAGAAAAATTTGTTAAGTCTCCAATGTGAGATATGTGATGTTAATATTTTATATACTTCCAAAATTCCATCTTTCATATATTCATATATTTCATATATGAAATATACTTTCATATATTTCATCTTTCATATATTCACACATAAACACACACACGGAACCATATTTTACATGATTCGATAACAATCATTTTTAATTTTCTTAAATAACTTTCCATATCTGAAAATATTTCTGTTCTTTTTAAGAGAGAGAGAGCACAAGAGGTGGGAAGAGGCAGAGAGAGAGGGAGAGAGAGAACCTTAAGCAGGCTCCATGCTCCCCACAGAGCCCAGTGCTGAGCTCTATCTCATGATGCTAGAAGCTGAAATCAAGAGTTGGACACTTAACTGACTGAGCCCCTCAGGTACCTCTGAACATATTTCTGGTTTGAATTCTCCTCTTAGGTAATTATTTAACCTCTCTCTAGATGGAGTTTGTCAATCACATTCATTTTTCATGCAACATATATTGAGCACCAACGATGTTCTGGGTATTAAATAACAGATTAAGTCTCTACTTTCTCAAAATTTTCACTGTAAACAGACAAACAAGTAAAAAAAAATCTGAAACAAAAAGATGGTTAATATCTTTAGTTAATATTATAACTATATTAGAATTAATATTATTAATATTACAACCTTATTAGAGTTAATATAATATTATAACTATATTAAAGTTAATATAATATTATAACTATATTAGAGTTAATATTATAACTCAAAGTATTATACTTACTAAGAAGAAAATAAAAGGCGATAATGTGATAATCACTAGTGTGAGATAGGAGTTGTACTGGTATCTGTCTAGGGCTGTTGGAATTATTTATGTAATATGTTTCATATGGTCCCTGGTATATGGTAAATACTTGACAAATATAAAAACAATTACAATAGTGATATTATGAGTGAGAGCAATTCATTATGGGAGTGCCTAAAATCAAAAGATAAACTGAAGCATATTAAAATCTTAAGTTTATTTGACCAAAAATTGATTCCAATTGGACAGCCAAACCAGAAGGGGTTGGGATCTCTCCATGGTGAGGAGCTGGGGGAAAGCCTTGCAGAGAGAAGAGGCCAGAGCAATGCCAGGAAATATTTGATTGGCTATAGTTTAAGCAGCTACATTGTGGAAAGCCCAGTTGGCTGCTGTGATTTGTTGTCCTTTGGTTTCAGTTTCTTAACTTTGAGGGATTATAGGCTTAGGTTTTGATTTGCTCACAAGGCTCTTAAGTCCTTAAAGCCACCTCAGTCTAATGGCCTCCTAGTGTATTTAATTCAATACTACGCTAGAATGTCATGTAGTTGCTATACTCATTCTACCTCCTGTTGTCACTGTCCCCAGTTAGCCATCTTCCAGTGATGCTTTCTCATTCCTATAAACTCATTTTAAAGTATTTTTGGTACTTTTATTTATAATATTTAGTTTCTGGAGGGTCAAAAATAATCTTAGAATTAAAAAAAATTAAAGCACTATATTGTAAATGCCTTACAACTTTTAATTTTTTTTTTAGAACGAGTAAAAACAACTGGACTTGCCTTTACAAACAATGAAATTAGTCTTAGCAGTTTATCAATTTAAAGACTTTTTTTTCCCCAAGTAAAGTGGGCACATAGTTGAATTAAGCTATTTTCAGAGGTTTCTAGGGAATAATGATCTCCTGCATCAACTCTTGTTAACCTCCAATCCTGTTTTGCAGGAAAAGCCACTTACAACTCTTCTACCTGTTTTTTTTCCTAGGTATTTATCTTTTTGATTCCTTCAAATATTCTTATATGGCTCTTAATCATTTGTGCATACTTATCAACAACTTCCAATTCCTTAGTTGAAGATTGGCTCTCTGTTGTGTCACTCTTCCCCATACCCTTGCTTCCCTCCTTCTTTTTTCTTAATATGGTTATATCATCATTTTGGTTACATCATTCATTTCTGTTTACATTTAAGGTCTAAGTAAGCATTTTCACACAGTCAAGAAGTGGTTATGTATCCTTTCTTGTGGTACTTTTTACTTTTCTTAGAATTCAGAATTTTCTTATTTGCCTGGTGCCTATCTTTAATTTTGTCCCTATGCTTCATTGGAGTCATAATGAGCACATCAATAGTATTTTCCAAAATGTCATCATCTCAAGTCATATATCACTTTGCTCAAGTCACTATCAGACCATCATCTCAGAGACCTTCACCCTCCCACTCCTATCTGGACTAGTTAATCTTTTTTTTTTTTTTAAGATGTTATTTATTCATCACACACACACACACACACACACACACACACAGAGGCAGAGACACAGGCAGAGGGAGAAGCAGGCTCCCTGCAGGAAGCTTGATGTGGGACTGGATCTCGGGACTCCGGGATCACTCCCTGAGCCAAAGGCAGATGCTCAACCGCTGAGTGGTTCCAGGCATCCCTGGACCAGTTAATATTGAGGCCAGATGCACAGCTGCCATTTGGGGATCCTTTTGTCCTCATCATGGGAATTCCCATTTTTCCCCTCTCCTTTGTTAGTTTCTCTCTTTCCTGGAGAGCACATCCTCTAGTAAGTTCCAAAGAAAGGATAAAAATAGAGAAATTTATTTTAGACTTTTACACCTGATATTCAGATATATCTGAATTTCTAGATTAAAAATTGTTTTCCCTCCAAATTTTAAGAGCCTTAACAGAATATCTTTCTAGTGTCATTGAAGTCCAACAAAAAACTTATTTTCATGCCTTCCTGAGCCACCTCTTTTAATGTTTAAAGGATTTTTAGAATCATTTTTTATCCTTGATGTTCTGAAATATGAACTTTTTGGCATAGATTCTTGTTCTTCTTCTTTTCCTCCTTCTCCTCCTCTTCTTCCTTCTTTCTTCTTCCTTCTCCTCCTCTTCCTCCTCCTCCTTCTTCTTCCTCCTCATCTGTTGTTGTTGTTGTTGTTGTTGTTCTTCTTCTTCTTCTTCTCCCGCCCCCCACCCCCCTTTCTGCAGCACATTCTGTGAGTCTGTTTAATTAGGATATTTAAGTCCTTCAAATCTGGACACATTTATAAGTTAGTATTTTGCTCTCAAAGTTTTTTATTTTTTTTTTTCTGTTCTCCATGCTGGTCCTTCTTTTATCAGGCGTTGAACCATTATGATCCTTTGATTTTCTAATTTTTTCTTTTATTTTCTTTCACTTTGCTTTTTGGAAAATATTGTTAGCTATTTTCAAGCCATTATTTCAATGTTTTAAAATCTCAGATACATACACATCTATGTCTATATTTATTCATTTAATATTTTTCCTGAACTTTGTTACTTCCTCATACCCTCCTGTTCTTTGTTAAAGGATGTATTATTTTAATTATGTCTCTGAGAATATTAGGTTTTGTCTGATAAATCGTTTTCTACTTTTTATATTGTTTCCACTTTTTTGTTTTTTCCTTACATTTATTTTGGTCTTATTCTTTTAGATTACTGTTATTAAAATCCACATAACAACTTAGTTTATATAGGCACAGAGGAACACCTATTTTGAGCAATTTGACCTCAACTCTTGTTGCATATTCAGTAGTTCAACTCTGGCAGAGAGTTTTCAACCAGAAGCCAGAAACATCACATATTCCAGGCTCACTGACACTTCACTTTCTATCTTGTACCCAGAGATTAGCCCTTATGACCAAGGGCAAAACTTCTGGCAAAGGATTGCTGGGCTTCCAGAAGCACTATGATCAGACTATTTTTCTATTGGAAAGTAAAATGGTCAAAGGATAGATCACAGAAATTTGCTTCCTAGCTCAGGAACATCCTGGGATGCATTAATTTCTTTTTAGACAAAGAAAAACCAATATCTTATCATGCAGGGAAGAGGGCAATCTTCTCTTTTGGTCATACTTATGGGGACTAGGCACTTCTAGGAAAGTCTTTCCAAAGACCATACAGTTCTCCAGCAAAGGCATAATTTTTAATGTATACCCAAGGAGAGTCCAGTAGGTCCAGTTCCAGTAGGCTGATCTGTCCTTTGCCTGCATGATCATCACATTGTAGAAGAAAGGAATCAGATCAGTTTATCCTAAGGAATGAGAGGCAGTTTGTATAGTCCATCATGAGACTATTCGGATTTGAAGTACTATTCAATACTTGTATTACCTTGGGTAAGTTACATGATTTAAACCTGTTTTCTCCTATATGTAAGATGGGGATAATAATATCTAGTTTGTAGAATTGCTGTGAGGTCTAAATAAGATAATTTATTTACTGTCTCTTTGCACAGTGCCTGGTCCATAGTAAAAGTGCAAAAATGACTGAGTATTATTACACGTAATAAATAAAGAGTAAGAATGGAAGGAGGTGTGATTCTAAGTTAAGAAGAGAATCTGTCATTTAGCTTGTACTTCGATTCAGTCTCAAAAAACCTTTGGCTATTGTAAAGGTGGCTCTAGGTCAAGGAAGTTGTGCTTGGAGATCATGAAACTATAAAAGATGGTCTAGTATCTTCCTCAATGATTCACAATGCTTTGGGTGGGAAAGACTAGAAGTTAGGAATTCTCTAGATGTGAGCATTGATAGCCACTCTAGAGGCATCAGCGTGGGGGTTCCTGCAGTTTGATAATGACAGGAGATGTCACCACAGTATGTCATAGCAGAAAGGGAGAAAAATATAAAATGTCTTAGACATACTAAGAGGAGTAGTCTATGGAGCATACAAGAGCTATCCTGTGGGGATTCCAAGCTCTACTTGCGAGCTATGCTAATGCTCCTAGTAGTGGCAGTGATGTTAATGATGGTGGGGAGTTAACATTCTGGAAGGATAGGTTTGGCTGCATGCAGGGACACACTATTTCTTTGTGACTAGTATCATCATGATCCTGTTTTTGTTTTTACTCTCCAAATAAATTGACTAAGTTTATGATGATTATAATTAAAATAGATTATTGCCCCTATGTGAAGTCAGTTTGGAAAAACTCAGTTGAAATTCTTTGTTTCTGTCAAGAATTCTACAATCTCTGCAAAGCATCTCTGAAGTCCTCCTTGTCCCTCTGGTGTGAATTGCTGCCTTTTCAAGGACCTCATATCCTCACATCTTCAAGCATTATTTTCATAATTCTTTAGCATTTGTTATGAGGTTTATATGGAGCTCTGAATGTCAAATATTACATATATTTAATCAAGGATTTGAAAAAAATATTTTTTGTTTTGGTGTTCAACAGTGTCTTGAGTTATGCTGACTCTTATAGGCCTAACCACTGAAAGAAAAAAACATTATAACTGGCTTCTCACTTGCATAATTTGTTTAAAGCATTGCTAATGTTTGAAGCCTCTTCTGGTAGGATTTCTTTGCATCTCGTGCTTGATAATGATTTGAGAGTAACTTCATGGTATAGTGATACAGGAAGGCATAACTTGTGCCATTTGATCTAAATGGATCAAGGATCTTGATTTCTGGCCCAGTGGTTTGAGATTCTAAGCCTGAACTTAGGGGTATCCCATATTCCTGTAATTTTGCTCAACTTGTAGATTCTTAGTGGCTGAGAAATGATTGCATGTCCATCCATGATTTTCTTTCCTTCTTTAATGAATTTGAAATTATCTATTTCATAAGATAATTTTGATAACAATGTCAGAAAAATATAGGAGTTACCTTCAATTTTCATTTTTACATTTCCTTCCTCACGAATTACTACCACTTATGTCAATTCACTGTCTATTGCTATTCATTTTAATTTTGCAATGGACTTCAAAGTTTTTCCTGCTACTGTAGCCTTTGCTGTGGTTTAGATTTTCTTTACTTCTTGTTTGCATCATTGCAAGAAACCTCTCAGATACATCCCTGCTCCCAGTGTCGACCTTCTTCAGTCTCTTAACACGCAATCGTCAAGTGGCATTCTATTGAAAATAAAATCAAACTTTAATAATTATAATTTTATACAGAAGAAAGTCCAAGAACCTCAGTCTTATCATTTAGAACCCTTAACAATTTAAACTCAGTTTAACTGTTTTTACCCTTTCCTCTTTCTCCCCTTCACATCCCCCCAGTGATTAATAACTTTTCTGGTTAGCTTTCCAAGACATACTGAAAATAATCTATTCTCTTGAAATACAGGACCTTGAGATATATGTGTATGTATATATATGTATATATAATTTATGGATCTTTCCAGAATGAGCTCAAATGATCTGTCTCATAAGACTTTCTCTCTCCTGTAGCCATTTTTTATCTTCTTTTATACCACAGGATGCCATGTTTTAAATGCTAAAGGTCTGAGTTGTACAGGCTGATTCTTTTAGCTCTTTCATTAGATAATGAATTCTTTGAGAGTAGGGACAGTATCTTCTGGTACGCTACACCATATCTAGCGGAGTACTGTAAGTTTCTTAAATCCTGAGTTAGGCTGATTGTATTGATTTGAGTTGCACTTCTATTTTAGGTTTCCCAAAAGACCTGGCTATATTTTAAAGTTCAGAAGTGACGCAATTTGTAAACACATTTCTTATCACACTTGTGTATTTCTAGATGAAGCTCTGCAAAGCAAGGTACCATGCTAGGGTCACGGGATGACCACTCAACAGGATCGATTCAGAAATATTGTAGTCCAAAATGTGAAATAGCACAGACTTAATTATTTAACATATGAGTATTGAGGACTTACTATGTATGGGAGAAATAACAGCTCAGTAATGAATAATTTAATTCCTTTGCTCAATAGCTCACCGTTTAGTGGAAGAGATAGTTGAGTTTAGTCTAATAGAAATGTGTTGAACACCTACTCTTAGGTGACATGTAGATAAGGTGGTCTCTGCTCTCTAGAGACCCATATCCTATAAGGGCAAGACAGATGGGTAAAGAAATGGCTACAATACAGTACATTTTATAATGGAAGAATCCACAAGGGGGCTTTGAGAGACAAAAGAGGATTGATTGCCTAACGCACCTTGCAATTTTAATGATAGCTTCCTAAGTAGATGTGTAAAGTCATAAATAATTTGCCTATGGGGTAAATCCCCAACAGTGCAATTGCTGGGTCGTAGGGCAGGTCTATTTTTAACTCTTTGAGGAACCTCCACACAGTTTTCCAGAGTGGCTGCACCAGTTCACATTCTCACCAACAGTGCAAGAGGGTTCCCTTTTCTCCGCATCCTCTCCAACATTTGTGGTTTCCTGCCTTGTTAATTTTCCCCATTCTCACTGGTGTGAGGTGGTATCTCATTGTGGTTTTGATTTGTATGCAATGAAACGCCGGGACACCTGCACCCCGATGTTTCTAGCAGCAATGTCCACAATAGCCAAACTGTGGAAGGAGCCTCGATGGCCATCGAAAGATGAATGGATAAAGAAGATGTGGTTTATGTATACAATGGAATATTCCTCAGCCATGAGAAATGACAAATACCCACCATTTGCTTCAAGGTGGATGGACCTGGAGGGTATTATGCTGAGTGCAGTAAGTCAGTCGGAGAGGGACAAACAGTGTATGTTCTCATTCATTTGGGGAATATAAATAATAGTGAAAGGGAATATAAGGGAAGGGAGAAGAAATGTGTGGGAAATATCAGAAAGGGAGACAGAACATAAAGACTCCTAACTCTGGGAAACCAACTAGGGGTGATGGAAGGGGAGGAGGGCGGGAGGTGGGGTGACTGGGTGACGGGCACTGAGGGGGGCACTTGACGGGATGAGCACTGGGTGTTATTCTGTATGTTGGCAAATTGAACACCAATAAAAAATTAATTTATTAAAAAATAAAAATAAATAAAATTATACATGGATGTAAAATAAATAAATAAATAAATAAATAAATAAATAAATAATAATTTGCCTATGTCTCTTCTCTCTCTGTGTGTCTCTCATAAATAAATAAATAAATAAATCTCTCAAAAAAAAAAAAAAAAAAAAAGAAAGCACAAGTGCATGGGGATAGGGAGGGGTGTAACTTCTTTTAGAGACTGGTACCTAGAAGTCTGAGAAAGGTTGGTGGGGAGGGACTGGCAGGCAAGGAAGCTAGGAAAACAGAATGGGGTGGGTTCAGATTGAGACTGGCCTTGTGTGCCAACTTAATTTAGACTTAAAATTGGGGGGCGGAGAGCTCCTGAAGTTTTTTTTTTTTCAATTTTAGCTTTTAATTAAAGCAAAAAATACTTTAAAGGGCATATCTGATAAGTGCATGACATGATTAATTTTTACAAACTCAATATAACTGTCCAGATCAAAAGACAGCATTCAAGTACCTTGGCCCTTGTTTGCCTCCTTCCAATCGGCACTCCCGAAGTAACCATTATCATGACTTCTAATAGCAATTATTGATTTGACTTGATTATGCATGCGTGTGTTTGTTTGTTTGTTTATTTATTTATTTTGAAAGAGAGAGAGACAGAGAGAACATGTGTGCAAGTAAGGGGGGGACAGAGTGAGAGGGAGATAGAAAATCCTAAGTAGGCTCTACACCTGGGAGCCTGACCTGAGGCTCTGTCTCCAACCTGAGGTGAAATTAAGAGTCAGATCCTTATGGGACGCCTGGGTGGCTCAGTGGTTGAGCATCTGCCTTCCGCTGAGTGTGGTGTTGGGGTGGGGTGAGGGGTGATCCCTGAATTCCAGGATGGAGTCCCACATTGGGCTCCCTGCATGAAGCCTTCTTCTCCCTCTTCCTATGTCTCTGCCTCTCTCTATCTCTCTCATGGATATATAAATGAGATCTTTGAAAAATAAAAAAAGAGAGAGAGAGATCCTTGAACAACTGAGCCACCCAGGCACCTCTGATTATTGTTTTATTTATTTATTATTTATTTTAAAAAAATATTTTGTTTATTTATTTACAAGAGACACAGAGAGAGAGCAGAGACACAGGCAGAGGGAGAAGCAGGCTCCATGCAGGGAGCCCGATGTGGGACTCGATCCCAGGTCTCCAGGATCAGGCCCTGGGCTGAAGGCAGCACTAAACCGCTGAGCCACCCAGGCTGCCCTGATTATGTGTTTTAGATATGGAATCACTGTGAGTACTTTTTGTGTGTTTGTTTTCTTTTGTTAATGCTAATGTTTGAAAAACTCCTTCATGTTGGTGTATGTGGTTGTAGATTGTTTATTTCCATCTCTGTATTCTATTGTATGAATATACCTTACTTTGTCAATTCTACTGATCAACACTTGATGGATATTTAGCTCATTTTCAGTTTGAGGCTGTTTTGAAAGTATTGCTCTGAGCGTTCTAGTACCTGAGAAATGTATATATTTCTCCTGGGTGTGTAGTGGAATGGTTGTTATTTGTAAATATTGCCACACAGTGTTTGAAAGTGGTTGTACCAGTGTAGACTCTACTGTTGCTCTGCATCATAAATAACATGCACTAAAACTGTATAAGGGAGGAGAAAAGAAAATACATTTATTAAGCAATTATTATGATCTTTTATACCGTTATTGGGGTAGGTCCAATTATGTAGTTTTTCTCATGCTACTATTAAGGAAACTCATGAAAACTGAGAAGGTAATCCAAAATCTCATAATGTAGATAATAATAACTCTAATTTACTGAAACCAATTATGACCTAGGGTCCTATAGTGGGCTGAGTAATGATTACGCTCCTTAAGACATACATGTCCTAATCCCTGGAACCTGTGAATGTTACCTTATCTGGCAAAAACTTTGCAGATACAATTAAATTGAGAGAAGATTATCTTGCATTGTTTTGGGTGGGGAGTAAATGCAATCAATCCCAATTGTCCTTATAAAAGACAGGCAGAGGGATATTTTAGACAGATGAGAAGAAGGTAGTATGACCAAAGAGGTAGAGATTGGAATGAGACAGCCACAAGGCAAGGAATGCAGGGGCCACTGGAATCTGGAAGAGGAAAGGAACATATTCTCTCTTAGAGCCCTGAGGGAACATAGTCCTGCCAACACCTGAATTTTGGCCCCCTAAAACTGGTTTTTGAAATCCTGGCCTCCAGATTTATGAGAGAATAAATTTCTGTTGTTTTAAGCTACCAAATTTGTGGAGGTTTACTACAGCAGCAATGGGAAATACAGGCATTAAGCTATGAGCTAAGGATTTTTCATGAATTATGTTACTTAATGCAATGAGGTAAGTGGATTAGCCTCATTTTATAGAGAAAGGAAGCGAGCTTTAAGCATGACTGAATTACTTTCCCAAGGGCACAGAGCTAGCAAGAATCAGACACAGGAACTGAAAACCAGAGATTGTATAACTCCAAAGATAATGCTCATGACCAACATAGCAAGCAGAAGAATCAGCCTCCAAATCCAGATTTCACTGATGCCCAAAGTCATAATTTCCCTATGACATGCCATGTAGTGGATTTCTGTTGTTTAAAAAGGTTCAAGAAGCATAATGAAGGATAGATTAGAACGAGAGTTAGGATACAGGGAAATCAGTTGGGAAACAAAGGGAATTATTTAGGCCAGACATGTTGAAATCCAGGACCAGATATCCATGGGAACCTACACTAGTGATGGAATGGAACAGCGTTTCAACCATAGAATTATCACACTGAGAACTGAAGGTGTATTATTTTATGCCCATAAATCCATGACTGAATGAATGAGTGAATGGCTGAATGAATGCCTGCTCAGCACTATTGCTCTTTAAATTACTTTAAACCACAGGGGAGAAGGTTTCTTGCTTGATGGTAGAACCATTATAAAGAATGACTTGAGTCCATAGGATCTGTGTTTTGGTATCAGTTCAGAACTGGATAGGAAAAAGGAAAATAATATAAGAAAGAGATTGTTTATCTCATCCTATAAAATCGAGTGGTTTCCAGTTCGCATACAGAAAATGTGCTCGAAATCACATAGGGTGGAAAATCCAAAGTAATAATATGAAGTTGTAAGGCTAAAGCATATGTTTCTTTTGAGGTAAAAACATATGGCTTTAAAAATTCTAGTTCTAAAAGTAATGCATGCTTATTTTCAGGATTTTGAGAAAGAAAGAAAAGTATAAAAGAAAGAATACAAAGAACTCACTAGGGGGATCCCTGGGTGGCTCAGCGGTTTGGCGCCTGCCTTTGACCCAGGGCATGATCCTGGAGTCCTGGGATCGAGTCCCATGTCAGGCTCCCTGCATGGAGCCTGCTTCTCCTTATGCCTCTCTCTCTCTCTCTCTCTCTCTCTCAATCTCTCTCTCTCTCTCTCTGTCTCTCATGAATAAATAAATAAAGTCCTTAAAGACAAACAACAACAAAACAAAACAAAACAAAAAAACCCACAGAGAACTCACTAGTTCACCACTCAGACATGTTTGTAGTCAATTTCTTGAGCTTCTTTCTTCTAACCGCTTTGCCGTCTATGTGTGCTAACCCATTCAGGATCATAGAGTGTCTCAACCCTTATTTTTTTCACCTATTACTTTATGGAAAGGAATTTACTATGTCTTCAAATACTTTTTCAAAATTTCAAAAATAATTATTTGATTTATTCAACAAACATTGACCAGGTGTCTGTTCTGTGCCAAGTATTTTATGCTTGTTGCTGAAGATCCATTGGTGAAGAGTATCTGAGGTCACTGTCTTCAAAAGCATATTCACCTAGTGGAAGGGATGGGAATCCCACTGGCAATTAGTGGGGGAAATCTTTAGATCTTTAGTCTCAGGACGCCTTAAATAGCTCTTCATGAGAGGTGACCATAGATGCTTATAAAAATGTAGCTGTCACCATTAATTCTTTAGCAGTCTCTTAGCTTCCTCTTTTCTTTTTATTCACACTAAGCCTCTCCTGCTTTTCCTATAGTAGACACCTGGATCCTAGCCTGTTTGAATTTTATAGACTAACATCTGGAAGCCATTTTATAGTCTCTTTTATAGCTCATTCTGGGGTGTTTTCTTTGAGTTGCTGAGAGGGCCAAGCCATAGGAATTACTCCTTTTGTTCTTTCTAATAGTGTCTTTTATTTAAGTGTTTTGAGGAGGAGAGAGAGAGAGAGAGAGCTCCCTTCACTTCACCATTATCATCGAGTTATAAAAAACTTAACTATACCTGATCTCCCATAGATGCAACTTTTTCAAGTACAAAAAACGTTGCTGCATGACTGTGGTGTGCACCAACAGTAGACAATTCTGCATGACTGCATTTCACTTTCTCAGTAGTATTCACACATAATCTTTAACTCACCGAGTGCACATATGGCTATAGGCTAGCTGTCACAAAGCCACATCTCCTATCTTCAGTTTTTTGAAGACTTTGATTAAATTTTGACATGTATACTTTTGCCTATGTACTTTGAATTGGCAACTCTGTGAAATTTAGTGTATTTCCAAGGCTCAAAGAATGTATACTCAAAAATTACACAAAGTCAAATATCTATACTGTATAGAACATGAAAATATCAAACTGTTTTACTGAATGGAAAGAAAAACACCTTTTTTGTTCTTTTACTACTGAAACCACTTTATACCATTGGACTCTATTTCCTGACATACTTTACCTTTATCTCTCAAAAAAGGGATCCAAAAGAAGGTATGATTTCTTAAGCCATCTGGCTTTGGCTTTACTGTTTGTTCTTAAATGTGTAGAAATCCAACAAGGATCTTCATGAAAGTATCATGCATTTCCTCCTCTGTCCCTGACCATGTAGACATTTTGAAGACAAGGGAAAGGAACATGTGAGACTGTGACTTTTGTCACATTTCTTTTTTAGGGGGCTTTTATTTTTTAATTCCAGGCTAAGATCTCTCACCTGTCTCCTTTAGCATTATATGACTTTTCTCTATTTCAATAGTTTTTATTGATAGATTAGCTTCCTATTGCTGGTACAACAAATCATCACAAATTTAGTGACTTAACACAATTTATTATTTAATAGTGCTGTAGGATAGAAATTCAACACTGATCTCAATGGACTAAAATCAAGGTGTTAGCAAGACCCTTTCCATAAATTCTAAGGGAAAAATCTGTTTCCTGGACCTTTGCAGCTTCCAGAGGCTTCCCACATTCCTTGGATTGAGGCCTCTTTCTTCTACCTTTGAATCTCTTCATACTTTTTTTCCTGTAGTTACTTCTTCTGAGTGACTCTGATCTTTTGCTTCTTTCCACCTTTAAGAGCCTTTGTGATTACATTGGTCCCACCTGCACAATCCAGGATGATCTCTCAATTTTAAGGTCAAGTTTATTTGCCACCTTCATCCATTGGCATATTTGATTTTTCTTTTCCCTGTGACCTAACATGGTCACAATTTCTGGGATTAGGACATGGATGTCTTTGGGAGCCATTATTCTGGGCATGATTACAATACCCACAATTGGGTATTGTATATATTTGCTTTTCTGTATCTTCTGTGAAAATATGAAGGCTTTCAAGTAGGGCCTGGGTTCTATTCATCCTCTCATTTCAGCCCCAAGCACAGTACCAGGCACATCATATTTGTTAGTGAATGGTTGTTGAGTAACATGAAATGTTTCCTTGTAAAGAAAAACAAAGACTTAGATAAGTAAAGAGTAGTACAAGACTTGCCAATGGAGGTGTCAGGTATATGTAATCTTGTAACAAGTGTGACTTTATCCTAGTTTCATTTGAGCTCCTTTTTTTTTTTTTTAAAAAAAAATTAGATTTGTAAAATAGGTGAGTATAAATTAAATGTTACAAATTATGGGAAGTATTCTATAATATATCATTTTAGAAATAAAATCAATATATTCTTAGGATATTATAACTACTAAATAGGTAATCCAACAGAAGCAATTTCCTAACCTTTAAAGAGGAGAAAAAGTGATTAAGGAAATAGATTTTTTATTTAAAAGTTACTTGCTGTGGCCTTTAAGGATCTTCTTCTTTGTCAGTCTTCCAGGTTCAGCGTGCTTATCCCTGTAGATCTCAGAGAATGGGACAAGATTTCTGCATGTTAATATGGAGATTTCAAAATCTATGAACCAGAGGACAATTGTGACTAACTCTTAGATACCAAAATCTTGCATTTATCAAACATGTGACTATCCTTTAGAAAATCCAAAGAGGAATGATGAAAATGAAACAAATCCTGGCACTATTTAAACGTAGCAAAGCTCAAAATTATTTACATAAGAAAGGAGGGATTGTTTGCTTCTCCCTCAATAATAAACTTATGGAATGCATAAATTTCAACGTTTTTCCCCCATTGTAAATGGAGAAGTCAGCCATATTAGGACGTCCAAAATGAGTTTCACAATTACCACCCTCTGGGTTAGACCTCATTTGCTCAGGCAGAGGGAAAGAAGGGTTGAGAAAGCAGCTCTGGAGAGAGACTGTCTGTGATCTACATTTAATACTGCCATTTTCTCTTTGTGTGACCTTGGGCAAACCTATTTTCATTTCTTTGCCTCAATTTTCTTATCTACAAAATGAGAATAATAGCACCTCCCTTATAGAATTATATTGAAGATTAAATGTCTTACTACGTATATAGTATAGATGAGTGCCTCCTTAGGACATACTGTCACTACCTGCAAGACTCAGTAGAAGAGTCAAGGAGAGGTCCGAATGCATTAGCTCTGTATGCTGCATGCTGATAAACAGTAACATACCTCCGTGTTATGGTTTGAGCTGCTGGTCTAATGTAATAATACAGTGTCGTAGGATCAATCACTCACCTTCACCATGCAAAGGAGTTTAACAGCATAATCCTTTATTGGCCTTAAAATATTCATTTTATGATAGGATAGATTGGCACCAAATAATTCTGTGCACACACAGACTAAACTCACTAAGGCAAATATAAACCTAAATTAAAATTTAATATACTTGCTTTATTAAAAATTTTCCCCTTGATTTAAAAGAGATGCAAAGGGACTTGCATTCGAAATAGCATCTAACTAGAATCTCCCAGTGCAACTTTTCCCCACTTCTCAATAAAAAACTCTGCAGACAGAAATAAAAAATAAAAATGTAAAGTAATGCTGGAAACAGAAACCATAGCCAAATGACAATTTCTAGTTATCTAGAGGTAGATGAAGTAAGTTCAGCAAAAATTATTAGTTTCACTTCTTGGCATACCTAGGAAAAAGATGAAAAAGGACAATATGTATTTTGTATAAATGTGTATTTTTTATGTACTTATTTACATATAAAATGTACAAATATACACATACAATAACACTTGTATATAAGAAGTGGTTTTTAAAAAACATTTTAGAAAGCCAGAACAACTTACTTTGCTCAATTCTAAATAGCATTTCATCCGAGAATTTTTAGTTGCTATTTCTAAATAATTGGTTCCAGTTATTCAGTGGGGTGTTGAGATGTTTAACAACAAGCTCTCCAACCTAACAGTTAATCAACCAATCAAGCAACCAATAGCTAACCCTGATTGGTGGGATTTGCTTATTTCCATACTGCCACTATGGCCAATCCAAATCACCAATGTGATGGTGTGGAACTGAACATTAACTGTCGTCATTGAGGGACGGAGCCTTCAGATGTTTTAGCTTCTAATCTTTGAGCTGCCTGGCTTGCATCACGTGGAGCCAGACTTTGCCAAATCCTGTAGATTCATGAATCAAACAAATATCCTTATTTTGTGGCCAATAAGTTTGGGAGTGGACTTTTTATTTATCAACAGGTAACTAGAACACTTGCTATCCCCCCCATTATTTTAAATGGTTATCAGGGACCACTTCTTCCTCATATTGATGACCCTACAGCTTAGCATAAAGTTTGCCACAGTGTAGGTATTCAATGTTTTTGCTATAATAGCAGGGAGAGACAAAGATCTCTCATTAAAAAAAAAAAAAAGTTCAATATAAGGAGTTTTATAATCTTATTCAATAATTCCAAGGTAATTTGACTGAAAATAAGACACATCTTAAGAATCCTTAGTAGGAGTATATAGATTAAAAGTACAGAAGAGTAAAAAAAAGTACAGAAGAAGAAATAAATATATAAAAATATTTCATAACCAACTTTTAAAATCATCATGTCATTATTGTGAATAGCCAGAGTCCTACTGTTAGATTCTTAAAAATCACACTAACTTTTTACAACGATATCAGAACGAGGTAATTTTCACATGTTTAATAAAATCTCTCTAGGGGTGCCTGGGTGGCTCAGCAGTTTGGTGCCTGCCTTTGGCACAGAGCATTATCCTGGAGTCCCAGGATAGAGTTCCACATCGGGCTCCCTGCATGGAGCTTGCTTCTCCCTCTGCCTATGTCTCTGCCTTTCTCTGGGTCTCTCATGAATAAATAAATAAAATCTTTAAAAAAAACAAATAAAATCTCTCTAAAAAAATTCCAAAATGAAAGTTAGGTTTTAATTAGTCCTAAAATTTAGGACTAATTTAAATAAACACAAATGTGCTGTGACCTACTGATTTAAGCCCTGGCAATCTCAGGCTCCTCCTTCATTCCGTCCATATAACCCATTATGTCCATTGGCCTTTTTGTTGTTTCTTACCTTAATCACACCATTCTAGCCAGGCTCCTCAGACTTTTCTTATAACTACTAAATGGCGAGTGAGACTGGGAAAAATTCTGCTGTCCTTATGTCTTCCAGTGGCAGAAGACAGAGATTCAAACTAATAAACTATAGTAAAATATCATTTAAAATATCATCATCTATCGTCATACATGGAATATTGTGTTTTATGCTCCCTGGTATTTACCTGACTTGCTATAACACTAATCAAAGCGCTACAAGGTAAACACTATTCAATCTGAATTCTCCCTCACTGAGAGTCAGTGACCCATATTATGCTTTCCTCACTTTGAATGGCCTCTTGCCAATCCATTTGGTTTGTTTATTCTGCTCTGGTCATTCTTTTTAACAATTAGTATCTTTTTTTTTTTTTTCCAGACAAGCTTTTAATTCAAGTCAGGTTACTAAGGCTAGTGCTCTAAAAAGAAAACTGAATGGCTGTATCATTAGAATAGATCTAAAATATACAGAAAAGATCAAGCAAAAAGCCAGTAGAACCATAATTTGTTGATTACAGGGTACGTTACAGTCTTAGATATACATTTCCATGGGGACTAGACAATAATGATCCCATATGGAGAAATTGAATTAATGCTCTCATTTCCTGGAATGCGTTGGACTCCTGGTTGGTAGTGTATACTTTGGTGTTACTTACATTTTAGATTGCCATTTCTCCAACCAGATTTTCAAGTGAAGGGATTAAATAGTATCTCTACATTTTATTTTCTCACCACAGTATAGGCCAGTCTTTTTAAAATAGTCCTGTTGTTGGTAATCATTAAGTATTTTTGAAAGAATGGATAGATGACCAATATTGATATAAAGATCTGAGATGTACAGCTAAAGTACATTAGGAAAAATTTAAATGATAGATCACATTCCATCTGTAGTTTATATTTATGGAAAGATATAATGTCGAATTATAGTTCTTTAAAATGTATGTTTATTTTCTTATTTCAGTCTCACTTATTTTCAAATGATTTAGGCATGACATACAGAGTTTTAAATTATTTCAACTTCAATAACAGAATAAAAAGGAATAGAGACAAGCTTAGAGAAGCATAAGGAGTTTATGTCACCAGATTTCTCAGATGACCTCATTACTACTACTGGGCACACAATTTGGCTTAGTTTCCTGGCAGCTAAGGCAAAAAAAAAAAAAAGAGAGAGAGAGAGAGAGAAAAGAAACATACCAAGCTAAGTAATATTCATGTCTGATATAAAAGACATAAACATTTCTCTACAGGGGCAAATTATTTCTTGGAAACATATTTAGTGAGACATATATCATGGGAGATCTATATATAAGGTGCAACCTTTACATTTGATAATATCTTCACTTTTGTTTGTACCATAGGCATAAAACCACTGTTGAAATAAAGAGTTTTTATTTGACCTCTTTTAAAGTTTGAGGGCAGAGCATTAAATCAAAGGGAACAACAAATAACTCAGTCAAGGCATTTCCGTGGGACTCTGAGCTATTATGGTTCAGCTATTATGGTTCACGTCCATGTGACTCATGTGTAATTTACAAAGATCAAATTTACCGAATCCAGATGAATGGATACTTACCATCTCATGAGACTGTCACTCTCACACATTCATATTTTGGTGTAGTCTTTAGCAAGTGCATTTGACAGCTTTAGCTATCAGATGTCAAGGGGCAAAGTTGTCAATCCTCTACTGGTTAAAATATTTCCTCCCTTAATTTCCTTTTCTTTTCTCTTTCCTCCCTTTCTTCCTTCTTTCCTCCCTCCTTCTTTCTCTTACCCTTTCCTTCCTTCCTTCTGTCCTCTCTCCCTTTCTTTCCCTTCCTTCCTTCTTTCCTTCCTTCCTTCCTTCCTTCCTTCCTTCCTTCCTTCCTTCCTCCTTCCTTCCTTCCTTTTCTTTGTATAGAGGTATCATATCAATAAGATAAGTTCAAATTATTGTCCATTCAACCATTCATTCATCAAACATTTACTGATCATCGAGTGTCAAGGACAAAGGAGTGATCGAGACAGTCCCATTGCTGTGCTCAGGGACCTACAGTCAACCCTGGAAGGTACATCCTGAACAGCAACTGCACTTCCATTTCTAGTGATATGATATGTCAGATGAGTAGAAAAATCCTCTTCATACATAATCTAAAATTTATGAATTAAATATTTAAAAATGTAAACTAGAGATTTAGCAAGAAGCTTAGTAAAGCTTAGGTCACCTTCTAAGTTCCTAAGCAAATTTGTATTTATTCTTTTGTATTTTTTTCCTTAATGAATGAGTCTTCCCCCAGATTATATAATGTTCAGGTCCTTCAAAATTGACCCTTTCCTGTTATCTATTTACAGATGAGTGAATGAGAAAGTGAGTGAAAAATCTCAGAGTTACCACATAGGGATAAACTATTAATCCAGAAAGGTAAATAACTGCAACAAATTATCTTGGAAACATCTATCCATCCTCCGTGGGCTTGGTGGGGAGAGAGGCACAGGGAGACTTTGGTTGGGAGTTAGACAGGAAAAGCCCGTAAAGTCAGGATCCCTAAAAGTGATACCTTTATGGATAAACTGGAAAAAAACAAAACTTGCCACCAAAAGGTGCATTGATGATAGTTGCCTGTTGTGGATTTATTCTCTTAGAGCGGGGTGTGTGGGGTGTGTGTGTGGGGGTACTTTTAAAGAATTCCTGACCACAAGCCTGGCCTCAGGAGTACTTGAGGCCAGAATTATTAAATTCAGTCATCTAGCCTCATGCTTACAACTTAGTTAGTGGTTCACCAAATTCTGCTTGCACACTGAGCAGTTTTCTCCTGAGGCTCTTCTCTTTCTTCCCTATCATATGCCCCTAAGAGGAGCTTGCGGATAATTCCAACATTTAGGCTTGGAAATCCATCAGCCTAAATCCTCAAGTTCATTAGGAACTTTTACTATCTTAGGTGACTGTGGACAATGGATTTGCCAATTGCTTTGCTACTAAAAACTACAGGCCACCATACTTTCATCTTATGTTGTTCTCACACTGCATTCAGCGACCACTGTCTCTCTTGCCGGTTTCCCAGTCTTAATACTAATGTCCCAGGTTCATTAGTCCCCTACTTCCAGTACCAAACTCTGTGTCAGTTATCTATTGCTGCAAACAAATAACTCCATAACTAGGTAGTTAATACAACAGTTTAACCAATTTCCATGATTCTGTGGCTTGGTTGGGTGGTTCTGCTGGTCTCCTGTGGCTTACTTGCGTGGGTACATTCATTTACCTTGAGGATTGATAGGAGAACAAATAACTCCATAACTAGGTAGTTAATACAACAGTTTAACCAATTTCCATGATTCTGTGGCTTGGTTGGGTGGTTCTGCTGGTCTCCTGTGGCTTACTTGCGTGGGTACATTCATTCACCTTGAGGATTGATAGGAGCCTGTCTTCACACCGCACATGGTAGGGCAGCTTCCAAGAGGGGGAGTTACATGCACAAGTACTTAAGCCTTTACCTTTTTTTTTTTTTTCTAAGCCTTTACCTTTACTGGAGTTCTTTCCTTACATGGTTTTGAGTTTACTATCTATTGTTATTAGTGGTTTTTGACAAACTCCGTGGGGACAGGTCTCTTTACACTGAGCAAGCTTTAGTCACATCAACTGAAGACTAGTGTCATGGATGGGGGATTTTTCTCCAGAGATGCCAGATAGGTCAGATAGCAACAATTCTCTGGGAATTGGACTTTTAGGGATGCTTCAAGTACTTCCTCCAGCAGTCTTCTGGTTTTCAAACCTACCATGATGTAAATCTGCTGATTTTCTAGGCTATCACAGAACGGAGGAGACAGTCATGGGGATTGGGCAAGTTAAGAGTCCATAAGACTTTCTGTTTTTACTGAGATTCAGCTATTTTTCTTGAATACGTTTTCTGTGAGGTATAGCACGTCTTTGTATAATTTCCAGAGTTCTGAAGAAAAATTAGATTCTGATAGTTTTGATGCTGTTCTCTTGCCTTTCTGGAGTAGTGAATTTTGGAAGGTTCCTTCTCTGACATTCCAGAAGAGCTTCTCCTGTGGTTATTTTTTGATGTAGCAAATGGAAACTAATACACTTTCCAAAAATAAATTAGTGGGTTTTTAGAAAGTATAATTGAAGAATTGACGTTGGGGAGGAAGTCTATAAATACTTCAGTGAGTGACTCCTGAGAATTTTGGGACCTCTGCTTTTCTTAAAGTTTTCTTTTTATTGGGTCTTGCTTCATCCCTACAAGATAAGAACAGAGAATCTGACTTGTTGCCCTGAGATTTGACTTAATAAGTGTTTTGTACGTTAGTCAGATAGAACTAGGTTGAAATCACAGTGTTTACTCAGAATGTGTTCTTGGGCAATTTATTTAAACTTTATTAATTTCAGTTCTTTCATTTGGAAATTGGAGATTATCAGAGAAAATCAAGATATATTGTGGGCATTTTAAAAATATTGGCCATTATAATAAATCATTCAACTGAATAAATTGTTTACAGGTAATATTAGTAAATGCTTTGATGTCTTCCTATAGAATGTTGACAAATATTTAAAATAATGTCAGGTAATCATTATTTCTGGTTCAGAATGGGGATCATGATTTGATAGAGGATATGTTTTCCCTAAATAGTGAATTTATTTATAAAACTAGTTTTAAAGTATTAAAACACCTACTAGTTAAATATGCTTTGTTTTAAAGGAACACAATTTAATGGAATTGGGACCACACTGCAGACACGTGAGGATATAACATACTTATTGCAAAATTTAGGTGGTAGTTCAGTGGCAAAAACTGATTAAAGAATCTAGCTAGTATTTTATTATTGAATTGCTTCTCAATTTACTTATTCAAAACTGAGCTTCAAAAAGTTCCCCCAAACTCCAACTTGACATCTTATATTATAGTTTATGTTTTAACAAAACTGAGAACTCAGTAGTTACTATATGTATTTAATACATATCTAGCTAACACATTATCTATCTATCTATCTATCTATCTATCATCTATCTATCTATCTATCTGAGAAACAGCATGCATACATGCTCAATAAATTTTTTCTTTGGGGTACAAAAATATTATATACATATTTCTGCATCTTTTCTCATGTTACTGTACTTTTATATCTTAGTAATCCACCTGAGCCAGTTGAAAATGATCAGGTAAATGAATGCATTCTTTTGGGGATTAGATAAGTTCCCATGACATGAAGTTACCACAGGCTCTCTTTATTTATTTATTTATTTTTATTTTTATTTTTTTTTAAATTTTTTTTTTTTTAATTTATTTATGATAGTCACAGAGAGAGAGAGAGAGAGAGAGGCAGAGACACAGGCAGAGGGAGAAGCAGGCTCCATGCACCGGGAGCCCGATGTGGGATTCGATCCGGGGTCTCCAGGATCGCGCCCTGGGCGAAAGGCAGGCGCCAAACCGCTGCGCCACCCAGGGATCCCTATTTATTTATTTTTTATTTTTATTTTAATTTTATTTTTTCAGGCTCTCTTTAGATTCAAGAGTGGGTTTTAATTCTCAGTTCAGTTCTCTATTGCTCTTACTTCAGAATTTCCTGAACCCAAGTTCTTAGTCACCTCCTCCAGACACCAGGACCTGCTTGGCTCAAGAGAGGCAGAAAGAAGGAATATAGTGGGTGGATGAGATCTGAAACAGCCATCTTACTTTCATTTAGAAAGAACAGTAATTGTTTTCAGGGTTTGTTTTTTTTTTTTTGTATAAATAATGAATATTCTCTATTAAGTTGTCTATCTGCTTTTTTCTATTTTCAGATGTTCTGAAAGAAAGTAAATTTTACACACTAATGGAGGAATAAAACCTATTTTCAAGTAATGTCTTTTTCAGAAAGTTAAGTGCTACAATTGTTTAAAAGAAGATACTACAAACAACTCATTTGAATGTTGAATGGTGGGGATTAATGGTTATTTATAGTGAAGGCCATGTCTTGTAGATTCCTTAAATTCTTTTGGAAGGCAACATTGGTAAGATTTTTATTAGGGATATGCTTTCTATGAGACTTTAATAGTAGTTCTATTTTTATCTGGGAAGAAATGAACCTCACAATACTAATTTTCTCACTTAATGGATTTTCCTCCCTTAAATAAGCCCAATTCTCTAATCTGGGGTGAGGAGCAGCTTGGTTTAGCCTTTATAGAAAAGTCCACTTATATAAGGGAAAAATAATTCAAGTAAAATATGATTTTAACTTTTTATGGAAACTGAAGAAATTGATTCCTAACTTTCCTTCATATCTCATTCTGGAGGTTGCCTTTGCAAAATCTAGGCTTTTAAATTATGCACGAAGTATTTTATACGATGTGTGAGTTGGTGGGAAAGCACATAGATTTTTAAAAAATGCATGAGAAAACACAAAGGATATGTTTTTATTGATTTAATAAGTATTTCCTTGTATGCTGACTCTTGTAGGCACTGGCCTAATCAGTAGAATAACTGGTGAGCAAGACAGGTGGTGTACCATCCTCAGGCAGCTTATATTTGGGTGCACAAGAAGACAAAAAATAAACATATATAGCATGATATCTGGTAATGACAAGTATAATGAAGGAAAATGAAATAGGAAAACAACAGAGAATTGAGTGCTATTTTAGATGGAACACTCTCAGCAAGCTTAGCAGCTTGTGTCTGTATGTAGACATATACATATATGTATTATTGTGTAATTTATTATAAAGAAATGCTCCATCTGAATTTGAAATTTGTTGTCATTTTATATGTACTATTTGCTTAAAATTCTATCTCTTCTTTATCTGTGATTATGAGTGTCCTTTATGATTCTTATAATTTTTTTAATGATTCCTATAATTGCCTATTTTTGCTCTTTCTCATTTTAACATGATTGGTTTATTTTACTGGTTTCCTGAAAAAGAAAAACAAAAAAATCATGATTTTTATTCATCCTTTCTATATTTTTTGTTGTTGTTTTCCTAATTTCAGCTCCATCATTATTATCTCTGCATACTTTCTTTGAAATTCCTAATTTTTCAAAATGAATGTTGAGTTTCACTACTCCATACTTTATTCTTAGTAATTTATTCATTGATATCTACAGATTTTTCTTTGAATAAATGATGGGCACACTCTCCTATTCCATTATAAAGTTGACCATGTAAGAACTTCCTGATGTGATGTTAGAGGCCATAGAGGACAGTGACAAAGAAATTTCTCACAGAGAATAGATTCAGGGGGTGCCAAAAAATGAGCTAGCCAAGAAATACCTCTATAACTAGGTATGGAGTGTGATTTTTGAAAAGCAAGAATTGATTACTAGTATGGACCAGTGATTTTTGGTATTTTCCTTCCTGTTTCCAAATGGAAACTTTCATTAATGTTATCTAGTTCCAACTCTATCATTAATTGTATGTTATCTGAGTGAGAAATGTAGGTAGATAATATTTAAGATTCCCCATTAAGCCATGACCAGACACCTCCAGACATGGTGGAGAAAATGATCATAAACCAGAGAGCCTGGGCTTCATAATGGATACACTAAATGTGTTGGTTTTGAGGAGTTACCTTCCTTGGAATAAGACAAGTGTGTTTTATCTGCAGAAAGTTGGATGTGTATTATGAGAGGAATGGACTATGAAAGAGATTACTAATTGGCCCCCAATATTTTTCCCTCCTAACTGCACAGTTATAGAATTTTTAGCTTCATTACTCCAGATTAAGATTTTATTTGTTGGCCTCCTTGTTGCTAACTGTACTGTGTGACAAAGGGCTGATCAATGGGTTGCAGATGGAAATAATTTATTCAATTATTGCATCAGGTGCTAAAATGGAAGTGTGTACCTTCCCTATGCTCTACTTCCATTTCCACTGGTGAAGGCACACCTTATGGTGTAAAGTAAAGCATCACTTTGAACAGGTAGATGGAAACTATTTTAGGATGGACGATGTAATAGAAGGAGCATAGGTCCCTATTGCTTTTAGAGTTGTATACCAATCTTCAACTCTTGACCTGGACATTTAAAGGAGAGGGAATTTAATACTTATTTTGCTTAAGACATTGTTAATTCTGGGTTTTTGTTACAGCAAATGAAACTGTATGCTAAGTAATAGATCAATGGAGAGGAGCATTCCTAGAGGAAGAAACAGATCTAAGAATATAACCTCTTTTTTCTAAGGAGAGTTAGTATTTTCCTGGAGTGAAGTTTGATGGGGTTTTGAGAGTTTAGTTAGTTGAAATATTTGAATTATAAAGAATGGAGAAAGTTCAAGAGCAATTACCTATTGACAATAGACAAATAATATTAAGCACTTTTATTTTGCCTCTTTTCTCCTACCTGTAATATAATCAATGCAAAATTAATGTGCTGGGTGATTTTTCTTCATTATATACAAGTTCGAACTTGGGCTTGATTATTTATTGTATAGAATTCCTTATAACCAGAATAAAAAGTTGAATTGTAGTTATAAACTGAATGAGTAAAGTTGTATGTGACAATCTGTGTGAATACAGCTTTGTCATTTAAATGCTCACAGGTTGTTAATATTTTGTTAGAGAGTTATATATATATTTTTAAATATTTTCTTTCTTTATTCATGAGAGACAGAGAGAGAGAGAGAGAGAGAGAGAGAGATGCAGAGACACAGGCAGAGGGAGAAGCAGGCTCAATGCAGGGATCGAGTCCCGGGATTCCAGGATCACATCCTGGGCCAAAGGCAGGTGCTAAACCGCTGAGCCACCCAGGCATCCCTGAGGGTTATATTTTTAAAATCAACCTCTGAACGTAATACTTGTATACTTTAATCTTTTTAGTTTTAAAAGTTCGCTGTAAGTTTAATCTTTGTTACATCAAAGAAATTTTATGTTCAAATGAAGTTTCTTTTATACCTCTGTAACAAAATATCATTGCGTAAGTAATCACTTTTTTAAGTCATATGAAAACAGGAAGTTCCTATCTTAAATATCTAAGAAAATGTTCCACTTTTTTTCCTGGAAGGATTATGTATGTCTTTCCCTCATGATACTGTACCATTTCAGAAAATAGTTACCTTTCTGACCTGATTTATGTTAAGTGTCATTTTGCCCTCAAGTTGCAAAGTAAGTGGGATTAAAAATAAACTTGCTAGTTGTTGCTTATACTCTGTTGATTTAACTGTTACAGTGAAAAATATTTCCAGAGTCCAAATACATAATTTAATAAAAATTAAAGAATCTGAGAACTAGAAAATATATAAGAAATATATGTAACTATAATATATATAACTCAGTACATGTAAAATCCTCCTATCAAGCATATAGTAAGAGTGTCTTCCTCAATATATGTGTACTTTCTTTTCCATTCTAAATTCTATCAAACACTTATTTCATATTGATTGAATGGATTTTTAAAACAGATTTTATTTATTTATTCATGAGAGACAAAGAGAGAGAAGCAGAAACAGGCAGAGGGAGAAGCAGGCTCCTTGCAGGGAGCCTGATGTAGGACTCGATCTCAGATCCTGAGATCAGGCCCTGAGCCAAAGGCAGATGCTCAACCACTGAGCCACCCTGGCATCCCCGATTTAATGGATTTTCATTTCAAAACATGTCATCAAAATTTAACTCATTACTTTATAATTAATATGGAAAAATAGTTTTAATTTAGTACTACACTGTATTTTTTGTTATTAAGCAAGTAAGGTGGCCTACTTATGATTAGTATTAAGTATAAGCAAACAAAGAAAAAAATGAATCCTTCACACACACACACACAAAACCCATAGCATACAGTTATTCAGGGTATTTATTCACTAAAATGAGCAGATAAGTGGTGCTGAAGGAAGAAGTATGTTTTTTTATTTTTTTAAATTTTGCACAATGATGGTGAATAAGTTAGTAGGGAGTCCAGTCTTAAAATGTGTTGCAAAGGGTGGCAGAGTGGTTCAGTGGGTCAAGCATCTGCCTTTGGCTCAAGTCATGATCCCAGGGTCCTGGGATCGAGTCCCACTTAGGCTCCCTGCTCAGCAGGGAGTCCGCTTCTCCCTCTCTCTGCTCCTCCCCTTCCCCCTTGCTGGTGTGTGTGCACATGCCATGCTCTCTTTCTCTCTCAAATAGATAAATAAAATCTTTTAAAAATGTGCTGTAAGATTAGGAAAGAGATATGTGCTATTGCTACATAAAAACTATCTAGAATTATAATTCTGAATTCCTCTAGAAATCTTTTCTCGGAAAGACTTTTCAAAATTTATTTAAGAAATGGGTAGAAAGAGGCTTCAAGGTTTAGAGCGGAGTCAAAATGCTCTATAATGTACGGAGATACTTAAATGAACTGATGTTAAAGAAAGAGGAACCTAGTAAGATACGGGCAATCCCCTTTGCTTTTACTAAGGGCATTTTGTATCTTCTCTTTTAATTTAAAAGAAACTAAATAAAGTTCTTTATGGAACTCAGTTTCTGAAATTCAGAGAAAAACCTTGTTAAAAAGTCCTTGCTTGTTTTGTGTTCATTGCACTTACAAATCTCCTTATGTAATATTAGCAATGAAAAGCTTAACATTGTTTTGAGTACTTTGTTCTGAATAGCCCATTACAGTGAAATACAATGTGAGTTGGCATTTAATCTTTGCAAAACCCTAACAATATTCTAGATTTTCCTTTTAGATATTTGGAACAAGTCTGCCATACTTACATTTAGAAAATGCTAAGGGCTTGGTGAGCTCTTACGAAATTTAATTCTTTTTGTCAGTGAGGTCTCATTATAAAAACACTGGATAATGCACTTTATAAAATTAACTGTAAATACAAATGAGAATATTTTAAAAATTATTTCAGCTATTATGCTTTATTTGATATCCTGAATTCTTTTACGAATTCTTAGGAAATATGCCAGTTCATTGTTCAGACTTTGCAAAGACATTCAATGGTCTAGTCTCTCTGCGAAAGTAGATGAAAAGCAATTCTATTGTTTGAAAGAGCAAAATGGCCTTGCTTACCATTGTTACCATTGTATTATTTTTTAATGGGTGCGTGACAAAATGAGCTCATTGAATTTTTTTCCTACTCTGTGTAGCAACTTTGTTGAGATATAGCTTATATCCCAGGACATTCACTCATTTTAAGTGTATCATTCAATGATTTATTTATGTTTTCAGAATTACACAACCATCATCACAATCTAATTTTAGAATGTATCCCTCACCTCAAAAAAGAAACCTTGTGCCCCTTGGTAGTCACTCCACATTCCAACCCCCAGGCATAAGCAACCACTAACTCCTCTTTCTAGACATTTCGTGTAAGCAAACTGTACCATATGTGAGTCTTTTGCATCTGACTTTTTTCACTGAATATAATGTTTTTGAGGTTTATCCATTTTCTATTCCTTTTTATTCATTCCTTTTTATCACCTAATAGATTGGTTTTGAGATTCTATGGCAGGAGAGATTAGGTAACTGATTTCTTGAGATAATTTATGGGACTCTGGGCACAAGCAGTGCTACTTTGTAACTCATGAAAATAAAATCAGTAAGTTAAGGAGGGTGTCATTTCCCTTTCCCTCAATTCTGCATAGGATATAGCATGATCATGACTTTTCAAGAAATGACAGTAGCTCTTCAAACTATCAGTAGCTCTCTTGGCATAGATGTTGGTATTCCCATGTTGAACTAACAATTTAGTTACTTTGCTCAAGTTAGTATAGCTACTAAGTGCCAAAGTGGGTTCCAACTCAAGAAATCTGGATTCAGAGTCTTACCATTAGGATATACAGGACACTGATGGCCAGAACCAAAGGTGTAGCCACGATTCCAACAATAGGAACACCTTTGATTCCCATCATTGGCCATGGAAAATCACACAGTCTTTCTCTTATTTTAGGATTCTTCAAAATAGAGGGGTGTTTTGATGTAGCCTAAAATGACTAATGACCACACAACATCTTGTATTTTAGTAAAACAAATGGGGATTATAGCTTGAAATTATAAATATTACCTATCTTTCACATAATAATGGTCCATTGTTTAAAATAAGTTTAATGTACAATCTTATTTGATCTTCATTAAAATTAGTGAAGAAAATAAGACAGCTAGTATTGAGTCCTTTATTTGTGCCAGGCATTATTATGGTACTTTTTATGTATTGTCTCATTTAGTGACCATAACAATTCGGTGAAGAAACACTATTTTCCTTATTTAATAAATGAGGAAATACTATTTTTTTTTTCATTTTCTAACGCCGAAAATGGGTCTCAGAGAGGGAAATAGCTCACTATAGGCCTTATGACTAATAGGTGATAGATCTTGGATTGGAACCCCGTGTCTTTCCTTCTAGTCCTTCTATTTTATCTTACTTCCTCAAAAGTAAATGGTTGAAAGCAGATTAAAAAAAATTAGAAAAAAAAGCAGATTAGAAGGATAAGGATGCATAAGAAGAAGTTGTGAAAGAAAGGCTGATTCTCCCATCAAGTTTCATTTTTGTGGATTTTTCATAAGCTACGAGATATTTGTGTTGTGCATATGTAAAGCTGTGTTTGCATGCTGTATAGAATTTACCTGGGAGTTAATTATATCTAGTCAGCAAATATTTAATGAGCAGCTATGATTAAGTTACTAGATTACTGTGCTGATGTGAAGTCAATAAACTAAGGGAGGGAGACAGAAATAGAAGGAGAGGGAAAGAGAGGGAGAAATAATAATTAAAACTACATTCCTTGAAACCCCAAACTCATTGCTTGTGTGAATTCAATCTTTTCAAACATAATTGAACTTGCTCACACCATATTGTATATGTGGGGATAGACCAAATATCTTATCTTGCAAAAAACGTGAAAATTGATTTTGACATAATATTCTCTATCTAACATAAAATACAGAATCACTGAATGTTAGAGCTGTGAGAGAGGCCTTAAAACTCATTCAGTCCAGTGATTTTCAAACTTGACTGCAAAACAGAAATCAACCAGAGAATTCCCTAAACTTCAGGCTTTGAGATTCTGATTCAGCATTCTAGGATAGGTCTTTGAGTCTGAATTTGTAATAAAAATTTCCAGCTAGTGAGTATCAGGTTTGTAAACATGCCCTTAGAAACCATTTAGTCTAAATGCCAACGTTTAAAGGTGGGAAAATCGAGACTCTGATAGATGAAGAGGTTCTAATAGGTTCAGCATACATTTCCAGAAGGCAGGGGTGGCCTGATATTTTGTCAAATATGCTGTTCTGAGGCCTACTCAAGTAACTGCCTGTCAACCATATAGAATTTATTTAGTTATTTATTTTTATAACAGATTTTAATTTTTTTTTTTTTATGATAGTCACACAGAGAGAGAGAGAGAGGCAGAGACACAGGCAGAGGGAGAAGCAGGCTCCATGCACCGGGAGCCTGATGTGGGATTCGATCCCGGGTCTCCAGGATTGCGCCCTGGGCCAAAGGCAGGCGCCAAACCGCTGCGCCACCCAGGGATCCCCCAACCATATAGAATTTAAATGAAAGATAGGACACTTTATATGATTTCTATTTTAATGAGAAGTATGTGAAAACATCTCAAAGCATTAACCTTAATGCTTGATAGAACTATGCTATGAGAAAGGTTATTTATACTATTTTATCAAATAGCCCCGATTGATTGCAGGTCCCAGACATATAAAATGACAAAGGATGTCATTTTCTTGAAAAATAGAATTTGTCTTAAAATAGTGTCTTTTTGATGGTTAATAATTTTATTATTTTGATTATTGATTTATATTTAAGTCACTGCATGTGATAAATGGGATGTTCATACTATAATTCTCATGTGTCATCATTAAACTTAAGGGCAATGAGATTACAAAGTGTTAATATTCTTATTGAAGCACATTAAGCTTGCCCTCTATTCTTTCCTGTACTATTCAGAGATTAAAATATGTCACATTTAGTTTTTTGAGGTATTGTGTTTGTAGTGAGTGTATAAAATGGATCAAATCAATATTTATAGATAATTATAGAAATATTCCAATGAGTATTATTTTTATTCTTGTACTATTAAGATCTCTTAGTGAAATGTGTGTATATTTTATGGTGGGAGAGGCTTGCATCTTTGGATGTAGTAAGGGCTAAAGCAGGAGTTATTCAAAAAATAAATATTCCCAGAGAAAATTGTTGCAGTTATGGCAGTTCACTCACATACTTGCTTTGTTGAAGTTGCCTCATTGTAAAATGTATCAGTGTTAACTACAGAATTGTGATGTATTGTGAAAATTGAATATACTTGCACATACAAGCACACACAAACACATTTTGAAACAGTTGCCTTTTTGGTCAGTAATGCTTATCAATTACAGTTATCAGTCTTGGTAATTAAGTGTTCATCATTCAGTTATTCATACATTCACTCATTTAATACACATATATTGAGTGAATTCTGTGTATCAGGTACTAGAGGTGCTTAGTGGAGCTTTCAACAGCCATACACAGATATGAAGACTGAGGTTAGAGTCATGGGTCCATTTACATACACATTAGAGCATCTCTACAACTAGAGCTGCACTCTAGTTGTAAAGATAAAGTAGAAGCAGAGAGTCCTTGCAAGGAATTTCAGCTCAGCTTTGAGTGATCTTAATCTCTGAAATTGGGTTAAGATGATCCCAGTGGGCCTGTGCCCATAGGAGACTAAAAGTAGTACAATTTAATCCCTTCTGGAGGAAGATAACATAACTTTAGGATCCAAATTATTTCTGCCAACAATTTTTCAAATATAATGCCTGACACTAAAAACCTATACAAGAAGAACCAATGAGGAAAAAAAAATAGTAAAAATACTGTATGTAACAGGCCTTATGATATTGAAGGGATGGTGGTGGGAAAAGAAGTTCTGCTGAGTCTATGGGAAGCTCCAGCTTGAGAATCACAAAATCTTCCTAGAGGTCATGCCTTATACACTGGACAATTATATACCTTTTGAAAGATAGTTTCTGAAATGCGCTTGAGCACTGATAGTGTCAGTGTCTGTATCAGACCATGAGACATAAGTGACTGTTCTTGCGGAATTGTCCATCATGAGACATGTGAGATCTACAAAATCATAAGGTCAGGCAAGACTAGTACCAGTCTACTAGGGATGGAAGTGCTAAATCCACATCGAACATGAGGAAGACTCAATGATACAAGCAAGCTGCATGAACAGGTAGCCCAGACACCCACCCCACCTACTACTGTTATCTGATCCCCTTGCTCAGCTCACACCCACAGCCATTGGAGGAATCCTTGCAAACAGCTGATAGGGAAGAAAAATTCCTGAGCTTTGCGTATGGGTTGGCTTGGTTTCTGGGGGCAAGTTAAAAATGGAGAGCTGAGCAACAGTCTCATTCAGCAGATGGCTTTGAAAGACTATTGCAAGGGAAAATCCTTCCAATAAGTAGAGCTTTACATGTGCGTCTATGTACATATATGTGGCCCATGCTAAGAATATGTGTTAAGTCATGGGCAGTGACTTGCCTGTTGGTCAGCAGTCAGAAAGGAGACCGACAGAGACCTCAGAGTCAAGGAAGGACTGGAGTAGAGGTATATTCATGGATATATAGAAGTGAGAAAAAAGTGTGAAGATTTTTGTGTTACATGTTATCTCTATAAGAGAGCATCTACCGTGAAGGAGGCACCGAACAAATTAGATCAAATTAGATCAAACCAAGTTGGCAGAATGGTTCAGTATGAGCTAGCCTTTGCTATTGGCTAACTCTAGTGCTACACCATAGGTATATGAATGAAAAAGCCACTTTGACAATATCAGAAACTAATTTTGAGCTGGAACATGAGGTCCCATGTCCCAGAGATGATTCAGCTAATGCAGCTGCCAAGTATCCAACCTGTAGCAGCAGAACCAACATTGAGCCTCCAATATGGCACCATTCGGCCTTAGACCTCTGTCTCCTGGAAAGGCCAGCAATTTGCATTGGCAGAAATTAATACCTTTTCTCAGTATGATGTGCCTTTCTACCTGCAGTGTCTGCACCAGTACCACCATCTGAGAGTTTATAGGGTATTTGATTTCTGACATAGGATCCCCATATAACATTGCATTAGATCAGGGAACCCATGTTATTGCAGAGCACTTATACTTATTTTTAAAAGGGAAAAAAATATATAGTATATATACTTTCCCCTCTTTCTTCCTCCTTTTCTCTCTCTCTCTCTCTCTATGTATATATATATATATATATATATATATATATATATATATATATTTAAATGTAAGTTTTAAGCGTATTCCATAACATAAAAAACCAAACAGATTTCTAAACCTCATAAAATTTGTTCAGCATATTTAATTAACTGAACAATGTATTCCAATATTACTGTAAATATTTGAGAACTAATTAGTTAAGGTTTTGGAAATTTTTATGTGTGATATACTCATATTATTAATCTTTCCTTATAAGTGCCAAATAGGTTTTCAACATTATAAGTTTTCTGATAATGTTAATTGCTTATGTGTGTGTATTTGAATGGAAAAATTCACCAGAAAAGAGCTTTTGAAATAACAAATATAATATTTTTATACAATGCAAAAGAGAGTTCAATCTAAAAGTATTAGAGCTCAGTATAAAAGTATATTCTTTAAGAAAATTAAGTGACAAGAAAGTTGTGTTCAGTTTAACATTATGCATAAGAAATCTGTTTACATGCTAAAAATAGAATCCATGATACTTAGCAGTATAATATTTGCCATTGATTTAATATTCAATACTTGTAAAAACACCAAGCTGCTTCTAAGTAATGCACTGAAGTAGGTTGGTAATAAGTTAGTAAAATAGATTTTAAAAGGAAACATTTGTACTTGTATCCTTTAAAAATATATCTAACCACAAATTTTATTGTTTTTAATTAATTTGCAAGGTGACATTTATGGCAGATTTAAAAAATATACTGGAGATATCTTTTCTCTATGTCTCAATTTCTGCGATGCATTTCTTTTAGGATTTAAAAGAATATTTTTTAATGGTAAACAGCCTGCACCTATTTTTTTTTCTGCTTTTTTCCCCCCCATCATTAGTTAATCTCAAACTTATCTCTGTTGTGTGAGTTTAAATCCTGGCTACACTAGGTGAACATGAACACTTAATATATGACATCGATATATTAATAATACATAACAAAATTGTGAAAAGTAAATAAAATTATGCATGTAACCGGTCTAAAATAACACCTGGAGCATTTGGTAAGCATTAAGTAAATGTTGATCATTGTTACTCGTATTAGATGTGCGTACATATATGTCTTAGTCTATCTGAGCTGTCATAACAAACTACTATAGACTCGGTGGTTTAAAAAATTGAAATTTTTTCTCACAGCTCTAGAACCAGGAATGTCCAAGGTCAAGTTGCCAGCATATTGGGTTTTTGGGGAGAGCATTCTTTCTGGCCTACAGATGGCTGCCTCTTTCCAGTGCCCTCACAAAGGGGAGGGGGAGGTGGGAGAGAGAGGGAGAGGGAGGGAGTGGGGGGAAAGAGGGACAGAAGGGGAAAGAGGAATAGAGGGGGGAAAAGAAAGAGGGAGAGAGAGGGAGACTGTGAGAGGGAGAGAGGGAGAGAGCTCTCTTAAGTCTTCTTTTAAGGCCACAGTTCCTATCTGATAACCACCCTGCCCTTATGAGTTGATTTAACCTTAATTACCTCCTAAAAACTCTGCTTCCAGGTTCAGTCACTTTAGGGGTTAGGGCTGTGACATAGGAATTTGGAGAGAACACAGTTGAGTTCACAGTACTGTGTTTATAAAATATCTGTCAATTTTATTTATTTTATGGAAGGATTTATATGTACTGTAGGATTTATAAATATGTATGCATATAAATACATCGATGTGTCTTATAGAAATATATAACATACATTTATAGTTTTATTTATATTTAATATATAATATAATATACATAAATGTTTCTTATAGAAATATATTTATACAATCAAAATACCATATGATTTCACTCATATGTGGAATTTAAGGACAAAACAAATGAACAAAGGGGAAAGAGAGCAAGAGAAGAAAACCAAGAAACAGATTCTTAACTACAGAGAACAAACTGTGATGCCTGGGTGGCTCAGTGGTTGAATGTCTGCCTTTGGCTCAGGGTGTGATCCCGGGGTCCTGGGATCGAGTCCCACATTGAGCTCTCTACACGGAGCCTGCTTCTCCCTCTGCCTGTGTCTCTGCTTCTCTCTCTGTGAGAGAGAGAGTAAGCACTCTAAACCTTGAATAAATAAATAAAATCTTTAAAAAAATACTATAGAGAACAAACCGATGGTTATCAGAGAGGTGGTGATGGGAATTCAGGAGTGTACTTGTTGTGGTGAGAACCAGGGGATATATGGAAGTGTTGAATCACTATATTTTACACCTGACAGCAATTTTATACTTTATGTTAGCTAACTGGAATTTAAATTTAAAAAGCAATGAAAACTAGATTGTTTGCATCTTATTTATCCACAGTGACTGTGATTTTTAAATATGGCACAAAAGATGCCATTGGAATTCCTATGATGCTTATACGCCAAGACCAGATGACTCATACACACACAATTTAGAGGTTTCCTCCTCTTATTTTTTCTCCTTTTCCCCACTTTTTTCATCAAATCATATTGCTGTGACAGCATATTTATGAAGAATTGCTCTTCTATACACTGTTAATTTTTCCATAAAGAAATACATGAGCACATACTTCCAGCTTCAAATGTAATCACAAAGAGAATCATTCTCCTCTTGGTGAGGGTTGAGGAAAAAGAAAATAGAAGAGGTGGTATTTGAGGCTGAAAGTACATAATCACCCAGAATGTGGATTTGAGATCAAATGAAGTAGTTTCTTTCAAAATGATTTTCAGAATTGTCCTGACACCTTCTGCTTCACATCTGATGAGAATCCAAAGGAATGCCAGTGTTGTGTAGCTGAGCTGCTAGATATGGTTAGAACACTGCTGGGTATGGATGCTGCTAACCCAACGGTGCATGCATTAGAGAATCCCTTTCCTTTTTGAAATGTTCAAAATAATATTTTGTATTCTTTGGGTATTGGATTTTTTCCCATGTAGTTTTTGTGGTTAAAATCAGGAGATTAATATGAAGTTTTTCCTGACATAGATATATTGGAAAAGAATGAAGATAATATATGCTCTTAGAAAGAAGGAATACAGGTGACAATAGTAGGAACTCCAAGGTTTAGAGTGTTAGATTTTGCAGGAATCTTATTATTTTTGGCAAGCCATGTTATGGAAGGCTGTGAAAATTGTACATTTTTTATTTATCTACCATGTTTATTAAATGATAGTATTATAAGGTCAGAATATCTGAATTATTTGCTCCTCATTGCCCTGTCACTTTCTCAGTCCTTCTTTCCCATGGTTTCCTCACCTGTAAAAGGGAATAATAATAGATAGTATAGTACTGATGTGTCAGATTCACTCTGTTATTTTAGATTATTAGCCATGTTTTCTGTAATCCCACTTCTCTGTTAAATCTGATAACAAATGGCTCTGGGATGCTGTCCCCGGCCATTCACAGTGCTCTATCCCTCTTGTTGCAACAATAGGTTTGTTTGAACACACAGTGTCAAGAGACCAGAGTCTCTTGTGGACTTATTTTATTTTTGTACTTTAATTATCTTAAACCAAATTCAAGCTTTAAAAATAAAGTTGGGGTTGTACCAGTAGTGTACATCTTTCAAGAAAAACTAGGAGTGGAGGGAAAGAGAGAGAGAGAGAGAGAGAGAGAGAGAGAGAGAGAAACCTGGATAATATTTGACATATGAATCCATTTATGCCTGAAGGAAACAAAATCTATTCCTAGACCACTTAGTGGGCCATTAATTTTTTTGTCTCCAATCCTCCTTCCTTCCTTCCTTCCTTCCTTCCTTCCTTCCTTCCTTCCTTCCTTCCTTCTTTGTCTCTCACCTTTCTTTCCTTCATTTTTCTTTCTTTTTTATCTCTTTTCTTTGCATTAGTTTGAATTGATTTTCTGTCACTTGCCTTTTGACCAATGCATAGGTTTTGTCTAATGAAGAAGTTAAAATAATAATAATTTTAACATAGATTTAAAGGAGTTGAATGGGGTCTAATACAGAGCAGACACAGTACTGGGATCTGAGGTAATTGCTTCATTATGTAATATTGAGTCATTTGAAACAGTAACACATATTGGGTATATTTCACCTTAGTATAAATTATTTATATGATAAAATCACCCTAAACATTACCTGTTTATACAGCAAAATTTATCTTGCTTCTTGAACTTTCTTCTGCTTATTATTAAGGACATTATATGATAAACATTTAATCAAGGGATTCATCTTTTGTGTAGTAGGTGTATTGAAGTTTAATGTCATTATTTGCTAACAACATTTTAAGATACCCGATCTGATTCACTGTAAGACTTCTTCCTCTTACTACTTTCTCTTGAAAGCATACAAAGAAAACTGAATTATGGGATGCTTGGGTGGCTCAGTGATTGAGCATCTACCTGCAGCTCAGAGCATGATCCTTGGTCCGGGGATTGAGTCTCACGTCGGGCTCCCTGTGAGGAGCCTGCTTCTCCCTCTGTGTATGTCTCTCTCTCTACCTCACTTACATGAATAAATAAAAATCGAAAAACAAAACAAAACAAAACTGAATTTTGCCAATTACTTTGAATGTCATGTTCTGCATTCATTGTCATGGTAGTAATCATTCTAGTAGATTTTCCATGAAATTTGGTAAATGCTAGGATTTCTTCTCTGAAAACTGTTATCAGACAATCAATCGCCTCACTCCATTTGACTGTTGTGAGCCTATAAGTATGCCAAGTACTTTAATTCATAAGTCCAAGCCTACAGGATTCCAAACTTGGTATTCTTTATCCTTGTAAGCATGATTTTGATGTTTATGGAGGAAAGTCAATGACTTTGTTCTTCAGTGATTGATTCTCACCTAAGCAAGAGCTGTAATTTACTGAAATTCAATTAATGACATATTGGATCTCATTGAAGGCCTGCCTCTTCACTGTCATTTTATCCAGTGGAATATGTCGCATTTGTATGGACCTAGCACATATTTAACACATCCTTGCAAAGCCACTGAGAAAAATAATGGTTTTGTATTACGGGGAAGCAAGTTTGGGATTCAGATGTCCCATACATTTTAGGACCTACCTTTCAAGACTATTAAAACCTTTGTATTAATTAATTGACTTTTCAATGTCTCCTTTGTCTTTATTTTATCAAGAAGATATACTTGCAGAATTTTTTTTTCTGATTATACTTAGTAGAAGAGAAAGACACTAAAAAATGTTTATAATTCTACTTTAAAACTCTGAATCTCACTTTTGTTTCAAATCCACGTTTAGGTTCTCCCTACTTCCCAAATCTTTGTCTGAATTTTTCTTTGTTCTGAGATTCTATTTTACATTTACTAGTCATTTAGTTCTCACCATTGAAGCCAGTGGGAGTGGCAATCAAAATTACACCACTACTCTAACCCCAGATTCTGAAGCAATTACAAAATAAGACAAAAGGAGACAGGGGCTAAACAAACATCACCTTCATTAGTTAAAACGTTGATAAAACTCATATCTTACTGGGTTTGCTAATAGTATTCACCAGAATATTATAAATCTACTTTAGAAGAGATACTGGCTGCTTACCACATCTCCACATGCTCTTCAATATTACCTAGCCCCTTTGCCGTCAAACTGAGTAATGTCACTGTTCTAGACATATGCCATATGTTTCCAGGGGTTAGGATTTAAACTCTACTGTGCCATCTATTTTTTTCCACCTTAGCCACATTACCAGAAGTTTACATGTTCAAATGGTACAAAATGGTGGCAAGATGTAAGCCAACTGGATCCCGGATCATTGCTTAGAAATGAGTGGCCCTGTAGAGCTACTGATCTCAGCTGACTTTGTTATGTAAAGCCACCAAATTTTTGTTATCTCAGCATTGCCTAGCTTAATATATCTAAAACATATTCCCTCCTAGTCCTTCAGCAGTGGCAGAAATTCCTCCCTAGAATGGGACAGCAGAGTGGAAAGCGTTCTCTCTATGCAAAGTATATTTTCTCTCCCATAGGAGAGAGGACAGCAAGTGGCTGGGCTAAATGTGTCCACTTTCTCTTCACCAACTCATGGATGTTGTGTGGGGGTGGAACAAGTGAAAAGGTGCAATTAGAGTGGAGCTCTTGCCACATACAAATAAATATCAAGAGTGTGAAGAGTTCAAATCCTCTAACATTCTTGCTGTTCTTGTTCTCTCAGGCCACCAAATTTAATTACCTGTGGATTGCCAGTGTTGTGGTTGTTCCCTTGGGGGGAAGATATCAGCCTGCAAAGATAGTCCTCTTTCCACCTGCATAAGGTCAATTCCTCTATATAAACCACTATTCCTTTGGGTACTTTTCTGGACCACTGATGGATAGTATAATTTTGTTGCCTGAAGGCTCTGAAATTGGACCAAAAAATTCAATATTAAATTAACATTTAGGCCACACTTGTATAGACACTGAAAAATTTATTTCCATGTCTATTTCTCTTATCATTTTGTTCCAAAATAGCCTATCTGTAATTTATAACTACATTACATGACATGAAGATATGCAAATAATGAACTGTCAATATAGACATGCCTCAAGTTTGCAAAATGAACCCTTTCATATTCTCAATCACTGAGGAGAAATGAACATTCAAGGAAATCAAGCCCTCTTGCAGGTTAGATTACCAAACACCGAAATGCAAAGAAATTGAAAATCAAATGATCTAGCTCTTGGCTATTAAATTTCAAAGAAATTAAACTCTAAAGTTTATCCTTCTCTTTTTTCTATCTCAACTAGAGGGATTTCTTGTGTTTAGGGTGATTTAGGACTTCTTCAACAGTCTTACCCTGAGGGAACTCAGACATTAATTAATTAAATGCCAAGTTTCTAAGTGGCTCACTTTTTAAGAGTCCAAATACTTGGTAGAGCATGCATTATAAGTATAACTCTAATCCCAAACCTATTGAATTTAGAATACTGAGCATTCCCCATTTAACAGAAGTTATTCCTGGCCAAATTCTATTGCCAAAAGCTATTAGGAAAGACTCAGTCATTTCAGTGAAGGAGAGGGAAGTATAGAAAGCTCCTACCCTCAAGGTTTAGTCTCTAGGAGAGTAGTTTATACCAGATGTCTGGAATTCATGACTCTGAATCTAAACACTATAAGTTGAATTCCCACATTAAAAGGTGAATTTTGGGGATGCCTGGGTGGCTCAAAGTTTGAGCGTCTGCCTTTCGCTCTGGGTGTGATCCCAGGTCCCAGGATCGAGTCCCACATCGGGCTCTTTGCAGAGCCTGCTTCTCCCTCTGCCCATGTCTCTGCGTCTCTCTCTCTCTATCTCTGTCTCTGCCTCATGAATAAATAAATAGGATCCTTAAAAAAAATAAAAGGTGAATTTTGGCATCATCTCATTATCAGACCTATGGGAAATATGCTCATGCTTCTGTTCATGCGTGATGAGAGATGTATCAGGCATAGTGTCTAGATTAGTCTGCCGCTGTAACAAATTATCCTATGATCTCAGTGGTTAAAAAAAAAATTTTTTTTAAACATGTTAACTAACTCCTGCTCACCTTACATCACCGTGGGACTGTTCCATATCTCTTTTTATTCCAGAATCCAGGCTGAAGAATCTTTGCTTACTTGTAACATGCTGCTTTCATAGCAGAGGGAAGAGTAAGAGATGGAAAATAATAATAATAATGATAAATTCAGTGGCCATTAAAGCTGTTGTGTGGACATGGTGAATGTCCTATTTGTCCATATACAGTTGGTCAGAGTGAGTAATGAAGCCAACCCCAACATTAACCTGATGGATATGTATACTCCTGCACTGGAGGCAGCACATGTCTTATGGCAGTGAAGAGAATCATAATTTGCTTATAGGAAATGGGAGTAAATATTTGAGAACAATACAAGCTATTATAAGTTACTATTTCCTCCTTGCAAAATTTAGAATATTATAAAGATGTCATCCAATTGCAGGTCTTTCTCATCCATTATACTAAAGGTATCTTACTTTTCATTTTCTCTCTGAGCCCCATACTTCAGGCTCCCCAGTATTCAATAAAATGTGAGAATGGTCTTGTGGCATCAAAAATCTCTTGTGAGAAGGTATTTTCACACATTTTTCAATCTCTCTTGTATATATTTGCTTAGGCCCCAAATAAACTAGTCTCCTAGGAATTTTTATTATAAATTCTTTGACTCATGTAATATTGAAAGGGATGTTTTTAATATTCTAAATATGTCTGTTTGATAGTAACTTGTAATTTAATAGCACTGTAGTCACAAGATGTATAATTCAGATAGTGAATTTTGAAATTTTTTGAGAATAGTCTTACAGATTGGTGTGTGGTGGATCGTGTAAAGAAATATGTATGTTTGAGCATAATGGACATCTCTAATATGTGGGCACAGAGCTTTATATGTATCCATTACATAAAGATTATTAGGTGTACTTTTCAAATGTACCACATCTTTATTAATTTTTTTCTTCATGGCTCATCAGCCATTGAGAAGGGTATATTGAAATATTTCATTGTAATACTCAACTTACTAGATTCATCCTATAACTCTATATTTGCATTATATATATGTTAAAAGCTATTTTATTAAGGTTTTTCAGTTTTGTAATTGTTATATCTTCCTGTTCCAATGAATTAGATGGCACAAAGCTTCCCAGCTAGAAACTTCGTGTCCTGGTCTCTTTTGTAACAAGCTATATCCATATACCTAACTAATCAAGAGTTCTCAGTTCTGATTAATGAGGTGGGAGCAGAGTGAAATAACTTCTCATTATGTGTATTAGGAGGAAGGTAATTGTTTTCTCTCCCCTTTTCCTCTTTCTGTCAGCTGAGACATGTTATTAAGCCAGTTTTATGCAGTTAAAAAAGAGAGAGAGAGAGCAGTACTCCAGGTGGTGGTGGACCCCATCAAGGTTGAAGGACTGGGAGTCTCTTCATGACTTTCTGGCCCATTGCCTCTACCTTCCCACATCTGTCTCATCTCTTGCCTCTGGATTGTCATATGATAGAGCAGGTATGTTTGGTGTCTCATTTGTTACCGCAGTTTAGGCTTAGCCAAACCAAGTTCATTGGCTGAAGTCAACTTGATCTAGTAGTAAGAGAATCACGCCAGTTTTGTTTTTGTTTTTGTTTTTTACGTATTTTCCTGGTATATCCTTTTCCAGCCTCTTATACCAAACTTTGCATTTTATCATATTTTGGGTGTGTCTTTTATGAAGAGCATACAGTTAGCTCTTCCCCCCCTTCACATCTGAGAATTTTTTGCAAGTTTAGTCCACTTAATTTTATTGTGATTGTTGATAATTTTGGACTTGTCTTCATCATATTACTTTTTTCTATTTTGTCAGGTTTGTATTTTTTTTCTTACCTCTCACCTTTTCTAAAAGCTTTATTTTTTCTAATTTTTCCACTCTTACTTTTTTCAAATAATATTGTAATATAGTCTTTAAAGTGATATATTGATCCAGTTTTGAGTTTAGTAGAAATTAAACAACATATCCCTGAACAACCAATGGGTCAAAGAAGAAATCAAAAGACAAAGTGGTATCTAGAAACAAATGGAAATGAAATGATAACATACCAATACTATGGAATGTGACAAAAATAGCTCTAAAAAGGAAATTTATTGTGATAAATTAAGAAAAAAGTTAGATCTCAAGGAAACAATCTAACTCACACCTCAAGGAATTAGAAAAAGAAGAACAACCTAATCTTAAAGTTAGTGGAAGGAAGGAAGTAATGAAGATCAGAGCAGAAATAAATGAAATAGAAAAAAGGAAAGAAGATCAATGAAATGAAGAGTTGAATTTTAGAAAATATGAACAAAAAAGACAAACACTTAGCTAGACTAAGAAAGAAAGAAGACTTCGGGCATCTGAGTGGCTCATTCAGCTAAGTGCCCAACTCTTCATTTAGGCTCAGGTCATGATCTCAGGGTTGTGAGATTGAGCCCTCATCGTGTTCCATGCTCTTAGCATGGAGCCTACCTGAGATTCTCTGCCTCTCCCTCGGTCCCTCTCCCTACTCTCTCTAATATAAATAAATAAAATCTTTTTAAAAATATATAAATAAGACTCAAGTAGATAAAATCAGAAATAAAAGATGAGACATTACAACTGATAACAGAAATACAAAGAAATATAGGAAACTACTATAATTATATGCCAACAAATTGGATAACCTAGAAGAAATGGATAAGTTCCTAGAAACATACAACCTACCAAGACTGAATCATAAAGAAAGAGAATCTGAGCAGATCAATGATAAGTTAAAGAAGATTCAACAAATAATCAAATCCAATAAGGAAAAATCCAGGACCAGATGGCTTCACCCATGAACAAAACATTTAAAAAAGAGTTAATACCAATCTCTCTCAAATTCTTCCAAAAAATTGTGGAGGAGAGAACATTTCCAAACTTATCATACAAAGCCAGTATTACCATATTTTATTTTTTGAAGGTTTTTTTTTATATGTGTTTTTTTCTTTTAGCAGACTGTGTTTTCTAAAGATGGCCACCACAATATATCCCAACTCATATGCCCTTGTGCAAGTTGACCTTGTGAGTCTATCTCTCTACCCCTGAAATCTACGTGGGCACTGTGACTGCTTTAATCCATATTTTATAGTAAAAATGACACTTTCAATTCTGAGCAGGGTCCTTACATGTCCTGGAAAACTTCCACTTGTTACTTCTTAGAATTAAGACTGTTAATAACGTTTTTGTTTGTTTTTTTTTTTTAGTGTAAGCGTGTCCCAGGCAATATTTAGGATATTTTATACTAAGAAAAAAAATTGTATCATTAATTCAAATTGAAGTGGATGTCCTGTATTGGTATTTACTAAATATGACAACCCTGCTTGGAAGCAAACAAACATACCAGAGGTGTGATTAACCTGAAACTACTGTGCTTGAGAAGCTCAAGCTGAGTGACCAGGCCTTGTAGTACGAGACACCATGTAGAGAGAGAGAGAAGCCAAGGAGCATCGAGGCATCAGCCATATGATTAAAGAAGACATCTTGGAAATAGCTCCTCTAGCCCTAGTGAGTCCCACTGATTCCAAGTGGATCAGATATAAGCCAACTAGCTTAGACTTGACCAAATTCCTGACATACAAAAGTTGTGAACAAAATAAAATGGTATATTTCAAGCCAAAGATTTTTGGAATGATTTGTTATGCAACAATTTAGAACTAAAATAGATCTCTCTTTGAAACAAACCAGCAAGCAAACAAACAAATACCAATGTCTTTGCAGGTCTAAATTTGCTGTTGTTATTATTCCTGATGAATTTCTTTGGTTTCAGTCATCTTTGTGGATGAACTCATAACTGATTGCATTTAATAGGTAAGAATTCTAAGTACCAGAATTTAAGTTATTCTCTTGAACGGAAGGGGAAATAACATTTTGTTCTGCTGGGACCAGGTCCCAGATTTAATGCAGGTGTCTCCATTTTAGCTCCTCATCTCACCAGAGACCCTAAAGTTTAGTATTCTTGTCTGAACAATTATATGGACAACCACACCTTTCATCTTCACTGACCATTATCCATTCCTATTCAAGTTTCGGCTCATGGGCTATTGTTTGGGGTTTTTCTTATTTTGGACAGAGAAGTGGTGATTTGGACAAATTCTTTCTGTTATTTTTTTTAAGGATTTTATATTTTTATCTAACAGAGGGAAATCTAGAGAGAGAGAGAGAGAGAGAGAGCACAAGCTGGGCGAGTGGCAGAGGGAGAGTAAGAAGCAGGCTCCCTGTTGAGCAGGGAGCCTGATGTGGGGCTCAATCCCAGGACCCCTGGAACACAACCTGAGCCAAAGGCAGATGCTTACTGACTGTGCCACCCAAGCACTCCTCTCTCTGTTACTTTAAGTTTAATGTCTTAAAAAAGTATCTTTTATTTACAACTTTTATTTAAAAGTCTTTGTTTTTTAGTAGAGAGCTTCTTAGATACCTGCTTTACTGCACAATTTCCATGTTATTTCTTCAGAAATTTTAAAATGGTTTATAGGAGAGACAAATTCATGTACTGAGATCCTAAAGGAGCTATACCAAATTCCTTGGACGATCTCCCATCTGTGGCTCTGAAGAAATCCCGAGTTTATAGGAGCATCAAGAACCCTAAGACCTGACATGATAAGAAGTTTGGGAAGAATTTTATTCCTTTAGGCTTTACTTCAAGAACAAGATAGTTCAGTTGAGGCTTTAGTTCACATGGATCTTGATGTTTTTAATTTATACCAAGATTTAATTTTTGTATTTTAACTTCTTCCTGGGAGCATAGAACAACAAAACATTTATTTTAGATTTGTGAATCTCTGCTCCTATTATTGGACTATCCTAATTTAACATTTAACTGATTTGCAAAATCTTTGCTTATGTTGGACAATGTCAGTGGATATAATTTGAGATGGCAAATAGAAGTGAGAGTGTGCTGTTGACTTTAGGTACCAAATGGACTTGGATTAATTCCTAAGTGGAACAGGAAATGACCAGTCCTCCATGGTGATTAGTTTGTTCACAATCACAAAATCATCAGGTTCAACTTGTGATGGTCCTATGCCTTTAATTTCAACAGTGTGCAGTTTTATGCAGCTATATAAACAATTCTAGGTTTTCAGTTTTACTCATCACATGAATTATTGGACTGTTAAAAGTATCTTGTACTTTTTCATTTCTCTGATTAAATAAAGAAAAAGAAAATTTGCCTGGCTAAGTAGGTTATTAGCTGAAATTCTGGAAGTAGATTCTTTTAGCTTGATTTGCCAAGTTTGGCTGTGAGACTTTTAGATAAATCCTCTGAGTTAAATTTTTAAAAATTTCTGGAGCTAAGAATAAAGATTTTTCTTCCTTGTCATCAAATGCAATCTGTAAATAGCCCTGTGCATTTCATAATGATTAGTATTAGCCCTGAAGTTTCCCTTCTAGAAGGGTCAATCAGTTCTAAAATTTTCCTCAAGATTTAATTAATATGAATTTTAAATTATTTTTGAAACTTTGAGAAATAAAATTTTCTGATGATCCCAAAAAGGTAATATATGAAGCTAAGATTACCAGGGGTGTAGTGGCTTCATGAAACAGAAAACCAAACTGTCATGATTTTCTTGTAATTTCTGTCAAAGGGGACAAACAAACCCCTATGTAATCATAAGCTTAATGTTTAAAGTCAATGGGTAAGAGAAACAAGAGCTAAAGATTAGTGAGGAATGTACTTCTTCCTTACTCTTGATACTTCCTTCTCTTTGGAGGGAGTTCCACTGGTATAACCCCCTTAACCTCTCTCCTATTCCTGCCCCCCCCCACCTCAACTTCTCTGCACAAATGAGGAGTTAGTTATGTTATTGGAGAGCTTAGAAAGAGACAGTGTCCATGCATAGTTTGTCTCTCTTCTCTTTCTCAATATCTCTCTTTCTCTCAGACAGGTGATTTTTAAACTTTAGTGTGAGTCCAAATTCCCTAGAGATGCTCTTTAAGAATTTTCTGGCCACCCCCCTCCAGAGATTTGATTCAGAAGGTCTAGGATGGACCCATAACTTTGCATTTTTAATACATTCCCAGGTGATGTTGATGCTGCTAGTCCAGGAACCACACTTTGAGAACCACTTCTGTAGTTCCCCCCTGGCCTGAGAGACCATGCATTCTGCTCTGCTCTTCCCAGTAACAGTTATGCAGCGGCAGCTTCTGCCCCCCGGTAGGGCCAGCAGTAGAGTCACCTCTAATAAGATTGGTACGTCCGTCCAATTCTGAGTCAGTATTTATTGTAAAGATTGGTACGTCCGTCCAATTCTGAGTCAGTATTTATTGTAAAGCCTACTTCACAATAAATAGAAGTGCTTTCCCTAAATTTGGTCTTCTATCTGTTTTCATATCTTACATGTCTTTTAACATGATCAGAGGTTGAATGGGGAAGCAGGGTGCTACTACTGCATCTCCTGATAATCTCAAAATGAGCATACGCATTCTCATGTAGTCATCCTAATTGCCTCGATTATATATAGGGAATTTAGAAATGACTGTATCTTCTCTATCTTTGTAAACTCAGTATGCAATCCACCACTATTTGTTATGCATTTGAACCCAGTACTTACTATTATTATTTTTTTAAGATTTTATTTATTTATTCATGAGAGACAGAGAGAGAAAGAGAGAGGGAGGCAGAGACATAGGCTGAGGGAGAAGCAGGCTCCATGAGGGAGCCTGATGTGGGATTTGATCCCAGGATTCCAGGATCACGCCCTGAGTGGAAGCAGAAGCTCAATCCCTAAGCCATCCAGGCATCCTGAACCAAGTGCTTATTAAAGAAAATATAGTTTATATATATAAATATTGCTGTCACCTCCTGGACAAGGAGATATTTCAGTGTTGGAATTATAAAAGTTATCTCAAACATATGAAATTCAAAATGAAATTTCAAACACATGAAATTTAGCAATCTGTTTCGAAGGTCTGATGCTGCTGAAATCATTAAAATGAGACTTTCAAGAATGATGTCCAGAGCTCAGTGAGTGGGCCGTCCTGATATGTGATTTCCTGGGAAGTTAATTTTTCAAGTTTAATTTATCATCGACTTTATTCCTTCAAGGTTTTCTATCTCATGCTGAGTGGATTACAGTCCAGTGACTACTCCTAGCAGCTAGCCAGCTGGTGATAATTGCTGTTAATTTCCTGGTATTTGGCAACCAATTGTTCCTTGACAACTGGAGGGAGACAACATAAGTGTCAGAGGGAATTGCAAAAATAACGTTGATTGTTTTTGCTTGATTATAAAAATGGTACATTCTTCCTGTTGAAAGTTTAAAAAATATGGAAAATATAAAGAAAAAAGTAAGAGTTTAAAAATAACCCTTCTACAGAGGAAATCATTTTCATAATTTTGTAAATTTCAGCTCTACCTGTCGTCTATCTTTATATATTCTGACAGATTCATTCAAACCACCACCACCACCATTTCTAGTAACAAAAATTTTGCATCATTCTATTTTTCCAGCTCTGGATTTTACTTTTTTGTACTTAAAGATATATCTTCAGCATTTCCCCTCTTTAGTTTTCAGAAGTGTGACTTTTGATGGCACTGCAATATGCTTTTGTATGGTTGTGGAATATATTGGTTTAAGAAATAACGAGACCAAAAAAATCCATCAAACTGGCAATTTATTTAAAATTTATTTTTAAATCCAGGAGGAATAATCTCAAAAGCAGTCAGATATTGTAATTTCATTTGTTAGCCCTAGCCTAATGAGGGCCTAGGCAGCCAAAGAAACAAGTCCAGGGTTGTAGGCCAATATGCTGTGTTTATTGGATATATTAATGAGTAAAAAACATAGATATAAGGAAATGAACATTTTTTTTGGTGTGAGGGGATATTTCTCTCCTATTTATTTGTTTTCAACAGGCAAACATTATTTCTTAATAACTGAATCCAAATCTAACCTAAATTTATCTTTCTTGATTATGGACAAATTTAGTCATTAGTAGGACTCCTCATTCTCCCAGGTATGAAATGTTTCCATAGTTCAATGCAACATCAAGATATTTCCTGTCTGTAAATGCTAATTAGGGTACAATGCTCACTGACCTAGTCTACAGGGGCTGTTCTGATGCTTTAAAATTAGTCTTAAAGATTGGTACTTGTATTAGTCAGGGTTTTTGAGAGCAAAGTCAATAGGATCTATATCTATCTATCTATCTATCTATCTATCTATCTATCTATCATCTATCTACCTATTTATATCATTTATCATCTGGCATCTATCTGGCATCTATCTATCATTTATCTAATAGGGGATTTATTATAGGAATTGACTCACAGGGTTATGGAAGCTAAATCACACAATTTATCATCTGCAAGCTGGAGGGAGAATCAGTAAAACCAATGGTATAATTCAGTCTGTGTCCAAAGGCCTGAGAACCAGGAGTTCCCATGTCTGAAGGCAGAGATAATGAAAATCCCAACTCGAGAAGAGAGAGAATTTGCCCTGCTTTTGCCTTTTTTTCCATTCAGGCCTCCAACAGACTATGGATGATGTTACTCATATTGGTGAAGGTAAATCTTCACTCAATTTACTGAATTAAATGGTAATCTCTTTTGGAAATGCCCTTGCAAATACACCTAGAAACAATGTTTTACCATCTCTCTGGGGACCCCTTGAAATAGTAAAGTTGACACATAAGATAAACCATCACAGTACTCCTTGAGGAGTACTCATTGGCTATTCATTAGATACTGATTTTTTAAGGTACATAACACCAGTCTTTCTTCAGTTTTTACCAGCCTCCTAGCTACTGACTTGAAGTACATAGGGATGAAATTCACCCTCTCTCCTTCAAATGTATTTTAGTCTGTGGAAAACATTTTTTATTTTTATGCACGTCGAAAACATATTTTAATGAAATAGGCTATTAATTAAGATAGGAAAAAAACCCACTGTCTTCCAATAGTTCCTGTTTTGATGAACAAAAATTTTTAAGACAAGGAAGTGTCACGGTCCTAAATACCTGATTCAGCTGGAGTGAAAAAGGAATTATCATATAGAGTTTAATATATATTTTTGAATACATGAATGGATGAATAAATGAGTGAAGGGTTTCTAAATTATAAATAGCAAGTATTTTCATAGTGTGCTTATGATTCAAAAATCACATATTGTGTCTTGTTTTACCTCACAACTCTGAGGTAAAAATCATTATTCCCATATTTTTACAGGAGAAATAGATGCTTAAAATAGTTTTGAATTGTCCAGGGCCACATTGCAGGAAATACCAGCTCCATCTAGTTTTGATTCTAGGGTAAGTGTTTATTTTGCCAAACACAACTCCTCTCTTAGGATGGAGTCACCACTAGAGAAAGGAGAAGTAGTACAAGAGTCTAAGAAAATTGAATATATAAAAAAATCTGTATTGAGTAGTCAGGGAAATGGAAATTGATCATTCAGGAAAGGAGAGAACAATTCTATAGCTTCCTAACTAATACATATGAGACTTGTTGCATCAAGGGTCACACTCGGGAGAAAATGGGCTCTGTGAACTAAGGATGAGAAAATATTTAGAAATGAAAACAGAGCCATTCAGAGAATTTAGAAAAGTGATGTAACTAGGAGAGTAGAGGAATAAACTGCTTTCTTGGAGCTCTAAAGTCAATACGCATGTTCTATCATAGGAAATGTAGATTTCTTGCAAAAGCAATTTAACAGTGTAATAAATCCTCTGAGTTTCAATGATTCCAATAATCCAGTTTTGTTCCTGGAAAGAACCAATGATTGGTTGTTGACTCCCTACTGAGGGCTGTAGACAGAATGGAATCCACTGGAAGATGTGCTCCTTAAGTAAGGAATGCAATGGACAGCCTGCCCCTATTCAGTCTAATCTGCTGGATGCTAATTGTGGCTGCTGAGTTATAGAGAGGTAAATGATATTTACAGAAAAGGGCTCACCAAAATCTTAGAGAACTGTGTAATGTGGTTTTTAACAGAAAATTGAGGTACTTCAAGGAGTAGTGATATTTTCAGGTGAATTCAGATATTATACATGGTACTAAAAAAGAGCATCTAGAATATGAATTATAACAACAGAAGCTTGGATCCTTGACTAAGAAATTAATATTCACACAAACCAAGAAGAGAATGTTTGCTTTTTTAAAATTAATTTTATATTATTTATTCTATTTTATTTTAACTGTAATATAATGAACATACAATGTTATATTAGTTTCAGGTGTATAATGTGATTCAAAAATTCTCTTTTTTTAAGATTTATTTATTTGAGAGAGACTGCATGGGGAGAAGGGCAGAGGAAGAAACTTTCAGGTGACTCCCCGTTGAGCACAGAGCCAATGTGGGGCTCAGTCTCACCACCCACGAGATCACGACCTGAGCTGAAATCACAACTCAGATGCTTAACTGACTAAGCCACCCAGGCACCCCCTGATTCAACAATTCTATATATGACTCAGTGCTTATCATGATAAGTGCACTCTTAACCCCCTTCACTGATCTCACCCATCACTTGCCCACTTCCTCTCTGATAATTATCAGTTTGTCTCTCTAGTTAAGGGTGTATTTTTGATTTGTCTCCTTTTTTTGTTTCTTAAATTCCACATGTGAGATAATATAGTTTTTATCTTTCTCTGACTGACTTATTTTGCTTAGCATTTTACTTTCTGGATCTATCCATTTTATGGCACAGTTTCATTCTTTTTGGTGGGCAAGTAATATTCTAATATAATATAATATAATATAATATAATATAATATAATATAATAATCTTCTTTCTGCATTCATCTTTCAATGGACAGTGGGGTTCTTTCCACATTTTGGCTCTTGTAAATAATGCTGCAATAAACATGGACGTGCATGTATCTTTTTGGATTAGTGTTTTTGTATTCCCTGGGTAAATACTTAGTATGGAATTACTGTATCATATGATAATTCTATTTTTAATTTTTTAAGGAAACTCCATATTGCTTTCCACAGTGGTTGTACCAGTTTGCATTCCACCAGCAGTGCATAAGGAATCATTTTCTTCCATAGCCTTGGCAACAGTTATTTCTTGAACATTTGATTTTAGCCATTTTGACAGGTATGAGGTGATATCTCATTGTAGTTATGATTTTTTTTTAAGATTTAAGACAGAATGTGCAAAGGTGTGTGAGTGGGGGGAGGGGCAGAGGAAGAGAATCTCAAGTAGACTGTCTGCTGCATGTGGAGCCCAATGTGGGGCTCAATCCTACAATCCATTAGATTACCATCTGAGCCAAAATCATGAGTTGGATGCTCAACCAGGCACCCCTTCTGTCTATTTTTAAATTGGATTATTGATTTTTTGGATGTTGAGCATTATAAGTTCTTTATAAATTTTGGATACTAACCTTCTATTGGATATGTGATTTACAAATATCTCCTATTTCCATAAGTTGTCTTTCAGTTTTGTTGATTGTTTCTTTCACTGTGGAGAAGCTCTTTATTTTCATGTAATCCTCATAGTTTTTTTTTTATTTTTTTTATTTTTATTTTTTAATTAATTTTTATTGGTGTTCAATTTACCAACATACAGAAAAACACCCAGTGCTCATCCCGTCAAGTGTCCACCTCAGTGCCCGTCACCCATTCCCCTCCAACACCCGCCCTCCTCCCCTTCCACCACCCCTAGTTCCTTTCCCCGAGTTAGGAGTCTTTATGTTCTGTCTCCCTTCCTGATATTTCCCAACATTTCTTTTCCCTTCCTTTATATTCCCTTTCACTATTATTCATATTCCCCAAATGAATGAGAACATACACTGTTTGTCCTTCTCCGATTGACTTATTTCACTCAGCATAATACCCTCCAGTTCCATCCACGTTGAAGCAAATGGTGGGTATTTGTCGTTTCTAATTGCTGAGGAATATTCCATTGTATACATAGACCACATCTTCTTTATCCATTCATCTTTCGATGGACACCGAGGCTCCTTCCACAGTTTGGCTATTGTGGCCATTGCTGCTAGAAACATCAGGGTGCAGGTGTCCCGACGTTTCATTGCATCTGAATCTTTGGGGTAAATCCCCAACAGTGCAATTGCTGGGTCGTAGGGCAGGTCTATTTTTAACTCTTTGAGGAACCTCCACACAGTTTTCCAGAGTGGCTGCACCAGTTCACATTCCCAACAGTGTAAGAGGGTTCCCTTTTCTCCGCATCCTCTCCAACATTTGTTTCCTGCCTTGTTAATTTTCCCCATTCTCACTGGTGTGAGGTGGTATCTCATTGTGGTTTTGATTTGTATTTCCCTGATGGCAAGTGATGCAGAGCATTTTCTCATGTGCTTGTTGGCAATGTCCATGTCTTCCTCTGTGAGATTTCTCTTCATGTCTTTTGCCCATTTCATGATTGGATTGTTTGTTTCTTTGGTGTTGAGTTTAATAAGTTCTTTATAGATTTTGGAAACTAGCCCTTTATCTGATATGTCATTTGCAAATATCTTCTCCCATTCTGTAGGTTGTCTTTTAGTTTTGTTGACTGTATCCTTTGCTGTGCAAAAGCTTCTTATCTTGATGAAGTCCCAATAGTTCATTTTTGCTTTTGTTTCTTTGCCTTTGTGGATGTATCTTGCAAGAAGTTACTGTGGCCAAGTTCAAAAAGGGTGTTGCCTGTGTTCTCCTCTAGGATTTTGATGGAATCTTGTCTCACATTTAGATCTCTCATCCATTTTGAGTTTATCTTTGTGTATGGTGAAAGAGAGTGGTCCAGTTTCATTCTTCTGCATATGGATGTCCAATTTTCCCAGCACCATTTATTGAAGAGACTGTCTTTCTTCCAATGGATAGTCTTTCCTCCTTTATCGAATATTAGATGACCGTACATTTCAGGGTCCACTTCTGGGTTCTCTATTCTGTTCCATTGATCTATGTGTCTGTTTTTGTGCCAGTACCACACTGTCTTGATGACCACAGCTTTGTAGTACAACCTGAAATCTGGCATTGTGATGCCCCCAGCTATGGTTTTCTTTTTTAAAATTCCCCTGGCTATTCGGGGTCTTTTCTGATTCCACACAAATCTTAAAATAATTTGTTCTAACTCTCTGAAGAAAGTCCATGGTATTTTGATAGGGATTGCATTAAACGTATAAATTGCCCTGGGTAACACTGACATTTTTACAATATTAATTCTGCCAATCCATGAGCATGGAATATTTTTCCATCTCTTTGTGTCTTCCTCAATTTCTTTCAGAAGTGTTCTATAGTTTTTAGGGTATAGATCTTTTACCTCTTTGGTTAGGTTTATTCCTAGGTATCTTATGCTTTTGGGTGCAATTGTAAATGGGATTGACTCGTAATTTCTCTTTCTTCAGTCTCATTGTTAGTGTATAGAAATGCCATTGATTTCTGGGCATTGATTTTGTATCCTGCCATGCTACCAAATTGCTGTATGAGTTCTAGCAATCTTGGGGTGGAGGCTTTTGGGTTTTCTATGTAGAGTATCATGTCATCGGCGAAGAGGGAGAGTTTGACTTCTTCTTTGCCAATTTGAATGCCTTTAATGTCTTTTTGTTGTCTGATTGCTGAGCCGAGGACTTCCAGAACTATGTTGAACAGCAGTGGTGAGAGAGGACATCCCTGTCTTGTTCCTGATCTTAGGGGAAAGGCTCCCAGTGCTTCCCAATTGAGAATATTTGCTGTGGGCTTTTCGTAGATGGCTTTTAAGATGTCGAGGAATGTTCCCTCTATCCCAACACTCTGAAGGGTTTTGATCAGGAATGGATGCTGTATTTTGTCAAATGCTTTCTCTGCATCTAATGAGAGTATCATATGGTTCTTGGTTTTTCTCTTGCTGATATGATGAATCACATTGATGGTTTTACGAGTGTTGAACCAGCCTTGTGTCCCAGGGATAAATCCTACTTGGTCATGGTGAATAATTTTCTTAATGTGTTGTTGGATCCTATTGGCTAGTATCTTGTTGAGAATTTTTGCATCCATGTTCATCAGGGATATTGGTCTGTAATTCTCCTTTTTGGTGGGGTCTTTGTCTGGTTTCGGAATTAAGGTGATGCTGGCCTCATAGAACAAATTTGGAAGTACTCCATCTCTTTCTAATCTTTCCAAACAGCTTTAGTAGAATAGGTATGATTTCTTCTTTAAACATTTGATAGAATTCCCCTGGGAAGCCATCTGGCCCTGGACTCTTGTGTCTTGGGAGGTTTTTGATGACTGCTTCAATTTCCTCCCTGGTTATTGGCCTGTTCAGGTTTTCTATTTCTTCCTGCTCCAGTTTTGGTAGTTTGTGGCTTTCCAGGAATGCGTCCATTTCTTCTAGATTTCCTAATTTATTGGCGTACAGCTGTTCATAATATGTTTTTAAAATCGTTTGTATTTCCTTGGTGTTGGTAGTGATCTCTCCTTTCTCATTCATGATTTTATTAATTTGAGTCTTCTCTCTCTTCTTTTTAATAAGGTTGGCTAATGGTTTATCTATCTTATTAATTCTTTCAAAGAACCAACTCCTGGTTCTGTTGATCTGTTCCACAGTTCTTTTGGTCTCAATATCATTTAGTTCTGCTCGAATTTTAATTAACTGTCTTCTTCTGCTGGGGGTGGGGTCCATTTGTTGCTTTTTCTCTAGTTCCTTTATGTGTAAGGTGAGCTTTTGAATTTGAGTTCTTTCCAGTTTTTGAATGGATGCTTGTATTGCGATGTATTTCCCCCTCAGGACTGCTTTTGCTGCATCCCAAAGATTTTGAACGGTTGTATCTTCATTCTCATTAGTTTCCATGAATCTTTTTAATTCTTCCTTAATTTCCTGGTTGACCCTTTCATCTTTTAGCAGGATGGTCCTTAAACTCCACGTGTTTGTGGTCCTTCCATACTTCTTGTTGTGATTAAGTTCTAATTTCAGGGCATTATGGTCTGAGAATATACAGGGGACTATCCTGATCTTTTGGTATCGGTTCAGACCCGATTTGTGACCCAGTATGTGGTCTATCCTGGAGAAAGTTCCATGTGCACTGGAGAAGAATGTGTATTCAGTTGAGTTTGGATGTAAAGTTCTGTAGATATCTGTGAAATCCATCTGGTCCAGTGTATCATTTAAAGCTCTCGTTTCTTTGGAGATGTTGTGCTTAGAAGACCTATCCAGGGTAGAAAGAACTAGATTGAAGTCACCAAGTATAAGTGTATTATTATCAAGGTATTTCTTGAGTTTGGTTATTAATTGGTTTAAATATTTGGCAGCTCCCACATTCGGGGCATATATATTGAGGAGTGTTAAGTCCTCTTGTTGGATAGATCCTTTGAGTATGAGATAGTGTCCCTCTTCATCTCTCACTACAGTCTTTGGGGTAAATTTTAATTTATCTGATATAAGGATGGCAACCCCTGCTTTCTTTTGAGGACCATTTGAATGGTAAATGGTTCTCCAACCTTTTATTTTCAGGTTGTAGGTGTCCTTCTGTCTAAAATGAGTCTCTTGTAGACAGCAAATAGATGGGTCCTGCTTTTTTATCCAGTCTGAAACCCTGCGCCTTTTGATGGGGTCATTAAGCCCGTTCACGTTCAGAGTTACTATTGACAGATATGAGTTTAGTGTCATCATGATATCTATTCAGTCCTTGTTTTTGTGGATTGTTCCACTGAACTTCTTCTTAAAGGGGAAGTTTAAGAGTCCCCCTTAAAATGTCTTGCAGAGCTGGTTTGGAGGTTACATATTCTTTCAGTTCCTGCCTGTCTTGGAAGCTCTTTATCTCTCCTTCCATTTTGAATGAAAGCCTTGCTGGATAAAGTATTCTTGGTTGCATGTTCTTCTCATTTAGGACCCTGAATATATCCTGCCAGCCCTTTCTGGCCTGCCAGGTCTCTGTGGAGAGGTCTGCTGTTACCCTAATATTCCTCCCCATAAAAGTCAGGGACTTTTTTTCTCTTGCTGCTTTAAGGATCTTCTCCTTATCTTTGGAATTTGCAAGCTTCACTATTAAATGTCGAAGTGTTGAACGGTTTTTGTTGATTTTAGGGGGGGATCTCTCTATTTCCTGGATCTGAATGCGTGTTTCCCTTCCCAGATTCGGAAAGTTTTCAGCTAGGATTTGTTCAAATACATATTCTGGCCCTCTGGCCCTTTCGGCGCCCTCAGGAACCCCAATTAAACGTAGGTTATTCTTCCTCAGGCTGTCATTTATTTCCCTTAACCTATCCTCATGGTCTTTTAATTGCCTGTCTCTTTTTTCCTCAGTTTCCCTCTTTGCCATCAACTTGTCTTCTATGTCACTCACTCGTTCTTCCACCTCGTTAACCCTCGTTGTTAGGACTTCTAGCTTGGATTGCATCTCATTTAATTGATTTTTAATTTCTGTCTGATTGGATCTAAATTCTGCAGTCATGAAGTCTCTTGAGTCCTTTATGGTTTTTTTCTAGAGCCACCAGTAGCTGTAAAATAGTGCTTCTCAATTGGCTTTCTGACATTGAATTGTAATCCATATTTTGTAACTCTGTGGGAGAGAGGGCTGTTTCTGATTCTTTTTTTTGAGGTGAGGTTTTCCTTCTAGTCATTTTGCTCAGTGCAGAGTGGCCAAAAACAAGTTGTATTGGGAAAAGGAGAAAAAGAGAGAGAAGGAAAGAAAAGAGAAAAAGAAAAAAGAGAAAGAAGAAAAAAAAGGTAAAAAGAGAAGAAAAAGAAAGAAAGGAGAAAAAAGAAAAAAAAAGGGGTGGGGTGGGGGACGCAATCAGAAATCAAGAAGAAAGAAAGAAAGAAAGAAAAAAAAACACAAAACAAAACAAACAAACAAAAAAAAAACACAAAAAAAACAAAAACAAAAATAAAAAAAAACCAAAAACAAAAACCACGGGGAGTATCTTCCGATTCTGTATACTTTAAGTCCCTTGACTTCCCCTGGAACTGGTCCGTGTCGCTGGTCTTCTGGGGGAGGGGCCTGCTGTGCTGATTCTCAGGTGTTGGCACTTGGGGGAGCTGCTCTGCCCCCTGCCTGGTGCAGGGCTCAGGGGGGTTGTTCACCCCGTGAGGCCCCGGGAGGAAGCCACAGTGGCGGGGGCAGCTCTGGGACCCTGGAGTCAGCCCCCGCAGTAGCTCCGGGGCTCTCCGTCTGCAGGGCCTGGGGGCTCCGGGGCGGGGCCGCTGATCTGCTCAGCTCCAGGCAGGGGCCTCCTTGCTGTCCTGGGCCCTCCCGGCCTCTGCCTGTCCCGGGGGAGGCCGGATCCTGGGCTGTGTCCCGGCGCCCTGTGCTCCGCGGCCTGCGCTGTCGGATTCGCGCTCCCGCCCCGCAGCCCCCTCCGCGGAGCCGCCGCCCGAGCCCCTCCGAACTGCTCCGGGTCCCGCCGAGCGCTGCAGCCCTTAGGGAGCTCGGTGCACTCTCCCGGGGCGCAGTTCCTCTGTCACTGTCCCAGGGAGCCCGAGGGCATCCCCGCCCTCCTGGGTCCTGCTCCACCTCCCTGCGAGGCCTTTCCGCCCGGGAAGGTCGGTGCAGCTCCTGCTCCCCCGGGACGGGGCTCTCCTGTCCTGGGGACACTCGCCCCGGCCTCAGCCCGGCTCCTCGGGGCCCCTCCCCCTTGGAGGCCTTTTGTGTCTTTATTTCTTTTTCCCCGTCTTCCTACCTTGATAGAAGCGCGAACTCTTCTCACTGGAGCGTTCCAGCTGGTCTCTCTTTAAATCTCAGGCCGAATTCGTAGATTTTCAGGATGATTGGATGGTTTTCTAGGTAATTTGTTGAGGACAGGTGACCTGGAGACCCTGCTCTGCTGCCATCTTGCCCCTCCCCCTATCCTCATAGTTTTTTTTTTTTTTTTTTTTTTAAACTTTTGCTTCCCTTGCCTCAGGAGACATATCTAGAAAAATATTGCTATGACCAATGTCAGAGAAATTACTGTTTGTCCTCTCTTCTAGGATTTTTATGGTTTCAGGTCTTACATTTAAGTCTTTAATACATTTTGAGTTCATATTTGTGTATGGTGTGAGAAAGTGGTCCGGTTTCATTCTTTTGCATATAGCTGTTCAGTTTTTCCAACCCCATTTGTTAAAGAGATTGTCTTTTTCTATTGTATATTGCCTCTTTTGTCAGAAATTAATTGACTCTATGATCATGGGTTTATTTCTGGGTTCTGTATTCTTTTTTATTGTTCTATGTGTTTGTTTTTATGTTAGTACCATACTGTTTTAATTACTACAGCTTTGTCGTATAACTTGAAATCTGGAATTGTGATATCTCTAGTTTTGTTCTTTTTCAAGATTGCTTTGGCTATTTGGGGTCCCTTGTAGTTCCATACAAACTTCAATATTATTTCTTCTAGTTGTGTGAAAAATGTTGTATTTTGGTAGGGATTACATTAAGTGTGTAGATTACTGTGGGTAGCATGGGCATTTTAACAATATTTGTTCTTCCAATCAATGATCATGGAATATCTTTCCATTTCTTTGTGTCAACTTCAGTTTCTTTGATCAATGTTTTGTAGTTTCGGAGAACAAGCCTTTCATCTCTTCAGTTAAGCTTATTCCTAGGAATTTTATTACTTTTGGTGAAATTGTAAGGTGCTATTTCATTATCAGTGTATAGAAAGGCAATAGAGTTCTGTATATTGATTTTGTATCCTATGAACTTACTGAATCCATTTATCAGTTATAGTAGCTTTCTGATGGTCTTTCAGGTTTTCTGTATACAGTATGGTGGTATCTGCAGATACTGAATATTTTACTTCCTTACCAGTTTGGATGCCTTCTATTTTTTCTTCTTGTCTGAATGCTATGAATAGGATTTTCAATACTACATTGAATAAAAATGATGAGATTGGAGATCCTTGTCTTTCCTGACTTCAGGGGAAAAGCTCTCAGTTTATCCTCACTGAGTATGGTGTTAGCTGTAGGTTTTGTATTTATGGCCTTTATTATGTTAAGGCCCTCTAAACCTACTTAGTTGAGGGTTTTTATCATGAATAGACATTGTACTTTGTCAAATGCTTTTACTCCATCTATTGAAATTATCAGATGTTTTTTTATCCTTTTTCTTGTTGATGTGATATATCATGTTGTTTGATTTGTAAATATTGAATCACCCTTGCAGCCCAGGAATAAATCCCAGTTGATCATGGTGAATGATTTTTTAAAATGTATTGTTGGATTCAGTTTGCTAATATTTTGTTTGGGGATTTTTGCATCTGAGTTCATCAGAGATACAGGTCTGCAGTTCTCCTTTGTGTGTGTGTGTGTGTGTGTGTGTGTGTGTGTGTGTGTGTGGTATCTTTCTCTGGTTTTAGTATTAAGATGAATTTGGAAGCCTTCCTTCCCCTTCTATGTTTGGGAATAGGCTGAGAAAAAAAGGTACTAACCCTTTAAATGTTTGGTGGAATTCACCTATGAAGCTGTCTGATCCTTTTTGTTGGGAGTTTTCTGTTTACTGTTTCAATTTTATTCCTGGTTAATTGGTCTGTTCAAATTTTCTGTTTCTTCCTGATTCAGTTTGGAGAAATTATGTATTTTTAGGAATTTATCAATTCCTTCTACATTTTTCAATTTTTAGGCATATAATTTTTCATAATATTCTCTTATAATCTTATAATTATCTTACAAATGTCTATGTGTGGTGTTGGTTTTTATTGTTCCATTTCATTTCTGGTTTTATTTATTTGATTTTTTTCTCTCTCTCTATCTCTTTGATGAATCTGGCTAAAGGTTTGTCAATTTTGTTGATCTTTTCAAAGAACCAGCTCCTGACTTCATTGATCTGTTCTATTGGGTTTTTAAAAAAGTTTCTATTTCATCTGTTTCTGATCTAATCTTTATTATTTTCTTCCTTCTTCTGGTGTTGGGTTTTGTTTGTTGTTCTTTTTCTAGCTTCTTTAGGTGTAAGGTTAAGTTATTTATTTGAAAATTTTCTTGCTTTTTGAAGTAGGCCTGTATTGCCTGTATTGCTCTTAGAACAACTTTTGCTCAAGTGTTCCAAAAATTTTGTACCATTGTGTTTCCATTTGTATCCATGTTTTTTGTTTTTGTTTTTGTTTGTTTTTCTTAATTTCCTGTTTGACTTTCTGGTCAAATCATTTATTGTTTAGTAGCATGTTTTTTAACCTTCATGTATTTGTGTTCTTTTCAGATTGTTTTCTTGTGGTTGATTTCTAGTTTCATAGTGTTGTCAGAAGAGATGTATGGTATGATCTTTTTGAATTTGTTGAGACTTGTTTTGTTGCCTAAAATGTGATCTATCCTTGAGAAGTTTCTTGTACACTTGAAAAGAATGTATATTCTGCTGTTTTGTACAGTAATGTTCTGGATATATTTGTTAGATCCTTCTAGCCCAATGTGTCATTCAAAGTCATTGTTTCCTTGTTGATTTTCAGTTTAAATGACATATCCATTTGTGTAAGTAGTGTGTTAAAGTCTCCTACTATTATCGTATTACTATCATTACTTCTTTTATGTTTGCTATTAGCTGCTTTATGTATTTGGGTGCTTAAATATTTACAGTTGTTATATCTTCTTGTTGTATTATTCCCTTAATGATTATATAGTATCCTTCTTTGTCTCTTATTACAGTCTTTTTTTTTTAATTTTTCTTTATTTATGATAGTCACACAGAGAGAGAGGGAGAGAGGCAGAGACACAGGCAGAGGGAGAAGCAGGCTCCATGCACCAGGAGCCTGATGTGGGATTCGATCCCGGGTCTCCAGGATCACGCCCTGGGCCAAAGGCAGGCGCCAAACCGCTGCGCCACCCAGGGATCCCTACAGTCTTTGTTTTAAAGTCTGTTTTGTCTAACATAAATATGCTACTCCACCTTTCTTTTCACTTCTATTTACACGATATATGCTTTTTCATCCCTTCACTTTCAATCTGCATATGTCCTTAGGTCTGAAATGAGTCTCTTGGCAGCAGCAAAGGGTCTTGCTTTTTATCCATTCATCGCCCTATGTCTTTTGATTGGAGCATTTAGTCATTTACATTCAAAGTAATTATTGAAAGATAGTTACTTATTGCCATTTTGTTGCCTGTTGTATGATTGTTTCTGGGTAATTCTTCTGTCTGTTTCTTTTCTTGTTTTATTCTCTGGCTTTTCTGGTTTTCTTCAGTGATATACTTGGATTCCTTTCCCTTTATTTTTTGCATCTATTACTGGTTTTTGATTTGTGGTTACCATTAGGTTTGTATATAATATCTTATGCATATAGCAGTCTATATGGTAAGTTGATGGTCACTTAGGTTTTTTTTTTAAAGATTTTATTTATTTATTCATGAGAGACACAACAGAAAGGCAGAGACACTGGCAGAGGGAGAAGCAGGCTCCATGCAGGGAGCCCAACGCGGGACTCGATCCTGGAACTCTAGGATCATGCCCTGAGCTGAAGGCAGACACCCAACCACTGAGCCACCCAGGCGTCCCGTCACTTAGGTTTGAATCCATTCTTTACTCCTCCCCCTGCCCCATTCTAGGTTAATCGAGTCACACTTTACATCCTTTTATTTTGTGAATCTCATCACTGACTTTTATGGATATACTTACTTTTACTGCCTTAGTGCTTCCTGCTTTTATTACTTTACTTGTGGTCTTTCCTTTCCACGCAGAGAGTCCCCTTTAGCATTTCTTGTGAAGCTGGTTTAGTGGTAATGAGTTTCTTTAACTTCTGTTTGGGAAATTCTTTAAGTTTCCTATGCTGAATGATAACCTTGCTGAAAAGAGTGTTCTTGGCTGTAAATATTTCCCTTGGCACTCTGAATACATTATGCCACTGTTTTCTGGCTTGAAAAGTTTCTGCTGAAAAATGACCTGATAGCCTTATAGGTTTCCCTTCTATGTAACTGTTTTCTTTTCTCTAGATGCTTTTAAAATTCTCTCTTTATCACTATTTTTTTTGTCATTTTAATTACACTTGATGGAATCCCCTTAGGTGACCTTCACTTTTTAATATTTTTTTCTCTCTCCTCTGTTTACCTTGATTGTTTTCCATTACTCTGTCCTCCAGGTCATTGATCCATTCTGCTTCCTCTAGTCTACTATTTATTCCATCTATTATATTTTTTATTTCAGTTATTGAGTTGATCAGTTCTGATTGTTTTTTTTTTTTTTATGTTTTCTATCTCTTTGTTGAGGGTCTCCCTGAGGTTTCTCAAGGCCAGTGAGTATCTTTATGATAATTACTTTCAATTCTCTATCAGGCATATTACTTATCTCCATTTGGTTTAGGTTGCTTGCTGTGATTTTGTCTTATTTTTTCATTGGAGCCATATTCATCTGTCTCATCATTTTGTCTAACTCTGTGTGTCTTTTTGTATGTGTTAGGAAAGTCAGTTATATTTCCTGGTCTTGAAAATAGTGGCCTTATAAAGATGTCTTGTAGTGCTCTGCAGGGTAATGTTCCCTTCACCAGAATCTGGTAGTTCTGAGGGGTCTCCTATGCATGCCACAGTGCCCTATTTTTGTGGCTTAGCCATATTTGTCTTAAGTCCAGTCATCTGCAATGTCTGTCTTTGCCTGTTGTGGGCAGGGTTTGGTCCTTCTGTTGTCAATGGGCCAGTTTGGGGCTGGCTTGGGCTTGAGCTGAGTCAGAACAAGCATTTGCCAGAGATGCAGTACTACCAAACTGCAGGACACTTTCCCTATGTTATCCCCCCAAGACACTTCTCTTGGTGGTAGAGCCTACAGTCATACCCATGTCTGTCTCCAACCTACTGATGGGGCCACAGTTGGACTGTTATTTGTGCATCTTCCTCTTCCCCTGGGACAGGAGTCACTTTGGAGTAGTGCTGGCCCCTGTCAGAGTTACTTGCACACTGCCAGGCTTGTGGAACTGTTTTGAATAGGTTCCAGTCAAGGGCATAGCACAGAAGAACACAGGAATGACCCGTGGTGCCAGCAAAGTTTACACCAGTCTTCTGTAGGAAGTACATGTAGTAGCCTAGGAAAACTCTTGCCCAAGATTGGATGGAAGGGGCACGTCTTCAAGAGAATATGGGAGTGGAGCATGTTGTTAGCAAGCTAGATGGAGTGCTCATGCTATGCTGATGCCCATGGGTGTCTGTATTTCTAGTCTCAAGGGTGGGGAAGGTAAATGGCACCTGCCAGCTCTTTTGTTCTTGGAGAAGTCTCCCAAAGATTCCTGCTCCTCTAGCACACAGTGTGAGCTTGGTAAATAAATCTCCTTCCTGTATACCCTAGGCAGTTGTCAATCTACCTCTTCTATGCTGTATCTCAGTGGGATTATTTGTGTATTGTCTCCTTAAGGGTGGGGGCTCTGCCCTCTTGGCTTTCCCCGAGCCAAGTTTGCTGACTTTAAAAGTTCCAGGTGTTAAGTCCCATGGATTGTTGGGCCCCTCTGGTTTTCAAAACCAAATGCTATGGGAATTCATCTTTCCGATGCCTGGGGTATCTCGCCTGGGGATATGCTACCCTTGCCTCTCTATGCCTGCCATATCCCTCCCTCCCATGGACAGTTCTGCAGGCTCATTTGACTTCTGACTGCATTTCTGCTTCTCCTATCCTCTTTGATATGGTTTCTTCTCTACACTTAGCTGAAAAGAGTTTGTTTTGCCAATCTTTGGGTTGTTTTCTGGGTTATTTACACTGATGTGGGTGTTATCTAGTTGTATCTGTGGGACAAGATGAGCTTAGGATCCTTCTATTCCACCATCTTCCCTGGAAGAATGTGTTTTGCTTTTTGCTTGAAGACTATGTGCTTTGTCCAAGAATATACTAAACTGAATATGGAGGAGAGATCCAACATCTAAGATAACAGAACGAGGTTGAATGTACCAAGAATTATATGGATAATAGGATTACTGACTATTAGTAAATACAATTTAAGACACATTAAAAATAAAATTTACAGTCTCAGATGTCTATCATATACCAATTTCCAGGGCATAACTACTAAATAAACTAAACATGAGATTATTTTTAAGTGGTAAAATTTAACCTCATTAAAGTCCTAAAGAGTTGTTGAAATGGATTCACAATGGAAGTAAGCAATTGCAAGTTGTAAAAATACACACAGAAGGGATCCCTGGGTGGCGCAGTGGTTTGGCGCCTGCCTTTGGCCCAGGTCGCGGTCCTGGAGACCCGGGATCGAATCCCACGTTGGGCTCCCGGTGCATGGAGCCTGCTTCTCCCTCTGCCTGTGTCTCTGCCTCTCTCTCTCTCTCTCTGTGACTATCATAAATAAATTAAAAAAAAATACACACAGAAGTCAAGAGAGGAGGACCAGCAGTAACCAGCATCAGGAAGATACATACTAATATATCCTAAACTTCCAAATGCACTGGGGCTGTAACGGGCAACATAGATGTGAGTACACTGTCCTCCTAATGCCAGTATACATATATTTTATGTCCATTCATCTTCATGGAGTTAGGGCCTTTTACAGTCGATGATGTCAACAAAACAAAAATGAAACAAATCAAAGCAAGATAAACCCTACTTGCTCAATACTTAGGGTATAGATCTAGGCTAGATTAGGCTTTGCTGTGAATTGAAGCAATAAGGAGCAATCAGAGGCCAAATTATAATGGGGTGGGGGTGGTAGTGGACTCTTTTGCACCTGATAAATAATTCTTTTAAAGGAAAGAAAAATTTTGAGCATCACAGGAGATTAGTGGCCTTGACTATAATTGGGAGTTGGAAGAAAAGTGGATCTGTAACTCAGTTCCTCACATTTTCCTCAGGGCAGGCAATTTTGACTGGACTAGATCTCCTTATGAATTGCTGGTGAAATTTACTAGCTGGAAGATAAATAAATGTCTTCAGAAGCTGCTGTATACTGACCACATATCCTTTTAGCAGAGAACTTCTGGTTGCTAGGGATGTTACTCTAAATAAGCCTATAATTTATGGATTTATGAGACACAGCTGAACTAGAGATTAGCAGTTGGTCATGGATTTTTTTGTAGCTATCTGGCTAGTAAGGTATAAAAGCTGAGAGAATGCCAGATTAACCAGATTCCTTTTAATGTTTATAATAGATATTGTTAGTGCTGGTCATTCTAACTAAAAAACACATTCCACTATGGAATTCCACCTTCATTTTAGGAAGGTGAGTCTTGTAGGGTTAGGACATCCCAGATTTTGATTTGGCACTAATTGTGTCGCCTTTCTTGATCGTGTCCTTTGTGAATTAGTAGTAAAGCTTGATGCCAAGTAAGACACTTTGTGTAATCCTGATTGAGGATTGAGCCCTTTGGAGGAGGGCAGTAGCTATTACTTGAACTACAGATGACCTGAGATCCTACAGCCAGACATGAGAGATTAATGAACTAGCAAAATCTAAATCTCTGTGACTTAATGATAAAACAACCTCAAAAGAGAGTATTCGTGAGAAGGTAAAAGTAGGGAAGTGCTCAAGTAACATCATTATTATCTCAGAGCCAAATACATAAATGCTGCTTCTTCAGAATTCTTACATTTGAAGGTGACAGACTAACAGATGGAGGGAGTGGATGATGTGTTCCTGACACAAATTACAGAACTGGCACAGAGGCAAAATGAGGGACTTTCTGGACATCTGCTGGAAGTCTCAGTTGGCTAAAATCAGAGTATCTGACATGTTCTTGATTTGCCTTGCTGATGACTTCATCTCCCAAAAGGCAAAGAAAGCAAGAACAGAAACTGCTACCCTGATTTTGACCCTTTTCTTTAAAGAATTAGTAGAGTAAAAGAGATAGAAAGCCTCGAGGAAAAAAAAAAGAGTGCTGTTTTGGAAGTTAGTATAGCCATGAAGGAAAGCCTGGGTGTGTACTGATGAATAATCTGCATATTGTGAAAGCCAACTTTATAAATGTAAGGGTTTATAGTCTGCCTTCCATGGGCTAAAACTCTTCATAAAGGAAGAGTTGTGAGTGTATTAGTTTTCTATTGCTGCTATAACAAGTCACTACATAATTCATGACTAAAAACAGTCCCAGTTTGTTTTCTCACAGGTTCATAGCTCGGAAGTCTGGACACAGTGTGCCTAAGGTGGAGTCTCAGCTTACGGATCATGTTCAAAATTAATGTGTTGTTTGGGCTATAATCTTATTGGAGGCTCTGGGGAGAAGTCCACTTCTAAGTTCATGCAGGTTGTTGATCATATTCATTTCCTTAAAGTTATTGGACTAACATCCTTATTTCCTTGCTGGCCATCGGCTGGGGCTAGTCTTTGTTCTTAGAGGTTGCATCTGTTCCTTCTCATGCTTTTCATGTCACTCTTTTCAGTAACAGCACATCAGGTCCCTCTAACATGTTAAATATCTCTGACTTTTCTGTCTCCTGTATATCTTTGACCCCATAGGTACAAAATTTTCTGCTTTTAAGGACTATTGTGATTAGATTGGATACACATGGATCATCCAGAGTCCTTGCCCTGTCCCTGAAGTTACAGTCCTTGACTGTAACTTCAATTATTCCTGCAGAGTCCTTTTCTTTTTTTTCTCTCTCATATGTTAAAGGGCAGAAATCAATACATGGATATCTTTGGAAGATCATTTTGCACACCAAAGTGAGGATCTTCTTCAGATTTGAACTATGCAAAGAATCAAAGTAAGGTATGAAAAAGGCAGATGAAATTATCCTGAGGTCACATTTTAAAGGATTCTTTATAAAAAAAATTTAAATACTAAAATTGTAAGAATAGCACAAGGAAGACTAATACCTCGAATGAGTTGATGCATTCAGAAACATTAAAAAAATACTGAAAGAACCATTACATTTATGTTTTCAGTAAGAAGATAAAGTTTTAGGCCTAGAGCTGGTCAGGATAAGAGTATTAATGAATATCCAAGAGATAAGGGAACTTTTCCCTTAATATAAATAGTCTTGGTGGAAAAAAATTCACACAAGAAATGTAAGAACTAATTGTTTTAGATGCTCAAATAGGCAGTGTCTTAGCCTACTTTAGCTGAATTATGTGCTAGGGCAGTGAAAGGATTTAAGGAAGAAAGCATCAAACATGATTTTTAAAGAATAATATTAAATGGTAGAGAATCAAGAAACACAAAGTAAAGCATTAACTCTGTCCTGTTCTGTTTAGTAGTTTAGACACTGACTTACATAAGGATATAGAAAGAGTTGCTCAGAAGTATCTGGTCTATAATTAAGAAGGAGAGTGTAAAAAAAAAAGAGAATTAAGATACATTCAAACTTCTCAGAATTTTTATTCAGTGTTTATGAAGGGCTATTAACCATGAATACTCATTCAGATGTCATAAATTGATGGTGACACAAACGGACCAGATAATATTCTTAAAAAGATAAAGGAGAATTGACAGTGCCTGAAGACTATTTTTGTCTGAGATAAACAAAAATACAAAGAAGCTATATAGTAAGATCTGATATCAATCTCTAGTTTCTCTATATTAAGAAACTGAAAACCCTTAACCAATATAGAAGAAAAAAAAATTTTTTTTCTGTGGTCTGACCTGTAGTATTTATTTTAGAATTTGGTAATTCTTTTAAAATCTTGCCATGTTCTTCTCGTCCTGAACGATTTTTACTTTGATAACTACTTTTTAAATTATAAATAAAAGTATTCCTTTTTTCAAAAAGAATACATATTATAGGTCAGAGCTGCGTCTAGACAAAATTGTATTCTTTCGTGCATCTCTGTTTTATGGGATCAGTTTTCTTCTTCCTGAAATGTATTCTTAAAGATAATTTCCTTCATTGAGGGTCTGTTGAAGGTAAACTTCCTCAATTCTTTCATGTCTGAAAACATTTCACATTCACTGTTAGGTGAACACCAATAGTATTGGTAGATATAAAATTTTAGGTTAACTGTTACTTTATTTTAGGTATTGAAAAGTATAGGTCATTTGTTTTACAATTTTTGTTGTTGTTGGGTTCTGTAATCTACTAATTGTTATTATTTTGTTAGTTATCTATTTTTTCTCATTGGTTACTTCTCCTTATGTTTAGCATTCTGCAGTTTCATTTTGATGTGTCAGAGTATAGATTTGTTTTTCTGTCATTTCTCCTGAATTGTTTTTATACTTTTGATTGCTAATACTTGATTGTCCTTTATCAATTCTATACATTTGTTAACCATTTTTTCCTTGAAAATTTGCCTCTCCTTTGTCCTTTCTACTTGTTAAAATTTATATCTTTACACTCCTTTGGAGTCCTTAATCTCCTTTTACAAAATTTTTCTCTCTTTATCTCTGTCTGCTACAATTCAGATAATTTCTTCAGTACTAACCTGCATTTTGTTAATTATCCCTTGAACAATGTCTGGTCTGGACCAAGACGTTGAAGTTTGTTTTTATTTCAATGACAACATTTTCAATATCTATAAGTTTTTTGGCTTCTTTTCCAAAGTTGCCTTGTCTTTTTTTTTTTTTTTTAAGGTCTTATTTATTTATTCATGAGAAACACACACACACACACACACACACACACACACAGAAAGAGAGAGGCAGAGACACAGGCAGAGGGAGAAGCAAGCTCCATGAAGGGAGCCTGATTTGGGACTCGATCCTGGGTCTCCAGGATCACGCCCTGGGCTGAAGGCAGGCGCTAAACCACTGAGCCACACAGGGATCCCCCTCCTTGTCTTATTTTTTATAGATTTTTTTCTCATATCTTCAATTTTTGTCTGTATAATTATTTTGAATATCCACTTGATCATTTTTTACTGCAATCCCAGGAGTCTAATTACCATATGTGTTGCTTTTATTGACTCTCACAATGTTGTTTTCTTCCCCTAATATGGAAATTTGTGTATTATACTTATTTTCATGAGAAATTTATCTGTGGGGATCCTATGGGACCTTAATTAAATATATTTTCTCCTGTCAGGTACCTATATAAATACATATAAATTAAATATAAATACATATATAAAGTAGAAGTTCACAGTCTAAACTTATATGATGGCAAGACTTTGTGGATTTTTAGGAGGAGGCTTTTGTTTTTATTTCTATCACGATTCTAGACTGGGATCAAATTTTCATATGTTAGGAATTTAGTAATCTTTCTAATGTGAATGTAATAACGCAAGGTAGCTAATACAGAAAAGTTAGGTTTAGTGACAGAATGCAGTGCTGTTTCATTGAAAACCAGAAAGATGAGTTACAGGTCATGCAATCAGATACTGGCAGGTAGATTATACCAAGCCCATCTTTCTCCCTCCCTCTCTCTCTCCCCCTCCCTCCCTTACTCTCTCCCTCTCTCCATTCCTCCCTTCCTCTTTCCCTCCCTCCCTCTTTAAAAATTATTGGAAAAAGGCATATGCTATTAATTCATAGGATCTGGGAGCTTATTCATACCATGCAAGATGGAATCTAGAGGACCTGCTTTTTGGATAGGTAGAAAATTAAGGAAGATATAATTTTAATATTTGAGAGAACTATTTTTGGTGTCTTCTAAGCTAACAGGATTCAATTCTCAAATACTAGGCTTATTTAAAAAGTCATATAGTAAATGATGTTATCAACACATAAACAGACCTACCCAGTGAACGTTAAAGTTAGAGAGCAAAAATATTACGAAAAATCTAAATTATGAAACCTAAGACAGGAAATGTAGAGAAGAATGGAAGATTTACAATCATAAAGGCATTACAAAGGCCAGGTAATGTAAATCAATACTATCATTTAATCCTACAAGTAGTTGTAGGGGAGATGTAGTCGATGCTTTACTGGTTTAGAAAATAGAGACCTTAATGTTTTGGTTGACCTAACATCATACAGTTAATAAAAAGTAGAACTGGCATTTGAATCCAGGTCTGAGTCCAAAGGTCATCCTAAGAGTACACTTGTTTTTTGCAAGGCTATACCATGAGGAGAGCACAGACTTGGTTTCAATCCCACATCTACAGTGATTAATTTTTATCTTTTATTTAGTCTCTTCTCCTGAATCCACATCTGAATAAAACTTTAATTTCTTACATCTGTCTCTGCCCTGCCTCAACTAAACTCATCTCGTTCCCAGACAGATATAAAGTCTCGGTCAAGAACCCAGGATCTAGAATCAAACCGCCTAGTAGGAATCCTGGCTCCACCACTTAAAATCCGTGTGACCTTGGGCAAGTTTTGAAATTTCTCTGTGTCAGCTTCTCAGCTAAAAACCAGAAGGGAAAATAATAATAGTGAATGTCTCCAGGTGGTACATAGTAAGCACTTCCAAAATGCTAATTTCAGCAATATTCTTGATTGGGGGAGGGACAATACATATGTGTAGGGTGATATACAAAATATTTGTGTTTGGCATACGTGTAAACCAATTAGAAAAGGTGCTGGTGCTACCACTGAAGCAGAATCCTTGAAGCATTTAGATTTTTATTGCTATATAGTGTGGCAAAGTCCCACAGGTCCTGGAAAAAAGGCAAAATTAGCTGGGGGTGGTGAGAAGGTACTCAAAAGACCAAGCACTAGGGCTATTTGCCAGTTACTATATGAATATTCTGTTTTTTTTAAAGATTTTATTTATTCATGAGAGACAGAGAGAAAGGTAGAGACATAGGTAGAGGGAGAAGCAGGCTTCCTGCAGAGAGTCCGATGTGGGACTTGATCCCAGGACCCCAGGATCACTCCCTGAGCTGAAGGCAGACACTCAACCACTGAGCCATTTGAGCTCCCAGCACAGAGCTCAACACAGGCTTGAACTCACAACCCTGAAATCAAGACCTGAGCTGAGATCAATAGTTGGATGCTTAACTGACTGAGCCACCCAGATGCTCCATAAGCATTTTTTATCATAAACAGATGGTATAGCCAAACTAGTATGTACGAGTTTGATATAGCCCTGAGTATATGGAAAAAAAAAAAAAAGTTTTGTTTGTTTGTTTTTTTTTTGGAAAAAAAAAAGTTTGATGAGAGTAACTAGTGTCTACAAAACTAGCCAGGCTCACAATTCCATATTGGAACATTATTCTTCTGATGGGGAGATTGCCTTTAAATCTCATTCCACTAATGTAGTTGTTGAGAAAAACAATAACCAATATTACTGAGCACTTCTTAAGTGTGAGGCTTTGTGCTAAATAATTTACATGTAAAAACTAAGTTAATCTTCACAAAAACATATCAAGGTGGACACCATTAAAATATGTAATTTGCAGAGAAAATGAGGGTGAGAGAGTATTAGAATTCATTGAGGAAAACAAAATACCAAGTTATTTCCAATGGAGTGTATTTAATGTGGATGTTGGATCAAATAATGATGAAAGGCAAATAAAATAATGATGGAAGAGAGCAAAATGGGGATGTGGACAACATCCAAAGATTAATAATGGTTGGTAGCAGCTATCATTCCTAGAGCTAAGAAAAGAAAAGAGATCATAGGAGATTAAAAGAGGCACTCTGCAGGGCTCAAGGTTGGACTTCCTTGGGGAAGCTCTGCTCAGCTGGTGTTTGATCCCTGTGGAAGTGTCATCACTTGTCAGGGGCTCAGATCACCAAGGATACTGTTGCATACTTGCACAGCCTAAAGAGCATGTAGCTCAAAGGGTAAGTGAGGGGAGCAAAGCAGTTATTTCCACTCTATAAAAGGAACAGATTCAGGTTTATATCCAAACCTGAGTGTGTGTGTGTTGTAAAGCTAATGCTCAAAGTCAAAGAAGAAAGTATAGGCTAGAGTCAGCAATTTGCTGCTGTTGGAGCAATACTAATGGAAACTGAGTTTCCATTAGTATTGTGGTTCAAGGCCCTTCCTTCCACAGACTTTCCAATTTCTCTTTATTGCTCCCCAAAGCAGAACCTAACAGTAATCCAGCTAACAAGAGAGTCTGAAAAATGTAATTTGCATAGTGTCCACACTACCAACAGAGAAAGATGTATGAAATTAAGAGCTTGGAGCTGAAACCTGTGTAGGTTGTATGCCAGTGCATACAATGCAGGTATGCATAGGTTGTAATGCACAGTTTGCAGCTATGTAGGTTATTTGCCTTCACAGGGATGAATTGTAAAGCACCATCTCTGGGAACCAAGTCTCTTACTGCTCAGAGTGTGAGTTGGCAGATAAGCATGGGAAAGAGATCAAAATATTCCACATGGCATGGATTAGAGTTGGAGATATCAATATGAACTCATTTTATCTTAATATAGATACATACAAAAGTATGGTCACATACAAAAGTGTGCATAAGTGTGAGTGTACATAATGTGCATGTGTATACACACACACATTTGTGTGGGGGTTAGTATACACACATATATTTCCTTTCTTTGTCAGCTAGAGAGCCTAGGAGCAATGGCATTTGGTAGTAGTGAGCACACTTGAAACCCAGATCTTGTTTTCCAATGACATCTAACAGTAAAAGAAACCAGGGCTCCTTATGAAACTGGCAAGGAATATATATGATGAGTCTGTAGCATCTTCCTGGGTCAGAATGAAGAAAGTGCAAACTGCATTGAAGAGCAGCAGGCTTCAAACCTATCATGGTCATAAAAAAGAAAGAAAGTCTGAGAAACTGTCACAGTCAAGAGGAAGATAAAGAGACCTGATGGATAAAGGGAATGTAGTATACTGGATAAGGCTTTGAAACAGAAAACTAAGGAAATCTAACTAAACTATAGACTTTAGTTAATAATAATGTTTCAATATTGGTTATTTAGGTGTAACAAATGAACCAGTCATTCTAATGTTTATGATAAGGGGAAACTGGGCTTGAGGTATATGGGGACTCTGCACTATTTTGGCAATTTTTCTGTAAATCTAAAACTATTCTAAAAGGCACCATCTCCCTTGGGAATGTGGATTATAGAATTTATTTTTGTATATATATATGCATATAATGATAGATTATACTGTATTACCCAGATTATGTTATATAGCATATTGTTAGACTAGATGAAAGAAGGTTCATGGATGGAAGGGCACTATTTTATTACCTGGCATTCAAGTTCTTAGGAAAATAACCTATCATCTGTCTTATTAGCATGCTCAGGGGGAATTTTGGAAGCTTGGAAAAGATAATGGTGTATATGAAATGAGGTGAAGATGCCAACTATGCCTTATTAGAGTATTAAGGAAAGCTCAGAGAGGTAGGTACTATAGGATCTCAGTACCCAACAGGTAACGTGTGTCCTAAGGTGGCTAAGAGGATATCTCCTTAACAGATCAAGAAATGTGCTATAAAGAGGGATATTAGCAAGAAGCTCAGTGGTGGCTATCCTATGTTAAGCAGCATTGGTTGTAGGAAATACTGTTGAAAAGTAGGTTCTTTCGTGCCATTAAAATTGTAACTTCTTAGAAGAGGAGCCAGGGGTAGCACCTAAACATTAGAGACAAAGTGGGTGATGTTAATATCATGGGCAGTAGATCAAATTGCCCCAAGGGATATCAACCTGCAGGGGTCAAGCTGGGTGTTCTTGTGGACAAGGTAAATTAAAAGTGGATAAGCAAGTGGCTGATGCCACTTATTCCAAAGGAAAATTGTCATCATTATTCAATTTCTAGATGCGAGACATTCCTCAGACCTAGAGCCCATCAGTTTAAGGATAGGCCATAGTCTCTTGAAGAACCCCACAACAACCCAGATATGTATAGTAGTGACTCCCTCAGTCATTAACCCCCAAATACTGCTGCCAGTTCTCAGAGTAACTGCACTCTGAAGAAAGGAAATTTCCAAAACTTTTGGAAGCTGTTGGATAAGTGTTCAAGCTTATACTGATATCGGGAGTTCAAAAATGCCATCAAGAAACCCCTATTAGATTAGGGCTTTTGGAGGCCAGTTGATAGCTCAAATGTCTCTCACTGCAACTTTAAGGAGTCCGTGGCTAACCGATGTAGTTATCTGAAAATTTCCTGAGTATCTGATAAGAATGTATTTAGTATCTGGAAGAACCATCATAACTGTTTCCATGTGATAAAAAAGCCAGATACCCCTAAAACTAGACTACCTAGGCCAAGGTAATAAATCAGAAACTATACTGTTTGTAGACACATAAAATGGCAGAGTTTAGTGCCATCTTCAAAGATCAATGAATACAGTGGTGACTCTCATATATCTAATGATATCTGTATATCTAATATATGTCACTAAGCTGGACCCTCCAAAGGCAGTAGATTGTAGTGAATACCAGCTTTCCCAAATGAGTGGAATGAGAAGAGTGGTCCTATTTGAGCAAAGAATGGTTGTTTGTTGTCTTTGTCCAGTACGTTTACAAATGACCAGATATATGAGGTCTAACACATGATTGCAACATAAGATACAACACATGAGGTCAAGTCAAAGGGTCGGCAATGCACTGTTAATATCCTAGAGTTCTGAACTCCTCTTATGCCCGAAGTCAGTGAGCATCACACACAATCACCTTGTCAGGAATATTCTGGAAGCTCAATCTTAAGTAATCCTGTGAAAGAAATAATTCACTGGCTTGCAGAGAGCAATACTGTCTTCAGGCTACCCCCCAGGCGATAAGGCCCAGCCCAGGGGCCTTGGAACAACCTCACAGACATGAGTAATGGAGCAATTTGGGGCCTCTTGTTGATCTCATGCATAGGGTTGAAATTTGAAAAGTGAGAGGGAAACATAAAGACCCAAGGGGACTCCACATGGATCCTAGTCTGAGCCTGAGACTCTGCCTGGACATAACTAGTAGCCTCTACTGGCTCCAGGCACAAGAGGGAAGCTTTGACAATTTTGAGGAAGGCCTCTTGAAGAGCAGAGCCTGGATCTAAGGGAGTTGGTGGTCTCTATTCTGAGCTCTAAGAGGACAAGATTGGGTCTGTTTACCTCATGGTTTTATCAATACCAAACACTTAATACATTTTTTGAAGGATGAGTAAATTAGAACTTGATTGCCAAAAGCATGAAAGATTAGTTGATTGTTGCAAAATTTTAACTAAAGTTTCTAGTTCCTTAAACACAAATTTTATATTATGCCTTTCTCATAAGATTTTTAAAACCTTAGTGTACTAAGTTATATAAATGCTTAGAAGAGTATCTGGCACAGATATACTTAAAACATATTTGTTGAACAAATGAATGAATAGTTAATGAATCCCTGTACGAAAGAAAAGTTTTTTTAGGTTTTCTGTTTGTAGAGCTTTAATTCATCATTTAATTCATGATTTCTGATTCTATAATGACTTAAAAAATTAATCTCAGGAAGGTGGGTCTGGCCCTGGTTTACTCTGGCTGGTAATTAGGAGAATATAGATATATATCTTATCTCCTGTCCTCTTTATTTTTTTCTTTTTCAAAGAATGGAACTTCTGGGTTCCAGGAACCAATATTTACCTTCATGTCAACACATAGTAAGTGGTTAGTAAATTTTAGAAGGACTCAGCTGACTTTATGGAAATAAAACTAATTGATTGTATTGGTGATGCTCTTGCCTTAGAGGTTGCCAATATCTGTATAGTTTCTTTCTTTTTGCTTTTTTTTTTTTTTTATCTGTATAGTTTCTTATCTGTCCTAAGTTTGTAGAGCCCTTGAGGATTCTGACAAAAATCTGGGTTTAAGTTCAGTTTTAGAGACTTCCCAGTAAAAGTTCTAAAAGAGTGATTTTAGAGGGGTTAATTTCCTTATGGTTATTTCCAGTTTTTCATTTATTTAAATTTAAAAATAGCACTCAAGAGGCTCAAAGGATTACAGAAAGCATAACTTAAATATTTTGAAGCATGTAGGAAAATGCTAGCTTTTTCTTTTATTCTTGAGTTTTAAGCATTGCATAACAACCAAAAATATATTGGATATTTAATTCATCTGTAGGACTGTCTAATTCATATTAATAAAAAATATGCTGAGATTTATTCATATTGTAGCTTTCCTTGGAAAATCTTTGAGGGCTAAGATTATTCTTTTATACATATACAAAACCCTCAGACTCTGGCATATTTTATCTTAAAATAACAACTACCGTTCAAGGAAAATGTATAATTCCTCGGTAGCTAAAAAGCTAGAAATATCTCTGCAGAGGTTTAGCATATTCTGGAGGAGAATAAGAGGAAGTCTAAATAATCTTATTTGAATGTATGGCTAAAATATTCAAAATGTGTACTCTTAATTTTTTTGCATTTAAAATGTCATTAATATGTAAAGTCACATAACTGGTACCTTAAAATGCTGGCCACATTTCTCACTTTACAAATGACTGCATTAGGATGACAGCTGTCAGTATGATCTTCCAGCATAAAATTGGGAGTTTGATAATTTCCCCTGTAGTCTTAGTTATCCAAGAAGATATTGTCATCTTCAATAAGAAGTAGAAAGTGGTCCTCACCAGAGGATGTCATGATTTTCTTTAAAGTATCACAATGATTCAACCTACATATTAATATCATGCTAATTGGCATTGTATAGCTAATATTGATCAGAGTCTACTTTTTTCCTTCTCTATGAAAAACATAAAAATAGATGAGTTACAGCAAGAGGAATGCATAGCTGGGCGTAAAGCACTAAAGTTTTGCTGGGTGTGTGGCTGGCTCAATGAAACCCTGAGATAATGCACTCTGCAATCATGCAGATTTGAAAAAAAAAATCATGCAGTTTTGGATTGGCTGTAATTCTCCATCAGCCCCTATCCTCCACAACAACCTTACGCCAGTTATTCCTTTAGTGTAGTATAGCTTCATATTGCACAGGTGATTTGGGGGGGGACCTCAAATATGGTATTATGGTGGAGTTTCACTGTATTTGCTGTATTTTGACTCAATACTATTTCTTTTTTCTTGCCATGGGACTCCTGTTTCTGTTTCTGTACTTTTTGGTAACATCTGTTGTTACCTTCGGTGTGAGTCTGACTTGACATCTGCTTCACTATTTGAATACTAGGCCTGCCTAACTGTGTTTCTGACTGCTGCCTGTATTGAATATGTGTTGGTTCTCAGTTGGCTTGGTCATCTGGTGCCTGTATCCCCTACCTAGAATAAAATGTGAGTCCTTAAGTTTCATCATCATTTTGCTATCGGTGTATAAACCCAAATAACTCATAGATGATCCTGTTTATTGGAGAGAAACAGACTGTACTGCCTCTGAATGTGTCATTCAATAGTGAGCCTTTCAGAAAATCTCTGTTGCCTTATGCAAGAAGTTGTGGGCATCGTAGTCATATATTTGGAAACTGTTATAATAGAAGAGTTAAGACTACTGCATCTGGAGTCATAGTGATTGGTCTGAATATCAGCCCACCATTTGCTAGCTGGATGATTTTGGCCTCTGTTTCCTTCCCTGTAAAACTGGGATATTTCGACCTGTGGGGACAATTCAGTAAAATAATTTACTAAATAATTACATGCTCCAAGTGCTCTACAAACATCTTATTTGTTGCTCACCACTCTCTATGTTAGGTATATCAGGTCTCATGTCATGATTCAACCAGAATAGACCCTGCCATTCTTTCTATACTTTTTTTGTTGTTTTCTTTTAAAATATCTTCTATTATTTGGATGCTCAGATATTTATGAGCTTCCTGGACAGGGAGATTATGTTATGTTTTGTGGCATGCTAAAAACCAGTTCTTATTCCTGGTGGTTACAATATATATATATTTTTTAATAAGTAAATTAATAACTTTCCTGAAAGCAATTTTATAATGAATCTGTCATGGCAATTAGAAATAACTATATTTTTTCACTTTTTCTAACGGAGCAGTCAAATTGGGAAAGTTATAAAAATCTTATAAATAAGAAGCATGATTGGGGATCCCTGGGTGGCTCAGCGGTTTGGCACCTGCCTTCGGCCCAGAGTGTGATCCTGAAATCCCAGGATCGAGTCCCATGTTGGGCTCCCTGCATGGAGCCTGCTTCTCCCTCTACCTGTGTCTCTGTCTCTCTGTCTCTCTGTGTCTCTGTGTGTGTGTGTCTCTCGTGAATAAATAAATAAAATCTTTAAAAAAAAAGAAGCGTAATGACAAAAGATATTCACTGCAAGAGATCATTGTTTCCAATAGGTCATATTTGGACTTTCTTTCTTTTTTTTTTCTTTCTTTCTTTCTTTCTTTCTTTCTTTCTTTCTTTCTTTCTTTCTTCTTCCTTCTTCCTTCCTTCCTTCCTTCCTTCTTCCTTCCTTCCTTCCTTCCTTCCTTCCTTCCTTCCTTCCTTCCTTCCTTTCTTTTTTTTTGACTATCTTTCTTTTCTGGATAAAAGTTGCATAACTTTTAAAAAAGGTCATTAATGGTGGGCACACTTTATATTCAATTTTGAATTATTTTCAAAAATGACTTAGTGGAAATTCCCTTAAAGAAAAGCAAATATAGTAGGTATGCCACACTTTAGAAAAAGGCATATAGCATCAGAGCTATGATTAGAACCTTGGCCCTACATCCTTAAAAACGTATTATATTGATAGATGTTAAGAAAACTGGCTCTTAAAACTTCATGTGTGTTGTACAGATTTGTTAGTACCTCAAAGATGTCAGACTTGCCTCATTTAAGTTCATTGCCACTCATGTGATTAAGTTCATCTATGATTTGTCTATTTGGAAAACAGTCTACTCTGAAGCACTCTCATTTATGCCACATGCAGCCATTCATTTGCTCTGGGCTGTATTCATTGAATATATGAATGGATTATGTTATGTGCACATAATTTCATTTAGAATTCATTAGAATGAAACTTAAGCCGAAACACAAGGGAACCTGCCGGGACACACGGGACCTGTAAGTCCTGTCTTTCACCTTGAGAAGATGGTTATACCCTATCAAGAGTTGGTAGTTAGGGGTAATGGTAGGGATGACCACATTTCCTGTTACTCCTCCTTTTCTCCTCAATATCACCCCACGTGGACATATCTGTGTGTCAGAAATGTGGGTTTAATATTATATCAATGAAAATAGCTTAGAATTGAATATAAGTACTCTCTCTTCCAAAACATTCCCCTTTGCCACGGAAAGTTCTCCTCTGATTACTTTGTTGTGTTGTCTCTCTCTCTCCTGCTTTCCTCTCTGCACTGCTTCCCGCTATACCAACCCTCCATCTCATCCTGTTCTTCTTCCCCAACTTCTTTTTACCTTCTTCCTTCTCCTCCTCCCTCTCTTCTTCCTCCCTTCTCTCTGTTCTTCTCTGCTCTCTTCTGTCCTGAAATCCTCAATGATTTATTATGAAATACATTTTAGATATGGTTTTTTCTTCGTCTGCTTCATTATTGTATAACCTAGATTCAGCTTCCTCCCTAATAAGGCTACATCCCTCTAGCAAATTTGGAAACAAGGAATTTTGCCTCACATCTGCTGCTGAATCAGTTATATACTGCAGCTGCTCATCTTACTGCCTAGCTCTCTTCCCCCAACTGATGTTTCAGGTAGATTACTGTCCCACACAAAGATGCTCCCCTTTTTACAAGCAACTAGGTTATCTATGTTGCAATGATCATCTCTTTTTATCGTGGTAGACTTAAAAAATTCTTCCTCTACTTTTCTCTCTGCATGTGTCACTATGTGACCTTGATATTATCTAATCCAGTGTTTGCTCCTCTGTATAGGGAATCAGGATATTTCTAGTTCTTATTCTATTTCCATGTCATTGTAGCAGGTGGTATTTAATATGCATTTATGTTTCTTGTTAGAGGAAAACACAGATGATTTATTAAATGCTTCTGGTCTCTTCATTTTTCCTCCTAACCTTTAGCTTTGGAAAATAGCATCAGTGTTTAGAAACTATGGAACAAAATCTTAAGCACAAAAAGGAAATGGGTCCTTGGCTAATAACTAGTAAATATTATATCTACTTTTTATTTATTTATTTATTTATTTATTTATTTATTTATTTATTTATTCATGAGGGACAGAGAGAGAGAGACAGAGAGAGAGAGGCAGAGACACAGGCAGAGGGAGAAGCAGGCTCCATGCAGGGAGCCTCACGTGGGACTCAGTCCCGGGTCTCCATGGTCACACCCTGGGCTGAAGGTGGCGCTAAACTGCTGAGCCACCCAGGCTGCCCTCTACTTTTTACTTCTATTATAAAATTATACAACTTCTTTAACATCTGAAATGGCATGACTCTGAGAACTGAAACAACTTTAAGGTTATATCCTGTAGACATATCAAACTCATATCCATAAATCAACTCATCATTCCTCTCAAGTTGTTTTTCCTTCTTGGTTTCTATAGGACTGCCACACATATCCATTGGGCCAATCGTTACACATGGAATTTCCTTGACATTGCTGTCTCCTTCACTTCTTAAATTTAAAGCTTCTCCAATGTCTGTCTATTCTAATGTGAATATCTCCTGAATCTTTTATTCTGAGGTGTCCATACTGACAGCACCTTGCACCAACCTGCTAACTACTATCTCCATTTCTAATCTCGATTCTGTTCACTCTTTTCTTCACATTGCATAAAGAATGATATTTCTAACTTGGCTGTCTGAGTGGACTCTTCCTTTGCTCAATTCAGTGGATCTTAGTTGCTTTTATCATACAGTCTAAAGTTACCTGGCAAATGCCAGCTGCCTGTGCATTCAATTTTCCATTTTTGCATTACCAAATACCCCTGTTTTCTGTTGGCTTACTGTGATGTCAGGATATGGATTCCATCTAAGTTTCAAAAATTCAGCAGGGGGCTTGGGTGAGCCCAGTTAGTCCATTCCAGTACCTAGCTTTCATGTGACCCATATTGACCAACTAAAGTGACTCTGAGGATTTTTCTGGAAATAGGACTCACCTTCCTTTTTTGTTTCTGTTCTGGATGTAAAGAGGAAGTGAACAGGTCTGGGAGGTATTGATAGTCTTTGAGATGACCAGTGCAAATGTTGGGGTGCCAAGAATGAAATCTTGGTGAAGGAATTGGACCTGGGAAAAGAAAAAACAAATAAGCTGGGTTCTAATCTAATTGTTTGCACAGTCATCTCAGGACCTAGAGAGATTTTCCTGTTACTTGGTACTGAAAGCATCTACTGAAAACATCTGAACTTATACTTCTCCTGCCTCAATTTAATCTCTATGATGGAATTGTACAGAATTTCTTTTGGGTCATTCTTTCTCTTATCTCTGGGTCATTGCACTTACGGCTTCTCCATATTAAGCAGTTTTCTCTCTTTTCTGTTCATCTCTGAAAAACTTGGCTAATTTCCAAATATCTTTTAGGTCTGAGTTTTGATTTCAGAAAGCCTTCCTCCAGTTTCAGATTTGGTACCACTCTTGTGTTTTCCTCTTTTACAGCACTCATGATATTGGTTCCTGTAATTGTCTACTTGTCTGTACCTTCAGTAAACTATAAGCTTTGCCATGATAGGGACCATGTCCACATTGTTAATTACTACATCTTTGGTCCTCGGTTCAGTGCGCGGCGCATGATAACAATTGGTTCATTCATTTACTCAGTAAACATTTATAAAACACCTCATATGAACCTGAGACACCTCTAAGACCTGGATATAAAATAGAGTATATTACAGAGAGAACCCTCCTCTTGTGGAGTTCATATTCTAGAGGGTAGGTAGGTAGGGAGAGTACACCACTAAAACACTACATATATAATAGGTTAGAATGTAGTACTGCTCTGAAGATGAACAAATCAGGGGAAAAGCAGAGTAAATGAGTGAATAAACCAGAAGTTGGGCTTTTGTTTTATGTTGACAACGTTATAAAATTTAAGAAACTTAATTTTTTCTGGCCATTTAAACTGTTCCTAGCAATTTTTTTTTATAGAGGATGATTTGCTATGAAATAAGTGACCAGCAGTTGAAAGATCATTGTTTAATCATCACCTAGAAGCACCTTAAACCTCCCCTCACTCTACATTTTTAGTGCAATAATTTTAACAAGTAATGTTTCTAAGAATCTGTTAACCACCTGCTTAGCCTTTTATTCATTGTGTTGGAATCATTCAGATTATTATTATAGGTTATGATAACCTAAAATAATAAAACCTAGAGAAAACTTATGAATATTTAAATTCCTCAATCATATCTTTGTGCAAGTTGTCAGTTTAAAATTGTCTTTAAAATGATTTCTCAAAGTCAATTTTTCGTTTTCTTTCCAAAATCATGAATTATAAATTATAGTATAGAAGTACCTATGAGATAAGATTTAATAAGAGGGAGTTCATAACATCTTTGAAGTGGTTTTAAATTACCTTAATTTCAGCTTTTGAGTCCTGATACATTTTTTTGAAACTAGATACAAATACTATAATAAAGGAAAGAGATTTTTGTTGTTATTTTTATGAGTACTAATGGGCTTTTTAAAAAAGATACCAAAAAATTTCATTTCTTGTTTAAATTATAGTTGTTTGGAAATACAAGTTTCTAACCTGGCAGTAACATTTTGCTTCTCCTATATGTGTTTCTTTTGAAATTTATGTATATATTTATGGATTTATAGTTTCCTTTAGAAAGTACACTTTTCTTTATAATATTAACACAAAAATCTAACCTACTACATTTTCTTTTGTCATTTTACATAAAAAATGGTAGAAAAAGATGTACTTATTTAATCAGTACATAGTTAGACTGCTTCTTATGTGCCAAGCATTGTGTTCATTATTCTCAATTCTTTGAATCACAATAAATCTTTATTGAAAAATATCAACTAGAGTTCCATCAAAGTATATCATTGAAATAAAAATCCCTTGGGTTTTTGGAAATCTTTCTGTATAACTAAGGTGAATTCTGTAGTGCAGAGACCTTAAAGGTTAGGGAGGAAAAATATATTTCTTCTATTAGGGAGGAAAAAGATATTTCTTCTAAAGGGTAAATACAAATAAACTGGAGACCCCATCCAAAGTATCTAGACTTAACAGGACTTGTTTGCTAAAGTATTTAGTCAGTTGGTGACATGTGAGAAGCATGGTGCTAAGCTGACATTTCACATTCTTCTGTTCTCAGCTGTGAACAGTGAAGCTTTCAGGTATCTCTGTTGTTTTTGCATTGTAATCTCAGGTTAGAATAAAACCCATGTGTCTAAAATGTCCTGCTTGCTCAGTACACCTTGTCTGGTGTACTGAGTTCCAAGTACACCACTGGAATGCATAGGGCTCAGTTCCACTCAGTGGATAATGGCAGTAAGTGTTTGGTAGCCAGCCTCCAAGATGACACCCAATGATTCCCACCTCTTTGTATTCACATCTTTGTGTAGCCCTCTGCTACACTGTACCAGGGTTGTCTGTGTGATCAATAGAAGTTAGTGGAAGTGATGCATGTCACTTCCAAGATAAGGTATAAAAGACTGAAGCTTCTGTTTTGAGAGCTCTCTTTTTCTTGTGCCACTTGCTTTAGGGAAAGTCATGATGTGTGAACAGCCTTATGGAGAGGACTATATGGTAAAACAAATTGAAGCCTCCATCAGAAGTCACATGCATGAACTTAAAAGTGAGTTCTCAGCCTCTAGAACTGCAGCCCTGGCTGACTTCACTGCAGTCATAGGAGATGCTGAACCACCTACCTAAGCCCTACCCTAATAGCTGACCCTCATAAACTATTAAGATAATACATGTTTTTAACTTGTTACTACTTGAGGAGTATTTTGTTACATAGTAATAGAGAACTGAAACACCTTTAAATTATTAAATTTTGTCTTTTGTTTTCATAAACTAGGTCAGGAGTTCAGTACAATGAATTTTTGATAACTGAAATCTATTCTTAGAGTGAAGTCAGGAAAACTTACAGACTTGTTGCTTTTCCATGATGCAGAAAATACTTGTCACCTTATATTTTCAGTCTTCCTTTATCTTAATTTTATGGACATATCTTCAAAGAAGAGAGGGAAGAAGAGAGTAAATGAAGAATTGGAAGGAGCATAGTGAGTGCTAGCTATTTTTCAGGCTTGTGCTAGATAACCCATTTACTCTTGTCCACAGTGTCATTAAGCTTGCCAACCCCGTTTTTACTTAGAAAAGTTAGATGATATCATGTAGCTAAAACATTTCACAACCTCAAAAGAATTACACTGGACTACTTTCTTACACCATACACAAAAATGAACTCAAAATGTATTAAAGACCTAAATGTAAGACCTGAAACCATAAAAATCCTAGAAGAGACGACAAACAGTAATTTCTCTGACATTGGTCAGGGCAGTATTTTTCTAGGTTTGTTTCCTGAGGCAAGGGAAACAAAAGAAAAAATTATTGGAACTACATCAAAATAATAAGCTTCTGCACAGTGAAGGAAACAATTCATAAAACTAAGAGGCAACATGGAATGGGAGAAGACATTTGCAAATGACATATCCAATAAAAGGTTAGTATCCAAAATATATAAAGAACTTATAAAGCTCAACATCCAAAAAAACAAATAAACCAATTAAAAATGGACAGAAAATATAAAAAGCCATTTCTCAAAAGAAGATATACACATGGTCAATAGACGCATGAAAAGATATTTATCATTACTTACCATCAGGGAAATGTAAATTAAAACTACAATAAGCTATCATCCAACACCTATCTGGATGGCTAAACTCAACAACACAAGAATCAACAAGCGTTGGCTTGGAGAAAAGTGCTGGATGTGGAGAAAAGGAAACACTTGTGGACTGTTGGTGGGAATGCACACTGGTGCACCCACTGTGGAGAACAGTATGGAGGTTCCTCAAAAAATAAAAAATAGACCTACCCCATGATCTAGCCATTACACTACTGAGAATTTACCCAAAGAATACAAAAACACTAATTCAAAGGGATACATGCACCCCTATGTATATAGCAGCATTATTTGTAATAGCCAAATTATGAGTGTACATCAATTAATGAATAAAGAAGAAATGGTGTATGTTTACAGTAGAATATTATTCATCCATAAAAAGAGTGAAATCTTGCCATTTGCAATGACATGGATGGAGCTAGATAGTATAGTGCTAAGTGAAGTAAGTCAGTCAGAGAAAGACAAATGCCATATGATTTCACTCACTTGGGGAATTTAAGACACACAACAAATGAGCAAAGGGAAAGAGAGAGAGACATATCAAGAAACAGACTCTTCATTATAAAGAACAAACAGATGGTTACCAGAGGAGGGTGGGTGAAATATATAATGGGGATTAAGGAAAGCACTTGTGATGAGCACCAGGTGATGTATGGAAGTGTTGAATCACTTTATTGTATACCTGAAACTAATATAATACTGTATGATAGCTAATTGGAAGTAAAATAATAACTGAAAAAATGTTCACAATCAGAATTCAAATATGAGTATGCTAAACTCCAATGACTGATTTTACATTATACTAAAGTACCAAATGCAAACATAAAAAACTTAAGTCCATAATGTAGGGATGCTATTTTTTTCCAGTTCAGTTGGAACCTCTGTTACAATGTTTGGGGAGTCTATTCTAAAGGGAGAAAAATATCTACATTGACAGATTTGTTGTAAGGATAAAGTGAGAAAGCAAGTGCAAACAAAGCTTTTGCAACTGCAAAGAAACATGCAATATAAGACCTGATATGATTTTTATAAGTCTTGGGATGGATGGTCAATATATATTTGTAGACAAAACGAAATGAGTTTTAATTCACTTTGGCTTCCTAGTCCATACATTTCTACAACAGCATGGATTTCTATCATATTTCCGATATACACTTATTTCTGGCATATAAAATCTATTTTTGAAAGATTTCTTTCTATATAAAACTTATGAGAGAAAAATAATCTTTAAGATACAGTATGAGAATATTAGCTGAACTGTACGTTGTCTGAAATACATGTATGTAGGTGAAACAGTTTTAAATTACTGAAAATATATTTATTAATGTCAATTTTGATTACTTTATCATACCAAGTTGATTTAGATGTGCATGTATATCATTTTTGACTGCTTGATATTACTGAGGCATTACTGATACGCATTTCTGTGAACGGTTTGCTTCAATTAATACCAAGATAGATTTGCCACTGTTCCTTTCAGCTGAATGTATTGTTGGTGGCATGTTTGTACTTTAGTCCCATTGCTTTACCAATGCCAATTCTGAAAGCAGTCATACCTACTGACAAAGTTTAGTAACTTATGTTTCTAACTAATTAAGTGAACAACTGAATAATTTTACATGCAACCTATTGGCGTCTTATAAGGAAATGAAGAGCCAAGTGAATACTCTGGGAATGGAGGTTTGGCTGGCCCTCAGTGTTCGCTTCTATAATTTTGATGAGTTACAGATTAGATTTCAGTATCTTTATATATTCTAGAAATAGTTAAAAAATTATTTTGGCAATCATTTTGAGTTCCATGACATAAAAGACCAGGAATGTATTTTGTATTATTTTTTTCACATAATGAGTTGAGACTAGAGCATGAACAGTTGGCTTGCTGAGGTTTCTAACATGGGATTCAGGGCAGTGTTCACACTTGTGGTCATTCAAAGAATGGCAAAGGGTGGTAGAAAGGAAACTGTACAGAGGTAGGATTGTGTTGGTCACATGTTTATTAGACCCTTAGTACATAAATGAAGAACCAACAAATAATTGTTATATTTATAAATGAATTAATGAAACTGGAGAGGCATTGTGTGTCAGTCATTTGGGTTATGACAAAGCTTTTGAATTTTATCCTGACAGAATGGGGGAACCACTGAAGGATCTTAAATTTTTGGATCATAGAAAGATTATTTGATGGCAAAAAAGTATTAAACTGAAGGCAATAAGACTAACTAGATGGAGGATCCAGGCAAGAGATGCTGGTTTGTTAATAAGAATGGTTAGAATGTGATGCAGTTCTGAACATATTAATTAGAAAGGCATTTGACTCCAACTAATAGAAAACCCAGCTTGCAGTGATAAATGTCTAGTTAATTTTTTTTTTTCGCAAACAGATACCTGGAAGTAGATGGTGGCCAATGTTGGTTCAGGAACTCAGTGATGTAAGGACTGGTGTTTTTGTGATTCTTTGGGAAATTTCATGCTTGTTTCCTCTTGAATACAAAGAAAGAAAGAAAGAAAGATTCAGGATAATGGCTGAAAGGAGCAGAGTTGTGCTAGGTACATTTGTTCTGTTTTATCATGAAGGGGAAAGCTTTCCCAGAAACTTCTTCAGCCAACTTTCTTTTAAGTCATTTAATCCAGAGACAGATCCCATAGCCGTTCTGGCTTCAAGGGAGATTGGGAAATCTGGGGAAAATATCCTCATGATTGATTATCATGATCCATCATTGGGGTGCTATATAGTTTCCCTAAAACATCATGATTCTGTGAGTAAGGAGAAGGGGAGAATGGATACTGGCAAGAGAATTACCAGCATCTTCTTCAGTTAGCTATTTTGACTCAAGTGGCACAGTGGAATAGGTTGCTGTGGCTCTCTGTGCTTGGGTGTAAATGTGCTGCTTCATTGACTGATTCATGTCATGATTGTTTATGATAGCTCTGATTAGTGAGTATGTAACCTAAAGGAATGGGCAAATTCAATTAAAAAATAAAGCTTCTCAAGCAATTTAATTTTCCTTATCTTCTATTTTAATTTATAGCAGCCACACAGAAAAAAACTACAGCCACCAAAGCATCTCTCTCTTTAGCCAGGCTGCGGTAGAGCTTTTTTGTTCCATGGTGATAAAATGTATGATTTTCATTTCAATTAGAAGAAATTGAAATATAGACGTTAGAACTAGAATGCCAAAGGATACCACACCACACTGACTTGCATTTACATTTTTTGAGTATCTAGATGTTTTATGATTTTAAACTTTTTTCATCAAGGCAGTTGATTTTTCATGTAGCAGTAGTTCCTCCATAGGAGTAAAATCATATGATTATGCAGCCTTGCACAATGTGCTTCAAGTCCGGTGGCAGTTAACTGCCAAAAGGACATTAACTCCAGGGAGCCTTCATCAGGCTTGAAGAGCTTTGGCATCTGGCACGTTAATCAGGGATTTTTGTAAAGTCAGTGAAAACGAAATATCTCCTCTGTATTCCTAATTTGTTTAAGAAAGTTAAATACCATGGACCTTTAAATGTTATCAGTTAAGCAATTGAATAACAGTATTCAAGGTCTTTGTCTATTGAAGTGAAGGTATTTTTCTATTTCCCTAACATGTATAGAAAAGACCTTGTTTCCTGCTACTGTGCAATAAATACTACTTAGTTTATCTTTAAGGGAAAATTGAATGTCTTAAGCAGTTTTGTTGTGTGGTAATTTTTTGGATGGAAGCTACAAAATATGCACCTAAAATACATAATCAGAAAAAAGAAAAGTTAACTATCTTATCCAGCTGAATTAAATTTATGCCATATTTTCTATTATGTTTTCTATTTTCATATTTTATATTTATATATCATATTTTTACTGATATCTGCTATAAATGAATACTAAGATGTAAATAAATATGTCCTATTCTATACTGTTTTTACATGTTAAATTATAGGCTATATGAAAATTTCCCTCTTGTCTGGAAAATGAACAAAACAACAACGTAATTCTTAGATTCTTTGAATTTTAGATTACAGCCATGGTTTGAGGGATCAACTCCTTTAACCTCCTTTTTTTGAGACAAGGAAATACAAAACCCACATCATTAAATTGCCTGTTTAAGATCTCATAGCTCAGTAAGGACAGTCAGTAGTTTGATCATAGGTTACTAATAATATTCAGCATTTTCTAATGATTCCAAATTCATTTTCCTAAATATCTAGATAGAGTCATTGCTCAAACCAGGAAGTGTTTCAATTGTAACTTAACATCAGATTGATGAGATTGGTCTACTATGGACCAAAGAGCCCCTTAGGCAGTTACTCTTTGGACCTCAATTTACAGAAGGATGGAATCTGTGGAAGGAGGAGAGATAGTTGACTGGAAATCATTAGAGTTTTGTTTCATTCATTCACTAACCTAATAGATACATAGAGACTATTTGTCAAGTGTCATGTACTATTTAAAGCACTGGAGCTATAATAGTATACAGGCAGATAAAATTCTTGTTCATAAACCTGCTTCCTTACCTGTAAAATAGACTTAACACTATGCACAATGCATATTAGGTACTCAATAAATGCTATATTCCTTTACTCTCATCATTATTAGGGTTAGATCGACATTGAGGAATATAAATTCAGTGTCTGAAATGGACCTGAATAAACCTCCTATCTAAGGAATCTCTATCCAGAATCTAATTCTGTTAGAGATACAGAGTAAGAACTTACTAAAAGTTGGTAAGAGAGCAATATCTTGATATTTTGTCCTCTAGATAGGGACCTAATTGAGTCTGTATTAGGCTTTCTACCATGTTATGAGTAGACCAATGAATCCCATGGACACTAGCCCTTTGTCTATGTTTTTTGCCATTTGTCTAATGATTAGAAGTAATCATGTGTGGGACAAAATGTTGATGCATTAGACCTTTAGTAAGGTCGCAGATGGTTCTGATAAAAGCATGATGAGTAAGGAAAGCAAATTCAAAAGCAGAATGAATGTTTATTTCCATGAGGATGTTTAACTGCCTTTTTCATGATGGAAGAGATCCAATGTAGTAATCTGGTCTGCATTGTCTAGCTGGCTGATTTCACTGAAGCTTGATAACATGCTAAGGGACTGGAATTAGTCACCACTTTTGAAAAGCTGGAGGACAGTGGTAGTAGGAAGATCAGTCTTCATGAAGGCAGTCCATGGCATTATGCTCATACATAACCTATGCCTATGCCACCATGGCCACCCATCTTGTTTATGAGCCCATTGAACAAGCACTAGGTTGCTAAGGAGAAGGCTCGCCTACATTCAGAGTAGATGAACATATGCATCCGATTGTTAATGGTCTAGTCTACTTCACTGTGAGAGGTTTTGTTGAGTTTTCTTCCCTAATGTTCTTAGTCACAAGTCTTTATCCTTGCTTCTTACAAGCCGCTGATCATTAACCAAGTATTCAGTAGCCACAGCCCAATAATTGGTACAGGTCCTTATTTTAGGCTCTCTATCTTTGCAGGCAAAGAGATGATGAGATATATGGCTAATATTCCGCTGCTGAAAGGATTTCCTTTAGTCCCTGACCTTCAGAGTCTTTTAGAATATGGTTAAAATAGCCCACTTTTGAATCTGTGTCTTTGTTACTGTTAAACTATTAGAATATTAGACTATCCCATCTATGTCATATGGTTTTGATTATATTTACTTTCATGCAAGTTTTAATGGCTAATAATATGTACTTCCTCTCAGCATTTTTCTTTAAAAATATAATTGCTGATCCTCACATATTTCTTTTTCTATGTGATTTTTATGTTAATTTAGGAGACAGGATAGGTTTATTGTAGAACCCATCAGTTACTTAAGGCTTATTTTAAGACTTTTAAAAAAATTTAATAAGACTTTTTAATAAAATTGAATATATATATATATATATATATATCTCCTGATTTTGAAGGCCTCCCATAATATCAGGACCTCACTCAAACTATTTAGCTTTGCCTTAATGATCAAATTTCTTTCTTTAGAGTTACCCCAACAGCCATTTAAATGAATAACAGCAATAAAATATTGGGGGCTTACTGTGTGCTGGTTGCCATGTAGTGAATTGGTGAAAAAAATGCTCCACTTCTTAGTAGAGGAAATGTGTTAATTTACAAATAACAATGGCACAAGCTAGTCTCTCATAAATACTCCATAATAAAGATGTGAATGAGGTATATATCCAGCCTGCCCATCCTCTTTCTACCACTTTGCTAATTTTTACTCATTTTCAAAGCCCGGATCAAAATCATCTTCTGTGTGATGTCTTCTCTCATGGTGATAATTCATAGTGACCTCTTTATTCCACTATTAACATTAACCACATCACTAATATTTATTGAGTTTCCACTTTGTATGAGATATTGCATTATGTGCTTTAAAAAGTTTACTCCTCAAATTTTATAAAGAAGGTTGTATTATGACCACTCTTATTTATTGATGAGGAAGCAAAGGCTCCAATAATTTCCTTCCTCCAAAATCATGCATTAAATAACTGATGGAATTAGATTTTGACCTAGATTTCTTTGTCTTCAATTTTCAAACTTTTTCCATCATATTTCCTCTTCATTAGGATTAGCACTAATCTATATGCCATATTATCTTAGTTTCTCTTTGAACAATGTATATTATTTCATTTCCTCAATGCCCATTTGACACTAAAATTCTGTCAATGTGTTAGCTGCATTTATTCAGCATCATAAACAATTTTTCTACATATTTAACAAATTTTGTGGCTCATGTCTTCCTTAAAAGAAAATCTCCCCTTTTGCCTTGAGAATTTTTCAACCACATACCTTTGCAGTTTATCACTAGGCAATCCTATAGAGTAGTGAGTTTATAAAGTGATTTATAGATGTTGTAGTTTAAAATGTAGTGAAAATCACATTTTAACTGGCTATATATGACACTTAGTTTTGTCTAAAATATTCATCTTCTTTATTGTTGATTCATTGTCTATTAACTGCCCATTTTACTATCTCTGCTATCCCAGGGATTCTATGGTAAATAAGAAGGGTGTAGATGAGGGCACACGGGCCAGAAACCCACTGTATCTTTTAGTATTCCTGGAGAATGTGACTCCTACATGGAGATCTGATGGATGAGCATTAGCTAGACCAAATAGGGGGAGAGCATTTTAAGCAAATGGGAAAAGTACATGTAAAAGCCTGAGATTAGGAAGAGCATGGAGGATTACTGAAGCAGAGAATATATGTGTAGGTATGGCTGGGACGTGAGACTGTGTGATAGGTAATGGACAGAGAAAAGAGCTGAGCCTAATGCCTGGCAAGGGTTGTACAGCTTTTGGAAAGTTTGAACTGACTGGAAGTCAGTGAACAATAGCTAGGAGACTGACTTCAAAGTGGAGTTCGATACTCAGGACTGGGTTGTGAAATTCTTCTAGTTGCACTTTAGAGGATACATTGGGTTGGGGAAAGTGATAAGATTAGAAGCAGATTTCTCAGTTCAGTGAACAAACAGAAAGATCCTGTGGTGGAGCTGGCAGGACTTTGTGACTGAGCGAATGCAGAGATTCAGGAGTACAGCCAGCTAAAAACAGTGGACCAGCCATGTGGAATCTGAAGCTATGGTATTTTGAAGAAAATACTAAAGAATAATAAATGCAAAGATGATTATAATTGTACGAGTTGTTTCCTGATAAGTTGTATAGTACAAATTAAATATTTTATAAACAGAATTTTAAAATAATTTCTAAGCACATCTAATGTTAAAGTAGCCTTCAGATATGATCAACATTAAAGGCTGATTGTAGATTGTTGAAGCTACAATTTACTCTATTCTTGGCTTTATTTACAAACAATATTTACTTAGCTAAAGATTTTCAGGAAAACAGCAGTCTTCCATGATGCATAGTGGGTTTGGCTAGCTCAAACCTAATTAACTGCTTATATTAATCCTTACTTGACAATGTAAAATGCATTGTAATATTTTTAAATGCATGCATTTTATTTCAATTGTCTGTTCTTGCTGCCATAATATATCAGAACTGCTCAGAAATCCCTTTATCTTACTTATTATTAATTCCCTTACAGCTACCAAACCTTGAATCTTTCCAAATTGTTGCATTAACACCTTTTTTCTCTCAGATTCTTCTGTTATCCCTGTAGGTGAAGTGCACAAGATGAAAATTAAACTAAAATTAGACATAATCAAAACATGATTTCATCATAACTCGGTACATATTCTCTAATGAATGGAAATCTTTTGTCTTGTTATACACTAATGTCTCAAGAATGAAAGTAAATTACACAGAAAAACTGCCAATAAAGAAAAAAATGAAATGAATAAACTAATTGTAACGAGAGGACAAGTGATTAATCTGTGAATATTTCTTTGTTGTTTAATTGCAGTGCATTCTCGTGGTATCAATATTACTCAGCTATTTAATCCAAGTTACTGTTATTTGAAGTAATTTTTATTCCAGGACATAATAGAAGGCAAACACCAGTGGTACAGTAACACTAATTAAAATTTTTGCATCTAAATATTAGTGGGTTAAATTTGTTTTTGATGTTTTATTTATATCCTACCTTCACTCAAGAGTCTCAAGAGTATTTGGATATTTCATTTTATAAGACATTTTCATATTCTTTATCTTTTTTAAACTTCCCAATAATTACTTTAGAAGGTCATTTTTATTCTCATTTTATATAAAAGAAAATTGAGACTTTGTGAGATTCAGTGACTTTTTGACAACACCAAACTTGTAAATATCAAAGTTGGCCTTCAAACTTAGATGTTCTGACTCTAAAACCTATCCTTTTTCCTGTATCATCATCATCATGCTAAAAAAAATAACAATGATGAGTTGTAGTGGCTCATTTCCAATTCCACTAACATCCATCGAATGCTAATTAAGTGCTGAATGCCAATTATGTGCAGCATTGATCAAGGTTCTGAGGCTAAGAGCAGGATCTCTTCTCAGATATGAATAACTTCAATACATCATAGGATATACTACTTCATTTACAGTTTTGTTGAGTTAGTATATTTTTCAGTAAAGAATTTTCTCTTATCATTATGTTCATGAAAGCAAAAGAAAAGTCATCCACTGTGAAAAGTGTGAAGAATCCAATTTCAATCCAGATTGTTTTCATTAGATACTGGTGATGGGATAGGGGATGATAGTCTCTACTGGTAACTAGCCTGGGAACAAAGGTGTTCTTGCTTGTTTGTTTCTGTTTTGGTCCTAAACAGTCCAGTCCCAAACCCATTAAAACCCATGTACAACCATCGGCCATTTGTCTGATGTTACATAGCTTTACTCAGCTAGACAAACAACATAGTATGCTTAGTTGCCCTATATCCCGGGAAATAGTGGAGTATTCCAAGTACTACATTTAAGGTTACCTCTCTTTAAGAGAAGAGGAAATAACTTTTTGAGTGGTGTGAGAGCTCATCTCTGAGAAGCTTTTTATAAATAAGGAGAAACAAATACATTTTTCTCACTGGCTTCTTACAGAGTTTGGGGAACATCTTTTCAACTAGGAATGGGACTTACATTTTTTGTCCTCCAAAAGTAGTCTTAAAAGTAATAATGATCTTAGAACTACTTTTTTTTAAATTAGAAATCAACATTTAAAATTCTAAATTTCTTCCTGTTACTCAAGCTTGAGTCTCAGGTGAGTTTAGATAAATTTTCAATTACAGAAAATAATTTATTAGGGATTTATTAGGGATGGAATGATTGCCAGTACAGCAAACAATGCTCTCAGTTTTTAGCAAGTTGATTATTAGGTTAATAGACTTTAGGTAGAAATCCTCAGAGATAAATGGTCAAATACAAATTATAATGCTCTGAATGAAATTAATGTGAGCATTTTAATATGCTTGGAATTTTTATTCATAGCAGTTTTTTTTTTTTGATTACTTCTGCTCATAGCCAGAGAGAGAAAAAAATGTGCTTGTTGATCTCTGGCCCTTAGTTCTTAGTTATTGCTACTTGCTGCTGAGATTCTGCTAGAACCAATTTACAGCTTTTTTAAAAAAAAAAATTGAAATATATTCGACATATAATATGTAAATTTAAAGTTTACAACATGTTGATTTGATATATTTGTATATTGTGATATGTTTGCCATTATAGAGGTTAGCCTCTGTCATATTATATAATTATCATTTCTGTTTAGTGGTGAAATAATTAAAATCTAGTCTCTTAGCAAGTGTGATGATTATAATACAATGTTGTTTTCTCTATTCACTATGCCATGCATTAGATCCCCAGGACTTATTTATGTGCCACTTGCAAGATTGTACTCTTAAACATCTCTTCTTAAACATCTGTTTAAAAAATACTAAAGACTTTCTTTCTATATGATCATGAGGTCTATGAAGCATAAATAGGCTGCTAGAAACTACCATACAAATTCTGAAATAGTGAATGAAGGCAGGGAACTCCTCCTTTATTCCTGAGCAGATTCTCTGTGGTTTATAAGAAATTTTAAAAGAATTTAGTTCTGGTAAGAACACTATATTTACTCTAGATACCAATAATGCCCTGTATTAGGCCGATGAAAGATTTGGAAGTAACAGTGAGTAGGGAAAAAGTCATCTTGTGCTGTAGATGGTAGCTGAGTAGACTGCCTAAGTTTTGTTCCTAAAGGGCTGTGTTTGAAGGAATATTAATAGATGAATCTTAATCATCTTTACTACTTTTATGAAAAAAAATTCCACAAAAATAAAGTGACTATTGATGCAAATTTACTAGTGCAATTTTGTTATGAATTTTTTTAAGTAATAAATTTATTTTTATTGGTGTTCAATTTGCCAACATACAGAATAACACCCAGTGCTCATCCCATCAAGTGCCCCCCTCAGTGCCCGTCACCCATTCATCCTCACCCCCCACCCTCCTCCCTTTCCACCACCCCTAGTTCGTTTCCCAGAGTTAGGAGTCTTTATGTTCTGTCTCCCTTTCTGATGTTTCCTACCCATTTCTTCTCCCTTCCCTTCCATTTCCTTTCACTATTATTTATATTCCCCAAATGAATGAGAACATATAATGTTTGTCCTTCTCCGATTGACTCATTTCATTCAGCATAATATCCTCCAGTTCCATCCACGTTGAAGCAAATGGTGGGTATTTGTCATTTCTAATGGCTGAGTAATATTCCATTGTATACATAAACCACATCTTGTTATGAATTTTGTACAGTTCTGTAAAGCTATAGAACTTTGAGGCCTCAGCAGCCCCTGGCATCATGGAGGCATTTCAGAAAAACAGCTGAAAAAATTTTCTATTATATTTATGTGTCATCTAATGCCTAGGTACAGGAGAGGAAAACTAAAGATTTATGTAGATTAACAAAATTTTTATTTTGTAAATATTTTATTTATTTATTCATGAGAGACACACAGAGAGAGAAGCAGAGACATAGGCAGAGGGAGAAGCAGGCTCCCTGTGGGGAGCCCGATGTGGGACTAGATCTCGGGTCTCCAGGATCATGCCCTGAACTGAAGGCAGATACTCAACCCCTGAGCCACCCAGGGATCCCCTAGATTAACAAAACTTTTAGTGGAAATGTGGTATTAAACTATATGAAAGATATATTGAGGACAAGTTTCTGTTCCACTATTCCTTGAGTCTGATGAGAAGATAACAAAGTTATCTTCACATTTTGAAATAGATAATAGAAATTTATAATGCTTATCATTGGACCAAAAATTGATTATCAATACAGGTTATTATTATCCTTATGGTAAGAAAAAGAATATCATTTGAATTGATTATGCTTTTGCTTTACAAAACATGGTGTCTCAATGCAACTGTTTTATCATTGATCATTTGAAGCTGCAAAATATAGCTACAACAATGAAAAAAAAGATGTTTTCCAAATGAACAAAATTTATGATTATCAAATACTCTAATATACTTAAAGCTGATTTAAATGCTTTGCAGTGAGTGATGCATGGATTTTAGAATTCATAGTCTCTGCTTTTGAATCATGTGCCTTTCGATTAAGAGCTGTATTACTTCTTTAGATCAGTAACCCCTCTTGTGTCTCATCTTCCTTCCAAGTAATAGTGGCTGATGATCACTCCCAAGCAATGCATGCTATAGAGTGACAGAGGCCAAGCTAAGGTCCATTTTCTGAGGTTTCAATTATAAAAGGGACAAAGAACCCCAAATTTTATAAACCCAATTTCATATAGTGGAATTACCAAAATTGTGGTGTATTTTAAACATTTACTTTTAAACAAACAATATTAGGAGACTTCTGCTCTGTTTAAGCATGAACTCTCTGAAGCATAAACAAATCGCAAGAAACTACATATAAAAAGTATGATTCCAATCATAACTTCCTATGGAGGAACTACCAAAATTCTAATTTTGAGATCCTTCATTTATGTGAGTCTGGGCTAAAGAGACCTCTTAGTTCCTGCTGGCTATTTCATTGCCTTCAACGCTAAATTAATGGTAGGGTACCTGTGAGGACTAACTGCAATATTTGAAAAATATTCCAGTAAATGCTTGTTACATTTTTTTCTTTTCCTTTCCCTTCATCTGAGGAAAAGCATTTGTAACTTTGGAGATCATGGAATTCAGTGTGGATTGTCCCCTCCTCTATATGTTAGAGACCTGCATTAACACTTCTGGGAAGCTTGAGTAAAAGCTAGGGGCTTCCCATGTTTTTTGATAGTGACCCACATGATCAAGTACACACACACACATACACACACACACACACACACACACACTACAGGCATCTCTTATTGCTGAAATTTAGCCCATTTCTGTAAACTTGTGTAATAAAAAAGTTTAACTATAGGCCAATCCTTAATGTCTAGCATTTAAAAAAAAATAGTGATTTTGCAGCCCATACAAAAGTCCTCTCAAATTTTGCCAGATGTTATTAAAACAAATAACTCAAATGAACATATAAAAATCTATTAGGAGTTTATTTATAATATAAAGCACTTATAAATCCAATTAAGTGATAATGTAACACTTAATGAACTCATTTGTAGGCATTGAGGTTTTGGGGAAGAACTCAATGATACTATGCAGTATTAGATACAAATTACATTATTGTTTTTCACTGCAAGGGACCTATAATGTAATGTGATGCAAACAATTAATGACATGATATTTTAAATATTCATAATAAAATCAAATACATTCGGCAAAATAAAAAAAAATTAAAACTTTCAAAATGGGCAGCCCGGGTGGCTCAGTGGTTTAGCACCTGCCTTCAGCCCAGGGCTTGATCCTAGAGTTCTAGGATTGAGCCCCACGTCGGGCTCCCTGCATGGAGCCTACTTCTCCCTCTGCCTGTGTCTCTGCCTCTCTCTCTCTCTGTGTCTCTCATGAATAAATAAATAAAATCTTTTAAAACAATAAATAATAAAAACTTTCAAAATGGAAAGTGAGTCTGGGCTACAACTTATCAGTTGAAGGGAGGTAGGGTTTGGTGGTGAGAGGTGGAGACAGATACGGTAGTCATTGCTGTTTGAGGGATGGGCAAGAGTTAAGCCAGTGAAGGAGCAAGTAAAAGAATAAATGCCCAAGTTCTATCTGTGACCAAATTCAAAGATGTGTGGACAGTCTTTTCTTTTTGGATCCCAAGATTCTTTAAGGAAATGACTATGCATCATCCATCATCTGAAGATTTAGACAAAGAAATGCAATGAAAAACAAAAAAGTCTTTTTGAGACCCTTTGCCTGCTTAAACTGGGCCTGGGAAACCAAAGTTTTCTTTTGTAATTGCATTTTTGAAAATAAGTTTTCTGCTTATGTCACGCTCATTCTCACTGCAATTTAAATGACTATCTTTATACTATTTTATTTTTCCTTTAAGATTTGATGTCAAGTATTCCTGGATCTTTAGATGGACAGTGAAAATTAAGTTGACTGTGTCTCAATAATAAGCATGCAAATTTGCTTTGTAGTGTAATCACTTTATCAAAGGTTTACTGCAATCCATTAGGAAAAATTGTTTCTTCCTCACTATCCGTGGAAAACACTTCATCCATGATCTTCAAATTATTATATAAATTTGCACATTTTTCTTAGGTCACTTGATCCGTCCTGTATTTATGGAAACCCAGCTCTTTCACCAAACCAATTCCTTTCTCCATTTCCTCCTTCCTCAGATTTTTAAATATGTACAACATATTTTGTAGTATGAATGTGATACTTGATGACATTACATGCTAATTGTGGCCATTGGTCCATCACACAAGATATTCCCTAGTTACTGCAAAAATTATTAAATTTTACTCTGGTAATGTGGTAAAACTTTCTAGAACTGAACTCATTTCTATCATTTTTGTTTCTTTTCATATTCATGTCTAGGTTTACAGCCTTTATGTGCTTTCCTCTACTCTATAGTTTATAACTTCCAAATTCCTACATGAGCCTTTCTAGGTTTCTGAATTCAATTACCTTATTCACCACATTTTACCATTTTTTAGGACATTATTAAGTTTCTAGTGAGGAGTGGTTTGTAACCATAATAGAGAATACATTTAAATAACAGAACTGTGAAATATGATCCTGTTTGAAGGAAATCCAAACTATGATGACAAGATGATCTTACATTTTCTTCTCAGACTCCCAGGTAACGAAAATATTTTTGTTAGCATACACATATGGATTTATTATAATGCCTTTTAGATTTGGACACGGAATTTTAAATACATATAATTGCTCTCTATTGAAGCACATGTTCAAATAGAGAAACTTCAGCTAGGGAGAATGTGGCTAACTGGATTATTGTTCCAACTCTTCAGTAAAGGGATGATGCATCCACACCTTTTACTATGTAATTCTGCAGTGCCCCTCCACTGTAGGAAGACTGTCCTGGATCCCTTGGCCCTGGGTTCAGTAAGTGCCTTGCCATGGCCAGATATTAGCTGATATAATGCAAATAGAGACATGAAAAGCATATGTGTGATTGTGTATCCTTTCGTGTGCCTCAACTACTGTCACGGGAAGAATATGCTGGGCCAGCACTCTGGTCCCAGAAGGAAGATGACAGATCATGGAGCAGAGCCAGCCTGAGTCAGGTTGACCATAGATCCATCGACCCTCCTCCTTTTCAGTGAATGAGCCCAGTTGAGACTAGCAGAGGCATTCAGTGAAGCCTAGACTTAGAGTAGACACACTATCTACCCACCCACCAATTTATTAGCTACATAAAATCTTACTATATGCTGCCAAGATTTCATTTTTCCTTTTTTTTAAAAGCAAAATTATTGTGGCCATGATGAACTGATACAGAGAATACTTATATAAATAACTGAAATATAAGTTTCTCAAAATAATGCTCTTACATGCTAATAACATTATCAAATACTATGAACTCTGATTTTATCCTATAATTATACTATTCTATTTTCACTTTTCTCTCTCTTTTTTGTTTCTACTTCATTATTTAAAAAATGATGGCTATAGGGCACCAGGGGGGCTCAGCCAGTTAAGCATCCCACTCTTGATTTCAGCTCAGATCGTGATCTCAAAGTTGTGAGATTGAGCCCCACACGGGCTCTGTGCTCAGTAGGGAGTCTGCTTGGGATTCTCTCCATCTCTCTCTGCCCCTCTCCCACTTGTGCTTTCTGTCTCTTGGGTAAATAAATACATCTTTTTTTTTTTTTAAAAAAAAAAAAAGATGGTTATAATCAACTGGAATAAATTATAAGGCAAGTAATGGTTTTCCATCCAAAATACTTTTACCATTTTGTTGTTTCAGTTCTGGACTCTTTCTGTATACCTCATGTCATCTCATGTTCTGACCTTAAAGGTTACATACTCAATGTAGAGCTCCTGTTATTGTCAAGCAAGTGCACAGATTGGCAAGGCCAAGCCCAAGGCCTGACTGATTGAGCTGGTGAGGATACAATGAGCCATTGATAGATTCAGACAGTTTGTTACTTATATAGACAATGAAAAGAATTTTAAGCCAAAGGTGCCAGTCCCCTGCTATTTTTATTCCACACACCAAAAAGGATGATATTGAAATGAAAAAAACTGGAGTTTGCAATGATATCTGTTGGACATGCCGTTGACTGAGGAACCAAGTACAGAATGTAGCTAAGTAGATTTATATTCTGACACTATGCTGAGGGGGATGGGCTAGAAATTCCTAGAACTCATCAGACCTTAGGGACTATGAAAGATTGTTTCATGACAGCCTCTCAGAGGAAAAAAAAAAGAGTGAGTAGGACAGGGCCTTGGGACATCTCCGTATAGGCTGCCCATCCTCTCCTGTTCCAAGAGAATTGTGAGGCATCCTGCCAAGACTCAGATAAGATGTGATTCAAACCTCTGCCTGTATGGATATGTGCAAGGTAACTAGGGCGCCCTGGAAGAGTTATTTCTCTATAGTTAACACGCTTTCTGTTTTTGTTGCAGTAAAAGGTATAAGATCACAGACTTTATGAAGTACAACATGTCTCTAATTGTCTATACAAAAGTAGTTATGACCTACATTATTTGTTATCTCAGTGGCTGCCCAATACGTATATTAGCATCTTTCTTATAAGTGCACTAATATTTTCTTCTCAGTGATTAGTATTATGCAGACCCTGGTGATTAAATGGTTGCATAAACCTCTTTTGGAAAGAAGAGTAATTTTATGCTTGAAATCTAAGTTAAATATGGAATTAGATTGCTCAGTGCTATGGGGTTTCTTGTTTAAGGCCAATAACTCTTGTCCAGAAGCAATTGTTCAGAGATTTTAGCATTTAATAATTTCATTTGATATTATTAATTATTTCATCATTACTATGCTAGAGGAAAGATAATTAAGTAAATAATAGTTTGGAGTTTGCATTTCAAATAGTGTTTTCGGATGTGAGTTGTTCATGACCAAACTTTTCAGAGTGAAATATTATTACACTAGGATAGTGAAAATACTCTGTGTAATACAATAGTGATAGATATATGCCATTATACATTTGTCCAGTCCCTGAAATTCTGCAAAATCAAGAATGAACCATAAGGCAAACTATGAAATTGTATAATATGATGTATCAGTATAGGTTCACCAGTTGTAGCAAATGTGCCCCTGTAGTAGTGGATGTTGGTGGTGGGGAACCTATGCACGTGCACAAGTACATAGGAAATCTCTATACCTTCCTCTTGATTTTGCTATAAACCTAAAACTTCTCTTAAAAAATAAAGTCTTGGGTGCCTGAGTGGCTCAGTTGGTTAAGCTTCTTTTGCCTTCGGCTCAGATCCTGATATCAGGATTCTGGGATTAAGCGCCATCTCAGGCTTCCTGCTCAGTGAGGAGCCTGCTTCTCCCTCTCCCTCTCCCTCTGCCTCCTGCTGGTGCTTGCTCTCTCTCTCTCTCTAGTGCTCTCTCTCTCTTTCACAAATAAATAAAATCTTTAAAAATGATAAATTAAAAAAAAATTAACTTAAATCTTTAGAAAAAGGCAAAAAAGTTTATTACAGCTCAACTATTAAGTTGTACTTAACTAAAAAGTAGTTTGTTTCAAAAGAAAACTTTCATTTTCATATAAGTAGAGAAAAATATTAGACGGTTAAATTTTCTATATGATTAGAAAACAATATCTTTTCCCAGCATGGCATGATTATAAAATTACTGCAATAATTTCATTATGTTTTTATGAACAGACATGGCCTGATTATTCTGAAAGAGGCAAAGCAATCAGTTCTGCACACAGGTTCTGCAAAATATTTCAGCTAATGAATTTATCAAAATAGTAATTTATGTCTGCTAAATTACTTTTTATAAGCTATAGGCAAAAGTAAAAATATACCCTAATATTAGTGCTAACTCTAATGATTTAAAATAGCTATCCTTGAGGAAACTTTGCATGACAAGTTTAAAATTAGATAAAAGTTGTTGCAAAGATGTTAAAAATAAAAGAAGGAAAATGTGTCTTAATATTTAAGACACATTTAATCTACGTCTTCCTTTAATATACGTAGTCAACAGTTTGAACACTGTATAAAAAAAGTTATTTCACCATTTTCCTAGAAATTATATTACTGGGAAAATTCTGCAATTTTTTTGTTTTCTTTCTCTTCAGAATAAAACTATACTCTTCATTTAGGGGTCCCTTGTCTTCTCGAACCACAGCCTCCCAATATAACGTTGTGATATGTCAATTATATCTGTACCAAACATTCTTTGACTCGTTGATGTCAAAGATAAAAATGGCAATGAGATCCCAATATAGCTTTCTGGTTTGGAAGACTACATACTTTAAAATAATCTAGAATAGAGAATACCACTTTTGGCAAGGTGCACTGGTGTTAATCTTGCTCTGGCAGGTCATCAATGAACAGGGTATTTTCCTGTCCTACCCTGATAGGAAGTCCTGCTAATGCCAGAGTTTTAAAAAGCTCCCTTAACATTCATGCATAATTCAACACGTGCCTTCTGATTTCTGAGCACTGTGCCTATCGTAGAAAGAAAAATATTTCCCTGAAACAGAAAATGCATGTGATGAGGCAAAATAAATTGTTTTGTATGGAGAAAGGAAATATTTTTATGTCGTTTTTATTGAAATGCTATTAGATTTAAATCTCCTAGCACAAAGGATAATACAATCAAAATTAAATGTCTTTCCATTACATATCCACATCTCCTTCCTCAGAGGTAATCACCATGAACAGATTTTTGTATTTTTACTGAAATAATATTCTTCATGTTTGCAAATAGGAATAAATATGCATATTTAAATATTTACTTATTTATTTATTCATTTATTTATTTATTTGAGAGAGAGAGAGAGAGCACGAGCACGGGAGAGGGGCAGAGGATAGAGAGAGAATCTTAATCAGGCTCCATGGTCATCACAGAGCCTTATTCAGGGCTAAATCTTATGACCCTGAGATCATGACCTGAGCTGAAATCAAGAGTCAGGCGCTCAACTGACTGAGCCACCCAGGTGCCCCACTGCAATATATATTTTTAAAGCAAAATAGGAGCGTACCTTGAGAAATATTTTTCATTATTATACTGTATATAAGTATTCATATAAGTAGTACAAGTGGACATGTTTCCAATGGGTATATTTAAAATATTTTAGCGTCAGTAACTATTTCTCCCTAGAGTCAGTTTATTGAGAATAATTCAGTATTATCTACAAATTATTTTAGTACTTTGTCAGATTCCTATAGGGGACATATTATTCACATACGATATTATTAGCTTGAATAATAACAGCAATGAATAAAGTTAATTGAATGCTCACTATGTACCATACTCTCTTCTAAGTGATTTACCTGTATTATTTAATCATTGCAATTAAAGCCTACTAATTTTACCCCATTTTATAGATAAAGAAACTGAATCAGAGGAAGATAAGTAACCTGTGAAAATTCCCACAGCCTATGAATAGCAGAGGCTGAGTTTGGATCCACTTATGTTCGTTCCTATGTTCTTATGTATTCTGCTATGTTAGCTATAAATATTTAATAAAAACTACTTTGTTCTTAATTTGAAAATACTATCTTTCAATATATCATATAGTGTTTAAAGAAAATGTATATTATGATATAATATGCACTTTATTTTCCATTCTGTGTGTTCCAAATATAAATCACAGAGAAGTTTCTTTTCTTTCTTTCTTTTTTTTTTTTTGTCCATCATAATATACTTTCTCTGAATTACTCTCTACAACCTAAATTGCTGTCATTCCCAACTCTTTCCAACGAACTCTCAGATGTCATTTCTATGAGAGTGTCTTGACAATCACGCAGACTGTGCTGGATTCATCTTATGTGTATCTGAAGGTATTGCATCAAACTTTTGGTCGTATGCGATCCATTTGGAAATTGACTTCCTGTCTCTCTCAGCATTGGGCTCCTCGGCTGTGTGACAGTTGGACAGCTATTGGGCTCTTCTTGGCTTCTTTCCTACCTTCCCTGTTACTTCCATCAAAACAAAGAATTCTTCTGTGATATGTTAACTCTTCTAGGACCAAACCCTTCTTTAAAAGAAGTAATCATGATTTTACAAAAAAGTCATTAGTGTAGAAATGTTGACCCATATTATCTTCCTCAGTAGCCACATTCTGCTAACAGTGTCTAAGTGCAGTTGTGCATGACCAAAATACTTCCATATACAGTTTCCATCCGTCCTCACAGAGCAGAAGATAAAGCATGTTGCTGAAAGGAAAAGCAGCTAGGATTTTAAAAGTTTTGGAGGAAGATCTCAGCTTCTTTGTGAAACCCCATCCAGTTCTTACCAATGTAATTAGTTGTTTAAGTTTTATATCTCATATTATGAAACCATCAAATTGTGTATCTAATAAAGAATTGAGAGTCACTTGAGAGGAAGAAAAAAAGGGGGGGGGGGAGGAGAGATACTTCAGGGTAAGGGAGATGTTCCTAAAAGTATTCTAAGAATATTGGCCTAGAAGCCTTGTTTAATTCTTCTTGCCTGACTGGGAAGATCCTCTATATTGCATTTTACATTCAGTTTTATGAAAGGGACAACCTTCTTCTCTAGAGAATGGTGAGCTGGTGGGATGGACTAACTTGGTGCCAATTTCTGGATTTTTTTAAAGGGTGCAAGTCATAATATAATGTTACAGATTGGTTGGGAACTGGAGATTTTAACTGCTTAGTTAAATTAAGTCTTCCCTCTTCTCCATCATTTATACATGCATTGGGTGTGGGGGGGGGGGGTTGGGGGTGGATTTTGCTATTTATTTGTTGTTTTGTTGTTTATTCAGCTGATTGATTTTCTTATAATTTTGTGGTGGCCATCAGGGCTAGTTACAAATATTCCATTTCTCTGCCTCTGTTGCTTCGACTGACAAATTGTGAGTAGATGTAATATGTATAACTTCCAGGCGTTATTATGACAGTATGAGATTGAGACTATTAGCTTGGGACCTTGAGTGACCTCTTGAACAGCCTCTCTGCTCATCTGCTTTGGACATATAGTGTGAGGGAGAAATAAACCTTTATTGTGTTAATACCCTGAGATTTGAGGATTGTTACTGCAGCATAACTTAGCCAGCCATGCCTGTGCTAACACACATTATTTTTGTCTTCTGAATATACCGCTATGGATCCTGAGTGATTTATAGTTTGTTAAAATTTCTGTTGAGATACCTTACTAGAGCACATTAGCTTTGTTATTCCAATTGTCATATATTGTTGTGTCATTACATAGCATTCCCCATAATTCTCATCCTTTTTTTCTTTTTTTTCCTTTTTTTTTCTATTCCTAAGAGAGATTGACCTTGTTTTCCTTGCTGTCACTTTTCTCTTTCAAATCACATTCATATCTTCCCTGATTTTTGTCAGAATTCTCATATTGTCATACAACCTTAGCAGCCAACATTAAGGGGAGCCACCACTGACCATAGATTTGACTCTTACAATTAAAAGGCAGCTTCCCTATATTGGTACACCTGATACCTACTCACATCAGTGCTATTAATAAAAGGATCTATCAATGTTTTGAGAATTTGCCCTGATATCACTAGGTAAAGAAGTTTTCCTTTCCCTCCATTTGTAGCATGGAAGAGCATTCCTATTTCAATTGGCAACACTGGCTCTATAAATATTATATATTCTTTTGGGGACCGATTCCACAAAATCATAGAGTTTTATTTAATACCATTAGAGATGAGGTCCAGAAATATTGTTACTAGGTTAACCTTTCATTCAGCAACAAGGCTTTAAATTATGATGATTATTGGGGGAACACAAATTTTACATCAATCATTTTCTTCATTAGAATATATATTATAAATGGTATCCATTTCTCAAGAATTTATCTCCTCTTTTGCAGTCACTCCCTTGTGACTTATTTTTAGGGATTTAAAAATATTCGTGTAGATAAACTTTCCATCACCCTATACTCTCTGGCTTTGACCTCTTCTTCATGCTCTTGTCCTCCATCCTGTCTCAGCCATACATTTTCATGGGAATACCCTAAAGACCATGTCCTTTCAATTACAACCACTTCAGATTTCTATTTTATGTATCCCACTCTCTAACCACATCATCCTCTTCTTTCTTATTTTACCTCAAGACCCAGACCTCTAGTCTTCTTCAATCTAACCAGTACCTCCTCATGTCTTTTACTTCCACTCAGTTTAAAACCGTGGTTTCCGATTTTAATTTCTTGTACATACTCTCTGCAGTCTTTTCTTTATGTTACCCTTGCTTTATTTTACCCCCTTAGCAAAACACAAATCTTGTTTAATTAAACTATTCTCCTATACTAAGCTCCACCTGTGCAAGGAAAAAAGCACAACTATGCTAACTTGTCTCATTTTAAATTCATGATTTTGAATCACAAATAAATCCTTCATTTTGCCCAGCAATCATATTATGCATCCTTAATCATTTCGTATTTCTTCTCTTCTAAATGATTATCTCTTCTTTCCTTCTCAAATTCATATCTCTTTATCCTCACCTTACTTCCTACTTCACTGAGAAGATTGTAGCAGTTATCAGTGAACTTTCACAGAAATCCACAACTACATCTAACCAGCTACCAATATTAACACATTCATACTCCAGTCTTCCTACTTGTTGCCATATATGGGTTCATACTGTTTTCATTTAAAGATAACACCTTCACTCATACTCTAGATACCATCTCCTGTCACCTACTCAATATCATTGTTCCAGAAATGCTCTCCTCTCCAATATGTTTGTTTCTTTTTTACTTGCTACTGGATCAGTATATAAATGTATTATATTATTTCTATGTCTGAAAATATCTCTTTCCCCATTAGCTCCAATGCCGTTTCCCCAAAGATCTGCAAGTAGCCAATAGGTACATGAAGAGGTGCTCAACATCACTAATCATCAGGGAAATGAAATTCAAAACCACAGTAAAATATTACCTCATACTTGTTAGGATGGTTATTTTCAAAAAGACAAGAGACAACTGGTGCTGGGGAGATTATAGAGGAAAGGGAACACTTTGCAAACTGTTGGTGGGAATGTAAGTTGGTAGAGCCATTATGGAAAACAGTATGGAGTTCTCTCAAAAATTTAAAAATAGAATTGTCATATGATCCAACAATCCCACATCTGGGTATATATTCAAAGGAAACAAAATCACTATCTTGAAGAGATATCTGTACTCCCATATTCACCGCAGCATTATTCACAGTGGCCAAGATATGGAAACAACCTAAGTGTCTGTTGACAATGGATAAATAAAATGTGATAAATTTGCACAATGGAATATTACTCAGCCATAAGGAATCTTGCCACCTGTGACAACATGGATGAAATTGGAGGGCATTATGTTGTGCGTGGCATAAAATAACCTAGATACCAAAAGACAAATATTGTATGGTATCATTTACATTTAGTATCTAGAAAAAAGTTGAACTCATAGAAATAACAGAATGACAGTTACCAAGGTAGGGGATGGATAAGCAGATATTAGAGGGTACAAATTTTTAGTTATAAGATGAATTAGTTTTGAGGATCTAATGTACAACATGGTGACTATAATTAATACTAGTATATTGTATACTTGAAATTTGCTGAGATTAGATCTTAAATGTTCTCATCACACATACACACACACACTAAACATACGAAGTGATGCATGTGTTAATGAATTCAATTATGGTAATCATTTTACAATGTATATCTATATCAATCATCACATTGAACAATTTATTTATTTTATTTTTATTTATTTTTATTTTTTGAGCAATTTAAAAATATATGACTTTATTTGTTGATTGTAGTTGGGAAATACAGTTATCAATAAAGTAGGAGAAAAAAATAACTATTTCAAATTAAAATTTCATAGTAGAATATGGTATGGCTCCAAGATCGAGCCACACATTTACATATTTTAGCTTCTAATTTTATTTCTTAAATTATATACAGTTTTCTTATAAAAAATCTATTTGTATACTTTAATTTCATGTTGAAAAACTAATTACTATACCACAAAATAATTGGCCAACCTGATGATGAAAATCTCCCCAATAAAAATGATCTTTTCCAATAATTTATTTGTCAAGACACTGTAAACAGATTTTATTCAAACTACTATTTCTGTCCTCACATGTCCTTTATATAAAAAGGACAGAATGCTATAATGTGTTCCAGATTCTATAGTATTGTTAAATATGAAACCGAAGTTGACCTTAAAAAGTACTATAAATGGTACACATTATTCCATATTATTCTATAGGAAGGAAATATCTCGTTTAAGTCATATGCCTGCTTATTCTATATATAATTCAAAGATATCTTTGGCCAGCTCAAAATAGAGTCCTGCTAGCTCCCAAACTCAAAGTGGAAGTTGAAAGAAAATAACGGAATGAGCAACTCTTGTTGCAAAATATTAATGGTAGATTACTGCAAAGTTTATTTGAATGTTTTGCCTGACTTTTTTTGTGGATGATATTTTACATATTTTGGATGTGATTTTTTTACAACATTTAATTTACAAAAATAATACCACACTTAACAGTAATCCTTTTATTAGTTACTAACGCTATCTTTATTTACCTAAAAAATGTTCTAAGAATCCTAGATTTTATGAGGCTACACTTTATAAATTATAAATTATAAATTATATCCTATATATTTACATAAATAATGGCATCATATTTAAAAATTTTTGAGCACTTTTTAAAAGCTGTTTTTAGAATCAAGTTTCATAATAAGAGCATAATAAAACCTAATGAAACTGAACTGTGATTTTTTTTTCTTTTACATTGGTTATTACATTTTTATATCAGGAAAACCATGTATAGAATATAAATATATTCATATGACTGACTATGACTATATATGACTATATATATGTATATATAGTCAGTCATCTTGCAAATCCTTATGACTCAACTCATTATAAACATCATTAGCCTTTTTCAATAATCATTTATGATTTTATGATCCTGGGTTTTTTCTTTCCTGGAGAAGTAGACAGGTGAGAAGTGAAGTCATAAGGTTTTTAATCTGAAGTAAAAAAGTTATAGTTAGTGAATCAAAAAGAATCACCATTGGTGAGTATGTACTTAATATCATATTAAATATTTTAGAGCAACTTTAGAAACTGTTTTTGAGTCAAACTTGTGAATAATAATATAAGTTGCTTATTGTTAGGCTTAGTATATACTGGAAGTGTAGTTGCAGCCATACCTGTATTTGAAGAGTTAACAAAGCGCTATGAAATATTAGTCTGGCAAACTTAGGCTGCACTCAGTTTGGAATGAAGAAAACTCCAAATGGCAAAGAAAAAGAAAAAGAAAAATGTTTCATTTCCTCTATTGAATTCAAGTTTCCATCAAATTCTACTAATTTGTGCTACACATTAATTACCTTTGGGGAATAATGGCGAAAACTTAAAAGAGAACCCTGCCACACATGTTAAAATTACCTGATGTTAAAAATATAAATGTAGCTCAAATTATAATCCACTCATCATTGGTACCAAATCAGTGGTTCTTTTCAACCTACCATTGGTCTACAAGGCGTGAATTAGCTACGGGCATTTTTATTGATTTCCACTGCCTAGAAAGAAAGTAGAATGTTTCATTTGAGCCAGTGTACCAATATTGAAACTGTTTTTCTGATAACTGGACAATATTCATCCTGGTTTGTTTAAACCAATTGAAAACCAATTAAAGTAAGGTATCAAAGCAATTGCTGATACTTCTGTTGTAGTAAAGTCAGTACTATGACATTCCTCCCCCTTTCATATTGTTTCATATTTTTAGTTGGTCTCCATGAGAATAGTCTTATGGAGTCTGCTGGCTTTCTGTATTTTCTCTCCATCCCTAGATTCACTGAATCTGGTAAGCAAGCAGTAGGGAGTACCCAAGTGATTAGAAGCATATGAGTGCCAGAGAATGAGAGATAAGTTCCATGAAGCTTAGAAGCCTGTCGCATCTGTGTTGATTCTGGAGGTTGAGAAGCCTGCAGAGCATGTCGGATCCTCTCAAAAAAAAAAAAAAAAAAAAAAAAAAAAAAAGACACATTTCTATACCTTACACAGTTAACCCATGAATGAAGAGGCACAACACCTGCAGAGGCTCTCTGGATTTTGGTGGCAATAGAGGCCACATTTTGGTATGCTGCTCTGACCCACTCACTGCGTAACCCATAAGCTCTGAGTGGGATCCAACCAGAGAGGGCTCTGCAGAAAGTGTATGTTGCAGTGTACACCTCCGGCTCATGGAGTAGGTGCATAGTTGTCCTTGTTATTAACAAAAAATTGCATGTCTTTGGTAGATATTGACTCATTTATAAAATTTTCGTATCTTGCATTTGTGTAACTATGTAAGTTAACTTAAATTTTTAAAAAAGGTATAAACAGCCAAACCGTTAGATGAGCATAGCATAAAAAGAATAAAACTAGAAATGGATTTGCTTTCCTTTTTATAAAATGAACTTGCTATATGATGCATGAAACAGACCCATGAATAAAAATCGTAATTTCCAATTAGTTAATTAGCCCATAGGACTACCAAACAAATGAGTGAATGTTAATTTTATGTAACAACTGTCATTCACAAATCTTTACAGCAGTACATGTTGATAGAGAGTTGAAAAAAAATTTTTGTGACAGGGATTTCAAATACCAGCTGCATTTGTATACTTTTCTCATGATATTGAACTCTTTTTTGTTATAATTTTCATTGTGAACTGGGAAGTAGTATATGATACAGCATTTAAGAATTTAGGCTTTTTTAGTTACACTATATGTTCAAATATTAACCAAGCTATTTTTTTAAAAAAAGATTTGATTATTTGAGATAAAGAGAGAGTGAGCTTGTGCGCATGAGCAGGGGCAGGTGAGATGGGATGCAGAGGAAGAGGGAGAAGCAGACTCCCACTGAGCAGGGAGCTTGTCACAGGGCTGAGCCAGGACCCGCAGATCATAACCTGAGCCAAGGTCAGGCAGACGCTTAACTGACTGAGCCACCCATGTGCCCACACTGTACCATTTTTAAGTTCTGGTGGCTTTTGTAGGTCATTTCAGTTCTCTGAAATTTTAATTTTCTCCCATGTAAAGTAGGGATAATGATGGTACTAGATCAGAGGTTGACATGAGGCATACAGGAGACAGGACGTGTGAAGTGTTGGCCATAGAGAAAGACTTCAACAAATATTAAGTGTTGATTTTCAGTAGACTACATGTCAGCTTCTTTAATTGTAAAATAACAATGCTTTGAAGACTTAAATAAGGTAGATGTCTGTTATTTCAGGTCACATCTATGTAAAGTAAAGTGAGGATTTCGTCAGCTATTCAGTGACTAGAGAAAAGAACCACTATATAAGCAAGGTTTATGAACAAATTGTAAGGACTGGTTGTATAGCAGTGACCCACTGAATCTTACTCATGTTTTTTAACTGTAAGAAGTAAGTTTCATTAAACTGCCTTTCAAAAGCAGTTAATTATGTTACAGATCTAGTTACACTCTACACTAAATTGTCTTACTCCTAGCTACTTCATCCTTTTCTTCCAAATTATATATTTTTATATCTCCTTCACAAAAGGGAGTTTGCAATTAGAACAAATAAGGTGTACACTTAGCAATTTAGTTTAGGTTGAAATAATGTTTTCATCTTGTGTTTGGTGAAAAGACAACTTTTTCTAAAATACCTTAATTCTCTCGTTCATTTGACAGTATTGACTGTCAAAGTAACTAAATGTTAAGGGCAGAAATATTAATGGAAATATAGGTGCATTTTCTGTTGCAATCAAAGATAAAAAGATTAAAAAATAGTTTTTTGGCATTTGCAATTACAGAAGGTCTTACAGAAAATAGCTGGGTAATTGTTTTGTCAGTTTAGAGATCACACACAGAATAATAGCATTTGCTTCATTTCACTCTGTGTCTTGAATGGATAGGATAAGCTGTTTGGGCAAAGACTTTGGTTTCAAAATATGCTGTGGAATTTTTGCATCAAATCAATATCTCTAAAAATGTGTACATGATTAATGAAATTTTGTCACGTTAATGATGACCTCCGTGGTTCTCAACTATTTCTCACTGTAGTTGTCATAAAGTGAATTTGCATCAGGCTTTCCATTGTTTTCTTCAAACTGTGAGCTTGATTTCTCATATTTGGATTTCATTGCCTGACCTGAAATTGGTTCATTGATTGTGATATGTCTCTCTTTGCTTCTTCTAGTAATTGTTTGCCAGAGAATGTGACTTACACGTTAAATGATGGTTTGTGTAGGATCAGGAGACATCAATAGTGAACCCACGAAGAAAATGTATGGGATATAATGAAATATTGATAATCTTGAACACATAACGCTGTGACTAGTGGTTTTCATAGAAACTCTTATAATTAAAAATGGACTTTTAGTCGCAGACATTCATAATTCTAATATTGCTCAAAATTGTTATCCAAACTATGAAAAGCGTTAATGTGCTATCATCAATGGTGAGAGTACCACAGACATCCTGTTAGAAAATCAGCTTTACCTACAACAATAAAAACTTTTCTTTCTCTGCAACTCTTCTGCTACTCCTAAGTTTAGACCAGATCTCACAAACTTAAATGCCTGAGGGAATTTTGCTGCTAACATTTCTTTCATATGGGTAAAGAAAGAAGAATATCAGGTAAAAATGTGTTTATGAACCCCATGCATAGCATTTGCCTAATTTCACTGCATTTATACAAACCCGAACAGGTCACACCTTGGTTTAGACCATATCTTCATTTTGTCTAGTCTGTAACACGTACTGGCCCACCTTCCATCTCTAATAACTCACGTACACTCTGCATATAATGTACTGGTCTTCTATATAACCAAACTGATTGCATAGTTTTCCTGTTTAAAATGTGCTCTCCTGGGACACCTGGGTGGCTGGTGGTTGAGCATCTGCCTTTGGCTCAGGGCATGACCCCAAGGTTCTGGGGTTGATTCCCACTTTGGGCTCCCCCGGAGGCAGCCTGCTTCTCCCTCTGCCTATGTCTCTGCCTCTCTCTGTGTCTCTCATGAATAAATATATAAAATCTTTAAGAAAAATGTGCTCTTCCTTCTCTTTGTTGCTGATGCAAAGATTTCACTTTCTAATACCATCTTCTGCACCTCATCTCTCTGCCACAGCCCAGGCTCTTGCCACATTGAGCGTCCATCCCTCAGGATGAAACCAACACTTATTCCTTTAATATCCTGACCAACATTTATCCTTTAATATCTCTCACTCCTGAAAATTTATGTAGTCTGTGAATCATCGCTTTAAAATCAGCTGTTTTCCATCCAGGATACTGGTTCCACCTATACCCATACTGCTTCTCGTGTTGTATTGCCATTTTCAGTGTTTGTGTCTATTTTCTGCTACCTGTCCTTCAGGGCAAGGGAAAATTCTTTTTTATGTGTGGAGCAAAAACCTAACAATATCTAGTACCTGAAAGGTTTTTAATTAAGTAATGTGTGTGTGCACACGTGCATGTGCATAAGTGGAGATAAACATATAAACTAGCAGTATAGTAAAATTAAAATTCTATGTGCACATCAAAGCATAGTAAATGTTTCTTTTGATTTTTCATGTAGTGAAGATTGCTTTTGACAAGTGTGAAAATATAGATAAAAAAAAAAAAACAAATGTAATGAGAATTGTCAAAGGAAATATGTCCTCTCCTCTCATAGTAACAGAGATTCGTCTGTATACAAATCCATCTATCTACTATTGTTTCTTCCCCTTGGCCTAAGCGCCTTCCATATCTGTGACTCTTTTATGATTTTCTACTTTTCCATAGAGTTTTCACCTGCTTTTCATTCGAGCAACAGAATTGTCCTTGGAATTTGAATGTTTTAAAAGTAAATGTTTTAAAGTAACTGTTTAGCTGTATGCTTACGAGATAACAGACTTTTCTATGATACCCTGCACTTGGGTCTTAATTAGACCTTAAAAGATAAATGTGAAAAAGCACAATAAACTGACATTTAGTGCATGAATGTACGTGTGTGTGTGTGTGTGTGTGTGTGTGTGTGTGTGTGTAAGTAGTATGGGCTAACGCTAGTGATCTGGAGTTCTAAAACATATTTTTACCTATACTTCCAAAAAAATCTCTGTTTTTCCTTACTGGGTTTAGGATATTGCTATTTCCTGTCTTTGTGATGATTCTGTTCTATTATTATAAGATCTTTTACCTAAATCTCCATTAAAATTGATTTTTTCTGATGTTTCCAAAAATATTATTCACATTTTTATTAAATCATACTTTTACAAAAAAATATGTTTGCATTTGTTATTGCTAGGTTGCTTCCATAGTTTCTCTGTCCTTTTCCATTTCTTGGGTGTACTGCAAGTTCTGAAACTGCTCTCTGTGATTTCTGAGTTCACCAGGGAGTTCAGGTTAGGCCTTAAAGCATTAGTGTCAGATACAGTTTGAATAACACCTCTACTAATTATCTCTATCTTGATTAACATGCTTAACCTTTCTCAACCATACAGAAAATGGGAATAACACCGAAACCCATGTCCTAGAGTTTGGAAGATTAAATAAGCTAATGCATGTAGAACAGATTGTGAAATATCTAGCAGATAATAAGCATTAATCAAATGTCAGTTGTTGGGATAATATGATGATGATGATGATCCTATTTTATCAGTGTCCATTTACAGTGCAACACCATTACAATCCAGCTTCACCCTATATCACCTCACACTATAACACTCGCTGCCTATAATGATAACTATTTGTCGAATCATTCAATAAGATCTACACGGTGTACTAGGTCCTGTTCTTGTGGATGGAGATACAGCAGTATGTGAACAGACGCAAGTCCTAATCTTTTGAAAGCTTACATTTGAGTTGAGAGGCAACATCTAATACACAAAGAAAAAGCAAATTCTGTTGTATTTCAAGTGATGATAAGTGCCAGAGAGAGGAAGCCAGAATGGAGTACAGATAACTGGGAAGCAATGGTGAAGTTTTAAGTAGGGCAGTCACAGAGCTCCCACTAAGAAGGTGATACTTGAACAAAGACAAAAAGAGGTAAGAAGACCCTTGTGCCAATTTCCTAGGCAAGAGCAATTCAGGTAGAGGGCAAATGCTTACCAAGTGTGAGATCAGAATAAGGTCAGAGAATTAAAGGGATCAGTGGCTAGAGATCGGTTCTGCTGTCATATAGGCCATTTACCATATCTTGCTTTTCTTCAAGTCAGAGGAGATCTGGAGCCCTTGTAATCACACCCTTTTCAGTTTAGAATCGCTGCACATGTCTGTTCGCAGTAACAGTGAGACACCAAGCACCAGAAGGCCCCCAAGAGGGTCACTTGTTTTCCACACAGATTCTTGCCTGTCCCCACTGTGTAAAAGCAGCCCTCCCTCCTGCTGATGGGAGTCAGTATCCCAGGGGGATGGCAAACTCCTCTTCTTGCCATTGATTCCTTGAGAGAGGAAGTCTAACGCTCTGACAGCAGCTGCAATTTATAATTCAGTAGGCCCCTTGTGGTATCTCCTGACTAGAGTGTGACTCCTTTGGGTGCTGAGGTTTCCAGCACTGACAAACTCAGAGTGATGGGGCCAAGGAAGCACAAAATTCTCCAGCGTGTCTCTGGAAGGGATAATAAGTGGGATAGCTCCTGCTTCCTGGAAGGATCTACGCATCTTTTCTGTTGGAAAGACTACAGTATCCTAAGAGTAATGCACTGCCTTTTCAGAGTGCTTCTTCCAGTTACAATTTTGGAAGACTGTTGCGGCGTTGTATGAGATTAGCAGTTTATGGATGGTGAGGCTAAAGATTTGACCAGTGGATTCTATGGTCATGCGCTCACTCTCATAACTCCTTTACTGTGAAGTGACTGCCCTGGCCAGAGGCTATACCATGTGTGATTCCATGCCTAAGAACTAGACATTCTGTAAGCCCCTTGATAGTGGTATTGGCTGACTCTCTACAGGAAAGGAAAGCAAACCCAACACACAATGAGGATCTCCTTCTGAGGGGACGAACTGGTCCTTTTAGGACTGGAAGGAGACTGATAAAGCCAATTTGACACTCATTGGCTGGTTAGCCTTCACAGGGAATAATGCCATCTTGAGAGCTCAGTGGTAATGTCTGTTGTTGACAAGTTAGACACTTAGAGGCATTAATAGGTAAATTTGCCTTGAGATGTGGAGTCCATAATTTTGGTGTCCCTATGTACCCTTTATGTCTGTCACTGTGATCACTCTAGACCAGCTTGGGCTTGATCCTAGCTGTGTTATTTTCATTTTTTTGATGGACGCTGCCATGCATGTTTAACTTTATGACTTGGCAGATCTGAAAGAAGCCAACTCATCATCATTAGTTCTGGACACACATTCACTTGGAGTGCCCTTGAACAAATATTTCCTTTCTATTAGGTCTTAAGACTTTTTTTCTCAAAAGGCCTATGACTATCTCCTCTGGATACATGAATTGCTTTAGAGTCCTTGTGGTTTACATCTGATTCCCCACCAGAGCTTACCATTAGTGCCACATTTTATCCTTTCCTGTTGCTGACATCTCCAACCCCATAATGTCTCCCAGATCACATGATGCAAGCAGCAGAGCTGACTGCACGAAGGTCTGGACCTACTATAGCATCCTTTTATGCTCCCGGCCCTACTTGGTGTGGGTAGCCTGATGTTTCACCCAGTATATGGCCCAGAGCAAAAGTCTTAGCTGTGGAATGTATTTGGCTCCAGAACATAAAGAGGCCTAGGGCTCCATGCTTCTTTCATTCTATAGGAAATTCAAAACACAGCATTTTGTATTTCAATTTGTGGGAAAACATAGCATACCTCTGACCACTGGATTCCTGAAAATTTTGCTGGAGTGTCTGGTTTCTGAAATCTTCCCATCCTATGGGACATATGTGTCTTAACACAGCCTCTAGAATACTAACAGCCTTTTGCTCATCCTGTTCGATCGACATGATGTTCATTAATGTAAGGGACAAGTGAGATGCTCTGTCGAATGTCTAGATGATACAGGTCTCTTCAGACTGTGTTATGACAGTGGATAACATAGTTAACACAGCCCGCAGGAAATATACAAGTGAAAATTGTCCATTCCGAGAGAATGGCAATGATTTCTTATCCTCTTTTCTAATTAGAATGGTAAAAACACATTCACCAAATTAACAACCACCAGTCATATACTTGTGGCTTTAATAATCCATTCCAACAATGACACCGTGAACAGAACAGCTGCTGTTATCAGGGCTACTGCTTTATTAGATCAGAAATGGTCTATAACCTTTCTCAGTATCTATTCCATTTCTTCAGGGACTAGACCATGAATTAAATTAAGATATAATATGGAGCACCACCCTTCATCTTTGGTGTTTAATGATAGCACTTATCTCTGCTGTAACCCCTAGGCCATGACATTGATTTTAATTTTCTATTTTGGCTGGAAGTGAATGATTGGAGGGTGCAAAGTTTCAGAGGTTTCCCTTTGGCCTTTTCCTAATATTACAGCTCTTATTCTAGACTAGGGACTCTTATGGACTCGATACTAATTCCATACATTTCCTCGAGGACTGAGAAAACAAACGAGTTGGGTTTCTTGGCCCGGAGGGCACACAGTGTGTTAGAATTTAGCCAGGACTCCAATCATTACCTGTTTCCTATAGATTCCCACTCTACCTAAAAGGACTATGATAAAACCATGGGTCTTTGGGTATCAGAGTCATCTCAGAATCTTTGTCTAATAGTCATTGAACAGTTTATTTTCCTTTTACTAGACTACAGTTATCTGAGTAAATGTTCATATGTAAGTCCCTTTGGAGAGTAACCATGTTATACACTTGCCATGGTGTTGCCCTGTTATTTTTCCCAGAGATTCGAACATCTCTTCAGTTACTAGACTCCAGATGTGAAAATGGGCTGAGATCTGGGAAACTGAGCAAGGAATTGTAATTTTTAATGTGACTCATCCTGCTTTTCCATTCTTGTTCAGCTTGCACTTTTTTTTTTTAACTTTTGTTAATTGCTCATCTATTCTTCTAGGGGCATCATAGTCTATTAATCATCTTCACAACCTTTTGCAGGGCAAGTCCTCTTTTCTGTTCCCCTGACCTTACTGGTGGTTACAGTAATTACTGTCTTGGTTTCTGGCAATTAAGTACTACCTATAACATCTATTACTTTGAGGCCCCTACAATCCCAAGAATGTTAACGACAGCAGCTCACTGATAAGTGAGCTATCCCCTATCACCACACATTCCTGAAAGATTTGATGAATTATGTATTCTCTGGATCCTCTCATGGATCACAATTATTTGGTGGGTCTTATGTCCTTATATAATATATCTATTCCAGTAATCCTACTTCTCTTCGACTGTTAATTCCTTTCTCTATCATCTGCCCGAGTAACTCAGGCATTTCTACTTCACTTAAAGTTGGCTATCATCTAAGAGCCAGGCATCTAAGAACCATTTCACCAACAACTTTCCTCCATCTGGTGATGTCCGTGATAGAGTATTAATCCCATGTCCCAAGAAAATGCCCTAGCTCTTCAAGTCAATGAATTCTTACTTATTCAGTCTTATATTCTAGCCCTCTTGACCAAGCACACTTAAAATCTAATTCCAAGAGGGCTCTTCAGGTTCCTGCTGATAAATGCCAGCTAATTCTTACAATTCCTTATTGTATATAATCTTAATTCTCGTTTAGACCAAGCACATCCCCATCTGGGCTACATTGGATTTAACTCTAGTTATCAGCTTGGAAGCCAGGAGAAGTGAAAGGACACCTGATGCTTCATGACAGAGGGGCTCCTGCAGGGTATTTTAGGACAGTGAAGTGCTAGCTCTTGCCAGAGAAGCATGGGCCACCTCTCTGCTAGATCAGAGAATCTGAGTGAGTCAGGCACCTGCATTCAGATATCCCTGAATGACCATAATTCTAGCATCTTAGGTTTTCTCTACCTGGCCCTGAACTTTATAAAACAGACTTGTCTTAATTGAACATTCAGATATCTCTGGGGCTTTATAACCCCACAATCTTCAAACCAGTGCTTGACTGTGTCTGTCTTTCTGCTGCAGGTAATAAGGTCTTCTATCACAGAGGCCCTGTGGCTCTAGAACTTGGCTATTAATTGCTTGTTAATAGTCTTTAGTCTCTTATTATCTTTCTGCAGGGCATCAGTACAATATAGCAGTAACTAATCAACTCCACTGCCTTTGTAAGCATCCCCTAACCCTGCTTGCATTGTGTCATCTGCCATGGCACTCTTCTCCACTGGGACTGATTTCCTCTTCCCTTTTATTTTTTCAAGTCACTTCAGATAAAATTGTCAGTAATTACACCACCACTTTGTACCAGGGACTATCCATGCTTCATTTATCAACCTGAATGTCAGTCTCTTTACCTTTGGGGTGGTGGTGAGCCAGTCTCAAATCCACATTTTACTGCCTACTTTCTCAGATTACTTCTGCTACCACTTCTATTAGTCAAGATCTAACAACAAGTAAATATTAAGATAGGCTTAATTAGGTAAGGATTTTATTAGAAAAGGTGCCTCTGTGACAAAATGTGAAGGAGCTACAGAAGCCTGGGGTGGGGGGCAAGTCTTTACCAAAGAAAGTTCGGATGGAAACACCCTAGTCTGCCCTGCAATCTTAAAAGTTTCCACAAAATCATCAGAGAGTCTTGGAGCCTATTTTAGGATCCACGTGTGTTCAGGGAGCAGCCAGTGAGAAGTACAGCCTTGGTGAAAAAATGTGGTGGTGGGTTCAGAGTGTAGCAGCCAATGCCTTTGGTCAGTTTAGCTCCCTAGGACTGGAGTTCTGCAAGGTTCTGCATCCTCATGCTGCCATATTAGATTAATGAAATATAACACATTAGTTCAGGGGATAGAGGGAGGTAGGTTACAAACTCAAATAACTATAGGGATATAAATGAACTATAGGTAATATAAATGAACAAAGTAGACAGCCTGGATTCTAGAAAGAAACACTGCTCAATCTTGAAAATAGTTTGATCTCAGTGTTGGACAAACAACAGGATTTGGTGCTGTGAAAGAATGATTGTTGCATGCAAGAATTGGAGTCTAGCATTGCCAGATCTTCTGGGTTTATTTTATTTTGTTTTGTTTTGAGAAGCCAGAAATGCAGATATTTATATATGAATTTTATGTGCTGAAAACTAATTTTATAAAAAACCTATTGGGCTAGCATAATAGAAGGCATCAACAAACTGATTTCAGCTTAAAGACTTGGAGTTTATGTTCCCCCATTTAACTATCTTAACCATTCTTCTTTTATCTTTAGACAAAATATGTTCCATATGTATGCACCCATAAGTTGGAAGCTCAATTCTTATTTTGAAGATTGACAAACCAAGAAAATAGGAGTGCATGGGTGGCTCAGCGGTTGGGTGTCTGTCTTCAGCTCAGATCATGATTCTGGGGTGCTGGGATTGAGCCCCACATCAGGCTCCCTGCAGGGAGCCTGCTTCTCCCTCTGCCTATGTCTCTGCCTCTCCGTGTGTCTCTCATGAATAAATAAATAAAATCTTAAAAAAAAAAGAAAAGAAAAATTCTTGGGAATTTTTTTCCCCTTGGTATAGAATGCTAGTATCAAAATTTTTCTAAAATTAGGGTGAGCTGATAGCTGTTTGCTACATTAGAATGTGAGTGCTTTTTCCCAGTGAGAGGGTACATAGTTTCATTTGAATCTTAAAGGAGTCCAGAAAATATAAATGAAAGTTTATGTTTTTTGTGTCTGTTTTTTTTTTTTTCTTTTTTCTTTTCTGATTTAGAGCCTCTTATATAAGAGAAATGTACTTGGTCCCAAGCACCTTTAGGGCATTTTCTGTGCTGTTTCAGAGCCAGGACTTTCTCATCCACCAATAATAGAAATTAAAGGAGGTAATTTTTTTTCCCTTGCACACTTCATCATTTCCCAACTGTCCTTCTCTTAGAATTAGTCAGATTCAATAAATGTGATTACACCATCCCACTTTTCTTTGCTTAAGTGTCCATCTGAGCAAAGAGCATTTAGAGATCTTGGGGCCTGTTCATGGATATAACTTTCAACCTCTTGCAACCCCAGTCTAAGCTACTTAATTATTTATTCTCAGTGGTAAAGCAGTTTAAAATAAGAAAATTTGGTGTTCCATGTGTAGATATGGAAGACTTATTTATCCATTTCTTTATAGGAACAATGCCATGAAGTTTAAATTTTCTGTAAAAATGTTATTGAGGAGGTCATTCAGTCATTAAAAAGGGTCTTTTATGGTAGTCTGCAAGATACATTTTGCTCCGATCTCAGAACCAGAAAGTTATAGCTTTCCTTGAGAAACTACTTGTTTTTATCATAAGGCACTGAGAATATACCTGAATAGTGCCATTCTTCTGCAAAGCTTGGAGCTAATCTGTGCACCGCCCCCACCCCCAAGGAAGGTTAATGGTATTTATTTTGTGTCAAGCCCATGCGGACTCCATTTTATTTCCCCATCCTTTTTCTCTTTGTCTCATTTTTCTTCACATTTTAGAATTTAATATAACCTAGCTATATGGCATATGTCTTTCATCGTATATCTTCTTAAAACTACCTTATGGACCAAAACATATAAATAAATCACACATAAGTCAACACTCCTCCAACTAACAAGTTCCTAATTACATTGAATGGTCACATCTGATACTCAAATATCATGTAAAATTTCATGGGAGTCTTTATCCTGTGCAATTCAAAGACATATTACCACAGATGGGATTAATTTTAGAGTTGTTTCCTGAGTACATGGTGACATTTATTGAAAGCACATTGCAGTACAAATGCAGAGAGTGGAATTAGGCTGTGTCTACCAGCAGAAAAGTTGTTAAGTGTGGCCGTGGCCACAGATGCTGACATTCTTCAATCTCTGCTTCTTACCAGACTCAGAATAGTCCCGTGAGATGTGACTTTCCAAAGAAATAATTTGACCTTTTAAACACAGACATTTCTAAAGTAGAGAACAATTTACTGTTCTTCCATACAGATAGGGGAAAAGAGAAGAACAACATGAACAGGTTCAGGTTTCACTAAACTTTTGAGGCTTAAACTCTTTCTTAGATCAATCACTTCTCATAAGAAACTCAGACATCTACTTTAGCTGACATTGTCTTTACCATTAGTGTTTTTTTTTTTTTTTGCATATAATACAGTAATTGTTGAGTCCTCCAATGTTTTCTCTGAAAACTGTATGTTATTTCATTGCAATGTGGCTGAGTTTTTTTCTTGCTATTTCATGTATTATAATTTAAAGTACCATTCATGGAACTTACATTTAAACAGACTGCTTACAGGTTAAATTGTCATGGGGAAAATTCACTTTTTCTTTTTCTTTTTTGAAAATATTTTTTACTTATTCATGTAAGACAGAGAGAGAGAGGCAGAGACACAGGGAGAGGGAGAAGCAGGCTCCATACAGGGAGCCCCACACGGAACTCGATCCCCGATCCTGGGATCACGCCCTGAGCTGAAGGCAGACAGACGCTCAACTGCTGAGCCACCCAGGAGTCCCAGGAAATTCACTTTTTTCAAAATGGTAGATGCTACATGTCTATTGCCTAAGAGCCTCCAAAAACTTTCCACTGAATTCAGAATGAATCCAAACTTTGTATTATGATATAATTCTCCCTTAGTCTGATGTCTAACTAACTCCTTTGTCTTCACCTTTTACCATTTTCCCTTTCATTCTCAGGGCCCATTTTTTTTTTTAAATTCTTTTAATAACCAGTATTAGTTCCCTCTCAAGCATTTGCACTTCCTCCTTCTTTTTCATGAAAATTTCCCCTAGAATCTTCAAATGTCTCTTTCTCTTTATTCAAATTTGCCTTCAGTATACTTCTTAAGAGAGAGGCCCTTCATAAACAGTAGTCCATAATGTCTATAAAATGCTATTTCCCTATGTCCCCACCCAATTATCTCATCACGTCATTCTTTTATTTATTTTATACAGATTATATTTTTGCTGTTTGGTTTCATTGGTTAGATGTGAGCTCACTGAAGGGATAAGCCAGTTTGTTATGTTGAATGCCTTATCTCCTGTTTTTGTGACAGAACTTGGTGCCCAGTAGGTTCTCAATCAAGATTTTTTTCTTGTCATTTTAATAAATGTAATAAAAATGAAGTACAACAGCTTATATAAACAATGCTGGGTATTAACCTCATTCTTGCTTTACTGAGTTGGTGAACAGACTTCCTAGGAATGTCTTCTTCCTCTACTCTCCAGAGGAAAACTGGGAATATTGAAGTTTTCTTCACTCAGTGACAGTGTTTTGTTCTGTTTTCTATGCAAAAATTGGTATCTGTGAAATATATCCATTAGTTTCAGTAGGCTCAAATATATGGCCAATAGGACATTATATAAGATTTACTTTTTAATTTGGTATATCTCAATGGTTTCACTTGAAAACACTATGTACGTTCTGCCTGAACCTCTTAATTGACAATTATATATATTTTGCTTATCTGCAGTATTTTAAGGTTAGTTTCAAAACCCTGAGGCCCTGAGTTGTACAATATGGTCATACAAATCAGAAAATCATTGGGATGAAATTGCATTCCAAACTCCATTTATTTTGTTGTTTTTTTTTTTTTCTATTTTACTACAGGTCTGATTTTATGACTTAACCTCACATTTTATTCAAAGTACATAAAAGATAGTTGTGAAAAACCATGATAAAAAATATTAATTGAGTTCATATCGTGTGGTAGGCACTTTTCTAAGCACACTGATAGATTATCTCATTTAATCATAAGACAAACTTTTGTGGCAGTGCTATTATCAGTTCCATTTTACAAATGAGGAGACTGAGGCCAAGAACTCAGAGATGGTGTGGAGCTAGGCTTTGAATCCAGGTAATCTGATAAATGGCCTTTGTGATGTTCAGCATAGGAGCCAGTGGACACCACTCTACTTGCTATTTGCCTGGATCACAGGTTAGGCAGATTTGAAGTCTTTTGCTGTGAAGGTGTCTCCTAGGATCTTCCTTCCCCTCTACCAAGGAATCTCCTGGCCACAGGGACTTTGGACATGCCATTCAATCCTTCTCTGAGCATTTCTATTTTCCTTGCTTTTTTTTGATTATAAAAGAATATTTGCTCGCTCTAGACAATTTTGTAAAAAAGTAAACATGTATTTATAAAAAAATAAAAATCCCTACAATCTCTCAATTATGAATATTTATTCAATTTCTTCCAGTCTTTTATGATGTCTTCCCTTTACAATTACATATTTTGTGTCTACATATCCTTATTTGTTGTTTTGGTTCTCCTAAGATGGGGCTAGACACGCAAGAGATTTATTGAGGGAAATGCCTGTGCTGGAATAAAGGGAGAAAGCCAGAGAGGATTGAGAGAATCTTCTCATCATGGTGCTAGTAAAGGAGCACAAGGAATAAAAAGGAATTGGATATGAGGAATTTCAAGGTATTGGGCAATTCTAAAAGTTTCAGTGCAATGGAAGATCAGAAACATAGCCAGTGAGCTGTCCATCAATTATGTTCTGCTCAGTATCAAGGTCACCAAGATTTACCCATTATGCAGTATACATCTGTGTCTCCATGCACATTCCAGGAGCAGCTCCTCATGGTTCTTGTGGGTCTCTCAACCTGTGGAGAAATATAAAAGGGTGAGGTTAGTAGTATGAACATGTCCCTGCTGTTGTCCTAGAGCCACGTCTGATTTTCTTCCTATCCCCCTCCCCCATCCATTCACCTTTAGTTATCACTTCATCAGGTCTTAGGGGCTTGCCTAATTTTGTGACTGAAACCTGTGTTTCTGAGGAGTCTGAGCCCTTGATAATTGTATCCTCCTCAGGCAAGAATCACTGTACGTGCTTCTTTACAGTCATAGTTGGGTCAGGGAATACCAGAGGCACCAAACGAATCATCTGGGTTCCATAAGTGCTCCTCCATTGTGTAAAAGCATCCCTACTTCCTCCTACTGATCATAGTTAAGTGTATCTGCCACCACAGTGACTTCTCTTCTTACCTGCTGGGTTCTAAATATAAGAAATCCAAAATTTTCTGGTGGAAGACTTAACTTATAGTTCAATGAGACTCCAGCTGTCTCCCCTTTTGTGGACCACAACATCCAACATTAGAGATCCCAGAGCTGATTTAGACAAAAATGAAAATTCACTAGGTCTTGAGGAGTAATGGTAAGAGTGATGGTAAGGACATTCAGTGCTTCCACCTCTGAATTTCCAGGGCCATATAATGTTCCCACTAGAGATGCAGCATCATAATAGAGTTCTCTGGTCTTATACATCGATAATATTGGGAAAAATATCATCCCATCTTTTCTGAATATTGCCCCACAGCTAGAGCTTCAGCTGTGCCTTAAGAAAACTATTCTGTTATTCTATAAGGCTGGCTATTTCTAGATGATGAGATGTCTGATACAACTAGTGAATCCCACAGTCCCGGGCCCACTCCCTTACCTCCTTGCTGTGAAGTGGGTCTACTGATTGGATGCTATAATGTTGGGATTCAATGACTACAGTTCAGGCATTCTATAAGCCTCAGGATAGTGGTGGGTAATGGAGTCTTAGGAGGCAGGAAAGAAACTCATACCCTGAGTAGGTATCTACCCCCGTAAGGATGAACCACAGCCCATTATCAGCAGGGTAGGAGCCCAAGTAGTTGGTCTTCCGAGTGACCAGTTGGTCTCTTGAGGCAAAGTGCACACTGGGAGGTCTTGTGCTGTTATGGACTGAACTGTGTACACCCAGAATTTCTATGTTAAAGCCTTAATCTTTATGGTGGTTGTATTTGGAGATAGAGCCTGTAAAGAGATAATTAAGTTTAAGTGAGTTCATAAGGGCTTTAAGACCCTAATTCAATAGAACTGGTGTCCTTATGAGCAGAAGAGACACCAGAGCTCACGCGCTCTCTTTCTCTCTCCATGCATATCTAGAAAAAAAGGCTATGTGAGGACACAGCAAGTAGGTGACATCTGCAAGCCAATCAGTGAGGCCTCACCAGAAACCAACCATTTTGGCACCTTGATCTTGGACTTCCAGCCTCCAGAATCATGAGGAAATAAATTTATGTTGTTTAAGCCATTCAGTCATCAGTATTGTGTTATGCAGCTGAGCAGAATAATAGGTTACAGATAGGATGGAAATTTAGCGATGTAGCATCTGGGTTTGTGAGTCCATTATCTTCTCAGCAGATTTGAGACAGAGGAACATTTTCAAGGCTTCCACACATATTCTCTTATTCATTAGTCAGACAACTCTGAGGAGATTGGAATTGTCTTAAATATGAGTGAAGTATAAAATTCTAATAAAAAGCATTCTCCATTCAAATTCTTCTTGAGCATCTGAATATTTAAGTTAACAGTTCTAGGGAAGAGATGGTTAATATGATATCTCAGCCATTAGAGCTTCCAGTAAAGAGTAAAACTCAATCGATAAGGTATTTCTGCAATAAAGTATCTTTTGCCTTTGGGGTAAAAAGGCATTTTGTTGAGATTGCCAACATTAGAGAGTAGAATTGTCTTGAATATCTCTCATGGTTCATTTTTTTAACATTCAGTATCAATAAATGTGAATCTGATGTTTTTTTAAATATAAAAATAGATATATAAGAAAATGATTTTCTACTTTGGAGTTGACATCTTTTCACCTGTAGACAAATTCCTAAATAACTCAGTAAATTTTATTTTGCACTTACTATGCATTTATTTTATGATGTAGTGGGGATAAAACAGTGAAAAACACAGGTGTTAGTTCCACCCTTACAGAGATTATAGGATAATGGTACTTCGCCACAGTTTCACTGAAGATGTTGAGGTCAAATACATCTCTCCATGCAGGTTTTGAGGCCCGTGTGTCTACTAATTCCATTAGTATCTACAGTCAAGAAGAATAGCATAATGAGAGTAAATACTGCCCAGAATATCTGTCATTTTTTTTCAGTTGATACACATGGTAAAAGATAAATCTTACTAATAGGGTAAGCTAGAATGAGCATTATCATACCGTATACTGTAAATAGTGAGCTGGGAGTACAAACATTAAAAGAAAACAAAGGAAACTCAGTTCCTGCAGCAAATCCAGTTCAAACCAAATTTGTGGCCTAAAGAAATGGGACCTGGGTAACATTTTCTACTATTATTCTTTTCAGTTCTATGTTGTAGACCGTTTCTACAATGCATTCTAATGAGAAGATATTTATAAAATAATCCATAATTCCCAGTGATGAAATTCTTTTGTTCATCACTTACCAAAGATATTTTGATCTTTTAAGTTATTGCTATTATTTTTTCACTGCCATATGCTACATTGTGTAGGGTGTATGTACATGTGTATGTGTGCATGTGCATGCACATATTTGTGTGTCTATGTGGGCATTGTTGGGTATACCTCTTATATTTCTCCCTACATCATCCAGTTCCTTGTTTTATACTATACACATTCTAGGGTTTCTGCTAAACTACTGTTCTGTATTAAATTGCTAAACCTCATGGGTAAATGTCTTTTCTTTCCTTAAATAGATTTAATATAGCCATACAAAAGTTTATTCCCAAGACCTTTAGCTATATCCAATAAATATGTCCAAGTAAGAACATGCATTATTTTTCATATCATCAAACTCAAGGACAGTATCACTGGAGCAACTTTACAGCTCTCTATAAAATTAAATGCGCATAACTCTTTTGTTACAGTTACCTCAGAACACATTGTATCTGAAAATGTTTTCAAGAGTCACCGTAAATTCGCAAAATTCAGCCAAGTAGAAGATATTACTTTATGAATATAGTTTACACTAAACTCATTTAAAAAATATACCCTGAGATGTGGTGGTAAATTGACTTCTAAATTAAATTTAAAAAGTCTACCTCATAATTAGACATATTTGCTGGAATACTAAAAATTGCCACATCGTTCCTCACATGATTTGGTTGCTAGACTACATAGTTAATGATGCGTAATCTATGAAGGTGTGAGTACTCCCTTAGTACTCTGACAAGATATTTCAGTTAATTATTTCTCCATATAATTTGCCTTCAATTTTTAATGTGATTCCAGTGGCAAAAGCTTTATGAATAAAACTAGTCTTTGCTATATCATTTTGCTTTCTGGGTGAGGAAATATCTGGGTCTGGAAAGAGTAAAGGCAAACGAATACCCAGGGTTAGGAAATGTATGAGTAGGATAAGCTATTCTATTCAAAAGTGTGCTGCTTCTGTCTTTTTTTTTTTTTTAAGATTTTATTTATTTATTCATGAGAGACACACAGAGAGAGAGAGAGAGAGAGAGAGAGAGAGAGGCAGAGACACAGGCAGAGGGAGAAGCAGGCTCCATGCAGGGAGCCCTACATGGGACTCGACCCCAGGTCTCTAGGATTAGGCCCTGGGCTGAAGGCAGCGCTAAACCGCTGAGCCACCCGGGCTGCCCTACTTCTGTCTTTTTGAATAATATAAACAAGTGTCCTATTCTTTCTTGGTTATTGATTTTTTTTTTTGCCATGGGTCTAATCTTATTAATTTATGTTAGTCACTAAACACAGCTTCAATTGGTTTATATTTTGTATAAAGTGCCCTATTAACTAATACTGAGATTGGTGCTGTAAAATGCAATGTATATGTGACCTTAACATAATTAGAGAATTATGTAATTATGAAATTAGAGTTCTGATTGGTTTTATTTGATTTGAACAGCAGTGATCCACATCCCAAAGATGCAGGAAGCATAAAACACTCCTGAAGCAAACATAATACTGCCTGAGTTTTATAGGTGACAAGTATATTTGTTAGACGTAGTTTTCTAGAGTGGCCATTCAGCCAACTCAATAGATGAAATAACCCAAGACACCAAACTCATTTATATTATTATATCAATAAGCAAGATATTTTCTGGATGGAGTCTCCCGTTCCTTTGAACTAACTTAAGACAGGCTCAAACTTCCAAACCTAGTCCGTGGAAACCTAAGCCCTTTCTTTAACATTGTGTGAATTTACTGGAGCTTCTATGATTATGGTTTCTCTGCATTTGGGCTTATGCTCTTGTGCATGCTGTTTCATCCCCACCCCCCAAAAAGCTCAAAAATAATTTATCCCTATTCATAACATAGCAGGAAAACTATTCTACAAAAAAATCACTCATAACTAAAGTAGTTCCATTAAATACTAATTCGGAAGCATATGATGACAGGTGCTGGAGTTGAGAGAAGAGAGGCCGTACATTGAAGCAACAGAAATAATTAGAAAGTAGATAGTCTCTCCTGGATACTTCTTACAGATAGATGTTCCTGCCATACACCGTCCCTCTGGTTCTGAACCTCTGCAGTTCTTTTGTCTCCACACCCTTTCTTCTTATGAGAAAAAAAAAATCCTGTCTTTGTCTCTTACAGTAAAGTATATCACAATTCGTTGTATCTTGTTTGTTTTCTGATACTAGCCTTCATAGGATTTAACCTCTAAAGAAAGTAGCTTAGCAGAAGTTAGCCAGAGGCATTTCCTTTCTAAGGAAGTTCCTGTTTTTGCCTTGTCCAGTGACTTTTTAGGAATGAAATGTTCTTAGTGACTGAGGCAGAAATGGCTCACTTGTAACAGCTGAGGTTTGCCCTTCTGTAGTTAGGACCATAGGGGGAGTCTTGAGGTTGGTGGGCAACATTGCCTCTCAGAGTATTGACTTCGAGAGTCATAGAATCCCTCCTGTGGTAAAGCAATCTCTGTAAAAATATAGCTGTATTTTCATAGGAAAATAATTGAAGGGCCACTTCTGGCTTCAAAGGGCCAAACTTGCCACTTGTAACTTTATATGGAAAGTGATTCTTATCTTTTTGGTTAAGAAGTAATAAGTGTACTACCGGCCTTTGTAGTATCAGTGAAAACCTATATTTATTAAGTAATAAATTGCTGGATTTTCAGTGTTGTACTCTCATAATAAAATTACACTAATTGTGTAATAATTTCTAAATTGGAATATATGTCATCAAGTAAGGTAATACCTTCTTGTCTTGGTATTTCCCCAGAAATAATATCTATAAAATGCTCTATTTTCAGAGCACAGAGCATTGATCCAGAACATCTGAACCATCTGTTTGGAAGTACTTCAAGAGTCACAACAAAAAACATAAAAGTATTTAGAGAAATTTCTGTTAGACTCTGCAGGCTAACAGGGCCAATTCAGAACTGAAAAATTATTGTTTAAAATTAACCCAATTTGGTTGAAATTTGCCTTTCTATTTCACACTCAATCCATCTACTTTTTTTTTGAATATACACACACATACATATAATTCATTTTTGAAAGAGAACACTGAAAATAACTATTTTGAAAATAATACGGACTGAATATACAAAACTGTTAGACACATTGCCATAGACTTTATATGCTCATATTTTAGACATGTCTTCATATTTAAGAATTGTTTTTGCACTGTTGCTTAGCAACATTCTGGTCATTTAATTCAAAAGCGACTTCTAAATTACAAAGCCTTTTGTGAAAAAGAAATCCAATAATCTGATTTTTTTTCATGTATAGAAAAAAAATGTGGAGAAAAGGCCTATTGTGCATAAAGGGACTATAGTATTAAATGCTGAAAAATGACATTCTGACTAAATTATTTGTTGTGATCTTTATTTTAAGTCTTTTTATCTAAGACATAAATAACATTGAAGTCAATTGTTCTTCACTCTGTTCAGTTGCTGGTTAATGTGACATCCAATTTACGTCCAAAAGGTTAAGTATATATGGAGAGCCTAATCTTTTAGGAAAAGGCTGGATGAAAATGTGGTTCTTTGTTCTCTGTTTTTGTGTTGCCTGAAGAAGAAATTAAGTAGGGACTTAATATATAAAACACATAAATATGTATTATATAGCACTTACACATCTATTATACAAACTTGTTACACTCTGCCTAAGGTATTAAAGTTTTGCATATATTTTATCCTCCACACTAATCTCTGTGCTTCTTAAAAGCAGAACCTTTTCTTACTTGTCACTGAATTCCTATACTGTAGTTGTATCTTATATGAAACAGGCTTTCCATAAATATGCATCAAGTGGAATATTTTAATAATAGTAATTATCATAATAACGACGACAATATTTTTTGAGCAGTTGACTATGTGTCATGTACTATATCAAGTACTCTATTTTAATTGTAGAGGCAATTATGACTTTTTTTTCTGTTTACATCAAGGACAGAGGAGAAGGAAATCTTAAATTATAGCACTGTAAGATCTGGGAAACACTGCAATACATAATCAAGAACTTGCAGTCTTCCACATTGTGATAAATAAGGTAAATTGAAATGCTTGTATTTTTAAGTATTGATAGGTTTAACAACTGTTTTTTTTTTTTTCAAACTTAGATCTCAAAACACACCAGGAATAATTTGTTATATCTTAGTGTAATGGATAGCTGTTGATTTAGCCTATGCAACATCTATTGTCTCATCGGGTAAGAGCTTCCTATTTTTTGTCTTGGGAAATCTCCTCTGCCCCATTCTCAGTTCATGTGGTTACAGTGGGAGGAGCCATCCTCCAACTCCAGAAGTGGGCACATAATCCATGCCTTACCTCTGACAGTGGCCTTCCCCTTTGGCTATCCCTGTGGTAACAAATTCACCAATTAATACAGGACACAAACAAAGGAAACAATTAGCAGCTCTGGGTGTTCAGTTGCAAATGGGGAAAGAGCTGTGCTCTTTTTATTGAGATTGCTGGGCTGGTTGGATTTAAGACTAGAGCCACTTGTAGTCACAATTTGGATTTCTTTACTAGCATCCCTTTGAGATTGAAACTAATGAATAAGAAACAATGTCAAGGCAAACATCACAGAATGATTATTCCAACCAATGTCCACTGATGAATGCTAAAATCATTGAGTAAAAGTTTGAGGAGAAACAGGATATTAGCATAATCTCAAAATCTCTCCTCCAAGTTATCGATTATAAAGGGAAAAATGTTAACTTTACAATAAAGAAATCTGGTAGAGGAAATGTAACCAAGCAATCAAGGTCAACATCATCAGAAATAAGATATGTTGGCACTGTGTTTCCTCAATATTATACACTTAAAGAGGAAAAAAATCAGCATTTTCTGGTATTCTTGCCCAAGAGGCATAAACTTACCCTAATCATCAGTCAAGAAGAAATGTCAGACAAATTCAGATTGAGGCGCATCTACAAAATAAGTGACCAGGACTCATCAAATTTTCAAGATAATGAAAGACAAGGAAAGACTGTGGAATTGTCACAAGTAGGAAGTGACTGGAGAGACAGAACAGCTAATGGCATGTTGCAGCCTGGGTTAGATCTTGGAAAAGAAAAAAAAGATTTTAAGGAGAAAAAAAAATCTCATAAAATTTAAATAAGGTCTGTAGTTTAATAATATTGTTCTAATGCTAATTTCCTGGTTTTGAAAATTGTATTATGTCTACCTAAATTATTAAAATTAGGAGAAACTGAATAAAGAGTATATGTGAACTCATTGTGATATTCTTTGAAATTTTCTGTATGTCTAAGACTATTTCAAACTCAAAAGTTGAAAAAACACACAAAAAGAAATTGAGTCAAGAAATTAATAACAATAGATTCCTGGCAACTTTATAGGCCTCTCTCCAGCTATATTTGAACATAGACATACCACTAGGCTTTCAGGTTGTGAGTTGAAAATTCTTTAATCGTTTTAATTAGATTTCTCTCACTTCCAAGCAAAAGAGATATGCAAATATCAATATCTCTTCTTTGACAGTGAGTTTACTGTGGTCTGTCTAGAAAACGTCTCGTGACTAAAAGTGTTTCACATAAGGGAATTTTCCCAATACTTTTTGTACAAGGCAATAATTTTTTTCATTTTAATAATTTTGCATGGAGGCATTCCTGTACCGTACTTTTCACTTCATATCTTTGTGGTGGAGTTTACTAAATATGATTTTTCATTCTTTCAGTGATTTTCAGTTACCATTATGAATATAAATCATCTGTCATAGAAAGTGTTGGCATCGTGATTGAAGTATAGAAATGTGTGTGTGTGTTTATACATTAATTGGCCTCTGTTAAAATTTATTTGTCTATTCTTATAATTTATGAATTCTACTCAACTTATATGGTTTTACATACATTTTCCTGCTATTTACCTATTTTAAGAGTCCCCCCCCCGCCCCAACTCACTGTCATATATCTGCTGTTGGAGAACACACTCTTACTGAAATCAAATCTAAATCAAGAGTCAGGGATGCCTGTGTGGCTCAGTGGTTGGGCGTCTGCCTTCAGCTCAGGTTGTGATCCCAGGATCCCGGGATCGAGTCCTGCATCAGGCTCCTGAGAGGAGCCTGCTTCTCCCTCTACCTATGTCTCTGCCTCTCTCTCTCTCTTTCTCTCTCTGTGTTTCTCATGAATAAATAAATAAATCTTTAAAAAAATAAATCAAGAGTTATTTGTAAATGAGGGAATACTGTAATTACCTCTTATATGATCAAAGTTCATGGATTGGGGATATCTGGACAAGAAATTTTTGTTTGTTTTATTTTCTTCATATATGTAACTATGGACTATGATCTATGTGGGTGAATGTATTGAATGTGTGACCTTGGGATATGATAGTGTAACTAAATTAGAAGTTAAAGTTTGTAGCTTATGTTTTTATTAATATTTTCCAGCATTTGTTTTCTTAAGAAGTCATCAGTGCTCCTGCTCACCATGATATATTTCCCAAAATGGCCTAAGAAAAATGAACATCACATAATGACAAGGAGAACTATGAATAACTCCCTTGGGCAGATTAAATGCGTCTCCATGTGCCAGGGCCTATGATTACTTCTTCCTGCTTACAGAGTTGTTCATGACATTCCTTTTGTGACGGGTCTTTTGTCCTAGCTGATGTGAATGTAAAGTCTTCTTTTTTGCCTGATGTATCAATTCCCTACAGCCACCTTAAATGCCTATTCCCTTTTATCTTGGTCTCCTTCAAAATTTGTCTCTTGCACATGTATTGGGCTTATAATTAATCTGAGTTGATTGCACTTCTCCTCACTGCCCATATGCATCTATTATTATCCATTCTTCTTCTTTTTTTAATTCCTTCAAGTCAGCAGCAGCTATACTGTGCTGTCATTTCCTTGGCTTGGAATCAATTCTCTTTTCCTGCCAAGTGCCATAGATCCTACAAAGTGCTTCTGTTGCAGTAGTAATTTTGTTACCTAATATAAATGAACAGCAAGACTTCAGAGCCTTTACTATAAATAGCATGGAGTTTCTCAAAGGTTTCCCACTGATGTTCACCAGACTGATTTAATCTCTACTAATAGTCTTAATTCATAAATTGACATTTTATCAATTCTTTCTGGATTTTTCCCACCACAGTCCCAATTAATATTTTTTTATGAAGAGATTTCTTTTAATTTTTATTTATTTATGATAGTCATCACAGAGAGAGAGAGAGAGGCAGAGACACAGGCAGAGGGAGAAGCAGGCTCCATGCACCGGGAGCCCGACGTGGGATTCGATCCCGGGTCTCCAGGATCGCGCCCTGGGCCAAAGGCAGGCGCTAAACCGCTGCGCCATCCAGGGATCCCCCAATTAATATTTTTATTGTTTGTAGAAAATTGGCTCTTAATAGTTTTGGAGCACTTATTTGTAAATGTAGTTTATCTTAAAGAAAGAGGAAAAAGAGGAATCAACAGGAAGATTCTTCTTTTTTTCTATTATTTCTTATTCTTGTGAACTATTTGTCACTCAACCTGAATACAATAAGACTGTGAAGAAACCTTTTCCTAATTGACAAAGTTGGGATCATCAGTTGGTAAACAAATTTATCGATGATTGGCAATTCTCAGGGTATAGCGTTCAGTGAAAGGGAAATGATGTAATGATGTAATGGAGAAGACTCTGAGCAGACAGTTGAAGAGATGGATTTTAGTCCCAACTAGACCAATACATTTCTGTGTGCTAATGTGTTATTTCAGTTCCATCTTCTGAAAATAGGTTTGATCACATGAATGTAAATTGCTTTTTTCTCCAATATTTTATGAGTCTAGAATACTGTGTTCCTTGAAGGAATTTACAATTTAATTGAAATGTAGAATGAGAAAAGTTGCATCGTCTACAATTCCTAATAAGCATTCTATAGCACAGGGACCATGTTTTATCCTTTCAATGGTCTCAAGTCCAAACATAGCCTGAAATAGAGGTTCTAGTTTTTCCTACTGAGCCACAGATAACAGATGACAGTCACATTTATAACACACACTTTTAAAATATATATATATATATATATAACACTTAAGGAAACACATGTGATTATGAACTTTTCCATGTTCAAATGGTAACTTTCACCCCTTCTCTGTCATATTTTAAAATTCATTGAAACTATTGAATCTGTTCTTGTTCATTTATTTAAACATCTTTATTCAGGTATAATACACAATAAACTGCACATATATAAAGTGCATAATTTAATGTATACACCTGAAAAATGATCATGATATAATGAATATATTTAACAATTCCAGTGATTTCCTCATGCTTCTCTGTAATTCTTCCCTTCTACTACTTCACCATATATTTCTATCCTCAAGCTAATACTGATCTCATTACTATTACTAGAGATAAGTTTGAATTTTCTAAAAGTTTAAACAAATGAAATCAGGGAATGAGAAGATACTATTTAGGGGAAAGTGAGGACTTGGCTTTTTGTACTGCATAATTATTTGGTTCATTTGTCTTGTTTTGTAGGTATAAAAGGGTCATTACTTTTTATTGTTGGGTCCTATTTCACTGTATAAATATACCACAGCTTCTCATCCATTTCCCTGTTGGTGGACATTTATTTGTTTCAAGTATTTAACTATTACAAAATAAAGCTCCTGTGAACATTTGCATATATAACTTGTATGGACATGTACTTTCAATTACTTAGGATAAATACCTAGGAATGATGGGATCATATGGTTGTTATCTATTTAACCTTTTAAGAAAATGTTAAACTCTTTTCCAAAATAGTTATACTATTTTACATTCTGACTCCTAGCATATAAGGGTTTCAGGTCCTCTACATCTTCATCAGCATTATAGTCAATCATTTTAACATTAGCCATTCTAATAGGTATAGTGGTATGTCATTGAGTTTAACTTGCATTTCCTTAATGATTCATGATGCCGAGCATCTGTGTATGTGTATGCTAGAGATAGATCTGTGTATCTTTGGTAAGATGTCTGTTAAAATATTTTGCCTATTTTTTTTTAATTTGGGAGTTTTGTTTTCATAATTCTAAACCCTGAGATTTCTCTGTATAATATGGATATAAATTCTTTTTTTTTTTTTTAAATTTTTTTTTTTAATTTTTATTTATTTATGATAGTCACAGAGAGAGAGAGAGAGAGGCAGAGACACAGGCAGAGGGAGAAGCAGGCTCCATGCACCGGGAGCCCGACGTGGGATTCGATCCCGGGTCTCCAGGATCGCGCCCTGGGCCAAAGGCAGGCGCCAAACCGCTGCGCCACCCAGGGATCCCTATCAGATATATTACTTATAAGTATTTTCATTCAACGTGTGGCTTGTATTTTCATTCTGTTTATAGTTTTTTTTAAAGAACAGAAGTTTTAAACTTTACGCTCTAGTTTATTTTTAAAATAATAAATGGCTTGGATATTATTCTGGCACTTTATTAATTAGCAAATAATTTATTACTTACTTCACAACAAGCCATGATACACAAATGTATTCTGATTCTATGGAAGACAATGCTGAGCTAATGGAGTCCTTATTGGTGGTGAGGTCATAATCAGTGCAGCCATTTGCAGTATTAAAATTTTTTGTCACATAGTAATTGCTACTACCCAGTCACTTCATTTTTAGGCTATTTAAAAATAACTTAAGGTAAAGGTTGTTGTAGATGTAAGCTCCAGGTTGGATAAGCATCATTTGCATGTAAGTCAAAGGAATGAATATATAAATAGTTCTCTGTCTTTATAACTTGGTGGATTCGTTGTTATATTTTCAGTATCGGAATATTAAGTTTATATCCTTGAAGTGGAACTGCGTTGTTGGAAAAATACTAATTTGTTCGTAACAGTCCAAAGCAATTACTTTTTATACAATGCCTTTTATATAGCAATTATGTTTTTTGCCCTTAACTCTATTACTCATTTAGAGTAGATACTAGTCTCCAAGACAGGACGTTTTATGCCAAAAGAACATCCAGTTCCAGGCTGCTAAAGACAGAGAAATGACAAGATTCATTACAAATGGAATCTGCACATTCATAGAAGTGCTGTCCCTAATCATGTTAATGGGAAGCATGGCTGGGAAAATCGATTCAGTTCTCTTATGGTTGATTCATATCTTCCTATTTACTGCCCCCAATTTTTGTAGGCAAAAATGTTGTCTGTGCACTATCAAACTTTGTTTTGATCAAAATCTGGTTTTAAGATCTTCAGTATGCTCCAATAAAATAAAGGTAATGAGTATCTCTTGTTTAAAATGAAAATATCCTGGAAAGTATAATATGATATTAAATCTTCAAATTTTATAATTGAACTTAATAAAAATATTTTCTAATACTTACACCAGACCTGACCATTAAGGTAATGGTAAATTTGGTTTGGTGTGAGAAAGGAATGAAAAGTACTTTTGGAATACAGTCATTGAAAATAGGTGAAGGTAATAAACACAATAGGTTATTGGTTGGTAACATGTGGTAAAGAACTAAGGACAAATAGAAGTCCAACAATATCCATGCATTATTTTTTTTAATACTTTGTTTAGAGAGAGAGAACAAGCAGGGGAAGGATCAGAGGAGGAGGGAGAGAATCTCAAGCAGACTCCCCACTGAGTGGAGAGCCTGATGCAGGGCTCAATCTCATGACCCTGAGATCATGACCTGAGCTGAAATCAAGAATTAGACATTTAACTGACTAAGCCACCCAGGCATCCCATTGTCTTATTTTTAAATATTAAAGCTCCCAAGGTTACAGGCTATATTCTCACTTTCTTTGTAGTTGGTGTACTCATATGACTAAGTTCTGGAAAATAGGACATAATTGAAAATAAAGACTGCAATTTGTAGTCATGCCCATAAAAAGAAATGTATTTGTGCTCACTTGCCTTCTTCTTATTCCTTGCTGTAGCAGGTGACAAGTACCTGATAAGAATAGCACCTGTGGACCAGAAGATGAAAGTCATGTGTTCAGAACTATAGACATGCCTTCTAATCCTAGGGTCCTTACCTCTAGAGAGTAAAAATTTATGAAAGAGATAATAAACATCTATTCCCTTTAAGTTTCTGTATTTTTGGATTTCTTTGTTATAGCAACTTAGCTCGTGCTCCAGTTAATAATGTCAGCATTATCAATTAAGAGAAGATATCACAAATTTCTAAATTAGAAAGAAGTTTAAATGTTTCATACATTTTTACTTTCCTGAAGTTTGATAGTGTATAGATAGTGTTCTCTGTATACAAAAATTGGACTATTTCTTTAAAACTGTATACATTTTTATTTTATAGGGATGTTCAAAGAATTCATCTGCCAAATTATTTTTTATATGTAAACTGTATAAAATGGGTTTCTTCAGAGGTCAATTTAAATCTAATGGATACTCTACTGGAATGGTTAATAAGGTATCTGATCTCAAGATTAGAAATTATTGCCAAATTACACATACAGCAGTTACTTCCTTCTCAATGAATTTACTGATATATATATATATAATATATATATATACACACACACACACATATATATATACACATACATGCATATATACATTCATATGCATACACATGACAGTAATCATGTTTAAAACTGGTAACTCAGTCTTTAGGAATTGTACAGATTTTTTGGTTGTTGTTGTTTTATTGTATTATGAAGCCCAAGATTTGTATATTTCCTAAAGTCTGGAAATCTTCTGATTGAGGTTGATGGTGGTTTTAAGCCTTAGGTTAGCAAATGGGAGCTGTGGTAGATTTTGACCTTATTATATTCAGTAGCCTACGTGTTTCTTGAGTTCGTGCGTCCTGTTTTGTGCTGGACCTTTTTTTTTTTTTTTTTACCAGATAGCCTGGAGAGATTGCTTTGAACTTAGCCTCTTGTAAAGGCTGGCTACCTGAGTTTATGAACTTGCCAGGTTACCACACTTTATGAAGGCTTTATTCTCAGACTTGTGGCAATTTTTATTTAGGTGAGCGACTTTTATTCAGACAAGTGGCTATTTTTAAATCATTAGGACTATAGCAGCAATATTAGCAAATGCAGGTAGACAGTGCTGCCCTTAGCAATCAGGCACAGTAGAGGCAAGGATTCAATTATAAAGAAAAAGGGACACCTGGGTGGCTCAGCAGTTGAGCGTCTGCCTTCAGCTCAGGGTGTGATCCTGGAGACCAGGGATCGAGTCCCACATCAGGTTCCCTGCATGGAGCCTGCTTCTCCATCTGCCTGTGTCCCTGCCTCTCTCTCTCTCTCTCTCTCTGTGTGTGTCTCATGAATAAATCAATAAAATCTTAAAAAAAAATTATAGAGAAAAAATGGATTAGTTTTCTTTTTTCTTTTTTTTTTGGATTAGTTTTCAATGGCTGTGTAACACATGCCCACAAACTTAGTAGCTTAAAACAATACAAATTTACTATTTCGCAGTTTCCATGGTCAGGAGTCCAGTAGATTATGCTTGAGTCTCTTGTGGTTGGCAGTCAAGGTGTTAGCTGGGGCTGCATTCTTATCTGAAGTTTGAGAACCTCTTCCAAACTCATTCAATCTGTTGGCAGAATTCATTTATCTGCAGCTGTGGGACTCATGGCTTCCATTTTCTTCTAGGCCAATAGGAGACCGTCTCTCACACTTCACCTTATTCTATCGGTCTGTCTATATCTATCTATCATCTATCTATCTATCGGTCTATCTAGCTAGCTATCTAGCTAGCTATCATCTATTATTGTGGTAAGAACATTTAGCAAGAGAGCTACCCTATTGACAAATTTTGAAGGGCATAATACAGTTTTGTTGACTACAAGCATAATGTTGACAGCATATCTCTGTAACTTATTCATCTTGAGTAGCTGAAACTTTACATCTGTTGAACAGTAACTCCCTATTTCTCTCACTCCCTCTAGTCCCTACAAATTCTATTCTCTGTTTCTCTGAGTTTGACTGTTTGAGAGACTCATCTAAGCGGCATCATGCTGTATCTATCCTTCTGTGACTGCCTTATTTTACTTAGCATAATGTCCTTAGGGCTCATCCACATTGTTGAATGATGGTGAGAAAACTGGATATCCACATGAAAAGGAGACTTAAACGTAAGATCTGAAACTATAAAACTCCTAGAAGAAAACAAGAGAAAAGGCTCCATGGCATTGGTCTAAGCAGTGGTTTCTTGGATATGACATCAAAAGCAAAGGCAACAAAAGCAAAAATAAACACATAAGACTACATTAAACTATCAAGCTTCTGCACTGCAAAGATAACTGCAAAGATTTGTATTGTCGATAAAGTCAACAGAATGAGAAAGCAACCTCAAAAGGGAGAAAATATTTGCACACCATATATCTGAAAATATTTGCACACCTAATATCTGAAAAGGGATTAATTTCCAAAACATATAAGAAACTCCCAACAACTCAGTAGCAAAAAAAAAAAAAAAAAATCAATTAAAAAATAGGGAAAGGACTTGATAGACATTTTTCCAAAGAGCACATACAGATGGCCAACATCTGTTTATGAAAAGGTGCTCCACCTTATTAATCTTCAGGTAAATGCAAATCAAAACTATAGTGAGATATCACTTCACATCTGTTAGGATGGTTATCATAAACAGATACAAGGATAACAGTTGTTGGTATGTTTGTGGAAAAATTGAAATACTTAAATTAGTGAAAATGTAAAATGGTGCAGACACTATGGAAACTATGTGAAAGTTCCTCAAAAAATGAAGAATAGTATTCTCATATGATCAGCAATCCCATTTCTGGATATATATCCAAAAAATTGAAATCAATGTCTTGAAGAGACATCTGCATTCTCAGGCTCACTGCAGCATTATTCACAATGGAAACAACCCGAATATCTGTCAACAGGTGAATGGATAAAGAAAATCTGATATATACCTATAATGGAATATCATTTAGCCTTTAAAGAAAAAGGAAAGGAAATCCTGCCACTTCACTTTATTTTAAAAGACTTGCTTGATTAGATCAAGCTCACCTAGGGTAATATCCCCAATTTAAAGCCAGTTGATTAGGGATTTTAATTACAACTGCTAAATCCATTCATAGTAACACATTAGTGTTTGAATAACAAGGAGGTTTTACAGCAGGGACTGGAAATCTTGAAGTAGGGGAAGGGATGTCTTATTCTTATCAATTCTGCCTACCAAAGGGAATCATTCCTAAATAGGTCTTTAGATATTAAAGTAAGAAATAATTTTTCAGCTGCTTAAATTGTCTTTCTTAGCTAAATCTATAAGCTTTTATCCACAAAGAGAGTTGAGTTCCACAAGGTGCTATAGAACCCAAGTTTTGTTTTAGATTAAAATTGTACATGCCAGGCATACCATGGTAGACAGACTGCCTCACAGTCAAGAAAACCTTCCACTATCCTGCTCTGGAATTATTAATTACAAAATTCTGAATGTAGCTTCAGATAGCTGAGCTTCAATGTGTCATTTCATTCACAAAGAAGGGGTAGATATTACAAGTAAATAAATAAAAGGAAACAATTTCCTTCTCATAAAAAGAATAATCCTTTCAAGGTTATGATAGTAGAAAAAACACATTATTGTAATCCTCAAGGCTAAAATGCCAATATCTCTCATACAAATAAAATGGCAGGTAGCTAGAAGCTTAGTAAAGAGAACCAGGGAAAGAGACAATCAACAAAAGCTCTCCTGGGATCACAGACAAGTCTAGGGTATGGAAAGCCAGTGCACATATATTTCTAGGCTGAGCTGGCTCAGGAGCAGTCAGAGCAAGACTTGAAAGCACTTCCCAAGCCTCAAACAGATCCGCAATGTCTGAAGCTTCACAGCAAAGGGGCTTAAACACAACCTCCAACTGGGTATTGTCATAACAATAAGCTACTCTAAGGAGAGGTAACTTTTCTTTCTTCTTCCTTCCTTTCTTCTTTCTTTCTTTCTTTCTTTCTTTCTTTCTTTCTTTCTTTCTTTCTTTCTTTCTTTCTTTCTTTCTTTCTTTCTTTCTTTCTTTCTTTCTTTCTTTCTTTCTTTCTTTTTTCTTTCTCTTTCCTTTTCAGATTTATTTATTTGAGAGAGAGATAGCAAGCAGAAGGGAGGAGCAGAGGGAGAGAATCTTTCAAGCAAGCACCCCACTGAACACAGAACCTGACATAGGGCTCAATTCTACGACCCATGAGGTCATGACCTGAGCCAAAACCAAGAGTCGGATGCTTAGTCTGTCACTGAGCCACACAGACACCCCCAGAGGTGATTTCTTAAGAAGGCAGGTTTTAAAATAATGTTAACAATCTCTAAGGAGAGGTAACTTTTCTTTCTTTCTTTCTTTCTTTCTTTCTTTCTTTCTTTCTTTCTTTCTTCTTTCTTTCTTTCTTCTTTCTTCTTTCTTTCTTCTTTCTTTCTTTCTTTCTTCTTCTTTCTTTCTTTCTTTCTTTCTTTCTTTCTTTCTTTCTTTCTTTCTTTTTTCTTTCTCTTTCCTTTTCAGATTTATTTATTTGAGAGAGAGATAGCAAGCAGAAGGGAGGAGCAGAGAGAGAGAATCTTTCAAGCAGACACCCCACTGAACACAGAACCTGACATAGGGCTCAATTCTACGACCCATGAGGTCATGACCTGAACCAAAACCAAGAGTCGGATGCTTAGTCTGTCACTGAGCCACACAGACACCCCCAGAGGTGATTTCTTAAGAAGGCAGGTTTTAAAATAATGTTAACAATCTCTAAGGAGAGGTAACTTTTCTTTCTTTCTTTCTTTCTTTCTTTCTTTCTTTCTTTCTTTCTTTCTTTCTTTCTCTTTCTTTCTTCTTTCTTTCTTTCTTTCTTTCGTTTTTTTTTTCTTTCTTTCTTTCTTTCTTTCTTTCTTTCTTTCTTTCTTTCTTTCTTTCTTTTTTCTTTCTCTTTCCTTTTCAGATTTATTTATTTGAGAGAGAGATAGCAAGCAGAAGGGAGGAGCAGAGAGAGAGAATCTTTCAAGCAGACACCCCACTGAACACAGAACCTGACATAGGGCTCAATTCTACGACCCATGAGGTCATGACCTGAGCCAAAACCAAGAGTTGGATGCTCAGTCTGTCACTGAGCCACACAGACACCCCCAGAGGTGATTTCTTAAGAAGGCAAGTTTTAAAATAATGTTAACGATCATACCTGGAAGCCTCAAAAACTATATGAATACCCAAGGCTGCATTCTCTCGGAATGATCAGAAAGAGAATATCCAAGCTACTATTCCTGGCTGAACGTGGGGAAAATATATACAATCCCTGAACTGTGGTAGTCTCCAAACCACACACACACATGTCCAACAGTAAAGGGTAAAAACATAACTAAGAAGGCTTATGTGTAACCTTTGACCAATAAGTGGCTTATGCTGACCCAAGAGTGACCAAGACTAGACAACAACAATAAGGGGAGGAATATGTGAGTAATAACATCAGAGGCTGCACACTGCAGGAAAAATACACCATATAGAATTATTTTAGCCAAGGTCTAAGTAAATAAACCAATGACCAAGCAAGTAACAACAGCTAGGTGTAATCAGTATCCAGAATTCATACCACATATTTTTATTAATGTCCAAGTTTCAACAAAGATAATGGTACATGACAACAAATGAGAGAGTGTGACTCATACATAGGGAAAAAACTGGCAATAGAATAGATATTTGAAGTGGTCCAGATGGTGAACTTAGCAGACAAAGGCTTTAAAGCAGCTCTTGCAAATATGTTCAAAGAACTAAAGGAAACCATACTTGAAGAATTAAAAGAAGGTATGATGATCATCCCATAAAATATTGAATACCAATGATGAGATAGAAATTATTAAAAAGAACCACTTTAAATTCTGTGGTTGAAATACAATAACTGAAATAAAAATTCACTAGAATGATTCAACAGTAGACTTGAGCTGATTAATGAAGAAAATGAATAAGCTTGAAGATAGATCAATAGAGATTATGCAATCTGAAATAGAATACAGACTGAAGAAACATTAACAGTCTTAGAAAAATGTGGAATATCATTAAACACACCAGCACACATATAAAAGGACTACCAGAAGGATATAAAAGCAAGGGAGAGGATAAATAAGTAGGGAAATAAAGGCTGAAAACTTCTCAAATTTGATGAAAACACCTTCATGCACAGAACCAAGAACTTCCACAGACTACATGATAAGCACAAAGAGCAAAACACCCGTTCCAATCATAGTAAAAATGTTGAAAGATAAAGAGAAAATCTTGAAAGCAAGAAAAACAGGAACCATAACATCAAACTAGAGTTCAGAAGGCATCGGGACGGATGACACAAAGTGCCAAAAGCAACAACTCTTAAAAATATATCTAGCAAAATTACCTTTCAAAAATGAGTGTGAGATAAGTGGGTGAGATAAAGACATTCCATGATAAACAAAAATGAGAGAATTTGTTGCTATCAGATCAGTCTTGAAAGATACATTAAAAGAAGTTCTTATGACTGGAAGCAACTGACATAGAGAGGAATTCAAAGCCACAAGAAAAAACAGAATACTAGTAAAGGTAATTATGCAGGTAATTACACAATATAGCATAATTGCATAGTTCTTTCTCTTTCTTCTCTTGACTGATTTAAAAAGGAATTGTGTAACCTAACGCTTATGATAATATTATTGGGTATATGACACGGGGAAAAGTAACATATTTGACAGTAATGGCATGAAGAAGGTGGACAGGAAGAAAGCTATGTTGGAATACGGAAATGACACTAGAAAGAAGACAAGAGAACCAGAAAAAGTGAATTATAAAGTGCATATAACAAACTATACATACATGCATGCTTTCATTTATCTAGCTTCTTTAAAAGATAAAAGATTATATAAAATCATGACTATAGCCATATATTGCTCAGTTTTAAAAACAGATGTAGTATAAATGGGCTATTAGCCCAAAAATCTAGGGAGGAAATGGAGCTACATAGGAATAAATCTCAAGGAACCCAGTGGTAGGAAACACAACTGATTTCATATATATCGGAACTTTAATAAGCAGCCTCTGGTTCCATTCTCTTGTCCTCTCTCTCTCTTACACTCTAGCTCTTTCTTACCCTATTTGTCTGAGACTGTATGTTGCATACTGGCTACATGGTCTTTCTCTTCAGAAAGGCCTGAGGATGACTGTTGTAACTCATGGTGAGTTCGGTTCCTGTGTCAGTGGTTCAAACACCAACAGGACAACACCTTATAACTTTGAGAAATAATGCCAAAAAACGAACTCCCTGAATCAGAAAACAAATTCCCAAGAGAGAGAATAAGATTAGGTTATCTTGGAATATATGCCCACTTTTATTCCCGTCACTTGTGCTTGCAGTGAGGTCACAGGCTCAGAAGAGGGTAGGCCGCCCCTTTATCAGAGTCTGGGTCTGAAGATGCTTCTCAGAGAAGGGCTGGGGGGGCAGGCATCCCACTGTATATCAGAATTGCCATATTTATTCTGTTGTTACATTTATGCCAGACGTCCTATGTAACCTTCAACAAGTCATTGAAAGCTTTCATCCCATAATTAAAATTACCAAAATTCTCATTGTGAGAATAAATAATTACATGCACTGTTTCGAGAATTTTAGAAAAAGCCTACTTCATCGTATTTTTAGATAGTTCAATTGTATGTATTGTAATTCAGGTGAAATAGGAGTAGTTATTTAAACTTCAAACATCGTTAATATTTTTTTTAAACATGATTATGGGAACTTCTATTACCTTGGGAAAGATAATGATCACAATCATTTTATTTCTATAATGATTCCTTTTTAGGTACTAATTATTGCTCTACAACATTTATTTTTTAAAATTCTTTAAAGTGTGTTTAACTGCACTCTTGAATATTTAATTTTGTTTAAAAGTAGTCTCCACTGAATTTTACCTCTCAAGTGAACTCTATAAAAATTGATTTTTGCTTTTCAAGAAAAGTGTTGAAAATGTAGCTTAAGGGAAGACTGTTTTATTATGTTTTCTCCCCCTTGTTCCCTTTGCTTAGATTCCTTTCTTTTAGTTGTACTTTAATGTTGTAGGACTTCCAACATTTCCTGAGGAGACCAGAGTGCCTGTTTTGGTTTTGCCTCCATTGAATGGAAGCAGTGGTTTTTTTTTTTTTTTTTTTAAGGTTATTTATTTACTTAAGTAGTCTCTACACCCATTGTGGGGCTTGAATACTCAGCCCTGAGATCAAGAGTCACATGCTCCCCCAACCAAGCCATGCAGGCACCCCGGAAGCAGTGTTTTTTAAAATTGAGATGCCATTGGACAGAATTTTGGAAGACCTGTTTGGATCCCACTTCTCTGTATCTAATGCAATGTATGACATTGGGCTGGTGACGATATTTTTGAATCTCAGGTTTCTCATTTGTGAAAGGAGGGAGTTAGGATATATTTTGCTTAATTTCCATTGTAGCTCTGATACTTTTTTTTTTTTTTGTGAATGGCTCTGTGGCATGATTCTCAGTTCAAAGTTATTATAGTAAACAACTATATGACCAGAAAATTATATTTTAAAACGACTCTGAAAAACCATCAGAGATTCACTGCCAGTATGAGAATCTTAAACCACAAGAACTTGACAGAGAATCCTAGTAGGTGTTAGTATATCTTGGTTTATTCACATAATGAGCATTTGCTCCTGATCAAAATGGTCTCTGAGTTTGCCTGAAAAGTTAAAACACTGGGTATTATACTATATGTTGGCAAATTGAATTTAAATAAAATTTAAAAATAAAATAAAATAAAACTCCTAGAACAAGAATAAAACAAAGTATTAAAAAAGCTTGATCCCACTTCTTCACCTGGCTATTTAAAAAAAAAATAATTAGAATTCTTTGATGGTAAAAGTATCAGGTGACATGTATGCCCCAAAATAAAGGATATGAAATTTGAAACTTGTGCAAAAAAGAGGATCTTTTTTTTTTTTTTTGGTTGGGTGTCTCCACTTTATTTATTTATTTTTCCAACATATTGCATAACACCCAGTGCTCATCCTGCCAAGTGTCCCCCCTCAGTCACCCCAACCCCCCACCCACCTCCTCTTCCACTACCCCTTGTTCATTTCCCAGAGTTAGGTGTCTCTCAAGTTTTGTCACCCTCACTGATATTTTCACTCATTAGAAACGACAAACACCCACCATTTGCTTCCATGTGGATGGACCTGGAGGGCATTACTGAAATGAATGGGTCCTCACAATGGCTGAATGAAATAAGTCAATTGGAAAAGGACAAACATATGGTCTCATTTATTTGGGGAATATAAAAATTAGTGAAAGGGAATAAAGGGAAAGGAAAGACAATGAGTGAATAGGATCTTTTTTTGAGAAATCTGAAGATAAGTCTCTCCCACCCTTAAATTTAGGAAAGCTTCTATATGGTTGGGGTCCATTCCCAGTTTTGTTCATTGGTTTTGTTTTCCTTTTAGTTAGCTTTGAGTTAGGAGTATATGGAAGAAGGAGGGCTCACAAGACAGAAGCCTAGGCCCTGAATTGGCATAATGTCACTCATGCTGTGTTGTGTGGGTAAATGCAAGCCAGACTATCAAGTCTTGTGGGAAAATAGGCTCCACTTCCTGATAGAAAAAGCTGCAAAGTGTTGAGGTCATTTTTGAAATCAATTCATCCTGAGTTTCTGATAAATTTGACAAATAGTATATCCTTTGCAGAATGTTCATGAGCACTGAGTAAAATACAGTGCTTTTTTCAGTGCCTAGCAAAGGGCAGCCAGTCAATAGATAACGTTTTATCAGCTATACAGTTATTATTAGAAACGTTACCTGTGTTTTAGGTCACCAGGAAACCAAATTCTGTTACTTCTACTCCTATCTTGTATTCCTTCTTTTCTACCTCTATTGCTATTGTGTGAATTATTTGCCATGAATATTGAAATAATCTCTTGAGTAATAAACAAGTGGTTATTAGTCTCTACTGAGGAGCCATAAACTCCATGAAGGGCAGGGACCCTGACTTCCTGATTTATAGTTGTATTTTCTTTTTCTGATAGTACCCTGAGCACAGTAGATGCTCCACAAATATTTACTATACTGTCCCCAAGCCCTGTTACAGCAGTTATCAACCCACAAACAGGTGCCTATCTTCTCCACCATATGCCCAGCAAGTGTCTGGTATACAGGAGATGCTTCAAAATTATTATGAGAATGAATAAAAGCAGGGTAGCACGTGCAAAGGAAGGGTAGCTTTAAAATTCATTGCCAGGAGTTTCACAGAATATCCCACTTAAGCCTGGGGATGTGTATTTTCTTTCCTCATTAAAGTCTCATTAGAGTCCCTTCCCCCCCCCCCCCCCCCCACTAAATGGACTGAATTAGCTTTCTTTGCTCTTAAAATAATTCTCAGTAGTGAGCTTGGTGTTACTCTATCCCCAGATGACTATTGTCCTAACCTTTATTTGCACTGAAGCCCGACTTCATTTCTCTTTGATTGCTTTAGCTGATTGAGCAGGTGGCTTATGTTTTATTTCTGAACATTCTCAAAAGACATACTAGTCCAAGTAAAGCAATGTTTATATAATGCTAAACTATAACATTTGGTAATGACTAAATTATTTTGGCATCTTGAGCGCAGAGCTAGTCTCAGCTTCTTCCATAATAATAATGATATTGTGTTAGTATAACTGCCTTCAGGAAAAAAGAGAAATCTAGCATCAATTTGACATGACTAATGTTTAAGTGGATCCTGCTGCCATTGCTTTTCAATAGGAAGAGAAAAATGATAGTTATTCAAAGCACCATGTGAATCATGTGTGTGCTATTGGTGCATAAGTTAAAGTAGCCCTAGGCAACTTTTTACTTACTCTTCTTTGATTTACTGTCTGTCTTAAATTGGAGCACAAATACATACTAAAACAATTTTAGGTCAACTAGTGCTTTTCTTTATTTCCCAACTATAGCCAAATTCTCCAGATTCTTAACTATTCGGATCAAAGAGTGACAAAAGAGGCACACAATTTAGTAAAGCAGAGGAAGATACAGCAAAAAAACACAAATAATTCACAAACCACATTTTCCAATTTCTTAAGGGTAAACTGGAGCTAACCCTTCCATAAATACATTTGGTTATTTCAGAAAATGTATGGACTTCTTTTTGGAAGAATTTTACCCTCCATTTTCCTGTGTAATGTTACTTAAGATTGAAAGGGTACTTCCATTATGTACCTAGTAATTCCTTTCCTTACTGCACTAAATAATAACATACTTAAGATGCAACTTAAGTTGAATAGGAGTCTTCTTAATGGACACCAACATTCTCTTTATTCAGGTGAAAAAACTGAAGCCCAAGGAAGGCAGTGACTAGGACAAGGTCACCCCAGCTCTCTATTACAAGAACTAAACTAGGTACTAAGACTTCATTCTTTTTTCCCTTTCTATTCTTTCTACTACATCACCACATATTTTTTTATTCTGCTTATTCTTTTGGTGTTATCCTTTTGAATGCTTATTTATAACAAGTTGCTTCAGAGGTACCTATACAGTTAAAAAGAAGTGAGATCTTTAGCATTAGGGAACTGGTTTTAAGGATTTGCTTAGAGATGCAAGACAATTATTATCCAGTCCTAATTTCATAAGCTCTCTTTTTGAACAATATTTTACATAAACAGGGAAGCAATTAATATTTAATTAATATTGCTATGAAGAATGCAAGTCTTATTCACGTTATTTTGGGATATATGCTGTAAGCAAGATATATGTTAGAAGTAAAATGCATGATCTATATTTAATTTGTATTGAAATTAATTTTACTTGATATCCTAGGATTGTTCGGGAGTATTCTAAAGCATTGCTCTGGATCTGCTTACAACATCTTATCATGTTGCACTCAGTCTATCACATAAATCTCCTATGCAGAAACACAGGTATATTTGTGATCAGTTCAATGTTGCATATATGGGTAGATCAATATTCATGCAATCAAGATATAAATATGTCTGTATGGTATTAAATAATGGTTGAGTTCCTTTTCCCTTTATTTTTCAAATTTTGTGTTAGTTCCAGTATAGTTAGCTTACAGTGTTATATTCATTTCAGGGGCACAATATAGTGATTCAATACTTCCTTATATTACTCAGTGCTCATCAAAATAAGTATACTCTTAATCCCCCTCATCTATTTTACCTTCCTCCCACTACCCCACCTTCCCTCTGAAAACCATCTAAATAGTTAAGTTCTAAATAGTTCTAAATAGTTAAGAGTCTGTGTTTTGGTTGGTTTCTCTTTTTTTCCTTTATTCACTTTTTGTTTCTTAGATTCCACATGTGAGTGATACCATATGGTATTTGTCTTTCTCTGTCTTATTTCACTTAACATTATACTCTCTAGATCCATCCATATTGTTGCAAATGGCAAGATTTCATTCTTCTTTGCAGAATAATAATAGATATACTACATCTTCTTTATTGATTCTTCTATCCGTGGGCACATGGGCTGCTTCCAAAGTTTAGCCATTGTAAGTAATGCTGCGATAAACATAGGTGTGTCTGTGTCCCTTCAAATTAGTGTTTTGTATTTTATCTGTCATCTATCTATCTATCTATCTATCTATCTATCTATCTATCTATATCATCTATCATCTATCTATCTATCTCTCTATCAGAGAGAGATCATGAATGAGGGGGAGACAGAGAGGGGAAGCAGATTCCCTGCTGAGCACAGAGCCCAACACAGGGCTTGCAGGGCTCCATCTCAAGATCCCAAAATCATGACCCAAGCCAAAATCAAGAGTCTGAAGCTAAAAAAAAAAAAAAAAAAAAAAAAAAAAGAGTTCAACTGACTGAGTCACACAGGTGCCCTGTTTTCATATTATTTTGGTGAATGCCCAGTAGTGAGATTACTGAATGGCAGGGTAGCACTATTTTTAATTTTTTGAGGACCCTCCATACTGTCTTCCATGGTGTTGAGGTGGCTGAACCAGTTTGCATTTGTACCAACAGTGCACAAGTATTACTCTTTTTTCTCCACATCCTCACCAATGCTTGTTCTTGAGGAATTTTTTAAGACATTCCGACAGATGTAAGGTTATATCTCATTATGGCTTTGATTTGCATTTCCCTGATGATGAGTGATGTTGAGCATCTTTTCATCTATCTATTGGCTATCTGGATGTCTTCCTTGGAGAAAGGTCTGTTCATTTCTTCTACCTATTTTTAATTGGATTATTTGGGGGGTTTTCTGGCATTGAGGTGTATAAGTTCTTTATATATTTTAGATACTCACTCTTGATTGAATATGCCATTTGCAAATATCTTCTCCCATTCAGTAGGTTCTTTTAGTTTTATTGATTGTTTCCTTTGCTATGCAGCTTTTCCCTTTTTTATAGCTTTAAAAAATTTTTAATTCTAGTATAGTTAACATATAGTGTTATAATAATTTCAGCTGTACCATGTTGTGATTCAACAATTTCATATATCACCCTCACTTATCACACCAAGTGCTTTTTATTTTGATGCGATCCCAATAGTTTATTTTTGCTTTTGTTTATCAAGCCTCAGGAGAAATATCTAGAAAAGTGTTGTTACAGCCAATGTCAGAGAAATTACTGCCTGTCCTGTCTTCTAGGATTTTTTTGATTTCAGGTTCACAGTTAGATCCTTAATCCATTTTGAGTTTATTTTGTTGGATAGTGTAAAAAAGTGGTCTAGTTTTATTTTTTTGCATGCAGTCATCCAATTTTCCCAATCATTATTGGGGAGACTTTTTGTCATTGCATATTCTTGCCTCCTTTACTGAAGATTAATTGACCAAAACATCACAGGTTTATTTCTGAGCTTTCTATTCTATTCCATTGACCTGTGTGTCTACTTTTTGTGCCAGTACCACACTGTTTTGATTACTATAGCTTTGCAATATAACTTGAAGTCTGAAATTGTGACACCCCCAGTTTTGTTTTTCTTTTAGAAGATTTTTTTGGCTATTTGGTATGCTTTATGGTCCCATACAAATTTTATAATTGTTTGTTCTAGTTATGTGAAAAATGCTGTTGGTGATAGAGATTGTGTTAAATCTGTACATTACTCTGCGTAGTATGGACATTTTAACAATATTTGTCCTTTCAACCCATGAGCATGGAATGTCTTTCCATTTCTTTGTGTCATCTTCAATTTCTTACATCACTGTTTTATGGTTTTCAGAGTATAGTTCACCTCTTTGGTTAGGTTTATTTCTAGGTATTTTATTATTTTTGGTGCAGTTGTAAATAGGATTGTTTTCTTAATTTCTCTTTCTGCTGCTTCATTATTAGTGTATAGAAATGCAACAGATTTCTGTATACATCAATTTTGTATCCTGTGACTTTACTGAATTCATTTATCAGTTCTAGTAGTGTTTTTTTTTTGGTGCTTTTGGGTTATCTCTATATAGTATCATGCCATCTATAAGCAGTGAAAGTTTTACGTCTTTCTTACCAATTTGGATGCCTTTTATTTCTCTTTGTTGTCTGATTTCTGTGGCTAGGACTTCTAGTACTGTGTTGAATAAAAGTGGTGAGAATGAACATTTTTGTCTTGTTCCTGACCTTAGGGGAAAAGTGCTCAGTTTTTCCCTATTAAGTATGATGTTAGTTGTGGATTTTTCATAATAGGCCTTTATTATGTTGATATATGTTCCCTCTAGATTTACTTTGTTGAGAGTTTTTATTATGAGTGGATGCTGTACTTTATCAAATGCTTTTTCTGCATCTATTGAAATGATTATATGGTTTTCATTCTTCCCTTTATCGAAGTAATGTCTTTTTCCCTTTAAATTGAATCCTTTGTACACATATTAAGGTGCTGTAATGTATATGAATTCCATATAGTTGCTATATTTGTGAATATATGAAAAGAACCTGCAAAGCTTTATTCACAAAAGTATGGTTTAGATAAACAAAAATATAATAACTATTATATATATCAAGATAAAAAATGGTCTATAAGTACTTACATATGTATTTTTTAAAGATCTCTTTCACTTGGGACACCTGGGTGGCCCGGTGGTTGAGCGACTGTCTTTGGCTCAGGGCACGATCCTGGGGTCCCGGAATCGAGTCCCACATGGAGCTCCCTGCATGGAGCCTGCTTCTCCCTCTGCCTGTGTCTCCGCCTCTCTCTCCATGTCTCTCATGACTAAATAAATAAAATCTTAAAAAAAAATCCCATTCCCTTAATATCACCTAATTTTCTTTCACTTTCTCATGTATATCTACCTCTTTTAAAAGCTCATTATCAAAGAGCAGTTTCCCATTTTTTCAAAGCATTTCACAGTTCTTACTAATAACACTTTTGTAACATTATGAGGAAGAGATATTATAATTCTTATTAGGAAAGAAATAAAAAGGCAGAAATATTCTTCTAAAAGTGTGTTTTCTCAGGTAGTTTTGTTGTCAAAATAGATGGGACTAGTTCTCAGGTTTCTTGAGTTCTTGTTTTAACTACAAGTCATGCTGAAACCTTACCTCCTTTTCATGGAGAATATCACTTGGATTGACTTTGATAACTACACATTTTCAAATTAACTTTATTATCTGAGAGCTAAATGATAGCTAGCATTCTGAGTTTGTTCAGTGTGTGTGCATGCATGTGTGTGTGTTCACTTAGGGAAGGAGATTGATGACAATGGAAAGATATGAATGTTCTGGAGGAGCATGAAAATGTTTGTGTGGTTGCTATTAGCCTGACTTTGGGAGAAAAGGAAAGAAGTGACCAAGAAGAGAACTGTGAACAAATGGCAAGAGGAAGCACTGAGGAAGAAACCAGCCTAAGAGAAAAATCCCTGGATCAGTCAAATATGCTTTCAGATGTACAGAAACCTAGCCCAATCTGGCTTACTGAAGAAGAATTCTTACTGTAAAATATCCAAGAAATTGATGTAATTTTAGTCCAGCTCAGTCCAGGGGTTTGACACTTTTGATGTCATCAAGAATTTTTCTCTTTCTGATGCTCAATTCTGTTCTTGCTGGTGGTTTATTAGCCTGACACTTAGGAGTGAGGTGTGTAAGAGGTTAGAGTGGGAGGTTAGAGTGAAATCTGTAAAAAGATGTTCAGGGTCACCACCCCTTAACTGTTAATTGTATCCTTGGAAAAGAATAAAATCACCCAAAATTGGGTGCTAGAATCAGAAGGGAAGAAGACTGTGAAGAAAATCTTGACAAACACTGAGTTTTTAAGGTGTAGGAAAAAAAGCCCATTAGGGATACCTTCTGAAAATGAAGACTACCAGGGACACAGAGGCCATGGGCCAGGTTTTGTGTGTCATAGATACATGCTATTTGGCTATCTATTACAATTTTCCCTTTTTCCAAAAAAATCTCTCTATGAAGGAATGGCCACTGGGATTGCATGGCTGTGACTCTTGGCTACAGTCAGATGTTTCAGATGGGTCCAATTGAGCCAACCTGGCTCATCAGATTCTTGTTTCTAAGAAACTAAACTTCAGAAATGAGAGATGTGGAAACCCCATATGGCACTCTGAGTTGAAGCAAACAAGTAAAGCCAATTAAATAAAAATACAGCCATGGACATATCAGAAGTAGGAGAGTTTAAAGGGTCTCAGCAGCAGAAGGAAAGGAAGTTAGGGGGAGGGTTGCTGGTGGAAGCATAGGGACTGGGGAGATTTTTGCTTTGTTCTTTAAGTTGTTAAAGACTTGAGTATCTTTTAATAGTTATATTTGCTTCCTCATTCTCATCAGATAAGCTTGCTTCCTAAATCACAGAGGATATAGAAGTCAATAGGTAGAAAATCTCTCAATTCCATGCCACCAAAGCTGAAAACAATCAACAATGGTGTTTATCTCACTATCCTTCTTTATGTCACAATGGAAAAAGCTGTCTCTCTCTGGTAAGTTACCCCACCATAACATTGTAAATAAGATCCCAAATTAAATACCTACTATGAGGGGCCACTATTGCAAAATTAATGAAATGAAGTCTGTGTCTGCACAGCTATCCATCCTGAGTTCCAGGGGCCTGTCTGCAAAATCCAAATCCAATTCATCCTGGCTGCTGTTTGGCATCACCTGATAGCTGCTCTCTGCTCTGGTTAAAATATACATGAAGATGATTGTAGGACCTAAAGCTGGCTATGACTTCCAGGACAGCACTTGAAATTCCAGGAATATTCCTAGTTATTTTGCCTTTGGGAAATTGGGACTGAAAAATACTGATAAAAATGTCTTCCACTACCTGCAGAAAAGAAAAATATTTTCCCATATGACTCCAACCCCTCCCCTACATTCCCTTCCTCTCATAAAATAAAAGCTTTGATTTGTTCCAGTTTAGAATAGGAGCTGGATGGAGAGAGAATAGGAGCTGATTGCCAGGTTTACTGAATGTCAGGTTTCTCCTGTTCTCTCAAGCATATTTTCCAAGATCACTGTATCTTTGATGCCTAGCATGGTGCTCAGTACATGGTAGGATCTCAGTGCAATATTGTCGAATCTTTGAACGGAAAGTGTATGAATGGATAGATAATTATGCAAGCTGGGAGAGACCTGAATCCAGAGTACAAGAGAAAGGATAAATGTTAGGGAAGAGGAAGACTTTTTTATCTTATCAAAATAAAATATTTTTTATTTAATTTTTTATTTTATCCTCATCGTTCTGCAAGGAAGGGAAAAATACAGATGTTGTTGCATACAAGACACAGAAAAAAAGAAAATTAGATAATAGATACTTAATGTTCTTTTAAATTCTCAGAATAGTGTCCTATGTGAATAAGGAATTATAATTGGGAATATGTTTAAATATTTACTTCTAATTTTCATTTCCAAGTGAGTTAATTGAAGCAGTTTGATACAATTTTCTTATTTTGGAACAACAAGCATTATTAAAGTAAGTTATCATGGATCTAACAGCTGCTAGTTTTAAACTAAGCATGGCTATTAAAGCAATGTATCTTGGGTTTGAAAACTAAACTTGGTTATGCTTTATTACATTGCAACTATTAAAATGTGGCAGTTTGATCAAAACCTTGTTTTTTTAAAGAAAAAAGATGTTTACACATATTTTAAAATTGTTAGTTGTTTGCTATTTGCAGAGGACAATTCCTATTCCCTAATACTCTTGGAAAATTAATTTAAGACAGGCAGAAGCAACTCTCTCAAATCAGCTTTGTTTTATTTTATCTTTAATAGGTTACCCTGTCCTGAACTTTTTTCATATTGTCTGGTTTTATCTCTTGTTGTTTCTAAACCATCATGAGACACTGTTTGTATTTGATAGGTCCTTTCTGATGAATAAAAGAGAGAGAGAGAATGAAAGAAAGAACGAAAGGAGGGAAGGAAGGAAGGACAATCCTTAGAAATCTCTTTTCAGATTACAAAGGGTTGGAGATACTTTAGGATATAAGGAAGTAGATAAAAATAACTGTAATTTTGTACTTTAATTGCAGTTGACCTCCATGCGTAGAGCCCAAACTAAAGTTAGCCTAGGTAACATAGTTTTTGTAGGGCACCTGTCACCAATAATTTATTATGATGGTTAATTTTGTGTCAACTTGACTGTGCTAAGGAATGTCCAAAGAGCTTATAAAACATTATTTTTCAGTGTGTCTGTTAAAGTGTTTCTAGAAGAGATTAGCATTTGAATCAGTGACACTGAGTAAAGATCTGCCTTTACCCATGTTGTCAGGCATCATCCATTCTGTTGATGACTGAATAAAACAAAAAGAGAGAGGAAGGGTGAATTCTTCTACCTGCAGATATCTGAGCTCCACATTATCAGGTTTGTGGCTTCAGACTGAGAGTTACACTCTTGACTGCACTTGTTCTCAGCCTTTTAGATTTAAACTGAATTATAATACTGGCTTTCCTGGTTCTCCAGGTTGTGGACAGCAGATTGTGAGCCTTCTTGGCCTACAAAACAGCATGAGCCAAGGAGCCAACTCTTCTATCATCTATCTGTCTATCTATCTATCTATCTATCTATCTATCTATCTATCTATCTACCTATCTACCTATCTGTTTGTCTGTCTATCTATCTAGCAATCTGTCATATTGGTTTTGCTTCTGTGGAAAACATTGATTAATACATTTGCCTTTATCTTTCTTAGAGAAAAAAATGAGATAAAGAAGCTTGCAATTAAAAAATAATATTTAATGAGTGAAAAATAAAATTTTGCTTTAAAACATTCTGATTTAGGCCTTTGTAAAAAATAAACTAGCTTATTTTCACTAATACAGGAGCTGACAATCAGAAGGAAGAGTCTCTTACAAAAATTAAAAAGCGGGACGCCTGGGTGGCTTAGTGGTTAAGCGCCTGCCTTCAGCTCAGACTTCATGTGATCCTGGAGTCCTGGGATCAAGTCCCACATAGGGCTCCCTGCATGGAGCCTGCTTCTCCATTGTCTGTGTCTCTGCCTCTCCCTCTCTGTGTCTTTAAAAAAAGAAAATTAAAAAGTAATATATGATGTTAGCTTAGGAACAGGTGGCTGGGTAGAAGGCAATCCATGTTATATGATAAGTCTATGTTATGCTGTAACAAAATATTTGGTAAATCTGTCTCCTGAGCTAACTTTGGGGGACAGATCATGTACGCATGATCTCTTAGTTTTAGGGGAAAAGTTGGGACATAGAATGGCAATGTATCTGTTGATGTTGCTTGCCCAGGAATTTCAGAGAAAGATGAGCTCAAAAAAGAATTTCCTGAATGTACAAACAATAATAAGACCAGATATGCCAGAAACTCAAGGACCTAAACTGTTAGCAGAGACAACTATTTTTAGAACTTGAACAGTGAAGATAACATTGAGAAACACTTTGAGTAAGCAAGGTTGATGTATATGACAACAAAGACTGCATCTTACTGCATCTACCAAAATGGCTAAAATCCAAACTGCTGTTAATTCCAAATACTGGTGATGATGTGGAGCAACAAGAACTCTCACTCACGGCTGGTGGGAATGCAAAATAGTACAGCCATTTTGGAAGACAGTTTGATGGCTTTTTACAAAGGTAAATATAGTCTTACCATGTGATCCAGCAATCCTACTTTTATCTATTTAACCAAGGGAGTTGAACACTTACATCTACACAAAATTTAGGACATGAATGTTTTTGGCAGTTTTATAATAATTATCAAAGTGGAAACAACCAAGATGTCCTTCAATAAGTGAATGGATAAATAAACTGTGCTACATCCATACAATGGAATATTATTATATAATTTTATAAGTAAGCTATGAAGCCAGGAAAAGACATGGAAAAACTTCAGATGTATTTTCTTAAGTGAAAGAAGTCAATTTAAAAATGTTACATATTGGGATCCCTGAGTGGCACAGCAGTTTGGCGCCTGCCTTTGGCCCAGGGCGCGATCCTGGAGACCCGGAATCGAATCCCACATCGGGCTCCCAGTGCATGGAGCCTGCTTCTCCCTCTGCCTGTGTCTCTGCCTCTCTCTCTTTCTCTCTCTGTGACTATCATAAATAAATAAAAATTTTTTTAAAAAGTTACATATTTTTTAAATGTTATATATTTTATAAATCCAATTATATGACACTCTGGAAGAGGCAAAACTATGGAAATAGTAGGAAGATCAATGGTTGCCAGGAGTTTATTAACTCTCCCCTGCACACAAACACATTCACTTGACAGTATGTCAGAAACTAAGATTTTTGAAGCAGTATGATCATTTCAGTTCTGACTAGAAATTTCTGTTACTTGTTTAGTGTTGAAGAAGGATGAGGCTCAGCAGTTAACTAGTTTCTTATTTTCAGCAAGACCAAGGAGACACTAGTTCAAACAAGAATCTACACTATGGTACAAATAATTTGTAGTAGTATTAGAGTACTAATTCCATGTAAACTTTGGGGATCTTTAGGTCAATATTTTTCCTAAATGATAAATTACTTTATCATTTTTGAGATCAAATGGTTATCTTTTGAAGAATGTATGTGAGTGTGTGAGAGTGTGTGTGTGTGCGCTTATGTGTATTTGATCCAGAACTGCACAATTGTAAAAGTAAGAAATCTGTGCAAATCTCAGAGGTGAGAGACTTGGAGGAAAAACAGACTTGGATTACCTAGGTATCAGTGAATATTGTAGTTTTCTGGGAAGAACCTGGATTTTGAAGACAGGCAGATGTGGGTCTAATTCAGGTTTTAGTTCCATGAGCCCCTGAAGTTTTGTTAACCTCTGTGAGTTTTGATTTACTTATCTGCAAAGCAGGATTAATAATTTATTGCTCATAGAATTACTGTGATGATTAAGATGATAAATGCAAAGGGTGTGGCTCACCACAGAAGCTCAATAAATGTTAACTAATTTCACTTGAATAAATAGTGGGTCGGGTGAGAAAGTAAATATAGGAAGACACAACTTTGGTCAGAAAACCGTATAGATCTTGGTTCAAGCTCTATATAGATTCTTTGGCACAAATGAATAACATTTCCTTTGTATTAGGTCTTAATTATTAAATATCCAAGTCCCGTATTAGACTAAGGTATACGCATTTAGAAATGCATAATGCTTTTTTTTTCAAGATGCTTGGAAGGGAGTTCAGAGAACAGTTATTTATATACCCAGCAGAACAAATAGCAAATAGTGTTAAAAAGTGAAAGTTAATTGGCAAGTGAGCCCAAATTGCTATGATGTGGGAATGGCAGCAAAAATCAAGTGGAAAATGAAGCATTTTATCTGGGTTTAAAACAGGAAAATGGCTTAAATAAATGAATCTATGGAATGACAACATGGGAGAGGATTAGATGACTGATGTTGAGTGTCTACTATGTTTCAACCGCTATCTACAAATTATCAAAATATATAGATTGAGCCTGATATAGTGTTTGCATACAAACAGACAGATGGAGACAGAGAGAGAGACACAGAGAGAAAAAGATCTAAAGATAGACATGGATGGATACATATCTTCATTTCAACTCTTAAAAGTAGCTATTATTAATTCAGTCTTGCAGATGAAAAAATTGAAAATTATTCCATTTCTTATAACTAGCAGGTAGAGAAGTGAATTTACCAGCCTGTGTCTGACCCACACTCTGGGTTCTTTCTAATATAGCATTTCTTGGATAGCAAAATATTTTTGAAATATAGGTTAGAGAGGTTAAAGTCAAATTATTTACATATAAAATTTCTGCTTTCCCCAATTCACAAACACTTCTGTATAGATCAAGAGAAAGGCTGGGGCTATCAGGGTGGAGATAGGGAGGAAGTTAAAGAAATGTAAATCTTATAGAATAGTAACCCGGTTTTTTATTTGCATTTTTACCAAGTTCGGAAATAAATTTTTGAGATCACTAGTATCTCTTTTCTTTTATGACATTTGTTTGTATATAATTTTCATCCATTGGGAATTTCTCACATCTTCATAGGTATTTTCTGGGTAGATATTATGTTCAAAATTCACAGGTTGTCTTCTACGGGCAGAGTATAGAATTTGATCGTCTTGCATTATCCAAAATGTAGCCTGGTAATTTTTTTTTTATTTCCATAAATTTAAGCTTGTTTAAATTGTAAGGATTTTCTTTTTTGTTCTGGGTCTCATAAGAGTTATATAGCATTTTTAACACAATTTTATCATTTTTACTATGTAATTTTGAGATATGCTAGGTTGTGTAGAATCATAAATAATGGGTAATATTGGTTTTGCCCGGCATTTATTGGAATATTACAAAGGTAAGTAAAAGGAATCCTCAAAATTTATTCTTATAATACTTGAACACATACATTATTCATGGCATTTATTTCTACATTCTTTAATGAGACATCTTTAAAAGGTAATTGAGTATAAATGGATTGAGAAAATCATTACTGATTTTCTAAAGCACGTTATTTTATCAGTTTTACATGCGTGGTTTACTTCTACAGAGTCACTTAACACCACCTATCAATATTGCTGTAAAATTGTATTGGAGCCTCCTTTGCTTTCTCTCAATAAAGAGCTTTTTTGACAGTCAAATTAATTTTCCACAAGGTACTGTGTGACATATTCAGTGTCTCACACAAGACTTATGTAAAGTTTGCTTAGATCATCACTGGATTTTTTTCTAATCAGTTAGCATTTAATTTTTATATGAGGTTATTACTTTGCTATTTAAGTTTCTGGTTAATGTGGCCATTGCTGATAGAAACATCGGGGTGCAGGTGTCCCGACGTTTCATTGCATCTGAATCTTTGGGGTAAATCCCCAACAGTGCAATTGCTGGGTCGTAGGGCAGGTCTATTTGGGGAATATGAATAATAGTGAAAGGGAATATAAAGGAAGGGAAAAGAAATGCTGGGAAATATCAGGAAGGGAGACAGAACATAAAGACTCCTAACTCGGGGAAACGAACTAGGGGTGGTGGAAGGGGAGGAGGGCGGGTGTTGGAGGGGAATGGGTGACGGGCACTGAGGTGGACACTTGACGGGATGAGCACTGGGTGTTTTTCTGTATGTTGGTAAATTAAACACCAATAAAAGTTAATTAAAAAAAAAAAGTTTCTGGTTAAAATTTATCTGTTTCTTAGATTTTCTTTTTCTTTTAAGATTTTCTTTTTATTTATTTATTCACGAGAGACACAGAGAGAAAGAGAGAGAGGCAGAGACACAGGCAGAGGGAGAAGCAGGTTCCATGCAGGGAGCCCGACGTGGGACTCGATCCCGGGTCTCCAGGATCAGGCCCTGGGCCCAAGGCAGGTGCTCAACCGCTGAGCCACCCGGGGATCCCCTGTTTCTTAGATTTTCTTAGCAGTTGGCCAACTATCTTATGTCATGTGTATTAAAATTTTGAACTAGTCATAATATTTACTATCCTTTGGTGTTTTGTGTAAAGAATATAAAACGTATTCACTGCATATCATATTTTTAATATAGGCACACATAAAGAAGAAACTGTTACCCATAATTCTATTACCCAGGGATAACAACCATTAACCTTTAGATGTATTCTGAGAGAGAGAGATAAAATAAATACATAGATGCAAAAATTATACCAGGAGATTTAATTTTCTTGGTGAAGTTGCATCCAGACACACATTTCTCCAAACATACAATGGTCAACAGGTATGTGAAAAGGTGCTGAATAGGGGCAGCCAAAGGGCCCAGGGCGTGATCCTGGAGACCCAGGATCGAGTCCTACATCAGGCTCCCTGCATAGAGCCTGCTTCTCCCTCTGCCTGTGTCTCTGCCTCTCTCTCTCTCTCTCTCTCTCTCTCTCTCCCCCCCCCAACACCATGTCTCTCATGAATAAATAAAATCTTTGAAAAAAAAAGTGCTGAATATAACTAATCATCAGGGAAATGCAAATCAAAATCACAATATTATCTCACACCTATTAGGATGACTATTATCAAAAAAGGAAAGAAAGAAAGACAGACAAGTGTTGGGAAGTTTGTAGAGAATTTGAAGCCTTTCTACACTGTTGATGCAAATGTAAACTGGTGCAGCCTCTGTGGAAACTAGTGTGGAGGTTTCTCAAAAACTTAAAGTCTCTGTTAGCTTATCTTAGTTAGCTTATTTGTATATGAAATCACCTATTGAGTTGCCACTATGTGATGGCTGATCACACTGGGGAATGTTATGAGTGAAAAAAAAATATCAGGCAACTCATAAGTACTTGATAAATATTAGTAATTTTCTACTATACTGATTATCTAAGCTACAGTATTCCATGTATAAGCTTCTTTAAATTTTTTGTCTATATTTATCTCAATCTATTTTAATGTTTATTAATTTCATTTAGATTTTCCTCCAAGAAATGGTTAAATTTTCCAGTTATTAAAAGGATCAGTTCTTCTTTGACAACATATTCATAAGTCACCCAGAGAAAGATAAATACCATATGATTTCACTCATGTGTGGAATTTAAGAAATGAGGGTTGCTGGAGGGGATGGTTTAAATGGATGAGGGGCATTAAGGAGAGCATTTTTTGTCATGAGCCCTGGATGTTGTATGTGAGTGATGAATCACTAAATTCTACTCCTGAAACTGATATTACACTGTGTTAACTAACTGGAATTTAAATAAAAACTAGAAACTGAGATAAACACCATGCTTTATGTTTTATAGAACAATAGTACAATTCTAATAAATTTAGATGTTGATCAGAACAATCTCTCATTTTAAGTTAATGAACAGTGATTTTAACTATCAGTGAAAACCAACTGTAATGCTGTATATTTGTTTATTGAGTGCAGGCACATTATTTTCCAGATGCTGTATGTATTTAAAATGAAGTGGTAAACTACTTGGATATACTCTCAGGATTTTAATATCCTGGAGAGTTATAGTCTTTCTACCTTATATGTTTTAAAAGGAAATATATGAAGTATTGTTCATGCATCCCTCCAACTAAAGGGAATGTTGGAGTGGGTTGAGGGAGATTCTGAGAAGAGATTTGCATGTAAAGTGCATTAAGGAGTAGTTTCACAGTCATGGAAGGAAGGCAAAAAAGCAGACTGGCCAAAAGGAGAAGTTGGATTGTGATGCAGACACAACAAAGACTTCAGCCAATCCAGAAAGAGATTCAGAAGGTGATATGACTGTACAGAATTTTCTTAAGTTGGAGCAAGTTTAACAGGCTTTAAGAGTATTAGACAGTCATTAAATGCATGTACTCTGGGAAGAGTCATGACCTTGGGTGAGTAGACTATTTGACTATGTTCTCAAAGAACATTCCATGATGATGTATTTTATGTATCAGCTTGACTAGGTGATAGTCCCTATTTATGCAATCAGACACTAATATAGATTTTGCTGTGAAGGTAATTTCAGTTGACTTTAATTAAGGGAGATTATCTTCGATAATCTTGTTGGGCCTGATAATTTGAGAGGCTTAAGTGAAGAACTTTCTTGAGAAAGAAGAAATTCTACCTGTAAACAGCAGCTTCAGCTGGTGCCCAGAGGTCCAGCCTGCCCTTCCTGTTAGCCTGCCCTACAGATTTCAGCCTTACCTTGCCAGTCCCTATAATTGTGTAAGTCAATTCCTTTCAATAAATTTCTTCACGTCCATCTCCTACTGGTTCTGTTCCTTTGGTTGAACTTCTACTGATGTAGGCTGAAAGCTGAGGACTGTCTATAAACAGAATGCCTAGTAGCAGGTCAATTAATCCTTCAGTCCAGAAGGAGTGTCTGAGCTAGGCATCACAGTGTTCACCATGGAATAAATTATTTCTCTTTTGCATTCAAATTTATACTACTACCACTTGCCATGCAGAGAAAGATGAAAGAAGACTGGGGATAACTATTATGCTATTTTACTAGAGATGACTCATATTCAAGATGCAGAAATCCAATCCAAGCAGTCTCTAGCACATATAAAATGAAAATTTGGGAGCAATGCTAACTTCAGGTGCTGCTGAACTCAGAGGTCCAAATAAAATGATAAATTCTTGGATTCCCATTCTTTATGTTTCACTTCTGCTTTTGTTTGGATTATTAGCATTTTTACCATTTATCTTCTTCACTGCTCAGGACTTCATAAGACTCATTCTAGAAAACCCAATGCAAAAAAAGAAAAAAATGCACATGAAGCATTCTGATTTTTTATTTCTTAGACTTAGGTGATAATACTAACCCTAAACCAATTACTATGAGTGAAAAAGACAGAACATGCTGATTGGTTAACAAAGTCTGGGTAACTAACCTTCCACTGGAAATGGGCGTTTCACATGTCATGTAAGGAAAATAGCTACAGCCTTGGGTTGCGCGGGAGTGATAGACATTAGCCGGAAACAAGTTCAATCTCCACTTAGTCACAACATAAGATAGAATTAGTAAAATGAAAAATAGATTGAAGGAAATTGCCTAAAATGCAGCCATGAGAACTAAAGAGAAAGAATTTGAGAAATTAATATAGAGGGAAAATTCAGTATCAAATAGGAATCACCTAAATAGAAACTAAATGAAATGAGAAGCAGTAGTATTTGAAGATATAAAGGCTTAAAATTTTCTAGTATTGAAAAAAACATAAATCCTCAGGTTCAAGAAACACAAGGGGTTCCTGAGGAAAATAAACAAAAAATAAAGCCCCCTTGGCACATTATAGTAAAAATGGAGAGCACCAGAAACAGATCTTAAAATTGGCCAAAGGAAAAAGTCAGAACAGGTACAGATGAGTGGTCACTTTTTTACCAGTAGACTTTTATTCTTAAAATCAAAAGTCAAAAAGAGAGTATAATGATTAGCTTAAATATATAGAGAGAAACACTATCCACTTAAAAGTCTATTCAGTAGTTTGCAGGAGACAGCTTACATTGCTTTGCAAGTACAAGCTGTTAAATCACTGGCTTCTTCAAGTCTGGGCCACTAAATTGCAAAGGAAATTCCCAGGGTAAGAAACGAATGTAATCTCCATGACATTTACTAAAAATTTTACTGAATGGATAAAAGACTAGCTCAGATTTCAAAAACTCAACATAATTAGGGAAAACAAAAAGCAACACATTTACAGACTCATGAGAATGAAAATTCAGAACACCAAAGGCAAACATAGGACTATAAATGAAGCAAGAGAAACAGAAGAAAACTAATATTAATCTGTCAACAATCTTGTCTATATAACTAATGGGATTCTCAATACAGTTGAACAATATCTTTTTTTTTGGAATATCTCCTAGATGATATAATTTAAAACTATATGCTAGTCATATATATGTATTTTAGCTAACCCTACTTAAGAAATAGTTAGTAATTTTAATTTGAATTAAAAGCTAAGCATTTACCCCAATGTTCATAGCAGCGATGTCCACAATAGCCAAACTGTGGAAGGAGCTACAATGTTCTTCGACACATGAATGGATAAAGAAGATGTGGTCTATGTAAACAATGGAATATTATTCAGCCATCAGAAAGGACAAATACCCACCGTTTGCTTCGATGTGGATGGAACTGGAGGGTATTATGCTGAATAAAGGAAGTCAATCAGAGGACAAACATTATATGGTTTCACTCATACAGGGAATATAAGAAAGTGAAAGTTATTATAAGGGAAAGGAGGGGAACTGAGTGGGAAAAATCAAAGAGCGAAACAAACCATGAGAGCCTCTTAACTCTGGGAAAGGAACAGAGTATTTTTGGAAGGGGAGATGGGTGGGGGGATGGGGTAACTGAGTGACAGGCAATTAGGAGGGCACTTGAGGGGATGAGCACTGGATTTTATACTATATGTTGGCAAATCAAACCTCAATAAAAACAAATGAAAAAAACAAAACAAAAACAAAAAACTAAGCATTTGATATTTTTTTTAATTGAAATGAATTATATGTGATTATCATTTCATTTTACACTAAACCTAGGGTAGGATTTATATTTTAAATAAAGGTTATTTCGTCCTTTTTAAATAAGCTGGCTTATTTTTTGCATTCTCTTTTACAAAATATATATGTATGTATATATGTAATATATATTTAATATATACATACATGAAACTAGGGATCTGATTCAGAAAGTAAAAGTAAGTATGATTTCAAATCTTCTGTAAACTTTTTATATTTTGCTATGGAAGTCATAAAAGTTACCACTATACAATCATACAGTTGACCCTTGAACAATGTGGGGGTTTGGGATGATGACTGCCTACACAGTTAAAAAAATTACATATGAATTTGTTTCCCCCAAAACGCCATGATAATAGACTACTGTTGACTGGAGGCTTTAACCAATAACATAGACAATTAACACATATTTTGTATTTTATATGCATTACATATTTTATTTTTACATTAGAATAAGCTAGAGAAAAGAAAATGTTATTAAGAAAAGCATAAGGAATATATATTTACATTACTGTATTGCATTTATTTAAAAAATCTGTATCTAAGTAAGCCTGCACCGTTCAACAACCCATGTTGAGTCAACTGTATTTTGAATAGAAAGATTAAATGAGATGCAAAGGGAATTTAAAAAAATAGTTCATCTCTTTCATCAAATTCTTAGATCACCTGGAAGTACAAAAGCTATCTGATGTTATTGGCTAGAAAAGATGTATTTATTATTTCAAAGTAATTAGGACTAATTGAATTCCTAACACCTCCCAGAAACCTTTTCTGTGTCTACTGTCTTTGACCCATTGGTCAACTGGCAATTGGACTGATTCATCCCACAGAATCAGTTCTGATGGACACTATGAACAACCTTTAGTTGTCTTCTTATCCCATTACTTCATTTAGTTCAAGATAAACTATTTTTTTAAAAAGATTAATCATGTGTATTTTATGACAGGTTCTGACCAACATTTGAATAAAATTTTATATGAAAGTTATCTGATGAATGTAGAACCATTTTATTGATTTCATATTTCGGTTTTCCTTCCTTTCTTTTTTTAAAGTTTTAGTTATTTAAGTAATCTATACACCCAATATGAGGCTCGAACTCATGACCCTGAGATTAAGAGTCACATGCTTTGAACTCATGACCCTGAGATTTGAGTCACACCCAAATAAGCCAGCCAGGCTCCCCTGTTTTCCTTTCTTTGAAAAATCTAGAACATGAATTCTTCAGTGCTTATCTGATCTTCTTTACATACTTCAAAATTAGTTTGGGGGAGCATAGACAAGATGAATTCTACCCATAAAAATTTTAAGTGGATTTTTTTCCTACTTTAGGCTTAGCCTAGCATTTTTAAAAATGATGATTCTATGTGATTTATTCTTATTTTAAGAGGTGATCATAAAATGCTTAATTTTTAATTGAATTAAAATATATTATTTCTTAAGTCGATTTAGCTAAAATATAAATGGTTAGAGGCCTTGACAAATATCACTGAACAGTTGCAGAAAAGTAATGTTAGTATAAGAACAATTTTGGAGACTATATTTTGTAAGAAAAATGTTTGGAAAGAAGTAAAGCTGTTTAGCCTAGAGAAGAAACTGATAAAAGTAAACATAATGACTGTCATCAAAGCTTCAAGAACTTTTCAAATAGAATTATCTTTTGAAAGAGAAATTAGTATGGATTGAGAAGACAAATTTAGTTTACTTTTAGAAAATCTTTTAAACAACCACATTGGAATAAAAATGAATAATTTATGGGATGCTGGATAGATATCTGAAGGTGTCAGATGAAAAATACCTGAATTAGGTAAACTCTGGAGTTAGAGTATAGCAAGAATAGCAAATTTTTAGTTCTGCTTCAGGAAAAAAAATGGTACCAAATGAGAATGTGAAGCAAGAGAGATTTGTTTTTGTTTCTTAAGACAGGAAGAAAACCACAGCACGATTATATGTTAAGAAAGATAATCCATGAGACAAGGGAGACAGGAGAAGGAGAGAAAGGGATATTTGGGAAGAAAAATTCTAGACTCTGAAAAAGCATATGGATGCAGGGCACAAGTGGCATTGGTAGAAATGCAAGTTGTTCATTTCTTATAATGGGAGGTGAGTCAGAGAATATGACTATCGTGTAGTAGATTGAGGTTTATTACGGTGACAGAATGAAAAGATTTGTAATAAGATCTAGCTCTCTCAAGTTCTGTCCTCTGAAAATTCTGAAAAAGTCTGATTTTCTGAAGTTTTCTTATTTCATGAGAGAGGAATGAAAAAGAACAGAAAGGATGCCAACACTTAGAGAATATGTACTACATTCCAGGCACTAGAGAAATTTTACTTATGTTATCACATTTTAACCTCACAGTACTCCTAAAATAAAGGCATCAGTGTGATTATTTCATAGGTAAGTAAACTAAGAAACAGAGTGATTAAGCTCTCTCATTTGTATAAATGACACCCTGCAACGTGACAAAGGTCAAAATTTAGGATGGAAATATGACTGCCTAGATCCCGTGTTTTTTTCCATAAATCATTATTGCCTAAATAATTGAAAACCACATGCAAGAAATATCTTTTCATTTTGATAAAAAAAATAATAATACTATGTCTTTAAAATCTTTCCTAGGCTGAGAATTTTATGGTAGTGGTTTGAAGCAATTATTACAAACTTGCTTTATTTTTAGTTTTCAAGGACTTAAGACCATATGATATTCCGGGAGTACTTAACAGATAATCCCTAAGAGAGTGTGTGCACTTAGAAGCCAATATTTTTTTCACTGTTTTTTTTTAATTTTTGCATTTGAAAAGCAATTTTTAAAATTGAAGTATAGTTGACACATAAGGTTCCATTAGGCTCAGGTATATAATATAGTGATTCAACAATTCTACGTATTATGCTATATTCACTACCAATGTAGCTACCATCTGTCACCATATACTATTACAAACCTGTTGGCTACATTCCCTGTGCTGTGCCTTTCATCCCCCTGACTTATTCATTCCATAACTGGAAGCCTGCACTCTGTGTTCCCCTTCACCCATTTGCCTACAACCGTTTTATACATTTAATAAAAGAAAATTCTTCACTCTTCAGTCATGGTAGTCCATAAAATAGCTCAGAGAGTTGATTGAAGAAATAGAAAAGTCAGTGATGGGGGATACAAGAAACAGGACAGAAGTTGAGGAATTCACCCTTAAGGGGTTTTTTGCTGTCTAGCACCTTAGGAAGATTCTCTTCTTGATGCATCTGCTGGCACACCTGGCCTCCATCATGGAAAACATCCTCGTAATCACCATTACCTGGGCTGACCATTGTTTTCAGACCTATCATTGCTTCCAGACACCTACGTACTTCTTCTTTAGCAGTTTCTCCTTTCTTCACCATTGAAATTTGTCTTAATTTGCTAACTCCTCCATTTTACTGTTTAATTCTGATGTCCAACAAGTCCTTGTAATTTTTGAATTGACAATGCACATATGTTTAATGTCAAAAACTTAGCACTATTGTCACAAAATTTCAAATTTCAGGTGATATATCTTCATTTTAAAACCAGTCAAGTCTCGAAAGTAACCACCCAGATGGGTGCTGAATATCAACAATTATTTTTTCTTTGTCTACAATAAGAAAATCAATTGTGTATTTTCCCATTCTATTAATATATATGATCATTTATAAATCCACAGCTTAACTTGAGCAAAATTGCTGATTGTGAGTGATTGATATTTTCCTTTTCTTCCTGTTAAGTACACAATATATTAAGCCTCTCTGCCCTTTTCTGCAGTCTTAGGGGATACATATTTTATGCTATCCATATATGGGCAATTCAAGAACACTTGAGAAATCTTTGTAAATTAGAGAAAAGAAACTTGTATTCTTCTTTGTCTAATTATTACTAATAATAAATCTCAGTCAAAAAAATCAAAACTCTGTACATCATCAAAACAGACTGTCATATATAAAGTTAGTATAATATAGTGTAATTTCTTTGGATGTCAAAACAAAAATACAAGAAAGCATACTAATATTATATATAACTCCACTCCTCTTATCCTTTTCAACAATAGAAACAAGTAACAAAGAATATGTCTTTGAAAATGTTTATTTCTTTATTTTTTTTCTTTAATTAACTTTTATTGGTGTTTAATTTACCAACATACAGAAAAACACCCAGTGCTCATCCCGTCAAGTGTCCACCTCAGTGCCCGTCACCCATTCCCCTCCAACACCCGCCCTCCTCCCCTTCCACCACCCCTAGTTCGTTTCCCAGGGTTAGGAGTCTTTATGTTCTGTCTCCCTTCCTGATATTTCCCAACATTTCTTTTCCCTTCCTTTATATTCCCTTTCACTATTATTCATATTCCCCAAATGAATGAGAACATACACTGTTTGTCCTTCTCCGATTGACTTATTTCACTCAGCATAATACCCTCCAGTTCCATCCACGTTGAAGCAAATGGTGGGTATTTGTCGTTTCTAATTGCTGAGTAATATTCCATTGTATACATAAACCACATCTTCTTTATCCATTCATCTTTCGATGGACACCGAGGCTCCTTCCACAGTTTGGCTATTGTGGCCATTGCTGATAGAAACATCGGGGTGCAGGTGTCCCGACGTTTCATTGCATCTGAACTGGCACAAAAACAGACACATAGATCAATGGAACAGAATAGAGAACCCAGAAGTGGACCCTGAAATGTACGGCCATCTAATATTCGATAAAGGAGGAAAGACTATCCATTGGAAGAAAGACAGTCTCTTCAATAAATGGTGCTGGGAAAATTGGACATCCACATGCAGAAGAATGAAACTGGACCACTCTCTTTCACCATACACAAAGATAAACTCAAAATGGATGAGAGATCTAAATGTGAGACAAGATTCCATCAAAATCCTAGAGGAGAACACAGGCAACAGCCTTTTTGAACTTGGCCACAGTAACTTCTTGCAAGATACATCCACGAAGGCAAAAGAAACAAAAGCAAAAATGAACTATTGGGACTTCATCAAGATAAGAAGCTTTTGCACAGCAAAGGATACAGTCAACAAAACTAAAAGACAACCTACAGAATGGGAGAAGATATTTGCAAATGACATATCAGATAAAGGGCTAGTTTCCAAAATCTATAAAGAACTTATTAAACTCAACACCAAAGAAACAAACAATCCAATCATGAAATGGGCAAAAGACATGAAGAGAAATCTCACAGAGGAAGACATGGACATGGCCAACATGCACATGAGAAAATGCTCTGCATCACTTGCCATCAGGGAAATACAAATCAAAACCACAATGAGATACCACCTCACACCAGTGAGAATGGGGAAAATTAACAAGGCAGGAAACAACAAATGTTGGAGAGGATGCGGAGAAAAGGGAACCCTCTTACACTGTTGGTGGGAATGTGAACTGGTGCAGCCACTCTGGAAAACTGTGTGGAGGTTCCTCAAAGAGTTAAAAATAGACCTGCCCTACGACCCAGCAATTGCACTGTTGGGGATTTACCCCGAAAATGTTTATTTCTTTATTTTTTTGAAAATGTTTAAAGGTTATGCTTGCTCAAAGGAAAGTTTTGTTTAAAGTGTTATTATACAATCCATAGGGATATATAAGAGGTAGACTGTTTTTTTTTAAAACGCAAGTTATAACAATTAGAAATACTTAGGTAAATTGTTTTATGTTGAATTCTATGGATGGTACAAAATTAAAGAGTCTGGATTGAATTAACTTTTTTGAAAAGAGAGTACAGAGCTTTGTTCTGGCTTGCAGGTGGATCCCTTTGATTCCCTTGGTTTTCTTTGGGCATTTATTTCAGTTTTATTTTTACTCCTAAAGTGTGCTCTTATTCTATGTACAGTCCCTACTCTTAAGATTTGGGTTTTTGGAGGTCTCACTTGATTGATGGCCTTCCAAGGAAATTCTCTTCGGCCAAGCTGGAATATCATGATGAGACCTCTGGTATCATCTTTGAGCCTGGCAGCTCTAGGTCTTGTCCTTTGCCTTTGTAGCCCAGCCAAGGAACCCACACACAGATTTCTGAATCACCATCAGCCTTGAAATTAGCAGCCATGTCAGCAGCCCTAACTCCAATCTTGATGCTTAGTTCAGTAAAACCGAGACTGGATATTGTCTAGTTTTATAATTATTTATGGTATAGGATAGGTCCACCACCAATCATTACATCATAGCTGGAAGTGCAAGTTCTGTAGATAAATTATTAACCAAAATGGAATCAGAGTTATTTTTTTCCCTAAGAATTCTCTTTTCCTGAAGTGTGTGTATTGAATTTGTACTTAAAATTAGAAGCATGATTTGAATATTGTAGAAGAAAGTAAATAAATGTTACCTGTTGTAACTTATATTATTTGTTGGTAACCAAGATTTTCAACATAAAGTAAAATGATGCAGGGATTAAAAGCAAAGTAGCTAAGGAAAAGCCCTACAATTTTACAGTTAATGGGATATAGCAAATTTTCCTTTAAGAACTTTATGTATTCCGCAGCTCTATCAATTGAAAAGTCCTATAGGCAATGACAATATAGTAACAGTGAACTCTTCTAAGTATCAGTCTGTAACAATTTCCCACCAAAAGAAAGGAGGACTCCTTGAAAACATGGGTGATTTTAAGTGTAGGTCAGAAAATGTGTGAGAGGAGCCTAGGAGATCATGTTGTGCTAGAAAATAAGCTATAAAAAACTAATAAGGTGATATTAAAACTTCGCAGGTACTGTCATTGACTAAAGATGGGACAGTGTGAGTCTCAAAAAACCCTGATTTTGATTAAAACATAATGAGTATTAAAGGCCATGAGTTTATCATAACACTTTACTTTTTCTTAAAGTAAATAACTTGTATGATTAATAAATTAGCTATTGGTTCCATATTTTGGCTATTGTGAATAATACAACAGCATGGATGAAACTTGAGGGTATCATGCTAAGTGAAATAAGCCAGACAAAGACTAATATGACAGTATGTCACTTATACATGGAAAGTGAATAAAAAGTCAAATTCATAGAAACAGTAGAAAAGTGGTTGCCAGGGGGTAGAAGGGTTGAGGAGAGACAGAGGGAGAGGTTGGTAAAAAGTACAAACTTTCAGTTATAAGATGAATAAGGTTGAGGATCCAATGTATAACATGGTGACTAATAGTTGGTAACACAGTATTATGTAATTGAAAATTTTTAGAGAGTATAACTTAAATGTTCACAAGCACAACACAAAGATAAATATGTGAGATGACACATGTGTTACTTATATAGAGGGATGAATAACACATGCCTCATCTCAATGTACACATATATCAAATCCTGATGTACAGGTCACATAACTTACAATTTTATGTCAATTATGTCTCAATGAAGTTGAAAATATTGTCCATTGCCCTAAGTGGAATTACTATTATGTTACATTTTTGAAGTATTTGATCACTCTACTTGTATTTAAGAGTAAGCTAAAATGTGTCCTTTTCCTCAACATGTTGTGCTTTCTTTTTTATTTGTTAAACTTTTTCATAACATTTTTTATCTGTTTTTAATAGATACAGCCATTTTTTTTAATTAATTTTTATTGGTGTTCAATTTACCAACATAACAGAAAAACACCCAGTGCTCATCCCGTCAAGTGTCCGCCTCAGTGCCCGTCACCCATTCCCCTCCAACACCCACCCTCCTCCCCTTCCACCACCCCTAGTTCATTTCCCAGAGTTAGGAGTCTTTATGTTCTGTCTCCCTTCCTGATATTTCCCAACATTTCTTTTACCTTCCTTTATATTCCCTTTCACTATTATTTATATTCCCCAAATGAATGAGAACATACACTGTTTGTCCTTTTCCGATTGACTTATTTCACTCAGCATAATTTTAGAGACAAACCACATGAGGTTAAAATGACTTAATTTTTAATTTAAATGATAACTTATAGAGTTCTATAATCAAGGTATCTATGAGAAAATGATATTGAATGATTTTTAATACTAGATCGTGGATGTGGCAAGAATTTAGACACAAGAGCTTAAAGAAAAGACATGGGTTGGAAACTATATTTGGAAAAACAGTATGGACTAAGGTCATGCTATTTCTTTTAATTTCAAACTATACTGAGATGGTGAGAAACCAATGAATTCATTCAAGAAATGTTGAGCATCATATTCTCATGTAATTTTGTATTTTGGCTACTTAACCGAGTGAATGAAAGCTACATTACAAGTCAGGGTTGAATCTCTGTCCATTCAAGCCAAATGTATGCATAGTTTTCATAGAAAGAGAAATTGTGCCAGACCAGTTAAACAGATGAGGACAATTTTATTCAAGACTATTGCAATAGAAGAGCGAGATCACTATAATAAAAGAAAAAGAATGAACTCCATTCCCCCAGAACAAAGATGGGAGGTGGAAAGGTATTGAAAGACACTGCAGGGAGGGGGTTCAGTCAATGAATTGGGCATCTTGTGTTTGCTGATTGGCATTTATAGAAGTTATATTCCCACCCTCCCACAGAAACTGGTAGGTAGAGGTCCTATCATTCTTAATGATTACGTTTCAAAGCAATGATTTCCAGGTCCTTGAGAAAGACATTTCTTGATTATAAAATATTTATACCTCAAAGGATCAGAGAAAGAATTTGCAATTCCAAGTTTTCTAAAGTAAATGTTCTAAGAAGGGAGGTCAGGGGACTATAGGTAGGAAGAAACCTGTCAAAAGCTTAGTCAAGCTGAAGGGGACATTAAGAAAAGGCCATCTTGGTCAACTATATCAATATTCTAATTATTGGACTTGAAGATTTCATAGAACAATAAAGCACCCTATACTTAGTGCTCTCAAGGCATTTAGGGACAAGTAACATATTACTATTTCAAAGTCAATCTTAGGTTTAATCTCCAGAGAATTTGGTTCACTGTACATTTTGTTTTCCTTCAAAGAATTATGCTTCTATAAAACTAAGGTTTCCACATAACAGGCAAAGGGATTTGAGGACGCTTTATCCCAGGGTGAATAAGCAGCCAATATGCTGTCATAGATGATGAGGGACAAGAAGCAGCCCAACTATTGAAAAAGAGTAATAAACATTTCTGTTAAGTAGAAAGGAAGTCTATATTCCAGGGCTCCCTTGTGGGAGGGTTGGCATAACCATAAATTGTAAATCAGAGCATAAGGAACCATTGCATGGCAAAAAATTATTTCAGGCCATTCAGTGAAGAAAATCTACTAGTGAATTGTTCTTTTCTTTCTTTTCTGGTTGATATGCAATTTATGTTCCACAAGGCTCTAGTCCATCTTAGCTTAAAATTTTATACTTGCTGCTTCTTGAGCTGTCTTGTTTTTTAAAGCTGGGTGAAAGTACAAGGGAGAATTTGTCAGTAGAATATTTAAAGGAAAATAAGTCTGTAAGATCCCTTGGAAAAAGTAAGAAGAGAAAAATGAGTGATATTTTTGAGCAAGGAAAGGATCAAAATCTAAGCTTACCTTTTCTTAGATATGACCAAAATGCTAGAATGGAAGACATTTGGAGTGAGGGTGTGGTTTTTAAGTTTTTATTTAAATTCCAGTTAGTTAGCATACAGTGTAATATTGGTTTCAGGTGTGCAATATAGTATTTCTACAAAACAAAAGAATGGCTAGTTAGGATCAGAACAGATATATGGAAATGTCTGGGGAAAAAAAAAGAAAATCAACCAAGAATTATGATGAAATTTGTAGAAGTGAAGAAAAGAGATAATTTTCTGAGATACTGAGATCTGGTCTATACCTCAATGAGGAGAACCCAAACAGTAATATTTGAACTTGTCAGTGGATATAACCTTATAGTAGTAGTAGTTTTGTAGCTACCCATGCTTGGGTTGATAATTGGGACATTAATTATGGTTCGTTCTAGAATGAGGTCATGCATTTTTAGATTTCACTTACATGTATTTCAGGGCTTTATGCATATATGCCACCCGCCCCCCTTCCTTTTCAAGCTCTTCTTCTCTATCTGTCACCAAATTTGAAGCTATTCAAGCAAAGCTTGGTCCTATACCACTCTTTCTGCCCATTCCATACAATTTCATCTGTGCCCCACCCTCCATGTGGTGTGTGTGTGTGTGTGTGTTTTACCGCAGGAAGGATGGTTGCTAAGTGAGTCGCAGATTTGTGTATCTGATGCAGGCCTGTTCTCTAAGTTCCAAAGCAAATAACAGTTTACCTGGCATCCTTTCCTGGGTATCTGAAAAAAACCTCAGCACAACTGAAGCTGAACACAATCCTTTCCCAATGGTAGCTGTCTTTGATAGGCAGCACCGAGCTCACCTCTCTCCCCCACACAACCCTCCGTATCTGATGCTTTACCATGACTTGTTACTTTTACATCTTAAATGTCTTTTGAACTCTTCTGCTTCTGTCCATCTGTCATGCCAACACCTTCATCCAAGGTGCCATCGTTTGACATCTGCATGACCGCAGCAGCCTGGACCACTTCCATGTTTCTTCCTGCCCTTTTCCTACCTTCCTGACCCACACACCTCTGTCATGTCTCCTTATTACCACTGGAGTGATCTTTCTGGAACGTAGATCTTGAGATCACATCATCAACCTCCTCTTTCAACTTTTCAAGGACTACTCGTTGCTTTGAGGATAAAAAAGGACTTCTTTATATGACCTTCAAGGCTTATATTACTTTGCCATCCCTACCTCACTCTGTGTTCCCCCTTTGTGTGTCTCAACAACCACTCTGGCTTTCTTTCGCTCCTTTAACCACTTTACTGACATACTATCATGTTCCCATCTAGAGATTTATGCTTGCTCATCCCTCTGCTTGAAATGTTTTCTCCCTAGATTGCCATGTAGCCTCTTATTTGGGTCTTGGCTCAAAAAAAAATATTACTTGCAAAGTAAGACCTTCCCCGACCACCCTATTTAAAATTTAGCATCCCTCTCCCCAACTTCTGTACTTTCTCTTCTTTGCTCTGTTCCTTTGGTGCCTTATTTGTCTCCATAGCCCTTAGCATCTTGATACGTACTATGTATTTTACTTATTTTATTAATTTTAATGCACCATCAGTTGGATTGTAAGCTTGCTTGCAGGTATTTTTCTGTGTGTTCAGGTAGTATCACTGAGCCTAGAAGAATACCAGAAACACAGCACTACATATTCTCCATTTGCAGCAGCAGATCTACTCCAAGCTTTCTCCTTGCCTGTTCTGTGGTATGGAAGGCTGGCCTCTACAGGTTGTATACTTGGACTCTTGCCCTCTGGCTTACACTCAGTAGTTTGCCAACTGGGAAATGCTTTCAGAGGACCAGAGGAGAAAGGGCATCTAGATTGGATATTTATTTCTCTTGCAGCACACCGGTAGTGGCTGTGTCTATCCAGTTAGGGCCAAAGATGTCTCATAATTCCTTTCTAAAGGTTGTAGGATCTCCAGGTTTTGGTAACTACTTCCTGTCTTTGCTTTTTAGGGGACAAGTCTTTGTTTTAATGGCTAGGCTCTCTGACTCTTCCTTTAGTTTCCTCAACCCTTGCTAAGTCCTGCCCTTCACTAAAATCTCCTCATTTACCTATTTGAGTGTGCCATCTACTTCTGCAGGTACCCTAACTGATAAAGTAGGCATTCAATAGTAAGACCAAAGATTATATACACTTAATGCTAATAAAATTATCTTTTAGGAAAACTGAGTGTGTAAAACACAACGTATTTCTGAGTGCATTGTAACTTCTCAATTAGTGGTAATTATTATTATTGGGCCAAGACTTAGTCTCATTGTTCACATCTTTTTTTTTTTTTAAGATTTTATTTATTCATGAGAGACACAGAGAGGCAGAGGGAGAAGCAGGCTCCTTGGGAGGAGCCCAGTGTGGGACTTGATCCTGGATCCCAGGATCATGCCCTGAGTTGAAGACAGATGCTCAACCTCTGAGCCATCTAGGCAATCTTTTTTTTTTTTTTTTTTAAGATTTTATTATTTAAGAGAGAGAGAGAGGGTTCGTGCACACAAGGTGGGGGGAGCAGCAGAGGGAGAGGGACTAGCAGACTCCTTGCTGAGCAGGGACCCCGATGCCGGACTCAATCCCAGGACCCTGGGATCATGACCTGAGCTGAAGGCAGATGCGTAATCGACTGAGCCACCCAAGTGCCCCTTGTTCACATCTTAATAGTATTCCATACAGCATTTTGTGTATGGTCTACCTGTTTAGCATATATATGGCACATAATATAACATTTCACTAAGTCTATCTGCTTTATCTCAGGTTAAAATATTTTAACAATAACTTATTTATAAGTTATAAATAACTCATTTATCAATAAGAAAATAGCATAGTAATAACTTGAAGATATTGGTCTTCATGGTTAATTTATTGTCATTTTGTAAAAATACAAGTACATACTCCAAAAGTGCTGCAGTAGCAGAAATATATTTACTTTGTTTTATGTCAACTAGGTGACTCCTCTGTGTACAACAGTGTAGTCCAAATACAGCCCAATTTACAATGCAAGCAAGAAGAAGATAAATCATAGAACAAAGATTCTAAAAATAACCAGTGATTACCTGTCAGGTCCCTGAGTATCACACTGCTTTAGTAAAGTGGCTCATTTCCACTTCATTCAGACAATAGCCACAATATCCAGTTGGCCACATATAAAGCTGTAGGGTGTTTAACAATGAATTTAATGCTAGGTTTTAAAATTCTGTGCCCCTCTAATTAATGTTTGTCCATAAATTTTTCTAGGAAGGTAATCTACATGATGCTATTAATGACTTTTTAAAATTCTCTGCTGGTGAAGAAATCAACATCACAAGCTTCTGTTTAGAATTCCTCTTAAGCTCACCCCAGAGCTTACTTAATGTAGTCTCTATGACACCACATGGGATTCCAGAAGATCTTTAATGAGCTGGTACAGAATCACTGGGATGAGAAGTATGTCTGCAGGAAGTCCTGTAAGCTCTTCATTGCCAAAAAAGATAAAATTTAAAAGAAGGAGGACCACAGCCTTTGGTCGAGATATAAACTCAAAAAGAAACTGAAGAATTTCTATTTCTATAGCCACATATGTAATTTACTTCATACTGTAATTATAATTTTAAACTACATAATTAGTCATTTTACTTTTAGTAATTTAGTCTAGTAATGTACTTTATCAATAATACAAATACATGATACAAAATAAATCTAATATTGGTAGAGGCTGGGCATCCTCTGGAACATATCTAATAAATCCACGAGGGATCTCTATTTCTATCACTCAGATCCACTGTGGTCACGAAAGGCAAAAACTTCATATTCTTCTACTTTCCATAATTTTTTAAATTCAATTTCTTCTGTGTCAACTTATGACATTTGTCTTCCAGATTTATGTTTAAGCAATTTGTCAGGCATCTCTTCACTCCTGGCACACACAACATAACCAGCTGTTGTCAATTTTTATCCCTTCCAAGCCTTTTGGATCAGTGACAATATCTCACCTCAAAAGATTCATTGATGTTTTGAGAGAAGATGAGATAATGAATAAGAGATTTCTTTGGAAATTTCAATATTTTTTCTCTATATAAATTGTCAAAAATAATATTTTATTCATCTAACTCTCTAGATTGATTTGCATCTTCAACAATGGCACATCTTTATCTCCACCCTCTCTGGGACTTTGTTCTCTTTATCCCTGTATCTGGGGCCAGGTGATGTGTTGCCACTCGTTCTTTCTAATTGTCACTGATTCCTCAGCTCCAGAGTAGAGTGTCCTTAACCAACATCCCCTCAATACTTCATTTCCACCCAAATGCTGTTTGAGAATGTGGGCAGACCCATATCCACATTGCACAGTTGTGTTGCAGAGCTATGTAGTATTCCTCTATAGTTGGGTAGAGCAGGAGGTAGGATTGCCCTGGAGAAAGGCAAGAGAAATAAGCTTAAAACCTTACCAAAAGATTTATTAGTGTATCTCTAACGTCATCATAAAATTCATATATATGACTACAGCTAAAAAGATGGACAAATGAGTACCCAGAATATCACACCACAACACACATACACGGACAAATGCTTCTGTGAAAGAAAGACTATTATTTCCCTCGTCTAATGATAAAAATGACCAGAAGCACAGTCCATCACAGATCACTTAGGATAAGGAAATGCCTCAACATGCTCCAGAGAGTCCAATTGTGGACATTTCCTACTCTAGAGTAGAGTAGAGTAGAGACTGCTATGTTAACTGTTGTGGCTGTTCACCTTAATTCATCTAATCTAGCTATATTTTTGAAGACCTAAAAGTCTAAATTCAATGAAAATTTATGGATTATTTTTAAATGAAGATAATTCAAATTTGTTGCTATTTAAAATAGTGAGCTCGAAATGTCGTTACTAAGAAGATCTAACCCTTGTTTTTACTTTAATAATACTTTATTAATCAAATCATTTGATTTTCCTCATAGAATTAAGATTCTCTATCCTGACTAGTCCCACCTGACAAATTGCAGGCGGGTCAGTGAGACAGAAGCTGTGACACATCCCTTCTCTGGGCTATAACATTTCCATGCCTCTGCTTCTTTGTGATATAAAGGGAATGGTAGATGGACTGGAAAGAGCGATGAGAAATGGATAGATGATCCCATGGTGCTTTCTGGCTTGAAGAGTCTGAGGCTTGAGATTACAAACTAAATGACTCATTTAATTCCATTTCTACATCACCACCATTCTCTCTATGTATATTCAGCAATTATAATAAAATTGGGTTTGGGGATAATTACTGCATCAGGCATATTGTAACATTTCATTCCAGGGATTTTTACTAGCTCCATGCACTGTTGCACTTTTCTCTCCATTGATTACCCTCCCTTCACGTTGATTTCATAGAAAAAATATTTATCAAAGTAATATTGACATACAGTTTAAAGATGCATAATACTGAAAATCAGACTCTCGACTGCTAATCCTCAGGGGACAACACCTCTTACTCTTTCAGTTGTCTCTTGTGATACTTAGCTACATACTCTCAGGTAATATATTAATGCCATTATTTCTTAATTTGTGTCTTTGTACAGTATCTATTGACTTCCTTTTATGGCAGATAAAGTTTTAGCTTCCTTGTGTTCTTGCTGATCTCTTTCTTTCACTCAATATAGAAATTATAACTTTTAGTTAAATCAGTTATCAATGTTTATCTTATCATGACTATGTAAATATTATCCATTGATGAATGTACGGTGATTTATATTTCTTTTCTTAAATACCTTTTCATGAATTTAAAACCTTTTTCTTTTTCCATAATTTTGTTTTTGTTAACTTCTCTGGTGAAAGCCTACAATCACACAGGTGATAGGAAAATAATGAAGGGTAATATGGAAGAAGGTACACCAATGAAAACTTCAAGTGTTAAAAAAAAATCTGTTGTATTAGTCAGGTTTCTCCAGAGAAACAGCTCCAATAGGATGTGTATGTGTATCTATCAATCTATCTATCAATCTATCAATCTATCAATCTTTCTATCATCATCTATCTATCAAGGCAGGGATTTATATAAGGAATTGGCTCACACAATTATAGAGACAAGTCCAAAGCTTCAGTGTGGGCTGGCAGGCTCAAGACCCAGGAGAGCCAACGGTGCAGTTACAGTCTGAAGGCCAATAGTCAGAGACCCAGGAAGGCAAGATGCAGATGAAGTCCAAAGGTCGTCTGCTGAAGAATTCCCTTCGGCTCAGGGAGGCCGTTTTTGTTCTATTCAGGCCTTAAACTGATTGGGTAAGGCCCACCCACGGTATGGAAGGTGAAAGTATTACTCATAATTACAGATTTAAAGTTAGTCTCACCCCATAACATTCTCCAAGTTGATACATAAAATTAAACATCACACCCATGATTTTGTAAAACACAGTGCTTTTTAAATTTTTTTTATAATTAAGCATGTTTTTACAGTGCTATATTTTAAATTACATCCCAGCTTGACTGGATTTTTCACCAATATGAAAATATTAGAAAATTTTTGAGAAAAAAATGGTCTCTTTTCTACATCCTTATTTGAAATAGTAATTAACTTTGCTAACAAGCTGCTTTAAACCCAGTATCGCTTGCTTTTCACCAGGGGTTATTAAAGGTCAAATAAAGAGAGAACATGAGCTCTCAGTGAAAAGAGTGGAAGCAGGGGGGTAAGGAATAAACTTTTATTATTTTTTACTTATGCTGCTGCCCCTCATCAGTGTTCTTAAAAAAAAGAAAGTGTAGCTTATTTTTCCTTAAACTTGCACTGTGCAATGTGAAAGTGACTAACCCCATGTGGCTCTTTACATTTAAATCAATTAAAATTACATACTATTCAAAATTCCTTTTCTTGATCACACTAGCTTCACTTCAAGAGTCCAAAAGCCACATGTTACTCTACTGCACAGAGCAGGTGTAGAGCATTCATGTCATTACAGAATGTTCTACTGAATAGCACTACCCTAGACAAATAATATAGAATTAGTAATTATAATCAAATATAGTGTTCCTGTCTTGTGAGAGGATTGAAGCACGCGCTCGTCTTACAAAAGTTGACTGATTCTCTTTTCTATTACTAAGAGCTGTTTGGACTTTAAAAGTAAGCCTTAAAATAAATATTACCTTTAAAACATTCCATTAGGACTTCTTGGTTTCTAGAACTCAACCCATTCAATTGATAAGGAAGGTCAAGATGTGAGAACATGGCACATTAGAGGAAGAGCGATACGATTTATATTTGGGAATGTGGCACATGAAGGGAAAGTGCTAACCCATCAGGGGTTGGTGGGGGTTGGATTCTTAAGATGTATGTGAAACATGTTGAAAAGCTTATTTTAGTCCCAAAACAGTAGACAAGAAATCTAAACTTTTTAAACATGCAGATAGCAGAAGCAGATTATTTTCCTTAGAGGCAGCTCTCAGTTTTATGAAGAGAACAAGCTAGAAAGAGGATAGGATTTCCAGTCAATCTTATCTGGATTCATATTATTTTTCCATCTGCCACAGTCTGAATTGTCTTATACAAATTCTTTAATTTTAGTCTCAATTTCTCATTTGCAACAGGAAACTAATAATACTTCATGAGCTGTTAAGATAAGTAGATGGGATAAGATATGTAAAGTATCTACTGAATACTTGGCATTTAATAGGAATTTTATAATTTGTTAGTCCGTAGTCCTTTCCTTAAACACATCTGTTCATATGGCAACAACAGAAGATATGAAAGGAAAATTCTGCAAGTATATAATATTCTTGATCCCATAGTTCAAAATGATTTTTACATGGCTTGATTTTTTTTTTTAACATGGCTTGATTGATGGGAAGTACAAGCAGTTTGAGATCTGATAATAGCTTATCACCCAGTAACAGGTCCTGAGTGTAGCAACAGCAGAATAGAAGTGAACACCTAGTAATCAAGTGGAAGCAGACCTAATACTCATGTACTCACCACCTGACTTAACTATTCTGAGACCCATCAATACAGAATTAGGTGTGGCCATCATAAATGCAAAAGAGAAAATAGTTTTTATCATATCTAAAAGGGTTTTCAGATAGTGTTGTGATTCACTGGGGTACCACAAACATGCACAGATGTGGTAATCTTCAAGAGATGTGTAGAATTGGTATTTCCTACAACTGAGAATACATATTCTGAATGTACTTACTTGACTACTCATCTAGCTGGAAAGCTCTCCTCCCAGAGAGTAACGTAACTTATATTTTTGCTTCATTCGAGTATCTGCTCAAGCATCACTCTTGCAAGGGGACCTCATTGACCATGACATCCAAAATAGCAGTTTTCCAAAGTTCTAAGTTTTACTTAGAGGATCAAATTTAATCTTTGGCAACAAGTACTGTCAGTTGTTTTCTTGAAGTGACAGGCTCACTCTGTTCATTTTCAAGTAAATGTCTGCCAATTACACAAATCTGATTAACCATGGTTTATCTGCCAGTTGTTCTTTCAAGTAAAAATGTTGCTTCATGAAAAAGGCAGCTAGTTTCAGCTCTCAACTCAAAAATTGTACAAATTCCTTTTTTTTTTATTCAAGCACAACTTAGGTATAGAGCAAAAGTGCCGTATGCATACTTTCCACTTCATCACATAGAACATTATAAAGTCAACATTTAAAAATTAATAATTTTTACTGTTTTAGTTTTAAGCGAAACTGACTTTTTTCTGCAAGTACATGGAATAATGCAGTAATTGGTAGTACAATTTGGTGGCACTGCCTTGATTCAAACTAAGGCACCTGTAATTTCACCCACCGTTACTTTCACACTATCGAAATTGCCCACAGTAATTAATTAGTGTACAAAATCATGTTAAAATAATAAAATAAATAATTTTATTGTTATTAAGTAAATTATAAAATCTAGGATTTAAATATGCTCAGAATATTGAACGAATAAATATATATTATATGCATATTAGAGAAAACACAGATGCACAAAGTTCAGAATTAGAAAAAATATAATCATATGAAATATTTTTGTTATAAGAGTTTACAAGGTCCAATAGAATTAGAAATACTTTATGTAATGGATAATTTTCTAGAGAATTGTAAGTTATCTCAATGCACCCAGTGGAAGATATATAATGGAAAACCTGAGGAAACATTAACAGTGTAACTTAATGTCAGTGACCCTTAATTTATTTTGGACAAATATAGGGCTAAGATTAGCAAGAAAATATGGGTGGAAAGAATAATAATTTATTTTATTAATTTCTTTATTTTATGCATTGAGAATTCATTCATTATTATGACCAAAAAATGGTATTTAAAAATACTGAAAGAGAAAATTTAATTTGTAAAGACTATACTTATTAGTGTCAAGAAACAATGTCACTGATGATTAAACTGGTGGGAACTCAAGAATATTTCATAACACATTCATTTTTCTCTTTTCCAATTAAAGCATAGCCACATAATTTGGGAAAGGTGAACACAAGCTATAACAAGTTAAGGATGGGCTGGTAAAATTAGCAATTTAGATCATGTTGAATATGCCTCATTGATTTTTCCTCAATGTTTCTCATCTACCATGTTAAAATTTCTGTAGCAAAAAATCCCCTTCTCTTGAAATTTCCATTTCCAAAACATTTCCAAAAGATTCTTATGGCAGATTTACACTTCCTATATCCAGGTAGCTATGAATAATCTGATCTGGTAATAGACCAGGTTCCTAACTCGAATACTTCACTTGGAACTCTTCTAAACTCTGATGGCACATTGCATTAGGAATTTGAGCCTGTACTCCTAGAAGCAGAATTTTTGACACAGTTTATGCCACAGAGGCTGCAGACTGGATGCTCACTTGTCACGTCTTGCCTGGAGGTACGTCTGTGGTTTTTGTTATGTTTCGGTTTGGTTTTTTGGCCCATTGAAGGTTTAAAAAATATTGAATTATGTTAACAGCAATTTGAAAATATTTGATTTCATAGAAAACTGAAATGTGGAATCCTGAGCTTTATTCTTTCTATCCTGCATGGCAAAAATCTTCTGGAATAGAGAAGTTGCAGGACTCCCCTCGATGGGGCTTTGATACTCAAGAACTTCAAGTGTTAAAAAAAAATCTGTTGTATTAGTCAGGTTTCTCCAGAGAAACAGCTCCAATAGGATGTGTATGTGTATCTATCAATCTATCTATCAATCTATCAATCTATCAATCTTTCTATCATCATCTATCTATCAAGGCAGGGATTTATATAAGGAATTGGCTCACACAATTATAGAGACAAGTCCAAAGCTTCAGTGTGGGCTGGCAGGCTCAAGACCCAGGAGAGCCAACGGTGCAGTTACAGTCTGAAGGCCAATAGTCAGAGACCCAGGAAGGCAAGATGCAGATGAAGTCCAAAGGTCGTCTGCTGAAGAATTCCCTTCGGCTCAGGGAGGCCGTTTTTGTTCTATTCAGGCCTTAAACTGATTGGGTAAGGCCCACCCACGGTATGGAAGGTAAAGTATTACTCATAATTACAGATTTAAAGTTAGTCTCACCCCATAACATTCTCCAAGTTGATACATAAAATTAAACATCACACCCATGATTTTGTAAAACACAGTGCTTTTTAAATTTTTTTTATAATTAAGCATGTTTTTACAGTGCTATATTTTAAATTACATCCCAGCTTGACTGGATTTTTCACCAATATGAAAATATTAGAAAATTTTTGAGAAAAAAATGGTCTCTTTTCTACATCCTTATTTGAAATAGTAATTAACTTTGCTAACAAGCTGCTTTAAACCCAGTATCGCTTGCTTTTCACCAGGGGTTATTAAAGGTCAAATAAAGAGAGAACATGAGCTCTCAGTGAAAAGAGTGGAAGCAGGGGGGTAAGGAATAAACTTTTATTATTTTTTACTTATGCTGCTGCCCCTCATCAGTGTTCTTAAAAAAAAGAAAGTGTAGCTTATTTTTCCTTAAACTTGCACTGTGCAATGTGAAAGTGACTAACCCCATGTGGCTCTTTACATTTAAATCAATTAAAATTACATACTATTCAAAATTCCTTTTCTTGATCACACTAGCTTCACTTCAAGAGTCCAAAAGCCACATGTTACTCTACTGCACAGAGCAGGTGTAGAGCATTCATGTCATTACAGAATGTTCTACTGAATAGCACTACCCTAGACAAATAATATAGAATTAGTAATTATAATCAAATATAGTGTTCCTGTCTTGTGAGAGGATTGAAGCACGCGCTCGTCTTACAAAAGTTGACTGATTCTCTTTTCTATTACTAAGAGCTGTTTGGACTTTAAAAGTAAGCCTTAAAATAAATATTACCTTTAAAACATTCCATTAGGACTTCTTGGTTTCTAGAACTCAACCCATTCAATTGATAAGGAAGGTCAAGATGTGAGAACATGGCACATTAGAGGAAGAGCGATACGATTTATATTTGGGAATGTGGCACATGAAGGGAAAGTGCTAACCCATCAGGGGTTGGTGGGGGTTGGATTCTTAAGATGTATGTGAAACATGTTGAAAAGCTTATTTTAGTCCCAAAACAGTAGACAAGACATCTAAACTTTTTAAACATGCAGATAGCAGAAGCAGATTATTTTCCTTAGAGGCAGCTCTCAGTTTTATGAAGAGAACAAGCTAGAAAGAGGATAGGATTTCCAGTCAATCTTATCTGGATTCATATTATTTTTCCATCTGCCACAGTCTGAATTGTCTTATACAAATTCTTTAATTTTAGTCTCAATTTCTCATTTGCAACAGGAAACTAATAATACTTCATGAGCTGTTAAGATAAGTAGATGGGATAAGATATGTAAAGTATCTACTGAATACTTGGCATTTAATAGGAATTTTATAATTTGTTAGTCCGTAGTCCTTTCCTTAAACACATCTGTTCATATGGCAACAACAGAAGATATGAAAGGAAAATTCTGCAAGTATATAATATTCTTGATCCCATAGTTCAAAATGATTTTTACATGGCTTGATTTTTTTTTTTAACATGGCTTGATTGATGGGAAGTACAAGCAGTTTGAGATCTGATAATAGCTTATCACCCAGTAACAGGTCCTGAGTGTAGCAACAGCAGAATAGAAGTGAACACCTAGTAATCAAGTGGAAGCAGACCTAATACTCATGTACTCACCACCTGACTTAACTATTCTGAGACCCATCAATACAGAATTAGGTGTGGCCATCATAAATGCAAAAGAGAAAATAGTTTTTATCATATCTAAAAGGGTTTTCAGATAGTGTTGTGATTCACTGGGGTACCACAAACATGCACAGATGTGGTAATCTTCAAGAGATGTGTAGAATTGGTATTTCCTACAACTGAGAATACATATTCTGAATGTACTTACTTGACTACTCATCTAGCTGGAAAGCTCTCCTCCCAGAGAGTAACGTAACTTATATTTTTGCTTCATTCGAGTATCTGCTCAAGCATCACTCTTGCAAGGGGACCTCATTGACCATGACATCCAAAATAGCAGTTTTCCAAAGTTCTAAGTTTTACTTAGAGGATCAAATTTAATCTTTGGCAACAAGTACTGTCAGTTGTTTTCTTGAAGTGACAGGCTCACTCTGTTCATTTTCAAGTAAATGTCTGCCAATTACACAAATCTGATTAACCATGGTTTATCTGCCAGTTGTTCTTTCAAGTAAAAATGTTGCTTCATGAAAAAGGCAGCTAGTTTCAGCTCTCAACTCAAAAATTGTACAAATTCCTTTTTTTTTTATTCAAGCACAACTTAGGTATAGAGCAAAAGTGCCGTATGCATACTTTCCACTTCATCACATAGAACATTATAAAGTCAACATTTAAAAATTAATAATTTTTACTGTTTTAGTTTTAAGCGAAACTGACTTTTTTCTGCAAGTACATGGAATAATGCAGTAATTGGTAGTACAATTTGGTGGCACTGCCTTGATTCAAACTAAGGCACCTGTAATTTCACCCACCGTTACTTTCACACTATCGAAATTGCCCACAGTAATTAATTAGTGTACAAAATCATGTTAAAATAATAAAATAAATAATTTTATTGTTATTAAGTAAATTATAAAATCTAGGATTTAAATATGCTCAGAATATTGAACGAATAAATATATATTATATGCATATTAGAGAAAACACAGATGCACAAAGTTCAGAATTAGAAAAAATATAATCATATGAAATATTTTTGTTATAAGAGTTTACAAGGTCCAATAGAATTAGAAATACTTTATGTAATGGATAATTTTCTAGAGAATTGTAAGTTATCTCAATGCACCCAGTGGAAGATATATAATGGAAAACCTGAGGAAACATTAACAGTGTAACTTAATGTCAGTGACCCTTAATTTATTTTGGACAAATATAGGGCTAAGATTAGCAAGAAAATATGGGTGGAAAGAATAATAATTTATTTTATTAATTTCTTTATTTTATGCATTGAGAATTCATTCATTATTATGACCAAAAAATGGTATTTAAAAATACTGAAAGAGAAAATTTAATTTGTAAAGACTATACTTATTAGTGTCAAGAAACAATGTCACTGATGATTAAACTGGTGGGAACTCAAGAATATTTCATAACACATTCATTTTTCTCTTTTCCAATTAAAGCATAGCCACATAATTTGGGAAAGGTGAACACAAGCTATAACAAGTTAAGGATGGGCTGGTAAAATTAGCAATTTAGATCATGTTGAATATGCCTCATTGATTTTTCCTCAATGTTTCTCATCTACCATGTTAAAATTTCTGTAGCAAAAAATCCCCTTCTCTTGAAATTTCCATTTCCAAAACATTTCCAAAAGATTCTTATGGCAGATTTACACTTCCTATATCCAGGTAGCTATGAATAATCTGATCTGGTAATAGACCAGGTTCCTAACTCGAATACTTCACTTGGAACTCTTCTAAACTCTGATGGCACATTGCATTAGGAATTTGAGCCTGTACTCCTAGAAGCAGAATTTTTGACACAGTTTATGCCACAGAGGCTGCAGACTGGATGCTCACTTGTCACGTCTTGCCTGGAGGTACGTCTGTGGTTTTTGTTATGTTTCGGTTTGGTTTTTTGGCCCATTGAAGGTTTAAAAAATATTGAATTATGTTAACAGCAATTTGAAAATATTTGATTTCATAGAAAACTGAAATGTGGAATCCTGAGCTTTATTCTTTCTATCCTGCATGGCAAAAATCTTCTGGAATAGAGAAGTTGCAGGACTCCCCTCGATGGGGCTTTGATACTCAAGACCTGCATTGTTCGTGTATACTACTTGGCTTACTCCTTCATAACATTTGAATTTATGATCACTTCTTTAGGTTATGGCCAAAATCTTGCTGTCAGAAAATGATCTCTCACCATGCTTGCTCTTCTATCAAATTACTATAAATAAAGACATTCTTTGGTTTATGGAACTCTACAAAATTTCCAGGCAGAGAGCAGATGTGTATCATGGGAGACATAGGTAATTTCAGTCTCACATTAGCGAAGATTGGACTGTTAATACCCGTGCAGGGAGTAAAGTTCCCAGTGAAGGTGATAGAAAGGATGTGTAAGTGTTCACGGGGATGTTCTCAGAAGGCTTTTTTTTTTTTTTTTTTTTTTTTTTTTTTTTTTTGTGGCTGCTCCAATGGCTTTATTAACTCCTTTCTGGGGGTGGCAGAACCTTGTAGTTGAAGAGCTGGAATGGAAACCAGGAAGTGGTGGTCTCAGTATGGATCATTAAAGGGGTACAGAGGGTCCCAAACATTGTGATTAGGCTAAGAAAGTTGAAACAGACAGCCACAGAAAGCAGCAAAGTTACTTTTGAGGTTAATGTGTAAAAATTCCCTGACCTGTGATGAATACAAATATTCTCAGATTTGAAAGCTGCTCACATTGGCTTTTGTACAGTCTGAGTCAGAGGCGGACTTCTTAAATATGTGCCTAAGTATACGTGTTTTTTAAAGAAAAAGACCAACCTCTAATATGTTTAATATTCTTATGGTAGTTTGATCTCAGAAGTTTGCTTTTTAATTTCCATCTTTTCCATGGGAAACAATTTTGAAATCTGTTGTTTTCTTTTCAAGACACATGCAATTAGTCTCTTTTTGACATTGCTCTAAGAGTAAACATGATTAAAATTGTAATGAAACCATTTATACAGCCATTAATAAAATGTGAATTGAATCCACATTTAACCTCTCCCCCCACATGGCTCTTTCTAGAAATCTATTCAACTTTTTGAATTTTGTCTCAAGTTATTTGGAATTAGGGTTTACCAGAATCAGCAGTTATCAGAATGGTTTGCTGCCTAAGGGGATAACAAAAACTGGGGCAGAGAATTTAGGTCCATCTTGGGAAAATAGAATATATGCTCCTTTTACTCATTCAAAAACATTTACCCAAATCTGATCATATGTTACTTAAACTAGTTCTTGCCTGAGGTGAGGGATAGAATAGGGACAGGTTTAACTTTAATTATACCTTTTTAAATAAGCTTTTCTTTTTATTTATTCCTGAGAGGCACACAGAGAGAGGCAGAGACATAGGCAGAGGGCGAAGCAGGCTCCCCGTGGGGACCCCAAGGCAGGACTCAGTCCTAGGACCCTGGGTCACAACCTGAGCCAAAGGCAGACGGTCAACTACTGAGCAACCCAGGTGTCCCTCTTGCTGTTGACTTTGATAATTTATGAAGAAACTAGTAGATTCCAGGAATGACTGGGGAAAAGGTAAAGGATCCAAGGAAAGGCCTGGCCAATGGCAGTGTTAGTCCTCTGGAGAGCTGGGTTTCTGCATTTGTAACCATCTCTTCATTCTTATCCCTTGGTACCTACTATTCCATTCTTTGTTCATACTTTTTAAAGCCAAATTTATCATTCTCCCCAAAGTGGAACATTTTTAGTATATCCTGTATCCACTGAGTAAGACATGCTCCCACCAAAAGCTGTTTTTTTAAATCACTCTAACCTCTAAATTAGACAATGGCCCATGAAGCCTGACTGCTTAAATTCACATTTTGACTACATCACTTTCTACTTGGGTGGCCTTTGGAATTGACTCTTTCTGTTCCATTCTCTTTCTGTTTCCTCATCTGTAAAAATTAAGATTAAAAAATCATACCTACTGGTTCTGGCTTGAATTGTTTCCCTCAAATATTCATACTCTTAAATTCTAACCTCTAGTACTTGAGAATATTACCTCATTTGGATATAAGGTCACTGCAGATGTAATTAGTTCAATGATGTCATACTGGAATGAGGTGGGGCCCTAATCACATATAATTGGTGTCCTTATAAGGCAGGGAAATGTGGACACAGACAAACATGTGCACAGAAAGACCACTGTGTAAAGATGAAGGCAGAGATCTGCAAGCCAAGGCATGCCAACCAGTGCTAACACACACCAGAAGCTGGAGAGAGAGACATGGAACAGATCCTCCCTCACAGCCCTCAGAAGGAACCAAACCTATGGCATTTTTATCTCAGACTTCTAGCTCCCAGAACTCTAAGACAATTCATTTCTGTTGTTTAAACCACCCGGTTTGTGGTCCTTTGTTAAGGCAGCCCTAACAAACTTAAAAATATAAAGCCTATAGGTTGGTTCTTCTCACAGAATATGTTAACATTTTCAGCCATTCACTAAAAAATAAAGGGGTAGGCACCGTGGTCCTTTGTGGTCCTCCTGAATTATCATACAGACCTAGGTCTGTTTTGCTGTCTGTAAGTTAGGTAAATTCAAACTCAACACTTCCATAACCAACTCATTATTTTAAATGCCATTGTTAATACTCTCAGGCTGCCCCTTATCCAGGGGATGCTTTTATCCCTAGTTTAACGCAAAAATTTCAACTTATCCTTAGCTTTTCCATCTCCATCATGATTGGTTGTAACATCTTATTTTTTTTGGTAGATGTTCAGATTTTCATAAAATAACATTAAACTATCTTAATGGTCTCCATATAGTTTTCCCTATATATTTTACACACCGGTGCTCAACACATCATCCTGAAATGCTCATTTGAGCACATCATCTCGTTGCTAGAAAATATGCAATGTTTTCAGAAAGGGATTTATACAAAAACAAAACAACAACAACAAACAAAAAAATAAGCAAAACCCTGTTTTTGCATTTTACCTTGTACCAAACAAATAACATATTTCATTTTCCCAAAACCTGAACTCCTGTTTCCAGAATACTTCACTACTATTTTAAAAATATTTTAACCACTATATTAGACTCATTAAAAAGTTTATAAAATAATATGATGAATATTCAGGTATTCATTACCCAGAATAAAATATAAAGCATTTAAGAACTTTGGAAGTTCATGATGTTCTCCTTCCCTACCATCCTCTCCTCTGCTCTTAAACTTCAAAGAAAACCAGATCCATTAATGTCTTTATAGTTGTACTATGTTTCCATCTCTGAATAATGTTTTGTACTATTTTAACATTTAGTATTTTCTATTTATGCTGTATGTGTATTTCTGCAATTGTTTTTTACTCAGTATCATACCATTAGGACTCATCACGTTGATTCATGTAGATCTAGTTCATTTATTTTCCCTAATATATAAATTTTTACCATGACTATACTAAGATGAATCCATTGTCCTATTGGTGGACATGTAGTTGGTATCTGATTTCATTCATTCATTCATTCATTCATTCAAGAAATATTTATCAACCATCAAGGATACAAAAGGAAAATGAATTACCCATTCTCCTGGAGCCTATGTTCTAGTACAATCCTGTCTTCTTTTGCAAATGAACAAGAGTTTCTATAGAATAAATTTCCAGTGGTAAAATTGCTGGAGCATTGATTATTCATGTCTTAAAATGAATAAATATTTTCACATTTTTCTCCACAGAGATTGTACCAGAATATTAGAATGTTATTTGATCTTTATCTTCACCAATACTTGACATAGTCAAATACAATTTACCAGTCTGATAGGTACAAAATAATGTATCCTTAGAGTTTAAATATGCAATTCCCCAATTACTAGTGGTACACAAATATTTTTATATTCATAGTCCACTTGTGTTCCTGTGCTTTTACCCATTTTCTACTGGAATATCTGACCTTTTTTTAACCGATTGACAAGGGTTCTTTACATATATATTATATGCATATATAATATGTGTATTGTAGTTTCAAGTTTTTATTTAAATTCCAGTTGGTTGACATACAGTAGAATATTGGCTTCAGGAGTATTATTTAATGATTCATCACTTCCATACACCTAGTGCTCATGGTTACAAGTGCTCTCCTTAATGCCCATCACCCCTTTAATCCAGCCCCCTACCCACCTACTCTCCAGTAACCCTCAGTTTGTTTTGTATAAGTTAAGAGTCTGTGTTTTGGTTTGCCTGTCTCTTTTTTCCCTCTATGTTTATATGTTTTGTTTCTTAAGTTCCACATATGAGTGAAATCATATGGCATTTGTCTTTCTCTGACTCATTTCACTTAGCATAATACTCTGTAACTCCATCCACATTGTGCAAATGGCAAGATTTTATTCTTTTTTATGGCTGAGTAATATTCTGTTATATATATAATATATATATTGTTATATATAACAATTTTGCCTTTGTAACAGAGATATGGTTTTAGCCCAAAGAGATATGAGAAAATTGTCTTAGAAGGTATAACAACGTGAATGTATTGTTCCTCTACTTTCCTTCTGTCTTTAAGGTGATATTTGAATCTTAAGTCCCTACTTTCCACAATTGCTTATGACACAAATCAATGCTACAATGGCAGTAGTCCATGTCAGACTTTATATGCCAGCTGATGTCCAGACATTGTATAACTTTATCATCGTTCATGACACTAGATATCAAAAAAATTACTTATTGTACATTGGGGTGACATTGAAAGAAGGGCCGGTGGCCATTTTGAGTATTAGACTTTTGTTTCTACAGAAAAAAAAAAAAACACATAAAATTTACTCAACTAGTAAAGGCTTTGACTTCTGCAGATACTATTAAACTGTAACATTTTTTACTGGGATTATAAATCACTTTACCATCAAAGTATCAAAAACTTCTGAGTTCTCATTTTTGATGGCACATTGGAGGATAGTTATTGAACCATCACAATGAAAGAAGAAAACTATGCAGAATAAGATATTTGAACCTGCTGAGACCACTATGAGATGAAATATAACTTTGGTAACCCTATCAGTATTGCTATTATATGACTCAGCATGCATATACCAATTATGTCATACCAGCTGGGTGTCTTGATTATTTAAGCAGTTGTCATGACATACAAATTGCTGAACATATTCAACATTATTATTGTTTAAAACTTGTTTTTAAGTGATATATGGCTAGAAACCAGATATACCATTTAATGCAGGGGAGAGAAAGGAGATTTTTCTCTGAAGTACCTGGAGGCAGTGATAGATTAGGTGGGGGAAAGAAAGCACAAGATGGATTATGCTCTAACTTGCTTCCATTTGCTAGTTTTGAAATCTCTAGAAAGAGTACCATAATCAAAAAGTGAAGGGAAACATTTTCAAAGGGATTTGGAAAATACAAGGAATATATAGTTCTGTCTCAGGGTTTAGGAGATAAAGTGTGATCTTGAGCATCAGTGGTTTTATTTCAATTTCTGTGAAGACCATACTGTAGTTCTGACACCATGAGAACTGGCACATCATTAATGTGTATGAGAACTTAACATCTAGGTGGAAATGAGTAGAAGAAATTGAGAGAAAATCTTTGAGAATATATAAAACACACATTGATGACCTCCAGAAATAAATGGAGATTGGGGGAAGGGTAAAGGCAGGTCTTGTGGTCCTGAAGTCATTCTTTAAAAATAAAGGTAGCAGAATAATTTGCTTAATTATCAGTTACATAAATAGGAAGGGATGGTGCCTAAGGATTTGATCTTAATAACAGATGGTATAGAGGAAGAGAATTTTCTTTAAAGATTTTTTTATCTGTCCATTTGAGAGAGAAAGTGAGAGCGAGCACAAACAGTGGAGAGGAGCAGAGGGAGAGGGAAAAGCTGACAGGCCGCTGAGCAGGGTGCCTGATGATTCGAGGCTGGATCCCAGAACTCTGGAATCATGACCTGAGCAAAAGGCAGAAGCTTAACCAATTTGAGCCACCCAGGTGCCCCAAGGGAGAGAATATTTTTATGTAGTGCTTCAGGTTAAGGAATTATCATATTATTATTCATAAATTACTGAATACTAAAACAAAAAAAGCAAACAAAAATATTCACTTGTGAGGCTTTGTCTCTTAGTAGAGGATTTAACCAAGTTACATTTATTTTACTAAATAACATTTTTTCTTGTTTAGATCGTTTATTTTATATTTAATGTTTTTTTATTTTCCTATCTTTAACTTCCCCTTATGTATAAAGTCATCCTAATTTCATATTTTTAAAAGTAGTGTTGCTGTTTATATATTTCTAAATTGACAATAATTTTCTCTGTACACTTTGCAAATCTCATTTCATTGCCTTCTAGCTTACATTATTAATCTCATTGAGGAAATTTCTTTGATTTTTACTATTATTCTTTTTTAGGTTATATTTTCTTGCTTGGGATAAAATGTGCTTTCTGGATAGATGTATTGTTATTTTTGTTTCAGTTCAGAAAACTCACCACCATTATCTTTTTAAATGCTTTGATTAGTATATGTTGGATAGATCTTTTAGATTTTTTGTTTTACTTTCACTTTTTTCCCACTGCTTGTGAGATTCCAATCAGATATCTCTCATTCTGCCTTACATACTTCTTAATATTTTGAAAATGCTTCTTAATATTTTGAAAATATATTCATCTCTTTAACTCTATGATGCATTTTAGCCACTCCCTGGGATATATATATTCCATTTTACAAATTCTCTTTTTGTCTCTTTCTCATCCATGATTTAACCTACTAATAATTCCTTTTATCTCAAAATCATGTATGGTTATTCCTAGAAGTTTATTTCTAATTGTTTTGTTGCTCATTTATATGATGCAGACTAAATGTTTAAAATAATTCACATATAACTATTCTAATCTATAATTCCATGTCTGCATATGTGAATGTTTAAATCTTTTCACTAATTGTTTCATCTGACTGACTTATGTGGCTTGACTTCTTTCACATATGTTGATCACTGGTTGACTTCACTTCTTCATTTTATCCATTGAAAAGCTAACACAACACAATTTGGGAGACCTTTCTTCCAGAGAAGATTCAATTTTGCATTTTCTAGCATCTGACTGAGATTATTTCACCCTCCTGATGACCATCATCAATGGGCAAATATCACAGACTGCTTTTCCACTTCATGCCATCTAAGCCTGAATATCCTCACAGCAGTTATTGTTGGAAAACCCTCAGAGCAACCCATTTTATTGGGGTATGTACTGTTCCAGCATCAGATCACACTTTTTTTTTCCATTATAAGGAGAATAATTAAAGGCCTCTTGCTCTTGTCAAACCAGCTATGCCTCATGCAAAGTGTTCTATTTAGGGTATAGCTAGACTATGGTGAGAATGGTTTATCAATACACTTAGTCACTTAGGTGTGGAACAGAAGTCACATTAACTATAGATGTTTGTCATCATTATTTGCTAAAGTCTTTGTTGTTAAAATCTATAAAATCATTTGGACTATTGGTGTGCTATGCTTCCTGTTTTACCTGACATTATACGTTGCCTTTTTAAAAAATCTTGGAAGTCACCAGTTTTCAAACATGGCAAGTCATTTTATTTCTGCTTTTTCTTTCTGTTGTTAATTTTAAAGTTTACCTTTTTTTTTTCCACTATGAAAAGCTCTTATACTCGAATAATTACTTACAAAATTCATATATTTTAAAAAGAGGAAAAAAGACCACTGTAATCTCCTTACCTAGGAAAATATAATTCTCATTTTGAATCATTCAATCCCAGTATTTATGTGCATTTTGCTACTATATTTTCACTTAATATGAATATTTGCCAATATATTTTCATTTAGGGAATAGAATCTTAAAGTACATTTAAGATTATGTACATCAAGATTATGATTAACATAGACATTCAAATAAATTTCAAAAATTAAAATAAGAAAAAAAGACATAACATTTTATACCATGATGTAGCCACTACGAATACTTTATTTTTTTAAGATTTTATTTATTTGTTTGAGAGAAAGAACATGAGCATGGAGGAGGGGCAGAGGAGAGGGAGAAGCAGACTCCACTGAGCAGGGAGCCCTGATGCAGGGCTTGATCCCAAGACCCTGAGATCATGATGAGCCAAAGGCACATTCATTCTTATCTTTTCATGAGATCTTTCAAATATGTGTCTTTATAAACTTTTACCTCCTTTGATTTGGTTTGTTCTCATTCATTCTTGCATGCATGTATACATTTGGCATTAATTCTACTACTGAGAGCCCATTGAGTGCTAGAACTAGATGCAGGCAAACAAATGCAGCTCTGCCCTGGAGACATACCAACTCAGTGAAGAGGAAACAGAATTAAACGCATATAAAGCATATCAGTGGCCTATATAGAAAACACGAGGGGTGCTTAGAGGAGTGGGCAATTCTTCCTAAGAAGGAAATAGTATAAAAACATTAAAGAAGAGTTTCTGAGTTGAATGTTTAAGATGAAAAGATGTTTGTTTACCTTGTGAACTTGTAAGACTAGGGATGAAGGAGAAGAAATATGTACAGTACCTGGTATTCAAGTAATAGCAACTTCAATAGATTCCATAAGTCAAGAGTGTAGGAGTATTAAATTTTTGGTAGTAGCGGTATAAGTAACTAAGCATAATTGGCAAAATACTAAGCAGCTAAAAAAACACATTTTCCCAAATTCAATTCATTTTCAGTGATATGTACTCCTTATATTACCAGACACTGCTATATCATATGTTCTCCTGCTATGATGGTGTGATTAGATATTCATTTCAGTAAACACTTGAGTATGTTTTAATTAAAATGCCTTCTGAGGAAATGGAATGTCACATTTTTTAAATAGAATTTCAGGTTGCTATAGTAACTAATAAAACTGTCACTATTTATTCTAAATAACATAAAAAGCATCTTTAAAGATGGTAAATCATTTTCAAGATATCCTGAACGTTAGTTACTGGTATTAAATTGAATTGTATTAACAACTAGTGGGATGGTCTGTATGTGAGAAACTGCAGAAAATGGGTATAGAAAAATAGAGAAATCTTTCTAAAGCTTATGAGTTAGATGGAAACAAATGTTTAATGCACCTTGTACAGAAGAGGGGATAATTTCTCTTTACTGATCAGATCATCTGTTAAATTCAAATGATCTAATAAAATTATTTTGTTGTTGTTCTCATGAAAGTGTGCCAGCCACTGAAGCATAAAGGTAGTTAAGTGAGGGGAACAGCAAGTGACATAAGGGAGAAATGCATCCTGGAACCATGGAGCTCTCGTGGTCATGTTTCTGCAGGAATACTTGCCTGTCGCAGACTTAATGATTTTGGAAACAATATGCCAACTACAAAATAGTTTAAATATTTTTATTTTTTTTTTAATTTTTTTTTTTATTTATTTATGATAGTCACAGAGAGAGAGAGAGGCAGAGACACAGGCGGAGGGAGAAGCAGGCTCCATGCACCGGGAGCCCGATGTGGGATTCGATCCCGGGTCTCCAGGATCGCGCCCTGGGCCAAAGGCAGGCGCCAAACCGCTGCGCCACCCAGGGATCCCAATATTTTTAAAAAGTGATTTGCACCATATAATGAATGCAATCTAGAATCTCAGACATCCTGATATGTTTTGAAACTTAGTACAGTATAATTAATACATAATCATGTCCCTATTTACCTGGAAATGTCAGAGACCACTAGAGCGTTGTAAGTAGTAAAGTCAGAAGTTGTGGTCAAGAATCCAAGTTTGGAAGTTAAGAAGAATGCCAGCCAAAGACTTCCAGGACTTTCAAGGCTTGAGAGCAAATTACAAAAATTACAAGGGGTACATGGTACTAATAGACATCATGATGCTTTTTCTTCTTTTGGAAAAAACAACATAATTGCTGTTTCTAGTTGGTCTTTCTCTGGACTTAGTTTTTCCTCATGTTACAAAAAGGGGGAAATAATGCCTACTGTAAATGAGGAAGTGATTTTAAATATTCTAGCACAGTGCTCTCTAAAACCTTGGTTCCATTATCTTGCCTACCCTTTTCAATTTTCATAAGATTTAATAAATCCTACCCTGCCATAGAAATTTACAGAAGAATGCTTTCACTGAAGGTACAACTTTGATGTGAAGGAAGAGTTAAAAAGTTGTTTTTTTTTTTTTTTTAAGGTAGCAGTCCATGCATGCAAAGCAAAAAAAAATGCAAAAAGATTCTGAGATCCTTTGTCATTAGTGCTGAGATTATTCATAATATACATTTAAGAATTCCATCATATTGTTTTATCTCTTTTATATTTACTAGAATAGTAAGAAAAATTGTATTTTCTTCCTTTATAATGTTTTATTTTCATGTTTAAGGGATTTGAAAAATTCAGCTGAAAATCCTCCTCTCATCTTAAGGTCTTTCTGGTCTAGTCTATTTATCTAGAGGGTTCCTAGAACTTTTTTATGGGGTAATGGCACGGATGTATGCCTTTCATTTTAAATGCCTATGTAAAAATATTTTATATGATAATTTGGAATAGAAACAAAATTTTTAAATATAAATCTCCTGAATTAACTATTTTCCTCATTAGTTTTAGCAATACACGATGGATAGCATGTATTTTTTTGAAGATGGTAGACTTAAAAGTTATGATCAAAAGATAAATGCTACTAAACAGAAAATAATTGCTATGCATTTATATAAAAATGAATAAACTATGACTGGGCATGTTATTATTGTTTTTAAAAGAGTAAAATGAAATAAAATGATCTGTATCTATTAGCCAAAAATGATCCAAGAGACAGATGGCAAGAAATAAAATTATTTTGTGTATCATCAATTAATCCATGTTAGTTCTAGCATTCTAGAAAATTGAGCATTAAGAAAATCTCTTTTCTTAAAAATTATATATTTTTTGCAATGTTTGAAGGTAATCACTCTGATATTATGAGGCAATTAAATACAGAGCATAAAAATCAGATGCCAAGATCAGAAAATTTTGAATTTCCATCCTATATCTACAGTATATATATATTAGGCATATTACTTAACTTCTATAAACCCCAATTTCCTAACTGTAAAATGCAGAAAGTAGCTAACAATTGTATGTAATAAGTGAGATAATGTATGTATACCCTTAGCAATCCTTAAATTTTGATAATGATTAGAAAAAGATAGAAATATGTACTTGTGCTTTTTCCAAAGAATACTGTAGTATACCAAATAATCAGCTTTGCCCTAATAAGAAACTGATCTTTTTTTGAAAAGTACAGGAGGGAACAAAATGATTATGATTTCCTTAACTGAGTATCTTAGTTTTTAAAATATTTGCATACCCTGAGTGCATATATATTTAAGACTAGTACCGTACAGTTAAGCCATCCATGTCCAGAAGATCATAACAACTAGATTTAAGGCTTAAAATATCAAAGGTAATTTTAATGCACTATAGAGATATTTCCAAATTCCATGTAATTTGTAATTAAGTACTGACACCAAGTAATATGAATAATTATATGCTCCTTCTCTAGACCTATGTAATAACCATTTTCATTTATGCAATTATATGACTTTAACATATCAGAGAGGGTGCTTACAAAATGCAGGATGTTTTAATGACTCTTTTATAATATTTGGGGCAAAGCTTTATAAGAAATCAGAGAAAAACAGTTGAGAAAGGGTTTACTTCACATTGTTTACTCTATCACAGTGGTTTTCCACTGTTTCTATATACAGTGCTCTATATTTAAAAAAAATTTTATAAGTCTCAGAATGGGTTTCTGAGTTATGTTATCTATTTTGTAGGTTTCTTTTCTCAAACTAGATTAAAAGTTCCTAATGGATAGAGCTCCTTTTCACCAACTTTAGATGAGTATCAATCAATATCTTGTACTGTTGGCTGCTTGATTGGATTAAATTGAATTGCATGAGACTCCTGGAGTCTGATTTTAGGAGACTTTCATATTCTAGATGTCCTCTTAATAGTCTATGGCCACTTGTTGCAAATATTTTAAGCCTCTGACCCCTCAGCAGTCAGAAAGGGATCATAACTTGCTCTGCCTTGCTGACTTCAAAGGTCTATTTAGTGCAATAATATGAATGAAAACACGTTAGTTCCATAAATGCCTTGTTTCCTTTCCCCAGCTCAGTCAGGAGCTCTTTTTAGCAGCTGATACTAAATCATAGGGCCCAGGTTTTACAAAGCCAACCTTTGGTCGCAAAATAAACAGTCCTTGTTCCACTTCTTTTCTCATTGAAAACAAAATAAATGTATGTCCAAAAATAATTAGCTGATATTCCTCCTAGAGAACCAATTATCCAATAAAATCAGGGAGGAGAAAGGTTGCCAAGAGCATAAGTATGATTATGTTCATTGATGTTTGGAGCATAATTTATATCTAGACCCTTTTGTTAATTGTTATGCATCTTTAATTTGCCTTGTGCTTTATCAACTATAATCACTGCATTTGAATTAGAGGTAGAGACATAGGCAAAGGGAGAAGCAGGCTCCCTGTGGGGAGCCTGATGTGGGACTCGATCCCAAGACCCCAGGATCATGATCTGAGCCAAAAGCAGATGCTCAACCACTGAGCCACCCAGGTGCCCCTGGCAATTTACTTTTTTTTAAACATAAGAAACCTCATAAGCCAACTACAGACTTTTATCAGTGTTCCTATGATGCTAATTTCTGTCAATTATTCATCCGAATTATGTTTACTCTAATACCCAATATGTATTTGACTTTTTAAAAAAAATCCCCAGTGTGAATATACTATCTATTTCCTGATGGACCCCCTGATACAAACTAGTAAGGACAGTAGTTACAAGGAAGAGAAGCTACTGGATATAAAGGATTTTCATTTCATTAAAAGAGTAATGAATTTATCTTAGAATCGTAAGGGCCACTGAAGATTTTTAAATAGAAGAATAGTATTTTCAAATGTCCATGCTTATCCTAGTAGCAATTATGATAATCGAATACATTAAGAGACTCTTAAATTTCAGAATTGAGCATATTTAGATTCAATGGTTTAATAAAAACCAAATGAAGCTTGTCTACGTTAATTTATTGACTATTAAGGTATGTTTAATCCAGGTGGGGCAAAATACAGAAAAGGAGGCTTATCAATGTTAGTCTTTTCTCAAAAACACCTTCAAACTCCTCACACAAATATTCGAGGACCTCCATTTGTAGACCATTTTGTCACCACCATCATTATCATCTTCTCCTTGTCCTACTAAATCAAAAGTACTGACTGATATGTTTTTGACATCTTGCCATGACAGGAATTGTGTACTCTTCTCATTTCTGAGAAGTCTCAGGAACTTTTCAGTCCTCTATAATTTGTTAAGCAATTTTTCTTATTCCCTTTTGTCAAAGTCTGAGACTTCCACAACTTATTCCTAGAAATATCCTCATTATCTATTCTTTTCACGGCTGCTGGCAACTTTCCACAGAACTTGAAGTTGCTCAAAGCTTAAGCAAGTTGAATGAGGGGGGACAAAGATCTCCGTTTAAAAATGTATATCTGTGGTATGTGGAGGACTAAAGAATCTATTAACAGATTTATTTTGGAAACAGCATAGTGGTTTTGTGGTGGTTGGAGAGAGAAGAGAGGTGAGAAGACCAGAGATGATGAAAGTTTACTAGTAAAAGTAAGAGAAGACAAATGAGTGAAAATAAAGCGTAGGGAAGAGATCTAAAAATCAGTCCCCAAAAATGAACTTGTTTTCTAAATGTGGATGATGAAGGGGCACCTGGATGCCTCAGTCAATTAAACATCTTTGTTTGGCTCAGGTCATGATCCCAGGATGCTGGGATCCAGCCCCAAATCAGGCTCCCTCCTGAGCGAGGAGCCTGCTTCTCCCTCTCCCGCTCCCCCTGCTTGTGCATGCCCTCTGTCTCTGTCAAATAAATAAAATCTTTAAAAATAAATAAATAAATAAAATAAGTAAGTGTGGATGACTAGTTAATAGAATTGAGGATGATTACAACTGAAGTAAGGCTTGCAGGATCTTTTTTTTTTTAAGATTTTATTTATTTATGAGAGACATACACAGAGAGGGAGAGATTGAGAGAGAGAGAGAGAGAGAGAGAGAGAGAGGCAGAGACACAGGCAGAGGAGGAGAAGGCTCCATGCAGGGAGCCTGATGTGGGACTCGATTTCAGGTCTCCAGGGTCACGCACTGGGCTGAAGGCAGACACCAAACCGCTGAGCCACTGAGGGATCCCAGGATTGCAGGATCTTATTATATATTGTTGGTGGGATTATAAACTGGTATTTCTTTTCTCATATCATCCAACTAGGCCTTCATTTCCTCTGTCCCAGTGAAATTGTTCTTATGTAGGTCATCGATGACTCGTATGCTGCTAAACCCTAATGGTCAATTCTGTTCTCATTTTATGTGATCTCCCAGCAGCATTTGACAAAGTTAACCACTGCGTACTTTCATATACTTTTGTCCCTAGTTTACTGGACACTGTCCTTTGGATACTTTTCCTTTCCCCATCTTTTAAAAAAATGTACTATAATTCCAGTATAGTTAACGTAAGGGATGCCCTTCACTTATTTCACCCATTCCCCTCTCCCCACCTCCTCTCTGGTGACCATCAGTTTGTTCTGCATATTTAAGAGTTTCTTTGGTTTTTGCTTGTATCTTTTTTGTTTGTGTCATTTATTAAATTCCATCTATGAGTGAAATCATCTAGTATTTGTCTTTCTCTGACTTATTTCATTTAGTATTATACCCTCGAGATCCATCCATGTCGTTGCAAATGACAGGAGATATATATACATGTATCTTTTCAAATTAGTGTTTTCTTATTCTTTGGGTAAGTATTTTTCTTTCCTCACTAATCACTCTTTATTTTTTCTTTTTATTTCTCCGTCATCTTCTCCTTGACCCTTTAGTGTTAATATCCTAAGACTCAGACCTCGGTTCTATTTTCTTATCTACCTACCTTCACTTCTTTAAGGACTTATCCAGGAGACCCTAACTTTTCCCAGATTTATATCTTCAGCTAAGACCACTCTAACTCCAGATATGAATATAAAGCTACATATCTGACACCTTTGCTTGAATGCCAAATAGATATTTTAAACTTGGATGAACACATCCAAAAGTTTGCTCCTGATCCTTCAACAAACTGTTTTCTTGCTAGACTTGTCACTTCAGGTGATGACAACTCAAATTCTGGTTTTTCATACCAAAAGTCATAGAGTTCTCTTAGACTTCTGTTTATATACCACATGCATTCTTTTAGAAAATCCTCTTGTGTCTAACTTTCAAATATTGTAAAATCCAATCACTTACAAAATTCACTACAACCTTGATTCAAACTGCCATTAACTCTCATTTGGATTATTTTAATGGCCTTCTTATTGATCTCCTTGTTGCTATCCTTGCCCCTCTTTGGTATATCCTCAACACAAGATCAGGGATGGTCCCTTTAAAACATTACTGAGATCATGTCTTTCATCTGCTCAAAATCTCATTTCATTCAGAATAAAACCCAAAGTCCTTATGATGGCCTACAAGTTCCTGACTGATCTGTGCCACCACATATTCCATTGTCTTTCTGATTTCATCTCTTACTCATTCCTTTAGTTACAATGGCATTCTTACACAACACATTTTGTACTGGTCTCTCTACTTGACATACTCTTCCACTAGATATATGTGTGGCCAACTCCCTCACCTCCTTTAATTCTTGTTCAAATTACTTTTCAATGGAATTTATTTGCAACTTGCTCCTGCACAACAATTTCCCAATTCCCCTAAACCTATCGTATTTTTCCCATAATGCTTATCACTTTTGAACATATTTTGTAATTTACTTTTTGTATTGTCTATATTCTCTTCCTAAATGTAAACCCCATGAAAACTGTTCTTTGCTTTCATTTATTGATGTATTCCATGAATACAAAATGATGCTTAGCACAATGTTTTTAAATAGATACTTGCTTAAATAACTATCATTTCACAAATTAATTTGATATTGTACTGTGGCATTGAACACCCACATGCTTCCAAGTAATTCCACTTCAAGGTACATATACCCAAAAGAAACTTCAGCACACTTGTACTATGCAGTATATACAATCCAGAATATATAGGGAACTCCTACAACTTTATAGCAAAGACAAAAACAACACCCAATTTTAAAAACTGGCAAAGGACCTGAATAGACATTTTTTTTAAAGAAAACATCTGAATGACCAACAAGTACATGAAAAGATTCTCAATATAGCTAATCATCAGGGACATGAAAAATAAAACTACACTGAAATATCACTTCATACATGTTAGAGTAATGATGATGAAAAAAAAAAACCCACAAAGATAATAAGTGTCACTGAAACTGTGGAAAAAATGAAATCTTCCTGTCCTGTTTGTGGGATGCAAAATGGTGCAGCCACTGTGGAAATAGTATAAATGTTCCTCAAAAAATTATAATAGAACTACCCCATAATTCAGCAGTACTACTCCTGTGTATATATCCAAGAGATTTGAAATCAAGATCTCAAAGGTATATATGCACTCCCATGTTTATAATAACTAAGATGTGGAAACAAACCAAATATCCATAAATAGATGAATAGATAAAGCAAATGTGCTATTCACCCAAAACTAATGTTATATGTCAGTTATATCTCATAAAAACAAATGGATGACTAGATGCATTAATGAATAAATAAAAGAATACATAAGAAAAAAGAGAAAATATGGTATATATACACACAATGGAATATTATTCAGTGTCAAAAATGAAGGGAGTCTTCTTTTTTTAAGTTTTTATTTAAATTCCAGTTAGATAGCATACAGTGTAATCTTTGTTTCAGGTATTGAATTTAGTGATTCACCATTCATATATATAGTGCTCATCACAACAAATGCACTCCTTAATATTCATCACGTATTTAACCCATTTCCCCACCCACCTTTCCCTCCACTAACCTTAGGTTGTTCTCTATAGGTAAGACTCTGTTTCCTGGTTTGCCTTCTTTTTTTATTCCCCCTGCCATGTCCATTTGTTTTGTTTCTTAAATTCCACATATGAGTGAAATCATGGTATTTGTCTTTCTCTGACTTATTTCACTTAGCATAATACATTCTAGCTCCATCCATGTCATTGAAAATGGCAAGGTTTCATTCCTTTTGATGGCTGAATGATATTCCATTTGAGATATATATATATATATATATATATATATATATATATATATACCACTTCTTTATCTGTTCATCAGTTAATGGATATTTGGGCTCTTTCCATAATTTGGCTATTGTTGATAATGTTGCTATAAACACTGGGATTCATGCACCCCTTCGAATCAGTATTTTGTATCCTTTAGGTAAATACTGAGTAGTGCATTTGCTGGGTTGTAGGGTAGTTCTATTTTTAAATTTTTGAGGAAACTCTATACAGTTTTCCAAAGTGGCTGCACCCATTCCCACTGACTATGTTAGAGAATTCCCCTTTCTCTGCATCCTCACCAACATCTGTTGTTTCCTGTGTTGTTAATTGTAGCCATTCTGACTGGTGTGAGATGATATCTCATTGTAGTTTTGATTTGCATTTCCCTGGTGATGAGTGATGTTGAGCATCTTTTCATGTGTCTGTTAGCCATCTGGGTGTCTTCTTTGGAAAAAATGTCTATTCATGTCTTCTGCCCATTTCTTAACTGGACTACTTGGCTTTGGGGTGTGGAGTTTGATAAATTCTTTATAGATTTTGGATACTAACCCTTTATCACACATGTCATTTGCAAATATCTTCTCCCATTCCATAGATTGCCTTTAGTTTTGTTGATTATTTCCTTTGCTGTGCAGAAGCTTTTGATTTTGATGAAGTCCCAATAGTTAAAATAGATACAATAAATTACAGATTGGATTGGAAGAAGTATCCATAATAAATATACAGTAGACCAATGTAGTTTTTAGTGGGAAGTCTGCTTTATGGAACCTCTTGTTTTTATGAAGAAAGCAAGACAGAAAGAAGGCCATGTATGAACCAATGTGAATAATGTTTCATGAACTATAAGCTATTATAATAAGCTATTTATCTAATCCTTCCCACTTAGGTTCCAAAAGGAAAAAATAATATTTCAGATTTGGTAAGAAAATATCTATGTTCTCATTGCTTGTGTTTCAACTATCTTTTCAGTGGAAGGCCTCAGGTTGCTCAGGGAAATTTTCTTCTTCCTTGTCCTGGGTGTCTCAGGTCTTACAGAAGAATGCTCAATAAACTACTTCAGTCTGGTTATGTCTGTGGTAGAGAATCAACAAATCTCCAGGTGTGATCCAAAATACACGAAGACCAAAACACTGTTCTATTCATGAAACCTCCAAAGTAGAAATTAGTTCTTAGCACGTAGATATCACAGTAAGAAAAGTGGATTCAGCAAATAACTGTCTTTATTTTTTCTTCTTATTTACCTTTAAGTAGTTAACATATAGTATATTATTAGTTTCAAATGTAGAGTTCAGTTATTCATCTGTTGCATATGACACCCAGTCTCATGATATCATGTGACCTCCTTAAGTGTCTTTAAACTTTTAATATTTTAAGTCAAATACAAAAGTAGTTTAATTTTAATGATAACAGATTCTCTAGTTTTTGAAAAAACTTAGAAAAGTTAGAATGCAGAATGGGTAATCAACTACATCAGTAAATTAAAATGAAAATAGCAAGCAACATAATGAAATATATTTAAACATCAAAATTGGTTTCTTTGAAATTTTGTCAAGTTTCAGTTATGATATTTTGGCCACTAGGAATTTCCATTTGGCTTTCCAAATGGAAATGTTTGTTTTCTTGCTTTTAAAATATTGATGTGCATTTTAAAATTCAGCAGTATCTTTGTTTCTGAAATTTATTTTACATTAGAGGCACAATAAAATAAATGTGATGGTGATGATGAAGGTAATATGCTATTTGGCTATGATGCTTTCTGAATATAAGATTATTAAAAATAATACTGTCATGAATGTGTGCACTAGAAAACTAATGAAAGTGGAATATAGATCAAATCATTGGCATGATCTAGGAAAAAGCCTACCATTTTAGTCTTTATTATTAGTCATATTTTTCTTAGTTGAAGACAGTTATGAAATATACATCTAATATTCATAATAGCCCCATGAGAATAGTAGGAGTTTGCATTTCCAAACATACTTAGCAATACATGAATAATATTATGCTGCAAATTGTATAATAACAGTTACAATTATTTTATAATCAAAGGGTAGGTGATAAATGGGAAAAACTTTGTTTTTTAGCTTAGAAACATTTATTCTTTCTATATGGGATAGAAAATTTACCACTTTCCTTGTTTTTTTACCTTGTCAAAGGACTAAAAATGAACACAAAACAATTGTCTCTTGTGATAACAACATAAATATCATCAAGATTTAGTAAAATTTCTAATGAGGATATGGCTTATGATTTTATTAAACATGTTAATTTTATGCAAGAATTTCCATGGTAGTTTTAGACCACTAGGTAAATTAAAGTGGATTCATATTAATTTTAATAAAACAATCTTACGTTTCACACAGGAGCTGATTCCAATAGCTTATCGAAAATGAAATAGGTGTTGGGTGCCTGGATGGCTCAGTTGGTTATGTATCTGCCTTTGGCTCAGGTCTTCTTGGGATCAAGCTCTGCATGGGGCTCCCTGCTCAGCTGGGAGTCTACTTTTCCCTATCCTTTTGCCCCTCCTCCACTTGTGTGCCCTTTCTCTCAAATAATTAAAAAAAAACTATTTTAAAAATAGGTTTTTTTGTTCTTTCCTAGAGGTGTGAGCCAAAATTGGCCTTGATCATTATCGTTATTATAATATGATTAATTCGGTTGACACAGGTAAGCAAGTCAACATTAAAATCACTTATCACATTAAAAGAGTCTTTTTCGTGTTTATTTTTTTTTTTTTTTTAATTTTTTTTTTTTTATTATTTATGATAGTCACACACACACACAGAGAGAGAGGCAGAGACACAGGCAGAGGGAGGAGCAGGCTCCATGCACCGGGAGCCCGATGTGGGACTCGATCCCGGGTCTCCAGGATCGCGCCCTGGACCAAAGGCAGGCGCCAAACCGCTGCGCCACCCAGGGATCCCCTCTTTTTCGTGTTTAAATTAAGTAAATAATAATCACGTTCTTGTAATATACTAGGAACTCTTATTCCATCAGCTCAAAACCTTCTATATCTTTGCAGTCCATAATCCATTTGATATTGATAAACAACCCGCTGATTCTTTCTTGCATTAAATGTAATTCCATTTTGGATCAATAAAAAAACCCTAAGTCCACTCAAAAAAAGAGAAGAAAACCAAATCATACTGAGTTAATGAATTTGCATGCTCTGAGATGTTACCAGCTGCTGCTCTTAATAATAAATGAAGTCATCACTTTCAGCAATCTGGAAAATAAACTGAAATAATTATGTTTTCAGTTTTGATTTAACTGAAAAACAGTTAATGGGAGGGAGCAAACATTCTCCCAACTGAAAAAAGCTGTAGTTCACTGACAACCAGGTCAAGTGTGCATTTTTTACAATGGCCTGATTTATTGGTATGCATATCCACTGAAGTGAGGAAGATCTCCAAGGGCTTAATACAGAGACCCAGCAATAAAACTCAAAAAGCTCTATATTCACAGTCACCAGATATTACTTAAAGACATTGTTTTGCAATTACTGAGTAGTTTCTCAGTACCTTTCTGACTTTATTTTATATTAATAGCTGACATTACTAAATACTTAATCTCCAACTTGCTTTTCTGTTACGTTAAATATCACATTTAATACCCAAAATGTACCCAGGAGGTTGGTGCTATCATTATCCCTGTATTAAATGTAAGGAAACTGAAATATATTCACTTGCCCAAGGTCACACAGTTAGTGACAGATCTTAGATTTCTATAGTCTTTCTGATTCCAGAGCCCAAGATTTCTTTTACCTCTATGATAGTAACTTTGAATGGGTTCATTTTTAAATCCACTATTTGCATTGTGGAATTAATATGTAGATTGCATATTTGATTCAAGAAATGTTTTCAAGAAAAACAAAGAAATTTTTTTTTGAGATTTTATTTATTTTTTGAGGGAGGGAAGGAGAGAGAAAGAGGGAAATAGCATGAACAGGGGAGGGGTAGAGGAAGAGGGAGAAGTAGACTCCTGGCTGAACAGGCAGCCCAATGCGGGGCTCCATTCCAGGACCCTGGTATCATGACCTGAGCCAAAGGCAGATGCTTAACCAATTGAGCCACCTGGGTGCCCCTGAAAGCAATTGTTTATGTCTGCATACAGCCTGGCAGCCACAACCCAATGCCATGAATATTTACGATCCCAATATTCCAGAAGACATCACTAAAAGTATCTTGTAAATAAGTTAAAATAGTTTCTCCTCTTGCTTTGGGTCACAGATCTCTGATTAGGTGATGGAGGTAATGAACTCACTTCCCCTCAAAATTGTGTATATATATATATATATATATATATATATATATATATATATATATAATTGCATTCAATTGTTTTGCATACAATTCTAGAGAGTTCTCTGAGCACCTGAAATCTGTTCATTGACTCCCTGAATTGACAGGCCAGAAACCAAAACAAAACAACAAAAACTGAGCTCATTAATTAAGCCAAAATTAAGGCAGAAAAAAAGGATCTGTGATTTCTTATTCTACCAGGAAGTCTGTCAGTAACTCTTGTTCTACTTCCAAGGCCTACCAAATCAATCAGCCTCTTCCTGCTACCAATGCCCTGTCTCAGGTGGTAGCCACTGTTTGGCCACCTAAAAGACAACTCATTTGGTCTTGGTGTTTCCATTCTGCCTTCCTATAACCCGTTCCCACTTTAGCCAGAGTGATGTGTCTACAATGTACCCCAAATGGTATTACCCACTCATTAAGACTCTCCAGCTGTTTTATTGAATTAGAATACACCCAACTGGTGCTCTGGCTCATGCTGACTTCCCCAACCTCACCTGACACCCTGCTCTCCTCCTATTGTGCCCAAGCTCTATCCCACTGGATTCTTCTTCCTCTCTACCCGCCAACTTTGTTCACATCTCAGGCCTCTGAATCTGCTCTTTTCTCCGGCATCAGGTACTTCTTCAACCTTCTCACGATCAATTCATTCCTATAACTAAAATCTTAGCTGAAATATTTACTCCTGAGAAAGAAATTCCTTAAAAACCAAATCAAAAGTACCCTGCTATACTCCAGTCACTATTTCAATAATATATTTTATAGCAATTATTAATATCCGATAAATTGTGCTTGTTTATGATTATTTCCATTGTGTATCTTTTCCTTTTTCCGCACACACACCCCTACGTAGAATTTGACTGTTTTTCTTCCCACCATCCCTGCCTGCCTGGCATGTAATAGGCAGTCAATAAACGTCACTTAATCCATTTCTCTAACTAATTGAGACTATGTATCATGCAGTATTTAGACTGAGTCTAGACTATTAGCTTTTATGTGTGTCCTGAACAAATGTGCTAAATGAATGGATGGTACCTTGTAGTAATTGTTTCATGTTGACATTTCTGAGATAAACCACTAACCTTTACAAATGGATTTAGGTTTACATACAGTAATCTGTTTTATAATTACCGCTTTTAAAGAAATGACTCCAGTAATTTTACTTAAAAGCTTGAAATTTCTGTATACCTAAGAGAACATGCTTTTTTTAGCTAGCTCCTCTTGCCAACTTTTTTTTCTGCTCATGTGAAATATAAAACAAACTTGCTGAACATGGTTTAGTATGGCTACTTAGGTACTATACAATCAGTCTCAAGTATTTGGAACTAGTAAAAAAAATACATAATCATATTGATTTTTAAGTGCTAGAAAAACAATGATTAATATATATAGCATACTTCTATTTTCTTAAGCCCATTATAAAATATGGGTAGGATGAAGGGTACCTGGGCGGCTCAGTTGGTTAAGTCAGTGCCTTCAGCTCAGGTCATGATCTCAGAGTCCTGGGATCAAGCTCTGCATCAGGCTCCCTGGTCAGTGGGGAGTCTGCTTTTCCCTCTCCCTCTGCCTGCCACTCATGCTCTCTCTCTCTCAAATGAATGAATCAATGAATAAATAAATAAATAAATAAATAAATAAATAAATAACCTTTAAAATATGTGTAGGGTGACAATATATTTTGTTTTTGCTGGGATAGTGTTAGTGTTTGTCTGTTGTCTTATTTTAAACATTCATAGTTTCAGTCTCAAAGTATTCCAAGATAGCAAATTATGTACTAACTATAAGTATGGGCAATATTAACTTTGGTAGCATTATTTATCAAATAGTAAGAAAGGACAATGATAGATCTACTTTTATAGGTTGCTGAAAAGATTAAATGATTCAGTGTAGCTAATGTACTCAGTAAGGTGTTTGGCATCTAATGCATGTTAAATAAATGTTAGCCATCATCCAGTTCTAATGGAAAGGATAGACCAGTAAACATTGGCCAATTAGGTAGAATAATAGCATTCAGTGAATCCAGAAGCTCTTCCCCATCATAGATACCTTTTACTATTTAGCTGTATTCAATTTTTATCTGATCTTTCCAATTTCCCTGGTTTTAATTTGTAAATGGGAGCCAAACAACTACCCAGACCACCAGTAGTCCTTTAAAATGATTGCTTCCCTTGTAGGCAGATTTTTCTGGCATTCAACTTTACTAGAAACAGGTTATGCTGAACAAAGTTCTTTGAAAAAGAATATAACATTCAGACATTACTTGGTTAGGAATATAGGACTGCAATTTTCTTTTCATGTGGGGAGGGAATTGGATTTTGAAAGGTGTGAGAACCGGAAGACAGAGATCATGTGTTTGATTAGAGGTGTTGTGCTTTAGGCCTCTCGTTTTAGAATGGAATTTGTTTGTTAGGTGAATCTGTTTCAGATGTAATAAGCACAACTGAAATGAAAGTGCATGTGTTATATCCCCAACCAACACCAAAGGGCTGTACTATTCATATGTTTAGGAACATTGTGTTTTATGATGAAAAAGATTTTGGGGGTTCCTGTCTTTGTGATCTTCAAGATATTAAACAATACTTAAGAAAACAACTCTTGTTTTTCTTTAAGGGAAGCACAACTTTATGCCTTTCAGTTTATACATAGAAATTTCAATCATTAAATTCGAAGCAATTTACTTGTTTCCCTGGAAATGTCCTTAGCAGAAACATAATTGGTCAAAAGATCCTCACTCTTGAATATGTCTGTATGAAAGTTTATTATTTATTTCATAATGCTAAAGGTATTATAAACTTTTCTTCATTTATAAGCAACTGGCAAAAGGATTTTGGAGAACATTGAAGATTTATATTTATCTTTTCATATTCATTAGTTACCCAGTTCTAGATATGTTCTTCTTTATGTAAGTATTTCTTTGGGGAGGCCATGGGGAATCTATAGAACTATCTTGATAGTTTGAGAACACAGTAAATTCCCTAATTCTCAAATTCTGTCTCAGGAGACAAAATTTTCAATGCTTATTTTTAGTCTACATTTCCTCAGACTAGTTTCTGTCATGAGTGTATTAAAGATTTCAGTTTAATTTTTTTTTAATTTATAAAAGTGGCAGAGTGCAAATATGCTGTACTTAAATTGTGCATTACTGTGCAAAAATAGATCCTTAAGTTGAATTCACAATCAACTCAATTTCTCAGTCTTGGATTTATAATACTTTCTATAGAGTAAAACAGAAAGTGGAGATCATTTGCCATTTAGTTGGTTGTGAAATACTCTGAACCACGATACCTGATTTGTGAATGACAGAAATCCTATATGATTTTAAGGAGTTGGAAGATGGTGGTTTGCCATCAAAAGGTACTACAGGAAAAACTAGTGTCAGATATTCTGAAAGTGACTGATAAAATGGCAGCCAAAGCAAAGAGACTCCTAAGAAATAACATTGTGTGTGATATAGGTTGTCAAATAGAAAGTTCTACACAAGATTGGATTTATGCATCCAACAAAATCAATAGCTTGTTGTTTATTGAATGGACTACTGAGGAGTTAGACTCCATTGAAAAGGGAACCAGAAAAATATAGTGTTTACCACCTTATAAAAATCAATGGGTATTTAAGAAACAAACTCTCTTCAACATAAAAGAAGACTGAAAAACAATTGCTTGAAACTTTATGCAGTTATTTTAGTTCATAATCTGAAGCCAACACATAAAGTTACTATAGTCTAGTTTTAGAAATGATTATCAATTTGGATTATTCACTTGTTCATTTATCAAATAATTACAGTAATAAATATAAAAACAGCAGGCATTTACTGTACAAAATTCTGGAGATCCAGTATGACAATAACTTATTTTCTTCAGATCTCATGGAATCCTTCCTGGATCAAACAGCATACTAAAAGTATGGCCTTAAAAACTGGGTTTTGTTGTTTAAATCCTCTTGAATTATAATTGACTTTTTTTCAGCTCTCTTATAGGAAGAATTGATTGATAAGGCAAATGTCAAAAGATATTTCATGGTAAAAGCATTACTGATAAATACTGTTAAGCATTTACTGTGGGTGAGGTGATATGTTAAACCGTTCTTCACTACAGCCCTAGGCCGGCTTTATTAATCAGAGTAGGGTGAACTACCAAATGGCTCCAACCGAAAAGCTCAGTTGACTAGTCAAAGGATATTACTGCCAGTAGGTGGGCAGCTGCTCTCCATGCATGATTCATCTGCTATCAGCTAGTGGAAGGAGAAAGAGAGCAGAGAAGAAAAATATCCTTAATAACCTTGACTCAGAAGAGACAAACATTACTTTCATTCAGAGTTTATCAGTAAGAACTAGTAACATAGGCATACCTGGTTGCAATGGGAACTGAGAAATGGAGTCTATAGATGGGCAACATTTCCCAGCAAAACCTGACGAACAGGGGATCCCTGGGTGGCGCAGCGGTTTGGCGCCTGCCTTTGGCCCAGGGCGCGATCCTGGAGACCCGGGATCGAATCCCATATCAGGCTCCCGGTGCATGGAGCCTGCTTCTCCCTCCGCCTGTGTCTCTGCCTCTCTCTCTCTCTCTCTGTGACTATCATAAATAAATTTAAAAAAATAAATAAATAAAAAATAAAAACAATAATAAAAAAAATTTTTAAAAAAAACCTGACAAACATAGACGGGGAGAAAGGGGAACAGCCAACCTACCTGCCTAGTATCTGTTAACATGATGGACATTTTACTGATGAGGAAAGTGAGTTATTGAATTCTTAGGAAACTTGCTTAGGATTATCCAGCTAATAAATGATATATTTAAGACTTTCACTGACAATGCACTGCCCTTTCATTTTTTTTTAATTGCCAACTACAATTTTAGTGAATATATATCCACTTGCAAGTTACTTCTTATATTCCCTTAAATTCTTTTCACTTGTGTTTCCCTAACTAGCATTTATACTTCATACAGAGACTCTGCCTTTTTTCCATTTCTGTAATACTAATATTTTTTGTGGCTCTGAGATAATTTCAACTCATAATTAATGTTCAATAAATCTTATCTGAATGTCTGATTACAGGTTAATGTTGGACCTAATTTAGAAACATAAGGCATATATAGGAATTGATATAAGAAAGGGATAGAAAGAAATAAAGGCTGAGTTCAGTGTCTTAGCAAATTTTCAGAGATGAATTACAATGCAACAAGTTAAACTATGACCACAATCTCTTATGTAACCCAGGAAATGCTGCATGTGAAAAAAAAAAATGATGCATGTGATGTAAAATATAACTGAGCTTTTTTTTCTTTTGATATCATTTGAAAAGTTCCTTTCTGTAAAAGCTGTTAGTATTGTGTGATGTAGGAGGAATGGTTGCTGCAGAATGTTTAAGCTTATTTTTAGGAGCATCAGCGTTTGAAGTAAATGAGTAACAGTTATACTTTAATGTCATCTACTTTCAAAAACAATAGAAATATTTTTCCAACCCAAAGGAACTAAATTTATTATGCAGATAGTAATAAAAACACACCATAGTTTAAAGTGCTGTGAGGGATCCCCGAGTGGCTCAGCAGTTGAGCGTCTGCCTTTGGCTCAGTTGGTGATCCTGGAGTCCTGGGATCGAGTCCCACATCAGGCTCCCTGCAGGGAGCCTGCTCCTCCCTCTGCCTGGTCTCTGCCTCTCTCTCTCTGTGTCTCTCATGAATAAATAAAATGTTTTTTTTTTTTAAAGTGTTCTGATAACCAGATATAGTGGTTGTCTTACTGGATATTGCATAAAAATACTTCATATAACATTTCCCCTCCAATTCCTGTAGAATATTACGAATCTAGCTCCAAATGGGGAAATGTGTCAAATGTGTTTTTTGGAATGGAGAGGTCAGATAACAGACAAGATCATATCCCATTTGTAGAATTTATGGGCAATATTCAAGAAAAATAGATGAACCACTCTAAAATTTTCCAGATTGACTACATGTTGAAAAGATACAGAGGTAAACCTTAGAATTAAATAAATGTTGCATTCTATATAGGACTTCTGGAAAAGTCTTTATAAAAGACAAATCTAAGTCTAAATTTGTTTTAACACATTAAAATGTCTCTTCACTATTTTGGTGAATTTAGAATTTTCTTTGTAGATTGCTTCCAAATCTTGAACATACTATTTCCTCAAATTTAAGCACTTACATATATCCTTCGAAATTTTTACCATTAAAAAAAAAAAAAGAAATTTTTACTATTTTGCAAACTGCATTAGCTATTATTTGCTAAATACGGTTTTTAAATCAACTTTCTTTTTTTCACTTAAAGAGATTTCTTTAAATTTTTTTTTTTTTTTTTAAGAATTTATTTATTCATGAGAGATACAGAGAGAGAGAGGGGCAGAGACACAGGCAGAGGGAGAAGCAGGCTCCATGCAGGGAGCCTGATGTGGGACTAGATCCAAGGACCCCGGGATCACGTCCTGAGCCAAAGACAAACACTCAACTGCTGAGCCACCAGGTGTCCCTAAAGAGATTTATTTAAAATTAAACTTTATATTATGCCTTTAAATAAAAAAATTAATTTCCACAAATCAAATGTAAAAGTTAATAATAATAAAACTAAAACAATTTTAAATTTATTTATGTGTATAAATAAATTTTATTTGTTAAATAGATTTGTCAAATTCAAATTTATTTAAATTTATGTATTAAATTTAAATTTGTTAAATTGTTAAATTTATTTAACAATTATTAAATTCTTTCCAGATAAATATTACCTGAAAAACATATTATTAAGTCTAGAAAGGTATTAAAGACAAATAGGCAATGAAGTGAGATTTCCTTTCTGAAATAGTTAGAGATATTGAAGAAAATACTTGTCTCACTATTTGATTTAATTTTTAACATTGTGTTCATATAAATAAAATCATCTTTTACCACAAGCAGCATGATCCCACATATTGGAATGTATGTAGTATTGGAATGATTTTATTGGTACGGAAAGCATTGGTATTTCTTAGGGAATTTGACTACATCTTAAGGTTTTTGTATTATTGCCACAGAGAACAAGAAAGTTGGTTTACTTACCAACAGTAAAATAGGTCATGGATTTTTGCTACAGCCGTTCTCTCCACTTGAAGTATCTTTATTCCCATTTCTCCCTGTTAAACAGTTCTTCATTTTTTTAAAAAAGATTTATTTTTTAAATTTATTTTAGAGACAGACACAGAGCTCAAGCGCACACAGAAGGGAGGGGGGCAGAGAAAGAGGAAGAGAGTCTCAAGCTGACTCTGAGTGCAGAGCCCCACCCAGGGCTCCAGGCAGGGCTTCCAGCCAGGACCCTGAGGTCACAACCTGAACAGAAACCAAGAGTTGGAGGCTCAACTGACTGTGCCCTGCCAAGTGCCCCAAACACACCTTTATATTTTAATCCCCAAATTTAGTGCCACCTCTTCTAAGAGTCCTTTCAGAATCACAGTCAGTGAAACATCTCTTCTTGATTTGTGACTGTTGTCCTGGAATCTCATCTTATTTAGTGTATGTCCAAGAGTTTTCTCATATTAATTATTATTACTAATAGTGCATTAAAATGAACTGACATGCAACTGATTGACCCCACTCTACCCCATTTCTGCCTCACTGTTTCCTAGTAGTATTGGAAAGACACGTGGTGCACGGTTTTCACTTCAAAGTATATGTAAAACTGGAAGATGACTGGTAACAATTCGTGTCTTTTCCCCTGCTGTTTCCAAGCACAAGATAACAAATACTGTTTGGAGCAGCACGAAGGACAGTAAGAAGAACTCCTAGGCCCTTGCTGGACACAGATGTGACAGTCCGTCGTGTCATGGCCCATTTCACAACGTGTACGATACAGGAAACTTCATGGAAGCATCAGCCTCAGCAGGAAATTCTAGGTTAGATGTAGGGAATTTGAGCAAGAAATAGAGGTTGCATCCCCTGTTTTAGAAAGGATAGAGATTCTCAATGTTCTTGCTGCAATAGTTTTGCCATTTATTGTTTGATGTAACTACATGACTATTAATATATGCATTTATTTTATGCTTGTTAATATTTTTAAATTCTGACAAGTCAAAAAATACAATTGCTTGTTTAATAAGATATTAAATACCAAAGACCCACTACACAAGAAAACTGATGAACATGTAACTTGCTCAAAATGTTTGCTTACATTTAACATCTGCCATGTGGCTTATGGTGATATCAATGGCCCATGAAAATAAAGTCACAAATCTGCTGAAAAGGCATCAGCATTTACTTCAAATGTAAGTATTCATTTTAAGAAGATGTTGTCTCAGAAGATGGATAATTAACTCATGTTGCTGTAGAAGATGTATTTATGGAGCTCTCTCTAAACCATGACTTTTTATTTAGCTCAAATAACTATTCTTCTAAAATAATTTCACTAATTTTTTCCTAGTTTTCTTCCACGTGTACAAAGAGCAAAACGGTCACTTTTAATGTGTTGGCTTATTAGCAGAAGAACTTTAGAAACAGGTAAAGGATAATGTTTAACATCAACGATGACTTTTTTTTTCAAGTAATACCAGAGAGAAAATCATTTGATTTAATTCACTGTTTTCATTCATTTCATGAAATCAAAGTAAATCTTTTGGAAGTTCATCCTATACAAGGTGAAATATCTGACATTATTATGAATGCTACTGTAAATTCAGTTTAGAAATTTCAATGTTGAACATAAAATTAGTGGTTTTGTGGTGAAAATTTAAATGCAAATTTCGATGGAGCACAATGTCATGCAAAATCCGTGTTCTTATCAAATTCAGAACTCTTGGAACAGCAGTAATGTGATTTGATTTTGAGTATGGTTCTCATACAGATTTATAATTGTGTAGAAACAAGCTGTGATATTTCACCAATCAAAATAGGATTATCAATAATTGTAAGAATCTTCTTAGTATAATCTCTTAACTAATTGAACTAAAATATTTTAAAATGAAGCTGATATTAAATACTAAAAAATTACTTCAGCATAGCAATATGTGATTTCTTTTTTTCTTTTCAAATTTTTATTTAAATTCTAGTTAGTTAACTTATTAAATTCTAGTTAATTAACATCCAGTGCAATACTGGTTTCAGGAGTAGAATTCAGTGATTCATCACTTACATACAACACCCAGTGCTCATCGTTACAAGTGCCCTCTGTAATACCCAGCACCCATCTAGCCCAGCCCCCACCCAATGCCCTCCATCAGCCCTCCATTTGTTCTCTATCATTAAGAATCCCCTTCAGTTTGCTTCCGTCTCTCTTTTTTCCCACTTCCCATATGTTCTTCTATCTTGTTTCTTAAATTCCACACATCCATAGGCTATTTGTCTTTCTCTGGGTGACTTATTTTGCTTAGTGTAATATACTCTAGTTCCATCCATGTCATTGCAAATGGCAAGATTTCATTCTTTTGATGGCTGAGTAATATTCCGATGAATTTATATACCACTTCTTTATCCATTCATCAGTCAGTGCACACTTGGCTTCTTTCCACAGTTTGGCTATTGTTGATAATGCTTCTATAAATATCGGGGTACATGTACTCCTTCAAATCTGTATTTTGGTGTCTTTTGGGTAAGTATCTCATAGTGCAATTGCTGGGTCATAGGATAGTTCTAGCTTTAACTTTTTGAGGAACTTCCATACTGTTCTCCAGAGTGGCTACACCAGTTTTCATTCCCAAAAATGCTGCAAGAGGGTTCATTTTTCTCTACATACTCACCAATATCTGCTGTTTCTTGTGTTCTTAATTTTAGCCATTCTGACAGGTGTGACATTCTGACAGGTGTGACATTCTGACAGGTATCTCATTGTGGTTTTGATTTGTATTTCCCTGATGATGAGTGATGTGAAACATCTTTTCATATGTCTGTTAGTCTTCTGGATATCTGGATGTCTTCTTTGGAAAAATGTCTATCCATGTCTTCTGCCCATTTCTTATAACTGGATTATTTGGTTTTGGGGTGTGGACTTTGATAATGTCTTTTTTAATTATTATTATTTTTAAAGATTTTATTTATTTATTCATAGAGACAGAGAGAGAGAGGCAGAGGAGAAGCAGGCATCATACAGAGAGAGCCTGATGTGGGACTCGATCCAGGGTCTCCAGGATCACACCCTGGGCTGCAGGCGGCGCTGAACCGCTGCACCACCAGGGCTGCCCAATGTCTTTTTTTTTTTTTTTTTAAGATTTTATTTATTTACTCATGAGAGACACAGAGAGAGAGAAACATAAGCAGAGGGAGAAGCAGGCTCCCTGCAGGGAGCCGGATGTGGGACTTGATCCCAGGACCCGGGTATCATAACCTGAGCCAAAGGCAGATCGTCAACCACCGAGACACCGAGGTGCCCCTGGTAAATTCTTTATAGATTTAGGATACTAAGCCTTTATCAGATATGTTATTTGCAAATATCTTCTCCCATTCTGTAGGCTGACTTTTAGTTTTCTTGATTGTTTGCTGTGCAGTAGCTTTTTATCTTGATGAGTCCAAGTAGCTCATTTTTGCTTTTGTTTCCCTTGCCTTAAGAGACATCCCTAGTAAAGTTGCTATGGCCCAGGTCAAAGAGGTTGCTGCCTGTATTCTCTAGGATTTTGATGGTTTCCTGTCTCACATTTAGGTGTTTCATCCATTTGAATTTATTTTTGTGTATGATGTAAGAAAGTGATCTAGTTTCATTCTTCTGCATGTTGCTGTCAAGGTTTCTCAACACCATTTGTTAAAGAGACTTTCTTTTTGCCATTGGATATTCTTTTCTGCTTTGTCGAAGATTAGTTGACAATAGCAATATGTGATTACTATCTTTGCTGCTCATTACCAACTGGGTTTTAAAAATACTGATCCTTTGATGAACTGTTAAAAAAATCCAAGTGTCTTAAAATAATATTAAACTTATTTTAATGGATTAGTGTTCTAGATTTGTTTGCATTTGGCCAAATGCAACAAATCATTTGGAGACCTATAACCAAAATGTGATGCACTAACAATCTTCAGCTTTTAGAGCTTTTAGTAAGTTACAATTACTGCAAATGATACTTGAAAACAGGAATTTATGTGATATCTACTAAAGTGAGCATATTATTTTTCTTTTAAGATTTTATTTATTTGGGAAGCCTGAGTGGCTCAGTGGTTGAGCATCTGCCTTCATCTCAGAGCATGATTCTGGGGCCTGAGGATCAAGCCCCACATCAGGTTTCCTGCTTGGAGCCTGCCTCTCTCTCTCTGTGTCTCTCATGAATAAACAGATAAACTCTTTTTTAAAGAAAAATTTTATTTATTTATTTATCAGAGAGAGAGAGAGAGAGAGCATTTGAGAGAGCACAAACCGTGGAGAGGGAGAAGCAGACTCTCTGCTGAGCAGGGAGCTCAATGACCTGAGCCAAAGGCAGATGCTTAGCCAACTGAACCACTTAGGTGCACCTAAAGTAAGCAAATTAAATGATGGAAACACATATATAAGATGTAGTTTAGAAATAAAGCAATTATTATTACATATTGATCTGTCTTAAGACTCTTTTGAAGGAATTCATAAGCTTAATTGATTAGATTTATATTCTATGCCAATATTGAATTAACTTGAGAGGCCGTATGATTTTACAGCATCTAAATTTTGTGAAATTTTAAATAGTAAATATAGGATTAATTTATTGTCTAGTTCCTTATGCAATGCAATTAAAAGTTTCTCTGAGTGAAGGCAAAAATATAGGTACATTTGAAAATGTGTAGGTTGAAATAGGTATCCATTTTAACATAAAAAAAAAAAAAAAGTGAGAATACCCTCCATTGACCAAAGTCTTATCTGGGTTTCTGTTACTTCAAGTTCTGTAGAGAGATTATTTTCTAAATAAGGTTATGATCTTTAGAAAAGATTCTTAAAAAAAAAGATTTTATTTATTTATTCATGAGAGACACACACACACACAGAGAGAGAGAGAGGCACAATCAGAGGGAGAAGCAGGCTCCATGCAGGGAGCCCGATGTGGGACTCGATCCTCGGTCTCCAGGATCACGCCCTGAGCCGAAGGCAGGTACTCAACTGCTGAGCCACGCAGGCGTCCCTAGAAAAGATTCAATTAAATAAGTCAACCATTTTAAATTATCAGCCACAAGTGCAATTTTGAAGACAACGGAAGGCCAATTTTAGAAAAATAACAATAATGAGACCATTTATTCTTCAGAAAAGTAGCAAATATGACATTAGGATAATACAGTTTTGAAACTCATTAAAGCTTATGAATACTTAAAAAGAATAATCATTTTGTTTATGGAATTTATTAGTGAGTTTTAAAAACTATTGGTTGAAGTATATGTGTACAAATACTCAAATAATATGTGTACAGCTCCATAGAGTTTCCCTGATTGAACTCACTGATGTAACCAGGAAACACACACACGCACACATGCACACAAACAGAATGTTACCAGAACCACAGAGGACCTCTTTGGTCCCCTCTATTTAGAATGAAGTCATAGATTTGTTTTGGCAGTTTTGGAACTTTATATAAATAGACCCATACAGCATGTAGTTTTATTATCTGGCTTCTTATCTCAATATAGTGTTCTGAGCGTCATCCATGTTTGTGCTTACAGTTAACTCATTCTCAGTGCTCTGTAGATTTCCACATGTGGATACCAAAATTTATTTACACATTCTAATTTCAATGGACATCTTGGTAGTTTTCAGTTTGGGCTATTAGAAATACTGCTATTATCACAATTTTAGTGTATGATTTTGAAAAGATATATATGCATTTTGCTGAGTATATAAATAGAACTATTGATCATATGATTATAGTTAGGATTGCATCCACCACAAATAATAAAACAATTTTGTAAGCCAATATACAAGTATTTTAGATTTTTGACACTTAATTTTAAGGTCCCTTTGCCCTCTCAAAATCGTCTCAATTTGAAGAAGAAAATAAATGATCACATTAATGATAACATGTTTCACTTTATCAGTCTGCAATTGAAGAAAATATTTTGTCAAGTGTACTTTTTGTTTCCCAAATAAAAGGACACATCTTTTACTATTAATAAAATATATATGCAATTTGAAATTTTCTTTTAATGTAATTCAAGTTGAATACAGGTCAATACGGGGAAAAAGCAGAAAATATAACATTCCTTGCCATTACTACACTACTTTTTCAAATAGTGGTTAAATCCAATTTCAAGAAAATGAATAAAAGCACAAGAGTAATACAAAAAATAACTTAAAACTGAAATGATTCACCTTTAAAATTCATTTTATTTAATGGACAGGTGACAATATTGAAAAAGAAATAACATACTTCAACATTTTGAATATGTAGATTTTCCATATTTGAAACTTTAGTTTAAAATACTGTAGCAAGTATAATTTAACATCGTATCATTGTTCTGTATAGCATTCAAAATGCTTTTAATGAAAGTACTGCAGAATGAAACACTCCTATTAGGAAGATTTTTTGCTAAGTATTCTTATAAACTTTTATAATTAATTTTTTAATATTTTTAAAAGCTTTTTTTTCTCCTTAGTAAATAAGTAGAAATCTTTTGAGACAATAATTATTTATCTAAGTATACTGGAAATATCCAAGTTGCAAGCTTCTTTCTAGGAAGTGAAGTACTTGGAAGTCAAGGGTTGTATATTTTAATGTGTTTTATATTTTGATTCTCAAGAGGTTCCAAATGGCAAATGTGATTCTTCAGTCACTCCATAGTTTTCAGTGTTAATTGACGTGGAGGTTCTTACTTTGAGGGGAATGGTGAACTGTTTAAAGGAGAGTGAATTCGGGACCCATAGGTGGCTCAGTGGTTGAGCACCTGCCTTTGGTTCAGGGTGTGATCCCAGGGTCCTGGGATCGAGTCCCACATCAGGCTCCCTTCAGTTAGACTGCTTGTCCCTCTGCCTATATCTCTGCCTCTCTCCCTCCCTCCCTCCCTCCCTCCCTCTCTCTCTCTCTTGTCTCTCATGAATAAGTAAGTAAAATCTCAAAAAAAAAAAAAAAAAAAAAAGAGAGAGAGAGAGAGAGTGAATCCATCCCATTTGAACATCAGGTTCCCACACAACAACCAGCACAACTTTTGATGCTGTACATATGGGTTTCATATCTTTTACTAAAATATTGGCAAAACTTTAACTGAATTGATATTGTCCTTTAGAAGGGCATGTGGCTCTTAACCCTGAGTTAGACTACTTTTATGTATATAATTCTAAATTGTTTTTCTTTTATTTAAATTGCTGCAAGCCATAAAACCCTAATGTATCTGTTATTTCCTTTAACCAATATATTTTTTTAAGATTTTATTTATTTATTCATGGAGATGCAGAGAGAGAGAGAGAGAGAGAGAGAGAGAGAGAGGCAGAGACACAGGCAGAGGGAGAAGCAGGCTCCATGCAGGGAGCCTGACGTGGGACTCCATCCTGGGACTCCAGGATCATGCCCTGAGCTGCAGGCGGCGCTAAACCACTGCGCCACCGGGGCTGCCCCCTTTAACCAATATTAATTGAACATTTACTATGTGTAAAACACCACGGAGGCATTGGGACTATAGGAAGGAAATGGACAACAATTCTAGAGGGAGGTGGTACATGGGAGCCTACATATGTTATGAAGAAAAAGAAATGGTGATGTGAGAGAGAATGGACTACATAATTACTTGCATGTGAGAGGATTACAAAGGAAATAACATCTGAGATCTTCCAAATCATAGCAGTTAAAGCTAGGGATACTTTCAGTTTCTTAGGTTATTTTAATGAGAAGAGAAAAAATGTTATAGTATCATCATATTCTGATAATAAATAATCAGCAGGAGAAACTATGTTTAGTTTTGGTAATGTAAATTAGAATACTATAAGCAAATTACCCATCAACATGCTTTCACCAGCCCTTGCAGAATTTTATAAGTAGTTCTCTCTTTAACTATGCACTTACTAAATAATTTTGAGAATTACAGCATACTTTATTTTACCATTATTGAATCTTAATGCATATTAGACTATTAGATATCTAAGAAGGCTTGCAGTAAGGAAACCTAATAAATGTTATTTAAACCATAATTTTCAACTGTATTTGAACTTTTTTTTTTTAATAAAACACTATTAAAATCCATAGGAAACCTGTGGTCTATGAGACACATTTTGGGACATGTTAGAAATGTGTCCATATCACCAACACTGAAAGATTAGAAAAATTTTAGTCACAGCAGAATAGCTAAAGGTACATTTCAGACTATATCTAAGGGGAAAAAAAAAGATTGTTCAATCTTGAATGGATTTTGAAGGAATTGGAGTTAAGTCATTGATATTTACTGAGAGGTGACATGTGACATAGACAGATATCATTGAGCCATCATTTAGTTCTATGTTTAACTATTGTGTCTTGAGCAGTTTTACCTCCACCAGCAAGTAAATGTGACTAGAGAAGCAGTTATTTTTATTAAATATTTATACATATATTTAATGAATAATATATAATAAACATATATATTCATATATATTTACTCAGCTTTTTATTCAAATAAATTATGAGTTGAAAATGGAATATATTATGACAAAGAATAGTAAGGACTTACTAGTTCCTTTAAAATATAATGTATAAAATTAATTTAAGGAGTTTCTTTATTTGTTTAGCATTTGTTTATGAAAGGTTTGCATGGCCATAATACCCTTCCTATGCTAAATATGCTTTAATTCTGGAGCCCTGCAGGATTGGTCATAGTTAAAACTTGCATAAGAAAGAGAGAGTTAAGGCCAATATTCCATTCCAAAGCTCTTTATTTGGTATTGTTTGGAATATATGCAGCATCTGTTATTTTGTTCCAATTAGTTTGCTTCACTCGAGTAATCAGCTAAAACTTTATTTCTGAAAAAATGATTTAAAAAGCTCAAAACAAGTCTTCCCAAAATGTGCCATGTTGGCATGTGGACTATTTTGAGTTGAAGACAATTGAAACTCTTTGGGCTCATATGAAAGTTTTGTCCCTCCATTACTATTATAACAATCTAAATTGGGGATCTTTCCCAGAATTAAAGTTATTACCAGAGATAAATTTTACCTGGGTGATTCACCTGTATGGGAGGACAAACATCTAATTACCAAACATCTTCTCTTCTTACTGTCTTGTGAATTACCCTCCTTCTTTTTGAAGCCCCAGGTTTCTATCTTATTCCTTAGTTTAGGATAAGATATATATATATACCTCACTTTACCTTTTTGCTTGGAACCTCTCATGTATGTGAAGTTCCAGTACATATGAAATTAGATTTGATTTTTTCCTTGTTAATCTATCTCATGTCAATTTAATTCTTAGATCAACCAGAAGAAGCTTCAAAATATACAGAATTTTTTTTCCTCTCCCATACTATTGAGCCTATAGAACAGGGGCTTTGTTAGGCATGAACCAAATGATGGAGGCTATGTTGAGGATTTCAAATTCAATCCAAAGATCAGAAGAAAGATGTTGTCAATTTACATATAGTGATATATCACATTTGCATTTAAAAATAATTTTGGGGGGAATAGATAGGGTTGAATGAGGGAAAAATAGCAAGTTGAAGGTCAGTATGAAGGTTCAGCCTATTTTCCTCTCATTTTGGTTATAGCTCTTTCCTGCCTTGTTTCTTATTTTAGCAGAAAATTTTCAATCACTTCTCCACGTCTCATGAAAGCTACTATTTGTCAATACTAACATGTAGAAGAGCATCAAATAAGAAACAAGCAGACTTTCAGTATTGGGAAACAGCAGTTACTTATAGTCAGGGGCCATCGACAAAGCAGGCAGAGAATATGAGTACAGTAGTGGTAGACAATGAAAGTTTCAAAGCCTAGATTTTTAAAAATCACTGCTCACGTCAGTTTCACCTAATTTCTATTTCTTGTGAAGATCGTTAACTTAATCATAGGTGAGGATGTTAAATTTAGGAAGTAATGCTATATTAATATCATATTTTAAATTTTTGACTGGGAGAAAAAACAGTTTGAAAAGGTAAGGAGGCAAATAGGACAAATAGTAAGAAAAATTATTTTTAAATGATACTATTTAATCCTGAATGATATTTTTGATATGTAGATTTTTATATTGGCTCACATAGCTGAAGATAAATTATATTCCAGTAGATTAATTATTTTTGCTAAACTCAATCAGAATATTTTTAGTATTCAAATGGAACATCACTTTTGAAGTAAATTGCAAATTATAAATTTATTGCTTACTCTTTTAGTCATCTCATGTACATCATGACCAAATAGAACAAATGTTTTAGAAGAAAAGAATAATTATACTTAAATTGCATTTATGATTTCATTTATTTATTTTTAAAGATTTTTATTTATTTATTCATGAGAGACACACACAGAGAGAGAGAGAGAGAGAGAGGCAGAGACACAGGCAGAGGGAGAAGCAGGCTCCAAGCAGGGAGACCCATGTGGGACTCAATCCCTGGTCTCCAGGTTCATGTCCTGGGCCGAAGGCAGGCGCTCAACCACTGAGCCACCCAGGCATCCCTGTATTTATGATTTTAATTATTTTCTTAAAATTGTTTTATTATGCAAACTCTTTTGGTTTGTCTCAAAAAAGAAGAGATTTACTAAGCTATACATTTTATATGAGATAGAAGATATAGATTTTATATATATCTAAGAAATTCAATGCATTTCGCTTGATAATTGACATTCACGGTCCCAAAGTTTTTCTTACACAGCTTTACTTTGAAAAATAAGTATAAGCTTTATAAGAGCAGAGAACTTTTCCCTTCTTTCCTTCAAGGTTCTTTGGTTGATCTAATGATTAAATTGATAAAAGACTAACAGGAGAAAAAAGTATTTTAATAACATGTATACCTCCTGTATCAATGGGAGAGACCCAGAAAAACTGAGTAACTCTCTAAAGGGGCCTAAGCAATTAATATAAATATCATCTTCAGCTAAAGACAAAAGAACATGTTGGGGGCAGTGGGTAGTGCTTGTGGATGAGAAGGACAGTTATGGTAGGTTACCAGGAAAAGCACAGTAGATAAAAGAAAGGTTATAACGCAGATTTAAGTCTTTGCCTTTTTTGTTAGCAGTTCCTAAAGATTTAGATGTATCCTCTTCCTAGTAGGCAAGGGAGATCCCCTTACAAATGGAGATTTCCCTTCTAAATCATAAATGTCTCTTAAAAGAGGGTAACTTTTCTTCAGGTTTTCAGAGCTTCAATTGTGCCCACGGTTTCTTAAAAATAACCATTAAAAAAATCAACATGCTGGTATTTTGGGGTGATATATTTTGGGGTGGTATATTTTGCTCCCCTTCAGCATAATTAAATTAATAAATCATCTTTCATCTTTTATTCTCATTTTTGTACATAGATTATAATTTTAACATAAGTATTATGTAAAATGTTTAATTCATTCACTTTTATCATTTAATTAGGAGCGTCTTAGTACCACAAAATTAAATGTGCACCAAAATAAACTAATATAAGCATTTTTCAAGAGATAGCAATAATATGGGAAAAGATAGAAGAATGATAGGCATCCTGCAAAGCATAAGTAACTGAGGAGACAAGTTCTGCACTAAATTCCTATTTGAAAACCACGTCCACGTTAACAACAATGCGCCTTCGAAGGAAAAAGGATGTAGCTTTAAGAATACTTAAAGAATACTAGTCTTATGGATAAAATTATCTATTATTATAAGAGAGAAACATTTTCCTTGAAAATCCTTCCATTTAAGTAATTTATCATGTCAGGATATTAATTTAAAAAGATTCATGATCTTGTCAGCAAAGCCTCACCAATGCATGAAGAAAATAGAAGGGGGTCATTATGTATCAGCATAAAAAATTTAACCAGACTAAGTGTTTTCCAGATTTGCTTATAATACTCAGTCTTAGGCATGAAGAATATAGTAGGGTGGAAAATTTAGTGGGGCATCTTTTTAGCTGATCTCACCTAAGTTTCCAAAGCTGAAAGTAGTGGCTTTCTCCTCTATATTTTTGAACTATTTGATCATACCTATTTGTGTGTGTGTGTGTATGTGTGTGTGTGTGTTTAAATTAAAGCCCACATCTATACAGTTAATTTTAAGTATGTAGCTGGAAGAATTATAACATATGATTTGACATATGAATATACCTATCTTAACTACTACCCAGATCAAGGTATTCAACTCCAGAATATTCTCTCAATCTGTGCTCCATCCCCGGGTACTTTTCTTCAGAAAGAACTGATATTCTGGTATCTATTGTGTTAGGTTTGTTTCGCCTATCCTTGAATCTAATATAAATTGAATCATACAGTATGTATGGATTCTTTCAATCAAAATTACATATGTGAGATCCATTTACACTATTATTATCACTAATTTGTTCTTTTTATTGCTGTATACTATTCTTCTATGTATGCACAACACAATCTAAATATCCAAATGTTTTTTGGCCATTTAATTTTGTTCAAGTATTTGAGTATTATAAATAAAAGTGCTATGTGCAAATTATTTGGTATGCTTATGTATTCATAGGGTCTAAGTGTGGAAGTCTAGCATAAGTTGTAGGGTTTTTTTTCGTAAGTTGTAGTTTTAACTTTCATAAATACTACCAAAGTTTGCCTAAGTGGCTGTACCAATGTACACTACCCACAGCAGTGTATGAAGCTTTTCCTTGCTCCATCTCTGTTCTAACATTGGAATATTCTCTTAAATTAAGTAACTGTTTTATGGTTTATTTTTCATTTCTTTGATAATAAGCTATGTGAAACTTTTCATGTGCTTATTGACCATTTCAACAACCTTTTTGTCAAGTGTTTGGCCAGACTTCTGACCTTTTTTTTAAATTGAGTTATCTTTTTTATTATTATTTAACAAGAGTTCTTTATATATTCTGGATGAGTCCTTTGTCAGGTGTGTTCATTGTGAATGTTTTCTTCTAGTATGTCTTACTTAGTCTCTTGATAAGTCTTCATGAACAGATTTTTTTTTGAACAGATGTTCTTAATTTAATGTACAGTTAGCAATTTTTGGTGAATTTCTTCTTTATGCTCTGCTTAAGAAATCACTCAATCAATTAAGTGTTTGAACTCTTGATCTCAGCTTAGAGCTTAATCTCAGAGTTCTGAGTTTGAGCCCTGCAGTGGGCTCTTTTAAAAGAAAGGAAGGGAGCAGCCCCAGTGGCCCAGCAGTTTGGTGCCACCTTCAGCCCTGGGTGTGATCCTGGAGACCCAGGATCAAGTCCTGGGCTCCCTGCATGGAGCCTGCTTCTCCCTCTCCTTGGGTCTCTGCCTCTCTCTCTCTCTCTCTCTGTGTCTGTCATGAATAAATAAGTAAAATCTTAAAAAAAAAAAAAAAAGGAAGGAAGGAAGGGGAAAAAAGGGAAGAAAGACAAAAGAAATCTCTGCTTACTCTAAGGTCATGAAGATATACCACTATGTTCCCTATATAAGTATTATTGTTTTACCTTTCTCATTTACATCAAGAGTCAGAATTGAAATTGAATTTATTCTTTATTATGAAAAGCATAAGAGTAGAGATATATTTTTTCTCACTTATATTTAGTTTTCTAATACCATTAATTGAAAATGCCACACATTCTCCACTGACTGGCATTGGCATATTTATTTTTGAATAAAATGACTTAGTGTGTATAAATCTGTTTCTTGCTTCCAATTCTAGTCATTGGTTTATTTGAATATCTGTATTTCAGTATTACACTGTCTTAATTACTGTAGCTTTATAGTAAACTTTGTAATCTGTTATTGTTAAGTTCTATAAAGTTTCCCTTATTATTTTTTTTTTCTGTTCAAAGTCCCTTGGATTTTGTGAGCCCTATTGGGTTAGAGAAAGTTCAGTTCATATTTTAATTAGTCTGTAAATATTTAAGTAGTCTGCAAGGAGTTTTTACTTTATTATAATATAACTTCAGTATATTTTCATTAGGAGGAATATTTTTCCTAGTAAAACTGGAGAAAGTTCCAGTAAGATGCAATTTTATTATGGACAATTATGGATTTTGTAATGTGTCATTGTATATATTCAGAACCGGGACACCTGGGTGACTCAGTGATTGAGCATCTGCCTTCGGCTCACGGTGTGATCCTGGGATCCTGGGATTGAGTGCCACATTGGGAGCCAGCTGCAGGGAGCCAGCTTCTCTTCCTTCTACCTATGTCTCTGCCTCTCTCTCTCTGCCTCTTTCTATGTCTCTCATGAATAAATAAATTAAATCTTCAAAAAAAAAAAAAGAAGGATTGGGCTTGGATAGGATGAGGAACAACTCTTTTGAAAGGGGAAGGACAGAGGAGAGAATGAGTATAGATATATGGTTTGCAAGATAAGTGACAGGAAGTTGAATCCTTTTCTTCTGTGAAATAACAAGCGAGACTATTTGCTGACAAGGAGGAAGGCAGAGGATCGGCTGTAAAAAGGAGAAGTTTTTAAATAATTAATAGACTAAGAAAGCATTTTAACCAGAGGAACTTAGCAGGATAGCTGTTGGGAGGGGTTGAAAGTTAATGTTAGTTTTGTTATAAATTTCCTTATAGTGGAATTCTCTCTAGAAGCAAGTGTGCAAGTTGTCATACTGTAGGTATCACCATAAGTAATTATATTTTAAAAAATCTCTTCAAAATATCCTCCCTCACAGATTTTTTTCAATATGTGTCAATGTACTTATTTCATATAAAAACATCCTTTGATATGGAATATTGTTATGCTTAGAAATTTTAAGAAAAGTCTTGATTTTCTTGGCTTATAAAAACTCTTATTCTATCTGTGGTGAAGAAAGAAAATAATTGCTAATTATTATCTGTGTGATTGATCATCAGCTACTTAAAAGTCATTATGAAGTCAATTCAGTTTGTGATGATATATATGTACAAATTATATATATATAATATATATATGCATATATATATGCATATATATATATGCGTATATATATATGCAGTAGGGTACCCTGAACTCTGTGTGTGTGTGTGTGTGTGTGTGTGTGTGTGTCTGTGTCTGTGTATTTGACCCTTGAACAGCATGGGTTTGAACTGGGCAGGTTTACTTACACATGGATTTTTTTCCAATAAATTCAGTACAGGATGAGCCCTGGGTATTATACTATATGTTGGCAAATTGAATTTAAATAAAATATTAAAAAATTAAATAAATTCAGTACAGTACTATAAATATATTTTCTCTCACTTAAAATTTTCTTAATAACATTTTGTTTTCTCCAGGTTACTTTAATTTATTGTAAGAATGCAGTATATAATACATATAACATATAACATATGTGTTAACTGACTGTTTATGCTGTTGGTAAGACTTCCAGTCAACAGTGAACTATTAGTAATTTAAGTTTTTTTTTAAGATTTTATTTATTCATGAAAGACAGAGAAAAGCAGAGACATAGGCAGAGGGAGAAGCAGACTCCCTTGCAGGTAGCTCACGCCCTGAGCCAAAGGCAGATGCTCAACTGCTGAGCCACCCAGGCGTCCCAGTAGTTTCAGTTTTTAAAGAGTCAAAGTTTGAGGTGCCTGAATGGCTCAGTTGGTTGAGAGTCCGACTCTTGATTTCAGCTCAGGTCATGATCTCAGGATCTTGGAATCAAGTCCTGAGTTGGGTTCCAAGCTCAGTGGGAGTCTGCTTGAGATTCTCTCCTTCTCCTTCTATCCCTCCCCCACTTGCACTCTCTCTCTCTTTCTAAAATAAAATAAATAAATCTTTAAGGAGTCAAAGTTTACACACTGATTTTTGTCTGTTCAGGGGGGTTAACACTGTTCAAGGGTTAACTGTAAATATATAGCCTATAATATAATCTATATAATATATTCTATTATATAACCCTTAGAGGAGTTTCCCTGTCAACTTCTGTTCCTTGTATTCTTTTCCATTGTAAGATTTAGAACTATTAATACCTTATGTTTGCATAAGGTTTTAGAAGTTACCAAGTATTTTCATCTCTCTTGTCAACGTTCATGCAACTATTATGCTGCCTAGGCCATAAAGTTAATTCTTCTATTTCTAATTCTAGCGCCATTTCTTCTATACCAGAGTGGAAACAGTAATACTTTATCCAGCAAGGCTGTTGTTCAAGATAGGAGAGAAAAAAAGAGTGTTCCAGACAAACAGAAAGTAAAGGAGTTGGTGACCACTAAGCCAGCCCTGCAAAACATTAGTAAAAGGGACTCCTTGAGAGGGGAAAAGACCAAAAGCAGCAAAGGTTAGAAAGGAACAGAGAACATCACATCTATAGGTAATATAATGGTACTAAATTTGCATCTATCAATAATCACTCTGTATGTAAATGTACTAAATACTCCAACCGAAAGACATAGGATATAAAACTGGATTAAAACAAAGCAAAAACAGGGATCCCTGGGTGGCTCAGCAGTTTAGTGCCTGCCTTTGGCCCCGGGCATGATCCTGGAGTTCCAGGATCGAGTCCCACGTTGGGGTCCCTGCATGGAGCCTGCCTCTCCCCCTGCTTCTCTTCCTGCCTGTGTCTCTGCCTCTTTTTCTCTCTGTGTATCTAATGAATAAATAAATAAAATATTGAAAAAAGCAAAAACAGAACCCATGTATATGCTGCCTACAAGATACTCATTTTAGACCTAAAGACACCTGCAAATTGAAAGTGAGGAATGGAGAACCATTTATCATGCTAATAGACATCAAAAGAGAGCCAGAATAGCCATACAGCCATACTTAGAGCAGACAAACTGGATTTTAAACCCAAGACTATAACAAGAGATGAAGAAGGGCACTATATCATAATTAAGGGGTTCATCCATCAAGAGGATCTAACAATTGTAAATATTTATGTCCCCAACTTTGGAGCACCCAAATATATAAATCAATTAATAACAAACATAAAAAAACCTCATTGATAATAATATAATAATAGTAGAGGACTTTGACACCCCACTTACAGATCATTGAAGCAGAAAACCAATGAAGAAACAATCGTGGTTTTTTTTTTAATATTTATTTATTTATTTATTCATGAGACACAGAGAGAGAGAGAGAGGCAGAGACACAGGCAGAGGAAGAAGCAGGCTCCATGTAGGGAGCTTGACGTGGGACTCGATCCCGGGACTCCAGGACCGCGCCCTGGGCAGAAGGCAGGTCCCCAACCACTGAGCCACCCACGGACCCCCAGAAACAATAGTTTTAATTGACTGATTGGACCAAATGGATTTAACAGATATATTCAGAACATTTAATCCTAAAGCAGCAGAATACACATTCTTTTGTAGTGCACATAGAATATTATCTAGAATAGATCATGTACTAGGTCACAAATCAGCTCTCAACAAGTACAAAAAGATTAAGATTATACCATGCATATTCTCAGACCAAAACACTATGAAACTTGAAGTCAATCACAGAAAAAATTTGGAAATACCACAAATACATGGAGATTAATATCCTACTAAGAATGAATGGGTTAACTAGGAAATTAAAGAAGAAATAAAAGCATACATGGAAGCAAATCAAAATGCAAAACATGGCAGTCCAAACTCTTTGGAATGCAGCAAAGGCTGTTCTAAGAGGGAGGTATATTGCAATACAGGCCTACCACAAGAAGCAAGAAAAGTCTCAAATATACAAGCTAACCCTACACCTAAAGAAGCTAGAGAAGGAACAGCAAATAAAACTTAAAAGCCAGCAGAAGGAAGGAAATAATAAAGATAGAGCAGAAATAAATGATATAGAAACAAACAAACAAACAAAAAATCACTAGAACAGATCAACAAAACTAAGAACTGGTTCTTTTAAAGAATTAATAAAATTGATAAACCCCTAGCCAGACTTATCAGAAAAAAGAGAACAGACCAAAATAAATTAAATTACAAATGAAAGAGGAGAGATCACAACTAACACCACAGAAATATAAACAATTATAAGAATATTATGAAAATTATATGCCAACAAGCTGGGAAATCTGGAAGAAATGGACAAATTCCTGGAACCCTAGAAAGTATCAAAATGAAACAGGAATAAATAGAAAATTTGAATACTATCAGCAAAGAAATTGAATCAGTAATCAAAAATCTCCCAACAAATAAAAGTCCAGAGCCATATGGCCTCCAAGAGAAATTCTACGGGACATTTAAAGGAGTTAATACCTATTCTCAAACTGTTCCAAAAAATAGAAATGGAAAGAGAACTTCCAAACTCATTCCACAAGGCCACCATTACTTTGATTCCAAAACCAGACAAAGACCTCACTAAAAAGGAGAATGGTAGACCAATATCCCTGATGAACATGGACACAAAAATTCTCAGCAAGCTACTAGTAAATTGAATCCAACAGTACATTAAAAGAATTATTCACCTAGGCTGTAGGAGTTGTTTAGTATTCACAAACCAATCAATGTGATATACCACATCAATAAAAGAAGGGATAAGAACCACATAAGCCTCTAAAGAGAGCAGAAAAAGCATTTAACAAAATATAGAATCCATTCTTTATAAAAACACCTCAACAAACTAAGGATAGATGGAACAAAACACAACATCACAAAAGCCATGTACAAAAGACCCACAACTAATATCATCTTCGATAAGGGAAAATCTAGAGCTATTCCTCTACAATCAGGAACAAGACAGGGATGTCCACTCTCACCATTACTATTTAACATAGTCCTGGAAGTCTTAGCCTCAGCAATCAGACAACAAAAAGAATAAAAGGCATCCAGATCAGCAAGGAAGAAGTCAAACTTTCAATATTTGCGGATGCCACAATACTCTATGGAGAAAACCCAAAAGACTCCATCCAAAAAACTGCTAGAGTGGAAACATGAATTCATCAGAGTTGCAGGATATAAAATCAGTATACAGAAATGTGCTGCATTTCTATGCACCAATAATTAAGCACAGAAAAAACAAATCAAGGAATCGATCCCATTTGGATTGTACCAAAAACAATAAGTTGCCTAGGAATAAACCTAACAAATGAAGTAAAAGATGTATACTTGAAAACACTATGGAACATTTTACAAAAGAAATTGAAGAGGACACAAAGAAATGGAAAAATATTCCATGCTCATGGATTGGAAGAGAAAACATGTTGAAATATCTATACTACTCAAAGCAATCTACAAATTTAATGCAACCCCTATCAAAATATCACCAGCATTTTTCTCAGAGCTAAAACAAGCAATCCTACAAAAGACCCTCAATAAACAAAGCAATCCTGAAAAAGAAAGGCAATGCTGGAGGCATCATGATTCTGGACTTTACATAATATTACGGTACAAAATATGTAATTACAAATTACATATTATCTTGTGGTCATGAAGATAGCATGGTACTGGCACAAAAACAGGCACATAGATCAATGGAACAGAAATGTACCCACAACCTTATGGTCAACTAATCTTGGCAGAGCAGGAAAGAATATCCAATGGGAAAAAAAAAAAAGCAGTCTCTTTAACAAATGGTGTTAGAAAAACTGGACAGCAACATGCAGAATAATGAAACTGGACCGCTTTCTTGCACTATACACAAAAATAAATTCAAGATGGATGAAAGACCTAAATGTGAGAGGGAAATCATCAAGATCCTAGAGAAGGACACAGGCAGTAACCTCTTTGCCTCAGCCATAGCAACCTCTTACTAGACATGTCTCCAAGGCAAAGGAAACAAAAGCAAAAATGAACTATTGGTACTATATTAGAATAAAAAGCTTCTGCACAGCAAAGAAAATAATCAACAAAATTAAAGGCAACCTATGGAACGGGAGAAGATATTTGCAAATGACATATGCCATAAAGGATTAGTATCCAAAATCTATAAACAATTTATCAGAGTCTACACCTAAAAACAAGGAATCCAGTTATGAAATAGGCAGAAGACTAGAATATACATTTTTCCAGAGAAGACATCCAGATGATTAACACGCATGAAAAGTCAACATCCCTCATCTTCAGGGAAATATAAATCAAAACCATGATGAGATACCACCTCATATCTGTCAGAATGGCTAAAATTAAGAACACGAGAAGTAACAGCTGTTGGCAAGAGTGTGGAAAAGAGGGAACCCTCTTGCAATGTTGTTGTTGGGAATGCAAATGTGTAGCCACTCTGGAGGACAGTATGGAGTTTCCTCAAAAAGTTAAAATTAGAACTACCCTTGGACCCAGCAATTGCACTACCTAGGTATTTACCCAAAAGGTACAAAAATACATATTTGAAGAGGTACATGTATCCCGATATTCATAGCATTATCAACAATAGCCAAACTATAGAAAGAGTCCAAATGTTAACTGAGTGATGAATGGATAAAGAAGTTTTATATATATATATATATATATATATATATATATATATATATATATAGTAATATAATATAATATAATATAATATAATATAATATAAGTATATCCCCAATGGAATATCACTCAGCCATTAAAAGAAATAAAATCTTACCATTTGCAATGATATGGATGTAACTAGAGAGTATCATGCTGATCAAAATAAATCATTTGGATAAAGATAAATAGTATATGGTTTCATTCATGTGTGGAATTTAAGAAACAAAACAGATGAACATATGGGAAGGACAAAAAAGGAGCAGGGAAAGCAAAAGATAAGAGACTTTTAATGATAAAGAACAAACTGAGGGTTGATGGAGGAAGGTGGGCTAGATGGGTGATGGGTATTATGGAGGGCACTTGTGGGACGCCCGGGGGTGCTCAGTGGTTGAGTGACTGCCTTAGGCCCAGGATGTGATCTTGGAGTCCCGGGATCAAGTCCCACATGGGGCTTCCTGCATGAAGCCTGCTTCTCCCTCTGCCTGTGTCTCTGCCTCTCTCTGTGTGGCTCTCATGAATAAATAAATAAATAAATACATACATACATACATACAAATCTTTTTAAAAATGAAGGGCACTTGTAATGATGAGCACTGGGTGTCATTTGTAAGTGATGAATCACTGAACTCTACTTCTGAAACCAATATTATACTCTATGTTTAGTAACTTGAATGTAAGTAAAATTTTTGAAAAGAAAGAAAAAAAAGACTACTGCAGCAGAGAATTGAACTTCGCTTCTCTGAAACAGAAGGTGAGAAGATTAAGTATTGGCTTGAGCTAAAGGAAAAATCCTAGAGGATGTTAGGGTGAGGTAGGTCAGGATGATGAAGCCATCTAAGTTTGCTAACGTGCTTGGACTCCTACCCTTCCATAGAGACTGGGAGATAGCGCCACTCTGTCTTTTGATGATTATATTTCAAAAGGGTGACTTGCAGATCCTTGTGAAAGATATTCCTAGGTTGTGAAACTGTCAAGAGGCTGGGAGAAGATTTATCGATTTCCCAAAAGAGCAGAGAAAGAAGGTGCAATTACAAGTTTCTAAGATAAGTGCTCTAGGGAAAGTGGGGTCAAGGGTCTATGGTCAGGAAAAAATGTCTAAAGCTTAGTCAAGCTGAAGTGAAGGCCATCTCAGCCACCTAGGATTAGGAGAGGAGCTAGACAAGAACAAGAGTGATTGCTAATGGGTACAAAGCTTTTGGAGGAAATACTCTGGATTTGATTATGGTTAATTTTTGGCCACTTCTGTGGATATATTGAAAACCATTGACCTGTGCACTTTAAATTGGTAATTTGGTTAATTATTTCTCTTTAATATTCTTTACAAAAATAGGCGCTTGTATAATTTTGAGGCATGCTGTCCTACCTACCAGCACTACTTCTTTAGCAAATTACTGTAAGAAGGAATGAAAAGCACGCAATTACGATGAGTTGTAATTTTGTCTCTAAGATACCTGTCTTTGCTTCTTAATTTTACATGGTTCTCATCACCTGACTCCAGGTACAACTTAGAGTTTGTTGAGCATCTTTTTTTCTCTTTTATACTCCCTAAGTTGTCAGCCAGAACAGTCTGCCTGTCAACATCGTTGCTTCATGATCATTTCATCTATCTGAAGAGCAAGTTGAGACCCGTATGCCAAGTGGCATAATATGCAATCAGCCAAATGTTATCTCATGTACCAAGACTTGGGTCCAAAATCCTTGTGTGACCTTCAGTTCTAATTTATTCAACAGGTACATATGAGGGCCTTATGAAATTGTCTTGCCTTTGTAACACATAGCTTTGATTAAAGGTCAGGTGTGAGCAATGGGCTTTGTTTTTCCTTTGCCTGAGAAAAAGGTTACATTTGACAAGTCGGTATCATTTGACACATTTGACCTCCTGGAAATACTGTCTTTGCATATTTTCTTAATACCAGATTTTGCAGGTTTCCTCCTACTTCACTGACTATCCCCCCTCACCTTTGCTGAATCTCTTTTTTTCAAATTTCTCGCTGTTGGACTACTTAGATTCTATGCCCTCTCTCCTTGCTTCTTTTCTTTATCTACATCTCTTCCCTATCTATACTTTAGAAGCACACAACTTCTTTTTGCTAATTAATGACAAAATTTATGTAACAAGAAAAATAAATCAGCATTACCCTTACTCATATAGAGACCAAATAAGAATTAATTTCTTTAGCTATGAATTTCACGTATGACTTACTAGAAGGAGTGTTTTAAAGTAGCTTTTTCGGGAACTAAGAGAATGCTATTAAAGCGATGTAACTTGGATATTATTTTTGCTTTCATAGCCTTATAAAATCACTGCTTCCTTATTTTACATGCAAAGAAACTTTTCTAGTGAATATGTAGGAGCATGGTCAACCCATTGATTCTTTTTTAAAGCAGCAATATAATATTAAAAACAAATGTAAACTCATTCATTTAGTAAATATTGCTTAAATGTCTCATATATGACAGGTTCTATTTCACAAATTAGAGATATAGCAGAGAACGAAATTGAAAAAAATCCTACAAGTATGGATTCTACATTATACTGTGAAGAGACAGAGACAAAAAAGAAAAGAAATAAATATATAGTGTACTGTAAAATAAAAAGTGCTATAGAGAAAAATAAATAAGGACAGGGGAAACTGAATGCCTCAGTGGGGGTGCAGTTTTTTAAATGATGGTCTGGGAGGACCTCTTTGAAAATCAAGCATTTTAGGCATTATTGTTAAAGGAAAAAATGTAGTAAACCATGCAGATAATATTGAGGTGAAGTGTATTCTAAACCGAGGGAAAAAATAGTGCAAAGGGCTTGCGGTAAGACATGCATAATATGTTTGAAAAACAAAAAGTCCAGTGTATCTTGAGAAAAATGAGTGAGAAGAGTAGAAAGAAATGAAACATAGAGTAAGTAACAGGTTCAGGTTCATATTGGGCTTTACAGGCAAACTAAAAATGCTAGTTTTTAATTTTCATGTTATAAGAAAGACATTTATTTATGGAGGATTTTGTGCAGAGAAGTGGCTTGATCTGTTACGCTTTTAAAGAATCACTCTTGCTATTGTGTTGAGAATAAATTTTAAGGGGGCAGATGTGCAAGCAGGCAGATAATAAGGTCATTGCAATAATATAGGCAAGAGATATAGTAGTGGTTGGTTATGATCAAAAGTATATATGTATGGTTTGGATATGGCGTGTCAGAGAAAGATGTTAGGATAACTCCAACTATTTTATTATGTGAGTAACTAGAAAAAACAAATTGCCTTTAACTGACAAAGGAGTGATGCAAGATGAAGGGTATGGGAGGCTCAGTGCAGAGATGGTGACAGCCATGCCAATTTTGAAATGTCCATTACACATTCAAATTGAGATGTTGAGAATGCAATGGAACCTGTGAGAATGGAGTTCAAGGAAGAGGACTGAGTATGGAGTTTACATTCGAGAGCCATTGCTGTAGATACGTTATGAATGAGATCTGCAAAGGAAGACTGGACACAGAGGAAAGTGACCCAAATCCTGAAAACGGAGAGTCAGCACAAGAGACTAAAAAATAACCACTATGAAAGGAAGAAACCCAGAATGTATGGTATGCTGGAAGCCAAGTGAGTATAATGAATCAAAGTAGAAGTGATCAACTGTGTAACTGGGCCTGAAAAATCAAGTAAGATGAACAATGAGAGTTGACCATGAGATTAAGCAACTGGTGACTTTGAAATAGAAGTTTTGATGTTGCTGGAAGCCCAATTCATGGCTTGAAGAGAGAATAAGAAAGGAGCTTAAGTAAACATCATTTTGATTTGTTTTTATTTTCATTTTGTTGTTGTTGTTGTTGTTATAAAAGGGAGCAGAGAAATGCATATGTTAGATTGATAACTATGAAAGCTATGATATCTCTTCCAGGGTGCCTGCCACCAAGTATTTTAGTTTTTAAGAATGTAGAAGACACATCTTTTAAGCAGAAGATCAATGAGAATCATGATCTCAAAAACAAAAACAAACCCCTCAGTTTTAAGGACACACTCTGGTTCTGGTCTCACATTTTACACCACATGGGCTGTGAGGATGGGGGTGGGGATGGAGAATGGAGTGAACTGAGACAACCAAACAGTTCTGTCTAAGGCTTAGAGTAGAGTAGAATTAAACTCCTTACTTTCTGTTCCTTCACCCAGTTCCCTATCTTCTTCTTTCTTGGTCTCTCAAATAAGTTCCACCTCTAGGTCCTAGCTTAACACATGCGTTTAAAACAAAGGAATCTAAAGAAATATGACATATTTTCTGGGGCTGCCCCAATTTACTTTTATTTGTAATCCCATTTTCCATCCATTAATAGTTCTTTCCTTTCCACATTATGGTAATGTGATAGGCATAAGAATGTACCCAGCAGATCTTCTAAGGGAGGATAATTGTCTAGACAAAGAGGTTGCTCCTTGAAGTCCATTTCCATGTTTGCACTGAGGACATGCCTTCCACAGCCTGCCCTCCTAACCCCTTCCAGTGACTAAATGTGATAGGGATAATAAGGCAAATCCCTCCAAGGAGACACAGGACTCTTTTGATCAACTTTGGTTCAAGGCTCACAAACTGCTTTGTTGAACCTACCTTAAACTCCGTCCAACTCTTTCCTCCTTCACTTACTTCATAGTCTGATAACTACCCCCCCCTTCCCTAGTCTCTTCTCTATTTCTTTTTATGCAAATATTTCAAAGACAATTGCAAACAGATTCTGAGTTGTCATCAATACCTGGAGATTCAAAGCATTATCATGCTCTCTTTCTCTCTCCCTTGTTCAAATGAAAACCTATAGTGGCTGGGTAAAAAAAAAAAAAAATTTGGTGAAAGTCTGGGCCACAGTGAGTCCACTGGGTCTGCACATTCATTCGGTGGTCATTTTCTTGATTCCTGAGCACCTAAATGGGATTGGTATACCTGACAGTAGGAGTGACTCCACAAGTCCCTGGTTTGTGGAATAAAAGCTAATTGTATGGGGGGAAATCAAGTAGAATACTTTGAAATGGCTCCTCCCCCCAGTCAATCTAGGAAGACAATGTGGGCCCCAATCCATATCCATTTAATTTATCATTGTGACCCCTGCAGACACTAGAGAATTAATTGCTATAAAGTAGCAATACTCTAGTATTGGCGCAAGTAATAGCCCCAATATCACCCGCTATGTCAGGCATGATGTCACTGCTAGAACCGATTAATAATATCTCAGGCAAATGGTATATGGTCATTTATTTCACAAATGGATTATTTTTCTATTTCAATTCTAAAAGAAGTCAGAAACAATTTGCATTCATATTAGATGGACGATATTAATTCAGTTTTATCTCAGGACAGTGTCAACTTTGCCAAGCTTTCTCATACTAAAGTCAAAGAGATTTGGACCAAAGAGAAATCCCATAAAACACCATACAGAACCATTTTAGAGATGGAGATAATGCCAGTGTGACACAGTGAACAAAAATGACCTGAGTTAAAAATATATAAAAATCTATGTTAGTGACCATTGGCCTGGATGGAAAAGGACTGAGAGATCTGAGACAAGGTCTTTGGTAGAGTTATGTGGATGGAAATGAAGTGAAAAATCTAGGTTCTTGTCTCACGGAGTCAAAGAATGAGTCTCTCCAACAAAGGAGAGGGAGTAAAGTGATAGAAGTTTATTAAGCAAGGATACAGAAAAAGCTCTCAGGGGTGAAGGGGTCCCAACAGGGTTGCCACTGAATATGAAAGAATATGAAAGGTTGGCCTTTCACTGAAAACCAGATGGGGAACCTAAAGTCTTTCAACGTATCTATTGATATCACCATTGAGTAAGGACTAGTGGTAACACCTTCAATGGCTAACTTTCTTTTTGGAGTCCAGTAATTCTTTCTCGGTCACTTGTGGCTGTTATATAACAAGACCCCAACTCTGCAGCCTAGGACAGGATGGTCTGGTTTGTTTATCCCTGGTTTCCTTTCATCTCCACATCTTTGGGATTTTTGTGAGCCTGATTCCATGGCCCCCTACTTAGCCCTGACTGTCCCTTACTCAGATATATCACAGAACACAAAGTGAAGATTTTTGTATTTATACTGGAAAGCATCCATTATGGAAGAGGCAGTGCATAGTGAAGGAGACAAAATTACTTAGCCAGCTTTCTTCAGTGACTGTCCCGTAATTAAGATAATAAGCGCAATTAAAAACCAAGTGGCTCGAGTGGCAGAGATGGGGGCTATTTACAGGCTCATTTATATGAAGTCTCTTGCCAGTGTGTACCTAGCCTCTGCTGCCTCTGTACAACTTTCAGTAATAGAAGTCAACTCTGAGCCCCCAAAGTGAGGCCACTCTTTGAGATCATGTGTCGACCCTGATCAGCTGAAGGCTGGAGAGCAGTATTACGTGATGAGGACAGGAAGTAATGTACGTGATCCACTTTCAATGCCTCCTGGTATTGACTGGTCCACCAGCTGTAACCATGGACAGACGTGTGCAGAAAGTGAGAGGTGTGTGACGGTCAAGTGTCAGGCTGTATAGAGGTGGTCTTTGGAAATGAATTTCTTTTCTTAGTGTCAATTAATTAACTCTTGATATGCTTCATCTATCTAGCTTTACTTCTTTTTAGATAAAATTAACTAGCTTTACTTATTTTTGGATAAAATTAGAATCTCTCGTATAGAACTACCCAGGTAAAAATGATAATGGATACCTAACAATACTTTTGTTAGGAATTATGACAATTTTATCCACTATCATGCCATTGTCTCAGTATATTTTCATTTGCTTCCCATCTTCATTTAGATGGAGTTTTTTTTGCAAAGAGATCTTATTTAGATATATATCTCAAAGATAACGGTTAATCTGTGTTTTCCCTTAAAATAAAGCAACAGGCAAATTTCAAAATATAGTCTTTCTTTTTTTGGTTATTCTTAAATGTTATTGTGTCGCAACTAACATCTGTTTACCCCGCTACCTTTTTCTACTCTGCTCTCTCACATTGGCAGCTGACCTGGATAGACTCAGTGAGTTCCCTTTCCCTACAGCTTCTAGTTAGGATCAGCAATTTGGGAACTGGCAGGAGATCAGGAAAAGGTAAGAAAACAAGGTTAGGCAATCTTTTATCCTGAAGTCTTTCCTAAAGGAGTATTTTAAATTGGTTGTTTTCCTCAAAGGTCCCAGTTCTTCTCAAATTGGTCATTTAAATATGATTATTTGCTTCCAGGTCTCTTAACTGCATTTCTTCTTCTTCTTCTTCTTCTTCTTCTTCTTCTTCTTCTTCTTCTTCTTCTTCTTCTTCTTCTTTTTTTTTTTTTTTTCCTCTTCTGGCATACAGGTGACAATACCTACGCTCATTGATTCTAGCCCCAGGATATTACACTATCTTTTGTGGTTTCCAACACCTTCCCCATACATTTGTAAATAGTCTTTGAATTGAATTCTAGGATTCTAAACGATACAATGATTCATTGTTTTTCAACATTTTTTCATCATCAGTCCCCTAAGGAGTATTTTTAGACATTATTTTCTTAATCACCCTCCAGTCTCTTACATTAAATACCATTATCATATCCCAGATCTTTTCACACTCAAGATCCAATTTCCACCACTTGGGGGTGATAGAACCACTGTTGAGATAACAGAAGTAGCCCAGTGGAATTTAAGGATTGTGTGGACAGACATATATCATCAAGGACTAAGATAGGACATGGTAGCTTACAGGATGTGATATGTACCTTGAACCAGCAGCTCATACATGTTTAGAATGCAGAGATCTGGGAACCAAGAGATAACAGTGAAGGTGATCTCTCTCATTATTACAATTAGCAACACTGACAAATTTCTCTTTTTTTCATTGCAACCTTGAACTCGGTAGCTTTGAGAATACCAGTGCCCAAAGCAGAAATGTTTTCTCCAAAAAAAAAAAAAAAAAAATCATGATTCTAATGATTTGGAGGCTAAATCTACTTCTGGCCACTTTGGGCTCCTCATGCCTCTTCATCAACAAGAAGAGAACTTACAGAAGCTGTCAATTCCCTTATCAAGTAGGTATTAGAACAATGGACAAAAACAGGTCTATTATTGGAATCCAGAAGGTTCACTGTGGTGCCTCTTGGTACTTCTTTGTGCTTAATAATAGCCCTGATCGTGGCAAAGCAAGGTGTCAAGTTCTATAGGAAAGATAGGTTAGATTACCACATTAAACAACCTTGTCCAGAAAAGCTCTGGAGAGGGTAAGGAGAATATGAAATATATTATGGATTAAGGCAGTTATGTTCACCAACCTAGGTCTTTGGACTAAAGATGTGGAGACTTAACAGCCATTTTTTGCATTAACATTTTTTTCTTCACTCTTTTTCTCTCATTTTCTTATATGAACACTGGTTGTGGTTAATATTTTAGGTTTCAGATATATAATTGAATGATTTTGTGTGTGACTTTATGAGTCTCCTATACTTGGAATATACCTGTCACCCAGGCCAAAAATAACAGTGGATGCAGAGAAACAAAAGGATGAAGTATGGCATATATCTTCTATTTATCCTTTAAGGTTCGCTCCCCACCCTGCTCTCCTTCCTGGAAAGTGCACCTGTAGTGACTATCTCAGCAGGTTCTCTTATCCCCTTCCAGTTGAAATGGGCCAATGAAGAATCCCTGGCAGATGATCAGAAGGAAGGAAGGCAGACACATTTGGGTATTCAGTGCACTAAGCCTTTCCCTATAGAGTCCCTTAAACATAGGTTGTCACACTACTAGCTTTTAAAATAATCTCTTTAGTTAACCCTCCTCTTTTTGTCTTAATTGAATATATTATCTGTGTCTTGCTGGGACCTTGACTTATACATTAACTATGATATATTTTTGTTTATATGAACCTAATTTCAAGATTATGTATCTATGTTAGCCATATTCCCTATAGCATGATATTCAGTATGAAATTGACTGAAGGAATAATTTTGCCAAAAAAAAGTAATCTGAATCTTGATAGCTTTGAAATTAATTACTAGCTTAGAAAAAATTTGAATACAATCTGACCTGGTAAGGTCAGCTCTAATAGAGTATAACATCATTCTACCAAAAACCAAGTTTGTTTTCAAAATCAAAAGCCTGTACGGTAATTTACATAATATCCTAATGAGGGGAAAGAAACTTAAGTAAATTCTTCTCTATATTTGACTTGTTATCTAATGATACACAAGGAAAAATCATGTATACACCTAAACTGTCTTAACTGTATTTAGTTTAGTATGTTATTTTTTAGACTAACACTTCTGCTTATACATTTTACATTCCCCAAACATAAAACTAGATTCCAATTAAAATACTTTAAAAATATAATTAAGATGATGTTCCTTTCTGATTAAATATGTCATCTTCAGTGTTTTGTCCCCAGGTTATAGCACAGTGAATGACCTACTTTTAATGAATTACAATAAATTATCAGTATTTATTAAATGAATGAAAAATTAGTTTTAGAGAAACTACCAAAAATATCACATAAGCATCCAAGAGTTTGTATCACAATCTTATTCAAAATCTGCTGAATTCAATACAATAGGAAACTATATTAAATGCGAAATTGTTGAAAAGAAATCTTTCAATTTCTTTTATATAATCTTTCATAGATATAAAATATAGAAAAATGTTGCCATTGTTTTTAATGACAAAAATATGAAATATATTCTAGCTAAGTATAACAATTAGAATGATGAATAATCCAGATATTAAAATTAACAATCACAAATTTCTGGAATGTGGTAAAACACTGATTTTCCTCAATCTCCCTTAGTCTAACTAAATTTGTATGTTTAATGCTTTTTTGAGACACAAATCTTCCAAATTTGGCCTGTGGCCCATGAAATTAAAAAGGAAATGTTATGTCTGAACTCTAGGAAACAAACTGAGGGTTGCTGGAGGCAAACTGGGTGGGGAGACGGGGTAATCGGGTGATGGGCATTCTAAGGAGGGCACTTGACGTAATAAGCACTTGTTATATGCAACTGATGAATCACTAAACCCTACCTCTGAAACTAATAATACATCATATGTTAATTAATTGAATTTAAATTTTAAATTTTAAATTTTAATTTTAAAAAAGGAAATATTATGTTCCATGATAGAGAATGACTTTTGTTCATAGCAATGTGTCTACCCACCTATATTTGTGTGTATGTGTGTATTTATTGAACCAGCCACTAAACAATTTTTATTTTAGAGTCTATGAAATTCTTGTTTATATTAACTGTGTCCATATAATGACTTGATTGTCTGCAAACCAAAAAGATGAACTCTTTAGAACTAATAAAAGGAAGTTTCCAAAATTAACAAGTAAAACAATCATTTAACAAATTCTATTAAGCTCCTCTATTTTGATTTTAATGAGCATTAATACATATCATAGAGGAACAGAAACAAAGCTCTGATCCATGTGCTTCAAAAGCTTTTATTCAAATAAGGGAGATAAAAAAAATAGCCATCCTTTGCAGTTTACGCAGGGCAGTCTGAGTTTATACCTGTGTCCCTAGCTTAATTGTTAGATGCTCCTTTTATTCTCAAGGTGGTCATGGTAGGTCAATAAATCATATAATTATCACCCTAGAGGTAATGCATACAAACCAATAACTAAAATATAGAGTGGCAAGTAATTAGTTTTAGGAAATAAGATAAGTACAAAGCAATTACCATTGGAATTCATGATTGGGTGAGTTCCATTCTCTCTGGTGATGGGAAGACTTCAAAACAGAGGTGGCAGGCAGTCTTAAAGAAAGAGGACAATTTAATCGAGATAAAACGAAGGACAGACAGTTTATTCAAAATATTTATATATAATGTGAAAAAATTTTCACATTAAAGTTGGAATGTAGATTAAAAACGTAGATCTTCTTTCCTGTCACATATCTGGTTTTCTTACTAAGGCTGTATTCACTGCTCAGGGGGGAAATTTTTACATTTTATTTGTATCCAACTTTAACCCTCCCCTATTAAGATAATTTAATCAAGAGACTGGTACACTATAGGAAAAAAAAATGCTCAGTCTCATATATTCAGTTTTCCTTTCAAAAGAGTATGTTTTAACATGGTTGATTTTTATAAGAATTTTAAGAGTAATAGATTTTTTCCAAGTTTTTATTTGAATTCCAGTTAGTTAACATGCAGTGTTATATTAATTTCAGGTGTATGATATAGTGATTCAACAATTCTATACATTACTAAACGCTGATCATGACAAGTGCACTCCTTGATTCCCATTACCTATTTAACCCATCCACTCACCCACCTCCCCTCTGGTAACCATCAGTTTGTTCTCTAAAGTTAAGTGTATGTTTCTTGGTTTGTCTCTCTCTCTCTCTCTCTCTCTTTTTTCCCCCATTGGTGGTTTGCTTTGCTTCTTAAATTCCATGTATGTGTGAAGTCATACCATATTCATCTTTCTTAGACTTATTTCACTTAGCATTATACTGTCTGGCTCCATCTATGTCACTGTAAATGGTAAGATTTCATTCTTTTTTATGGCTGAGTAATATTCCACTGGATATATATACATTTTCTTTATCCATTCGTTAATTGATGGACACTTGAGCTACTTTCATATTGTTGCTTTAATAAATAATACTGCTTATAAACTCAGGAGTGTATGTATCCCTTTGACTTGGTATTTTTGTATTTAGGGGTAAATATCTAGTAGCACAGTTGCTGGTTCATAACATAGTTCTATTTTTACCTTTTTGAGGACCCTCCATACTATTTCCAGAGTGGCTGCTCCAGTTTGCCTTTGCACCAACAGTGCAAGATGTTTCCTCTTTCTCCACATCCTCACCAATACTTGTCTTTTCTTGTGCTGATGAGTATAGCCATTCTGACAGGTGTGAGGGGATATTGAATGGTAGCTTTGATTTGCATTTCCTTCTTGATAAGCGATGATGAGCATCTCCATATTTGGAGAAATATCTGTTCATGTCTTTGCCCATTTATAAATTGGATTATTTGGGTTTTGGGTGTCGAGTTTGAGAAGTTCTTTATGTATTTTGGATACTACCCTTTATTGGATATGTCATTTGCAAACATCTTCTTCCTCTGTAGGTTGCCTTTAGTTTTGTGGATTATTTCCTTTGCTATGCAGAAGCTTTTTATTTTGACTCAGTCCCAATAGTCTATTTTTGCTTTTGTTTCCCTTGCTTCAGGAGGCATATGTAGAAAGTAGCTATGGCTGATGTCAAAGAAGTTAATGCCTATATCGTCTTTTGGGATTTTGATGGTTTCAGGTCTCACATTTAGGTCTTTAATCCATTTTGAATTTAATTTTGTGTATGGTGTAAGAAAATGGTCCAGTTTCATTCTTTTGCATGTAGCTGTCCAGTTTTCCCAACACAATTTATTTTATTTACTTTTTTAAAGATTTTATTTATTTATATATTCATGAGAGACACACAGAGAGAGGCAGAGACATAGGCAGAGAGACAAGTAGGCTCCCCGCGGGGAGCTTGATGGGGGACTTGATCCCAAGAACCTGGGATCACGACCTGAGCTGAAGGCAGACTCTCAACCACTGAACCACCCAGGTGCCCCAACAATTTGTTTTAGATACTGTCATTTCCCTGTCGGATATTCTTTCCTGCTTTATCAAAGATTAACTGACACATAACCCTGGGTGTATTTCTGGGTTTTCTCTTCTGTACCATTGATCTATGTATCTTGTGCCTGTACCATACTGTTTTGATTACTACAGCATTGTAATATAACTTGAAGTCTGGAATTGTGATACCTACAGCTTTGCTTTCCTTTTTCAAGATTTCTTTAACTATTTGTGGGTCTTTCGTGGTTCCATACAAATTTTAGGATTGTTTATTCTAGATCTAGGTAAAATGTCTTTCCAATTCCTTGCATTGTCTTCATTTCTATTCGTCAGTTTTCAAAGTATAGGTCTTTCATTTCTTTGGTTAGATTTATTCCTAGGTATTTTATTATTTTTGGTTCAATTGTAAAAAGGATTATTTTCTTAATTTCTGTTCCTGCTGCTTCATTATTATGCACCATTATTATGGTGCATAGGGATGTAACAGATTTCCAAACATTGATTTTTTTATTCTGAGAATTTACTGAATTTGTAAATCAGTTCTAGCCAGTTTTTGATGGAGGCTTTTGGGTTTTCTATATATAGTATCATGTCATCTGAAAATAGTGAAAGTTTTTCTTCTTCCTTACCAATTTGGATGCCTTTTATTTCTTTTAGCTGTCCAACTTTTGTGGGGAGAAATTTCAGTGCTGTGTTAAATAAAAGTAGTGAGAGTGGACATCTTTGTTTTGTTCCTGACCTCAGGGGAAAAGTTCTGTTTTTCACCACTGAGTATGATGTTTGCTTTGGGTTTTTCCATATATGGCATTTATTATGTTGAAGTATGTTCCCTCCAAACCCACTTTGTTGAGTTTTTTTCTTTTTATCATGAATGGACATTGTACTTTGTGAAATGCTTTTTCTAAGTTTATTGAAATAACCATAGGGTTTTTATCCTTTCTCTTATTGGTGTGATATATCACATTGACTGATTTGTGAATATTGAACCATCTTGCAACCCAGGAATAAATTCCGCTTGATTGTGGTAAATGATTTTTTCAGATGTATTGTTGGATTTGGTTTGCTCATATTTTGTTGAGGATATTTTGCATCTATATTCTTCAAAAGTTTTGACATGTAGTTATCTTTTTTAGTGGTGTCTTTTTCTGACTTTGGTTATCAGGGTAATGCTGGCCTCATAGAATGAATTTGAAAGTTTTCATTCCTATTCTATTTTTTTTGGAATGATTTGACAAGAATAAGTATTAACTCTTCTTTAAATGTTTGGTAGAATTCATTCATGAAACCATCTGATCCTGGACTTTTGTTTGTTGGGAGTTTTGATTGCTTAATCAATATCTTTTCTGGTAATTGGTCTGTCCAAATTTTCTATTCTTCCCATTTCAGTTTTGGTAGTTTATATGTTTCTAGGAATTTATTCATTTTTCCTAGGTTGGCCAATTTGTTGGCATATAGTTTTTCATAATATTCTATTATAATTATTTGTATTTCTATGATATTGGTTGTTACTTCATCTCTCTCATTTGTGATTTTATTTGAATCCTGTCTCCTTTTTTTTGATAAGTCTTCTCAGAAGTTTATCAACTTTATTGATTTTTTTTCAAAGAACCAGCTTCTGGTTACAATCATCTGTTCTATTGTTTTTGGTTTTTTTTTGTTTTTGTTTTGTTTTGTTTTGTTTTAGTTTCTTTTTTTTATTATTATTATTTATTTATGATAGTCACAGAGAGAGAGAAAAAGAGGCAGAGACACAGGCAGAGGGAGAAGCAGGCTCCATGCACCCGGAGCCCGATGTGGGATTCGATCCCCGGTCTCCAGGATCGCGCCCTGGGCCAAAGGCAGGTGCCAAACGGCTGCGCCACCCAGGGATCCCTTGTTTTAGTTTCTGTATCATTTATTTCTGCTCTAATCTTTATTATTTCCTTCCTATTGCTGGTTTTACATTCTGTTTGTTGTTCTTTTTTTAGCTTCTTTAGGTGAAAGGTTGGGTTTATTTGAGAGGTTTTTCCTTCTTGAGGTAGGTCTGTATTGCTATAAACTTACCTCTTAGAATCACTTTTGCTGAATCCCAAAGGTTGTGGATCATTGTGTTTTCATTTTCATTTTCATTTGTTTCAATGTATTTTTCAATTTTTCTCTTATTTCCAGGTTGACCCATTTGTCAACATAGCATGTTATTTGACCTCAATGCATTTGTGGTCCTTCCAAATTTTTTCTTGTGGTTGACTTTTAGTCTTAGAGTATTGTGGTCAAAAAAGATGCATGGGATGACTTTAATCTTTGTGAATTGTTGAGGATTGTTTTGTGAACTACTTTGTGTTCTGGAAAATGTTTCATGTGCATTTGAAAAGAATGTGTATTCTTCTGTATTAAAAGTGAATTTTCTGAATATGCCTGTTAAATCTATCTGGTCCAGTGTGTCTTTCAAAGCCTCTGTTTTCTTACTGGTTTTTAGTTTAGATACTTTGTCTACTGATGTAAGTGGGGTGTTAAAGTCCCCCAGTATGATTGTATTATTATCAATTATTTTTCTCTATGTTTGTTATCAATTATTTTATGTATTTGGGTGCTCCTATTTAGGCATATGAATATTTACAATTGTTATATCTTCTTGTTGGATTGTTTCCTTTATTATCATATAGTTTCCTTCTTTGTCTCTCATTACAATCTTTGTTTTAAAGTCTATTTTGTCCAATGTAAGTATTGCTACTCATGCTTTCTTTTGACATCCATTTACATGACAGATATTTCTCCATCTCCTCATCTTCAATCTCTAGGTGTCTTTAGATTTAAAATGAGTGTCTCATAGGCAGCATATTGATGGGTCTTTTAAAAAAAATTACCACCGTATATCAAAGTGTTTAGTCCATTTACAGTCAAAGTAATTATTGATATATATGTATGTATCTATTGTTATTTTATTACTTGTTTTGTGATTATTTCTGAATATTTTCTCTGATCCCTTTCTTGTCTTTTTCTTTTTCATGATGTGTTGATATTCTTTAGTAATATGTTTTGATTTCTTTTTCTGTATTCTTTGCATGTTTAGTAGTGGTTTTGATATATAGTTACTATTAGGTTTGTACCTCCTCTGTATATAATATTCTATATTAAGTTAATCATCATTTAAGTTTGTATCTATTCTTTACTCCTCTCTTCCCCATGTTTTAGGTATATGTTATATTCTACATTCTTTTATCTTGCAAGTTTCTTGACTGATAGTCATTTTTACTGCTTTTACGTTTCCTACCTGTCCCTTTTGTTCTTGAAGAGTTCCCTTTAATATTTCTTGAAGAACTTCTTTAGTCGTCATTAACTCTTTTGGCTTTTGTTTGGGAAACTATCACTCCTATTCTAAATGATCACCTTGAGGGATAGAATATTCTTGGCTGCAGATTTTTCCCATTCAGCACTTTGAATATATCATGCCCCTCCATCCTGGCTTTTGAAGTTTCTGCTGAAAAATCCCCTGCTAGCAATATGGGGCTTCCCTTGTTTGTAACTGTCTTCTTTTGTATTGCTGTTTTTAAATTTTTTCTTTATCATTATATTTTGCCATTTTTGTTTTGCTATTTTAGTTTTATGTCTAAGTGTAGATCTGCTTTTGTTGATTTTGTTGGGAGTTCTCTGTGCCTCCTGAATATGATATCTGTTTCCTTCCCCAGATTAGGGAACTTTTCAGGAATTATGTCTTCAAATAAGTTTCTGCCTTTTCTCTCTCTTCTCCATCTGGGACTCCTCTAATGTGAATGTTATAACATTTGATGGAGTCACTGAGTTCCCTAAGTCTATTCTAGTTTTATGTAATGCTTTCTTTTTTCTCTCTCTCTTTTCTTCAGCTTGATTACTTTCCATTACTATGTCTTCTAGATCATTAATTTGTTCTTCTTCTTCTTCTTCCAGCCTACAATTTTGTTCCATCGTGCATGTTTCTTGTTTCATTTATGGAGCCCTTTATCTCTCCTATGTTATTTCTTATCTTTGTGTTAAAGGTCTCATTGATGTCTTCCACTCTTTTCTCAAGTCCAGTCAGTATCCTTATGATCATTACTTTAAATTCTCTATCAGGCACGTTACTTATATCTGTTTCACTTAGATCTCTGGCCATGGTCTTGTTGATCTTTCGTTTGGAATAAATCCTTCTGGTTTCTTATTTTGTCTAAGTCTCTGTGCCTGCTTCTGTTAACAAAGTCAGGTACATCTACTATTCTTGAAGATAGTAGCCTTATGAAGAAGAGGTCCTATAAGGCCTGCTGTATAGTGTCCCCTCTTCCCCAGGGCCTGGAACTTTAGGGAGTGTTTCCAAATGTGTGTTGCATGCACTCTGCTGTTTTGTCTTGACTGCTTTATCTTCAGGCCACTTGCCTGCAGGGGCTCTCTTTGCCTGTTTTGAGCAGTATTTGGTCCCCAGTGTTTTAACTAGATATATGGTCTGCTTGTGAAATCAGACCTGTTCCCATGGCTGCTGGAACTGAGGCCCTGAAAAACTCCTGTGTCTGGAGATACAGTGTTGGAAAGGATCTGGGCAAGTTTTCTGGGGGGGGGGTCCCCTGTGCTGGGAATGGGGCAAGTGTGGCAGGAACGAGCAGTTCCACTAAAACATGTAGGGGTAGGGCTTGATGTAAGCAAATTGAGTAGTTAGTGTAGATGCTGTGCTGCTTCCTGCAGATGGCCCTGACCTTTGGCTGAGGAAGAGAGGAGAGAAATGGTGATTGCCAGCTCTTTTGTTCCTATAGTTCTTCATGAATGCTGCATCTCTGGGACATGCTCCCAAGATGAGCAACTAACCACATTGTGTGCCCTAGGTACTCCTCGGGTCACTGCTACCATGCTGTATGTACAAGGGCTATTCGCCTTGCCTTCTCTTTAAGAGCAGCCCCAATGCCTGTGGGCTTTCCCTGAGCTAAACCCACTAACCTTTAAAATTCCAGGCTTTCAGCCCCACTGATTGTAAGAACTCACAAAACTCAGCCACTTTCACTTTCTGAGCCAATCATTATGGAGAATCTTCTTCCTCATGTGCTCCCCTGCATGCTTGTCTGTCTCTCACCCTTCTCCACCACCATGGCTCCCTCCCAACTGCAGCAGCCATGATCCATTTCTCTCCCAAACCACGTCTTCACACTTACAATCTTTTTTAATGTGGCTCTTCTTTACCTTTAGTTGTGAAGTTTATTCTGCCAGTTTTCAGGTCAACTGCAGGAGGTATTGAGGATGATTTGATAGCTATCTAGTTGCCTTCGTAGGATGAGACCAGCCTAGGGTTCTTCTACTTTGCCACCATCTTTCCCTCTTTAATCAAGAGTTCTACATTTAACTCTAATTAGCTAAGACCAGTGTTTTTCTACTCCAACAATACTTCTATTGCGCTTTTCCTTATTTTGAGTGAAATAAGAGTGGCTGTTGGTATTTGGGGTTCCACTGAGGAAAAGAGAATTTAAGTTAGGACTATGTTTAGTTTGTGTAAAGCGTAGTACATTTTTTAAGGTTACCCTTCCCCCATGTAGAGTTCTGTATTGCTAGCATCCCAGTGCAGGAATGGCTTCCCAGAACTATTTCCACTGCCTACTATCATAACTCATCCTACTTTCATTACATGATGATGCAGGGCAAGAGTATTTAATATCATATGGTCATGTTTTATGGCATCTGAGACCAGGAGTATATGGGTAGCAATAGAGGAAAAAAAGGTCTAAAATGTATAAAATATATAGAGCCACAAGCTAATCTTTGAAAGCATGCTACCATTCCTTAAATGTGTAAAATGTACAGGCAGTTTCTCTTCCTATGTCTCTCTGTCTCTGTATCTCCCTTCATCCCTCTCTGTGTCTATCTTTTTACCTGTTTGTCTCTCTGTATCTCCTTCACTCTGTCTCCATATCCTCCCTGTCTCCCTCTCTGCCTATCTGTCTCTCTCAATATGTGTGATGAAATTACTCAATATAGAATTGATGAGAGTTCTTGCTTTGTAGGGCACAAACCTGTAGCAATACTATCAAGAGTGTGGTCTGAAATCAGGAACCAGTAAAATATATAATCTATTTCCTTCAGGTCTGGTTAAAGCATGATTATGTTGCCATACAGACTTAGTCTCCTCTTAGCACCTTCTTAAAAATAATTTATTTATTTATGTGAAAGAGGGAGAGGGGAGAGAGAGAAAAAATTATATACATAAGCAGAAGAGAGAGGGAGAAGCAAACTCCCTACATAGGGGTTTGATCCCAGGACCCTGGGCTCATGACCTGAGCCAAAGGCAGATGCTTAGCTGACTAAGCCACCAAGTCACCCTTCTTCTCAGCACTTTTTGTGCTCCCCATTTGTGTGGTTCAAGTGACCTGCCAGCCAGTCTTGGAAAGCTCAGCAGCCAGTGCTCTCAACTACCTTCTGGGTCTCATCTCAATTCGTGCAAAAACTTTAGGGAACCAAACTCTAACTTCATATACTAAATATGTCATATGACCATTTACTCTGATATGGACACCCCAAGATTGATAAGGAGAAAGATAACACTTGGGGGACAGTTTTATCCATAATCCAAAGAGGACCAGACAGCTTATTTCCCTCATTTATCTGACTTTTCAGTGTCAAAGCTTAGAAAAGAAAATTCACACTGATTTTACCAATTTCATCCTCTTCTCTCTTCCCTGCTTCCATGGGACAATGAAAGGGCAGGCTTCTTCCCCTCCTCTGTGTCCCAGCTTCCTCCTACTAAAACCAAAAAGCCTTAAAGCCTAACTGTCATAGGAGGAAGAAGCATCTCCTCTCTGCTCTGCTTGTGTTCTTTCTTACTGCCCCTAAAAATGTTGAATGGGAGCTGAAATAGTCTGGTATTTTTTTTTTTCCATATTGCTGGTCCTTCATGTCTAATGTCTTGCTAAAGAGAGCAATATCTCTACTATTTCCTTCTCGGGAACCATAAACTCCTGGTTTGGCTCTGGAGATAGGTAGTGAAAGAATTACCCATGACTTAAAGGGGAAACTAAAACACATTTGGGTCACCATTTGCAAAATATCAATCATGATACACAAACTTATATCTTTCAGCAGTTTTTCTCTTACCCTTACCTTGTTCACATTTGCTTTCAGAATGGAACACAGAAGAATGAATAATCTGAGACACCTTCAAAGTATAGAAAATTGATATTTTTAACTAAAAATAATTAAAAACTCTGCCCTATACATTGTCAGTACCCTTGAAACTATGGATATTATTTTCAAGGAATAGAAGTGATGTCTATGTAAGAATATTGAAGCTTTTTTTAAATTGTGAAACTTTCATTTATTATTTTGAGAGAGAGAGAACTAGAGAGAGACAGCATGCAAGCAGGGGGGAGGGCAGAGGCAAAGGGAGAGGATCTTAGCAGGCTCCATGCCCAGCATAGAGCCTGGACACGGGGCTCAGTCTCATGACCTTGAGATCGTGACCTGAGCTGAAATCAGGAGTCAGATGCTTAAGCAACGGAGCCACCCGGGTGCCACAGAATATTGAACCTTCTATGTATGTGAATTAAAAACAATAGGAGGTCAGCACTGTTGTCACAGCTTACAGCACAACTCTTAAATTACACCTCTGATTTATTTTATTCTTAATACATATTTAACAGAAACAAGTTATAAAATTATGTAGGTTATACTACCACGTGGTAACATGGAGTCCAAATTTATCTCATAGAAAAATTCTGTCATTTTTATGCCTAAAAGTAAAAGCATCACAGCATCTTTCAGTTTATCATAATTTTTCTGTGGTAGCTAGTCAAGGCTAGCAAGGCTATTCAAGTGTTTTTTCAGGGAACCATCCTTAACATATACCCTTTCATTCTCTGGAGTTAAGTTGCTGGACTTGTGATCATCTCTACAGTCTACAGAGGAGAAAGGGGGATGTCAAAGGCAAAGCCTTATTAAAAAAAAAAAAAAAGACATTTTGTTCAGGATGTAAAGCCTGGATTGTCCTTCTACATTCTGCTGTCAAAACTCTATCTCCTGCCCAGCCCTATAGGGAGATTATAAAGGCCACTGGAGTAATTAATGAGTGTTTTGTTTCCCACCCTTTAGAGCAGAGGAAGGCAGAGAGATTTCAGTGAGTCATGAGTGAACCAACAGCCAGTGTCTGCCACACTGACATGAGGCTAAATTTTGGCATGAATTCAATTTTAAAATATCATTACCTATTTCCATTTATAATTGTAAATTACATTATAATGATAAAACTTTAGCTATAGTAAAAATTTATGATTTTAGGTAATATATACATTAACTATTGACTATAACTTTACGTACATGCAGCATGCAGTGTAATTAAACACTAATTCCGATCTATCATGACAGAGTTTTTTCAGGATTGAGACAATAATTCTTAGTCAAATCGTAGTAAGATGACAATATTTTCAATTATAGTAAAAAACCGTGGTGTGCAATATTAATTTTTTCTCGGGAAACAAAAGCAATTGATTTTCAATTGAAATTCTTCTTGAGTCCCAGTGTAAAAATCCTTTGGTCAGCACATAGAAAAGAATACAAAAAAGAAAAAGAATAAGAATAAGGCAAAACTCATGAATAAGAATGAACTTGATTCAGGGGAACATTACATTTACCTTTTTAATTTTCTTTAGGTAAAGTTATCATAGCTGCAGTTTAAGGTATTATAATAGATCAGATTATATACTATAACTATGGCATTTTGAGAAGTTTGAGTATAAGAGTTAGATGGAATTATCTTGAGTTTTTGTTAAATACTTTAATATACAATGACAAACAACCAGTATATTTTTAGTAAGTGAGGAAATTAATTCATATAAATGAAGGGGATATATGTAATTCATATAGTTTCTATGGTGGAAAAAGCCTAAAACCAACTTCTTATAAGAAAATACATATCCTAAACTATGACTCATGATGGACAGCTTTGAGGACTTTTACCTATACAAGCAGAAATTATTCATTCAGGAAATATTTATAGAGCATCTATACTACGCTAAGGCACAGTTGTAGATGATGAGAACATAGTAGCAAATAAAAGATTTTTATGATGTTTGAACCATACTTAAATAGCTCTGCCTAAAGAGGATGATATCATTATGAAAATTTGGTTTGAGGGCCAATAACTCAGGGCTGTTAGCTACTGTAATCCAGAATGCACAGTCTAGGGAAACCTGGGTAGCTCAGTGGTTGAGGGTCTGTCTGCAGCTCAGGTTGTGATCCCAGGGTCCTGGGAATGAGTCCCTCCCCCACTGAGCTCCCTGCAGGGAGCCTGCTTCTCCCTCTGCCTGTGTCTCTACCTCTCTCTGTGTGTCTCTCATGAATAAATTTTTAAAAATCTTAAAAAAAAACAAACGAATGCACAGTCTGGGGTAGTCAGTCCTCATATTTTCTGTGGCCTGAGGAAAGATAGTGACTATTTTGTCTTTTATGATATATAAACTGAGTTGGAATAGAAAATATCTAATTGATTCTAAACTTTAAGTGATTCTTTTTCTGAATATTTCTAGTATTAGATGACATTCTGGGCTTTGATATAAATGAAAGTCAAAGCATACATTTTTTATAAGAGCTTTATTGTGATGTAATTCATACAACTTCTATGATTCACCCATTTTACAGATGTACAATTCAGTCATTTCTAGTATACTTACAGTCATACAACTATCACCACAATCAATTTTAGAACATTTTCATCACCCCCAAAAGAAACTCTGTACCCATTAGCAGTCTTTCTTCACCTTCTCTCCCTACAAAATATCTCCACTTCTGGTGCTGGGCAACTGCGAATCAACTTCCTATATCCATGGATTTGCCTATTCTGGACATTTACTAGAAGTGAAATCCTGTAATATGTGATCTTTGTGACTGGCTTCTTTCACTTAGCATACTATTGTCAAGGTTCATCCACATTGGGACATTTATCAGTACTTCATTTCATGCATTGCCACAGAGTATTTCATTGAATGGATATACCAAATTTTATGTATCCATTGATCAAATTGATTGACATTTGACTTGTTCGCATTCTTGCCTATTATCAATCAGATGATGCTATGCACGTTTGTATACATGTTTAGCTACCCAAGGCGTATACTTAGGAGTGGAATTACCGGGTCGGATGGCAACTGTATATTTAACCTTTTGAGGAACTGCCAGGCTGTTTGCCAAAGCTGCTGTAACATCTTACATTCTACAGGCAGTATATGAGGGTTCCAATTTTCCATAAGGTAAACATTTAAAGGTAAGCTTTTCAAATTCAAAAGGTAATCTTAGGAATAGACTAGCAGTTCATAGCTCCCCACCCCCCAAACTTGTACTTAGTAAGCCTTAAATGCTTATTGAATTGTGACATTCTGAGATGATCCATACAGGTTTATCACCTGTTATAACTACTAAATACGATACATTGATTTGGCCTCTCATTTCTTAGATTCATATTTCACCATCTGCTCTAACTGAAAATAATGACATTTCTCAGGTATGATAGGCTGAACAGTGGCCCCCAAATATAACCAATTAATCTTTGGGATCTTTGTAACCTTGTGCAGCAAAATGGATTTTGTGGATGCAATTAGTTAGGGATCTTGAGGTAGAGAAGTTACCCTACATTGACCAGGTGGGCTCTGAATGAAATCCCAAATTGAGAGGCAAAGAGAGATTTGACACAAAGAAAACAATGTGACCACTGAAGCAAGAAGCTACACTGCTGGTTTTGGAGATAAGAAGGGGCCATGAGCCAAGGAATGTAGCTCTAGAAGCTGGAAATGTTAAAGAAATGGCTTCTTTCTTAGAGCTTCTGGAGGAAGCACAGCATTGCCTACACCTTGATTTTGACCTAAATGAGACTGATTTAACACTGTCGACCTCCGGAACTGTAAGAGAATAAGTGTGTGTTATTCGTGGTATCTTGTTATAGCAGCCATAGGAAATTACTATATCAGGTAATACATTTGCATTTTGATAAGATTTTGGGGGGAGCCACAGTGCCTTACCTCATGTGAATTATTCTGATGGCAATTTCATATATGCAGAAAGTAATCAAAGGAGATATTTGGGACTAAATAAGCTTTTTATACCCCATAAAATTATACATCCTATAAGGTACTTTATATTTAAATCTGTGTAATTGGAAAAGTACACAAAAGTCTTTAACCATTGTATAAATACTGGTTAGGATTTCAGGTAATAAAATCTGTTTTCTATAAATTCAATGTGTAGGCATGAATTCATATTTATCCTTAATTTTCTTCTCTTTACCAAAAAATCTCTAATCACTTTGGAGAATGACCTTGACTTTTCTGTGACTCGACTAGAAGGAAGTATAGCAAAATTGTTTGCAAACTTAGGCTTTGTTATCGGTTAATCATAAATTGTGCTGGAAAATAGAATGCATATATATTAGAGTTTATTATGTGAGGACTGCAGGAGGTAAGTTTTGTAGAGTACTTAGTACTAGTCAACTTTCAAAAGTTCCCTTTAATTGTTTTCAAATATTACTAGTTAGGTATCAATGAGCAAGAGTCACATTTTGATGAAGAGCTCAGATCCTGAAATCAGACTCCCTAGATTTGGGTCCCAGCTCAGACATATATTAGGTGTATGACTCTGGATAAGTCATTTATCATCTCTGTGTCTATTTCCTCCGATAAAATGGTTTGAATAATAGAACTAACTCACAGCGATATTGCAACTGTTGCCTGAGTTCGTGAATGAAAGAAAAGAGCCATGCCTAGCACCTGGAGGCTCAATAATTTGAATATGATTTATTGAAGAATTGCTTTAAATCCACTAACTTAGCACATCGGAAGGTCTTGCCTTTTCAAGTCTCTATTTGTTTATAAGTGGGTAGAGTAAACCGACGTTGTGTCCTGTGTCTTCCACCCTGTCACGACACCGTTCACACCAAACACTGCTGCCTAGATCTCTTGAACCAGTGGGGGAAAAAAATCACCTATTAAGTGGCCTATTTAATCAGTCCACTCACACAGTGCTTGGGGATAAAGAGGCTCCTGCAATTCTGAAAGCTTCTCTGAGGGCAACATCCCCAGGACCTGTTGCTTGTGTGCAAATTTGTTTCTACTTTTGGGAAAGGAGCCTTATTTACTTAATGAAGATCAGTTTACAGAATCCAGGCTCCAAATTCAGGTCAGGTATAAAGAGGGAGCAAAGCACCCTGCCTGAGCAGGCCAGATTCAAGGCCATGAGGAGCAAACACAGTAATACCCTGAATGTCATGTACAAATTTTCCTTAAAAATATTTAAACCAAAAATAAAAATAAAAATAAAAAAAATATTCAAACCAATTCATATAATTTGATTCCCACAAACATTTATTTGGATAACTTTTCTTAAGCACCACATTTCAACGTCCCATATGTGCAGGCAGGCACCATAGCTCTATCATCATATTTACTCTTGGCCACAATTCCCTCAGGAAGGTATTATCAGCCCCATTCTGCATTTGAGGAAATGAAGTCTAAGATAACTTAGAAACAGTCAACACAGAGAAGAGAGCATCAGTATTTAAAATCTCTGCCTACCTAGTCTCTCAAAAGCAGATGGATGTGCCAATATTCTTTTAATCATTTTCTGAATGTGGAACATGTAGGTTGTTTCCAATATCTTGCTATTTAAAAGTAATGCCACAATGAATAAATCTGTGCATTAATCTTTGTCAGAATTTTTATTGCCTCTGGATAGAATAGTAAGAAGTAGCACACTAGGTCAAAGTGCATGTAATATTTTTAAGATTTTATTTTAAATACATGAGATGAGATTGCCTCCCAAAAGGTTGTTCCGGGCCTTCTTCCTGGTAGGAGGAAGAGTGCCTGATGCATGCACTTTTACCAACACCATCATCCTTTAATCTTTGCAAATTTGATAGGCAGTCTGTTCTCTCCCTCCTAATTATCTATAATTTCAAATGGTTGCTACTGCATAGATAAACACAGCCAACGACAACATGTGAATGAACTGAAGCATCTATATCTTGAACACAGGAAACTGAAAGCAGTAGTCATTTTATGTTTGCTTTTGTTGGAATGACAAGACTGGAAGGAGATTCAAAATGTCACTGAATTTTTTTTTTTAACCTTCTAACCAAACTACATTGTCCACACATAAAAGTTCACAAATAACACCTGTAGTGCTGGATTAGGTATTGAAATATACATCTATCTAGGTAATCACTATTTATATCAATATGTATTAGATACCTTACACTTTGAGAAGCCTCCCTCATGCCTACCCCCAGTGCTGTCCCTGGCAGATGGCCCCACTATTCTGACTTTCGTCACCTGTACGCTAGTTCTGTTGTCCTTTTTGTGTTTTATGCAAGTAGGATTGTATAAGATCTTTTTAGATCTTTAGGTCTTTCGATCTTATAGTATATGGTATTTTGCCCAGATTCTTTTGCCCAACACAATGCATTTGAGATTTATCCATTTTGTGTGTAGCACTGATGTTTTTTCATTGCTGCACAATATCCCATTTTAAGAATATAACACTATTCACTTATTACCACTGATGGTTATTTGAGTTGCTTCCAGTTTAGAGTTATGAAGAATGCTGCTATAAATTTAGCATTGTGCTCAACCGCACTTTCTATGAGCATTTCTACTGAATAGATACCTGGGAGTAGAATTTTGGAAATGATCACAGTTAATTTTGTTAGATGCTGCCAAATGGTTTTCCAAGGGGATTGTCCCAGTTCATGCCCCCACCGCAGTGCATGAGCATTCTGATTGCTCCTTGTCCTCACCAACACTTGGCATTGTCAGCTATTTCTTGCTGCCAGGAGTAGTATCTCATTGCTGATTTTCAATTTGTTTTTCCCTAATGACTAAGGACGTGCAACACCTCTTTGGATCTGTAAAGGCCATTTGAATTTCCTCTTTTGTGAAGAGCTTGTTCAATTCATTTATTTTCTTTAAAAAGATCATTGATCTGTGTCTTGTTGGATTTTTTGAATTTAAAATATTTCAAATGAAATCTTTCTTTAGACACGAATATTACAAATGACATCTCTCTGAAGCTTGGCTTTGCATAGTGTCTTCTTCTTCTTCTTCTTCTTCTTCTTCTTCTTCTTCTTCTTCTTCTTTTGGATTTATTTATTTATTCACGAGAGGCACAAAGAGAGAGAGAGAGAGAGAGAGAAAGAGAAAGAGAGGCAGAGACACAGGAAGAGGGAGAAGCAGGCTTCCTGCACGGAGCCTGATGTGGGACTCAATCCCGGTACCCCGGGATCACGACCTGAGCCAAAGATAGATGTTCAATCATTGATCCACCCAGGTGTCCCATGCATAGTGTCTTCTGATAAATTTTAAGAAATATTTATCACAAACGGAGAGACATTACAACAATATGGTAGAACTTAATACAAATTTCTTTAAGTCCCTTTCTGTCTCATTCATCAGTACCTTCCCCCCATTTTTTGATGGCCTGTTTAACCCAATTTATGTCCATAAATTCCTATAAATTTGTCTTATAACTTTTTTTTTTACTGTTACATTCCCAACCTTAAACATCATTTATCTTCAGATACCTATTTTGCTTGTGAATAGAACACATTATTCATGACAGGAAAGAAGTATTTAATATTTCAAGTGCTTTGTCTTATTTGACCCAAAGCATTGCTTGCTAAGCTGGGTGATACGAATGATGCAATTTGAAAAACTTGGGAGGCTGAGAGAGAAGTGAATTCTGTTGAGGAAGAAACTCATGAAATAAGGAGACCCTGTGAGCAGATTCTAAGGGTTGAAAGGAAGTTGTAGCCCCCAAGGGTGGAGAGGCCTGTGTGGAAAGAGAGCTAGCAAAGGGAAAGGGAACAGAACAGGAGGTTCTTATGAATATTCTTAAATTCTGGTACCTGGTTGCAATGAATCTCCATTTTCAGTAAAATCTACATTGCAAACTGTTGCTTTCTAGAATTGTATCCACTTTGAGGTAGGGTGTACAAAAACTTCTCAGGGTGATTCAGGATAGGCACGGGAGATTGAGATGCTGATCACGGAGGCTCCATTACAGGTGGGTTCCTTGCAGTTCTAATTCACATCTGCACAGTGTTTTAAGTTATGTTTGTAGTCAACAATAGAAAAAGTGATTTGCAGTCCTATAGCAACATATTTATTACAACAGATAGGATTATATCGTATTTCCGATCTACTACAGTTCTCTAAATGGTGAACATATGAGACTTGTACCAGAATACATCTGAAGTGGGCTTTTCTTTGAAAATTAGCTTTTTTTTTCTTGCTACATTATATTTACATGGTTAAGCAAATTGACATTGGTAATATAGATGATCACTCACCATCTTGTTTAGGCTTTGTCTTATTTGACATATTTCAGCCATGTCCTTGTTTTTTCCTCTCAGTTACATAGTTTGGGGAGAAATGTAGTTTTATTTTGTCTAGCAAAAAAAGAATAGTAGCAAGAAAGAATAGTAATAATAACAATTGCCTGCTTTTATATTAATATTTATTTCAAAAAAAAATGAAAGCTGTACCCTCAGAGGGTATTATTATGTTTAAAAACCATATTTTGTTATGGTATGCCACTATCTTTCCTATTCTGGTTGGTTCTATAATATTTTCTCGTCTATAGTATTAGAAATTGATAAAATTCACTGAATACTATCACTGACAGACAACTCCTGCCTTCCTTCCTACAAAAGAAAAACTGTCACATAAAATTTCCATCAAAGTCTTTTAAAACTCATACTATTTTGTATAAGCGTGTAAAATTCATGTAACATGTGCATTCACAAAGTCCCTCCATATGGCTAAAACTATCACTTGGAGAACTGATTACTGGGGAGGAATGCCAATGCCCCTGCAAGGGGAAAAGGCACAAGATGATTTCAACAGGAACCCTGAATGTCAAAACTAGAGCCTGATGGTATACTTTGTTAGGCTTTCAAGAGAGATATTCAAAGTCATAAACTATAGATGTTGTTAATTCCAACATTTTATAAAATGACTGAGAACTCATTTTGTGTGCTATCTTCTACAAAAAAATAATTAATTTTCATCTTTGTCTGACTGTCAATGGCTGATTTGGTAGCCCATAAAATGAATACTGAAAGACTCCCTTTTTAAATGAAGGAATTCATGTCTACAAGCTTCCAGAACAAAGAAGATTCCTACTCTCTTGCAAGTGGGACGAAAGGATTTTTTTCTCAAGTGGATTACACGTGAAATCAGGCAAAGTGTTCAATAGACATGTAGGAAATATTTACTGAGTGCTTCCCTTGTCTGGTATGGATGTCAGACTTCAGGAAAGTCCTGTAGTCTATATGTACTGCGTTCTACATGTCTATGAACAAAGACCACCAAAAATTCCCAGCAGCCAGTGGCATTTCCTGTTGGAAAAGTCACTCTGAGTGAGTTTTAACACTCAAGGAAGGTGGCCTAAAGATTCTTTTGCTTCTTTTATTAGCTTGGAGAGAATGTTAATCATCAGGTGCCAATTCTCTTTGTGCTTTTTTTCTCCTCAATTACCTTACAAATTGGTGTCTAAATAAAGCAGGCTTATTACTATTACTATTTCTGTACACTTTACTGAATCTTGGAAAATGTGTCATACAAGAGCAATGTGCGTGTCCTCAGACCTGCTGAATGTTTTTCCTGCCATCTGCTTTATGATTCTTCGCTCTGCTTCTCCTACCTGGCTCCAATAATCAAGCAAACAGAGAAGGTAGCAGTGATCTCACTGGTTTTTCATTCATACAGCATGTATCCTCTTGTTGATAGTTTTGTTTTCTTGAGGCCAAATGTCACAAAAAATGAACCAATTTACTGGAAGGCAGCATGTTGTGGTGTGAAGGGAGGGCTTTGGAGCCAAGGCTCTTCAGTTTGAATTGTGTTTCTGTTACTTACTCAGGAGTGTGGACTTGTAGAAGTCCACATCTCTCTGTTACTTAGTTTCCCTAATATAAGTGGTAGAGCACCTAACAGGAAGTCCTGTGTAATTAGACATAGGAGGGAGAGCACATTCGTAGAACATAGCAGGCATGACTTAAATGATAGCTAGAAGTCAAAAATTAAAATCTGCATTTTCTCTAAGTAGGCAGCTTGGACTATGATTAGAGATACATGACACACACTCATACAATCAGTATTACAATACAGAATATGATTTTGCCAAACGATTGATCAGGATAGTCATTATTAGAGAATTCGAGAAGCCCAAAGTGAAAGGTTCTGTGACATTAATAAGTTAGTGACCTTTTCTGAGCCCAAAGCGGAACAGTGGGATCACTTTCCAGGCAGGTGCTGTTGACGACCAGTTGATGCAAGACACCAGAAGTGGCTATGGGAGGTTAGAAGGCCATTGCAAAAATTTAACAGCGTCTCAAAGGCTAGAGTTGTATAGACGGATAGTTCTGTTCACATTGGAATTAAAAACATTTAAGGACTGAGGGGAGCAAGCAGCACAGATAGGTAATTTGTTCACCAAATGTTAAACAGAGATAAACATAATTTCTTCCACAGATATATTGGTAGCATCATTGATTTGAAATGAATTAAATTGCATTGAGCTGCTTATTAATGCAGAGAAACCAATCGGGGTTATGAAAAAGTATCTTTACAAATTATTTCCCTAGCAACTTCACACCCTGGTGCTGGCGTTGAATTTAATAAAACAGGGCCAAAGAAGCTGTGGCAATTGAAGCATGTAGCTTAGCTACAGAGCTGAGGGAGAGCACACAGGGCTTTCTCTGTTTCACAGGGATATGTAACAGCCACAGAGAAGCAGCTCAGGATCTGCTTGCTCCCAAGCTCCTAGTCCTCCCTTCATTCTAGGCCACCTACACAGAGAAAAGATATGAATTCTAGTGTCCAGTAGAGTAATAATAATAACTTTATTATTCTACATTTGCTTAGTACTCTTTAGCTGTCAAAGTGAAATTCATATATTTTCAGTAGTTTTTTATCGATCATAATCTCTGAATTTCTAAATATATTCCTAAAAATATATTTCACTTTTTTCAGGAGTTACATCATATTCACACTGTTGAAGTACTTTCTGTGAATTAAATTTTTAAAAAAGCTTAGAAAAAAATCCTTATTTTCAAGTCACTTTAGTGATACTAGATGAATAGAAATGTAAGACGTTTGACCAGAATAAGTATGTCTCTTGCAAGGAGAGAAAATAGAAGTGTGGAGAATCTAGATTTTGTTTAAGGAACCAAAATGAAATGTTTGAGATAGAGTCTTGAAGACTCTGGGCAATAGAAAAACAATAACCTTTTCCCCTATAGCCCAGCCCAGCTTCTTGAATGCATCAAGTTAGTATTAATATGGTTTTATATAAGTCTTTAGAGAAAGAGAATAGAGTTTCCAGAACTCTAAACTCAGATATTGAGAATAGCAAGTATTCTCTTTATATTAAAAGTGACTCTTACAACACAGTGTGCTCAAGGACAAATGCCCAAGTCGGCAAACACGTATTTCTCATCATCAACTCTAATAAATATGAGCTGTGCAAGTCACAATCTATCTACCATTGTTCCTGACAAGGAAATGAATATTTTTTAAAAGTGAGTGCCCTGAGTGGATGATTCAGCTCTTCAACTATAGGAAATCAGTGGTGAAATGTAATAAGCCAAAAGCAAATCAAATAGCTGGAGAGCCTTTATCTGTGAGTGGGATGTGTGTGTGTGTGCGCGCGCGTGTGTGTGTAAGAGAAAGAAAAGCATCTAGTATAGATACAAAATTCAGATTAAAGAAATTGAAAATGAATTTTTAAAAATGTGGTAAAAGATTGTATATTTCAAAACAGTGATTCTGAGGATTCCGTTAATATACTTTCTAAGAGTTTAAACATCTGTTTGGGGAGGCCACAGAAATAATAATTAGGGACTAATAATGCTATCTCTATCTTTTGCTCTGTTCAAATATGTTGTGAGCATAAATTTAATCTAAGTCTCTATAAGACTATGTCCAAGGATATTTTAATATGGCAATATCATAATAATAATGTGTAAAGTAATATTAAAATGAAGATTCCTTGTAGTGCCTATGTTAGACAAGATCCTGGCTGAAGCTGAAAATTTCAAAGTAGTAGTTTATCAACACGTCTTGCCACACTTAATGTAAGAGTTAACATTAATCAAAAAATGTTTTAAAATTGTGGACAAATATAAAACTGGATGTGATGCCATGACAGTGAGCATAATCCAAGGCTCCCCTGAGCAAACAAAGATATGTCATCATTCTGGTCAGGAGTAAAATCAGGGACTATGATTTTAAAAAAGTCAAGGAAGAGAGAGTTCTGGTAAACTGGGTTTGTTGACATTGCCTACCATTTTTTGAGCTCAGATTAGATAGCTTGTCCAGCATTCTTTTGGTTTAACAACATGGAACTCAAAGTTGACCTTTGTTAGAGATTATTGGTGTAGGTGTGTAGTGAGTGCAGACTAATGAAATGGAGAGATTACAAGTGTCAAGAAGAATGGTTGAAAATAGGGATCTAGAGTAGTAATTAGTAAAGTGGATGGGTTCTAAGGGGGATTTAAAAGATGGATAAGACTTGAGTAAGTTTATATATTTATGATGATAGGGAGTCAAGAGAAGGGGAAAAGTTGATAATAAAGAGAGAAAAAAATCTACAGAACAAAACGTGGATAGAGCTCTAGGGGCAGGAGTATATTTGAAACCAATTTAAATAAAGTTTGAAAACTCTCTAAAAAGTTCATTTGTGCTTGTGTGAATTAGAACCAATGGAGATAATATAAGAATACATTTTTTAATAGGAGTGCCTAGGTGGCTCAGTTGGTTAAGTGTCTGACTTGATTTTGGCTCAGGTTTGGGTCATGATCTCAGGATCTTGAGATCAAGCCTCCTGACAGGCTCCACAGTGGGCCTGGTGCCTGATTAGGATTCTTTCTCTATCCCTCAGCCACAGGCATGTACATGCTCTTTATCTCAGAAAAGAAAACACACTTTTCACTTTTTAAGAGTGGATAAACTAATAAGTTATGAAGACAAGCTTTCAGCAGTTTGAAATAGCTTCATTATAAAATACATTAAATAAATGAGAAAGTATTAAGAAGGTTGGTCAGAACAGTAATGGGTTTTAAGTTTTATGAAATATTGTGATAATTAGGTCAGAGTTTTCAAGTGGAAATTGAGTGATCATCCTTAGAAATGCAAAATATTCATGGAACCTATAACAAGAATGCTATTGAAGTGTTCAGATAAATATAATTCTGGCTGAAAATAATAAGCTGTCATTTATCATCCTGAATCTCAATAAAATTTGGCTCTAACTGTTTTTATGGAAACTAAAATTCTTCATAACAGTTCTTACAGTTTCTGAAATGAGAATTTCTGAAACCCTTTCTAGGGTTGAAAAACAATTTTTTTAAGAGTTGAAAATCAGTGAAACTACTATATATAGATATAATTAAAGAATTCATCTGTTTAAAAACTTTGGTTCGGTACAGTCATTACTTCACTTCTCATATAGCAATGTAACTTGATAAAGGTTTAGTTTATTGCCTACATTTAGCTGTGTTATTCCATCCTTCCATTATTTATGTCACTATTGGAAAGAAACCAATATCTGTTTATATGCTATGCCTGATAAAAATAAGGTTTCTTCATTATTATTACCACATGATATAGTGGTGACTCTTAGTAAAAGCCTAAAAATGAGAAACCCTGTATTCTATTAAAGGAATGTGACTTCTCATTGTGGTTTGACAATACAAACACCACTATCTGTTCATTTTTCACTGCTGCAAGTAAAACTGAATAAGATAACAACTTTCTACGTATTCACAAGAGAACAAATATCATAGACTTAGCCATCCTATACTTTATAGCATTTAAAATTACTATGACTATCTTTTTAAAAATTTTTATTTGTTTATTCATGAGAGACAGAGAGAGAGAGAGAGAGAGAGAGAGAGAGAGGCAGAGACACAGGCAGAGGGAGAAGCAGGCTCCATGCAGGGAGCCCGACGTGGGACTTGATCCCAAGACTCCAGGATCACGCCCTGGGCCAAAGACTATGCTAAACTGCTGAGCCACCCAGGCTGCCCAAAATTACTATGACTATTAATGATGCATTCTAATATTTAATATTACTTATTATTTCATCCAGTGTATTCAGATATTTTTTGCTGCTGTTAAGTAAGCTCTATGAACAATGTGGGGCTCAAATTCATGACCCTGAGATCAAGAATCTTATGGTCCACCAACTGAGCTGGTCAGGAACTCCTCATATATTTTTAATAAAATAGTTTTCATTTGCCATCAGGGTGAGTCAAAGCAATTTAACTGATTTTTATTTGTAGTGCTAACAAATATCCAATGTGGGTCAGAAACTAATATTGTTCTCATGCAGGGAAAGAATGCATCTGACAGACACCATATGGGAATACATATTGCGTGTGAGATAGTTTTCAAAATGAAGTGTATCTTTAGTTGGACCCAAATACTTAATATGTAATTTCAGTGTAGTCATTAAAAAAAAAAATAATTCCAAGGAAAGGTAGAATGATATAAATTAAAGAAGCATCTTGGGATCCCTGGGTGGCGCAGGGATTTAGCGCCTGTCTTTGGCCCAGGGTGCAATCCTGGAGACCTGGGATCGAATCCCACGTCGGGCTCCCGGTGCATGGAGCCTGCTTCTCCCTCTGCCTGTGTCTCTGCCTCTCTCTCTCTCTCTCTCTTTCTCTGTAACTATCATAAATAAAATAAAAAAAAATTAAAAAAAAAAGAAAAAAAAGAAGCATCTTATTTTGCTATTGTTTGCTTTCCTCTCTATCCTTGACATAAGAGATTTAAATAATATAGGGAGAGAGAGTGGGTGGGGGGATGAGGTAACTGGGTGATGGGAGTTAAGGAGGGCACTTGACGTGATGAGCACTGGGTGTTATAGGCAGCTGATGAATCCCTAAATTCGATCTCTGAAACTAATACTACACTATATGTGAACTAACTTGAATTTAAATAAAATCATGGAAAAAATAAAAAAAATAAAGGAGCATAAGTTTTGCCTAATTTCAGTCTTTCTTTTTTATTATAGTGATTATTCACATGTGAAAGTTCTTTGTAAACTGTAAAGGTCTACACAAAAAATGTTTTTACTAAATATCTTCGTATTCTGGTTATTAGAGTGATTCTTTCCCCTCAAAACTTGTGATATTGGGAGGGTAAATATACAAGATGGCTTTTATGAAACGGTGAAATTTTATTTTCATTCACCACAAAGTTTGGTAATGATATAACTATAGATCCTGGTGCCGAACCGTTTTGAATTGAAGTAGCATATTCTACATATCAATTATCTTTAATGAAATTGTTAATGAACTAAATTTATATTTTAATTTTTCTCATTACAGACTAGATGTTATAAAAATACGAATTGTAGCTCATCACTTCTTAAGTCAAATGAATTTAATTTGGTTTTATAATTGTCATTACAAAATGATTCTTTCAGTGACTTAGCATAGAATTAAATAAATTTTTTCCCATAATTTATGGAAGCTTCTCTTAAAGTACTTTTTGTTTATTACTGTTGCCTACAGTCATATTATGTAATGATAAAGGGGGGGGGGACTTAGAAAGCCATTTCACTATGGCATGAGAGGTGGAATGATTAATTCTGCCACTCTACATCATATTAAGGGAAATATCCTATCTCAGGTGAATGGGTATGAGAAATGCAGGGAAATTAATTTGTGCAGAGGAGGGCATCTATCCTAAAATGGGGCTGAAGAATGAAGGCTGCTTGTGAGCAGAAAGTGAGTGAGAATGATGATGGTATGGGAAGGACAGAGCCAGTCAACACCAGCTCCTAACCCACAGCAGTACTCAGGCTGTGGGTTCATGGCAGGCAAGAGTAATCTTCTGGTTCCGAGAGGTCACCTAGCCCCCTGAAGCACATGAAAAGTAGCTGGTGTCAGGGAGCAGCATCCAGGCTCTGGAGGGTAGCAACTGGAAGAGCTAGACAGTGTTTGTCATCAGCGGCGAGAGAACAATTCTAGGATCAGAACCCCGGCCCCAGAAAGGGACTTGGAGAGAACCAGGGAACTAGAGTAGGAACTTTCAGACTATGCAAATATGACAGGAGTAGGGGAAAGAAGCAGCTTGGGGAGCTCTAACGTACTCAGAAATCTCATCAAAGCAATAGCTCTAGAACATGTCTTCATAAAATTGATTCTAAAATTGTGCTGCTGACTTCCACATATTTTTCTGGAATAAGTAAAACAAAATGAAGGCATCAGCAACTGTTGTTGAGCCATGAAAAGTTCTCAGTAACCTTCAAAATACTGGTATACTAGAAATTTTACAGAGCATATTCTTGGACAGATTGTGTGTGTGTATTAAAAGAAATAATAATATAAGTAAAGTATATAAAATATAATCATTTAAAGAGAGATATACAAAATAACCAACAAGATGAATAGTTGGGATCTGCTTCTTTGGAAAGGAAATCGATATCAAAATTGCTGAATCTCTAGGAAATAATAATAAAAGTCGAAAACCTGTGTGTGGACCTCTGCTACTGACCAAGGCGAAGTGATAGAGACTTAGTTTACCCTACCACCTAAAAACAACTAAAAAAAAAATTAGCAAAATTAATTAAAAAAAAACATTGGATATCAAGCAAGGAGGAACAGTGGTCCCTAAGAGGGTGAGTCGAAGTGAGCCTTTCCCCAGCTTTTTGCCTTGAGAGAGCTTTGATGCTATGTGGTCCAGGGAGGAGGTACCTAGGTGGAGACTGGCATGCTTCCCGAGTTAAGGAGTTGGAGCTGAGATCTAGGGAAACCAACATGGATAGAGTTCTGCAGACCAAAATACCTGAAAAGAAACATCTCTGCACAGGGAAAGATCTGTAGCGCATTCCCCTTGAGTATTCAAGAGAATAATGAACAGTGTGTGACTATGGGAGAAATTACCTGCCATTCTGAAAAGAACCATCCTAAGGGATGCGGATGTTGTTCATAACCATGACGTCAAATACAAAACCCCTGAAGTAATAGGTTGATGGATTGGTTTGCATAATATCTCAGAATACTCTATGTCAAAAAGATCCAAAGACAATGAACAGATAAAAACATATGCATTATACAAAACATGAGAATCTGTTTCTTTAATATGTAAAAAATTCACAATTAGAGAAAAGGTTAATAGTCCCTTAGAAAATAAAAATGCTGTAGCGTTGCAGAGAGAGATATATGTAGGGATGATTATTACAGGGTTATTTGTAATAAAATTTTTTTCGTATTCTATCAAGAAATAATGTGGTTGAATATATTTTGTTATACTCATAAAATGAAATATTGTTCAGCAATTAGAAAGAACAAGGGAAATTTCTGTGACCTAATATATAGAGAGAAGCACAGGACAAATTATTTTGGAAAGAAAGCAAAATTGTGGAATATCAGTGTAGTATGACCTCGTTTTTGTAAAAATTAAAATAAATAAATTATATGTGTATGTAATTCAAAAAGAAAATAAAATTGAAAAAGTCTATGAAAAGATATATCAATAATGAATAAATATAAGAAAATCACATACCACAGACCAATAAATCTATGATCATGTGGAGATATTCATAAAAGCACTACCAGACTTGTAAAACTGTAAACAGCTGATAAACATCAACGTGAAAGTGTTGACACCTGCTACATAAAACAAATTCAAATAGTTGTTATTAATAGAACTTAACACTTCCAATAACCAATAAGGAAATGGATATTGAAATGAAGTGTTTGAAAACTAGACGTTCAGCTTCTAGAAACGTATCATACTTCTATAAATGTGGGAGCATATGTGTATGAAGACAGTCATTTTTTTTGTAATGGTCTCAACCGAAAACAACTTAGTGATCATTCATAAGGGCTGCTTAAAAAAAATTAAGGTTTTAAAGTACTATTCATATTCTGCAAGTTTTTGAAAGGATGTGCCATAAATTGGATAAAAAGTTTTGGATTTTGTCAATATGCCCCTCCTCATCCACTAAGATTTTGCTACCTAGACTTGTAGGAAGGTCACCAATAGCTTCTTTGACCTGTGGTTTCCAGTCAGGTTGGAAGAGGAAGAAAGTGACCCCACTCCCTGCTGGGTGACTAAGATTAGAGTGGGCTGGTGGTTCCTAGAAGGCAATCTTATCTATCCAGTCCTTTCTCGTCTCTGTATTTTGGGTGGTTTCAAGTCTAGGGAAATGGGAAGATGCCCACAGTCACTGGCTTCCAGATATTGTGCTATCCTTGTGGTTTTCCTTCACTTCAACCAAAACTTTATAAAGAGTCCCATTATTAATCACTTCTAGGCAATATATATTGTTTGGTATCACAAAAGCAAGCCAAGTATGTCAGGTAGTAAATCACGGAGGTTGAGCTTAGAGATTCTGGAGTCTGGACCTGAGTCCCAGCTATACCACATTGACTAGAGTGGCTAGAGTGGCTCTGGTAAAATTGCTTCACGTCTTTAAACCTTAATTTTCCCATCTCTGAAAACAAGCAGACACTCTCTGCTACAGGGTCTATCATGAAAATTAACTGAGAACGTGAATGTAATATACTGACCCCAAAGACTGGTCATTAGTAATGAAAGGTAACGCGTACTGATCTCTTACAATGCACCACATATTCCAGGCCTCTCTAAATGAACTATTTTAGTGTTTTCAATAGCTTACATATGTATACATATATATAAAGTAGTATCTGGAACATAGCAAATATTATTTTTTTTTAAATTTATTTATTTATTTGAGGAGGGGGGAGAGAGCAGAAGCAGGGGGAAGAGCAGAGGGAGAGGAAAATGCAGACTCCCCCTAAAGCATGGAATCTCACGTGGGGCTTGATCACCAGGGCCCTGAGATGGTGACCTGAGCCAGTTAGACGCTTAACCAACTGAGCCATCCAGCCACCACCATAGCCAACATATAAATGTTTGTGTTATAATTGTCATCCTAATTTCCAAATATTAAAGATAAGGAAATTGAGAGGTTAAATATTGAAGGTTGGTTTAAGAAACAAGAAATTTAGCTTGGATTTGAATTTGGGGAGAGTGGCTTTAGAACATCGTATTTTGCGTGCATTTATCAAGTAAATATTACTTATGATTGTTTAAATTATTCTATTTGTGTAAATATCTATTTAATAAATATATAGTTTATATTTATGGTATATATATGTTTATGGTATATATACACATCATATGAATATTTGTATGTTCACAGACTATGTCAAGGGAGACTCTATATCAAGTCACTATTTTAAAAATTACAGATGTAGGAATTAAAAATAAATTATGTAAGTGTATGTGTATCTACCTACCTGTATATCTATGTACTATCTGTATACATACAGATTTAAGTCTCTATCTATAAATGTGTAAATATATAGCACATTAATTTGTAACATCCTCTTTATTTCTACATGTATGACAAAAATCAGCCCATGCATTTGAGATTGTTTTTGCTTGCATTTCTTAATTTTAAAAAAAATATAGCTTTTTCTTCAACAATAGTCAAATGTTTGAAACTTGTTTCATCAAACAAAATCACTATATCTTATGTTTTGAATATGTGTAGTTATGATATTTTAGAGAAAAGAGTGTTTGTTTGCTTATGGATATGAAGAAGGATATATCTGCTGTTTGGTGCTACCACCAAACATATGATGATGATTTTTGTCTGAGAAATGTGTTAAATGAAAGGATATACTTTGTTCATTTCTAGGTTTTTTAGGAGACTCCAATATTATTTAATATAAGTAGTTGATCTTTTAAAACTCTTCCTCGTATTTTATCTCCCTCAAGAGTAGAAGCTGCCTTAAAATACTGAAATATGCCTCAAATGATGGACCTCGCACAAATTAATAGAATCTCTGACTAATGTAGAACTTCTTCTAATGTAACCATGGTTTCATCATTGAACATTTCTATTGTTAGTTCCCTATTCTACTGGAGAGAGGCAAAACAGCAGGACTTTTTGATATCTGAATAATTTGGACATAAAATGACAGCATATAATACAAGAGGAAGATAGCTGAGTTTTATGTGAGTATGGATTTAAATATATATTTTAATTTCCAAAAGGTAATATGGATTCCTATGCCAAAACAATGACTCTAATTTAAGCTACAATTTATTGTGAAGAATTAAGAGCATGATGGAACATTCAGGCAAACTGTCAACACTGATGTGTAAATGTTGTGATTACAGTTGCTATTTGAGGGCAGAGATCATTTTGCTTGAATTCCTTGCTGGTAAATTTATTGTTCAAATAATATGGTCCTTGAAATGTCGTATAAAATGGATAGCTATGATCAATGGATTTATGGTTTATTTATTGTAGATATATTTTCATTGTCAGATTTCTGTGTAATAAAGAGGGCAAATCACTGGGGAAAATGTTGAAGATGCAAATTATAGACTATGCTCTTAATTCTCTCAGTGGCAGGGAAACTTCAAGGCATATACCACTTTCACCATCTTATTTTTTTTCCTTTCTTGTAATTGGAAGACAATAAATGTTTTAAAGAAAGTGTAAAATAAGAAGAAACGTTAGCTCCTTTGGTAAATGATACTGAACAATCGGATGCGATGGTGAAGTTAAACTATACATCATTTATATTGATGAATAGATCTGTGTCATAATTGATTAAATTAATAGTTATAGTGTGAAGTTTAAATGTAAAAGCTCCCAGAGTAAAACATTCAAAGATAATTAATTAGCTTTCCTTTGACCTGTCAGCCAAACACTGATGGACACAGAAGGAGCTAACTTTTTTCTGTAATTTTTCCCTTAGCTCCTCAAACTATGTTCAAGTACACAAAAACCTCCTACTTTATCTCTTAGAATGCTATTATCAGAGTTCCTAGTTAGATTTTGGCAGATTTTTTACAGCTTGCATACATTTTTTAAACTGAAATATCATAATGATGATCTAATGACCCACTCAGACAAATAACTCCTCAAACTAGAACTCAGAGCGGCATTTTTAATTTCCACGACTTATTCGGAGCTACTACGGACTTCCCATATTTATGTTTTATTGTCTAGTGATGGAAGATGTTTCTTAATTAATCAGAGATGCAGACTACAAGAATGAATATTTTATTTTAGCTCTATCTTTGATTCTAAACAGCAAAAAAGTGATTTAATACTTAATGATCTTATTTTCTTTACAAAAAAGACTATTATTATTTGTATTAATATTATTATTAAGGATGGATTCTTTTTTTTTCTTTTAGTTCATAGTATCATGGAGTGGTGTCATATATTACTGCAGGCAAAAATTAGTCTTAGTATGGAAATCATATTATTCTCAAGTTTCTTATACACGTGAGTAAATTATTTGTATATGAAGGAAATAGAAGTGTACTGGCATATTTCAGGCCTCACTCATCATACTTACTACTTACTTCTACTTACTAGTTTATCTTATCATACTGGAAATTCTTTAAAAAAGGCAATTTATTAGTTCTATTATCTTCTGTCCTCCACAAAAATATATAATATATATACACATACATATATATTACATATATTCTATCTAGATAAATATGTAGAACAATTTTTCAGTCTATGATACAAAGATAAAAGATGATTTATTTTGTCAGGTTTTTTTTTTTCAGTTTTAAGTTAAAGTTTTCTAAAGTGATTTACTCCTTATTTTCAAAGTCTAAATGGTCTCAGTTTAAAGGCATTATTTAACATGACTACATTTTAATGCATTTTCCTTTCACAATAATTAAATTGTAAAGTTGATGGCCAGAATGGCTCCTGATGTGAAAAATTTGCACTAGAGTGATATCATTTAAGAATTGATTTATCTTAGAAAATTGACAACATAATGGATAAAACAACATTAACCTTGAAACCAGGACTTATAATTAGCCAAAGTTGACAAGGAACAAAGGTCACCATCTGAAGGTTATCTTCAATATCGTAATTTAATTTCTAAAGGACAAACTACTTCATCTAACACCCGCTGTCTAAGCGATCACCAAATAATCATTGTAAATTAGTCTAAACTAAATCACCTTGTCTATCCATATAGTTCTTTTGTTCTTTGATAGATAAGTGACAAAGAGAATATTAGGTTACTCTTGCTGATGTCCACGTGGTGCCTGACATGTAAACATATACGGCCCATTAAGCCAGTGGTGTTTTATTAATCTCAGTCAGATGGGCCAATGTAGTTAGTTCTTTCTAAAATGTGCCCTTCCTTCACAAGTTAGGTTTTCCTAAAGTTTTTCAAATACATTATATCATTGCAACCCTAGAGCCTTGAATAGTTTTGAATAGTTTTCCCACTTCAATAAGTTCGACACATTTTTGGGTCATGTAAAAACAATTAATTGAATCATTTGAAAGACTTTTAGGCAGAGAGGCAGACTTCAATTTATATGGTAAGTACACTATTACAGTAAAAGATAAGAAAATAAATACATACAATATTACTAAAGAAAATTTTCAAGAAGTGTGGGTTTCTAAGATAATAGAAAGCAAGATTTAAATTAAAATGCCTAATATAAATATGCATGTGGGAAATAATATATCCTCTCCGTATAAATGCCAATAATAGACATAGATGATAGATAGATGATGGATGGAGAGGTATAGATGTAGATAGAAAGATATTGCATTAAAACAACGATTATGTAAATATGCAGTGAATATGCAATATAAAATATTTTATGGAGTTGGTAATTGATAAATGAAAGATATCAATCTGTAGTTGTATACCTATTTTATAATGTTATGGCAGTACCTATTTTATTAGTCATATCTTCAATTATTTAGCTAATTTTAAATGTGCATAATCCTTTATGCACCATTTGAGTTTGTATTTAGAGTACATTCATGTGAAATATTATAATTTATTTGTTAAAATTGGACTGTTTGATGTAAATATAATGTAATTTCTTTTCTAAAATGAACCAAGAACATAAATTACACATTTAAATTCTTAAAATGTAATGTTTATGGCAATAAACATAATAGGATATAATGATATTTTTAAACACCAACAAGAGTATTGTTTTTATTCTTGCAGTAAAATGGAAAAAAAAAATTAAATTGTATTTTCCCATCTTAGAAAAATAAACTCCCAGTTTTAATACCAACACAATTTTAATATTCAGTTTTTTGATAATATGAACCTAAATATACAAATTATCTTAGAGTACTTAAGAGAGTTGCCTGTAGTGCCTTCTGTTTGGAAATTTCATCACATTTTAGCATAAAAATAGTAACTGTGAGGTAATTATTTTTAGGTCCACATTTTAAGATTTTCAAAATTGTCTCTCCTCTTAAAAAAAAAAAAAAGAAGAAAAAGCAAAAGCAAATGGTCCATTCTAAGAGAATGCAAAATCCCAGTACTTGAATATTAAGATATTTTCTCACAACTGCTATTCTTGGTGATGTCAGAAGGTAGCCTGAAACTTATACTATTGGCATTAAAATACGATAAATGACATCCTGGTGAAGTAGGAGTGATAAACAAATAAAACTGAGTTTGATATAGAGTAAAACAGTCATGAAAAATTATTCATGTGAACAATGTATCTTTCTTTACACATTTCAGTTAATATAAAAAAATCATTTTTTCTTGAGTAAACCCATTTTGTGAGCCTACTCTGTGCATGTTTGAATGCTATGTAAGCTTATACTTACCTTTTTAAAAGTAAAAATAATACCTTCAAACAGTTTAGGTAGATACTGCTTGTTTTGATAAGTTATTCATCTGAATTTATTTATTTTTTAAATTTTTATTTATTTATGATAGTCACACACACACACACACACAGATAGAGGCAGAGACACAGGCAGAGGGAGAAGCAGGCTCCATGCACCCGGAGCCCAACGTGGGATTCGATCCCGGGTCTCCAGGATCGCGCCCTGGGCCAAAGGCAGGCGCCAAACCGCTGCGCCACCCAGGGATCCCTCATTTGAATTTAATAATTGTTATTGTAATTGCACAGAGAAAGTGTGCCGTATTCAATGTTGTATCTATTGTACGCGACATAATAAATATTCATTGGATGTATTAATAATTTATTATTTTAGACAGAGGGGTATTTTCTATAGATCAAAAACATATATAATCCAAGAATAGTTGTATTAATAATATTTTGGTATGTCTTTTTATACTTTTTTAAAAAGCTCTCATATAGTCTTGTAGGCAACCAGTATTATTTGAGGAAACAATGTGATGTCTAGCGCTACCTTCTCATACATTGTTTTTAACTCCGTACCATGTGATTTAGGAATACAAGCTGAAGTCCAAAAAAGGATAATTTAAATGCATGTTTTCCCCAAATAAAGATATAAAGGATCTTCATGCTTTAACCATCTAACCTAACCATATGTTTATATTCTGATAGTCAGTGAAGATAACTGTATCAGGAAGCATTTTAAGAAATCATTAATAGGGATCCCTGGGTGGTGCAGCAGTGTGGCGCCTGCCTTTGGCCCAGGGCGCGATCCTGGAGACCCGGGATCGAATCCCACGTTGGGCTCCGGGTGCATGGAGCCTGCTTCTCCCTCTGCCTGTGTCTCTGCCTCTCTCTCTCTCTCTCTCTCTCTCTGTGTGACTATCATAAAAAAAAAAAGAAATCATTAATAAACTAAATGATATGTTGGTGCCTTAAATATTAACATAAATTCTATATAATTTAGTTATGTATTTTCTGAAAATACATAAAAAAATTCTTGAAAGTTCAGAATTGAGAGGGTAGAGCAAGGTGTGTTGATCTACCAAGACCATCCCTGACTTTTATCTGCTTGTACAAATTTGCTCTACCGTGACCTCTAATTTTTATCTCCGCTGCAAATACTAGGCTTTACCTGGTTTCTCAGGTCTGGAATTACTGGTGCTAATAATAGCTGGCATTTATTTAGCTCTGTATATAAATGATCTTCTTTAATCCTATGATGTAGATACTATTTTGTACTTATTTTTCACATCGTGAAATGGGAAATAGAGAAAGTTTAAATAATTTGCCTACTGTAGGCTGGCATATGATAGGATTTGAAACCAGGCAGTCTGTTCAAATGATGCTTTCGGTACTACATTTTATTTCCTTACTTAGGGAAAGTATCCTGCCTTTCTCTTGCAACCTCTTGTGAGCAGGAATTGTGCTTCATATGCTGCCAGACATCCCACTTGCTCCTGCTTGACTGCTAGAGTCTCACCCCTTATGTGTGGACATGATAATCCAGATGCTCTGCCCACTGAAATATTGGTGTATGATTTATCACTATACCTCATTATCACTATACCTCTCCTGTCTGTTGCTTGCCCCAAGACCCTTTAGAGTATGACTTCCTCCTATACTTGCTAAACACCTTCAAGACTATTTTTTTTAAGATTTTATTTATTTATTCATGAGAAACATAGAGGCAGAGACAAAGGCAGAGGGAGAAGCAGGCTCCCTGCTGAGCAGGGAGCCCAAGGTGGGGCTGGATCCCACTGAACCACCCAGGTGCTCCGTAATATTGACAGTTTCAAGGCAAATTCATTTCAAATTGAGTGTGCTACACTTAATCGTTAATAAATGGAAAAATACATCAAATGCTGTCACTAAAGCAGAATCTGCCTTATAGGTATATTCAGTTCATCATAAAAACATCCAGTATTGGGACACCTGGGTGGCTCAGCAGTTGAGCACCTGCCCCTGTCTTAGGGCGTGGTCCGCGATCTTAGGATCGAGTCCTACATCAGGCTCTCTGCCTTTCTCTCTCTGTGTCTTTCAAGAACAAATAAATTCTTAAAAAAAAAAAATCCAGTATTAAATTTAAAAGTACTCCAAGAATTTTTATTTTTGCCCTTAATAACTTCAAAATGAAATGCAAAATCAGACCAAAAGTTTTTGATTAATAATGCTAAAGTTTTAATTGCTAGGCCATTTTTAGGATGTTTTAATCTTAGTATAGAATTCTATTTCATAAGGAAATAGGTTTCAAGGAAGAGATTATGAGATTTGTTCCTGATAATTTGCTTAGGAAATTTTATGTAGTTATTTGTTATAACAGTTAAGGTATTTAACAAATTAATGGATTTCTATTTGTAGAGAACAAAGAATCATTGTTTCCTTCCACTTCTTATTTATTTATTTTGAGTTTCTAAATAAGATACTAAAACCCAATTGGACAGAAATTAATTTAAAAGAGAATTATATTCTTTGGTGTATCTTTTAAATTGATTGTCCTTAGGTTTGAAATCACTAATACAATTTTTTTAAATCCCTTTATCTATTCACCCTTCCTCCTACCCACCTCCCCTCTGGTAACCACCAGTTTGTTCTCTGTATTTAAGTCTCTTTTGTTTGTTTTTTTCTCATTGTTTGTTCTGTTTCTTAAATTGCACATGTGACTAAAATCATGTGGTATTTGTCTTTCTCTGACTGACTTACTTCACTTAACACTATTATAGGTTCTTTAGGTCCATCCATGTTGCTGCAAATGGCAAGATTTCATTCCTTTTTATGGCTAATATCCCATTGTGTCCACATATCACATCTTCTGTATCCATCTGTGGATGGACACTTAGGCTACTTAATTATCTTGGCTGTTGTAAATAATGCTGCAATAAACAGGGATGCATATATCTTTTTGAATTAGTGCTTTTCTACTTTTGGGAAATACCCAGTACTGTGATTACTGGATAATATGGTAGTTCTATTTTTAATTTTTTAAGGAAACTCTATACTGTTTTTCACAATGGCTGTACCAATTTGCATTTCCACCAACAGGGCATGAGGATTCCTTTTCCTCTACATCCTCACCAACACTTGTTTCCTGTGTTTTTGATTTTAGGTATTCAGACATGAGTGAGGTGAAATCTTATTGCAGTTTTTGATTTACATTTCCCTGATTATTAGTGACATTGAGCATCTTTTCATGTGTCTGTAAGCCTTCTTTGGAAAAATGTCAATTCAGTTCTTCCGCCCATTTTTAAATTGGATTACTTGTTTTTTGTGTGTTGAGTTGTTGGTCTTTATACAATTTGGATGTTAATTCCTTATCAGACATATAGTTTTGTGCTTTTTTATTTCAAAAATAATTATGCCAAATTGTTTTCTTCTTGTCAACTGTATTAAAATGTGAAAACATCATTAATAGTCATAAAAGCAACATATAATAAACAAAAATAATGAAGAAATAAAGAACGGTTTTGTAAAGAAGTACATTTTATTTATAAGCTTCCCTGTACCTTAGTAGAAACATATAGAAGTAAAGTGCATTTTATTTTATTTTTTTAAAGGTTTTATTTATTTATTTGAGAGAATGAGCAAGAGAGAGCACAAGCTGAGGGGAGAGGCAGAAGGGGAGGGAGAAGCAGACTCCCCATGAGCAGTGAGCCCAATGCTGGATGCGGGGCTATATCTCAGGACCCCAGGATCATGACCTGAGCCAAAAGCAGAAAAACTGACTGAGCCCCCCAGACCCCTCAGTAAAGTGCATTTTAAAGTATGATGTCTATGACATGCTTCTGGGTCAAAGTTTCTTTTTCTACACACACACACACACACACACCCACACACCCACCCACACCCACATACACACACACAGATCATGGGTCCATGGTTTGCAAGGTACTGCACAATAACTGATATTTGTAACTGGGGTCACATAGTACTGATAAATTGTGTGATAAAAAGAAAGTCTGTAATAAATATTTTGAAATAGATTAATACTAGAATGTGAACTCCATGAGCATAGATTTGTTTGTTCTTGGAATTTACTGCCACTTCCTTAACATTAACACATCAAGATGCTTAATAAGACATATATGGAATGAAAGAAATGAAATTCATAAAGACTGATGTGGGACTTAATCCCAGGACCCCGGGATCACGACCTGAGCCTAAGGCAGACGCTCAACCACTGAGCCACCCAGGTGCCCTGATTCTTTCATTCACTAAAATTTTAGCGTCATTTATTTGAGCAAATTAAACATCCAACAATCTAAGTGTCTTACCACTGTCCTAGGACATCTCTCTAGTCAGATTGTCCTTATAACCTTTTCTCCATTTCCCCCATCCCCCCAAATAAATTCTGTATAGTTGTTCAGGCTGTTTACTCATACTTTTACCTCCTAACGTAACTCATAAAAACATTTAAAAACAAATTACTGTCTATCTTCTTTGAGAACATTACTGTTGGGACACCTGGGTGGCTCAGCGGTTAAGCGCCTGCCCTCAGCCCAGGGCATGACCCTGGGGTCCTCGGATCGAGTCCCACATCGGGTTCCCTGCATGGAGCCTGCTTCTCCCTCTGCCTGTGTCTCTGCCTCTCTATCTGTGTATCCCATGAATAAATAAATACAGTTTATAAAAAAAAGAACATTATTGCTTTAATTTGCATAAAATGTCACTGGATTATACCTTTACTTTTTTATACTAAAGTCCTTTGTGATTTTGTCTTATTTCTTTCTTGGGGCCCCAAGCGCTGTGGCCAGTTTTTTTCCTGGTTCATATTGAATAACGTGTCATTACTTAATATATACTTGTTCTGTGAATAAAATAAAATTCTTGATATAATCCTTCCTTTGCACCGGTTATATAGAATGGAGAAAGATAAAAATTTGACAATGGTAACAAAATCCAAAGAAGATTGATACGTGAACACATTAGCCAAAGATAGGATTTTGAGAAGTATACTAATGTATTAAGCTAAAAGAATAACATCTATTCTGGATCTGTGGCAGAGGGAAAGGAGCCAGGGCAAAACGGTGATGACATTTCTGTGAGTTTCTGGCATGGCACTTTTTTCCACAAACACTGTCAAACTACAGGACCAGGCCTATGTCCATACTGAAGGGATGCATGCTCCTCCTACAGAAGGCAGTGCAATGAGCATGGCAGCAGGTGGGCATTTCTATCTTCTTCAGGGAATATTGGAATAGCAAATAGTAATATAATATAAATAGTTAATAAAATATGTAACAATATGCATTATAATAAACTAAATAGATTTGTTTTCCTGTCCCAGACAAAACTAGTCACAATAATGTATTGTAATCATATGTAAATTTAGGTCTCTGCAAGTTATAAAAATTATACACAGAGTATATGATATTGATGGGTATCTAATGTGTTACATACAGCCCTGGTTACTAATATTTTGATCTCTGACTCCCCTTAAGGATCTCAAACTATCAATATTCATCTAAAAAGTGCACTTGTGAGGATATATACATATATATATATATACACAAATTTTGCATATAATTTCAGGAGATTCTAGAACTTCCTTTTTTTAAGATTTTGTATTTATTTATTCATGAGAGACACACACAGAGAGAGGCACAGGCAGAGGGAGAAGCAGGCTCCATGCAGGGAGAGCCTGATGTGGGACTCGATCCCTGGACTCTAGGTCATGCCCTGGGCTGAAGGCAGTGCTAAAATGCTGAGCCACCCGGGCTACCCCTCATTCTAGAACCTTCTAAAGCCCCCCTAGGACCACATAGAGAGCTCGGACTTCCAAAACAAGAACTCATGTTCTCTTTTTAGCTTGTTCTGTCTCTTTCCCACTGTCAGCAGCCATAGTCCTTGGAAAGCCATTATTTCAACCTGTAACCTCCTTAAGCCATTGTGATTCGTATTCTATAATTATTACTTCAGTAAAACTTCCCTTACTCAATAGTCTATCAATATCTTGTTTCTAAATACACGGGTTGTTTTCCATTTTTAAATCTTACTTGATTTTTCAGGAATGTCTAACACTGGTCACTACTCCCTATTTCTTGCAATTTTTAAAAACTTGTATCCGTAACATATACCCTCCAAATTTCTCCCCCTATATGCCTATTTTGTGCTAGAACCATTTTGTAAATATTACTGTTCACTGAGATTCTGGAATTCAGCCCTTATTTTATCTAATTGTACACTTTTCATCATCAGTGTTGTTCACTTCCATGGTTTCAAATACGACTAATGATTTCCAAACATTTATCATCAGTCCAGATTTCTCATCTGATATATTAGCTTTCCCAATGTATTTTGAATATCTCTGATCGGATGGCTCACAGTCAGATAATAAATGTCAACATGATAGAAACTAAATTCATTCCGTTTTAAACCAAATACTCTCCCATTTTATATCTCACCGAAGAGTGATTCAATCTTCATATTTTGACCTAAAAGAGCTTTCTTTCTTCATTCCCAAATTTTAGCCTGTCCCTTCCAAAATATGTTCTACTTCTTTTTTATTTTCTTTCTTTCTTTCTTTCTTTCTTTCTTTCTTTCTTTCTTTCTTTCTTTCTTCTTTCTTTCTTTCTTTCTTTCTTTCTTTCTTTCTTTCTTTCTTTCTTTCTTTCTTTCTTTCTTTCTTTCTTTCTTTTTTCTTTCTTCTTTCTTTCTTCCTCCTTTCTTTTTTGAGAGAAAGAGAGAGAGAGAGACAGGAAGAGAGAAAGAAAGAGAGAAAGAGAGAGTGCACATGTGCCTGAGCAAGGTGTGGGAGGGGCAGAGGGAGTCGGGGAGAGGGGAAGAATCTGCAGTAGTCTCCACGCCCAGGGCGGAGCCCACATGGGCCTCATTTTCACTACTCTGAGATCATGACCTGAGCCCAAATCAAGGCAGCCGCTTAATGAATGAGCCACCCAGGAGCCCCCTTTTCCTTGATTTTAACCTTTCCTAGGCTCCTTCAGGATAAATTTAAGCTCTTAAACAAGAGTCACATGTTCTTTCATGTATGGTTCATTCTCTTCTCTCAGCCTGCCTCAGCCTCACAGAGGAGCCAAATTGACACTGTGCCCTGTTCTGTATGCCAGCTATAGTTTACCTGCTTCTGGTTATTTGCCATTGCTGTTAACACTTTCACACCATCCATTTATGATTTATTTAGTAAACCCTTCTCTTCCTCAGCTCTGATCTCACAGAAACAGATTAGATGGCTCTTTCCTGTGTTCCCATATCACCTCCAATTTCTCTCTTATCACATTGTGTGACTCCTGACTCCCTACGCAGCCAGTTACTAAATGATGCATTGACACCTAGAATTATGAATACAAACTCTGTTTATAAATGTATAATATCGGAAACCCAAAGACTCATTTTATAATCCCCAAAGTAAAATCGATTGGGAGAGAAAATGAAAAGAAAATAAAACACAGATGTATACTGTAACAAATGTTTACTATGGTAAATGATTACTAAAATAAAATTAATATGCACACTTGCATAATTTCAAGATGATAATGAGCCTCTACTGCCAGCTTACCTGGAGTCCAGATTCTGGTTCCCCTATACAAATTTAACCTCGACCCCGTTGCAGTTTGGCACCATTCAGTGATAGTTGTCTGCCACAACTTACATACCCATAGCATAATTTTGGGTTCTGCAGCAGAGTGAGACCAGAGATTTCAGGGAACAGCCAATTGGTTGGCACCTGGTTGGCCAGGATGAGGTTTTGTTGTTGTTGTTGAGGTATGCAATAATCAAATGTCCTGTTCCTCTCTCTGCTGCGTCAACCTTCCACACCGATGGTGTGGTTACAAAGGCCAGACTTGAAGTCTGAGCTAGAGTTCAACAGGAATAATACACTCTGGTTCAATGATACATACTCGTTGAGCTACAGAGATGTGGGGACAAATGCACCTGCCTGATAGAGGTACCTCTCCAATTAGCCTAATGAACAGCCATGGGTTTTATTTGTGTTACTTAAGCAGAGAACATATAGGGCCATAATTGAAGTCACCAGTGGATAGCCAAATAAAGACTTTGCAGATGATAATTTTTCATGTCTATCTATTGTATCCTGAATATTTACAGGCCCTTGTATCTTTATTCTTACATATATCTAAATACTATAAGTATATAGTTTCCAGGTGTCTCATAAATATTAGGTATCCTGATCTTTCCATCCCTTTCTATGTTTAACACAAGTATACTCTGTTTTCTAACTACTTGCCTTCTATCTAGCAATTCCCATGAATTGCACCCAGATCCAACAAACAGTTTACTTACCAGCTCCTCATCTATTTTTTTTAAATATTCTAAGATGCTTTGCCTACATTTTACACACCAAAAACTTATTCATCTAACAAATAGAATATTTTCAATAGAAAATGTGCATTTCACAAAAGTAGCCTGCTCTGGCTGATTATATTTGCTAAAAACTGCTTCAATAGTATTTTTCTTACCATGTGATTTTGATGCTCCTCCCATTGAGAGGTGAGGGTCTTTCTTTCCTTTGAAATCAAGTGGGCTTGTGACTGGTATCTGATGATAAAATATGGTGAGAATGACACTATTTGACTTTTTGACTTTCAAAGCTGGGTTATAAAAAGTGAAGCAGGGACACTTGGGTGGCTCAGTGGTTGAGCATCTGTCTTTGGTTTAGCGTGTGATCCCAGGGTCCAGGGATCGAGTCTCACATCAGACTCCCTGCGTGGGGCCTCCTTCTCCCTCTGCCTTGTCTCTGCCTCTCTCTCTCTGTCTCTCATGAATAAATAAATAAAATCCTTTAAAGATAATTAATAATTAAAAATAATAAAATAAAATAAAAAGTGAAGTGGTTTCTTCTTCTGTCTTGTTCACTACTTGCTTTTGACTTCTGCTGTGATAGCTGATGGCTCTGGGGCTGCCATGCTGTGAGGAAGCCCAAGCTATCCTGTTTCACAATACCACATGTAGAAACCATAAGACCACAAAACAGGAAGGGGGTGAAGGAAAGGGGATGAAGTAGAGAGCGAGAGATACCTCCCAGGTCAGCCCAGCTGCTTTAACAGCTCTACTCTTCTAGGTCCAGCCACTGTCACATTTCAACCACATGAGACGTCCTAAGCCGGAACTATCTAGACAAGAACTTCCCAAATTCCTGACCCATTGATACCATGATAAATAAGAAAACGATTGTTGTTTTAAGTTACTATGTTTTGGCATGATTTTTTACTCACTGTCACATGCCAGAACACTTGCCATTTCCCTACCTTATCTTGACCTCCCTTCCACATCTCACCTCTCCACGTTCATGACATATGAACCTGATTCCACCCCATTTCAGAATGAGCAGAAGACAAGGGCCAACTGCCAAAGACATCATATAGAACTGCCATTTCGAAGAGAGTTTTATACAGGCTTAGCTTATCTAAGGCTTATTGTTATTAGATTTTTCTTATTAATTTAATATCGAAGATGCTGTTTTCTATGCATAGTCCTTCTAAAATCAGACATTTGTATTCTTCATTATTCTATGAATCTTTAAGCTATATCCAAAATGAGGATTACCCATATCATTTATTTTCATTGTTTAATTTACTATCCGTGATTGTTTGCCCATGTCTCTGAATAAAACACTAAGAAAATGCTTTCACACTGGTGATTTATTTCCCAAGGAGTTCTCAGCGAAAGAGCAATCACTGAGCTCACTTCATCCGTTTTTTTTTGTGTTGCCAATTAATTCAAAGAAATATAAGATCGGTATTAGTGATGTCAATAATCAAAGTAGTTAGGTAATTAGAAATAACTTTGAGCCAAATGCTGAAGGATTTATATTTGATAGAAGTTGAAAAGTAGGTATCACAAGTCAAGCAGTAGATGCCTTGCTTCTTCAGGTGCTTGGGTTGGAAAATCCAGGACTTACTCCTAATGAGTTTTATTTTACTTACCTGTGAGATTGTTGTTAGATGAACACTGGGTGTTATACACAACTGATGAATTATTGAACTCTACATCTGAAACTAATGATGTACTATATGTTGGCTAATTCTAAAAAAAAAAAAAAAAAAAAAAGACTGGTGTTAGAATAGTATTCCCAGTATACTATTCTATGATTCTTCAATGATAAAGTGAGGCTCCTTGAATTTGAGCAGAGGCAAAAATGAAAACCTTCACTATGAGGTTTTATGTTATAATTAATCTCCTCTCTAGGTGAGAACAACTGCTGAATATATTTAGGATGCTTCTTCGCTCTTCGCTCTTGATATTTTACCTCTATGGGGTCTAAAGAGGAACATAAAAGATGTTTTCCTACAAAATGTTAGTTTTCCATTTAAAAGGAGAAAAATATTTCTGAAGTCATTCCTATTTTAGTTTATTGCTCTTAGATTTGATGTCAGCACTGACTGATGGAAAATAAAGTTCCCTGGAACTTGTCTTCTCATTATATTTTGACTTCACACATTAACTAGTAGTTTTTGCTCTTCTTGAACACTAAGATACTCTTACTTATGAGCTGAAATCTCAGTGACTATTTGTCAAGTTGCTACATTTTACAGTAATCCCATGTAAATGCATAAAGGCTGATTAATGTATCTCTACACAACAACTTATCTTGTGAGAATTGGTGCTTTTACATTTGTGTGGAGGCACAAGAGTCAGCAACAATGTGCTTAGTACAGCTCTCCTGTAGTCTGCTATTTTTAGACAGGTAAGAAGAATAATGTGTAGCATTAACATAACAAGAAACATGAAACGTACATAATAAACAATGCTTACTCTTTGTGATCATATTGGGTATTAATTTTATGACATTTTATGGCATTCCATATATTTTTAATGTATGCATAACAGAAAATTTAAATATAGCATATTGTCTGCTTGCCTTTTTTTTTTTTTTCCCTCTGCATGCCTTTTATTTCCACTAGGTTCACAAACAATATGTGGAAGAACTGGTTAAGTTTTTCCAAAAGCCTCTATTCTTCTTCCAGCCTTAAACCTAGACTATTTTCCCAGCTTTTCTTGTAATTGGATATTGCCATGTGAGTTGTTCTCAGCAGTGGAATTTGAGAAAAGTGTGTGTTACTTCTGGACCAAGGATTTTAGAAGTGGGTATGGTTCCTCCACCCTATCTTTTTCCTTTCGCTGTCTGGTTGTAATATCCAAGGAGACAGCAGGGCCCAGATAAAAAAAAGGTGCCTAAATTACCACGTGAAAGAAAGTATTCCACTGATCAATTCTCACCCTGAAATATCGAGAAAGTGAAGAAAGACTTCAAATGGGTTTGAGTCATTTTGCATTTGAGTTGTTTTGTTGCTTATTCTAAATAATACAATGTAGTAGTATTGTGTGGTCTTGTTGAATGAAATAAAATAAAATTCACGTTCCCACAAAACTACAGGTAGAGTGTATGAGGGGAGTTATTTTCTACCCAAATCCATCTTAAAATTTAAATTCAACAATAAGCATAAGTGCAGAAAATGTCATTTAATTGTTTTAACAATGTTAAACTTTTGTGAATATAGGCAAAATATTTTCCTAGTGAATAACTATATGGTTGAAATGAGGTGATACTGAGATCGATGCATCTATTACAACTAATATTACGTTTTCTTTTTACATCCAAATTATCCTTGCGATTAAAAAACAAATTATTGTCACTTACTAAATCTTTGTTGTTGCCATGGCCCATGCTTCTTTTGTGCTTGATCTCAGTAACTTAATCTTTACAAGGCCATCCTTGATTTTAATAAAAAAGCATTTTTAATTATTATTACTAAAGAGTAGTTGTACAGCACCCCAAACTTGAGACAGCATACAGACAAAAGATCATATTCAAAATAAAATGTGCAGAAGGAGCATTAGTAAATTAGTAACACTGTATGCCTCTGTGGACTGAATCCCTTCATTGATGTAAGGCACTAAGACTTATCTCATCTTAATCATTGGTCCTTGGCTATTAAAAACCAGAAGGAACAGATGACAACTTAGCAGATTAATTGGTTTTATATTTGTTGGAGAGACATTTTGCCTTGAATGAATCTGGATCTGTACATATTTTGTTCCCAAATTTCTTCGGATTTACTTAAGCAGTGGTTCTCAAGGTGGGATGCTTGACTCCGTGGTATTCCATTACACGGGAACTTATCAGAAATCGAAGTTCTCTGGTCACACCACAGACCTACTGAATCTGAAACTCTTGGGATGGATTTGAGAAATCTGTGTTGTAACAAGCCTTCTGGAGATTCTCTTACATGTTAAATCTGAGGGCCAGTAAGCCAGAAGAATTGGTGTAGGGGATGACTCCTCCTTACTCGTGTGAATTGGTTGATGTAATGCCTTTGGCAAAACTGCTGCTTAAAAGTGTCCCTCAGTTTTGATAGAAAATGTTATTTTCCTTTGAAGTGCTGTGAATGGTGAGAATATGATAATGCATAGTGTCGAAGCTGAGAGTAACCATGAAGACTATCTCTTCTTACTAAAATATTTTTTTACTCATGACTATTTCCTGCCTTCCATTATCAATTTTTTCCTTTCTGCGATCTCAGCTACCAGGTATCCTTTAACTCTGTGTCAGCCATATGTGGGGCTTATCCTTAGAATCAAAACTTTTATTTGAGGTGTGAATGGGAGTCAGGCAAATCAACAGTCTTCTTGGAAATGGCCAGTCACCACATCGGAAGCTGTAGTTGGCAAACGTTGATCACTAAGGGAATTAGGACCAAGGTTTGATAAGGAAGCTCTTCTTTTACGAGGAAACATATTAACTGTCTTCAAACACACGAAGTTTTCTCATGTATAGAGGACATTTTATGACTTCTGGGCAATTCCAGAGAGTGCTAGTTAAAAGAGGACTGATATCTGATTAATATGCAAAAGCTATCATTAAATTAGGTCTGAGTATGGACTGGGCTGTCTCATGAGTTGATGAGTTTTCTTGATTAAGCCACATCAGAGGGTAGGTTTGGACCCTTGCTGCTGAAAGTGTGGTCCCATCTGGAAGTTTTTAGAGGTACAGAATCTCAGGGTTTACCCCAGTCCTAGTGGATCAGAATCTATGACTTCATGGAATCCATCGGTAATGTGTATGCACCCGATGTTTAAGAACTGGTGCTTTAGTGGACACCTAACGAATCACCTAATTATTCTTATAGGATTAGGTGGTGGTGCAGAATTTGAATAACAGTCTAGAAGAGAAGCGGGGGCGGGGGGGGTGGGCGGGATGCATGAGCTTGGCCTCGCATCCCACTGTGGGTCGCTAGCGGCATTAAATGCTACTCCAGAAGAAAAGATTCTTTCCTGAATGTTGTACTTAACTTGAGTGAGCTGGTGTTTGAATACTATTTCTTCAGTTAGCTCCGGGCTCTTTGTGTCACACCAAACACGAAACACGCCTTTGGGATTTCTCGCACCGCACCGGCAAGGTACTGGTTCTAACCCTCCCCTTAAACCCAACCTTCAATCCTCCTCCCAGCCCCCCCACCCCCCCCGTCCTTGCCCTCTACCACCAGCTCCCTGAAGCTGGGAATCGCTCCTTCCCCCCACTGCAAGGTCCCCTTTTTGTTGAGAGTAGCTCCGGGTTTTGTGTCCTGCGTTCTCCCCGCGCCCGGCGGGATGGCTCCGTGTGCACCGGCAGCGGCGGCGGAGGGGGAGAGGGACAGGTGAAGGGACGCGCAGGTGCATGGGGCCGGGGCCGGGGGCGCCTTCTAGGGGGCACCCCTCGCCCGCAGCTGCCATGCGCTAGGGCCGGGGCTCCTGGGCACACAATGCTCCGCGCCCCGGGGACGAGAGCCGGGGAGGGGGCGACAGCCACAGGCGCCACCACCCCGCCCCGGGCCCGGCAGCACGGAAGCGGCTTCGGGAGGCCGGGAGCGCGCCAGGCCCGAGGCCCAGCAGGTGCCCGCGCGTCCGCCCCCCGCGCAGCCCCGGTACCCGCGGGCGCGCCCTGCCCGCACCTGCCGCCCCGGCCCCGAGGGTCCCCGCGGGCGCGTGTGCGTGAGCAGGACAGCGGGGACGTGATTACTTCAGAATTTATTTAAGGGCCGGTGGAAACCACTGCAGCGGCTTCCAGGGGAAGCCCTGGTTCCAGGGGAAGAGGAGGTGGCGGCTGCCAAGGAGGAGGGAGGAGGAGGGGGGAGGAGGGGGAGGAGGGGGAGGAGGAGGGACGCGGGGAGGGGAAGGAGGAGGAGTGTGAAGAGGTGGGGGGGAGAGGGGGGAGGAGGGGGAGAGAGAGGGGGGAGGAGGGGGCGGAGGGGGTGCAGCGGCGGCGGCCCCGGCCCGCGGCGGCGAGGAGGGGAGATGCTGCGGCCGCGCTCCGGGCCCCGCAGGTGGGTCCCCCGCCGGCGGGGGCGGGCACGGGGCGCCGGGCTCCCCGGGGGCTGGGAGGAGGCCCTGGGCGTGGGGGCGAGCGCTCGCCCTTCTCCCCCAGGTGCACGGGACGCCCCCCACCCCCCCGCGCAGAAACAGTCCGGGTCCCCGAGGGGACCTGTGGGGCCCCCCGCGCCCCTTGAGGTCTCGGGCTCCCGACGTTACCGCGCCCTCGGGGAGGGCGGCCGCGCGCGGAACTTCTCGGCAGCTCGCCCCTCCTCGCCCCTCCTCGCCCCTCCCCCCCATGCCCGCGGCTGGAGGGCCGCCCTGGGGGGGGTGAACACCCCGGGGGGCAGCAGCGGCGCCCGGTTAAGTCTCTCCAAGACCGAGCGCGACCCGGTCCCCGAGCCCCCCCCGCCCCCCCGCCCCGGGGCCGCGGCCGCTCGCGCGCGGGGAGTCGAGGCGGCTCCGCAAAGGGGCCGCTACTGCTTTAAGAGCCGCCTCCCCCTCTCCTCCCTCCGACAATGGTCTGAGCCGAGCTCTGCTTCCCAAAGCAAAATTTGTAATATGCCATTTTTCCGATGGGCGCTCCTGCTTGCGGCTGCTGACGGCGCGGCGGGGGGATGCCGGCCCGCGGGGGGATGCCGGCGCGGTGGGGCGCGCGCCGCTGAGCCCTTCTCCCCGGTTGCCAGGGCGACGGGCCGGGAGCGCGGGGCGTGAGCTGCCCGCGGCGTCGGGCCGGAGACTGCGGCTGCCGTTGACCCACCAGGAGGCAGGACCCCAGGTTCCAGACACTAGGTACAGACACTGTGTCCGAGTTCCCAGGCTTCCCTTCCGCTGGGCCATCCCACCATCTCCATCACCACCACCACCACCACCATCACCATCACCATCATTATTATTACTGCTGTTGTTTTTACCAGCCCCCTCCCCGGCCCCACCCCGCCCCCAGGGAAGAGGAGATGCAAATTCCTCCTTGCCAATCACCGGTCCCTACCTTTCCGCCTTCCACCCCCATCCTCTCCCTTCTCCTATTCTTTCTCCACCTCCTGCCTGCTCGGCTTTCCCCGGGCGAGCAGGAGAGAGAATCTTAGCGTGCAAGCAAATTACGGAGTCAACTTCAGGGTGGTGCTGGTGGTGCTGGGGAGGGGGTGGTGGTGCTGGGGTGTGTGTGTGTGTGTGTGTGTGTGTGTGTGTGTGTGTGTGCGGGGAGCTGGGAGGGGGTGTGGCTGCGAGGGGACTGTCCAGCCGGGGGGCGAGAGCTGGCTCTGGGCCCTCTGTTAGAGCATCGGGGTGAAGGAAGTGCCCGATGCTCCCCGGGAGAGGGGATGAGCGCATTCCCTGGGGCCACGGGGACTTCGAAGAGTTAAATAGGAGGAGGAATATTCATGTAATGTAATCAGACAATGGCTAGGATGCCTCTTCCCCGAATTACTCCTTGCGGGTTCACGGAGGTGGAGCTGGGGTGCTGCTCCAGACTGATCCTTTGAAGAGGGAAACTAACTCCTGGGGATAATTGCATCTCTGCCTGGAGTAGGGTCGAGAGCCCAGGGGTGTGCTTCTAAGAAGGGATTCATGGGCAGGAGAACGAGCCTTTTTTTGCAACCCGCTCCCATCTGACTCGGTGCTGCTCCAGAGACCTCTATCGCTAAGAAACCCATTGGATCTTGAGAGCCCTTGGGGGGGATGACTCTAGTGGGCATCCAAAACTTTTATTTTGAAATCTGAGAGATTTGGAAGACAGTCAAGGTTATGGACTAAGATGAGAGTAAGGGAGTTGGTTTTCCTGGTGTCAAAGGCTTCAAGCTCTATTGAAGCACCAGGATCAATGAAACCAACCAGGTATTTTCTTCTTCTTCTTATTTTTTTCCTTCCCCAACAAAAATAAACAATGTCTCTCCCTAGGTCTTAAAACCTTCCGTAATTTATTGAACAGGGCATCAACATTTAGGAAGGGATAACATAATTCCAACTGGAGGGGTGCCGAAAAGGCAGATATCAAAGAGAGCTGTTAGGATGTCCTTCCTGGTTTTTCAGGAATTATGTGGTGCTATACAATTTTTAATACTGAAAATGTGGAAGTTGCAAGTGGCATATGAGGCTGAAGTAGGCTAGCGGCGGAATAGCTTCTGGAAGTTGCCTTAGATGCTGTTCGTTCTCTAAGAGCACCGGTGTTTAAACTCTTACTTTGAATATAAGATTTTTGATTGATTTTAATATCTAAATCTGCATTTAAGAAGTAGGTTAACTGTATTTTCAGGATTGTACAATTGTTTTGTGATTTATATGCGATTCCTAGGGCTAGTGCAAAAAACTGAGCTGGTTCATGCAGGTGGCCTTTATTTTTGGTAGAAATTTATTTTTCCTCTAGTTTTGATGAGAAGACTTAAGATTTACTCATTTGGGTTGACCATTGGTGAATTCATTTTATTTCTTTTTTTTTTTTTTTAATTTTTTTTTTTTTATTTTATTTATGATAGTCACAGAGAGAGAGAGAGAGAGAGGCAGAGACACAGGCAGAGGGAGAAACAGGCTCCATGCACCGGGAGCCTGACGTGGGATTCGATCCTGGATCTCCAGGATCGCGCCCTGGGTCAAAGGCAGGCGCCAAACCGCTGCGCCACCCAGGGATCCCCATTTTATTTCTTAAGTGACTTTTGTATAGCTTGATTTTTCCCAATTGGATTTGAAGACTTCAGCATACCCACCGGAATTAAAACTTTAGGCATGGAATCAGAATGAGTCATAAAGGCACAATATTCTTTCTGCAAAGGTGAATGTTGGGCACTTTATTAAAAAATAAATACTTGAATTTGTAATTGCCCTTTATAATTATACTGTTTGATCGAAGTCAGGTATGCTGTTGGAGCCTTACCATGGGCTTATTAAAAAAAAAAAATCATGGATTCTTATCCCTACCTTACAGAAGAGAAAATGTTTTTGAGCAGTTTTTGAGAGGTGATGTGACTTGTTCCGGTTGCAATGCTGCAGGAGTGGAATCGAATCAAGTTGAGTGTAGAATTAATAGACTAAGACCCTAAGTCCCTAAGCTGCTTCTCCTCATAGCATCTTTGGACTAACTAAAATCAAAGACTAGCTTTTATGCTGATATAAGAGTCTAAAGTTTGTGAATGTCTAATATCTCATGGAGACAATAATTCTTTGTTAGAATTAGGGTCAGGTATTCAGAAGGAAATTGTAGCTGAGGTAATCACTGCAGTTTTGCGTTTCCTTGGAATTTAAAGTTTTTTATAAGTAATTCAGAGTGAAGATGTGCTACTGGCTTTTTTCCAAGAAGGATATGGTTTAAAATACAGATTTAAGATTGTTTAAGTAACCTTAAAATGTAAACCTTGCAAGTGTTTTGGCACAAATTGTCACAGTGCTGTCATTTGGCTTTAACCTTAAATGTCAAAAAGAAACACATTGGCTCCTGGTAATGATTTTTTCAGAATGACACAGCTGTTCAGTGTGTGGATTTTCATGCATGACATGTGAACTAATTGTTTTTAATATTCAAACCTGTTTGGAACACTTTTTCCCCCCCAATTCTTTTCAGTTAATGTAAAGAAAATGTATAGCAGTTAGAAAACAGTCTCTTTTTTCCCAGCTTTGTGATAATGTATAAATAAAATTCAAATTGAGAAAAATACAAAAAAAATACACTATCTTTTCATCTATTAGGTGTTAGCGATAGTAAGAATGTACATATGCGTGTGTATGCGCATGTGGGTGCGCTCCCTTGTGCGTTTAAATACATCTTACCTATTGTTACCTATTTTAGGGTGAATAAGAAATTGAACAAGTTAAATTTTTGCCTTCAGGTAGCCCAGTTTTTTGAGTGATGAGCAATAATTCAAAGTGTTACCTTAAATTATCCTAAAATTCATACCCTTCTTAATTTTTTTACATAGAATATCAGTCACAAAATACTTTCCTTTTATTGTTTTAGAAGTTTCTCCTACTTGTCAGTGGGCCCTGACCAAATCATTCAGATAATTGAGTTTATCTCTTCAATAACCCAATATATATGAAGAGTCACATAAAAGTAATTAACTATTGGGCTGTTAAGTATTGACATTTTATTTGACTATATCACCAGATATATTTTCCCTAAGGACAGGAATATATAGGCAGAAAAATGAATTGACCTTGCATTATAAAACCAAAGAATTGCTCCAGGATCAACAGCCAAACCAGCGTTTCTCCACATCAGCCTTCTGCAAAACCAAGCCCTCTAATTAATAGCTTCTGGCCTTAGTACAACAACTGAAATTGAGATGGGCTTGATTCTTTTTTGAACATAAGATGGAAGATAAAAGAGAAAATGAGACGATTTCTGACTTTTAAAATGCCATACAGTAGGCCAGCATTGCATCTTAAAGTCTGTTGTCTACAATAAATCAGATTTGCAAATGATTTAAAAAAATTCTGAATAGTTCATTTATTTCATGACTGGAGGCTTGTAATTAACAGCTGAGATGTGAAGTTACTACATTAGCTAATGTAATTTATGGTTTCTGTTTTGTGAAATATTTTGAGAGTGTTAGTTGGTATTGTTTGTATGGAAAACACAATGCAGTTCACAGGAACAAAAGAATATTAAGAGTAGTAAAAAAAAAGAATATTAAGAGTAATTAGTATTATAATAACCTAAACAAACTTACACACCTTAGCCACCTTCATAAAGCTTATAGTTAGTCATCATCACTTTATTTACTCTGTGTAGACTACCTTAACAATTTAGGCAGAGAGCATACAAAAGCGATAAAATGGGATTTATAAAATCAACAAACTTTAAACTGGTTGGTATGATAAAAAGCTGTTGATAAAATCTGAAAAAAAGTAGGAACTTATTATTATATAAAATGAATACCCAATTATTTGTAGATTCCCTAACTGAAAGAACGAACATTAGTTCCATTATTTAAGTCCTTGAAAAATCACTTACTTCTTACCCATGAAATGCCAGACACTGTGCTCGCTTTTAACGATATAACAAATAAGGGTAAGATGGTGGTTCTAACTGTAAGAGATTTGTAAACTTACAGGGGAAGAAAGGTGATCAACTAGTAAGTTGAATAACATATTACTATAAATTGAATTGGAGGAATAAATCATGAAAAAGAAAACAAACCCCAAATCTTTGAGAAGTAGGTGAAACCAAGCTGTATTTTGTAGGTAGGAACTTTATACACTGTCAATAAAAGAGAAAGTATGTAGGTTGGAAGAAGTCACAATGAATCCTATTTCACTGAGGTCAAAATATTTAGGGTGGTTGGAGCTGGGGCAGTGGGTAGAGGAAAAAACAATTAGGCTAATGAGCTGCAGGGTTTGGTGAGTTGAGGGTCAGGTGGTTTCTTTACTAAGACTTCCCTCCCCTTTACTTCCTTTAAGCAATGATGTGTGAAGTGATGCCCACGATTAATGAGGACACCCCAATGAGCCAAAGGGGGTCCCAAAGCAGTGGCTCGGACTCAGACTCCCATTTTGAGCAGCTGATGGTGAATATGCTAGATGAAAGGGACCGTCTTCTAGACACCCTTCGGGAGACCCAAGAAAGCCTCTCGCTTGCCCAGCAAAGACTGCAGGATGTCATCTACGACAGAGATTCGCTCCAGCGACAGCTCAATTCAGCCCTGCCACAGGTATGCTTCCTGGTAGGACTTGTCCTTCCTATTGCAATTGCAGATGTGATCAGACTTGAATAAGCTTTGCTTTATTTCTATTCTTAGGACTATCTTTTCCCTTAAGTTATGTGATATGCATGGTTTTGTGAGAGAAATATAAAAATTGATTGTTTACATAAAATTTTGCCTCAAATTTGTGGTACATTGGTGATGGTGGGTATGAAGGCCGCGTTCCTATCTGGTCTCTCTTTTGAAAATTTTATTTGTATTTTTTGATGGGCATAGAAAAATCACCTGTTGATCAGCATTCAACCACCCAAATATGAGAATAGTCAGTTTTCTCTTTTTCACTCTTTAAACAGTATCATGACATTTGGACATATGTATTTTCCATTTTTAGCTGTGTGGTCTGTCTTTGGAAATGATTGTAGTTTGGAATCTACTGTCTAATTATATTTTATCTGTCTTTCTTTAAAAATGCCTAACACCTGCTCAAAAATTCTTGGAATTATCGATGTATCATCCTCTCTTCTCAAAAAACATTTCAACCAGTTTCTTTAGAAACTATTTTGGAAGTTAGAGAAAAAGCAGGAATTCAGTTTTATTTTCACAAACTGAAAATTGTTAGATTAGGTGTTTTAAAATATATGCCGGTCAAGCATCTCATTTTATAGAAAAATACATCATTTTAAGGATTTTAAGCTTATTTACATACAAAATTAATATTGAGACTCAATTTTCTCATTTAATATACAACATTTGTGTTTGTTTTAGGTATGAGAAAGATTATAGAATATGAATGAGATTTTTAATAGTCACCTCCACTACACTGTTTTTCTTTTGAATACAAATTTGATTGACCCTCTATTCTAAGGAGAGTATAGAAATGTTGAAGAGTTGACCTCTTTCCGTGAAGTTGTCTTGTGGCAAATATCTTTTCATGAGCACTAAAAATTATATGGTCAAAATTGATAAAATTCTGAATCCAGCTGTGCTATGAACTTGAAGTGTGATGTTGAGATTTTAAAGACTCCCAGAACGGAAAGAATCACCTAGAACCCTCTATCACATCCCTATCAAGTAACCCTATAACCGTATATGAAAAACCCCTGTTCCAGTCCTTTTTTTTTCTTTTCCAGTCCTTCTCATTATCAGTCAGTTTGCCTTGTGTTAAGAGTCATACTGTTTTTAATAATTCTCGCCTGTTGGTACGCTGGTTTGTTTAAATACACAGAAAGGGTTGATTCATGTCAAAAGACAACTGTCATAATCTTCACCAGTTAATATATTTTTCAAGGTCGACATTTCAGTCTTTACAACTGTTTTTCATAAGGTGATTTTTGAAAGATCACCCTCACACTTACTCTCCTTTAAGATTATTTGAGATGCTTAATGGTGTTAAATTGGCTCCCGAACCCTTTACCACTATTCTTTATCTTCTGTGACAAGCATAGAATGGGCAATCATTTTTCTTTATGGATAGAGTGTTTTATTAAAGAGCCTATGATTATATTATACTTGGGGACAAGTTCAACATACTTTCAGTATGTCCTGGGACAGTAGTCACCTGAAGTTTATAATTGAGTTGCATAAATGCGGCATGTGTTTCCATTTTCCCTAAACTCTTGTTGGAAGTTGACTCTTTGGTCCTAAGTGTAGGACTATGTGTATCCCTCCTGCATTATCTTTGTGTATCTTATTCAAGCCTGATTCTGTCAGTGTGGATCCTAACCCTATCAAAGTGATTCTAAGAATAATTTAAGTGTTTGAGTTCTTTCTCTACCTATAAAAAAAGATGAATGAACAAGATATTTTTGGGGAAAAGAGGAGAAAACTGGAAATGTTTCATATATACTATATTGTGTAGATAAATCTTTTCTTAAAGGTACAATAATAAAAAAAAATTCTAGCCAGGCAGTTGTATTGAACATCTTGATTATAGTAACATCTGAAATTTTAAGTTCTGAATTTTAATTATACTGGTCTGCAATATCTTGTTCAAAAGCCCTGGGGTCAGTTGTGTTTTAGAGTTCAGAATTTTCTTGTTTTTTTTTTTTTTTTTTGTATTTGTATGATGTATATTATGGAACACTTCTCCAGATGGATTCTGGGAGCACCCCATAATTATACATTTTCATATCTGAAGAGAACTCTGTGAATATTCCTATTACATGGGAAAAATAAAGACCATAAATCTCTCATGTTAGTACAAGTTCAGTTTTGTACCAATCAAGTTTGCAATACACTTACAAATAAAATATCAGTTTTCAAAGTATATGGGTTTTGGAAATATAGGTTACATATCATAAATGTACATAACCTGTACATTTAGATGGACTTAGTTCCAGAGTCTTTTAAAAATACTTTAATACTTTTTTTCAATGTTGATTTGCATCTTACTGTTGTAAATATTTGAGTAACTCTAGCAATCCACAGGTCCTTAAACACAGTGATGGTCCTGTTATATTTTTAAAGCAAGTTTTTAATAATCTAGTCTGCACCTTAAGGGCTGTAGGTTTTCTGCAAGCAATAGAGGAACATTCTTCTTAAATTGGTATCTTTGAATCTTTTTGACTATTTTGTAAGCAATGTACCTATTCTGTTTGGTAGCATTGCATTGGATATTTACCCAGAAGGAGGAAATAACTATAAATGTGAGTCTTGAGGCAGAAATAAAGCATGTGAAATTGAAAACTACCACAATAACATAAAAATGAAATGATTTTAATAAACGTGGGATAGAATTCAAAGCAGCGTCAAACTTTTTGACATATTATGTATGTATGTGTCATACAATACTTTTAGGCGTTGGTGATCTGGTGCTTTGCTTTAGTCACTTTCTCTCTGAACATTCCTTTATGAACAAATGTAGTAGCAATGATTTTAACAATCCTAACCACGTAAAGTATTTTGTAGTAGTTTAGTATTTCATATGTGATTCAGTGTTTAAAGAGTACTAATTCTGTATTGGCAGTCCTGATGTTTCTAAGCTACACACTCAATTTTCTACCTTTCTTACGCACAGATGCATTTTAATGTTCCATAGAATCTTAGATTCAGTGTGCCCCAAACTCCGCTATCCTCTGCCTTTCATCCCTCATCCAAATATGGTTGCTCTGCCTTCTCACTCAGATACCAAGAATCCTAAATTCCATCATCATTGGGCCATATTATTTTTAATCTCTTGAATAATTCTCGAATATCTATTCTTTTCTGGGTTTTTTTGCACCTGGTCCCAAACTTCGTTCTTTTCCCATATCCTAATATTTCTACTTTAGCAAATGTGTCATGGCATGTGTTTGAGTAATACACAAACTTCATGCTTTTCCAGCCCATGAAACTTGATGATTTTCCAATATCTTCTTCATGCATATTCATCTTTATGCTCATAATGTTCTTCCTCAGTGTCTTTGTCTCACTTCATCTTGGCCAAAACTTTATCTCTTCCAGCGAGCCTTCTCTGAACCACTAGGTACATTTCCTCTGTGTTTCTTAGCCTTATCATTTCCCATATTATCATTAAATTATCTATTTATGTGCCTGTTGCCCGGCCTAGACTATATGCTCCTTAAGAACAGTAACATATCATAATCATCTTCAATCCTCTGACCCAGCCACTCGGAGTACCAGGTCCAGGGTGAGGGCTTTTAAAATAAAATCACAAGTAAATGCATATTCATTTGGATGGAGAAGGAGCAACAAACTTGAAATAGGAAGATCTAGTTTGTATTGTGAATCTTTCAGACATGTTCAACTTGAGTCAGGACTTTGGATTTCCATGCTACAAAAATCAGTTACCTCACAGGGTAGTTTGTGATGATTAAAGAAAATAATATAGGTAAAAACTAATTAATTTGTAATCCAATAAATAAGAAAACTCACGTCTGTTTTATCCAGAATGTCAAAAGATAAGTTAATTTCTATATATGTATGTCAGTGAGCATTAGAATTATATACTAGGAATATTGATCAAAAAGTTTTCAATTTTTTGAAAACAGGATGAATATTTGTCAATTACCAATATACTTAGTAAGAATATTTAAAGGAAAAGTAAGGGAAGTGAATTTTCCATTATATAAAAGTCACTATTTGGGCAGCCCCAGTGGCCCAGCGTTTAGCACCGCCTTCAGCCCTGGGTGTGATCCTGGAGATACAGGATCCAGTACCGTGTGGCTCCCTGCATGAGGCCTGCTTCTCTGCCTGTGTCTCTGCCTCTCTCTCTGTGTCTGTCATGAATAAATAAATAAAATATTTTTAAAAAAGTCATTATTTATAAAAGTTTAAAATTTCTTTTTAGCACTTTATTTAGCATATATTGAGGGTCTTCTGTGTATTATTAAATAGTTACATATATTTGTAAAAGGGATAAGGAATAAAAGGAACATAATTGGGCTTCCAGAGAACTCAGGAAATAGAGTTGCTTAGAAAAAATGTGTAAATGGGGCCAAATTAATATAACACCAGAAGTTTATAGACTTCTAGGGGATTGAAGTTCAGCCTATCTTCTTTGTAGGCTAGCCTTGAGGTTCCTGATTTGTACAAAGGAGAGAGATAAACTAGCAGCATCCGTGGATTTTTTTTTCTTTTTTTAAAGAAGACTAAATAGCGAGACGCCTGGGTGGCTCAGTGGTTGAGTGTCTGTCTTTGGCCCAGGGTGTGATCCTGGAGTTCCAGGATCAAGTCCCACATTGGGCTCCCTGCATGGGGCTTGCTCTCTCTGCCTGTGTCTCTGCCTCCCCACCCCCGTCTCTCTGTGTCTCATGAATAAATAAATAAAATATTTTTTAAAAGAAGAATAAATAGGAATCAAATAAGGAGACTAACTGACATATTTGTTTGTTGAAGAGTTGTAGGGTAGGAATCAAATTTTATATAGAGGCAGTGGAAGAATATTACCTGTTTATATATATAGTCACAGTTAACAATAGGAGTTAGTATGTAGGATGGTCAGAATTTTGAGTGAACTGGTGACATGATGAGGTAATAATGAAGGAGTATAATTCTGCCGTTTTGATTTAGGATGGATTACATAATATACTCATTAGCTAAGATATTGCTAAACTTATACTACGTAGAAAGACAAATACCATATGATTTTCACTCATGTGGAATTTAAGAAACAAAACAAATGAGCAAAGGGGAGAAAAGAGAAAGAGGAAAAGTGAGAAACAGATTATTAATTGTAATGAACAAATTGGTAGTTACTAGAGGGAGGTAGGTGAGAGGATGGGTTAAATAGGTGATGGATATCAAGCAGTGCACTTTGATGAGCACTGGGTGATGTATGGAAGTGTTGAATCACTATACTCTACATCTGAAACTAATATAACACTGTATGTTAACTAGCTGGAATTAAAAAAAACTTTAAAAAAGTAAAATTATGTAACAAACAACATAAAACTGCAGTGTAAAATCTCATGCAAAATTTTGGGTTAATGGAATTCAGCTGATCTTGACTTGGGTTGGTTGATCTTGGCTAGTTCACTTATGCCATTGGTTAGCTGAAGGTTGGCTCAATAATCTGTATGTTAACTAGCTATTGTCTGATCCAGAATGGCCTTGACTGGACCAACTGGGGCCACTCAGTTCTATACATGTCTGTCATCCTGTGATAGGCCAGCCTTGGCAGGTTCTCATGGTCATTGAAGAAGAGTAAGTACAAAGCAGAAATAAGCAAGTGCTTTTTAGGCTTCTGCTTAAGTCTTCTCTTGGTAATGTTTTTTGGCCAAGCCTAGAGGCAGAGTGGAAAGCAATACAAAATTACATGGCAAAATTACAGGGAGAGTTAAAGCACGAGGACCACCACTGCAATTGGTCTACCACAACTATAAAGTCATTCGGGCCATTATTGTATTAGGGAAAGCTTATTGTGATAATGTAATAGTCCTAGTGATCTGTGAGAATCTGAAATAGGATTGTGAACCTCGAATCTAAGACAGACCATAGAAATGGGAAGAATATTGGGGAGAAAGGATGGAAAGGATGGAAAGGATGGACAATGGCCAAGGCTTTGAAGTTGAGTTGGAAGATCTGGATTTGTATTGAGGTTTTTTCACTTATTAGCTGAGGGGTCACTGGTAAGTAACATGACTTCTCTGAAACTATTTCCTTAACTGGACGGAGGAATGATGTCTTCTCTTGGGAGTGGCTGATAGGAAGTGTGTGTGTGTGTGTGTGTGTGTGTGTGTGTGTGTGTGTGTGTATGCTTCAGAAACCCTGAACATTTAAAAATGTCAGGAGGCATTTTTCATAAATTGTGTGTGCTAGTAGTATACCCTGAAGAGGAATTAAGTTTAAAGAGGCTACTTGTGGAGAGCAGGAATATGTTTATATTTTGACACTTTAAACACAAAATATTTCAGTGATACTTGGGGAGAGTCACTTTAATTCTGGAGGCAGACTACCTAAGTATTTTCTTTGGCCTGTAACCTACTAGCTCAGTGATTTTGGTCAAAGTAGTTAATTCAAACAGTGATGGAACCTGCCTTATAGGATAATTATGAGAAATAAATGGGCTGGAACAAGTCAAATGATCAATTCAGTGCCTCACAGCTAGTACATGCTCAATAAATGTAAAATGCACCGACCGATGCTGTTATTATTACTGTAGATCTATAGATATTATCATCATTATTCTTAGGCAACCTTAACTGCATGATTTTACTGGGTAATAATGAACACTAGCACAAATTGAAAGCACTAAAAATCCTTACTCTTCACATTCTTTATCAAATTTTGCAAATCCTTTGATTTACCTTTTTTTAAAAAATTCTTAACTACACTCTTCTAAATGTTTTCCCTAAATTTTCCATTTCCTCAGGGGCTAGTCTCACATGTCCCTTGATTAAGTTAGACAACATCCCGCCATATTGTGCTAGGAAGATAACATCTGGATCGAGCTCTTTCCTTTTCAATGAAACCTAATGCCGCTGCACTAACCATTTTTTCCCTTGCTCCCATCAAAGACGCTGCATCTTTTGCTACCTCTTATAGTTATTCTCTTTTCTTAATGTGCTTTTCTTTCCCCCAGTTAGTTGTTTTTCCCAAATGAGATGAACATCATTTCATTTGGGAAAAACAAGCAGCCTTTGTTTCTATGATTTATATCTTTTTATTTGTATCTCTTTTCTAACCTTTATGACCAGGCTTCTCTCATCACCATTCTCTTAAAAATACACTCCCATATGCCACCCACGGATACATATTTTGCAAAATCTAGTGATCCTCTTTTATTCCTCATGCCCCTTGGCTTCTCTGTGCCAAGCAATGCTATTAATTATTTCATCTTGTAATTCCCATGTCCTTAATTCTTTGTAACCATTCTTTTTCTAGGCTACGTGTTATGTTGTCCTTCACTACTGATTCTTTCCCCACATACCCCCATACACTTATTTATTCCTATACTCATCTTCCTTTACTTCTGTTTGCCAGTGTTATGCGCTGCCCTCTCTGATTCAGATCTTCCTCCAAATCTTTGATGCCCTCTTCTCCTGTCCTTTTGATTATTATTATTTTTTTTTGTATCTATCTTCAATTGTTCTTGCTCTATCAAATGACTTTTTTGGTAATATATTCAAATCTATTTATTAAAATGGAAAGCACAAGATCCACAAAAGAGTCACTTAATTAATACCTTGTCTCTGCTTAGCCATCAGTCTATCTTTTCTTTTCCAGACACTTTATTTCCCAACTTGTCTGTTCTCACTGTCTCAGTTTCTTCATTTTCTATTCACCTTTGAGCAGCTGAAGTCTGGCTTTCCCTCAGACTCCCTGCTCAAAATGATGTCACCAGTAGGCAGTTGATGAATGCAATAGGTCTGTTTTATTAAAATTCACTGCAAAGTTTGACACTGCTACTGCTCCCTTCTCAAAGGGCAAAACAAAACAAAAAAAGCCAAACATCTTACTGTCTTAACTTACATGACTTGGTTTTTAAGTCTTTTTTGACTTTTTCCTCCCTATTTCTTTTTCTGTGACGAGCTCCTCATCTATCCACTCCTTAAATGTTAAAGAACAAAGATGATGAATAATAGCAAGAGCTAATCTTTGTGAACACTCCCACTATGCCAGGGAGTGCTTTATTTTAAGATCCAGATATTAAAATGGGAGTCTTTCTATCTTTCTCTTTAAAGGGAGGCTAAATAAGTGAGGTGTAAGACTTTATTCACAGAAACATAATCCAACTAATAAGTCCACTGTTAGTTCAAACTCCATTTTAAGACTCTACAAAGGTTGAGGTGGTAAAGCTAGAAGAGAAACTGGATTTTTTTGGGGGAGCTGTTGGTTTGTTGTGCATTACCTACCATTATAAGGGATGGGATGATTGCCGTTCAGTTGAGCCAGGTGAGAGGAACTTCAGGGCAAACACTTAAAAGAGCTTGATTTATTTCCTCCAGAAACTGAAGGATATAGAATCTAAAGTCTAAAAGACAACTGTGGCTAAGGATGCCTGTGCACAGATTAAAGGATCTCATGGTAGGCAAGCTTCAAGTCTTCCAATCTCAAAAAAAAAAAAAAAAAAAAAAAAAAGAAAAAAAATGATAATTTTTTGAAGCCCAGGTCCCCAGGTGGTGAATAATGAGAGAAATTGGAGGATTGATTCCCAATAAGAAACTGAATGTGAGTCAAGTAAAACTAAGAAAGACGGGTTCTTTGAGAAAGCCACGGACCTACTCCAGAAGAATGGTCATCAATTGTGCATTTTGTCATTCAGAATGCCCCGACCATAGATGACAACTGTGTCAGCCACATTCCACTGTGATCTTTCAATCCAGTTTTACCTTCCCTTTTTTTTTTTTTTAAGATTTTATTTATTTATTTATGAGAGACACACAGAGAGAGAGGCAGAGACACAGGCAGAGGGAGGAGCAGGCTCCATGCAGGGAGCCCGAAGTGGGACTTAATCCTGGGTCTCCAGGATCACGACCTGAGCCAAAGGCAGACGCTCAACTGTTGAGTCACCCAGGTGCCCCCCAGTTTCACCTTCCAAGGCTCAGACTCTGGAAGGGTCAGAAACTTTTGCTATGAGTGTAGGATGTCAACATAAAGGGAGATCACTCTGTCCACATTCTCCATTGCAGACTTCAAGCTTGAAACAAGCCCAAGCTGAAAGGGGTGAGCCCTAGGTGGGATAGGCGCTTAAGGCTTTGTATATTACATAGTCTTGTATGGAACTAGAACTATGAAATTGTTAGACTATTTAATTCCCAAACAAAAGGAAAGATAGTTTATTTTCTAAGCTGAGCAGAAAAGCTAAGACACCTCCCTGAAATTTTATTTGGGGTTCATTTCTTCACTTGAGGGAATCAGAAGACATAATAGTATTGATTTCTGAATCCAGGTCCTTCATTAAACTGGTTAGATGTATCATCTCAATTAATCCTCAAAACATTCCAATGAGGTTGTTATTATTCCCATTTTACAGATGATACAACCGAGGCACAGAGAGGTTAAGTAACTTGTTCAACACCACACAGTTGGTAAGTGGTACTCACCAGGATTTTATTCATGGCTTACTTTTGTTTTCTCTGAGCCATCTCCTTCATTTCATTATGCTCATTGAATATAAAGAAGTATTAAGCTTCTCTGGAAACCTTTATGAGACATGGGCCATTGAAATTATTTCTCATGACTGCTCATGAGTTTTAATAAGGCAAATAATGTTATTATGAATGAAATATGAAAAGATGATTAGAGTTCATATAATTATACAAACACAGTTATTTAAGGATCTCAAATCATTGTATTTATAATACCATGACTTTACCTTTTAATGTACTGAGCATACTTTATTGTCCATCAGATACTTTTTACAAGCAAGAAAATATGGATTGCATGGAAAAGTATTTAACAAGAAAAGTAATACCTGGATTTCAGTTTCAACTTTGCTAAACCCTGTGCCACAGAAAACTATTGAACTTCCGAGACTTATGTTTACTCACATATAAAAGAGTAATTCTTTATTTTTTTAAAGATTTTATTTATTTATTCATGAGAGATATACACAGAGAGAGAGAGAGAGACAGAGACACAGGCAGAGGGAGAAGCAGGCTCCATGCAGGGAACCCGATGTGGGACTTGATCTCGGGTCCCCAGGATCACACCCTGGGCCGAATGCAGGGCTAACCCGCTGAGCCACCCAGGCTGCCCTAAAAGAGTAATTCTAGTTCCCTCTAATATGTTGAATACTTTTGCTAATTTCAAATGATTACAAAGCATGTACACTTCAGCTTTACTGATTTAATCACAACCATTTAATCAACAACTATGATTTATACAACAAATATTTTAGGACCTACTCTGAGTCAGATTCTATGCTTACAGTGTAGCGTTGCTGATATCTATGCTTTATTTTTAAACCTTGGCTAATTATGGTTCCTAAGAATATATTGTGGTAATAAGAAGACAAGGCCTATAATCCAACTGGATATCAAGTGTATTTGTAAATTCTTTGCAACTGAGGGTTATTTCTAATTACTCCATTGCTTTTTATCCTCTAATGTAACAAACTGTCCATGTTTCTGGAAAAAGGTGGTTCCCTTTTGTGTGCCCATACGTCATCCCCTCTTGCTATTTCATGACAAAACGTTTTCTCTTCTTTTTCCTACATCATCAATGATTCCATCTTTAATGGGTTATAACCAACAGTATTAAATATTCTTTATTTCTCCCATCTTAAAGGAATTCTATTAATAACTTCGCCTTACCAAGTCACCACTCCATTTCTTTCCCTTTACAGCAAAAGTTAAAAAAAATTTTTTATACACTCATTATTTCCCACTTCTCTCCACAATTTCTTCATTTTTTCTTGAACTTACTCCAGCTGGGCATTTACCCTGTAAACGTCACCTACTCTGCTTTGTGAACATTATCTCTAATCTCCATATTGCTAAATGCATTGGTCGATTCTCAGCCTCATTCCTGTTAATCAGCAGCATTACCCGCTCTTGATCTCTTCTGAAACACATTCTTCATTTGGCTCTAGGGCAGCACACTTGCCTACTTTTCCTCCTACTTCATTGGTCACTCCTCAGTGTTTGTTGTTGGTCACTCCAGACCCATTAATGCCTGATTATTCCAGGACTTGGTACCTGTACCTTGCTTCTTTCCATCTGGGCTGACACGATTGATGATCTCTTCTATCTCCTGGCTTACCATAGCATCTAAATGTGGATGACTCTGGAATTAACATTTCTAATCTAGACATTTCCTGTGACCTTCAGACTCCTACTGTCAAATACAGAAATTTAACACGTCCCAAATTGAGTTCATGATCTTCACTTACTCTTCTGCATCTCGAATTAATAGCGATGTCAATCTTCTGTTGGCTTAGGCCAAAACCTCAATGTTTTATTTCTTTCACACATTCTGTATTCCATCTGGCAGTAAAATCTCCTCGTTTTATCTTCAAAATATATGTAGACTTGAACTACGCTAATCACATCTATAGCTCCATCCTAGTTAGAGTCACCATCTCTTACCTGGATCAGACAGGCTTTTCCTAACTGATGGCTTGCTTATGTTCTTGTGCCTCATCAGTCTGCTCTGAAAATAACAACAAGAAAGCTCCTAATTCTGATAAAAGGTAAGTCAAATTTTGTTTCACATCTGCTCAAATCTCTGAAATGCCTTCCCTTCTCAGTGTAAGAGCCCGGGTGTTTAAATTGACCTAAAGATCTAACGGCTGTCCCCTTCCCTTTTTCCATCTGATAGCATCTCCTGCAGTTTTCTAGCTCATCCATTCTACTCCCACTATCCTGGTGTATTTGCTGATCCACATATCAAGCATTCAACTGCCTTAGGGACTTTGCACTGGCTGGTCTCTAGGCCTGGAAAGTTATCCCCCAAACAACCACGTGCCTGACTCTCTCAGCTCTTCAGGGCTTTACTCAGATACCACCTTTTCAGTGAGGCCATGCTTGATCAATGTTTTCAAAATTAAAACAGCTCCTTCCTTAATATTTCCAATTCATCTGCTCTGCTTTTTCTCCATAGCACTTATAACCATCCAGAACAGTGTATACTTTATTTCTTTGCCTCGTTTATTGTGTGTTTCTCCCTCCACTAGACTCTGTTCCATGAAGCCAGGGGATTCTTTTCTAATGGTTTACAGCTGCATTTTGTGCCTGCAGCAGTATCTGGCATGTTGTAGCTGTTGTTCAAAAGTACTAAATAATGAAATGAAAACAAAAGTCATTCTTTTGTTTGTTGAACATATTCTCTGTGGTATCTACTTTGTGCTTATTTGGCAAATCTCATATAGTCATAAAAATTAGACATCATATATTAAACATCTTGATAAAACGAGAAAACAAATACAACTTATAGCATATTATGGCTAAAGTGTTTATAAATAACACTAAAGTCCTAGTATATATGAGGCTGGTGTTGAAATTACACCTCAAAGGTCCTTTTAGAAAGATGTGGGTTTTGTATTGAGAGATTGTGGCATTTTTGATATTTTATAAATCAGAACAAGGCAGATCAGAAGGTAAATGGCTTGCTTTGAAGGTATGAATAAGAGATACTAGTCCATTTTTACTTCAAACTCAATTTCTCTTCATACTTTCATGTTCTTTTATTAAAGAGTTTATTTCCTAAATTAAACCAGCTTTTATGAAAGAAATGGTGTGGATAGATAGCTATGAAATGTTATGATACTGCTATCTCTATTTGAAATCTATATCTGACTTTCATTTCATGGAAGGACAAAATGAAAGTAGAATATTTTGATTATTTTTAAATTTTTGAATATCTTATCTTTTAGTTATTGATTCTTTTCTTTTTCTTTCTTTTCTTTTTTCTTTTTTTCTTTTTTTGTTGCTCTTATGATCAATGATATCAACAGAAAAATAGCCATTAGTATCCTTAAGATGAATTTCTAACTTGGGTATTCCACTAAATTTTATGGTCTAATTTGGTGTACTTCATATTAGCATGCATATGACTCATTTGTTTTTATTAAACTCTGAAGAAAGAATCTAGATTCAATAACAGAGACATTGAAATTTACACTGTTTGCTTTTTCTGGATCTTTCTATTCAGGACCTTATGGCTCAAGGCTAGATAGCAACTACCACAATGTTCTAGTTTGGAAGAGAGAAAAAGTTTAGAACTATAGATGCAGAATGCTTTACAAACATGACTATCACACTTTAGCTAATTATATCACACATCTTTGCATCGATCTCTGCTATTTATTAGTTTACAAAATAGTAGCTCTCTATTAGCTTATATATCACAGACCTTAGTAGGCACCTAAAATGTATTGTCTGATTACTTAACAGTCATAAAGATTATGTGAATAATTCTTAGTGAAGATTAGTAGATCAAAGGAACGTAGTACCTGAATTTTAAATTATTCTTTGCATTGCAATTTGATTTATGACTCTTAATTTTTAAAAATACAGATCTACTAATGTCTCCCAAATATAACAGCATTTTTTGAGTGATATTCTGAATGATTGGTAATTTCTCTCTTGGGTCTTGAATTATGATAAATTTCTCCCAAAATGAAAATTTTAAATCCTTTTTTGCTTCCCAAGAAGTGAGATCCTTGATACTGAAACTTGGGAAAGGTGCTATGGGAAAAAGGTAAATATTCCTCTTAACTCTCTCTCCCAGAAGGTCAAGAGGTCTCAGACTGCCTGCAAAGACAGGTGTGAGTATTGACGGTTGTTCCTGCAGTATTCAACATTAAGATGAAGATTTCTGCTTTGAAACATTGTTTTTCCTGCAAGCCCATGTTCATTTTGGTGTTAATTAGAGGAAATTGTTCAAAAATGGATGTGATTAGAATTTGTCACTACATTGTTTGATATTAAACTAATATTCCTGGATTATTTTTACTTATGGGTCTCTTATGTCTACTTTTAGGATAATCTGCTTCAATTAAAATATGCAATATTTTGGCTCAAAATGTATTATGTATTTATATGAGAGTTTAGAACGTGCATTTATGTTTTGGTGACTTACCAAAAGATCATTGATTGATGAGTTTAAAAAATAGTGGTTATTAATTTAAAAGTTTTTCATGATAAAATCTTACCTAATGATATATTTCTAAGATAAAGGAGATAAATCAGCTCCAAATGATAGCAAGATTATTATATCTTTGTTAATTGTGTATATGGGAAACATCATTTAACGATATTTATACAAAGTGTCATTTAAGAGTAAGTTAATTGCCTAATCTATTCTGTCATCAGAATATGGTCGTATGGACTATATTCAATCTGTGCAAAAGAATCTATGGCAGTTGGCATTGCCTGAGTTAGAAGAAACTTAATCAGTTAAGATCTCTGAAGTCACTTGTTTTGGTAACTTTGTTAGGTAAATTTAATTTGTCTTCTAAAAATGTAACTTCCATTTTAGAGCTCCACGCCTAAAATTCTATGTTGGTATAATGTCTCCCCCTATGATTATAGAATTTCTATTTTTCTTTACAATTCTATTAATTTTTGTATGTGTTTGAAACTGTTATTAGTTGCATTCTACTATATCATTGTTTTATTTTCATGGTCAGTTGACCCTTTACTATCATGAAGTGACTGCTTTTCCTAGACAGGCATTTTCTCAGAAATAGTGCTTCGTCTGATTTTAATTGTACAATAGAGGATTTCTTTTTTCTTAGTCTGTACGGTACACATTTATCTATCCTTTTACTTCCAATGTGTCTGTGTTTCTATGTGTATTATGCAAAGATAGGAAATGGTTCTTGATTTTATTTGTATGCCAACTGACAATCTTTCTCTTTTAATTATTTGGTCTCTTTATATTTACTGTGATTACTTGAACATTTGCGCTTAATATACTGTCTTAGTAAGGGCTTTCTATTTCCTTGTCTGTCTTGTGCTCCTTTTATTCATCTTTCATGTTTCCTTTTGAATTGAATACTATTTTTAATTATTCAATTTCCTTCTCTATTACTCTGACAGTTTTATACTATTTTGCTATTCTTATAACAGTTAATGTATAAATTGTGATGTGCAAACTCAGTATGCTAAAGTGTAATGTTAATGTGTATTTACCTGCCTTCTAATCCCATATCTGTGATGCAAAAGATATTATTTTGTAGATATATACAGGCAATATTCCCTTAGATTTATTCACACATTTACCATTTGTGTTACTGATTACTCTTTCTGGGTCTTGACTCTTCCATTTGATCCATTTTTCTTCTTTCTGAAGAACAGCCTTCAGTATTTCCTGTAGTGTAGTCTACAGATGAGTAATTTCTCAGGTTAGGACTTTTTGAAAATTCTTTATTTCACCTTTATTCCTCATGGGTGTTTTCACTGGGTATAGAATATTAACGTAGTGGTTATTTTCCTTTGGCATTTTTAACATGTCATTTTATTCTGAATGCCCTGTATTAGTTTGGGAACAATGCCCTGTATTAGTTTGGGAACATTTTTGCTCTTTTCTTAAAATTTTTATATTTATTTATGATAGTCACACACACAGAGAGAGAGAGAGAGAGAGGCAGAGACACAGGCAGAGGGAGAAGCAGGCTCCATGCACTGGGAGCCCGATGTGGGATTCGATCCCGGGTCTCCAGGATCACGCCCTGGGCCAAAGGCAGGCGCTAAACTGCTGTGCCACCCAGGGATCCCAGCTACCCAGGGATCCCCATTTTTGCTCTTTTTAAAATTCATTTACATTCCATTTTTCCTCTCATTCTAGCATTCCACTTTCCATATGTTTATTCTTCTCATTTTGTCTTTTATGCCTTCTTACACTTTTTTTTCCTGTATTTTCTACTGCTTTATCTCTCTATGATTTACTAGGAACATTTTATATCCATTTTTTGGTTCAGTAATTTACTGTATCCAATTTGTTGTCAAATCTATTTATTTGGTTCTTTGTTGTGTTTATTGTCTTTTCTGACAGTACAATTTCATTTGTTTTGTTTTTAAATCTCATTTCCTGTGAAATTTTACAATCTTATCACCTTGAACACTATAAGCATAGTTATAATAAGTCTTTTAGATAATTTCAATATCTGGGACTCTTATGATCTGTTTCTGTTTACTATTTATGTTATTGTTTATTCTTAATGTTTTGTCCTCTCATGTGTATGGGACACATCTCATGTGTCCCCCTACAGGGGGAGCATGTATTTATTATGGCCTAGGAAAATAGCAATCCTCATTTACCTTTATTCAAATAATTTCTGGGGATATCTATCATCCAGGTGTATTTCTTCTTGAGTATGGCATTTCAGAGTCTCAATTTCAAATGAAGAGGATTCCCTAGAGCCACATCATCTTATCAGAACTTGACTACACCTGCCCCTCTAGAGCCCTATGAAGCTGTCAAATATGCTTAGGCTAGTCCCTTTAAAACTTGGGGAAAAATAAAAATAAAAAAATAAAACTAGGGACAATTATCAGACCTAAATGTCCAAGACCTAACTTGATCCCAATTCTTCACTACTTTCTTACTATATTAGGTCATAAATGAGTATGGTGTGTGTGTGTGTGTGTGTGTGTGTGTGTGTGTGTGGTGGACACTACACACACACACACACACACACACACACACACACACACGGTGTCTGATGTTTTCAGTTTTCCTTATCAAGAGAACTAGTCCAAATTGCACGGTCTGACATTACCAGAAGCAGAAGTCCATGAGCTATAATGAGTACAATAAATGTAATTAATTGAAAAGAGAACTGAAAGCAATTTTCTTAAAATAAACATGCTAATTTCTGTGAAAAAATTAAGCAATTATCTTACTTAATTCATTTTCTAGTATACTCCTAGTCTCGTTATATATTCCTGCTAGACTTCTGGATGTCAGTAACTGTTTCAATAGTGTTGAAAAATAATCTCCTTTCCTCCAGCATTTCCTCTTTCAAATACATCCTCCTCACAGCTGCAAAATTATCTATTTAAAATGCAAATCTGACTTTGCCACTCTTTTCCTAAAATGCTTCATGTCCACAAAAAGTGAAGCAAAACAACAAAAACACTATTAGAACAAATAAACTAATTTAGCAAGGTCACAGGATTAAAGATGACTACACAGAAATTGATTGAGGTGACTGATGATTAAGCTGATATTAAAGATGATATGTGATAGATGTATGACAATTATAGAAGTATATGCATAATGAATAAAAGTGAGAGCAGAATAATGGAATGGGGGAGAGAAGAATCATTTGTTGAACACGCATTATATCTCCAAGTATTACTACATAAGTTGCCACCTTAAAATATTTTATTTTATCCTCATTAGAGTCCTGAAATCAATCTCTTTAATTCTATTTTATACATAATAAAATAAAAATCTCAGAAATTGTTATGTGTTTCCTACTCTCATATTACTTATATACATATAAATGTCAAAGTAGGATTTAAATTAAAGTTTTTCTGATTGAATTTCATTTCATTTTATCTTATTTTATTTTTTTGTGGTAAGGGCACTAAATGTGAGGTTTACCTTCTTATTTTTTTTTAATTTTAAATTTTTTTTACCTTCTTATTTTTTTTTAAGTGGGTGCTGCACTGGGAACCCAAGGTGGGACCTAAACTCACAACCGAAAATAATTAAGACCTGAGCTGAGATCAAGAAAGAGTCTGATGCTTAACGGACTGAGCCACCCAGGCACACCGCTTCTTAATTTGTTTTTGTTTTGTTTTTTTAACTGCATAGTACAGTATTATTAACCAAAGGCACAATGTTGTGGCAAATCTCTAGAATTTATTCATCTTGCATACCTAAAACTTTATATCATTACACCTCTAAAATGCAACTTCTCCTAGAGCACTTAAGATTTTACAGTCAAAGATTGTTTTTTTTGGAAAAAAATCTTATTTCTTTATTTAGGAAAATAATTATATAATTTTTGCCCAAACTATAAAATTGGGTTAAGCTGTCTTTTGATTAATCACTATTATTGTACTCTATTCTTGCTCTTTTTCCATACTGAACTTGCCCATCTGTGTTAACATAAATCAATATTTGTTGTTAGAAACCTATATGCAATATTTTTACTCAAGATGTCTATAATTGCATTCAGGGTTGCAGTTAAGTGTTCAGCAACTATTTAAATGCCATTTATGCTTAGTGTACTTGAATGTATCATTCCTGTATTCATCATTTATCCATTTTTATGTTTTTCATTTTGCTTTCATCACGCAAATGTGGCATAAGTTAAATAATTGGCTTCCATCTTCTCATTACAATTATGATTGTTATAATAATTTATAATTGTATTTCTTTCTAAAAGTTTTTAGAACTGCTCTTTATGCACCCCTGCACCACTAACTCTTCAGAGTAGTGTCTAGAATAAGAAACAGAAATGATATCCTCTGAGAGTTTGTGTTCCAGATATAGTTCTGAGGTCTTTACATATCTATGTACATATGTTATATATATTATATAACAGACTTATTTTTGAACCACCATAATATGGACTACAGGTGCTATAATTATATCCCTTTTATAGCTAAGGAAATTGACATGGAGCAGGGTTCAGTCACTTTCCCCGGCTGCAAATATAGTATGTGGTAGAGTTCCAATACTACCCATGATATTTTCATTTCTGAGCTCTCACAGCGAGCACCACTCTATGCTGATATATACTTATATGCAACTTTTAATACCATTTCAAACTTACATATTTTTAAACTAACCAATATATCCTAAAAGGAAAGGTTAAGAAGGTAAGATACTGGCAAAATAAAGCCCTTTTGTGAAACTTGATACACTTAACTCTATAAGACTCTAGGCCTTGATGTGCAAAGAAAAGCATTGCCTGTGATATGTGAAGTTGGGATTTCAAGTGATGTAAATGTCTTGAACCACTTTGGGCCTCACAGTCTGTTTCTGAACAGTTAGTGAGGTTCATATCCATAGCCAAGAAAAATCAGCAAAGAAGGACTGAACCTTCAGATTTAAGTATTTCACATTGTCATTAGGGAAAATGGAGAGGGGCTCTGGAAAGTTCCAGTTCCAGTTGTAATCCTTCCAGACAGACCAGAGATAGCCTTCTTTCAACTGCTAGGATCAGATAGGAAAAGAAGAGAGGGAGATGAAAGAGAAGAAAGCCTTTTTTGAGCAGCTAGCACCTGGCCACCAGAGCAGCATCCAAAGACTGATTTCTGAAGGCAAAGACTGAGCTGACCTTTGTAGCAGTGATGGCAGTGGCGTTAGCGTATGGAAGTGGTAGTAGTTGTAATCTGAGTAGCAATACCAGGATGGCAGAAGCCCTAGAGATATAGCAGCTTAAGCAAAGATTGTTGACTCTTTTTTGTTATCATTAAGGAGTACTTTGTTAGGCACTGGGGCGCCTAGGTGGCTCAGATGGTTAAGGATCTGACTCTTGTTTTTGGCTCAGGTCATGATCTTAGGGTTGTGACATGGAGTCCCATACGGGGGGGTTTGTGTATACGCTTTCTTCTCTTTACTTTTCTTGATTAGAATATTGAAAGGTTATCTGTTTCTTTTCAATTAACTATTATTTCGCTTATCATCTGTATAATTTTTTCCTTATTCATTTATCATTTTAAAATGTTTTACTTTTTTAGGCTTAAGTTGTTCTTTTTCTAACTATGAGTTGGATATTTAATTCACATATTTTCACTGTTTCTTCTTCATTAATATGAGTATTAAGGCTTTTTGAGAACTGTTTGGTTTCTGTCAATTAGGTTCCAATATATAGTATTTAAAATATTCTATAGGTTTTTTTTTTAAGATTTTATTTATTTATTTGAGAGAGAGAGAGAGAGAGAGAGAGAGAGAGAGAAAGCACAATCTGGGGGAGGGACAGAGGAAGTGAGACAAACAGACTCCTTGTTGAATGCGGAGCCTGACACAGGTCCATCCCAAGAGATCCCTGAAATCTCATGATCAGAATCATGACCTGAGCTGAAGCTGACGTCAGTCACTTTACTAACTGAGCTACCCAGATGCCCCTAAAATATTCTGTAATTTTACAAAATTAAAGTATTGACTAAATAATTTTGATTTTCAGATGTTGGATATTGTTAGATTATTTTCTAATTGCTATTTCTATCTATAGTGCATAGTGATCAGAAAATATGGTCTCTACTGGTACTGTCTTTTAAATTATTGATTTTTTTTTGTGTTCTAATATGGCAAAATTTATGAACTAAGGGAATTTGGGAATAAAACTTCATTGCTTTTCCAGGTGTGGAATTCAATGTATATATCATATAGATCTGTCTTATTTGTTATTAAATTCTTCTAAATTATTATTTAATTTTTGCTCACTTGATCTCAACATGAACTGAGAAAAACCTGAATTAATTATATTGGCAATTTAGTAACATTTTGTCATTCTTTATAATTACAGAGCTTTCAAGTTATCAGCCAGGCATAACATAATGTCATTCTGAAACTTATAATAAGTAGAATAATTAACGATCACTATTAACAATGTCAAATACAACCTTTTAAAAGGGGATATTCTATAAATCTTTTAGTATTATTTTTAAGATTATTCAGATTTAAGATAAACAGTTGAAACCAAGCCAAAAGATGACTGAAAATACTCTCATATGAAACAGTGATATTTTTCATTTTATTTTTCTTATATTTGCAGATAGCTCCATTATTTAAAATGAGCAAAGGAATAATAGTTTGAAATTGCCTAAAATGTGCTTCAATCTCAGACATTTTAGTTGACAATTTAGATAAAATTAACAGCAAATATCATTTAGGATTTATCTCATTTTCAGTCTTGAAGGAGAAATGTCTCTTAATTTTACCCTCTAATTTGTGCTTTCAGATATAAAGCACCTTAAGTGGGGGAAAATTATCCCATTGTAATATGCAGAATTTTCTCAATGAGCTTGCTTTATAGACAGAAATTCTAGAGTGTCTTTATATTTCAGAATTTGCATTATAATAGATGTTTTTGCAAGAACTTAATGTGCTCAACTGGAAGCTTTTCAGTGTGTACAGGGAATTGTATTCTACTAAGTGATGACATGATTTTTTTATAAAGAAAAGTATTTTCTTGGATACCTGGGGAATGTACTACAGTTGAAATACTAAGGATTTAAGTTGGCAATAATGATAGTTAAAATTATATTTCATTGATTTCCACACCCCCCCAAGTATATCAATAATATGGACAGTTTTCTACAGAGTGATTTCCCTTACTCATTATTTTTATGAAACTTAAAAAAAATATTAGCTTTCTACTTAGTACTTTTTTTAGCTTTATGTATTTAAAACTAAATGTAGGTATGTTCACATATCATCTCATTTAATCATCGCTATAACCTATGAGGCAGCTTGTGCAGTCTTGCAGTTGCATTTTTTTAGATCAACCAAATATGTTCTCTTCATGTTTTATATTCGATTGCAAGCGGCAAGGATGCTATGAACTGGTTGGTATTTTGAAATGTCAGTTATAGGTTTCAGAGGGGATGCATGGAATTAGTGGAGCAGTGAAATATGAGGCAGCAAAGGAAAGACACGATGTATTCAAAATCTTTATTTTTCTGAACAGGTTTGCCTACATACTTTAACTGTACACATGTGCAACTAAACTTTTAATTGAGGCTAGGCACAGATGATAGAAGGTTATATCCTCAGGCTAGGTTCTGTTGTTTGCTGTTATATATTGCCAATTGATATGTAATTCATGTCTTTCAGAAACCTGACAAGCTGAAGAGGTAATTAGTTTCCCTTATGCTTGTTGCACTGCATCTGTGAACTCTCAGAAGAGAAATTTGAAAATAAATCATATTTTGGCAAAGCAGCAAGACCAGCTTAGATAAGCATCAAGTGGGCAGGTTTTTCAGAACAGGAATCTTCCTTAGGAGGATTGGAATGAGATAATCAATATTAAGACTTGAATTTTGGTTAATAAAGAACTCCCTGTGTAGAAACTGGGGCTTGCCTGAATTGGTGTTCTGATTTGCATTTGAGAAGGCAAACAGAAGAAAATATAGTAACTATTCCTCAAAGGATTTATCTATGGGAAGCTGAAGTTCAATATAGGAAGTGAGATAGATGTTCTTTCTCTCATGGGGTTTTGTGATGGTAGATAATACTTTGTTGATGCATGAGGAAAGATTTTAATTTTTGAAGGAAATCACAGAAGCTTTGTTACCTTTTATCACATAAATACACTAAACATGTTAATATAGATTTAGCCAATTAAGATTTGGAATAAGGTATGTATTATATGCACTTTAAGAGAATCCTCATAAATAATGACTTGATGGACAGTAAATCTTGTTTAGGGAAAAATCTATCTCTAAAGCAGGTTGATACACATGAAATCAGCTTCTTATTGTATAGTGTATTCAGACATTATTGCAAGGTTTCAAACCACTTGATTTTTGGTTAAGATTAAATAGGATTAAATATGCCTGGAAAGTGGGATTGGAGGGAGATCGTGAGGGGTGTGTCACATTGCAGAACTCATTGAGTTATACCTACTCTCTATATTGCGTCATCTGTATGAAGTTTTGCATGAAAACAATATTATTTTAGAGTGAATGCTGTAGAAAACGTTTTCCTTGAAAACCTGATGCATTTTCCCTTCTGAAGAGTAGGAATAATTATAAATCACAGGTCTTAACTAATGACCTATACCTATCACTACAGATATTTTTTTGGTTTTATAACACATTCTTTAACACATTCTTTTAAATAGTAAAAATAGCTAATATTTATTAAGCATTTAAAATACATCAAACACACAGTTATCTCATATAAATTCTTACAAATCCCCTTTGGTGTTGATAATTACCATTGACGCTTGAACAACATAGGAGTTGGGGCACCAATCCCCATGCGGTCAAAAATCTATGTGTAACTTTTGACTCCCCCAAAACTTTAGTAATAACCTACTGTTGACGAGAAGCCTTACTGATAATATAAATAATCAACTAACATGTATTTGTATGTTACATGTATTATATACTGTAATCTTACAATAAAGTAAGCTAGAGAAAAAAATGTTATTAGTAAAATCATAAGAGGAAATACATTTACAGTGCTGTGTGCATATTTATTGAAAAATATCTGCATTTAAGTGGATCGTGTTCAAGGGTCAACTGTATTATTTTGTTTTCCAGATGAGTTATAGAGAGACTTACTGTCATGTCCAAGGTAAAACCTCAGTAAATGGTAAAGCCAAGGCATAAGCTCAGGAAGTCTGATCTCAGAGTTAACTTTTTTAGCCTACCAACTGTGAATTAAATTCCAGGTTCCAAGTTTGGGAAATTTTTATATCAGCAGTTCTAATTTCTCTTAAAGCTTGGATAATCTGGGGACTAGATTTGTATTTATTCATGGAAACAGTGGCTTTAAGCTGAGCAGCAGTTCACCCTTTAGACACATTTCAGCAAGGCTATCACAATTGTACTCATGGAAGCTGAGACTCTGAATGATAAAAGTGATTATGTTCTTTTTATTTTGATTATCAGGATATTCAGAACATTTGTGACTGAGTAGTCATTTTCTTCTTCCTTCTGGTATTGATTTTTAATGTTCATAGCTCTCTAATGAGCATAATTTGTTGTGTGCATTTCTTTTTAGGAATGCCAAAGTCTTTGTAAGATGCTTTATTTGACTATTGTGCTGAAATCCCTTCTGTAATTGTATAAAGAACTTGGGTTTTAAATAGACATAAATTTTGTCATAAATAATTTAAAATGATTGCCATGGAAGAGTATTAGAGCTTCTATTGTTGAGCTGTATTCTCCTTAAGTATATGAAATTTATTTAACTAAAAAAATAGATGATATAATATTGATGCTATATCATGAAATTATGAAGAAAGGGTACAATTGCTTATTGACAATAGTTGTAAAAGAATATTTTCCTAATGGCAAAATTGGGGGATATGCTTTGTGAGACCCCTGATTACAGCTACCTAATCACTGCGGGCAATCTTAGAGTTCAAATGGCCTGTGTGTGTGTGTGTGTGTGTGTGTGTGCATGTGCACACACTTATTAGGTGGAATGAAGTTACTATGTGTTAATAGAATAAAAATTCTGCACGATTCATTCTACCAAATATAGAAAGGATAGTAACCATAACCCCTGCCCAGTTGAAGCTTAAAATGCACTGAGGAACATGAAAGAGTTTAGAATACATACAAAGCAAAATATATAGTCCTGTGGAATAAAACATGGTTAAGCAAAATTGATCAGGGGCGTTTTTGTAGGAAAATACTGGGTCAGCATGAAAGAATATTCAGACTTGGTCTTATCTAAAGGTTTCCCCATTTTACTAGTGATCTTACCATTTCCTCTTTTATTGTAGTTCTAATGTCACTTATAATAGCTGCAGCTAGGCATTACAAACTGTCAATATTTTTGTCTTGCTGAGGTGTGACCATTTATCTATTTTATAATCACTTGTTTATTGAACTTTCCAATTTGAGATTAAAGGGACATTTTATGTGCCAATTCTAATTTGTTTGTTATTACTACCAAACAGAAATATTTAATTTTTCTTCTGAGTGTATAGCATTTTATCATTTCTAGGAGCTTTGATTGGTCAGAGATCTTGTAAGTAATGGAAGTTGATTCTAACTAGATAAAGTGAAAAAAAGAATTTGAGATGTATACAAAGCAGTGCAGTCGCAGAAAGGAGACCCAGCAGTTAGTTCTTAGAAAGAATAGGGACTAAATAAAATCCAGAGATGTGAGCAAGAAGGAAGGGACAGTTGATGGGTTATTTGCATTTGAGTTGAATCCCTTCCAGTTATTTTCAGCTTTTCTGACTCTGTTCAATATTCACATTCCCAAGTAAAAGAATTGAAGCAGCCCAAGTTGAGTGACAAGCTCACACCTTGGCTATAAGGGGGGAAGACTTTCATCAATGGTTCTAGTGTATGCACTGGAGAAAAGTAGGGTTTCAAAGAATCTGAGGTCTCATTAATAGAAAGGTGGGTTAAGTGCTGTGCAGGGAAACTGATAGATGACATCCCTGCTGGAATCTTAAATTCAATCAATTTTAGTTCTGCTTATACGTGTGTAGCTCTTGGCTTTGCAAGAATGAAGTTAATACATGCATTTGACATGCAGACACAAATGTATTTAGTGCCCGTAACTTCAACCAATTTTTCCTCTAAGAAACATATTTTATAATCAGTTAGAGCTTTTTCTAGAACCATTTATCTTCCTAATTAAAGAATCCTGTTGAGAGCAACTGTCTGCACAGAAGTAAATAACAATTAGGGATTAGATTCTATTTGAAATTTAAGACTTAGGCATATGTAGGCCATGCTTCCTCACCAATTATATCACAGGTTATTTCACAGGACTTATATTTGCTCTCTTAAAGTAGAGAATTCCTGGCTATGCTTAAATTCCATTAAGTATTCTTGAGGTTTGCCAACTTTGAATATAATATATTACATATATATGATACAAATTTGATATAAAACAAACATCACACTTAAACTGTAAGCAAAGGAAGTAAATGCTCTTTTATACCTAAATATTCTATATAGTTAAAACAAGAATACATAAATAATGTGTGCAGTATATCAGAAATATATACTATTTTATCTATTTATTGTTTTTGTTTTGTTTTGTTTTGTTTTTTAGAAAGAGAGAATGGGAGAGGAGGAGGAGAGGGGGAGTGACTCTTAAGTAGGCTGCAAGTGTGGCGACAGCTTGATGTGGGGCTCAATCTCCCAACCCTGAGATCATGACCTAAGCTGAAATCAAGAATCAGACACTTAACTGACTGAGCCACCCACAAGGCCCAGGAATATACTTTTTTAAAAGTCAGAGGACATATACATTATTTTGAAATGACTTTGTCCCAGCAGAATATTAAAGTATATATAATTGCAGGAAATAATTGAGTTTTTATTCATTTATCCTTTAAAGATCTATGGTTAAATGCTGTTTTAAATATTGTTTCAATTAAACTAAGATAAGGATGTGTAATTAAAAACTATAACTCCACCAAATGGATCAGTTTGACATAAATTTCTCTTTATTGTCAATGGTATCTCAGCATACTTAAAAAAAAAGCATGACATAGAGATGAAAATTAGACTTCTATTTCAAGGACAAGTCCTCAGTAAGAGCTAATCACCACACTAAGAAGTTTTTAATAACAAATAATCAAGAAGCACCATTAGGATCAGAAACTTATATATGAGATTGACATCAGAATGCTATGTGGACTTTTTAAGGCAAAGCCGAAACTTTAGATATTATATTTTAAGAAGACAAACAAGGTATGGCTATGCATTGGAGAATATAAAAGTATTTTGATTTAGTAGAATTACAGGATATAGTTACTCTGCATTAAACAACAACAACAACAACAGAGGGCTGAAGGAACCAATAAATATTTCTATGAAGGCCACTACTAATATGAAATGGAATATTTCTTTCAAACTAATAGAAGCAACAGGATATCATTAGTATTATTGGGTATTCATGTGCAGTGTCATTTTTAAATTGCTTTATAACTACCTACAGATTATCCTTCAAGGATGGTCTGCTATTCTCCATTCATCAACTTGAACATAAAATACTTTGCATTGGACCTAGTAGAACTGACAATTTATGGAGCTGTAGTCATCCTGGAAGTAACTAGCTGACCATTGCATGTAAGGAGAATATGGCTTACTTGTTTGAAACCATATCACCATTTCTCTTCCCCACGGTGATGGAATTATAGCTAGAGTAAATGCCAAGCTAATGCTGGATCATGAGCATGCATTCTGTCTACATCAGCCAGCTAGCTCTCATCCTCACAAGTTTTGCCATTGATGGGATAATGTAAAGATTCAGGACTTAAACAAATGAAACCTAATATACAGAAACTGTTCAAATATTTATAGCAGAATTCTCTTCAAATGTATTAAATGGGAGGCTGCTTGCCATACATTTTTAGAACTCCATCCTTGTCTTTTAGCTTCAGTGGGATTTTTCCACTGTAGAAATTCTCTGAAATTTGGGAGTTCGACCAGATAGCTTTTGAGAGACCTTCAGGTTCTAAAAGATACCTTGTGGAGCTTAGTGCTTTTGTTTTCTTAGTATAAGAGCTCCACACCCTGCAATGATCTACAAAGCTCTCTACGTAATCTGTCACCATTTCTTTCCCCTCCAGCTCAATTCCTACCTACTTAACTACCTGTCCTTAACCACTCCAGCCACATCTACCTTGTCAGTCTTCATAGAACATTCCAAGGCTAGTTCTTTTTTTTATATAAATTTATTTTTTATTGGTGTTCAATTTGCCAACATATAGAATAACACCCAGTGCTCATCCTATCAAGTGCCCCCCTCGGTGCCCGTCACCCAGTCACTCGCCCCCCCCCACCTCCCCTTCCACCACCCCTAGTTCGTTTCCCAGAATTAGGAGTCTCTCATGTTCTGTCTCCCTTTCTGATATTTCCTACTCATTTTTTCTCCTTTCCCCTTTATTCCCTTTCACTATTTTTTATATTCCCCAAATGAATGAGACCATATAATGTTTGTCCTTCTCCGATTGACTTACTTCACTCAACATAATACCCTCCAGTTCCATCCAGATCGAAGCAAATGGTGGGTATTTGTCGTTTCTAATGGCTGAGGAATATTCCATTGTATACATAGACCACATCTTCTTTATCCATTCATCTTTCGATGGACACCAAGGCTCCTTCCTCAGTTTGGCTATTGTGGACATTGCTGCTAGAAACATGGGGGTGCAGGTGTCCTGGCGTTTCATTGCATCTGTATCTTTGGGGGTAAATCCCCAGCAACACAATTGCTGGGTCGTAGGGCAGATCTATTTTTTAACTCTTTGAGGAACCTCCACACAGTTTTCCATAGTGGCTGCCCCAGTTCACATTCCCACCAAGAGTGCAGGAGGGTTCCCCTTTCTCCACATCCTCTCCAACATTTGTGGTTTCCTGCCTTGTTGATTTTCCCCGTTCTCACTGGTGTGAGGTGGGATCTCATTGTGGTTTTGATTTGTTTTTCCCTGATGGCAAGTGATGCGGAGCATTTTCTCATGTGCATGTTGGCCACGTCCATGTCTTCCTCTGTGAGATTTCTCTTCATGTCTTTTGCCCATTTTCATGATTGGATTATTTGTTTCTTTGCTGTTGAGTTTAACAAGTTCTTTATAGATCTTGGAAACTAGCCCTTTATTGGATACGTCATTTGCAAATATCTTCTCCCATTATGTAGGTTGTCTTTGAGTTTTGTTGACTGTATCTTTTGCTGTGCAGAAGCTTCTTATCTTGATGAAGTCCCAATAGTTCATTTTTGCTTTGGTTTCTCTTGCCTTCATGGATGTATCTTGCAAGAAGTTACTGTGGCCGAGTTCCAAAAGGGTGTTGCCTGTGTTCTCCTCTAGGATTTTGATGGAATCTTGTGTCACATTTAGATCTTTCATCCATTTTGAGTTTATCTTTGTGTACGGTGCAAGAGAGTGGTCTAGTTTCATTCTTCTGCATGTGGATGTCCAATTTTTCCAGCACCATTTATTGAAGAGATTGTCTTTTTTCCAGTGGATGGTCTTTCCTGCTTTGTTGAATATTAGTTGACCGTAAAGTTGAGGGTCCACTTCTGGATTCTCTATTCTGTTCCATTGATCTATGTGTCTGTTTTTGTGCCAGTACGACACTGTCTTGATGACCACAGCTTTGTAGTACAACCTGAAATCTGGCATTGTGATGCCCCCAGCTATGGTTTTCTTTTTTAAAATTCCCCTGGCTATTCGGGGTCTTTTCTGATTCCACACAAATCTTAAAATAATTTTTTTCCAACTCTGAGAAAGTCCGTGGTATTTTGATAGGGATTGCATTGAACGTGTAAATTGCCCTGGGTAGCATAGACATTTTCACAATATTAATTCTTCCAATCCATGAGCATGGAATATTTTTCCATCTCTTTGTGTCTTCCTCAATTTCTTTCACAAGTGTTCTGTAGTTTTTAGGGTATAGATCCCAAGGCTAGTTCTATTGTAAGTTAAAGTATTTTTTTCTTTCAGATAACCACATGACCAACACTCTTAATTTCCTCTGGTCTCTTCTCAAATTTTGTAATAATCGAAATTAATTTGGACTTCCTTAATCACTCTATCTAAAAAGGCAATCTCTATCCACATCATTCTCTGTCCCTTTCACCCACACAACCATGTCATGACCTGGCATATTAAATGTTAATATGTTTAGTATTCATCTCCCTCTTGTAGTGGATACTGTTAGTTCCCTGGACAGATCCTCCTACTAACCATTCCCAGATACTCCTGTGTCCTTGTCTTGACAGACTTTCCCTCAGGCCAAACAGCAGCTATCTCTCCAGTGAGTGCAAAAAGTCCACCTCCTTCCCTCAAGAGGCAGCCAGTGGTGGTGCATTCTTACTGCATTATTTTCTCTGTTGGATCAGTGTGAAGCCAGTCCCCAGCTAAGAATATTTCTTGCTTAGTTTTTACTGAATCTTGACCTCTGTCCCCTTCTTTTTTCAGCCTCTGTTTCTACAGAACTTGACCCAATACACTACTTTGGAATGTAAGTTGCCTGAGGTTAGACAATTTGTCTCCTTTATTCACTGACTCATTCTCAGCACCCAGCCTGGCATCTGTAAATACTTAAGTGATTTAGAATGACTGTCTTAGTCTTGAAGGCCCTAGTTATTTTAGGTGATTTGAGACTCCTTCTGTATTGGGTAAAGACAAGCACACAAAAAAGTAAAAGTCTATCAGCTTTATCTTCTCCATTTGCAAACCTCTTAATGTTCAATTAAAATGGATTTCATCAATGTATATCTTTACTATTATTTTCAACCAACATTGGATTTTTTGAAGTTCTGTGTGATCATTTAAGCCAAACTATGACTTGTGGGTCAAATCCAGCCCTGTTTTGTATTGCCCATAAGAATGTTTTTTTTACATTTTTAAATGGTTGAAAAAAGATTTAAAGAATTATGCTATTTCATGACCTGTGGAAATTGCATGAAATTGTAATTTCAGTGTCCATAAATAAAGTTGTATTGGAATAGAGCCATGATCATTTATTCATGTATTATCTAGGGCTATTTCATGCTACGAAGGAAGAAATTTTTAGTAATTGTAAGAGACTATACTGCCCACAAAGCCTAAAATTTTACTCTCTGGTCACTGCAGGAAAATGTTTGCTGATCATTTATTGTAGGTGTAGACTCTCAAGTTGTCTCACTACCTCTTGGATTCTTTTCTTTTTTTCTTTTAAAGATTTAATTTACATATTTGAGAAGAGAGATAAGGAGAGGAAGCTCAAGTAGGGGGCTGGGGGGGGGAAAGGGAGAAGCAGGCTCCCCATTGAGCAGGGAGCCTCATGTGGGCCTCCATTCCAGGACTCTGGGATCAGGACCTGTGCTGAAGGCAGACACTTAACTGAGCTGAGCCATCCAGGCATCCCTACATCTTGGATTCTTATACACAATTTTATTATACTACATCATGAAATGTCTTTAGTCCAACAATGAGTGTGACACCATACTTTTCCCTGTAATTATTTTATGACCTCTTTCATTCAAAAAACAAACTTTATTCTTTCTTTTGGGAACTTTATTCTTTTCCTGGTTAGCAGCGGCTATGTGTCTAGCTGGTAACCTTTCTTAGTCATCCAAAGCATTCACAACTCTCTGAGTATGTTTGCTGTCTTACCCAGAAAAACATTCCTGGCACAAGTCTTACTAGTAGAAACAAGAAAAAAAAATAGAATACATGAAAACACAACAAAAAAGTATTTCCATTTGTGGCAATTTTCTTCTAAGAAGTTTTTAGTACTTATTAGATATGAGCCCCACAGTCTTTTATTCCAGATGAGACTAATGTTATCACTATTTCTAACTTGCATTTCTTAGATAAGAGGTCTTTTTTTCTTTCTATAAACAGTATAGAGACAAAGCTTTTGTGTGTGTGTGTGTGTGTGTGTGCGCGTGTGTGTGTATGTGTATGTGTTGATGCTTTCTAACTAAGAAATAGTTTATTATCCAGCTGAAGAACTGTGAGGTGACAAATAGAATATTGAACAATAACCATGGATTACACTTGATATTAAAAATGAATGCCTTGGCAGTTTTATGAACTGCTTTATGATTTAACTATCTCAGCGTTAGATCATAGTGCTAATGAGTTGAAAAGGATGAACTTATTTCCTATAGGCTAATTAGGTTTATGCTCTCCTTTGACCATATAAATGTCAATTTAGTGAGATATTTTGCTGGTCCAGCTCTTTATTGACATATATATTAAGGCAAGAGTGTGGATGAAATCAGTAAACTTTAATTATATACTTTACATTCACATTTGAGAAGAAACCTCATTCATTTAAGATATTTAGATTACATTTGAATATTTTTAAAACATATTATTCTAGATGGCACATAGATAAATATAGACTCAAAGGTAAAAGTGAAAAATTAGCCATTATGACTAGTTGAAGCCATGACAACCAATATTAGAATCAAAATTTTTTTTTACTGTATCAATGTTAACTATTCAATGTTAAATGTTACTAAATTGATTTATTCAACAAATCTATTAAAGACTTATTAAAGAAAATTTATTAGAGAAATTTACTCCAGTTCTGCCAGAAATGTCTCTGAACTATGAATTAAAATTTGAAATTTGTGGTTTCATACAAATATTAAGATTTTTTTTCCTCTTTCTGTGAAAAATGCCACTGAAATTTTGATAAAAAGGATATTGAATCTGTAGATCATTTTAGGGAATATGGACATTCTAACAGTGTTAATTCTACAGATCCACATGAACACAGGGTATCTTTCCATTTATTTGTGTCTTCAATTTATTTAATCAGTATCTTATACTTTTTAGTATAGAGATCTTTCAACTCCCTGGCTAAATTTATTTCTATGTATTTTTCTTTGTTTGTTTTTGATGCCATTGCACATGGGTTTTATTTCTTTATTTCATTTTCATGTAGTCCATTGTTAGTGTATAGAAAATTGATTTCTGTATGTTGATTTTGTATCCTGCAACTTTACTGAATATGTTTCTTAGTTCTAATAGTTTTTAGATGTCTTTAGGGTTTTCTTTCTTTCTTTCTTTCTTTCTTTCTTTCTTTCTTTCTTTCTTCTTTCTTTTTTCTATATAAGAAAGATCTATATTCTATACAGAATATATAGATATAGTTTATAGATATATAACTATAAGTATATAGATATATAACTATATAGATATAGTTTTTATATTCAAGATCATGTCATTTGCAAGATGATATTACTTCTTCCTTTCCTATTTTGAATCCCTTTTATTTGTTTTTCCTACCTAATTGGTCTGCCTAGAATTTCCAGTACTATATTGAATAGGAGGGGTGAGAGTAGGCATTCTTTTCTTATTCCTGACCTTAGAGAAACACTTTCTACATTTCACCATTAAATATGATGTTAGCTGTGAGCTTGTCATATATGCCCTTCATTATGCTAAGGTATGTTTCCTCTATACTCAATTTATTGGGAGTATTTCTCATGAAAGGATGTTGAATTTTGTCAATGTTTTTTCTGCATCTATTGAAATGATTCTATGATTTTTATTCTTTAATCAATTAATATGGTATATAACATTGATTGATTTATACATGTTGCACCACCCTTTCATCCCAAGGATAAATCTCACTTGGTTACTGCGTATGATTCTTATAATGTGCTTTAGAATTTTGTCTACTGGAAATTTGTTGAGAATTTTTGCATCTGTATTTATCAGAGATGTTAGCCTATAGTTTTCTTTTCTTGTGGAGTTCTTATCTGGCTATGATATTAGCATAATTCTTGGCTCATAAAATAAGCTTAGGAATGTTACCTCCTCTTTAATTTTCTGGAAGAGTTTGAGAATGATTGGCTTTAATTTTTCTCTACACTTGGTAGAATTTACCAGTGAAGCCATATCCCGAAAGCAATCTTGGGAAAGAAAACAATGTTTGGAGACATCAGGCTTTCTGATATCAAACTATATTACAAAGCTATGGTAATCAAAACAGTATTGTTCTGGTACTAAAAACAGACACATATCCCAGTAGAACAGAACTGGGAGCCCTCTCGCCCTTTGGCTTGTATAAATTTCATAATTATGTATTTAATTCTCAAAGTAATATGTATCCGTAGCCATTTGTTGACACTAATACAGATGATTAAGGAAAACAGCTGATTTTGGGGGAAGGGGAGCTACCGTACACTTTACACACACACACACACACACAGCCACACCATATATATATAATATACATATAATAAATTGCTTTACAGGGAATTTTCCCCTATGTTTTCCCCTACATTTCCCCCTATGTTTTCTTTTAGGAGTTTTATAGTAGAACTTGTCTATATTCCAAGGTCAATCATATATAATAAGCTGATGTGTTGATAATAATACACTAAAGTTTGTTCTAAATTACTTTTGTAGAAAAAAATAAATTATTTTTGTAGAGCTATAAATGATATATAGCATTATATTATTATATTCCTTTCAGGTGTACAACATAATAATTTGTTATTTGTGTATATTGTAAAATGATCACCACAGTAAGTCTAGTTAAAATCCATCACCATACATAATTACAAAATTTTTTTTGAAGATTTTATTTATTTATTTATTCATGAGAGACAGAGAGAGACAGACAGACACAGGCAGAGGGAGAAGCGAGCTCCATGCAGGGAGCCCAACATGGGACTCGATCCCAGGTCTCCAGGATCAGGCCCTGGGCCAAAGGCAGTGCTAAACCTCTGAGCTACCCGGGCTGCCCTAAAATCCATCACCATACATTATTACAAATTTTTTATTCTTGCAAGGAGAATTTTTAAGATCTATTTTCTTAGAAACTTTCAAATACACAAAGCAGTTTTATTAACTATAGTCACCATGTTGTATGTTACATCTCCATGATTTGACTTATTTTTTTATAAATAAAAATTCACACTCTTATTACCAAATAGTAAAAAATAAAGGTAAAATGAGATCAGAGGAATGTAGGCCATTACCTTCTCTTAAATTCATGTGAATTATGTATTTTTGTTAGTAATTGTTCATCTGTTTTATATAATTTAGATTTCCTTGCCTAAATTTTGTACATCTAGCTGGCAAAGCACCATACTTAAATTACAAATGTGTTTCTCATTATTTACCCCAGCACTGAAGGCTATGTTCATAAAGTCTAATAGCAAATGTTACATTCCTCTCTTTAATATTATGGCCTTCACCTTAATGTTGGGGGGGAAAAAAAGCTGAGAGAAAGAAAAAAAAGCTGAAAGAAAGAGAAAAAAGCTGAGAGAAAGCACATCATATTTGATCATCTAATCTGCTTATACCTAGTAGCTTATCTGAGACTTGAACTTGACATAATCTGAGAAAATGTAGACTTATCTTTTATGCCCCTGCATTTTTAAAAAGTTTTCTCTATATTAAACGTAGGATACAAGCATGAATTTAAAAATGTGTACCAAATTCATCAGTTAGTATATAGCTATTAACATGTAGTAGTATATTCAGCTATAATGTAATTAAATTCTTTTAATATAGTAAAAGAGAGATAGCTTAGTGAAAATAAAGAATTCTCAGTCTTATAAATGTACAGAAATTGTTCCCAGGACTAGACCCCAATATGAATATTGCATTTCTGTGGTCTTCTGTTAACATTAGGAAATTATCTGCATATATGTACCCAGGGTTCTTGTGAAATTTTATGAGATTAGGGCCAAGGAATACTTTTATATCTTTGACAATTAGAACTTCTATTGCTGAACAAATTAATACAAATAATACTCTGGTTGATAATACGAATAATATTAATTATATTCAGGGAAATTTGTAGGCTTTCCTCTTCATTAACTTCCATTGACCATTTACAGATGTTTATAACAAATGCTCCACCATTACCTTTTGGAAATGATAAGTGTTGGCCTGTGCTCTTGGCCTGATTTCATACCAAGAATTAACATATATATTCTTGTTCATTGCCATTATTTTATAACATAATATCAACTTTATATTTCTTGGTTCATTGTTAAAGCTAAAGCATCTTCCCTTATCCAAGTACAATATCCCCATAAAATTTGCAGTGTACTTTTATAAAAGGTATAGTTGCAAAACATGAATTCTTATATACTATTATCTAAGGGATATTCAGACCTTCTCTGTTCTTTCATATACAATATTCTAGTTCTTTCTTTATTCATACAATATAATTTCTTTTTCATTCCTCATCTCTAAATGTCACCATGCACTACAGTTGGTTCTCTATTTTTTCTTTCTATCTTGCCTCTGAGGGTGAGCTCAGCCAGTTTCATGGCATTAAGTATGATGCATAATGTGACAACTTCTAGATTTCATCTCCAGCTAGTAACTCTTCCTCTAAGAGACTCATATCTGCAACTGGTTATTGAGTAGTTCCATTTTGACATTGAATAAGATTCTGAAGTTTAACATATTTATAACTTGAACACTTGATTTACACCCCAGCCCTTCAGAAAAATTGCTCATCTAACTGCTTTCCACATTTTTGTAATAAATTGCATTCTTCCAGTTGCTTAGGCCAAAAATTTGAAGTAATTCTATACATAATTTTTTTTCTTTCACACACATCCCAACTAGCACTTAATTTTTTGGCTCTGCTTTCAATACACAAATGTATGCATTTATGTATATATTATGTACACATACCCATAATTATACACATATTTCCCATTTCATCTGTCCCTTGTGTCTCTTTAACACATACTACTCTCCCCTCTGACACTCTGCCTGTTCTTCAGAATTCTTCTTAAAGTGTCTCTGTGTCTCTCATCAATAAATAAAAACAAAAAAAGAGAGAATTCTTCTTAGAATGGTCTTTTCCTAGAGATATAGATGGATCACTTCTTCATTTCTTTTTTTAAGATTTTATCTATCCATTCATGAGAGACACAGAGAAAGAGGTAGAGATATAGGCAGAGGGAGAAGCAGGCTTGCTGTGGGGAGCCTGTTCAGGACTCGATCCCAGGAACCCGGGATCACTTGAGCCAAAGACAGACACTCAACCACTGAGCCACCTAGGCACCCTAATTTCTTCATTTCATTTAGAACTTACTCAAATGTCATATTGTTGAGGACTATCCCACCATTCTATATAAAATTACTTTCCCCATCTTTGATTTTTTCTTTCACAGTACTTACTGCTGATTATTTGTCACTCATCACCCTTATTTAGAATATAAGCTTCATTAAAACAGCAATTTTATTTTCTTTGTTTTTCCAATGGCTGCAACAGTAATGGATGCATTAGATATTAAACAAATTTTGACAAATAAATGAATCAAACTGACCTAGGAGTTAAATTAGACAGCAGAAAATGTTATGATAATGACATGGGGAAAATGCTAGAAGATGGGTACATTGGCAAGCCCATGATACATCGCTAACACATTAGGATTTCCAGAACTTGTTGGGAGTAATTTAAATTGGGTTGCTGTGGAACCACAGAAATTGGCATTGCAGAATCAAGGAAATGCTGTCTCTATAACTTTCATTATGACCTTGTTATAACTTCAGACTTGTGGTCACTAGAGAAAAACTTTAAGTTATATGAAGCCCTAGAGAGTATACTCTTCGAGAGTGGGAGATAGACTCCGTCTGTTCTGCTTTTGTCTTACTCTACTAGTCCTAGATATTGATTGTGGGCAAGTATCCTAATTTTCTGCTGTGTCAATATTCTTATCTGTCAAATAGGAATACGAATGATACTAACCTCATAAGTTTGCTATGAAGTTTAACTGAAGCAATACACTTAAAGCTCCTAGCTTATAGTCAGCCCTCAAAACAGTTCTATTATTATTTTACTTTCTAGTAAATTCATACTAAATATTAAAGGGAATCATAAAAATATTAATTATGACCGTGTATCACACAGATGTAAATTTGACTTATTATTAAGCAAGAGAGTGAATAATGAAAAAAAGTTAATCATGGTATTTCATACTTCCAGAAATAGATTCCAGCCCTTGCCTTGAGAATAATGAGCTTATGATACAATCAAACTTTACTTACTCAGTGGGACTCTAGCCACACCATCTCTTAGAGATGTGGTTAAAAATATCAGAACATTTAAGGAAATTTTAGGCATGGACAGGATGGCAGGTCTAGGATCCAAGTTAAAGACAGCATAATTGGAAGTATAACCTCGTGTCTTTTTGTGGTTAATGTAAAAAAAAAAAAAAAAAAAGAACAGTGATGTCCCACTAAAGAATCCTTTGGTGTTATTGTTAGAGCCAGAGTGAAGGGGCTGAGTCACCCAGTAAGCCACCTGTTAAATCACAATGTTTCAAACTCTATCTACCTTCAGAATATATTTGAGAGTGGGCTGTTCGTTAGTCATAACTAAAAATATGTGGTACTGAAATGCAAGCTAAAGACATAGTCTCTATAACTGATACTTATTACTAAACTCTTACTGTAAGTTTCTAAATCTGTTTAGAAGTTCAGGTAGCCTTGCTTTTAATGCATATCCTTATAAACCAAAATTAAAGTCAGTTGGGAGAGACACATTTGCAAATAAGCGTCTTAGTTTTTGTCCAATGCAGGAACAATATTATCGGGGAGGTTTTCTTTGCAATCAATAGAAAATATTAAGTACTTTAATCAAACTATTACAATGGCACATTGATATAAGCCTCAACACATTCAAACTTGGAAACTCTGATATTAATTTTAGATTTTTGCTGAATATTAAAGATGAAAGTGATAGCAACATATCTGATATGTATTATAATATATGTACATTGCGTATGTGTGTCTTTTTAATTTTCATACTCTTGGGATAAAGTAGGTCCTTTTAAAAATTGATACTATAAATCTTGATATAAAAAACTCGGTATAAAAATTAAACTTGACATAAAAATACTGAAGGGAAAACTGATTTGACTACAAAACAGCTGACCATACAAAAAAAGAAAATATATATAAAAGTTGGAAAAAGTATTTGCAAGTTAGTTGAGTACATATATTACATACTCAATATATGAATTAGCAAGTATCCATAATTTCAGTATTGTCAAGAATATGGAGAAATAGTCACTTTTAAGCAATGTTAATATAATTAGAAACTGATAAAACATTTTTGGAGGCGAGTAGAGCAATATGAGTCAGAATTAAAAGTGTAAATATTTTCATTTACTTAGATTAACTTAGGGGGATTATCTAGCAGAAATAATCAGGCATGTGCTTAAATATCTATGTACAAGGATGTAAATCAAAGTATTGTTACCAGTAAAAAAGATATTACTCTAAATAACCAACAATAGGGAATTTAATAACAATGCTTAGTGTATTTAAATAGTAGAATGCCCTGTAAACTTTAAAAAAATACATACTGCAGAGATATGCTCTCATCATAGATTTTTACTAAAAAAAACCTGGTTACCAGATATCAGGAGCAAAATGACATTAATTTGTTAAATATATATGTGACTCAAAAAAATATATATGTGACTCTGTGTGCTTGTGTATGTGTGGTTTGCATTTGTATGTATAACATCAATTTGCTAATGGTAGTTTGTTCATGACAGTGGAAAAACCAAAGAAGGTTTTAGTTGCCGTGGAGTGCCATACAGAGGGAAGTTTGACTGTAAACAACTAAGCATACAAATTAACAAGATACACTCAGAGTTGATGGTTGTTCTGAGGAAAAGAAAGGGATAATTTCTGCGTCAGGGGAAATGATGAGTACTTCAACAGAGAACTCTGGAAAGCTGTCTTGAAGTAGTAACGTTTGGACTGAGACCTCAATGGACAGGAGCCTCCTTGGAGAGCATTGGGGAATATAGCCTTCTAGGAAGAGGGAACAGCAAGGACAAGGATTCTTAGAGTCTTGCGAGGCTGGAACAGAAAGAAGCCCTAAGTGGGGATGCCTGGATGGCTCAGTGGTTGAGCATCTGCCTTCAGCTCAGGGTGTGATCCTGAGGTCCTGGGATCGAGTCCTGCATAGGGCTCCCCACGTGGAGCCTGCTTCTCCCTCTGCCTGTGTCTCTGCCTCTCTCTCCCTCTGTGTCTCTCAAGAATAAATTAATAAAATTAAAAAAGAAAAAGAAAAAAGAAAAAGAAGTCCAAAGTGATGGAGGGGTCTGAGCAAGGAAAAGGGTCTGAAAAAAAATCAGTCTTTTTTTTTTTTTAAAAAAAAAAGGTATTTTCATTTTAGTGCAACATATGAATGAAGCAGGACTAAATTTTACAGTTACAAAAAATAATGAGATAATTTTATTTTTAAGAGTTCCCTTACCTTGAAAAGCAAAAATTCCGATAGAATACTTAGCATTGCCTTCCTAAAGTAAGAGCTTTCTGCTTTCCCCGTCCCTAAGTTTAATTTAACAGTGAATCAGGTTCATTGAATCACAGCTAATTGTAAAGCTTTCAAAATTAGCAGAAATCTTCCATTAAGGGCCCGGGGATTATGTTTATTAGTATTTGTGGCCTGATTTGTTATTAGGTAAAGAATGCTATTACAGTGTAATCTCATGCATTTTAACAGCTGTGTTACTCCTAATCATTCCAGGAAAGCTGTAAACTGAGTCTCTTATATTAATAGAGATTCCCTAAACACGGTGGATGGTAACAATCTATTTTATTTTAAGGCACTTCACAGAAGTTGAGGGAACTATGTAATTAGTTTAATGTTATTGAATGTCACTGTTGCTTTATGTTAACCTAGCTAAATATTTATAAGTCGTAATGTTTGTACAAGTAATACTTTTATCAAAATAACTTCAGGAAACTTTTTATAAGAGGGTCATTGACTTATAAGTAATTTCTGAATGTATTTTCCTTAATTTTACAGTGATTGATGAATGCATCTAAAAATTTCTAATTTTAACAAACATTGATGATTTTAAGCCACTTTAAATTCTTAAATTATGTTATATTCTGTACTTTTGACATTTCTTTAAAATAAAGATAATCATGATAAATATATAATCATTATATATTTCTACCTAATGTTAATTTTATCTTTAGTTTTACTATGTACAAAGTGCTATTCAAAATCAATAGAGTCAAAGGAATGGTAGTATGCATGAATCAGAAAAATTAAATATTTTGTATAGTAGTTTTTTAGGGTTGTAGAAATAACAAAAATAACACAACAAATAGCCTCATTGAAAAAAAAAAGTGGTTATGAAATTTCTCACTGACCCAAGACAATTCCTTAGAGACTTTTAGGTTTAATTAAAATTATAAAATATATCTTCCATAGATAAAACTGCACTAAAAAATACTCATTTTTTTCTCATATGTGTAAGAAGTGACTACTGTGTTATATAATGCTAAACTTTTATGGTTTTCATTTGAAGCACATATTATGTAGAGAGAATTTTGTGTGCTTGGTATTGAATAAATTGGTGTTATCCATTCCTGAAGAATAATATCAACCTGTTTTATAAACCCTTTTGAACAGCACAGCCCAATAAAAATAGCTGCCCAATTTAACATTTTCAAGAAGACATATTTATGTATTTATTTTTTAAAGATTTTATTCATTTATTCATGATAGACACAGAGAGAGAGATAGGCAGAGACACAGGCAGAGGGAGAAGCAGGCTCCCCACAGGGAGCCCCATGCAGCTCTTGATCCTGGGACTCTGGGATCATGCCCGGAGCCAAAGACAGATGCTCAACTGCTAAGCTACTCAGATGTCCCTAGAAGACATATTTAAAAACAGGCAAAAATAGATGAAATAATATTAATAATATTTTTTATTTAAATCAATATATCCAAAACATTTTTCATTTCAACACGTGACAGTAGCCATGTTTCAAGTGCTCAGTTGCCTCTGGTGTCTCACGACTCCAAATTTGGTCAAAGAAGCTCTAGTATGTTCATTAATCTATGACCTAAATGAGTCCCTGTAGACTGTAGTTTCTCCAAAAGAGAAGCTGTGTTTCAATTAGCAATGATGGTTATAGTGGAAGAAAGATTTATGATTGGTTAGATAGTTTTGTATCATGACAAAACAACCAATTGTGTCACTTTACCTTAGATTTTTGCAGTTTTTTTAGTGGGATGTTTTAGCTCTGAGTGAACAAAAGTCTTCTATGCTGCAAGAGCTTGTTAATTCACTGAAGTGGAGTCCCTATTAATTAATTCACTGAAGTGTTCTCACCCTTTACCTATACTGCTGTGCACTTCATATTCCACAGACACCCCATTTTCCCTTAGACATGTGACTTTGTTTTTTTTTTTTTTTTTTTTTTTAGACATGTGACTTTGAACAGGTAATTCATTCCTTCTATCTGGAATAAGCTTCTCTCATTTTATGGGAAACCAAAACTCTACTTACACTTGATGCCTGGCACCAATGGTATACCCTTTGTAAGTCCATCTTAGAATGCACCAGGTAGAGTTAGTTGACTTCTCAATAGTGAGGCCTCTATGGCATTGTGTTATGTCTTCTATACTGCTGATTGCAAAGTATATTGATTTGTTGTTGTTTATCTCATAATCTTCCTTCCCTCTCCCTCCAATTGGATTATGGATACTCTGAATAGGTACTGTATGTTACTCATTTTTGGGAACTTAACTCCAGCTAGAGGATAGGTACAAGATAGGTCCTTAATAAATGTTTATACTTAAATTGCTATCCCAAAGTATTATTCACCACAATTTCGAATTTTTCTTATAAGTTATCTGTGGTTATTAGAATTTCCCAAGGCTCATGAAACTTGTATCTACACATATATGTGTAATTTGATTTTGCTACTTAGTGGGATCTGCTCTTGTCCTTAATTTCATCTCATCTCATTGGTACTCAGTTTTTGGAGGGCCATGGATGTTCAAGGTTGTTCTCATCAAAGAGATCCATTTGTTATCATTAAGTTTTATTAAATATTTTACATCTATTTGACACATCATGAAATCATTTCATGTATCCTCATGTATCCTTTTGAATTTTAGCTCCTCAAGAATATAAATGTTTCTAGAAAGTAATGACTATTTTTATTTTTATCTATGTATTTATTAAAGATTTTATTTATTTATTTGGAGGGGGGAGCAAAAATGAGTGGTGGGGCAGAGGGAGAGGGAGAAACAGACTCCCCACTGAGCAGGGAGCCCAGTTTGGGGCTTGATTCCAGGATCCTGTGATCATGACCTGAGCCAAAGGCAGATGCTTAACCAGCTGAGCCCCCCGGTGCCCTATTTTTTTTTTAAGATTTTATTTATTTATTCATGAGAGACAGAGGCAGAGAGAGAGGCAGAGACACAGGTAGAGGGAGAAGCGGGCTCCATGCAGGGAGCCCAATGTGGGACTCGACTCTGGGTCTCCAGGATCATGTCCTGGGCCAAACGTGGTGCTAAACTGCTGGGCCACCCAGGCTGCCCAGACTATTTTTATTTTTATTCAACTATCCCCATAACACCAAACAGTATTCTGGATAAGAGTATATCCTGGGTTCAATAAAAGCTTGTTGATAAATCCACAATATCCCTGTATAACAATTATAGGGAAGGGTTACTATTAGCAATAGAGTTTTAACCTTTTTTCACATTTGTATGATTTATAGTAAACCCTACTTAAGTATTTAAGTTTATGTCAAATACATATTTCATACTTGAGTTTACATTCAGGATATTGAGAGCTACAAATCCAGCAAATGTATTAGATACTGAGTATGCATTAATGAACACAAGGGACAATATCGTACCATTGTGTATTTTACAGTATATTGTGTATTTTATAGTATAATGACAAATAAGTAAGCAAATATATATAAAATGATCTTAATTCAATGAAGGAAAGAAAAGTTGAGGAATACAGAATAATAAGGGGAAAACACATAGATGAAATGGATAGGGACTCTATGAGCAGGGACTTTAAACTGGGACTTGAGTGATTAATAATCATGCTGTGTGAAGAGTGGGAGAGAGAACATTCCGGGGAGAAGGAAAAGCCTTGTAAAGAGCACAGTGCTTATTGAGATTTAAAAGCTGACCTTTGCAGCTAGAACCCAGTGAGCCAGTGGGAGTGGCATGGGATGAAGGTGGAGGGGGAGACAAGAGATAGGTTTAAGCAGAGACTTGTAGGTTATGAGAAGGAATTTGGTTTTACTCAAAAGATTTTGAGTAACAAAGGACTTGATTCATATTGAACAGAATATACAGCATTGAGTGGAGAAGAGCAAGAGAGCAGATGGAATAAGATTAGAGGCACATTGTAGGAATTCTTATGATAGAAGATGGTGGCTTGGGCCAGAGTTGTCAGAGTAGTGGTGAAGCAAAAATTCATTAAGATTTATTAAGAGATTGTAGATGTGGATTGAGAAGGGTGAAGGATCAAGGGTAGCTAACAGTTTTTCTGCTTTACAAATTGTAGATGTTAGGATTTTGTTTGTTTTAAGGAAAACACAATTAGAAGGCCAGTAAAAATAAGTTTTAGGAATGGGAAGAAGATGGCAGAGTAGAAGGACCCTGAGCTTACCCCATTCCACGTCTACAATTAAATATCATCCACATCCAACTGAATGAAGTGGAGAGTGATATAAAGTCTGGCAGAATAAACTCCACAACTAAATAGAAGAAATTGCAGCTGAAAGGTTAGGAAGATCAGAATGGCAGCAAAGGAAGGCTGCCTGCAGGAGGGGGGCAGCTTTGCACATGGAGTAGGCAGAGAGAAACAGGCCCTCCAAGACCCCAAGGAGCTCACACAGGGAAGCTTAAGCCCCATACTAGCTTTGAAAATTACATAGACTGAATTCAGAGCATATTGGGGGACTTTTCCCAAAACAAGGGACCTGATAGAAACCATTTTACTCCCCTGCTCCCCAGTATAAACACAGAGATACACTCAAGTTTTCATGAGGACTCGCATACTCCAAGCCTCCAAGCATGAGGACTCACATACTCCAAGCTTCCTGTCACTGTGCACCACACCTGTCTAACTTGTCGCACTGAGCTGTGCATCTCCAGCCATCCTCAGGCACTGGACTCAACTGTGCCCAGCCAACATTGTGCACTGCACTCTGGCTCCTACCCCAGCCACCCTGCTGCACAGCCCCAAGCCACCACAGTGTTTTGGGGATCTAGAAAAGGACCAGTGGCCAGTTCAACTTTTACTAGCACTGCTGCCCCACTCAAAGTTGGCCTGCCTGGGTCCCACTAACACCACAGGGAGTTCACTAGAGGAAGAAAGTAAACATGGCATAGACACAACAGCAGGGTGTAAGCAACACACATAGGATACTCTCCTGAAGTGCCAGGTTCTGGTGAACAGGAGACACTGCACTGCAGCGCACTCCAGGACCTTTTCTTCATACAGTGACTACTTTCAAGAGGACATAGCTAACTTTCTGTGTATTAAGAAAGACAGACACAGAGAGGAAGACAAAGTGAGGATACAGAACAATTATTCCAAATGAAAAAACAAGACAACGCCATAGCCTGAGACCTAAGTGAAACAGATATGGGTAATATGCTTGATAAGGAATTTAAAGTAATGATCCTAAGGATATTCACTGGACTTGAGAAAAGAATGAAAGTTGTGAATGAGACCTTTAACACAGATATAAGGTATAACATAGCAGAGATAAAGTTCTCAATAAGTAAAATTAAAAATACACCTGATGTAATGAACTACAGGCTGGAAGAAGCAGATGCATGAATTAGTGACCTGAAAGACAGAGTAATGGAAAGTAATCAAACTGAACAAAAGAAAGAGAAGAGAATTATGCAAAATGAGGATGGACTAAGGGAAATAAGTGACTCTATCAAGCATAATAATATTTGCATTCTAGTAGTCCCAGAAGAAGAAGAGAGGGGAAACAAGGCAGAAAATGTATTTGAAGAAATAAAGGATGAAAACTTCCCAAATTTGGGGAAGAAAAGAAATATCCAGATCCAGGAGGCACAGAGAACTACCATCAAAAGCAAACCCCACCAAGGCATATTATAATTAAATTTGTACAATTTGGTAATAAAGAAAAATTTTCAAAGCAGTAAGACCAAAGAAATCAGTGACTTAGAAGGGGAAATGCATAAACCTAGGAGATTTTCAACCAAAATTTTGGAAGCCAGAAGGGAGTGGCATGATACACTCGAAGTGATGAGTGGGAAAATTCTGCAGCCAAGAATATGCTATCCAGCAAGACTATCATTCAGAATAGAAGAAGTGAAGAGTTTCCTAGACCAATAAAACTAAAAGAGTTCATGACCCAAACAGTTCTTCAAGAAATATTAAAGGAGACTTTTTGAGACAAAAAGGAGAGACAGAAAATGACAATATAGAAGTAGGAAACACACAAAAAAATAAAAATGAATATTTCTGTAAAAAATTCAAGGAACTCACGAAAAAGAATATAAAATATAAAGACATATATGTAAAACATGAGAAGGAGAGGAGTAAAGAATGGGTTCAAACTTAAGTGGCCATAAACTTATTATAGACTGCTATATGCAGAAGAGGCTATTTTATACACAGACTTAATGGTAACCATTTATCAAAACCTACTTCTAAACATAAAAGGAATAAATAGAAATTGAAATATATCACTAACTAAATATATCACTAACAAAAATCAGCAAACCATGAAAAAGAGACAAACAAGAAAGAATCAGAGAAAATCTTAGAAACAATCACAAAACATAATAAAATGGCAATAAACATATATCTATCAATAATTACTTTGAATGTAAATGGATTAAACACTCCATCAAAAGACATATAGTGACCAAAACAACAACAACAGCAACAACAACAACAACAACAACAAAAAGATCTATATGCTACCTATAAGAGACTCATTTTAAACCTAAAGATACCTGCAGATTGAAAGTGAGGAGATAGAGAAATATCTATCATGTAAATGGATGTCGAAAGAAAGCTTGAGTAGCAATACTTACATTGGACAAAACAGATTTTAAAACAGACATTTAATGAGAGAGAAAGGAGAACACTATATGATAATAAAGGGAACAATCCAACAAGAAAATATAACAATTGTAAATACTCATATACCCAACATAGGAGCACCCAAAAAAATAAAACAGTTAATAATAAACATAGAGAAAATAATTGATAATAACACAATAATAGTAGAGGTCTTTAACACCCCATTTACATCCATGGGCAGATCATCTAAACCCAAAATCAATAGGGAAACAATAACTTTGAATGATATACTGGGCCAGATGGATTTAACAGACATATTCAGAAAATTCCACCCCAAAAGAGCAGAATATACATTCTTTTCAAGTGCACATAGAACATTTTCCAAAATAAACCACATATTAGTCCACAAATCCAGCCTCAACAAATTTAAGAAGATTGAAGCCATCCCATGCATCTTTTCTGACCACAACATTATGGAACTAGAAGTCAACCACAAGAAAAAAATCTGCAAAGATGATAAATCCATGGAGGTCAAATAACTTACTAAATAATGAATGAGTCAACCAGGAAATAAAAGAAGAAATTAAAAAGTACATGGAAACAAATGTCCACAATCTCTGGGATGAAGTAAAAGCAGTTCTAAGAGGAAAGTTTATAGCAATATAGACCTATCTCAATAAGGAAGAAAAATCTCAAATAAATAATCTATCCTTACACCTAAAGCAGCTAGAAAAAGAACAACAAAGAAAACCTAAAGACATCAGAAGAAAGGAAAATTAAGATTAGAGTGAAATAAATGATATAGAAACAAACTAATCCAGAAAGCAAAACAGACCAAAAAAATAAACAATAGAACAGATCAATGAAACCAGGAGCTGGTTCTTTGAAAAAAATCAGTGAAATTGATAAACCTCTAGCCAGACTTATCAAAGAAAAGGAGAAAGGATTCAAATAAATAAAATCACAAATGAGGAGAAATAACAACCAACAGCAAAGAATCATAACAGAATATTATGAAAATCTATATGCCAACAAATTGGACAACCAAAGGATCTGTATAAATTCCTAGAAATATATAAACTACCAAAACTGAATCAAGAAGAGATAGAAAACTTGAACAGACCAATAACCAGAAAAGAAATTGATTCAGTAATCAAACTCCCAATACACAAAAGTCTAGAACCAGATTGCTTCACAGGCAAATTCTACCAGACATTTAAAGAAGAGTTACTACCTATTTTGTTCAAGCTATTCCAAAAAATAGAGAAGTAAGATAACGTCTAAATTCATTATATGAGGCGAGCATTACCTGATCCTAGAACCAGAGAAAGACTCCACTAAAAAAGAGAACCACAGGCCAAAATCCCTGATGAATGTGGATGCAAAAATTTTCAACAAAATAAGAGCAAACAGAATCAAACAATAGATTAAAAAATATCCATCACGATCAAGTGGTATTTATTCCTCTGTTGCAAATGTGGTTCAATATTCACAAATCAATCAATGTGATACATTGCATCAATGAGAGAAAGGATATGAACATATGATCATTTCAATAGATGCAGAAAAAGCATTTGACAGAGTACAGCATCCATTCATGATGAAAATCCTCAACAAAGTAGGTTTAGAGGAACCATACAAAATAAGGCCACATATGAAAAACCCAAAGCAAACATCATACTCAGTGGTGAAAAACTGAGAGCTTTCTACCTAAGGTCAGGAATAGGACAAAGATGTCTACTCTCGCTATGTTTATTCAACATCGTACTGGAAGTCCTAGCCACAGAAATCAGATGACAAAGGAAATAAAAAGAGTACAAATTAGTAAGGGAGAAGAAAAACTTTCACTATTTGCAAAAGACACAATATTGTATATAGAAAACCCAAAAGTCTCCACCAAAAAACTGCCAGAACTGATAAATAAATTTAGTAAATTCTTAGGATACAAAATCCATGCACAGAAATCTGTTACAATAATGGAGTAGCATGAAGAGAATTTAAGAAAACCATTCCATTTATAACTGAACCCCCAAAATAATAAGAAACCTCAGAATAACTCTAACCAACAGATGAAAAACCTGTACTCTGAAAACTATGACACTGATGAAGGATATGGAAAATGACAAAAAGAAATGAAACGATATTCTGTACTTATGAATTGGAAGAACAAACATTGTTAACATGTCTATACCATCCCAAAATCTGCACATTTAATGCAATCCCTATAAAAATAACATTTTTCACAGAGCTAGAACAAACAGTCCTGAAATTTGTATGGAACCACAAAAGACCATGAATAGCCAAAGCAATCTTGAAAAAGAAAAGCACAGTGGGAGGCATCACAATTTGAGACTTCAAGTTACATTACAAAGCTGTAGTAGTCAGCACAGTACGATACTGCCCCCCAAATAGACACATAGATCAATAGAACAGAATAGAAAACCCAGAAATACACCTACCATTATATGGTAAATTAATCTTTAACAAAGCAAGAAAGAATATCCAATTGTAAAACGATAGTCTCTTCCACAAACAGTGTTGGGAAAATCAGACAACTACATGCAAAAAATGAAACTGGACCACTTTCTTCCACCATACAGAAAAATAAATTCAAAATTGATTAAAGACCTAAATGTGAGATCTGAAACCATAAAAATCCTAGAACAAAATAAATAAAAGTAAGCTATTGGGACTACATCAAAATAAAAAGCTCTGCACAGAATAGGAAGCAATCCACAAAACTAACAGGCAACCTATGGAATGGGAAAAGATATTTGCAAATGACATATCCAATAAAGGGTTAGGATCTGAAATACATAAAGAACTTATCAAACTCAACACCCAAAAAACATATAAACCAATTAAAAATGGGTGAAAGACATGAATAGACAATTCTCCAAAAAAGATATACAGATGGCTAATAGACATAGGAACAGATGTTCATCATCACTCCTCATTAGGGAAATGCAAATCAAAACTACAATGAGATGTCACCTCACGCCTGTCAGAATGGCTAAAATCAACAACATATAAGAAGTGATAAGTGTTAGTGAGGATGTGGGGAAAATGGAACCCTCATGTGTTGTTGGTAGGAATGCAAACTGGTGCAGCCACTATGGAAAACAGAATGGAGGTTCCTCAAAAAGTTAAAAATTGAACTATGCTATGATACAGCAATTGCCCTACTGGGTATTTACCCAAGGAATACAAGAATACTAATCCAAAGGGATCAACACACCCCTTTGTTTATAGCAACATTATTTACAATAGCCAAGATATGGAAGGAGCCCAAGTTCCATTGATTGATGAATGGATAATGAAAAGGTGGTAATATTATATATAATAGAATAGGTAGGTGGTAATATTATATAATATATAATACACCATCATATATGTATGATGGAATATAATACTTATATAATATTATATTTATATAGTACATACATAATACATATATATTACCACCTAATATAATGATATATTAATATATAATATTAATTATATATTATATTAATATATAATATAATCTATAATATATAATCATGTATATGATATATATCATATATATGATGGAATATAGTTCAGCCATAAAAAGAATGAAATCTTGCTGTTTGCAATAAATAGGTGGAGCCAGAGAGTATAATGCTGAGCAAAATAAGTCTATTAGAGAATGACAAATACCATGTGATTTCACTCATATGTGGGTTTAAGAAACAAAACAAACAAGCAAAGGGAAAAAATAGGCAGGGAGACAGAGAGAGAAAGATCAAGACACAGATTCTTAATTATAGAGAACAAACTAATGGTTACCAGAGGGGAGAGGGGTGAAGGAGGGGTGAATAGGTGATAGGGCTTAAGAAGTGCACTTGTGATGAGCACAGGGTGATGTCAGAAAGCGTTGAATCACTGTTTTGTACACCTGAAATTAATACAACGCTGTATATTAACTAAGTGAAATTAAAAACTTAAAATATCAAAAAAGAAAAAAATAGACAAGTTTGAGGTATCTGGTACATGTCCAATAAAACGTCAAACAGGCATGTTATCTCAAAAATCTGGAGCTCAGAGGAAATGTTGTGGGTGAAATGCACCTGTAGACAGCCTTTAAAGTTATGGAGCTGGATGAAAAACCCTGGGGAAAAAGTCTAGAGAAAGAGATGAGTTCTTCAAACTGAACTTGGGGGAATACATGGCTGAGCTCAGGCTGCCAAAAGAAATACCAAAGGAGGGTGGTTTATTTTTGTGTTTATTCTTTATATTTTGGTGCAAAATATAATATTATAATAAAAGCAAAAAAGGTGCTTTTATTATAGCACAGGGACGTGCCATCTATTTCTTACAGTTCTGGAAGCTGGGAAGTCCAAGATTATGGTGCCAGCAGATTTTGGCTTGGTGAAGACCCTCTTCCTGGCCTTTTTTGCTATATCCTTACCTGGAGGAAATAGAACTCTGGTGTCTTCTTTTTATAAAGACACTAATCCTATCATGGGAATTTCACCCTATGTGACCCGATGTAAGACCTAATCTTGTCCCCAAAGTTCCTCCTCCTAATACTATCACACTTGGGGGTAGGGCTTCACCATGAATACTGGGGAGATGCAAACATTTAGTCCATAAGGACTGGCCTTTAGAGTTTTGTTTGAGAAGGATACACCAGGGAAGTGGGATTAAAACCCAGAGAGTGTAGTGTCATTGGAGCCTTGCCCTTCCCCCAAAAATCTTCTTGTGGCTTCCTGTGGCACTTTGGATAAAACCCAAGATTTTTAGTGTGTTCTGTAAATCTCAGTGTTTTGAAAAAGGATGTCAACAACTCCAGGAAATGCCACTGACCTGCAACAAAATGTATTTAAGTAATTTGGTGATATCACCAAGATTGGCTTTCCAGGAGTATTTGAAGGCAGATTGGAATTGCCTGGGCACTACAGTGAAGTGGAGACAGCGTTCAAAAATTGGCTATCCATGGCAAGAAAGTGAGTAGTAGCTGGGAAGGCAAATGGGCCGAGAAAAGATACATTTGGGCTGGGACATGCTCTAGCACATTTGCATATTGAAGGTGTGTGAGTGCAGGATTACATCAACTTGCAAAAATCTAGGCTAGAGTATGGCACCAGACAAGAGTAGTCACAGTGCCATTTGTGGTGGAGGTGGGTCTCAGAAAAAGAAGCTACACTCCGAGTGTTTGCCAGCTGCCCTATTTTTCTTATTCCTAGCCAGCAACCAGCTGCTACAAGCAAGTGATAGGAAATGCCTGCTCACATCCTACGTTTTCTCTCACTTTCTCAAGTTTCCAGTCTGCTGTTCTTTCTTTCTTTCCTTACTTATCCAAGTCTGGTTAACCTAAGCTTCTAGCCACTTTCTTTTTTTATTCTTTTTACCTTCCCATAAAAACTACAGCCTATTCTGGTGAGGTTAACGGAAACCAGAAAAAGAGTGCAGTTCAAGGTTCATCAGAGCAGTTATGTGACTGAGGAAGTTAAGTAATAAGCCTCTATTTAGTTTTAATGGAGAACGATGCTAGCACTTTTTTTATTTTTGCAAAAAAGAAAAAGAACAAGAGAATGATAGACTATTAGGCAGTGTCTGATATTTATTTATTGAGCACTGACTGTGTTTCATACACTGCGTAAGTGCATTGTGGGCAACATCCCGTTTATGCTTTGCAACATTTAGTCACCTGTTATTTTTATCCTCATTGTGTATATAAAAAAAGTGAAGTAACTAAATGAAGATAATGCATTTCAGAAGTTTCAGAGCTAAGAGTTGAACTCAGGTAGTCTGACACAGAGCCTAGGCTCCAAAGCCTCGAAATCCTGCTGCCTGGCATACCAGAGCATGGTGTGAATGGATACCTTAACAGAATGCCAGAGCCATGTGGCTTTTTTGAGATGGTGTCCTTCTGAATCCCCTCAAAATGCATAGATCAGTTCGATTCATGTCCTGAAAGCAGGGCACTGTGTCTCTACTAACACATATAAGTGGTAGTAATAGCAGCAGCTACGGCCATACTTGGTAAGAGGTGACCTTTGCTGAATGATGACTAAATGTCAGGTACTGTGCCAATCATTTTAGCTGGAGCATTTCATTTCATCTTCCCACAGCCCTGTGCAGGGGTCCACGATGGTCTTCATCTCACAGTTGAGGGAAATGAGGTTCAGAGTGGCTGAGTAATTTGCCACCTTGTTCATAAGTATAAGAGGAGGCAATATTAGCCCAGATCCTAGGCTATTGATCTCAAAATCTTAGATGCTTTTATTTGTTCGAAATTCTTGATGAGTTAGCCAATTCTCCATAGTCTGTCTCTGCTTTATTTTCCAGAGCTTTCTTCATCCTAGTTTGGGTACAACTTGTAGAAGACATTTTGTTGATTTCTAAAGAACATAGAATATAGGAGGTTCATATTTTGAGCATTCTCAGTGAAGTTTATATCCATTCAGATTTTTTTCACTCAACTTTCATACCCAACTACTTTATTTAGATTTTTCTTTCTTTCTTTCTTTCTTTCTTTCTTTCTTTCTTTCTTTCTTTCTTTCTTTCTTTCTTTCTCTTTCTTTCTTTCTCTTTCCCTTCCCTGTTGTCTTTATTGGTAATTGTTCTCTGAAATATTTCTGCGGTAAATTTTAGCCATCACTTACTTTTTATATCATTCTGAACACTGAATGAAGTTGAAGTGTAAATTCAATATAATGCACAATGCCAGAAGTGAAACTAGTAATCTTTTACATGGTGACATAAAATTGTTTTGAAACACATGTTCCAGAACCATATGTTTTGGAATGTGCCAGAGGGGAAAAAAGAAAACCCTCGGGCAGAGAAAGTTTTCAGGTTCCATGTTTTATTCTTATAAGCTCATCATTTGTTTTTTTCACAAGCTATGACAAATTTTACATTTAGCAGAAGAAAACATCTTTAAAAAGCATAAGAACAGGAATTTTAAGTTTTTTTTAATTTGAAAGCAGTAGACATAGTGAGTAGAACTTTGTCTTTCATTAACAACTATAATTTTTCAAAACTATTTTCATTTATATATCAAGTGTAATCTTTGTAGTTACCCTTGTGGTTAGATAGGTTCACTTTGCTTTCCAAATGAGTTAACTGTGGTCTCCAGAGAATAGCCTCAGAAAACCCAATAATTTTACGTAGCAAGGTCAGAATTAACACATATGGCAAAGAAAGAAAATCCTTTTTTTTTTTTTTTTGGTCATTTTGGCCCTTACCTTGGGACTTCACTGACAGCATTGAACAACCCCTTAAACGTAAGAGGTGTTCCCAGAGAGGGTACAAAAGATTACTCTCCTGACATACAAGCCCAAAGATAACCAAAGGAAAGAAAGAAAGATCTAGACAATTCTTCTGAAAGTTACAACAGTCAATAGGATGCTGGATGCAAATGGAAAAGAACCCACATTTCCGTCCAGCCATATTTTGGGGGTCCCCCAAGCTGACAGTTGCCAAAAAAGTTCTCAGGACACAAAACTAGTGAAACAATGGGTCAAAGCTCTCTGAGAAAGAGAAAGGATCAATCAATGGATATCTGAAAGCAAATTCAGGAGTTGCAATTTAAAGTCTTATATTTATTTGTTTGTTTAACAAACATGCATGTCTGACAATCTGAATTTGGAAAGGAAAAGATGACAAAATTTTACTTTCCTCTCTAAACCAAGCACTGCAGATAGAGATCAAGGAGAGCTGACTTTTGTAAGAATTCTTATCCTTTGCCAACTTTTGCTGCCAGTTTTCCCAGGATCTAGTATTCAGGCTCTGGAGTAGTGGGTCTCACCCACCTAATGAGAAACTGTAGAATATGAAAAATATTTTCCCTCTATCCCTGATGGTGAGTTTTTGTCTGAGACTCTTTTTCTCTAGGGCAGCTCATAAATAGAGAAACTTATTTAGATTAAAATAAGTGGCCACTGTAATTCAAGATTATCTTTGGTAAAGTTTAACCTGCTTGTTCAGTCTTAAAACAAAATTTTATTCACTGGAGGCCTCATCCTGGATCCATGCAGCCTAAGTTGGACCTAGAATGATTCTGGACCTAGTCTGGTTTCTGTCAGACCCAGAACAATTCTGGACCAGGTCTGGTTTCTGAGAGGGACCAACTTTGACCCTGGACCAGATCTAGTTTCAGAGTCAAAGTGGACCCCTGGATGGGGTCCAGTTTCTTCATCAGACCCTTGGACCTGGTCCAGTTTTTAAGCCAGACGCTGCCTAACCCTAGACCCTGTCTGACCCTGAACCCAGTCTGTTTCTAAGTCAGACTCAATCTAGTTCTAGTGGGTTTCAGGACCAGTCTAGAAAAAGAAATTCTCAGTCTGAAAGTTCATGACCCAAAGCTGCAGAGTATCTGAGAAGGACTTAGAGGCAGCGAGAGAGCAGAGGCTCAAGGGCTCAACAGGTACCCATCTATGATTGCTCCTTGCTCCAGGGGTGCGGGGGAGGGGCATCGAGGTCTCCTTTGATTGTCTCTTTTGACACTAAGACCTGTTAAGAGAAAAACTGAGGCATACCAAAAGTTTTAAGATTTGGGACAACCCAGTGGCTCAGTCGGTGCGGTCAGTTGTTGTCTGACTTGATTTCGGCTTAGGTCATGATCTTGGGGTGGTGAGATCGAGCCCTGGGACATGGCCCACACTCAGTGTGGAGTTTGCTTCAGGTTATTTTTCTCCTTCTGTCTCTCTCTCTAAAAATAAATAAAAAAATCTTCAAAATTATTTCTTAAGAGTTTACTTGATCAAACATTGAGTCAAATTGGGCAATATCCAATATAGCAGGTAGGAAGCAGCTACACAAATTTAAGAAGACTTTTTTTTTTTTAAATTTTTTATTTATTTATTTATTTATTTATGATAGTCACAGAGAGAGAGAGAGAGAGAGGCAGAGACACAGGCTGAGGAAGAAGCAGGCTCCATGCACCGGGAGCCTGATGTGGGATTCGATCCCGGGTCTCCAGGATCGCGCCCTGGGCCAAAGGCAGGCGCCAAACTGTTGCGCCACCCAGGGATCCCTAAGAAGACTTTTATAGGCAAAAGAGAGTAGCAATAAAGAAGTTATACTAGGCAAAAAAAAAAAAAGTGAGTACATTATTTCAAAGTTACTTTCCTTTTAGGGGATTCTAGGGGTTTATCATGAAGATTACTTGACTAGTGCTAATTAGGAGATTTGTGATTGGTTTAAGTAAGATTCCATTTCTGGGAGAAGTCTTGGTTTGGTGATATGGGGGGTAGCATAAACAACTCCATTTTGGACATGTTGTCGTGTTTTTAATAAAGGATAAAATCTTCTTTAAGCATAAAATATAACAAACTTGAAAAAAAAGAAGAAAGATAAGTTTTTTTAGCTTAAGAAAAGACTAGATAGAATGAAAATAATGGGACCTCTAAGTTTGTACATTCTTGCCCCCCCCCAACTATTTTTCAAACCAATGTATTTCCAAATGTTATAGGACTAATTTCACAACAAAGGGGATGTCCACATGCCTAATACCAGTATTCCCTAATTTATTCTTTGGTGACTCCTTACCCATAGTCTATCCATACTGCAAAAACAAACATACTACAAAAACAAACATCCTTTGCTAGAAATGCAGATTTTCATCCCTAAATCCACTGAATCAGAAACTTTTGGATGAGGTGTGGAATCTGCATTTTTATCATCGTTCCACATGTGTACAGAATTTGAGACTTCTTAAGACCTAAAATTAGAAGGTCTGGGTAATGTGATAGAGAAAAGAATCATCCAGGGATTCTAAAAAGTCTGATCTGAGTAATGAATGGTAGTATTATTAATGAAGGTATGAGGGTCAGTTGAGAAGATGAAGATGTCATTTTGGATGCATTATATTTGGGGTTTCTCTGTGACAAAAAACAACAGGACAGATAAAGATTCAGGAATCATCAGTCCACACAGTAGTGAGTACCCTATAAATGGATGAGATCCTCCAGGGGAATCACAGAGTAAGAAGACAGATGGGTCAAGGGTATAACTTTGAGGCATACCAGTCTCGGATAAAGAGACATGCATGAACAAACCTGAGAGGTGGCCATTGGGGTTAGAACTAGGAGAAAGTTCAGGATTTTCATGGAAGCAAGTTTCCTGGGTTAAAATTTCAAGTGGTAAAGGTTCAACCATGTTATGGTAGTATGGACACCTAATAAGAATTTTATTTAGCTATGCATAAAGATCATTGTGCCTTTGGCAAGATAAGATTCAATAGAATTGTGGAAGAAGAAACAAGTTGGAATTGAATGATAAGTGAAGATAAAGAGAGAGGAAGGTATACTGCTTCTCCTAGAAGATGGACTAAACAAGAAGGAGAGACAGAGATACCTGGAGATGATTCAGAGCTAAGAAATATATATTAAGATAAAATAATTGGGGTGCCTGGGTGGTGCAGTTGATTGAGCATCTGACTCTTGGTTTCACCTCAGGTCAAGATCTCACCGTGGTGCAATGGAGCCCCGTGTTGGGCTCTATTGCTCAGGTTGGAGTCTGCTTGGGACTCTCTCTTCCTCTCTTTCTGCAACCCCCCAAATAAATATATTTTTTTATAAAAAGATACAGTAACTAATTTATTTTATTTTGTAAAATACAACAAAGGTAAACTTTTATCATTATGGAATCATCTTAGAATCCAATAATTTGCTTCTTCTTTCATTTTGATTACATGATCAAGGGAGAAGCTAACTTTTGTTTTAGGGAGTTTTTCATAATTTTTAAGTGTAGATATTCTGAACAAGTGCTTACATGACTCTTATGAACAAAGTAATTTCACCACTACACAATTTTTGATACATAAAGTATTTATGATAAACATTGTGGAAAAAAACTCTGAAACAAGAAGGAAATATTTCTTTAAAAACTAGTGTTTACATAATCTTAAAATCATTAAAAATTTATTTATTTATTATTTTTTAAATTTAAATAATATTATGTATTATTATATTTAAAAATTTTTTATATAATGTATACTAGAGTAGGGGTTGTTCAACTTTATCAAATGTTTAAGCTACTATTGACACAAATCAAATACAAATGAAATTGATCCTGCTGTATTAATATTTGAGGATATGGATAATTTGCCCATTAGAAAAGGTTTATAGTCTATATATCATCCTTAGTGATTTCTTCTAATTTCTTAAATCCTATAATATTTTATTTTTGAAGTATTTCTTTTGTTTTTTTTTATTTCTGTTGTTTTATAGTAGAACTATCATCTGATTCTGTATATCCTTTAGTAGTAGAATATTTGATCTAAGGCTTTTCTGAGTTAGAGGAAATAAATCTGTTTTCAAAGTTATTCATGCTTAGCAAATATCTTAGCTTTCTCAATATTTATAATAAAGTACCTTGTGCTCAAATGCATTTATTATGATATATGGTAATTATCACAGAACAGGCAACAGATAGCTTACATCCAGTCTACTCAAAGCCACTACTCTAAAGAAGAAAAGGAATGAGTCCGCTTCCACTAACAGTGTACGTGTGTGTGTGTAAAAGTATTTATATATGTCTGTATATATGTATATATATATATATATAAATGTATGTATGTGCATGTAAAAGAGTTTCTATATATATATGTGGGTATGTATAAGTGTACATGTATATATGAAAATATGTGTATATACATATATATCTATAAATATGGCTTATTTAAAAATGTTGCTAAACAAATTTACCTGAATAGGATTATTCTTATCACATTGGTTATAGTATTGTATATTTCAAATTCTAAACACTATATATAACCTTGCTTAAAAAGTAATTTCAAAGACTACCTTGATTGATCATTTTAGCATGATTTGAGTTAAAATAGTATATTAATCCAGTCTTTCAATTGTATTTATTGAGTGCCTATCATATGTAGACACTGATCCAGATACCTGTAAATTGAGCAGTGAACAAAAACAAAACCTTGGGGAAATATGCTGAATAGCATGGGAGACAATCCATGTGAGAGCATTTGTAACGTTTTGTAAGTTTTTCTATTGATTGATTTTCATTTATCATTTCCATGTTCTTTTGCAGTTTCTAGGTTAATGTTATTACCTAAAAGTGTAAATTATCCTCTTCTGAATAACGTATATCTAAATCCAGTGGAGTGATGTAATTATGTATAGATTTTTCAGTTGAAGTGGCCTTAAAACTCTTCATAATTATAAATGCAACTTATTTATCTGCTTTTCTTTTCCCTTCCTTCTCCAAACCAATTAAATATATCTCCCTAGTCTCTTCATAATTATAAATGCAACTTATTTATCTGCTTTTCTTTTCCCTTCCTTCTTTAAACTGATTAAATATATCTCCCTAGTCTGAGCTGAGAATCATTGCAAGAGAAACGAATTGTAACTAGTGTAAATAATTGTATTTTGTAAATCAGTTTTTAAATATTTTAGCATAATTTTTTTTGTAACCTACCATATGGCAAAGCATTTAGTGACTCAGACTAGCCTTAAGGTTTTAAAAATGATTTACTGAGAAATTATCTTACTTTGAATGTCACTTTCTGATAAGACCTACCAAATGAAAGCAAAGATTGTCTTCTGTTCTATATTTAATTAATCACACAATTAAAACATATTGATTAAATAAAATTTAGAAATTCAAGGGACAGTCTACATTTTCTGTGTAAGCTTGCCACTTTTCTCACTAGGTAATATCTGTCTGTGATTCATTTCAACAACAACAAAAAATATTCTAGATTCACAATAAGCCCAGATTTAAGATTAAAATCTTTTACATGCAAAAGTTATCTTGCTTTTCAAAGGAAAAAAATCAAACTAAAAGGTAGAACTTTACTTCCTTTTAAGTATATGTGGTTTAAGGATAAAAGAATGTCTTTTCATCTAGTGAAGAAAAACATAGCAGGATATCAAATAGGTCAAGACTAATTGGATCCTATTTTAATAGATAACTTTATATTGCCTATTTTCAAAAAAGTGTCCAAAACATTTTTAGTTCCTTTTCTGAGAAAAGAATTCATGATATGGCTTGAGAAATTGCTCATTCAAAAGTAAACTTTAAAGAAATGAAAATGCAGTGATATGTGTTTTTGAACAAAAAGTTTAGCTGAAGCCATGATATACAAGGAAACTTGAAGAGACCCTGCTTAATTATAGGTCTCATTAAACCTGTAAAAATATTGTGAGATCTATTAACCTTGGCTTAATACCTCTGCTTCATAAAAGAAGCCTGGTTATTTCATGATATTATAAGTCAATATTCAAGGCTTAAATATATAAATATTTAAATATTTCGGTCTTTTTTCCTTACTCTTCATTCAGACACAGTGTCTCCTGATGAAATTATGTCACCACACCTTCATGATTGGATGAGATGGAGAACCTATAGGCCACATACCTGGTAAAATTGAAGGGCCAGACTGTATTACTCTATTAATATGTAGTTCAAAACTCGAAACAAAACACATAAAAACAATATTGCAACAACTACTCTTACAGGTACTTTTGCTACTTCTGCTACTACCAGCTAACCCTTATTTTCATTAGCTATGTGCAGTCATTTACCCTCTCAACAACCATGTATGACAGGCACTGTTATTATATAAGTTTTTTATGTGAGGCACAGAAACACAGGATGTTAAGTAACTAACCCAAGGGTACACATCTGATCAGATTCAAACCCAGGTATTGTGGCTCTAAAGCTCATATCCCTAACTACATTATCCAGCCCTACATGTTAACACTAACACCCAACCACATGACACAGAACCACAATATGTTGAAATTAAATGAGCTTCTCAGTCTATTTTCTGATTGCAAAATTCTGGATAAATTTGTCTCTCATTTTGGGGGATCCTGCTTGTTCAGGCAATTATATAACAACCCTGGGAATTAGGAATGAGGTCAAGGAGTTGCCTAAGGAAACTAGAGTTGGGAATATAAAATGCAAAACCATTTAGAAGAAGCAGAAATCAATTGATGTGTATGGTGATCATTTGAGCAGAAAGATAAGGTTTTTTTTAGGAAAACATTTTAAAAAATGTTTTAGCTGGTGTGTGTGTGTGCACGCGAGTGAGGCTGGATCATTTCTAAATGCTCACATAAGGAGAATTCTTTACATGGAATTTAATGTCTTTTATACTTTATCATGCTTCTTCAAAAGGATGTTTTTAAAGTGCCTAATTTATTACTAAAGCACTAGGTAGAAATGAATTGGATGGATATATTCATATTTTTATTATGTGGTCAGACATTGAATGAGGAGTATTTTTAATCTCTGTTGTAAAATATCTCAGGTTAAAAATAAAGTATGAGTCATCTGCTATGATGGTATATTCAGTAGCTAAAAATCACAGTGCTTTTAAAACATTCTGCTATATCAATTTGACTAAGTCATTCATACATAATTGAAAAGATACAGCTTTTTCTTCATAAGATTTCATATCATAACTGATAGTTATAAAGCTTTGAGGTATCAAAACCCAACCTTGTAGTAATCAACACAAAAAATGCTTTTCTTAGAAATATAAGGATCCTTAAGTATTCAGAAGTGGCCAAGACAATGGAAATGTGTAGGGAAGAAGGCATATTGTGAGTTATGCATACTTCTTTATGATTCATACTCCTAATTATCAATAATGCAGGCAATCAATTGATCACTTAGTGTTTTTTTTTCTCCTGAACATTGCTTTGCTTTTAGAAATCGAGTTGTACAGATGCATAAAAAATAGAAGAAGAAAAACAACTTTTATGGATTTATTGATATAAAAAGCTTAATCCTATGAAATATTTTTATTTTATAATGAACCTTTACATGGTGAATGTACAAAACTGAGTGATAGTTTAGAAATGTATGAATTTTGAGTTTAGTTGCTATGTTAGCTCTCAACTGTGTAAACAGTTACACAGTTTTGTAAACCTCAAAACTTACTGGCTTAAAACAACAGCATTTATTACCTCACAGTGTCTGTGGGTAGGGGTTTGGTTCAGTGTAGCTGGGTCCTCTGCCCCAAGGTTTTCCCTAAAGCTGGAATCAAAGCATTAGCCCGGCCTGCAGATATTTCAGGCTCCAGTAAGAGAGGAACTGCTCCTAAGTTCACTTACAGGAACCTGGCAAGCTTCACTTCCCAGCTGGTTGTTGGCCTGAGGTGTTTGTTTCTTGTCACATGGACCTCCCCATAGGGATGCTCACAATGTGGCAACTTCCTCTAGAGGGTTCTGAGAGAGAAAGAGAGAGGGTTGTCACAGTTTTTTCAAAACCTAATCTCAGAAGTGATCACTTCTACCGTATTTTCACTAGGTCTAGCTCCCATTCAAGGGGAGGGGATTACACAGGGCGTGGATTCCAGAACATGAAATCATTGAAAGCCATTTTAGAGTCCTCCTATCACAGTTCCCAAAGACTATTAAGCCATATTGTAAAAGAAAGAAAATGTATCTTTTCTTCTCTTTCCCTTTGTGATCACTTTCTTCCTTACAGAATTATCTCTTCTGGCCTCAAATGATTTGTCTCTTCCCCATGACTGATTAAAATTGCTGTGAGCCATTATCCATCAATAGGTAATTGTTGATGTAATCTTATTTTGTGTGCAACACATTTAGCAAATGTGATGTGAACAATAGAAGAATGAGTAACTTAATGTACCTTTGCCCAGTGAGTTTGTACTGGAGCTGCTTAAGATGGGTTAGAATATGTTGGAATGATTCATTTAATGTTAGTGACTAATTCCAATCATGAGTTATCTTATAATCATGCCTTATTTCAATGCCTTAGAATAGAAAAATAACATATAATAGGATCTAAAAGGAAATCCTTTCTGTTAGAGGCTGTGAGAAGGCCTTGCTTCCACTATACAGGCAACTGCCTACTCTGAGCATCCTTCCACTGCTTTGGGATTTTTGAATTGACATATTTATCAAGAGCTTATATAACACAAAAAAGGTGTAGATAAATCTCTGCTAAGGGAGTTAGAATTTATATGGAAAGAAATGGTAGTATGTATGACAATTTATACATGAAAGTAGGTATAATAGAAGTTCAGTGGATGAAGAGGTCTTTCCTGGCTGGGCTGGTCAAGAAAGTTCTATTTGTTTTTAATGTGAGATATCCTTAACAGTTCCTACAATTGAGGTCAAGCCTACTCTGGCCTATATTTTTAATATCACCTTAAGGTGGGGTGAATAACAATCCTCCAAAGATATCCACATCTTCATTCCCCAAGCCTGTGAATATGTTACCTTATATGGTAAAAAGAACTTTGCTGATATGTTTATGATCTTGAGTTGGGGAGACCGTTCTGAAATATTTGGATGAGTTCAATGTAATCATAAAGGGCGTTATAAGAGGGAGGCAAGAAAGTCAGAAAAGGAGATGTTGGAATGATGCTCTTTGAAGTTGGAAAGGGGGCAAGGAATGCAGATGGCCTCTAGACGCTGGAAAAAGCAAGGAACTAGTTCTCTCCTGAAGTCTCCAGAAGAAACACAGCCCTGCTAACACCTTGAGTTTTAGACTTCTGACCTCCAGAATTGTAAGAGAATAAATGTGTTTTAAGCCACTAAATTGTACTAATTTGTTACAACAGCAATAAGAAATTAATATACTTCTTATTCTCTGAAATTCCACTGAGCCATTCCCAGGCCTGTTTGCTTAACCCTTCTAGGAAGTCCTCTTGGGTCAACTACCTTTCTCTCAAATAAATAAATCTTTGAAAAACTAAAATATGACATATGTTTATGCATGTGCATATATATATATATTCCATATATATCTGGAATGTTATACAACTAAAAAATAAGGAAATCCTCCCAAATGCAACAATATGGATGCATATCTGATTTTAGGTAGTGCTACTGATATCTGTTTTTTCAAGTTCTCATCTTTCCTTATCTATCTGATTCCTCCATGGCTGTTATTTCCAAAATTAAGGTATGGGGACTAAATACATAATATTTAGCTGAAAATCCCATGCCATAATTCTCTGAAACTATAAACTTAATTTGAAAATATTTTATCTGCTCTCTTGTCAGTTTCTCACGATTACCTTGAAAATTATTAGTGCTAATTGACTTAATGCCTAGACTCTAGTAACAGAGAGATATAGTTAGATAAATATTTATTAGGAATATCCATTTAATATACATATATATTTTTAATAAATTATTTGCTCTGGTTTTGTTTTCAGTTTATAAGCAATTCTTTCTTACGGTTATTTATAAATCAAAATGATAAATGGCCTTAAGGTACTTTAGTGTAGTCAACAGAATTGCAGATAATATTAGTTGGAAGGACAGATGTATTTTATTTTTTCCTCTAAAAAATCACCTCAGATAGGATAATCTCTGGTTTATTTTGACCCCATAAATGTTTTAAGCTATTATTTACTGAGTTAAAAATAAAACCTGACACTTAAAAAGGGTAAGATACTGTATTTTTTTTCCCTAGCTATTTACTTGTTTTGTGTCAGATAGGGGAAGAGTAAGTATAAGTGGAGGTTTAATTGTTAACTAACATCACAGTAGTTGAGTGTCTGACTCTTAACCAACATTGGCTGATAGATAAATCTCCCATAAATTATGAGTACCTTGGCATATAATGTTGATATCCTCTTTTAACTGTTGGATCTTTTCTCTCAGTTATAATAGCACATTTTGAACAGGCTAAAAGCGGCCCACCATGGTGCATAAATATGCATCAGATAGCACACACTGAAAGAGGAATAAAATGTGTATAGGTTCATGGTATCGATGTTATGCAGTAAATAATTCTCTAGCAAAAAGATTGCTCAAATTTTAGTAGGAAGAATAAAATGAGATTTTGAACTAAAGTATTGAATGCAGTAGTTATTAAAAGTAGGTAGTAGGTTGAACTGAACAGATAGATTATAAGGAAAAATTAACTGGCTTGGTATATGGTTACCAGGGTGAAGGAGGACTTTATTGACCTCCAGAAATCCAGATTGGGCACTGGACTGTTTATTGGAAGTACCAACAAGATAAGCATTGGAGGAAGAAACTGGATGGGAGGCAGCTGGCTATAGTCATGGGAGAACAGGAGAGGAAATGATGATGTCTGATTTGGACATACTGAGTTTGAGATAGCAAGGATACATTAATGTGTAAAAGTTGGCAAAGAGGGGCCAAAAGAGACTGAGTCAGAATTCAGCAAGAGGTTGACTTTATCACCTCAGCCATATGGAAGGGAATAGACAAGGAAGAAGCAACACAAACAAAAAAATTCATAAAGGAAAGCGTTTCAAAGAAGGCACTTCATGGAAAAGGTGGACCCTTAAATCTCTCTGATACCTTCTTCAGAAAGCCCTGTTCCATGCAACACTGGCACAGCTGTGTCTTTGAAACATATTATATTTCCTGTTTAGGTGTGAGTTTGAGGACAGTATTTTGAAATTAAAACTATATGGCAAAAGTCTTTGGAATTTTACTTTTTTGCTAAATTCAATGGCATTCACTTTCATATTTGTAGGGCAAACAAGGATATTCTTTTTCCCATAAGAAACAGTCCACTTCACTCAGGAAAACTCTGCTTACAATGCCATTCATTCTTTCAACAAATGTTGAATAAAATATGTTTTCTCCCAAGTCACCCTGTGTCATGCCAAGAAGCTGTCCCCATTTTTTCCCACACCTCCACTTATTTAAGAGTACATAATTAGTAGAAATGATTGCCTTTGGAGTCAGCTTTTCTAGATTTGAACACTTATTAGGTGTATGATTTTGTTCAATCGTATAAACTACAAAAGACTCTCTTCCATCTTAAAAATAATGGAAACAACAGCTAAAAGAGTTAGGAGCCCTGCTGTTTAACCAGGCAATAAGGCTCTTTATACTGTGTCTGGTATACTTAATGCTTAAATTAGTGTTAATTATATTTTTACCCAGCCCAGGTCTCAGGACAAACTTAACCCAGCATGCATTCAAAACCAAAAAACAAATTTGGTAACATGAAATACTCAAACTTATTGTCACCGTATAAAATCTATTCCTACAACACCTATAAAGTATAATTTTAACACCTTGTTTCTCAGAATTCTTCCTCATGTTGCTAGATTGAAAGATCTCCTTTTACCCTTAGATTGACATATTCTTAGACTGAAAAGATCCTTGACATCAGAGAGCATGTCATAGCCTGTAGATTCCATTTACCTGATTCTGTACGATGCCTTGTGCTTATTGTGTGCACAGTATACATATACTGACTAAATTGTCTTTGTCATTCTGACTTCCTACTAGACTCTGGACTCTTTGAAAGCTGTGACCTTGACTTATTCATCATCATGCTCTTCATGTTCAGCACAGTGCCTAAGTCAGTTATTGTTTCATGAAAGAATTAATTGTGTGGCTCATGGAAAATTCAGATTTGGACTGGACTGTGCTCAAAGTAAAAGTTTAGATATTTTCCATTTGAAAAAAAAAATTAAAGAATGACTAAATAGGGCTCTTTCTGGCTTCCATAGGAAATATTTATAAAATTGGTTGTGTGTGTTCCCTGCTTCTTCTCTGCCTCCCAGGAAATTTACCTTGTAAAGTTGCCAAGGAAACACTAACAGCTTAAGTCTGGTAGAGGAGAAAGATACCTTACTAACAAACTCAGTTTTATTATTTGGATGCTTGCCTCAAGGAGATGCTGTTCTGTGATGGAAGATTCTTTCCATTAAGCATTGTGTGAAAAACTGAATGATTTTTTGAGGAAATTTCTTCTTCTCGTTCCCAGTGCTGTGAACCTACACATTATGAGATGCTACATAAAAACATTATTGACTCGTAGTTCATTGTATTTAAACTATTTATTATTGCTAAGCACATAGGATAGATAAAGTTTTCAGGCATTCACTGTATAATGATTAAGGCATCAGGTCTTTAATTTGAAGTATTGACAGTATTTAACCAGAAGATAAATTTAATGTATTGTTTATTGCCTATTAAATCATTTTGTATATTTTCCTTCTTATGAACTAGAAACCCTGAGAATATAGAAATTTATTGCTCTAAGATAAGATAATACAGAATTGAGTGCCTTCTCCTTTAGGAGGACATTTCATCAGTGATGGATAATGGAAAAAAATGTACAAGGTGCTTGGGGTTATAACACTTGGGATTCAAAGCTTCTTTCCAGAATTTACCAGCTGTTTGATCTTGGGCAAATCATTCATTAATTTGTTCATTCAGGCATTCTATAAAGATGGGTTGTGCAAACACTATTGCCTTGAGCCTCCTTTCAAAGTGATATAGTCATATAAAAAATGAGAAATTCTTCATTGTTTATATACTCTGAGCCTCAGCTTTTATGTATATAAATGATATTATATGCTTTATTGACTCATTCATCCATTCAGAAAGTATTTATTGAGTTCCTACTGTGTGGCAAGCTGTTCTAGAGGTTAATGGGAGGTGTTCACCCTTTGACTCTTGGCAACATTGTTCTTTTATCTTACTTCTTTGGATTTAGGGTTGGTTAAGACTTCCAGCTGTTACTAGTCTCAGGGCTTCACCATTTCCTCTGGATCCCCTGAACCATCCATACCTCTATAAAGTATCCTTTTATTAACTACTCTTTTATGTATTTGAGTTTGCCATTTGTTTCTAGGTGGAACTTTTCACTGATTGAGACAGGGGAAGTCTGTCTGAGATTTTGATACTTAAACTAAGAAGTATCTTAGGAAACTGAGGAAGTGAGGATATCTAGGGATTGAGCATTCTAAGCAGCATGAAAAGCATATGCAAAGCAGACCCTGCAATAGGAATCATATTTGAACTGGTTCTGTAACAGCAATGGGATCAATTTGCCTGAGTGGCGTGAGAGAGTGGGATGATGGAAAAAGGATGATATCAGAGGGATGACCAAAGCCAGATCACTAAAAGGCATTGCAAGACATGGTAATAAGTTTGTGTTTTATTTTAAGATTAAAGCACCAGGTGGCTTGGATCTGGGCAAGAATCTATAGTTCCATCTGCTATGTAGAGAAGATTTGGGGGAAGGGGAGACAATGACAGATGGAGGGACATGGGCTATTTTTTTAGTCCAAGGGAGAGATTTCATTGATATGGTCTAAGGGATTAGGATTTTAGGTATGTATGCAGTAAGGAATAGTCAAATTCAAGCCATATTTTAAAGATAGAATTGGCAGGATTTGCTGATGCATTTAGACCTGAGAAGCTGGGTGAATGGTGATGTCAAGATGGAGAGTAGTGGGACAGGAACTTAATTTGTGGGAGGGATTGAGGTGGAAATCAAGTTTGATTTCGCATTATGAAATTTTAGATGGCCATAATACATCCAAGTGGAGATCAGTGCGGGCAGTGTGGAGCTCAGAGGGGAAGTTGAACTTGAAGATTAAATTTCAGAATTCATCAGCCTTCGTGATATTTAAAGCCATGGTACCAAATTAAATGATATAGAGGGTGAAACTAAATGGGAACCATGAGAAAAAGTATTGGAAGGAAGATGGAGTGGTCAACTTTGTCAAATGTGCCTTAGAGATCAAGGACAATGATGATGGAACATTGACAATTGATTCAGCCAATTGGGTATCATTGGCAACTTTGACAAGAAGATTGTAGTGACACAGTGGGGACAAAAGCTGCATGTGAGCTCTCTCTCTGCAAAAGAGAGAGTAGGAGATGAGAGACAATTTGAGGAATTTGACCCATCCTGTAAAAGGATGGGAAAGAAATGCTTAATATTAGTATTTTGAATATATGCATTTTATAAACTCCACAAACATAAAATACCTTATCAAATGTTTTTATTTTTTAAAATTTTATTTATTTATTCATGAGAGACACAAAGAGAGAGAGAGAGAGAGAGAGAGAGAAAGAGAGAGAGAGAGAGAGAGGCAGAGACACAGGCAGAGGGAGAAGCAGGCTCCATGCAGGGAGCCCGACGTGGGACTCGATCCCTGAACTCCAGGAAAGCAGAGCTTAAGCACTGAGCCACCCAGGCATCCCTCAAATGTTTTTAAATACTGTGGAGCAAATTTTAAATATAATCATCCAGTCAAAATGGTTTATATCTATTTTTGATTGATTTCACTATACTGATCCATTTTTGATAGATTAATACACTAAAATGTACTCTATATTAAAATTGAATCACTTTCTCCCAAAGAATTTCTAAAATATTCCCAAACTTTAAATATGTATAAACTAAATTTTAAAATATCGGTAGTTAATAACAACACTGTAATGTTTTAAGTATTTTTATAATATAAAGTGACTTTTTGGAAGTGTAAAACTTGAAACTTGATATTAACTTTAAATGTAACTATCAGGTTTTAGGATGTTCTGAGTATTATGGCATGTGCAATGTTAGATTCAATGGACTACTTAGAATTTTATTTTCTTCATTTTTCAATGTATTTGATATCCAAGCTATTTTGACATCTTTTCCTTGATCATCAGCTGGATGATCCTACGCTTTAGGTATAAAAATAAGGATACGGCAATAGCTCCGAAGGAGACTTCAATGCCAATATCCTCTTTTTCTTCCCCACTTCCATGTAGGGGAAGCAGGACTTAAACATCAAACTTGTGACTTGCATTGAAAACCACATGATTAATCCCTAATCTCCAATCCTGGAAGTGTCTGTCAAGGGAAAAATTGTGTCAACTCTTAGAGCAAGGGATCATGGGGAGAGGGTACAGATGGTCAACCAATAGCACCAGTGCTACAAAAATGTGGAGTTTATTTTAAATCTCTCCTAATGTAATACCCAAGGTCCTGGCTGCCATCAAATTTCATCCTACTTAGAGCTCTGACACTAATCGCTGCACCTGCAGCTCAACCCTCCCAAGACTGGAGACTTCTGATTCATGAGCCAACCTTGGCCTTACCAAGGAGCAGAGCTTTCCTACATTAGAAGAGGCTGCTTTTGCACAGCTTGTGTCAAGGACTGGCTAACCTCACCTAGGTATTTGACACCTTGGAGAAAAAGTGAAACTTTCATTACCTGAATTTTTTTTTTTTTTTTAAGAAATAAAGTTGTTAATATAGTTAAGAATCCTGGAGCCTGGGTGGCTCAGTCAGTTAAGCGCCTGCCTTTGACTCAGGTCATGATCTTGGGGTCCTGGGATCAGGCCCTGCATTGGGCTCCCTGCTCAGTGGGGAGTCTGCTTCTCCCTCTCCCTCTCACCCTGCTCGAGCTCTCTCACTCACTCTCTTTCTCTCATATAAATGGATAAAATCTCTTTTTTTTAAAGGACCCTAGTTAATTTTGTTCTGTGTAGATGATGGCAACACATATAATAGAGCCTATGTAATGCTAGTGGCAAGCAGCAGTAGTACCTGAGCAGTAGCAAGCCCACATGCTGATGCTCAGGTAATAAGTTGGCTTGGTGTACTTTTACAAATTCAACTGGGAAATGAGTCAGTTGGATTTAAAGAATGTATTACATACACAGCATAAATAAAATCACCATTGTGTCAGCCTTCCATGTTCCTAGAAAGGTTAGGACTAGGAGAGACCAGCAGGGTGCTTAGGGCACACAGTTTGAAGTCACTCATTCCTAGGATCATACAAATGCCAATCCTGTTCTGATAGGGCTCTAAAAATAGGGTATCTAAGGGACAAAATTTAAGGGGGCATTCATTGTCAGGATCCAGCCCATGCAGTGACCCATGCACTTGTATGGCCCTCAGAATGAATGCCTCCTTATATTGTATACCCTAGATGTATCACCAGTTGCCTCACTCTAGTCCCGGCCAGCTCCCTAAGTCCCACAGACACCATTAAGTTGGATGGACCAGATGACAGACAAAAGAAGGGGGAGGCAACTGGGAAGAAGCCAATTCCTCCTCAGTGCACCTAAGCAGTTTTACTGCCTGCAGATGGATCTATGGTGGGAAAGAGTAAGGTGGAAAGTTCCATGCCTCATTGGTGCGCCAGAGAAGTAAGTGAGAAGCTTACTGGAAGCTATATGGAAGCTCTTTCTAAGACTGCCTGCCTTGTTCTGTTCTCAAGAGGCTGATGGAACTTTCCATCAAGAGTTAGGCTGGGGATGCCAGGGTGGGTTAGTGGTTGAGAGTCTGTCTTCGGCTCCAGGTGTGGTCCCGGGGTCCTGGGATCTGGTCCCAGGATCGGGTCCGTATCGGGCTCCTTGCAAGGAGCCTGCTTCTCCTCCCTCTGCCTATGTCTCTGCGTCTCTCTCTGTGTCTCTCATGAATGATTAAAATAAATAAATAAATAAATAAATAAATAATCTGTTTTAAATGTCTTAGTCAAACGGTATTATAATAGTAAGCTAAAAACTCTCTAGGAAATCAATGTTTTTGCGTTTTGGTATATTTTGTTATCTATATGAAAAGATATCTCAATAACAAGATAGATGGATTTGTTAAAGATTTCAGTTATATTTTGCAGACAACATACTCTATCAAAAAATCGACTGACTTTTAATGTTCAGTGTTCCTCAAAAGATTTATTTTACCTATAAATTTTACAACATAAATGCATTCATGCACATTTATGCTCATTAGTCATACCTGAAAAGTTTATTTTTGCATCAAGTGATAGATAAGCCATGTTTAATTTGGGCATGTGTCCAAGTAGGACACTTTTCTTCAACTTAAAATAGCACATAAACTCAAAAGTCATTTTTCATTTAAATTAATAATCAAGATAAGAATGTAAATCTGGGGCAGCCTGGGTGGCTCAGAGGTTTAGCACCACCTTCAGCCCAGGGCCTGATCCTGGAGACCCGGGATTGAGTCCCATGTTGGGCTTCCTGCATGGAGTCTGCTTCTCCCTCTGCCTTTGTCGCTGCTTCTCTCCCTCTCTCTCTGTGTGTCTCTTATGAATAAATAAATAAAAATCTTAAAAAAATGTATATCTGTATTCTGTTTAGAGCTGTAGTTGCTAGTTTGCTGTAATTCAACATTTAAAAATCATGAATATCAATGCCTTTGCATTCATCTTCTAAATTCTGCTTGTTTTATTTTTCTCAAGATGATAACTCATGAAAGGCTTAAAATTTTAAGAATTTGAGAATTGGATCAATTTATCTAAATTAGCAAGAAATCTTTGTATCTGTGATAGTAAGAAATCTTCATGATACAACTTTTAAAAATACAATGCATTAAAAAATGGCTAATGTGCTTTTAATCTGAATCAATTTCTCAGTTATCTCTGATAATGACATCAGAATTGTTTCTCTTTAATGTATTTTATATGTCTTTCTATTTAGAAAAGCAAGTATTAACTCAAAATGTATTTAATATCATTTCCTTTCAATTTAAATGTACTTGGAAATCACTTCATGTAATTAGAAATTTGGTTTTTGTCATGGTTATAATGGGTGTATTTTCAAACAGTGCAATGACTATATTTATTTTCTGTTGATCTAGTATTTTAAGCCACTTTACTACCTAATTTTGTCAGTTCATTCCATGAAATTCTAAAACAGGTTTAAAAATTATACTTTATCTTTGGATTAAAAAAAAGTTTGTCAGTTATAAATGTTTCATGCTTTATTTTTATTATATAAGGACATAAGATTGCTTAGATTATTTAATAGGAATGCTAAAGAACATGTTAGATCAACAATTTAGGTGATTTGATTGTTGATGGTGTGAATAGTGCTAAAATAAAGAATCTCAACAAGATGGAGAAGCAGAGCCTTTTACAAATAAACTTAACAATGCAGTCATATTATTTAGAATATTTCTGTTTTTGAGAACAAAAATGTATCTTAAAGTTAGTTGCAGGTGGGGAGAAGGTCGATTTCAGATGTTCAGATGATAGAATCAAGGACTTGGACTCTACCATTATATCTTTTCAAATCCGTATTACCTTAATTTTCCATAAGACTTCTGTCTCATTTGAAGCAATTTTTATAAGCCTCCTCTGGAGACAGAAGGAGGGAGAGGAAGAAGTTCCTCAAAGGGATGCTGAATAGGGGAAATTGTTATGTATGATATGTGCCAGTGAAGACAACTTAACAATTTTCTTGGCAAGCATTCCTTGTGGTTGCCTTATCATTTATGGTCCTTGGTAAAATATGGATATAGAAATTCATCCCCATTGAGTACTTGTTCAAAGTCAGCTTCTTCCCATGGAAACTTTCATCACATCCTTCCTTCTCTACTGTCCTCCCTCTAATGTTGCCTTCACATGCTAATTTCAGCCCTGTGTTTTTTGTTAAGATTCCCCATTTTTGAGATACCAGGGAAACAATGAAAGTTAATCGTCCCAGATGAATTTGTAGCATAGTTAGTTATTAATGATAGAAAGGTATTGACTGTTTCTTTGATCATAGGCATTTAATTTTCTCTTCCTTCAATCTTGACTGGGATATCTTTCATCTCTGATTTCTTACTTCATTTGTATTTCCCAGATTCCTCATCCCTATCCTTTCAAACAGATGCAAACAAATAAGTGACTAGAGTCACAAGAAAGAAACTTTTTATCAGTTAGTATAACTCTTCAGCGTATCCCCCAAACTCCTCCAGCAGCCTTTGAGCAGACAGCTTTTGTCAAGCTGTATGTGTACCTGTAAGTTGGGCGTGTGCTCTCTAATTTGTCACTCACCACCCATTTCTCCATCTCTGATACTTTTCACAATTTCATACTCAGGCATGATCTTCTGTAGGTACTGATTCAAGATTAGAAATCAATCCTTGTAAAAGAGTACCTTATCTATCCACATTTGTTTATAGTTTTATCTTTCATGTATAGTAATAGAGTGGACTGTAGATAATTAAAATTTTTATAGAGTAAACATTTTCTGTGGGATTTATATTTTTGCAAATAATATGTTAAATTGCAATTTAAAAAAATTTTTTTTCTTCTGTTGTGTCCTCACTTCAACTTCTTGAAGAACAAAACATCGGCTTTCCTATCTAGAGCCAATTTTTTTTTTGCATATTTCAAGAATCATTAGTCTGTTTACATTTTTTTCTTTTTACAGATTGGCAGGATTAGGGAAAATATCTAGATTTTTAGATACAAGGTATTTATATAGTGTTACAGTGTGCAAGGTTGTCTCAAAACAAAACAAAACAAAACAAATGTAGCTGTGTGCCCTAACTTTGTAGCTAAAGAAAATATGACACTATGGGACTGGGAAATTCTCCATGCTGTTGAGTGGCATTTTACAATCAACACCTCTCCCCTTTTCAGGATATCGAATCCCTAACAGGAGGGCTGACTGGTTCTAAGGGGGCTGATCCACCGGTAAGTTAGATTCTTCATTAAATTTAACTATTGACTAATTGAATGATGTATACACCAGATCATTAGAGACACTTACTTATATAGTTTGTCATATAGATATCTTTTTGAAATAAATAGATATTGCAGTAATTAATACAAAAGTATAACTTGATTTGAGGTATTGTTTGGTGTTTTAAAAAGTTTTAATACCTTGTACAAAATTTGTCTCCATGTATTGACTATGAATAAGAATAAAATCTTCATTAGAATATGTAAATACTCTATGTCCTATGGGCTACACCATAACTTTTGGAACCTGAGGGTTTAGCATTTTACATATGAATGTGTGATTTGGGTTGCAATATATTTTTTTAGTTACTGAGAAAAATGATTTTATTGGCCCATTTTATCAACAGTATTGATTCTTGATATTGCTATTCTTTTCTACTTTATCCAGGGAGCTTCTGGAAAATAAGAGAAAGTATTCTAAAATTTTAAAGGTCTGTTATTTTTAAGCAATAAAAAGAGATTGATAGTCTAGTATTGGAACATCTTAGTTCTCTCTGTGATTATCTGCTTTCAGAAAATATTGATTAAGATAACATTGAAGTATAAACATGAGTTCATGGTGTATATCTAAAGTAGTAAGATTTAATCTATTTCAACAGAGAGTCAATGCATAAATGTGTATCACTGTTTGCTTTTCACTTAGCACTGTGAGGTTTAATGGTGAACACACAGAACCCAATGTTGTCAATTTTAGCTGGGTAACTAGATGAAGTTCATAATCACATTAAAACAGCAGTGAGATGTTAAAAAGATAACTTTCAATGGCATCTCTTTCTCTCCTGTCTCCTTCCTGTGTCTCATGATGTTGTCTAATCATCAAATTGCTTCTAAAATAGGCTAAACAGCATATATTTAGTCTTTTGCTTTCCTTTTATTTTCATTCTCTGAATTTATGTGGGGAAAAAAATGTATTGTCTTCAGATAGCTGCTTATATTTAGACCCTGAACCTATTATGTTACAGCATAAAGCAAGATGAAATGTTAAGTCAACCAGCCAGTATATTGTGACAAGATTTATGGCCAGCCCTCTATTTAAGTACTGTAGGTGACTGCTTATGTGATGTAATTTCACTCGCCTGCCTGGGATGGTGTTTGTGCATAGCATTCAACTTTTATTAGAAGAGTAAATCCATTTCCTTCAAAATCCCACCTTCACGTGTCCACAGATTCCTAAAAGAATTCCACAATTAGAGATCAATTGGTTTTAAAAGGATTTGTCCCTGGTTCAAATAAAAAATTAAATACCTTTCTTCTGCAAGGGGTGATAAAAATCTTATTCATTATTTATATATTAAAATAAGTTGGGATCCCTGGGTGGCACAGAGGTGTAGCACCTGCCTTTGGCCCAGGGCGCGATCCTGGAGACCCGGGATCGAGTCCCACGTCGGGCGCCCGGTGCATGAAGCCTGCTTCTCCCTCTGCTTGTGTCTTTGCCTCTCTCTCTGTGTGACTATCATAAATTAAAAAAATAATAATAATAATTTAATCATATCCTTTCAAGAAACCATTTTCCAAATATGAAAGATTAAATGGGTATAAAATCTAGTTGTTGAAAGAAACTTCTTGAAAGGAAAAAAGATCACAGAAAGGAAAGATGGTGTACAGAAGGCAAGCTTCATCAACTTCATTCCCAATAGGTAAAAGTGAAGTGTATGTGTGTGTGTGTGTGTGTGTGTATGTATGTATGTAGTTTATAATATTGTGAAATAAAGATTCTCTCTTGGCCATGTCCTACCATGATGTTGGATATTTTTATACTACTGCCTACATTTCTGAAATTCAGACTGTGCTTATTTTTTACATTTTTGTAGAGTGAGAAACATCATGCAAATTTCAGGATATGTGAACTTAGGCAATCTAATTAGGGGGTTAACAGTACACATAAATTTAGCACTGCCCATTGTTAAAGAGATATCTAAAATGTATTACTTGAAAAGCTATGTAATAAAATCATTTTTTTAGTCCAGTATAAAACTTATATAAAGCAGTCTAAGTAGAGGTGAAATGGTAGTAGGATCTAGTGTTACTTCAGACATTCACGAATAAGACTTTTTTTTTTTTAAGAATAAGACTTTGAATGAAGCTATTGTTTTCCCCCAACCTAGAAAACTGAAAGTGCGATTACATTAATTATAACCTAAATCCAATTGAATAATTTTCCTTTCTTTAAAAAAATATCTATATGCTAGATCATCTAAATACTATTGTCCATTTCTACAGTTATGTTTTTTGTATAAGTATTTATAACATATTATTAAAACCATCCTATGATGAAATTTTTATTGGTAAGAAATTTAGGGTCCTATATTTTTCCCCTCATTATACAGAATATATAAAGTGCTGAAGGAATGGCACCTCACAATGCCACCACAATGATGCATAGCTGTGAAATAATTTCTTGACCAGTTTAACAGAAATCTCAGTAATATAAATGGCATATTTAAATAATGGATTTTTTTCTGTGGGTACATATTATTTCTGAAGCATGAAAAGCAACTGAAGTTTGTATTATTTTAAGTAGTATATATGTACAAAACGTGTGCATTTGCAAATGTCATTATAAGTAAATTTGCATGCCTGGTAAGAATAAATTTGAGGATCTCCAAGAATATAGCTTACATTAATATTTTTAACAATAAATGTTAGCTAGCTTTTTTTTTGAAAACTCAAGTAGTCTCAATGATGTACTAATAATGTACTGATAATGAATGGGAGAATCATTCATTTATGATTTTTCAGGGGCAATTCAGGTTTTATGATGTCTTTCTTCCTCTGAAAAAGAATTTCAAGAAGGATTTTTATCTTCAGAAACTGAAAATTAATTGGTTCAGTAAATAGAATTTACAGATTTTTCTAAAGCACAGTTATCTTAAGAAAAAACCCTTCTGTCATCATTTAGAAAAATATTATGTTTAATATTACCTTAAAACTGCCTTTGAAAAATTGTATCAGACATAGTCTACATTTAGTATATTCGCAAAAATTGGATGTTAATCTCCAGTGTAAAAACATAGCATACATTTACATATAAAAATAAAGTGAAAGAAAATAATTAATTAAAATCTAAAGAGAAAAAATATCACTGAGTTAAATTAGTGCTTTTTTATATACCATTTGCCATAATGTTTTAAATTTTCTTAAGTTTTTATTCAAATTCCAGTTAATATACAGTCTTATATTAGTTTCAAGTGTACAATAAAGTGATTCCACACTTTCATACAACACCTGATGCTCACAGGTGCCCTCCTTAACCCCCATCACCTATTTTTTTTCTTAAAGATTTTATTTATTTATTAATGAGAGACAGAGAGAAAGAGAGATGAGAGAGGTAGAGACACAGGCAGAGGGAGAAGCAGGCTCCATGCAGGGAGCCCAATGTGGGACTCGATCCTGGGACTCTGGGATCATTTCCTAGGCCAAAGTCAGGTGCTAAACCGCTGAGCCACCAAGGATCCCCCCCATCACCTATTTAACTCATCCCTCACCCACTTCCCCTCTAGTAATCATCAGTTTGTTCTCTATAGTTAAGAGTGTGTTTCCTGGTTTGCTTCTCTTTTTTTCTTTGCTCATTTGTTTTGTTTCTTAAGTCCATGTATAGGTGAAATCATATGGTATTTGTCTTTCTTCAACTGACTTATATTGCTTAGCATAATACTTTCTAACTCCATCCATGTTGTTGGAAATGGCAAGATTTCATTATTCTTTATGGCTGAGTAATAATTCCAGAGTGTGTGTGTATCTCTGTGTGTCATGTGTGTATGTATCCCATATCTCCTTTGGCTATTATAGATAATACTGCTGTAAACATTGGGGTGCATCAGGAAATATATTGCAATACAGGCCTACCTTAAGAAGCAAGAAATATCTCAAACAATTTCACATTACACCTAAAGAAGCTAGAAAAGGGGGCAGCCCCGGTGGGCCAGAGGTTTGGCACCACCTTCAGCTCAGGGCCTGATCCTGGAGACCCAGGTGCCCTACATGGAGCCTACTTCTCCTTCTGCCTGTGTCTCTGCCTCTCTCTCTCTCTCTTTCTCTCTCTCTCTGAGTCTGTCATGAATAAAAATAAATAGTCTTAAAAAAAAAAGGAAGCTAGAAAAGGAACAACAAATTAAACCCAAAGCTAGAAGAAGGAAGAAATTAATAACAATTAGAGCAGAAATAAATGATATAGAAAAAAATAGAAGAGATCAATGAAACTAGGAACTGGTTCTTTGAAAATATTAATAAAATTGATAAACCTCTACCCAGATTTATTAAAAAGAAAAATGACCCAAATAAAGAAAATCACTTATAAGAGAGTAGAAATAACAACCAGTACCATAGAAATAAAAATAGTCATAAGAGAATATTATAAAAAACTAAATGTCAACAAATTGGGAAACCCAGAAGAAATAGGTAAATTCCTAGAAAGCTATAGACTACTAAAAGTGAAATGGAAGAAATAGAAAACCTTAACAGACCAATAACTAGCAAAGAAATTGAATCAGTAATAAAAGATCTACCAAAAGGCAAAAAGTCCAGGGCCAGATGGCTTCACAGACAAATTCTACCAAACATTTAAAGAGAGTTAATACCTATTCTCAAACTATTCCAAAAAATAGAGAAGGAAAACTTCCAAACTCTTTCTATAAGGCCAGCATTACACTGATACCAAACCAGATAAAAACTCTTAAAACATTTTAAGTAAAAAGAGAACTATAAGCCAACATCCCTGATGAACATGAATGCAAAAAAATTTCAACAAAATATTAGCAAACCAAATCCAAGAATACATTAAAAAATCATTCAACACAATGAAGTGAGATTTATTCCTGGGTTATAAAAGTGATCTAACATTTGCAAATCAATCAACATGACCTAACACATTAATAAAAGAAAAAATAAGAACCATATGATCATTTCTATAGTTGCAGATAAAGCATTTGTCAAAGTACAACATCCATGCATGGTGTTTTGAATTTTAAATAATAACATTAAAATGTCTAAAAAACTGATGAACTATAAGATTTCAGGGGATCAGTTTTCAGCCAACAGTTAAGAAGGCCAGGATAAGGTCTAAACAACACAGCTTCAGATAGTCAAGAGGATTTTGAATACTGAAATCTGGGGCACAAGACATAAACATCCTAGTCAGATATACTAGCTGTACTTGGTACTGGAGAGCTGTGGGTTTATAGGTCCACGTGGAACCAGTACTGTGATAGATCACTGTCAAGTCTTTTGCCCAAGAACCAGAGACTCAGAAGTGTTGATCCACCCATCAGGAGCCAGGATTTGTCCCAGACTGCGGGCTGGTTCTCAATCTACAACTGGAATTTAGTATCGCAGCTTGACCACAGAACTTGTTTAGTGACAATAGGCCCAAACAGACTAAAAGATACAACGAGGAAGGTTTTTCTTTGTAATTTGGTTTAAGAAATGTCTAAGTATTAGTCAGCTATATACTTATCATTTCTGATTCTTTGTAAGAGTCAACTTGGTCAAAATTTAAGAAAGAGTAATGTGGACAAACCCTAGACCACATGAAACACATTTCTGAATATTTCTCACTATAACATACACATTGGTTCAATGTGGAAGTGTCCTATTAGTTCAGAGTGCTATTATCAGTGTTTGGATGTTAACCTCATTGCCTCATCCAGAACCGATAGCAGTAATGCCATTGGAGCTATGCAGCTCCTTCTCTATTTGTCTTTCTGTTTGTTACTTTGGAGTAATAACATCTATAAATTTGCTTCTTATAGAACTTAGTGCTTATAAATGTTCTTTTTCCTTTATCCAAATGGTTCTTTTTATTTCTAAAATGTGGTGAATAAGTGAATACTCATCTAATTCACATCCTTGGGTTTGATATGTATACTGTCCTGAACATTCTCTAGCTCTATTATTATTATTTTTCCCGTTGAGGAACCAGAATTGTACATTCCATATATTTGTGCTTTCTGTTCTCATTTTGTCTTCCTGATGATTCTTAGCAATTTGGGTAAACACTCCACAGAATTTGAAACAAATTTATTTTCCCGAGGGTGCTGTTTAGACCAGATTATATACTTTTCAAATTGTAAATGGTCTTAAAATTCCAAAAAGTCTCCAAAACCAATTTTAATTGATTATTCAAAAAACCCCAATGTTTTACTTATTTGCTGTAAAAGGTAAGGTAATAAAAAATGCAAATCTGAATTGTGATCTGATATAATTTCTCTCAACCTAGAACTTATGTTGCTATATTACTTACTTTCATTCCTCTGTATATTTAAAATTTAGTGTGTATTTGAGTGTACACTATGTGCTAGACATTTGTTTAGGATTTGGAAATAGAGGGATATAAAATACATAGTTTCTCCTTTCAGAATCTTGCAATATAGTAGACAGGTTGGTAAAATAATTACAATGTAAACACAGGATAAGATGAAAATAAGAAAGAGAATCCATATAATTCAGTTTTGGGGAGTGAAAGGGGCTGGAGACTCAAAGAAGATGAATAGAAGGAAATGCTGTCTAACTTGGTAATTATAGGATAAGTGGAACTTTGCTAACTGAGGAAAGTGGGGCATAGCATTTCAATCAGAGGAAACAGTGTATACATAGGTCAAAAAAGAAAATATAACTTACTGTGGCTAGAGTATGAAATAAGCTGGAGTGTGGGAGCTAGTGGTGAAAACAGAAGGCTAGGTTAGGCTGGGGCAAGGACATGAGAAATTTCATGGAATTTATTCTCTATACTAAGAATGAGGAACCATTAGAGTTTTATTCAGCTTCCTTTAAAAGCCCTTTCTTTCTTTTTCTTTCTTTCTTTCTTTCTTCCTTCCTTCCTTCCTTCCTTCCTTCCTTCCTTGTTTCTTTCTTTCTTTTTCTTTCTTTCTTTCTTTCTTTCTTTCTTTCTTTCTTTCTTTCTTTCTTTTCTTTCTTTCTTTCTTTCTTTCTTCTTTCTCTTTCTTTCTTTCTTTCTTTCTTTCTTTCTTTCTTTCTTTCTTTCTTCCTTTCTTCTTTCTTTCTTCTTTCGACTCTACTAGAGTGATTTAGATAATCTAAAGGAAAGAGACAAGTGAAAGGCTCTTGTAGTCATCCAAAAGAAAGATAATAAAAATGGTAATTGCAATGTGTGTGTATGTGTGTCTACCCCACTGAATTATAAAGCTAACCAAGGGCAGTATACCAGAAGAGAACATCAACATTTTGAATAACACACTGAATGATTGATATGAACCTATAGAGTGACAGTGAGAATGGAGAAGAATGGACTGATTGATGAGATAATAAGGACATAGTGAATACTTAAGAATAAGGGATTGTTTAGAGGGAAGAGTGTGAGACTTACTGAGAAGTCAAGGCTGACCTTTGAACTTTCTGGTTTGGCCATTCAGTGGAATAAAGTTCCATATGCAGAAACAAGAATTCTGTGAGGTAGAACACTTTTGAAATGGGGATGATGAGGTCAGTTTTGAACACATTAAATTGAGCTAAGTTGGGAATATACGAGTGATTTTGGAATTTAAAGGTGGGATCTCATTTATAGCCATTGTTTTGGACATGTAGAATTGTTAGTAATTGAAGCCATTGGAGTTGATGATGTCCCCTCCAAGAAGTGTAGTCCAAGTGAGAAAATAAAAGAGTACATAATAAAGTTCAGAGGAAGAAAAACATTTAAGTAAATCAGAGGAACGGGAAACATCATGGGAGAGTATGCCTCGAAAAAGACAAAATAAGAGATGAGTACAAGGAAGAAATACCAGGAGGATGTGGAATCAAAATTACTAAGGTCAAGAGAAGGTGGTAAAAGGATTTCTATCAGTTTCATGATGTTGGGAGTTCAAGAAGAACAGAGTGCCCATTTTTATTTAGCAACAAGAGGATAGTGAGTGATTTAGGTTAGAGTAATTTTAGTGGAGTTAATTTAGTTAGAATCAAATTTCCGGTGACCTGAAAGATGAAATAGAAAAGAATTGGATTCGGTGGCTATAGAAAATAATCTCCAACAGCTCAATTATGAAAGAAGTGGGAGGGAGTAATAGCTAATAAAGGATATGAGGCTGAGTGTGTTGAAACATATGGAAAGCACATAAAAAGGGAGAAGAATTTACTGAGAAAAGAGAAATTAATTGCTAGAGCACAAAGTGAAGAAAAAAGGATGGACTCGGGTGGCCCTGATGATTTGGTGGTTTAGTGCCACCTTCAGCCCAAGGAGTGATCCTGGAGACCTGGGATCGAGTCCCATGTTGGGCTCCCTGCATGGAGCCTGCTTTTCCCTCTGCTTCTCTCTGTCTCTCTCTGTGTTTCTCATGAATAAATAAATAAAATCTTAAAAAAAAGATGGACTCCAGGGTTTGTTATAAAGAGCAGTGTGTCCTCAAATGTGAAATGAGTGAGAAAGAAAATATTCTTTTTAGAAATATGTTTCTAAAAACATTCATAAGTGGAGGTCTTAAGAAGTTGAAAATTTCCATTTAATGGTTTCTGTTTTCCTCACAAAGTGTAAAGGAGCTAATTAGCTGATAGTAGCAGAATCATGGGATAAGGTATTTCAGGAATAGAGAAGATTTATCTAGCCATTATGGGTTATGGGAGAACTATGTAAACCACAGGTGGAATACTGGAAAGTGTTAGGAGTCCACTTGTGGTTGTAGGCAGTGAGTTTGTAGTGGTTATGTGACTCAAAGGTATATTTTCTTTTACTTCCAGCGGTGTCCTGTAGCACAGGCATTGGAAAGGAAAATAGCTACAACCATTTTAATTTTGGGTTGTTCTGACAGACCATTGCTATGGAAGGCCCCGTGGGACAAGATAATTGAGAATATTAGCTGAATCTAAGAGTCTAAGCCGAATAATAATTGCAGTGAAAATAGGAGGGGATTGATAAAACAGAGGATTCAAAGTTCTCAATAAACTTGAAAAACAGGTACAGTGGGTAGAAGATTATGGTGAGAGACTAAGATGCTTAATTTAATAAGCATTTCAGGACCAAAACATTTCCAAGTGATAATAGGACCCAGATTGTGGTCATGGAAACGGGTGAAGTACCAAGGGAATGAAGCTGGGAACTGGTGAAACCAGGAAACTGAGAGACCACTGTTGGATGGATCATTTCTGTGGGTCTTGCAGTGTTTCCTACTACATTTACTCCCTTGGTAATCCTAACCTATTTTACAGTTCAAATGCCATTTAGACTCTAATAACAGAATGTTTTTACATCTGTAGACTGGCACTTCCCTGAACTTCAGACTTGTGTATCCCAACATATCCTTGTATACATTCAAAAAAGGAATTTAAAACATAACAAGTTAAAAACCGAGCTTCTGATTTTCTTTGTTACTCTATAGATTTCTTGCAGTTTTCCCCATATCAGTTCATGGCTACTATTTCAAAAAAAATCAAGACCCAAAGTCATTTTGTAGGTTCCACCTTCGTAATTTATCTAGAATCCAACCAGTTCTCACATATCCTACAAAACTACCAGTCTGGTCAAAGCCGCTATCCTTTCTCACATGCACATGCTCAGTGAACCAAACAGGATAAATTTAGGCTTAAATTTATCTAGGCTTAAATCACTGTTGGCTTCCCATCAGGATAAAATCCCCAAAGCCAATGGGGTAGTTTCTAAGACCCTTCTCTTAGGTTCCAGGTACCTATAGGAACTCCTCTACTTTTTAATTTTTCCATAGCTCCTTCCTTTTCAGTTGTACCAACAATTTGCTACATTTTACCCAGGCAAGGACTTGCTGTTAATTCCTTCTGCTTGCCATGCTCCCTCCTCATATATCTCCATGGTTTACTCCCTCATTTTTTGGGGGTTTCTCTTAAAATGCTATTTTAACAAGTCATCCATGAGCCCCCAGTATTCTTTTCTTGCCCCTATGTGTTTATTGTTTGTGTTCTTCTGCTGGAATAAAAACTCTGTATGGTTAGAGACTTTGCCTCTTTTGTTCACTATTACAGCCAAAGATCTACAAATAAATACCTGTTATATGAGTTCCTCAATATATATTTCTTGAATGAATGAATGAGAACAAACACATTTTAAGCACATGATTTATATGATTATATTTGTGTGCTTCAAGTGATAACTAGAAGAATACTGCATGGAAAAAGAGATTAAGAATGTTATAATAATTCTGTAATGAGATTACAACGGTGTACTTCAGACTGTGGTAATGGTAGCAAGAATTAAAATAACAGAGAATAAAAGCCATACAAAAGCAGTATTTTTTTGTTTTAAATTTATTTATTTATGATAGTCACAGAGAGAGAGAGAGAGAGAGAGGCAGAGACACAGGCAGAGGGAGAAGCAGGCTCCATGCACCGGGAGCCCGACGTGGGACTCAATCCCGGGTCTCCAGGATCGTGCCCTGGGCCAAAGGCAGGCGCCAAACCTCTGCGCCACCCAGGGATCTCTAAAAGCAGTATTAACAGAACCTTATGGTGGGGGAAAGAAATAAGACTCAAGGATAAATTCAGCTATTGGCCACTGAGAAAAATAACAGCAATAGAAAACCAGAAGGATCTATTTTGGATGCTGTATATCTCATTTATTTATCTTGCTTAATATCATTCTATATAAGCCCCTTTAAGGATTTTTCTGTCTGGTTTACAACTGCATTTGTAATGCTTTGAACACAATGGACCTTCAGTAAGTATTTAATAAATGAATGCACCAAGAATGATAATGTTAACAGGTCTTCAGAAGGTGGAACTGTGAATCAGGTATTGAAAACTTCAGTAAATAAGGGGGAATATAAAAGATAAGAAATGAAATTTGCATTCTTGATTCAAAGTACTACTTAAAGCCCCAAACCATAGTACCATTGGTGATAAATATCCCCACATTCTATGGAGAAGTGCTAGACATACTCACCACAGACTTACTAAGTGATAATTGAGGTACTATCAGTTTTGCCACAGTGAATCATCACTTTGAGTGTAAGACATGGCCAGAAAGGCATCAACAGAACTTCAGCTGTAGGGAGTGCTATATGTAGGTTTTTACTCTCTGAAAGAGGGAAGGGTGTGCCTCTTCTAAATCACTTTCTAAATGAAGGTGAACCCAAAGCAATGACTCAAAGAAGGAGCCAATGGTATGTCCATGTTTAGATATTTATTCAGCATCTAAATCAGAAGGTGGTCCCATGGAACAGATGTAAAGCAAGGAAGGAGAGAGAAATTAATGTGTATCTCTTGAAATATGGAGACTGCATAATCAATGAATTAGATATTTGCTTCCTGTCTAGTAAATTTGGATGGCAGAAGCATGGTTAGACTTACCCTAAGTCAGGGCAGTGGAAAGGGGTCTTAGTAGGAGTGGCTGATACATCTAGTTTGATTTGTGAAAGCTGCATGAGCTTCCCATGGAACAGGTTGATGGGGTAGAAGGATAATGGGATCCTTCATAAGATGGCTACTTTCTACCACAATAGGACCTGGTATTAAGACCAAAAAAAATTTCAAATGTTCCACCAAACACAGAAACTGAGATGTGAAGAGAGGTAAATAGTCAGAGTGCAAATAACAAAATGCTTTTGTCAATAAGCTGTGTAGTATGGGGGTGTCCCCATAGTCCAAAGAATTCATTAATGAACCCCAATTTAAAAATCTAATATTTAGGCACCTGGCACATATAAGTCACTAGTCATATAAGACTTGGCCTATTTTTTTTCCGTAATTTCTTTTCATATCCCTGCCCTAATCTAGAAGGAAGACCTATGAGGAAGACAGAAGACAGGTGAAGAAAAAAAAAAAAAAGAATCATTTTTCTCTTTTCAGTACAAGTTCCTCAGTCCTAAGTTGGAGTGATCAGGGAACCTTTGAGTTGAATAAGAAATTACAGTTTTGATACAGGGCTGTATTAGGATATAAATTAACCTGAAACAGTCTTAAAATCCTAAATAAACCTTATTCTTACAACTCTAAGTGATCAGAAAGCTATGAACATGCTCAAGCTCAAGCAGTCGGATATGGGGAAGAAATATATGACAAAGCATATTTAGTAGCAAGGATGGATGAAAATTGAAGTTGGTGTTTGTTTAGATTTGTTGCTTGTATGCAGTTACTCATTTAAATTGAATTCAGCTCATTAAATAAAGTCATTTATATTGTGGAAAGAGAATGTCATTTATAGTTATTAATGACAAGGAAGGGTAGAGCAGGGAAGACCTGGTGAGACGGTGTGAGTCTCCAAGTAGAGATGGTTTTACTTGAGACTGGAGGTGTAATGGATTGGAAATTCTAATGGTTTTCAAGAAAGGTGCCAACTTTACTTTCTGAAATGAGCTAAGAAATTATGGGCAGGGATCCCTGGGTGGCGCAGCGGTTTGGCGCCTGCCTTTGACCCAGGGCGCGATCCTGGAGACCCTGGATCGAATCCCACATCGGGCTCCTGGTGCATGGAGCCCGCTTCTCCCTCTGCCTGTGTCTCTGCCTCTCTCTCTCTCTGTGACTATCATAAATAAATAAAAAAATTTAAAAAAAAAAAAGAAAGAAATTATGGGCAAAGTCATCTTGGTGCTACCCATGAAGCTATATAAATTCAGTTAAGATAAAGTGATGGTGGCCTCCTTCAAAAAAGTGATAAAATAGACAGGAAATATTTTTTTAAGATTTTATTTATTAATGAGAAACACAGAAAGATAGAGAGGCAGAGACACACAGGCAGAGGGAGAAGCAGGCTCCATGCAGGGAGCCCGATGTGGGACTCAATCCCGGAACTCCAGGATCAGGCCCTGGGCTGAAGGCAGGCCCTAAACCATTGAGCCACCCAGGCATCCCGGAAAGATTGTTTACTGTAAAATAGAGGTTCCAGAAGTCTCAATGAAAAATTTGAGGGGAAGATAAGAGTGAAAAGTAGGGTACAGACAAGCAAACACAGGAAACACTATAGGATAAAGGTGCTAGAGAGACTTGGTGACTTAGAAGGATTAACATTTTGTGTGTCCCACAAAGATGAGAAAGGTTAACTGGTAGTAAGTTTCCATAAAAATTCATACTAAGTGTACATATAGATGCCACTCAGACTGTAATTTACAAAAAATAAACAAAACTTAAATAAATACACAGTGTAATATAGAAATTATATTTTATGTAAATCTCTATTTGAATTGTTTTGTAATCCATGGAAAATAGCATAAGATGTAGTAATTTCGATTATGGGCTTTGGAAAGTGGGCTCAATATAATTTTTGGCTCTGCCTTTTGCTAAGTATATGTAATCTTGATCAACTTATTTACTTCTTTGTGCCTCAGTTTCCTAAACTGTATGATGAGGGTAAAAATAGAATCTCTTTCACAGGGTGGTCATATTTAGTCAGTTACTACACAGAGAATACTTCAAATAATGATTGGTATGTGCAAAGCCTGTGTTAGTGTTCACCACTATAATTGTTTTGCATAAATGAAAGTCTTCATTAAATAATGTGGATCATTGCAAAGAACTGGCTTAGGTTGTATGCCATATGTTAACTAGAGAAGGAAAAGCAATAGTCTCTGTAAATTATTTTTAAATCAGTTCAACCCAGTCATTTGATGAACCGCAAAGGACATTCTCTTTGGGAGGTGGGTATGTACCAGAGTGGATGGGGAATAGGAAAGAAAGGAATTGATTTCATTGTAATCAATTAATATTTTTGACTTGTCAGAATGGTTAGTTAAAATGTTGATGGCATGACTGTGTAGCCAAAATACTGAAAGTTAGTCCATACAAAGGAGTTTTATCATGAAAGTAATGTGACAGTGGCATATATGGCACCATGATTCCCATGTTACGTTACCTCCTATTCATTAATACATTACTGAATAGAACTACTTAAGCATTTATATTTCAACACAATCAGATTACTTAATTAGAACAGACATTAGAAAGTGGTTTCCTACATTCAAAGGTTTGTGTTAAGTGTGAAAGTGAGGAAGGAGATGAATTATAGGCTAACATCTGAAAGTTGGGTTTAAAACAATACTGAATGTGGGAAACATTTATGAGATCTTTTGGCATATTGTTTTATTAATGATTAATGTGGTAAGAAACATTTTCGAAATGATTTTTCCAGTAGAGGTCATTATTTGAGAAGCTCAGAGTAATGAAACAATTCCTTGTTGGAAATAGTCTTGGTACTTACTGTTTATTTCTAATTATAAGAAAAAAGTTATTTGAAAAAATTTTGAGGGGGAACTAATGTGTGAGTAAAAAAACATAAGGAAAACAAATTAGGAACTTACATTATTGCAAAGATACATTATTTTTGTTAATGATATAAAACATTGAAATATATATTGATATACTGTTTTCTGATTATATAAAGTTCAGTATGAATTAATTTACTTTATCTTTGCTCTCCAAAATATCTATCATAACTTTGCCCAAAAGAGTAAAATAATTTCAACCACTTTTATAATTTGTTCCTTTGTGCTTACCTTCTTTTCTCTATTACTATTATATGTAAATGTGTTTATTTGTATATAAGTATATATATATTTACATATAACATATAAACATATCTAATAAATGTAAAACATATGTAACGCATATATTCATATATATTTTTATATATATATTTCTTCTAACAAAAGACAGAACAGATTTTTTTGGTCTCTTGAGTTCTTGATTAAACAAGAGGCTGGTTTCTAATTAGATTGTTCTTATCTAACACAATAAAGTGGAACTATTTTTATTCTTGATCAAAGATGCTTATAATTTAGAATGTTTATCTGAAAAGACAGATGGATGAATACAGCTTTATACATATAATTGCTCATTAAAATGTGAGAAATATAAAGTAAAAATAAAGATTTATTTAGAAAACATATTTGTAATGCCTGTTGTGTATTTAGTGCTATTCTAGGCACTTTAGGAAAAAATATCAACTCAGTGCAATAGATTTTTGCACTCCAACTGGCTTCCAATTGTTTCTTTTAAAAACATGATTAATAAGTATAAGAAGAGGTATAGAGATACATAATTTTGTGTTATAGGCAATAATTGTAGTAAGTGTGTATTTTGGGTATTTAATTTTTATTTTTTTAGAAGATTGTTTTGAAAGGTAAATGTTGAACCAGGTCTTAAAGAGCTAATTTGCATTAAGTTAAAACTTTTATTCTGGAAGGAAGGAAATCAAGGGTCTTTCTTTTCCTGGTATCTAAAAGTAGTTCAATTCTATATATAGCCTTTAGCAACTAATAAAGCTGGCTGCTGCAACCTGTTTACAGAGCATAAGTATATTTAATTCCCAAAGTTATTAAGAATATGAAATGAAGACTAGTTTTTAGATATCCTCAGGTGACAGGACTTGCTCAGCTCCAGGGCTGTTGCTTTTGTTTTTCTGAGGATCCCAAGAAGGTGATGCTCTGTCTCCTTTGGCAACATGGAAAGGAGCTAGTTTTCTAAGAATTTACCCCCTTTCCATTTGTGATACTCATTAAAGTTTGGCTGGGTAAGAAATCGCAGACGTCTTTGGCTAAGAGCCTCCCCATTTCCCTCCTTGGCCTCCAGAGGATAGGAGGCAACATTAAGGCTTGCTTACCTTCTAGCCCTACCAGGGTAACTTGTGTAAAGGAACACTTAACGGGAGGGAAAACAACTTGCTCTAGCTACACCTCTATAACTAGATATTCTTTTTCCAATGCATACAGTCAGAGAAACATGAACCAGCAAAATGTAAATGTTTGAAATTGCATGTATATTCTTTTTTTCCCACTTAACATTAATTATAGCCGTGGCAGGCACTTTAAAAAGGAATATGATTATATATTCATAATAAATTAAAGTTGAGATTCTGCAGAGTTCTTACTTTCAGTTAAAGTCTATGTTGGTTCAAGAACACAGTATAATAAGAAATATGTCCTAAAGATTTTATGATAGGCTATTAAATTATTTTTCAAAAAGGTATTTGAAGCAGTTGAAGTATATTTAGAAAACTAGAAGTATTAGGGAAATTGGGAAGGTAAACCAGAAATCGAATATTTGACCCAAAGAGTCCACCAAGGTTTTCTGAAAATTTCTAAGTTTTGTTCTGGCTACATAACAAATTCTGCAGATATTCTTATATTTTACTCATAGTAACCATTTATATTTTTATTGGAGTATGGTGAGAAGTTTTATGGAAAATCCTGGCCATTTTCTCTGTTCTGCCTTTCTTTTATCACAGATTAGAACTGGCAATCCAATGACTTTATCCCTCTGTAGACAGCTCTCTCTTCAAACTTAGAGAAAAATCTTCCTGCTATGCTTACTTAGAAGCACTGGATTTCGTTTCTTTTACTTCACCATTCTCTAAAAGAGCAAGAACTTAACTACAATTTTACATTTTTTACAATTTTTTACAATTTTACAAATTTACATCATTATTCTAACTTTTAAATAAAGACATTTAAGTAATTGAATTACATTTAAATGGGAAAAATGGGTCAGTTTGAGATAAAGATTGCCTGAATCATTTAAAAAATATATGGTTGTTTATAAAAGATATTGAAAATATAAGAATAAAGAAAGATCAAAAGTAAAATGATAGAAAATATATGTTGTATAATACTAAGAAAAAATGCCTATGCAGCTATATAATATCAGAAAATAGTCTAAGAAAAAAAAATTATTAAATATAAAAAGAAATACTTCAACATAAAAATTGATATACGAGGAAGATTGAAAAAATTTTAAGTTTGTGTGTCTAATAACACACTTAAAATATAGAAAACAAAAATTAACAGAAATAAAAAGATAAAAAAAGCCTTTGATCATGGTGTAACATTTTAATTTTTAAGATTTTATTTGTTTATTTTTGCAAGAGAGAGAAAGAGCATGAATGCATGAGCAAGCATGAGTCTAGGGGAGAGAAACAGAGGAAGAAGCAGACTCCGCACGGAGCAGGGATTCTCAACTGAAGACTTGATCCCAAGACCCTGGGATCATGACTTGAACCAAAGGCAGATCCTTAGCTTACTGAGCCACCCAGGCACCCACATAGTGGAATATCTTAATACTTGTCTTAGTATCTGATTGAACAAGGAGATAAAATTTGTAAAGATAATGATAAGTTGAACAATAGGAAAAACAAGCATGGTCTAGTGATCTATAGAGAACCCTATACTTGATTTCTCCAAAATAACCAAATGTGTGTCACACAGGAAGACTCAACAAATTCTAAAGAATTGAATCAGGCTGAAATTTTCTTACAATAGCAGAATTCAACTAGAAATTAGTAAACAGATAAAATTTTAAAATGATAAATAGAAAATACTTTTTGAAAGGTAAAACAGATACCTCTAAATAATTTGCTTGTCAGAGAAGAATTGGAAAATTAAAAAAAAAATTTAAATTCAGTGATATTGACAGGGTACCTGGGTGGCTCAGTCCTTTAAGTGGTCTGCCTTTGGCTCAGGTCATGACCTCTAGGTCTGGGATCTGAGCCCCATGGCAGGCTTTCTGCTCAGTGGGGAGTCTGCTTCCCTCTCTTTCTCTGCCCCTCCCTACTGCTCATCCTTTCTCTCTCTCAAATAAATAAATAAAATCTTTTAAAAAAATTCAGTGATATTGAATACTACATATTGAAACATATAGGAGGCAATTAAAGCCTCATTTAGAGAAAAATTTACAATATTTATATATATATTAGAAAAAGTAAAGTTTAGAAATTGACGATGTATTTATCTTATGAAGCTAAGTGACAAGAAGCAAATAAAACCTAAAATATAAGAAGAAAAGAAGTAGCAGAAATTAATAAAATAGGGTAGAAATATTTAAAAGAGTATAAGTAAATAAATAAATAAAGCTAAAGTTGATTTGTTGAAAAAAAATTTTAACACTGGTAACTCTCTGGTAGGCTGCTATAATAAGTGAGAAGGTGCAAATAAATATAATGAAAGGGTTTTGAACACAGTTTAGGTTTATGAATTTTAAATTGTAGATGAGGAAATTCTTGGACAATACACCATGGCCAATTTTAATACAAGAAATAAGAAATACAAGTAATAATTTTACTATGAAACAAATTTTCAAATAAAAATCTCCACAAAGAACACTACAGGACCAGATTGCTTCATTAATGGATTCTATAACCTATTAATGAAGGTATTATACCAACTACTAAAAGCTTTAAAGACAATTAAACAAAAACACTTCCCAAGTTGTTTTATGAGGTGTATTTGTTTTATATTGCTATGTAACAAATTACCACAACCTTAGAGGCTTAAAGCAACACACTTATTATCTCAGTTTGGGAATAGCTTAACCGGGCCTTCTGGTCAGGGTTTAACTGGCTGTGATGAAGATGAGGGCTAGGCTGCATTTTGATATGGAGTCAAGCTCCCTTTCCAAGGTCATGTAATTATTGATATGTATGCCTATAATATATATACACACCGTGTGTGCAGGAATACACATACGTATACAGTGATGGGAATGACATCCTATTATTACCTTTGCCACGTTCTCTTAGTTAGAAGTAAATTACAGACTTTGCCCATCTCAAAGGGAGGAAATTAGGGGAGGGATGAACATGGGGCCATCCTAGAGTCTGTCTGCCATGTGAAGCCAGAGAGAAAAATCTTAAAGCAAAGCCTGAAAAATTAACTTAAAATTAGCTAATTACATGAAGCAACACATAAAGACATCAGAAACTAGTTGTGTTTATTCCAGAAACGCAAGGTTATTTTAACTTTCACAATTCAATGAATGTAATTCATCATGTTAATTAAATAGGAAAAATCATATAATCATATACATAGGTGTAGACAAAATATAGATAAAAATTGAGTACTTATTTGTAATATATTCCTATATAATGATCATATGATTTAATATCATAATGGTTTAATATCAATATGTTAACTACATAATGATTTATATGATAAACTTTCAGCATTCTAAGAATTAAAGTGAACTTTCTTATTTATTAATTACTCTGTCATTATTTTATTCAAATATTTATTTAGGAACTAATATTCACTAGGAACTCAACTCTTTTCCCTGTCCATGTGCACACATAAAGATCACTCCCTTTAAAATGCTGGCAGCTCTTGGGGCACTTGGGTGGTGCAGCCAGTTAAGCATCTGACTCTTGATTTTGGCTCAGGTCATGGTCCGGGTCATGATCTCAGGGTCAGACTGAGCCCCGTGTTGGGGCTCAGCGTGGAGTCTACTTGTCCCTCTTCCTCCCTCGCTGTCTCTCCCCTTGCTCTCTCTCAAAAATATAAATAAATAAAATCTTTAAAAATAAATAAAATATTGGCAGGTCACCATATGCATTCACTATACAGAGATTATACTGACCAATTACACATCAGAAGTACATGCAAATTACTTTATACTTATCAAAATTTATATCTGAATTTATTTCTATTTTATTTCTATTTAATAATAAATATTTTTTCTCATATCCTTCCTTCTGTATTTCCTTCCTTATTATTTAACCAAACATAATAGCTCTTCCACATCTCTCCATATTTAACAGCTGGAGTTGTGTCCAATTTTCAAGATTCACTTAATATAATTATTCCTTTTTAATAGCTAAATTACACAGATATTTTTTGGCTAACACTGAAATGAATGAAATGAAAATTTTCAAGGAAGTGTGACTTAATTTGATTTTTTTAAAAGTAGAAAGAAGATGGATTATTATAAGTAGGCTGTAAAATATTATATTTCCCAGGTAACTACTAGTATGAAAAATTTTGCAAACATGAATGTATTTATATATACTTAAAACGGATAAACAAAAAAGTACAAAAATAGCTTTGCACTCATTAAGTAAAAAGATAAGCTGCTCCAGAATGAAGATTTGAAAAGTAATATCCTCTTTGTTTTGCTACTCTCTGCAGAACTTTAATTCTACAAACAAATCACCAAAATGCATACATCACTAACAATAATTAGGGAAGACTTATATTAGTATTCTTTTAAAATATTTAACTTGTTACTTGTAATTATGTTTTGTTTATTTTATGTTTGTTAATATTGGAACTTAATCTCTCTCAGCCAAACAAAATACATGCAAAAATGTTCAAGTGTAAAATAGCCTTTACCTGGTATTGTTTTTAGAGGACATTGCTAGTACCAAGCAAAAGAGTATAGTTAAGACTCCCTTCCTTCCTCCCCTCTTTAAAGTTCTAGTTATGGATCAGTTTCTTTGGGACCACTAATCAGCTCTTTTGATTATATGGCAGTCTCGATTTGCTAATCTAAACTAGATGAGGTTGGATGCCATAAGGAACACAGGAAGAATGCTATGTTCTTGCCTTTAAGAAATGTAATTCTAAAATCATCAAGACATTAACTTAAGTTCACATATTTGAATGCTATTCAAACAGTTTTAAATATTTATTTGGACATGAAGAAATTCCATTTTCAGAATATTATAGTAAGAACAATTGCTTCAAATACTTGAAAGGAAGTTTCATTTATTTAATATTGAAGATGTGACAAGAATTCAAATGTATTGCCAAAGTATAACTATAAAAATGCAGGTTTTGCTAAAGTGTATGAGGGTTTTATTTAGATATTAGATATATACATCAAAGTATCCATTGTCACACATCTAACTCTTGTTATCTTCTGTCAAGGTTGGATTTAATAGGAAAGCCTACTTTCCTTCCTTTTCCCTTTCTATGATGCTGTTGTCTGTGGAAAGCTCGTTTTTTTTTTTTTTTTGTTGTTGTTGTTGTTTTTTTGAAGCCAAATAAAGAAAGTTATTTTTTGCTGATCCTATCAGAGGACTCTATAGGGTTAACTCTGAAATTAATAGACTGGAAAGTCTAATTTAAAAAATATTTAAATTCATTTTAGTTAACAGAGTGTATTAGTTTTAGGGGTAGAATTTAGTGATTCATCAGTTGCATATAATACCCAGTGCTCATTACAAGTGCCCTTCTCAATGCCCATCACCTAATTATTCCATTCCCCTAACCACCTCCCTTCTAGCAACTGTTTGTTTCCTATGGTTAAGAATCTCTAATAGTTTGTCTTACTGTATTTTTATCTTATTTTTTCCTTCCCTTCCCTTCCCCTGTGTTTATCCGCTTTGTTTCTTTAATTCCACACATGAGTGAAGTCATATGGTATTTGTCGTTCTATGACTTCTTTTGCTTAACGTACCCTTTAGTTCCATCCACATCATTGCAAATGGCAAGATTTCATTCTTTTTGATGGCTGAGTAATATTCCACTGTATATATATCCACAATAGCCAAAATATGAAAAAAGCTCAGCTGTCCATTGATGGAGGAGGAATGGATAAGAAGATATGGTGTATATACGCAGTGTAAAGTCTAATTTTTTAGAACTTTAGTTTTTTTTTTAACAACTTATGTAATACAAAGTGCTTTTGCCCTGTGTCTTTCCTTTAACTTCCCATTCTCACATTTTATCTTTGATGCCTGTTTATTTTTTTAAATTTTATTTTTTAAGTAATCTCTAGCCCAAACGTGGAGCTCAAAATCACAACCCCAAAATGAAGAGTCACATACTCTATCAGTAAGCCAGTCAGGCATCCCTCTTTGACACTTGTTTAGACTTACATATGTTTCTGCCCATTTGCTTTTCCTTCTTCCTTGTATTCTTTATTCCTCAGGTGGTTTTTTAAATTATTATTTTTCATTCCTTAAATATCTTGTTTGTTTCTTGATAGCTTTCTTTGAGTATGATGACAAAGTTGAATTAAAAAATGTTCTCATGTTCAGAGTGCCTGGGTGGCTTAGTCGGTTGGGCATCTGCTTTTAGCTCGGGTCATGATCCTGAAGTTCTGGGATCCAGTCCCACGTCGGGCTCCCTTCTTACTAGGGAGTCTGCTTCTTCCTCTCCCTCTTCCTTTCTCTCTGCTCATTCTGTCTCTCTCAAATAAATAAAATTAAAAAAAGAAAAAAAGAAATGTTCTCATATTCTTAACTGGTCACAGGGTGTGCACATGGGCAATGCACACAAACATGTTACTATATTTATGTTTTCTTTTATATTTAAATATTTATATTTAGAATGTATTTATATATAGTATGCATATATATACTATATAAGTGTTTGTCATGTAAAATAAAATAAAATATCAATGAGATTATACATGTTTGGCTAGTGTGAAGGCAGCAATAGGGACCTCTTATTAAGAATGAGAGATAAGGAAGGTCTCTCTGAGAAAGTGACTGCAAAAAGATAAATCATCTAAAGAGTAGATGATGAATGATCTGGATGACATAATTAGAAGAGTATAGTGGATTCAAGTTGTCCCTCCAAATTCATGTTTACCTAGAACCTTAGAATGTGACCTTATTTAAAAAACACATTTTAATATTAAATCATCCTGTATTTAAGATGTGCTTTAAATCCAGAGACGAGTATCTTTATAAGAAGATGAGAGGACACAGAGAAGCACACAGAGAAGCTAGAGACAGATCGGAGTCAAGTATCTACGTACCAGTGAATGCCAAGGATTCCTGAGATCTACCAGAAGCTAGAGAAAAGCATAGCACAGGTTCTCTCTCAGAGTTTATACAAAAATAGCAAAACTTCCCAACAACTTGATTTCAGACTCGACTAAAAGAGAATAAACTAAAAGAGAATAAAAGAGAATAAATTTCTATTTTTTTAATTTATATTATTTTAGGCTACCAAGTTGTGGTCATCATTACAGCACCCTTAAGAAACTAAGTCAAGGTGCACAGGACCTAAACATGACTAAAGTTTAATGAGCTACAGGAAAGTGATGTGAAACTTTCCCTGCAGCCAAATCACATTGGGTCTTATAGGGGTTTGTTTGTTTGTTTGTTTGTTTGTTTTTTGCAAGTGCTGTGAGAACTCATAGGAAAGTTTTCTGTGGGGGAATGACATGATAACATTTATGTGTTAAAAATATTATGCTGGATGCTCTTAAAAAATGAGTGGAATAAGATAAGAATTGAAGCAGGAAGCACAATTGTATGAGCTCAGGTAAGAGATGGTGGGAGTCTGATTTAAGTTGGTGGTGACAGAGAAGTGAACTGAGCTGAGGTATAATTTGAAGTTCCAGTTGATGACTTGTTGATAAATTGAGTATATGTCTTGACAGAAAAATTAAAAATGCCTCTTTAAGTTTTGGCCTGAGCTACTAGATAGATGATCATGACATTTACCAAAACAAGAAGCAGAAAGAAGAGAAAAATTTGTGGGGAGGAAAGGAGGAGAATGTTATTTAGCTTGACAGGTGTGTTATTTATATGGATTGAGATTTAAATTTCAGGGATGAGAGTTTGTAAATATTATTTAAAGGTATGAGAATAGTTAAGATCATTTAGACAAAGAGTGTAGAGAGGAGAGAGAAGTCCAAGACAATATTGAAGCAATTTAGAGGAAAAGTATGCAATATAGGACATTATATAAGGAACTTCCTGATCAAAGACTTATGAGTGTTATGTTATAGAAGAAGAGAGATGTACATGGAGAGCCAAGTTCTATTGCCTCACTATAGTAGGGTATATATAACATTTATTTTTATATAAATAAGGGATTTACGAGTCAAATGATTTAGAGTTCAAGACGTTTTGTCCAACATCTTGAAAAAAATTTTCCCCAGGAATACATTATAGAAATGGAATTCTGAAGCAAATTGCCAATGACAGTTTTGTAAGACCACAATTTTTTGCTCTTGAGAGGTTCTGTGAGCAATAAACCTCAATCCATTCTCTTCTTAATTTCATAACCAGATGAAATGATATGACTTGGAAAAAAAAGTGTCTATATATGAAAGCCAAGTGGTGCATAAAGGAGGATATAAACCCAAAGCCAATCCAAAGCTTTGTTCACATCTATGGCTGAGCAATTAATCCAGTTTTGGACTCTTAGGGATATATACCTGAAATGGGCCTTACAAACTGTCTAGAAGTATACCTTTACTTAAAAATAAGGGAATCTCAGAAAGACAAAAACAAACAAAATAAAGCAAAACAAACAAACAAACAAACTTGTCCATGATCCTATCTTGCCAGAAATGGAACTGGCTTTTTTTGGTGGATGTCAAAACTGTACTGTGGTAACTCCTCTTTAGAATTAATCACAAGGGAATACTATCATTCAGAAGACAATAATAGATTCTAGTTTCACTGAGGGAAAGAACAAAAGAAAATGTTTATTATACCATGGTTAAATTAGTTGTAATGAAGGACCCTAAGGTTTAATCCCAATTTTATCACTTTAATAAGCACTTTGATTTTTCTCAAGCTACATATTCTCATAGAGCATCAGTTTTCTCATATGTAAAATTAAACCTGCATTTCACAGATGCACTGTTATGTGAAGACTTGTGATAATCCTTTAGTAAATGTAATTAAGATTCTGAGTTTTTGTAGCCTTCAGTCATAACACCATTAAAGCAACACAGTTTTGACTCACCTTGGAAGCTGATCTTGACAGGAAGGAGAGAGGTAGTAATGAAAAGGAAGAAAAAAAAGCAACAGCATTTTAAAGTTCTGCTCATGTATGTGTAACACCAATATACTGGTCTTGAACTCTTTTAACAGTAAAGTTTTTTGAAAAAATGTTATAGACTTCCCCTGAAGCAAGAATAAATCTTTTCTACTTTCCATCTTACTTTTTTCCCATCTCTCATATTTTTCACCTATAGTATCCCTCTCCTTTCTCTTTCAGCACCCTAGAGACCTTTAGCCTTCAGATAGTTCTTTTTCTTCCAGGAATCTCTTCCTTTCTGCTGACTCCTCTTTCTCTACTTTCAAATAGCACCTGTGCTTAAAACTCTTCTATAAGATGATACTGTCCTCTCTAGTTTGGGTCTATATCTCTTCTATACAACCAGATTCAAACTACAAAATTATACCTCCTGCTATAATTTCTCAAACACATTCTCTCTTTCATTTTCTATGAAATTATTTCTATTCCCAAACTATAACAGAATGTTTGAAAATTATATTTGGAGCTGTAGTAATTGAATCCACTGATCTAATTTCATTCTTCATTTCCCTTGCTCTCTCTGTAGCATCTGATATTGCTCTGGCCCTGCCTTGAAAGACTCCTCTTCTTTCTCATACTGCAACCAAGTGAGCATGCCCTAAAATTCAGTCCTTGGTCATATGTGTCTCTCTGTATATAATTACATTTTTACAGTGGTTAAGAAATACCATAGCTTTCACTATAGACAGCTAAATCTAAAATCTCTGACTCCAGACTTAAATTCTCTTTTGATCTCTAATCTACCCCTTGCAATTAAAGAGAAAAAAAAGTTATGTAAGGAATATTATAGGAGTTTCTTAACTTGTGCCCTTCCCTTCTCCTTACCAATCATTCTTGATTATGAAGTCTAGTTTTACCTTTCTAAATTATATATTTGATTTCCTTCTCCTGTTCAAGAACTTTTACTAATTCCTGTTGACTATAGATTATAATCCTGTACTTAGGTGGATTTTGCTTCTTATGCATTGGGAGTTCTAAGATCCAGAAGACAAGAAAAGAAGGAAGGAAGAAAGGAAAGGGAGAAAGAAAAGGAAGGAAGGTAAAGAGGGAGGGAAGGAGGGGAGGAGAAAGAAAGAAAAACAAAGGAAGGAAGGATGGAAGGAAGGGAAAGAAAGAAAGAAATAAAGAAAGAAGAAAGAAAAGAAAGAAAGAAAGAAGGAGAAAGAAAAGAAAAGAAAGAAAAGAAAAAAAGAAAAGAAAAGAAAAGAATAGAAAAGAAAAGAAAAGAAAGAAAAAAATGTAAAATTAGTTTTGAAAATTCCTTAGGAAGAAGCCTTGGTAAAAACTGATAACACACTACAGCCAACGCATCCAATACATTTATTTAAAAATTATTTGGGTGTAATATTTAAATAATAAAATTCACATTTTCAAAGTATACAATGTGATCAATTTTTAATCATGACCACAATCAAGATACAGAACATTCTTGTTACCCTAAAATTTTCCCTATGTCCCTTGGTAGTCAAAACCCTAATATGCGCACTGTGGCAGACGTTGATCTGCTGTCTGTGAGGATAATTTTGATATTTCTGGAATTTCACATAAATGGAATCATATAGTATGGCTACTTTCAGTTAGCATGACAGCTTTGAAATTATTACGTAATTTTGCCTGTATCAATAGTATATTCATTGTTATTACTAAGTAGTATCCCACTGTATAGTTACACCACAGTTTGTTTATACAGTTGTCAATTGATATATGTTAGGGACTTCTCTAGTTTCCCACTATTATGAAGAAACCTGCTATGAATATTCAAATGCGTATTAATCTTTTTTGAGAAGATACCTACAAGTGGGATTTCTAGATTGTCTAATAAGTGATCTTTAATTTTATAAGAAACTGGCAAGCTGTTTGCCAAAGTAGCTTAGCATTTTGCAACATCAACACAATGTATGAGAATTCTAATTGTTCCAACCTTCTCACCAACACTTGGTATTGTCAATCCTTTTTATTTTTGTCACTCTAATGAATATATCACAGTGTCTTATTAGAGTTTTAGTTTTCATTTCTTGATAAGTAATGATATTGAGCATACTGTCTAATGCTGGCATTTCCATTGGTTTCTTTTATTATGACTTCTATGCTTATGCTGAAGTTTCTTACTTTGTATATAATATCCACTTTTTAAAAACTGGATTTAACAATATATCAGTCATTGTTATTTTAAAGTTTCTAACTGAAAGTTCCAGTGTTTGAACAACTTGGATTTCTGTGTCTGGTTCCATCAAACTTTTTTTCCCCCTTTTGTATGCCTTGCAATTAATTACTGATTGAATAACAAACATGTGAAAATGAAAACAAGCTGAGGTAAATATATTTATGTCCATAAATTGTTATGCTTCCTTATCAAGCCATTGATGTGGGATTTGAGTCAATAGGTAGTCAAACTTCATTTGTTTCATTGCAACACAGGCTTAAAAGTCTCCTGTTTTTGAACTGAACCTATATTATATTTTATCCAAGTTTTGGAATGTCAAATGATCTGTTAAAGTGTTTCTGTTCCACCCTCAACCTCTGGAAAACACTATATGCCTGTCCTACAAGGTGGATGGAGAGAAAGCTCTGCATTCTAGCATCTTCTTTAGCAAAAGATTGCAGTTGCCCATTACTCATTGCAGGCTCATGGTAGGAACCATCGAAGAGGGGACTGGAACTTCACAGTTCTCCTCAAGTCTTGGTCTGAAGCCGACTCTGTACACCAAGCCTGAGAACTGGGTTCCATTTTCTCCATTTTCCTGCCCCTTCCTCACTGGGAATTTTTCATACCACCTCCAAGGTCGCTGACTCCCTTGATTCAGTAGGTGTTTCCACAAGCCAGTTTCTTGCCTTTCCCACAGCTATAGCCCTCTTCTTTACATTATTGCACATTCCTGGGATTGAAGCTTTTCCTTAGTGTCAATGCTGGTTGGGGGGGCGGGGGCGGGGAGGATTCTATACTTCTCCCAGTGGCAGTTGCCTTTGGCCTGTGAACAGTGAGTGAGAGGGTTTCATGTTCTTTCCCTAGTGAGAGTCAACCTTTGCTTGGGACTTTCTATTTCCTATAGACAGATGCCTTTTGTTAAAAAAAAATTAAAACAAGATCAGTCGTTGGATGTTACAAAGGTTCTCGCTTTACTGCCAGGGGCAGATATCTTTTTCTTTTTTCATGCCTGTCCCCAAGCAGCAGCTGAGCTCATCTTGTTAAAGGGCTGGTAGCTGACAGGTGCTGACTCCCCTTGGGCATGGAGCTCCCAGGATTCTGATCTCTCATGAGAGCCCACACTAGGCTTTTAAGAATTTGTTAAAATGTGAGTTTACTTCTTCTCACTTACTTTTATAGCTACTTTTATTTGTCTCCCATGTTCTGCCAATAATTAGACATTTTGTGTATCCTGTTTTCTTTAGACGGGCTTGTCAGCCTTGGAAATTTGGCTCATCTGGATGCCTGGTATCCTCACCTTTCCGATTGTTAAAGAAAAAAAAAATTACAATTTTCGGATCACCTGGTTATTCCTCATTGTTTACATGGGAGCAATGTTCTCTTAATAACTTTCTGTATCCTAAATGGAAGTAGAACTTCTCATATAATTATTTTTTTTTCCAGTATTGAAATCTATTATTCTCCTTTTGACTGGTTACTAGATAAACTCTGGTTTCCTTGAGGAGTGATATGAACAAATAATATAACATTTGAACACTAGAATGGTCCTCAGGAAGGTGAGATGTAGTACTCTGAGAGAATTGAGGGAACCAAGGGCACTGAAGAAATAACAGATTCAAACTTTCTGCCTCATACTTAACAAATACAATCTCTGAAAGAAATGGTGAATAAATCACTATCATTATTACGTTTTTTTCTACATATCTTTTCTCTCTCTCTCTCTCTCTCTCTCTCTCTGGCTTTTTTCTCTCCTTCTCCACTACCTAAATTCAAGCTAATATAAATAATGGCTTAGTATGTGACTACTCCATACTTAGCTTAATATTAAAGTCTTTCTAGATAGTGTTTCCATGCTATATTCTAGTTTTCCTCTATTTCCAGAGAAGTACATCAATTCCAAACAAACTTATCTTCTTCCTTCTGTCCTTTCATGTTTTTGCTTCTAAATAGACTGCATTTTCCTATTCAGATTCTAACTATGAATTTTTAAGACCTCTACATTTTCAGTAAGTGAATTGCTACTGAAACTTACTTGTATACTTAGCATTTTTTATTTTTTTTTATTTTTTTTTATTTTTTTTTATTTTTATTTTTTTTTACTTAGCATTTTTTAAATAAAAATCTAACTTTAATCCAATAAATGAAATGGTATGATCAGTGAACATAAATTTTAAGTAATGCATGCATTTTCATGGCTCATTTGATCATTCATAATATGCTGAAGCCTGAATCATGTCTTTGAGCACTATGCAAATAAAAAACTGCCTTCTATTGAAATTTTTAAATAAAGAGCACCACCTTGTGGAAATATGTATTTATATGAAATGGAAGACAAATAGCAAAGGAATAATAACTCATTTTTAAAATACCTGTAATTTATACTATACTAAATTATTAGTGTAAAAAAGAAAACATCATACTTTTTCCTAAGGAAGATTACAAGATAGCAAGAGAGAATAGAATATTAATTTTTATTTATTTATTTATTTATTTTAAAGATTTTATTTATTTATTCATGAGAGACACAGGGAGAGAGAGGCAGAGACACGGGCAGAGGGAGAAGCAGGCTCCTCTCAGGGAGCCCGACGTGGGACTCGATCCTGGGAGTCTGGGATCACGCCCCGGCCCCAAGGCAGATGGTAACCCCCTGAGCTACCCAGGGATCCCCATATTTTTATTGTGTAGTCATATGTCATTTTTTTTTCATACTCTATGAATCAATAAAAATCTGCAAAATTGTAACTGCTAACTATTCTTTTCTTTTCATATAAATGTTCTTCTGGAACTAATTTTTAGCATAAAATAATAAATATTGTTATAAGAGTCTATTACAAATGATCTAATCCAAAAAAGCCTTGCTTTAAAAATAAGGAAACCAAAATTGAGGGAATATATTTAGGGTGTGCACTAGGTATAACCAGTGGTGGGATAGATATGTTCATGGAAGCATCATTGCTGTTTGCCTGAATGGTTTTGGTCAATTAGCAGAAATTAGAATATAGTAATGCTTTGTTGATCTCTATCGAGAATGGTTTATTTAACATGACTGAATGTGTCATAATAAAACCATGCATAATATATAATATATTATCATTGCTTAAAAATAATTATAATTTTTCTAGAACCTTTCTGTGGTGCATATTTCTTTTTAACAGCATATAGTGCATCTATTGTTTTATGAAACTTAATTTGAAAAAACTGAACATTTTTATGTATTAAAGTATTGAAGGTTCTTTTAAAATTTCTACATTTGACATTGCTTCATCTCAGCTTACTTTCAAAGGTTGGACTAAAGCGTACTGATATTCTTACAAAGAGGAACCCAGAATTAGAAATTAGTTCTTCCCACAAGTATAAAAAGCAAACATAGATTTCCATCTTAACAAACTCAAAGGGTGGTCTTATTCTTTAGAACTTCAAATTACCTTACTACTTTTTGATATCAAGTCATAATCATAATCATTCTTTCATGTTGAAATTGCAGAAGAATAAAATGGGGAGTTTTTTGTTATTGTTTAATTGTTATAATTGTTTTTGATATTGTTTAATTGTTATTATTGAAACAATTTTGTTAAGCCAGGTTTTGCCCTATTGTAACTTGTGTGAGTTAGGCAAATATTTCTAATGAGGTTAAGCAATCTGTCTTTGATTCTTCCAGTTTGTTGGAATCTTAATGAATCCTGATTCTATTCTTTGGTTCTTATTTCTCTAATTTTGGGTGATAAATATAATTTATTTGTAAATATATTTTTTGTATACAATAACAACAGTGAACTAGAAAGGGTTGGTTAGACTTGAATCTTGCTTCTGGTAATCTATATTCAGACGACTCCCAATACAGTTATTCATTCTCAGAACCCATCTTACCACATCATCCAACTTGTCCTCATCTTTTCTCCAAGAGCCTTGCCTAGAGTGTTGGGCTTTAGCAATATTTATCTCTCTATTCCTTATAATCAAATGCAATTCAAATCTATTTGTAACTATTTTCATTCTTAATTTGTTGCATATAACAAAGCATTAATCTGAAGAATCAGATTGCATACATTTATTGAACTATGCATGATTTCCAGAAGTCACTGTATAGGGTAATTTACAGAAGCTTTAGAACAAGAGTCTTTGAAGGTATATATTGGTTTCGGGGTCTTCGATGTTTACATTTCAGTTTTCAAAATTCTTCTTTATGGCATATTTATTGGAAACTAATCCTTCAGAGAGATGATATGTGACAATAAATTATGTTAAGTAAATTTCAAATAATAATCCTTTTGCTCTTTAAGCCAACCTGAGTAGAGTATTTGAATGATAGCTTATTGTATTTGTATAATGATAATTTAAATAATTTGGATATGTATGTTGCAAGAATTAAATGAATGTATATAAAATCCTTAGTACAATGTCTGGCACATAGATGTTTCTGAATATGTTTGCAGTTTTTATTAGCATTATCATTATTACATCCCCAGGAAAATCTTGGAGCAAATAGAAGGATTAGAGGGCTATAAGTATTGTATGAATATGAAAACTAAGGCCAGAAAAATAAAATAACTTACTTAAAATCTTAATCTATATCTTAATCTATAATTCTGTATAGAAATTGTTCTATAACTAGAGCTAATATTCTACTTTTCACCTTTTTCTGGTATTTCTTTAACTTAGCTATATAAGCAATTTTTATGTTAGTCTTATAACAGGTTTGTCATAAAATTGTGTGTGTGTGTGTGTGTGTGTGTGTATGAAATAGCAAGCCTGAGGTGACTGCAATAATATAATAAGAGGGTAAAATATGCCAATGAATTTAATCAGTAAGACATCTTTACAAGAAAATGATATGAACATGATGGGAAATACAGTATGCAAGTATAAAAGTAGGGGAATAAATAGTAAGTAGGCCAGCTTGACTAGAGCAGAGTTTTCATAAGTGAACAGGCTACATTTTGATGCATCCCAGACTCCCTAATGGTGATTTAAAACAGTAGTCATTTATTTAGCCTACAAATAAATGGGGGTGGCAGTTTGGGGTGTGGGTTATGCTCAGGCGAGCTTGGCAGGCCTGTTCACATGACTATAGTCAGTTGTCAGATTAAGGAACCTGGCTGGTTTAAGATGGCTCAGCTGGTATGGCTCATCTTGTGTGTTCTCTCATCCTCCTGCTGGGCCAGATATGTTTAGTAGGTAGCAGTGATGGATGTCTCAAGAAGGAAGGCAGCAGCATGAAAAGTCTCTTGAGGCTCTGATTCAGAACTCAACACAACTTCATTTCTAGAGCATTCTATCCTCCACAGTAAATTACAAGCTAGTCCAGGTTCAAGGAGTAGTAACTGGACTCCTCTTATTAATAGGTAGATCTGCAAATAATTGCGGTCACTTTTGTAACCTACCACAACCAGAATTGTAGCCATGGAAATGAAAATGGTACACACTGTGAGATAATCAATGGGTTTTGGAATCAGACAAAAATGTAGAAAGTAGAAAAGTCAAGTTAAATTATTTGAACTAAGTGACTCAGTTAATGAGAAGCAATATAATTATTGTGGTTAAAGATTTGTAGTAAGGTTCACCTAGATTAAAAGTCCATTCAATTTTACCACCAACTCCCTCCCTTACCTAAAAACTGGCTTTAGGCATATCATTTAATCTCTTTAAGCTGTCATCTCTTTCTTCATTTGAAGAAAACTGAATATGATAATAGCTACCTCAGGTGATTGGGAGGATTAAATGAAATCATGCAAGTAAAATACAAGATTGTATGCTTGATATAGTATGGGCTCAAAAATGTCACTGATTTAATGATTATAGAATTCATATTTTCTTGGTAGTGGTATCCTGATTACAACAAAAACACATTTCAGGAGGAAATCAGTCGAACGTATTTCTGTTTGGAACAAAGTTTGACTGCATTGTCAATGGAAGAAGATGCTGGAGCCCTGAACATTTTGAACTGGAGCTTCAGATAGAAATCAGAGATAGAGATACCCACATAGAGATGGTAGTTGAAACCAGGGAATGGAGGAAATCTGGAGCAAAAATCTGTGCCAAGAAAAGAGCATGCAGCCAAAACTAAGTATTTAGGAATTTAGAAGATTAGAGTATGATTAGTTTGGCCTATTTGATCGAATATATAAGATAAGATGGTGTTTCGTTGTTGTTTACTTTCTGGCTCTAATGTTTTGCTCATCCTGTTTTCAGTCATGTACCATTGTTACCAACTCTTAGATCCTGTTCCTCTGCAAAGACTTATTCATAGAAGTCTGCTTTCCATGCTTAATGACCTCAGCCTCTATTGTAGGCGAATAATAACAGCTCAGGAAATATTTTAATTGAATAAAAAGAAATGCAAGATGCATAACATAATGAGATTCCAAAATTTTATAATACTTCATAGATGATAAGCATTAAACATATGTAATCATATGTATTTATATATAATCATGTTCAGATTTGAGTATGACCAATCATAAGTAAGTTTCCCCAGATTCAAATTAAACAAAATAAAACAAAAATCCTTGATAGTTCTTCCTGATAGTGAATTATAAATTTAGCACTGCCAGATACAAGTGGTAATAAGTGGTGTCTCTGGTATAGGAAAAATGGAACCTTTGGTTTCTTCAAAAGTAATCATGTATTTATTTTATTAATGGCTCACCACAGGGCGGATCATTGTCCAGACCAACAATTTTGGTGTCCATTGTATAATTTAGAATTATAATCTTAGTGTGAACTCTTCCGTGAAATACTGTAGCATTGTTAAGTCCTATTCAATAGATATTTAATTAAAATATATCATAGGATGGATGTTCTTATTTATTAATTAATAAAACTTTTATAGCCTTTGCATGAAACAACATGTATTTTACCTTAGTTTAAATCCCCCTACCCCCAAATAAAATAAATAAGACATTTCAGCACTGATAGAACCTATTATGACTGCATAATATATTTTATTGCTGACTTTAGGAAAACTAATTTTTTCAACTGAATAGATATTCTTTGTAAATGTGGTTAAGGGGAACGTGTGTGTTTGAGTCATGCTGGAGGTGGGAGGGGATGTGGGTGGTTGTAGTTTATTTTTCTAGGCTGTAGGTGGTATTTTGATATTTTGGGGATATTTCAAGGCTTAGGAGTGAATATTCTATTGTATTTTCTATTTTCTTTTGTCAGAGATATGCTGAATGTTGTTTTTGTCGTAGGTGGTATTTGGAAATTTGATCCAGAGGGACATGTTTTAAGAGAAAAAAAGTGGGGGGAAATCAATACCAGTCAAGCATACTCCTACACTACTCATCTGGTAGTTGTTATTGCTTTTGTAGTTTTGTTTTATTTATTTATTTATTTATTTATTTATTTATTTATTTATTTTTGGTAAGACAGTGAATGATGAACAAATTTTTGGCTTTCATATTTGACACACTAAGGGCTTTGACAAATCCCTTAATTATAAGTACTTCCCTCAAAGGAGAGAAAAGTGACAAAAAAATAAAGAAGAAATACAGGAAAGAGAGTCCTAAGTATATAGAAGTCAGGAAGAAAATTTAAAAGAAAAAAAAGGAAAAGCTAGGATTGCTGTCTCCCTTTTGCTATATTAAAAATGGAGCTGTAAGAAATTCTTGTATAGAGACTCCAAATTTATAAAATTATTATCATACTACATAGGTCTTACGTGGATACAATCAGTTGAACAAACATTGCTTCAAGATCCATCCTCAGGATTTCCCTTCTCTCCATAAAATCATGGCTATCTAAATCTAAACTCATGATTCCAAGTATAGCTATAAAAATTAGTCACCATTGTAAGGATAAATTTATCTTCTATCGCATAGATACTTCTTTTATTTATTAGGTTTTTCCTGAGCTCTAGATCCACATTATAACTTGAATGTCAGATAAGCACCTCAAGTACAAATCCAGTCTTACCTTCATGTTTTTCTCCTGTATTCTATATTTTACCAAATAGTTCTTTTACCAAGTCAGACGCTCCAGTTCAGAACTTGGATATCATTCTTTTGAATCTTTCTTTTTTTCTGAACAACTCTTTCATTGGCAATTTCCATTAATTTCATCTTCAAAATACATCTCAAACCAAACATTTCTCTTTCATTATGGTGTCACAGCGCTGGTCTAAATCACTGCTGCCTCACAAATGGACCTCTGCAACCGCCTCTTTCTTAGATTCCTTATACGCTGTTTCACTCTCAAATTATTCTATAAATTTGACACCACATTTTTCTGTATTATGAAAATCTGATTGCAGCATAGCTGCAAAGGAGTATCAAAGGAAGGAAGTTGGAACATGGGAGATACTAGCCAAACGACTGGAATCCTGAAGCGGAGCTTTAGAAGATCACATTGTCATTGATGGTGAGGACAAGATCAGATATAGCTATCTGCATGCATGTCAGCGAGGAACTACTGGAGGGGGGGAGACTGAAAACCTGGAAAAACAGGTTGCTGAATGAATTTCCTATGATTCTTTAAGCCATTAAGAATGGCAATAGAAATTGATGGAGGACCTGGACTTTTACTGTTCCGTGGAAGTAATGAGACAGCACCTCCCTTACACAAGTATTGGGGTAGTCAGTGGAAGCATGCCAAAACATAATTTTTATATAAGATCCAAGAATCATAATGTAATACCCAAAATGTCCAGATTTCAACAGATGTTAATCCTGAGATGACACAACAGTTAGAATTATGTGATGAGGAATTTTTTTTAATTTAAATTCAATTTGCCAACATGTAGTATAACACCCAGTGCTCATTACATCACGTGCCCTCCTTAATGACCATCACCCAGATTTAAGAGTCTCTCAATCTTTCTCTCTAATTTTTCCCCATTCAGTTTCTCTTCCTTCCCGTATGGCCCCTTGCACTATTTCTTATATTCCACATATGAGTGAAACCATATGATAACTGTCTTTCTCTGATTGACTTATTTCACTTAGCATAACACCTTCTATTTCCATCCATGTCACTGTAAATGGTGGGTATTCATCCTTTCTGATGGCTGAGTAATATTCCAGTGTGTGTGTGTGTGTGTGTGTGTGTGTGTGCGCGTGCACGTGTACATACATACCACATCTTCTTTATCCCTTTATCTGTTGAAGAGCATCTCTGCTCCTTCCACAGTTTGGCTATTGTGGACATTGCTGCAATGAACATCATGATGAAGATTTTTAAAACAGCCTTCGTTAAAATGCTTTAGTGAGTAATGATAAACATGCTTGAAACAAAAAATACAGTCCTGGCTAAGGAATACAAAGTATTGGTAAAATGATGGAAGATATAAAGGGAATCAAATGGAAATTTTAAACCAAAAAGTACAATACCAAAAATAAAAGTACAGTGGCTGAGCTCAACAGTAGAATGAAGAAGGCAGAGGGAAAAAATTCACTGAATTTCAAGAAAAAAAAAAGGATGATCTGTTCTGAAAAACAGTAAACTAACTGAGAAACAGTCTCACAGACGTGTAGAACTAAAACAAAATCTCCATTCATGTCAACAGAGTCCAAGAAGGAAAGGAGAAAAAAGGGGAGCTGAAAAATATTCTAAGAAATAATGAAAAATTATCATTTTTGAGTAAACCCCAAATAAGATAGTTACAAACATCTACACCAGGACGCATCATGCTAAATTTCTGAAATAAAGGACAGAGAAAAAATCTAGAAAGTAAACAGACAGAAATGGCACATTATGTGGTAGAGAAAACCAATATGAATGAGAGTAGAATTTCATAAACCTTGGCTACATAAGAAGAAAGTGATACAGTATTTTTTTAAGAGCTGAAAGAAAACTGTGAACCCAGAATCTTGTCCCTATCCAGTGAAAGTATCCCTTAAAAATGTAGAGAACAGTCAGGACATTCTCAGATGAGAGCAGAAAAGAGAATTTGACATCCACAGACCGACTCTAAAAGGCTGTTCTCTAAAGAGGAAGAAAATAACAGTGGGCTACTTAGAACATCAGGAAAGAAGAAACATGAAAGGGGCAGAAATATTTTCCTTCTCCTCTTAAATTTTCAAAATCTGTTTCATGGTTGAAACAAAAATTATTACGCTGTCTAGTGTGGTTCTCAAAAGCAATTATGATGACAAGTAATGTGTCTGAAAATTATAATGTGCAGTGTATTCTTTCAAGGAAAAACGCTCCCCTTTTCACCACAAGAGGGCAACGCAAAATCCTCTGGGGCAAGGATTGGTTTTAACCGCAGAGAATTAATGTGTAAGACAAGAAAATGACTCAATTTCAGGAAGTTAGTAACAGATCTGGGGAACAACAAAGTTATAATAGGATTGGGTCACTTCATCAATTCATCTGAAGGCCAGAAATATGCTGTTTAAAGAATACAAAAAACTTAAGCACTTTGTTCATTCCATAAAACAAGCTTACAGAAGTCATTCTGGTTTTATGAAAAATGGGATTCATTGTTACAGCAGGAACATTTAAAGAAAGAATGGAGACTTCTTGCCTTGTCCACAGTTTTTAACCCATAGCTATACAATTCATATTGCATGCCACAAAAAGATGCCAACGTCGGAACCAACAATTTATACGGAGCAGCCTGTGAGAACAAAACCCACTATTGTAAAGGTTAGAGACATTTGTAGAAATGAAAGAAGCTTCAACTTTTATTTGGAAACCATATTTGGTGTGGCAAGGCGCAAAAACTGCTTTACTGGAAGAAAATGGGACATTTTCCTTATATTCCAAGCCATTCTAAGGTGAAAACCATCTGATCACAGAGAGTACCCTTAAATAGATTTTTTAATATTTTAAATTTTTATTTTTTTGACCTCCTACCTTCGCCAAAGAGTCTGGCAGTGTTTTAAGTACCTGGTCTTCTCATTTTTGACATATATTCTCGAGCTCCTAATAAAAATGTAAAGAGCCTTTCTATTACCCCCCTCAGCCCTCCCAACAAAAGTCAAATTACCTTAGATATTATCTTAGAGGAATTATGGCTACTTTGATACTTTTCTATATTGGGGTTTTTTTTTGGTTTCTATTGTCTCATTATCTTCATATGTCTAATTTTACAGTTTTTATCCATGTAAGTGTTTGAACCTCAGTTTATTAAGATAGTTTTCCTTTGCTCATGAAATTCCTCTTGCCTCGAATGATCTATTCCCATATGTACAGTACCCTCCTCTACTAGCAGGCTACTTTTTAGCTTTCAAGAAATAATTTAAAAGCCACTTCCTCTAGGAAATCTCTCTAGTTTTGTTATTGTTTCACTGTCCAGCAAAAAAAAAAAAAAAAAGCAACTACAACAACCTAACCATGACTACGTCACTAGTTCTCTTATCTGAGTTCCCAGGTGATCTCCAGAAGATCCTGCGTCTGTGTCACACTGATGTCATTTTATTAAAGCAAAGGCACAGGACCCATGGGCAGAAAGAGCTGCTGCCCCGGGGTTGTGAGGAACATCTGAGTATACACTTTGGGGTTGAGGGAAGTTAAGGTAAGGGAAGTTTCACAAGATTTTCATATGCTAAAGAAGAGAAACTTGAGGCCTGGCTATTGTCAAATCAAAGTTGTTTTCCCTCTAACGAGATATTCACATTAAGTCACTCTGGAAAACTGTGTGGAGGTTCCTCAAAGAGTTAAAAATAGACCTGCTCTACAACCCAGCAATTGCACTGCTGGGGATTTACCCCAAAGATACAGATGCAATGAAACGCTGGGACACCTGCACCCCAATGTTTATAGCAGCAATGTCCACAGTAGCCAAACTGTGGAAGGAGCCTCGGTGTCCATCGAAAGATGAATGGGTAAAGAAGATGTGGTCTATGTATACAATGGAATATTCCTCAGCCATTAGAAACGACAAATACCCACCATTTGCTTCAACGTGGATGGAACTGGAGGGTATTATGCTGAGTGAAGTAAGTCAATCGGAGAAGGACAAACAGTGTATGTTCTCATTCATTTGGGAAATATAAATAATAGTGAAAGGGAATAGAAGGGAAGGGAGAAGAAATGGGTAGGAAATATCAGAAAGGGAGACAGAACATGAAGACTCCTAACTCTGGGAAATGAACTAGGGGTGGTGGAAGGGGAGGAGGGAGGGGGGTGGCGGTGACTGGGTGACGGGCACTGAGGGGGGCACTTGATGGGATGAGCACTGGGTGTTATTCTGTATGTTGGCAAATTGAACACCAATAAAAAATAAATTTATTATTTAAAAAAAAAAAAAGACCATTGGGAGCTTCCTGAGAGGAATTAGTTATCCTCTACTTGCCTCAGTATTTGTCAATGGGCTGCAGGTCATAAGCACCTTTAATTTTATCTACATTTCCTTCTGCCTTTGTTTCCCACAACAGCATTATATTAGAGTTGTTTGCAGATCTCTTCTCCGCAAGGTTGTCAGAAACTAAGTGGTGGCAATGAGAAATTTATCCCTAAATCTCCAGTATCTAATGCAGGACCGAGTATAGGACTCCAAGGTCTGGCTTATTAAATATTTCCTAAGCAAAAATAAACTTTTTTTTCTTTCTAATTATCCCAAGCCTTTCTACAGATTATTCTCTTATATTTTGCTCAAGAAAGAGAAATGATGGGGCACTTGGGTGGCTCAGTGGTTGAGCATCTGCCTTTGGCTCAGGTCATGATCCCAGGGTCCTGGGATCGAGTCCCACATCAAGCCTGCTTCTCCCGCTGCCTGTATCTCTGCCTCTCTCTCTCTCTCTCCGTGTCTCCCATGAATAAATAAATAAAGTCTTTAAAAAAACAAACAAACAAGAAATCACAGGTGTGCTTCAAGAGTATAAGCTGGAAAGTATTTTCTTTTCCTATAGTTCCATTAAGGCAGAAGCATTATAATATCAATAGCAACACTGTTTGTGGAGCCCAACAATTACCACATTTATCACTTACTAGATATGTGAAAATGATAACATTTTTTAACCTCTGCAAGACGCAGTTTTTCTCATTAATATCATTGCTACCTCCAAAGAGCTGCCATGAATATGAAATGTAATAAAGCCAGTAAATTTGGTACTTACAGAGTGTTCTGTGCAGTGTGAGCCATTATTACGTTTCCTACTCAGGCAGAAGCTGAGAGTCCAGTTAGGTCTCCAGTGCCACTGAAAATCACAGTGCCAACAGCTTTATTAGAGACCCTGTCAGTTGGCCAGAACCCAGGGCCCAGGGCCCAAGAAGAGTAGTAGTTCAGAGCAAGTGAGGGCCATTGAAGCCTCAGGACACAGGCCCTCCTAGCCTCTGCTGTAAAGATGGGACTATTCATACACATCCTGGCTGACTTTCCTTTGGCTCAGAGACTAAAAAAGACTGTATTTGCAGCTCGCACACTTCCTTTCTTATTCCTAGAGCAGCTGAAAAGTAAATTTATGTAATTTCTATCACCAGTTAAAGAAAGCTAATGATAAAATGAGGAAATCAGAAATGCAAAGAGAGCAAGAATGAAGTAGCAAAGATGTGGTGTTGCCATCAGACTATATTATTTTTTTATTGCCTGGATCTCTTTGTTAACTACCTTTGGTTTTTGTTTTATTGTTTTGTTTTGTTTTGTTTTTAGAGAGAGAGAGAACCCAACTGAGGTAGGGGAGGGAGGAAAATGTCTACAGAGGGAGAGGGAAAGAGAGAATCTTAAGCAGACTCATGCCCAGTGCGAAGCCAACTCAGGGCTCAATCTAATGACCCTGAGATCATAATCTGAGCCGAAATCAAGAGTTGGAAGCTTAACTGACCGAGCCACCCAGGTGCACCACTACCTTTGTATTTCTAACAGTTTTAGTACAATATATACCCAGGTTTTTTTTTTTTTTTTGTGTGTGTGTGTGTGTGTGTGTGTAGGTATATATATATATAGACATATTTATACACATGCATATACATAGTGGGATTCATTATATGTTTTTCAAATGATGTAAGGGTGATCTTTAAGAGGAATGAGATAATTTTATCTGATAGGGTGAAAAGTTTGCATTGCCAAATATATTGTAGAATGACTTTGTAGGTTATTTGTGATTTTTGCAATGAAGACAAAAAAAGTGGACGACTGCAGTTTATGGAGTAGTTGATTACTTTGCTTTTATATTGAGAGCATTTCATGGAATGCAAATTACTTGGAATTAGAAAATACAAATCAGTTTCCCACTTCTGTATTTCCTGTTAATGAACACTTTAGAGAGTTGTATTTTGACAAAAAAAAAAAATCTACTTTAGCACTATGTAGAAACACATTACGGGACACGTGGGTGGTTTAGCAGTTGAACATCTGCCTTTGACTTGGGGCATGATCCTGGAGTTCCAGGATCCAGTCCCACATCGGGCTCCCTGCATGGAGCCTGCTTCTCCCTCTGCCTGTGTCTCTGCCTCACTCTCTGTGTCTCTCATGAATAAATAAATAAAAACTTAAAAAAAAATAAAAGCATATTACAAAAGATGATTATAAGAATGCATGCCATTTATTGTGAAGAAATATATATAATTAGAATATATATTACTAGAATATATAATGTATATAAATATAAGTTAGAAATATGTATAATTAGAATATATATATAATGTATATTAGAATATATAATTTCAATGAAAAAATATGTTCACATTGTGTTGCATGGAATACATTATATAAAGACACATGTATAAAAGATATAACTAGGAGAATAAAAGAGAAATATGTTTTTAAAAACCTATTTTTTATACATTTAATGGTTTACAGAAGTAGAAAAGTATGGAATAAAAACAGTATGTGTCCCTAATAATGGACACAAATATACACTCAATACATGCTTGACTTGTTATGCTCAACACTACTAACATTAAGACTAAGGTGAGCCGGGATCCCTGGGTGGCTCAACGGTTTGGCGCCTGCCTTTGGCCCAGGGCATGATCCTGGAGTCCTGGGATCGAGTCCCGTGTTGGGCTCCCTGCATGGAGCCTGCTTGTGTCTCTGCCTCTCTCTCTCTATGTTTATCATGAATAAATAAATAAATAAATAAAATCTTAAAAAAAAAAACAAAAACAAAACTAAGGTGAGCTGAGTAGCTTTCCTGTGCTGGATAATGTGCCATGTCAGGAAGATATATGTCATGCCACTGCATCTTGTTATGAACTTGTACAATAAGTACTATGATTACCACAATTTTACACATGAAGAAGGTTATTTGGAGATTGTAGTTAGACCAGGGCAGAGCCAGAACCAGAAATCCTATCCATTTGTCCTTGAACACACCTCTACACTGCTCAGATATTTTGGAGTCATTGTAAAACGAAATTGGGATGAAAGCATTTACAGAAGCAAACTCTAGATAGTAGACGTTGTGCTAATCATGTTGCAACCTGGTTGAGATGGTATCCTCCAAATTTAAGGTTCAACAACTCATGAGTTTGATCTTCTGTATTTATCACCAGAAGAAATCTTGAAAAAGAACGAAAAACTTAATTTCAAAATTTGCCTTATGTCTCCATATTATCAAAAACTATTTTATAATTTTATGCAACATTATCACTTGTTTTCCCTTCATTTTCACACCGCTAGACCTTTCAGTTAGGTGAGGTAGAGGTTTAGCAGGAAAATGTCTACAGAGGGAGAGGGAAAGAGAGAATCTTAAGCAGACTCATGCCCAGTGCGAAGCCAACTCAGGGCTCAATCTAATGACCCTGAGATCATAATCTGAGCCGAAATCAAGAGTTGGAAGCTTAACTGACCGAGCCACCCAGGTGCACCACTACCTTTGTATTTCTTTTTTTTTTTTTTTTTTTTAATTTTTTATTTATTTATGATAGGCACACAGTGAGAGAGAGAGAGAGGCAGAGACACAGGCAGAGGGAGAAGCAGGCTCCATGCACCGGGAGCCCGACGTGGGATTCGATCCCGGGTCTCCAGGATCGCGCCCTGGGCCAAAGGCAGGCGCCAAACCGCTGCGCCACCCAGGGATCCCAGAAATGTGTATTTTAGTGTAAACATTTCTAGTAGCATTGAAATCAATGTCTAATTGTACAGGTCAGGTTAAAAAAAAGTTCTACAGCCCTTCCATAGCAATGTTTTTTGTAAGAATATTGCTGTAGTTTTGGAATATAGGTGAGGTTTGCTGGGGTGAGGTCTGGAGCCTACGACCAAGAAAGCATTCTTGAGACGTCTTTGGTGCAAAATGGTGGTTTTAGTAAGGCATGAGGACAGGGCCTGTGGGCAGGAAGAGCTGCCTGCTACCCTGGAATTGTGAGGAGCAACTGATTATATACTTCGGGGTTAAAGGAAGTAAAGGTAAGGGAAGTTTCAAAAGGATTTTCACATACTAAGGAGGTCCTACAAGATACTGGAGGCCTTGCCATTGTCAAGTTAAGGTTGTTTTTCCCTCTAATAAACCATTAACATTAAGATAGTTGGGAGCTTCCTGGAGGAACAGTACAGTCTTCCCACTTCATGTATCTGTTGTTGGGCTGCAGGTTAATAAGGACATTTCACTGTATCTACGTTTCCTTCTAGAAGCAAGTTATTGATAAACATGCTTAGGACACATACCCCACCTGGGTGGGGGGGCATTTGCGGGGTATCACCTTCCGCTTTGTCCTCAGCTGGCCTTTTTTTCCCTCATCAATGTGACAAACAGCAGCATTATTTTTTAAAATTTTTTTTAGCATTTTTTAAGTGAAAGTATTATGTAGAAAAGGTGGACTTATATAGAAAATACTTATTTTTTTTTTTAAAAAAAGCCATGTATATCTAAAATAGTTATGGCTACGGTAGGAATTGGCTTTGATCCCTGATAGCTAAAGCAGAAGTTTTAATTTCTGAAGTTTTATGATTTTGCTTTGAGCTCTTAGAGGTAGCGATCTAGAAAAGAATGGAGATAATGGGTCAGAAAGTTATCAGGCCTAGAACATCAGGCTTCCACAAACGATTTGATGATGATGTAGTCTAAAGAATAATGATAATATGAAGGATGATAATAGGAGATATTTGTACTTTCTTTGGGATGCCTAGCACTTGAAACTCTTGTATGCCTAAAGAATTCGTCACCGTGTATTTTTTCCCCACCACCTAGTTTTATTAAGATAAACTTGACATATGGCGTCATGTAAGTTTAAGGTGTACAACAACAATTTGATGTTTGATGAGGGTGGAGCTGGCTCCTCGAGATAGTGATTTCCCTTCTGGTAGATACAGAAAGTTAAATTGCTTGATCATATAGTAGTTCTATTTTTTTTTTTAGTAGTTTCTATTTTTAATTTTTTGAGCAAGTTCTGCACTGTTTTCCATAGTGGTTGTACCAGTTCGCATTCAGTGCACAAAGGTCCCCTTTGCTCCCCATCCTCACTGACACTTGTTATCTCTTGTCTTTTTGATAATAGCCGTTCTAACAGGTCTCGGTTGATTTCTCTTTGTGGATTTGAGTTTCCCTGATGCTTAGTAATGTTGAGTACCTTTTCATGTATCTGTTGACCATTTGAATATTTTCTTTAGAAAAATGTCAGTTTGAGTTCTTTGCCCATTTTTACATTGGATTATTTGGGGTTTCTTTTTGCTCTTGAGTTATAAGAGTTTCTTCTATTTTTTGAATATTAACCTTTCATCAGATAGGTGATTTACAAATATTTTTTTCCCATTCGATAGTTTGCCCTTTCCATTTTGCTGGCTGTTTTGTTTGCTGTACAGAAGCTTTTTAGATTAATGTATTTCCACTTGTTGATTTTTGCTTTTGCACTTTGTCTCTTACCAAGTATCTCAGGGGAAAGCAGAGCCTAAGTGCCCTACAGAAGCTACAAAAATATTGGCTTTTTTTAAGGCTTTCAGGTGGTCAGGCAATAACTGCATTCTCTAGACCTGGCAAGTCTGATGTACCCAACTAGCTTTGTAAATGAGCGTTAGTGATCAAAGAAGCATCCCTGTCAGGGGGATTGTGTTTCCTGCTGCTACTGTTAGAAATGAGCACAAATTCAGTAAGTTAAACCAACACAAATTTATCATCTTTTCTAGAAGTCAGAAATTGGAAATTGGTTTTATTAAGCTAAAATTCAAGTGTCAGCCAAGTTGGTTCTATTCCTTCTGACCAGTTCTAAGGGAGATACTGTCTCCTAGTCTCTTCCAGCTTCTAGAGTCCCCTGCATTCGGTGGCTCATGGCCCCCTCGTCTATCTCCACACCAGTCGTGTATCGTGTTCAAATCACTTTCTCTCCCTTTCATTCTGCTTCCCTCTTTAAGGACAGTTGTGGTTACCGTTGGGGCCACCAAGTGATCCAGGATAATCTTTCCATCTTAAGATCCTTAAGTTAATCCCATCTTTAAAGACTTTTGCAACAAATTCACAGGTTTCAGAGGTTTGGAAGTGGATGTCTTTGAGAAACCTTTATTCTGCTTACTACAAAAATCCTTTCTGTGGCTCACCAAAAACAGCATTTATTTCCTGGGGCTGCAGTGATCTAGATCCTAGTGGGGACATCTGGAGTCCAGTGGAAGCTGTTAAGTCAATGGGATTCACTGTTCTGTGACAATACTGTGTTTAGTTGATGGGTCTTGGGTGAAAAATTTTAAAGATTTTATTTATTTATTCATGAGAGACAGAGAGAGAGAGAGAGAGAGAGAGAGAGAGGCAGAGACACAGGCAGAGGGAGAAGCAGGCTCCATGCAGGGAGCCCCACGTGGGATGTGGGACTCGATCCCGGGTCTCCAGGATCATGCCCTGGGCTGAAGGTAGGCGCTAAACCACTGAGCCACCCGGGCTGCCCGGTCTTGGGTGAAATTTAATGTTTCATGTGGTCCCAGTTACTCCAAAGTCTCTGGGTTTTTTTTTTTTTTTCTTTCCAAGCCAACTGCCTCAGGTTTTTTGTTTGTTTGTTTTGTTTTGTTTTGTTTTGGTGGTGCTATGAGCTCTGTGTACTCTTTACATACATTCCTGGTCTGTTTAACGTTAATTAGATCTCTGTATGAGAGAGAGACCGCATAGAGAGTGAGTGAGCTAGATGATATTTAAAGATGGAAAGTCCAGTCCATGTAAAACAACCACAGAACAAAACAGGCCTCCCAAAACAACAAACAAAAAACAACTAAGAGAGTTTCCAGCTTCCAGCTGTTAGAAACTCTAATCATTGATTTATTGAATAAATGTAGTAGAGATTAAGGGGTGTCTGGGTAGCTCAGTAGATTGTCGACCTTGGGCTCAGGTCATGATCCCAGGGTCCTGGGATCAAGCCCACAACAGGTTCCCTGCTTGGTAGGGAGTCGGTTTCTCCCTCTCTGTCTGCCTGCTGCTCCTACTCCCCCTGCTTGTATTCTCTCTCTTGGTGACAAATTCTTTTAAAAAATGTAGTAGAGATTAATCTGTTATTTTTAAAGATTTATTTTTATTTTATTTTTAGAGAGACAGAGAGAGAGGGAGAGCATGAGCTGGGGGTAGTGCAGAGGCCAGAGGGGAAGAGCAGACTCCCTGCTGACTAGGGAGACTAACAGGCTTGATCTCAGGACATTGAAATCATGGCCTGAGCCGAAATCAAGAGTCCCATGCTTAACTGACTAAGCCACTCAGGCACTCCTGGTTGTTTTTAATCTTAAAGGGTTTTCGTCTAAAAATAAATATTTTAAATGACTCCTAGATTTTAAGTTGCTATCTAGTTAAATCAAACTATCAAAGTTCATTAAGTGTAATATACATTGTATTAAAGTAATCAATACATTGTAATTCAATCAATCTCTCTCTTCATATATATGTGTCTATATATGTGTGTTTATACACACACACACTCAGATCTGTGTTACATAAACATTTACAAAACTTAATGATTCAATTTGTGTCCCTTTCTTATTGTAGTGGTCACCCAAGAGCTTGTTTTACCTTTCTTTTTGGCATATATCCCTTCTGGAAGAGGTAGAAAGGTCAAATAATTTAGTTTACCCAGGAAGCCTGCTTAGCATCTCTCTGCCTGTGGTCTTTTTCCTCCCTTTTATTGCTCTGAGCCACTCCTTGTTATTCCAGCACTAAAAACAACAGGAGACTATAAATATCATGTGTCACTGTGTCCTTTTGCTCTAAAAAGAACTACCTCTACAGCTTGCAAATGTAACCAGAAGGCAGCTTCAAAAAAAAAAAAAAAAAAAGAGGCATTAATAGAATTTTGAATTGCATTCTAGAAATCAGATGAAAAAAAAAAACCCAAAAATGAAAAACAACAGAACTGTTCATTCCTAGTTAGCTCTTGCTAATGGGAATAGGACACAATGAAAATGGATGTAGATCAAGATCACCTGGCTCAAAGGTCTGGGTTTACAAATGAGGAAACAGGCTTAGAAAGCGTAAATAGCTCAGGATCAATATGTTTATTTTTTATTTTTTTATCAATACATTTTTAATACAGCTTCATTATCTGATTGTATTTATATGATTTCTTAAGCTGTCTTTGAGAATAAAAGTGCTCAGCTTATAAATACGTTAGGTAACCAAAATGAAATCCTTTTCTAATAGTAGTACTTTTCTAATAATAGTCTTAGATATTAATATTATATACTAAAATGTCTTTCTCTTAAAAATTATATTAAAGATAATATTTAGAGGGGCACCTGGGTGGCTGTCAGTTAAGTGTCTGCCTTCTGCTCAGGGCATGATCCGAGGTCCTAAGATTGACCCCCATGATGGGTTCCTGCTTGTACTCTCTCTCTCAAATAAATAAAAATCTTTTTTTTTTTTTTCAAATAAATAAAAATCTTAAAAAAAAAGATCACAGGATAATTTCATTTTATGAAATTATTATATTAATTTTATGGATCATTGAATGTCCATAGTCTAAAATTAATAAATAACCATGGCAAATCTCCACTTATTTACTATATTTCTTGAATAATTTTATTGTAGCCAATATTGAATTTTCAGAAATCAAGATCTGCTAACAATTCACATTGAAGAATATTCATGGATATTTCATCTTGAAATATTATAAAGTGAATTTTATGGTATTAATAAATCCTCAAATCATTTCTTGTATATATATAAAAAAAATTATTGTTAGTAGCATCATATGTGGCCACAAGAGGGCGATCTATGAAAATAATTGAAATTGCAAGGACCGCAGCATTTAATAAGTGGATGTTGTCAGCTACCTCTGATCACGAATTTAGCATGATTGTCAGGCTATATAAAGAGATTCCATTTTAACCACACAGTATTTAATTTTAATCGAGACAAAATAAGTACTACAGTTTCCTTTCGGTTGTGATGTTTATAGCTATGCAGTAGATACATCCTGTGTGTGACACTGGAATAAGATTGCATTCTAGTAGTAATGAGATCTTAGAAAACAATTGTAGTCAACTATCAATACCATCCTAGGAGAGTGGCAATGATCAAAACAGCTCTTATTTGTAGAGATTTTCACAGATTTTGATGACCCTTGCATAATCACTGATAAGGCCATTTCCTGATTTGAAGCACATCATATAAGACTTAACGAAAAAAAAAAAGATCCCTTATGTATTAAAGCTATTTTGATAAGTAGAAGTAGATTGATTATTAATTTTATCTCTATCCCTATGTCTCACGGTAATGTTCCATAAGAATGATTACTCTTCACAGGATCAAAAAGGAAAAGGTGATTAGAGGATAAAGACTGGTTTAGCATACTGAATTCTTCAAAAATGTCTGCCCACACTACCTTCCCACCCCAACAATCCCCCAAATAATACATAGCATTGAAAATGTACATTCACTTTTGTTCTTAGGAAAATAATGCAATAGAGTCTTCCAATTGAATTTCTGGAAGCAGGTGTTCTTTATGATAGCATCACCTTAATTCCTGCCAAGAACATAATGTTCAGCACACAATTCCAGTTTTATTAAATTCATTATTGCATGCAGTACTCTTCCCATTCCACCAAGACATACTGCAGGGTGACTCCAACATTGTGTTTTTTTGGTTATGTCCCTTAATTGTTAATATCATATAATTTTGGAATTTAATAAGCATGGAATAATAACAAATTTGTTACAGAATTATACTTTTGATGGTATCTCAGACTATGTAATAATAAATTTACATGGAGATTTTGTAAGTTGAAACATGCTACATAAGTAGAAAACATCCCTTTGATGTTGAATGGAGAAAACTTGAAAATAGTTTTTTTTTTTCAAACTATTTGAGAATAATTCTTTCAGATAGCTTTAAAGTTCTTTTTGACCTATGAGACATCCTCTCCACTACCTTTGAGGTTCCTATAATAGGTACGGTTTATGAATTACATGGACAAACTTGGTATAAATGATAGCAGCATGAGTTAGTGATCAAACATAGAAAAGGAGTAACTAAAACTAGCTTCACATATTCTGCTCTGGAAACCAGACATTTCTGTCAACTAAGTAAGGTTCTGAGATTGGGTTTTTTAATGAAATCTGATAATGATTGCTAGTGAGAATGGTTTCTTCCTCTTTCTGTGACTTTTGCATCATGTTTCTGTCACACATACTGAAGTGGTGGTGCAAAAACAATTATGGAGTATAAAAATAGAAGAGAGGGAAAAATCAGGGAATAGCAATAATGCTTAGAAAAATCCCTAGGGGGGGGGGAAAGAAAAGAAAAATCCCTAGGGAATGATAGAAATAACATATAAATGAAATCAAGGAATCTTTTTTAAAGTACTTACAACGTTAGTTATTTTAATTTTTTTAAAAAGATTTATTTTTTTTTTCATGAGACACAGGGAAAGAGAGGCAGAGACACAGGCACAGGGAGAAGCAGGCTCCATGCAGGGAGCCCAATGCAGGACTCGATCCCGGGATCCCAGGATCACACCCCAAGCAGACACCCAACCACTGAGCCACCCAGATGACCCTAATGTTAGTTATTTTCAAATAAAATGTCTAAATACAATGTTCTCAGGTTTGTTTTATTACAGCTAGTTTACAGCATTAGAAACCATGACTTTAAAAGTTAGGTATCTTGCCCAGGGACACATAATAGCCATTATGCAGTGTAGCAGAGCCAGGATTTAACTCACCATCCAAGTCCAAGTCCAGTTTGTGTGTGTATGTGTGTGTGTGTGTGTGTGTGTGTGTGTGTATTTTGTTGCGGTTTGTTTGCTTGTTTTGCTCTTGCCAAAGTTTCTAAAGGAAATCACTAAACCACCAGAATACTGGAGATCAACAAATTTCCGGAATATTCATACTGCTAAATAGAAAGAAGAGACAGAAGGAGAAAGGATGTAAAGAAAAGAAAAATAGAGTGAAAAAGCAAGAAAGATACAAACTGCCCGGATTGGAGATGGAGAAATTTTGATTTGGTGTCTGAGAAGCACCAAAGCATAATCAAGAAGTAGAAGCCACGTTTCCACACATAGGCCCTTACTCATCCGCCTTCTCCCATAGAGCCTGCTCTACCCTTGCACTGTCACTTCTTGTGGTCAGCGCACAAGCTGGGTCTCACCCAGGCACAGAGGTGATTCAGGGCTGTCTCTCAGCTGCTACCACTACGTTAGTCAACTTTGGCCAAATTTCTAAAGCTTTTTCAGGCTTCTTTTCAGGCTCACTTCTTTCTTTTTCCCTCCCTCCCCTCTTCCTTCCTTTTAAACAGAGAGATTTTTGCTAACCCTGACAAAGGAACTAAGGAAGATCACATCCTGACACCCTGTACTGATGACAGCAGTGTTGAGTTTTGATACACAGCCTCCAGATCCTTCCCATCACCCTGAGTTTTCCCGCCATCTTGGAGTACCTTCCAAAGAGATTTCAAATTTTGATAATGAATCTGAGCACTGTGTCTGAAGTCACGCATGATTCTTCTAAATTTCATGTTTTGAGATGTAAATGTAAGCTTTGAATTACCCATTCACAGCTTTTTTTCCAGGGCTTAGGACATGTCCATGCAAATTGAATGTATCATACACAACCTTGACATATCAGAATTACTGAGATTGATAAAGTTAGACCCCAACCATGACCTGGATTAAAGTGTGTAAGTGCACTGATTTAGCCATTAGGCACTAACCTGAGCCTGATTTTCTCTGCAGGTTATACACAATTCTCATGAGCTGAACAGATGCATTTCTGATATCCCAGAAACCTCCTGCTCTTTATGTAGAACATACTTACACAGATATATTCATATATATATACAATATATATGTTCATATAGACATATATTGCATATATGTAATCTGTAGGGTTTTTTCTTAGAAAACTAAAATATGCAGTTTTACTTATTTTAGTGATAGTAGAAACATATCCTATACTGTCATTACTTTTTATTTAAACAACCGTATTTTTTAGCTAAGTAAGCCCTCCAGTGGCTCAGGACACTCTTTGCAAGGTGATGGTGAGCATTTATGAATTCTAGTAAATTCTAGTATTACTTCAGAGAGTAAAACTGATTAATTTATTATGTCATAGCATTACTTCATAACATTATTACCTCCAAGCTTTAACAAACTGGCTTAATTTCATTTTACACGAAATTTGCCCAATTATTAACATTTTAACAGACTAAATTATTCTGAAATTTTTTTAATAGCGTAGTTAATTGCATGTGGCCAAACTTCTTCCAGATTTTTTAATGATTTTTTAAATGAAGATTTTTTTCATTGATATAACATATGACTTGGAAGTTTTTACTTCTATCAAAATTCTGAGAAAGCCCAGAATTAGTAAAGGGCTATGTCATTGTCTTAATTCTGATTGGTGTCTATAGTAAAATTTGGAGAGGAAATTCCTTAAAACATTTTGTCATCACCCTTATCATAATTAGATATTGTATATAAAATTATGACCTGGGACAAATGCTAAAACAATGTGTAGATTATAGGATTTGGTCTGGCTCTGAACCTAAGAAATTAATAATTAAGATATGAGGTATAAAGAAAGAAATGAGCATGTAACTATTCTGTATTTTTCTGGATCTGTAAGTTTGCTTATGATTGTCATGTGGCTTTCAACGAATCTAGGAAGACTGTATTTTGGTATTTAGTACTTACAGATAGTAAGATCCATTTTTTCCAAACCACCTGTCTCTTCCATTTCACCTGTTCCTTCCTATTCAACATTTTACATGGAATCTTTTCCCTTGGAAAGGAGAAGATATATTAATTGTGGACCAATTAGTACAAAATAATATGACAAGTGATTCACTATAAGGATTGATGGAATAATGTTCTGATCAAGAAAATAATGAAAACTGTTTCTTTGTGGTATGTGGGTGTGTGTGTGTGTGTGTGTGTGTGTGTGTGTTAAATGCAGTTATTTGAGTAATGCCCCAGATGTAGCTTCCTTGTTTACAGAAGATAAAAGAGTACTAAGTAAAATTTGCCCTTTTTACCCCCAATATCACAGTCTTAGTTTCATCACATCTTAGGTGGAAAAGGATGTGGTTAACACTTCTCTATTCAAAATAGACTCCAAACTCAAAAACATGATATTTGTAGCTAACACATAATAATTTCATTTCCACAAAAATGTTTCTGATACTGTGATTTATCTAACTTTAACTGTTTAAACAATCTTTGTATCAATCCTTTAACTAACACGTATCATAGTAACACATGCTCTGTATCCTCATGTCTGTAGTTCTTCACAACCATAACTATTCCAATCAGGAATTTTTCCAGTTAACCATTAAAGAAATATTGTTTCAACACTTTCTTAGCATAGAATACACAGTTGGGAATAAGGGTCTTTAAGGCTTACAGTCTCAATTTATAGATAAAGAAAAAATATAGATTTTTCTGTCACATTTTATGATCCAACCATGAATATTAGTGCTGGAGGTGAATAAACCATTATCCATGCTCTTAAGAGGTCTAATGGTGAATCGAGGGAAATGAATATACAAATAATTTGTCATGTAAGAAATATAGATATAAGCCTTGTAATAAAACTATGGACAGAAAGATCTGGGACTGATGAGAAGGAGAAATTATACCACTGTTTGAATATAAGAATGAATAATTATTATGTTTATATTTTATATTGAATGAATAATTATACTAATTCATACAGGGATTGGTTGCAGCTATGATAAAAGGAGTTATTTAGGATGCAGAGTTTTCCTTTTTTCTCTTCCATTTTGCACACACACACACACACACACACACAGCTTTTTAAAAATTCAAAATGGTATATTTGTTTCTCTTTTGGATGACCTGCAAACTGAGTTTTAACTACCCATGGTTCCTTGTTGATTATATACTTTTGTTTTGTTTTGTTTTGATTTAACCTGCTTTGGCCTACTTCTAATTTAAGTAGCAAAACCTAATGCCACCCTTCCATATTTTAAGGTTTTCTTCCTTCCCTAATCACTGCTGATGATTATTGGCTTAGGTAAAATTAGAAAAATCAGTTCCTTAGCTCCTGCAATTTGTTTTGATTACCAAATGTTTTTATGTTTCTATTGTCACCCAAAATGCAGTGTATTGTCTATAATTTGGGAGTAAAAAGTGCATATACATTTTAGGGCCTCCTACCTATGCCAGTCTATAATTCTATTATGCAAAGTAGCTTGTTTCAGGTGAGCCTTTTCACTAACTTCCAGGGAATGGTGTTGTCAGTGTAGCTTGTGTATGTTAACCAGTGTTCATTCATTCAACAAACATTCATTGAGCTGTGACTTATGTGAGGCTCTGTTCTAAGCACTGAGGTTACAACAGTGAGCAAAACAAAATTCCCTGCCATTACATAATTTATGTAATTCCAGTAGAAGGAAAGAATGAGTTAGTTTCACATTATGTCAGGTTTTTTGGTAACAAATTTATATAAGAAAAGATCCAGATACATATCTAGATCATCAGGACATTTGTTCTTCTTTTGAATGTCTGGTTTTAGAAACTGAATCCACATGCCCATAGGATGCAATTGTGGGTATACTGCATACCCGGTCTGGAAACAGATTGTAGTGGGAGTCTTACTTTGCAAATGTAAGTTACTCTGACATCTTTGCAGATCACTTAACTGCTCACATTTGTAAACATCTTTTGGCCTTAGAAAAATTAATGTCCCAATTCTGTGTAGTAGATGGATGAAGTTAATGGCATATCATTTTAGGTTATTAAAATTGCCCAAGATAGTCATTAATTTAATGAGCATTTATAAATAACCAGTTTGTATTTCTCATGACATTGATTCCTTTTTGTCTACTCTTTTAAATTAGTGCTATACATTTCGAGCATCTCTGTTTTCGCTATTTTGAATATCTCCTGAAAGTCTCACATCCCTAAATAAGCTTGAGGGACCCCACAAGATTGCTTTCCTATTCACAGTTCCATTTAGTGCTGGTGGAAGGCTTATCTCCTATTTGATTAAAATAGATTAATTTTGCAACTGTAAGCTCATTACCATGCCTCCTCTTCATTGTAACTTCTCTCTTTCCCAAGGTGCTTGTGGAAGAGCATACTCACCCTCTTGTTTTTCTTTTTTTAATTTTAAACTCTTAAATGCATCTTTTTTACCCCCTTACCTTAATGTGTTTCTGAAATGGATAAACCTCACTGAATATGTGTATTCTTATTTACATCAGGTTTAGTTTTCTTCTAGACTATAAACTTTTTCACATCCTTTTAATTATAATTTACTTAAATATATTGCTAGATATCCCTGGTTACCCTCAATATGCTGTCACTAGTTTTGGAGATTTTACATATCTAGAGGGAAACAATGCATTGACAACCTGGGCACATTTTTTTGAGGTCCATTTTCCCCAAACCTTCCTTGACTTCTGCAAATGCCAATTATTTTTACCTCTAAACTGGTTGTTTTTAAGTTTTTTTTTTTTTTTTTTTAAGATTAAGCTGTGTTTAAGATTAAGTCATGTTTATCAAGGCCCCAGGACTCTGTTTAGATGCCTCAAGGGTAACTTCAGCAGACTCTAAACAAGTACTCTGATTCTGTTATCTCTGACACAGATCAAGAAATTCCACTTTTATATGTCTTTTATCTTGGGCTCCCCTATATAATTTCATTTAAAATATATTCTGTTTGTGCTTACCAGAGGGGAGGTGGGTGGAGGGATGGGTGAAGTAGGTGATGGGAATTAAAGAGTACACTTAACCATAATGAGCACTGAGTAATGTATTGAGTTGTTAAGTCACTCTAATTTACACATGAACCTAATATAACACTGTAGGTTAATTATACTAGGATTAAAATTAAAAACAAAGTAAATAAAATATATTCTGTTTAGAAGAAGAAAGTACCAATTCCTGAATTATAGCAACATTTACTCAAAGGACCTATACTGTACCCCATTGGCATCTAGCACTCCCAGATTATTTGGGATATTGGCATTGAGCCCTGTATCGAATTATAGGCACATATATAATTCTGCTCTGGCCCTCCATTAAACTCAGAATGGGAAGATACTCATGTGATTGAACATCATCATCATGAATATCATCCTGTGACTTCATTGGTCATCAAAGTGGATTTGGGTGATCTAGTTGGCCAGGAAAATTCCACCTCTTTTTTCAGTCTACCTGGTTTGCTGTCCAGGTTCTCAGCTTGGACAAAGAGGCTGCTGTTGCTAGATAGGAGCCTGAGTGGACTGCTCCACTGGTCAAACACCAATCCTAGTGTAATGCTTATTGGTCCCTCCTTTTGGGTTTTTCTAGCCCTTCTTCATTTCCCAGGACTCTTTAAACAATAAGTGTTGGTGAGGGTGTAGAGAATAAGGAAGCCTCATGCACAGTTGGTGGTAAGGCAAACTGATGCAGCCACTATGGAAAACAGAATGAAGGTTCCTCAAAAAATTGAAAATAGAGCTACCCTATGATTTAGTAATTCCACTATTGGGTATTTATCCATGCTTTATTTTTAAGTCAGAAGCCAGAATGATTCTTTTAAAATGTTAATCAACCACTTAATCATGTCTCTCCTCCAGTAAAGGCCTTCCAAAGTCTTACTTCCACCTTCTTCCCTGTCTTACTCAGAATAAAATCCAATGCCCAGTTAATGCCCTATAACATTCACCATAATCTGGTTTACTGCTCTCACTGTGACTTCATCATCTAGAGCTTTCTTGCTCCTGTACCCAGCTTGAGGACACCACTCTGCTTGTTCTGGAGTTCTACTCTGAGCATGCTACCACTTTATCATCTTTGTATTTCTTCTTTGTTCTACCCAAAACCTTCTTTCTTTGATGCTTCCGGGGCTCATTTCTCACCTCAAGTCTATCTCTGTTCAAATGTTGCTTTCTCATGAAGAGCTCCATGAGGAAACGACTATTTTTTCTTCTGTTTTGTTCACAGTCAAATCCTCAGCAGTTTATACAGCTTTAAGAACTCAATACAAACACACACACACACACACACACAGATATATATATATATATATATATATATATATATATATATTTTCAAACAAATAAATGACCGGTCCTTAAGTTCTTCCATTTAATATCTAAATAATATATCTACTTTACTATGAGTAACTTGGTGCCCTTAACATTTCTAAAGTTGTAAAAGGAGATTTTAAATTTGCCTACCATTTTGCAGCAGACTTGTTGCTTCTGATTCATGCCCTGGGCTCCATTACATACTCTTGTTTCCACTCCTACCAGAATCTGTCCTCTGCTTGCTTGAACCTGCTTAACTCATGCATGGAAGCATCCCCATCATCTTCCTTCCCTACACTCTCATGGATGCAGCTTTTTATGAATAATTTTTGGAGACTAAAAAGCATTACATCACCAAACAGAAAACAGTTTAAAATCAATAATAGGCATAATAGTTCATAAAGCTTATTGGCCATTCTCTGCCTCAGATTATATCTTTCTTGCTCTCATGTGAAACTTTGGGTATTTGTTTATATCTTTATAGTTCTAGATTTTAGTTATAGCCTAATTATCAAAGTACAAAAGTTGGTGACATTAATAAAACTTATGGATCATAAAAACTAATCAGTAGTTGAGACCCATTACTGCTCCATTTTGGATCGAGAGGAAAAATTTGAACCATATAAACTTATTGTTTAGAGCTCTCATAATCTTTTTCTTTGATATATAAGTTATAGATTTAGTTGTAAGATATTTAATCTTTGATATGTTTCTGCTTTATCCTCTTTCAATAAAGAAGTTTTTCTTTTTCCATTTCTCTAATGAAGTTATCTTTACCAGTTTTCTTTTTAAATGGTTTATTTTATTTTGTTCATTGTCATAATGAAAATTATACTTTGTATTGTGAATATTAAGCTTTAATGAGTACTTAATTAAAATATGGATCTCACCAGGATGCCTGAGTGGCTCAGCGGCTGAGTGTCTGCTTTTGGCTCAAGGCATGATCCTGGGGTCCAGGATCGAGTCCCACATCGGACCTCTTGCAGGGGGGCCTGCTTCTCCCTCTGCCTGTATATCTGTCTCTCTCTCTCTTTGTCTCTCATGAATAAATAAATGAAATCTTTTTTAAAAATATGGATCTCACCATGCATTTACCTGTTATTCCTTTGGTAGAAACACTAAAGTTGCCAGAAAAACATTTTAACATTTGAATTGCAAAAGTAATGAAGATCATACTCAAATTTCTTGTAATAGAAAGTTTTATGACATTCTCAAAAAGGAAATAACAGATTTTTAAAATATCTTGAAGTATATATATCAGAGATATTAACTAGTCCCATTCACTGTTCAATGGCATATATGTATATATACACACACATATATATATGCCATATGTATGTACACATATATGCATATGTATGTATATATATAAATGTGGCATATATATTAAGAAATATATAAATATCTACAAATCAGGCCATATCCAGGTAGAAAATCAAAGGGTGAGAAAAAAAAAAAACTGATTATTGTTTGTTGTGGCATTTGGGTGAACTGCTTTTTTTTTTTTTTTTTTTAGATTTTATATATTTATTTGAGAGAGGGAGAGAGAAAAGGGGGAGGGGCAGAAGAAGTGCCGACTCTCAGACCTCACTTGAGCAGATAGACAGATTTTGGGGAGGGGGCTCCAGGCCAGGCTCAAGGCGAGTGGGGCTTGATGGGGCTCCAGGTGCTGGTTGGGGGTGGGGAGCAAGCAGCTTGGTGCAGGATTCAGCATGGGATCATGATCTGAGCTGAAGGCAGATGCTTAACCCAGGCATCCCTTGGGTGAACTGCTTTTATAACTTCTGTGACCACTTAGGTTAAAAAGTTATGTATCTAATATGCATGATTAACCTCAGTTTACAAATCTACTGCACTGACCCCTTAAGCCCTGGGAATGAATGCAAGAGTTAATAAAACAAAAAAAAATTCTCATATAAAATGGATAAGTATGATTTTTCACAAATAGGGCAATGGAGAAAATAAAGCTGACTAAGGGAATAGAGTTGCAGTGTAAGAGCCAGTCATACTTTTTACCTTCTCTTTAGATAAGGACTTTCTTAAGTGCTAACATTTAGGCAAACCCTTAAGTAATGGATGGAGGAAACCATATGAATATTGGGTGGGCTGGGGAGAGAGCCAGGCAAAAGAAATAGCAGTTGCCAATACCAAGAAGAGAACATGCTTAATATGGGATTTGAAGTCACAGCTATCTAATCCTTCTTCCCTTGCTCTAGTTCCTGTCCCACCCCTACTGCTCTACTTCTTTCCATTGCACTTATCCCCTTCTGACATACAATATAATTTGCTTATTGTGTTGGTGGTTTCTTTCTCTCACTGCAGTTAAAGCTCTGCAGAGAAGAGTTCTGTCTCTTGTGTTCACCAGTGTATCTTAAATGCCTAGAATAGCATTCAACTCATAGCTTGTACTCAGTAGATCTTCACGGTATTAATTGGCATTTATTTTGGAAACTGCAAGGAGATCGTGTGGCAGTGAACAGTATATAGTGGTGTGATGGCATGAGGAGAGAATGCCAGAATCAATAATTGTATGGCTTTATAAGCCACAGAAGAGACTTTGTATTTTCTTCAAAATGTGATAGGAAGCTTCTGGAGGGTGGAGAGCAAAAGAATGGAATGGCCTGATTCACATATTTATAAATACCAATAGGCAGCTGTGTGGAGAATAGTCCGCACACTCTCCAGCAGTTCCCAGTGTGTGGACAAGCACACCAATATGCTAATAACTCACCTATTGCTGACCTTAGTAAGGGCCACAACAAAGGACAGACTAATTGTATGAGGATAGAAGGATTCTGGACTGGTAAGACTTGATAGGTGAGGGGCACTGGAGTTGGATCTTGAGTATGAGTAAAAAGAAAATTTCAGGCAGCAGAAAATAATTGGGCAAAGAATAAATGCAACACAATCTATGGGTAGAATAAAGAAATTTGGAAAATAGGTTTGGATTCTGAGTACTGAGAAGGTGATAATGACAGTAAGTGCTTTAAATACATTTTCACTTAATTTTTACAAAACCCCAATGAGTTAAAACCTATTTTAATCTCCTCTTCTCAGAAAACTGAGGCCCAGGGAAGCTAAGTCAAAGCTTTATTCAACAAGAAAGATGAAGCATGGAGATTTGAGCTTGGATCTGTTTGATGCTCAATCCCATGTACTGAGTTGGTGCTTGAATAATAATACAATCAAAATTCAAAAAAATTATTCAATTCCTTGCTTCTAATCAATTCAATCCAATTAATATTTATTTTGCATGACTGGGGCTGCTAATGTGTATAATGTTGTCCAAGGCACCATAGTCATGTTACTGGTTATGGTCCTTTTTATATTAAAGCAAAGCATTTATAATAAGAATTTCTGTCTTTGTTATTAAATGTTAATATTTATGTTCCTTTCATTTATTTACGTATGGTTAATGTCAGGCACGGGGCAGATAAATTGAAGAAATTAATGCTTGCTCATAATTTATCATGACATAATAAGCTCTTAATTCTGTGTCTCCTTGGCCTTGTAATCAACAAGCTGAAAAACTGCGACTTGACCGTAATCATTTAGATATCTACAGTTCCACCTAGGAGGTTGTGTTCCAGGACATAATAACAACTTTTAATAATTCACTAATATTCACATTCATTTAAAGAATTTCTGCTGAGGTTATTTCCCTAAGTGGCGTTTAAACTTTTCATACCTTATGTAGTTATTGGACTGAAGGATATACTGATAACACACAACTGGTCACATGACCTGGTCTTAGACGAGACAAGAAACATTAAAAATGGAATTTAGTGGAGAAAAGGTGAAAAGATGGACTTCTCAAAGAGGAAATATTAGCCAATGGCTTTGAGGATAAGCATATACCACATCAGTGCTTCTCGATCTCGTTCACATTATAGCACAAATAGGGGATCATATTTTTACATTATATTAGTGTAGATGGAGCAGGGTGCTCAGGCCTGGTATTGAGTATTGCTGGAGCTCTGGAAGTCCCAGGATGTAACGAGTCACCCTGAAGCTGAGAGACTGCTGCTTCAGTACACCTGTAATCTATTTGCAACATGCTTGCTGGGAAGCTCTGTCCTAGTTAGCTCAGAATGATTCATGGCATGACCAAGAAAAGCAGGACATTTTTATCTTTCTTATGTTCAGTTGGACTATAAAAAAAAGAAAAAAAAGAATTCACTACATCAGCTATCCCTTAATCCTGTTTGCACATTGAAAAAAAAAAAAAAAGTCCTGGGGAGATTTAGAAAAATACTGTTTTGGCATCCTTAAACTAATTAAATAAAAAATCACTAGTGGTGAGGCCCAAACATTGGTATTTTTTAAAGCACCATAGAGGGTACTAAGAATATTCCACTGTACTGAATGATCACTAGTGCCTTTTATATCTCTAATCATCTAGGATTTTAAGTCATGTTAGAAGATAGTCTATAGCAACCTAAGTTTGGAGAAGCCAGTAACTATATGGATGCTATATGGGGAGAATTATGGAAAACCCACAAAAGAGACTGTCTCTCAGAAAAGAGATTTCAAGACACTGCTAATGATGCCTAAAAACATCCTCCTAGACTTAAAGTTGCCAGGAAGCCTCCCTTTCTCCTTGAGACAAAATTCAAGTGGAAGCATCAGTCTCAGACTTTGAGATGAGAGAAAAAGAGAGAAGGAGAGGGACAAATACATGTGAGATTGTAAGGCAAAGAATTTCAGTTTGAAGCAACCAGCTGTGACTCCACAGCGAATAAGTGAGGAAGCAGTGAAGAGAGGCCTTGCCAGACTGGAGAAAGGTTTATTGGACTGCTGGGGTGATGGGCCCCAGGCAGTACCAGTTGAGGTTGAGGATGGCGAGCTTGTTGGCACATCGATGGTCTGATGTGCTCCAACAACACACATTGGTTCAGAGAAGCTGGGGAATCGGATTAAGACAACTATTTACTGAGTGGGTCAAACAAAAGTATCTTAAGAAAATAGGCTGAAGGTATTGGCAAGAGAATGAAAGATACAGTAGACTGTGGATTCTTGGTTAGGTATGGAGAGACTGAAAATAGGAATTGGCTGATAGATTGGGACAAAACTTGGTCCAGTGATATTTATTTTCATGATGTCTAAGAAAAAATGTGGTGAGAATAAGAGAACATATGAATGGGAGAAAGGGAAGTCATGTTCTGGGGAACACCTTCTCTTCCACTCCAGGTGGCAGGACTCCCATTAGAGTAGTATTTCTGGCCTAACTTGTACTCCTCCAGGAAGAAATGGCTTCCCTGATAGATGAGTCTCATAGACTGAACTGGGCATGCGTGACTCATTCCCTTTGGCCCTTCTGTTATCAGTCTGTGGAATGGCCTCCTCCTGAGAGCATGCATTCTAAAGTGCTTTCTGCCTTGCTGGAAAAACTCTGTAGCTTCTAGCAATCCACCCATTTGTAGCCACAGCCTTTAATTGAGGGAGTGAAAATCAATGGATTTGTTTCTATATCTAAGCTGTGTTCTTTAATACAGGCATATTTTAATATTCTCTCTCTCTCATTTACATGACACTTTCTTACCATTCTCTCACTTCAAACATTCAATACTCCCTTCCCTAACCTGACTGTCAGTGAATGTCTCAGCTTCCTAAGTTCCTGAGCACATACACAAACTCCCCGCACTATAATCACCAGCCAGGGAACCCACATGCCGTGTCTTCCCACCTGTTATCTTCCCTCTGAAGTCACTCTTTCTTGCATAGATTCTATCTCCTTTCACCGACTGAAGGACACTGCTTCAGAAATTCATCCCTTTCTATCCCACCTCATAATTTTTTACCTTATCCTGGACCCTTTCCCTTAAGCACAACTTTTTGTAATTTCTCTCCTTCCCTCCTTTGTCAACTAGTGTCCCATTTATTTGGTTCCTTTTACAAAAATATGCTTTAAAAGTATGGTATAAACACACTGTCTTCAATTCTTCTCTTCCCATTTCATCTTAAATTTATATCAGTGAGGCTTTTTGAGTGCCTTGCATGCTCCTTCCTTTCCAGCCCCGGCCCTGGGGACGTAGCAGCCACCAAGGTGTTGATGCCTAAGAAGAACCGTATTGCCATGTATGAACTCATTTTCAAGGAGGGAATGATGATGGCCGAGAGGGACATCCACATGCCTAAAAACCCTGAGCTGGAAGACAAGAATGTGCCCAATCTTCACATCATGAGGGTCACGCAGTCTCTCGAATCATGAAGCTACATAAAGGAACAGTTTGCCTAGAAACATTTCTGCTGGAAGCTCACCAGGGAAGGTCTGCAGTGTCTCTGCGATGACCTCCACATGCAACCTGGGACTGGGCCTGCCACTCTGCACCACACCATCCTGATACTGGCAGGCCACAGCCCAAAGGTCCAGAGGGAGAGCAACGGGCAAGACTCACGCAAGGGGAAGCTGACAGCTACACCTCCAGACCAAGCTCTGGTGCCAACAAGAAAGCTGAGGCTGTGTCAGCCACTGAATTCCAGTTCAGAGGAGAATTTGGTCATAGATGTATCAGCCACCTCAGTAAAGTTGGAGGAGATTGTTTTTATGTTGAATGAATCCATAACCAGAGCCAAAGAAGAGGCTTTTCTCCCAACCACCTGCTAACACCAGCCTCCACAGTGCTAAATCTAGTGGCCAGTGTTCCTTGTCTTAATTGCTCTCGCAGCAGCATTTGATAGAGATGATCACTCTTGCCTACTTGATTCATGTTAATCTCTGGACTTCTAGGATACATCCCTCTCTTCGTCTCCCTGTACCCCACTTCATTGATTTGTTCCCACTCATTCTCCTCTGTTGGCTCAGGACTCTTATTTTTGGGGTGCCCTAGGGCTTGGGTTTGGGCCACTGCTCTTGTCTATTTGCATTTACTTCCTGATGACTTCATTCCAGTTTTTTGGTTTTCTGTCTGCATGCTAATGTGGTCTCCAGATTTGTATATTCAACTGCCAACGTGACATCTCTATTTAGATGACTAATAGAAACTTCAAACTCAACATGGACAAAATTGAGCGACTGAATTTTTCCCAAACCTGCTTCCTTCACAGCCTTCTCTATCTCATTTAGTGGCAATTTCATCCTTTCACTGCTCAGGCCAAAGACCTTGTAGTTGTTCTGGATTCCTTTTTGTCTTTCATAAATCACGTCGGATTCATCAAGAAAATCTGAATACACCCATAAAATTGAAAGAGTTCATCAAATAAACAATCACCAAGGAATTCTGTGATATGTGATATCAATTAGGAATTTATCAATCCCTTTTTTTTTCATATTCTCTACTAAATTAAAAATCAGTGTCAAATAAAGCAGTACCAAGATGTAGTTTTGATTTATAGTGTGGTAGTGTGGTTTTGTCATCAGCTAGACCTGGTTTCAAATGATGGGACTTTCCCAATTGTCTAAGTGTGATCTTGGACAACTTCTATTTCTCTAAGACTTTGTTTCCTTATATATAACTGAGGAATAAATACCTCCTTCAGAAGGTTTTATAAAAACCAAGTCTGGCTACCCTGTAATATTATTCAATAAATGGCAACTATTGAGCCATTGTTCTTGCTTTTAATGAAAATAAAACAGGATAGTGATTGGCTTTGTCTTTCAAATGCAATTCTTGGAAAAAGTAAAATTAAGGAGAAAATAAAGTGCTTGCTACCATGGCAACTGAGGTAGTAGAGAGCTTAAAGATTAAGAAATGATAGTCTGAAGATGGCTTCAGTCTACTACTCAGTTTTGACTAATATTGATTTGTTTCTGTAATTTTGTAATCTTTCTAATCTTAAACTCGGGATTGTGAGCGGAGTGTCCATCCATATAAATTAACATTTTTAAAATGTTCTATTATTCCAAGATAGCTATGTTAACCTTTTCCTAAAAGCCTTTGCATAGAATTGGTCACTTTCATGACTCTTCTCTTCCTCTTACCCTATCAGTTAAACCTATGTCTTCTGAGATGGTGTAAACAAAGTATTTAACATGAAGTGAACTATAAGAAGAGCTTTAGGATATCTGCTTGGCTAAAACCAAGCTAAAAACATACCTTTCTTCTTTCTCTTTAATGTGATTTTCCCCCCAATACCCTGTGAATGGGTGATGGAGATGAGTTTATCTGTATGTACATTTGAGTGAGTGGATACATGTAAGTTTGCAAAGTTATTTTTCTTTTAAAGTATATTTTTGAAACTGCTATTTTTATTTTTTATTTTTTTTAATTTTTATTTATTTATGACAGTCACACAGATTGAGAGAGAGAGAGGCAGAGACATAGGCAGAGGGAGAAGCAGGCTCCCTGCACTGGGAGCCCAACGTGGGATTTGATCCCGGGTTTCCAGGATCACGCCCTGGGCCAAAGGCAGGCGCCAAACCGCTGCACCACCCAGGGATCCCATGCGCCACTCAGGGATCCCTAAACTGCTATTTTTAAAAATCTGTTTTCTAAACTACTAGGCAGGATTATTTAATACAAACAATATGGGTTGGTAGTTAAAATATCTGGAGTTGTACATTCTCTTTTTTTACTCATTTATTTACCAACAACTTGACTAATTTTTTAAAAATCTTATTTATTTATTATTTATTATTTATTATTTATTATTTGAGAGAGTGAGAGCATGAACAGGGGGAGGAGCACAGGGAGAGGGACCAGCAGACTCTGCGCTGAGCAGGAAGCCCAGCGTGCGGCTCAATCGCCCGAGCCTGAGTTCATGACCTGAACTGAAATCAAGAGTCAGATGCTTAACTGACTGAGCCACCCAGGCATCCTTCGCCAATGAATTGACTATGATTATGTAGGAAGCAGTGCCTTCAGCCCAGACTTTGAATATTAAATATACCACAAATTAACTGTAAGAATCTGGGAATAAAAATAAGCATTTTTTAGTTCTCAGGGCTAGTCAGCAAGTCAAATGAGATAGCTACCATTAAAATACAACCCATAAAAAGAGAGAAGCAAAACAGCCAGAGGATGATTTGTTTCAAGCATTTCCCAAATATTTATTGGATGTCTACTCTATGCTGTGCATTGTGTTGGTTCTTATTAGTGATAGACAAGAAGTTCTATATAAGACAAGAAGTTCTATATAAGATACTAAGGTATCTTATTTCATTTCAAACTTTAGAAATTATGTTTCCTGATATAAAAAACAAAATCAGAATTCTGTATTAGTGACCAAGAATTTTTTGTATCCTGATGCAATGATTATAGTGTATAGTATAGTAACAGAGGACTTATATGGAAACTGGACAGTAAATAAAGTATGAAAATATAGATTTATCCAGAGTAGCAATCTTGGCCAAAAATGACTAAAAATTTCGCCAATTTCTAGGGAAAAGTGAAACTTAATATCAGAACCGTACTATAGAATAGAACATGGGGGAATCCCTGGGTGGCTCAGCACTTTAGCGCCTGCCTTGGGCCCAGGGCGTGATCCTGGAGACCCAGGATTGAGTCCCACATCAGGATCCCTGCATAGAGCCTGCTTCTTCCTCTGCCTATGTCTCTGCCTCTGTCTCTCTCTTCTGTGTCCTTCATGAATAAATAAATAAAATCTTTTTAAAAAAATAAAAAGAGAACATGAAAAGCACATCCAAGTTTTAAGTTCAATATGTAATAGTCCATATATAGTTCTTATGCCATAGAATGGACCCAATATTTTTCAACTCACTCTATTTATTTTTATAAAAGTCAGAACTCAGAAATCCCTTCAGGTGTTATAAAAACTTAAACTATGTAGGCATCTGGTATTCACAGTGATAGATGAAGAAATAACATCCTGCCATAGAACTTTACTGTGATTTTTGTAAAACTAAGCTAGTGATGTATATTTTAGGATGTGAGATAAACTTAACGAAATGTAGTAAAATTATTGTGTCATAGAATTATAAAGTTCCAATCAATCAGTATTTTTCTGTTCAAGTACCAAAACAAAGCAATACTCAATCCTGAATTTCATACAGTATAGTATTTTTAATTTAAGCATGAGGATGTTTATGAGCTATTATAATACATGTAAATATTTGTGAAAAAATGTCAATCAAGCAAAGAGAAACCAAAGTGCGAAGAAGAAAGAGTATGGACAGAAGGTACCATTTTAAAATGTTCTAATTTAAGCTTTGAAGACAATATATATGTAGGTATGCTTGTGCATGTATATGCACATATGTATATGTATGTATATATACATATGTATGTATAATGCACACACAAAACATGCATACACATAAATATTTTATGATGTTAAAAAACATTATCATCAAGATGCGGGTTGAAGGCAAATTTAATATTTTCATCTTGTTATAAGTGGAAGCTGATGAATTTCAATATGCTTGATTTGTATTAATGTATTTAGCCTGTATGACTACAAATCTTGAGGGATCACAAAGGATTCTAAGTATTGTCTTTATTTGAGACACTCTCAATGAATGGTTAGGTAGCTAAAAAGAATCTCTTGAACTTGGAAGAAAGTCTGAGGTTTAGAAGTTTTGTTGGTTGTTGTTTTTTTAATTGGGATTCTCCAATGCAAGATCTCACTGTGAGAATTGATTATACTGTTGGATGGAGTATCTCATTGGCTTGCTACAAATGCAGTGTTTCCTCTCACTTCACCTGCCTTTCATTTCTATTCTAACTATAACAGGTGTCTGGCACTGCATTGCTCCTCAATAAAAACTTGTTGAATGGGATCCCTGGGTGGCGCAGTGGTTTAGCGCCTGCCTTTGGCCCAGGGCGTGATCCTGGAGACCCGGGATCGAATCCCACATCGGGCTCCCAGTGCATGGAGCCTGCTCCTCCCTCTGCCTGTGTCTCTGCCTCTCTCTCTCTCTCTCTCTCTCTCTCTCTCTCTGTGACTATCATAAATAAATAAAAATTTATTTAAAAAAAACTTGTTGAATAAATGAATGAATAAATGAGTGAATGTACAAACCCTACAGACTTGTATACAACCAGCTGTGACTGTCAAGAAGAAGACTCAGAGGCAGGATGTAAACTTAGAGTGTTGGCTATCTAGATAGGGTCATCTTTGCTGAATCTTATAGAAGTCATGAAGAGAATGAAGCAAATATAGTTAGAGGTGCATAAATATGAATATATATTTAGTAGATAGATAAGATAGATAATCTAGCTGGCAATATGTACCTAACTAGCTTCCACATGCCATCCATATGGATCACTAGGATGTATTGCCCATCTGGACTGCAAATTTCACTCCATCTGGCATGACTTCTAACTGAATGCTTGGCTAGAAAATTCTTTGTTATCCTATAGTGTGATGCTGTAAATTGTAGTGATATCTCTCCTTCTTGTCCTCCTCCTCCTTCTCCTCTGTTCCCTCACTCCCTCCCTTTCTCCTTCCCTCCCCCTCTCTTCCTCTCTCTTGCTCTTCCTGTTCTTTGTCCAGTATGGCATTTTTTCCTCTGAGCATTTATCAGGAACTAACAGCAAATGAACAGTCCTTTCAGTGTATTTCTTTAATTCTCCAAATTCTTATCACTCTAACAAAGTTTTGAGCTACTTATCCAATACCCATAAATGAACAAAAGAAAAGATGTATTGAATTGGTTGTCTTGAAGTGGAATATATCTAACAGTTATTTATTTAAGAATTCTATTGAAAGGCTATAAAAAATGTGTTAGGTGAATCTTCCTGGCAGTATATGACATAGTAGACTCTAAAATATTTTTTTGGAACTTTTTATAAAACCAAGCTGATAACATACATTTCAGAAGGCTTAAGAGTAATTATTCTCAGAGGCTGAAGGATATATTAGATGACTTCTGGGAATCTTCTCTGTAAGTCTATTAAGAATAAGCGTCTGGCTTCAGGACTTTTATTTTACCCATTTTTAAGAAAGTGTAATTGAGTTATCCTTTTACTCTTTCATCTTCAATTTCTTTCTGTAAAAATTCAAGTGGTTGAAATAGCTGAAATTAAACTTTCTAGAGTTAATATTCTTAATTTACCTCTCCGGAGAAAAGATATATCTTGAGAGATTTTGGGGGGGTCATCTGTGTGTAGTAATTGGAATGGACGTATTATTTATCCTTTATATGGTTGGTAGACATTGCCCAGAAACTAATGTCTGCTGCCATAAGCACATTAAATTTTGTTTCACATAGTAATATTATACTGTATACTTTTTACTTTCAAGTTAATACTTAAAATAGTCTTATTATAAATTAAACTCAATCAAACTAAGAATGAAGTTTCTTGACAAGCCAAAAAATCTTGGAAAGCTATTTGGAAAACTTAAGAAAGATGTCAAAATATACTAACCAAAAGTATGAAAATATGTCTCTACATTTCATATATTTTTGAGACAAGAATGTTCTGACTTTACTTGAGTTCATAGAAATAGGGTGTTAACCAGACTAAATTTCTTTACTAATTTCACTTGAGAAAACACTTATATATGAAAAACACATCTAACGCAGTTACCTCATATGCCCTGAAATGTTTTCAGCCATATTTCCCAAAACATTCTGTGACAACCTGTATCTTTTCATGCATTGACCCTTCACTTTGGAAAGTCTTTAACCTCCTGCTCTTGCTAGGGTCACTTTGATATATCCTTTGAATTACGTGCTTTTCAGTTTAAACTCAATCTCCTTTATGTGAAGTCAGTCATTAGCACTTATTAAACTACATTTCAGTTGTCTTGCTAGTTAATAACCTCTTACTAGTTGATGTCCTACCCACCAAATTTAAAGTTCCATGAGGACAGAGACTATCTTTCATAATTATTCTTCTAGAGCCTGGAAACAGTATCAGGCTTCTACAACCACAATGGACAGGGCGAGATTCTGCATCCTTTTAATTTTCAAACATAGACACCACTTTCACTTTTGCTAAGCAGGCAGAGAAAGAAAGTTGAGTTGTCTTCAAATAAACCTTCAGAACAATGATCTACTGTCATCATAAATAGCCCACTTAGAAAACAAAAGTTTGGGAAGGAATGTATGCTTTGATAATTTCCACAACATTTAGAGTAAAGCACTGTATTTAAAATAGTTATATGTTAATACTATTTATCCTTCCAGCTTCTTTCAACATTAATTCATACTGCCTTCTTTCCCCTCCCCACACAAAAACTATGGAAAAGAAAAACTTGTACTCTTCTTGGTCAGAAAGTTTCAGAATTGCTAAAATAGTTTGTTGGTTGATGCAAATTCAGCAAATATATGAGATTATATCAGGAATATATAATATTACACCGGAAATATTTGATTTATTGGCCCCTTTAAAAAGAAATCTAGTGAATCATCTGGTCTATATTATATCAGGACTAATTAACAGATAAGCATAAAACACATGGAGGTTTTTTTTTTTTTTGCACCATAATCTATTTGGAAAAAAAAATTCCTTAAAAACCTGGGTTCTGAAGAAACTTCACAATTGTTTTTGAGATTTATTTCCACTAATAGCTTTTTGAGGAGCACGACTTACATGGTACCACTCACAGGAGGAAATATCCCAACATGTATCCTTGAGTATGAAGAATCAAAATTGTTCACATAGATCACGGATTACCAAAACTAGTATGCTTATATACTTATTTGAGAATCAACGAATCCCATGTGGTTAAAAAATCAGAAGGGGAAAAAGGATTATTTTGAAAAATATAGTACTATGGCTGCTTAAATAATCATGAAAAAAGAAAACATGTTTTTTCAACTTAAATTGCAGTGGTAGAGATATAGTTAATAGTTTTAGCAAAAGGGTAATTCCTGCAGGAGAAAAAAAATAAGATTTTATTTATTTATTCATGATATACCTAGAGAGAGAGAGAGAGAGAGAGAGGCAGAGACAACAGGCAGAGGGAAAAGCAGGCTCCATGCAGGGAGCCTGATGCGGGACTCGATCCTGGGACTCCAGGATCGCACTCTGGGCCAAAGGTAGGCGCTAAACCACTGAGCCACCCAGGAACCCCCCCCCCCCAAATTTTTAAAAAATAGTCATTTGAGTGCTCAAAAAACAAAAGGACGGGAGCACATCAAAGGAAAATAGGAGCCAACCTCAAGGAGCTCTCTGTGGCCAAAGCTGGGACCATTTGAGCATCAAAATAAAATTATATTTATTTTATCATAACCCCAAGTATAAAATTAATATATCTGAATCCATACTGATACAAGTAAAAGCTTGAAAAAATAATTATACACGAGGCAAATCTCCTCTATAGATGAATTCTGTTTAATGTGTATAAACACTACCCTCCTCAGGAAGTAAAGGTTAATTTCACCACTTTCTGTCACCTCTTTGAGGATATACTAGATGTAGTGACCAACTCCAAAGAGTAGAGTATGGAGAAGAGAAAAATAGTAACTTTACAGTAGAGAAATCTGGCAAATACCACCTTGCCAAGCCATGGTTAATATTACTAGGAATACATGTGGATATCATGGACTCCCATAATGATGGGATGAGCTCACTTCATTGATAGTATATGTTGAGAAGGACACTTTGCCTGTGTGGTATTCTTCCCACAAGCCCACAGCTCAAGTCTAATCATGAGGGAAACATCAAATAAAATTAATATAGGCGTCAGAGCACGATAGCCTGTGGGATTCTTGGCCAGTACTTGATAGTCTTCTAAAGATCATGAAAAACAAGGAAAAGTTGAGAAAGTGTCACAGACCAGAGGAAACTAGGGAGACTTGGAAACTAAATAAATGTGATACCCTGGATTGGAATCTAGAACAGAAAAGAGACATTAACAGAAAGACTAGTGAAATCCAAGTGAAGTCTGGGGTTTATTTGATGATAATTTGCCAATATCAGTTATTTAGTTTTGAAAAATATGCCGTAGTAATGTAAGATGTTAACATTAGAGAAATCGGGTGAGGGGTATATGGGAATTCTCTGTTCCATCTCTCCAACTTTTCCATAAATTTAAAATTATTCTCAAGTTAAACATTTGTTTAAAAATCATCTTCTTAAAAAAATCATCTTCTTGCTTATTTAGCACCTTGCTGGGTAAATAACTACCTACTTGCTGAATTTACCAGAGTGTGGGACTATCTAAGGAATTAAGAATCATCTTTCTGCTTCTTCCTCATTGATATTGTAAATTTGAATCATAATTGGAGAATAAAAGATATAAATGAATAATAATTTAAGTTTTGAGAGCCCATCATAATCATATTCTTTATTATAGTCTTCAGGTTCAAAGCAGGTGGTTCCTGGTTCTTAATTTTGTATAACTGCCATCTTAGATACATTTACAAAGACACCACTTTTGGCTCATTCTCATCTCTGTTCTCCTGAAGTCTCCACCTTTGAACCATGTGTAAATGGAGCATTTATTTTTACCTCTAAAAAGTGTAAAGTCATCTGAATATGATCTTTTTTACAGACTGAATAATTTGTGTTAAAAGACATAAAAAATGAACATGATTTGCAGTGTAGTCTAGATCTTTGCAGTTAATGTTTTTGGATATTGAGTGAAAAAAATCTTCATGTATCCAAAATATTTTTTTTTATTTCTTTTCTATATACGAGAGATAAAGTTTTGACTTTTTAAAACAAGTGTATTGTGCTTCCTAAGTCATTAATTCTGAAACTTAGTGAATTTTCGAGTTAAACTGGGGGAAGGAGAGTCTCGATTATGCCCATATTGTGATGTTCTTTAAGAGTTTGGAAAAGTAGAAATATTTTGTGCATTTTATTTGATAATGTTCCTAGTATTGTATGGCTTTACTGAATCGTATGCCTTGAGCCTTAATGTTCTAGCCAGGTTATAATATGCTTTGATCTATAAATTTAAAAAGAACTCTTCATGTTGAAAGAAAAGGATCTGTACAAAAGTCTAAAATCTTGCTGAACAGACTGGGAGTAACAAAGAGAAACATACAGAAATGAGAGTGATAGAACAATAATTTGTTCCTAAATACGGCTTTAAACAGCATAGGAACATGCTTCAGGTTAGTCAGAAGAGGTCCTCTGAATTACACTGTGCATGCTTCCCTGAAATGAAACTGTATGTTATTGGTTAACCAGGATATTTAGCATAATCACTCTGCTAGACTGTGGTGGAGGGAGGTGATTATCATTGAGAACAGATGGGCAGGTCCACAGCACTGCCAGATTCTGCACAAGCTCCATTTATTGTTGCTTCTTGCTTTTTCGCTTCTGTGTTTTAATTTTTCAAAAAAAACATTTTATGTTTTAAAGAACTCGCTGCACAAAAGGTCGGTGGCTGATAACCTTTCAGCTTAGATTGCAAACGTAGGAGAAAGACTCAAAATGCTATCACTGTGTATCTATGAAGGATGGGACAGATTTCATTTTACCCTCTAGCCTCCCTCAATGCATGCACGGATTTATCTGTACGCTAAGCTCTCTGCTCTGCATCTGTAGCTCCTTGTGGATTATATTGTCTCTGTGATCAGAAATGATTTTCTCGGATATGAACACCGTTTCTGGCTCCCCCAAAGTGCATCCTCCTAATGGGACCCGGTTTTACACTTTCCAAGTAAGTGTGTTTTAAATGGCTTCACTACTTAGGAAGTTAATGTATAGTCAAACTTTTAATAAAAGGGAATATAAGCAAAGGAAAACTGCAGAGTGTGAAAGTGTTAAAGAGGATGTAAGAAGTGGATAATGTGCATGTCAGTGTAATCTATTTTTTTTAAATATGGAAATAGGATGGCACTAGGATTCTCTGTGAATTCAAGCAAAATAATAATGAACACTTAATTTTCACAAGGTTTTTATTTATTTATTTTTTCACAGGGTTTTTAAAAATTGCTACTGTATCATCCTTGAGGGTTTATGAGATGTGTCTCCTGATATTGTTATTTATGGCTCTCATATGGTGAACATTACAGAGTTAACTTCTCTTATATATTACAGAGGGAATAGAACTAAGAGACATATTATGGAACTTTGAACACTGTCTCCTCTGGGCTTAGAAAAACATTTTATATTTTATATACATAGCATTACAAAATTTCTGTTATTTAATTTTTTACATGTGCAATATATGAGCAACAGTAATATAAGAGGTTTAAGTACCACGCTTAGTATGCTTTAGTATTTGAGATAAAGTAGAAACTCATTAAGATGGAAGATTTTCTGTGTTATCAGAAAGTCAAAATGATTTATAATATAAATATAAATAAGAGTTACAAAGCTATTACCTACTAAACTGTATTTCAATTGCCTGTGAATAAATCAGTCATCAATCTAGAAAATGGTTAAGTGTAAACTAAATCAAATTCTTCCTCATTTTTATCCTCAAACTGTATCTTCTAGTACTAAGGTTTACTTTGTAATTTAGTCATATCATCATTACATGAAAAGGGAAAATGAAAATGAACCTCTTCTGTCTGTGTATTTTACTTTATGGGAAAATAAACAGCTTGGCATTTAATCATTTTAGGTATATAGTTGTAATGTTCTGGAAAAAATATATATTAAGACTTAGAGGATTGATGTAGTCAAGATAGAATTCTTTTAAAAGAGGGCTCTGAATAGATGCACATCTGATTTATTAACGCCTCTTACCTTTGCAAACCATAAGCAGCAAAAATAATTACTCTATCTCTCTCCCCTTTTTATACTTCTATTTTTAATCCTGTTGCCTCTCTGCTTTACACTGATATCTAGTGATGGTGCAAGTCTGTGCTGTTACAGAATATATTCACTTCCAGTGACGATCTGCTTATTGTGGCAGTGACTCAAAATGCAAGTGCCCTGGGGCTGTCTACAGAATTATTACTTTTTTTTTTCTTCTCCGTACACTGAGATATAAACACCCTTTACAATATCCTGTAGTCTGGCTCCGTGGGGCAGCTTTTGACATTAAGTATTCTAGTTCAGTCTCTTAAAGTTTAAGGGTCAGTAAATTCCATATGCTCAGTCATGACACAGGCTTTCTACAATTCCTCAGTAAAGATCTTGCTGACACCTTTCTTGGCAGGTGATTTTCTTTGAAAACACACTGGAATGATTTTTAAACACTCATTTTTTTTTGTTGTTGATATTATAACGGTCTGTGTAAAAACTCTAGGAATTTGGATAAAATAGAAATGTTGACAAATATGAATTCTGTTCCACATTTTTAATTCATAAAGTGATTTTTGATCTTGACATTTATGATAACAGAGAATATGTGTGTTTAACTTTTTGTTGTTATTGTTTGTTTTTGTGTTGGGTAGAAGAGAAGGAAGAAAAAAAATACAGTTTTTAAGGCATGAAGACAAAGATTTATAAAAGTTGACCCTACTTTTATTTTCAAAAGGCATAATTAAACATGATTATTTTTATTCTTTATATGTATTAACCTATTTTAAGGCAATATATTTTCTTTGGTTGAAATACTGTTATAAGAAATGAGAGGCTATAGAAGCAACAACATTTCTCAAAAAAAAAAAAAACGTAACTTTGAAAATGATTAGTTTAATTTTGAAAAGTGGTTCTTATTATGGAATGACATCAATGCATTTCAGAAATGATTCTGTGTCAAGGAGTGGAGATTTTAATGCTTACTTAAAATTATTTTAGCGCAAGAGTTAACATATGCAAAAACGTTTTAGATAGCTTAGGATGAATAATATTGTTTCAGTTCCATCTTCTCATTAAATGTTCAAACTATCCTGTCATTTTGCTGAAATTGTACATTGCCAAATTTTAAGAGTAACATTTAAAATGTATTTGACCTGGATGGTTCAAAAGTAACAAGGCAACAAATAAGCTAAAGGATATTTTAATTACAAGACTTTTTTTATCTTTGCATTTTAATTTAGCCAAATATATTCATACTTGTACATATACATGCAAATACTGTTTTCATATAGACTATCTAACACTTAATTTAAATTAATTTCCTTATATGTGAAATCTCACTTCTAGATTACTATGAATATATGTGTATCTGCCTTTTTTTTTTTTTTAAGAGGTGCCTGGATCCTGGATGGTGCCAAAACTCAATTTGCACTAGATGTTAAGTGAATTGTTTATCACCAAAATTCAAGTTCTAGAATGGAGTTGCTTAGAATACCTTTTGATGGACAAAAATTAAGATTAAATGATGCTATAAGAGAAAAAAAATCGATTATAATGTTTTTATGCATCAGGACTGCCAATTTATGGAGTTCAAATGTTTATAAATGGACAGTCTTCTTTAAAACAAAATGATATGGATATATGTATACTACATGTATGAATCCTCCTTAATTTTATGTACATAAAAATGATGTCCCAATGTGATTTCACGTTTAGCTGGATATTTGCAAATAAAACCATCTATCTGCTCTATTAAATCCCTAGATTGGCTAATCATGACTTCATGTGTGAATCCCCCCAGAATTCATGTCCAACACACTACCCCTCATTTCCTAGAGATTAACTGTCTTCACCTCATGGTTTTCAAACTGTATCTGCACAGATACAGTTTCATGAGAGGTTTCATGAGAGTTTGTCAGTAGTTGTTAGAGAGTAGGGAAGAAGAATACACTCGGAGGATCTTAATGTTTCTTTATTCTATATTTACCAGTCTTATTCAATGGCACTCTATGCAAGTTTTATGAACAAAAATAGCAAACAGTATGGTATTAGCAGAAAAAAGAACAAAATAAAGGTTGCAAACTACTGCCTCAAACCAAAGGAACTTATTTGTGATGGGAGCAACTTTATCTGTTGAGTCCACAGAGTTATTTCTGTTCAGAATACATTTCTTTGCCATTTAATCTGAGAATTAATAACATTAACTGCCAAGACTGTGTATGAATGGCTGACTCTCTTGCCTCCTGGGGCCCCCCAGAAAACAAGATATGGCAACATAATAATCACGGTTTTTATGTTTATAATACTTCAGGTCTCCCCTGTCCTTAAAGGATAATAAAGTTCATATCTCAAGCTTGACACAGAAAGCTCTTCATGGTCTGGAGCACATGCGACACACTGCTTTACTTGTTTTGCTTTCTCAGAATGTTGTCTGTACGTGTCTGCTGTCTTTGCCTCTTCACTGAACTGGGCCTGGTATTTTTTTTTTTTTTTTTTTACTTGAAGACTCATCTCAAATGCCACCTCCCCCATGAAGCCTTTACTCATTCACCTCATTTCTGCAGGTGTATTAAGTGCTCCTTTGCCTGTCCGTACCACTCCTGAAGCCCTTATCATGCTTGGTTTTAATCCCCAAGAACATTTCATCAATCTGTGACCCTAGCACATGGATACTGCCATTATCTCCGTTTAATAAGCTGGGGAAATATATTAGATAGGTAAATGATTAAAGTATGGAAATTTAAAACCATCAGCAACAAATTCTTTTTTTTTTGAAACTATGTTGGCAGCTGATGAGACAAACTACATATTATTAAAGAAAACATCTAAAGATATATAAAGGTACATTTAAGACTAAGCTTTTGTGTACTACTGTTGGATTCTTCAGAATAGGTAATGGGTACATGAGTAATCAAGGAAAAATTTAATTTTATTATTCTTAAAATATATTGTTATGGCAGCTAGACAAAATCTCTGACAGTTTTTTCTTTATAATCTCATAGAGATTTATAATTCTTGTATAATCTTGTATTCCTTATGACTTAGCATTTTTCATATTTTATCAAGAAAAATTTAAAATTTGATTAATATAAATATATTTCCCATTCAGCAGACAGGAATAGCACGTGGAATATATAGAAACTGGAAGGCAAGCTGAAAGTCTCAATTGTATGAAGAATTTCATCCAAAGCAGTATTACTGGTATTTAGGTGAGACACCATATCTTTTATCACATGAAGGTGAGGTAATGCTGATCTTTTAGCAAAGAACCAGATTTTAAAAAATATTCTATCCTTTCAGTACTATCTAGGAGTCCACTGTTGTTCTTCTATTACTTGGAGCACATTATAACTTATTACTGTTGATAAGTTTGAAATGCATCGAAAGTATCTAGCAAATTCTTGGCACATGTTATGTGTTTAAAAAATTAAAAAAAAAAAAGTAAAAGAAATGAAGGCAAATTAGCCCTATAGAGAAAAGACAGATCCTATGGCTCTGGGATTACATGGTAATACAGACAAACAGTATTAGCTGGGGTTTCCAGCTTAATGAGAGAATTGAGGTTTTTCTCTGCATCCGCTAGTGTGTAGTCATGATTATGAGTGGTGGAGATACACAAGAGATGGTTCAAGCAGGTGGACCAACAGATTCAGAGGTATTTGCTGGTGTGTAGGAAAGGCGGAGCTTAGAATAACTGGAACATAAACTGAAAATAAGAAACGGTTAAAAGTGAAGTGTGCAAACTCCAGAATTCAAGATAAATGTGAATGTCATCCTCTGGGATCTTGGACTTGGTATTTAAGGATTTTCAACAAGGATTGACAGGCTTGGATTTGCTTAGTTAGAATATTGTACTGTGACTTGGCTTGGTGGTAGGACTAGAGCAGAGAGAACGATTCAGTAGCTTTCGAAAAAATTCAGATGAATTTTTATGATTTCCCTGTATTACAGATGAAAACAAACAAAACAAAAAATTGGTACTCTAACGAAAACCTGGTGCTCACAAAAAGTTTTCAAGTAGTTGTTAATAATGCAGAGAGTAAATAATGAAGTTTCTGTCTGAATTCAAGATTGTGGAAGCCAAAATTTCATGCTCTTTCCCCTATTTTCTGCTGCCTGTAGTGTTGATGACTAAATATATTAGCAAAAGTATTCCAAGCTACATAATTTTCAACCTCAGTGATCTATTTATTTATAAACATATAGAAATTTGCTCCACCACTTCAAAACATTGTATTACTGCCTCCTTGGGTTTTTAACTTAAGGCTTTCATTTGGTTACACCTTCTCATTTTATCTTTACTGATGCAAAATCCTCCTAATTGGAAAGACATTTTTATAGTAACTGAATTGTCAATAAACTTGTATCTTAGAATTCCACTGAAAGACAAAAAGAGAAATTGAGGGGGAAAGCTCTCCTAACTACATACTTGTGTTAGGTATAAAATGCTCTGTACATCAGTGAGACCAACTAAGGGAATCAATGAATAGCCCTTGTTGATTCAGGTAGGAAATCATAAATCTTCCACCTGCAGAGGTTTCTGTTTAATGGAAATGCGGTGGACTTTATGTTCTGTGAGCACAGGGATCGTGTCCTTCTTTTCACTGTTAAGTCACTAGCACCAAGCAAAGTGCCTGGCATATAGCCATGATTAGCAAATAGATACTGAAGTGATTTGCAAATTGAAAGGAAGAATATTTTGCTCTTCATCACAGAGGCATTACTGATACTCTGATATAGAATGGCCTCCTGGTAGGAACATATAAATGGTTCTAAATTTCCCAGGCTGAAGTCCACAAATATATTTCACTAATATCTAGTTAAAATAGCTATGTTTTTCAAGTAGTCTGAAGGGGAGAGCAATTGGAAGTAGGGAAATCATTAAAGATGTTCCTGAGATAAGCATTTCATGCACCAAGCACAGTGTCAGTTAGTTAGTAAGGGCCCCATAACCATCAGCTGTAACATCAGAAGCAGTAGAGATGGGGTCTGTGGACCACACTGGAGGTGGCAAGGATGAGCCAAGAGAAGTCAAGCATGAGGGAAAAGCTATTAAGAGATGACATTTAAAAGACTTTATTAACTTACCAAATATAGGACACAAAAGAGGACAAGGCAAGATTACCTCCAAAGTTTCTAATGAGGGAGAGAGGGAAATGGAGGAGGAACAGCTTTGAAAAACAATATATTGGGGATCCCTGGGTGGCTCAGCAGTTTAGCTCCTGCCTTGGGCCCAGGGTGTGATCCTGGAGTCCTGGCATCGAGTCCTACATCAGGCTCCCTGCATGGAGCCTGTTTCTCCCTTTACCTGTGTCCCTCCCCACCCCCACCCCGTCTTTCATGAATAAATAAATAAAATCTTTAAAAAATCCAATATATGTATTTCAGTGTTGGCCAAATTAAATAGACCAGTTAGAAACACAAGTTTGGCTCTCAGGAGAGAGGTCTGACAGGTAGATGTAAATGTGAGAGGAATCTGCTTACAGAGGAGGGGAAGCTATGGAAATGGATGAAATGACCTTTGCAGAGAATGAGGAGAATGGGGCAGATGGAGCAGGGCACAAGGTCCTTGGACACAATCTCCTACCCAGGAGTATGATCATTTCGAGTTATGTGTGCTTGGTTTATTTCATAAACACGTTTTGGAAGCTTTTTCCTTATCACCCGTCCTTGAATATTACCCCAAACCTAATTTAAGTTAGATCTTCCTGCCTCTTTATGTGTGTGTTTGCTTTCTTTTGTAAATGCATTTTGGAAGCTAACATTCCCTTTCAGCCTCCTCCTTCAATGTCATCCCTGAACCTTAATTCGAGTTAAATCCTTCTCTTCTTATTCTTCCATAAAGTAATTAATGTATGTCTGTTGTACCATTTACTGTACTGCATGCACTTTTTCACTTCTCTCTAAGACTGGTCTGTGAACTCCTGGAGAGCCTAAGGTATATTTTACTTAACTACTTCTATTGGTTTATTGACGCTTAGCCTAATGTCTGTCAAACAGAAGTAGTCTGTACATTTTGAATGAATAAATGAATTCATGTTTAAATTGCAGACTGCCCAAAATTAATTCTCCTGTATTAATTCATGAAATCATTCAACACACCTTGTTGAGAATCCCCATTGTGCCGGACTTGGATAATGGTGAGCAAAACACCCAGTTTCTGCACTTGAGGCAATCTTGGAGTTGCCTCAAGGAAAGTTATCCAAAAGTCACGGTAGTACATTTTTTGGTTCTTTAGAGTAGACCGACAAAAATGCTTTGACTTTAAAGATACATATAGATAGCACTATTGTGACTTGTAAATTTCAATTAAATAATTTTATCTCCAAATCTACTTTTAGTTATAGTTCACCATTAGCTTTTCCACTGTTACTGTATTCGTAGCAATAAAATTGGATAAGAGTTAAGATCACGTCCTTTGGAATTAAACACAGGATTCAAAACCAAGTCCCACTATTTCTGGGAGTGTGATTGAAAGTAAATCGAATCATTTCTGTATTTTCACTTCCCTTGACTGTTGTAAAAGAATAAGAATAACTCATGAGGTCATTATGAATGCTAGGTAGATTATTAAATCATGTGTAAAATATTTCCTTCTGATAAAGATGGCCCTCAATCAAGATTAGATATTATTGTTTTAATTATTAATGAACTTTCCAAATAATAGCATAATTTATTTTACAAATAATCTTTTTGCCTTTGGCTTATTTTAAATTTAGAAAAATTTAATGCTAAGAGAGTGTATTTTTTACCACTTAAGAGAGCATATTTACCACTTTAAATACTTAAGGGAGCTTATTAAAGTATACTTAATTAACTTTTCAAGATCTTAATTTTATATATAATATTTTTATGCTTATAGAATGTAAGCTTTTGGAACATTGAAACTAAGTATCCTTTTGAAAATATATTTGCATTCCTTTTGTAAATATATTTTTGTATTTCCAAATTGTGTTATGTAAATTTACTTTGAAGCTTACCTTGTATATTCATAATGACTTATTATCATCTAAAGTTTTGCACATATACAAATGCAAACCTAAAATCATCAGTTTGTGAAATTGGCTAATTTAGTGTAACATTCAAAATATCTAAAACTTAAAAGAAAGTACCTTACTTTGTATGCTGGATGCTCCATACAATATGTAAAGATCTAAAGTAGTTATATCACAGGGAACCAGCAAGATTCAATGCTATTATTGGCAGCAGAACTGCCTGAGAATTGCTGAGCATCTCAAAAATAATTAGACATTTTAACAATACTAAAAGTGTACAATGTTTTTAAAGAATTTCACAAAATGCTATGTTTTATTACATAGCAGAGTTGGCAAAGTAAAATTTAAAAACTGAATACTGTCATTAAAAATAAATGAATGTAATCTACCTAGTTCCTGTAGCTTAAATATTCACAATTTCAATTATATTGGTGAAAAATACAGAAGATTCATAGAAAACAGCATTATACTTAATTAGTTATTCTCTACCAGATAAAATCAGTGCAGAAGTGACAGTTCTGAACTACAGTGTAATTTTACAGTTATATAGTATAGTTTCATTTTATCCCAAATTTTCATTTTTCTTATTTAGCACAGTATTAATCAGTGCTTTCTAGGATGATCCACCTTTGAAGTTATGATAGGCCTATAGAAAGCTGCAGGTGTATTTTGATTCATGTCACAAAGAAACTAAAAAAGGAAACTTTGTTTGAAATCCTAAAATATATTATATGTTGTCATAAATAGTATAAATTTATTATATTTGAAGAATATACATTGTACATACATACATACATTGTCATTATTTAACTATGATTAATTAACTAATTAATTAGATTTTATTTATTTATTCATTAGAGACACAGAGAAAGGCAGAGACATAGGCAGAGGGAGAAGCAGGCTCCATGCAGGGAGCCTAATGTGGGACTAGATCCTGGACCCTGGGATTACATCCTGAGCCAAAGGCAGACGCTCAATTGCTGAGCCACCCAGGAGTCCCTAACTATGTTGTTTTAATACCATTTTGTTTAGATGTCAAAATATTTAATGCATAAAGAATCACAAGTTTTAACAGTAATATAATACAGTCCAAATGGCTGTATATGCATTTCTTTCATTCATTCTTTTCACTTATCAATAACTTACTTTAGATGTGGTCAATATTCTCAGGAGCAATTGTTGCAGGACATAACGGGTCAAAATAAATATCACAGAGAATCTCTCAAAATGCAATGACTTTGTACTAAAAGAGTCAGTTAATTCCAGATGTGTCATTGAGAAAGACTTCAACAAAGAACTTTGCTTTAGAAATTAGTAAAGAATTAAAAAATAATTCTATTACACAAACACAGGTGAAAAAAAATCATTTTTTTTTCAATTTATGTATGCCAGCCGTGTTCTGTGACCAGCCTGGCATCTATGAACTGTGAGACCATGCTAGCCTAGACCATGTTTTCCCTAGAAATCTAGACTTTGCCTAGATTTTCAGTGTCTTGTATCTCTTGTAGTTCCCAAACATACTACAAACCCCAGGCCTCCGTATCTTTGGTTATGCTGCTCCTGTACCCATGTTGGATGATGCACATGTAGACACAGTCATTTAGTACATTTTGGTGAGGGTGATCATGAAGAGGATCAGCTAAGGGGCCTGTACAAACAGTTTGAATCCTGAGCTAGGTTGGCATTTTGAAAACAGCAATGACTGGTTTGTTTTACTAAATCTTAAATGTCGAATATTTACTTTTCTTAAAAATTGCATTACAGGAAAGAAACTACATCTTTTCTTTGATGTTAAACATGTTTGTTGGGCAACCCAGGTGACTCAGCAGTTTAGCACCACCTTCAGTCCAGGACGTGATCCTGGAGACCAGGGATCAAGTCCCTATCAGGCTCCCTGCATGGAACCTGCTTCTCCCTCTGCCTGTGTCTCTGCCTCTCTCTCTTTCTCTCTGTCTCTCAAATAAATAAATAAATAAATAAATAAATAAATAAATAAATAATAAATCTTTTAAAAAAACATGTTTGTTGATAGAAGAGAGAGAAAGCTAAGAAATCAAGAAAGGTGAGGTTAAAGGAAGAACTCAAACAGTTAGCATTGAAAGGAAGATGCTTCATTTTCTAAGAAAGAAAAACTGAAGATGGGTAAGGAGATACAACAAAAACTTGAAAGAGAGGAAGGAAATTGGGGCAGTTCATATCCAATGGCTCCATCCTAATGGCTTTACCTAAAATAGGTAGGTTACATGCTTTAGGACAACAGGAAAGGTTGGAAATAATTAAATAATTGCTGTGTTGGGGATAATAGCTGTCAAGCAACAAGGAGAGTTAAGGTGAGATTGGAACATAAGTTTGTAACAATATTAATAGGTGAATTCTTATGTTAGTGTTTCTCAATGGAAATTACAATAGAAAGAAATATTGTCTTAAATGGCAAAATATCAAGGGAGCAGGGAATCCTAAATGCTATGAGATTAATGCAGACCTGACTGAACACAGTTGAGTCTTCAAGTAATGAACATAAGAAGTAATATATTTAATTAAAATTATAATTTACTTTTTTAAAAAGAAATTAAGTGAGAAATTATGCTTTGATTAGTGCTTCTACAGTATCATACTATAAAACACAAATTCCAAGAAAATGTATTTTATTTAAAATATTTCATCATGCCTGCTACATAGTAAGTTCTCAAAAAAAACCCAAATATATATATATATGTGGGATGAGTAGATGTTCTTTAATACCTTTGAAGATTTTTAACCTCATGAAATATTATAAATCAATAAAATTAAAATATTTTGCAGTATGAGGTAATTCTCAAATTTATTTTAATGTTTTGCCTATATGTAATGGAAGGATTAAATCACAGAACAAAACATGTATTTAGGGGAAGATGATGGAATGGACAAACATTGTGGATAATGATGGGGCAGTCATGCTTACTATAAGCTAAACAAAAAGTAGAAGAGTTTGTTTGTTTGTTTGTTTGTTTTTTTGTACATATAAAATGCCACAGACTAGATTAGATTTAGAAAATTGTCCTTACTTTCCATTTTACATTAGTCTAATTTCATTTAATATAGTCAGTTAGGGTACCACATTTTCAAAAAATAGAGAGAGAAATCTTTAATATGGAATGCTGCCAAATAACTTACGATATGAAAAGTAGATCTCAGGAAGAAAAGATAGAGAAAATTACCTACTTTGTGTAGCTTGGGGTAAAGAATAAGGAAGAGGGACCCAATCTCTTCCACTTAAAAGTCTTTTGATTTGCATACACTCTGGTTGTTCACAATATGTGGTGAGAAAACTGCAGAAATACATGAGTCTGAGTGAAAACAGGAGCAGTTTCAGTTGAATATAGAAAATGAAAAAAAAAAAAAAGAAGAAAATGAGTCTATACCTATTGCAGTGATAAAATACTGCAGTGAGCAGTCATCGAAGATAAGTCTGGGAACTCCCTACATCGGGGATTTTCAAGAGAAGGATGAGTACAAAATGCAAGTAGCCGAAGAAACAGATTTGTGTTTCATATTTGCAACTTGAAACATATGAAAAGGCAAAAATGTATGAATTTTACTGTGATTCAATTTCCTTTTCGTTTTAAGTAATGAGTATAGTTCATATGTTTCTCGGGGTCAGTATGAGAAACCACATTTGAAAACAATCTATACATTTAAAAAACATAGTTCAGTTAAGGCTCTTTTGCAAACAACAGAAACAGATTCCAGGTTCATTCATTGAAAGAAAATATGTGAGAATGCAATGGGACATGCTGAAGGAAAAACAGAGGAATCAGGATTTTATTGACTCATTCAGCCTACTGTGTGCCAGGTTCTGTACCAGGCTGGATAAAGGATGAGCAAGTGAAATAAGAAGCTTGTATTTTATTGGGATGAAAGATATAGTAAAATGAATAGGACAGTTAGGTGGTGATAAATGCCAAGGAGAAATACAGAGCACAGAACGGGGATATACTAGAATGAACTGAAGGATAGTCTCTTCACAGTGTCCTCACCAAATAGGTTACCTTGACCTACCTCACTGTATTCAGAATTTAAATTCAAGGGAGAGGAAGTTTGGCTGGCCCAGACTGCACTTCACTGAATCCTAGATGTGCTGACATTTGCTTGCCTTTTGCCTGGCTGGTCCAATCTCTGTCCCAAAGCTTTCCCACTTACCTAGTAAGGTAAACCATAGACAGACTGGCGCACAACAGATTTTAGATTTCTTTTAAGACATAAATAAATGTCCATTCCATCTGGATATTCCTCTCTACTCCCAGAACTTTTCTTTCTGTACCATCCTTTCCCTATTTTCTACCTTTTTTTGCACCCAAATCTCAGTCATCCTTTAGAGTTTGATGCAATATGTGTCTTTCATGAATACATCACATACTCCAGTTAGGTTCACCCCTTTCCTTGTTAAGATATCATAAGGTGTGGTGCTGAACTCAATCACAATAATTGGCACAGACCTAATTTAAGTATGCATATCCATTTCCTCATTATTCCCCATAAGTTCCTTAATGACACAATATATATATTTGTCAGGTGAATGAATTTTGAGTGCCCCCAAAATATCGACATATACAAAGGATACCTGTAATTATCCCAAAGATCACAAAATGCACTTTTGCATTATATCACATAAATTATACATTTTTACATTTATAAATGTATCACATTTTATGTTGCCATTGTGACTATAATATATGAATTACCTGACAGAAGATAGTTGATTACCTTGCATGTGCATGTGGGTGTGTGTATCGTTGTTAATGTGTTCTTTATTTGGTGGAGAGAATTTATAATTAAGGAATAATGTATTTTTGTATGAATTTTAAAATAATTTTTTAAAGATTTTTATTTATTCTTGAAAGACACACACACACAGAGGCAGAGACACAGGCAGAGGGAGAAGCAGGCTCCATGTAGGGAGCCGGTTGTGGGACTTGATCCCAGGACCCCAGGATCACTCCCTGGGCCGAAGGCAGACACTCAACCGCTGAGCCACCCAGGTGCCCCAAAGAAGATTTTATTTATCCATGAGAGACAGAGAGGCAGACACACAGGCAGAGGGAGAGGCTGATGCAGGACTTGATCCCAGGATCAAGCACTGAGCCACCCAGGCGTCCCTGAAAGAATGAATTTAAAAATAGTATTGGGGTCAGTAGAGGTGCTCACCATGGGGCTCAAAATGAATAAATGCAAAACAGGTGTAAGTACAGCATTCTTTTTATTAATATTATCAAAGTATCAAATATTTGAAATACTTTGTTCTCAAGAATATAATTGCTTCCTGTTGTCAATGCAAATCCTTTCTGGGAATTAAAATTGGGCTTTCAGAGATTATGTTATTGACTACAGTTTATGTTATCCTTCCTCTCTTGTGGATCAGAGTAAAAGATCCTTAGAGTTGTTCCAGGGACTCTCAAGTTTCAGAATATGTAATTATCCAAAATGCAGGCTACCAAGTGCCACCCCCAGAGATGATTCAGAAAATCTGGTAAGGGCCAAAGAATTTTCATTTTAAATAGAATTCCAAATGATGTCTGTGCAGAAATGTCACGAATTAGGAAACAGTGGACCGGAGATGGAGAATTTTTAGCACTATGAAAGGTACTTTCTGTTTGAAAGACAACTGATGAATAGGTGAAATGCCCACACGGCCTCACTCAGGTTTTCAATACAGCTGACCCTTGAATAATGTGGAACTTGAGGCGCTGACCCCCTGCACGGTAGAAAATTTATGCATAGCATTCAATTCCCTCAAAACTTAACTACTAATAGCCTACTGTGGATTGGAAGCCTTACCAGTAAATGGATTGACATGTATTTTATATGTTCTGTGTATTGTACACTGTATTCTTCCAATAAAGTAAACTAGAGAAAAGAAAATGATATTAAGAAAATCACAAGGACCTTAAGAAATGCAAAGATGTACAAATAAATCATTTTTTCAAAAAAAAAAAAAGAAAATCACAAGGAGAACACATTTATGCTACTATACTACAAAAAAGTTTGCATATAACTGGACCCTTGCAGTTCAAACTCATGTTGTTCGAAGGTCAACTGTAATTATTCTATTTTAGAAAGACATGCTTTCGATTTGTTGTGATGAAGTCACTTAGTTATTTCCTTCATGGGCAATTTTTAACCAGTTGCTGAATGAATTGTGAGGATTCCAAACTGCTGCTAAGAGAAGCTGATTACGTTGAGGACACACAGGAATGATGAACTTCAGCTTATTCTTCCTTTGGGGCAGTTGTTTGTCACAGAATTTCCAAATTCGGATTTAATATATTGCCACGTCAAGAAATATTCATTTGTTTTTAATTAATGATTTATCAGTCCCCCGGAAACTGTGTAAAATCAAACAAAATCTTTGAATTATTCACTGTGGTAAATAACCAGTTCCTTTTTAAAAATTCTGATTTCAAATTAGAACTTGATTAAAATAATAAGTGTTCATTAGAAGAGGGGTGCTAGGTGGTTGCTCTTCCTGCACTACTCAATTCTCAGCTATCAAGAATAATCCCTCCTCGTGTGTTTAGTCATTCATTATCTTTATGCCTTCAGCTAAATCTCAATATTAAGGCCTACAGAGTGTCACTTAGCTTTCATAAAATATCTGCCCTCATGCCAAGTTCTGTTTGCAACTTCAGAATCCCACATTCATAAGAAAATTGTGGTGTTAAAACCTTCCCGAATAAGGTTAACTACATGGCTAGTAGTAAATTCACTAATTTCTTGTCTCCAGATTTTTTTGAATTTAGCTTCAATGAGAAGAAAATTGGCAATCTTACTCTAATTTTGTAAAATTAGCAGTTAATAAATATATTTTACCTATTATAGAAAAAAATGCTTTAAAGTTCTTGAATTATTAGTGTTGATCAGTGTCCTCATCTCCTGTTCTTTGTCCTATATTTAGGAAGGACAGTGGTCACTATGCAGACATTTTTAATCTAGCAGGATCAGCCCAGAGCATCATCATGGTTGAAGGAGTGTTAAGATTTGGAATCAGATCGACACATATCCTGCCACTTAATGCCTATGTAACTTTGGGCCACTTATTTAATTACTCTATTGTAGCTCTCACACTATAAAATGAAAATAATTAAACCTAGCTCATGGGAACCTTATGAACATAAGAAATGATATAAAGGGATATTATGAAGATTAAGAGATGAATAAATTCTTAAGTACATGGTAGGCTTTTTTTTTTTTTTTTTTTTTTTGAGAGAGAGAGTGAGTGTGTATGGACAGGGGAGGGGGTTGTGGTAGAAGGGCAGAAGGAGAGAGAGAGAATCTTAAGCAGGCTCCATGCTGCTCACGTAGCCTGATGTGGGGCTTGATTTCACAATCCTCAGATCGTGACCTGAGTCAAAATCAAGAGTCAGATGCTTAACTGACTGAGCCACCTGGGTGGCTCCTATGGTGGGCTTTTTTTTATAATAAAAAATGATGATGATGATGATCATACTAATATTAAAATACCTGATTGTTTTCTAACTTCCATGATAACCTCCAATGATTCTTACCATCTGTAATGCATGCCCTTGTGTAGACCTCTCCTACATTAAATTAGAACTGACACTGTGTGAATAACATGATTCAAGTGACAGTGGGTGCCTTTTGGAATATCATAAGGCACTGCGGCTTCTACTTCGCTGTCTTAGAATTGTTCACAAGCCAACTGCCACTCTGGGAGGGTGCTCCAGCAGCCCTGTGGAAATGCTCACATGGAGAGTGGGTAAGGCCTCCTAGCCAATAGCTAACATTAATTTGCCAATCATGTGAGCAAAACATTTTGGAAGTAGATCCTTTAGTAGTAGTCAAGACTTTAGATGATTGTTGCCCCAAACAACCCCTGACTGCAACCTCATGAGAGGCTCCTGGGTAGAACTATCCAACTGTCCAACTGAGCTATTTCCAAATTTCTGACTCATAAAAATGAGAAATAATAAATAATCACTGTTGTTTTAAGCTACCAAATTTGGGGGGTTGTTATGCAATGATAGGTAACTAACACAACCACCAAGGTCAAAAGACAACTTTGTCTTCTCTAAGCAAGGTCATGGTAATGTATTCTGTCCATATACATTTCATTATCTCCAATTTTGCCTCCCTAGCCAACTGACTTGTTCTTTCACCACCTAATTTATCTTTGCTCCTCACTTTGCCTCAATGCTTCTACTTCATGAATACCATCAGTCTTAACAGCTTCAATATCTTTCGCATTAAACATTTTATGGGCCTTTCTTCCTGGAAGTATTTTCTAAGATGTTTATACAATATACTTATAAGTTGCTTGTCAGCAGGTAATCTCATTTTATAGTAGTTAAATGAATATATGTATGCTCTCTGGTGTTTGGCGATGGCTTTTTCTTGGTAGAGAAAGTACGTGATTGAAGGTCATGTCTACTTGCTAATACTGCGCATGGGAAAGAAGCTGGTTTGTTTTGTTTTGTTTTTTAAATTGAAATATAGTTGACAGACAATGTTACATCATTAATTTCAGGTGTCAAAGTAGTGATTTGACAACTCTGTATATTATACTATGCTCACCACAAGTGTCACCATACAGTGTTATTACAATACCACTGACAATATTCCCTATGCTATGCCTTTCATCCCCGTGACATATTCATTCCATAACTGGAAGACTGTACCACCCACTCTGATTCACCCATTTTGCTCATCTCTCCACCCCTTTCCCCTCTGGCAACCATCAGTTTGTTTTCTGCATTTATGGCTCTGTTTCTGCTTTTGTTTGCTTGTTAATTAGGACAGGAGCATTTTATGTAGGGGATAACCAGTCCAAAGAGATGTGTGAAAGAAAAAAAATAAAATAAGTAATTCCTTATAGGTTTTTATTTTTTTAATGAAATATTTTATTGTAATTTATGGTTTCCTTCTAAGCAGAGAAATGTTAATTTTGGTAAGCTGGATAATTAAAATAATTATTTTATGGAAGAAAAGATACACTAATGTTTAACTTCCTTAGGTAAAATATAATTTTGTATTGAACGAATCTGAATCTCTGTTTTTAAAAAGATTATTTATTTATTTACTTATTTATTTGAGAAATAATGCAAGTGAGCATGGTGGGATGGGCAAGGGGAGAGAGAAAATGCTAAGCACACTCCATGGTGAGCATGGAGCCTGATGTGGAGCTCCATCCCAAGACCCTGAGATGACAACCTGAGCCAAAACCAAGAGTCAGACACTTAACCAACTGCACCACCACTGTGCTCCTTGAATACCTATTTAGCAAATAAGTAAATCATAATAGCCTGTGTCCTAATTTATTTTATTATCTTGACTAACAAAATTCAAAATAATGTTATTCTTATATTTGATTTATGTAAATGTGAAATTCTAGTATCTTCAGCTATACTTCAAAGCTGTTTCTACCAAGTCTGGATTCAAAAAAGAAAAAAAAAACAAAAAACAGACGACTGGTCTAAAAGTTTTTTTAAATTGTTTTAGATAAATTGCAATCCCCTCTCTTCAAAAAATAAGTGGGCAGGGATGTTTTCAGAGAATATTTATTAGATGAAAGCATTGCTATGTTAAATGGGCTTTCGAACATGTTTTCACAGAAATATTTCCTAAAATGAGATTTGATCACCTAAAAATTTTCTTTTTTAAAAAAAGATTTTGTTTATTTATTAATGAGAGACAGACAGAGAGAGAGAGAAAGAGGCAGAGACATAGGCAGAGGGGGAAGCAGCCTCCCTAAAGGGAATGGGATGTGGGACTTGATCCTGGGATCATGACCTGAGCCGAAGGCAGGTGCTCAAACACTGAGCCACCCAGGTGCCCCTTTCTTCCTCTTTATTAAAAAACTCCTTAATTAGGCACATTTCACGTAGGTACACCATTCTCTCTTATAGCTAGGTATGGCTGTATGACTAAGTTTTCACCCACTAATATAAGGGAACAGGTTGTGTGAAACTTCTAGAAGCTCTTTTAAAAAGATAGAAAGCACCATTTCCCACTTTAATCCTTCCTGTTAATTGGAATGTAAAACTGTTTGCTGGAGCTCAAGCAACCATCTTTGATGATGCAATAGAAGCACATACTTAAATTGACAGAAACCAAAAAAGGAGTCTAGGCTTCTGGCTACTTGGACTTTACATGAATAGCCTTGGACCATACATCTACAGTATTTTATATGAGAGATCAGTAAACTTCTTTCTCATTTCTGTCATTTTTATATGTAACTGAACTTTATCCTAATTAATATAACAGCCTTTGATAACATACTAGATAAGGTCAAATCTCTCTGTCTTATAGGTTTATAGCACCATATTTTTTTTCACACTAGTTATCTCAGTGTATAACTATACATTTAAAAATTTTTTTGTTTTAAGATTTATTTTTAGAGGGATGAGTAGGAGCAGAGGGAGAGGTAGAGACTCCTCACTGAGTATGGAGCTCAACTCAGGGCTTGATCTTATAACCCTAAGATTATGACATGAGCCAAAACCAAGAGTCAGATGCTTAACCAACTGAACCACTTAGGCGCCTGGCCTTCTTTCTTTTTTAATGGAGACTCCAGATAGCAAGACCTATGTATATTTGTGCTCACTTTTATTAACTGAAGCCTATCATGGTGCTGACCACAAAGTCAGTATTTCATAAATATCTGCTTAATAAGAATGATCACAAGGTCAATATATATAAGCTGAGATTGATAAGCCTCAGTGAGACTTTAAATTTCTCATGAAATACTGTGGATGATGATTATGTTTCAGGTCCATGTTTGTACTGGTTGTATGTCCAGCAGTAGTAATGGATTTGTAAACATCTATTTTGTCATAAAACTTAATTTGTAAAAGGAGTGATATGAGACATATTGTTTTGGTGGATGAAGTTCACTGTCCCCATCACACTATGATGAAATTCACAGTTTCCAGTTATCTTAATTACATTTGTCTTTACTTTTAGGAACTGTTTCCATTGTGGAGGTGGGGATTTTAAGAAGTAATTATTAAATGTATGTTCACAAATTACATAAATTGTGTATGTCCCTAGATAGAAATATAACAATTTAAAATCAGTGATCTCATAAATTGTGCATTTTAAAATAAATAACTGTAACTATATATGTAAAATTCAGTGATCTTATAAATAATGCATTTTCATATAATAAAGTGTATAAATAACTATAGTTTATATATGTACACATAGGATTTTTTGCTTCATAATAAAATATTCTGCTAGTTTCAGAAGAATAACATCAATTTACTTAGCATTCAAATTACTTTTAATATAATTCCATGAAAATAGTAGAAAATATCAAAATCTTTTTGTTTACATATCATCCAATCTCAAGTAACACAAAGCCTTACCACAGCAGCAATTAAGCTTGGTAAATGTGAGATCAGTCTAAAACATAAAAGGATCAATTAAATTAAGCCTTTATTTCTATAAATGGACATGTGACTCTTAATGAAAGCCCCCTCGGGAGAGTGGAGGGTTTTTTTGAAGAAAAACAGAAAATCTATAAAGACACCATGGTAACTGCAGGTAGAAACATACACATACTATGTTCATGGGAACTTGAAAGTCAAAGGATATTTATTTTACAGATCATATTACTAAAAAGGTAATTGGTGGGTTATGTAACATGTTATCATTGCATACATTTGGTCTTAATAGAAGAATGTAGACTTTTATGCCTGGGAAGCTGAACACAGTGGCATAGAAATAAGAATCACTTGTTCTAATCCTGACCATTTTTTCTTTAATAGAATTCCTGTAAGCTTTTTCTTTCTTTTTTTTTTTTTTTTTTAATGCAAGGAATTTCAAAATTCTAACGGGGCTTCTGAAACCTCAAGAGAAAAGTCAATAAATGGTTCACTTAATGTTAGTCTTAGATATATTAAAACTCCTTAAAAACTGATCATCCATCACTATTACACAGAATATTATGTTACCTAGAATTCTCCATTAATTTCCTGATTAAAACAAAAATATATTAGCAAGCAATCCATCAGCAGATGGTAAGGCGTGGCATGGAACCTTCTGGCTGAACAGAAGTAGATGATAAAAGAGAAAATCTGAGTTATTTTTCCTGGGTGTCTACAGAAAATGGATATGCAGCCCATGATAACTATTTCTGTATTGTGATATTAGAAAATGTAACATTAAATGTGCAATTGAATACCATCTGTCTAGTTGCAAGCCAGAATCATGATCACAGATCCAACATATTAAGTAAGGCTCTAATGAGAGAGTGAAAGTCAGAGGTACAGTTCCTACTGAGAAAGTTTATAGCTTAGAACAAAGTACAGATGGGATTTTTTTCTTTTGTTATGATATTAGAGTGCTTTTAAGGTAGAAATATTGACCATTTTGAGATATTGGGGTCAACCAAATATTTAGCAGCCATAGATATTTTTAAAATAATATAGTTAAGGATTGTAGTAATTGCTATTCTATAGAAGCATTTTAATTAACAGTGTTGAAGCTCTTAGCTTCAGTGATTGAAACCATGCTGCTCTTTTTCTGTCTTCCTTAAGGGGGTTATACATTCTTAGTTGTGAAGAAAGAGTAGTGATTGTGATTGTCAGACCACAGGCAAGATTAGAATCACCAGGCGAAAGCTCTGAAATCAGAGGCAGAGAGAGGAATGTGGGGATTCAGGTTTATCAGAAAAGACCTAGAAATAGAAACTGCCTGGGGAACCTAAGTGTTGACTCTGCCATTTCTCCTTTGAGGGTCCAGTCTTGCTAATGTCTAATGTGGTTCGAGAATCAGAATGGTTGTCTCTAAGTATCTTTTAAATGGACATGTATAGATTGTTAGCATTCCAGAGTGGTGATATAAATTCTAAGTATAACACACTACCTGTTGTCAATACCAATGAACTAGCTATTTTCTCACTACAAAAAATGTGATAGCAGCTGTGTACCTACCCTGTAGGGTATCAGTGGATAAGGAAAAGACAAATCAAGATATGCTACTGCTTTAGTGTGGTGGCCCCTTTTCTTAAGGTCTGTGACTATCACCACGTAAATTGGGAACTTATAGCGCGTATCTCTGCGCTGTTTCTTCCCACCAATCTGCAACAACAACAAAAAGAAATCTAAAAATCTAAAAATACGAAGATAAGGATGCCTATCTCTTTTATCTAATATACCATTAGATCTGTATCCTGTTCAGTGTCTGGGTGGCTCAGTGGTTGTACGGCTGCCTTCAGCTCAGGTTGTGATCCCAGGTTCCAGGATGGAGTCCTGCATTGGACTCCCTGCATGGAGCCTGCTTCTCCCTCTGCCTATGTCTCTGCCATTCTATCTCTCATGAATAAATAAATACATCTTTTAAAAAAATTAAACATCTGAAGATAGCATGATGTTTAAACTTGTTATTAGCTTAATTAATTAGTCATTGCCTTTCTTATATCAACTAATAAGCAATATTAATTCCTATCATACATTGTAGAAGTACTTTTAAATTTAGGTTATGAATTTTTATTACTTTTTCTTTACATATGATATGTTAATAATTCACATTTATTAATTAACAATGAAAAGTAGACATTTCTAGCAAAACAGCCTTATTGAGCATTGTCCTTTTTTATGGTTATAATTGTAAGAAAGCTGTTATTTTATTCTGTTTTATAAATTAGAGTAAAATTGACTTCTTTTGGTATACAGTTCTATGAATTGTAGCACTATATATATATATATAGTTTATATAGTTATATATATGTTATATATATAGTCATATATATTTTATATATATACGTTTATATATAGTCATGTAACCACCACCACAATCCAAATATAGAATAGTTCCATTATCTCCCCCCAAATTTCCTACCACTATTTTATCACTATTTTATCATACTCTCCCCTGCACCCAACTATCCTCTGGCAATTTGATCTATGCTCCACCTAGTTTTGCTTTTATCTTTTCAAGTGTCATATAAATGGAATCATACATAATTTAACCTCTGCAGACTAACTGCTTTCATTCAACCTAATACCTTTTGAGATTCATCCAAGTTACTGCATGTATTAATAACATAAATACTTTTAAAAGCTTCTTTTACAGTTCCAAATAAATCTTTTTCCTATGTAAATATACCATGGACCAAATTACAGTTTGAATATCATTTTGAAGAAAGTAGAAAAATACCTAATTTAGATTTACTTAAACAATGGTTTTTGGTTTTGGCCAAATACATGTTTTATTATTATTTTAAATAAATAATTAGGGCACCTGGGTGGCTCAGTAAGTTAAGCATCTGCCTTCTGCTCAGATCATGATCCCAGGGACCTGGGATCGAGCCCTGCACAGCGGGGAGTCTACTTCTTCCTCTCCCTCTGCCTCTGCTCATGCTCCTTCTCTTGCTCACTCTCTTGCTCACTCTCTCTAAAATAAATAAAATCTTTTAAAAAATTATAAGTTTATGTCCTTATTTAACGAAGGATAGGGGCACCTGGGTGGCTCAGTAAGTTAGGCTTCTGACTTTTGATCTTGACTCAGGTCATGATCTCAGGGTTGTGAGATTGAGTCCTGTGTCAGACTTCACACTCAAAGGAGAATCTGCTTGATATTCTCTCTCTCTCTCCTTCTCTTTCTGCCCCTCCCCACTGTGCTTTCTCTCTCTCTCTCAAATAAAAAAATATAAAACTTTAAAAAGAAATAAAAGAATACACAAAGGATAGTATTTTGAAACAAAATAAACTACTTTGTTTAATTTCCTCATTAAGCCAAAATTTGTAGCTTCTGACCTCTGAGCCTGAGTAGTGATTTAGAGAAGGGATAAGGCTTGACCCTTTCCAGCAAGAGGGAAAACAGAAGGAAGGAGGGACAGACACTGAACAGGTTACAGATCTAATGGTATATTAGATAAAAGAGAGGCATATAAGGCAGAAGGAAGATTTGACCATGATGGAGTCCTGTTCTTTACTCTGAGTTGAGACTCACTCAACTACAGGTATAAGGGAACTTGGTTCCCTAGGCATGCCTGTTTTCCCTATAGGATGAACCTGTGGGTTCTCAGATCAAATCTCCCTGATAGAACATGCAGGAGGCAGTTAGTTTGAATATTTGTGGGTTTACAATTGGGCTAGCCCTGGGAAAAAGCAATCTGACCCAGCAGTAGAGGTGGGAGGTGGACCACCCATACAAGGAAGCTCAGTGCAGCATGTAGGCAAGTATAAACTGACTGGCAATGGTGACCAGGCTCCAACAGAGACCACAAGTAGCATTTACCATAGGCGGTTTGTGATTAAAAGGGAGGATCACTACCAGACAGACAAGGGATGGAGGAGGTAGAGGACAGCATCCTTTATGGCCCTTGACTCTTGTCTTTTTTTGTGACTTTATCTAAGTACCATCATCCTGAGCTGTCCTCTAGAGTGTAGCCAGGGCACACTCTGGGGAATCAGAGCTTTATCTAAAGGGATTGTTCAAAGTATCAGACTAGATTAAGTTCATTTTTCATCTATTGCTTACTGTAATCAGGAGGAAGACTAGATGAATTACATATTAAATAAGCATATACCAATCACTTTCTGTAGCTTCAAACATAGCATTAATTACATTTATGGCATGGCCACTACAATGTGGTTCTGACACTGACTACCTAGAGTTAGCACGGACTTCACAGGTTGAAGTATAGTCTTCCACAAGACTCTCTACACTTTAGACACCAGTTGCAAGCTCTAGGCTTCCCAAGTCACCCACGCTTCTAACCAACCGGCTACAAATTTGAGGGTCCCCACTACCCTGTCAGGTCAGATAACTCACTAGAAAACTCAGAGAACTGAGGAAGATGGTATACTTACAATCAGAGTTTTATTATAAAGGATACAAATCAGGACCTGCCAAATGTAGAGACCCATAGGATGAGGTCTTGGAGGAGCCCAAATGTAAAGGCTCCATGTTCCCAGAATGTGCCATCCTCCTGGCACATTGACGTGTATCACCAATAGGGAAGCTTATCAGTCTTCAGATATTCAGGTATGGTTCATTGACTCATTGGCCGAATGATTGATGTCAGTCTCCAGTTCCCTCCCCTCATAGGATAGAGGTCAGGAAGTTATGTTGACATCACATGGCTGAAAGCCTCAATTCTCTGATCACATTGTTGATCTTTCTGGCTTGCCCAGACCTTATCCTGAAACTATCTGAGAGACTACCATGAATCCCTTCATTAGCATAAACTCAGGTATTGTCTAAGGGACCCACCATAAGTAATAAAAACCCTCATTACTGGGGGTACGTGGATTTAAAAGCTCCCTCTTAGAAACCTGGGACAGAAACCACATATATATATATATATATATATATTTTTTTTTTATTATATAATAGTTTACATACTTTATATATATTTTTTTATTATATAATAGTTTACATACTTTATATATATATTTTTATTATATAATAGTTTACATACTTTAGAAATTGTGTTGTTAGAATTTTTGTTGTTAGAATAGAATTTTGTTAGACTATTCTAACAGAATTCAGTAGATTTCAAAGATAAATTTTGTATCAAAAATTTTTTATACTACATATAATAGTTGAATACTGACATACATATGTACATACTATATATGTATGTATCAGTATATATTCAGATATGTCTCATATATATGAAAAAGTAGTAAGTGGAATAGCATCACTTTTAACATATGTATCTTAAATTCAACTATTCATATACTGCAACATCAAACAAGGGGGAGACAAATAATCATTCAAAATTACAGAGAATTACATGCAATGAGCATATTCTCTCCAAGTGAATGTGAGATCAGAAACCTGAACAATTTCTGAAGTTGCTCCTGTGATTCTCATGGTGTGAGCACCTCATCATGCTGAATTAATCTCAGTTTTTAAAGCTACTTCTCATACATTAGAAAGTACACATTGCACTTTTTAAAAAACAAAGCCCTTATGGTGGGGCAAGTCATCCATCTGGTGCTTTTCCCCTCTACGAGTGATATGCTCTGGCTTGTGAGGAAAACTTCCTGGAGCAGACTTAGTGGGACATAGTATGTTGGTCTCCGGTGTGATGTCTCACTGAGGAATTGTCTAGAATGGTTTTGAGTACATTGATTTTTCCTTGTGAGCTGACTTTTAACACCAAGCCTTCCCCACAGAGAAGATGTGATTTCCATGTAAATGTGTATATATAATAGGTTTGAGAGCATCAGTTTCAAGTCTGCCTTTGGCAGCTAATTTTTTCAAAAGGAAATGAATAGTTGTAGATTTGAGCTAAAATGAAGTGATCAGATGACAGATAAAGGAAATATTTGTTGCATGATCTATGACATTTTTGAAGAAACAGCTTGTAAGTTTTTATAAGACATGGAAGATATTGCTAGGACTCTGATTTTCTTATTCTTGTTTCTTAGGGCAACACAGTCTCAACTATATTAAGTATCATCCATTTGAGGATTCCTGGGAGGTTAAAACTGTGATTAGGAATTGATCTATCATTTTATATTTGGAGTAAATGAGGGGTGGGAAAAAACATGTAATACTAATATGCCCATTAAAATGTTTTTCTTTTGACTATTATAAATATTTTCAGAAAGTTATGCACTTCACTGTATCATCTTACTTTTGTGCTCCGTTTGCCTGTTTGGTGAAAGGTTATTTGGGACAGAGCATCATGGGTTCTGGTTCTGCTATGCCCTATGCATCTGTGTGATTTGTGACAAATGTCTTTCAAAGTCAATTCCTTCTTCATAAAACAATGAGTTTGGACCAAATAATCTCTGAGTTCCTTTCAGCTTTAAAAATATGTGGTTCTATAAACTTTCTCAGTTCAACTACACCACTTTTGAAGTGCCATTTGATTAATAATTATTTTCGTAAGTATTTAATGAAGATGAATATTTTCTATCTGTAATGTTAATCAGAACTAATAATATCATTTAAAATAGCTGCTTTTCATACTTAAGTCTACTTTACAAAATGAGTAATGTTTTATGTCATTCACACAGAATTCATTACAGTCTATTTCTGTTCATTTATATCCATTAAAATAAAGATATTTGTATAATTTTTGTTTGTTTTACATACTTGAATGGGAACAGTGATTTGTATTAAAGATTTATGAAATGAGACCTCTTCCATGATACCATTCTGCAATGTAAATATATCTACTATAGCATCTATCGCATTTTATAACAACTATATATGTACTTATTTCTCTCAAAAGTTTAGGGACCATATCTTACTTACTGAAGTTTATACTTCAGCATCTACAATGATACCTGCCCACTGATACTGAATTAATATCTGCTAAGTGAACAATTAATGAGTAGTGACTGAAGAGTGTGTCATAGAAGCCAAGAAGGGAGACGGTTTTAAAGAAAAGAGTTGTAAATTGTGTCAAATATTAGACAGATTATTAGATGTTGACTTAAAAGACCATTGGACTTAATCCATTAAAAGTGAGGATAAATTGTACTGAACAGATTAAAACCAAATGGAAGCGGTGAAGTTAGACTACTTAAGAAGCATAGTTATGCAAAGGAGAAACCTAAGGCAGAAGAATAAAGGTTGTATATATATATGAAAGGTGTTGTTTTTAAACCTTTAAATATGTTACTAGTATATAATGTTGGAAGGTCATGCTGAAGGATCCAGTTTGAAAGTCATGCTGGAGGAGGAAGGTACCCAGGTTAAGTAGTGGAGTGACATGTCATAGGAGGAAGAAGATAAAAGTAATGGCATAAAAAATTTATATTTCTGGGAAGGAATAGATGGTTGGGTTCTTTGGAAAAGATAATTTAAAAAGAAAATGAGGAGTGCCTGGCTCAGTCGGTTGAGCGTCTGACTCTTGGGTTTCTGCTCAGGTCATGATCTCATGGGCTGTGGGATGGAGCCCCATGTTGGGCTCTATGCTCAGAGGGGAGTCTGCTTGAAGATTGTCTCCCTCTGCCCCTCCCCCAGTTACATGCTCTCTGTCTCTCTCAAATAAATAAATAAATAAATCTTTAAAAAATTATTTAAAAATAAAAAGAAATAAAAAGAAAATGAATGCAGGTAAAAGAGGGCAAAATGAAAAAATTTATTCCTAAATAAGAAAGACTAATAATGGAGGCCATGACTTCTTTGTGAAGACAGCGTTTATTGTCCATTCTCATGCATAATGACTTGCAAAAATATCTCTTGTTGCCTAATAACCTAAAGAAATGGTGATACTACCATATTGGAATTCTCCACAGCAAGTGGTTATGCACAGTCGCTTTCTTAAAAAATGCCTATATACTCTTGAGATATTCCTCAGTGAACTTTATTCAGCTCTCACATTTAGTCCTAATTACACAAAAGTCTGCAATGTCTTTTTTTTCCTGATAATATATCACCTGTAATTACCTATATAATAAAAGCAAATTATGGCTTGGCAATAAAATAATATACTGGCATTCTCTTAATTATTTTTATTTTACATGATAGATTAATCAATTTTTACTTGTTACAACTTTAGGATCAGAGCATCTATGCAATTAACCTTTAGTTTATATTAGCATACTTTATTCTTCTTAATAATTTATAACTTTTAGATTCATTCAATTTTTATGTTCTACTGCGTTTTCAGAATTTTCACTTCGTGTCCTCTAAGTTATATTTATTTTTCTGTAATGCTTGGCACCAGACAACTGCTACAGAGCTGGTTCTGAAACACATGCAGGCCCATCCTCTTCTTAAGAGATAAGAAAACTTTAGAATTAAAGAAGTTGTGTCCATATTAACTTATTAAATGATTTTTATCTTTGATGCTATCTCTTTTCTGTCACTAGCAAAAAAAAAAAAAAAAATGTGAACATGGAGTATTTGTTACAGTTAAAAGAAAGCCTAGCCAGCATTCATTGGACACAAAGGCTGTCACTGGATGTCGGGTATTCTTGCCTTCACTCTGGTGGAGTGAATTGGCTCTTTCCATATTTGCTGTTTATCACAAGTCTCAGATTATAACCTCAAGTAGAAGCATCCAAATGGCTGAATGTATGGGTGCTCCAGTCAGTAAGGATCAGGGTAGGCATCTGACTTCTTTGCAGTGAAGGGCAGATATCCCCTTCCCTGAGACTCACCCATCCATCCCTCTAGCACTCTCTTCCTTAACTCAGTTACTTTAAGTCGAGTAGTGACCATCTTATCTAAACTTGCCAATACAATCTTGCTAGGGAATCTTAGGAGAAATAGAAAAGAGGTAGCCTTATACCCATAAAGTTTGGGAGCAGTATGAAATCCCCCACCTTTAAAAAAATTGGGGATCTAATGGAGAAAAACCAGAACTTTAGAGGGTTCAGAACTCTTCACAGAAGAATAAGAAAGGGGTACAGATGAGTGAGCCTACAGACATCCACATGGTCTTTCTTTTCTTATTTACTGAGACTCAGTTCTTTTTTAAATTTTTTAAAATTTTTTTAAAATTTTTATTTATTTATGATAGTCACAGAGAGAGAGAGAGAGAGGCAGATACGCAGGCAGAGGAAGAAGCAAGCTCCATGCACCGGGAGCCCGACGTGGGATTCGATCCAGGGTCTCCCGGATCGCGCCTTGGGCCAAAGGCAGGCGCCAAACCGCTGCACCACCCAGGGATCCCTCAGTTCTTTTCCCATACCTGAATTTTGTGAGATGCTCATTATTCTTATAATAATTTATCCTTCTTAGCCAAGTAAGCTCAAGTTGTCTGTTAACTCTGGTTGCTGTAAATATATTCTTCATTTGTAGGTCAAATAAAATGAAATAAAATATGGTGAGATTTGATGTAGATGAGATAGGGAAATATTTATATAGTGTTTGACATTTATAAACTTTTAAAGTTGTGAAATAAATTCTACCATAAATAATGCCATATAGGAATGTATACTACACACATCCTATTTAAAAGGAGAGAAAATAGAAATTGCACCCCCAAAAAACCCAGTTGTTTTGCTTTGAAGAATTATTTTTTTGATAGTAACTTATAAATAACAGGTTATTCTATTTTAGCAAATTACTTGCTTATCTGAGTATATCTCTTCTGAAAATACTTTCAGCTTGATGCGTCTACATTCAAAGTACAAAGGATCTAAAATTCTCCAGGGTTAATGCTGGTGTAGCCACTCTGGAAAAACAGTATGGAGGTTCCTCAAAAAGTTAAAAATAGAGCTACCCTATAATCCAGGAATTGCTCCACTAGGTATTTACCAAAGGATATAAAAATACTGATTTGAGAGGTGCCTGGGTGGCTTAGGTCTTTAAGCATTGACTCTTGATTTCTGCTCAGGTATCTCAGGGTCCTGGGATCAAGGCCCGTGTTGGGCTTTGTGCTCAAGGGGGAATCTGCTTCAGGATTCTCCTCCCTCTCCCTCTGCTCCTTCCCCCACTTGCTTACTTTCTTCCTCAAATAAATCTTTTAAAAATAATTATTTGAAGGGATACATGCACCCCAATGCTTATAGCAGTGTTATAAATGATAGCCAGATTAGGGAAAAAGCCCAAACGTCCATCAAGTGATGAATGGGTCAAGAAAATGTGGTATGTACATACAGATACACACACACACACACACACACACACACACACACACAATGGAATATTATTCAGTCAAAAGAATGAAATCTTGCCATTTGCAATGATGTGGATGGAGCTAGAAAGTATTATGCTAAGTAATAAGTCAGTTAGAGAAAGACAAATACCGTATGATTTCACTCATGTGGAATTTAAGATATGTAGCAGATGAATGGGGGAAGACAAGAGAGAGGCAAACCATGAAACAGACTCTTAACTGTAGAGAACAAACTAAGGATTGCTGGAGGGGAGATGGGCATGGCAGATGGGCTAAATGGGTGATGGGGATTAATGAGCACTTGCGATGAGCACTGGGTATTGTATGGAAGTGATGAAGCACTAAATCCTATATTTGAAACTAATATTACACACTATGTTAACTAACTGGAATTTAAAAGAAAACTTGGAAGAAAAAAAATATCCGAGGGTTTAAGTAGAGTTTTCCTTTGCAGCATACTTGAATTTTGAATTAAAGTCACACTGGAACGTTTTCTGAATTTTTAGGAGTCCTCTTCCTTGAGAGCTTTTCAAAACATCTCTCTTAACTTTTAAGTATTAAGAATGATACTGATAGCAGAGGTTTTAAATTGGATAATTGTTGGTATTAACATGTGTGCATATTTTCTCTGTCTTCTTAATTCTAGATGTATAGCAGCTAGTCTCTACAGAAGATGCCAATATTTCCATAATTGTAATTCAGAATTATACTCACGATTTCTGAATTATCATCACAACAGTTATTATTAGCAAATAATTTTTAATTTATATATGTGATCATAAGAGTAGATATATTTTAAATTGCTTTTAAAATATGTGTTTTGTAATGTTTGGTCATATTTATTAATTTTTAATTTTTGAAAAGTCCCCATCAGACTTGTGATATTTACACTTACCAACACAGTGCATAGTACCTATTCCAAACTCTGGGTTACTTCTCTTTACCTTAAACTCCTGGCTTCCTCTCACCTCACCCCACTGATCTGAATTCTACATCTTTTTCCTCTACCTTTTCATGAATTACTCTTGAATATCCTCCATACATGCTCTCCTTTCCTTGAACTCCATATATAATCTTCTAGTATCTACCTCAAAAGGGTTAAGGCAAACAAGAAATTACACAGCATATGTACAATGATTGACATCTCTTAGGTGCTCAGTAGATACAAACTTTCACTCTGATGAAATATGTAAATATCTAAAGGCAGAAAGTTTGACTTGATGTTAATCAAACCATGCACGAAATGGGTTATGTTTCATGACGTTTCATAATAAATTTTTTTTTTGAAAAAAAAAGTAGAGAAGCTTTGGAAAGTGATTTTTTTTCGAAGATTTATTTTGAGAGAGAGAGAGAGCACATGAGCAGGGGGAGGAGCGTAGGGAGAGGGACAAGCAGACTCCACGCTGAGCACAGAGTCTGATGTGGGACTGGATCCCACAACCCTGAGATCATGATCTGAGCCAAAATCACGAGTCGAGCACTTAACTGACTGAGCCACCCAGGTGCCCCAGAAAGGGATGGTTTTTACACAGAAAGCAGAACTTGGTAGCTTGCATCTGTTACTAATTCCATCAGAACTCCGTTGTAACTGACACAAAGAGATCCCCTTAAACTGTCTCAGTCAGTGCTCCAGCGAACATAAAAATTATTCATCAGGAATAAAAATTATTTATCAGGAGAAGACAAACGTTGCATCTACATAGATTTAGGAACCCCTGAAGTACCTTCAGCAATGTCTCTACACACCCGTGTTTTTCTCCTGAACCACACTTTATAAAGTCGTACCTCTCCTTATGGCATCCTCATACCACAAGTAAACCTATCAAACTCTTACTAAAATCTGAGTGTAGCTGTATATTTGTAAAATTGTCAGGTGTCCACAGGTGCCATTTTCATATATAATGAACCTGTTTTCTGTGGCAATGTCCATGATACAGTATATTTGTCAATTTGGCAATTCTTAGAAAGCTTAGTATGAGTGCTCATAATCTACTCAAAACTAAATACTATCACTAGTTATCTTTGGGTTACAGCATTTTGAGTGATTTTTTCTCTTCCCTTAAGAGCTGTCTTTTCCATCTCTCATGCTGTCATTACTGGAGGCAAATCTGAAACTGATCTTCTAGAAGCTGCCAGTATTGTCTGTCTGCAAAATAAAACTTTCCCTTTCACACTTCTCAGATTAAAAACCCACAGTGGCTCCTAATTTTGCTGAAAGAAGACTGCCATTCTTTTAAAAACCCTAGAGGCAGCTCCTGGGGGTGTTTTTGGCATCATTTCTTGCTGTGGTATACCTTATATTTAGGCTTAGTTGCCCTCCACATTAAAGCCTGTTTCTTATTTTGTGTTTTTGCTGAATTCATCCACTTTCACCAGGATGACTCTATTTAACCTTTAAAGCTTCTTCAAAATTCACCTGTTTATTTGTTTAATCCACCAAATGTTTTTATTGAGTAGCTCCTAATTTTATGGTGAGAAAAAGCAGAAACAGTGCAGCTGTCTTAGAGCCTCCTGTCTAAAGGAGAAGCAAATATTTATCAAATACTCAAAGAAATATAGATATAAAAATTAGTAAGACCTATGAAGAAAAGGAAGGAAGTTCAGAGAAAACCTCCCTGGGGAAGTCCAGAACTTCCTCAGTGCAGAACTTGGCCTTACCTAGTTCAGAGGAAGGACACAGAGTGGGATGGTGGCTGAACTAGCCCCTGGACAAGAGATTTTCTGTCATAGCAAGAGTCAAGTAAGGACTTTTTGTGGTATACCTGTATCACCATATGCACATCTCAGTCTTGGCACTTATCTTATTAATTTATTTCTACTTCACCAAAGAGATTGTAGGATTTTTGGACCATGGACTGTGTCTAATTTATTCTCGCTTATTCTATCATAGTTGCCTGTCACATAGAAGGCACCCAAAACTATTTTATGAATTATTAGCTTATATCCTAATTGAAATGTTATGCCTCAGACTAATGAGATTAAATCAGTTCCAATATTATAAGGAAAAAGTGGGACATAGGAGTCAGCATATTATGTTCATGCATTTTGCTTTTTGCCATATCAAAAAGTCTGTATCTGTCTTTTCTCCTGTGTAAGCCACAGTAGAAATTAGATGCTTTCATTTTAAGTGAATCATAGGAATAATTTTGGCATGTTATTACACTTTTAAATTTATTAGTGAATTAAGTAAACTATTGCACTAAAATAGCTAAGGTATATACAGAAGTAAGCAATTAACTTTTCATTTAGAATAAAAGCTCATTTATTAAAATTTGTGCAGAATGTCTTTTGCATAAAAGGTGGTTAGCTGATATCTATTCCTCCCTGATCCGAAGTCTCAATAGATTAAATTTATCAGCTGTTTTCAGATAGGTACAATTTGTTCAATTTTCTGAACTGCAGCTTCTATGTTCACCAAGAAATCATTCTCCTAAAAATAAAATCTGAGACACTAGAGCTGAAACGTAAACTTAGGTCCTCTTTCTCTTCTTCTGTGCTTTCACTGGCCTGCAAGTATAATGTTACATGATGCTGAAAAATAGTACAGGCAAATTGTTGACACATTTAAGCTACATTTAAATATTTAGAACTATAAATTTAAGATCTGAAAAAGCCTTCTGTGAGAGAGAGTCTGCTTTCTGCCTGACAAAGAGTAGGCTTGTAGTCAACATTTATGAACATTTATTAAATAAGTCAATCCAATTTTTATTTAACAAAGAAGTAAGACACCTTGATAAATCTCCTAGTTCTTTTCAAAACATATATAATCCTCTGCTAATATTTTAAAAGAACAGTCAAATGGTAAGAACACTTTAATACTTATAACTAATATATGATTATCTATTGCTTTGCACATATAATTCCATGTCCAATGCTAAAGGATTCATTTTCTCTCTTTTCCTGTCTTTTTTTCTCTTTCTGTCTCTGTCTCTGTCTGTCTGTCTCTCTCTCTCTCTCTCTCTCTCTCTCTCTCTCACACACACACACACACACACACATACACAGAGTTTTGTCCTTTCAAAAAGAGATACTGGTACTTTTGACAGTCTTTTAAACTCCTTAACTGTAAGATCTCTGGCATCTCTGCTATTTCAACCATATTTTACCTTTCCTGCATCCCACTCTCTTCTATCTGTATTCCCCAAGACCCAGTAGAGCCCAATAAATGTCAACTAAAAAGACAAGAACAAGAAAGAAGGTGCACAGCTCTTCTGCCTCTGTTAGCGTGAAGCATTATAACATGTGTTGTGTTTTCAATGGAGGAGGCCACAGAGGTCAACTCATAAATTAACATTTCAACTTCTTATTCAGGCCAAATGAATCTACCGAAGTAGGATGATAATTAATTTCAGTAGATGTATGTCAACATTGGTCTGCGGGAAATATGAGCCAGAAGACTGCAAAAGGACTTAACATCATAGAATAAACACTGGATAAGAGAAAGAAATGAAATGTGAAGTTCATTTAAGAAATATTATTACTTTGCTGTTTTAGAGGTTTACAACGTTGCACCCATGTATGAAGGTGTTTTTCTTTTGGTGTTTCTGTGAACTTTTAGATACAGCAGCACTTGAACCCATTCTTAAGTCTAGAATTACTGAGCTGTAAGAAAAAAAAAAAGTCTTATAATGATATCTTGGGTATAATTTTCATTATATTTATAAAGTTCCCTTAGTTTGAAGTCATAATTTTCATTATGCAGCAGAAAAACACTAATATTTTCCTCCCAAATGAATAAAACTTTGGAGAACCTGTAACACACAACTACACAGAATTCCAGTCTTATATCATCTTTTCTTGCCCTCTAATTTCCTTACCATTTAAAATACACACACACACACACACACACACACACACACACACACACACTGCTGCCACCACATCCACATTCCTTTTTTAAAAAATGGGAACAGGGCCATTTAACATTTATATTTGAAGTGTAGTTAGCTGTTTACCAGAGTTTTGTACCAGTTAGAGCATTCTGAATCAAGCTTGAGTCTTTTAAAGAAATGAAGGATGGCATTTTCTGTTTTAAAATTGTTTCAGCTATTGCATGAAGTACAACATTTTAAAAAGATTCATTTAAAAAAAAATTCAGGACCATTACATTAACTCTGGGGTGGATTTAAGAAAAGAGTTTAAGTTGTCTAAATAGCCCTATGTTGCAATTCAAACACCTATAAAAACAAGTTTCACGCCTTCTCTAGTGCAGAAAGGACTATATATTTCAACATACTCCTCTAAAAATGGCACTAACACTACTATTGAATGAAATACACACATATTCATAATGTGCATTACACCCAGGCCACTGCCGCTAGAGGGTAAATCCACAGGTCACAACCCATTCTTCATGAGCTCTACCCACACTTGCCATTACAGGACTTTAACTAACTAGCAAGGGGCCAGCCACAACTTCAAGTATTGTACAAGTCTTCAGAGATGTCTCAAGAGTCCTCCTAAACAAACTTATTGAGCTCCTGTGATCTTCGTCAGTGGTCCTGGCTTCTTTGACTCCCCGCCTCCCTCATGTACATTATTCTGTAGCTCTGTGGTCTCACTAAGGTGGGTTTGTCTTCACTACCACCAATGTGCCAGGGCCATGCCGTGTTTCAGGTGGATGTGTGAGAATGCCCTCCCTGGGTGGTGCAGTTATCAGGGATTTATTTGTGTTTTGCTTCTCTGGATTTCCTAACTATTCTCAGTGAACTCATATCAAATTATAATTTATATGAAAATATATTTGCATCAACGTAACTAAATAGAGTAGATCACAGTGAGTATGCACCAGCCCTCCATTTGTTCTAAATACTGGTATAAGGTCCAAGCTCCACCAACTGAGAAGAATAGAGAACATTTGGAAAACCATGAATATAATTCTTTCTATATTTTGTTGTTTTTTTCCTATATTTTGATTTAATCATAAGAGAAGAATCAGTGATCATACAATAATATTTCTTACATACAAGGCAAAATTAGTCATCTATATATTTTTTGAGAAATGAGCCACAATCCAGGGATCCTAAGAAGCTTTATTTGATAAATGTGGTAGAGTCTCATGTGTTATGATGATTCGTGTGCAAATCAAGATTAGAATAACATAATATCTCAAAAACTTTTTAAGCATTACTATTTTTAAGCACATAATTACTTTTTAAGCATGCCATTGTTTCAGGCAAGACCAACTTGAAGGGACCCTATGTAGGTTGTTCCATCTTGTGGCTCTGACTTAAGAATTAATTTCTTGGGGCAGCCTGGGTGGCTCAGCAGTTTAGCGCCACGTTGAGCCCAGGGCCTGATCCTGGAGTCCCGGGATCTAGTCCCACTTCAGGCTCCCTGCATAGAGCGTGCTTCTCCCTCTGCCTGTGTCTCTGCCTCTCTCTCTCTCTGTCTCTCTGTCTCTCATGAATTAATAAATAAAATCTTAAAAAAAGAATTAATTTCTTTACCAAAATGTATACATTTCTTGTCAGCACGAGTAAGTTAGCTTCTACAACTTTTTCTCCATTGCATAATATACATCTCTGGTATATATATATATATATATATATATATATATATATATTTAAAATGTATAACATTCTATTATGACTACTTAATACACTGTAGTTTTATATTAAAATTTTGTTGATCTGCATGTTATGTCAAATAGCAACAATTCAGTGTGCAATATAATTTTTACAATGTCATTTTCAAATCTAGGTAAATGCAGACAAGTGATATATTTCCTTACTCCTTAAATAGTCTTTAAAATAGAGACCATTTGTTTTATTATTCAAAATAAATTAAAATGTTGTGGTAAAAAAAATAAAAATAAAATGTTGTGGTATCACACTTCTACATACTAATGACAACAAAATTGAATTGTAAACATATTAATACAGTATTTTTTTCAATTAGGGGAGAGCTATATTAATGACTGCTATGAAATTTGACCCAGGGATCCCTGGGTGGCGCAGCGGTTTGGCGCCTGCCTTTGGCCCAGGGCGCGATCCTGGAGACCTGGGATCGAATCCCACATCGGGCTCCCGGTGCATGGAGCCTGCTTCTTCCTCCACCTGTGTCTCTGCCTCTCTGTCTCTCTCTGTGACTATCATAAATAAAAAAAAAAAAAAAAGGAAAGAAATTTGACCCAGGAAATTCCATATTCCTATCTCTCAGATTTTAAAGAAGGAGAGCAGAAAATTTCTGTGTCAGATAGAAAAACAGGATATATATTATATTTTGTTTCTATTAGCTATGTAGAATTCTTTAAAACATATATGAAACATTTTAACATTTTTTTACAATTTATTTAAATTCCAGTTAGTTAACATACAGTGTGATATTTGAGGTGTAAAATATAGTGATTCAACACTTCTATACAACTCCTGTGTTCATCACTGCAAATGTACTTCTTGATCCCCATCACCTGTTTGACCCATCCCCCCACCTCCCGCTGGTAACTATCAGTTTGTTCTCCATAGTTCAGAATCTGTTTCTTGGTTTGCTTCTCTCAACATATTTTTAAGACTGTCATTAAAATGTTTCATTTCTGATGAAGTAAAAGAAAGTATCATATTGCACACCCAACCATATTATGTGGACCAAATAAATGAAATTAGGAGTAAATTGTGATGTAATTTTAAAATTATGACCTAGGGCCATTGATTCCCAAGCACATACTTGTAACTGGAAAGTCACCGTCCTTCAAGGAGCTTGTTGATCCTTTTTCCTATAATAATTCACTTGTCTTTTGAGAACATACATATCTCAATGTGTACGGCTTAGAACATTAATAATTTGTTCATGCAAATTAGGCCATAGCTTTTCTATAGAAACCTTTCCCGGGTCGCAGATGATATTAGGGAAGTAATTTATGGCCAGAGAGTTTGTAAGTACATTATTGCATAAGCATTAATTCTCTCAGACCATTAATAATTTTAAGTAAATTACCCATTTAGTGAGCTAAATGCTATTTAATTTGAGAAGGCTTAGTTATAGTCTGATAGTATTTAAGTCTGTGTAATGACCTAGACTTAGTGTATTTCCAAGAATTAGCTTGAATAATAGAAAAAGGAAATTATTATAGTCATGCACCTATGCAAAGACTAACTTTAATGGTAGCTTATGGAAATTGCTAAAATAAATCTGTTATCCAGAACAATTGATGACCTTTATCATAAGATTTTGAGTAAGAAAACATTAAGTCTAACAATGATATAACTTCATAAGGTTGATAAATTTTATTTTATTTTTTAAGATTTTATTTATTTATTCATGAGAGACAGAGAGAGGCAGAGACATAGACAGAGGAAGAAGCAGGCTCCCTGCAGGGAGCCTCATGCGAGACTTGATCTTGATCGCAGGACCCTGGGATTGGAACTTGAGCTAAAAAGTTGCTCAACCACTGAGCCACTCAGGCATTCCTAGGTTGATGAATTTTAAAGACACTTCTCTACTCTGGGAAGCAGAAAGGAAAATATGCAAGAATTCTAACTAAAGTGAGTTTGACATTGTATGTGAGTAACAGAAAGGATTTTATATATTCCTTTAAGATTTTGGGATTTGGGGATTTTGAGAGTTTATCTGTTGCAGGAAATTATGTTGATTTGGGAATATCGTGATGAATGAAAGTAGATCTAATCCCTCCACTCATGGAGCTTTTAGTCCAATTGGCGGATTAGTATGAATCAAGTAATCACTCTAAGTAATGTACAGCTATAGATAAGGAAAGATATACAGTTCTATAAAAGCATTTTAGAATGACTTTCAGTTTGGGAAGAGGATAGAAAGGGCTTCCATAGATGAATATAATTATATTCCTCTTGATCACAAATACTGTATCTCATAAATTCTCTAGCAGTCTCTGTAACCACAATTTATTGGTAAATTGAATTGGTTTTACAATGACTCATATCCAAATGTGAATAGAGATGGAAACTATATCAATGAGAATAACCGAAATTGTAAGAATTATTGGTAGGATTTACATGGGATTGGTTAGATAATCTTAACTTCATTTTGTGAAAAAGACTACCAGTGTGTGTGTGTGTGTGTGCCTGTCGGTTTTGGAATCAGAGACCTGTTAAACCACTTCTTATTTAACCCCTTCTTTTTTCTTTTTCTTGTAACATCAATATAAATGTAAAAAAAATGTTTTCAGCTTTTTAAGAAAGTAAGAGCTGCTAGTTTAAATTTATATTAAATTCAAAAATTAGATAACCTGCCATATTCTAATAAATCAAAAATACCAGTAAGTTGAGAAGCACCAGATGCACCATCCTGATGTACCTTATGTTTTACCTTTTCTTAGATCTATCATTAATTTCAGTAATAAGGACCTCAGAAATGTGTAATTACTAAGTTTCATGCTATATGTGGATTTCTCTCTTAAATTTGATATCACTGATAACATTTTGCATGATGTCTTACAGCCACAAAAGTAGTGTAGGAGGGAAGATAAATTAAGCCAAAACAACCTAATGAAGCATTTACCAAAAGCTAGCTCAAATTTCTCTACTTGTGTTCCCACTTCATTGCTTGCTTAATCTCACCTTCAGAAATAAGCTTTTGCTCATAGGATCACCTATTAAATCCAATCAACACATTCTACATAAAATTTGTTTAAAAAAACAGTTCAGAATTTTGCAACTTTTAATATGCGTGGAAAATTGTAAGAAATATTCCTCAAGTGATCATCAAACCAAAATCAATCAGATTTAACAGTGAACTAGTTTAAAATGTTAGAATCTCAATGAGCCCATTCTATTATTAATGACAATATGTGTTATTTATTTGATAGCCATAGACTCTTGTTTATTCATTGGGTTAATTTTGATAAAATCACCACCACACATATATCAATGTACAATCATTGGACTATTCACTATCTCTAAGTATCTGGTCTAATTAGTAAGTTTTCATTATGTGAATGAGTAATGATAATCCCAAAGTGTACAAATATAAATAAATATAATGTACATCATCTGGAGTATTTGGGAATAGTTGACAAGTGAACTGGGAACACCTAGTCCATGATTTTCACATATCATGACTAGTCATGGACTAGTGGTATCAGAGTCACCAAAGGTGCTTTTGAACATAAAGATTTCTTGAATACAATAAGAATTTCCAACAATTTCTTACTCAGTTTACTTAGGGTTAAGCCACAGGAGTTGCTATTACTAAAAAAACTATTTGAATTATTCTGATGAGTAGCAAGGTACTGGAGCCACTGAGTTTTATCCCATTATGTTTAATTAGGGCCATATTTAAACACTCAGAAGTATAATTATAGCATGTATATCTGTAATCTTTAAGCTTTTTAAAGATATTTTATTTTGAAGTAATCTCCATACTTAATGTAGGGCTCAAACTTATAACTCCAAGGTCAAGACTCACATGCTCTACTGACTGAGCCAGCCTGCTACCCCTAATCTTTAAGCTTTGTTCTGCAGACATGAGTTGGGATTCTAGATATTTTCTTCTCTTCATATGCAATTAAAATGCTATTATTTATTCTAAAAAATATCTCAATTCTATCAATTTACTAACTTGTGTTCTAATCTTATTCTTGTCTTTTATGAAATTAATTTTTAATGTTTCATGTTTTGCCATTCAAAATATCAGTGAAAAGATTAAATAACAGAAACAAATGGCTAAGTAACTATTTATTTTCTCCTAATGGAAGTCTTTCATTGTCTAAAAATTATGCCTATTAAGATTTGTAGATTGTCAATTCAAAGCATCTTGGATTAATGAGACACAACCCCTTTTGAGAAAAATAGGAAAAGAATTAATGCCAGTGTTATCCCTTATTTACAGCTATCATATTTAGTGAGATTTTATTCAACAAATAATATATGGGGTAATGATTTTATGTGCATTAATATAATACACACACACACACACACACACACACACCATATCCTCTAAATAAGAATTACAGTTTAAGTACTTCCAGTTTGAAATCATGGAAATAGATTTTTAAATCAATATTATCTTAAATGCACTTTCCAAAACATGTAATTCAGGATATTAGAAGGTTATTTTTATAAAATTAGAGAAAACTATGGGTACAGAGAGAGAGAGAAATTTTTCAGAGCTTTCAATCTTCTCATCTATATCGTGAGTGCCTAAGAGGCAAACATTAGAATGTATCACTTCCAGAATTCACATGACCATAAAACCCTGTGTTTTTGAAGTATTTAGAAGAATAGCCTTTGGGAAATGCTCTTCTTAAGCCAATGAACTTTCCTAAGATTTGCTCACAAACCATACTTTGCACCCCTATTCCCCCAAAAAACATCTACTTTAAAAGAAAGAATCTTAGCTATTAGAGTATCCACCCAGCCTTGCCACTGAGGGTGAGATGAACTCACATGGTACTGAATGAGAAAAACTCTGACATACATTTCAAACAGGCTTCAATTATTGTGCTGGAAAAAAAGTGTGTAGCTTTTTAGTTCAGAAAAACATTTCAATTTCAAATATAAGAACTAATAACTTCCACTTGATTTGTTGCCCTGCCATTTGGACATAATCATTTTCTTCTATAAGACTCTTCACCATACATCAGACAAAACTTCCCTTTGCTGCTTATGAGAATATGAACACTAAGAAATCAATTATTTCTAAAATATTTGCCCAGTTACTTTTGAAACAGTTTGTTTCTGGATCTGAGAAAGACAAAGTAGGCTTTCTATTAGATTTTGTTTTTTTTTTTAATTTATTTTATTTTATTTATGATAGTCACAGAGAGAGAGAGAGAGAGAGGCAGAGACACAGGCAGAGGGAGAAGCAGGCTCCATGCACCGGGAGCCCGACGTGGGATTCGATCCCGGGTCTCCAGGATCGCGCCCTGGGCCAAAGGCAGGCGCCAAACCGCTGCGCCACCCAGGGATCCCTCTATTAGATTTTGAACTATTAAATGTAAATCTTAGCTGACTTAAGAGGCCATATTTTCTTCCATCCAGTTTCCATCATCAAATCCAAAATTTTCTTAATGAGAAAACTGAAGAAACCATTGTACAGAGAAAGAAAAGAATGTAAGAAAATTTTGGAGAGAAGAAAAGTGAAAAAGAGATCTGGGGACATTGGGTTCCTCATTCCAGTTGTCCCAGACACTCAGACACATCTTAATCTTTTTCTAGGAGAAGCCCCATTATCCTCGAAATATGTCCCACATTACCTTAATAAAATTTAATTTCCTGTCATTTTTGACTATTTGAACACCCCAAATTATTTCTCCATCCAACCGATCACACCCCTTGAAATTCTTTCTTCTATACAGATATTTAAACCACTCGTATGCAACCATTCTCACTGTTGCCATTTTATTTCAGGCTCATTATTGGTATTTCAGTTATCAAGAGCTCTTTTACCTGGTTTCCCGATTCTAGTGGTAACCTCTTTCAATTTAAGTTGCAATATCTAACATGTAAACTGTATCAGATCAGTGTCTAGCAAAACAGAAATATATATCAAATCATTTTGTTTTGTTACAAAGCCAAAATCTTAAAAATCCTATGAAGGCCATTCTTACTCTGATTCCCAGACACTTATCCAGCTCTGTCTCCTGCCATCTATCCCATCATCATTGTCAAAATACACACTCCATATTTCAGTTATCCACTGTTGGTAAACAAAACTTCAAAACATAGTGGCTTAAAACAATAATATCCTCTTGGTCCATTCATTTTGTCACAAATGATAAGATTTTATTTTGTTTTATAGCTAATATGCCATTGTATATATGTATACCATATTTTCTTTATCCATTCACCTATTCATGGACACTTGGATTGTTTCTGTATCTTGGCTATTTTAAAAAACAAAACAAGCAAACAAACAGACAAAAAACAGAAATAAACCCACAAATATAGAAAACACACTGGTGGTTGCCAGAAGGGAGACGGGGAGGAGGGTGAGTGAAATAGATGAAGGGGATTAGGAGGTATAAACTTTCCAGGTATAAATGAAATAAATCATAGAGATGAAAAGGAATATAGTCAATATATCATAATAACATGATATGGTGAAAAATGGTAGCTGTACTTATTGTGGTGGGCAATGAGTTCCGTAGAGAATTGTTGAATCACTATGTTGTAAACTTGAAACTAATATAACATTGTATGTCAACTGTACTTCAATAATAAAAAAATTTTAAGTAACTTTAAAAATACAGTCATCTACAAGAAGGTTCCTTTCCTTATAACAAAACATCTTCTGGTGAGTATCACAGTATTGTAATGTAATGAAGTTAACGAAATATAATAATGCAACATCCACTAATAAGGTACAATATCAGTATTCCATTTTGCGTGTGGGTAAACCTGGAATTTCATTTATCTTTCATCTTTTCATTCAGTTACTCCACAATCTTTTATTGATCATTTGCTAAATGATAAAGTCTTATTTGTCTTGGCCTTGATGTGTTAACATTGCTACCAAATTCTGACTGTTACCAAATTCTGTATTCTGATCATTTTTCCACTCACTATGATCTGTGTTCCCCCTAACCATGCAAATTAAATTGCTTTTGCCGTGTTTTCTGTCCTATTTGCCAAATTCAGTGAATATTTTTCATTTTATTTATTTTATTTATTTAATAATTCTGCATTATTTATTTTTTTCTCTGTATTATTTATTACTGTTGATAACTCCTTCTTCTTAAATACTCTTTTTGGGATTATAAAATAGCTCAATCATCTGATTCTTCCAATTTCCTTCTCGAACATCTTCCTATCTCAGATTCTTCCTCTCCTTAGCCATTAAATATTGACTTTTCCCTAGGGTGCAGTTTCTGGTTTGCTGGTCTTTACACTTATATCTTCTTTTCTCATATTCTTATTCACATGTTTGCCTTTGTTCCCTACTTTATAATAATATAGCAAAGACATCTTGACTTTATTTCTACTCCCAGATGTCCCATATGCAAGATCAGCTCAATTCAAATGCCAAATTAAAAACCATCATTAAATACTCTAACACTGCTCTGCACAGCTTCCTCAGCCAGAATCCTGAGTTGATTGAAACCAAATTCTTAACAGGAAACTTGTGCCTGTTCAAAATCCTCAAAGTACTGTTTACTTCCACTGCTTACTTTGCGATCCTCAAAACACCACTTTAATCCCCTAACGTTCTGGCTAATTGCATTGCATCATTCTGTGTATATCCTGTAAAAGATATCCCATTGCTATTTTTCCAAATAAAATTCATCAGTGCTTTTACAAATGATATTCCCTGGGTTTGGAGTGCCTTAACTTCCCAAGTGCCTAGCAAATTCTTATGCACCCATGAAGACTTAGCTCAGATCAGATGTTTCCTTCTAGTGCATTCTGCCTCAGGCCATGAGCTCTAAAACATTTGGATTTTCTCTGATTCTCAAACATCTCATACAGATCCATTATAGTACTTAGTGCATTGCCTGCAATCTTTTCACTTGTCTATCTTCCTAGCTAGACAGCATTTTGAAAGAGGAACAATTTTGTCATTTATCCTATATCTTCTATGTCTAGTGTTAATTAATTGGTCAACTTAAGACTAAAGATTAAAAAATTTGGACTAAATTATTATTATTGTTATTATTTTTACCACAAAGTTCACAAACTTTTCTCAGGAAGAAGACTGTATTTGTGTTGAAATGTACCTTAATGAGCTTGGTTTCTTACTAAGATAAAATGGTCTGGGGCTGCTTTGAGAGAATATAGAGACAAATAAATTGCTTTATATAATAAGCTAATTGGGCTCTGCAAATGTAGAGAGAAAATAGTAGGGACCCCCAAAGAAAAATGATCAGCTGTACAGCAACAATTTCTTAGTGATGTGGAGAAGTAGTGGTTCAAAACGACTTTTTAGAATAAGAATGCCGTGGGGCCCCTGGATGGCTCAGTGGATCAAGCTCTTGCCTTAGATTCAGGTCATGGTCTCAGGGTCCTGGGATCCAGCCCCAAGTTGAGGCTCCCTGCCCACTAGGGAGTCTGCTTCTCCCACTTCCTCTCCTTCTGTGCATATTCTCTCTTTCTCCCACTCTTGCTCTCTTTCAAATAAATAAAATCTTAAAAAAAAGAATGCCTTATACTCAGATTGCTATTATTTATCCTTATGCTATTATACATTACTGTTATCTATGCTGAGATTATTGTATTTGTTGTCTATTAAATGCCTTATGTGAATGATGTTTTGAGAATATTTAGGGAAAAGAGCCATATTCAAAAATTCATTAAGACAAGAACTTGGGAGTGATGAGATTGTTGTGAGAGTGAACACTCCTGTATTTTTAAAAATATCAAAAGGGAGTGCATTGGACTTCCCATAGGTTATGACATGGATGTAGCAATCAATATTATTTAGATTTCAAAATGAAGGAGACCTCAATTGACATTGAGGTCATATTTTTATAGAAGCTAAAATTTCTATCAGTTCCTGTAGTGTTTCTGATATGCATCATTAGATATCTTAAAAGTAGATTTTTTTTTTCTTAGAATATATGTTAACTCTCCACTTGTCATCTCAGGTATTATTTCCATTTTTGAATGAGAGCCACTGGTAATTCTGGTAACCAGTAACTCTTACTCAACATTAATAAAGGGCAGACATTTCTAGGAAAATAGGGGCAAACAAGAAGTATATATAAATAAAGGCAATAATAATATATGTGCCAATGCTCTTTCTAAGGAGGCATGTGTTTCTAAAGGATACGACTGGTGAGGACAGATGGGACAGTGTGATTCTCTACTTGTTTGGAGGCAAGCTATGGCTCAAAGACATGATTTCTACTATTTATTTCTATCATGGGAAACTAAGCTTCCTTATTTTTTTCCTTACTAACTAAAGCTTTGAAATAACACAAATATTTCCTCTGCAAATTTAGTGTCATAGTTCTATAATAAGCACCTATAGTGTCTTTGTGTAAACTCATAGTATCTATTCTAGCATTGGTTTAATGACTACCCTCATAATTCCTAACTACGGCTATAGGAGTCATGAATTAATGCTGTCCTTGTTTAAAGGAAAGTAAATATTCTAATTCCCTCTTACTTCATTAAGTGAGAATAGTCCTTTGTGGGAAAAACACAAAGTTTTGTTTCATTTCCTTATTAAATTTTTCCTAGGTACTTACTATTGTTATAATTAGAGTTATTATTCTTATTTTTTTCCTAATTGAAATAATAGTCATATGGAATTCACTGAGGTTATCAAAGAACCATATAGAAAATTATTCTGGAATTGAACTCAAATCCACAATTTTCTTTGTTCTTTCTCAAATTGTCTGTTGCTTCTTCAATTAAATATGTCACTGAGCTACTTACAAGTTAATCAACAAGTAATAGCTCCCACAAAGTGAAGAGTATAGAATTTTGTTTCAACCTAAGACTCAAAAGTTGACTGTTGATACCTGGATTTGATATCGTTCAAGATGTGTAATTGATCAATAATTTTTTTTGGTAATGAGATAAGAAAACAAATAAAACTTATACAACTTAGGTTTGTAGTTAATTTAAAGTGAGCATAATTCCATAAAGTGAGCACAATTTCTATAAAAGATAAATGCAGATTGTCATGGACAAATAATTTTGCTGCCAACACCAAAATCTAGGTGCTGGAAAATATTATTTCCTCTTCTCTTCCAGCACACCCACCCCCAGCATCTGCTACACTTCTCATTGCCAGGTTAGGGCATGATTAGGAATCGAGAAGTCACAACCTGCTAACTCTTTCCATACTGGAGAAGAAGACAAACAGGATCAGGAGCTTCCTGGACCAGTGGTGTTCAAACCTCCCAGGCCCTAAACCCTGACTTGTAATGAATCCAGTATTTTCTAATGCAGTGCTCTTTCTTACTTCCTAAGGTGACAGTCACAAGAAATATAATTCATGGGACACCTGGGTGGCTTAGAGGATGAGTGTCTGCCTTTGGCTCAGGGTGTGATCCCGGGGTCTTGGGATTGAGTCCCACATTGGGGTTCCCTGCAGGGTGCCTGCTTCTCCCTCTGCCTATGTCTCTGCCTCTCTGTCTGTGTCTCTCATGAATAAATAAAAAAGAAATATAATTCATCTAAATATATAATTTTAAAAAACTCAACATAATTCTCTAATTGAATTATAAAAGAAGTATAAAATAAAGTTAATGCATAGTAAATAGCGTGTACTTTAATATGTAAATGTTCAGGCATTTCCAGACATAATTAATTTGCTAGATGTTTTTATTTATATGTAGGATCTCTGTAAATGTGGCAGAAATATGCTATAATGGTGACTTGAGTCATTGGCAGTAGGGCTTTCCAAAATGTTTTCAAATAAAATTGAATCTGGTCAACATCCCATTTGCTACTGCGGTGTCATGACTTCTAGGTCCTCTCCATTGACAAAACAATTATAAGGATATACTAACTCATATGTATATATGTACATACACATAGATGATAGATGATCGATCGATCAATTGATCTAAAGTAGATAGATCTGTATTGGTTGCCTGTGGTTGTTGTAAGAAATCGCCACAAGCTGGGTGTTACAAAAAACAAACAAACAAACAAACAAACAAACAAACAAAAAAACAGAAATACATTCCCTCACCTTCGAGAAGCTACAATCCAAAACTGAGGTGCTAGCAGAACCACTCTCTCTTCTATGCCTCCAGTGAAGAACCCATTTCTTGCTTCTTCTGGCTTTCGGTGGTTGTAGGCATTTCTTGGCTTCTGGGCACATCAGTCTGATCTCTGTGTCAATGGCCTCACTGCCTCCTTCTCTTCTGTCTCGAAACTCCCTCTCCCAGTCCCTTTTAAGGATATATGTGAAGCTATCCATTCAATAGTTCAATCCTATCAAATGTCTATAGTGGTGTCAAATTGTTAACTGGGAGCCCAGAGCAAATCAGCTGAATAAAAAGTGTTTTTACTTGGAAGCCTGATCACAGGTAGCTGAAACACTCAAACTCTTAGTCTTTTGTTTATTGATTACTATAAATACACAGTCTATCTGATTAATATATTACTATAAAAAGGGAACTATGTTGATCAATGACAATTTTTCCACAAGTCCATTTTATTTTTTTACAAAGATAATAAAGCCCCTTCTACATTATCATAGATTCTATAAAGCTCACACGGGGGTGCACGAAAACAGATGTACTTTGTTATGTATTCTTCTTGGAGTTTATGATTTTCCTTTAGCTCTGGATTTTCTACCACAAAAGACAACTGTTCTCATGGGAACTTCTTATAGAAACACTAATTTTGCACAAAATTATCTTGCATTAGTTTGGACAGTTGTTAAGGAGGGGCTCATGGATAGGGTTGTCAGATCTGACTATGCCGTGGACAATTTCCTACAGCTGAATTCATTTGAATAGCACTATTGAAAAAGAAAATGCCTGCCAATGATTTGTTTGTAATGCAAGGAAAGGAAACGTGGAAGTGACCTGATTCTCTGTAAGAGAATAAATGGTTTTGCTTTTATAATAGAAGACTATTCAGCAATTAAAACAAATGGATAGTTGTATATATATCCATACTGATAAATTTTTTAAAAAATTAAGTATAAAAACCAAGTTATTTGTGTAAACATTTAAACACAGAATGATACTATATTTTAATGGATATATGTATGATATACAGGAATCTGGATGGGAGTACTGTACTCCAGCTTCAACGTAGTGCATCTCCTTGGAGAAAGGGATTAAAAAAGGACTAGACGAGGAGATACAGGCTTTGATGGTATCTAGGACATATGATTTTTTTTTTTTTCCTAAAGAGAGATCCTAAGAAAATGTGGAAATATTAAAGATCTCTAAAATCTTGATAGGTACAGCTTGTATGTCATATTATTTCTGTACTTTTTTATGTCTTATTTTTACTGAAATATACAAAAATGCCTTAGAATTCTAAATTGTGATAATATATGAATATAATACTATTATTTGAGTATGTAAATTTTTATTTTGAATACCCCTTGTTTTTGTCAATACTAATAAAAGAATATATGGTTCTACAATTTGCCCTTAAAAATATTTTTAAAGCCCCAGTTAAATACCTATATTTATTTAAAATAAAATAGTTGAGGGATCCCTGGGTGGCGCAGCGGCTTGGCGCCTGCCTTTGGCCCAGGGCGCGATCCTGGAGACCCGGGATCGAGTCCCACGTCGGGCTCCCGGTGCATGGAGCCTGCTTCTCCCTCCGCCTGTGTCTCTGCCTCTCTCTCTCTCTGTGTGACTATCATAAATAAATAAAAATTAAAAAAAAAAAAAAAAATTTAAAAAAAAAAAAAAAAAAAAAAAAAATAAAATAAAATAGTTGATAAATTCCTCCTGTACCAAAGTTCCTTCCTTTAATGAGAGACAATTTCTTCCATCTATTTTTTTAAGATTTTATTTATTTATCTGAGAAAGAGAGAGCAGAGGGAGGGGCAGACAGAGAGGGAGAGGCCCTCCAGCAGACTCCTGCACTGAGCATGGAGCCTAACGTGGGGCTCTGTCTCACTCCCCTGAGATCATGACCTGATCTGAAACCAAGAGTCAGACACAACTGACTGAGCGACCCAGGTGCCCCTCTTCCATCTCTCTTAATAGCAACATGATCTTTGGTTCGCTTTTGGTGTGACATATTGTCGTGCATGAGAGATGAATCTCAGTCCTCATGGTGAGTTTACAGGAAAGTTTTTCCATTTGTATACATATTTATTGTTGTACATGAGGAGGTTCTGAAAGATTAAATCATTTTCCCTGAATCCATTGTTCGCTAATATCAAGCAGAGTTCTTTCCATTCTTACTACTAACTCTTATGATAAATCTTTTTACCTTTCTTTGTTTTTTTAAGATTTTATTTATTTATTCATGAGAGACACAGAGAGAGAGAGAGACAGAGAGACAGGCAGAGGGAGAAGCAGGCTCCATGCAGGGAGCCTGACATGGGACTCGATCCCAGGTCTCCAGGATCACACCCTGGGCTGAAGTGGCGCTAAACCACTAAGCCACAGGGCTGCCCATCTTTTTACCTTTCTTAAAATATTAAAGGAAAATTTCAAAAGATATGTCATGAGTTTACTCCCTGAGTTATGTTGTTTATTCCCTTGCTGTTTGTCATTTTATTTGGTTTGTTTGCTTTGGTGAAGGCAGAAGTGGGAGTTGGCGAGAAGTATAATATAGAATCTTCCTGAAATAGGCAATTAATACAAACATCTTTCCCTCCCCACCCCCTCTCTCCACTAAGGGAATTCATTTGGGTAAACAAGCTCTCTTTTGGAATACTGATTAGCCCTAGATGGATAAAAACCTTAGTTACATTTTTGTTGCTTTAATCAGCTTCAATGGAAAGGAATTGAAGTTAATGAAATCAACTTGGGAGGGTAAAATTTTCTCCAAGCAATCATGCCTAAAAGAAAATGGAAAATGAGGAAATAAGAAATATAAAAGTATGTAAAAGCATTAGCCTATGTGTAGTAACAGCTTAGGGTATTAGCTCACTGAGTGACTGCTTGATACTGTGTCCAGTGGAGTGTCTGGTTCTTCACTCAGGCCCAATGACAGTTTATTAACATTTAAGAGAATCAATGCAAGTCCTTCCATTTTAGCTCAAATCCAACTGTACCTCTAAGGCAGTGCTCCATAAACATAAGCATGCATCGAATCATCTAGAATAGTAACCAAAAAAATGAATTGCTGGCACCACCCTGAAGCTACTGATTCCTTAAGGCATCAGTAGGCCAAAGAATTGCATTTCTAACAATTTCCCCTGTGATGCTGTTGATGATAGTGGGGGAAAATCTTACCAAGTTTTTCTCCTACTTTACTGATTGTTCCTCCTCAATTTCCTTTGCTGGTATTTCTCCTTCCCAGACCTCCTAATACTGGACTACCACGGAGCCTAGTCCTTGGGCCCTTGATCTCATTAGATATCATCCAGTCTTAAGCCTGACATGTATAAACCTAGAAATCTTGAACTTTACCTGGAAACTGCTCCCATCAGACACTTGCCCATTTTATTTAGTGACTTCAGTTCTTCTAATGAATTATTGTAAAAATTCTTAAATCATTCTTGATTTCTCTCTTTTGCATAATACTACATACCCAGAAATCTGACCAGATCTTACCATTTATGTTGCTACCACCCTGCTCTGAGCAGTCACCTCCTTTCTGGATTATTATAGGAGTGTTTAACTGTACACTCTAAATCTTGTTTTTACTCTTGTCTCTTTACAGTCTAGCCTCATCACAGAAGTCAGAGTGATGTTAAAACTGTCAGTTCTTGTTATTTTTGTGCTCAGAACTCTCCAAAGGCTCCTCATCTCCTTCCAAATAAAACCCCAAATTCATAAAATGACCTACAGAATGAAATTCATGCTCTGGCTTCACCTCATACTGTCTTCTAGTTCACTCCATTCAGGCTATACTGGCCCCCATCCTGTTCCATGAAATAAGTCAATGCTTTATACATTAAGGACTTTGCATTTGCTGTTAACTATATCAAAATAATTTTATGCCTAAAATCTGCATGTTCACCTCCTTCAAGTTTTTATTCAATTAGCATCTTCTTAATGAGACTGACAGGGACTTCCCAATTTAAAATTTAAACTCCTCTTCCCACTCCTCATCCTCAGCATTTCCAGTCTCCCTGTACCTTCTCTATAACTTCCCCCAAAGCACTTTTCATCTTTCTCATTATATAAAATACATGCTGTATAAAATATGTATGTATTTATTGGATTTATCTTCATCCCGCCTAGAATATAAACTCCATGATGTTTTGTAGATGGATATATCCAAACATCTAGAATAGTGACTAACGCTCAATCAGAATATGTTTAATAAGGGAATTAATTAATCACCAAGGTCCAAAACTTCATCATCTTTACCTTTGTTATTGTCATGGTAATATCAACATTTGCTATATATGGTGCTATGTTTTTATCTTACCTTATCTTTTTTTAATATTCAAAACCAACTTTTGAGATCTATTGCCATGTTTATTTTAGAAAAGAGGAAACAAGCTTATTGGGATATAGTAACTTTCTAACATTAGCAAGTAGTGGGGATGACAACATTTATTTAATAAAATATGATCCAGTGGTTGTAACCTGAACAACTATGCTGTGATGCCTGCTATTAACTTTTTTTTTTTTATATTTGAAACTTTAAGGTCAGTTTATTAAGTTCAATGATGAAAGCTATCAGAAGAATATTCTCCTGAAAATTATTTTTTCTTAGAAAAAAAGAAAGGAAAATCAACACCTCCACACAGCCACAGATGCTGTGGCAGTCACACCTCTCTGTAGATGGGGATAGTCCATTAGTCAGTCAAATCACTCTCTGGGTCAGCAGGATTATAGTCTGGATCATCCTCATCATCCTCTAGCTCCAAGTCATCCATTTCCTGGAACAGGGATTCATCTACCTCCACATTGTTTCCAGCATCTTCCAAAAACTGGATATCAGATGTGTCAAGATTATGATCTGTTTCAAATAGCTGTTTCCCACTTAATTTATTTTTTCCTGCTTGTTCTTCTTCTTTCATTCGTTTCTTTTTAATTTCTAAGAGTTCTGCATCAAACTTGGCCTTCCAACTTAAGAAATTCTCAATTGTGACAGGAGTGCCATGAAATAATTGCTTTTCAGCTTCTTCTGCCTCTTTCTCTTTTTGTTTCTTTTCTTCTTCTCTTCTAGTTTTTATTTGATCTACTATTTCATTTAATTTTTCTTGCACAGCTGTCACTAAAGTAAAGATCATTACCATACCAAGGTTTTCTTCTGCCTGTAACGCTAATAGTTTTAAAATATCTGAGACATCATTATCTTCTAGATTTTCCTGGGAGAATATTTCATAAAGAGGGGCTTCATCTGGGTATTTTTCACTGTATGTAAACTTGAGGGTAGTCTGGACAGTTTCATCATTTTCTCCAGCCTCAGATGTCACAGTAATGGTGAAACTGGGTGGATTTTCTGATAATACTGTGATTGCTGCTGAGCCCCTGAGAAAAGCCTGTGCCTCACTCCAGCCCTGGGAAGCACTGGCCCCTGTCAAGGTTGGCAGCAGCTCAGCAACCTCTTTCTGTGAAGGAGTCGGGGTAGAAGGACTCCAGGGCCTCCAGCTCGTTGCGCTGCTCCTCGCCGTAATCTGTCATCGTGGCCCTCGCTGCTGCCCAGGGGCCGCCCAGCCACCCAGGCGGCGCGCTGCAGCTGGGACCGCCGCCGCGCCGGGAGAGCGGGCAGCGGCCGGTGCTATTAACTTTTGGAGCTTGTGCTTATCATATATGTTATGAACATGGGTAATGTGTGCATAAATTTAAGACATGGGTCCAATCTCAGCATGCTGCCCAAATCAAACGTTCAACCATACAAGCTTATAGGAAAGATACTGATCCGAGGAGGATTCAGTAAGGAAATGTCATTCCTTGAGATCCCTCAGGGCCATCCAGCTCTCTTGTCCCTCAGAGCTCAAGTGTCCTGTTCTGATTGAGTATCTGCCCAGGTCAGGCAGTGTGCCAGGCCCCGGAAGACTGGTGAAATAAGGAACTCACTTTCAGGCCAATGGGGAAGGAAGGATTCTCAAAATACTTTGTGATCTGCAGTCTCCCAGAGGTGTGTTAGTGATAGAACAAATGGTCTATCAAGAGCACCTAAGTTTACCAGGAAGGGTAGAGAGGCGTCTCAGGGATCTGAGTTAGATGAATAAATTATTTCCAGAACATTGGTGGAGAGCAGGAAAGGGAATCCAATGACAGGACATTGCATGGGCGAAGGCATAGAGACGAGAAAGAGTTAAATGTCTTGGGTATCTTTGATTCTAGTTCAGGCCACCATCTGTTTTTCTCTCTCTAGCTTACCTCTTTTCCTTCCTTTATTTATCTCTTTTTTCCTATTAATTAGGGAGTAAGGGGCCTGAGGGCAATGTCTGGATTGCCAGTGGGGAGGATTTGTGAAAAAAAAATGGGAAAAGTGAATCAAATGCTTAAATGTTGGATTTCATCTACTACGTAATAATCCCAGCAGAGATAATTTTTTTAACCTTATATTACATTAAATAATTATTCTCTTTTCCCTAGTTACCCTGTCACTGTTTCAGGTTAAGTTTTTTTTTGCCTCATGTATAAAGTAAATATGTATTTAACTGCTTTATTGGAAGATACTCAGTTTTGAATCATTTTCCTTCTACTTCCTTCCTATTTAGGTTTTAGGGCTATGTGGTACAAACAGTGTGTGCCTGATAAATTAATATTTACTTATGTAAAATCGCAAACTTGTCAGGCACTGGCAGGAAACCGTTAACGATTTTTAAAAATATATATTTAATTTTCACATTTAATATATATTGATAAATATATATTATTAATTTGGTAATCTACAGTAGCTAATTTGTCATATTTTTTATTCCTTAGAGGAATCGAATAATCTTATTCTCAATAAAAAATTTTGGAACTTTAAGAAACAGTTTCTATTTTTGATCTTCTGTAGTAAAGTCACTGGGGGGAAAAAGACATCTTTAGCAGGCATCTAAAATAAGGTGGTTGATGGTTTTTAGTATGGTACTTGAGTAGTTTGGAAAGTATAATTAAAAGCTTTATTTGTAAGGCACAATAAAAGTCTTAGATAAAAATTACAGTTTTTATGTAATATTAAATATTCATGAGTATATACAAGTGTAGAGAAAAATGTGGAAACTATGCTGAGCTAGTAAGAATTACTGTGTTGATAGTTCAGAACAGATGATACATTTATCTTGTTTCATGTTTATCTTAACCAATCTAATATGGAAGTAAATAATAGTTGTCAGTTTTGTTGTGATTTTAGATGACTATTAAGTGCTTTGGTAATTGATTCTTATACTGTATTCTATACATGCTGAGATGCTGACTATATTTATGACACTCATATTTTCACTGAAGACTTAGCTGTGATGATGTGAAAAAGGGAATTTGAGGAACGGATTTGAAAATCTGCCTTTGCTCATCTTTTATGACTTGCCCAATTTAGTGAAATGCTTTTTTTTTCTCAGTGGTTACCTTGTATGTTACTCTGGTTTCACATATAAAAGATAGATTTGTACTCAGCTACAACAGACAATGTGAAAACATTTTTCAAGTTATAAGTATATAATAGAACTGAAATTTTCAAAGAATGCCTAAATATGAAAGAAAATAAAAGTCCTACAAAATTCCTTATTTTCTGTAATGAATATCTTCTTATTCTTGAGCCTTTTTTTTCCTCACATGAAGAAACTTTGATAGTGTCATAAAAGAAACCTCACTTCTCTTTTAGTTAAAACTAGTTTAATGTTTACAGAGTTACTCAGGTTGGTTTTTTTGTTTGTTTGTTTGGTTGGTTGGTTGGTTTTTTTTTATGGTGGTGGTGGTGGTGAGGAATCTGTCCATGCTCATGAATTTTCTTCTTTCCCTCCTTGCCCAGGTAATATCCACATAGAAAAGGAAGTCTTGGGTGTTTTGTGATTTTGAGTTAGATTTTCTTTATTTTAGGTGTCTTACCATCATCTCATGGAATCAGCTACAGTGAAATCTTATCTTCCAAGAAGCTGGACATCAGGACCTGGTGTCCACTGAAGTGTGGCGCTCTGATCTTCCAACTATTGTTCTGGAACCCAGTGCCAATGAGTATAGACCTAGCCTTTGTCTGGAGTCAAGAGTTCCCATAATCTGGGACCCTCTTACCCTGAAGTCAGTCCTCTTGGAATTCACCAGCACTCTTAGAAATTCTGTAAATCCTTTGGTGCCCATTGACCTGAAGAGGTCAACTATATATTTTATTATGCAGGCTGCTGTGTACCAGATCTGCCACATATGCGGAGGATGCTCTGATGTTTTTTCATCTAGACAACTTCTTCAGCAATTGTATTATGGTGGGCACAGCACCCGATAAAACTAGGGCTTCTCTGAGGGTGTTGGGGCTTCTGAGGAGTGAGAAACTTCTCAAGATCAGTTTCTTCAGTCTACCTGAATTGATTTAAGATATCTAAATCTATTTGTATGTCAGTTACTTTATCTGGACTTTCTTCCAACTTCGTGGTCCATTATCTCAGGTTTGGTTCTTGACAGACATAAATTCTGCTTTGGTTATTTCATAAAAGCTTTTGAGTAAAAGTTTTATGAATTCTTTTTTTTATTTTGCATACAACTTTTTTTTCCTACCAGTGTTCAAGTTTTTATTTAAATTTCTGTTAGTTAACGCACACTTTAATATTGTTTTAGGTGTACAAGTTAGTGATTCAACACTTACATACAAGAGCTGGTGCTCATCACAAGTGCCCTCCTTAATCCTCATCACCCATTTAACCCTTCCCTGCACCCAACTCCCCTCTGGTAATCATCAGTTTGTTTTCTGTAGTTAAGAGTCTGTTTCTTGAATTGCCCTTCTCTCCCTTTTTTCCCTCTATGCTTATTTATTTTGTTTCTTAAATTCCACATCTAAGTGAAATCACATGGTATTTGTCTTTCTCTGACTGACTTATTACACTTGGCATAATGCTCTCTAGCTCCATCCACATCATTGCAAATGGCAACATTTCATTCTTTTTCATGGCTAAGTAATATCCCATTATTTATATTATTATATATATTATTATATATTAGATATAAATATATACCACATGTTCTTTATCCACTTTTCAGTCAATAAATATATACCACATGTTCTTTATCCACTTATCAACCCAAACAGTTGGGCTATTTCCATAATTTTGCTATTGTAAATAATGCTGCAGTAAACATCGGGGTGAATGTATCCCTTTGAATTAGTATTTTTGTATTTATTTCTTAGGCAGATATCTAGTAGTGCAATTGCTGGATGGCAGGCTAGTTCTACTTTTAGCTTTTTGAGGAACCTCCATACTGTTTCCCAGAGTGGCCGCACCAGTTTCCCACCAACAGCTAGAACAAACAATCCTAAAGTTTGATAGAACCACAAAAGACTCCAATTAGTCAAAGCAGCCTTTAAAAAGAAAAGCAAAGGAGGAAGCATCACAGTTCCAGACTTGAAGCTATATTATGAAGCTGTAGTGGTCAAAAGAGTATGATACCAGCATAATAACAGTCACATAGATCAACAGAACAGAATAGAAAACCCAGAAATGTACCCACAACTATATGTCCAATTAATCTTTGACAAAGCAGGAAAGAGTATCCAATGGGGAAAGACAGACATCTTCAACAAATGATGTTAGGAAAACTGGACAGCAACATTCAGAAGAATGAAACTGGACCACTTTCTTTCACCATACACAAAAATACATTTAAAATGGATTAAAGACCTAAACATGATGAGGGAAACCATTAAATTCCTGGAGAAGAACACAGGCAGTAACCTCTTTGCCTTTGGCCATAGCAACTTCTTACTAGATATGTCTCCTGAGGCAAGGGAAACAAAAGCAAAAGTAAAGTATTGGGACAAATAGTAAACCATTTTCATCAAAATGAAAAATATCTTCATAGTGAAGATAACAGTCAACAAAACTAAAAGGCAACCTAAAGAATGGGAGAAAATATTTGCAAATGACATATCTGATAAAGGATTAGTATCCGAAATACATAAAGAATTTATAAAACTCAACACCCCCAAAATGAATAATCCAATTAAAAAATATGTAGAAGGTATGAATGGACATTTTTCCAGTGCATTCTTGAGTTAATTTTGAAACTTAAAGTTCACTAATGAGTTGTTAGTCTTTGAGGTCCTGTCTTAGCCTTCTCTAAAAAATTCCAAAATAATGAAAAGTAACAAGAAAATAATTAACTTCCAAGAAGAGAAAATGTAATGGCAATATTTCAAAATATAGGCCCCTTTCATTGTATCCATTCTTCCACTTGGTAAAAAGTCCAGCAAGGCAGTGATAAATGAAAGAGAAATATGATGTTAGTAAGCAAGGTCACTGGGATAGGACAATGGCTAAAGCAAGGAAATTTGAATTTAGAAACCATTATAACTGAAGAGGATCTTTGCCCTACCATTGAAAAGCTCTGATTTATATTTCACACATTTATTAATATAGGGATATTTCTAATTAGAAGTAATTTTTGGACCCAATTTTATTCCCACACAGAAGCTTTATAAGTTTTAAAGCTCATAAGTAATAGAAACTCACTACGGAAAGCCTTCAACTGAGTATATTGTACCAGAACTTATTTGCTATAGATCTTGAGGTTTGTTCAGTTGCACGTTTTTTTTTTTTAATAATGTGGGTCTAAAGAATAGAATAAAAAGAATATTGGAGACGTACAACATTTAAAGAATATATATATATATATATATATATATATATATATATTTATATACATAAATTTGATAGACCCTAGAACCATAAATTATCTTTGAAGAAAATGTATAAGTATCCTTCTGTATTAAAATATTGCAGCATTGTTTATAACTATACCATACCTGAATGCCTATAAGCATTTTGAACATTTTAACAGTACCCTTTTCATCATGGTTACACACTGCACTTTATTAATCTCTTTCTTCAGCTGGGTGATATTGGATATGAAACTGAAACCTACTTTTTCAGAAAGCTAAGTACCCCTTCACAGCATTTCACATCAATGTTCTAATACAAAGTTGGAATGTCAGCTAGATTTTGACCAAAAACCAGATACATGAGAAACATACTATTAATAGAAAACTCCTAAGTGACATTTGACAAATGGAGACACATTCTTGATTGAGATTTAAAAAAGTGGGGGGGGCTTTTGCTTTTGTTGGTGAAAAGTTACTGTAATTAATATGTTGAGAGAAAGGAACAAATAAATATTTAAAAACATTTCTAGCCACCCTGCTAAAGAGAAGGAGGTTACAGGATGGGGAAAACAAACAATAGGCATAGTTCTTGCTTCAATAATTAAGATGAGGATCAAGATAGATTCCATCATAATATCAAGAACTTACTCATAATGGATGCCTAAAAGTCTGCAAGTGGACTATCCAAAAGACTATCCAAAAGAGGGATGCTTCAGATACCTAGGTATTCATAGAGAAGCTAAATAAATAAGTAAAAGAAATTCCTAACTATATAGGATCTTATTTGTTTGTTTGTTGACTTACTACATTTTCCACTCAGTATTTCTTTGGTTGCAACCAACCTACACAGTCATGCAAACCAGATCAAGAACAAGGGGTATTGATTATGAAGGTTTGAAGAGCCTCACAAAATCCAAGCATGAGCAAGAAAGACTACTTTGGCTTCATGAGAACTGGCAGGACCTTGGGAGCTGAGCTGCTCTGAGTCCTTCAGGGACTACATGATTCTTATCTCATTTTCCTTTTTTATGTCTGTTCTTTCCTCCTTTTTCTATAAATTGACTTAGTCATATGTTTGCAGAAGCTTAACAAATAGCCACTCCAGAACCTAACAGTATATGATCTTCTAGCTGTAAAGTATAAGCTCACTAGTAACAATCTCTACATCTCTCATTGGATTGCATTAGCACATCTCTTAAAGCCAGACCACCAAATATCATAAGTTTCTCTAAGCAAAATGTCATAGCTGCATTTATTCCAGTCTTTGATCCACTTAAGTGTGGCCAGAGGATGAAGTTGAAGGGACAGGATTGCATAAGCAGCTCTGTTATCAGGAAATGTGTCCATCACATTTATTTTCTTAATTAATATCTACTTAATGAATTCTCAGTTATTTCCAGAAATTATTTCCGGAAATTTCAGAGTTGATCTTTGAATTTCTTTCAAATTTTCAGATTCCATTGTTACCAATTCTATTATTATCATAGCCCCTAAATTCTATCTTCTAGTCTGCAGCCTCACTCCATCCATTTCAGCGTACCCTCCTGTGTTGTTCTTTGGGACAAAAAAAACAAAAAACAAAAAACAAAAAACTTCAAATCCTCCCCAGAACCATTAGCAAAAAGTTTTTCCTTCACATGTTCTCAGAATGTAGGCCCTTTTCCTTTCTACCTCATATTTTGCCATATCATCACATGCTAATCTGTCAGTCATCCTGACCACTTGCTGCTTGCCAATTATTAGTATCTTCTTCTTCATTAGTTTGTCTTTTCTTTTCCTGCAGTTTGATTAAAACTTGTTCATTATTCAAAATTCTATCCAATTGAGTCTTCTATGATCCTTTGATGTGGTGTTTTGTTTCCCTTTTCTGAGGATTCATGGTATACTCCACTTACACTATCATCGTATTTCTTCTCCAGTGTTGTTATTTAATTACCTGTCTCTTCTGCTATACTTATGGTTTTCTGAGGGTCAGTGGCATTATCTTTCCTCTGAATACATGCAATGCCTAGTCAAATTCCAGGTACATTATAGCTAATTAATCAATAGGCACTTTGTAATGAATAAATACTATACATACTATTTATGCCAGTTTGATTGGCTGGCAAGGTTTCCATTCACTGGATATATGAAAACTTGGAAAACTTACCTTGAGAAAGGTGAATATTATGTTAGGAAAAGAATTCAAGTTATTTCTTTGAAATTATTTTTGTATCTTTGATCACAAAATTTTATATGTTTTGCACCTTATATTTCTCACCTGTAAAATAAGGAATGAGGAATAAATGATCTCTAATCAGTCCTCAATACTATAACACAGTATTATAGGAAATACTGATATTTTAGTGTTAGTAACATCAGTTTTTTCATCACAAATATTCCTACGGTAAATCAGAATTATCTGTTGATAATTATACTCTGGGTTTGCCACCTAATTAGTATATTATATTAATATAAATGAATTTGAAGTATATTAATACCAAATAAGGAACGAGATAACTAGGTACAAGTTTCAATGTGTTTCTTCATCCCTGACATCCACAGAGCCCTAATGTGTATATCCAGTTGCCTACTTCACATCCACTGGGACATCTCATAGATACCTCAGACATCTTCAAAAGAGACATCTTAATTTTCCACCTTCAGAACTTGTTTTTCTTTAGCCCCAATAAATAATACCAATAAATACTACTACCATCTTTTCAGATTTTCAACCCAAAATTCTAGGATTTGTTTTTAATTGTTTCCTTTTTCTTATATGTCTGCCATCCACCAATTCCCAGTGGAAATCAGCTTTCCCTGATTTCACGCATCCAAACATCCCAATTTCCTTTCAGAGTAAAGCACTATCCACTCTTAACTGAAATATAACATAGTCTTATCGGGCCCCTGTGCTTCCATTTTTGTCTCCCTACCATAGCAACCAAAATGATCACTGAAAAATGCATATCAGATCTCATGCCTTCCACAGTCAAAACTTTCCAATGCTTTCCAGTGTAGTACTTGGGGGACAGAGGAATCCTTCAAATCCTAATTCTGGCCTTCATAGCCTGAAGTGTTACACTCAGGACTGCCTAGGTGCTCTGACCCCAAATATTTGAATCTTTTATCTTATACGTTACATTTATTATATTTTAATATATATTATGTGCATTCATATACTTGTTTACTTTTGCTATCCATTCCTACTCTTTACACACAATCATGAGTTCTATTTTAATACATAGAAAATACTTATTTGATGATGACTGCCATTTTCAGAATCAACATTCAGTGGTTTGAAATTATAAGCCATAAACTTAATTCACTCATTTATAAGCTTAAAATGTTATATTGTGAATCACACTTTCTACTCATAATTTTAGCAAATTTTAACCTTTACAAGGCTTTTGTTAAATCTATACTTTGTCATTTGTAAACTTAATATATTTTTCTATGTTTTGGTCTGCATCATATAGTTAATAAATTTGATTTCCTTTTTAATGGCTTAAATGGTTTCTCAGATAACATCATTTTAAATTACTTAGATTACTCTCAAACCTTAGTAATTATATATTCAAGACTAATTTCTCTTAAATATTTCAATACTGCAAACCTAATATGGTTTTTTCTTAAAATCATAGTTCTAAATCAAATGACACTAAACAAAAAATAGCCTTGCTCACCAATGTATTCTTAGTGACTAGAACAAGAATATAAAGCTTATTCTCTGCTTGGAGGTTATTTCTTCATGTTGGATTTGATTTTAGTTCTCACATTTGACTTTCTCCAATTTTTTTCCTCCCTTCCCTGCAAACTTTTTTCTTTGTTTTTTTTTAATGTAATACTAATGATTCTAGAATTATGCAATATTAAATAAAAAGGTTACTAGCATATTGAAACAGAAAAATATAAGTAAAAAAATATGACATTACCTCATCACTTGATGCTGGAAAGGTAGATGAAATATTAGCATTAGGCTCAGATACCATTTTTTGATTGGCTAGAGAAATCTAGAATTACATCATTTTTATATATTGGACTTCGATTTTTATTTAACACAGAGAAGTGTTTACTTTGGTGGTATTTCTTTGTTTAATGTGGTCCAATAAAAACAATGATTTTCATTTTGGCTGTCAATTTGATCTTTTCTTCTTCTATCACATTGACTTTGTAGGCTATTCCTTTCCTAGTTCCAGGTGAGCTCTTCTTAGCATTGAGAAGAAAATAAGTTTCATTAATGAGATATGTTAGTATATCTGATTTTTTTACATTTCTTCTTCTAAAATTGGAACTCTAGCTTCAGTGCTTTAATTTTAGAAAAAATAATCCAAAGTTAGAATATAATACATTTTACTGGTACTGAAAAATACCATGTCTCTTTGATAGTTATCATTATAAAAATATATATTTTCTTACTCATTGGTTTACTTAAATTGTAGAGCACACAATGTTTTAAATATAAAATATAATTTTCTGTTGTTCATGCTGCTGATTCTGTTGTGTGGGTGAGCACTGTAGTGCCATGATTTTGAGAAAAATAAAGCTTGGCTTTAGCATATTTCCTTTGCTGATTATAGAGGTAATTATTCTGATGTTGCTGTGGAAGTACTTTTAATAGCACTTTTTGTAGATTGTGTTGCTGGTGTAATATTTCTGTTTATTTACTTAGTTATTTATCAATTGGCAAACTTAAATTACATTTTCTGGGCATAGACAATTATGAAGCACTATTGCTTAGAGCTGAAAACATAAGTACTCAGTAATTCTAATGGAATGTAAATCCCTTCCCATTGTCAGGAACTTCTTTTATTTTACCTCATACTTAGAAGTTATGTTTGCCTACTTACACGTATAAATCAGCTTTTTTTAAAAACAAGTGCTGCTTCTACAGTATATGAAATATGTATGGGTATTTTATTCAGTAGAAAGCAGTTGCTTTCCATCTAATTCTATTCTGGAAGATAGAGCCCTATGCATTTTATCCAGTCTTTTTGTAGAATCTATGAATTCCTATTACCTATATCACTCTCTGATTCTTAATTTCTTCTAATCAAAGTATCTGCTTTAAGACTATATCCTGACATCCTCTGTCTACTGATGATGGCTTCCCTAATTTTTGCTCACTTGATAAATGGTGCTTTGTCATTCATTCAACTCTAAGGGCCACGCACTATTCTAGGAACTGGGATACTGAAGTGAATTAAAAAAAAAAAAAGACCCTCTTTTGTGGAGCTTACATTCTAGTGGGAGTAAATGGTGATGGTGATTAATACAATAATATAATATGATATAATATGTCTATCAGATGATCACTAAGCACTGAAGATAAAAGTAAAGCATGGGAATATTGGAGGTATTAGTGATGGCTTATCTGAGATTATATTCGGAACAACAACTCAAAGAAGGTGAGAAAGGGACTATGCAGATATTTGAGAGAGGGTGGGGAGGTCATTGTGAACCTTTTCAAGATAAGTTTTATTAAGAGAGTTTGGGTGAGAATAAAAAGGGTGGAAGTAAATACCATGAGAAGAGACAACTTTTTTTCTGAAAAGAAGCAGAAAAAAATGGGATGGTAGCAAGTAGGAAAGAGGATTAATGATATGCATTCCAGATAGTTGAAATTGCATGTTTTTATGCTGATTGGAAATGGTGCAGTGGAACAGAAAATAATCTATTAGATGCTCAAATGTAGTTTCTTGGTCTGTTTCCTTAGTTTGTTCATACAGCACCGACATCTATTAAAATAAAATATTGATAAGCCCAATTCCTACAAGCAAAGAAAATATTTTGGTTCAAAAAAATACATCAAGACACAAGCCTCTTGATCATGTAATTGGCATGGATTTTCCAGAATTAAGCCTTCTTGCCATCATCATTTAATAGAATTAGCCTAATTTCCCAACAGTTTTGCTACTTACTGTGCCATAGCCTTAGTTCTAATCAAAAGTTAATTTAAATCCTCATGGAGAGAAATCCTTTATTTTAACCATTAGTTCTCACTCCCATCTAGAAACAAGCATAGGTACAATTCTGTTATGGGAATTCCAAAATATGAGGAACTATATCTATCAATTAAAACAAATATAAATCAATGTAGGCTAGATCAGAACCGTCAAGATGTGAGTAGTTAGAGATAAAATCACTAAGAAATCAAATGTGTTAAATATTTTAAAATATCTGACATTTGTTACTTTTATCTTTGTAACTCAATATTAAGGTAAGAAATGCATTATTTTTGGTTTACATTATCAAATGAGGAAAGTATATTTTGTATACTTGTGTATTTGACATTAGTAACAAAATGTCAAAATTATCAATTCAATTACTTAATAGTTTATAAACAAGTAGCTAATTGAATGATTAATATTTACACTAAATCCTAGTAATTCCTTGAAAATACAGTTTTAGAAACTATCAGTTCTAATTTTACATTAAAATAACAGAATCCCAACTAAAGCTGGTTTTAAACTATGTCATGATTTACTGGTAATGGAAAATCCCCAAATGTGGTAGGATTCAGCATTTGGTGGTATAATACTTAGATTAATGTCATCAAAACCATAATTTCTTTTGTTTCTCTGTTCTGCCTTCCAGAAATGTTTTCTCCATTATCAAATAGGCAAAACACAGCCACAAATTGGCTTTCATTAGCAACCAGGCTCATACACGTCCTTATTTCCATCTAGGAGGAGACAAAACACTTGATGATTCCAGAATTCCAAGTGAAATATTCATACTGGGTACATCCCTAGGACAGTGTCTGAGGTCAAGAAAATAAAAATACTATCTCAAATCAAAAAGGTTCTCTGAAGTTAGGAGATTAATTGGCTTTTTGCAGACTGCCTGGGACACATGGAGGAGGGATAAATAACTGTTCTAAAATCTGGATACTTAGGAAAAAAGGAGCCAGGGTTGTTGGCAGAATTTGGGCCCTCGTCATTGCAGGGTGGAGACCCTCCACTCCCAGAGGTCAGCTAGCTACATCCCCCTTCCAGGTTAACAGGAGAGTTTTTTGTTATTGTTGTTGTTTTTGTTTTAAAGATTTTATTCATTTATTCATGAGAGACACAGAGAGAGGCAGAGACATAGACAGAGGGAGAAGCAGGCTCCTCGCAGGGAGCCCGATGTGAGACTTGATCCCAGAATCCCAGGATCACACCCTGAGCCAAAGGCTCAACCACTGAGCCACCCAGGTTCCTCAACAGGAGAGTTTTTCATTGCAATGGGGGTCAGTTTCTCTTTTAAGCTTTCCACCCCCAATCCCCCCCAAAATAATAATAATACTTTTGATTAACTCAAAAATCAGTGAATTTGAAAAATTAATTACATATGTAAAATCTTTTTAACTTTGCCATAATATGCTGTCTAGGAGCGAGTCACAGGTCCTGTCCATACTCAACAGAAGGGATATTATAGGGGTGCCTGAGTGGCTCAGTCAGTTAAACGTCTGACTCTTGATTTCTGCTCAGGTCATGATCCTGGGATCCTGGGATTGGGCAGGTGTTGTGCTCCCTCCTCAGTGGGGAGTCTACTTCCTCTCCCTCCAACTGAGCCCCCCATGCTCTCTCTCACTGTGTCTCAAATAAATACATAAAATATTTATTTATTTATTTATTTATTTATTTATTTATTTATTTTAAAGATTTATTTATTTATTTATTAGAGACACAGAGAGAGATAGAGAGAGAGGCAGAGACACAGGCAGAGGGAGAAGCAGGTTCCATGCAGGGAGCCCGACGTGGGACTCGATCCCGGGACTCCAGGATCTCACCCTGGACTGCAGGCAGTGCTAAACCGCTGTGCTACTGGGGCTGCCCAATAGGTAAAATATTTAAAAAGAAAAAAAGAGAAAGGATATAAAGAAAATGAACAGCAGAGGAAAAAAAAAATCAGTGTCATGACCGAGCCTGGGTCCATTCACCATAGGAGCCAAATTGACACTATCTAAAGGAGCAGAGGATTAAGGAAGGCTTCAACCAACAGGTAAAATGTGAATTTGGCCATGGAAAATAAAATATTTTTACTTTATCTAATTTTTGAAATTAATTTACTAGAGAGAGAGAAAGTACACGTGAAAGCAAAGCAAAGGGGCAGAGTGAGAGGGATATCTTTAGCAGACTCCATGCTGAGTGTGGAACCCAAGCTGGGGCCTGATCTCACAACCCTGAGATCACAACCTGGGCCGAAATCAATAGTTGGATGCTTAACTGACTAGGCCACCCAGGTTCCTCACGGTATTTTTAGGTAAGAGAGGAAAGAGCATGTAGGTACTGAACTAAAATGAGCAAAAGTGTAGAAGTGTATATGGAGTTTTAAAAGTGACTAAATGTGGAATAGAGAAACAGGTCCAGTCTGGTTCAACCAAAATGTTAATAAGGGGGGAAAAAAAAGGGCTTTAGCTTTGACTATGTATGGCCATATCATAATATGTCATAAAATAAAATTGAGACTTTAAAAAAAAATGAGACTTTCCTGGGATGCTTGGATGGTTCAGCAGTTAGGCGTCTGCGTTTGGCTCAGGGTGTGATCTCAGGTCAGGAGATGGAGTCCGCATCCGGCTCCCTATGGGGAGCCTGCTTCTCCCTCTGTCTATGTCTCTGCCTCTCTCTCTTTGTGTCTCTTACAATGAATAAATAAATAAAATCTAAAAAAAAAAAAAAAGCTTAGACTTTCCTCTCTAGACAATGGAGAATGATCACAGGCATTTTTTTACTCTTGTCCACTTTTGTCCACCCATTCATTCATCCATCAAAATTTACAGAATGGTACTTTGTGCAAAGCACCTGTTTGATGATAAGGATATGCAGGTAAAGGTTACCCTTTCCTTGCCACCCAGCATTTGCAGTCTAGTGAGTAATCAGTGGGAATCATTTAGCGATTTGTATATGAGACAATTATAAGTCTGTAGCTTTACTTGGTTCAGTCCCAGAGAGACTCTGCCATCCAAAGAACCCAGTTCAGCAACCAAAATTATTTCAAAATAATTCAGTTCCTTTACTTATGTTTCTTGAAACTGGGAAAGTAACACAAAGTTGGCAATAATATTTTCTAAACCTTCCCTTTTCTTCACCCCCATCTGCTCTAGTCAAATAGAAGCAACAGTACCTCCTGTCTGCTTGGGTCCTGGAGTAAGTGTGTGGAGCAGAGTTTCCCAGGCCATTAATTAGAAAAACTTCTATTGAGATGGAAGGGTTTCTGTTGCAGAAGCTACCATCATACTTAACTAATAAGAGACACTGTATCCATGGATAAGAGCATAGGAAAGCAATGCATTCTAAATAAAGCTCCATTTCAGTCAAAACTGGCAGATGGGAAAGCATTCTGTGAAGAATGCAAGTAAATAAGAGAGTGATTTATTATGGAAAAGGGCTCCTGAGGAAAAATTTGGGTAGGAGGGAAACAGAATGGAGTGAAGTAAAGAACTGATGTGACTTTTATAAAGATAAGTCTTGCAACAATATGTAGGGTGAAGTGTAGTACTGACCCAGCAGGAGCTCGAGGGCAGGAAGCTTGTGTGATTTCCTATTCAGAAATATTTCTGTTGTATAAAGAGATGTAGTACTGATTGATTCAAGTGTTTCTATGTCTAAAGCATTCTGTATAAGAACTTTTAAAACATATTTTCATAGAGCTAATCTTTATTTTTTTTTTAATTTTTTATTTATTTATTCATGAGAGACACAGAGAGAGAGAGACAGACACAGGCAGTGGGAGAAGCAGGCTCCATGCAGGGAGCCGGATGTGGGACTCGATCCCGGGTCTCCAGGATCAGGCCCTGGGCTGAAGGCGGCGCTAAACCACTGAGCCACCCAGGCTGCCCAGAGCTAATCTTTAGATAGGTACAATACTCTATTTTAATGTATTATATCTTTTCTAATACAGAAGTCATGTAGAGTTACATTAAATTATATATATATATATATATATATATATATATATATATATATGTAATTCACACTAGATGGTTAACATGTATTTCTTTTTTTTTTTAACATGTATTTCTAAAAAGAGGGTATTTGTGTACATATGAGAGTATTCATTCCCTAGGAATATGTGGACAGTGGAACCAAGAGAAAAATAGAGCCTGCAACAAATTACTTCAAAGCAATGAAATAGCTACCTTTAAATATACTAAATAATGACTGTTGTCAGTCCAATTCACATTTCTTATATTCTCTCCTTCTTTTACATCTACAGATTTAATATTTTCAAAAAGCTATTATGGAACAAATACATTTTGTTTTTGAATAGTTCTGTTTTAAATATTTTCCTTTATTCATCCTAATTGCTTCCCTTAGATAAGTGTATTATCTGATTATGCTTGGTTGGAATAAAAATCATGGTAAATATTGATCCTTCTTATCTTTACATGATAATCTATGATGTAAATTTTATAATAGAGAATCAGGCAGTCCTGGATATAATTTAACATCTTCATAATATCATAAAATAGATTCAGGGATCCCTGGGTGGCGCAGCGGTTTGGCACCTGCCTTTGGCCCAGGGCGCGATCCTGGAAACCCCGGATCGAATCCCACGTCGGGCTCCCGGTGCATGGAGCCTGCTTCTCCCTCTGCCTGTGTCTCTGCCTCTCTCTCTCTCTCTCTCTCTGTGACTATCATAAATAAAATAAAAAAAAATTAAAAAAAATAAAAAAAATAGATTCATATATATAAATGTGCAGTGATTTTAACAAAAGTCTATTAACATTTCAGAATCTCTCAATTATGAAGATCTATTCCTGTTCAAAATCATACTTCAATTAAGAAAATAATCTTATTAAGCACTCATTGCATATATAGACCACACTTATCATTGTGGCTCATAAATTGCAGGTCTTATTATATACGGGCTCTTATCCAAAGAATTAGTGATTAGTAGAGATCAGAATAAACCTCCATCCACTCAATTATATGATTAATATGTCAAATTACCACTCACCAGAGTGACTGTATAAGCAGCATTTTTATCAGTGGCTGTTATCTAGGCTGAAAGGAGGCTGAAAACGCACTTTGGTCTTTTGTTAGTGATCATTACTTTCATGTGACTTCTGAAATTTCTAAGTGTTGGGAACGCATTGTTTTCCATTGCCACTAATCATTTAGTTACAGTCGAGTAATTCTTTTATGACTATTTAGTACCACTCCTTTTTTAATGTACCGTAATTTTTGGATTATGTGATTCTCTAACATTACATAAAAAATAAGGTATCATATAAAAGAAGTTTCTTATACAAGCATTGGTAATTTGTCACTCCTCCACCTTCCCTCTCTCCCAGACTTCCAGTAGATTCCAAACTCCCTCCCTGACTACTAGGCACTGCGTGGTATTAACCCTGCCTATCTACTATGCCTCTTCTCTTAACACACTTACTGTCACAAACTCTGTTCCTAGCACGCTGGCTCTTAGAATATACTCCGCCTCTCCCACCAGAGGAAAGTTGTGTGAGAGCTTTCAGGAAAAAGTCACCATTTCTGACCCCCTCCCTCATAGCCATTCTCTTGACCTACTGGCTTGCTCTCTATCCTTCAGATCTCAGTTTATTTGTGTGATTTGTTATGTGTCATTCTGTCAAACCTGTCAGAGTGTGGCTGGCACATAGTAGATGACCAAAAAGTAGGTAAAGGGAGGAAAAAAAGGATAAAGGACAGGGAATAACAATTGCCTTTTTGCATTGCTTCTTGCATACTGTGTGGAATTACAAGTACATAAACCCAGATAATTCCATTTTAAACCGACTCATTATGAATATTACTATGATAAGCTCTAAATAGCATTTTGTGTGATATGCTTCTACCTCTAAAACCATGCAGACGTTAGGAGCATGTTAATTAAAACAAGGACTTGAAACATTTCTTTAAGAATACTATTTCATGCAATTTGACATACTGTAGATCTTTGGATGGTTCATTATAGTAATGAAAGCGACATTGCTGTAAACAATCAAAGTAACATGTATGTAAGTGTACGGATATAGGCTCTCCTGTTGCAAGCTTATGTAATGTGGGTCTCCATAATTAGCTAATCAGTTTAATAGTTTTTGCTAATTTAATTTTCTTTTCCATTTCCTATTAATAGATTGTCATGGTTGATTTACTTGATGTAATTAATAACTTGGGAACTACATTATGACAGCTGAAAGCATTGCTAAAAATGAACCTTTAAATATTTTTAAGCTATTTAATTTCCTTCCTTAAAAACAGATTGAAGAGTAGAATCAATTAGAAGACAATAAGAGTTTCAGTACAACTCTAATATAGCTTATAGCTATTTTAATTGAACAATTTAAGAATTTATTCAACTAGTTATCTCATATTTTTAATCTTTGAAAATTTTATTGTTGCTTTATTTCAAGTAATTATCATTTAAAAAGGTGGGAAATTTTATAAGAGGAAATAGAAATGGAAAAATTTCAAAGATATCTACTCAAATTTCATAGTAAGTAGTAAAAAGATGATCCTGTATTTTCATATGTAATTGACTTTTACAGTGGACTTTTCCATTTACCTTTAATGGGCAGACCAAATAGAATTTTAATAGTTTGCTTCATCTTAGAATTGCAATTCTGTATAGCTCACTTATTCAACAAAATATTTGAACATATATAGTGTTCTAGTTATTACTACATAATTATGTTGTTAATTTCCTCAGTAAATATTTATTGAGCTCCCACTTTATGCCAGACACTATTGTACATTCTGAGTCAACAGTAAAGGACAGAGTCCTTGGCCTCATGGAGATTATACTTAAATAGGAAAAGAGGAAGATAGATAGATAGATAGATAGATAGATAGATAGATAGATGATAGATAGATAGATAGATAGATAGATAGATAGATAGATAATAGATAGATGATAGATAGATAGATGTCACAGGAAACTATAAGGCAGGAAAAATAGTTTAGAGAGCATTAGATAACTTGAAAAAGATGACAGTGTACAAGATTATAACGATAAGTTGTAGCATCTAAGATGGGCAGCTACGCATGTGAGGACATCAGAATAAAGAGATGATATGCAGTGACTATGCTCCTTCTAGCTTTAAAGAATTGCTGAGTTTTGGGTATGTAAGATGGTAGAGGATGATTTATAGAAAATGAGATATTTATAATTTAAATTATGGTAACTGGGGTATAGTCATTGTTATTAGTGGGACAGAGCATAACCTTGAAAGTGGGTGGCTGAGGTAATTCAGAGGATTAAATCATTGAAAAAGAGGAGGTCAAGATTCTTCTCCATGGATATTGGACCACTGGAAATTCTGACTGGAAAAAACAAAGTGGCAGTGAGCCACGTGCTACAATCTTTAAGAAATCAGTGAAAGTAATTAAATTACATTTAAAAATTATTTCAGTAAAGAAAAGTAGCAGGCAGTGTAATCTTGGGTTTCCAAATAGGAGTTTTCAGGAAGGAAGTAGTCAAGAAGAGGCAACAAAGGGTAAGGACTCCTATACTAGACATTTCATTCGATATCTAGGTGCTTCCATGACAAACCAACATTGCTAATTTATCTGGTGGCTATGGTGTTGGTGCTTGACACCATCCCACTGTTGTTCTAATGGGCCTTGATGAATGGCAGAGCATGGAAAGCTACAACAAGGTACATTTTCAAGGTCTGTTACAGTTAGAGTTTCAGATGTGATGTATGTTTAATCTCATGCCTGCTCAGAAAGCTCTCATTCTATAGCTTCTGCTCAACTGGCTGACAAGCACACTAGAGACGTATGTGGGGCCTCTGATGCAGAATAAGCAGCAGTCTCAGCATCTTGTCAGGTACTTTGTGGATGTTGAGAGGCAGAACATGATCCTGACACAGATCTCACTGGTACAGGTTACAACAGATATGCTGTGGCTCTGGAGCTGCCACTGCTTTTGTCATTTTTTTCTGCTTACTGCAGTGATGCCAGAGACTTCCTGATTTGTGGAAGAGATAGCAATTCCCCTGGATCCTTGTTCTGTGGGATATCTTTAAGGTTAGTTAGTAAATGTTTAACCTACAGTCTATTTCTTCAGCCGTCCCAGTAATTCAGTCATTTACTATGCTGTGACAAATTTCACCACACCTAAAGTGCTCTGGTCTCTTGAGCAGTATAGAACAGTTAGTCAGAAAGAGCTACATAGAATTCCATATGGTAGACATACAGGGAGGAGTTAAGGAAAAATGTTAAATTAATGACTTCATTTAATTTTCTCTTTTGATCATGAAGCCTTCTTTTTGGCTCTGTAGAACATAAGAGCTATTTATTCAACATGATTTCGAGTAGATTTTATAGAATTTCATGTCTGGCATTATCAGTATTTTTCATTAAAAATTATCTAGTTGACTGTGGATACTTTACTAAGCAATATGACAAATGATCTACCAATTCCAGGTGCATATCTTTTCATAATTCACTTTCTAAAATGGTTAAAAGAATGGGCACATTTGTATAAAATACAGTAAAACAACTTTACTACTTTGCTGAGGCTGCTGTAACAGCATTACAAACTGAGTGGCTCAAAGAACCACACATTTATGTCTCACAGTTCTGAATGCTCAAGATTTATTGTCTCACAGTTCTGAATGCTCAAGATCTGAAATCTAGCCATTGGCAGGGTTAATTCCTTCTGAGAGCTGCGAAGTAGAATTCGTTCTATACCTCTCACGTAGCTGGTGGTTGCCTTGACTTGTAGATAGTGTTCTTTGCATGTCTTCACGTGGTCTTCCCTCTGTAACTGTCTCTCTGTCTAAATTTCCTTGATTTATAAGGGCACACACCAGGAAGGAACTTAAATTCCCAGCATAATTTAGCCCCAACCAAGTGACCTCATATTAACATGGACATGAAAGATCTTATTTCCAAATAAGGTCACATTCACATGTACTGGGGGTTAAGATTTTTAACACTTTGTAGGAAAGCACAATTTAACCCAAAGGACCACCAAAAAAAAATATAAATGGTATGTATAAAGTGAGGAAAATGTATAGTAGAGTTGATAAATGGACTGGAAGATTGTATAACTAATTTACTAACTTCATCTCAATAAGAAAGGCACACATATTATGAAATATCATCTTCACTTTACCAATGAGTACCCTGTATCTCTGGGTATTTGCATAATTTGGCTGAGTTTAAGCATAAAGACAGTATTTGAACTCTGAAATTCTAGAACTGATCTAGTTGAAACGAATCCAATACACTTTTTCACTCTTCTATGCTGTTTTCCCAAAATAGAAAACCTACATAAGAATTAAAAATCTAGAAAGCATCTTTTCCTTGATGCTCACAATCCTCACAGAAAAATATAATATTGCAAGAACGATTTCAACCATGAGGAACAGAAGATGTGTATGTTGGGAATTTAAGTTCCTTCCACGTGTGTGATCCTGATATGGTGGAAACTTTGGTAAGACTTTTGGTAAGAGATGATGAGGACTATGGAAAAGGAGAGGGGGAATGAGGTCCCAGAAATATATCTGGGTAGAATTTGTAAGTTTTGATGATTTGTTAGGTGTGTAGTAATGAGAAGAAAGGGAGTTTAGAATGACTCCCAGATTTCTGTTTTGAAAAAAGGAAGTCAGTCATAAAAGCATCGATGTGTATATAGAACCATATTCACAAAGAGAAGATATGGGAAAAATAAGTTTTGAGGGCATGAGATTAGAGGTGACTTTGAAACATCCAGATGATGAGCACTAAGAAGTTTGAATATGAAAATCTGAACTGATGGAAAAAGCCACTGATAGTCTTCAGAAGCTAGGACTGAACATCAAAGTAAATGTGAAAGAGTAGTCAAATTGAAACATGAGTCAGAAATCAGAAAAATGGATAATAAAGCAAAATAACTGTGGCATGTTATTTAGAATTTTTTGCAATACACATTTTTATTTGTTTAAATATATAAGCACAGTATGTTGATTAATATCAATATTACACATTTGGATTTGTGTATTATTTATATTCATCAGAATGTGATTGTATACATACTGGTTAATCTTCAAGATTTCTGAGAAACAGTAGTTTTAACCTACATGCAAAGTTCCTTTGAATTTAATTTTTGCCAACCATTCAGAGCACTAAGCTAATAGGAAAGAGGGCTATATAGCCTTACTGTAGATTCCATCACTGTTGAGTTAGCATTATCTGCTGTTTTTCAGCTGCCAAATATTGTTCATTACAAAAAGAGTATAATTTTAATTGTCAGCTCATTTTTATAGTGATTTTAAAATATCTAAAAGCAAACAAGCATTGTAAAATTCATGAGTTGTCAGTAATAGGAGAATGTTATATTTTCTCTCTCATTAAATTAATTTTAGTTTTCTCATACATGATCTTACAGATTAAAGTAAATAGCAGGGAAAAACACTGAAGGAACACAAAAAAATGCACAAGAAGAAAGGCAGGACGCATCTACAAGTGATTCTTCTTTAAAATAAGTGACAGCTTAAGTAGTAAAATGTCATAGAATAACAAATGAGTTAATTTATTTCTACAATCTGTTATCAAGGAAAGGACAGTGGATTGAAACAAAGAAAAAGACTAAATCATGTAGGATAGTTTAATGTATTTACTTTGAGAAATAGAAATCAAATGTTTTATAGTGTGTAAGTAATTATTTTGAATTTCCAGTTTTCTCATAAATGTGTCATTTAGTTGTTCAGAATACTATGATATCTCCCTAAATATTTTCTTTGCATTTTTTATTGAAGTATGGTTGGCATACATTATTATATTGATTTCAGGTGTACAATATAGTGATCCCACAGTTATGTACAATACAAAATACCATGATAGATATAGTTACCCTTTGTCACAATGTGGTGTTATTATAATTGGTTATATTCCCTATGCTGTACTTTTAATTTTTTAATTTTTTAAATTTAAATTTGATTAATTAACATATAGTGTATTATTGCTTTCAGAGGTAGTGTCCAGTGATTCATCAGTCTTACATAATATTCAGTGGTCATTATATCAAGTGCTCCCCTAATGTCCATCACCTAGGTACCCATCCTCCACTCTTCTCCCCTCTAGCAACCCTCAGTTTGTTTCCTATGATTAAGAGTTTCTTATGGTTTATCTCTCTCTCTGATTTCATCTTGCTTAAAATAACATAGGAGCACTTGGGTGGCTCAGTTAAGCATCTGCCTTCGGCTCAGGTCATGATCTTGCAGTCCTGGGATCAAGCCCTGCAAAAGACTCCCTGCTTATGGAGGAGTCTTCTTCTGCCTCTTACTCTCTCTCTCTCTGTGTGTGCTTACCCCCCTCAAATAAATAATAAAATAAAATCTTTAAAATAAAATAAAATAAATCTTTTTTTTTCTAACTGAATAGTCTTAATGGAGAATTTCCTTTCATGTGTATTAAATTATAAGAGAATACATAACTCCAAAAAGATCCAAACTTTGACTAGTTGAAGATAGTCTTTTAAAAATTTACTTCTACATTGATGGGATGAGCACTGGGTGTTATGCTATATGTTGGCAAATTGAACCCCAATAAAAATAATAAAATTAATAAAAATTTACTTCTACAAAGGTTAAAATAAAATACGTATTTCTTTTCATGAGTATATAGTATTCCATTATGTGAATATAGAGTAATGTATGTAATCATAAATAAATTAATGGGCATTAAGCTGTTGCTATTTTTTTGCTCACACAAAACGTGGTACAATGAACATACATTTACATAAGTTTTAAATAATTTTGAAAATATGGTAGAATAAGTTCCTAGAAGCAAGATTAAGTCAAAGAGTACCTGCATTTTCAATTTTAATAAATATGACTAAGTTACTTTCCAGAGATATACATATATATATATATATATAATTTTATATTTCCCTAGTGGAATATATGCCTACTCTTCCTGTCACCTTATAAATAACATCTGTAACATTTGTGACCTTATATATGACCTATGACACTATAAGGAAACACTGACTTCATTTTATAAATTAAGAAAGTGTATTTCTAGGCACGTGGGATATTTATCTCTGGGATATTTACTGACCTTTTGAATCACTTGGTAATTACTCTTTTTCTGCCCTTTATTCAAATTCATATTTATAAAACATATTTGCTTAGTTTTTAAAAATTTCTTTGTAAATTTTCATCAGCTTCAGTTTAATCTATCCAAGCCTTATTTTTCATTGGTAGACACTGACACTGTTTGTCAATAACTATACAATGGATTTTATGAGTCTACCTAAATATCAGTAACATGACCCACATATCTCAACAAGAAATAAAACCATACTACTGACTTTTTTGTTCCTGTATTCTATTTTTTCCCCTAAGTCTCCACTTTGAAGACATTAAGGAGTAGGGTAAATATGGTGTCAAATATAATTTTTATGTTTTTGGAAAAAATAGTATCAAGGCATTCCCATTGGCTGTTATATTATTTTAGGAAAGGAGTCTTGGTGGTATTTGAAATATGAAATGCCTTCATCAAACACAAGATCACACATATGCTAATGATGAAGAAAAAAGCAGATGATCAAAGCCTATGACAATAAAGCACTATATTAGAAAAAGAGGTGTGCCTATGAAGTGCCTATGAACATAAAGTGGTTCACTTCTAATTTGCAAGGTAACCTTGGAAAGCTAGGTCCATGTGAAATGTGCTTTTATGCTTAATTGGCCTCTTTGGTAAAACTGCCCTAAATAATTAAAATGTTCTTTGAAACTTTAAGCCATTTTGGATTTCGAACCTGAGTACTATAATTTCTAACTAATTCAGTGTAGCACATCAATAAAATGATTTCACAAGCTTCGTTCACTTCTGTGTCTGTACTAATCCATCTGAAAACACTACACTAGATAATTTATTCACCCCATAATTATGTATTGAGCCACTGCATTGGGCCAAACTTTGTGCTGGGCAGCAGAAAAGATGACTAAGACACAGAACCTGACCTTGAACAGGTGCCAGTCTAGGAGAAAGTCAGTCAGGGAAAGCTGCAATGACATCAGACATGTGTAAAAGAGGAACCCCAGCCCAGCTGTCAGATGGAGGACAGAGAAAGTTTCCTGAGGATGGTGACAGTTGCGGTGAATTTTAAAGAAAGATTAGAACTTAGATCAAGGCAAGATCATATTGCAAACCAGGATACAGAGCACACAGTCTAAGTAGAGAGTTCAGGGAGTGTAATTTAGTTTGGCTGAGGGTATGTACAAGGCACTAGTGGGGGATGGAGCAGGAGAGGTAGAAATGTGCCCAGCCATCAGATGTCTTTTGTGTCAGTTTGAGGAGTTTAGATTTTGCTATGAGACATTAGGGAGCCATTATGGGATTTTAAGTAAGGAATAATAAGGCAACATCTCCTAAGTATTAGACATGTTGTTAGCTAACATGCTGACATTGATGGACACTACAGAAAAAAGAACTAAAATCAGGCCAGAAAAAAAGTTGCATAGTGAATCTCAATAGATCCTAAGAGATCCAGTTTACTATGTCAATTGTAGCTCTTACTTACTTAGAGCTTTATGCTTGCATGCTAAATGTTATTCATGCCTTGGTGCCATTTCAGCTGCACATGAACACTCTGAGGTTGTTCTTAGGCTGTTCTCTCTTTTTAAATGAACAAATAAAAACACTCTCCTGTCTAATTTCACAAGATTAGAAGGGATGCAAACTGCCCTTCCTTTGAATAGAGAATATCTGCTTCTGTAGATGTGCTTGGCCTATCAAGGAGGACAGTCAGTTCAGGAGTTGGAAATGGTTGGTTATTAAAGAACTCCTTATTAGGAGCCCAACAATAAATATTCATTCACTTGTTAATTTTCTGGGGTGGTGGTGGTGTTGTTGCTGTTGTTGTTTTGCCCTGAGCAATAATTCTGTTCCTGGTATTGAACTAGGTGCTGGAGACATGAAAGTGAATAATTTTCTCACTAATGCACCCTCCATTATAAAGGAGAGCCTAATGAAGCAGTGGATGTATTTTTATGTATTGGAAATCAAATTATACACACGCACACAAACATACACACTCACACTTGCCTAGTGCTTTATAAAACAATATTATTTAGGAATACAGTCTTATGCCTTCCAAGTTTCCATAATTTTAAATGATATTTTAATCAGTTTTAATTATGAATATCATTGTATATAAATCTTAATCATTTCTGATTATTTCCTCATAATGATTTACTGGAGGAGGTATTAGTTCCTTAACAAATAACCTTGCAAAAAATTTTAGTGATTAACACTCCCACCAGCAAAGTGCCCAATAACAGTGTGAGAATTTTTAAAATGTTTTTGTAAATGTAAATGTTATCTGTTGGCATATTGTTGGAAAATGTGCAAAGATGGGTCAAAATGGTTACAAGGTCGACCTAGCATTTTTCAAAGTTCTCTTTGAATGCCAAGTAGCTTTCAACTTCCATTGTTTTGCTTGAAAAATTCTCAAATTTTTTATTGCTAACAAGGACTATTTTTAGGAAATCTGCCATTTATTTGGCAATGAAAATCTTACAGTATGTGGCTTTTCCTTTTTCTACTAAATTATTGTTGTGAGTTTAACAACTACATGTCTACTTCTGTTTGAAGATTATGGAAGAGATGAAGATGGAAACAAGAAAAAATAATAGACAGCTAATTAGAATGTTTTAATAGGGACATCAGCTTTCCTGGCTGAAGCTGAATTAGTTTTGTAGGGGTGGTTATGTTTTCAGACTTGGCCTTCTTTTTATTATTTCCAGTCATGAATATTTTTTTTGCAGTTGCAATTTCTTTGAAGGCTTTCCTTTTATGATGACTACACAGAATTAGTACATCATGACATTAATTAAAAAACAGAAATAACTGTGAGCAAAGACTCTGGAGTTATATTCTCTGGTTAAATCCCTGCTCGGCCACACACATTTGTGACTTCCTGTACCTCCTTTGTTATCACTAAAATGGGCATAACCATGAAATAAGTTTCATGGTGCTGTCTTTAGAATTAAAGACAAAAAATCTGCAGAGCTTTGAATAATATCTGCCACCAAGTAAGTGATTAATAGATGCTAGATATAACATTATATATTTTTATTTGGAAATTCATTTCAGTAATCAATGATTTCATGTTGCTGTGCTGAAACTTTGTTCCACAAATATCAAATTCAAATGTAAAACAAATTTGTTTTTATCTGTAATAATTTAAAAAACTAACATGCAGACAGGTGTGAAGTTCAAATTACCTGGATCTCAAGAGAAATGTATATTTCTCTAGGAAGTTATTATATATGCATCTGCCTTGTGTGTTTATTTGTGTATTTTACTAAGGAAATGTACAAAATAACTTTTTTGAAAAATAATCAATTTTTGGAGATTCAATTGAGATTTAGAATTGTGTGTGAAGATAACTTTTGGAATCTGCCCGTTGAACAAGCCAAGCTTTAAGACATAGGCAATTAGGTGATTGGGGGAGTCAGGCCGCAGTTTATGCGTGGCATATGTGTCTTTCTTTATTCCTCTTCTATTCTCCTTTAACAACTAACAGAATATAATGGTTCTGAACTTTTAAAAATGTTCACATTACTTCTGATGAAGAAAGACAAGGTTGAGTTCTCAGAGAAACCATCTTGAGTCCTTTGTTATTAGGGAAAAGAGAGAATATATTTTTTTAAAGTGGTGTCCGACTTCCTCTCTTGTTCAGGCTGGGCTTTCAGAACTCTGACCTGCCTGGGTGCACAAAAGCCACATTTGATTGTGCAAGTAGGTAGAGGTGATCCACAGCTTTGAGCTCAGGGCACCGAGAAACCAAAGACTGCGTTTCACACAGGAAGTCTTTATATAATTTTAAGTTTAAAAAGAAAGTTTGAAATCAAGAGCTAACATTGAAATGAAGAGTCCTCAGAAGGGGTGAGGTGGAGTGGGAAGATTCAGATGGCAAGACCTGGGAGTATTCCCTGAAGCAAGAGGACATGGGGAAGAGGGGGGAGCTGTTAAGAGCCCTGAGATCCTCAGAACACAGAGGACTCTATACATAAGCCTGCATTAAAAGCTTGTTCATCTCAGCTCTAAACCTGGTATTTGACCCTGATACAGAATCTCAGACCAAAGGAGAGAAGAGGAGGAAGGATAAGACACCCTTAGTAATACAATTTGAAGGTCCATCCTCCGCAACAGGAAGGCTAGAGTTAAAAACCTTTTTTCCCTTACCATTTTCTAAGTCCTAGAAAATATCTGGAGCCTATGAGCCCTTGTGGAGGGCTCATTCAGAACTCTGAATATAGCCATCCACACACCCAGATACCTCACCAGGAGTTCATGGGCAAATGGTTCCACTTTGCTTTGGACCCCAATGGAGTATTATTTCTATAATTTTACTTTTTAAAAGAAAGATTTTATTTATTCATGAGAGACAGAGAGAGAGAGACACAGGCAGAGACACAGGCAGAGGGAGAAGCAGGCTCCATGCAGGGAGCCCGACGTGGGACTTGATCCCGGGTCTCCAGGTTCAGGCCCTGGGCTAAAGGCAGCACTAAACCGCTGAGCCATCCGGGCTGCCCCTGTTTCTATACTTTTAAATGCCTATAAAATGTGCTCTTGTTATTTGTAATTCTGCAAATTTTTAAATGTTCCTACCATAAACATTTTCTCATTTGTTGCTTGTAGATGATACAAGAGACATAGAATTTATATCATGAACTTTATTTCAAAGACGAAAAGCAAATATACACATATAATAAGGCTAATGCCACACTGCAAAGTTTAATAGAATGGACTAGAATCCAGAGCTAAGGGTCTTAAGGACTTATTTATTTCAGAAGCAGGAGTAAAGGCTCTATGGTATTATTTTTAAAATACCTAACACTATTTATGTCATCAGCATGTAGATATAATTTGAGGAACCTCCGGTCATAGAACAGAGCCTCAAATGCCAGATTTTTCTGTGCTAGTCTCAAACCTGTCACAGTCCATGAGAGGACTACTACTACTCTAGATGCAAAAGTGAGAAGTTATTTCAGCATATAAATGGATCCCTGAGACATTAGGGCTTGTTCTTTTATGTAATCATGGTTGAGAAAGATTATTCTAGATAAGGGCCATATCTAACTGGTCACCAGTTTTTGTAAATAAAGTTTTATTGCAACATAGCCACACTCAGTTGTTTACAAACTATCTACGCTGCTTTTTTGTGGCATCAGTAGAGTTGGGTGGCAGGAAAGAGGTTGTATAAAAAGTTTGCTGACTCGTAATCTTGCCCAATAGAAATAATATACCTACTCTAAACCTTTCTGGTTATATAATATCTGAATATCGTGTCACATTTACCACAAAATACATCGATAAGCATAGTTTCAAGATAGAAATCAATGAAATAGTGTAGGAATAGAAAACTTGATATATGTGTTTAATTCAACTCATCAAGTAATAGTTCCTTAGCGTAGATCACATGCTATGTTTGATTTGGAGTTAAGAGAGCATGAGCCACAATCCACGAGCTCGATGAACTTACAGTCTAATAGAGAAAATATACATAAAGAAATATAATGAAATGGTATGTGGCAAAGTTAAGTTAGAGTTACATGCAGAGTCCTATTTGAAATTAAGATAATTCTGCTGATGCAGTTTTGGGGAAGATTCCATGAAGAGTAGGCATGTGACCTGGGCTTTAGAGAACCTTCGAAATGTAATGGAAAGACGAGAAAGGGGGATCCTTTGGTGGCTCAGTGGTTAGCACTGCCTTCAGCCCAGGGCGTGATCTTAGAGTCCCAGGATCGAGTCCCACATCGGGCTCCCTACATGGAACCTGCTTCTCCCTCTGCCTGTGTCTCTGCCTCTCTCTTTCTCCATGTCTCTCACGAATAAATAAATAAAATCTCAAAAAAAAAAAAAAGACAAGAAAGAAGAAGCATTCTGGGGCATTAGGGTCATTCAGTCAATTAAGCATCCGACTGGTGATTTCGGCTCAAGTCATGATCTCATGGATTGTGGGATCAAGCCCTGCATGGAGCTCCACACTCAGTGGGGAATCTGCTTGAGAATTTCTCTCCCTCTTTCTCTGCCTCTCCTGCTTGTACTCTTATGAAAATATGTGAGTCTTAGTTCTTTCACACTGCTATAACAAAAATACCATGGACTGAGTGGCTTATAAACACCAGAAATTTATTTCTCACAGTTCTGGAGGCAGAGAAGTCCAAGATAATAACCAGCAGATTCAGCGTCTGGTAAGGACCTGCTTTTTGCTTCAGAAACAAACGTCTTTCTGTGTCCTCAGGTGGTAGAAGAGAAGGGAGCTCTCTGGGGTCTCTTTTATAAGGGCAGTGATCTAATTCATGAGGATTTTATCCTCATGAACTAATCACCTGCCAAAGACCCCACCTCCAAATACTGTCACATTGAAGATACGTTGAACACATAAAGTTGAGGGGCTGGAGGGGCGGACACAGACATTCAATCTGTAACAGGGTCTCTGTTGAAAAGTAAGCACAAAAAAATAATTTATAAGCCCAGTTTCACTGAGCATATGACTTTGAATTTCCTCGCCCTGGTTCCTTCCACGAGAATGGCAGCATTCTCATGATACTGGCGGTGGCTATGCAACCTACTGGGATTCCATGCTTACTCTGTATCAGAATCTGGACAGCATTAGACTAGTTCTGTTCTGGGTTCTGTGCTTTACTGAGCCCTGCTCCTTTGGTCTTGTTCCTCCCACCAGAATGGATGTTCTTGAGGCCAAGAAGATACACCCAGGTAGATCCTCCATTACCTCTTCTAGATCATTTCTGTGTACCAGAAACTCTGAAATTCCCTAACCCGATAACCTAACCCTGCTTCCAAAGCCCAAGTGGATTTTCCTTTGTCTACAGACTTCATCTCTGACACGTGCTTCCCTAGGAGAATTGAACCAAAGGGAGGCAGCTTGTGGTAAAAGAGTTTGGACCTACCGGCCACAATGTACACATGTATACATGTGTCTGAGTCCCCTCTCTGTGTGGACCAGAGCTGGTGGTGGTGGGAAAGGAAGGGGAACAGCATTAAATCCCCTGTTGTTATAGGCCCCGCAAATGTTATGGGCAAGCCTGCAGCCAGAGGCCAGAAAACAAGTCCCAGCTGCTGGCCATCACATCACTGTAGATCTGGGTATAGATCAGACCCACTTGCAGAGGGAACCAGAACTCAACAAAGACACCAAATAAAAATCATCATGGGAAAAACACTTGGCTAAAGAGAACAGAATGTCAGATCCTGGCCTTGTAGTTAATTGCCAAGATTTTCAATCTGTTGACAATGATAAACCATAATAGCTACTCTACCGTCACTCTCAATACATTCAGGTGCACCTTCGTTTTAGATTTAAATAGTTTGACTCTTTCTTCCCATTCCTTTCCATAGTCCACCTGCCTCTGAGCCTCAAAAATTTATGAAAAAGAGGATTAAGGGTTGTAAGTAATTGGGAAATAACTAATTTATTTATAATTGGTTTATTATTTACTATAAAACGGCATATAAAATATCTCAGAACTAATTGTAATCTGCCTCCAGAATGTCACTCTTTAATTATATTATTTTAAATATAGTATTATTTTGCTCAAATTGCCTTGTTTGTATCTTTCTCACAAACAAAAACAATCCAAAATATTTTATTTTTAATGAGTTTTAAACCCAGCATTACTTAGCAGTCTGCCCCAGTTTTCTATACATTATAGATTCTGCTTGAAATAACCTTTTTAGTATATTTGTACTTAGGCATTTGCATGACTATTTAGGCTGTGAGGTGCACTTAAAAAATGTAGGATTTATAAATAAGGAGAAATGAGCAATCTACTCAATTTATTAGGGACCCAAAAAAATTAGTTTCTGTACAAAGGCTGCAGTTTTCAGTTCATACTTTACCTATAAAGTTTAAAAAAACTGCATAAATGACAAATATTTCATCTTTTTTGTGTGTTATCCCTTCACTTAGTAAAGCTTATTCTTTTTATAAAACAACAAAAGAATGAATAGTCCTATGTATCTAGACCTGGCTAGCTAGAGGTGCATCAGAAAATTTGATCAGAGTCAGGTTTTAGAATACTGGGTATGCCATTCTAAACTTGATCTTTGAACAATGGGAATTTGTATGGCTATTTTTTATTTTTATTTTTATTTTTATTTTATTTTATTTTATTTTATTTTATTATTTTATTTTATTTTATTTTATTTATTTATTTTATTATTTTTATTTTTTGCCAGTGAGAAGAGCAGATCTGAGTGTCAGGGATATTTCTTAGGGCTCTGAATGGCTGTTTGCAAAGTAAAGATTCTAAAAATCAGGAAAGTAGTTAGAAGGCTAATACCATAGCCCTTGCTAGAAGTGGACCCTGGCAGTGGCAGGGTGAGGGAGAGAATGAGAGAAAAGGACTAATCAAAGAGAAGTTTCTTATGGGAGAACAAAAAGTACACACAGGGTTTCTAAATAACTCAAGATCTTATGTTTGGTCTCAAGTGAAATTAAATTCTGTCTCTCTGTCTCACTTTCTCTTTCTCTCTTACAATTTCTGTGGGCAGATGGCTTTTGATGAAGGCTATGGTTTCTTCTAGAGATGTTCCAGGTAAAGGGAGCAGTTTAAGTTGTATTAGTTAATAAATGTTGGCCTAGTTTTAACTATATCTTCGATATTCTTTAGATAAATAATAAAAATAAATTTAGGTTAATTTAAATCAAATTCTCTAAGAGTGAGGCTAAAAAAGAAAGATTGAAAAGTTTGCTCATAATGTGAAAAGCTCGCTTGATCTCCTTTATTAAAATTATTAATTAGGTCAGGGTATGACTTCCATGAAAATATGGTCTTCCACTGAAAACCAAAACAAACAAACAAACAAAAAATACTCCAAAAATGCACATCCCATTTTTTGAGAGGGGAAATTCCTTATTATGTAACTTTCAATACCAGGGCTCAGATCTGTCCCTCTTCAAAGCCACATTAGTGTCTCTAGCTCTATGCATCTTTGGCTTTCAGTTTCTTGTTCTTTGATCTACCTTAGGAGCATATTGACAATAGCAGTATTAGGATCACTATTTATACTTAAGAGCCAATCTTCACCTTGGAAATACCACTGCCTTTAGCATATACTTTTAAATTTTTTATTTTAAAAAATATTAATATTAATAAATAAACTCCTAACAAAATATGTAAAGATTCAACGCAATATGATCACATAATATTATCTTCTTTTATAAACTGGCTAGTATTATTTAGTAATAATAACCCATGCCTCAATGAGTATCTACTCATTTACTTATTCAAGCACTTGATAATTACATTTTGAGGAACTATTCAGTGCCAAGTACTTCTTTAGGCTTCATAATCTAGCAATGGTCAAAATAGAGACATGTGCCTGTGTCATGGAGCTTCCACAGTGTTCAGAGGAGACAACAAGCCCATTTGAGCAAATATGTAGAAAGTTAAGTAGTAATATTTATCCTGATTGAAAACAAAGCAAAAAGAATGTTGCAAATTTAAGTAAGGTGGTGAGATAGATAACTCCCTGACAAAATGCAAATAAACAGTTGACTGAAGCAAATAAGAAACAATCTGGGCAAAGGCAAAGGAAATGGCAAGTGCAGAGGCTCTGAGGTAGAAATATTCCTGGCATGTTTGAACAGAGGGAGGGTGATTCCACTACAAATGGATTAGGATGAAAATATTCAGAGGTGAAATCAGAGGAGAGGGGTGCAGATAGTGTAGGACATTGTAGGTAATAGCTATGATGTGGCCTTCCACCATGAGTGAGATAGGAAGTCATCCAAGAATTGTGAGCAAGGGGTGGTAGTGCTGGTCTGTCTTTGGTGTAAACAGGATCTCCTGGCTACTGTATTGAAAGTAGACCAAAGTAGGGCAACTACTATTATTGGCAATGGTTTTGACCTCTTCCCTGAGGCAGCTTTATCTGAGTTAATCTGATTATGAGGAGCAGAGGTCAAGACTACAAGAATCAAGCCCATGGACAAACAGAAATAGCAGTTGAGAAATCAGGGTCAAATTAACAGCTAAAATTCAGAAAAGCTCACAGCTCAAAGATAAGGGTCATATAGCAGGTCAGGATATGCACATCGTTAGTGCAAATGAATGAATGACCACTTGACACCCTAAATGCTATTTAATATAATACCCAAGAAAGATAAAATCTGATTATGTTAATTTAAATTATATTCTAAAAACAACTAACTTAGTGTGTATTTTAGAAATGGAAATTGAACAGTTCCTATTGTGCATCACTGGAAGCATGCTGCTAGATTGACAAGATATTGGATGCTGGGTGCCAAAAACAGTCTTGTCTGTAGAGTGTGCTCTTTGGTCTGGAAGCTTTCCAATATAAAGGAGCTAACAATTTGGATAGAATGTGCAAATGACCTCAAAATTCATAAAAGGTCATGGAAATTATTTAAGTCAACAACATTTATGGAATGCTTATTGTGTTCCAAGCATTTTACTGCAAACGGAGGCTTAGAAGGGATGAGTGGTATAGGAGTGCCTAGGACCGGGAGGGTGATTACTTCAGTGGTTATAAGGCCAAGCTTTGGGTCAAAGAAATGAGAATTCTAGTCCTGATACTTGCTAGCTTTGTAAGATTGAATAAATAATTTAATCCTTCTAAACCTCAGTTTCTTCAAGTGTAAATGGTGATCTCAATTTCTGCTTCAGAGAGCTGATGGAAGATTAAATTAAATAATTATATGAAGTGCTTGGCAGAGAACCAAGCACGTAATGACCCAGTTAATGGTGACAGTTGCTCTGCTGCTGTTTTTGTCAAAGCATAAGAGTTTACAAGTTAGGAAAATAAATATACATTTCATAATGTTATGTGTTATAAAATTGATGTAATATACAGATAGGTAGTTCAATATGATTGCAAGGAAGAAATTTCTAAAGCTATGTGTAGGAATCAAGAAAGACATCACATGGGTAGGTAAGGGAAAATGTAAGCTGGATTTTGAAAAATCTTCAAGATAGAGGTCATCATTCATTCATTCATTCATTCATATATGATTAATCATTTAATTTTATTTCGTGTATGCTGTATTCTGGAACTGTGCTAAGAACTGAAAATACAAATCTTTATAAGAAATCTTTCCCACCATTTTCCACCATGATGGGAAAGAACAACTAGGGCAAATCAACTGTTACACTATGTGAATCTCTGTTCCCTGATGCTTCCTGTAGGTTATATACCCTGAAAGGGGAATGAAAAGAAGGTAAAGGTAAAGGTTTATTCTGTTTGAAGTAACAAGAGAAGGAAAATGAAAAGAAAATTCTGTAAGTATCCATTCTAGGTGCTTTATAAGTATATTTTCCTCATATTACAGTGGAGGAAGCCTAGAAGCAGGGATGTTAATTATCTTGTCTAGATCATTTAACCAGCAAAAGAAAGAATTGGGATTTGAACATGGCCACAGCTGATTTCAGGGGAAAGGGAAGCATATGTTGCTGTGTGCCCAAAAGGAAAGAAGATCTGGAATAATTTTCACCATCTCTCGTGACAACCACAGATGGCTCTCTGCATTGAGGAACTGGTCAAAGCGTGTGGGTTTAAGTAAGTCAGTGCCAGAGAATCATGTCCTTTGGTTTTAGGGTTCCTGATAAGGGCTGGAAATAGCAATGCAGAATATTGGAAGAGTAGTGTTCTGGAGAGATTGCATAGTAGACACGTAGGCATGGAAAATGATCAGGAACCCAGACACACAATCTCACATGAAATGAAGAGTTCTTAGGAGAAGCACTGGACTGTCCATGCTTGATTAGAGTTATGTGATCAACTGGACTTGCCACTTTTAATGGGGAAGAGAGCCCTAAAGCATTGGGCATGAGGAAATTTGTTCTATAAGCTCAGGATCTTTGCAGATGAATAATGTTAAAGCCAAGAATAAATCCTTCCAAAGAGTAAGAATCTTTGTGTTTAGTTTCTCATTTTACTACATTTCCTATAAGAAATTGTTATTGTTATTTGCTGTTGAGAGGAACTCAGGGAGCCATCAGAAACACAGAAAAACATAACTTTTACTTGCACTTTAGATTACATGATCTCTGACTACTCATTTGTAGTAGAGTAGGACTAGCCATGTGAAAAGGAGAAGCCCTAAGCCCCTTGAAGGGAGACAAAAACCTCAGAACTTTAACAGGGTTCTTTCTATGTACAATTGAATAGTATTAAACAGAACTTTGTGAAACCCTTGGGTGCCACAGGTATTATTGTTCGTATCATTACTGCCTTTCAAAAAGGATCAGAAGCACAGAAATAGCCATTGCCAGTTATCTCAGAGCAATTATTGGGGCATCTACCCTCCCAGAGAATGGTATCAGGATTGCATTTGACTGGTGATATCAGGAAGATGTGTGCATTTCAACCATGGACTGAGAGGGTATTCATCACTTACACCTTTAGGTGAGGGAAGCAGAGGGATCTTTGGTCTTTGCCCTTTACTACCTGGCTGACTTTTAAGAATTTTTTAGTCCCACTGAACTCTACTCTCCTCATCTGTAAAATAGGGAAAATAATATTCACCTCAGAGGCTTCTCAAATATAAATGGGATCTAATGGAATGTTCTCAGCATGGTACAAACATGATGATTCATCTTCTTCCCTTCTCCCCCTTTCTCTGTTCCTCAACAATATAATTATTATTAGCTGAGCCACCACCTCCAAGGAGAGAATTAACTGGGGAAAGAGGATGGACTCCCCTGAGGCATTGCTTTTGACTGTGCCTCTCAGCTCAGAAGTAGAATCAAAGAGAGTAGAGAGATAAAAGGAAAGAGAAAATGGGAGTGATAGACCTCTTTTCTTTTTCTTTTTCTTTTTTTTTTTTAGTTTATCAAAATTTCAGTAGCTGGAACAAAAGAAAAAAGTATTCACTGACTCCCTCTAATTGTTATTGTGGTTGGTAATAGAACGTGGAGACCAGATGTGGAATGGTGTATCCTTCAAAGAGGCATTACAGAGGCATTGTACGGAGATAGAATGTATGTCCTAGCAGAGAGAGGATGTTCCCATAAGTTCACTTTTGCAGGAGTGGCAAAATCTGCAAAGATTAATGTAGCAAAAGTACTGAAGTTCTTATAGCACCATATCTGCTAGCTGATGGCCAATAGGCCAAAAATGCCAGCAGAGAGAGTGTCATAACAATTTTCTTTTTCCATTGCTTGATGCACACTGCTTTTCCTTATGTCACTTTCCTAAAGGGAATCATGCATTTTTAAGTCTCTATGACTAGATCCCCTGAGAGGATGCAGTAAGAAGGGGACATCATGTTTGTGATTTTTTTTTACAAAAAAAAATTAATAACCTCAGTGTAATCATGAAAAAATATCAGATAAACCCATATTCAGAGAATTTCTACAAAATATGAAACCAGTACTCCTCAAAAAGGTCAAGGTCATGGAAGACACAGAAAGGCTAAGAAACTGTTACAGGTCAAAGTAGACTAAGAAGGCATGATGACTAAATGCAGCATGGCATCTTGATGTCTTGGATTGGATTCTGGAACAGAATAAAAATATTAGCGGAAAAATTTAGGAAATCTCAATAGTTTATAGTTTTGTACCACTGTTCATTTCTTAGCTTTGATAAATGTTCATGGTTAGATAAGATGCTAACAGTAGTTGAAGCTGGGTAAAGAGTATATGGGAACTCTGATATCTTTGTAACTCTTCTGTAGATTTAAAATTGCTTCAAACTAAATTAAAAAAAAAATTCTATGGCACATACCACAGTGTGCTCTCCTGAGCCATGTCAGCTTTGTATAAATTTGTGAGAATGAGGGCTGTTAGCATTTTTGTTCATTTTATCATTTGGGATAAGGTGCCCTTCTCCTCCTTTGTCTCTTTCCCAACCAATTTTATTGAAGAGCCAGAGAAGGGAAGAATATGGGGGAAAAAAGTAAAGCCCTCCCCATGTAAAGTGAAAGGAACTCTTTAGAACTAGAACTTAAGGGGATCCTTGGGTGGTGCAGTGATTTAGCGCCTGCCTTTGGCCCAGAGCGTGATCCTGGAGACCCGGGATCGAATCCCACATTGGGCTCCTGGTGCATGGAGCCTGCTTCTCCCTCTGCCTGTGTCTCTGCCTGCTTCTCTCTTTCTCTGTGACTATCATAAATAAATATTTTTTTTAAAAAAAATTTAAAAAAAGAACTAGAACTTAAGTAGTGCTTAAAAGTAACCAAAAAAGACATAAGAGACATAAGGGACTTATTTAGATGCAAAAATGTCATGAGGAAAGAGAAAAGGTTCTTTTTACAGTTCATCCCTATTATGTTTTCTTATATAACTCATATACTAAAACCATAAAGGAAGCCCTGTGGGGTTTTTTTTCTGAAACCCTGTGCTCTAATAAAAAGAAAATTAATTTACAAATAATCTTGGGAAGAAAAGATTATTAAGTCACTAGTCTCATCCAGGAATTCAAAAGCATCTCATTTTTTTAATCTTTAATTTTCAATATTGTTGAGCCAACAAATAAATAATAATGAAATGACCTTAAAATGTGGCCTCAGTGCAGTTGCTCCTGTGATTTTATTAATCACAGAGAACAGTCTCTAAGAGGATTATTTCTGTAGTCACAACTGTCATTGGTGAAAAAAGCATTTGGTTGTCTTTAGGGAAGTGGGACTGCTGCCAAACAGCTCATATGCATGAGGAACTAAGCATGGGTTAGGACATATATTTTGACCTTTATGATTCGGGACTGTTAATTATGACAGATTTTTGTTAGTGATTGTTGAATTAAAAACAAAACAAAACTGCAACTCCACTCTCAAGGGAAATGGTGTTCTAGTATGGCTAGAGCCACTTTAAAATCTGTTAAGTCAGCCCTATTTGCTTGGAGGCATGTCATAGTCAGGAAGAGCAAGATGTGGTACATTGCATAAGATACCTACTTTCTCAGATTTATTTTTATGACTCAAAGCTGCCTCCTTTTCTATCATACTAAACCCTCCTTCTAGTCTTACTCACATAAACATAGCATCATCAACATCCCATAATACACATATACTCAGAGTATCCCTTCTGTTTTATTTCTGAATGCTGAATTATCTCATACCATCCCAGAGGGGTGGCTGCTAGAAACCCTGGACTCTGATCATATGTATTAAAGCTGACAAAATACATAGCGTCAAAATTAACTGATACAATTTTTCCCCTTCACGTAGATTTATGATTATTTTGCCACATTTACTTTCTGTATTCCTTTCCCAACTTTTTATCTGGGATGCTTGAAAGTAAGTAGCAGATGACATGGTGCCTCATCCATGAAGACTTAGCATGTCTCTTGCAACAGTGAAGATTTTTTCCTATTATAATACAATACTATTAAATTATTGTATTATAATAATATACAATATTATTGTATATATTGTACATAGATTACATACATGTATGTATGTATACCCAAGTATTTCATGCAATAGTATTCTCTAACTGTCCATAGTCAATCTTCTCCCGTTCTCCCCAAAATACTCTTATTATTTATAGCTCTTTTATTCAGTCAATAATTTAATCAAGGATCACATGGATCCATAACTGGATCTTCCATGTGTTCCATTTCCTAAAATTGATTTGCCTATTGAAGAATCAAGCTGATTCTCCTTTCTCATATCCCATTTCACAAAAGCCCATCTCCCTTTATTTAAAAAAAAGAAAGATAAAAGAAGAAAGAAGGATAGAAGAAATGAAAGAAGGGAGAGAAGGAAGAGAGGGATGCAGTACATCACTTTCATCCATTTTGCATTTTTCATGGTACATAGTTCTAATTTATAAAAACTCCCTCCTGAGACACCAAGCAATAAAATAAAGCATAGCATTAACATCAGTAAAGTATTGTTTAATCAACTTACAACATTCCTCCTTTTTTCATTATACTATGCATTGCCAATAAAATTTACTTCCAAAAAAAAATTTACTTCCTATATCTTAATAAACATCAAACTTTGTAATATATGTAAACTGTTTTTAATGATTTTTTTAAAAATTTTATTTATTTATGATAGTCACAGAGAGAGAGAGAGAGAGAGAGAGAGAGAGAGAGAAGCAGAGACATAGGCAGAGGGAGAAGCAGGCTCCATGCACCGGGAGCCTGATGCGGGATTCGATCCTGGGTCTCCAGGATCGCGCCCTGGGCCAAAGGCAGGCGCCAAACCGCTGTGCCACCCAGGGATCCCATGTTTTTAATGATATTTTGACTAATAATTAGCCAATAATTTTGACTAATAACAATTTAATAATTTTGACTAATAATAGTTTATGAGAATTCAAACCAGAAGAAAATTTGAAAATTGAGCCTTATGATATTACACATTTTTACTACAATATATTTAAATATATTTACTGCAGGCAATTATGTTAGGTGATTAAACGAGTGACTCTAAGCTTAAAAGTACATCCCAAGTGGTGAGAATTGACATGGAAATACATTTTAGGCAGAAGAAAAATGTGAAATTTCAGTTTTAGAAAGGGATGCATTTTTTTGTTGTCTGGAAGATGATGGTGATATAAAATTGCAAAAGTATTATGATTCGGTTTGATGTATTTAAAAGGATGATGTAATAGTTTTATTTTAATATGCCAATTATATACATAAATCACTGTAATATATCAGAAATTGCAGTTTGTTTCCGAATAAACATAGAGTAACAATTTTTATATATCCCACTTTAAAGATGTGGGAGGAATTGCAATCCCTACATTTCCTAGGGGATAATTAAACAAATATGTTTGAAGACTAGCGTCCTAAATATTTCCACACCATGACTTTCTCTCATGTTTGCAACAGTGCCTTTCCCATTCTCATTCTCAGTTGTTGGCTCTGCTTCTTTTCTGAGGAAACTGCTGTTCCCATCATCACATCTCATCTGTTTATGCTTTATGCCTGTGTTCTACCCTTGTTGTTACTGTGGGAAACCTGCACCTGCTCCTGGCAAAGGTCAATTTCTTCTTTGGCTCCCATCTTGTCTACATTTCCAATGACCTTCTCCTCTTTCTCCTTGTCCTTTCCATCAGTGTTCACAATTCTGTTCTTTTTCAATGCAAACTCCATTTTTAAAAACCCTTTTGACTGGGCTTGGGGTTCTAGTTACACCCCCACCTGAATTTCTCTCATTTCCTTTACAGCAAAATGACTCAGAAAGTTGTAAATGCTCATTGTCTCTAATTTCCTTCCTCAAATTCTCTCAAGCTCTTGCCCCACCTCTCCAGCAAAACTGATAATGTCAAGAACATCAGAGATTTCCATGTTACCAAATCCAGTGATTAAATTTTATTCTTCAGGGGTGTTTGGCAGAGCTGATTACTCTCTTCTCGCAACATGTTCCAACCTTCCAGTAATAACATTCTATGTTTTTTCTCCTCCCTCTCTGGCCACTCTCACTAAGTTTCTTTTATTATCCCCCACCTTATCTTCCCAATATTTAGATATTGAGGAATACACCGAACTAAGTCTTTGGACCTCTTTTTTTTTATGCATTATATTATATATTTTGGTAATTATTGGCCACATTGTAGACTTAACTACCATTTTATAAATAATTATTCCCAAATTAATGTCTCCAGCCTGGACCTAAACTTCAGATTAAAAAAAAAAATACAGCTTAGTTTTCTAAATGGCATCTCAATTTAACATATCAAAACTGAGCTACTGACTTCCTACCCCTTGCTTCACACCTACTCTTCTCAAAATTTTCTTCATCTCTCTTCTGTTCTTCTAGTTGCTTTGGCCAAAATTCACTGACTCATCTCTTTATCTCACACCCACATATAATTTTTCAACATATCCAGTGGCTTTGTCTTCACAGTATATATTTTTATATACTGGCTACTTAATCCAGCTACTTCAGTCACTTCCATGGCTAACACTCTGGTTCAAGTCATCATTACCTCTCTCTGGATTCTTACAATTGCCCTCTCATTGGTTTTCCTCTCTTGCCCTACTAAAATCTATCTCTTAAGCAGCTGCCCAAAGGATTACATTAACACTGTAATTGGATCATGTCACTTTCCTGCTCAAAGTCTTCCAGTGGCTTCCCAAAAGCCAAGTCCTTACAATGGCCTGTAGAGTCCTAAGTTACCTCTGGGAACTGGTCTCCTTTTCTTTCTTGCTCACTCCGCTCAAAATACACTGTCCTTTATACTTGCCCTCACTATATCAGATGTGATATGATATCCTACCCTTAGGTATCCACATCACTTACTCCGTGATCATCTTGACACCTTTCCTCAAATGTCACATGATCCCTGAGTGCTTTCTTCCTCCCTATCTAAATTGCACACCTCCACCATTCCCCTTTTAAGGAGTTTTGTTTTACTCCTTAACACCACCGCCATCTACTATTCTCCCTATGTGCCTATTTGTCGTCTTTATTGCCTGTCTTCCCATCTCCTCCCAATATCCCTGCAGATCCCCACTGCCATCCCATGCAAGCACCCTAAGGGTAAAGATTTTTGTCTGGTTTGCGTGAGTACAGTCTGCTACTATATTTCCATTCTTTGGCAGAGTACCCAGTCCTCTTCTAGGAAGTCTATCAATATTTTTGAGTGAATGAATGTAATGAAATTTTGAAAAAAATAATTGAGAGATATTCTGGCTTTTTTTTTCAGATTTTAGTGTATTGAACATAAGTAGCATAATACCTACATGATATTTCTTTTCCTATTTTTTTTTTTAGAATTCATCTATCTATTTGACAGAGAGAGGGGAAGAAGGGAAGAGAGAGAGAGGAAAAAAAAGGCACAAAAATACACAAGCAGGGGGAGCAGCAGGCAGAGGGAAAGGGAGAAGCAGGCTCCCTCCTGAGCAGGGAGCCAGATGTGGGGCTTGATCCTAGGACTCTGGGATCATGATCTGAGCCAAAAGCAGATGCTTAACTGACTGAGCCACCCAGGTGCCCCAATACTTAGTTTCTGAAAACAATTTCTAGGATAAGTTTAAACACAAAACTGTTTCTGCTTAGATTTGAGGAATTATGAAGAAAAACAAATTGATCATTCAAATGATCAATTACAAATTACATTCTGAGACAGGATAATTTTATTTTTATTTTATTTTTTTTGAGACAGGATAATTTTAAACACAAAACTGTTTCTGCTTAGATTTGAGGAATTATGAAGAAAAACAAATTGATCATTCAAATGATCAATTACAAATTACATTCTGAGACAGTTGGAGAAGTATTCATTGAAGTGATAGGACACGAGCTAGGCTTTAGAACACCAGATTTAGAAATGGAGAAAGGTGAATAACAGGATGATCCAGGCAAAAGAAATGATGTGAAACTACACTGAATAGGCAAGAATATGTGTAAACATGCTTTTCTTCCCGAGCAGAGCATTCCAGTTAAAGGAGGAGAAGCTATGGTTTAGGGCTGCAGGGAAAAGCTAATACGTAGTGACCTTGAATGAAGAGCTGAGAACTTGCCCCTTTATCCTCAAGAGTTGGGGTATTCATCAGATGTTAGGTAACATATTTTGAGAGGGGAATGCGGGAATGAAATGCTAGACACAGTGTGAGAATAGATGATGTTCTGGCTATAAAATTCATTAAATGTGAGACAGACTGAAAGTAGAGATCCTAGATTGGCAATTAATTGAATAGAGTGAGGATGAAGGAAAAAAAAAAAAGGTAATGCTGAATTCTGGGAAAATAGCAGAGTGATTTTCCCAAAACATAGTAGAATGGAGAGAGATAGTGACTTTTAAGAAAGGGTTGCAGAAGTCTAACTTAGAGTGGGTAAGAAAAGAAGACCCTTCTCAAAAGAAGGCGTTGAAGAGGGGAGAGCATTCCGGGCTTAATGAACAGCAAACGCAAAGTCCATTCACCAGTGAGGGTTTGGTGTAAAAGGGAATGGGTGACAGTAGCATTATGGTCAGGTAGGAAATGGATGGAGATGAGGCCAGAAATAAAGTCAGAAGCCTTCTCTTCTGAAGTCAGGTAATAGCTTACAGTTGACAAACTACGGTGCCATTTCCCTTCATCAAAAGATATTTAGTAGAGCAATTATGCTTTGAAGAAAGCTGAATGAATTGAGAATGTTAAACATGAGGGAGGATCAACAGAACACGTATAAGCAAATGTCTACATGCTATAAACAGCAGGATAACATGAGAACAAACCAGAAAAAGACCGATAAGACTGAGGGGAAAAAAGGCATTGGAAAGGTTGGAGGTAGGAGATGCTCTAATAGAGACTATGATGGGATGAAAGCCTTTGAAGGCTGCAGAAGATTTTGCTGTTGCCTTTTTCTCCTGCAAAGTCAGTCAAAACTGTTTAACAGCATTTGTTTTTATCTGGTGAATGTGAATCTGACACCCAGAATTTCTATAGGATTTAAATATACAAACTTCAGCAAAGGTCTAATTGTACTTAGCACTTTTACTTTTACATGTTCTCAAACCTAAACATCCAGTTATGAGGAAATAGTATGTTCCTTATTTAAAAACATTACTAATGGCAAAATGGTGATAGGGAAAACCATAGAAAAGAATGATGTTAATGGCCTGGATGCATTTCTCTCTACTTGGCAATAATGCCCTTCCACTGAAGCAGGTGTTTACTTTTATGTTGAGTTTCTGCTGTTTCCATTTGTGATTTTCAGTGGATTGCATTTCCAGAAATACACTAAAAAGGAATATGTCTCTAAATGAATCATCAACAACAACAGTAAAATCAGAATTTTCTGAAGGGTGACCCAGTAACTCCTAAAATTCCCAGGGAACTGATCTGTGAAACAGCGGGTGTTGTAAGTTTGAGTTTTATATTTCCAAACTACATAATTAGTTTATTCAGGATGAATTTATTAAGCATCTACCATGTGCTCAAAATTGCTAAGATGTTTCTTCATAATACCAAGAAAAATGTTAGGTCTTATAATGAGGATGATCTGGTCATGGGGAACCTGGATATATATATACAAAAGAAGACTATGACAATAAGTAAAAAAAAAAAAAAGAGGGGGGACGTGAGATGGATTGATAGAGAGATAAGGAGAGAAAGATCATTTATTTCTCACTGGGGGAGTACTGAGTAGCCTTCTCTTACTGGTGGAATACAAAATAAATAGGGAGCATATCAATTGAACACTATGCAGCAAGAGTTAGAAAGACATTCCTGTTAACTTCCATTTGTGCAATGTTTTGAATTTTTAAATATGGTGCATAGGCAAATTTCAAATGATACAGGACTTTTTCAGCTCATCTATAGCTTAAGTACTGTAAGGTCTTAAGTAAGATTATACTTGACAGAAACTTTATTTCACACAAGACGCTTAATGGGGAGCAACTAAGAGTTGAATTATTTGAAATTTTGTGAAAATTAAAATTTTAATCAAAGACAAGTTTGTGGATAGTTTTTTTTTTCAGGATTGTGTGATAGTGGGGTATAGTAATTATAACAGAAAAGTAAGAAAAAGATGTTCTTTTAAGTGTTTTTTTTTTGACTACCTGATTCATAATCAAAACTGCCTAACTATATTTTTGTTATTTTGATTGCTTGAAAGTGGTGCTTTGAAACATATATATATATGGACACATCTAAATAAATAGAAAATCAGAAATAATGTCCTTGAACATGGGAAAAATATCTTGAACGTTCCTGTTCCCCACAGAGTATTTGGTAAAATACTTTATATTATAAATATTTTGATCTGTTAATAATATCTTTATATATTATTCCTGGACTAGTGAGCTACTAGAGGGCCATTTTTGAGCTTTCTCTAATACTTTGACACTTTGGATACCTGAAAAGTCATGAACTACCTGAGTAATTAACAATGCCTATTAGTACAGTTTATCATTTTTGTAACTCTTGGTGTTACCAAGGTAAAATATGTTGAGCATAGTAAAACAATATATCTGATCCAAGAAAAACTGAACATTGGTGATGTGGCCTAACTAATTTGTTAAAGTAAAATAGGGTCTTTTTACTTGTTTATGTGGCTGATCTCTGTAAATTTAAAATCATTGTACTGTGTGTGCTCAGTTTCCCTCCATTCCATTATTTATTAGTCATTCAAACATATTAGGATCCTGTTTTGCTCAAACACCTCATGTGAGAAGGTTACAACAATAAAGAAACCGCAGTTTCTGCCCTGCAGAGTCATGTGGTCCCATGTAGGAGTTAGACATCTGCACACATAATTACAGCACCATAAATAGATCTCCTGGTCTATGGGAAACCTCAGGACAGACTTCCAAATTCTTTTTGTTGAAGACAGGCTTCTTAGAATAAAGGATATGCCATCTAAGTCTCAGAGAATGAAGAGGAGTTGGCCAGGTAAACAAGGCAAGCAAGAGGAAGTGTGAGCAAAGGAAACAGGTGGTACAAAATAAGTGAGATCCAGTGCCTTCGGTAAATGCTCTAAAGTCAAGGGCTTCTTAGTGATCAGACTCAAATGCTATCAGGAGCCAGAATGCACACAGATTTTAAGCAGAGGAGCCACAGAATGATAATTGTGTTTTTGAAAGACCTCTTTGGTGGTGATATGAAGAGAAGAGGCACTGGATGCAGGAAGAGTTGATGGGAGTCTGGGCAAAAAAATAATCTTGATGTTAACTAAGACAATAATAGTAGAGAAGGAGAGGGTGGGTACATACAAGAGAGTAAAAAAGTAGAATGAACATGAGAATTGATTGGATATTATGACAGAAAGATGGGGAGAAATCTTTGTGTAATCTTTGTGTCCCTTTTAATTTGTGTGTTTGCATGTGTGTGTTGGTGGTAATCCCCATGAAATCTCCAGTTATGATGGAGCAAGGAGGTATTGCACACGGTCTCTAAGAACCAACCCTGCAAAGAGACATATGCACCCACTGTGTTCACTCAGCATTATTTATAATAGCCTAGATATGGAAGCAAACTGTCATTGATGGATGAATATATAAAGAAAGTGTGATGTGTCTGTGTGTGTGTGTGTACATGTGTATAAAATAGAATATCATTCAGCCATACTAAAGAAAATCTTGCCATCTGATAACACAAATGGATCTTGAGGGCATTATATCAACTGAAATAAATTAGACAGATAAAGGCAAATACCTTATGATCTCATTAGATGAAGAATCTAAATTAATTAAAATGGAATAATAACTGAAAAAAAAAAGCTCACATGCAGAAAAGAGATTGGTGGTGGTTGCTAGGGGTGGGGTAGAGAGTGGGAGAACAGGTGAAGGGGCTGAAAAGATACAAACTTCCAGTTATAGAATAAGTAGATCATGGGGACATACAGCATGGATCCCTATAGTTAGTAATACTATCTTGCATTTTTGAAAGTTGCTAAGACAGTAGATTAGACTTGCTGCAGTGCTGATTTCATGATATGTACAGATACTGAATTATCATGTACATCGGAAACTAATATAATGTCAATTATGCCTCAATTAAAAAATAAGTGGCAAAATGACAGGTCATGAAATTTTTTTTTTTTCATGAAAATTTTAAATAGGGGTGGTGGGAGGAAGCGTATGACAAACCAGTGCATGTTATGTATTTTATACATTTGCTAGTAGAAATTGGAATCGATTCTGGCTTCATTTTGATCATACCCTCTGTATGTGATTGTCTGATCCTATTCTCCAAATGCAAATATTTCTTTAAAACCTGCAATAATAGGGACGCCTGGGTGGCTCAGCAGTTGAGCACCCGCCTTCAGCCCAGGGCGTGATCCTGGAGTCCCAGGATTGAGTCCCACGTCGGGCTCCCTGCGTGGAGCCTGCTTCTCCCTCTGCCCGTGTCTCTGCCTCTCTCTCTCTCTCTCTGTGTCTCTCATGAATAAATAAATAAAATCTTAAAAAAAAAAAACCTGCAATAATAAAATGATAGGAATAGATAGGTAAGAACTCTTCTTTAAATAAATGCTGGAATTCTTAGGAATGATTAATATTTTCATAAAATATTTAACTATTTACATGCCTTCTAAATCAATTTCAATTTCTAATTTAAATATGAAAAATTAAATGAAATGGGTGATGAGTATTAAGGAAGGCACCTGCGATGAGCACTGGGTGTTATTTTTAAGTGATGAATCACTAAATTCTCCATCTGAAACCAATTTTACCATATATGTTAACTAACTAGAATTTAAATAAAAACTTGAAATAAAAAAATTTGAATGGAAGTGCAAATGTTAATCATATTTTGAGACTCATTATCCTCACAGGTGTTACAAATTATTTGTAAAATACAATTTTTATATTTTGTCTTCTGTGGCCATTTATATTAATTATCCTTTCTGTCCAGATCCTTTAATCATTGGGCTGGCCCTCAATAGCTGTCTTTATCATGATACTAGTTCCCAATGTTACTGTTTTTTCTCTTGCCATAACAGAAATAATTAGAATTGACTAAGATAAAATTCTGAGGGTGGATCTGAGAGTGTGGATGTGAAATATCAGCTATGGAAGTTGATGATTAACATGACACCGTCAGTCCCTATGGATGGGTGGGGCTTCGGGGCATACAGCTTACTCCTAGAATCACCTGTAACATGAACTTCCTGTCCTTAAAGACATAAGCTACGAGTTTGTTCCAATAATATTAGTTAATGCTTATCAAGTATTTGTACTTGTCTCAGAAACCCAATGAGACAAGTGTTTGGTTCTGTGATTTATCCCTATTTTACAGATAGGCAACAAAGACACAAAATGATAGAGTAAATTTCCCAAGGATATACAGCTACTAAAGGATGGACCTAGGAGTCTAATACGAACAGTTGCTTCTCAAGCTGAAAATTTTAACCACTTTGCTACTCTACCTTCCCAGAAAGTCACTTTTCTCCCTCATGTCAACAGGCCAATGATGAACTCACCCCCACAGACATTCTAGTTAAGTCCAGTCATGGCCAGTTGATGTTCCAAATGCTTCAGACTTGACACACAGTCCTGTGCTGTTCAGATGTTTTTCATCCTTAAAAGCAGAGATCACATGTTTTGCAAGATAGGAATATCCATTGAATAAAATTATATATATATACATATATAATAATATATGTATATGTATGTATATATACATATATAATAATATATGTAATACACACATGCTTTTAAAGAAATTTTAAAAAGTTCTCAGGATTTCACATGATTCATTATTTGACTATAAGAAGGACATGAGGTGGGGGTGCCTGGCTGGCTCAGTCCATAGAGCATTGACTCCTGATCTCAGGGTCATGAGTTCAAGCCCCAAGTTGGGTGTAGAGATTACTTTAAAAAAATGTTTAAAAAAAAAAATTACATGGAGTGACTGGCATATGTTTTCAGGTTTACTTAAAAATAAAAATTAGCATTTCACTAAAAGATGACATATTTCTCTTTTAGTTTCACTGCATTACCTCATCAACAGATTGGAGCTGACAATTATGTAAAAATAATATATTTAGATGGACTAAAAATGTTGTCTATTATTATAATGATTACTATCAGCCAAGAGTGGATGTGAGTATGACTCTTCTAAACTAAAGATGCATAGTTAATTTCCTTTATTGCTAGTATGAGTTATGTGAGTTAAATATGGCATACCTTTTAAGAAGTAATCACTAGCTGATTTTGGAAGTCAGCAACCAAGTTTGAAAATATTTGTGTATATTTATTGAACAGAGTTATGCAGTTTAAAAATATTGGCATGTATTTATAGTAAATAGATTTTTATCCTAAAGCAATTTGTGCCTGAAAAATGCATTGATAACATCACTTCTAGAACTACCATGGTTATTTACCATTTCTCTGAGCTTACATCCTAAAGTTCTCTGCCTTGTATATGAGATTGTTTTATATTGTTCGTGTTATAATAAATTAGAGTGCCATACAGTGTGGTGCTTACAAACTTTGACACCAAGTAACTAGGTTCAGGTACTAACTTCTGCGTGTAAGACATTAAAACAGGAATGCCTGTCTGGCTTAGTGGTTGAGCATCTTCCTTCAGCCCAGGGCCTGACCCTGGAGTCCTGGGATGGAGTCCTGCATTGGGCTCCCTGCATGGAGCCTGCTTCTCCCTCTGCCTGTGTCTCTGCCTCTCTCTCTGTGTCTGTCATGGATAAATAATTTTAAAAAAAAGACACTAAAACATATCAGACATTGGGAAAATTACTTAAATTCTCTGTGCCCCCATTTCCCCTCATACAAAAATGGGATAGAGTAGCAACATCATATGGTATTATGAACACTAAGTAAGTCAACACAAGGTGCCTAAGTGCTTAAAATATACTGAAAAATATATATGATGTTATTATTATTTATCTTATCAGTTATGCTGTACTTAAAAATTAATTTAATTTCTAACCCTGAAAATATATGACAGCATATCATGAGCAATGAGCTAAGTGAAATGTGAAGTCAAGAGGGGAAATGGTTTTCCGAAAGTTCAATTTTATTCAGTAAAAGCTTGGTATTGAAAGGTAACTTTTTCTCTAGGAAATCTTGAGGTTGAAAGATAATTAATTCACTGTTAAGTCCATTATCATACTTATAATGGATAACATTTTAATTAGTTTAATACATTAACTACTTTCTGAAAACAAAACTCGTAGTGGCCATAAATGAAGAACTTTGGTCAATGTCTCAACTACTTCAATCTATTGCAGCAAGTTTCACCCAAGCAAAACAAACCTAAACTCAAAAGGAATTGATGACCCATCGAAATAGTGACATTTTAAATGGAATCTTCAAGCATTAGGTGATTAGTAAATCTTAATCCTGTAATAAAACTATTAGCACTTAAAATTAGCAATGTTATTTGTAGTTTTAATGGGAGATATTTAATGGAGGAAAGCATTAAATGACAACCAAACAGAAACCTATAGTGGACATTTAAAAGCTGAGAAGATCCAATATGGTCTAATTTCTTGCTAAAATAAGGGTCTGACCTATTATGAAATGTGTACTCGCAGTTCTAATGCTTATTTATTTTCAAGGTACCGTAAGGAATGTTGCTATTAATTCAACTTATTGAAGTATAACTAAACTAGAATATATGCATTTGAATAGTGTAGAAGCATGACAACAAATAAAGCTCGTGAGTGTTGGAATATATTGGTCAATATGAAAACAGTATTTTTGAAAGCATTTCTTGGCTCCATATTCACCATAAATCCCACTTCCTCCAGAGTGTTTCTGTAGCTCGTTGCACACGTTTTGACCATGAAGGCTATCCCATAACTATTCATCTGCTTTGTTTACTCTATGAGATAATCAGCATCACTTGAAACAACACCTTATTTAAACATGTCTGCTATAGAACTGGGCTTAACACAGTGTGAACTAATATTTAAAATTTATCCATTATACCTATCTGAAGAGCTTTTGACCTTTAACCTGATGATATTTCAGGCCTTTTATTTGGGCTTATTTTTAAAAATTTTTTATTTATTTATGATAGTCACACAGAGAGAGAGAGGGAGAGAGAGGCAGAGACACAGGCAGAGGGAGAAGCAGGCTCCATGCACCGGGAGCCTGACGTGGGATTCGATTCCGGGTCTCCAGGATCGCGCCCTGGGCCAAAGGCAGGCGCTAAACCGCGGCACCACCCAGGGATCCCGGGCTTATTTAGATACTAAAATTACTAGACTATATTGGAATTATTAGTAAGGAAATGACCTATACTCAGGCAGTACCACATTTCTTTTTTAGTGTCTTCTGGAATATAGTACCACAAATTTAATAGTAGGGCATTTTAAACATGATTCCTCCCCTAGAGATACTTCTATTTTCCGCACAAGGGCAAGAACTAATTTACTTTTATATATTCACCAAATTAAAAAAAAAAAGCGAGGGGTGATTCTATAAAGTGCTTTGAAATGATTGCATTTATAATGTTATAAATTCCCAAGTGTGCAACAAGGAATTTAATTCAACTTGAAATCTATATTCTATAGAACTGAAAATACCAGACTTCAGAAATTAGAAAACTATCTTCTATGAAAGTCCTTCTCCATATTGACTTTTAAATACTTTGTATAACTTCATTTCCCTTATAGTTTTTAGAACTTTACTAAAATATAATTTATGTACCATAAAATTTGCTTTTTAAAAGTGTGCATCTCGGGATCCCTGGGTGGCGCAGCGGTTTGGCGCCTGCCTTTGGCCCAGGGCGCGATCCTGGAGACCCGGGATCGAGTCCCACGTCGGGCTCCCGGTGCATGGAGCCTGCTTCTCCCTCTGCCTGTGTCTCTGCCTCTCCTTCTCTCTCTCTCTCTCTCTCTGTGTGACCATCATAAAAAAAAAAAAATTAATAAAAAAGTGTACATCTCAGTGTTCATTAGCATATTCACAAAATTATACACCTTCATAACTGTCTAATTTTATAGATTCTTAAGAGACACAGAGAGAGAGAGACAGAGAGACAGAGGGAGACAGAGGGAGAAGCAGGCTCCATGCAGGGAGCCTGACGTGGGACTCCATCCCAGGTCTCCAGCATCACACCCTGGGCTGAAGACCGTGCTAAACCCCTGAGCCACCCAGACTGCCTGTCTAATTTTAGAACATTTTTATAACCCCTTCCTCCAAAAAGCTTGTATTCATTAATGATCATTTTCCACTCTCCCCCTTCTCCAAGCCACTGCCAACTACTAAACTATTTTCTTGGTCTATTACTTGTCTATTCTGGACATTTCACTTAATTGGAATCATACAGCAGGTGGTGTTTTGTGACCGATTTATTTCACTTATCATATTTTTAAGAATCATCCATGTTGTAGTATATTTCAGTATACTTAATTTCTTTTTATTGGTAAATAATATTCCATTGTATAGATCTATCATTCAATGGATAAAATTTTGTTTATCCATTCGTTAATTAATGGGCATTTGGATTGTTTTCATTTTCTGGCAATTATGAATAATACTGCTATGAACAATCACATGTAATTTCTTCATATAGACATATGTTTTTATATTTCTTAGTTACATAAGTACAAACGGAATCTCTGAGTTATATAGTAACTCTATGTTTAACATTTTGAGGAAGTACCAAACTGTTTTCCAAAGCGACTGCACCATTTTGTAATCCTGCCAGCAAGAATGAATGAAGGTTCTATATGACTTTTTATGATGCATAGTTGAATTAAAGAAAAATTCTATCTCCACTTTTATAAAATAACTTCTAATATTTATCACAATATAATATATATCACAATATATCTGGAACAAGTCTGTTACCTCCTTAGGCCATAAGCAGAATTTATTCATTTTTGTGATGCCATCACAATTTTGACATGTGACAGTCATTTTTTTTCAAAATGTTGAATAAATGATCATTTAGATTTATCATTTAATACAAATATCAATAAATATATTATTGTGTTTGATTTCTACTTTCTGCCAATGTGGCAGAAATATGAAATATGAAACCTTCCCAATACAAAAGCCTACATAAACACACCAAATAGGCCACTGAAATAGCAGTATGGTGTTTTTGGATGACTGGCGCAACCTGAAAACATTTGCTGATTTGAAGAACTAGAAACTTGGATTTGATGTCATTGGAGTAAACTGGGAACAGAAGAGGAAGAAAGGGAATTGGAACTGAAACCCCTAAATAAATCCAGAACCAGTAAAGGGCCACCCCCTCAGAGACTGGGCAACCTAGAAGAAATCCAGCATCAGCAAACAGATGTCAGGAAGACTATCAGTATAAATCCAAGTTAGAAAACTAGGTTTAGAAAAAATAACAATGATTAACACAATGTTGCCCTTGAAAAGGGTAGGAGTTCTATTTTTATTAATTATTTAAACTTTAAGTAGTCCCTGCTTCATAGTGCTTAGCAGAAGGAAAAATAAATTCTCACTGAAGTAATTTCTTTCAGCCAGACCTTAAAGAATTCCCACAGATTAAGGTAAACCAAATATGAGCTTACAATCACTATTTTTATATCATGAGAACTAAGCTGCCTTGTGCTAGAATAAGAAGAAACAGTAAATATCAAATTCTATTCTCAAGGATATTGACTATTAGAATTACAATACACAGCATATAAGGGTAAAATATTTAAAGAATAACACTTTACAAAGAATGAAACTAGTATGCCATGTCTTAAAATTTATTCATCAATAACTTTATGAGAAAAAAATTGTACTAGTTTTTTCTTAAAAAGGCTTATTAACATGCATTAAAGTTGTCATTACTAAATATGAACAGTTTAACCTTGTTCCTGTTTAACAAATGCAATTCTATGACTGGCCAAGTGTGAAAAACTGGCAATATAGCAGAGGCCAGAAAGTCTTAGTTCTGGGCTCATAGTTTACCATCTAGATGCAGAGATTTTTTTTTTTATACTGGATTAGAATTAAAGCTTCTAGTCTTCTGTCTTACTGGGAACTGAAGATTTACTATCCTAGATTAATAAAAGTCAAAGGAAGAGTGGCATAAATAATTTAAAATGAGAGTTAACTATCCTAAAATTCTCATTAATTTTAAACGACTATTAATGTTTTAATATCACTGTGTTCTGAACAATTCACATTTCACATCTGTCAAGATTCTTCAATCAGGATCCACCTTCTGTATGTACTGTTGACATCACCACACGAATGGTTCTAAGAGTGATCTAGTCAAAGCATAGAGCAAAATCAACAAGCTTATAGCTAATTAGAAGACTAACCCCCTCTTTAATATATTGGGAACAGAGATTTAAAACACTAATTAAATTTTCACTACTGGTGAAGAATAGATACAGGGTTTTTAAAGAACACAATGAAGACAATAACTACATTTCAGAGCAATTAAGTTATTACAGAATGGAACTAAATGCTAGCACATATTTACAAGTGTGGAATTGTTTTAAAAAATATAAAAACTCAACATAAAGAATGTATTAAAAATGTTTTCTTCTCTGAGAGTTATAACATCCTTTTACTTTTTCCTAAATAAAATTCTCACTCAAAGAATGTGCTCTTTCTCTTGAAGTATATTATTAAATAAACTAGTTTAACACCAAAAGATAAAATTGGGAAGAAAGAACATCTGAATGTATACTTTGACTCCCAGCTATTTTTAATTTTCTCAAGCAACATTAGCTTAAAAAAAAAGGAAGGAGTAATATGGACCCTCTGTCAAATGAAGTAGCGTTTCCATGTTGATTTCTCTGCCTAATTTATGCCTGTAAACACAAGATGGTAATCTAAGTCAGTTGTGCAGTTGAAGAACTTACTATACTAGAAATTTTTAACTTGAGCTATTTGAAACACTTTAATTTTTTAAGGTCTAAAAAAATATATAATTCCAGAGCAGAATGACAAATAGGATTAATCTTGGGTACCAGTCTGGGGTAGTAAACAGCTGCTGCATGAAGTTGCAACAAGACGGATATTATGAGACTGTTTCAAGAAACAAGTGATTATTTCAGGTTGTCTCAGGCAAGGGAGGATAGAGGGTCAATACACATGTGGTTTTTTGATACAGCTATAGAAAGCTGGTGTCAATAAAATTCAATCATTATTTAGTGATTATACATTTCACTTTCTATATGCAATTTTATGCACTGTATGTTTAGGTAGCAATTCAATATTGATGGGCTTATTTAATAAATGAGTAAATATCTATACAATACAGATGAGTCAAAAATTTCCTAACTTTAGTTGTTTTTGTTTTTGTTATTGTTCTTTTTTTTCTTTTTTTTTGAGAGAGAGAGAGAGAGAGCGCACAGAGTGGGGAGGCAGGATGGGCAGAAGGAGAGAGAATCTTAAGCAGGCTCCATGATCAGAGTGGAGCCTGACATGGGGCTCAATCTCATGACCTCAACATCATGACCTAAGCCAAAATCAAGAATCGGACCCTTAATAGGACTGACCCATTCAGGCACCATGGCTAAGTCTTTGCCAAAGATTTCTTATGAGCAGTTGAAAAGGTTAAGAATATAAATAAGTAGTTTTCCATTTACAGTCTTCTTGAAAAATATGTCTTGTGAAGCACTTCCCAAGAAAGCAGCATTCTAAGGTTCTTTTTGCTTCTACAGACCAGAAAGATTCAGATGTTAGAGGAAGTCCCCTGGGAGAAGAAGGAACAATGGCATATTTCTTATGTAAAGTGTTTTTATTATCTTCCTTTGCTGGGGAGGGGACACCAAGAAAATCAAGAAGATAGGAATGAAGAAATTTCCAGTAGCAACAATAAGCAAGTGTCATTGAAATTGAAAAATTAGATGTTCACAAGAAGACTGAATGGTTATTAAAAAGGAGTATGCTGGGGTATTGTTACCTTAATAAATTTAGCTGGGTCCAAATCTAGCCCTCTGCGGGGTAAGTCCAGAAATTTGTTTTTTTCAATGTCTTTGAGTTGGTAGTTAAATGCGTATGAAGGAAGAGGAAGTTAATAATGTCACTTACCTACTTAAATCCCTTCCATGGCTCCCATTCCTTTTATCAAAGACCAGAACAAATAGCATAGTTTTTACTCCACTGCAGCTATACAGAACTAATAGTTTTTTTTTAATGTTTTATTGAAACATCATTCACACACCATTTATATGCATATCTTGGAGATTTTGTGGGTTTGGATCCAGACCCCTGCAATAAAGCGAATATCACATAGAGTCAAATGATTTTTTTAGTGTCCCCATGCATATAAAAGTCCTATTTGCACTATACTATAATCTGTTAAGTGTGCAACAACCTAGTTTAACTTTTTTTTTTTTTTTTTTTATGATAGTCACAGAGAGAGAGAGAGAGAGAGAGAGGCAGAGACACAGGCAGAGGGAGAAGCAGGCTCCATGCACCGGGAGCCTGACATGGGATTCGATCTCGGGTCTCCAGGATCGTGCCCTGGGCCAAAGGCAGGCGCCAAACCGCTGCGCCACCCAGGGATCCCCCTAGTTTAACTTAAAGTGTGCAACAGTCTGAAGAAAACAGTGCACATACCTTAATTTAAAAACACTTTATGGCTAAAAAATGCTAACTGTCATCTGTGCTTTCAGGGAGTCATAATCACTGATCACAGATCACCATAACTAATATAATAGTAATGAAAAAGTTTGAAATATTGGGAGAATTACCAAATGTGGCACAGAGACACAAAGTGAGCAAATGCCGTGAAAAAAAATGGTGCTGACAGACTTGTCCCACTCAGGGTTAGCACAGCCTTCGATTTGTAAAAAACACAATTATCTGCTAAGTGCAATAAAGGAAAGTACAATAAAACGTGGTATGCATTATAGTTAACCCATTTAAAGTGTAATTCATTGGCTTTTATTAGATTCACAGAGTTAAACATCCATCACCACAATCAATTTTAGAACATTTCCATTATCCACCAATGAAATTCCACATCTCTTAACTGTCACCTCCTCCAATCACCTCATTTCCCCTAGCTTTAGGAACTACTAATTTATTTGCCGTTTCTATATATTTGCCTACTTTGGACATTTCACATTAATCAAATTATACAATACATGGCCCTTTGGGGCTGGCTTCTTTAACTTAGCATAGTATTTTCAAGGTTTATCCATGTTATAGCATGTATCAGGATTTTGTTTATCTCTGCATAATATTCCATATTCTGTATATATTGCACTTTTTCTTCCATCCTTCAATTGTTTGTTCAGGTTGTTTCTACTTTTTAGCTGTAATGAATGATGCTACTATAAACATCCATGTAGACTTATGTTTTTCAGTTTCTTAAGTATATTCCTAGTAGTGAAATTGCTGAATCATAAGATAACTATGTTTTACCATTTGAGACACTGCCAGACTGTTTCTGCAAAGCAGCTGTACCATTTTACATTTCAACTAGCAGTATATGACGCTTGGCCACATTCTTGCCAGCACATGTTATTATTTATCTTTGATTCCAGCCATCCCAGTGGGTGTGAAGTGGTATCCCATTGTGGTTTTAATTTGTATTCCTCTGATGATAAATGCTGTCAGATATCTTTTCATTTGCTCATTCGTATATCTTTGGAGAACTGTCTATTCAGACTTTTTGTTCATTCTTTGAGTTATTTGTCTTTTTATTATTGAGTTGTAACAATTATCTATAAATTCCAGAAACAACTTCTTATTATAACATAAATGAGTTGCAAAAATTCCCTCTCATTCTGTGGGTTGTCTTTTCACTTTCTGCATAACCTCATTTGAAGTTAATTTTGATGGTGTCAAAATTGTGATGGTGTCAGCTTGGGTTGCCATGGACAGGATGGCTCACACTAAAGTATTATCTTACTATTCTGGAGGCTGGAAATCTGAGATCAGGGTACCAGCATAGCCAGGTTCTCTTCCTGACTTGCACATGGCTGCTTTCTGGATGTGTCCTCACATCTTAGAGAGAGAGCTCCAGTGTTTCTTCCTCTTCTAATAAGGGCAAAAATCTCATCCTGAGAGCTTAACCCCCATGACCTCATCTGAATTTTTTTAAAGATTTTATTTATTTATTCATGAGAGACAAACACACACACAGAGAGAGAGAGAGAGAGAGAGAGAGGCAGAGACATAGGCAGAGGGAGAAGCAGGCTCCATGCAGGGAGCCCAATGCGGGACTTGATCCCGGGTCTCCAGGATCACGCGCTGGGCCAAAGGCAGATGCTCAACTGCTGAGCCACCCAGGTGTCCCTGACCTCATCTAAATTTAATGATCTCCCAAAGGCCCTATTTCCAAATACCATCACACTGGAGATTCAGGCTTAAACATAGCAATTTGGGGGAACACAATTCAGGCCATAGCAATAGTGTACATTTTATCTATTTTTCTTTTGTTGCTTGAGCTTCTAGTGTTGTATCTGAGAAACCAGTGCATAATCCAACATCATGGCTTACCCCGATGATTTTTTTCTGATGATTTTTTTTATGAGCATTACAGCATTAGTGTACTTAAGTGTTTTGTTTGTTTGCTTTCTTTGACTTTAGGAAGTTCTTTGTGCTGTTTCCTTAATCTGGAAAATATTTTACTCAACATACCTTTTGCCTGGCTCATTCTTAGTCATTTTTCACATGTCTTAGGTGCTCCCTCCATACACATACTTCCTGCAGGGGTTATAGTTGAATTGTGCCTGTGTATGCCAAGGACCCTGGAAATATCCCCCATCACAGCATTTATCACACTGTTCTGTAATTGCTTTATTTACCATGTCTGTTTCACCATTGGACACATTATAAGGTCTGAAAAAATTACAGGAGCTCCTACATATTAGGCATTCAGTAATATTTTATGAGGTCAATAAAGAAATGATCAAAATGTCAATTTTTAATTTATGGTGAGAAATAGAATTGTCAAGCAGACCTGCTATCCAAACTGAGCTGACAAAGACAAGTCTCTTCTCTGCAGGAAAAACATAGAAAATTCAGTTATTCTAAAAATATTTCTTGGTATCCATGGGCTCAGAGCGTGTTACATTATTGGAACATTTAATGGCACCATGTCATAATAGTGTGTGCTGACAATTCCAGAACACATATACTTGTCTCTACCCCTATTCTCACATGACTGTGATCCTTAGACTTGACTCCCTTTCAGAGAGAGAGAGAGAGAGAGAGCTTAGAAGACCCTGACCAGCTCTTTCTTTTCTGTGGATTGGTTTTTTTCTGTTATTTGCTGCCATTCCCTCCCCTTTCTCACTGACAAATTCTGCTTTATTTTTATATTAATACAACATAATAGGACACAAACTGTTATTCTCTGAGCGATGTTCCTCTTCTAAATGCCGCACACCCATGGCAGGACAATATGTTTTAATATCCTTTATAACTTCTAGGGCACCCACTGGAGCATTTTAACTCGGTGAATAGCAAACAATGTCATAGCCCAAATATTTTTGGCTATATAATTATAACTCTGTTGATCAGAGACATGATTTAGTTTTGTTTTGCTTAGAGTTAGAGCTTTGTTGGGCTATGTAGGGAGATTTAAATATTCAGCCTGAATGCTATTTTGTGTGCCTGGGAGTGTTTGCCACAGCAGGTGTTACCTAACCAGATGCTAAAGCCTTTTAAATTAATACGCAGCATCTTGTCAAACATGCCTCCTGCTTTACACCGTCAGAGCTGTTGAAAATTGGCTTTTCCTGCCAAGAGAGTTGTCGGTTGGCAATGACTCAGCCCTGACATGCTTTAGCTACAATGCTTACTGGGCCAGGTGACTTTACTAATGTGCTTAGAATGTTGAGTTTTAATAAGTCTCCAAATTATTTTCAAGCACCAAATAAGCAAAAAGTATTTTTGGACTTTGGTAAGAATAAAAGATTCATTCCCTCTCTTTCTGTAAAAATGAGTCAAGCTCAAGGACAAGCTTATTAATTGGGTTAGAGGACTAAAAGGCTTGGTTCCTGCATTAGGATTTCTCTCTGATGAACTTCCTCTCTCTTTTTTATTATATCTTATTTTCATATATCACAATAAGACAAGGCCTGAGGGCTTCTCCTGTTTGGAGGAAAAGCTGGAGCAGGTTAAATGGAAAGGATACCTGAACTGTGTAACTTCAGTCTTGGTTCTAGGCCATTGAGTTTGTCTATCTTTGTCATTTCAGTAATAATATGCAGAGGGACAGACAACAGGATTTGGGAGTTAGATAAGCTACTCAAAGTTAGGATCTGGAAAGCTACTCAAACTTAGAGCCAGAACCCAAGAGGGAGGGATCTTAACTCAACAATGGTCCATCCTACTCACCTGAGTCAAGAAATCTATAAAAGGCTTAGGCTATAACCCTGGATTCTGCCCAGACTTGTAGGCAGCTGGGCTGCTCTCAAACAGCATCTCATAGCAACCAATAGAAGGGTTCACTGCAACCTCCTCAAATATGTTTTATCCTATAATTTCACTTTGGACTCCTGACAATATCTTGAGAGTTGTGTAAGCCCCAGGGTAGTGGAAATAGATGCAGTGAGAGAGGTGTGGAGGGAATTATAGCAGATTGAGGTCACATGCATTGTAGGGGCTTTTAAGAACAGTTTTATGATTTCCAGGTAATTTCTTCATAGTTTCTACCTTTATAAACATTAACATTATGCTTAGAGAACAGAGAATGTTATTTGATGTGTTTTAGGTAATATTAACCAAATTAATGGAAGAGTAAGAATATCTTCCATGCAAAGGAACGAACTGATACAATAAGCCATTTGCTCTTGTAAAAATGTGCTGAGTATTTTTACTGTGTCACATTAATGTCAGTCATTTTTATCATGCTGTTCCATTAATGATACAGTAGGATCCTCTCTTCTAGAGAGCAATCCTGCTGTCCCTATTTATTATTAGGATCTTCCAAAAGAAAAATGTGTGTGTGTGTGTGTGTGTGTGTGTGCGTGTGTGTGTGCGCGCGCGCGCGCCAGGGAGTAGAGATCTCAATGACATTTATTTAACTGATTTATTTAGGTCGCTTATATGACTCTTCAGTTGCATTTCAGTTGCCATGAGTGGGGGAGAGAAGAGTGCATGATTTCCTAAAGCATCTACTGAAATGTACTACTCTAATATGGAAAACCGGGTCTTAGAAGAAAACAAAATTTTATGTAGAATACACATGGCTCAAACATTACAGAGTGTATGTCATTTTTTGGACATCTGTTGTAACCAGGACCTACACTAGTCATATTTGCATTGATTATCTCATTATTTTTTTTTTCCTTTAAGATTTTATTTTTGTAGAGAAGTTTTGGATTCATAACCAAATTGAGAGGGAGGGGCTTAGGTTTACATAGATTCCCTCATTATCAACATGCATAGACCCCCATTGTCAACATCCCCTATCAGGTGGTACGGTTTCTACAATTGCTGAATCTACATTGACACATCAATGTCATCCAAGTCCATAGTTTACATTACAGTTCACTCTTGGTGTTGTATGATCTACAGATTTAGAAAAATGTGTAATAACATGTACCTATTATTATAGTATAATACAGGGTATTTTTATACCCCCAAAACTCTCCTGTACTCTGTCTATCCCAGCCCTTTCCATCTCAACCCATGACAACGGCTGTTTTGTTTTGTTTTGTTTTGTTTTGTTGTTTTTTTACTGTCTCCATAGTTTTAACTTTTCCAGAATATCATATAATTGGAATCATGCACTATGTATCCTATTGAGAACAGCTTCTTTCACTTAGTAGTATGTATTTCAGGGTCCTCTATGACATTTCATGGCTTGATAGCTCATCTCTGTCTAGCACTGTGTAATATTCTATTGTCTGGATGTACCACAATTTATTTAACCATTCACCCATCAAAGGACATTTTGGTTGCTTCTAAGTTTTGGCAATTGTGAATTAAACCAGTATAAACATCCATATGCAGGGATTTTTGTTCCACAAGCTTTCAGTTCCTTCAGATAAATATGAAGGAGCACAATTGTTAGATCATATGGACTAATGATCTCATTTTTACTCACAGCAATCGCGTAAGAAGGCACTGCTACCTACATTGCCTGGACAGACAATTTTGGCTTCAAAAGTTCACTACGATTGGCCTAGATATGAACCTAGCTCTGTTTTCCCTGAAATTGGTACTATTTGGACCAAGCCACATATGGCTTCTATGAGGAGGGAGAGTTATAAGGCCAGTTTGCCCGTGAGGCACAGTGAAAGCACTGGTTAGGGCTCACAGTATTCTTAAGGGTCCATGCACATGTTCCAATTACTTTAAAAATTAAAGAAAAAAATGAATATTAATCAGTCTGGATTATGTTAATCTTTATATCAACACAATCATAAAATACAAATCTTAATACTTTTTATGAATTGAAGGGGCCCACAAAGGCAAAAGTACGTAAGGCCCACAAAGGTCATAATGTAGACAGAGTAGTCAATTTTGGGATACTGAAAAATGTACTTCCCTCCAAATGTGTCCCCAACCAATCTATGATAGCATTGCCCATCCTTTAGTATTCAGCAACAAAGCTGAATCATTTCTAACAGCTGCCTTTAAAAAGCATCTGATACTCAGGGCAGTGCTGTACACAGATAGACAAATTAAAGACTAGAAAGCAGAGCAGAGGTGTGATATAAGATAGGATCATTTCAGTGGGAATATAATAAGTGAGGCATGGTAAAAACATGGCTTCATGGCTATACAGCCTGAGCCTGCCTGACAGCACTGTGTTTGATTTCAACAAACATCCACTTTTTAGATGATGCCAGTTTGCTTGATTGGAAGGTTTTTGAAAGCAAAAGCTACCCAGTACCTATGTCTATCTATGTAAAATGGTTCTTTAAAAAAAAAAAAAAAAGGTTTATTTATTTACTCATGAAAGACACACAGAGAGAGGCAGAGACACAGGCAGAGGGAGAAGCAGGCTCCCAGTGGCGAGCCTGATGTGGGACTCGACCCCAGGACCCGGGGATCATGCCCTGAGCCAAAGGCAGATGCTCAACCACCGAGCCACTCAGGTGCCCCTGTAAAACAGTTCTTGTAGCATAATTGATTCTAAACAGACCCACATCTTTCAGGTCACCTTAACACATTAACATAATTTTCTATCATGCAGTTATAGGGAAAAGACAACACCAGTGTCTTGTGGGAATACGGATACATAAAAAATCAAGGGGGCACAAAATACTATTTGCATGGAGTTTAAATCTCATTTTCCCTCTAAATTGGGCAGTCTTAGTCAACAATTTCTGTGAAAACTCTGAGAGTCCAGTTGTGCCTGTCAAGTTGTATTAGTTGTGTAGGCGATCTACCTTCAAGCTATCTAGCCCAGGGCTGACCATGAGACATGGCTGTTTCACACACTAATTTTGGATGACAGCTTTTCCTGAGCTCATGCAAGGCTAGGAGGCAATTATGAGACCAGAGGTCATTAACACTGCATTTGATTACATAACATAATGTAGCAATAAGAATAATAAAAATAAATATATATATATGTATATATGTACATACAGAGAAAGAGGGAGCGATGGATGGGGTATTAATTTCTGTAAAACACATGTTTTTTAATTTCCAAGCTGAGTTTCTACAGCCTCTTGCGAATTTATAACTTATATTCTGAGATGTGCATATATATGTAATTTAAGGAATATATTAATACATTTTGTTTTTTGCTTTCATCTCTTCAATATAATATTTCTGTTATTAATTTGTTCTAGAAAAATATGTTCTAGGGTGTAGGGCAGGAGATAAGTATCATTATACATGCAAATTTATGTGCAGTTATATCCAAAGAAATGTAGATTTAAAATCCAAAGCTTTCCACTACAAATAGAATTGCTAGAGGAATTTTCAATTTTCAAAAGAGGAGACACCAAAATATAGTAAATTGGGGGTACAGCCTAACGAAGTCATTATAAAAACATTTTGAAGTTGTTAATTTTGTCTAATTTAAATGCTAGATGGTCAAGTCAGCATGCTTCCATGCCATATGCTTTCCTCAGAGCTATTTTTGATTTGCACAAATGTTAGATGGTTGGAGAATAAACTTAAAAGATGCTTTTTTTGTGGTTGGTGAGGTTGGTGGTGGTGCTTAGTGAAGCTGAATTCCAGTTCACCCTTTATTTTTTCTCTTCTTTCTCAGACTGGTTTGCACTTATGATTTTTTAGCCAGTACATACACAGATATACTGCAGAAAAAAGGCCATTGCCAGCTAATTAATAAAGTGGCCCACAAGATTAGAGAATGCAGGTTTAATTGGAGGGTAAAGAGTGTTAAAATTGTAATTATGATGAATGGATTGTCAGAGATTACTCTGGAGACTGCTGCCTGGTGTCAATGACTTGCAATTAAAAGGTTGAATTTCCCTCTTGTCATGCAGCTTCTCCTGCCCTGCTTTTCTGAGGTGAGGATTCACCTATTAAATCAAGGCCTTTCAAACATTTAGTTAATGAGAAAATATGTCCTCTTTTTTTTCCCTCCCAAATCAGCCCCCTCAAGTAAGCACACCATCCTGAAAAGAGAGAAGTTATTGGTCTATTTTAGTCCTATATTTAATATTAAACATCAGAAAATGCATTTAAAGGTGAACATATATAAGAGTAGAATGTTCTGCATCTGTGCAAGGAGGGACAGCCTAGGAGGCTGCGGTGATTTCCCGAGTGAAAAGAGGCATGAGAAGGGAAGAGAAACAACGGCCAGAGGAAGCTCTGAATCTCAACACTCTCCTCCTGCCCGTTACTTCTATAAAATGTGATTAGGTGCAGGAACCCAGGGAATCCTGGTCTTGCCCATATAGCTTTCACTTTTAGCCCCTACAGGAAGCAAAACAAGAGGAGTTTCTTTGCACGAAAACAGTGAGAACAATTCACTGACCTAAGGGCTTTTATTTGAAATATTAGCAGCTCAGACACTTGAATTACACAAGTTCATCCTTAGCTCTGATGCCAGTAGGCCCAGATACAAAGGCAAGTTACCTCTGCTCTGGGATCTAACAGACCTGGGGCAGATGGGAACCCGTACTGGTTTTGCTGGAATTAATTTCTCTCTTATTTTAGATTAATTGATTGATTGATTGATTGATTGATTTGAGAGAGAGAGAGAGAGAGCTCATGATCTATGAGATCATGACCTGAGGCAAAACCGAGTCAGACCTTTAAGCCACCGAGGCGCTCCATATAGTTAAGATTATCTTTTAATCAAGTTTTTTTTTATAAGACTTATAAATTGGAATTAGGGGTGCAAAGAAATTAGATGACTTGTGTTTGGTGTAAGAAATGATGCTTTCAATTTTTTTAAGATACTAACAAGAAAAATATTTCTCTATATATAGATAGATAGCCAAACAAATTTGGGAAATTAATATATATGAATTCACAATTCATATATATACAGATATATATATACACACATTTATATATATACACACATATATAAAAGAAAAATTTTTTTGGCTTTATTTATTTATTTAAACTCCAGTGTAGTTATACAGTGTGACATTAGTTTCAAGTGTATAATATAATGATTCAACAGCTTATATTACTCAGTGCTCATCAGGATGTATATACTCTTAATCCCCTTCATCTGTTTTCACCTGTCCCCTACCCATCTCCCCTCTGATAACCATCGATTTGTTCTTTATAGTCAAGAATCTGTGTTTTGGTTGTTTTCTCTTTCTCCCCCCCTTTGTTCACTGTTTTGTTTCTTAAATTCCACATATGAATGAAATCATATGGTATTTGTCTTTACCTGATTGGCTTATCATGCTTCGCATTATACTCTGGCTCCAGCCATATTGTTGCAAAAGGCAAGATTTCATTCTTTTTTACGTCTGAATAAAATTCCATTGTGTATATATACCATACATTCTCTATCCATTTATCTATTGATGAACACTTGGGCTCCTTCCATAGTTTAGCTCCTGTAAATAATTCTGCAATAACCATGGGGGTGCATATATCCCTTCAAATTAATGTTTTTGTATTCTTAGAGTGAATAATAGAGGAACCAGTGAACTGGTTCCTAGGGCAGTTCTATTTTTAATTTTTCTATACTGTCTTCCACAGTGGCCACACCAGTTTGCATTTGCACCAACAGTGCACAAAAGGGTTCCTTTTTTTCCTCTACATCCTTACCAATGACTTGCTGTTTCTTGAGTTTTTTACTTTAGCCATTCTGACAGGTCTAAGATGATATCTCATTGTGGTTTTGATTTGTGTTCCCCTGATGATAAATGCCATTGAGCACTTTTTTATGTGTCTGCTGGCCATCTGTATGGTCTTCTTTGGAGAAATGTCTATTTATATCTTCTGCCCATTTTTAAATTGGATTATTTGATTTGGGGGGTATTGAGTTGTGTATGCTCTTTATATATTTTGGACACTCACCCTTTATTGGATATGCCATTTGCAAATATCTTCTCCCATTTGGTAAGTTGTCTTAATTTTGTTGGTTGTTTCTTTTACTGTGCAGAGGCTTTTTTATTTTGATATAGTAGCAATAGTTTATTTTTGCTTTGTATTTTAAAGGAATTAATCTACATGGTGAGTTGAATTAGTTTTGAGACTGATTGATATAGCTAGAAATGATTCATTCTTTTTTTAAAGATTTTATTTCTTCATTCATGAGAGACACAGAGAAAGAGGCAGAGACACAGGCAGAGGGAGAAGCAGGCCTCCTGTGGGGAGCCTGATGTAGGACTCAATCCCAGGACCCGGGATCCCACCCAGGCATCCCAAAATGATTCACTCTTGAGTAAATGTTGCTTGAATGATGAATGCTCAAATGCTTATAACCTATTGAGAGCAAAAACTTTAACTTGCTTCCTTTTTTATCATCTATCTAGCACTTAGAATAGCGTCAATATACAGGAAGTGCTCATAGGAATGTGTGTGTGTGTGTGTGTGCGCATGTGCATGTGTGCACATGTGTGTGTGTGTTGGGTGCATGAGTACTTATTAGGAAAGAGCAGTATGTTCCCTTTGGTCTGAGAATACTTACATGGCACTCTGTTTCCTGACCACTCTTTAAAATTCCAAGAAAAAAATAGAGTAGGGAAAGTCATTTTGGTCCTGGGGAAAAGTAGGAATTTGGAATTTGGGCAGACTATGGTTGGGAAAGAAAATGATTGGTCTGAAAAGTTATTGAATATGGCTTGTGGCTGGTAACTGATCTACTACTCCTGTGTCAGTGACTCAAAGCAAACTCAGCTCTTCCTATAGACTCCTTTGAATTCAGGAATGGTGGAGTATGAATGAAGTTTTCTTCTAACATTTATCTTTGCTGTCTCAGCTTCTGAAAATACTCTGTGTTCTATATTGTGTTCTCTCTTTCTTACCTTTTTCACTCAAAATTATACTTTTGAAATCTTTCCATGTTGCTATAAGAAGATCTAGCCTATTTGTTCTGCCCTTTGCGCAATATTCTATTATGTGCATGTGCTATATTTAATTCCCCCATTTTCTATAGATGGAAACCCAGGTTGTTCCCAATTCTTGGCCACAACCCCAACTTTCCTCACAATCTCTGATATTCTGATGCCTATAGTATAGTTCCAAAAGCATATATTTTTCCAAATATGCCTTTTTGCCAAGGGCAAAATATATAGCATACATCATTTCCTAAATTCATTTGGCTATAGATTTTTTTTCTGAGAATCTTATAGAGATACAGTTCTATAGACTATAGTTTGGGAAACTAGAGAAATAACATAGATTAAATATGTATTTTTTGACACTGAATAAGACAATATAACCAATGAACAAATGATAAATCTAAGTACATGAATCATTGGGAACAATAGTACCACTTTATATACATGCAACAAAACATAATAGACAATAATGCCATTGCTATGTAGAATATGGCACAGGATAATATTTTAGATGTAGACAAAAATAACTGCTACAAAGTAAAAAGGATATCAGACATACTGTATGTGGAGCAAATTCTAAAAATCTCACTCAGAAAAAGAAATAACTACCCAATTATACCTTTTAAATATTGTTTTGGTATTAAAATTTAAAAGCTTAGGGAAAATGAACTATTCATTTATTGTTATAACAAAGATTCATTGCGTATAATTCATCAGGAACTATGCTAAATCCTGAGGATATAAAAATAAACAAGATAACAACCTTGCATTAAAGGATCATACTGCTACTTGGAGGAGATGAAAACATAATTCAATTATTTTAAAAACAATTCAGTAAATGCATTAATAGATTTTGGACAAGGTACTATAGAACATTAATAATGCAAACTGGTAATGTAACTATAAATTGGGGGGTGTCTGAATGGCTCATTCGGTTAAATATCCGATTCTTGATCTCAGCTCAGATCATGATCTCGAGGTCATGAGATCAAGCCCGTTGTCAGGGGATCCCTGGGTGGCGCAGCGGTTTGGCGCCTGCCTTTGGCCCAGGGCGCGATCCTGGAGACCCGGGATCGAGTCCCGCGTCGGGTTCCGGTGCATGGAGCCTGCTTCTTCCTCCGCCTGTGTCTCTGCCTCTCTCTCTCTCTCTCTGTGACTATCATAAATAAATAAAAATTAAAAAAAAAAAAAAAAAAAAAAAGCCCGTTGTCAGGCTCCGGCTCTGCACATCGTCTGCTTAAGATTCTCTCTCTCTCCTTCTCTCTCTGCCCCTCCCCCTGCTCACTCTATCTCTCTCTAGATAAATAAGTAAAACTTTTAAAAATAAATAAGTAAATTTAGTTAGGCAGAGAGAATGTGGAAGGAATAAGAGATAGTATGTGAATGAAAGAAATAGAAGAGAGATGAGGAAATGGAAAGATGGAAATTGAAACAGGAAAGGAATATCTGTGGTAGTTGCAAAAGACATCTTCTGAGAAGGAAGCTTTACAGGGTCAGAGTCACCTGTAGTAGACAGGTAGTACAGTCTACCTGTAGTACACTAAAAAGTTAAATGTGTCACTTTAGTGATGGGTTTTGAGTGACGAAAATCCCTAATGTGGCTCAAATGTGATTTCTGAAAGATCTATGAGATCAAGTGTAGCAACTATGTTATCTTTAGATCTTCAACTCCTAGCAGTGGGTCTGAAATGTGGTAGGCACCCAATAAATGTTGTATGGATGGATGGATAGAAAGCATGGTAAGTTTGTATCAATTGATACTGTTAAGAAATTTGATGATTTTGCTTTTTCAGACAAAAGGAGGCAATGTTGTAGAAATTACAGAGTTTTGAAATCAGGGTGGATTATTTTTATCTATGTGACTGACCTTGAGCAAGTTATTATCCCTGATAAGCTTCAACATCCTCATCTGAGAAATAGGGAAAAGATTAGGTAATTCACATAAAATGCCAAGCTCAGGGCAGAGCAAAGTGGCTCTTCCTCAAAAGGGTAATTGCCATTGTTTGATGAGAAATAGAGTGAATTAATTATAAAAGGGCCATGTTTTAGATAGTTTGAATTTTGAAAGTTAAAGTCTGTTATATTTGGTGTGTTTGAAAGTAAGAAGCTCTGAAAAGTTTTGTGAGCTTGAGAAAGATACGATTTTTACAAAGACTGAAAGAGGAACAAGTTGGAAAAGGAAAGTCTGTGGTCGGAAGGGAAAAACAACAAATTGTCATCACCTGTACCTAACATTGGGTAAATTTCTTACCTTCTCTAGGCCTCAGTAAGATTTTTTTTAAGACTTTATATTCTTAGAGCAGTTTTAGGTTTCTAGCAAAATTGAGAAGGTACAGAGATTGCCCATATGCCCTCCGCCTCCCCATATGCACAGCCTCCCCTATTATCAACACTCCCCATCAAAGTGATGCATCCATTACAGCTGAGGAGCCTACACTGCCACCACTTTACCACCCAAAGTCGGCAGCTCGCATTACCCTTGGTGATTATTCCACTCTTGGTGTTACACGTTCTGTGGGTTTAGACAAATACGTAATGACCGTTATCTAACATTTTTCCATGCAGAGCATTTTCACTGCCCTCAAAATCCCCTGCACTCCACCTATTCATCACTCTCCCCCAACCTAACCCTTGTCACTCACTGACCTCCACAGTTTGGCCTTTGTCATGTGGCTGGAATCATGCGATATACAACCTTCCAGAATAGCTTCTTTCACTTAGTAGTATGCATTTAGGTTTCCTCCATGTCTTTTCCTGTCTTGCTGGCTCGTTTCTTTTCAACATTGAATAATATTCTATAGTCTGGGTGTACCAAAGTTTATCAATTCACCTATTGAAAGTCATCTGGTTTCTTTCAGGTTTTGGCAATTATGAATAAAGGACCTTATAAAGGTCCGTGTGCATGTTTCTGTGCGGACATAGTTTTTCATTCCTTTGGACAAATGCCAAGGAATGAAATTGCTAGATTATATGATAAGAGTATATAGTTTTATTTAGTGTTATTCTAGCATTTTGTTATAGAGTTTTATTATGATTAATGAGATAATCAATATAAATTGCCTTGCAGTGGGACACCTGGGTGGCTCAGCAGTGGGGAGTCTGCCTTCAGTTGATGGTATGATCCCAGGATCACGGGATCGAGTCCCACGTCAGGCTCCCTGCATGGAGCCTGCTTCTCCCTCTGCCTCTCTCTCTCTCTCTCTCTCTCTCTCTCTCTGTCTCTCATGAATAAATAAATAAAATCTTTTAAAAAATAGATAAATTGCCAGGCAGAATGCCTGCCATATTGTAAGGGCTGAATCAGTGTTAATTATATTTGGTGTTATTAACATCTCATAAAAGATATATAAAACTCAGGTCATTTTAACAGTAAGGATGGAGAAGTAGATACAGAAAGAGAAATATCAAAGGGAGGTGTACAAACATTTGATGAGTAACTCTGTATGAGGTGTCTGCCTCTGTGGCAGTCCCAGATACACGGAATGTGCTTGTCTAATTCTTGTTGCTCTGCGTGGAAGACACACTTTGCCTTCAGCCTCCTAGTTCCCCATACTTCCTTTGGACTAATTAAGGATAACACAGGTGAATGTAAGTAATGGTTATCCAATGCTTCAGAAAAGGAAAAAAAGTACTGCTGAGTGCACTCCAAATCTGAATCATACAAATGTGATAAATAGGTAGGATCAATCAAATGGTAGAGAGCAATGACACTACTGGTCAAGCGTTCTGGAAAACCATATTTACAGTCTAAGTTACTGTGTATGGGTTGTGAACTTCATGAACTTCATGAAATTCTTAGTATTTCAGTTTCCTCAGCGATCATATGGGAGTGAGATACCCCCATGGGTTATTTAGAGAGAAAGAGGAGATAAAAAATGTCAAAGTAGTGCCTGAAATTTTCTAGGAAGTTAATAAATTTAAAGTTAATCTTAATAGATGGAGACACCAAAAAGCTTGCTCATATTCAGTTCCATGATAACAAATAAAAAATCCAAAGTCATCTATCACCCATAACATCATGACTAATTTCTGTCCTTGGTTTTGAATCTATGATTGTTTCAGTGCGCTTATATTCTCTGTGTTCTAAGCATTAAAGAATATTTCTTGATTGTAGAGAGTTTTGATGATAAAAATACATAGGAGGAAGAAAAAAAAAAGCACCAAAGCTCACCTATTATTTTAATACCTGGAAATACCTCATGTTAAAATTCTGAAATATTTCCTCTGATATTTTATCTGAAATATTTCCTTTGGATATTTTATCTTTCTGTAGATGTAAGCTAAATCTCTAGAAAGATAGGCCTAAATATAAGTTTTTAAAAACTGTTCTGAGGTCAAATATAGATTTGATTTGATTTTGTCTATAATACTCATAAGTATAGGATTACTTTTAAATGCCTATATGTTAACAATATATAATACAGCATCGTCATTTTCTTCTTTTCTCCAGCAAAATTCTGCTGTTTTTATAAAGTTTTGCTTTTATGAAAATGTTTATTGTTTTCTACTTGTTGCTTATTTCCATTCTCCGCTAAATAATATGCTCAGAGAATATCAACAACATTTAAGCAGGCAGCAATCAGAAGGGAAAACATTTATCTGTATAATGCCAGCCTAAATGTAACCATGAACTCTTTCATCTTCATTCTAAGCACTAAGTCTACTCTGAGGTCTTTGAAGTACCCATTTGGGCTAAAGCCACTGAGAAAGAAACTCAGCAAAATAAGTGGTTTGAAGCAAACAAAAATATAAACCCTAAACCTTCCACAGCTTTGCATAATCATCATATTGATTTACTTTTGACTATATTTGCCTTTATAGAGTTTAGGTTAACCAAAACTGTCTCACTGATTTTCATTTTTATTTTTGATCTTCTGACAGTACTTTCTCAGCATGGAGCTGTTTTCCCAAATATTTAAATATTTGACAAGCATCAGTTTTACTACTGAAAATCACTTTAAATGATTTAAAGATAATCATAATGATAACAAAGACCTCTTTACTATTTTTCAAAATCATTTTAAAATGGTATTTTCTTATAAATTGGAGTAGCCGAATAATTAAGTAAGTTTCTTGATTTTCTTTTATGTAATCTTTACTGTGTCTAAACTCTGCTTCATGGTAAAAATACCGAGATCACACAATTTCTGATCCTATTTTGAGGAAGCTATTGAAGAGTCCTCCAAATTGTCATTTTTCACACAGAGAGAAGATTACTCCAGAACCATCAATATTTTTTATAGCACCATGATCCATTTTCATTTACTGAAAATAAATACTATGTATGTCTTAGACATTGAGATTGTAGCAGTGAAGTCAAAGTCCTAGTTCACATGGAACTTATGTTTCAGAGGGAAAGGCTGAGCAAGGCATAAATTTGCTGGATGATTGTTATTAACTCTTAGATATTTATTATTTAGTAATAAATAATAAATGTAAGAGGAAGATTCTCTTCTCTCATCTTGTTAACATATAAATGAACTTCTTAATCTCTAAATAGCACATTTAGTAGGATTTTCTTGTGGTTGTTGTTAGTAGTGGTTTGGTTTGGTTTTGTGGGGTTTTTTTTTTTTTTGATGATTTAGTATGCTCAATCTGAACATTGTTGAATAGGAATGAAAGTATAAGATTTTTGTTGTTCACAAAATTAGCCACATTTCAATAATTCTGTATTATTAGTATATTGTCAATGTTAATTTCAATGTGATGTATCTGATACATTTTGAAACATATAATATTCACTTACCTAAACAACATATTATAATAAAATGTGAATGTTGAACATCATGGTTTAGTATTTTTCTGAACATTGGAATCAAATTGATTTAATAACAGAAATATATATGTAAGCCAGTCATTGAAGTTATTATTCCTTTTTTTTTTACATTCAAGTTTATATTTTTATTTTTTTTATTCCTGTGGAAAACATTTTATTTTAAATATCTGAAATATATCTTCAAATATATTTATTCCTTTTTCAGGAATTTGCTGCACTGACAAAAGAATTAAACGCCTGTAGGGAGCAACTTCTAGAAAAGGAAGAAGAAATTTCTGAACTTAAAGCTGAAAGAAACAACACTAGAGTGAGTATAAAAGTGCCTCTGCTTGGAATCGATTCCATATACAGTTCAATGCCTTATCTCTTGTACACTTATAAAAACACAAACATTTAAAAACTTGAGGAAGACCTCAGGCGTACACCAACTCATGGTCTGTTACTTAAACTCATGGAGAATATTCTATAAAACTCAAAACAGGAAGTCCAGAGACCTAAATTACAGTCTCAGTTTCTAAATCATTATGTTGCCTTAGAAAATGTTTTTATTCCTTCTGGCCTTTGCTTCCCTTGACTTGGAAAAGAAGGACTGGATCTCAATAGTTAGTTTCAAACTCTCAAAATGTTGTATTGGAGTAGAATGCCCATATTTCAGAGGCTGGATGTGGGCAGAGGAGGAGAGGCTCGAGAGGGTATGAGTTTCCGTGATGGGGTGATGTGAGGGTTTGGCACTGGTCCTCACCTAGTTCAAACGTATAAAACCACTGAAGCAGAACTCTCCGAATTAAACAAGGCCCAGCTTTTTTTAATTTCAGAAGATTGAGGAGATTTCTATTTCTGATGTTCTGATTTCATGATTTTGATGGTTTACTATCTTCTGTTCTTGGAAAACCCCTGTATTCTTTCAGTCTCATGCCCTGTGATATTCAAGTCCAGAATTTGATCAAAGATCCTGTATTTTCTCATTCAGAAGAAAAAGTCCCTAAATTTCATAAAATGTATAAATCACCAGATCACCTATAACTGAGAATAGTTTCTCTCCTAAAAGAATGTGGAGGAGAAAACTATATATCCACTCTCACGTGGATATATATTTCCATTTCAACATGAAGTGGGTGAAAAGTATTTTCAGTGTATTGCGCAGATTAATGCTAAAAAGTGAGAAAGTGAGGTATAATTAATAGTGTATTCATTTTATGCTTGATCTTGGAGAGTAATAAAAAAAACAATAGCTCCAAAAACAGTGAGCTTATGCCTTTAAGGAAAAGTACCAGTGTATGCATAATGGTTTTATGATTGAAATCAATTTATCTCTTTATTCATCAGTCTTATTTTATGGTAAAGAGAATTCACACAGGGCAGCCGGGTAGCTCAGCAGTTTAGCGCCTGCCTTCAGCCCAGGGGGTGATCCTGGAGACCTGGGATCGAGTTCCACGTCGGGCTCCCTGCATGGAGCCTGCTTCTCCCCCTGCCTGTGTCTCTGCCTCTCTCTTTCTCTCTCTCTGTCTCTCATGAATAAATAAATAAAATCTTAAAAAAGAGAGAGAGAGAGAGAGAGAATTCACACAGTTTACACACAAGGAATTGGTTTTCATTGAGACTGATGAGCCAGTCATATGGACTGCCTCAAATAGAACATAACAAGGACAGTTTAGATCATGTTATCAGGTGTCAGATGAATTTTTTTTTCTATTTCTTTCTCACTTTTGATATTTTCCCACCCTTGATTTTTTAACTTACACGTTTTTCATGCAAATTTAAAGTTTATTTCTGCCATGAGATTTATTCAGCTCCATTTCACTATATTTTCCATTTTAATGCTTTAGGCTACATTCCCTGATGTAGCACAGTACAGCCAAATGTAAAAGTGGGATCAGGAAGCTGAACATGGAAGGAAATGTAAACTTCTTGGTAGACTTTCAACTAATTCTCATATTTAAAATGCAGCAGAAACTCTAACCGTGTATTTCTCCTTTATACAACTTTTTAAAAATTTTTTCTATAGCCCTTTACTCCTTTCTAATGCCCTATGAGGGACATGTTTTAATTATTCCCATTTTACAGATGAGGTAACTTCTCAGAAAAAGGAAGATAACTTGCTTGAAGTTACATAGTAAATAATTAGAAGAGAAAAGGGATTTGAAAGCTAAGGCAGTCTAAGTCCAGAGCCTGTGTGTGCTCTGAGGCCATTAGCACAATTACTCAAATTAGATCCATGGAATGGGTACCTGGGTAGCCCAATCACTTAAGTGTCCAACTCTTGATTTTGGCTGAGCTCATGATCTCAGGGTCATGGGATTGAGCCCCACATCAGGGTCCCCACTCAGTGTCTGGTTCAGGTTCTCTCTCTCCCTCAGGCCCCCCACCCCATTTGTATGTGTTCTCTCTCAAATAAATAAATAAATCTTTAAAAAAAAAAAAGTTAGATCCATGGAAAACTCCAAGATTTACAACAGTTCAGGGAAGACTTTACCCTAAAAGTAAACCATTGCAGTATGGAGTGTATCATTCCTTCCTGACCATGACTAATTTCAGAGAACTAGGAGATTTGGGAGCAGCATCCAACAATCTTCATCATATTATACTCCATAGGGCCCAGAAGTACCTGTGGCTGTTGCACCTGCAGACAATCCTTGGGGGTTAGAAGCAGTGAGGCAAGCTGTACTTGCAATACCTCTTCAGGGTCAAAGTGAGAAAGATAGAGATATTAAGTTCCATTAGGGTAATGGAAAGTGAAGCCATTAATTTAAAAAAAAATATTTATTTATGATAGTCACACAGAGAGAGAGAGAGAGAGGCAGAGACATAGGCAGAGGGAGAAGCAGGCTCCATGCACCAGGAGCCCGACGTGGGATTCGATCCCAGGTCTCCAGGATCACACCCTGGGCCAAAGGCAGGCGCTAAACCGCTGTGCCACCCAGGGTTTCCGGAAGCCATTAATTTTAAACATGACTTTAAACATGAATAATAGGGCAGCCCAGGTGGCTCAGCAGTTTGGCGCCACCTTCGGTCCAGGGTGTGCTCCTGGAGACCTGGGATCGAGTCCCGTGTCGGGTTCCCTGCCTGGAATGGAGCCTGCTTCTCGCTCTGCCTTTGTCTATGCCTCTCTCTCTCTCTCTTTTTCTCTGTGTGTGTGTGTGTCTCTCATGAATAAATAAATAAAATTTTAAAAAATAATAATAAAAAACATGAATAATAGGTACTTTGAAAACATGAATAAGAGCAGAAAACATTTTTCCACCCTTCTTAAAGTAGTTCTGTGGAGGATTTTTGTTGTTGATTAGGGAAAAAATAGGGAAATAGACTTATGAAAACGTCTTTGTACAAATTTTCAATTATACAATAACTTCCTAAATTTCATAACCACCTGTCACCCTCTCCATCACACAAAAAAATATCTAGGGCTAAAAATGAGACATACGTTCTCTCCTATCCCATAGTGCCCTCTTTGCTAAATATAATACTTTTTATGGATTTATATAATAGTTTCTCCTTCTCCATGTTCTGGGTTTTTTTCTTGCTATAAACACCTACTTATTAATCATAGAGAAAGAGAAACAAGGTAGTATTTCCTTCTCACACCTAAAGAAAATTTGATTGGTGTTATATTGTGAGGAAGTTTAAAGTAGAAGTGAGTGTCTTAATTTCCAGGTTTCTTATACCTGTGACTTTCCATGTTGACGAGTTAACATATGCTCATGAGTTGAGATAAATACCACAAGACAGTCCACAAAGAGAACATAAGAGGATAAAGTATTTGTGATAATTTTGAGTATCATCAAAAACAATAGATGAGACAGGACTCTACTGAATAATATTTGAATGAATTATATCTTCTTCAAATAAAAAATAGAAGTTTCAGAGGGAGTTCAATGAATGCAGTTTATCTATCAATTAATAATGATAAAACGATAATAGCTAACATTAATTTACATGTGAAATGTTTCTCTTAATGTTTTGTATGTTTAACCCACTTTATCCTTACAGCAATCACATTATCCCCATTTAACTGATGGGAAAACTAGCATATAAATAGTTTGTCTCAGGCCATGCATCTTATAAGTGACATTCCTAGGGAATCTACTCCTCAGCCTAACCACAGGCCATGTATTTAAGAGATCATAAGCTTAAAGTCACTTGCAAATCGTAAGTGATACAAAGGATTGTGTATAGGGAAGAGCAGAGTTTCTTTATTATTTTGTAGTTCAATTCTAATGTTCAGTAATTGATTTTATATCATTGTGTGCAAAGTATTTTGAGGTATTTATTCTGATGTCAGAGCTGAAAGTTGTGGTCATTTATCATTTTGCCACTATAGTAACACGGGATCCCCAGCTCAAAAATATGAATGAATGAGAGAAATGAAAGTATCACTAAATTCAGCTGCCTCAAATAATTAAATTAAGGACATCCAAATAAAATCATAATAAAATAATAATGATATTATTAATGATTTTTAAAAGATTTTATTTATTCATGAGAGACACAGAGAGAGAGGCAGAGACACAGGCAGAGGGAGAAACAGGCTCCATGCAGGGAGCCCGATGCAGGACTCGATTCGGATCTTCAGGATCAGGCCTTGGGCTGAAGGTGGCACTAAACCCCTGAGCTACCCAGGCTGCCCTATTATTAACGATTGCACAAAAATAGAAATTTCAAAAATATTCAAAAAGCTTTATTGTTTAATATTTTCACACCGATAAAAGTGTAGACAAAAATGATTAAACAAAATTTGTTATTTCTAAAACTTCTCTCACAATACTTAGGCAAATTTTTGTATAGAAAATAATTTATTCCTTCCATTTTTTCAGCATACTCAAATCATCTGCTAAACCTTACCATGTTTTGGCCAAATTAATTAATGAAGAGGAGAAAGGAAACCAGAATATTAAACTAGTTCTTGTTTCTTAATATAGGAGTGGAGAATTTTTATTGTTTTGGAACTGTTTTAACTATTTTTGTGGCTATAGATCTCAAAGAATGCTTTATATTATTGGTAGTATTTTAGAAAGTAGCTATTGTGTGACTTTGAAGAAGTTATAAGGCGCCCCTGGGTGGCTTAGTTGGTTAAGCATCCGACCTTTGATTCTGGCTCAGGTCATGATCTCAGAGTCATGATATCCATGAAGAGCCCCGCAGTGAGCCCGGCATCAGGCTCTGCGGTCAGTGTGGAGTCTGCTTGAGATTCTCTGTCACTCTCTCTCTCTCTACGCATTCCCCCTGCTCACACTGTGTCCCTCCCTAAATATATAAATAAAATCTTTAAAGGAAAGAAAAAAAAAGTTAGACTTCAAGAGCCAGTCTTAATATCAATTTTAAATAATAAAGCTATAATTTCCCCTTAGAGGTCAACTAAAAGACTTAATGGTCCTTAATTTAAGCTAAAGACTTAATTTGAAACATTCTTTATCATGCCTTTACTTATGTTTTCAGCCAAGAAATTATATGGACATTTAAATACAATCAAACACTTGTCATTACTAAAGGGAAGCTTCCCATTCTTGACAAACCTCTGTCTACACTAGTTAATAAAATCCCTCCAAACATATTTCCTCAGTGAGTGGAAAGCACAGTTCAATTGAGAAAGAAAGACCCTCGCAGCTGAAGGCAGGTGAAGATAAATGTGCACGTATGTTTAGGTGCAAGTGTACGTGTATCTGAAAGTGCTCTGAGAGGGTATGATAAAGAGAAGGGGGCCTAAGGACACATGCCCTCCCAACAGTTATTGCAACCTGGGATTCAAACATTTACATTGGACCATAGGGGATTGTAAACAGCATTTGAGAGTATGGCTGTGTTGTGTGGCCATATTGCAGCAGCCGAATTCGTGTACAGACCAGAGTATGTGTCTGCTTGAATGCTATTTGTGATTGAAAATAATTGCACACGGGTTGTGTTGAATTCAAATTTAATAATAAGTTGTATAATTTTCAAAATTTAGTTTAAAAATTTCCAATGATGCAATATGTACATATGCCTATATGATACATTTTTATATATACGTATATATATGTACACATACATATATATAGGCTGTGGTCACTTAAAATGAATTCTAATTTAGGATTATTAGTGGCCATTTATGTAGTCCCTGCAATCCTTTGAGTACACCAAAGAGAGTGCCGTCTGCAAGACTTAGTAAATATTAGACAAAAGTGCAGCTCCTGGCAAAGGTGTAAAATTAGTAGATTGTCAGTGTTATCTTCATGAGTTCCTCTTTATTTTTCATTTATTTTAATTTATAAGCTTAGAAGCCAGAGATAGATGCTAGATCTGAATAATTTGGCCACATTCTCTATGTTAGATAACTTACATTTATCTTACTTCGATTTGACAAGTGAGTATTAAGCATATATTCTATTGAATATTTTCCTAAGTACTGAGGCGTATTCAGGATAAGTTAAATTGTTGAGCCCTTAAGAAGTCGGCATTATATTATTATAAGAACACATTATTTGGTTGTTATTATTTTACATATATGTTTTATATTATATACATATTTAATATATATTATCCTAATTGCATAAAACAGGAGAGCTTAACTGTTTTAATCAAGAAGACATTAATTAAGGAATAGAAGAAATCTCCAAACCTAGCTTCCAGTCACAATGGCTAGGACCATATTTCTTAGCCTTGTGAGTTTTCCTTACATTCACAGTTCCAGAAATGTGCAGTCTCTGCAACTACCTGTGACAAGGAAATGGATCCCATGTCTTGCACGTTTCCTCACTTGGCTCCCTTTACAATCTGTCTAGTGTGAGTGGCTCTGGTTGGCTGACTCTTAAGTCACATGTCTGCCACCTAGTGGTTAACCATGCCCGAGAAATTTTGTTTGTTTGTTTCCGATATCGAGAAGATGACATTCAGTATGCAGCTTGGAGCTGGAGAGAGAGCTACAAAGATGGAGCATCTGTTCAAAAGATTTTGGATAACCACAAATACCAAGTTTCCACTGCAACCTAAATTTTATTATACTCTTTTCTTAAAAAAAAAAAAAAGATTTTATTTATTTATTTATTTATTTATTTATTTATTTATTTAGGAGAGAGAGAGCACAAGTAAGGTGTGGGGCTGAGGGAGAGGCTGACTCCCCACTGAGCAGGGAGCCCAATGTGGGCCTCAATCCCTGTACTCCAGGGTCATGACCTGAGCTGAAGGCAGACACTTAACCAACTGAGCCACCCAGGCAACCCTATTACACTCTTTTCATATTAAAATTCTAAACAGCAGCAATGCTAACAGGTATCTACCCAACACTACAACTATACTTCTTAAAAAAAAAAAAAAAAAAAAAAACAACTATACTTCTTACACAAAAACAAAATCACCTTCTCAAAAAAGAAGGTGAATGTATCCAGTTACATGACCAGGGTTCTTCCATATGTATATTCTTACTCTTATTAAATCTCAATCGTCTCGTAATATTCTGTAAGCCATGGACTACTTTAAATGTTGATTAGAATCAAACGCCCAATATAAAATATAGTAAAAGGGGGGAATAATTGAATATACGTTATGTATATAACAAAAAATGAAGATCCTCTCTTCTCCAAGTGGTCAAAAAGTCTGACTGGCGATTATAAATTCCAATTCTGACCCTTGATTCCTGGACTTTTGTATCTGGACCAATATATGTTCATTCATCACAAACTCTAAGTGTATGCTAACTTCAGGAGGATAGCATTTCAACCTAGCAATGTGTTATCTCCAAGCAAGAATTAAGATAGACTCTTCCTTGGATCACTTAACCATTCCATAGGCTCACCTGCTTCTGACTGATGTGATAGCATGGTGAAAGCAGGGCTGGGAACATCCATCAATTGCATTACTCTTCACTTTAAAATGTGTTTTTGCTTTTTGGGTGGGTTATTTTGTTTTTGTTTTGTTTGGGGTTATTTATTTATTTATTTATTTGGTAGGAGTAGTGTTGTACATGATAATTAGACTGTGAGCAAAAATCTGATAAGATGGTATTGTTAGTAGAAGCAGAGCCATTAAGAGAAGGCAAATCCATATCCAGAAAAAAAGCATTTACTACATTAAGAAAAGACAGCCCCCCCCCCCCTTGATGGAAGGGATTTGTTATAATCTACTCGCCTCACAGTGACTGACTGGTCTCTAGGTATACTGTATCACAAAAGAAGTTCAAGATTGATGACTGTAGCTAGTTGCTTGGCCATTCATCAGCCTTAATGGTGAGAAGCCCATTTTGCCAGATCAATAAATAACTTCCATCCCTGAAGCCCTGGTCACTTTTTTGTGCCCATTGAACAAATATTGTGGAGGCCAGAGAAAAAAGGTTGATATCAAAAAGGTGAATCATTTTTGTCTGTGAGATTATCAAAAACCTCTGCAACAGCGAGTCCCAAAGAGTTAGTCCCATTTCAGAGGCAGCATCTAAGAAAATTCGGTATTCTCTTTTCCTCAGTACTCTTGACAGGCTAAATGGTTGCAGATGCTTTTTAAAAAGCTCTTCTGATTACCTATTGCTTCCTAGCAAACCACCCCCAAATTTAATGTCACAAATGACATTTTGCTGTACTCACAGATTCTGTGGGTCAGAGATTCAAAAAAGGAATAACATTTGGGCTCCCAGCTCTGACGACTTGATGGCAAGTGACACTGATGTGCTGGTCAATGATTTTTTTTTTTTTACCAAAAAAAAAAATTCAAGAGTAGTAATCTATCTAGTGTTTGGAATTTCTATGGTGTAAATACTCCCATTGTAGCTGATTTCAAGCTCCCATCATGATGTCACTAAATGCAGAGCTGGGAAATGACGCACAGTTGGGAACCAGTTTATATTATTTCTACCATTCAAATACAATAGAAGTAAACAGCCCAAGGAACATAGGATATTTAGGAATTTTATTATAAACTTGGAATTTAGTAAAATAATTAGGAAGTAATACATTTTAAGTATTACCTTTTAAAAATATTTTTATATAATTTAAGCTTTAAAGAAAACTGTTTTAGCCCGTGACTCACAAAAATCCTGAACATGAACCATCCCACTCTTAACAAGTTTGTATGAGCCAGCTTTAGCATACCATTTGCAGGGGATAACTCGAATATCTGGACTCTGAAAGGTCTACTTGGGAGCAGCCTGTTTCACATAAATTATAAGGCTTTGTATGAACTTAACCCTGTTTGTCTGATGTTGGTCTTTCTTTGACAAACTTTGCTCTAGGCATATGACTCTGCTTCTGGTTCCTCAATATGCCAACCCTTTGCCTTTGCTGTACCCTCTGCCCAGAGTCCTTCATCTGGCTCCTCATTTGGCCAGCTTTTTCTCATTCTTTAAGTCTCATTTTAATTATCATGCTCTCAATGAAACATGTGCTTACTGGCTCTGTGCAGAGTAGGTCTCTCCTCTTTTCACCTCCCATAACTCTTTATTTCTGGGTTAAGTTCACACAGAATCCCATTACCTATGTACCTATCTGAAACAGCTTGAATTTAACTAATGCATGTGCGTATCTGTAGAATTCAAGACAGTAGAACACCAGGAATATAATCAGAAATTGATAAGAGGAAGGTTCTCTGAAAATACTGCATCGTCTTCATACTGAAGAACTATTAGTATCATTTTCACCCTTAAATATGATCCCTACTGATCTATATACATGTAGGATTTCAGATATTTGTGTCCTTTTGTGCCAATGCATGGCAGTTTTCTAATATTTTGAACTGTAATTGGTGATGGTGAATGGAGAGAGATTAATTTATTAAGGGCTAAGAAAGGTGATACTAATATGTAACACTGAATCTTTTATTTATTCATTTGAGAGAGAGAGAGAGAGAAAGCGCACATGCAAGGGCAGGGGCAGAGGGAGAGGGAAAAGCAGACTCCCCACTGAGCAGGGAGCCCACCAGGGGACTGAGATCTTGACCTGACCTGAAGGCAGATGCTTAATGGACTATAAGCCACCCAGGCGCCCCTGTGACACTGATTCTAACAATGACATTGTGAAAACCAAAAATGTTCACTGTTTTGGAAATGTAAGCTTTAGGAAAAATGCTGCAATTATTTTTTCTTCTTTCCATCTCAGTACCTTATATCTGCTTTATTCTTTTTTGTTTGAGTAACTTCTGCTTTATTTTATATAGACACCATTTGTTAGCCTATGTTTTTCACTATCCTTTTGAAAATCTCTCCTATAAAACTTCCTGGTCATGTATTGTTGTTTACTGGCAAAATTTCAATAACGGAGACATTAAACCAGCAGGTTTTTTTTTTCATATATCTTTGTTTTTAGCAGCAAAACTCCCTTATTAAACAAAACAAATGTGAAGCCTCAATTTACAAAACATTTAAAAGTAAAATTTCCTTAGGAAATGTTGGAACAGACTGAAACTCTGTTCACTGGACTTTGCCCTGATCTCTATCATGGCTTCAGAGGCTACTTTGGGTGAATGTGGGTTCAAGAGTAGAGAGTTTAAAAAGCATGCCCTTTGACCTCTTCCCCAAATGATTATTGCAAATCTCAGTTGCTGCATTCCAGTTGGTTGCATATATTTTTCTATTATATAACCTAAGAATTAATTGTGAATAAAATCATTAGTGATTTTCACTATAATTGTTAGAGCATGTGATTACAACTATCACTATAATCACTACACAAATGTGATTATCACTATAATCGCATTCAAAACCACATGATGATGACACTCATTTCCTTTAATGTAACAGGTTTTTTTAAAGACTTATTTATTTATTTATTTATTTATGAGAGACACAGAAAGCAAGGCAGAGATATAGGCAGAGGGAAAAGCAGGCTCCTGGAGGCGAGGCTGATGTGGGACTCGATCCCTGGGACTCTGGAACCATACCCTGAGCCAAAGGCAGATGCTCAACCTCTGAGCCACCCAGACATCCCTAATGCAACAATTATAAATGACCAAACGTAAATTAAAATGGTTTTGACTTTTAATACCCTTTTCTTAACAAAATCATCATGCATTGTGCAATGTTTTTAATAATTATTATATTGTGCCTATTTTGTGTTCTATTTTACTGAATTCATGCTGAAATTATTAAATTTTCTAAAAGAATGAATAATTTACATTTCTTAAATGAGTAATTTGTTATATGATAGAAATGCGACTTACTTTAATGTAATTTATGAACCCTGATTTAGAATCAGATCTGTGCTTCTTTGCTGCTACCTGTGTTAAAAATCTGAGGTGATCATTAGCTGCTTTGCAAATCTGCAATCTTTTAAGGTAGAAATCATGAGTATTAGTAACTTGTATTCGTAAGGTAATTACATTTGGGGTAATTACATTTTCTCTTAAACCCAATAGCTGTTACTGGAGCACTTGGAATGCCTCGTGTCACGACATGAAAGGTCACTCAGAATGACAGTGGTAAAACGGCAAGCCCAGTCCCCCTCAGGGGTATCCAGTGAAGTTGAGGTTCTCAAGGCACTGAAATCTTTGTTTGAGCACCACAAGGCCTTGGATGAAAAGGTATAGTATTGATAAAGGATTTTCCAATCTTATGTGTCAATTATACCTCAGTCAAGCTGAAGTGTAAAAAAAAAATAAAATAAACTTTATCTACTGATTTTTAAAAAGTTCTAGTATTGACAAAGGATTTCAGGCTTAACTGTACTTTTGTCATCAGCATCAAGCTCCTTGTCTTCATCCAATGACTCAGCTGATTCCTGACGTAAATCAGTACAGAGAAACACATTCGAATTCTAGGAATATCATTTTTTAAATGCAACTGGATTATTGTGTGTATGTTGGTAATACTCATAACCATGTTTTTTTTATTGCCACTGAATCTATGGCTTATCAAGTTATGCTTTTATTATGGTGCTTTATGGTCCCAGTCCAGATGGCCATTTGAAATTTAATATTGTCATTCAGTCTCCCGCTCTCTTCCTCTCTCTTTCTGTACTTCCAGCCCTTCTGTGAAATGCATGTCTAGGTGCCAACCCAAGACTGCTAACTGACAATTTAACGTATCTTAGGTATACATTGGATGTACTCTAACCTTTGGGGATTTATATTAGAAGCATGCATTTTTTTTAGATCTCTAATATCTTAGCTGTGAATATACATTTTGAAGAGTCTCCACATAGAACAGCATAAGGTATTAGTGGAAAACCTGCCGTAGGTCTTTTTAAAAGTAGCGGTAAGCTTCTCTTAGCTGTAACTCAAATAACTTCTACTGACATAAATAAGCCAATATGATGATAAATCCTCTCGAGTTTAGTAAGGCTTATGACATGATTTTAATTTTGTGAAATGTTAAAGAATTAACTTTTTAAAAATTAATAAAGCTTTAAGATTTTGTAGAGCGGGAATTGGGGCACTTTATTAGAAATACCTGACAAGTTCTGAGTATTAAACTCCAAATGAGGGCTTAGTACTCAGTTATATCTAGGTTTTGAGCATGCAGACACTTGTGCTCCAGTTAATATTTATGTACATATATACTTTTATCATTGGTCTTTCAGATGTTCTTAAAGCAGGGGATTATGGGAAGTATGTGCAAAAGGATAACTATAATTCTATATTCCAGATTATTGAGTACAAATTGTAGCTTATTTTTCCATTTTAGCTGGAAGAGCCAAGTAGTTTATGAATAATTTTGAATAAAACAGAAATTGATATCATATAAAGATCCTTGATAAATATAACATCAAATCAATATATTTAACACTTAGCTTCATATTCCCTTTCTTATTACAAAAGAACATTGCTAAGAATTTGGAAGACTTTATATTTATGGAATATCTATTATCTGTAGGAACAGTTACTTGGCCACACAAAAATAGATGATATTCTCCTTACAACCAAGGAGTTCAAAGTTAGTGCTAGAGATTCATATGTTAATAACAAGTAGTGTTAAGAAACAATATGTACAATGCAATATGGAATAGCAGAAAAGGTTGTGACTAAGTCCGCTTGAGAGAGTGATGAAAAATTTAAGAATGTCTTCACAGAGGGAATGACATTTGGTCTGAATATTAAAGAATGTGTAGGAGTTTTTAAAGCATAGTCATAAAGATAACTCTGAGCACCAAGATCAATATGTAAAAGAGCATGGCCTTTCCAGAGAAAAGGTAATAGTTTTAAATGGCTTGAATGAAAATACTTGAGGATGTATGATTTTAGATTTCCCTATAAACATTCCCACATCACTTGAGTGATACTTTTATGAAAGAATGGTTGTAAAGCAATAAACAACATTCAAGACAAATAACCTGATGAATGTGAGTACATTTAAGAAGAAAACAGTTGTTGCTTAACTGAGAATCTAGAAATAATTTATTGTAGACATTGAGTTTAGCATAACCAAATGAAGCATTTTACACTCTTGACTCTAGGGTATAATCGTATTTACTAACTTACTAGAAGTGCCATGGACATTGGTGAGTTCAGGGCAAATGAACTGATTATCAGCTAAGTAGTGCAGACAATCTAAAGAAAAAGTATTATGAGCTTGGATTCTGTAGTTGGACAGATATGGACAAGTGACTTAACTTCTCTATGCATCTGTTTTCTCTTCTTTTGAGTGAATAGAGTAATAGTACTTACCTCAGAGAATTGTCATGAGTATTAAATGAAATCTGACATCAAAACTCCTAGCCAGTACTTAGCATATGTCAAGTGCTCATTAAATGTTAATGAATATTACTATTAATGTGAGTAAATTTCAGCATTTGATAAGGCTTTCGAACTAAGTATAATTATTGGAATCACTTTTGATCCACATGTTTGTTTTAAATAACATTTTATTTATTTATTGAGGGATTAATCTGTGCCTTCATAGACAGTTTCCCTAAGAAGACCTCACAGCTACTCAAGAGGATAGGGAAGGTGGGGACAAATCACAACATTCAAATTTAACTACTATGGATATCATGTTATAATATATAGAGATGATTAGAATAAGATGCAATTAACCATGTCTTGAGGACAAGACACTACCAACTTTACCATAGACGGTAAAGTTACACATGAAGAACTAATAAAGTGTAAAAAATTGAGCATAGATGTGGACAATCACAATGACTAGCAATCTTCATTATTAATGTCCTTATTCATATATCCACTGAAATGGAGGATCAAATTTCCACAATTAGCTAAGACCAACAGCAATTTTGACATCACTCTCCAATAGGTTTATCAATTTCATGGGCTGGAGGAAATGAGAGATATACATGTGTTTTGCAATCATTCAGATTTCATTGACTATTTTTTTTTTCTTTAAAAGACATATTGGATATGCCTGGGGAATATAAGCAAAACAAAAAAAAGAAAAAGAAAAAGAAAACAGCCCAGTAATACATATGCACTCCACATATATTATTTATTTTTATGATTGGCTATCACACTGCCAAAACTGGATTTGAAATTCTGGTCTAAGGAGATTTCTTTACAATGTTTTCTACTATGGGAATGATCATTCCAAAATGAAATCACCTTACTTTTAATTTGGAATGTATGCTTCTTCCACCAGAGTTCCTCTTTATCCTGAGATGCATTTGTTAGTTTTAGGGACTTATTTTGTTTTAAATCCTCAGGGATAAAATGTAAGTAGCCTTGGACCAGCTTTAGGGGAAAAGATTTTTGAACTATTTTGAAGAAATATACATTATGAAGAAAACTGATGTAACAGATGAAATTAGAAATAAAAAATTCCAGGTGTACATAAATATTTTGGAGCTTATACTATAGCTCTATAAATAGTGATATATATTAAACTTAAGGACTGCACAGACAATAGATTAATTGAACGTGGTTAAATAGTAAAAAAAAAAAAAATCAGAAAAGGTAGAGAGCTAAAGCTATCAATTGTGTTCTTATATTTAGGAAAAAAATTAAAATTATAATTTGTCATGGCATATCAATCATATCTAGATAGTTCCACGAGACCACTAAATAATAATTATTTATAATAATTATAATTTATCCTCATATAAATAAAGCACTGGTATCATACGGTATTGATAATTACAGCACCAGTTTTTACATTTATAGTTAGTTCAAAATATATTCAGAAATTATTTTCTTGTAAAGACAGCTTTAGGTTCATCACTTTGTGGGTAATATAATCTCAAGCTGTAGATACCACTCTAAATTTATTGAAGGGTGATTCTATTTTCAAATTGCTTTATGAGCTTAATGATTTTTACTCATTGGAGGCTCAATATCATGAGAATAAAAATACTTAACTTGTGGTAAATAGGAACCAGTTTAGAACAATTTCTATGATTATCAGTTTAGCAGAGTCAGAAAGATATTTTAACCTACAAATAGCCTGGTTTTTAACCATTTTTATATGGTTTGAATGACTCTTTTAGAAACATTCCAATGTATCAGTATATCTTAAAATAGGACACCTTTACCTCTTCACAGCAACCTAAATGTGATCTGATCAGTGTCGCATACGGTGAGATCGTTAAGTAGAGTGGTTCATATTGCTCTTCTCATCCACTAGGATTCTTAGACCTTTCTCACTCAAAACACCCATATTTTTTAGTTGGTATTTTAGGAAGTGGGCATAAAACTTTACAACATCCCTGTTAAATATCAAGCATATCTACTAAGATTTTTTATTGATACCTGCATTCCGCATATCAGCAATCCTTATTTTTAGCCTTCAAGATATTTGCTGCTTTTGCATCTATTCCAGCTGCTCCTAAAAAAGTATTCCCCAGGTCAAATCATCAAAGATTTCCTTTCAAGTAGCTCTTGTTCAGTTATTAATGAGCATTAGTTTCATGCATTTTAATGAACAATTATTTGTCTAACAGCACTGGTACCTGGCAGTCCATCTAGCACGCCTAAATATCAGAAAAGATCCTGTGTAATTATCTTTGATATCAAATATCAATTAATATGTTACTAATTTTCAGAGAATTTAAGTATAACTAAGTATAATTAATATTAAACTCCTCTTAGACAGTTATTCTTTCTTCTTCAAGATATATTTCAGCAGTTAAGTACACCCAGCCACCTGAATATGTATCAGTTTTCATTGTACAGCAAAAGAATATGTTTGAGATTTTTAATAAATTTTCTAATTAGATTCTAGTTTAATAGGATATTAATTTTTAATTAATTAATAATATATATTTTGGCTTTATTGTCTGTTTACTAATTGGAAAGTAATGTTATAATTCAACATTAAAATTGTTATGTAAGTTTTTTAAATACATTTTATATATTTAACCTATATTATTTAGTAATAATTAATTTATTAAACTGTATTACTTAACCTATATATTATATTTTCAGTTAAATCTTATTTTTTAAAAGGAAACTGTGATTCATTAAACTATACTATCAATGAATTAATACAATTAGAATTTATAAAAATACAATATTATATTAAAATACATGTTAACTGCACAAATACTGTAACATTCCCATGTGAAAAAAAAATCATTGTTAACTAATAATAAAAAAATCACCATGGATTACATCTCAGTTTGAAGCTATGAATTTTGTTGATTCTTTTCTAAGGAGAATTAAGCTGCAGTAGACATTCATTTTAATTCAGTCAAATTTCTTCTTCTGAATTTCTTAAATTTCTTACACGATAAAAAAATACGTCTTTTTAAATAAAAATAAATGTAATATACAACATATCTAAAGATTTGAACATATAATAACTAAATCAATTTTAGAACTTTTTTTTTTATTTTAGAAGTTTAAGAAAGCAAGAATTAAAAAACTACTTTGAGTTTCATTTATGTATGAAACATTTGCAAATCACAATTATTTTCAGATCATAATTACCTTCAAACAAATGTGCAGAGTTTTTGGTTCTACAAAATATATTGGCTTAACCTTTGGTATGAGGAAGCTAGTTAGGAATTCCAGAGTAAGCAATACTTTCCAATCCCTCAGTAACAATATAGACCTCTTACTAATACAAAATGTATGAGCAATGGACAACATTTTTTGGGTTCTGAGAATCCTTTATGAAGTTATTCATGCCAAATGAAGCTCATGTATTATTTTTTTAAAAGTAGAACTTTTTTTGCCTATGTCTCATCAGTAAGTCTATTTTACAGATGAATTCATAATCTGCTTTTGAACTTGCCTCCACTTACTATGAGTGAGAATTAAGAACAAGCAGGTCTATCTCCAACCCCATTGGAAATTCTGCCTCTGGAACACTAAAATGACTTGCTTATAAGGAAATCCCTTGATATAGTGATGCTATAAGGTGACAATGTATTCATAGTATTAATGAGCACTTCGGGCTCTAAAGACTTTAATAATTTGCCAAATGTGACTGTCTCTGATAATGATGTTGATGGGCTCAGCACAGTTTAACATGTATGGGATGTACATTACTGCACATATTTTGGTTTTTCTTCTAGGTAAGGGAGCGACTGAGGGTTTCTTTAGAAAGAGTCTCTGCACTGGAAGAAGAACTAGCTGCTGCTAATCAGGAGGTAACATACCAAACTTTCTCCTCTTTTGAGGTGCAATATCACTAACATTATAGCCCTTGTGTTTCACATCACTTTTATTAAAACTGTCACAAAAAATAAATGACATTTTGTATATGCCACTGAACAAGGTCTGTTGAAACTAGTTGCCAGAGTCATATTTTCTGATTTCTGGTGATTCAGATCTGTCACTAAGAGATGAAAAGAAAATCACCAAGAACTAGCAACAAAGGGGCTTAGAAAGATTGCAGTCAGAATACTTGTCCTTTCAAAAAGTACAACACAGCTTCAAAATTGGAAAACATGTCAAATATCTGGTAAACTTAGAAAATGTCACAAATGAAGTTAACTCCTTGGAGATATAAATATACTTCCCTTAATGTTATTATTCTTATCTTCTAAAAGCATCATGCCCATGTTTAGTGGCATCATTAATCTACTTCTCTTGCTCTCATTCCTGACTAAAGTATAATAACCATCTTTATTACCAGATTTAAAGAGTTATTTTTTTCTTTAGAAAAATTTACCTTTTGGTTATTAGTACACAAATGAACTAGGGCCATTAGATCAGATATATAGAGATACATAGATAGATAAAATAATACATTAAAAAGATATAAAATACATGAAAAATAATTTGTGTAGGCCACCAAAATAGCCCGATGTCTCTCTCTCTCTCTCTCTTTCTCTCCCATTTACTTATAAGGCTACCGTTTTCTCCAGAAATTTATTTCAGTGATATAAATATTGCTATTGCTAGTAGTAGACATATTAAAATAATCCTATAAATTCTTAGTTTTAAATAATTAAATATGTGAGAAGCTAATGCTATTAATTGTAAATACTATCAAGGCATCCTTATTAAAATAATATTTGAATTTACATTGTACACACAAATACACATTTTTAAACCATGATAAAAATCTCGTCTAGTATAAATTACCTTGTTATTTAAAATAAGCTAGACCAATTAAACAAGTTTAAAATTTCCCTTTGTTCTAGGTTTAACAATTTAAACCTTAGAAAAAATGGTCTTTTAAATACAAGAAAAATGAATTCCATGTGAGCTAAATGCTAGCAGTGTTAAAAGCATAAATGGTGGCACAACGGTTTAAAAAAAATAGACAAAGATTTTTGGTGACCAGATCATCTTAGCAAACTTGATGGCTATAGATAGATAGATAGATAGATAGATAGATAATAGATAGATAAAATAAATAAATAAATAAACCAAAGGGAAATAAAAGATTGATACATCTTAATCATTATAGTAGAAGAAAACTTCTCAAATAATAGATAATGACAGGAAGAACTCAGTCTTTTTTTTAAAAAAATAACAGGTTTTACCAATAAAGCAAGTATATACATTCCTGGAATGTCCAAAAGGAAAATACTAAATGCTTATTTATTTTATGTTTTATCATTGTTAATTTTGATTTTCATGTATGTTTAAAAGTACACTTATTTTGGGTACATCCCTCAAAATATTTTATTGATAAGAGTAAAGAAACAAAAAACTTCGGCAACTACTACTGTAGAAGCCTTGCTTACCATGCAGTAATAAAGCTTCTATTTATCATAGACAAAGGTGTGGTGAGACCCCTTGGCAAAATTATGTACCCCGAAATAAAAAGATACTTCAACTTCGAGTAAGGCTCTGAGAATTTGCTTCAATAATGGCAACGGAATAGTTCAATTAGATATGGAAGAACAATGGTTGAGAGAACTAAAGTGGAGGAACGACCTTTGACAATCATCTTAAATATTTTAGCCTCAAATTTTATTGTAGTCTATTGTAGGTGGCACTGTCCACTTGATTGCTTGTGGTAGATTAAATACATTTTAAGTCATGAACATTATTCTACAATTACTGTAGCCCTTTGAATGCTTTTTGTTTTGTTTTACATCATTTGCATAAGAAGAAAGTAATTGTGTGCTCATTATTAACTCTAATATTTTTTCTTTTTGTTCTTGATTTTTATCAAATTCCAGGTGGCTTAACCAGAATCCCTATTTAGGAAGTCACATATCCAAGGTTGAGGAAGGGGTTAGGGAAGTTCCCTTAGTTTCCTAACGATTGTTTATAAATAATTAATGATCTTGAGAGAGAGTGCATGGAGAAAGCCCAACTCTTAGTTCATAATGAAACTCGCATTTCATTATAAAAATTAAAAAAAAAAGAGGAATCAGAACACACTTGCAATTTGAATTCTTAGATAACAATTGGTACAAAAAATCTATAAGCAAGGCATTGTGTATTGTTGATAAAATATATTTAGAAATCTGACAAAAACGTTTAGAAAAATTTAAACTCTTGTCAAATTTAGAAAGGGGAACTAGATAAAATTTGAATATTAGAGGGAGTAATTGAAGCAAATGTTTTAGAAAATAAAGGGCATTTTTAATAGAAAAAAAAGAACTATTTAAGAACACATTCTTAATAATCAAACAAGAATATGTAACAGACAAACACAATCAGGTACTAGAACAAAATTCTGCAGATGGCTGAATGAGCAGGGTTTGGGGAAAATTTCATTTGATGCTTCAGATTTTAATTTTATTTTATTTTTTTTTTGTTTTTTTTGTTTTTTTTCAGATTTTAATTTTAAATTAAAATGAAAATGTACTTACAAATGTCCCTTATAATTCAAACTATGCATTCCTTGAGTTCATATAGCAAGCTTGACAAGTGATTATACTATAGTATCAGAATCTATTTGATTCCCGAATTTCTGGTAGTGATAATAACTGTTGAGATAGCAAGGAATTTATCCAAACATATTCCTGAATTATTTCAGTTCCAAAATTCAGAATGAAGAAATCAGAGAGCAGAGGTTTAGACTGCAAGTGATGCCAATATATTCATACATATATATGCATGTGTAGAATCTGAGAAGATAGTTTATTCTATCATCATTGTATTACGTTAATAGACTTTATTTTATCATCTATATATCATGATTCTCTTTCTGTGTCTGTTTGTGTATTTCTCCCTATTTCTGTCTCTCTCTGTCTCATCTTGTCCCATTCTCACACATGTTTTGGAGTTATCACCCTTTAATACCTTTCCTTTATATAAAGTCTTCAGAGGAGGCTTCATCTATTTCTCATACACCCAAGGCTACAACCGTGACTTCTGTGGGAGAAAAAAAATGGCAAAATCTGTAACTCAAAGTTCATGTTTTCTTCTGAGCTTCACAAAAGATTTTAAACGTTGGTCTGGCATTTCCCCACAGCTTTGCTAATGGTTGTAGAGATTGTTCTCTGCCATGGTATCTAGCACAGGGCAAAGCGGAGAGAATGAAATCTTGCTTAGGGTTCACTAAATCAAGATATGCACCTGTGTGTCTGTCATCGCCTACAGGGAGCGAGTTTTCTAATTTACACAAAGGCACCATATGCACTGGTGGGCCTGAACTCCACCTAGTTTTTCCAGGTAGTCCCATGGATTCCCTATGACCCATTAACACAATGAAAGAAGTAACCTTATTTGAAAGAATATGAGGCAGCTATATGTTCTAATTTGGAAAGAGCTCCAAAACATTCTTTTACAAAAAGAAAACAATTCCATAGACTGATCCCAATGTCTTGTACAAATACAAGTAATAAGGAACGCCTGGGTGGCTCAGCGGTTGAGCCTCCGCCTTCAGCTCAGGGCATGATCCCGGAGTCCTAGGATCAAGTCCCAGATCCGGCTCCCTGCATGGAGTCTGCTTCTCCCTCTGCCTTTGTCTCTGCCTCTCTCTCTGTGTCTCCCATGAATAAATAAATAAATAAAATCTTACATTATTGTAGGACTAGAAAAAATTTTGAGTATAAATACCAAACTGTCATTATTGGTTGTCTCTGCTGTTTGTAAGTATATGTACTATATATTTCTGTTGTATTTGTGTTTTTAATAACTCTTCATTATATCATAAACAAAATTATAAAGATATTTTAGAGTTAGATGACATTTCCCATGACTAGATGATTCTGTTGATGAGTTAACATTAACAATAGGTAATATTTACTGAGTGCTTTAAATTCTAAGGCACTGTGCTAAATACATACATATATATATATATATCAGCAGAATGATCCTGGAAGTTTGATACTACTGTTATTTTACAGGCAAGCCCAAAAAGGTCATTTCTCCTAATGTGCCATTCTCTCCTACTACAAAATGTTCTTATCTATTTGTGTTAACTCTCTGTATTTAGGCAGTTCTAATATTTACATTTAACCATGTCTGTAATCAACACCCCCCCCCCCATCCATTTACTCTCTTTTTTGTGTGTGTATACATTAAAGCCACTATAGTTCAGGTCTTCATTAATTCTCACTTGGAATATTACAGCAGGTTTTCGTTTATTTTTGTTTCCAATCCCTCTCTGCTATATAATTCTCCAAGGTTAAACCTGCTAAACAAAGCTCTAATCATAGTGATTATTTCTCATAATGGATTCCAACATGTAGTATATACCTATATGCGATGAATACCATATTAATATATTAACAACATAATAATATATTGTATTAACATGTGTTAATAATATAATCATATAACAAGAACCTCTTCAATGGTCCTAACCTACAAATCTAGCTCTAAGTACTACTACCCCTACTGCCCGGACTGAGTCATTCTAAAGTCTTATTAACATAACTATTTTCATTGTTTTTGAAATCAGCCAACATTTTCCCTGCATCTTACTTATGCAAATGTCTCTCTTGGAATGCTTCCACAATCCTAATTCGCCCATTGAAATCATACTTTCCCATTTAAACTGAAGTTCAGACATTACCTTTTTAATAAAACATTTTATGATTCCTTGCCAACAGTCAGCACTCCTTAGTTCAAATTGCTAGAGCTCATTGCTTCAGTATTTATTATGACTGTTCAACAACTATCAGGGTTAATTATATATCTGTCTAGGTCTAGGTTGTTAGTTCCCTGAGAAAATGGACTGCATCTTGTTCATTTGTATTTATTTATTGTATTCACTACAATGATATGAACCTCATGATTAACATGTATTTGTCAAATTTCATTGTTTAGCATTTATTCTAACCAATGTTTTCACATCATTCCTTTGTTCTTTCCTTAGTATTCAAGTTTAAATAACCTTAGCATGCTCAATAAACAACAATGCATTGTTTATATGCATCAAATGAACAAGGTGTTTGTTCTTTCCAAATAAAATTATTGAGTAACCACGAAGTGCAGAGAATTCAGAGTCTCTGAGAGGAAGAGTAGGAAAAAATAAAATGATAAATGAAATATTATGCAAATTCATGTAATTTGCCCTCAAGTGATGAAGATGAATATATAAATGTAAGTAAGATACAACTTAGTGCAAAATTAAATAAATGAAAAATAGAGGCCCAAAATACAGAGAGGAGAAGGGAATTTACTCTCAACTAAAGGGTCAGAGAAGGCTCACCTTAGAAGGACAACTAGGGTTTTCCCTAGTTTTCCCTTCATCATGATTTTGATGAAGTTTTGGAATATAGGTGAGGTCCAGAGCCAACGACCAAGAAAAAATTCTTGAGACATCTTTGGTGCAAAATGGTGGTTTTATTAAAGCCTGGTGACAGGACCCATGGGCACTAAGAGCTGCTGCCCTGGGCCTGTCAAAGGTGGCTGATTATATACCTGGGAGTTGGGAGGGGTTTGAGGATCGCGTACTATCTAAGGAATTTTGGAAGGTTTCCAGGGCCTTGAGGAAATAGCTATTTTTGGGAAAAGGTCATTTATTACCATCTAATAAAACCTGAGTCATGAGACCCTTCAGATGTGTATCGGTGGGCCATGTGCTTGAAGGATGATTGCCAACACATGTCTTGGGGGTTTAGAGATAAAGGAAATTTCTAAAGGAATTTTTATATGTTAAAGTTGACTCACAGGCTCCTCTGGGGATTGGGCTAGGATTGCCTTCTGCCCTTAGCAAAGTATGAACATTGAGGCAGTTGAGTCCATAGAAGATGGTCATTCTCCCTGTTTCAAGGACTTGTCAATGGGCTCTGTCCTCAGCTAGTCCTCTGTTCCCCCATCAATTTGGCTTTAAAACTGGGGGAAAACATTTCAGACTGAGGAGACAATATGGTCAAAAACAAAAACCTAAAAAAAAAACCCTGAAATTGGCTGTTTCAAGAGTAAAAGATGGTGTTGTGTCAGTAAGGATTTGGATGTGAAGAGGTATGGGAGTGGAAGGTGGAGAGATGGGGCAGACAGACTCAGATTTCAGAGGGCCCTGAATGCCATGACTAAGGTGTAGAATCCATACTTTATGAAATGAGAAAGCATTGAAGGTTTTATTTTGGTTTATTTTTGTTTTGTTTTGTTTTGGTAAAGTGAAAACTACTGAAAGTATATTCTTTTTTTTTCCTTTCTTTTGTAAAGTCTTAGGTTAGAGTGGAGTAGAGCTGTTAATTGACATAATTAGCTGATGTGTGATTTTGATCATGATACCTCAATTCAGCAAACATTTATTGGGCATCATCCATTTGGCAGGCATTGAGTTAAGTACTAGGTATAAATATATTAACAAAATTCAGATATTTAATGAATCAGTAGTTTTCTCAAATACAGGAAACATATTTAATGTCACTAAACTCTACATATAAAATTTATTAAAACAGTAAATTTTATGTTATGTACAGTTTACCACTATAAGAAATTAATTTTTAATACAATATGACTAATGTGAAAATAAAAGTAAGTACAAGGTTATTTTTTTTAAAGATTTTATTTATTTATTTGAGATAGAGTGAGCAAGAGAGAGCATGAGCAGGAGAAGGGGCAGAGGGAGAAGGAGAAGCAGGCTCCTGGGATCATGACCAGAGCTGAAGGCAGGCACTTAACCAACTGAGTCACCCAGGCACCCCAAGGTTTTTTAATATTACAAAAAAAGAGTAATTAATTGTATGGGCATAGAGGAAAAGCAGATTGTATAATAAAAATTTTTCTAGAGAAATTTTGTCATTTGCAACAGCCTAGGTGAATTTTGAGACATTACACTAAATGATATAAGTAAGACAAAGAAATACTGTATGACCTTACTTATATGTAGAACCTAAAAATGTTGAACTCATAGAAATGGAGTAGATTGGTGGTTTTCCAGGCCGGAGGTATGGGAGAAATGGAGAGAAGCTTGTCAAAAGGTAGAAACTCAGTTATAAGAAATAAGATTGGGGATCTTATGTACACATGGTAACTATAGTTAATGATATTGTATTGTATACTTAATATTTGCTAAGACAGTAGATATTAAATTTTTCCACTACCAACAACTAAAAAATGATAATTATGTGAGGTGATGGATGTATTAACTAACCTGATGTTATGGCAAACATTCAAAAACATGTACACATATCAAATCGCTACATTGCATACCTTAAACTTATACAACATTATTTGTCAATTGTATCTCAATAAATTTCAGAATATTTCTAGAGAAAAAAAAATTACCTAGAATTTGAAGGGTGACTTTAAAAAGAGCTTACCAGATGGACTTGGAGGATAAGAATGGAAGCAGGCATGAGAAGGGATGGGGAGTAGACTGCAGAGACAGGGAGATCAGAGTTGGGGAAGCCTGGGCTTCTTCCTATAGGCAACAGTGAACCAAATAAGAGTTTTTCAGGAGAGAAGAAATGTGACCACATTTCCAATTTTTCAGACCAGTGGTACCTCCAAAAGTTAAAGGTAAAATATGTATATGATAACCAAAGTATTATGTTTATAGTTCAATTTTTTTAATCAGTATGATTTTTTGAAAGAAACAAGGGACTAGTGTCAGAAAATATTAAACTGTGTAGAAGAGAGGTATTACCATGACCAGCATTTCTTCTGTTATTTTAGTAATGGAAAATAATACAAATGAAAGAATAAAACAGTATTTTATACACACACATACACACACATACACACACAATAAAAATTTGCTGTCATTTTATGCCTCTTCAAATAGCCTCACAGAGGTAGATTGTATTGGTAATGTTGAATACATTTTCCAGGCTATTGTCGTAAAAAGGTGAGTTCAGGTTATTTAGACACAGAAAATACAATAAAGCCTCTCTTTCTTGCAGAGTATTTTTGTTACTGCTTAAAATTGGGAAACCACACACACACACACACACACACATATACAAAAATGTACAATAAAGGGAAATGCAAGGAAGAATAGATTACTTCCTAACAATGTGTTCTCCTTTAGCAGAAACTGACATACTTTTAAAATTATTTCATTAAATGAGACAAAACGGATTATTTACAAGTTACAGTAAAAACTCAATTGACAGACTAATTTTCACTGACTATACAGGTGTACTTATTTTAAAAACTTTTCTACATGATTGCATTATACATAAAAATACTGGTACATTGAATTGTAGGCTGAACTATATTTTTTGAACTATATATTTTTATATTGCTTTTATTCAATGTTTGTTTATTCCAAGCAATGAATTTACCAACTTTCAATGAGAATTTTCTTAGGGAAATTAGCATTTCATTTTATTGCATTTATAACCAGCCTTATCCCTGAAGTCTAATTTCATAAGGAAAAAATAAAGAATTTGCATGGGCAAATCAAGTATCATTTGCATTCAGAAGGATAATGGTGAGAAGAGCTAGAGGTACCAAGCTCATGTTTGGGGGACTTACGGCACTATGGACTTTGACCATTGCATTAAATACATTTCACCATGAAATCATCACAAAGATTTCTTGAGTTGGGATAAGAACCAGTACTTTGTGAAGTCCATGGAAATGAATGGAAACATGGGAAAAATGAATAGATAAAGGCAAAGATAGAACCTACCCTAAAAAGCAAATACAAGTCTGGGAAGAAACAATGAGAGATGTAAAAATCAACTGAGTCAATAGTTAATGAAACAAAAAAGCAATAGAGAAAGAGAGACAGAGTTTTAAGTGTGGAGATTGGAGGTAACCAGCAGTATCAAATGTTCCATGAAGACATAAAACATTTTGTCTAATATGAGGTGATTAGATTTGCAATTAGGTCACTGGAAATGTTTGCAAAGACAGTTTCAATAAAATATAATGGAAGGAGAATAACTATGATGAAAAGAATTTATGAGTCAATTAGAAGTTTAGAAATGGAGACGATGAGTAATACTCCTTTGAGAAGTTTGGCAAAGAAGAAGAGAGGTGGTTAAAAATTGAGAAACTAGGCAATATTGAAGAGAGCCTATTGAAAATGCTTTCAGCCAAGGAAGAAACAAAGGAAAAGCAATTTTTGCTGGGCAACCACAGTAGAGGACTGGCATGGTTTCAAGATTAATTGCAGGTTAGTAGAACTCTTTCCTCCGAAAAATGGAGAAAGGAGAATGGAATGTGTAATGTAGAGATGTATGAAGAGTTTGATTTGGTCGAAGAAAAAGACGTAGTCATTTTATCAGAGATATTCTTCTCAAGGGAATATGGGTTCTCGGCTAAAGGAGGTGGGAGCAGAGGCACTTTTTATGAGCTTAAGGAAACTGAAAATAAGGCAATGTAGAATATGGCAAGGAGCCAATAAGACTAACCAAGGAAATTTTATTTTGAGACTATGGACTCAGAGGAGAGTCTCGTTGAGTTTCCCCAGCAAATTAAACATTGAAAGTTTCCACTTACCAACTGAAACAACATGGATTTTGCCATGATGTGTCCTTATCTCAATATATGAAGTACTATTATTCATCATAATTTCAAAGGAAGAAATATGAATATGAAATTGAAGTTATTTCAGATGACTTTGGCCCCTTTGAACCAATCCATAGGTGAAATGTTTTTCTAAGATTTGATAAGGGTAAAAGTCAGAAAGCTTTTGAAACCCATGAGCAACTCACCTATATTTAAATAGTTGGAGAGAAATTTTGTAGCTGAAGGGAAAATGTGGCAAGTGGGAAAGCTGCTAAGCGGCACTTAGTAAAGAAATTTACTTTTGGGGAACAGATAGCAATACTCATCTGAAGTTATGTGATCATTTATTTGCAGACTTAATGAAATGACCAAGTCATTTTCCTCTTCAAATTAAAGCTGCCATTTCTGTGAGTAGAGAGCTCCCGATGTAGAAAAGAGAGACTGCTGCAAAAGTTCTTGGGTTAAATTATTTCAGAATCCTAAAATTGATAATTATTTATCTTGATCAATTCTGCCAATTACTCATTTTTTGCTCCTTTTAATTCTCTTTCCCAGTTCCATGAGTCTGTCATTGCCTTTATAAAAATGATCAATCTTACAACTTTCTAACCTACTGCATGTTTATGTACACCGCAGCCTAATTCAGCAGATGAACTTATTATCATCATTAGTAAGTGTATGAAACTAATTTTGCAAATTTCATGACTGACTCTGAGTTAACATCCTAACAGAACATCAAATACAAGTTTTTCTGCGTTTTATTAGCCTTTGAAGCTAGTCACCATTGCTAAATGTACCTGAAAATATAATTTGTTTAATGACAACAGTGTTTGCATAAGGTAATGACATCTTGGAGCTCCCAACTTATATCCCAATGTAAAACTCTCTGATGTGACATTTTTAGCTTGCCTGAAGACTATTCTGACCTTCTGATAGACCCATTTATTGGAAACCTATACTTCCTGTTGAAATTGTATCATTTTGGGTTAGAAAATTGTGTGATTAATTTTATTTTTTTTTATTTTATTTCATGGAAGAGTTTAATAATAGTTGAATGATGTCCTTTTTTTCTATATATTGGTAAGCTCAAAGCTTCAGCATTGTCCAACTGGCAGTTATTCACAAAGGCCTACAATTGCTTATTATACCTCTTATTATCCTTTATGCTGATACTGTATTGTAAAGATAAGTATAGATACAGTAAATTGCCCACATTATTATCGTCAATAGAAAACGTCTTCTTTGCTGTTGATAATTGTATTGTTCCAACACAAAGAATCTTTCCAAATAAAAGGAAATCGAGGTGTCTTATAACAACATATGTTAAAATGCAACAATGAAAAGAGCTAAAGAAATTACTGTTTGCTACTCCCACTGTTTTTACTATCCCCAAGACCTGTGTGAAGCAATTGTGTAAAATATAGGTTAAAGTTGTCTCCTGTTGTGTATGAGACATTTGAAGTCTGTTTACCAATCTTTTTGACTCTTTTCCTGTTTTTTGTTTTCCCTGATGAAAGCATAAGATTCATTTTTCTTGCAATAACAGGATTTGTTGTTTTATTCTTACACATGGAGATTATGAACTGATTTTTTTCTCTTACTATTAATTGCAAGATCATGCTTGATATTAATACTTGGATCATAAGCATCGTAAATTGACCCATTTTATTTTACCCATATGTTTACTAAAGCAATCCAATTAATTTTAAAGCTAACGATTTGAAAAAGATTACTTAACTTTTAAAAAAGTTAAATGGAAAAAAAAATTAAAAAGTTAAATGGAATACTGAAACTTAGAGACAGAGTAGAAAGGAAAAAGAAAAAAAAAAAAAACGGATATTTAACTTGAAGCTAAAGATCCCAGCTGAGTCTTAAACTGATCACTTTCTAATTCTGTAGCTCCTGGCAATTTATTTACTCTCTCTGCAGCTCAGCTTTCTTTATCTGTGAAATCGAATGCTAATACATTTTGGATCAGCCTATCTTTAGAGCAGACATGATATTTGGATGAGATTGTGTATAGGGAAGTACTTGGGAAATTTGAAGTACTAAACTTGTATTGCTATTACAAGTCTCAAAAGGCCAATGTCAGCCAGTTATTAGTTGAATAGCAGAAAAATCTTTTCTATTGACACTTTGAACTTAATGACAAACAAAGTAACAGTACTTTTGTACCTAGGACTAAATCTCCTTCTTGGATAGATAAACATTTATTCACAAGATGATTCTGTAGCACAACACACATTTTATAAATGACTTTGCAATTCACTTATTTACACAGTTGTTGAAAATAATAGCAATCTACAGTTTTTTTTGAGAGATGATTGTGTGCCTGGCACTATGCTAAGCACTGTACATGCCCCCCCATAGCACACACATTTTTTAGTTAATCGTCACAATTAACTTATGAGAAAGAAGTAGGAATTCAGAACCAGGATATCTGACTTAAAATTTGAGTGTTCAATAGTAGCTGCTAGGCTGCCTGGCCTTTCTCTTAATAGCAAAATTATTTATATATGAAAACTATGTTTCTAAATAAACAGTTTGCCTTTCACCAGTTACTTAAATTCATGATGAATAAATTCTTCATATGTGTTCTATTCCTATGGATGATTTCAAGATTTGTCGCTTCTTATATGGCAGAGAGAGAAAAATAAGTGTTAGCTAAGTCAAACATATGTTAAATCAACCAATCTTCAAACTGTCAAATATTGGATTAAAATTAAACATTTAACTCTATGGAAAAGACTAAAACATCTAGATATTTGCAGTTGCTTGGGTAAATAAGATTACGGGATTTTAAATTTTGCATCTAAGTTTTCTTTCTTGGTGTAAACTTCACTATCAGTGGCTCTGACTAGTGTGCTCAAGTAAATAGCATGACAGCATTGTATTGACCCCTGTGTTTTCAATGTAGAAATTATGAGATCTCAGATTATATTAAAGAAGATCAGTATTTCTTTATTCTCATTTCATTTTTGTCAAGGAAGAACAAAGAGTCTTAAATGTTAGGAAATTTGGAAATTTCAAATAGGCAAACTTTTGGGACACTAAGCGGAAATGGATGGACAAAAAGGATGCACATATTGCCTTTTTTTATAGTTAATAATTTGCTCATGATTTTACTTTTTAAAAACTTGACGGCAAAAAACATCACAAATTTGATGAGCATATGTTGTTTGTCTCAGTCTATTCGGGCTGCCATGACATTGACTGGATGGCTTAAACAACAAATATGCATTTCTCACAGTTCTGGGGGCTAAGTAGGCCAAAGCCAAGGTGCTGGCAAGTTTGGTGTCTGGTGAGAGCTCATTTTTGATTCAAAGATGGCTGTCTTCTCACAGTGTGCTCACATGCTGAATGGGCAAGGGGGTTCTCTGGGTTTTCTTTTATAAGGGCACTACTCTCAGTCATAAAGGGTGAGTCCTCATGAACTCATCACTCATCAAGGGGTTTGAAAACCCACTACCAGATTCAAGAATTGATTTAGAGGACTAGAGTGAGGATATAATAGAGAAAATTCATGGGCTTTCAAGCAGACATACATAGGTTTAACTTCTTATCCTGCCATCTATAAGCTTTGCGATTTGACATGTCAGTTTATTTATTTATTTATTTATTTATTTATTTATTTATTTATTATTTAATTTTCAGAGACAGAGAGTATGTGAGTGGGAGGGGGGAGGGGCCAAGGGAGCGGGAGAGAGAGAATTTCAAGCAGGCTCCATGCTCAGCACGGAGCTCCATGTGGGGCTCAATCCCATGACCCAGAGATCATGATCTGAGCTAAAATCAAGAGTTAGACGTTTCACTGACTGAACCACCCTGGTGCCCCCAAGTCTGTTAACATTTTTAAACCAGTGATTGTCTATCAGTAAAATAAGAATGAGATCGATAACTACCTATAAGCCTATTTAATAATGAAATAACACGAAGGAAAGAAATGTAGCACAATTAATATAACAGCTGTTACATTACTCAATAAATGATAAATATGCTGATAATCAAAATAATGATGATTCTTACTTCTCTAATGAGAAAAATTGGGGAAACACATAGAACTTGTCCCATGAAAGGATGAATAAAATGCTGTGCAAATGCTTAGAACCATGCTTCCCAAAGCTAGTTAGAACTCCAGGGATATGATTTGGGAAGTGTGATTGAGTTCACCAGAAACTTTTCTTTATAAATGAAATTAGCATGCTCAAAACACTATTTCAGATGTCAAATACAGGGTTCAGAGGATGACACATAATAGGCTCAACATGGGAGTATTTATGGGTGCAGGACTAAGTCCTGATTTGCTGCAAGAGGACACTGATAAAATAAGTGTTTGAATCAACTTATGCTCAGGTCCTATTTCCTAGCTCTAGCCATTCAGAACATAACCCAGTTCTAATATGCGCTCTGATTGACATGTTTGCCTGCACTAGCATCCAACCCTGAGTCACCTTGCCTTCCTGGGTATTTGTAGTACAATATTAAGCTCCATCTATCCATCATGACCATGTCATGGCAAAGCCCCCAGTCCAACGTGTTACTATTCTTGCACACTTCTGACGATGATGGCAGAAACCCTAGTGGTCATTGAATTTATTGCTGAGGGCCATGCTCCCTTGATATTTAAAGATATTCCTTTCATTTATGTCAGGATTACTCTCATCAAAAGGAGAGTGCCGAAGACATACTTCCTATAACAACCAGTTCACAAACAATTTCATCTGTATGTAAACTCAACATAGTGCTTCTAAAATATACAGCTGGCTCTAAAACATAACATCCATTTGTACAAGTTGCTTTTCTCCTTTCTCACTGATAGGTTTTTTTTTTTTAAGATTTTATTTATTCATGAGAGACACAGAGAAAGAGAGAGAGAGGCTGAGACACAGGCAGAGGGAGAAGCAGGCCCCATTCAGGGAGCCTGATGTGGGATCCGATTCTGGGACCCCAGGATCATGCCCTGGGCCAAAGGCAAGCGCTAAACCTCTGAGCCACCCAAGGATCCCCCCTCACTGATACAGTTTATCACAACTTTTATTGGCTCAACTGACACGTACACACACACACACTCAATGACTTCTGTCTTTAGGTTGAAGTGTGTGCCACAGTTGCCACCACTTCTAGCCAGCAGGGTATGGAAGGGGCTCAAATGTATATAAAGATAAAATTTTAGAGGTGTGATAAGGAAGCAATACACATGATTTTTGCTTCTATCTCATTGAACAAAACTTGGATTCACAAAGTCCAACAAGTGCATTCTCTAGTCAGGTGGCCCTATGCAGGAGTTCTATGGCTAAAGAATCGGGGAATGGATATTAATGTGCAGCAAGGAGCATCTAGAGCACAAGGCATATAAAGAATCTTTGAGATTCATTTAAAAATTACATAAAGCCATATAAAAATATGTACACAAATATTGGTGGCATTCCCAGTAAATGTAAAATAGCAGTAAATAAATAGAAATAAAAAGTAACAAAATCAAAATAAGAAAAGTTGAAGACCATGATAAATGATTGATCAAAAATGTATGCAGGAATAATAATTTCTATTACATTTAGTAGAAACGACATTCACTCAACAAACATTGACTAAAGCAATTGTAATTAGCAATTATAGAGTACCTAAGGAGGCCCTCTTCGAAGTTTCTATGCAGTTTAGCTAGTTTTATCTTCACATTAGTAATCTTTGAGGCTGGTATTACAAACATCATTATTAGCAAAAAAGGAAAACTGAAGTTCGAAAAGATAAATAACTTGTTTAAGGTTATTCCGACAGAATGTGGCAGAGGCAGAATTTTACTTCATATCTCGTAGTCTCAATCAGCACTTTGTGTTATCCCCTGGACAGGTACCAGGCACTATCTTGGGCCTTGAGAACATACCAATGACCAAGTCAGAAGTTACCCTTGCCTCAAAGAGCTTGTATGAGAAACACATACATTTAAAAAGGATCAATTCTATGAAACAAATTACGCAGTGCGATGGATAGAGAGTATTGCAAATAGAACCCACAATTATTTTTAAGATTTTTCTCTGTTCTCTCAGTTCTTATTTTGCAATATCATCGGTCAATGTCATCATGTCATCTAAAACATTCCTCTTTTGACCAGAGGATACCAAAGAGGATACAGGAAAGAAATGCATTTACTTCATTAAATAATTTCGTTATCAGGGATAATTTAGCCCATGTCTCTACTGATTTAAATGACATGAGAAACAATGTGTGAAAGTGATTAGAGGATGTAAGTCTAACACTCAGGAAATGGAGTTACATTTCTGATTTTCACTGGAGCTGTTTGAACAGTTTTGAAATTATTTTATTTGTTATTTGAGCATGCCTGACACACAGTGGTGCATTAGTTTCAGGTGTACAGCGTAGTGAGGGATGACTTTATACATCATGCTCCGCTCACCGCAAGTGCAGCTGCCATCTGCCCCCACACATCCCTATTACAATATCATTGACTATATTCCCTATGCTGTTTTTTAAAAAAAGAGATCAGTGTGAGCAACTACATCAGGGAACAGCAAACTTTTCTGTAAAGACCCATCTAGTACATATTTTAGGCTTCGTGGGACAGATGGTCTCTGTCATAACTACTCTACTGTTGTAGAGTGAAAACAATCATAGACAATCATGTGAATAAATGAGCTTGGCCGTGTTCCCATAAAAATGGATGTAGGGACCCTAAATTGAACTTCTTAAAATTTCTATCTGTCCCAAAGTGTTATCCTTCTTTTGATTTTTTTTTCCCAACCAATCAAACACATCCAAACCATTTTTAGCTTGCAGGCCTGACAAAAATGGGCAGCCTGAGGGCTCTGGTTGATTATCCTTGCACTAGGTGACCACTTAGGGCCTGGAGACTCACTGTCCCTGGCCTCGGCTTTTCACTTGGCTTCTGCCTCAACCTACACAGTTAGATAAAACTCCTGAATTGAAGACTATATGCACTGGTCCTCAAACTGAAGGATGCATGATGGTCACCTGGCAGTCTATTCAAATTCAGATTCTTGAAAATGAAGTCCACATTTTTAACAGGCATCATGGGAGATTTTGATGCATGTGATTTTGAACTGCCAGCAAGAACCTGGACCTAATTATAACCTGAACATCAAACGTAGAACCCATAAACTGGAGATTACAAAACAGTGAGGGAAGTAGCACAGTAGAAATAAAGAACGGGACAAAGGGTACCAGATATTCTGCGAAAAGCGGATACTAGGGTGTAGTTAGAAGTTAGTATGGACAAGGGGGAGGAATGTCGCAAGTTTAAAACGCTCTTCTCTATGGAACACTTAACTGGGTGCTGCACATAAGACAAGAGAGGAAAGGCGCAAACACACTTGCAGATGGGAGCTGTGCAACTTCCCTGCAGGGGAAAGTTCCCTTCTCCCTAAGTGATACTACATTTGTAGACAGAGGCAATTCCCTGTGTCCCCTTTCCTCAATTAGCTCAGACCTCCTTATTGTGAGGTTTAAGTTAATGTAAAGAGCTTAAAACTGTGATTGGCACCAAGTATCTTTCAGTAAATATTTTTTTTATGTTGATAATTGATTTTTTTTTTTTTTTAGCCATGAGACTGTCTGACTCCTTTTAACGATGCTTGAACTGAGGTCCAGAGAGATGGAGTGTGTGAAGTTTGGGGGGGGCGTGGAACAGAAAGGTTTATTCCTCATTCTTTGTAGACTTTCTTTTCTTTATCCATTGAAATAAAGCGTAAAGAGCACGTAAGTTGTGGCCCCTTTCCATTCTGACATTTTGTAATGTATAAACATTTAAAAATCACATAAAAATAAAATTTGAATGCGTGCTAAAGAACTGTAGCACAGGATTGTTGCCATTAGAACCCAAACAAATAGGTTACTTTAATAGGAATTGTTCAAAATAATGGGTTTAGTATGCTTCTTTTGTTATTTCTAAGGAAGAACTAAATGGATAAACTCTTTGCGTTGCCCTGGCTTCCCTTTTTATATGCAAGAATGACTAATGGATATTGTTTCTGCCTTTTACATTTTCTCAAGTACTTTTCAAGCACTTTGAAATGCTTTTCTTTTCCTTAAGACTTTTTCCCTTACAATATCAGAACTAAAAAGAATTGTTCCAGGACATAACCTGTAATTTTTGTCACTTTTGCCCTGATTGGGAAAAACAAAAGGTGGAGGGGTGTATTCACAGTGTTAGTCATGCCTGGTTGAGGAGATCAAGCCTAATGGTGCTAAAAGGGAATGAAGTCCATCTTCAAAAAGGTTACTTTTATTTTTTTATGTTTTATATCTTGATTGGCAACTCTTTTTTTAAGTGTTATTGAGGTAAAATTGATATACAAAAATTGCACATTTAATGTATACATTTTGATGCTTTTGGACTTAAGCATATACTTGATAAACAATCAAGGTGCTACACTTATCCATCACCTCCAGAAATGTTCTCGTGTTCTTTTGTTGGTGTGTTTTTGCTTTTGTCTTTGTGGTAAGAATCCTTAATAAGAGGGGCACCTGGATGGCTCAGCGGTTGAGCATCTGCATTTGGCTCAGGTCATTATCCCTGGGTCCTGAGATCAAGTCCCATACCAGGCTCCCTGCAGGGAGCCTGCTTCTCCCTCTGACTATGTCTGTGCTTCTCTGTGTCTCTGAGTGAACGAATAAATAAAATCTTAAAAAAAAGAATACTTAATTAGAGATCTGTCTTCTCAGCATAAAGTGCAAAATGCCATATTGTTAACTAAAGGCACAATGTTATAAGCAGTCTCTAGAATTCATTCACCTTACATTCCAGACACTTCGTATCCACTGAGCAACAACTCCCCTTCCTGCCCCCCCCCACCTCAACCCCTGAAAGTGCTGAATCTCTTGTCTGATCTCAGAAGCTAAGCAGGGTGGGGGCCTGGTCACTACTCAGATCAGAGATTAATTTTAACGTGACATTTTAAAAGATTCAAATATTTGTTGACGGAAGTACTATTTGGATTATTAAAGTGGAAATTTCATCCTAAAACATCTAAAAATTCCTGAGAGCAGATGATTCACTCTTGAATAAACAAGTGACAGAAACATGTTCAGTATTAGGTAGACTCACCTCTTTTAATTATCAACATTTGCTCAAAGCAGTTTAATAGTTCCCAGTATACATAACTAAAGTTAGAAATTTTTATTCATGTCTTAACATATTTTATAAAAAATAAACATTTATTGAGACTTTTAGAGACAGACTCTTACAGAGCTTACTGGCCACTTTATAAACTAATCATGTCTGGACCCATTGGACCATTTACTTTGCTGTGACTCTTCTCAGCGTGACTTTGTCTCCTTATTTTTGCTTTTCTTTCTTTCTTTTTTTTTTTTTAATTTGGAGGGTGTGGGATAATTACTACATTCAGTTGTCCTTCTCCCCTCGCTAAAGGCTATGTCAAATTAGCATGTTTTTTTTTTTATTTCTGACTTTAGGGAAGATAAGGGGCCTAGTGATTGTGGGAAATATGTTGAAGGAAATCTCTGTTCTATGCCAACATGTCCTTTATGATAAGCAGTGCCTTTGGTAACTCCTATTTGTTTGTTGTTGTTGTTGTTGTTGTTGTTGTTGTTGTGAGGCATGTTACAAATTATAAGTTTCTTTATTCTTTATGCAAGATCCATTCAAATTGAGCAGCAGTGTCAAACCAGAAATGGTTAGAAGCCTCCCCATCCCCCGACAGGACCCAAGTGGGAGTAGAGGGGCTGGAGACAGACTATGTAGAGAGAGTGCCTTGCAAAGAAAGGTTATTGCTGGACTGGTTCCTGTGAAGCCTAGGGGGCTGTCTGTGATTGGCTGTCCTTGGCATTTTGGTTGCTTAACCCTCTGGCATTTTATAGGGTCACATTTTGGTTGGCTTATGTAGGGTGCCGTGGCATTAGAGACACTTCAGTCTAATGGCCTCCTTGTTTAATTAATTTAACAGTTTATTTTTTAAATAGAATTCTTCAGTCTTCAGGGAGGGGAGGAGTTTTAGCAACTGACATCTTCCTTATAATGTATTTTTTTTTCATGACATTCAAAACTTTTAACTAGGGGATCCCTGGGTGGCTCAGCAGTTAGCACGTGCCTTCCGCCCAGGGCATGACCCTGGAGACCTGGGATCCAGTCCCATATCCGGCTCCCTGCATGGAGCCTGCTTCCTCTTCTTCCTTGGTCTCTGTGTTATCATGGTGTCATTTGTTTACCTCAGGGAATATTCTTCACTTTTCCTCTTTTTTTTTTTTTTTTTGCTTATTTATATTTTAAATTGAGGCTTGCTTTCCTGCAGTGATAAATATAATTTGTTCAGAATATGTTTTCCTATTACTGATACTTTTGGAAAACTCCTTAGGACTTTGCTTTTGCTTTTATTCTCTTGATTAATTCTTGTGCTTTACCACATTAGCAGCCTCCTTGGTCTTTTTATTACCATTCTTCCATTTTGTGCCACTCTTAGCTGCTAAACCACCAAAACAGCAGTCTTGTGCCTTCATAAGATTCACTAATTCTCTCCGTTTTAAGTTATTTTGTATTTCCTGTATTTCCCTAATGAAAATGCTAGCATTTGATGTTATTATCATTTTATTTTTTAATTTTCATTTATTTATTTTTAAAATATTTATTTATTCATGAGAGATACACAGAGAGAGACAGAGATACAGGCAGAAGGAGAAGCAGGCTCCATGCAGGGAGCCCGATATGGGACTCATCCTGGGGCTCGATCCTGGGCCTCCGGGATCACACTCTGAGCCAAAGGCAGACTCTCAACTTCTGAGCCATCCAGGCATCCCTGATGTTATTATCATTTTAAATATTAGAGAAATACCTTCATAATGGAAATAAATTAAAATAAAGAGTAACCAAGTATCAAAAAGTAGAATGACTGAAATACAGACTAGAGATAGTTTCATAGAGAATTATAATTAATATTAGAATTAAATATCAATAGTTATATTAAAAATGGAGCTATTGAAATTAATATTATTGAATATTATAGTTAATGTTGAAAATGAATACCACAAGCATTCTGTGCAAAAACATAAGCAAACATTTGAAATTCTATTGTTATTGCAACCATTGTCTTAAACTAAAAACTAACAGTAAGAGTTTTACATGCCAGTTATTGTTTTAAAAATGGGCTTTAAATTTTTTAATATTATTGGAATTTTTTAAAGATTGTATTTATTTATTTTAAAGGGAGATAGAGAGTGTGAATGAGAGGAAGGGAGAGGAAGAGAAAGAGTTTCTCAAGCGGACTCTGCTCAGCACAGAGCCAGAAGAGGGGCTCAATCCCACAACCCTGAGATTTTGATCTGAGCCAAAATTAACCAACTGAGGCACCCAGATGCCCCCTCAATATTACTATTAAAAGGATTTTTTTCACCATTAAAAGCTATACAAGGAGTCCTCATTTTTTAGGTATAAGCAAAATCAGTTCATGTGTATGATTTAGAAATAGCCAAAATTCGTGTGCTGTTCATGCACTGTGTTTTCCATCAAAGAATCACCAGAAACTTACTGGTGATGTGCATTTAAATTTGAGTACTCAGTCCATTCATCTAATGGTAATTGGGAAGGCTGGTCATCCAAAGTGGAACAGGTTAAAAGTAAAGGTAGATAGTGTGTTCTCATTTACCCAATAAATATTTGTTGACTTAACAGAGATAGTATATTGGTAAAACTTCGAAACAGCCGCTAAGTGAATCTGTATTTTCTACCTCCAAGCTATTTGGTCATTCATTAGGATAAATGGATTCATTCTTTAAACCACTGATCAAACAACTATTTTCTGAACCTGACAAGGAGCAAAATCTCACTCTGCAAACCTCTGATTCTCTTCTCAAAAGAATTTGGTCATTCATCAAATCTGCTCAGTTTCACAAGTTTTCAATATTTCTATACTCACTGAAAAACAGTGAAAATGAATAACATATGAGCTCATCAAACTGCATTAGACTATATAAAGTTGTTTCATTATTGGCTTTAGTATGCTTCAGTGGTGCTTACAAATCAATGGCCAAGATCTAGAGCTGAAAGGTGAAATAGCTATTGGCTTGGGGTCCTTAATTCTGTCTGAATAAGTATCTCAATATTTATAATTTCCCAATTAACAGAAATCCATAGAACAACACAAATCCAAACTATTGAGGCTGGAGAGTTGCTTAAATGTAAATCGTAAATCTCTACTGCTCTACTAGTAACTTTTCTTTGCTTTTTCATGTTGCAACGTCAGTGGAATCTAAGCGTGGAATTCAGCTAAATTAGAATAAGTATATGTGTAGAAGCAAATTATGTGTTAGTGTAGTGAGACTTCTGTAAGTCTCACTCTTGGAATTGTTAATTGAGTTTGGGGTAAAAATAGATGAAAAGAATCTTTGTTAATTAGACACGGGCACTGTCTGGAAGTTGTTGTTAAGGAGGTAAGGGCAAACTATGAATTCACAAATATCAGAATGACGATCCCTGGAGAATTAGCATGAAGAGTAGACATGATTTATTTTAAAAAGTAGTTGGGCAATTTTCAAAGTAAATTGAAATGTCATTGCCACATAGGAGTTATAAATAAAAATGATAAAAATGTAAACGGCATGATTTTTATTCCTAAGAATAATTGATGTTATATTCTAACTGTATCTGAATTGTTCTGCCAAAATAGGACAGGTAAATTCCCCTGCTATCACACCACAAAACTGTAGTCCTGACCTAGATAAATGTTTGGATTGTGTATGCAGTGAATCACTTCAGTAATTTTCAAAAGGCATTATAGCGTAATACTTAAAACAATAAGTTGTGACGGTATTGGACCTGGATGGGAAACCTATCTGTATCACAGCTTTTTCTCTGTGATCCTAAGTACATTATTTATTCCCTCTGTGCTAGATTCTTCATCTGTAAAATCAAAATAATAATATCCAATTTATAATGCTTTTGGGAGGATTAAAGAGATTATGCTGATAAATTGCTTTGCAATTTGTGGCATGCAATAGATGTTCAACATACAAGCAACTATTATTACTGCCAGTAGTTCTTAATTAGAAACTTAATTTCTAATTTTTTTTTCTTATTTCTTAGCCTTCCTTACCTAACTTCATGGAATCTCCTGTAGATTAATATTTTCAAAAAAAAAAAAAAAAGAAAGAGAGAGAGAAAAATCAAGTGAAAATTAAATTACATTGTTTTTCTTTTTTCACTTTTAGAATTCTGTTGACAGAAATGAATTTCTAGACACCCTTGGAATTCCATTTTTCCATCTAACGTCAATCTATTCTAAATCTAAAGCATATGAACACAGCATGTACTGCAATACACTCAAATCATGTTACCTAGGCTGCAATATACTTATAAATATTTTGTAATATATTTTTTAAGATTTTATTTATTTATTCGTGGGAGGCACAGAGACAGAGAAAGAGGTGGAGACACAAGCAGAGGGAGAAGCAGGCTCCATGCAGGGAGCCCTGCATGGGATTCCATCCCTGGTCTCTAGGATCAGGCCCTGGGCTGAAGGCCCAGCCCCTAAACCACTGAGCCACCCGGGCTGCCCTATTTTGTAATATTTTAAGACACAATGAGACACAAAGGTCTGGTTAACTTTCATTAACCCCTTCCTAGCCTCCTTTATAGTTGCCTGTGCCTTCCACCCTGTGTGCCTCCTTACATTACAGCCTGTGAATATCCTACAAGACTAGGTCAGTGCTTCTCATTCTTTTCCTTTATTTTCTCAATGAGTTCTTCCATTCTCAGGGCTCCTTTCTAATCTTGAATCATGTATGAACATTGGGAAGATTTCAAGTTCACATAGTCTTCCACGTGAATGACTAATTTTCTTCTCCATATATTCATTTTCGAGAAATTTTCCATCCAATTTTTCTTACTCCCTATTCGTCTTTTCCTTTCATATAGTCTGCTTTCATTCAACATTCTGTAACTATTTCTAGAGTGCCTCTTACTTGTTAACCAGTGTCTTAAGCACTGGGAATAAAGAATCAGATATAGTTTCTGGTCTCAAGGCACTCAGTGGCAAAATGGGCAGTCAGAAAACTCAGCTAATGTGATAGTGATCATTTGTATAACATGAGTTATTGTAGAATGGTAAGAAATTGTGTAATTTTTAAATTCCTGGGAGGAGTATGGTCCCAGAACCCATCCCAAAGTGGGTGACATATAAGCAAAGACCTAAAAGGTGTTTCAGAAGCAGTCAAAAAAGAGGAAGCATGTGTCGCGGAAAACTTCAGTCCATTTCCAGTGTTTCTCCTTTACTCTCAGATGACTACCTTCCGACACCAGATGTGTGTGCACATGGGTGGGAGGGGAGCCTTCTTCCACTGAGCATTCACTGAGACACCATTAGGTATCCTACAATTTAGCTTAATTCTGACACTCCCTGGAGATAGTATCAGATCCCACAGGTTAAAGGCTCAGTCTCACATGACTAGACACATCATGTGACATGTCCCCCACTTCAGAAGTCAATTGTAAATAAAAGTTGTCACCTGTGTTCCTGACTCATTACCTGTAAGTCAGAGGTTCCCATAACCCCCCTCTTTGGATTCTGTTAATTTGTTAGAGCTGCTCAAAGAACTAAGGGTAGCATTACATTTGCCAGTTTATTAAAGGATACAGATGAACAGCCAGATGAACAGAATCATTGAGCAAGGTCTGGGAGGGTCTCAAGCCCAGGAAGTTCTGTCCCTGTGGAGGTGGGGTGTGTCACTCTCCCAGCACATGGATATGTTATGTTCCACCAACCTGGAAGCTCCCCGACCTCATACTTTGGGATCTTTATGAAAGTTTCATCAGATAAGTGTAATCAATCATTAACTCCAAGCCCTCTCCCCTTCCTGGAAAATCTGGAGTAGAGTTGAAAATTCTAAGCCTCTAATCTGGCTTGATCTTTCTGGCCACCAGCCCCCATCCAGGAGGCATCCAGGAGCCCATCCAAAGTCCCCTCATTAGAACAAAAGATGCTTCTAGTGTTTTTCTCAACGAGGAATTTACAAGGGTTTTAGGAGCTCCGTGCCAGAAACTGGGGGCAGATATATATATATATATATATATATATATATATATATATAATCTCACAAAGGCAACCTACATAAATCTACATAAATGAAAAAACTCACAGCTATGATGCCATTTTGTTTATGTGTGACTGCAAGCCCTTTAGTCACGTGAAGTATGGATAGGATAAAGTTGCACAGATGAATGGGGTCTTCATTATTGTCACTACATAATGTTTAATATACATCATATTTGACTTAGTACAAACACACTAAAGGTAGGTATTATTATCCTTCATTTTATAGCAGAGGAATATAAACTTGAGATTAAATACTTTGTACAAAATCATACAACCAATAATGCCTACAGGGACTCAACTTAGCTTTTTATTTTTTTATTATATTTTTTTAAGATTTTATTTATTTATTCACGAGAGACACGCACAGAGAGAGAGAGAGAGAGAATGAGAGAGAGAGAGAAAGGCAGAGGCACAGGAGGAGGGAGAAGCAGGCTCCATGCAGGGTCCCCAATATGGGACATGATCCCGGGTCTCCAGGATCACACCCTGGGCTGGAGGCAGTGCTAAACCCCTGAGCCACCCGGGCTGCCCTCAACCTAGCTTTTTAATTATTTTTTTAATCTAGCCTTTTAATGAATGCTATACTTCTGGGAATCATCTCCCAAACAAGCTATCTGTGTGCAATTACTTGTCTCAGGGTCTACTTTCAAGAAATCCCAAACTTGGGGAAAAAAGGCTGATACAGATGAAAAGTTGATCCAAAGAAGGAAATTTATATAATGTGCTTAGCACACTTTTTGGCACATTGTAAGAATTCAATGAATGACTTTTATTTTGTTTTGTTTTCTTATTGCTTCCTTCTTTTTTCCCCTTCCTTTACTGGAATGTAGTCTCCTGGAGAGAAGGGTTTTTTTTTTTTTTTTAAAGATTTTATTTATTTATTCTTGAGAGATAGAAGGAGAGACAGAGCCAAAGACACAGGCAGAGACAGAGCCAGAGACACAGGCAGAGGGAGAAGCAGGCTCCATGCACTGGGAGCCCGACGTGGGATTCGATCCCGGGTCTCCAGGATCGCGCCCTGGGCCAAAGGCAGGCGCCAAACCACTGCGCCACCCAGGGATCCCCGAGAGAAGGGTTTTATCTGCATTTTTCCCCTGTGGAGTCTGATCACTTAGAACAGTGATCAGTGAAAGTTTGTTGAATAAATGGATTAATACATCTTAAACACTAGAGAAATCCCCAAATTTGGAAATATAAAGATATTAAATAGACTGATATTTTCTCCCAAATCACATTTCTCTTAAGAATCTCATGTTTCTGGGGAGCTTGGGTGGTACAGTTGGTTAAGTGTCTAACTCTTGGATAAACTTCGTGATGTCAGGGTCCTGCGATGGAGCCCACACAGGGCGCTGCACTCAGTGTGGATTCTGCTTGAGATTCTCTCTACCTCTCCTTCTGCCCCTCTTGCTCTCTCCCTTTCTCTCTCACTCAAATAAATAAATAGATAGATAGATAGATAGATAGATAGATAGATAGATAAATAAATCTTTTTTAAAAAATCACATGTTTCTGTGCATTTCCTGACACCTTAAGTATCTAACTTATCAACTCTTACTTATATTTTAGCTCTTTTTTGGAAGAGGACATTTTATATCATTTGAAAAACTCACTGAAACTGTTTTCATAAATCTCAAACTTTTGTTTTTAATAATGATTTCCATCTCCCTCACTCTTTGCCTTCAGAGTTCTTCTCCCAGATATCCACATTGCTTTCTCCCTCTCATCTTCAAGTCTATATGTAGAAATCACCTAATTCCTAATTAAAATGAATAAATTTCTCCAGGCCATTAAGGAAAACAGTTGTTCAAAGGAAAGGGGATAGGAAAGGGTCTACCGGAAGACAAGGTGGGATCCCAGAGATAATCTGGTAGAAAAGATGAGGGCTGGGAAATTTTCCACACTTAGAGAAGACTGGCCAGCCGTAGTCCACTCTACGGGGTCACAGTTTGTCAGAGATTGAGAAGAGCCCAAAGAGGCAAGGCAAGAGCAAAACTTGGAAGATTGGCTTGGACATATCCTGGGTTTGGAAATGCCTAAAAACAATGAGCCAGGCTCTCAGAAGCTAGATGAGCAATCAGGAAACACAGATAAGAGGCAAGGCAAATCAACAAGTCAGAAAGCAAGAAGTATACAGATGCTAGAGTTTCAGTTGAGACACATTAGTTTTTTTAGTCTCCTGTTTTGTTTTGTTTTGTTTTTTAAGATTTTATTTATTTATTTATTTATTTATTTATTTATTTATTTATTTATGACAGAGAGAGAGAGAGAGAGGCAGAGACACAGGCAGAGGGAGAAGCAGTCTCCGTGCAGGGAGCCCGATGTGGGACTCGATCCTATGTCTCCAGGATCACACCCTGGGCTGAAGGCAGATGCCCAATTGCTGAGCCACCCAAGGATCCCCTCCTATTGTTCTTTTATCTTATCCAGATGATGTTTGCCATAGGAATATTAAACAACCTATAGTACTAGGAACACAACGAGCTGGTGTTCTATCCACCTGACCAATTTTCTCCCATTGTCTCCCACTGGTAAATTCTTAGTCATTCTTCAGAATCTCCACTTAGAGACTCCGCGCTCTGTGTTGCCTTCCATGCCCCTTGTTATATTTGCAAGAACGCTTTTAGTTTTAAGTGACAGAAAACCAAGTTTGAGCAAAAAAAGAGAATTTGCACATATTAATGAAATGCCAGGGGTAGAGGTGATCTAAGAATGGCTAGATTTAGGAGCAGATGTGATTCATCAGGGCTCGTTTTCATGTGCTTTTCTCATGAGCCTGAACTGATGGTAAATAGCCATCCTGATCATATCCTACCAGCTTAACCCCCATAGTAGCAAACTAATCTTCCCCGTACCCCTGCCAGAAACATCTCAAGGAATATTCTGATTTCCCTGGCTTGGATCATGTACCCATCCATTTGCCCTGAGCTCTGGCTCCCTGATTGACAGTCTCTAGGTTTAGAGCAGGAAAGGAGAATCCCACAGTGAAAATGTACAATGTTGTTACCAAAAGTAATATTGAAGGGATGCTGGACGTTTAAAAGCAAATGTCAACAGTTGCCACATCATGGTGAATCAATTAAAATGATTGTAGACATTTCCTCTTGACCAGATATTCATGGGCCTTCAGTGGATTGATACACTGAAAATGTAGGCACAACTATGCCTGGATGTGAATCTCTCCGGTGGGGAGATGGGTGGGGGGATACATACCTTAATGCTTTACAAAGGATTTGAGGGTGGGAAGGTAGACGTACTTGGAAACGAATTGCTTTCTCCCCATCCCCATTTTGTCTGTCTTTTTTTTTTCTCATTTTGTCTGTCTTAAGCCATGTGAGACAATTGACAGAGTAGAAGGTATCAAGATAAGGAGTTAAATTCTATTTGATTCCTACTTAGTTCTCATCAATCTGTTTATCTCAGTTTAATGACTTGTTAAGTATGGATCATAAAATCTATTTTGTAGATTAAAATAGTTTAGCACAGTCCTTGGCACATGGTGAGTTTCCAGTACTTTCTTGCAGTTTTGTAACAACTGGGTAAGCCACAGAGACTACCCAGAAGAGATTCCTCCTACCGGCCTTTGCCATCTCATTTGTGGTAGGTCATGCTATTTAGAAATAAGGGATCGGGCCTACTTTGGTATCCTAGACAAGTCATTGCCTCTTCCCATTCCCAGTTACTGAGGGCTCAAAGAATGTTTTTGGACAATCACCTTTTTTTCATTCTGCTTGTGCTTGCAAACTAGTTCCAAGCCATCTTCTGATTTTGCTTCTTAAGCCTTCTGGGAGAATTTCCTGAAGAGGCCTCTGCTGCCTGGAGCCCCAATGATTTCTAGGTGAACTTCTCTGCCCCTTTGAACACATTTAAGAGGAGGCCCAACCCCCAAAGTTGTATTCCCAGGAGAGAAACTCTCACTTATTCCAATGTGAAAGAAAGAATCAAGATTATTAACACCTACAATTAAATCAGATGCTGAAGATTTGCTTCATAACTACTCTAGGTAATTTGTTATTGGGCAAAAATAGAACAGAATAAAACCATTTAACAATGATAAAAAATATAGAGGATTCTACATCTACTTTCCTGTTTCAAAAACCTGATTTACAGGCTTGATTAAAAGCAAAAAAAGAATTTGCATGTTAGTAGTTGGAAATTATGTCTTTCTTAGAACTGTCATGTTTGTATTCTTTGTAAAACATTTGAAATTTGTCATTTTTAAACACAGCTACACAATTATATTTGCATACAGTGTTTTCCATATGAATTTGGTGTTTTGACTTTTTTTTTCTTTTTTTTTTTCTTTTTTCTTTTTTTTTTTTTACTATTTGGGGCATTAGTTCACTGAGTCACTCAGTAAACCTTTGTAGAGAGCCTGCTTTATTTTAGGCATTAGGCCATGTTTAAAATTTATCTGAATTACTAGACCAATAGAAATTATTCTGAAAACAGAATTAAATATGGTATTAAATATTTTTTTATAAAGGTCTTTCTTCACTTCTAAGTGAATTAAATAATGGGACAAAATGCATAAGATTTTAAAATTTATTATTACCTTTGTCAACATATTTGTTAAGTCATGAATGTTATCTTAGTGGAATGACAGTATACACTGCTTGAATTTTGAAAACTCAAAATAAAATTTCTTTATGTATTAATGATAATATAATATTACTTTTTTATTCAATAGACAATGTGTTAAGAATATAATATAAAAATGATATACCAAGGGACTATTTTATTCTTATTGTTCCTTTGATGTAATCCATTTCTATGCTAACATCAGAGAAATGTCTCTGAAGGTTCCCACACACCGTAAATCTTTATCTTGTGTTACTTCTGGATGAATCAGGTTTATATTCTTTGTTTATCCCTATCCATTCATTATTTAAATCACATTTTTATTGAATAAAATAAACTTTGCACATAATATGATGTGCCCCTTCATATGAAAATATTGTTTTCAATAAGATACTCCTTTGAAAATTATTTTCCCCTGGGGTATTATTAGGACTTCTGATAGCTAAATAAACAAGCAAAGGTATTATGTAAATAAAGGAATAGAATGTTAGATCTTAATCAATGAAGTACACACAATGATTAACAGGGTAACTGTAACAAGTGGTTGATGGCAAGGTTCGTTTTCTCTGAGGAATGGCATCTCACCTGAATTTTGAAAGCTGGCATTGTGTTAACTGTGGTTTGAGCTGGGTTAGAATGTTTCACGCAGGCAGTAAGATCAAGTTAATAAAATCTGGGTGAGAAAACGCGCAGTGGATTTGAGACACAGAAAGGAGGCCATTGTGACTGAAGAGATCATATAGGATATTCTAGAATTTGTTAAGAAGTTTAAATTTATGCTAAATAAGTTGGGAAAACATTAAGGTTCTTTGGAAAATAAGGAGTGGCACAATACCACTTAAGTTTAAAAGGTAAGGGATCCCTGGGTGGCGCAGCGGTTTGGCGCCTGCCTTTGGCCCAGGGCGCGATCCTGGAGACCCGGGATCGAATCCCACGTCGGGCTCCCAGTGCATGGAGCCTGCTTCTCCCTCTGCCTGTGTCTCTGCCTCTCTCTCTCTCTCTCTCTCTCTCTCTCTGTGACTATCATAAAAAATAAATAAATAAATAAATAAATAAATAAATAAATAGTTTAGAAGGTGAATCTGTAAATAAATAAATAAATAAATGAATAAATAAATAAATAAAAGGTGAATCTGGATGCTTTGTGGATGATAGATTGTAGATGGGCAAGGATGGGAGCAAAGGAACCAATGGTTTGCCTCTTGCAGTTCTACAAGAAGAAGAGCATTTACAGAGTTGGTCTACATTATTGGTGATATGCCCTTACTAAAGGATATGCTGTATGTTCGGATGCTGGAGGTCATAAACAAGATAACCTGATCTCATGAACACGTCATTGTCTATCTGGGCCTTGAAGCAGTGGCAGGGATGGGGACAAACACCCAACCTCTTGTTGTTTTATATTTATTTGGTGGTTATTGGTCTACATGACAGACTGGTCTCATATATGATTGACTATTTACTGTGTTTTAAATACAATGGGAATTGATTTCCCCAACAACCAATACCAACTCAGTATTGGAGTTGATAAGATTTGCCATGAAATAAATAAGTTATGATATTAATGTAAAATACTTTAAAAATATGTATGAATAGCAACTATATTTTAAAATACCATTTTAAAATGCTGGAATGCTATTTTTTCCTCTTTATTACTAAGATCACTTAAACTAAAACTCTCTGAGAATCTTTCTTAGTTGAAAATACTATGTAAAATTGAGCTGAAAATTTTCAAGAATTAATTGCTTTCTGAGAAGTCTTTTGCAAATGGACTATAGCTGAACTAGCAGCACAAAGATAAGGGCCATTAAAATAATGAAAATGAGACCAATTTAACTCTAAGGACTCATGATAGTGCCACAAAATTAAGTCCAGTTTATGTATTTGCTTATTTTAAAATTACAGTTATGCTGCCTCTTAGGGTGAATGAATGTGCTTATAACTAGCATTCTGCCTGTAATGTTTTCACTTATCTTTCTTTTATACTTTAAAAGTACAAACCAATATGAATTTTATCACATTTCATAAATTAATTTTAAAAGTAGTTTCTTAATTAATAACACATGGACCATGGCATTAATTTAGACACATTTCCAACCATATAGATACATTTTTTCAACTAGAAAATATTTTCTTCAGTAATTTTCATATTCCTGTAAGTACTATAAATATCGTTCAAAATGCTAACCTAAATGTTAAAAATATTTTTAAGTAATAAGTAAAATGTAATGTTTATTTTCTGATTATTTGTTTGTGTTCATTAATTCTTAATCACATTTGAATAAATTCAGGTTTTCTATACATTATGCTTTATTTTAGATTTTTAAGGCATAGTGCTTTTATTTTGCAGATTATTGCCTTGCGTGAACAAAATGTTCATATACAAAGAAAAATTGCATCAAGTGAGGGGTCCACAGAATCGGAACATCTTGAAGGGATGGATCCTGGTCAGAAAGTCCATGAAAAGGTAGGACAAGTAGGACATGGTTCTACAGGGAAATATTTACTTGCATATCATTTGACAGAAATATGAAATATGATGTCCATGTGATAAACATTCTTATTTTTTTATTTGTTGGTCAAAACTTGATGATTTTTATTTTCATTCATTGCTTTTAATTTGCTTTTCTTAAAAATAATATGTATTGTGTATTACTAGATAAGTAATTGAACTTCTCAATACTTGGTGTCAGTTTGATTTTCTGAAATAGTCCAATTCCATATTTAATTGAACATAAATAATTGAATAAATATATCTGTACAGATAGGTATGCCAGTAGTATATATCCAGGACCTTTTTTTTTTATCCAGGACTTTTTAAGTACAATAACAATAATCGTGATTTATAAATAGTTATTATGTACAATTGGTGACTAATGTATGGTTTATCACTGCAAAAAATTTCTGGTAATCTCCTATTTGATCTAGTATTTTCCGTGTGTTTAAGAAGGTCCTAACAGTACTCCTGTTGATGAGAAATTACCTATAAGGATAGCTGAAGTCTTGGGACTTTTACTATTTTTTAGAAGGGAACAATTTTCCTTTGGTTGCAGCTTCCACCCAGGCTAGAAACCAGCAGTCTATTTGGCCCCTTTTCTGGGCTAACCCATTTGGTTCTAGCACAAAAGGAAGGTCAGTTGCGGGTTGGTCTGGAAGCAGATAAAGATTACATAGGTTTTGCATATTCTGTGCCTGAGACTTAGACAATCTGCAGGGATATTTGCCGTTACCAGTTACATCTTCGGATGGTTGAATTTTTTAATCATCAAGACTGCATGAATTAGGTAGCTAAAATGATGTCATTGTGAATGTCAAGAGGTTTTAGAACATAGGGATTAAGAAGCAAGTGACTGGACCACAAAACAATGCCCCACACTTCTTAGCTGCACATACACTGAACACTTCCTGATATATCCAGTTGAAACAAATGGAGGGGCTTCTTAAGTTTTTTTTTTTTTCTTTTCTTTTCTTTTTTTTCCCTTAAGTTTTCTCCTTCAAGTATAGAAGCAAAGGAAGCCAAGGCAACCAGACTAATTTCCTGAGACTGCCATTGATTCTGCTGGCTGAGGAGCAAATAGCTCTTAATTTAAGGCTTCACCATTTCAGCCTTTATCCATGTATTTTTATAGAAATCTCAAGCTGAATTTTAAAAATAAACTAGTCTGACAGCTAGATTTCATGAAGTGTATTTCAAATTTGAATAAAGTTATTTCTCATCCCTTCAGATAAATAAATTGACATTAATTCAGTAAATAAACCACCAAGCTCTTTAGAATAAGCTGTTTGCACGCAAAACTCAGTTTAGGAAACTAGCATGTAGTTTTCTATTATTATTTCATTTTAATTATGTCATCAGTAATACAGGGCTATGCGTTTTAACAGAGAATTATAGAATCATACTCGTTTGGGTATAAAAATGGGCTTTGTGGTCATGAAGTCTTTTTCTTAGAAGTCTACAAAATACTGTGGGTTTTTTCTAACAGTGCTGTATTTATGCTAATCCAGAAAAGAATTAAAGAAATATGTCTTTGAAAGGTCATAAAGAAGTTGAGAACTTGTCTATTTCCTAACAAACTATTTGATATTCAAAGAGTTCTTCTAGTACTTTAAAGGAGAGGAGAGTACTCTCACACACATTTTTTTTTCAAATGTTTCTTTAAAGATATAACCCCTAAATATCCAGGCATTATAAAATGTAAGACAATTCATGTCAGATTAACTTTCAGAAACTGGTTATAGTATCAGGGAGGACCTATGTATAATAGATGTTTGTTTCTACAGATTCTGAGGATTCTGAGTAGTTGGTGACATAAAGTACTTAATCCCTAACGTTCTTTACCTTTTAGTTCCCAGAGAAGGCATTTCAGCCAGTATAGAAGAGAAATTCTGTGCCATTGCTAACTTACTCTTCCTTATGGATGTAACTAAAGATTTTTAAACATTGTAATTATTGATATTCTTTTTTCCCCAATTTCCCATAATCGGAGGAAGAGTGATTTCCAAATGCTTTGAAACAATGATACACTAGTATTGTCAAAATAGTATGCCCCTAGCCTCCAAAGTAAGCCTGAAATACATATTATACATATATTTTTTTCTAATTTAAAGTAAATGACCTGTTTCAACTCATATTACTCCTGAGATGTCATTCAAGAAAGTATTTTGAAAGTTTAAGGTTTTTTTATTGAAACATAATTGATACACAATATTATTTTAGTTTTAGGTGTACAGCACAGGGATTTTGATATTTATATACCCTACAAAATGATCACCACAATAAGTCTAGTGACCATCTGTCTCCATACAAAATTTTTACAATATTATTGAACATATTCTCTATGTTCTATATCACATCCCTGTGTCTTATTTATTTTATAACTGGAAGATTGTACCTCTTACTATTCTTCATTTATTTCATCCATTTACCAATGGCTACCATCAGCTTTATTTTCTTGTATTTATTTATTCATTCATTCATTCATATCACGTTTCTTTGCCTGCCATTCTTTTTTTTTTTTTTTCAGTTTTACTGAGATATAATTGACACACAGCACTGTGTAAGTTTAAGGTATATGACACGATGATTTAGCACATGTATGTATTGTGAAGAAATTACCACAATAAGGTTAATAAATACATTAATTACCTCACCTAATTACCTTTTATGTGTATGTGTGTGCATGTGCTAAGAACATTTTAGATTCACTCTCAGCAACTTTCAAATATATAATACAGTACTGTTGATAATAGTCACCATGCTGTATGTTAGATCCCCACAATATTATAACTGCTGACATTTATAGGTAAAACATGAAATAATATTTATATTATTACTATATCATATAGTAAATAATTACTATATTAATCTTCCAATAATATCCTAATTACTATATTAATCTTCCTTATATAAATACTTCTAATTTACACACATAAACATTATAAGTGTCTTTCCTTTTCAAAAATATTCTCTGTCTCATGATCATTTAAAGAATATCAATAGAAAAAACAATAAACAATAAAAAATAAAGAATATCAATACCATTGAATAGCAAGTGTTACAGGATTGTAATTTAAATCCTACCACTGGGATCCCTGGGTGGCGCAGCGGTTTGGCGCCTGCCTTTGGCCCAGGGCGCGATCCTGGAGACCCGGAATCGAATCCCACATCGGGCTCCCGGTGCATGGAGCCTGCTTCTCCCTCTGCCTGTGTCTCTGCCCCTCTCTCTCTCTGTGACTATCATAAATAAATAAATAAAAATTAAAAAAAAAAAAAAGTTAAATCCTACCACTTGGGCAGCCCCAGTGGCACAGGGGTTTAGCGCCGCCTGCAGCCTAGGGCATGATCCTGGAGACCCTGGATCGAGTCCCAAGTCAGGCTCCCTGCATGGTGCCTGCTTCTCCCTCTGCCTGTGTCTCTGCCTCTCTCTCTCTCTCTCTCTTTCTCTCTCTCTTTCTGTGTGTGTCTCTATGAATAAATAAATAATCTTTTAAAAAATAAATTAAATAAATCCTACCACTTAATTTTTTATTGGGAATTGTTTAAATGGATATTCAAACAAAAAAAAGGGAAATATTAGTTTGGGGAGTGTCTTTGCATTGAATGTTCAGTGAAGAATGACTGTAGTATTAATGCATAAATTGTGAAGTGGTTGTTGGGGAGAAATACACAAAACTATTGTTAGATACTATGGAACTGCCAGAAAGTGACTTTTAAATCCTAGTCACAAGGATTACCCTTTACTTAGAGTAGTAAAGTTGCTTAAATTACATAGTCAGGGGGGGTTATTAGCCAACAGATGTTTTATGTCAGTGGCTTGAGAATTCTGTTGACAAAATAGTTGATAAAAATAGTCTCAAGAAAAGCACACTCTGAAACGGGCCTTATTACTCATAGAAAAGCTGTGTAATTATTATCAACATTTTAAAAACAAAAAATTAAAAGAAAAAATAAGCTTAACCGAAACTAGTTTAAATGTTTCTGTGGGACATAAATTTAATCAGTTGCTCTAGAAGAACATAAATACTCATAGGATAATAAAAATTTTCAGAACGCTAAATTTTGCCTTACTAAAAGTTCAGAACTGGGCTCAATAACTGTCTTCCTGTTGCTTTCTAGAGGGGAATTAATTTGTGAAATTTTACAATAAACACACTGCTCTTGTAATGGAGATAATAATGCTCCTGACTCTATATTCTCCACTTCCAATTATTTTTTGCAGCTGCAAATATTTGCTAAGTGATGTGGATAAGTAGTATGTTTAGAAGACATTGTCTCTGTAATAAATTTGTTGAAATACTAGGGTGAAAAATAATCATGCCCCCATTAATATAACAAAACACGATAAATAAGCAGTGTCAAAATGATATTAGGGATGCCTGGGCAGCTCAGTGGTTGAGCATCTATCTGCCTTTGGTTCAGGTCGTGAGCCTGGGGTCCTGGGATCAAGTCCCACATCAGGCTCCCTGCATGGAGCCTGCTTCTCCCTCTGCCTGTGTCTCTGCCTCTCTCTGTGTCTCTCATGAATAAATAAATAAAATCTTTTAAAAAATGATACTGGAGTTTAAAGAAGAAATAAATTAAGTGTGATGAGAGGTGTCAGAGAGGCAGCATGGAACAGTGATTTGTTTGATGTCTGTCCACCTGAATTCAAATTCCATCTCTGCCGGTTACTAGCTGTGTGGCCTTGCACCTTAACCTCCCTGATCTTCAGTTACCGGTAAATAGTCCTACGCAACATACAGCTTTGTTGTAAAGGGTAGAGATGCTGACTAGGAATAGCAAAACTTGATTGCAAGCAATAAATAGGGTGGTTAGAATATTTATTAATACTATGTTTTCATAGTCATGCATTTTTCAATAAATATTTAGCAGCAACCTTATAGACGGTGCTAGGATATAGGTTCTGGTCTAGGTGGTTGGGATGTAGTCATGAACAAGGTGGGTAAGGGCCCAGGCAATAAACAAGGGCATATAAGAGGCGTGAATGTGATCAAGGGTAGATGTGAAGTATGTTAAATAGACATTGCAAGGAAGCACTTTCTTATTGGGTGGGATTTGAACTGAAGCCTGAAAGAAGACACGGGTTCAAGCACATGGAAAAGCTTAGAGTTTTTGAGGCAAAGGGAAGACTCGGTGCAAATGCACCAAGGGAGGGAAAAAGCTGCTTTGGCACATTCTTGGGAAGGAAGGATGATAGAGTCATGGAAGCCAAGTGGTCAGGGGAGAGTGCAGGAGGAGACAGGGCACAGCAGTGAACAGGCCAGATCATCGAAGTACTTGTAGGCTGTGGTAAGGAGACTAATGGTAGGGGATCCCTGGATGGCTCAGTGGGTTAGCACCTACCTTCAGCCCAGGGCGTGATCCTGGAATCCCGGGATCAAGTCCCGGGATCGAGTCCCACATTGGGCTCCCTGCATGGAGCCTGCTTCTTTCTCCACCTATGTCTCTGCCTCTCTCTCTGTGTGTGTCTTTCATGAATAAATAAATGAAATCTTAAAAAAAAGAAAAGAAAAGGAGTCTAATGGTATATTCAAAGCAATGGGAAGATAGAGGAGTGTTTTAACTTGGGAGCATCTTGATTAGAAACCTTTAAAAAAAAAGTCATTTGCACTACAATTATGTCTCCATTTGTCTTTATTTCACACATCAGACTTCTGAAGTAGAGATGTTTCCTTTCTTATTTTTACTGACAATGAAATTGAGGCTTACTTTGAAAGATTAAATGACATTTGTCCAGAGCAGAACCATACCCTGGTCTTCTCACCTCCAGACAATATATATTTTCACATTCCTTGTCACACGCCTGCATAATTTCTATAGGTGTTACTGTTGATTTTTTAAAAATTCATTCTAACTCAGTCTTAAATTTTCTGATCTTTTCTTCTTTTATTATTACATATATTCATTTGTTCTTTAGAGGTGATTATTTCATTCTATTCAAGAGTGTGCTTAAAAATTGTTTTCCTTTAAATTTTTCCCCCGACTTCTCCCAGTGATTTTTTTCACTCTGAACAGATCTTCCAAGGCAACGGAATTCCAAAATTTTGATCAGTACAAGTAGGGCTCTTCAGTCTGGGCAAGAGGGAACCGTGATTGGGTGGGTCTTGCTGCGGCCCTCTGTGCCTCTCTACAGGGTGAGATGTTTGGGAGACCAGAGGGCACTGTAAACCCATGAACCACACTACCACTGTTTCTTGACCACATGCCAAGTACCTGGAAGCCCAGACTTTCCAACCAGACAGCCCTTCACTTGCCTCCAGGGCCTTTATTGACTTCTTCCCAGGACCCATGTCCACAGTCTGCGTGTCCTCTTGTGCACCCCTTCCTAGTTGAAGCAGTGGCCAAAGGACACCTGTTTGCTGGGTTCTGCAAAATTTGAAAGTGTTGGCTGAGGTGTCTATTCAGATCCAGATCAGTATTCTGGAAGAGCTGAGACTAGGAAGACAAGGAGAACAGACTATAGGTGAGGGGCCTTATCTGACAAAGAGAGTCCTGGTGTAGAACTTCAAGGAGATGGAGAATTATTATTTAGAATGTGGTCTAAAAGTCAATGTGAAGGTGTATTTTCAAGGAATACAGTAGGTTATATTTTTACTTGACAGTTTGCTGACTTGATTTATAATCATTCAATATTTAGATTTATGGTATGTGGACCTCTCTTTGTTGTTTTGCCATGCCCTCCCCCCACCCCAGATGCTAGGGACACACTTGTCTGCTATTCCACTGTAAGAAATACATTTAATTTCAGCCTTTTCCTCAACAGCGTATTACATCTATTTGCATGGATGTGTAAAACTGAAACAGAAGTCTCACAAAACAATAGTTACATCCTGCCATGTGCAGTACATTTTGATATTTCTTATTCATCAGTGACTGGAACATTAATTCTTCACAGAGCTAAGAGTGAAGGAGGCAGCTGATTTGTCAGTGACCCTACAACCTGTGAGGCATATGTTACCACATGCAATGCGTTCAGCTCCCCTCTCAAGCTTCCTTGGCTTGTCATCCTCACTTTGAACCTAAGTACTCCAAATGAGCTGCTTGTTCCCCATTGTTCTTGTAAATTCTCTTCTCTTAGAATCTGACATTAACAGATGTCATCAGTCATTCATGACTGTTTTTAGATCAAAATGTATCATAACAACTGAAGCCACAGTAATATGAAAACGCAAAAGCTAAAGAAATACAAAATCAAAAATGGATTTTTATTTACATTTTTAGTTCTGATAGGCAGAAAAACTATGGCCAAAAAAAAAAAAAATCCACAAAACAAAATGAAGAATCAGTGGCAAGAATAATCCTCAGATCAGAAACTCTAGGAACTAAGTGTGTAATGTTTGCAATATAGAACTTTGGTCATGAAGGACATTGAATTGAAGTGTTACAAAAAATGAAATATGACATTTGCCTTTACCAAAGTTAAGAGTCTTGTGGATTTCTAGCAATACACTGCTATGTTTTAGATGAACAGCCAATGGTAAAAATAGGCACATGCAAAAAAATAGACAATATGATCCTCAATGATGACAAAAGGATTTTATTTCATCATGCTTTATGGTCTATAATGAAACATCATAATATGAAAATTCTGCAGTCTCACACAAAGCTGATAGATGTACATTTAAGGATTTGGCTTATGGATATGCCACATTTCTTTTTTTTAAAGATTTTATTTATTCATGAGAGACACACAGAGAGAGAGGCAGAGACACAGGCAGAGAGAGAAGCAGGTTCCATACAGGGAGCCCGACGTGGGACTCGATCCTGGGATCCCGGGGTCACGCCCTGGGCCGAAGGCAGGCGCTCAACCACTGAGCCACCCAGGGATCCCCCCATATTTCTATTTAAAAATACTAATAAACATAATTTGTCACAAATGACATTCTTTTAGAATCTTTTGCTAATTTCTGGTTGAAAGCTGTCATCCATGAGATGACTTCCAAGTATTAACTGCATTTTGGCCATTTTTATATTCCTTCCTCACAACGTGTCAACTACTGCCAACAACTGTTCTTCCAGAAATTTAGTTGTTGTCAACTGTGGCTTATTTTATGCATTATTGTATAAGCCCCAATTTCTTCTCTGTATCAAAGATAATTATCATTTGGATTTATTTACATCCAAATAGCCCTAACAGAATATTTTCTTAGGGGCATCAATCCCATATATATTGTAATCTAATTTCTCATAGTAACTTGTAATAATGTGTATACTTCTCTTTTATTCTTCATTTGAATTTTCAAGCAGTGAAGCCAACTGAAGGGATGGGATTAATGAAGGAATGGGATTAATGGATTTGCCTTCTTCGGTCAAGTATAGCCCTAGATACATATGGCTGGAGTGGCTTAGAGGTCTATAATTAGCTAGGAGAAGGCCCAGAAGAGGCAAGTTTAGGACATTCCATGGTTCATTCAATGGACATGAAGCTTGTCATATCTGTTTTAAAGTAGCTGAGTTGGAGAAAAGGCTTGTGACCAAAAGTCAGGCATCTTCTGTATGAGATGGCAAAAATGAGAAATAAAAATCTTCTAGTGTTGTGTGAGAACTCATTAAGCTCAAAATAAATCTCTCTCTGAATGCAGTGACTGCGTTTTTATGCTTTAACTATGGCCTTACTAGATGGGAAGAGAAAGGGGAATGGACTTGTCTTTCTTAGAGACCAGATTCGGTATCATTTATATTATCAGCCCAGATATGAGGGCAGAAGAAAAAAAAAACTTCACCTTTGCTGAAGTAGGATATTTCAGACTTTAAAAGACTGATTCACAGAATTTGACAGAAACTATGTTCGTTTATTTCCAACCTATTGTCATAATTTGAGTGTCATTTATACCAGAGAGTTGCTCCCTTAAAGTGGTATAAAACAGAACAAGAACTTTTCCTTCCTTATGTATTGTCTCATCTGCTGAGCCAATGCAGGAAAGTTTTAAAGTCTATTCAGATGCTCTCTAGTTGACCTATTTCTATTTTTCACTTTTATAGAGTTTATCCATCTTATCATTTCTCATGAAACACTAGTTTGCCAGGAATTTGGTGTGTTTTACACAATACACTCGCCCAAAAAGATAATTCCTAGGACAAGAATATTAGGAAATATTGTGCTAGATATTTTTTGAACTAACATCTTTACTGTAGTATTCATTAGAATTTTTATTTTTATTTTATTTATTTATTTTTTATATTGTCAAGCTCCAAGGCAAGTGGTATTCAGCTTTTCCTGAATACTTGTATGACCAGAAATCCCCTTTATCTGCAGGGAAATTGCAGATGCCAGGACGAGTATTCTGAAGAATATTCCTAAATGCTGGCTCTGGCCTTTTATAGATAGGCAAACCCTTCTTCAAGCCTGTGTGGAAATCTTATTAACAAAGGCTACACACCAATAAGAACAAGATAAATAACTGATATAAAGCCCTTAACAGCTTTCCAAAAGTGCTTTTACACAGCTGTTTTATTGGATCCCTGTAATAACTCTGTGAGGTTTGTAGAGCAAAGATTACTGGCTCAGCGTCCTACAGCTTGTGAACAGGAGGAGCTGACGAAAATAGCGTAAGTACCCAAATATTAAAGTGAATGTGGGTGAAGAAAGGGAGCGTTATCAGCTACCTGATTTCATGGATTTCAAGATAGAAGAGTATTCGCTTTAAGCAAAGTCTTAAATGTGTCCGTGTGCCTAAAAAGCCTTATAAGACTGAGCATGAACCTTTAAAAAATTCAAAACTGAAACTTAGACAAAGACAACTTTGTTGTTCCCTGTGTTGATGTCTCCAGCAATCATCTAGTCAATTGTGCTCCCCCCAGCAATTCTTAGTGTGCTCTCCTTGTCATTTTTTTTTCTTTATCCCATTCCTATAACATACATAATTCTTCCAACTAAAAAATAAAAAGTCTCTCCTGACCTTACTTCCACCATCAGCTATTGCTCTATTTTTGGCTCCCTTTTGCCACAAAGCTCTTTGAAGGGGTTGTCTGCTTATAAATCTACTCCAATAAGGTCTTTGTCCCACCACTCCATGGAAACCATTCCTGTTACCCTCATCACTAATTTTATGTTGGTAAATACAATGACCAGTTCTGATCTTTTGTCGTGGTGGATGTCCTAGTAGATCACTCTTTCCTCCTCGGTTCCCCTCCACCTTTTTTTTTTTTTTTTAACTGACATTGCAGGAAAGTACACTCCTTTTTTTTTTCTCTGACTTTACCAGTGGCTCTGTCTCAGTCTCCTTCCTTTCTTTGACCATATTCTTCTTCCCAACTTCTTAATGTCAGAGTGACCCAAGGCTCAGTCCTCCATTTCTTCTCTTGATTGCCATCAGTCTCATAATCTTAACTAGTATCTGTATGCTAATGATTTACAGACCCTTACCTCTACTTTAGACTCTACAGCCAAACACATTTATCCAACCACGTATTGAACATCTCCAATTGTACATCTAAAATATATTGCATACCTAAGATGTCAAAAACAAATTAGCTGCATCTTCCACATCTCGGGTGATGGAAACTTTGCCTTTCCAGTTGCTCAAGGTGAAGAATATCAAGTCATCCTCACGTCCTCCCTATGTTTCACACCCCACATCAAACTGTAAAGAAATCGGATTTGCCCTACCTTCAAAACATATCTAGAATCTAGCCACTTCTTACCATCTCCATTTGATCACTCCATTCTGAACCACTATCAACCGTCTCTCACCTGGATTATTGTAATTATTTTCTGGCCATGCTCTCTGCTTCTCCAGTGTGCCCTCTACAGTCTATTTTCAACATAGCATTGACTCAGGCTGATGTTTTAAAACCTAAATCTGAGCAGGTCAGTCTGCTCAAAATTCTGCAGATGTTTCCCATTTATTCAAGACTTTACATTGTGATTTGCCCTTTTTTGTCTCCCGACTTCACCTCTGACTCCACTCCAGCAGCACAGGCTTCCTGTTTAAATTGTTCTTCCTTCTGCCTACAATGCCCTTCTCCCAGATATCTATATGGCTATCTCCCTCGCCTCCACCAAGCCTTTGTTGAAATGCATAACATATTCTAACATGGCATATAATTTAATTATATTGTCCATAATTTATTGTCTATAACTCCAGCTAAAGAATAAACTTCACGAGGGTTAGGATCTTTGTTTTATTCCTGATGAGGCTCAAATTTCTAGAACACCTCCTGACACATGGTGAGCTCTTAATAAGTGTATGTTCAATACATAAATAAATGAGTACCACACTATTTTAACTACTATTAATTTATACATCTTAATTCTTAGAGCTTAATTATAATATCTACTTCTCAGATCCCATTTAAAGACTCTATTGAGATCTTATTGGAATTATTTAGTTGATATATTAATTTAGGGGAGAATAGTCACCTCTATGGTATACCATCTTACCATCTGTAACATGGCTTCTGTCTCCATTTCTTTATGTATTATTTACTGTTCTTCAATAAAATTGTTAATTTTTCACATAGAGATCTTGAAGGTACTTATTTCTAGGCATTTTGTTGCTATTTTAATTGTTTTCATAGTTTTTCTGATTAATACTGGCATAGAAAATGCTGTTGATTTTTCAGTATTGATATGGCATCTATCAAACCTGCTAACTATTGGTTTCAAGAGTTTGTTGTCATCTTAGACTTTTCTAACAATTAAAAAGAATTTAGAACGGTTTTGTTCTATTTTCTCTCCCCCTGCAACCAATTTTTATTTCTTTATTTCTTATATATTGCCCAAGACTTCAATGTTCAATACAATATTCAGGACTTCAGTACACTATGGAGTAGCATGGGTCAAAGTGGCATCCTTGACTTTGTAAAGTCAAGCTTTATGAATTATAATGATCTAGACTTTAATGATAATGCTGCTCCATAGTATTGTGGTGCTTTCCATAGTAACCATTTCTCAGATTTGGAACTGCCTATTATAAGTTTTCTAAGAATTATTATCAAGAATAAGACCTATTTATCTCTTAGAATGATAATTTCATTGATAGATATTCTGATGATGAACTATTTTTCTTTACCTAGGTCTTAAATTTTTGTGTTTTAACCATCTGCATACTTCTCCAACAAAAATCAAATTTTAAATTTGATTTGAGCACACCTGCGTGGCTCAGTCAGTTAAGCATCCAACTCTTGGTTTGGGCTCAGATCATGATCTCAGGGTCGGGAGATGGAGCCCCATCTCGGGGTCTGTGCTCAGCACATAGTCTGCTTGAGATTCTCTGCCTCTGCCTCTCCCCATGCTCCTCTCTCTCTTTAAAATAAATAAATAAATCTTTTAATTTTTTTTAAATTTAAATTTAAAAACAAAAAAAATCTTGGTTTACATTTATTATATTTACACTGGTTACTAATTCTTTACATATTTAAGTTATGATCTGATTAGATAAGATCCAATCAGCTTATTCTACAGATAAGTTGTGCCCTCTTTTGACTAACTTGATTGCAAAAGGACTCAAGTAACCCAATGAACAGTAAATCTGGTAGCACCATTGCTCTGCCTCAATTATCCAAGAACCCCTAAAACTTAATCAGGTCAAAAGCACCAGTTTGTTTTATTTGCTTTTGTTTTGTTCATTTAACATTTTGTGAAAAGAGAACTAGAAAATGTCATAAAGTTGCAAGTAAGCGTTTTTTTTCAAAGTATCATTTTTGAAAATAGATGGCCCCTCAGAACCAGATGCCATCTATGTACCATTGAAATAGCCCACTGACATACAGGCTAAATGAAATCTTCTATACCAGTCATTGGCCCGTTTCGAGTTCCACCAACAGTAGTGACATCCCATGTCAGAGTGCTTCTTCAGGGATAATTCCTCCTTCTACAGGTGACACCACTTTGAGGCCTAGTTTTACACCTAGTTTCCCAAACTTATCAAGATGACTGAGCCAGGAAGGTCTTCCAGACTCAGCCAGACACTGAGCTAAAACCATGTGTAATATTCGGCATTGGACTCAGGTCCCTGTGCACACTCCCACTTCCCACATGTAGGTTCTTCTCACGAACTCTTGGAAATCTTTCGGATCCAGTCAATTGTCTTAGTTTGTAGGATAACTCAGAATAACACTGAACTTTAAAATTGAAAGGAAAGCAGTTTTGTTTTTCCTTTCTGCCCTGAGGTTTCCTGGTAATTACACATATTACCCTCCTGCTATCCTCTTTTATATCAAGAGTCACTGGAAGAGACAGTTTGTCAAGGTTTCATTAAATATTCTTCTTTGAAGGCAGAGGGGTACCTACTTGCCTTACATTTACATATCTAAAAGGAGTGCTGAGTGATTCCTGTGGAAGAAAAAAGATCCTCTCTAATGTTACTTCCAAATTCTATAGCTAAACAAAGAAGGAATTCAAAATTTTCAGTTATAAACAAAAATGAAAAACAAAAAACAAAAATCCCCACTGTATACATATCTCTTTATATCTTTTAACTAGATTATTTAAGAATTTTATAGATGAATCATATCATAATATGGGTAATAGCTACTTCTTACATTTCTGAGTGTTATTAATATCAGTCATGGGAATATTGAATAGAAATTCCTCATGTTTCATCTAGATTCAAGACACTACAAAATGAAATGTATTTCTATCAAGCCTCATATACCAGACATAGCAAATGAATATTCTAGTTTAAAAATTATGAGAATATTAGAACTTCAGAGTAACAGTTATTCCTCAGGTTAAAATATTCTTGCTTTTGAATTTGATGGAAGTTAAAAATGGCTTAGAATGTACAGGAATGTATATTTTATAATTATTAATGAAACATAATTGATCACATTATACTAAAGAACTGACAAGTGAAGGCTCATCAGCCAGATATTTTAATTAAATAAAATTTCTAGGTATTTCTGTGTCATAATGACTTTGGAAATCTCAATGTTGAATAATAAAATGATTAATGAGGAAGTAACTATAAGAGGTCATTTGGTCTATAAATTTTCTAAGTAGGGCAATATTCAGTCAACTCTGTTATAGAGACTTCTTTCTTTCCATCTTTCAAAAATAAGAGATAGTTGTCTTTCCATCTGAAACACTAATATATTTTAAAATAATTAGCTGACGCTAGAATAAAGAATACTAATTTTTGAGATATATTATCATATCTTTTATTACATTCATTTCACCAATCATTTTATTACTTTATTATTTTAAATTCTCTCCCTCTGGGCAGCCCGGGTGGCTTGGCAATTTAGGGCCGCTTTCAGCCCAGGGCCTGATCCTGGAGACCAGGGATGGGGTCCCATGTCGGGCTCCCTGCATGGAGCCTGCACCTCCCTCCGCCTGTGTCTCTGCCTCTCTGTCTCTCTCTCTCTCTCTCTCTCTGTGTCTCTCATGAATAAATAAATAAAATCTTTAAATAAATAAATAAACAAACAAACAAATAAACAAATAAATAAATAAATAATTCTTTCCCTCTTTTAGCCAGACAGTTTTTTAGGTTTGCTGACTAAATTGGATACAGTAACTAGTAAAATACCTGGCTAACACTTATCTGTAGTTCTTAACCTCAACTAAATATACAATTACTCAGGGAGACTTAAAAACAATTCACATCTGGACCGCACCATTGGATATGGTTTGGAGTAGGATCCATTTTTTTTTATTAAAGTATAATGAAATACATAGTGTTATATTAGTTTCAGGTGTATAATATAATGACTCAACAATTTTATACATAACTCAGTGCTTATCAAGATAGAGGCACTTGGGTGGCTCAGTCAGTTAAGTGTCTGCCTTTGGCTCAGGTCATGATCCCAGGATCCCTAGATGGAGCCCCATGTTGGGTTCCCTGCTCAGGGGGAGTCTGCTTCCCCCCCTCTCTGCACCCCTCCCCCCATTCGGGCTCTTTCTCTCTCATAAATAAAATAAAATCTTAAAAAAAAAGATAAGTGTACCTTTGTACTTTTGATCTCCTTTATCTATTTCACCCTTCCCCCCACCCACCTCTGGCAAACACCAGTATGTTTTCTGTATTTAAAACTCTGAGGGTTTTTTTTTTTTTGTCTTTTTTTTTCTTCCTTTGTTCATTTGTTTCTTAAATTCCACATATGAATGAAGTCATGTGGTATTTGTCTTTCTCGTCCTGACTTATTTCACTTAGCATTCTACTGGCTTGGTTTCACTTAGGTACAGCCATGTTGTTGCAAATGGCAAGATATCATTTTTTTTTTATGCTTGAGTAATGGCCCAGTATGTGTGTGTCTGTGTGGTATATATATATATTTTTTTCTTTATTCATCCTATTGTGGTTATGTGTATGCACAATGGGATATATATATATATATATATATTTTTTTTTTTTTTTTTTTGAGAGAGAGAGAGAGAGAGAGGTGGGGACAGTCAGGGCCCAGCGAGGGTCAGAGGGAGAGAAAGAATCCTAAGCTGGGTCCATGCCCAGTGTGAAGCCTGATGTGGGGCTTGATCTTAAAACCCTCAGATCATCACCTGAGCAGAAATCAAGGCAGATTCCTTAACCGACTGAGCCATCCAAGCACCCCTATACCACATCTTCTTTATTCATTCATCTATGGATGGACACTTGCGTTTTTTTCCATATGTTGGCTATTGTAAATAACACTCCAATAAATAAAGGGATACATATATCTTTTTGGATTAGTGTTTTTATTTTCTTTGAATAAATATCCAGTAGTAGAATTAGTGAATTATATGGTAATCTATTTTTAATTTTTTTGAGAAACTTCCCTACTGTTTTCCACAGTGGCTGCACCAGTTCATGTTTTCACCAATAGTGCATGAGGGTTCCTTCTTTTCCACATTCTCACCAACACTTGTTATTTTTCTTTTTTTTTTTTTTAATTTTAGCTATTTTGACAGTGTAAAGTGATTTCTCATTGGAGTTTTGAGTTGCATTTCTCTGATTATTAGTGATGCTGGGCATCTTTCCATGTGTCTGGAAACCATCTGTATATCTTCTTTGGAAAAAACCTATTCAAGTACTCTGCCCATTTAATAATTGGATTATGTGTTTTTAGTGTTAAGTTGTATAAGTTTTAGGTGTATCTGTGCCTTTAACTTCTGGATGTAATTAATGTTAAGATAAATTCTTACTTTCTACTTTTTGGCCTCACGTTTTCTTATTTTTTCTGGAGAGATTAATAAACCATGTGAAGTAAAATGCATCAGAGAAAAAGAGATCTACTTGAAATTCTTTCGGAGAGAATCAAGCCCTTGTGGTTTAGACATGAAAAACATGGGAAAGGAGGTGTCAAATGGATGAATCAAGTATGGAACTAGGTTCATAATAAAGATTAAATTATCCGCTTCAGTGGTGGCTATAGTTAGAAAGACTTTGTTGTATATTTGAAAGTTGTTAAGAGAGCAGATCTTAAATATTGTCACTATAAAAAAAGAAATGGTAATTATGTGAGGTAATGGATGTATGTTAACAAATCTTATTATGGTGATCATCTCACAATATATACATGAATCAAATTATCATGTTGTACATCTTAAGCTTAAACAATATCACATATCAAGTATATCTCAATAAAACTGGAAAAATATCATCTGCCAAATATAAAAGCTTCTTGGGGTACGGGGAGGTCAACCACTTATTCATTCTGCAAAAAGTAGATGTCCAAGGGGAACTTAATTATTAAGGCATTACTAAAATAGTACTTTAAATGCACTCTGTTCTGTACATTCAACAGGCATTATTTTACCACTTAAAATAAATGTGAAGATTATTCTTTATGTTTCATAAACTGCTCTTCTTTGGTGGAGTAGAAGAGCAATGTATGACCACTAAAATATGCTCAAAATCAGCAATAACCATTAAGACATCATAAAATGCACAATGAAAATGAGTACATTAGTGATTTAACTAACTAGACTGCTACTTTTTTAAAAAAGATGTTACAGTATTTTTAAAATAAATACTGAAGCTAGAAGTAGGATGGAAAAAATATTAATGGTAAGGTTATTTTGTAGATGATTATCATATACAAAGAGAGCCATATTTCCAGTATTTCCTTGATAGAAAATGGAAGAACATGTCTAAATTCTTGGCTTTATTTCAAGATTATCTTTAAAAGCACTATGACTATGACATGGTAGGATTCTGGGACTTCATTCACTTCATTTGTTTTGTTTTGTAAACTGTATATTTCTGTCATTTATCTTAATATGCACTTATAACAATGGTTTCCTTAATTTATATCAGCTTTGTCTACCATAAAGATAATTCATCTCTTTATGCTTTCAAACAGGGCAAAAAAGGCTAAGTTTTATTTTATATTTGCTTTTTATGAAAACATTTTTTCATAAACTTTGTGCAATGATGGCTGAAAATATTGTTTCCTTATTTTCTTTCTTTTTGAATCCTTACTGTTTTTCCTAAAACTCATCTTACTCATTAATGGAAACATTCATTCATTCATTCATTCATTCATTTAACAAATATGTTTTTGTGGAAGATGGTGTTCTAAGTCACTAGAGTCACAAATTATCAATATTTATTCAGTCAACAAAAGTCTATCTCATAACCATCATGTGCCAGTCATCATTCTAGGTACTTGGGATACACAAAAAGAAAACACAGAAAGGCACTTTCCTTGCTGAAGCTTATGACCTAGCAAGTTGGAGGAAGTTAGCAGACAATAAACAATAAATATACTTAAGTAAATCATCTAGTATGTTAGAAGGTGATGCTGAAGAAAAGAAAAAGTAGAGAAACACACCCAAAAATTTAGGAGTCTTGGGAGACATGGAGGTAGGGACAATCTGCCCTTTTAAATAAGGTGATCAGGGTCAGCTTGAGTTCAATAATAGTTGAGGTTGTTAGCCATGTGGAGTACTTGTGAAGAACCTTTCAGTCAGTAGGAAAAACTAAAGCCAAGCCTGCAACATGGAAGAGTGATTGACTTATTAGAGGAACAGTGAGGTAGCCAATGTGGCTGAAGCAAGAGAGCAAGTGAGAGAATAGAAGGAGAGAGGTCATCGAGGGCAGGGTTTGGTGGGAAGGGCAAGGGAATAGGAAGTGGAGGGCTATGGTTATTGCTTATTATAATATTTTTGCTCAGTGCTCAATACATATTTTTTGAATGAATGTATATATATGTATGTATATATGTATAAAATTCTAACATTTGAGCTTTTATTGAATTTGAAATTTAATAATTTAATAATTTAAGTATATTATTCTACATTAAACATTTGAATAAAATAAAACATTTGAAATAAAACATTTAAAAGACTTCATAACCCTGTGTTAGGAAATAATTTCTTGAAACAACACCAAGAATACAAGGCATAAAGGGGAAAAATGATAAATTGGACCTTGTTGAAAGTAAAAACACTTGCATTTCAAACAGCACCATCAAGGAAATGAAAATATTTCATTTAGTATGTTTCATATAGTATATCCGCATGATGGAATACTATTCAGCAATAAAAAAAATCTGATAACATGTTACAGCATGAATGAATCTCAAAAATGTTACGCTCAGTGAATAAAGTCTGTCACAAAAGACTATCTGTTCTGATTCAATTTATGTGAAAGGTACCAAAAGGGCAGATTTATAGTGGCAGAAAGTAGGTAAGTGGTACCTATGGCTGGATGTGGGGTCAGCTGCAATTGACTGCTAATGGGTGAAGGGTTTCTATTTGAGGTGATGAAAATGTTCTCCAAGTTAGATTATGCTGATAGTACAACTCTTTCAGTATACCAAACACTATTGACAATTATACTAATATAATATTGACAATATTAAATGATTGAATTTTACGAATACAAATTATATCCAATAAAGCTATTTAAAATAACCACTGAGTTTTCTTTTAATTCAGTAATTTGTCATTTCAGTTAAAATCCACAATTTATTTGAAAGATAAGTCTACATAACAAAGATTTGGAACAAAAGTCATATTATTTTTCTAGGATATAAACCATAGTTTTTATAGGAACATTTACAAAAAATGTAAAATTATGAAAACATATATTAAGCTCATCATAAAATATATTTCAGGAGTTGAATAGATGAAATGCTACATATTTTTAAGCATAAATGACTTATAAACACTTCAGAAAAAAAACTGGGGTTTCAGACATTTTCCCATGGATAGTCCCAAATATCAATGTAGTGTGAAGACATCGCAGTGTACATCTGTTGCTAAAGAAATGAAAAAGGTTAACATTTTAAGTGTTTTATTTTAGCTGCCTGATTACTGTTTATATTTAATTAAATTTTTCTTACCTTGAGCCCATTAAAAATATGCAATTTTTAAACAAGATTTTAATGGACCTCAGGTGCACAGAATTGGAATAATCATTTTTCTAATTAGAAAATTAGCATGATTCAGTTGACTGAACAAGTGTTTGTTGAATGTGTGTGTGTTTATACTGAATATACTGTGTACACACACACACACACACACACACACTACATTCTTGGTACTTGTCTTACTGTATAGCATGTATAATTATATTCTGTTGATTTACGTGTTCTGAGTAAAGGCAATATGGTAAAGGTTAGATGAACTGAACTGGGAATTCAAAGTTCTACATTTTAATTCAAATCAGCTCTGTGTGATTCCCTCAGTCTCAATTCCTCCCAAGTTCTTTAGGGCTCTAGAATCCTAAGTGTATTTTTTTTTTTTTTAGTTATATATGACATTTCTTAAAAGCAAACATTTGTTTTCTAGTGATTTTTTAGTTTCTAAATATTGTCTTTTTTTAAGTTGACTAGAGAAAGTCCTTAATATGAGGAAGGAGAAGTTCTATTAAAGCTTAAGCTTGCCTCATTACTTGCGAGTCGTATACAGAGTCCAAAAATATTTGCTATTATATATATTTTTTAAAAAAACACAAAACCCTGTCAAATCACACCTCCGTTATACCAAATATGGACATAAGTGACTGGCAATTGGCCCTAGCCTTCTTCCCTAAACCAATTCTCAGTCGCTGCCTAATGATCATAAACTGGCTTTTCTCAGTTCCATGTACAGATATTTGTGTCTGTATGATGGTCATTATTAATGTTTTTGCATTGTTTTGCATTTCATGCCCATAAAAGCTGTCTAGAAAGGTGGTTTTTCTTTAGCTTTCTGGTACCTCTACATTGTATGTGACATCGCCTCAGGGATAGACATAACTTTGGAAAGAGTTCTTACTTCTGATCCCTCAGCAAGCAGCCATCGCAGCCCTGGGGGGAATAGAGACACTTGAAGAAGTATCTGGACCTCAGCAACATCTCTGATGTTTTTACATATTTGCAACACCTCCTACCTCTGCTACTAGATGACTAGACGTTCACTGTGTGCAGTGTAAGAGCTCAGCAGTATCTTGAAGGTATTAGGTCTGTAGACCTGGCTTCTTTAGATACCATCTTAAGACTATCTCCATCTCTTCTGCTGTTTTAAGTTAGATTTTCCAGGCTATTTCTCCAGGTGTTGGTTATTGAACATTTTAAACACTTCTTGCCATTTGTCCACATTCCCTTTCTCTCTGTTTTGTCATTCTCACTGCTTTTATGCTGCTTTCTGTTCTCCTTCTTCTTCACCTGAAGTCAATTTTGTTCTAATGTATCATTTGCATTCTGAAAAGTTACGAGCTATGCAAAAATCACGCAATAAAAAACACAGGGCTTGTAGAAGAATAGGGGTTTGGGTCACAACCTTATTAATGGCCTAAAACAAAGAGAAAACTAAGAAAAAAAATGTAGGCCAGTTTTATAGGTTAGTCATGAATTGCGTAAATACTATGACCGGTTACTTGATAAAAAGATCTGAAGTTTGTTGACAGTAGTGGGTGTCAGGTGGGGTTTAGGGTTTGTGCATGATGTGAAGTGGTAGGAGGGGCCTCTGAGAATCAGAAAATTATAACACAGAAGGGGGTGGTTTGTGTCAAAGCATGTGGTAAACTGAGGTGTTGTTAGATATTTGAGGAACATACACATGTCCGTTTTGTCTATTCCTACACACCTCAGTTCAGCTAGGGATTCTCAGGAATGGACAGGGCATAAGAAAAAAAATTTAGAGCACAGCATGACATATCGAGCTGTGGAATCATGATGTCGCATCTCTGAGACTAATGTAACATGGCTTGTCAACTCTCCTTGCATATATTGAAAACAAGAAAACATAAAACTTATAGGATGTTCAAATTGTTTCTTGATGTATCTATTGTATCAAAACAGATTCATGTTTTCAAAAGAAGCACTCTAGCAACTCCACTGTTCTTTCTTTGCTCTCTCTCATCTTCCTATTTCTTTTTTTTCTTGTTTATCTTTTTTTAATTTGGCATTTGTTATTCGCATTTATATTAAAGCAAAGTGCATCATCATTTTCTTATTTCAACTTAAGTTGTGCCATTTTGCTTTTAGGGCTGTTTCTCCCCAGTTGTCTTCACCATAAAACTTCTCCCATGCAGCTAGCAGCTAGCTAGAAGGATGTGCTTCTGAATACATGGGTCACCCTGGTTTCTAGGCAGCAAGGGGACAAACCAGTCTCAAAGTATGTAGTCCTTTTAAGCCTCCTTCCTGTGGGTTGTGTGCACTCATGACTTTTATGTTCTTAGCATTATAGAAATCAAGGCTTTTTTACGTTATACCTTTGTTCCAGCTAGGTCAGATTCACACCGGGAATAACCTTCTTTGAAAGAAAAATGTGTGTAAGTTCTTTTTCTGAGTGTCATTGAAAATAAAACCTGCAAATGCACACAGGATCTTGAATAAAAATAGAAAATCTTACAGGTTCTGTGTTCTTTCTTATTACTTAGTACTAATATGCTGTTTATATAAATATATTGTTCACAATAAATTTTGAATATAATTGAGAAAATAATAGCTGCCACTTACTAAATGTTGAGGATACACTAGTGTTTTGTTCTAAATTAATGTGTGTGCATATATATGTATATATTTATATTTATATATATAATACTTCTGGTTCAAATGCATCTGGTAACCTATTTGAGAATTACTGATCTACCTTTATATTTTAAGATCAATTAAGAGTTTTCCTAAAAAAAAGAGTTTTCCTAAAAAGTTAGCTTTTCTTCAAAACTAGTTAAGAGTTCTTCTTTCTCAGTGTGAAAGGTATATCAGTTTCATTTAAGTACATGGATTTTAAATTAAAGATGAAAAAAAATCCTGAGTGCCATTTCTTTTTGTTTCCTGCAGCGTTTGTCCAATGGCTCTATAGACTCAACTGATGAAACGAGTCAAATAGTCGAACTACAAGAATTGCTTGAAAAACAAAACTATGAAATGGCTCAAATGAAAGAACGTTTAGCGGCCCTTTCTTCCCGAGTGGGCGAGGTGGAGCAGGAAGCAGAGACAGCAAGAAAGGATCTCATTAAAACAGAAGAAATGAACACTAAATATCAAAGGGACATTAGGGAGGTAAGTGATTCATAGCGCTTTCAGTTTTTGCTTTCTGGATGCTGCTTCTGAGAGGCTTTCTCCAAATCTCCTCTAATGGCATCTAATCTTTACATCTTCTCAGAAGACCACAATTTGGGATGCATTACATTAGTTATGAAACATGTCCACTAAGGCAAAAATAGTTTACTTCATCAACCCTTTAAATATGTATGAAAAGAAAATTTGGTATCAAGTCACAGATAGAGTAAAAACTTTCTATAGTTTTTAATGAATTTTTAAAACTTTTAGGCTGCTAACTTTAAATAGCTTTAGACGTGGGTATGAATAATGAATTGCTACACTCTTAGCATATGGGAATACTCAAAATCATTACTTTAAATTTTCCCCATCTTATTTTGGTGTGGTGTCTGTGAGTGTAAATGTATCTATGTGAATGTGGGAATCTTTATTTCTCTGTATGTTCAGTTCTTCCTAGACGTGACATCACTTCATCTATTTAGTAGAGGGCTTAAAAGTTACTGCAAAAGATACAAGGAGATGTTTTATTTGTAACATTGCCTAATCATCTTACCAGCTAAGGTGATATATTTAGAATCTTTCACTTTCTCACTCTATTGCAATAAAAGTGAAATTATCCAGAGCACCTGGGTGGCTCAGTGGTTGAGCGTCTGCCTTCAACTTGGGTTATGATCCCAGGGTCCTGGGATCGAGTCCCACACTGGCTCCCCACAGGAAGCCTGTTTCTCCCTCTGCCTGTGTCTCTGCCTCTCTCTGTGTCTCTCATGAATAAATAAATAAAATATTAAAAAAATAAAATAAAATTATCTGTATTGGCGACCTTTTCATTTTTACCTATTTTAAATTATGCATTTTTATCTTTTTAAATATTTTTATATATAATTAACTAGTTGTTATTGGAGTTCACTCTACTCCATGTATTCAGTTCTTTTCTTCCCATTCCCTCTTGGGCCATTTTACATACTTTATCTGTAACATCCCATCAAACCTGTTCTTACCGAAGTCATTGCCGACTTCCATGTTGTTGAACCCAGCACTGGATACAATTATCATTCTCTGGAGTAATTCTTCACTTGGCTAAAAGCACCCTTTACTCTTCTGATTTTCATTCATTTCTACTTTCTACCCTCATCTCAAGCTCCTTCATTGGCTCTACTTCTCCCCAGACTTGTAGTGCCTTCCCTTCTCAATCTGCCTTCACTCCCCCTGCTAGGTTCATGCAGTCTCATGGCTCCAAAAACCACCCACTGCCTTATGACTCCCAATTTATATATCCAGCATATCCTATGTCCTGATTGCCAGATGCCTGGAAAATTAGCATATTTTCAAAATTAACATGATCAAGACTGTTTTCCTGTTATCCTCCCACCCCCAAGAAACCAGACTTTCTTGTAGTCTTACACATCCCAGCTCTCCCCAAGGCCATTATTGTTATTCATATCAAAAGCCTTGGAGCTGTCCTTGGTACCTCCGTTTCACTCACACGGCATTTGATTCAGCCATAAACCTATGATTTCCAACTTCAAAATACATCAATAATGTGACCTCCTCTCACAATCTTCATGGCTCTTCCTTATTCACACAACCATCATCTCTCACTGGACTGTTACAATAGTCTTGTGACTGGTCCTTCTCCTGCCTTCAATCCACTTCAGTCTATACTCAACATGGCAGCCTGAGTGACCTGTTACAATGTAAGTCAGCTCAAGTTAATATTCTACTTCAATGGCTATGCACCCTACTTACAGTAAAATCAAAGTCTCAGTGGCCTACAAGCCATGTGCAATCTCCACTACCACCTTCCTGACCTCTTGGAAATCATCTCCTACTCTTTCATTTCAGCCCATTCTGTTCAGGTAAAATGGCCTCTTAAACCAGCCAGACCTAATCTATTGCATTTTCTTTTCCCTCTTCCTTTTGCTCAAATGTTTTCTTCTCATGGACGTATTCCCTAACCTTGTTATTTGCACATATACACTCTCCCTCTTCTTTCATTTTCTTTGTTTTATCTCACACCACTTACCGCCATCTGACACAGTTAGTCCTTTATTTACTTGTTTGTCACATACCTCCCTCTCCATTGTATGGAAAGATTCACGTGGGCTGGGATTTTTTATTTTGTCTTGTTTTGTTCACTGCTCTATTCTAATCTGTACAATCATTGAACATATAATAGGCATTCAAAAAAATCTGTGTTGAAAGAATGGATATTTATAAGTGTTTGATGTAAATATCAAAAGACATGGATGAGATTAGAATGTATATAAAACCAATATCTACAGTCCCAGAAAAAGATAGATGAACCATGAAGTGACAGACTGGGCGACTACCACACAAATGATGGTACTGTGCTCTCCACACCTTTATATGAATTGATCGTTCAAAGATATGTCTCTCATTTTTACACTTTGCCACAACCCAAAGTCAGAGAATTTAGAAAACACCTGAAGGTTTGCTATTCTTCAAATCCATTTAGAAACATTAAGATTTCTGGCTAGTGAAATAGCAAGGCTATTTCTTGAGCTCCTTTCTTTCATTTATCACTCCTTTCCTACTTCCTCTCCTCATGTTTATCTAAACCAGTGTTACAGATCGAGACCAGTACCTTCAGCTCCCTATTTTTTATTGCCTACGTAAAAATAACCCCTTAATTCTAATAGTTTTTGGATGTAGCTGACAAAAAGCTCAGTCAGATGGAAAATAATCAATTATCTGATGCCAGGTGTTCTTCTATTAGGAACCTTTTCTAGTTGGTGAGGTGTTCTGCTTTCACATGGGATTCTTTTAAAATATAAATAATCTTATGAGCTCTCAAATTTTTATGTAGTTATATTTTAGAAGAAATTCACAAGAAAAGAATATCTCTCATCATTCACTTGGTTGTAAGCACAAATGTTTTAAGAGCCAAGCTGGTGATATAAACATGTGCACATTAAACAGGAAGCAACATAGGAAGTGATAGAGTTAATGACACCTGGACAAGGAAGCTATACTCTGCCTGCCTTTCTAGATACATCATGTGTGGGATGTGTGTGTGTGTGTGTGTGTGTGTGTGTGTTAAGGGCATTGTGAAGTCCAAATAAAATATTCCCAAAAAGGTTTGGGTCACAGACCATGGGCCCTGGTTTACTGCAAGGAATTTCTTGAGGATCAACTATGAAAACTATTATGGGTGCATTACATTTATTTTCTCTAATTTCTTACATCGGTCCTGCCCAGAAGGTACTTGTCATTATCTCCGTTTCTCTCAGGTGGGGTAAAGGGACTTGTCAAAAGCATTCGCACTGCCTTCCCCAGCACCCTACTACTTCCTACCCCTCGGCACCAAGAAGACACAGGACCAGCCTAGCTTCAAAACTTGTGCTTCCTCCACTATGAGCAGCTTCCAAAATCAACAAAACAGAATCATTTATCAGTGATAACACTAGCATAAAAAATGCAGCTGCACTATAACTGCCCCCTAACTAATCTTTTTTTTTTTTTTGCTCTTTCTTTCCAATAAGATGTGAAAATCATGTGCTTTAAAAAGGTATCACTTACACTCAAAACTCCAACCATTGCTTTTATTTTCCTGACTGATAATGTGCTTGTGGGCTATGGACACACAAAGTCTTTTAGATCGCAAGCTTTTTAGTAGGAAAAAAAAAGTGATTCTTCTTGCTACCCACATAGCATTGCTAACACAGTATGTATATATTGTATAAGCAATGAATATTGATTGAATTAATTAAGGAACAAATAGGGAATAGGAAAAACTGACAATAGAATTAAAAACTGAATTCATTTTGCTTTACATGTGAGGACTGACCAATATATCTAACATGAATTGTGGAAGTAGATTTCATTAATGGCTTTAGAATATATTTTCATCATTATTCTTTGTCAAGAAATAAATCTATTTAAAATTTGTTTGATGTTTTGTTTTATGACAAGAAGAGTAGAGGGCTGGATTAAAGCTAAACATAGTCCATATATTAGAAGACATAGACAATCTTATAGCAGGCTTGGCTTTCTACTTTTTGATCAAGATGGCTACTAGTTGGTTATTGGATAATAGTATTTTATTAAATATATAGATATGCAAAGAATTAGAATTTTCGATGATAATACTATTTTGTGAGTAAAACCATCTTATCTTTCCAACTGCCTATTAAGAGTTCTTCAAAAATTCCTAAGTGATTAAATGAATACATATATTTTATCTTTTCTATTCTCTGAAACATGGAGTTATATTTTTTATTTACTAGATCTAAGATACTATAGAGTTATATTTATTTTATACAATAAAATCCATTTTGCACAAACTTCAGGTCAAGGGATAATTGAATCTTTACACTGTTTTTCTCCTTTTTTAGGCAGCAGTTTTTAGAGACTAGAAAAATCTTCCTTTTTTAGAATTTCCAAGTGACACATAGGGAAAAGATATTTCTCCGACTTGTAAATTCAAAATTTATTTTTGGCAACACAGCTTGCAGTTAAAAATTGAATCTCCCACATGAATCACTGAATCAAAAATGCAGTAGCAAAGTCTATACAATGACTTTTGCATGCAGTGTTGCCTAGAGTCAGATCAGCTAATTGGAAGCACAATAATAATTAATAATCAAAAAAGAAGCTATTTCTTATGGAGTGTATTATGCATAAGACCACACGAGGCACCTAAAATATTATATCACAGCAATGTTATAAGGTAGGGATTAACATCTCAACCAAAAACAGGAAACAAAACAAACAAGAAAATAAACCAAAAAAATTGAAAATAAAAAAACTGAGTTATAGAAAAGTTAACCTGTGATAACTGCATTAATAAATAGCAATAACTGGGATTTGGAGTGAGTCTGTGCTACTCCACTGCTCATGTTTTCAAGAAGCCTGTTTATGTCTTTAACTGTATTTATTGCTATTATAATGTAGTTAGAAGTTTATATATGTAGGCTAGATTCAGAATTTTCCTTTTGGGCTACAAAATCGATATAATATTCCCAGAGTTCTTTATGAGAATGAAATTAACAGGATACAGTACTCCAAAAGAATCCTCTAAGATGATAAACTCTACCTTCTGTTGACCAAAAAATAATATTATAAGCTTGAAAGAGTCAAAATTTAAAATAAAATATTTTCAAGTAATAGCTTTTGTTCATATCGGCTAATATAGAGATGTGTAGATAATGTTGAAAAAAATTGGTCTGGGTAATTTTTGCCAAACTTAGACATCTGAACTTTAATATTAATATAATAGCAAAGTAGTCTTTATTGGATCTTGAAGGTCAGTAGGATTGAGGTAGACAAATAGGTAAGAAAAGTGCATTCCAGGCAGAAATGAAGTCACAGAGTGCATTAGTTTCTTGGGGTTCCTGTAACAAATTACCAAAAACTGGGTGACTTAAAACAACAGTAATTTATTCTTTCACAGTTCTGGAAGCTCCAAGTGTGAAGTCAAGGTGTCAGCAGGGACATACATCCTCTAAAGACTCTAGTGAAGAATGCTTCTTCACTAGAAGTGGCAACTTCTAGCCTCTGGTGGTTGCTGGCAATCCTTGTGCTCTTGGCTGACGGCAGTGTAACTACAGTCTCTGCTTCTCTCTTCACAGTGCATTTTTCTCTGTTTGTGTCTCCAAATCTGCCTCCCCTTATAAGAACACCAGTCACTGGATTTATGGTCCATCCTAATCTTATATAATGTCATCTTAACTTGATTGCATCTGTAAAACCCTATTTGCAAATATGATCACATTCACAGATCCTAGGTGGACATGAATTTGTGGGTAGGGGGTTGGAGGGGTATGCTATTCATCCCAGTATACAGAGATAGATGTGTCAGGTCATGAATCCACTTATTTACCAGGCGTTGTAGCTCTGATTTTCACTGAAGATGGGGGGACAGGGGGAGGGGTGGATGTATAACAGTATTTAAGCCAAAAAGGAGTATAATCAGACTGGCATTTAGTATTCTTTCTTGGTCAGCAGGTTAGAGAATGAGGAAGCAGGAAAAAGACCAATAGCAAGATACAGGTTAGGCTATTTAGTGGAGAGTTTGGGTGAAGATTACAAAGATGATTCTTTAAAAAAAAAAGATTTATTTATTTTATTCATTCATTCATTCATTCATTCATGAGAGATACAGAGAGAGAATGGCAGCACAAGAGGTACAGAGAGAGAATGGCAGAGACACAGGCAGAGGGAGAAGCAGGCTCCCCACAGGGAGTCTGATGTGGGACTTGACTCCAGGATCCCAGGATCATGCCCTGTTCCAAAGGCAGATGCTCAACCACTGAGCCACCCAGGTGCCCCTCCAAGGATGATTCTAACAAGAAAAGATGTTTTGTGGGGAGGCAGGGAGACTAAGGACCTGATGGGATTTCATGGTAGAAATATTGTTTTGTAATTGCTTTTAATTTTTATATATACACAATTTTTCAAAGTCAAATAATAGTAAGAGGGTATGAATCTCAATACATACACACAAACATACACAATCATGAAGAGTGCCCATCTTGTCTGAGATTCTTAATTGGTGGTTACTTGTGCTATTTTCCATCTTATTTAAACTTATTCTATGCCTTGCTATTATATGAGGATTTTAGCTCTTTTATTCTCTCCCTTCCTTTCTCCTCCAACCATCCTCCTACTGCAATTACCTCAAAATCGCATTTAGTGTCACTGTTACTATGGCTGTGTCAGTCATTCTCATGGCTGATCCAAGTGGTGGTTTCCTCTATGATGGTATTTCCTCTTGTACAGCTTTTTGTTTTTCTAGGATTTGACTAGTTACTTGATACATTAATTTGCTTACTTGTCTTTAAAACCATGGCATATCTTCCCACTAACTAGACCTGATTAGTAAATTCCATAATTTCAATGCAGTTACGATCAACAGTCAAGCAGATAATGTATCATTCTTTTCTGTTTTCTTTGAATCATTCCTTTTCCCCCTGCCTCATTGTTTCAACTGTAGTTGTGGGATTTGCTCCCACTATAACCTTGAAAATCCAGGACAAAAAAGTGATCAGGATCCCGAAAGCAGAAAAGATATAAAATCTAGAGCACAGATACTGATTAAACTTTGAGAAAAAGTAGTACACCTGTTCCTAAGTGCAAGCTGGAAGTTCATGATTTGTACATGTGGTTATTTCCAGTTGGTGGTGAGGGAAGACTAGGACACAGGAGAACTATCTATTTAAGGGCTTCTACTTCTTTGGGGAAAAATGGAAGAAAATTTATTTGCTCTGTGCATGTGGCAGGACTGGCTCTGGGTCCTGAAGGAGAGGAGCCAAAGGACGGATTAGGAAGACTGATCAAAGGAAACCAGCACTATCATCTCAATTTTAGACTCCTTATGCAAGGAAGCTCTCCCACAGTATCAGGAAACCAGATCAGTCTCATGAGGCTTACTTTTTAAAAAAAAATTAAATTCAATTAGTCAACGCATAGAACATTATTAGTTTCAAATGTAGAGTTCAGGAATTCATCGGTTGCATGTAACACCCAGTACTCATCACATCACGTGGCCGCCTTAATGCACATCACCCAGTTACCCCAACCCCTGCCTCCTCTCCAGCAACTCTCAGGTTTTTTTTGATAGTTAAGAGTCTCTCATGGTTTGTCTCCTTCTCTGATTTATTTCCATTCCATTTTTCCCTCCCTTCCCCTATGATCTTGTTTTGTTTCTTAAATTCTACATATGAGTGAAGCCATATGATAATTGTCTTTCTCTGATGGACTTATGTCGATCAGCATTATACCTTCTAGTTCCACCCACGTCAATGTAAATGGTAAGGTTTCAGCCTTTCTGATGGCTGAGTAATATTCCATTGTATACATATACCACATCTTCTTTATCCATTCGTCTTTCAATGGACACCGAGGCTCCTTCCACAGGTTGGCTATTGTGGACATTGCTGCTAGAAACATTGGGGTGCAGGTGCTCCTTCAGATCACTACATTTGTATCTTTAGGGTAAATACTTGGTAGTGCAATTGCTGGGTCATAGGGTGGCTCTATTTTTAGCTTCTTGAGGAACCTCCACACTGTTTTCCAGAGTGGCTATACTGCTTGCATTGCCACCAACAGTGTAAGAGGGCTCCCCTTTCTCTACATCCTTGCCAACATTTGTCATTTCCTGGCTCATTAATTTTAGCCATTCTGACTGGTGTGAGGTTGTATCTCATTGTGGTTTTAATTTGTTTTTCCCTGGTGCTGAATAAAGGTGAGCATTTTTTCATGTGTTGGCCATTGTATGTCTTCTTTGGAGAAATGTCTGTTCATGTCTCTTGCCTATTTCTTTTCTGGATTGTTTGATTTTTGGGTGTTGAGTTTGATAAGTTCTTTATAGATCTTAGATGATAGCCCTTTATCTGGTAGGTCATTTGCAAATATCTTCTCTCATTCCACAGATCGCCTTTTAGTTTTGTTGACTGTTTCCTTTGCTGTGCAAAAGCTTTTCATCTTGATGAAATTCCAAAAGTTCATTTTAGCTTTTGTTTCCCTTGCTTTTGGAGATGTGTCTAGCAAGAAGTTGCATGGCCAAGGTCAAAGAGGTTGCTGCCTATGTTCTCCTCTAGGATTTTGATGGATTCCTGTCTCACATTTAGGTCTTTCATCAATTTTGAGTTTATCTTTATGTATGGTATAAGAAAATGGTCCAGTTTCATTCTTCACATGTGGCTGTCCAATATTCCCAACATCATTTGTTGAAGAGACTGTCTTTTTCCATTGGATATTCTTTCCTACTTTGTCAAAGATTAGTTGATCATGGAGTTGAGGGTTCATTTCTCAGTTCTCTGTTCAATTCCATTGACCTATGTGTCTGTTTTTATGCCAGTATTATACTGTCTTGCTGATTACAGCTTTGGAATAGAGCTTGAAGTCCAGCATTGTAATGCCATCAGCATTGTTTTTTTTTTTTCAACATTCCTCTGGCTATTCGGGTCTTTCCTGGTTCCATATGAATTTTAGGATTATTTGTTTCAGCTCTGCGAAAAATGTTGATGGTATTTTGAGAGGGATTGGATTGAATATGTAGATTTCTCTGGGCAGCATAGACATTTTAACAATATTTATTCTTCCAATCCATGAGCATGGAATGTTTTTTCAGCTTTTTGTGTCTTCTTCAATTTCTTTCCTAAGTGTTCTGTAGTTTTTAGAGCACAGAACCTTTACCTGTTTGGTTAGGTTTATTCCTAGGTATCTCATATGCTTTTTGGTGCAATTGTAAATGGGATCGATTCCTTAATTTCTCTTTCTTCTGTCTCATTGTTAATGTATAGAAATACCACTGGTTTCTATGTCTTGATTTTATATCCTGCCACATTGCTGAATTTCTGTATGAGTTCTAGCAATTTTGGGGTAGAGTCTTTTGGGTTTTCCACATAAAGTATTGTGTCATCTGTGAAGAGTGAGAGCTTCTTCTTTACCAGTTTGAATGCCTTTTATTTCTTTTTATTGTCTGATTGCTGAGGCTAGGTCTTCCAGCACTACGTTGAACAACAGTGGTGAGAGTGGGCATTGCTGTCGTGTTCCTGACTAGGGGAAAAGCTCTCAGTTTTTCCATGAAACTCACATCTGCAGCTGACTTTTCTTAATATCTTTGTTAAAAAGTAGTTTATACACCTACTAGTAAATTTTCATATAAGCTGTTAGGAAGATAAAATTATCTCCATATTATCTATGAATTAGATAGTTTAAAAACTATTGTTTAGAATATCATTGATTCCATGGTTTACTCTATTTACACTCATAGTTGATTTTTCCCTAGAGTTGTGTGTTTATTTTTACTTAGCATATATATAAGAAGGGAAATGGTTAAGTTTCAATTTGTCAATTCATTTGTAAATATGACTCAAATTTACTTTTTTGCCTCCTTTTTTAACTATTGAGTTACTCTTATTTCTATCTGAAGATGAGAATACTGATGATTTAGTTGTTCTTATGGAAGATGGCTTTGCAATTTGGAACAGTAGCCACCATTCTACCAATTTTCTGGTTTACAACTCTACCCAAATTGTACTTATCTCTACTGTAGAATGAGCTAATTTATCTGTCACTTTTCTAAGAATGCCAGGTCTAAAATAGGCAGTTTCATGTACTCCACTGCATTGTCAGAGAGAGAGACTTTTCATTAACCCAACATGTAAGAGTTCTGACAGATAAATTGGGAAAATGCACATGATACCTTGCATACCTTCCTTGAAAAGAAAGGCATGAATATTACTTCAAGAAAACAATAGCTTTTAAATCTTATTAGTTTATTTAATAACAAGACAATACATTAAACTATCTGAAATCTGATTTTAATTACTTTCTTATTTTAATTGTAGGCCATGGCACAGAAGGAAGACATGGAAGAAAGAATCACAACTCTTGAGAAGCGTTACCTCAGTGCTCAGAGAGAATCTACCTCCATACATGACATGAATGATAAACTAGAAAATGAGTTAGCAAATAAAGAGGCCATCCTACGGCAGGTTGAGTATCTCGGTCTTGGTTATGTTCCAGTCTCACAAAACCTGGAGTAAATAAAATACCGTATTTCTTGCAATCAGTCATTCCCTAAAATTTAGAATAGACTAAACAGATGTGGGTTTTCAGTATGTAATTTATAAATTTGTCTCAATGATAATAAAAACAATGACTAATATTTACTTTGGATCTAGACATGAACCAGAAACTGCTAAACAGTTAACGTGTATTATCTCACTTAAATCTAATCATCTCCTGTGAAGTAAGTGTAATTAATTATTATATTGAGGCACTAAGGTTCAGAGACATGAAAACTCTTCCAGGGTCACAGATCTGGTAATTGCCAGAGTTTTTAGCGGAGGCCCAAGTCTATTTGGCTCTAGAGCAAAAGGAGACAAACTGTGGCCCATCTGTCAAAACTCTGGCACTGTTTTTTAAATAAAATTTTGTTGAAACATAGCCATACCCATTTATTTAATCATTGTCTATGACTGTTTTTATGCTACAATAGTAGAATTGAATAGTTGGGACAGAGACTAAATGATAAACAAAGCCTAAAATATTTATTTTCTGGCCTTTCAGAAAAGAAGGTTTTGTCAATACCATCTCTAGAGCCCGGACTCTTAACCATTGTGCTACATTCCATCTCTCACTCCAGTTAATACTATAATTTTCAATATCATGCTATCATGGTACAGCTGAAGCCTTAGTATTGAGTTACAATCTATTTGTCCAGGTTTATACTCACTAGTAACTTTTTTCTTTCTGCTGCCATTGGTAAGATCTTTCTATTTTTTAATGTGCTGAATTTTTTTAAGGAATGAGAATAAGATATGAAAGTATGAACATAGTCATCTCTTTGCATACTAGATGTGATAGAAGTAGCTGATTTTTAAGTCTAGAATAATGGCTGAAACTCAGAACCCCTAGTGACTGGCGATTGTTATCTTCACAGTGACTCCTTAAGTGTCTCTTTTTCCATCCCTATTTCAGATGGAAGAGAAGAACAGACAGTTACAAGAGCGTCTTGAGCTGGCTGAGCAAAAGCTGCAGCAGACTATGAGAAAAGCTGAGACCTTACCTGAAGTAGAGGCTGAACTGGCTCAGAGAATTGCAGCCCTGACAAAGGTATTGCAATAAGACAATTAGTCAACCTAGATATACTGACAGAAATGATTAATAATCCAAATAAAATCTATAGATTTTTCTTTAGGTTTTATGAAATCTAAATTTATTTAATCTTTACTATATTAGTTTCTTGGTAAGATGAATTTTTCATGTTATATATCTTATTTACACTGCCATGAATGATTTGCATATGAATGTGATGATACCTCTGCCTCTTTAAACACTAGGAAATACAAAATTTCACATCCTTATGGTTAATCTTCCATGATAATATTTGCACATTAGAATAATCACCAACTATGGACAAATAATGATGATATTTAATACGTGCATAGATAAGTCATAATAATTTAATAAACTTAACATAAATTGGTATTAAAAATGTAGGAAATACCATAAACAGTTGATTGTTTTCTGACTGTACTATGAAAAATTTGTTTGAAATTAGAAGTTAGATTTGTAGAAGTCTAAATTATTTATTTTTTCAGGATTTATTTATTTATTATAGAGAGAGGGAGAGAGCATGGGTGACAAGGGAAGAGTAGAGGGAAAGAAGAGTGACAGGGAGGAGTAGAGGGAAAGAAGGCCCCAGTTGAGCAGGGAACCCAATGCAGGGTTTGATCCCGGGATCCTGGGATCATGACCTGAGCCAAAGGCAGATGTTTAACCAAATGAGCCACCCAGGGCCCTGTGGAAGTCTAGATTCTAAAACCATTAAAAGTCAGAAAGTGATTTTAATAGTTACAATTTCTTCTGAACCAATTAAATTCAATAGTGATCTGAGGGATGTTCAAAACTATCTGCCATGCTATGGCTATTAGATTCTGCAACTGTCTGCATATTTTAGAATTTTGCAACCCTTATAATGTTAAAATGACTATTCTAACCTTTAACAGTCAAATGGAAATGATATTGCTTCAAAGTGTTTATCTATGTCACTACAATAAAAGTTTAGATTTGCTCAGTAAAACCATGTGTTACTTTTAATATCAGTTAAATGTACATTTTAAAAAATTTTATTTATCTCTTTATTTATTTATTTTGAGAGAGAGAGAGAGAGAGTGAGAGAGAGAATGGGAGCAGGGATGAGGGTTAGGGAGAGACTCCTCACCAGGAGTCTCTGTGTTTAGCACAGAGCCTGACGTGGGCCTCAATCTCAGAACCATAAAGTCATGACCTGAGCTAAAGCCATGAGTTAGATGCTCAACTGACTGAGCCACCCAGGCATCTCAAAAATGTGCACAAATTTTAGATATTCATGCAATTTTTGCTCTGTGCTAAGTTTTCAGTGCCACTATAATAAATGGGTAAGATAGATACGTGAACTGCAAGTTACACAAATTCTGACAGTAGGGGCTATCCAAAACAATTGATGCGGCAATATAAAAGCAGGCACACACATTTACTTTCCTAAAAAAGCAAATGATTGAAGAGGAACAGTAGACTGATGCCTGCTGGTAAAATAGGGTAATTAATCAGGTAGTGAAAAGCCAAACATTTGCAAAGTACAGCAAGGTTTAGAATAATAATCCAAATAAAATATTTGGAATATTGGAATAGTTGGTTGTCTACAGGGTATTGGAATAACTACCTGAATAAAACATTAGTGTGATTAGGGTAATGTTACAATCTGGATCCTTCTATAGTCATAGACATACCATAAACCCTTCTGGCAATTCAGAAATGTGTGATTTCTAAGATAAAGATAAATTTATCATTTCATTTGAGAAATTTTCTCCAAATTTTATAAAAATGTGCAAACATAGTAGTACTATTCTATTTTTTCTTGAAAGTACATTTTAAATTACTCAAGTATGGAGATACATATATACACACACACACTTAGGCTTTTCATTTGAGGAACATGAACTTAATAATATAAAGTTATTCAACTATTTTAGGGGGCTTGAGGTGAGTGGCTAATAATAAAAATAACTTTTGTAAAATAATCACCAATATTATTCTGAGTAAAATAGCAAGAAAATCTGGAATCTCTCAAAGTAACACAATTCACCAAATAATAGCTCCAAACTAGCCTCTGATAGAATATGGATGAAACAGACTTTAAAGCATAATACTTGACTTACAAGGCTTCAGATTATATATTCCTAAGAATCCTAAACTTAAAATATTAAAAAGAAACTTGAAATAGGTGCCTTACCATTTTTATACTTCATTTTTCTCTGGGGATCTTACGTATTTATTTATTTTGTTACATGTATTCGTTCATGTACCCACAATTATTTCCCTGGTTTACTTCTACTTAATAGTATGTTGCTAAAATTTTACTTCACCTGAATCCTTTTGATTTATCTTTTCAGTAGTTTTATCCTTCTTAGGAAGTATTAAAAATACTGGAATTTACTGTGCTTCTCTTTTTTAACCACTTTTTTTCAGGCTGACTTAATATCAACACCATTATTTCAAGTACAGAGTTTCTAGATTATTGCTATATTTAATACACATTTGATTTGTCAGTGATGAGGTTTTATCCTCAACTCTCCCTGCTGATAACATTTTTATAACATTTGAAGGTACTTTTTCATTTGTTTTTCCAAGTTTCATGGCTATAATGATCTTGTACTTTTTCTTTTCAGTTCACAGAAGTGTAGGAACTATCTCTAGAACCTGCTTTATTTATTTTTTCATTGTCATTTTCATTTTCAGTATATCACTATTATTGATCATCATAATTTTTTTCTACTTAATATTTTTGACACTAAAGTAAAAAGATGTCTGCTTAGCTTAAACCTAGGCTTCCCTCTCCTATATTATGAATGGCATTCTAAATAATGTTTCAGACATTTAATTTGGCCTTTTTTTTTTTTCTGCTTTTGTTATCAGCTACCTATACTTTTTTTCTCCTTGATCCTCTTCTCTTTAACTTTTATTTCTTCTCCATTTCCAAATATATTCATGCTTTTCTCAAAGCCATTTCAATGTATAATTTCCTCTAAAACTGTAGCTCATTTGAAATTTTCCTGTGTCACATCAGAGTGAAACCAAGATAAGCCCTATATCCCATCAAGAGATACATGAATTGCTTAAACTGCAGTCTGCACAAAGCTAAGATGAATATAAATCAATAGTAGTTGAAAATTGATCCCAGTTTTTTGTATAGAAATGATGCCTGGATGTATTCTTTGGTTGGTAAGCTGTGTGTGTGTGTGTGTGTGTGTGTGTGTGTGTGTGTGTGTACGTGTAGATAGGTAAGTAAAGCTCATTTAAGGCTTTAGAAAGTCAGAAGGATTGATTATGGATAAAAGTTATTATTTGACTTTGGCAAGTACATATAAAATTAAACAATAAAGACTTTGGGCTCCCAGTTTTATTATTTATAATGTTTACTTCTTTAATTAAAATGCATATTCCTCAGCAAGGATATAATTCATCTTGAATTCCATAAGGTATTTCATTCATTTTTAGTACCAATAAAAGCTATCAATAATAACAAAGTAATTTAAATTTGACAGAATTCTTGTTCAAGATCTGAAGTGAGTTTTCACAATGTGTGATGTTTTCAATACTTAAGATGGAAAGAGGTAGAAGTCTTAAGGACCTTTAGAAGGTCCACTGGGTTTGTGTTTTTGAAGAGAAAGTTTTGGAAATTGAAGTGTTCATGCCTTGACTACCTTAATCACTGATTAAAATTAATCAGTCACCTGGTTAATTTTTATAACACCAACTACCTGTTAAAATGTACTTTTAAAAGATACGGATACCTTAATGAACTTAGATTATTTAATTTCAACAAAATTTTGACCCATTTATGGTATTCTTATTTGAATTCTAGGTTTTTAAGTGATATTAGGAAACCATTTTGTGGCATTTGGAAACTATGGTAGCTTTCTGTGTTTCTTTTGCTTGGAAGTTTGGGGAAAGAAATTGCTTATTTGTTATTTCTTCATTATTTTCCTATTTATTAAACAATATCAAAAGGAAAATCTTAATGAAATGTAAATATAAAGTCATAATTTGTATAAGTACACCAGTTAAATGTCAAATATGTGTCTTATAGATTAGTTGGAATTTGTCGTGTAAAATAGTATATATGCATATGAGCCAATACATGAATAGGCTACTATTTCTTTTCAGGTACTGCATGACATATTTAAATATAGTCCTATATTTGCATAAAGTAAGTTTCACTGTCTTAGAATAAACTTATAAAATATAATAGAATATGCTCTGGAGTTCAATCTTATAGATCTGACATAGGATAATTTTGATGTTATAATTTCTTGTAATTATGATTAAAATGTTGATTTAACTTTACATGTAATCTGTGCATAACATACTAATACAACTCGGCTATCAGCAATGTCACATGTGTTAACACTCTGTGTCTGTGGTAACCTGACAATCACCTCCAAGACTTGTAACTAACCCCAGCACTGGGCAAATATGAGCTCAAAAAGACACCAAGCCGCCTATTCACTTAGGGCACCATTTTGTTTCCATAGCAACAAGTCAACACAGAAGCAGTTTTGGGGTAGTTCATAGTGTCATTCAGGGGAGTTCATAAATAAATCTCCTTGTTCTCAGAGCATATTGTCAAATCTTGATAATCTGAGGACTTTGAACCACTTGGATTTAAAACTTCAAATTAAGACTGTATCTGAAGATAGGTTGCTAAGGTTCTAGACCTATGGTCATCATTTGTATTCAGAGACCAGAAGTGATTTTGTAAGCTTGTCACTGTTGCTGAGGAAACTCAATCCTGCTTGAATTGGAGAATAGCCATAATAATTAACCCCGTGTCTTAGCTTTTTCTTGATTTCTAGAGTGTTAGGTTTGTAATAAATTTCGTTCCAAATTTATTTCACCTGGGTCATTGCCTTAGCATACACCTCAACATTGAGATACATTGTTTCCATTATTTTTAAGTAATATGATAAACAAACAAACCAAAATATAAAACTTCTAACAATCTATCAGAGACATATTTTAGTGTTTGGTTTCCCATAATTCCAATTATTACATGACTCTTTTCAGAGTTGCTTTAATTCATTCTGTAGTAGTCTTTCATTGCCAGTCATCATTAACCTTCCATACCTTAGGTTGGTAGCTTTTTATTTGGGCATATCATTGTTTTTCATTTATAACCATTGTCTGCATCGTGTTCACGAGATATCAGTGTAGTTCTTTCCATATAAAATTTTGTCTATTAAAGTATTAAATTTGCTGTCACATTTTTCTTTTAAGCATTCTGTGCTATATTCTGTTCAGTGTCAGTGTCTTTAGTTCTGATTTTTCAATTTTGTCCCTCTCCTTTTCCTTGACTTGTTAGTCTGATCCAACCTCTTCTACCTCATCTGATGATTATCAATATGTTATGGAAGCTAAACTACAAGAAATGATCTCCATACGTAGGAAGGTAGTCCTACTGGACTTTACTTTCTATTGCTAAATAGAATCCATCTAAGTTTTTCTTTTCATTTATAAAAATTATGTTACTTTTATTTATTGATAATCAACCATCTGTGCAGTTCAGTGCTTCAGGAGCTTAAGATTGGACAATGGCAGGTTTGTGTTCAAACCATGCACAGTCTGCATGTTACATTTGGCTGATTTCATTGCTCATAAATAAGTCCAATGTTTTGCTGATGCTTGGATGTAACAGGCCTTTGTAGCTGACACATTTCAAGCAATGCTGTTCAGCTGCCTGTTTAAAGAAAGTTTATTTTTTGAAAATTACATTTGCAGTTGGTAGTAGCTTGCTTTACATTTTATTTCAATTTATTTAGAGGGAAAGTGTTAATCAAATCTTACAGGTCAGGTACGTTTTTCATATTTCTTAACAGGCTGAAGAGAGACATGGAAACATTGAAGAACGTATGAGACATCTAGAAGGTCAACTTGAAGAAAAAAATCAAGAACTTCAAAGAGTATGTATATCAAGAACCACTCCCCTCAATCATCAGTTTATGGGCATGTAAGAAATGAATGTTTTTCTATATTATGGGTTATACTTAAAATCTTATGAATATGCTCTCTGCATTTAAAAGGAAAAAAAAAGTTTCTGCCAATGTAATCACACCAGACATAAAATAAAATCCCATTTTAAAACTAGAAAAATTTAAAATACTTTTGTAAATGACTTTTATGTCAAATGTATTTATTTTTTCTTGAACGTAAGGCTAGGCAAAGAGAGAAAATGAATGAGGAACACAACAAAAGATTATCTGATACTGTGGACAGACTTCTGACTGAATCCAATGAACGCTTACAACTACATTTAAAGGAAAGAATGGCCGCTCTAGAAGAGAAGGTAAAATGACAGGAGAGTAGAATCACATCAATGTTTAGCAATGCTCTTATGATCATGGTTGTTTTATACCCTGCTGCGTTTATTGTACTGGTCAGAAGATCCATTTATTTTCCTCAAGTATATATGGTTTATTCTTAGAAGTGAACAAGTAATAAATAAATAAATAAATACATTGAACAAGTAGTTTCTGTAAAAATGTATAAGATAAATTTTTAAATGAATAACAAATACTGCATGGTATGTAAATCTTGCATATCAGCATGATCATCTAGATAAATGCATTAAAATGTGTTTTGTGAATAAAATATTGTAGTTATCCTTCACCTGGGGTGCAAAAAAAAAGAGTGATAAGACAAAAACCAATATTTTGGAGTATGTGGGGATTCATCTTACATTGAAATATTCAAATGTTTCGAGTAACTGAATCTACTACTAATCTAAAAGTTTTAAAACCGAAAGATTGAATTTATATTACCAGTAGAACTAGTATTAATCCCAGTACAGAGTTAAGTAATGCAATAGTTTCAGCTGCATTGTTTCAAAAAATAAATAAATAAAAGCTCTTCTTGACAATGTGCAATAATATCATTTACAATTATATACATCTCATTGATAGCAGCTACCAGACCAGCACGAGTTATGTGAGCTGGTTGCCAATTCCAGAGTATAAATGAAGGTAGGGGCTAAAACCCAGGTGGACAAATCATCTTGGAAATTTAGATTGAATGCCAGTCATTACTTGTGCTACAGGTTTCCCCTTCATCCATACAATAAACTAAAATAGGAAAAAATATTTGTGGAATTGTTAAAGTAGACTGATTAATTTACTCATTATAAAGTGACAAGGCATGCCTTCTTCCCATTCAACTGCAAATGCATGGCCACTTTGCCAATTGCTACACACTTGGTTTAATTTTGCTAAAATTAAATTAGATAATAATACATTATTTTAAATCATGCTTTGTAGTAAGTATAAAAAAGTTTAAAGCTTTTACAATAGTAATATTTTCATGCCAACATTTTAAAAAAATATCTATGAAGCAATGTACTCCCACATCATGAGATATAACAGTTTTGTAAATAGTTAAAATTTCGATTCTTATTTCTCTAATAATTTAACCATTAGAAATTAATTATTCTGTTTTTGAAATAGAAGTCCAGAAATTAAACTTTCCAAAAATATGATCTGATAATTTATTTTTTTCTTTAAGTAATAAAAATGAGTTCATCGGAATTCTTTATCTATAGCAGCTTTGGCTAATATTTTTCACTATTACTCACTTATGCTCATTTTAAGATTAACCTAATTATTTCAAATTTTAAAAGACTAAGATGAGGAAAATAAAAATAGCTTAAAAGATAATATTTATTCCACTCGTCAATCCAAGTGAACAAAATAACATTTCCCACTTAAATTATGTATTTTTCTAAATGTTAAAGTATCGTGTTTAAAGATTCTATTTAAATTTGGTTTCCACGGAAACCAAGAAATAGTTGCACCAAAGAAGGAATCAAAGAGAAGGAATCAAAGAAGAATCTTGAGCAATAAAAAATTAATCTGCATGTATAATTATTTTCTGTTTAGTTAATTCTTTATTTTTTCTTTTCTTTAGAATGTTTTAATTCAAGAATCAGAAACTTTCAGAAAGAATCTAGAAGAATCTTTACATGATAAGGTAAAATGGAAACTTACATTTTACCCATTTTTCTATTTTACACTGATGAATGTTTTGTTGTAAAATAAATTTGATAAGAAAGAAGTTTAAGATGTTATCTGTTTAGAAAATTTTTAACTTTTATATTATACATACAGAAGAGTGTGCACGTATAGAAAAAGCATGAGGAATTTTTATAAACCAAACACACTAAAAACCAACACTATGGTAGCCCCCCTCATGTTAACGTACAATTATGTTACCTTAAACGATAATTACTGCCTTGACTTCTAACAGGAAAAAAAATGCTTTTGATTTTTTTGTGTTTTATACAAATGGAATAAAAATGTATGCACTAATTTGTCTTTAGTTTGAGGTATCATTTTGGCAGAAAAGTATTAAATATCTATTCTGTATGATAAATTATGCTAAGTTATGTATTTGTAAACATGATCCTAACTCCAAAGTAGCTGAAAAATCTAATTGAGGAGAGAGAACATACCTCTGACAAAACAGCGAGTTGCAGAGTAGCAGATGCCAAGTGTCAAATGAGTGAAACAGTAAGAGCTACAGGTAGGGGAGCTCACCATGCATGGCTGCTGTAAATAAGGCTTCAGGAAGGTGTGAATTGACAAAACTTTAAAGAATGGTAGGACTAGGCTGCAAGCTTTTCAAATACAGTGTATATGGCATGATTGCAGGTGCTTTGTGTGGGGAGGGGGTAAGTAGGGAGTTTGATATCTTAAATAATAATGAGCATAACAGTCTGGCTGGAATCAGTTATTCTTATTGTAGGATAGAAAAGGCAGATAAGGACCAAATAATGAAATGCTAAAGGCTGTAATTGCTAATATGACTTCTCCTCCTTCATTAGCCTATACATTCCTGTTAGCAGTTGTGTCTGACTTCATTTTGTTTAGCATAAGCAAATAACATCTAATCATTAATTTAAGAAGTAACCTACAAATGTGTGCTGAACAAAAGAGAAGGAAGAGAGAGAGGGAGCAAAGGAGGGAAGGAGGAAAGATCTGGCAATAGTGTGGCATAGGCAAAGTATTGGAAAAGATGAGAGAATGAAGATTTAAAAAAAGAACAATTGTATATTAAGCCCCACTGAATGATACATATTATGTTATTAATTTAAAACTATTTGGTCCCACAGTCAGTATATACCATCTCCTGAAAGATAGATCTGCTATCGTAATACAAGATGGTGCCTGGAAGATAGCATCTAATTCTTTCTGAGGTTGTTAAGAAAATCTACACAGGGGAGATGCCATTTCATCAGGCATATATGCTCTTGAAGGCATATAAAATCAAATAGAGAGGGTTGGGCAGAAGACGGAACCCATGCAATAGCACAGAGAAAAAACAAAGATGATTGATTTGCTGAATCACCGGAAGTTTGCTGTGACTTGTATGTGGTTAAAGAACTAGGTTGTGGCCAGATTGTGGATTTTGGATTTGGTCCTGTTATGCAATGTTATGTTATCCAAAGCTCTGTGTGCTCCTGGCAGGATCCCCAGAACCCACTCCCCCACCACCTACCCAAGCCTTGTAGCTTCAACAATCTGCCGAAGCAACCAGCAGAACTAAACATTCCAAGCTTTGCACCCTTGTTCATGCTAGTAACTAGAGGAAACAAATCCTAGGTCATATCTCATTTCTAAATATCATCCCATACAGCTGAACATTGTTCCTCATCTAACTACATCGCCTAGAACTTCTCAAATTTCCACTCCATAATCTATAACTGTACATCATTAGCAAAAACTCCTGTCTGTTCAACCTCTTTTTACTGTTTCTCTGCATCATGTTGATCTCCAAAATTTGAAACTCCTAGGACTGGTTTCAAATTTCTTCTCCATGTTCAGTCCCTGAGTTCAGTCTCAACTGATCTCACGGATTTAAATGCCATCTATATACTGAACATTTCCAAATTTAGATCACCTACTGGGTCCTCTCTGCTGAGAGAGCTCATGTAAGCCAACATAGTATCTTTTTTTGGACACTTTGGCACCTCAGACATCACAAGTCGGTCCCTCCACCCCGAACACCAGCAGCTGCCTTCTCAGTAAATCACAACTCCTTCTCTTACTCAGGTTAACCTTGGAGTTATTCGTGACCCCTTTCATTATCTCATACCCCACATTCAGTCCAATAGCAACTTCCGTTAGTTATGTCTTCAAGATATAACTGAAATCCAGCCATTCTCTTTCTGACACCATTAGTGTCCAAGCCACAATCGTCTTGCCCATGTTTTTGGAAGAACGGTAATAATTTTATTTCTTCTCTTCCTCCCAATCTTATTCAACAGTCAATTTCACTGCTCTTAGAGTGATCATATCATCTCTCTGCTCAAAAATCCTTCAGTCATTTCCAATCTCAATCAGAGCAAAAACTAAAGATTTTTAAATGGTTGACAAGGTCTTTCCAGACTACCCTTTCCCAGCCCTGCAAACACACTTTTCTAAATCTATTCCCTATCTGTCTTTCTCTTTAACCTGTCCAATTCAGCCAGTGACTTCCTTGCCCACTCCTTCAACAAATATACTCCTCCCAATAAGGTGCATTTGCCCTGTTATGCCTTTTCCTAAGATGTTCTCATTTATTTTTAACTCCCTCCCTTTCTTTAGATCTTTGCTCAAATAACACTTTATTGGAGAGCCTTTCCATGAATGACTCTCTTATCTTCTTTTTCCTACCAACATCCTATAGATACTATTTGTTTATTGTCTTTTTTACTAGATTATAAATTATATGAGGATAGGGAATTTTTTATTTTGCTATTTTAACATAGTGCTTAGCACAACAGAGGTGCTTTATGTATAATTTGTGGAAATAGCTAACAAATGAATTAATAAATGGAATAAGAAACCATTGAATATGTTAGGCAAATTATTTATTTGATCATATGTATTTTTTTTAATGACACAACTAGGGGTGCCTGGGTGGCACAGTCAGTTAAGCAACCAACTCTTGGTTTCAGCTCAAGTCATGATCTCAGGGTCCTGAGATTGGGCCCCACATTGGGCTCCACAATCAGCACAGAGTCTACTTAAGATTCTCTCTCTCTCTCTCTTTCTCTTTCTCTCTGCCTCTCCTGCTTATGTTCTCTCTCTCTCTAAAATAAATACATTTTTTAAAAAAATTAAAATGACACAATTACAGAAGAGTGTATAGAGAAGAGAATGAAGTCAGCACCACCTCTGTGGAAGCTGGTGAAATAATGCAGAGAAAAAAATAAAAAATATGTAAAGTAAAATGATGATAGTAAGAAGAAAAGATGAGAGAAATATTGGTAAAGCCACATTAACAAAAAAGTACAGTGAGAAATGAAATATGAGTCAAGTAAAATGTCAAGCATTGGCTGCTGAGATGAGAAAAATAAAGAGCAATAGAAAGTCCAGAAAGATACATTTAAATTTTTATAACATTATAAAAGTTATAATCATGAAGACAGAATTAAATGCTTACATAAGCATTTAATTAAGGACTATAAGACCACTCAAAAAATTTACAGACTGTAATACCAATCTGAGAAAATTTTCAGATGTACAAATAATACTACTAATGTCAAGCTGATAATTTTAATTTGTATCAGGTAATGATTTTTTTTCCTCATCTTTTTCATCCATTTTTCTTTCTCCTTTATCCATGTGCACTACTCTGCTTATAAAATAATCAAAGTCCTTCACTTACTACATAAATAAGACCTTTTCCGTATTTTTTGAACTGGCTCTCATTATGACTGCATTTTGAAGTGATGTATACATAGCTAGTCATGATCTTAGTGTTCCTGTATGTTTGCAAAAATTTAGGATTAATGAAGGTCATATATTATAGATAATTTATTACTAATTTCTGATATTCACATTTTCATTATAAGGAAAAATTTAGGCATATTTTACTGTCATGTCTAATAATCTTTAATAAAAATATATCCATCAGTTTTACATTTTTAAAAAGTCATTAAGCTTGTTAGCTTGATTTATCATAATTGAATGTTGGTATTATTGGCATTTACATATCTTCTGAGTAAAATTTCTTTGGTTTTTAGGAAAGATTAGCAGAAGAAATTGAAAAGCTGAGATCCGAACTTGACCAATTGAAAATGAGAACCGGCTCTTTAATTGAACCCACAATATCAAGGTAACGTTAAACTGAAATGCTATCTATAGCTCATCAAAAATAAATATGAATTCCTTATGATTTCCTATTGCCTCAAATAAAATAAATAAGTACCTCTTATTGCTCAGCAGGTCTTGCCCTATGTTTACTCCCTTACTGATTTACTGTTTCTATATTCAGAAATAATTCTCTAATTTAGTAATCTGTTCTTCAAATACATAATAATAATTTAAATTATTACCTTTTGTATTATTCATTTAGTTATATAGCTACAAATACATTAAAAAATCTAAATTGGCGAAACGAAACTGTATATAAGGAAATTACATCTTATTCCAGAAAGAGGCAACACCTCTTTTCTCTACACACAGAAATGTTTTCAGTGCTTAATGTTACTAAAGAAATATCGTTGACTATGGTCCCTGAGCACTGCCTGTTTTGTTAAGTTAGTTGCAAATACAGAGTGAAGGAGAAATTATACATGTTTTAAAAACAAATAAATTTAGCCATACCCATCTTCTTTCACTCAATTCCCCATGTTGAAAGAAAGAAGCAGTGACATAATTGTTTACTCTCTAGATAGATAGATCAATCTTGATGATTCACGTATAAATGTTTTTGGTGCTTAGGGCCTTTTATTTAAAGTGAATAAGAAATCCTACAAGGATTTACTCATTTGATCATTTATTTATTAGACAACACAATCACATCAGCTATTTGAAACTTTTGACCACTGCAGACTTCTAGAAGTCCATTTTTCTTGGTCTCATGTTTATCCTAAGAATGTTAGCTCCACAGGGGCTGGAATTTTGGGGTTTTTTTGGTTACTATAATCTCAGTACCTAAAACAAATTAACAAACAAGCATTAGTATATTATACTCTCAATAGATATCATTGAATGAATGAATACCTAATAAAGCATTTTTCAGATACTCAGGAAAGATCAAAATTAAAAAAATTCTAAAGGTGCTTATATTCTCTTTAATGTAAGTATTAATAAAAGTAATGATTTAAGTATAAATAAAAATAAAGGTGCTTATATTCTCTTTAATGTAAAGTATTAATAAAAATAAGGTTCAGTATTTTCAGTATTTCTACCTTCAATTTAATATAAGAAACACAGTTCTTCAGGCATAAAAACACCCAAATAACTTTTCAAAATGTAAGTCTTTAATTTAGAAAATCATGTTTATTTTTCTAAATGCTCTATTATGATATATCTGAACTAAAACTATCAATTTAATGATACATATTCACATGGTGACAAGATGATGATGATGATGGTGTTGAAGAGAAGAGCTGATAAAATATCAACAGAGTAAATACATAGAATGAGCATCAACAAGTCAACAAATTTAGTGTTTTTTAATGGAACCAAATGGCCATTTTGTTGGATTTTTGAGCTTTGGTCTTAGAAATACAGGGTTGTATAATAAAAGGGTGAGTGAGGGAGGGGAAGAGCCAAACAAAAAACAAGACTGTTAAATATAGAGAACTAACTGGTGGTTACCAAAGGAAAGGAGGGTTAGTAGAAGGGTGAAACAGGTGAAGGAGATTAAGAGTAAACTTATCATGATGAGTACTGAGGAAAGTATAAAATTGTTGAATCATTATATATTGTACACCTGAAATTAGTATAACACTGTACAGTAATTATAGTGGAATTAAATATATACATATGTATCCTTGGGGAAAAAAGAAAAAACAAGAGTTGTAGAAGTATTGTCTCAAGGTTCATCACTGCAATGAGTCATCATGAGACAGCCTAATAAGGTGACTTTTATCCACAATGAAGGATCATCGTGGAAGCTTGGAAACAACATACAGAACAAATTTCTTTGATACAACACCTGTAGTAGAAACAAAACTAGACCAAGAATAAGAAGACCAACATTCCTAGATCTGAGACAAATAATTACTAGCTGTTTGATTTTGGAAAGCCCGTTTTCCTTGATAAGTTCAAATTTTATATGTATTTTATATGAATTTGTATAAAATAATATTTTATGACTATCTCACAAGCTTGCTTTGCGAGGTGAGCAAAGGGTTTTATAAACAGTAAATCACAAATATACAATATTATAGGAACTATTGATAGATAAACGGACAGGATGGAATTTATAGTATGTTATAGGATAACAGTATTTATTGAACAGCAATTACTTATCAAACATTCATGCTTCTGAGTACACAATTTAAAAGGTCATAATAAGGGGATGCCTGGGTGGCTCAGCAGTTTAGCGCCGGCCTTTGGCTCAGGGTGTGATCCTGGAGTCCTGCCATCAAGTCCCGCATCGGGCTCTCTGCATGGAGCCTGCTTCTCCCTCTGCCTGTGTCTGCCTCTCTCTCTGTGTCTCTCATAAATAAATAAATAAATAAATAAATAAATAAATAAATAAATAAATAAAATCTTTTTAAAAAGACATAATAGGGATCCCTGGGTGGCGCAGTGGTTTGGCGCTTGCCTTTGGCCCAGGGCGCGATCCTGGAGACCCGGGATCGAATCCCACATCAGGCTCCCGGTGCATGGAGCCTGCTTCTCCCTCTGCCTGCGTCTCTGCCTCTCTCTCTCTCTCTCTGTGACTATCATAAATAAATTTAAAAAAAAATTAAAAAAAATAAAAAATAAAAAATAAAAAGACATAATAAAGGAGACAGAAGATGCATGAGAATGTCATTGATCTTACAGGCAGAGACTGTAGGAAGAGAGGAGCTAAAGTTAGTGAGTATCAGTAACATATTCTCTACTAGTACCTCATCTGAGAATAATAAATTGAGCTCCAGAACTGCTGGAGAAAGTCTGATTTGGCTTAACTCTGAAGAAAGGTAGTATCTGGGTCATTGGAAAGGACAATGGAAGATATTTCAGGAAGCAGAGAGATGGATAAAAGATGTTCTTTAAGAAAATTCGGACTTGATTTGTCTATGGAAGTTCTTTGGTGAGGTTATATGCAAGAGTGACTGAAGATTCAGGTGAGGAAACTGCACAGGTTCTTGTCTAAAAGAACCAGTGACTATATTGTAACTTTGACCCCCAAGTGACTAAAATATTGTACACCAAAAATTATTTAAAAGTTGAAATATATGGAAATATCGCCTCTGATTTCTGTTAGTAAAGTGGCTCACAGAGCTGAGTAAAAGGAGACAGGTGAGAAGTAATGGCTTTAGATGAAGTATAAGCAATGAGCTCCTCTACAGTTGATGTTGGTTCAGGTCTTTGTTCTTTCAAGATCATTAAAGCACTTTCTACTTGCAAGAAACTGTGCAGTGGGGAGATAGTGGTAATAGTGATGATGAATACATGTTTCAAATGGGAAATACAGGGATACTGTGAGGACTATTACAATAAAGGGAATACCAGGGGCTACAGTAGTATAAGACAACGGGGATTTTAATCTGAGACATTAAAAATGTTAAACACATAAATTCGTGAAGACTATTTGCAGCAGAAAGGACAGTATGTTCAAAGGCTCGGGATCAGAGGAAAGTGTGAGTTGTTTGAGAAATTGAAAAGTCAATATGGCTAGATGGAGAGAGACAGGAGGCAGTAACTAGAAGTGAAGCTAGAAAGTAGGAGAGTTCTAGATTGTGGAGGGCCTTGTAAAGGCCATTGAAGAGTTTTAAGTGCTGTGTCAGTAGGAGCAGATTTGCATTATGGTTCATGTTTTTATAAATGGCCTGGAGTTGAGAGAGAAAACAAGAAAACAGTACTCCTAGGATGATGAGTTATAATTTTAGAATCTCCACTCTGATGACCATAAAGACACTACCCAAGCAGTGACAGGCAAAAGATACCCAGAATATTCTGAAGTAGATAGTTTAGACTGTATTATAATTAATTTCATTGATTCATTATCTTACCAGTATTTATCAAGTGTTTATTTATGCTAGGAATACCCCCTTAAGCATACGTGGTGACTAAAAGTCTGGCCTTTGTCTTCATAAAACATAGGCTCTGTTATAGAGGCCTATTTATGAGTATGACCTGGTTCGTTAGTTTTTATATATGACTAATCCATAATAAAACCAGTTTGCTTGATTAAATTTCAAGTTCACCTCTATAAAAAAAAAAAAAAACAATATCTGTCCTCTGCTTAGTGGATGATTTCTTAGTTCATTTGCTTTAAAGTTCTATTTGACAAAACAAGGATTTCCATCAGTTAAGTCAATGTCTTCTACTGTTGCAGAAACTAGACTTTACCTACCCTTTTCTCTTCTTTTTTTTGGGGGGGGGGTTAATAAATTTATTTTTTTATTGGTGTTCAATTTGTCAAAATACAGAATAACACCCAGTGCTCATCCCGTCAAGTGCCCACCTCAGTGCCCACCACCCAGTCACCCCCAACCCCACCCACCTCCCCTTCCACCACCCCTAGTTCGTTTCTCAGAGTTAGGAATCTTTCATATTCCATCTCCTTTTCTGATATTTCCCACTTATTTTTTCTCCCTTCTACCTACCCTTTTCTAATCTTGCCAATCATTTGGAATTGTTTGGTTTTTTTCCTTTACTTTTTCCACAGAGAACTAATAGAAAGAGCTTAGATCATCAGGAGCCCCAGTTCCAGAGAAAATACAGCATTAAGCATATTTTCTACTGACAATTGATCATTTTATAGGACAGCAAGCTGTCACTGTTATCATCATTATTATAGCAATAAACTGAATTTGTTGTAAATCTATATAGAAATAATTTGTCTAGGGAAACCTTTATTACACTTTGATTACAGTATACTTTATTATCATGGTTATTGAAAATCAGTGTGATAGTATTTTTCAGTTAGAATTTTCCAACTACTTCATCTCTAAGCAGATTTCAGACTCAAATGTGCTTATCACAAGATTTTTCTTTATCTTTTTGAAACAATGTCTTATCAAAAGCTGAAAAATGTACTAGTGCTATATCCTATTTTATTTAAAAAATAAGTTTATTAACCTTGAGTCAATCTGATTTTAAGTATTTTATTAATTTCCATAGTAGAACTCTGAAAATAGAGAATTCTAGAACCCCTAAAGTATACACATTTTACTGTTAGATTAGTAGGGAATATTTACAACAGGTACAACAATAAACAACATATATTGATCTGTACACTAAGTAGTTGAACTAAAGAGTATTGCCAGAATTGAAGCCAAGGATCTTAGTTGTCAGGCTTAACACATCTCATTTTACTACCACAGTTGAAAATGATAATTAATGAATAGGCAGGGTTTTATATATATATATATATATATATATATATATATATATATATATATATATGTTCTAAGCAGAAAATCCACTTAACTTTCAAGAATGGACCTGGGACCAGAATTTCTGACACAAGCCTCAGAAGAGATCTCAAAGAGTCATGACAATTCCTTGAATTTGTTTTCTTTTTTCTTGAGAGTTTACGATTTATTCTTTACTGACAGTTAAGCAAATTATAGTGATTTTCTGGGAAGTTTAAGTTTTGAGATTAGTTACATTGCATATTGCCTTTTTTTTTTTTCCTTTTTCTAGAACTCATCTAGACACCTCAGCTGAGTTGCGGTATTCCGTTGGTTCCCTTGTGGACAGCCAGTCTGATTACAGGACAACTAAAGTAATAAGAAGACCCAGGAGAGGCCGCATGGGTGTACGAAGAGATGAGGCAAAGGTTATTTTTTTTTATTTCAAGTATTTGATGATTCTAAGTAAATATACTGCTCCATCTTGGACAGAATTTTAATACTGAGAGAATTCAAAACGCTAGAAATTTTAGTTTCAAGTGTGACACATGACATATTTTTATAACTTATGTAAAACCGCTGCTAGGTGCCAGAAGTTGAACTAAGCCTTTCCAGGTGTGTCCACATAACCTTATGAATTTGGCACTATTTTTATACTAGCTTCAGACATAGAAAAAAATGAAGCTCAGAAATTTTAAGTGTTCAACATTATACAGCCAGCAAAGTGATAGAGTCAAAACTTGAACCTCTATTTATGTGGTTTCAAATTCCACGTTTTTTTTTTTAATCCCTTATGCTGTATTGCCAAACAAATGGACTTTTGCTTGGCTTGACTTACACAGTGGTTTTCATATTGTCAATTAAAATGGATTAAATATTTTAATTATAATTACTATTTTAATAAAACTTTGAAGAAACTGTACATAAACTATTGAAAGTGTTATAGAGAACTCTTCATGATAAACTCAGGTGCGAGTCTTCATTCAGTCAGTTTGTAAGCTATGTATATTGTTAATTTATAGTTGAATTTTACAGAGAAGTAATTTAGTTCCTTTGTGACTTAAGTATTGTTTGTACTCCCCAACCACCTTTATCTGTTGAATACTATATAACCTACTTGTCCTTATTTGTACACAGGTTCTTGATACCCTATGTTTTTTAATTGGTACCTGTGTCATCCCTCATAGCAGGCATTCAATATCTCTTAAATGAATGAATAAGAAGTGAACAAATGAAGAATAAATGAAATCCATCTTAGTTCTTTTCTCATTTTTAGATGATAAATAAATTAGTGCTGCTTGGTACCAAAACAATTTGTAACAAATGCTAATTCAGGTCCTCAAGTATTAAATAAGTACTCTGGGAAATATCATGTGGTTCCCCACCAAAAATCATTTTACATCACCACAAAAATAAAAACCAATTTTTTAAAATGCAAAAAACTCTAGGTCCTCTCTCACATCCCTTCCTCCCCTATCCTCAGATCCTAGCTTTGAAAGACACTGGCAAATAGGTTACTGAGGATTTGTATCGGGGCACCTGGCTGGCTCAGTCAGTAGAACGTGCAACTCTTGATCTCTGGGTCATAACTTTTAGCCCCACATGGGGTGTAGAGATTACTTACAAAAAAAGATTTTCATTCACATGACGGATATATTATATATCAAATAAAAAACCATAGTCATATAAATTAGTGTGCCTTGGGCTTTAAAAAAAAATCAGTGAACCATTTAAGTGATCAGAGCAGTGGAGATGAAATTAAATCACTTTTCAATATTATTTTAATTATACTTTGTAAGAATCTATGTAAATGAATGTTGGGAAGAGAATTATTATATGACTTGTGTGATAATATTTGTAGTCTCAGCCTATAATAAGAACGTATAAGTAAGACTAATTAGTAAAAGAGATGGAAATGCCTCAATACAAGTGAATACAGATTGTTATATTTGGAAAGAAGGAAAAATGTTTCAGACATAGATGCTTTAAATGTTGAGTTGAGGTTGAACTAGAAATCATACTTAAGGTTATCATCATTATTCCTGTGAAAATTCTTGATATTCATGCTAACAATTTCTGCCAATTACTTCAGATGCCAATGAAATATTTTATCAAAATAATACATTAAAATGGTAATAATCAATTTTTTTCCTAGGTTAACTATAAAGGCATGTGTGCCTTTCGTTGATATTTTTCAGAATAGTGCTTTGATAATGAGCAGTATGATACATAGGATAATTACTCTTATATTTACCACACAGGTGAAATCTCTTGGGGATCATGAGTGGAATAGAACTCAGCAAATTGGAGTGCTAAGCAGCCACCCTTTTGAAAGTGACACAGAAATGTCCGATATTGATGATGATGACAGAGAAACTATTTTTAGTTCAATGGATCTTCTCTCCCCAAGTGGTCATTCTGATGCCCAGACTCTAGCCATGATGCTTCAGGAACAATTAGATGCCATCAACAAAGAAATCCGGTAAGTTCAATGATCACTGACGGTTTTAAGGGGTTAGAAGACCTTGATACTAAAAATGTCATAATTAGACCAGAGGCACTGGCATCATCTGAGAACTTATTGGAACTGCAGAATCGCATGCTCACACTGTACCTACTGAATCAAAATGCATTTTCACAATATTCCCAGGTTATCTGTACATGTCCTGTATAAAATTAGGACAGTTTTTATAAGGAACATACATGAAACATATGCCAACTAATGATATTAGAGCAATGTAAAAGAATAAAGTAAAGATAAAATATTCTCTGATGAATTTGAAGGCACTTTTACATTAAAATTTATTATTTAAATGATATTTATGATAACAAGGTACCTTCCTAAGGTACATTTAACACTGTCATAAAGGTACTAAATAACATGTGATTAATGTGTGGGTAGCTCTTTAAAAGTATTTAGACATCAGAGTGAAATTAACTAGGACTGAATTATTTCATACTAGATGCGAAAAAAAACACTTATCACCACACTGGATAACAGATGGTTTCCAAAGAGTAGATTATTACATTATCAAGTTGAAGTTGTACAAGTAAACAATTCAAACATTGAGAAACGTTGATAATTTCACATTTTAACTTGATATATACTTTCTTAAATCCTAATGACATTAGTAGTCTTTTTTTTTTTTTTTTTTTATCATTAACTTTACTAATCCCAGTGAAGAACCTAACTGTGTCTGGTGGATTTACAGTCTTCCAAGTATTGGGAAACTAATCCTAACTAGTTTTTTCTCAAAGGATGAATAGTTTTTCATTATTTTGAGCCATGGTTTGTTTTCCTGAATCTAGCTAAATCTGTTGGCATCCTAATATGATTCACATCTATACAGTTCTCTACTATCATTAGCCTATTGCAAATTATAATAGGTTCTCATGTAGATGACAGTACTTTCTTCCTGGTTTCCTCATGGTGTCTGGATTCCCATCTAATGCTGAGTAACACTGCAGCAAGAGAAGACTTTTTACAAATGTGCTTATGTAAAGTTACCTTTTTACAGACCCTTCAGTTGCTCTTAAGACAAAGAACAAAATATTCCATATTGTCTACAATGCCCCACCTTCCTCAGCATTCCCACCTACCTGATTCCATGTTCCATTATACATGACTTCCAATTCTTTAAATGTTCCTTGCTCTCTCCTTTGTGGTTACTGTCCCTTTTTTCTGGAACATTCTCCTCATTCCACACCATCATGCCCTAACTTTTCACCCTCTTTACTTCTACCATGAACATAACCACCATCCCATGTTTTGTCCTTCAGTTCATTTTACTGTCCGTCAGTCCCTTACCTTCATTAGATTTTAAATTATGTAAAAACAAGAATTGTATCTTGTTTTTCTCACTGTTTTATATCCACATCTTGGCACTTTTCTTGATAAATAATAAGTGTTTCCTGAATATTTGTTTAGTATAAATAGAAAAAATAATACAGAACATAAATTCAAACTGAATCACACTTTTTGATGCTATGGAGCTGATTTAACACACTGGATAGTTTTGAAATCAAGTATGTATCTCTGTGATTTTGTTTTTACTGAAAATATATACACACACCTTCAGTAACAATGTATGTCCCTCCAGGAACTCAACTTTCTTAGATTAGGATAGTAAAGCCCAGTTATAATCTTGGCCTTGACTAATTAAGTTCATACCCTTTTATATGTTTCCTTGCTGACCCTAATAATGCATTTAATATAGTTGCTAATATGTAAGAAATTAAGAAGTACATACAATTCAAGTATATAGAAATATTCAAAAGAAATAGGCACCTTGGACAGCAGGGGGAGATGGTGGAGTAGGAGGACCATAAACTTACCTCATCCCATGGATACAACTAGGTAAGACTCCTATCAGTGTAAATAATCCAGAAAATGATCTGAAGACTGGAAGAAAAAATTCCACAAATAAAGGTAGAATATATCTGTAAAAATTAGTTGTGGGACTCACAAAATAAAAGGTTGTAAAATATGACACCATATACCTAAAATGTGGTGTGAAGTGAATTAAGAATGGGTTCAAACTTAAGTAACTATCAATTTAATATAGACTTCTAATGGTAACCACAAATCAAAAATCAGTAATGGATATGCAAAGAATAAAGAGAGAGGAATCCAAGTGTATCACTGAAGAAAGTGAAGGAATGGAGGAATATTTATCTTGCAACTGGATGTCAAGGGAAACCAAGGTAGCAATACTTACATCAGAAAAATTGACCTGACTTTAAGACAAAGACTATTAACAAGAGACAAAGACACTATATAATAAATAAAGGAGAAAATCCTACAAGAAGATATAACAATTATAAATATGCACCCAAGACAGGAGCACCCATATATATAAAACAGTTAATAATAAGCATAAAGAAACTAAACTATAGTAATATGATAATAGAGGGGACTTGAACTTAACTCAATGGATGGATCATCCAAACAGAAAATCAAGAAGGAAACAGTAGCTTTGAATGACACACTGGACCAGCTGGATTTAACAGATATATTCAGAACATTCCATCCTAAAACAACAGAATACACATTTTTTTTGGTGCATATGGAACATTCTCCAGATGAGATCCCATATTAAACCACAAAACAAATCAACAAATTCAAAAAGATCAAAGCCATACGATGCATCTTTTTTGACCACAACACTATGAAAGTAGAAATCATCCAAAAGAAAAACCTGGAAAGAGCACAAATACATGGCAGTTAAATAACATGCTACTAAATTAAAAATTAGTGGAGAAATTAAAGAAGAAATTAAAAAATTACACAGAAACAAATCAAAATGAAAACACAATTGTCCAAAATCTTTGGGATGCAGCAAAAGCAATTCTAAGAGGAAAGTTTATACTAATACAGTCCTACCTCAAGAAGCAAGAGAAAATCTCAAAAATCTAACTTTACGCCTAAAGGATCTAGGAAAAGAAAACACAAAATTCAAAACCAGTAGAAGGAATGAAATAATAAAAATTAGAGCAGAAATAAGTGATATAGAATATAAAAACAAACAAAAACCAATAGAACAGATCAATGAAACCAAGAGTTGTTTTTTTTCAAAGATCAACAAAATTGACAAACCTCTAGCCAGACTCATAAAAAAAAAGGCCCAAATAAACAAAATCACAAATGAAAGAGAAGAAATAACATTCAACACCATAGAAATACAAACAATTGTAAGAGAATATTATATGTATGAAAAATTGTATGTCAACAAATTGGCCAACCTTGAAGAAATGGATAAATTCCTAGAAACATATAACCTACCAAAACTGAAGCAGGAAGAAATAGAAAAATTTGAACAGACCAATTATCAGCAATGCAATTGAATCAGTAATTAAAGAACTCCCAAAAAACAAAAGTCCAGGACCAGATGGCTTCATGGGTGAATTCTACCAAATATTTAAAGAAAAGATAATACCTATTCTTTACAAACTATTCCAAAAAAATACATAAGAAAGGAAAATTTCCAAATCCATTCATTTGTTTTTATTTGTTTAAGACTTTATTTTATTCATGAGAGACACAGACAGAGACACAGGCAGAAGGAGAAGCAGGCTCCCAGCAGGGAGTCTGATGCAGGACTGGATCCCTGGACTCTGGGATCATGACCTGAGCCAAAGGCAGATGCTCAACCACTGAACTTCCCAGGCACCCCCAAATCCATTCTGAGGCTAGTACCACCCTGATACCATAACCAGCTACAGATATCACAACAGAGAGAGAGAACTGTAGGCCAATATCTCTAATGAACAGATGCAAACATCCTCAACAAAATACTAGCAAACCAAATCCAACGATACATTAAAAAAATCATACCATGCAATCAAGTGGGATTTATTCCTTGAATGCTAAAGTGGTTCTATATTTACAAATCAATCAATATAATACATCACATCAATTAAAAAAAAGGATAAAAACCATATGGTCATTTCAATGGATGAAGAAAAAGCATTTGACAAGGTATAATATCCGTTCATGATAAATGCCCTCAACAAAGTAGATTTAGAGGGAACATACCTCTAAAACCTTTACATGAAAAATCCACAACAAACATACTCAGTCATGAAAAACTGAGAGCTTTTTCCTTAAGATCAGGAAAAACACAAGGATGTCCACCCTCACCACTTTTATTCAACATAGCACTGGAAGTGCTAGCCATAGCAATTAGACAACAAAAAGAAAGGAAAAACAACCAAATTGGCAAGGAAGAACTAAAACTTTCATTAATTGCAGATGACATGATACCATACATAGAAAACGCTAAGACTCCACCAAAAAATAAATAAATAAATAAGCAAAAAAAAAAAAAAAACTACTAGAACTGATAAATGAATTAAAGTGACAAAATACAAAATCAATGTACAAAAATCTGTTGAATTCCTATACACTAATAATGAAGCAGCAGAAAGAGACACTGAGAAAATAATCCCATTTGCAACTGCACTAAAAAATAATAAAATAGGTAGGCATAAACTTAAGGAGGTAAAAGACCTCTACTCTGAAAACTATCAAATGTTGATGGAAGAAATTAAAGACAACGCAAGAAATACAAAGACATTTCATGTTCATGGATTAGAAGAAAAATATTGTTAAAATGTCTATACTACTCAAAGCAATCTATAGATTTAATGCAATCCCTGTCAAAATACCAACAATATTTTTCACAAACCCAGAAAAAACAATCTTAAAATTTGTATGGAACCCTGATAGACCCCGAATAGCCAAAGCAGTCTTGAAAAAAGAAAATCAAAACTGGAAGAATCACAGTTATATTACAAGGCTTTAGTAATCGAAACAGTATGGTTCTGGCATAAAAATAGGCACATTGATCAATGGAACAGAATAGAAAACACAGAACTAAACTCACAAGTATATGGTCAGTTAATCTTCAACAGAGGAGGAAAGAATATCCAATGGGAAAGTCTGTTCAACGAATGGAGTTGGGAAAACTGGACAGCTACCTGCAAAAGAATGAAATGGAACCACTTTTTTACACCATACATAAAAATAAATTCAAAATAGATTAAAGATCTAAATGTGAGACCTGAAAACCTAAAACTCCTACTAGAGAGCATAGGCAGTGATTTCTGACATCAAACATAGCAACATTTTTCTAGATAGGTCTCCTGAGGCAAGGGAAGCAAAAGCAAAAATGAACTATTGGGACTACATCAAAAGAAAAAATTTCTGCACAGTGAAGGAAACAATCAACAGAGCTAAAAGACAACCTACAGAATGGGAGAAGATATTTGCAAATGACATATCCAATAAAGAGTTAGTATCCAAAATACGTTAAAAATTTGTATAACTCAACACTCCAAAAATAAGTAATTCAATTTAAAAAAATGGGCAGAAGACCTGAACAGATATTTTTCCAAAGAAGACATACAGATGGGCAGTAGGCACATGAAAAAATGCCCAACTTCACTAATCTGGGAAATGCAAATCAAAAGCACAATGAGGTACCACTTCATACCAGTCAGAATGGCTAAAAACAAAAACACAAGGAATAGCAAGTGTTGGTGAGGATGTGGAGTAAAAGGAAGCCTTGTGAATTGGTAGGGATGCAAACTGGTGATGCCCCTGTGGAAAACATTATGGAGGTTCCTCAAAAAGTTAAAAATAGAACTACTCTAAGATCCATTATCACAGCGCTATTTACCCCAAATTACCAAAATACTAATGCAAAGGGATACATGCACCCCTCTGTTTATTTCAGCATTATGTATAGCGACCAGACTATGGAAAGACCCCAAGGGTCCATCAATAGATGAATGGATAAAGAAGTGATGTATACATACAATGGAGAATTATTCGGCCATAAAAAGAATGAAATCTTGGGGCACTTGGGTGGCTCAGTCGGTTAAGCATCTCACTCTTGATTTTGGCTCAGGTCATAATCTCAGTGTGGGGAGATTGAGCCCTGCCTCAGGCTCTGCATGGAGCCTGCTTAACATTCTCTTGCTGGGGGGTGGAGGGGCAGGCTGAGGGCCTGGGGGAATGGGAGTGAGATGGGGTAACTGGGCATTAAGGAGGGCACTTGAAATAATGAGCTCTGAGTGTTGTATGCAACTGATGAATCACTAAATTCTGCCTCTGGAACTAATAATACACTATATGTTAATTAAATTGAATTTATTTTTTTTTTTTAAATTTTTATTTATTTATGATAGTCACAGAGAGATAGAGAGAGAGGCAGAGACACAGGCAGAGGGAGAAGCAGGCTCCATGCACCGGGAGCCTGACGTGGGATTCGATCCCGGGTCTCCAGGATCGCGCCCTGGGCCAAAGGCAGGCGCCAAACCGCTGCGCCACCCAGGGATCCCATTAAATTGAATTTAAATTAAAATTTTTTTAAAGAAAGAAATATGTTGCAGGTATACAACATAAAAATATTTTCCCTCTCCTTCTGACCCTCACCCTCCCTCATTTGTATGTGCACCTGCGTACATGGTCTTTCTCTCAAAAAAAAAAAAATGAATGAAATCTTGCCATTTGCAACAACATGGATGGAGCTAGAGTGTATAATGCTAAGTGAAATAAGTCAATCAGAGAAGGACAAATACCATATGATTTCAGTCATATGTGGAATTTATGAAACAAAAACAAACGGGCAAAGGGAAACTAAGCAAAACAAAGGAGCAGAGGGGAAAATGGGAGGCAAACCAAGAAACAGAGGCTTAACTGTAGAGAACAAACTGATGATTATCAGAGGGGAAGTGGGTGGAGTGATGAGTGAACTAGGTGATGGGTTAGAAGAGCACGCTCCTCATGATGCGCACTGAGTACTGTGTAGAACTGGTGAATCACTATGTTGTACATCTGAAACTAATAGAACACTATATGTTAACTATACTGGAATTAAAATTTAAAAACTTAATATAGAAAAAGAAATGAGCATCTTCGTAAAAACTGTGACAGTATTTTCATGAAAACTACTAACACTAACTAGAATTTATTTCTGGTTAAGATTTTTCTTCTTTCACGAACTATTTTAACCATTAAAAAAAAAAATTCCTCCTAGTTGGTTTCCTAATTTACTAATTCTCCCTTAAAGAAAGGGATCAAATTACTTCATCTGCCACTGCCCTGCTTGTTAACCTGTGCGTCTATAGATAGCTACTATTTGGGTGCCTTACTTTTGTGGTCTTATTTATTATTTCATCCTTTTGTAGGATTTATATGGGACTCTCTTCCCAACACATTAGGATATTTCAAAGGAAATCTAATTTCTTTCTTTCTTTTTCTTCTTTCTTTCTTTCTTTCTTTCTTTCTTTCTTTCTCTCTCTCTCTCTCTCTCTTTCTTTCTTTCTTTCTCTTTCTCTACATCAGAACTCTAAAGATCAATGGATTGTCATTTATTTTTCTAAATAAACTGAATATATAGGTAGCATTGGATTTCCTGTTTAATTAAACTTCAGTCTACAGTCTACTTCTTACTCAGCTTATTTCTCTAGATTTGACTCTCCTTTATGATTAATACAATGCCTAGAGTTCATAACTACAATTTATTTATAGAAAAAAACATTTCTTCTGAAAGTCATTTCCCACCAATCATCTTAAAATACAAAGTTTATTTTTTTTTATTTTAAGAGGAGGTGGTTTTTCCATTGGAATGTGTTTAAAGCATTAATAATGTGCTATGTTACCTGATTAAGCCTTCCCTTGGGATTCTGATCTTTGGGTGAACTTAAAGTGCATCCATGAAAATAAACTTCAAAGTAAGAGAATTCATATTCTTTTTAAAAATATTTTATTTATTAGAGAGAGCGAGAGCAAGAGAGAGAGAGCAGGAATGGGGGTGGGGGGCAGAGGAAGAGGGAGTAGCAGACTCCCCAGTGAGCAAGGAGCCCAGCGCAAGGCTCCAACCCAGGACCCCATGATCATGACCTGAGCCAAAGGCAGACACTTAACCCACTGAACCACCCAGGCACCCTACAGTTCACATTCTCTGTGAAACTGAAAACTTATAATTTAGAATAAATGTGTCTCAGTATTTTTTGACTCCAGTTTTCGAGCAGTTTAAGGTTCATGCAAAGTTGAGAGTTCATGCAAAGTAGAGAGATTTCCCATCTATGCCCTGGCCTCACACATGCAAAGCATCTCTTACTGTTAACACCTTTAACCACAGTAGTTTATTAAAAGCGGTGCACCTTTACTGAGACATAATAATTACCCAACTTCCATTGTTTACATTACAGTTTAACTCTTGATGGTGTACATACTGGGGGTGTGGAAAATGCATGACAAGATTCCAACATTATGGTGTCATACAGAGCATTTTCACTGCCATAAAAACCGTCTGTGCTCTGCATATTCATCCCTTCCCCCGCCCTGATCACTGACAACCACTGATCTTTTTACTGTACCAATACTTTTGCCTTTCCTAGAGTATCATAGACCTGGAATTATACAGTATGTGGCCTGTTTAGATGGCTTCTTTTGCTTAATCTTAAGCATTTAATGTTTTTCCATCTCTTTTCATGGCTTGATAGCTCACTTCTTTTTAGCCCTGAATAATATTCCATTGTTGGTATAAACCACAGTTTATCCCTTCACCTACTAAAGGAGGTCTTGATTGCTCTCACGTTTTGTCAATTATGTATAAAATTGCTATAAACATGCGTATGCTGCTTTTTGTGTGGATATAAGTTTTCAGCTCCTTTAGGTAAATACCAAGGAACATAATTACTGGATGATATGGTAAGAGTATATTTAGTTTTATAAAAAACTACAAGACTGGTTTCCAAAGTGAATATGCAGAAAGAAAACTTTGCCATGATCATAACCTTAGAATTATATCATAGGAGATCACAATAAGCCATTTGTGGTTAAGAGGAAACTAAGAGGAGTTTACTAATCTCTATTTCTTAAATCAACTACTGGTACATAGTTTCATTATAACAATATACAAAATGTGTATACACTCAACTTAAATAAGATATTATTTAAAAAATAACATATTTTTGCAACCCAACTGAAGCTCTTTGTTCTTTGCATCTTTGTAATAGCTAATTTATATATATTCTTGAAGCGTCTCCTTAAAGAAGAGTAATTAGTGCTTTGTCGTCTCAAAAAGATTAATAGCAACAGTTAAAACACTTTCTTTAATTATGTATGCATGTGTCTATCTACCTATGGATAGATCATCTCCATATTATTACATTGCCTGCTGCTTATTTTTTAGTTGACTTGACTAAGTAGGTAGCATTAAAAAAAAAGTCTCAAAGTTTTATTTGACCAAATGATAATTATGAATGACCATTCATCGAAGGTTCTGTCAACTGTACTTTTTCATCAGGTAGGAGGTAAGATTCAAAATCTTTGTTGGGACCTGAGTTTCTAATATTTTCATTCAATGACACCTCATTTCAGCTGTAAGATTAGGATGAGTGGCAGAAAAAAAAAGGATTAGCAGCAGAAATTATCTAGGCAAGCAAGGTTTTAAAAAGGTTAGCAGGTGGGGAAAAAAAGTTTTAGCAAGAGGTAGTACAGAAAGAGAGTCAAACTAAAAGTGGGGAGTAATTGTACATCATTTGAAAAAACAAAGGATTTTCTAAATTTCAGCCAGAAAGTCTCCAGAATTTATTGAAAGTTATACTGCCTTCAAGAAAAGGATGTAAAATGTTCACAGGGTTATTTATTCATTTATTTATGTGAATTCCAATTACCATTTTAGCACCATAAAATGGATCCAAATTAAGCTGTATCTTTCAGGCTAATTCAGGAAGAAAAAGAATCTACAGAGTTACGTGCTGAAGAAATTGAGAATAGAGTGGCTAGTGTGAGCCTGGAAGGCCTGAATTTAGCAAGGGTCCACCCAGGTACCACCATCACTGCCTCGGTTACAGCTTCTTCGCTGGCCAGTTCATCTCCTCCGAGTGGACACTCAACGCCAAAGCTCACCCCTCGGAGTCCTGCCAGGGAAATGGATCGGATGGGAGTCATGACACTGGTATGATGATGTACACAGAGAATATTTGCTCCCATTAGGTTTAATGGTTCATTAGCTGATATTTACTGGGTGTTTATTCTAAGGACCTTCTTTTATTTTTATTGTTTTTTCTTTTTTTTCACAGCATCCGTATGTGGTAGGTGCAACTATTAATCCCATTATGAGATGAGCAAATGTAGCCTACAAAGGTGTCCTTTTCTAAGGTCACATGATAAATAAATAGAAGAGCAGCAATCTAAATATCACATCAGAATGTCTTAAACTATTAAGTAGATTTTTACTGATATCTTGATGAAATAAATTGTGACTGGGTATTTTATTTTTAATGCAATAAATCACAAAAAATAGTATATTTGGTTCAATAACAACATGTAATGTTAACATTTTAAAATATAGATAATATAATTTTAATAAGAAAAAACATCAAAAATGATAGTACAATTTTCTAATTTTGTTTTAGAATTTCATGTCAACATGTTTACCCTTCTTTATTCTTTAATTCTTTATGTCATTTATTTTTATATTTGGGATTAAAAGTTGGAAACCTAAATTAGCAGGTACCCTGAACCTAACTGAGAGAAAATCAGAGTGCCCTTTGCTAGAAATAATATAGAGAAACCTTTAGAAAAAATGATGGGAATGACTACTAAATGGTATAATGTTTAGTCACTTAATTCTGATGATAACAGTCTGAGGGTATCACTGCAACAATGAGTAGAGGTATCTAGGATCTGAGAGCATGAGTAAATAGCTCATGTTCAACACAGTAAGTGGAACCAGATTTTTCTTCAAATTTACTGACACAAAAGCATGTACTATTCTGTCCCTTTTTTTGTAATTACCTGGGTATATATTTAAATGACAGTAATGAAGACTTAAATATTCTGAACTATTTTTGGAGGCAAAATTCTATTTTTATATTGAATATTAAAACTATACTATTAAAACAATAAAATTTTAACTAAAAATGAGTTTGAAGATAGAAATTAACTAAAAACAAATCAATGAAATAAGTTTATATACTGTAAAACTATATAACAAATAGAGGAGAAATTAATGATACTACGGAAGAATACGAAGTGTATATAGTGTTTCTAAATATAGTCAAAAGGCTGTGAAGCTACTATAAATAGTGTCACAATATCTATATCTGTGTTTTTCTGTATGTATGTAAAACATCTGAACAAAAAACTTAATTCATTTTCTAAATGATATCTTACATAAATATGTTGCAATAATGTGTATTTTAGCTAATAAATTGTAAAAATCATTTTCATTGGAATTGACTTATATAAATGCAAATATATGCACATATTTATAAAGACATTTCATTTTTTTAAAAGATTTTATTTATTTATTAATGATAGATACAGAGAGAGAGGCAGAGACACAGGCAGAGGGAGAAGCAGGCTCCATGCAGGGAGCCCGATGTGGGACTCGATCCCAGGTCTCCAGGATCATGCCCTGGGCCGAAGGCAGGCACTAAACCGCTGAGCCACCTGGGCTGCCCAAGACATTTTATATGTATATTAAATACTCTCACTTCTAGGGAAAAAGTACCTTATGAATTATTTTTTAATTTTTTTTCACAAAATTTGTTAGGTATGTAAATTAAATATGTTTTTTCTTCAGTTTTACAATTGAGAATTGAAACAGAAAACTATTTTTATGGCGTGACAGCATTTTTCATATTTAAACTCTTTACGATTATGGACTTCCATACAATAAAGTCAACTTATATAAAAGAGAAATGACAAAATTAAAAAAAAAAAGGAAACATTTACCTTCTTAAGTCACTGAATCCTCTATTCTGTGCTCATTTCCAGAGTTGATATTAAAATATTTTTAAAATAGACATCATAGACAATGCCCAGTCAGGAGAAAGGACAGCTAATCAGAACTGACCCCACCTAGACACAGCACCATCTTTTAGCCAATGTACTAAGATGTACGCAGTATACTGAGCTACATTATATTTTCCTTATTATAGAAATCTAGGAACCATTGATCTGACTTTATTAACTAAACAGGGTATTGTCTCTGGCTTAGTTTCTGTTGATATTTGCTACATGTATTGATGACTTGCTTATTATCAAACCTACAGTAAGAATCTTGTTGCACAGAGCAATTAATTTAGTCAGCATTCAAGGCAAGGAAGCTTTGATTATTTCTGTCCTGTTCTTCCTTATATTTTTGCAACATAGTGTTTTGCTCTTTTAAAAGTATTTTCATAAACATTAGTATCATAACCCTTAATAGTGTTATTATTTTATACTAATGAAATAATGTATTTCTAATCATTTAGACATGATGTTTGTATATATATGAAAAAGATGACACAGCTTTCAAGCATTTTTGAGCAGTTAGTCATAAATAAATCAGTGGTAAATGAAGATTATTGTATTGTAATTAGAGTATTTAAACATATTTAAAGCATTTCCTGAGGGTAAAAAAAAGTACTTAAAATGTCCCATATCTCAGAAAAACAAGAAATGAAATCCAGGAAGTCCTTATCACATAATAAAACTTTATCATTAAATTCACCACTCCTACAGTGAAAGACAAGCAGATTTTCTTTTACCTGGAGAAAATATTGGTGGGCATAATTTTGTTGGATGTAATCTATGTTTGCATATTCAGAGAAAAATGAAAAATTTTAGGGACAGAAAAGCAGAGACTGAATAGATATTATATTCCTTCATATTGTGTTTGTTTATATGTTTTGCAAGAATTGTTATTTGTCCTGACTATAGAATGTGCTTTTATTTTCTTTCACTTCACCACAAATCTGTAAGCATAAAGAACAAACTACCAATATCTAGTTAGAATATTGAGTGGAATAAATCAACCAATTTTTCAATAGCATAAAAACATATAAATGTAAATGTAACTAAAATGGAATAAAATTATTTTACTTACACAAGCAAAATTAACAAAGATAATATGTAAATAAGGTTCATCTGAAATCAGAAAGAATTAACTTTTTAAAAAATTCTGTAAAAGCACATTGACAAGAAAACAGCAGCCTTAAAAACATGTTATACTGAAGCCGGAGCTTTTGGCATTTGGGAATGAGAGATTTGTTAGGATGCCAGGAAATTAGAGATATGTGAGGAACAGCATCAAGGACCAAGACTGCATAGATAGGGCAAAAGAGAATGTTTATAACCTCCATATATGGGCATCGGTTCTTCATTCATGTATAATCTCCTTCATTCCCACTTATGTTTTCTTGGGAGGATATAATCCCATATTTATTTCTGGCTAGATCACCCCATATATGCTTCATATTCCCTAGGGTTCCACGTCTCAGATATCATGCACATATGCTTGACCTCATCATGTAGACATGCTCCCCACCCATTCCATCTAAGAAGTTCCCTCTCTGCAGTCGCTCTCAGGAGGGTTCCTTTTATAAGGGTTAAGGACATTTATTTAGAAAACAGTGGGATGAAAAAACAAAGCAGTCAAGTTATAGAATACTATTTAAATTTTAACATGGTCAAATGGTACTCATTAATTAGTTCTGTTTTATGTTGCTTTTATTACTGCCAATCACAGCCAAGTGATCTAAGGAAACATCGGAGAAAGGTACTGTAAATATCTTTTATATGATTACTAGTTGACTATTGTTTTTTCTATGAAAACTTTAAAATGATATTCCCTTTAGTTGAACTATTTTATTAACCTTAAAAAATATTAAAAGCATTTAAGTATTATCGAACTGTATAAATATGATTATAAGAGCAAATACCTCAAAATAAAATTGTTTATGCTTTCTAGAGTAAGGATTAGATTATTTGGTGGAAATATCCTAGAATTAGATTGTTTATTGTCAATGTTAGAGCAGTGTTGCTTATTTTTAAATGTAGGCTTTCGGAATTCAGGTATGTGAGACCAACAGAAGAGAAGACCACTGCCAATGAAAAGATAGCTTGTTACTCACACTTCCCAAGAGGAGGGGGCATGCCATGCTATGCAGAGGCAAAGGGAGGTACCAGCATAGGTCCTCCTGAGGAAGAAAGAGCTAGAAGAGAGGATGAGTAGAAGTTTCATTGTGGTTTCTGTTGGAAAGGCAAGGCAGGGTGAGCAGGCTTAGGATTGACTAGTTTTAGTCATGTCGGGAGGCTGTAGGTAGAGAGGCCATTTCTGGTTGTCTGCTTCCTGGCCTGGGATGGTTAAGGCAGAGGAATATTACCTCCTGAAGCGTAACAGCCATAGAGAATATGACTTGGTGTACGGGTCCAGACTGATTGATGTGCACATGCAAGGCACACTCCAGGGAAGTAGTTTGCTATCTCTAGCAATTAGCTGGCCCTGGGAGGAGCATTCTGTTCTGGATCTGCAAGGCACCAGATACCAGAGCATCAAGAGTACAGAAATTTAAAAATAATAATTAATACACTGCTTTCCTGTTTGGTGTGACATAAGTAGAATAAATATTGGAAATGAGAAACAAAATTGACTCCAGTTCTGATTCACAATATGATATCTTGTTAGATAATTGAGAACAGCAGAGCTTAGACTCATGGAATATCAGATGGGAAAGATTTCAGAGATTCAACCCACTATCCAGTGCATAGATCTATTTTTTAGCATCATCAAGATGTGATAGTCAGACTATGTCCAGACACGTCAGGAACCAGGAAACTATTTGTTTTTCTTTTGTCTTTTTTAAATTAAAGAAATCTATATTATAGTTGTGTGGCTTAGATTGATGGAATTTTTTTCTTGAGTTATCATTTATCTTCCTAGAGCATCTTCTCCTTGATACCACCAGTTGGTTCTCAACTGTCAAATTTACCCTGCATAAAGTTCTTATTATTTGTCTCTTTGACTTCCTCTACCACTTGAAACAATTATATTGGGAATATAGAAAGACCTGAGTAGATGATGAATGTAAAAGAAGTTTAGTGGATATAAGAAAAAAAAAGTTACAAAGGAAGGTCCCATACAGAAATGCAGGCTCAGGGAATTCAGAAGAAATGGTTGTTAAGAAAGGTAGGCCATGGAAAGAAGACCACAAACTAAAAATTGTTGTATATCAGGCTAAGGAGTTACTTGGTATGATTCCACTTGCCTTCAAAAGAACACATTAAGATAAGTATTATCGCATACATTTTATTGATGAGGAAATTTTGTCCTAGAGAAGGTAAGCAATTAGCACATGTCATTTAACAAATAAGAGAAACCAGGAAAACCTTTTTCCTCTACTTTATTTATACAGTGTAAGCTCTAGGCATGATTCAGACAGTTTGTGTATGATGTTTTTAAAAATCTGGTATTTGGGAATTTGGTTTAGTTTGGCAGTGTGGAGAGAATAAGGCATTGTAGGTGTTGCCGGGGGAAAAAATCTGGAAGCAGAAAGGTCAGGCTTAGCGGAAATAATCGTAGGAAACAATTATGGCTAAATCCTGGGACTGTGAAGACATAAGCACATATTAGGAAGACTTCGGAAATACATTTTATGAATTTAGATGAGTTGTGGGTTTAGAAAGAGTATTCCATAGTATTAACATCATGCTGAAAGTAGTTCTTGAAAAAAGATTCTTCTGGTATCACTATGCTCATTTAAATGGAGAGAGGAAATCTTATAAACGTGCCTACATAAACTCTTACAAGCTATCCAGGCTTGGATGACAAAAGCCCAATCAAACAATTTCATTAACTTTATCCAGTGCATGAAGTCTTCATCATATATCATGTATAAACACATTTATGCGGAAGAGCTTAACATAGAAACAAAGCAAGACATTATGTGGCCAAACGATGAGAACACAGCTGTAAAGTTTTTGCTATAGCCGTATCGCTAACTTTTTTGTCCCCAGAACTTCCAGAACTGTATCTTCTAACCTGCTTTCCTCAATCCTTCTCTCTATGTGTATGTATTTTAATGCAGTGATGCCATGAAAAAAAAAATGCAGGGTTGTTGTAAAAAAAATACCTCTTTACAATCAACTCGATTGTTGAAAAGTCTTACTGTAATGCAGTTTTAGATGTCTCTTTCTGACAAAATCTATAGTATCCTGAATTGTTCTGGATTCTGAACTAAATTCTTTAAAGAAATCCCTTCCCTTCCCATGATAGATAGTGAAATGAAACAATTTGTAAGAATTCTATTCTTACCTTTTGTAATCCTTACTTTAGAAAGATTTTTTTTTTTTTTCAAATAAACTGCCACTCATTTTTTATACATCTGGAACACATTGCATTAGCCTGATTTAATGCAGTTTATCTGGTAAATTTGTATTTTTGCCACCTTCTCATCTCACTTCAAAATCTACTTAAAAGATATCCATGTAATGGTAACCTGACTTTGCATGCTTTTTTTTTTTTTTTTTTTTAGTGAATTAGCTCAAATTCAGTAACTTTTTGTAAAGCATTTATATTCCTATTATATATTGAAATGGATTCCAGGATAGGTTTTCATAGTCCCTGGGTATTGATCTATGGTGTTTATTTACTCTGAAATATGTTTTTGTGCAATGTGTCCTTGTTTTTTTTTTCTACCTAGAGTGTCTTCACATTTAAACAGTTATGAAACCTACACTCTTCAATAATGTGATTTAGATGTGTAAGACCAATCTGTATCAAGTTTTTGGTTTTGTTTTTGTATTATAATTACCCATATGGCCTTGTTTAATGATTCTCCATTTTCACCAATTTCACTTGAGATCTAAAAAGAGTTCATCTGATTGTATTGTTTTTGCTTCTAGATTGCGGTGGTGGAAGAAGATGGTCGGGAGGATAAAGCAACAATTAAATGTGAAACTTCTCCTCCCCCTACCCCTAGAGCAGTCAGGATGACTCACACCCTTCCCTCCTCCTACCACAATGATGCCCGAAGGTATGAATCTCCCAGCACACAGCACAAGGCATGCTCTCCTGAAACCATTCCTCTTTATTTTCAGGGTTGTCAAATAGACTGCTTAAAATTTATATGAGAAATTTGACTTGAGCTCTAACTATCCAATAGAGTATTGCCCAGCTCCCTCTGCCGAACATCAGTTGTAAAAAAAATAGTTTGCATTCTGAGATCAAATTTTTAGTTTTAAAACTGTGTATTTGTGGTATGATTACTAACCAATTTAGATGAGATTAACTTTCCTATATTTAGTGGATATTTCCTATTCAAGTCAGGCTAATGGAAGGACTTATTAGGAAGAATAACAAAAAGCATAAGGGATTCTAGGAAAGGACAATAAATTTGGTTTAGGGGTAAGAATAATTGAGGTCTGAAGAGTCCATAATTGCATTTCATTTGCTTTTACAAGACAGGTATGTATACCATCCTCCAGATGCTGGTGCTGCCAGCTGTAACAGCTACTCAGGCAGAAAGTTTTTAGGGGAAAAAGAAAGTGTATTTGCCAAAATATTAAAAGAAAAGGTAAGGGAAAATACTCATTTTTCATAATAACTCATCCTATGGTCCTTTCTGTCTGCCTACAAAATCACAAGCAGATCTCTGTAATTATTAATAGTATAAAGAAATCTAAGTGTGCCTTTCACATCTTAAATATATGGTCTTTTACAGTCTTATCCATTGCAGCATCTCTAGACACGTAATTGATATAAGTGAACATGACTCAGCGTTAATATTTTATGTAAGAATCTATCTTCTAAATAGTATGTGTTTTATAGCAAATATATCTGAAAATAGAGCTTTCTGTGCTGGCAGGAATTTTTTTTTCTTTCTGTCTTATTTATTTTTAATTTCTAATGTGGAAAAAAAACAGTCATTCCAGTTTCAAAATATATGCTTTCACCCTCCAAGAAAAGAGTGAATTATATTTTAATATGTGAAAGCTATCGGTTTGGAGGTTTAGGTTTAGAGAATGTGAACTCTTTAATTAGGATAAATAAGTCAAGCAATTCATCATGGTGTTGTCAAATTAACAGCTATGGAATAGATAGCAATATATGTTGAACCTTTTCTATTAATACATTGTCGGCCACATCGACCAGAAATGGAACCCCAAGTAACTGCTTGGTTTCATTTCAGTTTATCATGTACCTTCAGTTAACATGTACCTATTCAGTTTTCTTATACCTGAGAGCTATAAGAAAAAAACATGAAGTGATCACGAGAGTATAAGATAATTTGCTTTTAATTCCTACCTAGATGATTTAAAATTCAATGAATTAGATTCCACAACTGAAAGAAAGACAGGTAGAAGAAAACCCAGTAAAGATGTGGGCTGAAATAGCACCTAAATGTCATTGTTAGTTAAATTTAAATGTCTTGTCAGAGGTCATTATGTTTATGACAAAAAAAAAAAAAAAACATAAACTGAGAAGGAAATAGAGAGAGGGTCCCATGCTAAATAACAGAAGGTCATTCAACATCCAATTAAGAATCCAACCTATGTCCATTGATTCATTTGAGGTTGTATGAAAACTAGAGGGAAAAACACTTGGAACAAAAATAATCTTTTCTAGAAAAAATTTGGAGGCTCAAGGAAACCAAACTTCAATATGCTTAAGAGCAAATGTGGGAGGAAAGGGAGAAAATAAGTGTTCTTCCGTTTGTCCCTTTATAAAGGAACAAGTCTTGTGTACCTTGTGGGACGAGCAGTCTGCTCTCTTTTGTGTTTTGCAGTAGTTTGTCTGCCTCCCTTGAGCCAGAAAGCCTTGGGCTTGGCAGTGCCAATAGCAGCCAAGACTCTCTTCACAAAGCCCCCAAGAAGAAGGGAATCAAGTCTTCAATAGGACGTCTGTTTGGTAAAAAAGAAAAAGCCCGACTTGGGCAGCTCCGTAAGTGTGCATGTGTTTCACTTTCCACTGCCACTCATTTTGGTCACTTCTGACGGTCCATCTGGTTTTCATTTCATTTCTCATCTTGGCATTTCTTCTTTTTTCTACCTGACAAACTTTCTTTTGCAGTCAGCTCTGTAAATTCAATTTAACCGAATAATGTTTGACAAAACCTACAAGGGAAGAATATTGAAAACAGTCCTTTAGATTTCCCTGAATAACAATAGCTAGAATTTATTTAATGCTGACTCTGTGATAGACACAAAGTCCTATGAGGCAAGTGTTATTACTGTTATTCTTATTTATTGATGAGTAAACAATGTCTTCATAATTTGCAGAACTGAGAAATTTATTCCTGTGTCAGTGTTTCAGAATCATTTTAAAGCCACTGAGCCTACTGCCACTTAAGGGACTGATATCTATAAAGGCTTTTCTCCTGAAAAAATTGAGATACCTATAAAAAAATTCAAAATAATTTTTTTCAGTCAAAATGAAGAATTATGGTGTGCAGGGGAAAAAAAGTAGAGGATTTCTTTGGTTAGAGCTAACATGGCTTTCCACAAACAAACTCTACAGTATGTAGGTGGGGAGACAGGATGGAATAGGGCAATAGGGATTGTGTTAGTTAGTTATCGTCAGTCACCAATTGAATAAAAATATAGATAAGTACATTTGAAATGACCCTAGGTAAATATATTCACATATGTACATAGATAGGTAAGGGATGGATGGAGGGATAGGTGGATGGATGGACAGAGATATTTATAATTGTCTGAAACAAAAAGTATTTGTAAAACGTATTTCCTAAAATGATGATATATAAACCTGCCTTGTGTGTGTCTTCCTATATATTTATTTTTTTCTTCTGAAATATTTTTTCATCATATTGGTTATTTGTGATTGCCTCTTTTTTTCCATCTTTTCCTCTAACTTAGAACTATAGTTAAATTATTGGGAAAATATTTAGCTTCTACCTCTAACAGTAAATGCTGAACAGAATGATATGAATTTCTTATACTTTCTTTAGGTTTCCAAATAAAGGAATAATTGCTTAACAAGTAATGCTTCAACTCCCAGCCTTACTGTCCTGTTCTGGCACCAAAAGAATTTCTGAGAATAATATTTATTTTACAAATGTATTACATTCAAAAATGCCTCTCCCAACTTCCATAATGTAAATACAAAGCATAAGAAGCCATGGGAAATTGATGTCCAACCAGCTGTGTGATTAAATGTTACTCAGCAGGTGAATTAAATCCTCTTTGAATTTCTGTTTCTCAGGAGACAAACTCCTTAACCTGTAAAAAAATTACTGCATAAGGAAAGAATATAAAAGAGGATTCTTTTTTGAATATCAAGTATACATGCCAAGGCATTGTTTTTTTTTTTTATTTAACAGCTGTTTATAATCTTACTAAATTGTCATTTCCAATAAATTACAGTATAATTCACAATAGGACAGTTATTTTAAAATATTTATTTTGCTAATGTAGTAATTTTATTTATTCCCATTTCAATGTAGATGTTCATTTTAGAATCTATAATTTACTTTTCCCTTTTAAAATGTGTTTAATTGCCTTTCTCTCATGGATTTTTTTCTTTTTTTATTTTGTATTTAACTTTGATGGGCAGTAACTGAATCAGAAATTTTGCCAACAATATTCTTTAAAAATCAAGGTATCCAAGATATAATTTAAAGTCTGGGAAACTATAGATTCTTCTAGAAACCTTATTACCCATTTTTCAGTGACTGTGTGGCTCTATGTCAGACCAGATAAGAAGGGAATCAATAACAATTACTTTCTGATCAACTCCATCCAAGTTGAAAACTAACAATAGTTGTTGGGGATCATGGCATCACCCCAGGAAGAATTCTGAGCTCTGAGCAATTTTGTTTTGTTCTAAAGAACAACAGAGATACAGTATATACAAAGCCAGAGTCAGCAGCATGCTAGGGACTACAATACTGATGAGGAGGACAATGGTGAAAATCTGTATGTCTGGTGCTATATAGAAGCTGTGCTGAAGGTGAGTCAAAGCTCCTGGAGAAGCCAAAAATAGAAAATCTTTATTGGAAATAAGAGTTGAGTAAGTAAGAAGAAAATACAGAACAAGTAGGTTGAAAGAAACCATATATTTACCAAAAGAATATGATACATGGTAACACTGGTACTTTGGTTGAGGGATATGGACTCAGGTCTATCTTTGTCTTGGAAAGTGTATCCCTGGTTATAAAGGGAAGACTGTGAAAACTTATCAAATCCAGCAGCTACTACCTCATCATGCTGATTTATGCATCAGAAGAAACTAAGGAAGCACCTCTCATGGTTATGATTTTAGTATCTTGATCTGGAAAATTCAGACATAGGCACTGGCAATGTTCTATCTTCTACCAATGAAAATAGAAATAGAAAAAAAAAAAAGAAAGAAAGAAAGATGCCACTGGGAGCAATGGTAGAGTGATGATGGTGTCAGAGAACCAAATTTGAAATTTTGGACCACGTCCTAAGATTCTGAAATCTTAAAGATTTAGCTCATAAGCTCAAAGAAAGAAAAGTAATCGACATGTAGCTATGCTAGAGGCCTCTAAATGAAATATGGTATGTAGGAAGAAAGCTGTCTAAACAAAACTATGAACATGTTCACTTAGTTCCATCAGAACAAAGGAGAAATTCTTAGTAATTCACAGAGGAGAATATTGGTAAAGGGAGTGTTGTTTGCATTATATAACAGTCTGAAAAGCTAGGATTATAAGATAAACTTCAGATATGATGGATCAGTCAGTGTGACTGCATTAAAAGCTGCTAACCATGGTGAATCAAACTGAATATTCAAGTAATCATTTTTTCAAATGTGTTAGTAGCAGAGGCTATATAAACATGGAAACCCCAAAGCGCAAAGGAAGCAACACATCAAAAAAACATTTGAACAAAGCTAACAGAAACCAAACAAAATTTGTTTATTCCAGAAGTTTGTTTATTTATTTATAGAAAATAAGCAAGGGAGAGGGGCAAAGGGAGAGAGAGTCTTAAGCCTAACCATCTTCCTTAGATGTTGACTTATCTTTCCCCTACCCCTAATATCCAAGCTTAAGTGAATTGCCCACAATTATTATTTTCACATTCTCATCTGCAGTCACTTTATGACCTACACAGCCTGACTTCCACACAACTACTGCTAAAATTCTAGAAACAATTTTAGTCCTAACCAACATAGAAGATCAGTTAGGACAATGAAGGATAGATGCTATACAAACAGTTCAAGAGGATGGTAACACACTCACAGTAGTATTTATTATGATGTGAACTTAAGGAAGAAACAGGATATCTGAGATAAGAGACCTCTTCCTAAAAACATATTTTGACTTTGGTGCCAAAGCTGTATGTATAACAAATGATAGATAGGAACAACGTCAGGAAGGCCACTAGTCCCAAATAAACTGTTGATTGGAAAAACTACCCAGACCAAAAGGCAACTTATAAAATCCTCTTACTATTTTTGTTTAGAAATTCTAAAATTTAAAGAAAATGAATAAAAGTAAGGTTTGCCTTATGCGAACAGAATATGCAAATAAGTGGAACTATTCAAAAATTCGTTTTTGCTTTTGCCTGTTAAAGACAAAGATTTTACCCAGAAAAGAAGCATTAACAAAAGGGAATTGAAACCCAACAGGGTTGAGATTTTGAGGGGAAAGAAGAACACACAGATACTCCAAAATCATTTGTCTTCCTACTTTGAGTGAATAAGCATATGTTGAGCTACTCTGAAGTGTAGAGTACCAACCATGGACTTTAGTACAATGTCTAAAGCATAACTGTTGGCATCAGGAAACTTTCAGTTTAGTAAGATAAAATACATAAACACATGTAACCTTTTATTTTAAACAAAACATAACAAAACCTTCAGTATGTTCCTGACCCAGAAAAATTTTACGTGCTACATTGTCTGTCCTATCAGGATAACTAGGGACAGGGGTTTTGAACCCTACAATCTAAAATTGTACATCAACTGATGGAATCCTGACTGGCTTGCCTTTTAATTCTTTCTGAAGGCATTAGCCTATTTTGAAGCAAAGCAAATTAAACTCTGTTAAAAATAGCCATGTCATATGACACTCGTTTGTTTTTTTGACAAAGTTACTCAGTTACAGAACAGGAAAGGCAGTGGGTGAGCTGTGACTCATGGAATCCCTGTGGACAAGATGTCAAAATGGGGTCTGGGTGATGGAAAAATTCAGTGGGGCTTATCACTGGTTGAATAATCCTATTATAGTGCTAATGAGTGGAGTGATGCCACCTTGGATCAAGGTTTCTGGTGGCATAATTAGGACTCACTCTGTCTTTGGTCAGTACATCCCCAGTCACTTGACATGAATATTTCAGTAGCACAGGTATCTGATTTATGGATTACTGATGTGAATCAGAAACACAAATGAGAAAAAAATAGAGTTATCCCTAAAAACTATCCCAAAAACTGATATATGGACAGTCCAAAACATCTCTCCATATGATCTTTACACATTCTTTGGTTTACTACCTGGGAAACACCGGCTCTCCCAGGTCTTCAGAGAACCCCAGTCATAATAAAGAAACTACAAAGAAAAGAACAGAACACACATGACTATCCTAGCTGATATTAACACTGAATGAAAAGGATAAAGAAAAGAGGCCATTGACAGATATTGTAAGAGAGGTGACCAGAAATCAAAGACGAAGAGATTTCCAAGAATGGAAAATTGATCCAATAGAACAAATGTGACAAAGCTATGAAAAAAAAAAAACAGTAAAAACAGAAAAATATATTGAATTTGAACAGTGTCCCCCATTTTGTATGTATAAAATGCATGTATCATTGAGGAAAAAATATGTAAATATATAAATAAATAAAAGCTACTCTTATGAATTTCCTTCAAATGCACATGAAAAGCAGTATATTTCCAAGCGATTTCTTTGCCTGCTAAATTGCAGTTCTCTTTCCTCTATGGTCATCTGCCAGGTTGCATTACAGTTGCCCAAACTCATTGACTTACTGTAATTAGCATAATGAGGAAAATATCTTCATAATGAACAAAACAGCATCGATATCACACCAAGATTATTTAGCAAAAGCACCTATGTACACATGAAATTTGGATGGCCTGAAATTTTGGGCCTTTGCCCCAAAATTCACATTGTTCTTAGATGCTCTGGAGCCAACAGATACAATATGAGTTCCACAAAGTGTCAATTACAGATGACTCATACTCTGGATAGTGAAAGGGCCTTTCTTTGAAGAAAGCACTAATTGGCTTCAATTATAAGTACATTTATGCCCTAGTTTATACCCTTTATGAGCCAGGCCCTGTGTCTGGTGCATTTCATCTCACAGATAAAGAGATATAGAGAAATAAGTAACCATTTATTCAAATCCAAGTGAATGCTATGGATCAATACTAAAGAGAGGTCCGATGAAAGAAAAGATGAAGCCAGCACTGGGCAACAGTTTGCAGTCTTAATCTCTCTGGAGCTGGAGCTCCCTTCTTTAATACAAGAGCAGGGACCTCTGTTGGACAAAGGGGGAGAGAGGTACAGACCTTGCAATGTGGGTTTCAGCTAGAAATTCCTACATATGTTGACCCTCAAGGGCCAACATGAAATTATTTTGAAAGGAATCTGAGGTCCAAGCTACATAGAGATATTTGTCCTCATAGCCCAGATGAGAAGATAGCTCCAACCAGCACCATTCATAGATCCAAGTGTATGAGGGTCCTTTACTGAATTCCTTGGCTTGGGTCTATGCTTTGCAGCACCTTCCTTGGAATTTTCTATTATCCCTCTCTGGTGCCTAGGAGAGGCTGTGGCTGGCAATGCTCTCTGTGCAGGACACTCCTAGCCAAGATTTGGAGCAGTGTGTGTCCAATCACCAGAAGCACTGATTTTTTTTTTGTAACCTTTCAGACTCTGGGACAAATCAGGGAGGCAGTGCTATCTGGATTTGAGTCCCTGTTTCTCCCCTTCAGAGTATACCCTGACTCTCTTCCCCATGCTTGCTGTAAACCAGATAGATCCCAGGGTGCCTAGAGACTCACACCCATGAGGTTGTTCTGGGCCAGTGGCCCAACTCTGGTTCAGGAGGGTGATCTGACAAGTGAATCATTCATTCCCACTGTGTGGAATGATATTGTATGATTTGGGACCACTAGATTATTGTTCGACTAATTTGGAGTTACTCAAACTGTTTATGTAGAAAATGATCTAGTAAAAAAAAAAATACTTGAGTGGGACCCTCACGTCCTGGAAGTGGTCCTGTGCCCAACAATTCCAACTCCTCAAAGACCTTGCCAAAGTAAGTGCACTTAGGGCTACCCCAGAGAACTTCAATGAGGCAAGGATTTTGACTTGGGCATTTGCCCGCACAACTACTAGGTGGTCACTGACAAAGTGATAAGCAATTTATTATGTGAGTAATCCATCGAATCATGAAATTCACATCTTCGATACCCGAGTACATTATGCCCTGAGAGGGTGGAGAATTAATGATGCTTTCTTCATATTCCTAATGAACCTCTCAGAGAGTGAATAGCCCCTAACTTTCACAGGCTAGTGTTTCATATTAGGGGCACTCTTGCCACTTTAAGGACACGCTAAAGGATTTTCTGCACAATATGTATCAGTTGCCCTTTGCAGTCACATCGATATCTGAAAATATGCCTCCCTCCCCATACCAACATACGCATATATTCATATTCCTTCTGGAGATTGGTACTGTCTCTAGTTTAGAACCATCAGTATATAGAGAGCTTTCCAACAGAAATATAATTCAAGCCACAAATGTGAGTCACATATAATTTTTAATTTTCTAGTTGCTACGTCAAGAAAAGTAAAAAGAGACCAGTGAGATAAATTTCAATAATTATTTTATTTAAGTTAATGTATTAGAACATTTCAACATGCAATCAATATAAAATTATTAGACACCTTATATTCTTTTTTTTTTTTGCATTATGTGTTCAAAGTCATATGTGTGTTTTATACTTGCAACATTTAATTTGGACCAGCCACATTTCAAGTGCTTCATAGCTTTGTATGACTAGTGAATAAAACATTGGTATAGACAGACAGGTGGATATTCCTAAAGTCCACACAGCTGTATGAACCCACCATCAACTGGCAGGCTCTTCCCAGAGTTAGATGATCATCCATAGAGTAAGAGTTCATAAGCTGGTTTGGCTGGAACTATTCTTACCAAGAGCTGGAACCTGAACTTTGCTGGATCAGTTCAATGAAAGAAGGTTCTCCTCCAGAAATGTTTTAATTGGTCTAAAAACATGCACATGTTTAGACTTTTGCTTCTGTTTAAGACCATTGTCCTACATGTGATACTTTAAAGTAATTTTATCTCCTATGGCCAGAAGTGTTCTTTTCTATTGGCATTTTGAAACAGATGTAGCTGTAATTCTCTATTAAGTGCTCTGTCCAAAGGATATTAGATTTTGAAGTATTGAAAGTATTTCCAAGCTCCTCATGCTTTTTATTTTTATAGCTTTATTTATGACAAGCAAAATCTAATATCTGCTTTAGATTTGACTCACAATATTCTTGTAGAGATTTCTTTATTTCTCTCCCAGAGCTTTCATTTAAAAAAAATGTTGTTTTTGCTAATTAAAATGTTGGATTCTTAGAAAAATTTTAAATCATAATTTACATGTTCTTGTTTGCTCAGAAAAAATAAAAACCCTGATTCATACAACCACTTGGTGGTTGAAATGTCTTGTTTATTTAATGGGTCTACTTCATCAATCTCTATGTCCCCATCTGGACTGATCAAGAATTTTGTAATTTTTGAGTGAGTCACTCATTTCTATTTCCATTTCAAGAGAACAATTTTATTGTTATTTCCAGACTGTGAATAGTAATTTATGGATATACGGTAAGGCAAGTACACTGACGAGAGACATAAAATGAAAATACTCACTCACTGTGCATAAATGGAAAATCTCACATTTAAAAATGACCCCCAAGACTCCTTTAGTCAGCTAGTGGATGGTTCTCCTAATGGTACCAACAATGAAATTCTTTCATAATACAAAAAATTATTTAAGTGTTGATTCCACATGTGCATAATTAAATAAAATAAATGTTGGTCCCCAAACTCAAAATTATTGATTAGATCCAGACAGCAATCAATGTGTTTTCAATTAAAGAGGAGGACTTTGTTACAATTTTACAGTTCAGTAACAGAGTTACTAGGCTATGAGATTAACATTTATACCAATGCTCCAGAATTAATAGCATCAGGTATTATAGTTCACTAAATTATGAAAACAGTAACAAAATTTGTCATGGTGCCTTAATAAGCTCATTTCACTAGAGAAACCATAACCTAGTCCAAGCCCTGCAAATGTGAGGTTGGAAAATTAAAATAACAGAATAGCAAAAATTGTGTTTAATAATTGTATTTATTGATATATTGGTGGCATGTGTGTGTGTGTGTATGTGTGTGTGTGTGTGTAGCCTTTGTAAGAGGTAGTATTAGCCTAAATCTTTCTACCTTATCTTGAGCTTATCTTGGACTTTAAATCCCTTCCATTTAAAAAATATGTATACCTTAACCCACTTAAAAATAGTGAACATTTTTTCGTTTTACCTTGACTTCATGTTTTTTTACATATAGGAAATATCAAAGAGAAAACAGAGCCCAGGATTAAGTTCTCATTTTTCAATTGTCACAAGAATCTATGAATTAATTATGTGCTTATGGATCCTGAAGGAAATAATTGCATTGTAAAATGTGTAGTTCTGTGTTTGATGCCCAACATACTTCTCTAAAATGACACTACACTAAATAATCTGTGACTTGCCGAGTAAAAGCAACTCTTCCCAAGATGTTTTGAACACATAGTTTTTTCCAGATATAATTATAAAATTTACAAGACAAAAGCAAAGCTCCCAGAACATGTGAAGTTCTGGAAGTAAATCTTACATTAAAGAATACAGAAGTCAGCCAAGTGAGGAAGAGAGGATTCCAGAAGCAAGATAGGAAAAAAATCTTTAGAAGTCAGCAAATGCCTCTGCATTCCCTTGACTTGGAATTGACATGCACCTTATTGGGTTCATTGGGCTGTCATTTATCCCATTATATATAAAATATGGCAAATTTTTCAAATGTTGAAAGAAAACTCTCACACACTATACCCATATTTGCTCTTGTTTTTTTGTAAGAAGAGAAGTGGACAGCCTGCAGACTGTATTTGTCCATGTATTTATGATGTATTATGTTGCTGCTGGGTGCAGTTGAGTAGTAGGCTAATATGTACCCTTTCTTTTCATTCTATCACTGTGCATTCATTTATGTCCCCATCCCATTTTATGGGCATTGAGTTGGAAATATAAAGACAATCTTAAAAAAGCAAAGGAATATCTAATACTGAAGGGTTGAGCAAATAACTTTTAAAAATTTCTTTTCAGCATTGACCCAATGTATGCAACCTAATGCCCATAGTTGCTTCTTCACAGGAGGCTTCATGGAGACAGAAGCTGCAGCTCAGGAGTCCCTGGGGTTAGGCAAACTTGGAACTCAAGCTGAGAAGGACAGAAGACTGAAGAAAAAGTAGGTTTGGAGATTTTCTTCTTCCTTTTTTCTAGCTTTGACTTGCTCTTTATTACTTGTGGGGAACTAAAAAGGCAGTAGTTGGAAACAACAGACTAAGGCCACCATTGTCCTTGTAGTCCTTAAAACGACTTGCTAAACTCAATTATGAAAACAGTAACAAAATTTGTCACTGGTGCCTTAATAAGATCATTTCACTAGAGAAACCATAACCTAGTCCAAGCCCTGGCATTTCCTAATTCTCTTGAGGGGCTGCATGAGATAGGTAGACACGTCTTTGGCCTGTAATAGAAATAGATGGTTTCTTCTAAGAGACTGACACATTTATTGCAAAACTCGTAAATATTTAAAATGTTTAAATGTAGCCTCATAAGTAATATAATAATCTATTTGATGTTGAATCCAGGACTGAACTGGTCTGATAAAATGAGAACATATACCATCCAACTTTGTGTTTCCTCTCACAGCAATTAAAGAACCTCCTCTCTACTTGGAGTATTTAAAAGGAGAATATTTCTTTGACTGATTGAACATAAACTTATTTTAGACCCAGAGCAGATTGTTTTGCATCTGTCAGGAAACTGATAGTGTATCTTTTCATTCACATGTAATATGGAACATTTAAATGACTTGCAAAATTGGCAAATTTTGAGTCTCAGCAGCTGTTAGAAAGCTAGTGGGTCCATAAATAACATATTTTTAAAATACAAAGTAGCATTTTCAGTGATTAAATAGTACCTATAGAACATGTTCTCTAAAAGCCAAAGGATTTCTTCTATTCCAGAATCTTTTGGTTGTTTACTCCTTTTCCTCTCCCTCCCCCCTCAGATATGTATTACATCGTGTTTGTAGTCTTCATGTTTACCTTTTTTCCTATGAAATAACATTCATTGCTCTAGTTACCATTATTGTAACAGGTATGCTTATATGGTTATAGTGTTTGGCATAATCAATTGACTTCATATTTTTGCCTTCTCATTTGCTTTATAGATGTTTACTAGTAATGAGAAAATACAGACTTGCAAGTTGTAGAGGAGCTCACTACCCTCATTATTTCATTAATTTTCTACTTATTAAAATTATATATATGTATAATATATGCATCAAATTTAGTAGAAACACTGTGCAGAAATAAAGAAGTGACCTTGAGAGCATTATTTCTTGAATACAACCAAATAGTTGTATTCAATAGTAGTAAATATTTCTTCTTATATTACTGATCACTCAAAAATATAATCAAATATTTTCACAATCTGTTCAAACTCTCTTAATTTTATTTATTACTATCAAGGAATACTTTATTCAATTTTGTGGCTATTTTTTGAGAAAAAATTCCTCTAAGAAATCTTCTCTTTAGATAGGTTTTTTAAAACTTATTTTAAGTCTAAAGAACTTCCAATTTTGTTTATTTAAAATATGTCTAGAGGAATAAGAGTAATTAAAACCCAGGCTAGCTAATGAACTTGATTTATTTCACTTAAAATTAATTTTTATTTTTCCTACAATGAAATATTTACATATAGTGGCAATTTAACCAGTTTTTACATTGCTTATAAGGGTGATAATGAGGCAGACAACGTATTTCATTGGTTGTTAATGGATCCAAGTTAAATGTCTTTGTCAACAGTTACTAAAGTTAAATATTAAAATCATGTAGTGATTTTAAGACTAATATATTTAAAACTTATCTATAATTATTTTAAACACTGTTGGATTGACTTAATGTTAATTTTAAGGAATTGTTTCTCAATCCTAACTACCCTCATAGTCAGAAACCTATTTTAGTTCTAGACTTAGTTTGAAGATTTTACTATACTTAACCTTTCAGTTTTATTTTGTAATACGTTTTGGCGAAATATAATTTTAAAATGCACTAAATAAAATACTTGTCTTAATGTTGAAAAAGTTATTAAGAACATTCTATGATATAATAAAAGGTAATATTTCTCAGTACAATTACTTCCTAGGGATAGTGGTATTTGGGTTAAAAATGATCCAACAAAGCAAATCAGGGTTGACTAATGGAAGGACAGAAGTATTTCTCTTATTATTGATTATTCCATGGCAAGAACCTCATGAGTATAAATATGTAACCAGTATTTATGAGACATATATAAGTGCTAACACTTACTCAGGGCTTGGATGACACTATGCCTTGGTTTCTGGATTACCAGAGGGAAGTGTCTTCATGTAATGAGTTTTATAAGATAGACAAGATAAATTATTTCATGTTTATTGGTCTTTCAAGATGGAGAAAAAAATTCAAGTACATTTTCAACATAGCAAAATGGAGCAATTTCTTTCAAAATATTGAACACTATAGGTTTATGTGCATAATTGCAATGACTATGGCTTCCTAATAGTTATTACTCCATGTTCTATCCATTGTCTAAGCCAAACGATGTTTCCAGGACAAAGTACTTAGGTTAGACCTATGTTCACTATCCCAAAAGTTATACCAGAGCTTCATTAGTCTCCGTGGGAAAAGCAGAGCTAAAGGAAAACCCTATTTTCAACTTACTAGCATATCAGGTATCTACAGTTAACAATCTGTGAATTTAAATTTAATTGAGCGAAATCTTATCTCAAGAAGTTAGTTATGACACATTTTTTAAAAAACCATATGTGGGAGATACTTTCAGAGAACAGCCTTCAAGATATTCCAAATTCTTGCAAAGTTCAGAAATTTGTAATGTTGGCAGTCCCCAGCTAAGGTCTAATTTGAGGCGCATTTACCATCCAGCAAATCAAACACACATAGGTTAGAACAGCTTACTGCATCTGTGTCCCTACCTCATTCTACTTTTACTTTGCTTTGTGAGGTAGGCATTTGTTTTTTTCTTCTATTTCTGGTTATTTTCCTATGATAAGGCATAGGAATAGTACAATACTGGATCTTCTAAAGCACTCACTGTTCAAGAGGATCTTGTCAACCTTTCCCTTCCTGAGCTGGATATTATCACACAGGTGCTATTCCATCGGAGCACCATCTTACCTAGGCCTGAAGTCAATCTACAGTTCTCCTGCCTGGTTTGTTTTTACTATGCCTTATCTTTGCTATTCTTTCTTTTAAACCTTTAACTACATTAATTGCCTCAACAGGTTTATATAGTGTATAGTTCATACCTACAAATATTGTGTCAAATTGAAACTCATCTAATAATTCTTCAAGTACTTCACATTAACTTCTCATCTCCCCCCATTAAAATTTGAATAGTTTTTCTGTAGCCTCATGGTATAGCTCTCCTAATCCTAAAGACTGAGTCACTTATTATTCTCAGTACGTTCTCTCCACATTAAAATTGTGATTCTCCTAGCTTTCTTGATGTGGGCTCCTTCTGGAGTGTCACAGCTCTTTGAGATCTTGTCCATCATCCTTTGGTTGATTGCACTGGACTCCGGGCACCTTCTCTGACTTAACACATAGTAAAAGGCATCTCCATTTCTAACATTCACATTATAAGGAATGGGGCCTGAGAATTTCACCTCCCCTCTTTTATACTGGTCACCCTGATCTTGAAGAACTCATTCCTCCTTCTTAGATCTCTAGCCAATGTTTTTTTTTTAATTAATTAATTTATTTATTCGTGAGAGAGACACACACACACACACACAGAGAGAGAGAGAGAGAGGGGCAGAGACACAGGCAGAGGGAGAAGCAAACTGCATGCAGGGAGCCCAACATGGGACTTGATCCTGGGTCTCCAGGCTCACGCCCTGGGCCAAAGGTGACACTAAACCGCTGAGCCACCCGGGCTGCCTTCTAGCCAATGTTTTAATCTAAGATCTACAACTACTTGCTCAAGATGGACAACTAAAGCCAACCACACAACTACAAAAGGTAACTGTGTGGCATGATAGAAACTATTGTAAGGCCACAAACTTACATGGTCTGGCCCATCAAAAATGTCAATTTCTTCTTGTTTTGTATATTTTTATTGAAGTATAATTAACATACAGTATTATATTAATTTCAGGTATACAACATATTGCTTCACCAATTATATAGATTATTCAGTGCTGAATTTCTAAATGTTCTTTAACTCCCCAAATTTTCCTTAAGGTTTAGATGTGGGTCTCTTAGGACCCAATAATAGAAACTCTGTTCTTTGCTTTAGTTTAAAACCTATTTGATGATAGACAAAGGAGTCTAGCAATTACAGATCAAAATGTCAACTTTATTACCAATCAAGCTGTTAGAATATGATTTACAAATATGGTAAAAAAAAAAAAAAAAAGAGGAAGTTTCCTAAAGCTGAAGCCCAGAACTAGAAATATTTATATGACATAGAAAGAGCTATATTGTCACAGGCTTCCAAAGTGCACAAGTATAATCCCCACCTCTCCTTAAAAATAGCATCTACAAATATTATGATTCTGTAAATGTGTCTCTCTAGAATCAAGGACTATGACTCAGGGTCATGAGATCAAGCCCTGCTTAGGGTCAGTGCTGAGATTCTTTCCCGTTTCATCCCTCTTCCCCTCTGTCTCTCCCCCTGGTCATGCTCTCTCACTGCTCTCACTTTCTCTTCCAATCTCTCACTCAGTCACTCACTCACTGATAAATAAATAAATAAATAAATAAATAAATAAATAAATAAATAATAATAAAATTGTTTAAAAAATAGCTCACAAGGGAGGAAATGAAATTTTTTATGTCTTAAGCATCTAAAAGAACTTTCAAAGTATCAGTGTTAAATGTATTAATATCTCATCATATTTCTTGCCTTTATTTACCTGGAATACACAAAGCTAACAATTTCCCGTATCACCATCTCCAGAAATGCAATGCTAGAGTGTGTGGCCATCTCTCTGAGTTTTTAAAGATCTGGAAATATATTTTACATCTAAATTAGTTTATAATTGCTAAAAGCATAAAACTATTGGTTCAAAGTAATTTTCCCTCAAAACCTTAAAGGTACTATTCTTCTTGCTTCTAGTTATATCTAATATCAATTGTCATTCTTTTGTATATAACATGTAAGATTCCTTCTCTCTCTCTCTGTCTAAAAGTTTAAGATTTTTCTATTTATCTTTGGAGTTCAGAAATATCATAACTATTTCTCTTCAAGTATTTTTTGTTTCATTTTTCTACTTTATACTTGCAATCTGACTTGTTAGTCTGACTGTTTATATGTATTGACTTAAATTTTTTTCCATTTCTATGCTCAACTTTAATTACAAGAAGCTTACTTTTATGATTAAAGATGAAGTTGTCTGTTTCATAGTAATACACTGGTCTCTCAAGACAGTCCTTGATTGGCAGTGACCATATTAAAATTAACAAAACCCTGTGAATGGTCACGTATCTCCAGAAATATAAATTCTGAAATCTGCATCTTAATTTTTATCTGCTAATTTTCCTACTGCATTTTTACACTATATAATTTTTTATTGAAACTGAGCGTGGGTAGCTCAGTCGGTTAAGCATCTGCCTTTGGCTCAGGTCCGGACCCCAGGGTCCTGGGATAGAGCTCACATCAGGTTCCCCATTCAGTGGGCAGTCTGCTTCTCCCTCCATCTGTCCCCCTGCTTGTGCTCTCTCCACTCTCTCTCTCTCAAATAAATAAGTGAAATCTAAAAAAAAGAAAAGAAACATGTATGCATACTGAAATCTTTTGTATCTTGAGACTTAAATTGAAAAATACCATATGAATATTAACATACTAATCTATCATTTTAAATCTTTAGTTATAATATCTGTAATGTGTTATTATTATCATGTTAGTTATACTATATTCTTCCAAATGGATAGCACTGCTAAATGAATATGGATTTGAAATCAATTTTTCAACATCATTAAAACAAAATTAACATTCCAACTCAGCTATCAGCAGCATCCTCCAGAGAAGTGGTTTTATCCTTGGAGCATGGCAGTCATAGTTAATCACTACCAATGAATCTTTATGTTAGAACTTCAAAGACATGAAAGTGAAGCTCTATAGATTTAGCTAATTTATTTCCATTGCAATCCTAAGGGTCTTCCTCAGTGCATAATCTTTAATGTGTTTTGAGACTCTGCACTTTTAATCTTTGGCATTTGGAAGGTTCAGAGTTTGCATATCTCTAAATAAAATAAATATCACTGAAAATATTCATTATGAAAGGTAGCACAGAAATTCCACAACATTCATTCATTTAATAAATATTTATTAAGTGTCTGTGTGCCAAGTTAAACTTATAAATGAGTTGTATTCCAGAGGTTAATTTGTAAGACGTGTGTTAGAAGCTTTGAATACATTTGCCCATCTAAGTAATGCTATACATATGGAAGGTAAATGTCTTTGCTTCCTCCACAAAAATCTATTTTGTAAGCATGCTGTAAGAATTGAATCTGACTAGATAAAGCAAAAGGGGGAATTCATGGGTAGGATATTAGAGTATCTCAGAGATTTCAGAAACAACAGAGGCAGGACAACTCCACAATTTCAACAATAAGAGATTATGAAATATTTCTCTAGAGTGTTGTCAAGGGCTCATATTTTCTGTTTCATTCCATTCCAAATTTTAAATTCCTAAGGGAAAGCATGTGACTGGCTCAGTGTGAAACAGATCTTTGTACTTGGATCAATCAGTTATAGTCAAAGGTTCATTTAATACAGACCTGATGGGATCCCTGGGTGGCGCAGCGGTTTAGCGCCTGCCTTTGGCCCAGGGCGCGATCCTGGAGACCCGGGATCGAATCCCACGTCGGGCTCCCGGTGCATGGAGCCTGCTTCTCCCTCTGCCTATGTCTCTGCCTCTCTCTCTCTGTGTGTGACTATCATAAATAAATGAAAATTAAAAAAAAAATTAAAAAAAAATAATAATAATACAGACCTGATTACAGGAGAACACGCTGGGGACTCAACTCAAAAGGATCTAATAAAGCAGAATATTTCAGAACCCAATCCTAATGTTCTCAGTATTTCTCTGGGAGAATGTCCCAATATCCTACTTGAAACTTCGCAAGCATGTCTTCTGTGCCTGCACTGAGCTAGAACTATCACTGCCTTGCCATCCAATCAATCATATGTAGCCCTGTCTAGCTCCAACTGTGGACAATTGTAAAAATTCTCTAAACCTAAAGAAATGATAATATCCAAAGGTAAAGACTAAAATGCATTGAAGATTTTTAGGAAAAATAAAACTAGGGAAAATCAGAGTGTTTTAAAAATATCTATATTTAGATATACTTTATCCTTTTGGAGGAAGGAAAATAATTCAGGGTGAATAGGGCTGCTGTTTTGAGCTTACAGTGCAATGTTAATGATTAGACTAAGTAGAACAGAAGCCTGTATAGTCTCCATATTTTCTGCCCAGGAGAAACATTTTTTATATGGAAAGAGTAAAATAAGAATTAGTAATAGGAAATTAAAACTTAAGATAGTTACATGTACAAGAGGAATGGCCTTTTCTAAATAAGTCCATATCATTTGTCTTGATTGAAGTATATCCTGGATTAATGGAATATGCAAATGGTAATTTTTAATTCATTCACTTAATGCCTATTATGTCACAAAGACTGTGTTAGAAACTACTGATTTTCAAATTACACAGTTCCATTTTTTAAAGTCTTTATAAACAGACAAACATGAAAACAAATTATTGCATGTAAGTATTTCAAGATCATGATCACTTCTCTAAATTACTAGGTTTTGAACACAATAAAAAAAGTGCTACAAACTTAAACCCCCCTAATGTTCTTATTTAAAAGTTGTTCTCCAAGCTAAAGTGGTTACCTCATTGTTAGTTTCCAAAATAAACGCATAACATAGGTTTTTTAAAAAAGATTTTATTTGTTTATTCATGAGAGACACAGAGAGGCAGAGACACAGGCAGAGGGAGAAGCAGGCTCCATACAGGAAGCCCAATGTGGGACTCAGTCCCCTGTCTCCAGGATCACACCCTGGGCCGAAGGCAGCGCTAAACTCCTGAGCCACCCAGGCTGCCCAACATAGATTATTTTTGATCAATAAGAAAGGAGATTATGAATGACCAAGAGGAAATGGAGTCCTTTAAAAATAAACTGTGAGGGGCACCTGGCTGGCTCAGTCGGTAGAGCATGCAACTTGATCTCAGGGTTTTGAGTTTGAGCCCCACATTAGGTCTAGAGATTACTTAAAAATAAAATCTTTATAAATAAATAAATAAATAAATAAATAAATAAATAAATAAATAAAGCAAGCTGTGCCCTTAAACTTTTCAAACATTCTCTAGACATGTAGAGGAGGAAAAATGCTATAAAAACACCATTTATTGAGTTCAGCAAGGTATTTCATTTACTTTTTAAATGATACTTCTAAACATAAAATTGGGTTGAAGCTAACAAAATGGATTTATGTCTGATAGGACTATTGTAATCAAAGGGGCTGAACAAAAGACCTGGTGATGGCTGAGTGAACTAGAAGGTGGCCGACTCAGCACTTTGACAAGTGATTTAAGTAAGAGCGTCAGATTTGTGGAGGACTGAAGCTAGAAGACATAGTTATGGTTTCAGATAAATTATTTTATTTAAGGAAGACCTTTACATAGAGATCCAGATCTAATAAGATAAAATTTAATAAGGGTGTTTATGTAATGCTACATCAATTTCATGACTAAACTTACTGGCTACTTGTGTATAGGAGGATATGGTGTGTGTGTATGTATCAGAAGATCTTAACTGCAACTCCTAAGAAAGTTGTTTCTGTAAGAAAAGACAAGTTAGCAAGAAAGGCAATGATATTTTCAATATCTATCAAAAAAAAATTGATAGGGCCCAAATTCTACGCACTGCACAGATCATAGCTGGATATTGTGTTAATTCCTGGGAAATACACTTAAGTGGATATTTTCAAACCAGCGTCTCTTCCAAGGAATACGACCAGTATCCTTGTGATAAGACCTTGGGCAAAAAGTCAGAGGTGGTTACAGATAAATTTGAGCCAAGTCTAAGTGAGAACTGTTAGCAATCACATATCCGAGAAGAAAGAATTGACCACCTGGAAAGAGAGTTGTTCCTCATGATTATGTCCAATATAGACCTGCCAAGTATGTGTATGATGCAGAAGTACTATATGGGGGATTCAAATTATACGACAGATTGAATTACATGCTCTTCAAATTGTCTCTACCCTGGAATTCTGTGATTCTCTATGTATTTCAGAGAACAGGACTCAGGAGAACCTAAGCTTTTTAAATTCTATTCATTTATTTTTTAACATTGCAGTGCCTGGCATATCACAGGTACTCAAAACATGTTTTCCAAATAACTGAATGCATGGATAGAAGCTGCGTGGGGAAAGAACTCTAAACGTGAAAATCTGAGAAAAGAACAGGAATTAAGGCAGTGACTTCTATCCAGATGACCAAACAAGGAACCTGGGCTTCCTCTTTGCCCTTGGGCTTCCTTGTCCTTATTCTTTTCTCTGTGCACCTCTCTCTACTATCCATACAGTAGGTCTTTGAAATCTCTCAGCTGGATTGGTTTTCTTCTTTCCCTTTCAGACCATCATAGTTAAACCATGTCCCATTCTCGCCTTCCTGTAATCCATTCTTCACCCTTCAGCTAAAGAGATCGCTCTAAATTATGTTTCTGAACCTGCCTACAATCCCTCAGTTACAACTCAGCTTCCTTAGGATAAATTCCAGATGCCTTTAGATGGCTCATAAATCCCTGCATCCCCTGGTCCCTATTTATCTGACAAGCTTTATCTCTCTCTGCTTCCCATGTTGCATGTATAGTCTTAATATACTAAATATCTATTTCTTGTTGATAATTACTCCTCTCTCCCCATGTGCATATATTCTGTTCCATTTTCCTCCTCAGTCTTCATTTAGTAATGATAATAATTGTCTAATATCTACGCAGTAACTGATAATCACATTGAGCAGTTAGAATATTCTAGGTGCCATTCTACATGTTTTAGATGCATTATCTCTCTCAATTTTCTTTTTTTTTTTTATCTCTTTCAATTATCACAAAACCTTTGAGGTAGCTGCTGCTGTTTTCCTCTGCCTGTGAGGAAACCTAGCTTTCCAGGCCCTGTGCTATACAAGAGGCTGGACCTACTGAGCTCAGCTTTCCTCTAAATTATTTGGGATCTCGGGGTAAAGCTGCAATTTAAAGCATGTAGTTGTCAGCTGGACAACTTGAATATCCTATATAATCTTGGATGCTTTATATAAGGAGTCAAAAAAGAACTCCTCACTCTCTGTATACTCTAAAAAGAGTAGCATATTTTTTCTAGAGAATAGTTTCTCATCTGACCCTATCCCATCTTTCAACATGAGCAACAAATATATTCAAACCAAGCACCTTTAAAAAAAAAAAAAAACTGAGAGGGGAATATAGTTTCAAAGCATAAGATGTAGCTGTGTTATAAGATTTCTTTTTTATATATAATTAGCAGCACATAATATCTCAAAGTGATATAAGAATAGTAATTATCTCTTATAAATAAGCTATGTAAGAAATTTAAACGTGCTTAAATCAATCTTAGGCTATTCATTCCAATAAAACTTACAAAGTCGGTATCAAAGAGCAAGGATAATTAACCCCCTTTTCTAAAAGAAAAAAAAGTCACTAATTAGACTGCATTTAAATATGATGCTGGTGTCTTAATCTGGAAATAATTCTCTCCATTTTTTTCCCACAAATATAGGATCTTATATTGGCTCTCCATAGGTTTTTCATAAGGTCTTTGAAGATGCCCTCCCTTCCTGTAGTTATTTAAAAATTATCCACCCATCAAGCAAGATTCTCTTCCTTGTTTCTACATTCCTAAGGAGGACAGTGGTTATCCATATCTTATTGCTAGAGTTTTATTCAAAAAATAGTTTATGCCAAAAGATTTCCACTAAAAATTATGTATGCGTATATGTATACTTTATGCACATGTGTATACAAAACTACAATTAAATGTCTTTGTTTCATATTTTACATAATCAAAACTTTAATCATGGGCCTGACTGGGTTAGGTTTGCTGGGCAAATTAGAAGAATAAAGATTTCCTAACCTCTGTGTAAGAGTCTCAAGAATCTCAAACTTAAACTATTGGAAATCAGTATTAACTTTAACAAACATTTAATTCTGAAGTACTGTGATGATGAACCATACTGAAAACTTCTGAAACCATACTGAAAACATTTCCTTTCATTTGTAAAGATCACTAGATATGTGTGTGGCCATTTTTTTTACCTGTATCTCATGTCTTTATATGTAAAGTGAGCCTTTCCGTCACCTTTGGGGTGCTCTTATATCCACATAGATCACCTGTCCACAACTTAACTTGTCCATGTCATGGCTTCATCACTTCCAATGCCATTCTCTACTCCAGGTCAGATACCTCCCATGGTCATAGTCTGTATCTTCTCATCACCTCCAAATCACTCCTACTCCAAAATTTCTATTTATTACCAATTCAAGCATATTATTCTTTCCTAAACAGTCTTCTTTCAACTTTGCTTTATCGACTTCTTCTGCTATCAATTTTTTTTACACTTCTATCCTTTCTCAGCACACTAGCCCCTTTCTCTTCCCTCCTTGCTTCCTGTTTAGTTTAGATTCCATGTGCATAATTTCAACACACTCAAAAATTCCTAAACGCTTTTGCTCCTCTTTCATTTGATTGTATCCACGTGTCATACTCACAGCCCCCAATGAATTTTCTTTCTTCATGTCTGCGTTTGAACACTTCTGTGCTCCTGGAGAACATCATAGCACAAGTTGAGCCAGCTTCAATTGGGAACTCAGCAGTGCCCAGTAACTGCAGTATGTTTGTCTTACAGATCTTGTTTCTACTCTGCAGCTTCCATTAGAGACCCCCACTGTCCTCAAGCCCGCATCTTCTGCAGATGAGCTCAGTCTGCTTGGGAGGGAGAGAAAAAAGGAACCATCAAGGTGCCCTGAATTATTTGCTGCCAAATATGCCCTAACACTAGTCCCTCTCCTGTTTCACTAGAGGAAACTAGGAAACTCTTCTTACCTGAGCCCACCTCTTCCCAGTTGCTCAGTCATGTTGTGCTGACTTCCTTATACCTTCAAATTCTGCTCTCTTCTGTGTTTTGGCAGCCAGCACTTACACATTCTCAGGTTTCACCTGTTAAGAGGAATCCTTACTTTATTCCCCTTTCCCCCATTACTACCCACCCACTTCCCAATCTGGTGTCAATAACTGATTCTAAAATCTGAGTCAACAACTTGAACTTTAAGAAGCAAGAGGCAAGCACAGTCCACATTGAAGCTCGTGTTGTGAGTTACTTATCCTGTGAAGTTTTAACATTCAAAGTTGACTAGTTTGTAAACAGGCAAAGGCCCATTCATTTAGTAAGAGATCTAGAAGATTGAAGGGAGACCGTTGAAAAGTTTCAGGCACCCATTTTGGAATATGACGTATACTAGCTGGTAGTGTCTCCTTGTGTCTGGACGTATGCTGATGTTCCCAAGGAAAACATGCCAGTAATTGGATTGGATCTTACTCATTAAATGGTAACTTAAAACCTGTTCTTTCTCTATGTCAATTGAAACTTGTTATTTGCCTGTTACTCATAGTGGTCTTTAACTGAAGAACATTTATTTTTCCACAGAGTCTGTCTTGGTATTATCGTAACCTTGACAATCTGGAGTGAAGAGAAAAAAGGATAAAGGTGTTATGTGATTTATAAATAACTGCTCGTAGGAAAGAATATAGAAAGAAGAAAAATTAAATACTGTATCTAGATGAAAAACTCTGCAAATATATATTCCCTCTGACATAAATTTGTAGTATAATCCCACATCATATATCAGAGTCATTTATGACTCTAGCTCTTTGTCCTTTGCAGAACTTTTTTTAAGTCATGAGCTGAAATATTTAATATTATAAAGTGACTCACTATTGCTTTAAATTAATTGACTATGGAGAACAAGAAAATGCATAAAAACTGAGAAATCAGACAGCTTATAAAAACCGATAACCTACATTAGAACTTTAAGCAGTACTTTTTGAGTATCTCCTTTATATCTGTGTTTCCTGTTTATTTTCACAATTTCTCTTACATTTTTATTTAAGGTATTTTTCTTGGTATAAGTTTTCAGTTTTTGAAAATGACAAATGAGGATGTGAGGACTATTAATATTCCACTGTGTGCAGATTTAATCAACTTGTTTTAGTGGAGGGCATTTCCTAGATAGCTGGTAGGCTGCGAAAGATGATTTTGTCCATGGGAGTAACTGGTCCCAAGTACTTCTGGCAATTTTCCTGGAAAGCTCAGAAATTGCCTTTTCTTAAGAGCTCATCAGAGAGTTCACAGGTATGTTGACAGGAAAGTCATTTTAACCACTTAGAAGGAGTCTCTTTGGGTTTTAATTTTCTTTCTGTTGCATGTGTGATGTAAAAAATATGCCTCAAATTTCTTAGAACATTGTAGTGCCAATGTGAATGGACATTTATGTTTTTGTTCTTGTGAAAATTTAAATAGCTTCCCCACAGCTGCTCTGGAGTTAAGGCCAAAGAATATGCATTCTCTGAAAGGCCTATCTAATAAAATAACACATGGTTTCTCTGAATGAATGCGTTTAGATGAGGCACGTACAGGGTGTTCCATTGCACGTCAACCTTTTCTTTATAACGATTGAGCAATAAAAAAAGAAACTATAAGTTGCCTAATTTCTGAGATATGAATTTCTGCTTCATACTTTGTTGTATTTAATATATTTTATGAGTTGTAGTAAAAGTTTTCTTTTTTCTAAAAACTAGTCTATTATGCTTGTATAGAAATTTTAAAATAATATTCTCATGGCTTTTTGTTGAATTATTTAAATTCCATATTTTCCCAGTGCCACTACTATATCCAGGGAGCAAGTGGGCTACCTCAAAAGCTACATTTAAATCAATGTTGTTTTATGATGATTGTGATAGTATTGGTGAACCAATCTAGTTTGCTTTTTTCCTCAAAGAGAGCAACATTTATAAACATCTGTCCAAATAAATGTTCCTATTGAAAGAGACTCAATTGGCACAAATGACATTTCTTTTGCCAGTTCAGACAGAGGAAGAAGAAGTAGTGTAGCAAGGGGAGTAGAGTGATAGAATTCACTAGACTTTCTCATGTTCTGACAGCTGGCAAATCCATCTTTATAAAAACAATAATAGTTATTATTGTGACATTTGTTAGAATATTAAAATTATGGGCCCGGAATGTAAAATTTCTTCTTGACCCAGTTTAAGGTGAGGAGATCGAAAATTAGAACCTGCTAGTAATTATGTCCAAGTCACGTCTGAGAACTAGAACCCAGATATTCTCACCCTCTAACTAGTGCTCTCTTCAGCTGCTGTATCTCCAGGGGTCTACTGAACTTTTTCTTCAGCTCAACAGTAAGCCTGTAAGGCTGTATGAGAATCTGAGCACTATTTTGTAAGTTATCGCTTTCATTTGTGAAACAACAGGAGTGGCCTGAGGCAAAGAATGTTCTTTAATAAAGTGCCTGGCTTCTTCCCGGGGTATACTAGAGGCTGGGAAAAATGTGGTCATGCATGTTTCAGAGTGGCTCATTTTCAAGAGACAGACTTACTAGTCAACAATTAGAGCTGCCCTAACCTGATCATGCTTTTGGACGCAGTGAGTATGTATGTCACGGTGAAATTAAAAAAAAAAAAAAAAGATACCACGTCTTTCTCATATCTGAGCTTTTGCACATCTGAAATGATGCTCTTGTTTTATTCCATGGCTTTCTTTGGACTGAAATGTATCCATTAACATTTGTGTGCTTTTCTTTTCCATCCATCCTTCTCCATCTCATGAAAAGCACATCTGGGTAAGTTGAATGACAATGGCTGCTGAACATGTTTATTTTCAGCACCATCCTTTTTTGCTTTTATCTTTAGTATTTCTCTTTTCAGTTTTAACACAAGCTGCACTGCCTCTGACCTCAAATGAAAATTGTGAAGTGTATTCATTTCTACACCGTAAAGGAATCATTGGTTCAGAGAAATGTTCATACTCCAATTAATGATGGTGGCCTTGCAGGCACTTCCACTTCTTCAGTTCTGTCAGGCGCATGTCAAAAGGCATTCCAGACGTCATTTCCTTACTTCTCAAGTCATTCTCTAGGAGTTAGCGTGGCACTCAGGGAGGCTTAAGTCATAGGCCACTTCTGTACTTTGGACTCTGCTGCATGATTGGGTCCTCCTGTGTGTTCCCTCATGCTTCATGGTGCTCCACCCGCATTCTCTTCCAGACACAAACTTCTATGTTAACTACTAAAACTGTCCTTAAACAAAGAGACTTAAATGCTGGAACTTCCCTACTGGGACTTTTGTACCCAGATTAGATTCCAAAGAAATCCTTGGTTTTGGTTGATTCCTTTAGTTTTGCGTGTTCTTTGCATTATTTCCTATACTATTGGTTAATTTTCAGAGCTTTAAAAATCCAAACTACTCAATCCTGCTCTTTGAGCGAAAATTAAAACATGTTATTAATCTATTCCTAAGACAACTTGGGCTGTAAAGCAAAACAAATTATTTACAACATTTATAAAACACTTACATTGGTGTAAACTTTTGCACGAGTAACATGGTGAGCTTTAAAAAACACGTTAGTTTGAGAGTTACTCCTTTTAAACTTAAAGCAATGTGTGTGTGTGTGTGTGTGTGTGTGTGTATACACACACACACACACACATAATGAGTAAATAAATGGGTTCCATTGAGATGCTGCTATACAGGAAACTACGGAGAGTGCCCCCAATTTGCTATATGGATATTTCATATATCAATACAGGGTCATGAACTTTGTAATATTGCTTAGTTCATTACTATGGCTTATATTTGTCTTACTTTTCCACTCTAATTTTAAGTTATAGTTACTACTACTAATTATTTAACAATGCAGATTTTACTTCGGTTAGGATAATTTATGATATTAAGGAAAGCTCTAGTAAGTGTTCTTTAAAATGCAAGGCAAGCTGAGGTTAGGGTACTGTTCAACTATGCTAGCCAAAGTTTCAAGCTCTTACTTTGGAAAATAATGAATATTCTAGACATTAGATTTAAGACAGTGTTTTTTGTGTCATCATGTAGTACAGGTCTTCTATTTTCTAATGACTTTTAAATTTCATGAGGAAAATAATCCCAATAAATAAAACTTAATTTCCCTATCACTTTTTGAATGAAATACTGAAAGTAATAAATGGACGATGCATTGTCATTTATGGGCTTCAAGAAACTGATGTAATTGTCTTCATTCTAAAATTCAGATTCTTGTCATCTTGTACATACGTGCTCCTAGAACTTAACATTTTAGGACCTCAAAATCATTTCTCTAGTAGAATTGATAAAAGCAAGCTTTGGAAGTTAAAGTGTCAGGAGGAGAGTACAAATATAGTGAAAACAGAAGATTTGAGATGGAAAGATCATCCATGGAATTAAGAAACAGAAGATAAGAATTTAAACACCAATTTTCCCATTTGTTGCATACCCTTGAAGGACTGACATGTTCTCTGTATTTACTGATACTACTGTCAACTTCCTGCACCTCATAAGAGTATGAGGAAATATATCTAACTTCAGAAACATGAAACTATAAACTTCAAAATCTTGGGCAGCCCCGGTGGCTCAGTGGTTTAGCGCCACCTTCAGTCCAGGGCCTGATCCTGGAGACCCGGGGTGGAGTTCCACGTCGGGCTCCCTGCATGGAGCCTGCTTCTCCCTCTGTCTGTGTCTCTGCCTCTCTGTGTCACTCATGAATAAATAAATAAAATCTTTAAAAAAAAAAAAAATCTGAGTTAAAGAGGGCTGAAAATTAGATGAGGCACTAAGGTAATCTAGTCTAAATGGTATCCAATAACCTGAAAATTACCAGTGTTCCTCCAGTAAGTCCCCAGTTTACTATCAGAAAGTTACTAGAGAAAACAGACCACAGAGTCTTTCAAAAGTGAAATTGTTTCATGAAAAGTAATACAAGTCCCTTTAGTTTTCAATAATAGGGTGAGTAATTGTATTGCCCCATCACATGTTGGGTGTGCATGCATGTGTGCGTGCGTTTATATCTTTTTAATGGTTTCGAAACTGATTAAATTCAAAATAAAGTGAGGAAAGAAATTATGTAAATCCCAATTCAAATTCACAAATAAAGTAAATTTCTGAGACTATGCCCTCCATTTCAGAGCAGCTTGAAGAAAAAAGGCTTCAATATGAATAAGCTTCAGTTTTAATGTAGTCAAACTATTTCAATTCCAAACAACCTAGCATGTGTTCTTGGAATCTAAATAAAACACTACTTAGATGCGTAATGGACTTTTATATGCACTTCATGTGAAAATGTGCCATATTATGATATACAAACACACATACCCTTGCACACACACAAAATCACAGTATGCTGTGCTTTTAAAATCAAGTCAACCTTGTTAATGTTGAATTTGAAACTCTTAATTTATGGAGTTAAATATGTATATTTAGGCAATCAAAGTTCTGAAGCAGCTGATTGGGATTTTGACATTTCTGTTTAGAATAATTATGTTAATTAAGATATACATTTTCAGCTTGCACATGTTAGAAAAAAATGTGGGTGGCACCACATTTTGTTCATATTTACTGACCAGAATTTCAAACAGTTCCTCAAATATGTAATGTTGATTTCCATAGAATTGATCGACAAGTCTAGATTTCTGAATGATAGAGTTATAGTCTATCATCTGTTTGAAATTTGAGGAGATCATTTCCTACTTTACCCTCCTGACTCCTGAATTTTAATGTAACAATTAATAATGGTGTGAAATGAAAGTAGATTTACTGCTAGCGTTATGTAAGGGAGGTTATTCTCAAGCCTACACTGTTAAGAAGTAGATTCAACTCTCAAATTATTTTGACTTATATTTTATTTTTGGTTCTTATTGAACCACATATTTATTTCTTCTGGTTATATCAATAACTGATTACTTGTCATGTGCTACAGTAAATAAATAAGCCCTTGAGATGAATTTCTCAATCAGCGCACTACTTTGTATTACAATTACACAAAGTCAGTTGAACTGAAACAAGTCACAAGAAATTCAGATTTTCCATCCCAGTTAGGTAAACAAGATCAGCCTCCTTCCTCTGACAGAGGTGCAGAGCCTGATATTAAGGAGGAACAGGAAAAGAAAAGGAACAGCTTCTTTTTTCTCTTATAGTGTTGAAGATTAAAAGGCATGATAGTAAGGGGGTAAAGACTATACATCTTAGCCAGGAGGCCAAATGAAGATGTGCCACTTCTAAATATAAGAAAGAGAAGTGGGAGACTATCATTTTATTTAATACTAAAAATGAAGTGGATGCTACTTGTTATAACGTAATAAAATTATTACAATCAGTTTATCCTCCTTTCTCAGTTATGAAAAATTCAAAGGGTAATTAGCTAACAGATCATATGGGGATTAAGAAAGTTAACTCTGTGGCCAAGTTTTGGGGGCTCAGATTCTGGCTCCATCACTCACTGGTTCTATGCTCCAAGAGACTTTTGCCCTTTAGTGTCTTCATCTCCCAATGAGTATCGGTACATATCTTATCATTGTAAATGTTAAAGAAATTATACCTATACATATACACTTAGGATAGGGCTTCATACAGACTTTGTGATAAATGCATGCTAGCTATTATTATATGGGATCCAAACCCTAATTTGTCTACATCCAGAACCTCTATTCTTTCACACCATGATATCCTATTTCTGAAGAATAGAAGTGGTTTAGGTGAAACAAGAGAGCACATTAGATAAATCTCTATTACAGTACATTTTAAATGAGAGATATGAGAAGTGCAATAACTGGAGTATACACAAGTTAAAATATTTGTATAGAAGAGAAATTTAATTCTGCCTGGGAGAGGTCTTGGAATCTTACCAAGAAGGATAAAGCATTAGCTGTGTCTGAAGGACAAGGATGAGTTTGCCATGATTATGATGTGAAGAAGGATGTTTCAGTTAGAAGAAAAAGACAGCAAAAGTATGGAAGGTCAAATAGAATGAGATATTGGGAGAATGGCAAGTGTTTCGGTACTGGTTGAGCAACAAGAGCCTGGAGAGAGAGCCAGGGCCAGATTACTAAGAGTGTTTCTCATAATGCTAAGATAGTTGACCTTTACTTTCAGGACAATGGGAGGTTTTTAAGTAAGCAAGTCTTAACAAAAAAATTGTGTTTAGGAGGGTCTCATTGGGAGTTGGAAAAAGGGTAGGAAGGAGGGGTACCAAACAAGAGAATGAGAGACTCTGGGAGTCCACTTCCATGATCCACAAATGATGAGAATTTGAATAAGCTTTGGTGGTGGTCAGTCAATTTGCAAAGTATCTTATTTAATGTTAGAGTACATTTTTTCTCTTTCTGAACAACCAATATAAGTAACTACTAAACAAAATTCTTCTCTTTAAGGTGCAATGCACAGTTTGATGTTAATAAAAACAGAACACTTAGAATTCACCATATGATCAAAGATCCCGGGTGGTTGTCAACATTGAGAGTTTTATGGATCACAATATAATAACTGTTCAAGAGAGACTCTTGTCTAGAGTGTGGGGAGAAAAGCAAGATGTGGTGGAAGAGCAAAGAGTCATCTTTGGGACTTTAGAGTCTTGGGTGAGAGATGAGATGCACGCATGTGGTGCTCATCAACAATCCCTATGGGGGATGTTTGACACTGTAAGTTTCCAGATTTTAAAGGATAAAGAGTCCTTGTGGAATGGGATTATCACAAAATGAAAGGAAGAGTCATTATTTAGGCAAACAGTAAGATTTTGATAGCTGAAGAAGGGAAAGAACTTATCCACTCTGGAAAATGATAGTTGCAGTGATGGGATTACTTTTTACACAAGTTATTTGTGAAAGTAGGTTCTCAGTTCTGGTTAAAAGTAAGTAAAGATGATTAGAAAAGTAAATCAAAATTAAACCTATTTAGAATTTGTAGTTCAGGTTGAGGGTTATACTTTAGACATTTAAGGAACCATTGGAGGGTTTTCAGAGGACAGCGCTATTGCAAAAGTAATGGCTCACACTCATTAGCTGCTTCCTTTGTGGAAGGCACTGGTGTCATCACATTACATGTATTTTCTCAGGTCACTTTCATTGCAGCCCTCTGAGGGAGGTACTGTTACCAGCTTTATTTTACAGATGAGGAAACTGAGGCAGAAAGAGGTAAAGTGACTTTGTCTGTGGATGCACAGCTAAGAGGAGGCACCAAGAATGAAGCCTAAGCAATCAGACTTTAGAAGTTTACCTGGTCTGGTATCATGGCAGATTTTTTTTTTATGTCAGTGTATTAGAAAGGTTTGAGAACTGGAGATAGGAACCAATTAAAGGGTTGGGGCGGGGGGGATGGATGGTGGCAACAAGAATAGAAAGGAAAGAAAGATGAAATAGAAAACATGAAGGGGAAATTGGCAGGCATTAAATGGAAGGCGACTGACTCGGCCATCCTGAGTGACAGAGGAAGGGGTGCTGTATGTTATTCAGACAGTCATATCACAAATTGGCAATCCTAAAATAGCACCGTAGGCTAAGTGGTCTGAGAATAAAGTCTCTTTTCACTGACAGTGATGAACAATCCATGTTGAGAAGAATATGAGAAAGGAGGCTTTACTGGCCCTGTGGTCTGTGACTTTTTTGAGTAATTAATGAACTTTATTTCTCAGAGTTTAACACTTTATTGAACTTGTTGATTTATAAGTTGTGTTTCCCTACTGTAAGGGCATGAGTACAGGGAACTTTGCATGCCCCAGGATCAACCAAATTTGTTAGGTAGTCAGTCATCTGATTTTTTTATAGACCTACTGTGGGCTGAGTTTCGTGTTCAGCAAAGAATAAAACCAATTGAGTCACTAAAAGCTTAAAGGTACCCTAGGTAGGAATACTTAGTGTACTAGGGTGCTTATAAAAATAAGTAGTAAATTTAGCCTCAGGGGCAAGGAAAGGATGATTTTCAGACAAGAAGCATCTTTGTTGGTCTTGAAAATCAAGACAAAGTGAGTGGGGAGACAAGGCAGGGAGGCATGAGGACATTGTTTAGTGTGATGGAAACATAGCTCACAAATATGCGAGCATATTCCACCAATTAGGTCAAAACTGCAATAGCCAAGGAGAGACATAAAACCAAAAAAGGAGAAGTCAGACATTTCCATTTGGATGGAGTCATTGAGGCAAATTAGTGTGGATTAGGAGTTAGAAGCTACAAGCCCGGCAAATGCCCTTGATTCATGCACATTTTTTAGACTCTCTTGATTGTGTATCCAGAAATCCTTGGGTGTGGTTGTTCCTAGGGTACCCACACCTTGTTCCTGTCCTCAGACCTGTAGAACTTGCACAGCGCCCCCTCTGTGCGGTTATATATGGGCTGGCAAATGAAAGCACACACACCAAAGTGTTCCCCACCTGTTGGCCTTCTTCCTAAGGTATCACTTTCCAGTCCCAGTAACTCACTGACACCTGTCTCAAGAGAGACTTTGGGGGAACCCTAAGGTCATTCTTTATTGTGGATGATAATGTGTTTCTTGAAAATACTCAACAATTCACAAGTTTTTCTTATTCAAAACGACCTTCCTTTACAATTAGTGCTTTTCTTTTAGTTTTGGTGCAGGTGATGACTAGCCCGAGCCACATAGATTTTCTAAAAGGAAGTGCTACTGATATTCTCTAAATTCTAGTCTAAATCTTAAAACAAAACTGCATACCCATAATGATAGTGAGATATACGTTATCCTTTGGGAAAAGATGATTGAATATTAGATTTTCTGGACAAAAAAAAGAGAGAGAGAGAGAGAGAGAGAAAATCAAAAATATTTGTTCAGGTCTAAATACAAAGACAGCAAGTTCCAGACTCAAACTTATCCTAAGGAAAGTTGATCACAGCCTTACTTTGGAAGAACTGTCACTTGACCTTTGAAAAGGTTGTACCCGAGTACAGGTAAGACACATACCTTTCCGTACATGGATGGGTTGGACAGAGAACACCAGGACATTCAAGATGCCTGCCTGTAGCAAATGAGTTATTTATTTGGTATTTCCTAAGCAATTGAGGTCACTATTTCTCTGCCGGTGACCCCACAGTATCTCATGAGAAGAAACACGCCCCCATACAATGAATGCTTAAATCCCTTAGAAAATCATCATGTATTAAACTCAGGAATTTCCAGTTATTATATTTTGCCCATATCATTTTTTTAAACATGGCTTCTTTTCCATGCCATAAACCCAGATGAATGTCTCTTATACCTTTGGTATGGTAGAGGTTTTTAAGACTGAGAATTAAATGAGATATTGCTTTGAGAATTTCAGTGCATTTCTTTGTACCCTTGATTCTGCCTTCAGATTAAGAGAAAACACATCTGGAGTTAAGGTCATGTAGCATGCAGTCCTGCTGCAAAACTCAGCTTCTCCCCCCTCCCACCCCATTCTAGCAGGTTTTTCTCAGTTTCAAGTGTGTCACCCCCAAGGCCTTTATGTGGGATCCAGCCCTGCCAGCTGGGAACCAAAGGACAGAAGCCGTTGGACTCCACCTCCCTTTTCTTATTATCTTAGCATATTCTTACTGACTTTTCCAAGGGCCAGATTGCCCAAAGCATTCACAATCGTGCAATTAAATTTCTGTTCTGACAGAAAATAGAACTATCTGAGCACACTGGATTGCCTCCTGTCAGGGATCCCAAACCAGATCAGACTTGGGATCAGCTGGAATGGGTGTTATTCCCCACACACCAGCTCAAGGGGAGACAGACCTTAAGGACTTTTTTTTATTATTATTATTGTGTTTTGAAACCTAAAACCCTGAATGGCCTTGTAAGCCAAAATAGAAAAAGATATTTGGACTACAAAAAAGAGAAACATCATGGGGCTCAATTTGCTGACACAAGGACCCCCTAAATGTGAACGTTGACAGACATGTTCAACGTTCACAGCTGTTTATTGAGCACCTTGTCTGTGCCTGACCTTGTTCTAGATGCTTCTAATTATCTCTAAACAGAATATGTGAAAACATTGGTACTTCTTGAGCTCATATTTGATGGGGGGTATAATGGACTGAGGTATGAATGATACTTTGTGTTAGAAGATAAGTGCCATGGAGAGAGATTAATCAAGGAATGGGGGTCAAAATGTCTGGTGGGGGTTAAAGGAGGGAGGGAAGGAGACAGAGAAGGTGACATGTGAGTAAATAGTAGAAGTCAGAGAGGGAGTAGACCATACGGAGATAGAGGGCCAAGCATTCCTTACAGAGAGAAGAGTGGGCACGAAGATCTTGAGGCACAACAAGACCTGAGCTGCTTGCAGGGAAGTGGAGGCATGGAGGCAGTGTTGCTGTGCGAGGTAGCAGCTGAATCAGAGAGCTGAAGAGGGTCAGGGGGCGGGGTGGGGGTGGGGGTCCTAACTGCTGCTTTGCCTTTTCTTCTCAGAGAGACCAGGAGTGATTGGAGGGTGATGAGCAGCGAAGTTACATTATAGGAGTTTTAACAGGTTCACTCTGGCTTGTGTGATGCAATATTTTTAGAGAATTAGAAGTTTCACAATAAAAGTGTTCTGCTTTTAAAATGGCTTTTGTAAATAATAATAATAATAATAATAATAATAAATAAAATAAAATGTCTTCTGTACAACTCATATAATTCACTTGTGACAATGCTATGTGCTTCCCAGGTGTGGAGTGCATATTGACTTGCCTTTTTACTAAATGTAGCAAAAAAAACAGCTGCAAATGTATGTTGGTTTCTTCCCCTTGACTGCCACTCGGCTGCTCCATAACTGGAAGTGCTGCTTCCCCTATTAGCTGTAACCTCACAACTCTGAATAACGCTTCCGGCTCTGCCATTGGCTTGCGTGTAGTCCATGCCAAGTCCTTCCCCCGACCTTCCCCCTCTTACTGCTCATGCTGCTTGGAACGCCTTCCCACATGCCCTTCAAAGCCAGCTTGGTTGCCATGATGCCTTCACCAATTGTTTCCATTGCTATTAACCCATTTTCTAAAATCCTCACACTCGGATTGTGCATCACCGAGTTTTAGCATCTATTTGTGTAATACATTGTGCTTTTGGACAGCTCGTGTGTTTGCTTTTCCCTCTAACCAGGGATCTTCTTAAAAACAGCTGGGCCCATGCCTGTGTTTTTCACATTGAGCACAGGTCTAAGCTCACCACAGGAGCTTACAATGAGTACATAGTGGTCGGTTCGTTGACCCTTCAATCCCTTTCTATCAATCCAGCAACAGTAAGAGTAGGCTACTTGAGTCTGTATTTCAGTGAAGGAATGTCGGGATGCCCACGGGAGTGGGGGCTGGTACCACAATCCAAGGTGAGGAAGCCCCTCTAGTTTTCACTTTGGATTCGGGGCACTGGTGTCACTGTTCCCTGTCACAGGGGCTGAATAACTTACATGTAAAACTAACCTATGCCTTCTTTGCAATTTCCTCAATTGAAACAGCAGTTGATCTATGTGTCTCTTCAGCTGCTATAACTTCAGTATTTGTATTGCCTCTGTTTCTTTTTCTCACTGAATTTCTGTTGGCAGTATCCCCTGCAAATATGGGAAGTTCTCACTGAAAAGCACTTTCAATTATATACAGTTGACCATTGAACACTGTGGGTTTTAAACTGCTCGGGCCCACTTATATGAGAATTTTCTTGGATAAATACACTACAGTTTTATGATGTATTTTCTCTTCCTTGTGATCTTCTTAATAGTTTATTTCCTCTATCCTTATATTATAATACAGCATAAAATACATAATATGTGTTAATCAGCTGTTTATGTAGTCATAAGGTTTCCAGTCAGCAGGAGGCTATTAGTAGTTCAGTTTTCAGAAAGTCAAAAGTTAAATGCAGATCCCTGTGCAGGGGGTTGCTGCCCCTTGCCCCCATGTTGTCCAAGGGTCAACTGTATGTTAACATATTATAATAAGTAATTGATTATTTGATGGTAGGAAGTAATCAAATGCTTCATTTTGGAGTTCATATATGATATTATTGATAGATTCCTAAGCAATGAAAGACACACATTCAAAAGAGCAGGTATCATCTCTGTGTAAGATCAGAGCACACTAAGGAAAAGAGAATATATTTTCCAATATCGTCCTGCTCAGGTATATATCAGCTTGAGTTTAGGTGAAAACACATATTTGCTATCTCAACAATGAACGACAAAAATTGGTTTTATAAATGGATGTCAGTTATAAAGCTCAGTAGCAGAGACAGTGATTAATAATGCAGTTGCCATGGCTTTTTACAACATTCTGCTATCAGGATCAAACATTTGTTGTCATTGAGGTGTTTCACTTTCATTAAAAACGGGGATGATTATAGATGAAAATGAATGTGCTATTGAATTTCACACCTTACATTGCTTTCTAGTGATAGGAGTTAATTTCCTTCCAAGTTCTCTTTGAATGAGAGGTAATTTCATAGTCTAGATGAAAAAAAAAAAAAAAAACACCTCTTCATGTAGCTACCTGGACCTGGGGAGCATACTAAGATGAAGCACATCTCTTGAATGGGGCTAAACTAACCAAATTTATCTACTACCTCTATATACAGACATTTTCTCCTCCATTGCAATAGTAAGGAGAAGTGAGCAAGGCAGATGGATGAAGCCTCATTTAATTCAGATCCCATAATGTATGCTTGAATATCTATATGGGGCCATTTTCTTGTTAAAGAGATAAGATATTTGCTGATAATATAATTCAACTTCTTAGTCCATTAACATTTAACATTTGAATTTTGTGAATAAATGTTGGGAGAAATTATTTTTAGATGTTGGTGTTTCACTCATAAAACCAATGAGTGATTTCTATGTATTACTAAAAGGAGGAAAGGATTTTGTTATTCTGTATTACCTCAGAAAAGCTTGTAAAGTATTATTTTTTTAAAAAGAAACTATTGTCATTACAAATAATCACCACTGTCTTTTTCCATGCTACCTAACTAATAATCTTTGCTGTGTACTTCAGGCATGAACTTCTAGAAGAAGCTCGGAGGAAGGGATTACCTTTTGCTCAGTGGGATGGGCCCACTGTGGTTGCGTGGCTGGAGGTAAGAAAATTATTAAACCAGAAAGTTCTTAAATTAATCACTCCAGTTTGACAGTTTTTCTAGATACGGGTAAGGATGGGTTTCTGAAGTCACAGTTTTCCAATAGCCTGGAGTAGCTTATAAAGGGAATATTTGCTTTTCCAGGGGGCTGTGGCCATTGTTGTGGTCTTAATATGATACATTCTTGTGATTGGGGTGGAAGGAAACACCTAGTAGGATAAAAAACCTTCTCTGAATTTCACCATCTTCATGTCTAGAGAAAGAGAAGACAGTTATTTAACCACATATCCGTTGTTGCAAGAAAACCTCTGACCCAGTCCATCAGTCCAGGGTTCTTCTTCATCGGCAGGTTACAGAGAAGAGCCACCTCTGTGTTCCATCCTGCTGTGTTATCCAAGATCTCACTGTCACCTGAATGCATAGAGAACCATTCCTTTGCTTGTACATTAATTCCTGAACCTAATTCTCTAAAGCCTAGAGGCCAGCTAGGTTTAGACGGCTGGCATAAAGCAGGAGAATGCGTATCCCCTTGCTCTCTTCTGGGTCTAAAGTGAATGTTATATTGAAACAGGAACTACATTCAGCATTTTCTACAGATCACGGGGACCGGGAAAAATAAAAACAACACCCGAGCAGGGTAGAGGGCAGCAGAAGCGGGCTGGGACAGTGAAGGGAGCACATATTTGGCCATAAAAGACCCCTTCATACTACTTATCAGTAGTGTTCACTGCCTATTCCATTCAGTGCTCTAATGTGGGCTGCTAGCAGCTGCCAGGGTATGCCAATGTCAGGGCAAAGAAGAAAATGGGTTTTTCTAAGTGACTAGAGAGTATAAGATCACTTACTTCCTTTATCCTATCATATTCAGACCTAACAAATTAATGAGGAAAAATTAAAACCCATTTTAGTTTAAAAAGTAGTCTTCTATCAATAGATGTAAAAACATACTTGGCATTTTTTTCTTGGACTGAGTGAAAGAAGCCTGTGTCTTGCTTTATTTTATTCTCTCATATCAGTCAGGGAATTTTTAGCATATCAGTGATCAGAGCTGCTTCTTCCAGGCGTGCTTTTAAAATTACTATACTTTAAAAAATCAATTATAATTCAAAATGCTTAAGAAAGCACACCTCAAAATTGATAGCAGTTTTTTGTTCAGTGTCACTCCAGTAAAATGAGCTGCAGTTTGACCGAGACTAGCTGCTATTTTGGCAAGTGATGAACAAACCCATATATATATATATATATATATATATATATATATATATATATATATATATATATATATAAAGATTTACCGACATTAAGGAGCTAGGAAATGACAGGCAGTGAAGTTTTGTGCTAATTAGACCTATCCTGAGCACACAGAAATTGCTCATAATATGCCTCCTAAAGTGACTCAAATTATAAAATAGAATAAACAAGATGAGTGAGCCGGGTGATCCGATGAATGAGAGCTCTTAACTTTCACCTCCTTTCACACCCCCTCGTGTGCACAGCCTTATTTAAGAATGATGTGCAGAAGTTAAGTCTGAGGCTTCACACACCACTTATCAACACCAAAACCTTTTTGAAAGTCTACTTCGGGATGATACTGGTCACAGTGTATTGGCAAGCATTTGGGTAATATTATTCAGTATAGAAATCTAAATATCTTTAAAAAGAGGGAGTGAAAAATCATTAATGTCCTTTGAAGGTATATTTAGATGTTTACTTATTTTGAACAATTTGAGTTTATAAACTAAGAAGTCAAGTCCCGTCTTCCATCATATCTAATGGTACCCAACGAGGTAAAGTCAATTCCTTGTGCCTCACCTGCTGGAAGATAGTATGAACTATTCAGTCATGGCTGTTCTTAGATCCCTTCTTCCTGTCTTTCATCTCCAGTCACAGCCCAGGCCATACTGACTCAAAGATTTGGCTTCCAGTTTTGTTCATTTGTCTTCCTATAGAGACAAGTAGCCTCCTCGTACAATTGAATTTTTTAAATAAAAGGATATCTAGATTAGTTGTCTATTACCATGTTAACAGACTATCCCCAAATTTAGCAATTATTTTCCTCATGGCTCCAATGGGCCAGGAATCTGGACGTGACTTAGCTTGGGTCCCTGATGAAAGTATCTCCCAAGGCTACAACCAAGGGGTCAGCCGGATTGGCAGGCATCTCAAGGCCTGATATGGGGAGAATCCACTTCCAACCTGACACTTGTTTTCACAGCAATGATCCAGTTCCTTGCCAGTGACCGGCCAGGAACATCCATTCCTTGCCAAGTGGGCATCTCCACAAGGCTGCACACAACATGGCAGCTGAATTCCCCCCAGAGCCAGAACACTGAGAGGAGGGAGGGACAGAGGACCACCAGGAATGAAGCTACCCTCTTTTTGTTACATAATCTGGAAAGTGGCATCTCATCACTTTCCCAATAGTCTGTTCATTAGTCACTGGTTTCAGCGCCAACTCAAGGTCAGAGGATTACACAAAGGCAAGGCAGCTCTGTCAGGAGGAGGAAATCCCTGGGACCCAGTTTAGAAGCTGCCTGCTGCAAAGCTCTAGAACTAATAAAGCTGAATCTCTTTGTCTTACAAATGAAGACACTAAGGCCAAGGTTTAGAGAAGTTACAGGACTCACCAGTGACACTGAAGCAATTAGAGCCCAACCTTCTAGTCCAGAGCTCATGGTACTGATTTTTGCTAATTTATAGCTTTTCTTCTTTTCTTACTGTCACTGCTCTCACTCATGTTCTCTCTCTCCTTTTGCTCAATCTGTTCATATCAACAAGATAGTCCCCAAAAATCAATATTTTGGACATTTAAAGACCAAGATTTAAACCGCTCACTTGCATGGGCCCTGCTTCTTACTCATAGCTAATGATGGGGGTGCAGAGAGAATGGAGACAATATTCCTTTTTTCAAACGTGTGTGATTCAAACGCTGCAACCCAATCCGTGTGAGTCGGCATTCCCCCAGTGCTGAAGATGTGTGCGGACACCGGGCTGTGCTCGTTGGACTGCTGATTCGGTGGTTTTTCAACAGCATCATAGCAGAGTTGAAAAATTGGAATTTCTAATTTCCATCTAATGCAGTTTTCATTTTCTTACTCTCTTTACCTCAGGTTTTCCAAATGTTTATAACTTTAGTCTTTTCCTTTAGCACTTCATTCTATCCTCCAAAACTTTGTTCACGCAGAACATCAGCTTAAGTTCACACAACCATCACATGCTATCGGTAGGTATGTGAGAAATGGGCCTTAACTACACTACAGGCTTTGACCAAAATCACACGGCTGGAGACCGTAGAGCTGTCTCTGCGACAGAACTAATTTGTACTCAGAATCCCAAAGATTTATAAGCTGAATTCACGCGTTAAACAAAGTCAAATGAGCCTTTACCAAACTCAGCTTGTGGCTGGTCTTCTTGTCCTTAAATCCACGGGGGCAGAGGTGGATTTGGTGATACACAGCTATCATGGTTAACCTAATAATATAAATTAGTTGGTAAATTGCACACCCTAGAGACTCGATTGCAGATTTTTATTTCCATTGTGGCCTACCTGACTTCCTTTTTTTTTTTTCTGACATGTTTTAATAAGTCGCTTAAGGCCTTTATGCCTCTGTGTCATCTCGGGAAAATAATAATAGCATCTATCTTTTTGGGGGGCCTGGTCACTACAAGAGTCCATAAGGGTAAGCTACTTAGACTAGTGCCTAGCACGTATGAGACGTGAACACGTTCCCCATCAGTATGACCTGTGTATGTGTTTGCTTCTCCCCCGCCCAACAGCTCTGGCTGGGAATGCCTGCTTGGTATGTAGCAGCCTGTCGGGCCAACGTGAAAAGTGGTGCCATCATGTCTGCTTTATCAGACACTGAGATCCAGAGAGAAATCGGAATCAGCAATCCCCTGCACCGCCTAAAGCTGCGACTAGCCATCCAGGAGATGGTTTCCCTGACGAGTCCTTCAGCTCCCCCGACGTCCCGAACTGTGAGTCAGCTTGTGCTCCTTCCCTCTCCCCCTGGCTGGGCAACTAGTAGCCTCCGTTAAGTCCACAGAGCGAGACAGTGGCAGCACACATTTCAATGTCAGTGTGAATTATTCTGAAGAGATTTAGCTGGCTCTTCATTAACCTCGCTGCCACTTTTAATAGGTTTGCAAGTGAGGAGCCGTGATGCCCATCCAACTGGAAGGCTGCGACCAAGACAGACTTTTGAGCTAGTCTCTAACTCAAGTCCAGGTTTTTCCCCCCATGCAGAGTGACCCCACGTTAACGCTTAAGGATGTTCCCTTTCAGAGCAAAACAAAACAAAAATAAAATAAAAGGAAATGTGCTGGGGGTAGTAGTGCTTTCTGAAAATCAGTGCTGAATTCACTACTTCTTATGCAGTTTTCATAATTATGAAATTAGGCAGATATTTGGTATTTTATAAATACATGGTGGAAGACCTTCCTTCAAAATCCATTTGCTTCTCATTTGTAAGTCCCTATACTTCTCATAATTTTATCCCTGTCCTAATGCTAGGAAGAAACAAAATGTCTTTTAAAAAATGCATGCCAGATGACCAACTCATATACTAAGAACAACTCCAGATAATAGTCACTCTTTCTTTAGTCCATCCCTGAGTTCCATCTTCTTCTGGTAAGGGATATGATTTTGGATGTCAACTCAATTTCTCTGGTTCCATGTCTTATGCAGAATAACAAAATGTGGAGGAATAAGGCAAATTTGAGTTGTGGGTAAAAGAAAAGTGGTATTGCTTTATTGCAGTTTTCAGACACAAAATTAAACTGGAGAATAACCTTTTCTTCTGGGTCTTCAACAGTCTGCAGGAATTGGCGTAATGCGTATCGTTTCTATTTTTACACTTCTTCCCAGTATACTGGATTCTAATGCCAGAAATACCAGATCAAATTATTTAAAAAGGTTTTGTTTGTCATGCTTGGATAATTCCATTTTAACTTCTTTCTAAATAAGGTGTAGAAAAAGATATAATTTAACAAACTCTTATGTATGACATTATTTTTAAATGTCTATCATGTTGTAGACTATAGCTGAAGTATCACTTGGGCAAAAGAATAATACAGAATATGTTTGACATAAAAGCTGAGTAGGCCACTAAAACAGGTATTATAAACCGAATTCAGATCTGATAGAGTTTAATTTCCAAAGGAAAGAGAAGCATCACAGCTGGCTTATATCAACCCTCTTTTCCTAAGAGTCAATGTACACACAATTATGGAAAATGCAAAATTGGAACATCTGAAGTCCTAATTTCAAGATGAAAAGTAGAATATGCTTTATTATTTTTCTTTAGCATCTGAGTCCGTTTCTTAATGGAAAGTAGAATAACGAAGCACTATTTTTCTAAAACTGTCTATGTGAACTTAAGAAATTTAAGTCACAAACTATTAAAAGTAACTGCATACTCAGTTGTTTAAAGAAGATTCAGAAAAAATAAATAAAAGAAAGAGGAGAGAAAGAAGAAAAGAAAGAAGAAAGAAAGAAAGAAAGAAAGAAAGAAAGAAAGAAAGAAAGAAAGAAAGAAAGAAAGAAAAGAAAAGAGTCAGATGTGAAGAGAGCTCAGGACACTAGCCTCAGTTCACCACAAAGGCTTTATCTCCCCCCCACCCCACCCCCTCACCCCCCCCCCCCACGTCAGGATCCCAGAAACACAGAACTAACTACTTTCAGTTTGCTAAACCCTCTTGCTTGCGGGTGATTATGAGCTTTTGCAATTTCTCTTCACTCCTCCTGGAACATTCTTCTGACTCCAGGGTCACCATCCTTCCCCAACTCCTCCTTCATCGAATGATTCTTGAATGTTTTTCCTTGAAAAAGCCAAAATCTAGTTTGCTTCCCTTCCTGTGTTACCACTGTGTATACTTATAAAAACTATCTTCTAATTTTCTCTTAATTTATCTTCCGCTAAGCTGAGCAAGGATATTACCAGTTTCCCATGGTCCCCAGGCCTTAATTCAGTGCCAGGCAAATTGTAGAGAGTAGTCAGTAAACATTCATCCTAAGAATGGTGATTGTACAAGTCACTCTGCCAAGCCAGAAGATACGTATGGCCCTGACTTCAGAGAGGACAACCAGGGTAGGAGCAGTAGGACTTGCTCACCACTAGGTTTTGTAGATGATCTAGTTTAATTCCTCAGTGTTAGGCAGAAGCAAAGAGCTGTGGAATTCCAAAGAAGGGAAAAACCCTTTGTAGTGGAATAAGGCTTCAAAGAGAAATTAACGGCTCAAAGACAGGTAGTATGTTATTAATTAAGGACTAAAAATTATTACTTTTGTTCAGTATTAACTTTTGGATAAGAGACCTTTTCAGTCTATTTTCCTTATCTTTTTATAAAGGTGAATTATTTCATATCATATATTTTTCTTTTGAAACAGTCACATAGCATGAACATTTTCCTCATTTTATTAAATATACAATTGTCATATCATGTTTAATTGCTGCGTAACTCCTTCATGGAAATACCATAATATATTTAACCAAATCCCTAATTTTGGGCATTTTGTTTATTTAAGGATTTTCATTGTATTCACAATACCATAGTGGTTACACACATAGTCACATTGTTGCATAAACAGATTGTTTCTTATAGAAGGAGGGAAGATCTTAACTATTTGGATTCACAGTTAATATAGAAGCTACAGAAATCATTGTAAGAATGAGACCAGCTTAACTGAATTTCAAGTAACCTTCACTGCGGCTCACTTTGAACAAACAGTGCAGCCACTCAGGCAAAGCACTGTGGTCACCCAGTGTAAAGGGTGTGTGACACATGAGTGTTAGGTTCTTCTGGGTATAGTGCACTCTTTACAAAGTTAATAAGAGCAATTTATTTGAAGTGATTTAACGATTCATACATTCATATGCCTCTGTTTACGTTGATCCTCACTCCCAAAAGCTGGGAGTAGAGGGGAAGGGCTCTTAACATGGGAGACTCCAGTATGTGAAACACAATTTATAGGTGTACATAGTTTTATCTTACAGGGAAAAATTCAGATATACTCTAAATTCCAAAATGGTAGGAAAATGAGAATTTTACACATATAAATTTTACATATATGATGCCTATCCTCTGGGTTTTTTTTTTTTTAAGTAAGCTCTATGCCCAGTGTGGGGCACTACTGAACTCCTCTTTGTTACTCAACCATATGTATATGAGAATATATATATTCCTCATTACTTATTCCTCACTACTTATAATTCTCTGATAAATAAGATTTCTCTTATATTGGATTCTATTCATCAGTTTAGTTTATATGTAGTTATTTTTCAAATTATACTAAATTACACAATTTATAACAGAAGGCAAATTAAAATGGTACTACTATGTGTTGGTAGAAAAGGCCAGAGAGAATCACGGTGGAGGCTAATGTTGGGACATCAGTTTTGCTATTTCTGATTCTAGACTGCTTCCAAAACAAATAATAAGCAATGCATAGGATATAAATTCCATTGTGGCTCTAGGATGGATGTACCTGGACCACTTTGCAATGTACATAAGGATTTCCCAGTGAAATGGTGGAATTTAATAGGAAGTGGTTCCCAGTGGCCATTATCATCCACAATATGCCTGATCTGGACATTACTAACTGGACTTAAGTTTAGAAATTGTGCATTATTCAGTGTATAGAACAAATATCATGGGTTATCTTATTTAGAAAGCAAATGAGATTTCATAAAAGAGTAGTGCCTGCTAAAAGGAAAATGTCCCTCTTACATCACGGTCTCTGTAATGGTGTAGGGCCTTGCCAAGAAATTGGGAAGCCTAGGTTTTCTACTTTCTGATAGTATTTAGTAAGGTTGAAAAAATGCCCTTTATTAAATTAAAAATAACATTTTACTTCTTTCTCCTCTATAAGAATATAGCAAAACAACACACTTGTGGAATTATAAAAGGAAGAAATCATTTGGGAAAAACTGATAGTGGTTTCCAGACAGGGTGTGATAGTGCTTTCAGCTTTGTACTGACCACCAATTTTCTCTTTTCAAGGACATTGAAGAATCAAAACTTTGTGAATGAAATATTGGTAATTGCACAACAAAGTACCCATGCCTTTGTTTTCTGAAGAACAATAAATACCTACCTCTACAGATCAAACCTAATCAGTTCTTCATGATTACAAAAAAATGGATCCGATAGCTACATACCTTTGAAATGCAAATCTTGATTTAGCCTTTGTCCTGATTAGTAATCACAGGAGCATCATTTAAAATCTATCCCACATGAGCTTCACAGCATGCCTCTTTCTATTTAATTTTTTTAAGTAGAAGAAAAAGGGAGCTCTGAGCAAACCAGCAATGCTGTCTCTCCTGTGCATGCTGTAGAGGCAAGAGTACTGTCGTGTTGCTGTGGTGCTGTTAACTTACAGTACTGCTGCCTTTCTTCTTTACCACTGCTTCCCTCTGGTGGATCCTACTGCCTCCCCTGGGCCTCCTCACTAGCCTTCAGGCAACGTTTGGGTGACCCATGAAGAAATGGAAAATCTTGCAGCTCCAGCAAAAACGGTTAGTCTTACGGCTTTGTTGAACGTGAAGAAAAATTATTTTGCTGCTATTTGGATGGAAACCTATTTTATGTATGACAGATCTGAGTAATGGGTATGTTTACATCGTGATATGCATGAAAACTAACTTTTTTCGTTAAGGTTTTATTTTACTTGGACGCTTCTAATGAAGCAGTGCTAGGTGGTTATAACATGGTTAGTATCACAAGAGTTTGTAACATGCTTATAATAATCAAGAATTTTAATTATATTCATCATTTATCATTCTGCAACGTTGGGAATTTTTAGTAGCAGATATCACTCCATATTGGGCATATTCACAGATAATACATGTTATCAAACCCAATTAAACTTGTAATAGAAAAGTTCAGTTTGAACACACCTTTTTTCTTCTTCTTTTTTTTTTTTTTTACGATTTATTTGTTTAGTCGAGAGAGAGCTAGAAAGTGAAGGGACAGAGGGAGGGGGAAAGGGAGAGAGAGAGAGAATCCCAAGCAGACTCCCTGCTGACCGTGGAGCCCGAAGAGGGCCTCCTCAGTCTCACCACCCTGAGATCAATGACCTGAGCTGAGATCAAGAGGATGCCTAACTGACTGAGCCACCCAGGCACCCCAAACACTCATTGTAATATAATCATTTAGTTTCTTATACTTTACCAGTACAGAACTTAAAACTCAACCCCCCCCCCACCCCAAATAGCTATTCATTTGATATTCAAAGCACAGGCTTAAATAAATTTTTAGTGACTCTGAAAGAAATTTTTAGTGACTCTGATTATAATTGTCAGCTTTTAAACCAATTATATATAGTCATTTTTCATGTAAAGTAACCAAATTGGGTAGGTCAGACATTTTATTCTTAGCAGTTTCTTCTAATTTAATGTCCTTTTGGTTTTTTCTAGATGTGAAAAATTGACTACATAGTTCATGAAAGATAAAAATGCCAGTCATTTTCTAATTATATTTCTAGTTCAGTGTTTTGGCTTTGCTTTTATTCTTGTTTACTTTTGTTTGTTGTTGCCCATTGCTAAAAATCTATTTGATTATCACAAAGCTTTGTTAGTAGAGGCAAACAGTTACTTTTTGTACTTCATCAATTTACTTTATGTTACACTTATTTATCATATATAAATATGTGTGTATATATGTATACGTTTATATGTACTGTATATTTGTATATACATAATCAGAAATTTTTATTGTAGTTCATTACATTTGAAAAACCACATACTTTTAAGAATTAAAAAAAGTTTGAAATGACCAGATCCAATGTATCATAAAAAGCCCATTTGTCATATGTGTGTATGTTTAGTTGGAATTAACTAGAAATTATGTGATTGACCTTAAACTGCTAAATTGATTACTGTGGGTTGAATAAGGATCCATGTGTTTATCTACTTATGTCATAATTAACATTTTCAATAACAAACAATTTTGCTTCTGCTAGAATAATTTTACTGTCTTCATTTGAGATTAATTTATGTTTATCTGCTTTATTAATCATTCCCTGCTGCTAACACAGAAAGAATCTGAGGAAGGAAGCTGGGCCCAGGTAGGAAATTCATATACTCTAAAACAGTATCATTGAGTACGCTCTGAGGATATAAAGTAAGAAACTGTAGTATATCATAATATTATAAATCTTCTACTTTGCTTAGGATTCAGCTAATATGTATATTTGAATTTGTTATGTTTAATACTATGTCTTTTTAAATCAATGATATTTTGCAACGAAAATGAATATCATTTCATATCTGGCCTCTTTTGAAAGGGGAATTTTCTTTCTTTTATAGAAGAATGAAGTGTAACTTAAATTGCTCTGAAATCACCCCTGAATATATATAATCAGGAGTCATTCAAGTTGGCTATAATAGGAGGTGTTAAAAAAATAACCTTATGAAACATATACTCTAAAGTATAATGGGAAGTGTGGGCAGGCTGGGGTCAAAGGACGTGTGTCCACATTGGGAGTGCAGGTCAGAAGTCACTTCCATGAACTGAGATGGCGATATGAGACAAGTATCTGTACTTTGAACAACCATGTGCTTTTGCAAGTACATGCACATGTTTCTACATTTCCACACAACATAAGCCTGAAAAAATTAATGCGTGCAATTGCGCATGTGATTCAAACCTTTGACTATAAGAAAATTTTGGTAGACATTACTAGGACCTATATTTAACCATTCAGTAAGTTAGAGTGGTATTTGGTTTTGATTTTGGCAAGAACTGCATCATTTTTAAGAACACATGGAAGAAAGGGAGCACCTAAGACTTTCATTAGAAATACAAGTTATAATTACAATTGTGAATTTGTTGTATCATAAAGAACTGAATAAAAGATACTGTAAAACTAGTAGATAGTAATAGTCCTTTTTAAAAATTAGTCTAGAGGTGAGGGTTGATGATTTTCATTTTGGCTAGATGAACAATGTGTGGTGGGATGAGTTCATTCACATTGTTATATTAAATAACTAGATTATTTGTCTTTGCTGTTGATCATACCCTGCTTCCTAGATACAGAGTCTATACTGACTGATTTCTAAAAGAGACTGAGTCTTTCCAGTGACCTCTATGGACCACCGGCTGCGTGCTTCAGTAGATAACAATAGTGTCCACACAGACTGCAGCATTCTGTCTCTCTAGCCTTGTAGCTCCTTCCTCTGTTTACCAAGGTTTCTATTTTTCACACTGAGCTTTGCCATTATACCATAGGGAGGGTAGTGGTAGAAGAGAAGAGAAAGAAGAGAAGGAAATGGTGGAGTATTAGCTGACAGATAAAAATCAATTAGATTAAATAAACTTACCTATACAAAAGATCTTTAAGCTCAGCATTTATATTAGGCCATTAATTCCATTTTAAATCAAAATGCATATTTGTGTAGGATGTGATTTCTTCCAAGAATACAAAGTGAACACGATCACTTTCTATAAGCAGATACCATGGTACATGTACCCAGAGTTCCATTTTGTCAAATTAAATACTTAAAGGGCAAATGTTATTTCTGCTTTTTTCCCCATATAGCAGAGTAATTAAATGTTAGTTATAATAATATGCAATATACTTCTATTACCATCTCATCTTGTTGGCTAAGAAACTTGACTGCTATAAAACAATTCTAGTGTCCGGTTTTTCTACAGACTCTGGCTTACGGAGATATGAACCACGAGTGGATTGGAAATGAATGGCTTCCCAGCCTGGGGTTACCTCAATACAGAAGTTATTTTATGGAATGCTTGGTAGATGCAAGAATGTTAGATCACTTAACAAAAAAAGATCTCCGTGTCCATTTAAAAATGGTGGATAGTTTCCATCGGTAGGTTTTTGGTTTTTTTTTTTTTTCTAACAGTAATTAAAATGAAACAATAAATAATGTGTATATTACTAGAACAAAAAGAGATGCCTAGGAAATAGAGAATTGTGCTATTGGAAACATCTGTGGACATACACTTGGCAAATATTTTCATGCAGCAAATTGCAGGGCCTATTTAGCGTAAAGCTGTTACACATTACAAGCTCAGAGTTTCCAGAACTACACATGTATATAATTCTCATGCAGTGTAAATCTTTTTATTTTTCTGTATCTTTGGGAAATTCCATGTTTGTGATTTATATCTGTGTATGTTTTTATGTTAGGATATTATTTATTAAAAATAAAATTAGGTCAGTTTCAAGTCTCTACAGTTACTCTCTAAAAAGTTACTCTAAAAATGGTTACAAATTGTATAACGTAGATACTAGAAAAAAATGTGAGAAGGAATTTTTCTCCAAAGAAAATGCCTTTGTTTTCATATAAATCTTTTAGTATTTTAGCTTATTCATGCATTAATTTTCAGAAAAAAGTACTGAATGGATTTTGAAGCAGCTATAAGGACACAAGAATAAAATGCAACCTCTTTTTTCAAGTTGTTTACCATCTAGGGGGTACAGAAGCTTGTTGTAATACTATGTCATAAATGTCACACTGATATCTTCCTAGGTTATGTGAGAAATGGTCAGTTGGATTATGATTCTTTTTTGTTTGTTTGTTTCGAGTTTTTATTTAAATTCTACTTAGTTAACATTCAGGAGAATTTAGTGATTCATCACTTATATACAACACCCAGTGCTCATCACAGCAAGTACCTTCCTTCATACCTATCACTCATTTACCCCACTCCCCTGCTCACTTCCCCCACCTCCAGCAACCCTCAGTTTGTTCTCTATAGTTAACAGTCTGTTTTATGGTTTTATATATAGTTTATTATGATGATAATAAATATAAATCTAGATGGTTTTGGCTTGCAAAACTCTATTTGTTCACATCCTGTCCAACACTTGATTAGCTAGTGAAATGAAAATGGTATAAAAAATCAGATATGTTGATGACAAAAGTTATGATGAAGACACAATAATTGGAAATCTTCGATTAAACTTATGGAAATGTTTTGAATCTTAATACAGTTGATGACACTGTTGGATTAAATTTAGTAGAAGTAAAGATGATACAGTCTTTAAAAACTATTAAAATGCTGGATGGGGAATCTATGATTTAAAACTAATCTAGATTAAGTGAAAACGGTATGATTTATACTTGGCACAAAAATCTCGGTTTTGATTAATGGCCTCACAGGCCATATTTAGATTGTGGTTAGTGGCAGGTACAATAGAAGCTCTGCTATATGCTGAGGTGACAATAAGAAACTGTGTTAATTTATGGTCATTAAATTGTTATTAATAAAATAGTAAGAGCCTGGTGGAAAAGTTGAATTAATTTTAAAAATTTATTTTATTTATTTTGAGAGAGAAAGTAAGCACCTGTGCAAGCGGGGAAGAGGGACCCAGGGAAAGGGAGAGAGAGAATCTTAAGCAGGCTTGACTCCCAGCATGGAGCAGGATGTGGGGCTCGATCCCATGACCCTAAGACCCTAGCTGAAACCAAGAGTCAGATGCCCAACTAACTGAGCTACCCAGGCACCCTGAAAAGTTGAATAAATTAAAGACATTTAGCTTGGATAAGGGTAGACTTAAGATATTTTCCTATCGTTTGATATTATTACATGATGGAAGAATAATATTTGCTCTGTTGAACATGTGCTTTTCTGGTTCAGATAAATGCAGATAGTAGGGTGAAGGATTTCTGTTCAATATAAGGAATGGCTTTGTATGACTCTCAGTTGCCCTATAGTATACAGATTGTTAGTGAGTTCCCTGTCCCTGAACTCAAATCTTGTGTGGTTGTATTAGATATTCGAATATTAGAATCTTTGATGACATATTTGTGCCTGTTTCCCATTCTTCACTAAACTGAGTTTTAATTGCTTTATATATACTTATGTTTATATATTATTCATATGTATACTTTTAGTTATGGTAAAAATGATTATTATAATGACTCAGTTTTGTTTTGTTTGTTTTTTTTTAATAAGAATTCCTGAAACAGGGGGTGCTTTGGGTTCTGGGAAATACACAAGCTTCATCTTTATGCTCTTCTTGGTTCTGACTTAAAAAGCAGGTAGTACTGACTTGCAGAGTGCATCCCACTGTCTTTATGACCCAGTTTTCCATCTGACAGACAGCGATGTAATGTAATATATATATCCTCCTTACAGTACGATTTCATATGACCTATAAAACTTGGCAGAAGCCATTGGTTGAGCCTCCAGCTGCCTAATGTCTATGACTATTATTACATCAGTATTATCTGGTTTTTCCACTAAATTAGTTTGCCAAAGTGCCATAGCAAAATACCACAGATTGGATGGCTTCAACAACAAAAATTGATTTTCTCACGGTTCTGGAGGCTAGAAGTCCACAATCAAGGTGTCAGCATGATCGGTTTCTTCTTGGCTTGCAGATGGCTGCCTTCTTATTGTGTCCTTATGTCATCTTTCTTCTGCGTGTGTGCTTTCCCCGTTTCTCTGAATGTCCAAATCTCCTCTTCTCTTTCTTTTAAAAAAATTATTTAAGTAATTTTTACACTGAACATGGGTCTCAAACTCAACCCCCGAGATCAAGGGTCACACACTCCTCTGAGTCCGCCAGACACCCCCCAAATTTCCTCTTCTCATGAGGATACCGACCAGTGAGACTGGAATAATACCCGACCTAAGGGCTATGTTTTAATTTAGCTATCTTTCATTTATTTTTATTTTTTTTAATTTAGTTATCTTTAAAAAAACACTATCTTCAAATATAGTCATATTCTGAAATACTGAGGGTCAAGGCTTCAATATTTGAATTTGAGGGAATATAATTCAGCCCATGAACTTGGATTTGTTTTCCGATTTCCTCTGATTCTGAAATATGTTAACTCAGCATTGTTCTTACTAAAAGGCAAAGCTTAGAAATGCATTCAGTTCTTGGGTGTCACCTGGCCAGTGTGTATGTTTAAACTTGCATGTGTTTCTAAACAAGAAATCACGAATGACAATGCTCTTTACTCTTGAAGCCTAGAAATTCTTTTTTTCCTATTATACTCTTTCACATCCTTTCTGTCTAATATCACCAGGTCTTCTTGTTTCTTCCCTCTGAACATCTCTGGTTTCTGAATTTTCTTTCTATGCTCATGGCAGTTGTTCATTTGTGCCCTTTATTTTTGCAGCATTGACTCCTTCATTGATAACCCCTAACCCTAGCTTCACCTAGTCTCCCTATCTCCGATTTTGCTGCCAGGTTAGTCTTCTTACATCAAAACCTCTTATGATCAATTCTTTCCCCTGTGAAAACCATCCAAATAGCTCTCTAAAGCCTGGATGTATTCCAAGCTTACACTGAATGCAAGCTTTCCTGAATGTTACCCCATTCTCCATATGTAATCCTATTCCTCCTTCCTGGCGTGGATTTCCAACTCTGTATAGTATGTCTCACTATCACCACACATTTAAAGTTTCATTGGCAACCCTGTGTTCATGGTGCTACCTTTTTTTAACAACCCTTTTCCTGCTACTTGACCTTTAAGGATCAATCAGTTTTCTACTCTTCCACAATATCCTTTTACTCAGAATTTCGTATCTGCTGATTTCTTTCACATACTCTGTATCACTGAGGGGTGGTGGCTCTTCATGTTGATAATGCAGTTCTCTATCTTGTTTTAACTTATTAATGTTTTTATTATTATTTATCTGATCAGCTTCAGAAGAAAGCATTCATTTTTTTAAAAATAAATTCCTTCCTTTCATCATAACAGTGACTTTATTTTGTTTTTTTCCAAATGAGTAAAATGTTCATCTGTCTGCAAATAATGTCAAAATAGCCTGATGGAAGACAAAGACATATGGGTGAACAACATAACCCATGTTTATTTTCAAGACTGTGGTTTTCTTATTTTGAAATTAATATTTTTACCCTTTAGAAACATTGTGTGCTTCAAAGAACTGTAGTTTATTTCCCACCAGCACTAAAAGATTTAATTACAAATGTAATTTATTATTTCTTTGCTCTAAGAAGTGGTGCATAGTGTTGACTATGCTTAATAAAAGAACATTCATTATCTGCTGAGTAAATACAATGTCTTTTCTTCTTATTTAAAAAAAATGACAGAACAAGTTTACAATATGGAATTATGTGCTTAAAGAGGTTGAATTATGACAGAAAAGAACTAGAAAGAAGACGAGAAGCAAGCCAACATGAAATAAAAGGTAATATGTCTTTCTTTCATATCAAATACCTTTTGTTCTGGGTTTTTAGCTTTCACTTTTATGAACCCCAAATGCTCTGTGTGTTACAATGGTCACTAGGTAGCATAACTATTTATGCCACTATTTAGAATAGTGTCATTTGTTTCTCTTCCATTGCTTTCATTATTAAAACATTAAAAGGATATCATCACTTTGTAAGGTGAATATCCCATCTAGGACATAATCTTGATTTTTTTTAAAAATTGAGATTTATTCCTCTGAACCTATTAATTATACATTCTGTTTGTCCTAAAGATGCCTCCATGTAGATATTTTTGTTAAACTTTTAATAGAACAGTCTCCTCTATGATTCAGAGAAACATGGTATCAACTTATTTGTAGCAGTTCACTTTAATTTATATCATTTGAATTTTATTTCAGTGTTTACAAATTTTATTTTTGTAGTATAGTTATAAAAATTATATAGAGATTTTACATAGAAGTTACATAGAGATTTCACCGCAATAAGTGAGATTAATCCATTAATAATTTCAGCTCTAATTATTAAGTCAAAGAAATGATTTAGAGGAATTGCTAATTGGACAACTATTGTGTGTCCAAAAATGTTTGATTTGAATAAGAGAAGACACTCTTACGGATTAGAAAAGTATGGTTATTTAATAATTAAGCCTCTAAATGTTGAGAAGTACCTTAATACACAGGGGAAAGAATTGTTTAAAAGAACGTGGTAGATCATATACTTAATAGACACCACTTTGCTTTTATTATTGTTGTTGACAGAAAATTTAATTGTTAGGTATAACTATCTATGGGTCTTTTTCAGTAAAAGTCATCAGTCCACTTATGTCCTTTATATTTTTTTAAGGAAAAAATTCTCATTAGAACCACATTTTTTTGTGGAAGCTTTTGGATACAAGCAATGTTTCCATTTACTGTTACCCAGGAGTTGATATGTGGAAGCATTTCATCAAATTCAATAGGTGTTTGTACATTAATTGTTCACAGTTAGGCATGAGTCTCTGTTTTCATCTTCACTTCTTTGGGGCTCACTTTAGATATGAAAATAGTATGTACAGCATTTTACATTACCCTTCCCTTCCTATTCAAGTTTAGTGCTGTTTTATTCTTTAGGATTATCTTAAAGTTCTATCATTCTCATTTGTGATAAACAATGTCAGAAATTACTTTTATCTTTGGCAGTTTGGGGACAGCACATTAGTTCTAGTAGAATGGACTTGAATGCATGTGAAGGCTATTGGTTAATATATTTTTCCATATATGGTTCATTGGAAAGAAGATCGTCACACAATAGATTTCTTGTAACAGTTCATTTGACTCATTACTTAGGAGCAAGAAAGTGTTTTTCCATTATCAAAATTGAGTTGTTTGATTTCACTTTACTTTGGGGCCCCAGGAAATTGCATGTTGTTTTCAGTACATTGTCATTCAGTTGAATTGAAATTTGGGAACTAATTGATCAAAGAAAGACCCTAGAAAGGAGTCTGTGCTTGACGGAACAAAAGATGTTTTAGCATACAAATTGATTTTACCCATGGGATACCACTTTCTAGTTTTCTTTCTGAAGTATTTTTTCCAATTAGATTTTATTATGCTTGGTCTCACCACATGGAATGCTTCATATATAAGGTAGATGTAAAAGAGAAGGAGAAATGACCCATTTGGCCCTACACCAGATATTATATTAGTATTTGGCAGTTGCTGGTTGGAGCATAGCCCTGAGAAAAACTGTTGTGATTCACTATGATTATACACAGACAGCTCCAGATGATAGGTGACTGAGTGAGGTCATAAATAGCCCCTATTTCCTGTAACTGATCCGATGACATTTGCAGGAATAATTCTTGATGCTGACAAGGGGTCTCTGTTATTATCTGAAGTGTTAATTAACCTTGACCTTAATAAACAGCTTTCTGAAGTGAGGGGACTGTGTGAACATCAAGGATGTACTAAACATTTAATTTGTTGCTAGGAAACAGTCAACACTGATATCTAGCCATTTACTGTTGAGGTCAAGAGGATCCTTATGGAGCTTTAAAGTCAGGCAATAAATTTTGCTTGAAAACAGATTTATAGAAAGGGATCTGATTTACAAGATGAAAAAAAAGGTATGTTGCTGTTCTGAAGGAATACAGTTTAGATTAGTGCCTTATTTACCTTCACCCTATAAGTAAATGGATTAGTTTCTATTTATTATTTTATAAATTTGAGGACTCTTAACCACAGGAATTTTTAATGAAGATATATTCAGAAATATGATAAATATAAATTTCTTAAACTATCAAAATATAAACCCGTTTCTAGAAAAGAACAAACACTTCTTATTTACAGATCCACTTGATGCAAAGAAAACTGGACAGTTTTGTTATCTTTTGAGGAAACTATTGTCACATTAGTTTTAAAAAATGTTGTACTTAGTGAAAGCAATTGGAGAACTGATGCTGTCACCATACACACCTGCCCAACTCTTGAAGTGTAAGTTTAATGCAACCAATAGTTAGAACTAATCAGTTGTGATCAGCAGTTGAACAAAGTAATCAAAATATGATACTAACCAACTTATATCCCATTTCCTGAGATTTAACACTTCAATAGAACAAGCTAGTGAAAACTCAGAGGAAAATATACACTTTAGGAATGACCCGGGAGACCCAGTGAATATATATATATACTGTAAAATTTCTCTATGTAGTAAAGATCATTGAGAAAGTCTTTTATTTTGTTGAAGACATGGGGGGAGAAAGACCCATTAAGTGTGAGGGAGACAATAATTGTCCTATTCCCTGAAGAAATTCCTTCTCCTTTGACTGGAGCCAGAAATGGTAATAAGACTGTGGGAAGTGGGCATTATGAGTCTTTCTTCACATGTTCCTCATTAACTAAAAAATATACATAAGGATTAGAAAAGAGAAATAGAAAACCCAGGTAATCTCATGATATGCCATATAATTCAACTTAACATGTGAACTTAGTAGGGTCTGTATATAAAAATTAAATATGGCTAAAAAAAATGAACTACCAAACTGTGAAGAAAAACATGGAGGGAACTTAAATGCATACTACTAACTGAAATAAAAGTACTATATGATTACATTGCAAAAAACATAGCATATGATTCCAACTATATGGCATTCTGAAAGGGGTAAAAACTATGGACACAGGAAAAAGATCAGTGGTTCCCTACAGTTAGTGGAGAGGGAGGGGTGAATAAATGTTGCACAGGGGATTTTTAGGACAGTGAAACTATTCTGTATGATACTGTAATGATGTGTACATGTCATTATACATTTGCTCAGACCTGTACAACCACCAAGAGTGAACCCTCATGTTAACCAAGGACTCAATGCAGATTTGTCTGTTGTAACAAATATAGCACTATGGTGAAGTATTTTATAGTCAGGGAGGCTGAGCACCTAAGGAGGCAGGAGGTATATGGCAACACTACTTCTGCTCAATTTTGCTACGAACTTAAAAATACTCTTTAAAAATAAAGGCTACTTTAAAATTTCAATAGAAAAAGCTACTGTATTTCCCAAAGCATTCTTTATACTTTGTCTGGAAAAAACCAGAAATGTATTGTCTCACAGTTCTGGAGGCTAGATTAAGGTGTCAACAGGGTTGCCTCCTTCTCAGGGCTGTGAGGAAGAATGAGTTCCATGCCTCTCCCCTACTTCTGGTGGCCTTCTGTCAATCGTCATGTTCTGTGACTTTTAGACACATTGCCCGGATCTCTACCTTGATTTTCATGTTGCTTTCCTCATATGCATATGTTATTTCCAAATTTCCCCTTTTTAGAAGGAAATCATCATACTGGATTGGGGGCCCACCCTAATAATCTTATTTTTACTAGATTACTTCACTAAAGAACCTACCTCTAAGGTTACATTCTGAGGTAGTGAGGATTAGGACTTTAATTCAGACACAATTCAACCCATAACAACAACAAATTTACCAGAATGGCCCAAAAATAAGCAAATAAAACAAAAACATATGAAAAATACAAAGTATTGGTAAAGATGCACATTTTTATCCATTGCTTGTGGGGGTTTAAACTGTGAGAGTGGAATTTACTTAGCATCTATATTATGGATATTCAAAGCAGCACTCTCCTTAATAACCCACAATGGAATCTGGCCAAATGTCCATCACCAGTAGAATGGATCAATTGTGGCATAATCATACAATGGGGTACTAAATAATGGAAATAAACAAGATACTTCTGTTTTCCATAGCACAGATGAATCCCACATTGAGTGAAAGACAGAGACACAGAAGTAGTTTTGTACAACTTCATTCATAACAGCTAAGGAAAGCAAAACTAAAAAGCAAAACTAACCTATGCTAAGAATAGTTAATATATTGGTAACTATTGACATGAGGACAGGGACTGAGAACATGACAGGAGAGGTCTCTATGGGGCCGAAGTATCACTTTATTGCTTTGATGGTATATACAAACCTAACGACTATAAGTGAATGCATGAGGACAAATTAGTAATGCTTTTGGAAAACTTAAACAATATATAAACACTCTCTGTTCCCCACCCCCCAAAAAAACCCTCGAATATTACCCTGATTTTTATAGACTTTTATAACGTAAATGGAGGAGGATGAGGGAGGATAAACTTAGTTAAGGTTAAGAATATTTCCCAAAGTATTCTTTATATTTTTTGGGGAAAAGCTATACATTTCATTCATATAGAAAAAAATTAACAAGAAAACTTAACTTTTACTGCTCTAGTAAATTATGGGTTTCATTTCCCTTTATACAGGATTAGGAAAAAAACGTTTTCACTTTTTTACATTCCCTTTTAAGTTCCTTAACATTCTTTCTTTTCTGTGAAACATTCTGGTTCTTCTAGTTATTATACTGGTTTTTATGGAGAATGCTATCAACTCATAAGAAGAAATGGGAACAAATCGAAGATGAAATAATACTTTGGTATGCTTTGGTGTAAGGAAAGGCATACATGACATTTTTCTCTAAAGATTTTAGTTTGAGAAAATAAAATCCAAAGCATTTTATCCCTCAATAAAATGCTACTTTTCAACCTAAAGGGAAAACAACTTGTGACTTGACTGAGTGCTTGATTTTTGCATGAGTATGTGATTGAAAAATAATGAATTTCAAGGTAGTGGGGTAAGTAGCAAACTATGGAATCCCTCTTCTAGCTTACTGTTCTGTTCTTTGATTTATGCTTCAGGTAAAAAAAAAATATCTCTTCTATATTCAATATTTAAGTAGTGGTTAAAAAGCAATGATGAAGAACCATATTAACCCTCTCATCTTGCTCTCTTTACTGAGGAGCTATGTATCAAGACACAAATAAGAAATGTCCCCCATCTGGTAATAAAAACACTGAATTTCGGACAGACCCCTAGAGCTCTAAAATGAAAACAGGAAACACTTTGAGACACTGCGTTCTGTGTGATAAAAGTGCTCTTCAGCGATAACAAACATTCTTCAAAGGACAACTTTTTTTTTTCTAGGCCAAAAGTAGCATAGGTTAATTACAAGAATGGTGAAGACATGCAACCCAAGGGGGCCGGGAGCATCAGGGACTGAATAAAGAGATAGACATAAATGCTACTTGGCCAGACACCTGTGGCTCATTGAAGCCAGCAGGTTTGTTTGTGATGCAAAATACCGTAGCCTAAAATGATGCACCTCTTTCCCTAGATGTGTTGGTGTGGAGCAATGATCGAGTTATTCGCTGGATACAAGCAATTGGACTTCGAGAATATGCAAATAATATTCTTGAAAGTGGTGTGCATGGCTCACTTATCGCCCTGGATGAGAACTTTGACTACAGCAGCTTAGCTTTATTACTACAGATTCCAACACAGAACACCCAGGCAAGCCCCTTTATGCCATAATTGTGCTGTGTCCTAGTTTATATGACAATAAACTAAACTTTTAGGGAAAAAAAGTAAAAGTTGGCTGCGTATTCATGATGCCTAATGAGAGTTAGCTCAGCTCAGACTTTGAAATAGGTCAGTGGGGCTTTAATTTCAAGCTTACTGGATTTCTAGCCAAAACAAAATCATAAAATTAAGCAGAAAAAGGGATTTAGGGGTTATGTAGTCCAACCTTCCACCTGAATGCCAGATTTCCCAAAACAATATCCCTGGCAGATGGCTTTCAGTCTCTGCCTCTCTGAGAGGCGTTCATTCCTATTCACATGTCTGAATTAGACAGACACTTAGCAGTGACTGTGCCACTGATTCCCCAACCTGGGTAATTATTTGAAATCTCCAGAGTTCCTTAAAAAATGTAAAATAAAGCCTGCGAGCTTCATCACAGGCCTAAGAAATCAGATATCCAGAGATACGGTGTAGGAATCCCAATTATCTTAAGTTTCCCCCAAATTGATGAGCACTGGGTGTTATTCTATATGTTGGCAAATTGAACACCAATAAAAAATAAATTTATTTTAAAAAAAGTTTCCCCTAAATAATGATCACTGGCCAGGTTTGAGAATAGACATGATAAATATCACACAGAAACGTGATAAATATCAAACATAAACATGATAAAAAATTTGGCAGCCTGGACTTTTTATTTTGTTTTTATATATTGCCAAGCTTATATGAAATATTCAGTTGGATGAATATTTTCAGTCCCTGGCCCTTGACCTCAGACATCTCTGAGAGGCTCTCTCTCCGCTGTCCAGAGAATAAATACAGAACATTGCCCTGCCTTGTATTTAAATCTAAAAGTTACAATGACTTACAGACATGAGGTCTAAAACTTTAAGCCCATAAATGAAACAGGATGGGTAATGTTGACCCAGATGAATATAATCTCTGTGATTTTGAAAATAAGATGTGACTTCAGCGACGGTAACTGTACTTTGATGTCAACAGGCAAGGCAGATTCTTGAAAGGGAGTACAACAACCTCCTGGCTCTGGGAACTGAGCGGCGGCTGGACGAAGTAAGTCCTTCTGTGTCATTGGCAAGGGATCTAAGACAGTCCAAGTCTAAGGCTCTCAAGGGATAGTGCTCAAAGTTCATCAGATGGCTTGGTGCTGGAGGGAATCTAGAATTTTCCCCGGTATTGTTCTTACATATTGAATTGTATTACTCATTTGATTTGAGAAGCACCTTTATGAATTCATAAGTATTATCATGTCAGCAGTTAGAAACACTAAGAAGTAATTCAGAAAAAAAAACAGGCTCTTTTATGAGCTGTGACTGCAAAATGATGTTGAGTGACATTTAAAACAAACATTAAAAAAAAGCAGGGATAACAGTCATCCTGATAAATTCAGCTTTTTATTAAGGAATGTGCTTATTTCTTAAATATCGGTAGGTCTTCGCAGGAAATTTTAGGATATTAAAATGAAGAGAAAACTTGCTTTCAGTAAATGAGAAGCTTTTCCTTATCTCAGATAGCAATACTGAGTCTTCCTTAAGAACATAGGAGAAACACGCTGAGTGATAGGATCTGAAAGCTATGTGGAATGTAAGAATCCCGAATATAATATATGCATGTTTAAATTATTTGGAAAATAATAAGCAGGTAAGTAGCCTCCTGAGAGGAAGGAAACACAAGGGACGTTGGCAAACTCTGTGCATTGGTAGACACTGTGGGCTTTCATAGTCCTTCTGAGTTTGTTACAGGGTCTTTCTAGAAGAAGTAGAAAGCAAACCTGTGTATGAAGGGGAAAATGCAGAGATGCACAATTCTGTGTTGCAAAATCCAGGTATTTCTTAGCTAAAGAAAAGCTGATTAAAATAATTTTGTGAATGAACCCAGCAAATCCTAAAATGGGCAATTATTCCGCATACAAATGAGTTGGGGAGATGCTTTTGGATTTATAAAACCCAAGCTTTCCTTTGCAGAGGAGGTTATAGACAGGCTAGCTTTATAGTCTTGACCTCAGTTAACTTCCTATAAATTCTTACTCCTGTCCAATCAGGATCTAGTGATTAATATTTTTAAAACCCAGTTAATATTTAAGTGATTTTAATTTTATAAATTGTTTGATAATATTTTTTAGTCCTTATTCTTAATTGCCGAATCAAAAAGACAGTCTACATAAACCCTACATACTTCTGAATAGAATTATTCTCCTTGCTTAAAAGTTGCAAAAGGAATTTTAATAAGAGCTATTAAAGATCCGTCCTATTGCTATATTTTAAAATGTGGATTGACCCCAAGGAGCCAGGCAGAGACACAAGCCTATACGAGGTGGTGTTGCTTTCTGAAAGTAATAAATAAGCAGAAAGGTCTAAATGGAATGTGACTATCTGCCTTTAAAATATGCTGCATCTTTTTCTTATTGTTAAAAGCATGGCTTTTAACACTCAAACTCTAGTCTCAGGGCGCCTGGGTGGCTCAGTGGTTGAGCACCTGCCTTCGGTTCAGGGAGTGATCACGGGGTCCTGGGATCGAGTCCCACATCAGGCTCCCTGCAGGGAGCCTGCTTCTCCCTCTGCCTGTGTCTCTGCCTCTCTGTGCCTCTCATGAATAAATAAATAAAAACAAACAAACAAGAAAACTCTACTCTTTTGTCCTAGTTGTTTGTTTTGGGGATTTTTTTTGTGTGCATTTTTATTTTTATTTTTTTGAGTGTGAGCAAAAATAACTAAACAACTTACCCAGAACCAGAGTATACTTATTTCTGGGGCTGATTACATTCAGATTCCACTAAAAGAATTTGAGAAGTGCTCATGTGCTTCTATAGCCTTTGACGACAATTAAGTGGGTATCTTTTAACCTCAGGTCATGGAAACTTTCTCTGATGTTGTCGCTTGTAGGTCCCATTAGCTTTCTGCAGCAACGCTATGTTAAAATAGCAGCAGGAATCATTATTTAAATCCTCAAGTTGCATATTTTTGAGTCCTTAACCCATCCATTATAGGAGTTGTATATCCCTACAATGTAATGTAATGTTTTGTAAAACTGAACAATATTTATCTTTCTGCAGCAGCTCTTTCAAAATTCAAGAAATCAGAGAGGGCACAACTGTGAAATTCTGCTTCTTTTCTTTATTTATAAACATTTGGAGGCCTAGGACCATGCAGAACCTGGCAGCTGAGAAAAGGAATAGCAGATGTCTCTTAAACTGTAAAAACTGTAAAAAACTGTAATCTAAACAAAATGTAGATTTGGATAATAATGATTCGCGTAGAACAATGGATATATGTATAAATCATTTCACAAATAATTTTATTTTTCCAAAATGACTCTGAAATGTCAATGAAATTAGCAAACTATGGTGAAGAATCCCTTACAGTTTTACTCATTTCTAGCAACGATACTTTGAGCTAAATATCGATCTCAACGTGAAGTCCTGAGCTAGTAGCATCAGTCCCACCTACTGGGCCTTCACTTTAGGGGATAGACAGCTGTTCCCTAAGTGAGAGATTTAATCATATAAGAAGATAAGTTCTATGCAGAATGATTAATATTTTCCTTAGAAATCAGCACAAATAATGATTTGTTTAATACAGAACAATACTAGTTAAATACTAGATTACATATCACTCCTTATGAATTTAGAGGAAGATCATTGCATCTGATCAGATACTTTGTGTGCACACAGGGCGGAGAGCACATCATGATATAACCAAATCAGCAACTGGCATTACATTTGTAAAAGAGCAACGAGAATTATGTTATACGTTTAGTGGCATCTGAGGAGCACGCATATTCTTAACAGGATGGTTTCCTGGGCTGCACAAGTTTTTCAGTAAATTACAAGTTAGTTCAGTATCAGCTGAAATCTAATGAATAACAAATTCAGAGTTTCTTCCACAGACTATAGGCTATGCTATCTCTTATGATCCAGGCTATATAAAATATAGCTTTTCCCTTTCTCTCGTTTACGTAAAAATAAAATTCAGGAAATAGTTGCTCAAGTTTGTGAGTCAAATGCAGTTTGCTCAACACTTCATCCCATACAGTGAAATCAGTTGGCTTGAAGGGTAACAAAGAATAGCTAATATTCTTGTCAGAGAAATTGTGGGGGTTTTACTTTAAGTTTTCAAAACTCTTTACCTCTGTTGATAGCAAACGTTCGAAGTCACAGTAACATTTTTATGAAGACATATCCGTTGCAGATCCCCTGTGTTATCGTTTTGGCATCAGTAGAATTCTCAAAATAATGCATAATATATTCCATATGTATGCTTTACAGCATACATATGAAGAATATAAATAATCAACAGTACATGTTTCTAAGCAAACAGTTTTAAGTACCTGTTGTTATCACATCAAATTATATATATATATTTTCAAATTATATTTCTGTCTTGGCAGAGTGATGACAAGAATTTCAGGCGGGGGTCAACGTGGAGAAGACAGTTTCCTCCCCGTGAAGTACACGGAATCAGCATGATGCCTGGGTCCTCAGAAACATTACCGGCTGGATTCAGGTTAACCACGACATCTGGGCAGTCGAGGAAAATGACAACGGATGGTACAGTAGTTTTGCATTTCTGCTCATAAAGTAAAAAATAAAAATAAAAAAAACCGTTTAGCAAATGCTAGTTCATTCTCTGACCTTGCATAGCTTTCTGGAATTCTTTACTTAAGTTGGTTTGCTCTGCTTTGAAGTTTACTTTGCTTTCATCAAAACCCAGACTCTTAGAAACTGCTAATGCATGAACCCATGGCACCTCGTTCACATTTTTAAAAATAACTTATAAAATCCTAAAAAGGACAATTTTGGCTAATGTCCACATCTAGGAAGAACAATACTCATCTGCATGATTTGTGTTTCTTTACTCTTCTATTCTCAAAGTCAACAATGTGTTTCGTTAGAGGTTGGATTTGGACTAATGGTCCTTCATAAATGGAAATTAACTCCCTGGTCACCCTACGTGTCTGAATATTATGAATTTTATATTTTGTCTTAGAAATCCAGACTCATCAGATATTTTCACCTCTGACCAAGGCAGAAGGCCTTAAATAAACAAGCACAACTATGAGAAGAGAATTAAACAAACACAAAGCCACCAGTAATTTCCCAATTAGTATTATTTCCTTCTGTGGACATTAGACTTGTATTACAGATGACACAAAGGAAGACAGCCATTCTGAAGGAGAGACCACTTTGAAAAAGTAGTCCCAAAGTCATTTCTATTTGGTAGGGATTAAAAAAAATTATAGTCCCCCTCTCTTTATTAAGACAATTGCCTAGAATCATTATTTCTTTTCAAGGTTATAGCTATCATGGCCCGTAAGATTAGTGCCAATATAAACTGTAATCTCTGACCTACATGTCTTCTAACCTGTTAATATTACGAAACGTTACCAAAATTGATGAGGAATTTAATGTGATTAAAATAAGTGAAGAAACTCTTCAATACTTGGAGGAAAGAAAAAAAATCCACCAGGCTGAGTTCTCTAGGAGCACTCTTTGCTTCAAAAACAGAAGCACCATGGGGAGCTGCTTTTGTTACAGGCTTCATCTAAGGAGGGATACACAACAACTCGAAAGTATAGCCGAATCACCCTGGAATAAATTTTCATTAGTAACTTGGTCTAGAGGGAAGGGATATGAGTGGCTTATGTCCGAGAGAAAGGAGGTCTACTGATATGCTCAGGATCCCTTTACGCAGGGGATGATCTTTCTCATCTGAGATGTTTGTACTCAGTCATCCAAGTTCCTCTAAAGCACTTTTCTCCGTTTGCAGTTGCTTCATCAAGACTGCAGAGGTTAGACAACTCCACTGTTCGCACATACTCATGTTGACAAGCCACTCAAAGGAGGCAGCACTGACTTGCTGTGAGTAGCTTTCCTTGGCGGACAAAGAACAAACCACCCCAAAACGGAACCTACATAGAGTAGTAATTATACACGAAACGCTTTGGGATGACCTACAGTCCAGAAGGGAGATAACCCCTTTGGATGGCTAGAGGGCTTCTAGAAGACGAGTCTTAATATTGTAGCTCTTGATCTAGTCTTTCCCATCACCATCTGTCTGCTCTGAATTAATGTCCCTCTGTGACAGGCCTGTCACTGTCTCATTACACCTCAGCAGACTGCAGCCCAGGCCGCTGTCCCCTACTTTTGAGTAGCATTTAATATTGACGCACATAGCATTTTACTGAGGACGGTTTGGCACTCTCAGAATAACACACTTTTAAGTGAGTATTTTCTATAGGGGAAGCTGAAGTAAGCTGAGGGTGATTCTAGTAGGTACCCAGAGTCAGAGAGTAGCAGAGACAGGAAGAAGAGTTAGAGGTCGTTTATTACTAAAAACAAAAGTGTAACTGAAAATTTTGAACTTTCGGTATGTCATCTCACATCACTGTGATTTATTATATTTGTTGAAAACAGATATGAGTGTTAAGTATCTGGGGCTTACAGCATAGGAACAAAATGAAATTATAAGAATGGCAAATAGGACTAAAACCTTGATACATAATCATAAGATATTAGGCACTTGTATTAAGAGAAATACTAGCTGATGGAATCTACTTCCAAGCCCATATAAAAAATGGAGTTTTACTGAAAACCAGTCATAGTAAGACTGTGGTTTCCTTAGGTTATTCATGTCAAATGCTCATGAAACTTTTTTTTTTAACCTACAACTCAGTTTTAGCACAATATTTACCACTTAGGATGAGTTAATATTTTGGAAAAATAATCTTTAGAGTCCAGTGTGTGCACAGGGATGGGGAGAGGAAACAGTTGTAGGCAGAGGAACAGCTCATCTTGTGCTGTTTATTCATTGCCTTGAACTAAAAGCTCCATGCAATTTATTGTTGGTCTTCGGGGCCTCAAGTGGGAGCTGGTACGCTGCCTTATTTGGGTCACTCTTTGAAGCTGCTGATAAAACAAAAAGCTTTCCGATAAGAGATTTAATTTCAGAATGTAAAACCTAACATTAAAAATTTAATTATGGTATACAATTTGGCATCTAATTAGGCATGATCTAAAGGATATAATGATTTGGCTAAATAAGAGGCTTTCCAAAATACTGTTTGTAATAGCTTCTACACATAAATGATAATTTCCCCAGGAACTGAATACTTCACTAATTTACAAATGACTATTTAATATGTTGAGTAGTGCTTGCTGCTTAGTTCTTGACTGATGGCTAGAATTGCTCTGTAACTATTTGCAGTCTGTATTTTGTGCATGGCATTCTGGGTCACATTTCCCAGTTTTTACCATTAAGTGGGACGAAGGTCTTTATGGACAGTAACCTAATCTCGGACAACCAATTTCTACTAGCACTTTTGTTATTAAAATAACTCAGAACATATTATTTATTGTTTCACTTGTGTTGGGAAAAGAAATTGTGAGCTTCTCCTAAGTATGTTATGGCAGGAAGGAATCAGTGATGCCACAAAACTGATCCAGATCCTGTAGAGTATGTTCTTTCTTGGCATTATGTTTTCATCACCATTAAACAGAGGTGTCTTTTCAAGAGCTCTAAAACTCTGGCTCTGGCTCTGTGAACTAGAATAAGACTCTCTTCCATGGAAGGGGTCAACTCAACCGAACTTACTGATGAGCACACTCGAAAATTTTCAAGAGGACTGCTCACATTTTCTGGGAAGACCTTTGTTTCTCTTCACTGCCATGCTTTCCACAAACTTGAGCAGATCTCGTTATTCATTAAGTTGGCCTGCACAAAATTGGAGAGGAGCAAATGGTAATTACCTAGAGCTCTGGGTCAGCTCCCAGCCGACGTTGTGTTCACTGACTCAGGGCAGACATAGGCAGGCTGCATGGAGGAGCTGGTGCCAGCAGTGGCACAGGGGGGTCTTCCAGTCGGGGAGCTGCTGGGAGACTAACGATGTGCATTCAATATTTTAGATGTCGTCTTTTCCGTCTACTCTACCTAAAGTGCACTACCATCTCAGAAGACGAACAGCGAAAAACCTTTGTGAAGACTGAATTCTAAGGAAACAACCACAAGTAATGGTTTATTAAGCTGAAAATGTGATTTGGGGGGAGTCAGATATTAAGTTTGATTAGTTTACTACAATTGTAAGACAGTGCTTAAGTCATTTGAATAATAAGCATCATCCACATCATAAATTCTGTACAACAGATGCTTTTATGAAATGGAGCCACTTGTTTTTTCATGTTTTATTGTAATATACTAGGCATTTATGTATTACTGTGTATGTATTTCTTTTTAAATGTGTAAGTCTTATGTAAATGGATATAAATATGATTTTTAAAAAAATAAAATATATGGTTCATGGAGTCTCGAGTGCAAACATTTGACAATTCCAAGTACTGTTTGTATTTTACCATTCCACCATTTTTACAGTTTTTGAATTGTAACAGTCAAATCGATATGTTTCTCCTTCAAGTCTGTCAATACCTAAAGCTGAAAACCTGCCTCTGATCATGTAAAAAAGAATGATTTAACCTGGAACTGGAGCCAAAAATAGTCTTTTAAAGGCAATCAGGGATGTCCTATATCTTTAGAAATAGCACTGTGATGGCTCGATCTCCTTTTCAATACAAAACAGAGCTAAACTGTTTACAAGAATCAAAAGCAATTATTTAAAAAAAAATTTCTAAGGAATAAACATTATCTTCTCTTGTTACCTGTGGATCAAGAAAAAAAGAAAAAAGAAAAAACTTCTTTACTAAGAACCACATGTTCATCAGATACCTTGAACCGCCAGCCAGCACTGTTCAGTGCATGTCAACCACTGCAGAGTCTGAGGCTCATTTCCATTGAAAAAACAACAACGACAACAACAACAAAAAAACCAACAAAACTCAGAAACCTTTCCCTTTTGTCAATGTAACAGGGCATTAGCCAGACTCATGTCTAATGTTATAAGCTTCTAGCCAAGATGGCCTTGCTGCGACTTCCCTGAAGTCAGTCTTATCAGAGGAAATAAATGAAAGACAGAATGATTAACATATATAGTGTATAAAAGTATAGAAGAGTAATCTCTTCCCTGTGGCTTTATTTGGTGGTGTTACTGTTGTTTATTCTTTGTTTATATGGGAGATTTCAAAGTAAAACCTATTTAATAATACCATTTATCTAACTGCTGATTTTCTGCTGCTTGATCTTATGAAGCGCAAGACCTGTCATTAGTAATTTCCTTTTTGTATTTAATTTGCTATGTTTGCACGTACATTACATTTGTTTTGATGTCTATTTTTGTTTAACAGATTCAGTCAAAAGGTAATGGTAACAGAAACCCTCTCCATTGTCAATAAAAAAAAAATACTTCCAGTTCTCTGTTTAATCTTTGTTTTCTAGTCACATAATGTTTAACAACTCACTTAGACCATAATGCAAATTGTCCTTTTAGTGACTCTCAGTCTAGTATTTAGCATCAAAAGTGAGTCTGCCACAAGAGGGAGTACTAAACTTGCTTATGGAGATGATTTTAAATGTTCTAGAAATGTTGCCTGAGCAGAAACAATGGGTAAGAGCTTTCTAAGCCCTGTCTGGTCATGGGGATCTTGACTTAAGGAAATGAAATGTAATATAGAAACTACAATACAATAATAACAAACTAGATTTGTATCTACTCTCAATACCTGACTTAATCGCATAATCAGTTTCTCCTCTTTAGAGATCATCTGGTAAGAAATATGAAATAATTTATAATAGACACTCCTGTATCGAAGTAAAAAGATCAACCAGTTCCCTCAAAAAAGCATAAAATACTCTTCAACGATAATTTCTTCCAGCATCTAAAGTCCATTTAATGAGTTATGCACAGAATCTCAATATTTTTCCTTCTGACCATCTATCGACTTTATAAATTTTCACATTTGTAATGATGAGAGACTTCTCAAATACAATTTTATGTAAATAAAAATGCTCCTTAAATGTAAAGTGGGTCTAATTTGCATATATTCAATGTATTATCTTGAGCAAAATAACTCAATTGGAAAATAACTTTTCCATAGGTTTTAAAAGAAAGTCTTTAAATCTTTCCAATATCTTACAGTAAAAAAATTCTATGAAGATATCAAAAGACGGTCACGAGGACTTTATTTCAGCACATTTAAATATGATTGCATTTTTAGTGACATTATATTATATTTAAAGATACATTTATTCCAGAATATTTTAGGTACCATCTTGTGAAGGTGCTTTCTGTAAGTATGAAATAGAAAATTGCTTTTCTTTTTCCTCCCAAATTTTAGGAAATCTACAATTGAAGTGTATCTTTCTTGCCCCACTTCTAGTGAAAGTAACAGTAGTTCTGATTCTTCAAAGGAGATAAATTTCTTCAACCAAATGCAAGAACAGTACTTCCTCCCCAGGCTCATGCACTGTTTTCCAATCTCATTCAACTGGAAAATAACTCAAGCCTGATTGCTAACATGTCCCTTCAGAATTGATTGCCAGGAAAAATGTGCAAGAGGTCCACAGATGTACCCTTCACACAATTCTCGGATCTGCCTTTGTTTATACCTTGCAAATGAACAATGATAATGCATTCAACTGAAGAATTTGCCATTTCAAAATAACTGAATCTTATATGAAAAAATAAGGTAATTTTTAATGTTTTAACATTAAAAGTTAAGTTTACAGCTGTGATGATGGGCAAAATGTACCCAATATACCCAATAGAAGACACACTATAAGGAACCCGACAGCTTCAAATTACAAGTTGAATGTCTATCTAGTTGGTTTAATTCCAGATACTAAAATAATTAAAGAGAACAGCTGAATATATTTTTTCTAGTGTAACAATCAAGAGGCCGATTTAAGCGAATGGGACTTGCCTTTGAGAAGCCATTTATTTATATAGCCTACAGTCCAAAAAAACAAAACAAAAAACCCTATCATTTTCAGGATGTCTTATATAGGTTGTAAGTCATTTATATGAAGCAAACAAGTAATTAAGCTCTTATGTGTTATTTCTCATATGTATTTCATAAGCCTAGACTATTATGATAGGACAGCTGCTCTTAAAAATAATGGTCCTGATGAACTGAAAGATTGAGAAATACTTTGAGCACCATCAAAGACTCAATGGGCATGGTATGCTTTTTTTACTTTAAATGTGTTCCTCGATAACTGCTATCATGTAGAATCCAAAGTAAATCATATATCTATCTATATCTATCTACTCTGGCTAATTGGCACATTACCATAAGCTTATTAACAAAGACTAATTTTCAATCATTTTTCTTAAGTTCTCAATACTTTTATATAAGTTTAAATGAAGAGATGTGTTTGGATGTCGCTTGTTTTCTAGCGAGTTATTATTTAAAAATTAGAGATTTCACATAAAAATCGGGGTCTCTTAAAAACTCCTGGTCTTTAGCATAATGTAAAAACCTTTATATTTCTTCTTTAAGAACCTTCCTTGTTAGCTTACCACATTTCTGTGTCATTTCCTTGTTTTTATAGGAAGCTGCAATCATTAAGTATACAGTCAACTAAGACCCTGAGACAGGAGGAGGAACTCCAAACAGCTCTCATCTCCATGACAAAGAGATTGGATTAAATGACCTCTAGGATCTGTCAGGCATGTGATTTCCCCTGACTAAGTAAAAATGACCTGAAGTCACAGCTGTACTCTGGTATATAACCTTCCCCCAGGAAATGTAGGACTAGACGTTATCTTCCTATCTAGAAAATCATCTGTCTAGATGATGACCTAAAACGTCCAATTTTGTCTATTTCACTTAAAATATCCATGCATGGGGACATCTCAAGAATATTAGCAAATATTCAGAATTTCAATAAGAAAAATTACAATTACTTTCTGGTTTCAACTTGAGTTTTAGGTTTTGGGTCAAAGTTACAGATTCTTCATTTCAGGAAGTATTTCTATATTAACGTGTCTATTTCAATTAAAATATTCGAATGGGGTAAGTTTTTAAAAAATCATACATTAGTTATTTTTTTCTTAAATCAAGTGCTATGCAACCCATGTTATAGGCAACTGAAAAAGATGCTAATTGGGTCTACTCAAACAGAAGGCCTAGGTCTCTCACTAGTCTTCAAGTACTTTTTTTAAACCAAGCTTTACAATTCATATTTCAGTTTGCAAGGAATTTCTATTTAAATATTTATTTATGAAAAATCCAAAAATTTGACTCCAATTAGAAAAGTGACTCAATTTGACTCAAAATAGGAAAAAGTCATGATGATTGCTTCAGCACTTCTTCTATGTGCCCAAAAATGCTGGGGTCTTCAATTGTAGGTGTTATCTGGAAAGAAAATAGGATTCAGATGAATGCCCTTCCTTGAACCCCTTCCATCTCTCAACAATCAACAATTACCGCATTCCCCATCATCTGATAAAATGCATATGGAAATGTTAAAAAAAAGAAAGGAACTCCAAATTTAATATTTTAAAATGTATATATAGGGGCACCTGGGTAGCTAAGTCAGTTGAGCGTCTGCCTTGGGCTCAGGTCATGATCCCAGGACTGGGGATGAACTGGTGTTGGGCTTCTCGCTCCATGGGAAGCCTGCTTCTCCCTTTCCCTCTGCCCCTCCCCCTGCTTGTGCTCTTGCTGTCAAATAAATAAATCTTTAAAAAAATAAAATGTATATGTAGTCTTCCAGAGTAATAAACTGTTCAGTTAGCAGAACTATAGGTCCTAAGTGGTACTTTCTCTAGAATCCCTCTAATAAGCCTTTCTATGTGCCTTTATAGAAATACATTTTTTTGCATTTGTTCATACAACTACTATTTACTGCTGCGTCACCTTCTATTAGATCTTGAGGATTAAAAACATGCATATCTATGCATGTCTAAAGCCCACAGAAATTAAAAGAATATATATACTTGAATCAGCCTAATGTTTTCCATAATAATTTTCACTCAAAACAGGAGGAATAATTGGCAAATGCATCAATTAGAACTGTTAAGCGTATATAAACCCAGCCTCAATTGTTTGCTTTCTCATTCAGTAATAGACATAAATGACTACAATGAAGGAAGTTGTGTCTTTAATTCAGTAAGACTGCGTTTCCACAAGTTGTTTAAATTTAACCGATATACTTACTAATAGTGAAAGAATTTCCACACACTGGCTACTATCATCTCAAAGCATATGCTTTTAATTAATCTGTGTTTCCACAACCCGCATTCGTAGAGAGCAGCTATGTAGTTTCCTTAACATTAAAAAATATACATTACTGCCAAAGAAGTGGGGAGAAACGTGTCCGAACATTCTTGATAATTCACCTTATATGGCTTGCCATTGACAAGGGCAGACAGGGCCGACCTGGGAATTTTGCCAGACCTCGTCTTGGGTAACTGTTTGACAAACACTGCATTTCGAAAAGCAGCCACAGGGCCAATGCTCTGTCGAACGTGTTTTACAATTTCTTCCAAAACTTGTTCCTCTGTTGTATTTATATCTAGGGAGAGAGTTCAGATGATAAGCCAATTAACCTTAGTGAATCATTCAGCGTCAAACACCAGGGAGGACAAAGACTTCTTACCTTTTCTCAACACGCAGAGTGCCAAGGGGACGTGACCTTTCAGAGGATCTTCCTTGCCAACAACAGCACAGTCGGCCACAGTGCCATGGGAAAGGACTGACTGTAATACGGAAAAGCATTCATTTAGAAAAGATGTGTGTGTACATATATTGTGTATAGACATACAAACATATATATCTTCATACACACACACACACACACACACGCATGTAGATATGTATTTCAATTGGGAAAAAAGTACATGTCCGAGAACTCAAAACCTATAGCTGCCTGCGTGGAAATTACTACTGATTCACAATTCTGATCATTACAACTGGGGTGCGTGAATGGTTAGGTCCCCCTTGGTAGTCACTCACTAGAGGCTAGCAGTAATTAAGACAAATCGCCTTGTTTACCTGGAAAGTAAGGGAATTGTTTCTTCATCTCACTTGCTCATTAACGAAGTCAGGGCAAATGGGCATTGGGTACCACATGGGAACAAATTGCATCCGAAAACAGATGACCTCATGGTGATGTGGGCTTCAGTGCTGGCTACCATAAGTGCACTTTCCAGAGAAATCCAAGGCAGCCCCATGACTAAACAGTGATTTTATTTCTGTATCTGCTACTGAGCCATGAGCAGAGCATTTGTTTTATTGAGTGACCACCCATCCAGAGAGGATTTTCTGACTTGAAAGTAAAAGCTGGGCATGGCATGAAGCCCTGACATCAGATAATCACCCCTGTGGAGGAATCGTTTTCATACTGCTTACCCTAAGCTCTACATATCTTAAAGAACAAAGCAGCTATCTATCTGGAATCACAAGAACCTGCAGAGTAACCACATGAAATACAGAAGCTTAGGGTTAAAAAAAAAACAAACACACATTTTTGCTATGATGGTACTTTTAAAAATGATTGTTCTATTCTGAGAGAGTAATAGACTGCAAATCTCTAATACCTAGAGAAAACAGTGTCCAATATATTGACAGCTCATTTGGCACTTCTCTCTCTCTCTCTCTCTTTTTTTTTTTTTTTAAGATTGTATTTATTTGTTCATGAGAGAGAGAGAGAGAGAGGCAAAGACATAGGCAGAAGGAGAAGCAGGCTTCCTGCTGGGAGCCCAATGCGAGACTCAAGACTCGATCCCAGGACTCCGGGATCACAACCTGAGCTGAAGTTAGGCGCTCAAATGCTGAGCCACCCAGACGTCCCTCATTTGGTACTTCTCATTCTTTCTTCTATTCATTCTTTCAACAAATATTTACTAAATCCTTCTATGTCCCAACCACTGCACTAGGCTCAATGTGAGCAAAAAGAGGTAGAGCACTGTCTCACAGTGCTTACAGTCTAACGGATGAGACTGTTTGCTAATAAACACGACTACTTAATATTAAGAATATTTAATATAAAAGTGACAAGGGCTCTGGGGAAATACCTTGGTTTTTATATGAGAACTACAGCAAAAGCAGCCAGAAAACCCAGGCTTTTATATGAAATATATGGCAAAAGCAGAAGCCTACCAGTCTCAGAAAAACCTTCAGGAAACGACAATGAGCTCAGGCCTACAGGATGAGTAGACATGGGTTAGGCAAGGTGGAGGGGCAGAGCAAAACCCTGAGGAAGGACTTGGCACAAACCATTCAAACCTGAGAGAAGCTAACATTGCTGGAAAGCAGAGAGCAAGACTGAGAAAAGTGCAAGAGGAAATGAGGCTGCAGAGGTAGAAAGGGGCTGTGCTAGGGACTTCCAATTTATTTTAGTAGCATTGGAAAGGAAATAAAACACTTTCAGGAGTTGAGGAGGAGATACAAGATCTTTGTGGATTTTTTTAAGAGACTTTATTTTTAAGAGTAGTTTTAGATTACAGCAAAAATGGAGGAGAAAGCACAGAGTTTTGCTATATGTGTCCTGCCGCCATATATGCACAGCCTCCCCCCCCCCTCAAAACCCCTCACCAGAGTGGTATATTTGTTAGAACTGATGAACCAACACATCATTCCCACCTTAGTTCATCATTTACATTAGAGTTCACACTTGGTGTTATATACTCTATGGGTTTTATGACATATATCCACCATTATATTGCATTTTTCAGAATACTTTCACTGTCCTAAAAAAAATCTCCTGTGCTCTGCTTATTTATTCTTACTTCTTGCCAGCCCTGGGAAAACATTGATCTTTTCAGAGCCTCCAAAGTCCTTTTTCAGAATGCTGGAATCATAAAGTATGTATTCTTTTCAGATTGGCTTCTTTTACTTCAGAGTGTATTTTGAAAAACAAACGTACTTTGGGTTCATCATGGAGAACAAAGAGAGGATTGTTATGGGTGAGTATTACAGTTTATTGAAATTGCCCATGAGGCTACCACAGTAGTCTAAGGCTATGACAGGGGGTAATGAAGACTCTATAGCTTCTTCAGAGGTAAAAAAAACAAAAACAAAAACAAAAACAAAAAACAAAAAAAAAACACAATTTTGTGATAAATTGGGTATGGTGCAAGAAGAAAGAGAAGAGAAATTAAGAATGATTCTGTGGTTTTTTTGGCTTGAATAACTGATTGGATAGTGGTACCATTTTCTAAGCCAGAAAATTCTAGTAAAGGCTAGACTTGGAAGGCATGATCATGTATTAAGTCTTGGAGAGATTCCACTGAAGCACCTTTGAGACATCCAAATTGAGGCAGTTGAATCTGATGGGAGTCTTAATTTAGAGATGCACATTTAAATGTCATTAATGCATAGATGATAAAAACTAGACATAGATTTGATTATTTAGGGAGAAAGCAGTGGGAAGAGTGAAAGTCCTAAGGAATGGATCTAATGGCTACATGAAAAAGGAGAAGCTGCCCAACTAGACTAAAAAGGCACAGCCAGAGAGAGGAGAAAAACCGATGGAATCTGGGACATGCCACTTTCAAGTCCCAAGTTTCCATGAAGTCTTCTTTTAATTATGCCAAGTTGAGAATGAGCTGTCTGTCTCTTCTCTGAGTTCCTGGAAGACTCAGTGAACTACTAAACTGGTGCAAGCTCCATGCCCTACCTCGCACTGGCCCTAATTAAACATAGAAATCAACATCTCCTATATCCTATTGTTACCATCCACTTTGAAATACTGAGTTGTAAGAATTGCCATCCACATAGTTTTTGACTCTTACGCTGCTGAGGATAGTATGTGTTAGATAAATGATTTTTGTGCTATACATTTTATTAATTTCATTGCTGAGACAGAGATGTGCACCTCATCTTCCATCAGTTGGGCTTAACTAAAAAGCTTCTGTAAAACACTGACTATCCAGACCATACAACACAATCTTCTCCTAGTGCTGCAATCTGAACTTTCAACGTGCTTCCAACAGCTTTCCCATTTGCTAAGATTTTATTTATGTTTCAGGTCCATATGCTTCGAGACAAATTTCATTGCCAGAGATTTGTACTGGTAGTTAGTATAGTGAGTCACAGTCTTTGGAAGAGAATATTTTGTCCATAGCAGATAGGATATAGACTTGGTGGGCCCAATGCTGTAATTCCGGTTGAGGAGTTCCTTAATGAGTGGAGGAAAAACTTTTACCTGCCTACCCAGAGTTTTGACTGTCAAAAAGAAAAATATATATATTAAATTTTTCACTGGTGTCAGAAGCCTCTACTACCTTGGTTTTTAAAATGACAATGTAACTGTTCAAATTACTATTTAAAAAAATTGATTATCCAGATATTTTGTCACCTAACCAGTATAACTATAACTTTAACTAAATCAAAACACCAAACCTTCTAGTTTGTCCTTATTTCACCTTGTTGTTTTCATTTCGCCATGTTTCCACCCTCAGTGTTAGTATGTTTAGAAGTGGATGGGAAAATGCTGACAAGTTTTCCATACAGGTAGGGTATTTTATTTTATTTTACATATTTATTTATTCATGAGAAACACAGAGAAGCAGATACATAAGCAGAGGTAGAAGCAGGCTCCCCTTGGGGAACACGATGCAGGACTTGATCCCAGGACCCTGGGATCAAGACATGAGCCAAAGGCCACTGAACCACCCAGGTGCTCTGGGCAGGGTATTTTAAAATCAGAAGTAATACATAACACAGTTTTCTTCAGTATCAAAGCTTCACATTTTTTTTTGCCTCATTTGTGGCCAAATTCTTAAAAATCTGTGAACATAATAATTTACCAGAATTGTATATCATCTGTAAATGAGGTTCATTATTATAATGGATAAAATACTATATTAATCTATCAATGTTAAAAAGATGCCATAAAGGGAAGGAGACAGCTTTCTATGTTGGCTCCACAAATAATATCTACATGCCAAATTATGATTTCAACAACTGAATCATTAAAAAGAAAAGCATCAAAGTATGTCTTGGCAACATGTAAGGAACAGGAGCCAAACAAATGTCTTATGGGGGCAAAAATATCAAAAGCCACTTTTATATATTTCCTCCACATAAAATCCATAAAGCATCTGTGATTAACTGGCAGTTAAGATCTGAAAAAATGATACAACTTGAGGGGTAAAAACCACAAACGTGTGCAATAGTTCCAACTTACAACTTTTCATCTTTAGGGTTGTGTGAAAGTGATACATGTGCAGTAGAAACTGTACTTCGCATTTTGAATTTTGGTCTTTTCCCATGTCAGCAGTATGCAGCGCACAATCCTTTCTTGTGATACTGGGCAGTGGCAGGAAGCCTTAGCTCCCAGTCAGTGATCACTGTGTAAACAACTGAAACACTCACAACCACTCTGTACCCATACAACCATTCTGCTTTCATTTTCAGTACATATCAAGAAACTACATGAGGTATTCAACATCTTATGATAAAGTGTCCTTTGAGTTAGGTGATTTTGCCCAACTGTAGGCTAATGGTGTTCTGAGCATGTTTAAGGTAGGTTAGGCTAAGTTATGATGTTTGGCAGGTTAGGTAATATTAAATGCATTATCAATTTATGATATTTTCAATGTATGATAGGTTTACTAAGACGTGATCTCTTTCTCAAGTTGAGGAATATCTGTATAAATACAGATGATAGGGTAATACAGATTACAGGGTAAATGGACCTAGTAAGTGCCTGTCATTTGTTGTTTCTGGAGTACTGTCATTTTTGTGTAAATTTTAATGGATTTCAAAGGTTCTTTGCCTTTAGTGGCTGAATTACACAGATTTCTCAATTATATTTTTAAGTATTTTAATATTAGAAGTATTAGTTTAAATCAAGAACCTACATAAGATGCAATGAGCCAGTCTTTGGCAAGAGATTGTCTCTGCAGTGGGAAGAAGAAGAATGCTTTTTCATTGCCTCTGATATTGGAGTCATCTAAGAAACAGGCAGATTCTGCATTATCATCAATATTCATATTTGTACTCAGGAAAATATTCAGCAATTGTACAACTATTTAAATTCAGTAGTCATTTATTGCTGGGCAGAACTGAAATTACATAGCATCTTTGTTGAATACACATTTTATGGAAATATATTCAATCCTGAAGAACTCACTCCTAAAAATAGCAAACAAAATAGCTAACTTGGAAAACAAACAGAGAAACTTTGGTTCAAATAACTTTCCAAAGGGCAAATTGCAATGAACACTGCCCTAAGCTTTAAGTTCCGTTTTTAAACTCCAGACTTCCAAGTTCCCAAGGATACCAGTAGGATTACTTAACAAAATGAAACTTAAGTTACAGGTGAAAGAATGAAACCAGAGAGCTTAATTTGTTCCCTGGAAGTGTCTTTGCATGAAAGCCTGCCCACAACAGTGAAAGAGACCCAAGCATGAAGGACCACATTAGCTCCTAGGAATTTTGGCTCATAAGATCTGAACTAGCAGATTTCAGACCCAATTTTCCTTAAGGAAAGGACACTTTGAACTTCCACCAAGTGTCCCGAGTGTCTAGCTAGATGTCAAGCCTTCAAACATTAATCAACCTTTCAAAAAGAGATGATTATTACTTAATAGTTACAGAAGGCCCTTATATGTGTTGAGATCTGCAAGGATAAGATCCTCTCAATTCATGAAAGCTATTCCAGAACTCTATTTTCTTATGATGAGAACAAAAAAGAACATACAGTTTCCCAAAATGTTTTTAATGTTGTAATTTTAATAGAATTTCTGTTGGATACAGTCTTATGTAAGGTAAAGCACTTGTCATGTTTTAATTAATTAATTTATTTTTTCATATTTTAATTTAAGAAACTGGATAGACACAGATTTTCACTATCTATGAAAACAACATCCAGTCTAATTATTACAAATGAGGGTCCCATGAATTAAGACCCTGAAGTCCTATTTCAGAAACTCAAAATAGAAATCCAGCATTCAGAATTGACAATTAAGAATCCTAGTCAGAGTCCTGGAAAGCATTTACATAGAAAGTAAGGTTTGGGCATTTTAAAAGTTGGTTATGTCATCAATGAGAACGTTTCACATCCATATTAGTTATCAACGTTAAGCAATTTTGCTAGAGGTGGGGAAAAAAAACAGGAAAGAATATTAGTTTAAAACTCTCTCACAGATGCCAATATAAAGAAGACAAACCTGATAAGAACTGAGGTATTAACTTTCTTATTAGACATAAATATACAATAGAGTTAATCATTTAATTCACATAAAGGGAGTCATTCACTTTAAGGTTTGAAGGCTGACGGGTGTCCTATTATGTGCTGTGTGTGACAAAATTCCTGTTGGAAACCAATGATTCTATTATGCTTTTTTTTCCAACTTTATCATTTTACTGTCTACCTTCTGCCTGTTTCATTCTCTGATTATATACACTGAGAAGGATGTCAGTAGAAACGTATTAAAGCATATATTTAAATAGGTTGATACTTCTCTTTTTTTGTTCTAAAAATAAAACAGAACCAAGAACTTTGACTGATAATAAAAGCCTTGCATATGTAATCTCCATATTTTGATTAGCTGAGTCTGCCAGAAATGCAGGTGAATATTAGAGGCAATCTCCTGAAGGCAAGAAATTAAAAGTTCATGCAACCAGAACCACCTTTTGCCCACACCCCAAAACACATGAAGATTGAATTTCAATTTTAGGTCATTGCAAAATTCAGAGTAGGCTAAAAATAAGGTAATATTATAATAGCACACAAAGCCACATATTCCAAAATATTATATAAAATATTTTCCTTTTACTCAAATAATATTACATTGTAGCACACGCAAAGCCAACATAACAAGAGGTGTTAAGCTATTTGGTTTTTCCTGATGATAAATAAGTATGACTTTTAAAGAAGGTGACCATCTTTAAGTTATAAGGAGAACTCAACTTTGATTCTGCATGCTCTCATCTCTGAGTTATTTTTAAGCATTTTCTTTCATTTAAATTTCAGTTTGCTCTATTCCATTAAAAAATAATTCTGGGTTTCTGGTTCTGAAAACGATGGAATAAATATGTTCTATCTTAACTCTTTAACTAATTGTAATGAAAAATTCTGGGCTAAAAAACCAGATCAGATGACTCTATTAGAATTATAAGAGCTTGAGACACACCCTCTTTTTTGCTTGTTTCTTTGGAGATTTTGAGTTTTGTTGTCATTATGGTTTGTTTGTTTGTTTGTTTGTTTGTTTTGCCTCCTATATATTCTGACTTGGGTGCTTGAGTAGCCCAAAAAGTGGAACTGCCAATAAGTGCCGACAGAAAAGCCCTAAGAAATGTTGACCTTTACAGAAGCCCAGGGAAAGGAGCAGAGGATCTGGGAAACAATCCTTTTCCTCTTACCCCCCTACTGTAGGTGAACACCAACAAAGACTCAGTGCCCTTCTCCCTTCCTACAGAGCTGTAGCGATCTTGTTGACTCTCCACGCCCTACTCCAAGTGAGTGCCGGCAAAAGAGCAATGTCCTTTCTTCTCCGCTACTGGTGTGCATCCTGTGGGATGGAGTCCCGAGGGACCCCCGTCCCAAACACACACACCTGCTCTGCTCTCCACTAAGAGAGTGCTATCAAAGAGACTGTCTCATCCTCTGCCCAGGCATGCAGTGCATGTAGGACATGCAGTATTGAACCCTGATAAGAACAGAGGGAGTGCAAAGTCCTGACTTTTTACCCAAGAGAGCAGCAATGGGCAACCCTGGAAATCAGAAAGTGAAGAGTAGATTATGGAGAAGAAGGAGCTGGACAAAGGGATACTTCAAATCTGTGTATGAAGTCCTGAGCCTACCCCAGATATGTGCATGCATGAGTCCAACCGGAACCAGCACAGTGAAGATCCTGAACATTTAACTTGAGTTTCACATTGGCCTCTAGGAGAGACACAAGTGAAATGGACCAAAATAGCGCTTCAGAGACTGAAAATTAAATTAACATTGGAACCACAGTCCATAGGAAGTGAGTAAAGACAGGTGATCTGACCTTAACTAAAATAGGTAATCACAAGAACACAAATCCAGGTGATTTTAACAGGATTCAGAACTTCACAATGTAATATTCAAAATATCTAGGATAGAATCAAAAGTTACTGGATGTAAAAGGAATCAAGAAAACCTAAACATCTCTTAAGATAAAAGACTATTAATTAATACACACAAACACCAACATGACCCAAATTTTAGAATTATCAGACAAACATTTTAATGCAGCTATTATAATGGTGGCAAGGGGATTAAAAACTTTCCTAAATTCCTCATTGCTGTTATATAAAGCCCTAGCCTCCCAAGAATCTTTAAATACAATGAGAATTTGATGTATAGCTGATTGTCGGGTTAATTACTCTGGTCTGAAAGGATAATAAAACTTTTCTAATTTCCCTGGGATGGCAAAATTATCAAAGTCTAGACTAGACTAGTTCCCTAGGGTTAAACTCACAACGTGCTGGGGAGAGTGGCTCACTAACTTCCTAGGTATTTACATGTCAAACAAAGATGAAGCCTCAGAACTTGGAAACATCTCTAAATTGTAAGAGTTGAGACACACAAGGCTATCTGGCTCCTAGAGAGATTTTATTTACATATCAAAGAGTTGGAGTTTGGATTAAGGCCCTTATGTTTTGAAGGAGACTTTCGGATGAGGGATGGAAGATCAATGCTTTCTTCTCCCTTATAAGCAGACAAATATTATCTTACTCATCTCTCATCTATGAAGTGTCTGACACTTATATAGGACCTAAGGCTATGGCCTCGGGTAAGAATGAATGACATATTTAATATCAAGAAATCTGCCTTTGACCCATAACACCTCATTTACATATTCAGAATAAAATTAACAGAGATGAATATTAAAAAAACAACAATAGCCATGGTCCAAGAAGAATGGGCAAACATTCTTGGAGTGAAAGGAATCAGAGAAGTTCTCAGTAAAGAAACAGAAGCTACAAAAGAAAATGAAATGACTTGAAGGAAGAGAGAAAAATGTATAAGAGAAAAATGAAGAAAAGGCAAAAAGAAAACTAATAAACTGATAGGCATAATATAAATATATGAATAATTTATTTAAATGTTAATTGGTCTGAAAACACCACTTAAAAGATAGATATTGTCAGATTGGATAAAAATAAAAGTAAGACCTAACTGTATGCTATCTACAAGAAGTCCATAAAAAGAATAATGACCCAGATGATGGATCTGCATAGATCCATAATAACCCACAATGATCCAAATGAAAGGATGACAAAAGATATATGATTCAAACACTATTCAAAAAAAGATGGAATGGCTATGTGATTACCACACATAACCAACTTCAGAACAAAGAAAATGACTATAGATGTTTAAAAAAAATCAATATATAAAGACATTGCAACAAGTAAGGTTTATCCCAGTAATGCAAGGCTGAACACTTGAAAATTAATTAATGCAATCCATGTATTAAAAGGCTTTTAAGAAGCCATATGATCATATCAATAAAAGCAGAAAAAGCATTTGGCAAAAATTCAGCATTCATTCAAGTTTTTTTTTTAAATCTCATCAAATTAGGAATAGAATGAACATCGTAATTTGATAAAGTTTATCTACGGAAACACCTACAAGGAACATGATTCTTAATGGTAAGACACTGAATGTTTTTACCCTAAGTTCGGAAATAAGACAAGGGTATCTGTTCTCACCACTGTTATTCAATATCATACTGGAAATTTTAACCAGTTCAAGAAGGCAAGATAAAGAAATAAAAGGCATTCAGACTGAAAAGAAAGCAATAAAATTATCTCTATTCACAGACAACATGATTATCTATATAGGAAATCTCAAGGAATCTATAAAAGATACATATCAGTTCAAGGAAGTCAACAGTATTTCTATCCACTAGCAGTGAAAATTTGTAAACTTAGATTTTAAAAAAGATTCTGTTTACAGTAGCTAAAAAATTAAATACTTAGGTATAACTCTAACAAAATAAGCTCAGAATCTGTATACTAAAAAATATAAAATGTTGATGAAACATATCAAAAAAGACCTAAAGAAATGAAGACATGTATAAGACTCTTGGATTGGAAGATTCAGTATAAGCCAAATAACAATTTTTCCCAAAAGTATCTATAGATTTAATGCAGTCACAATCAAAATTCATTATAACTATAAAAAAGTTCATTCTAAAATATATATGGAAAAGTAAATAAACTGGAACATCCAACAACAATTTTGAAAAAGAAGAGCAAATGTGGACACTATTCAACTTAAGGCATTCTATGAAGCTACAATATCAAGACAGAATGGTACTAGTAAAAGGATAACACATAGAATAATGAAACGGAAGAGATACTCTAGAAATAGATCCACTCAAATACTGTCAGCTGATTTGGACAAAAGTAAAAAGGAAATTCAAGGAAGAAAAGCAGTCTTTGCAATAATTGATGCTTCGAACACCTGACATCCATATTTCAAAAAAATAATAATCCTGGGATCCCTGGGTGGCGCAGCGGTTTGGCGCCTGCCTTTGGCCCAGGGCGCGATCCTGGAGACCCGGGATCGAATCCCACATCAGGCTCCCGGCGCATGGAGCCTGCTTCTCCCTCTGCCTGTGTCTCTGCCTCTCTCTCTTTCTCTCTGTATGACTATCATAAATAAATAAAATTAAAAAAAAAAAATAATAATAATAATCCTCACTTTACAACTTGCACCATACACACACGAAAACTCAAAATGTAAATGTAAACTGATCTGAAATGTAAAATAAAGTAAATGTAAAACAATAAAGTAAATGCAAAACATGAAACTATAAAATTCTTAGGTCAAAACAAAGAACTGTTATGACCTTGGGTTAGGAAAGAGTTCTAAGATACAATACCAGAATCATGATTTGTTAAAAAAAAAAAAGAATGTCACTTGACCTCATCAATATGAAAAATACTTCTGTGAAGTACATCTTTTTGTTGTTGTTAAAGATTTTACTTATTTATTCATGAGAGAGAGAGAGAGAGAGAGAGGCAGAGACACAGGCAGAGGGAGAAGCAGGCTCCACGCAGGAAGCCCAATGTGGGACTCGATGCCGGGTCTCCAGGATCACGCCCTGAGCCAAAGCATATGCTCAACCGCTGAGCCAACCTGGCGCCCCTGTGAAGGACATTTTTAAGAAAATAAAAAGACTAGTTACAGACTGGAAGATGATATTTGCAAATCATGTATCAGATAAAAGACTCTCAAAACTGAACAACAAAAAACAACTCATTTTTTTTTTTTTAATGGGCAGAAGATTCCCACAGGTATTTTACCAAAGAAGTTATCTGGATGAGAAATAAGCATGTCAAAAGATGCCCAACATCATTAAGTCATTATGGCAAACCAAATTGAAAGCAACGAGATGCCACTACATATCCATTAGAATGGTTAAAATAAGGATAATGACACAACTCCAAGTTTTAATAAAGACAGGAAGAAACAGAAACCCTCAAACACTGCTGGCAGGAATGTAAAATTGTGAAGCCACTCTGGAAAACAGTTTGACAGTTTCTTATAAACTTAAACATATATATTTACCACATGACCCAGCCAACTCACTATGGTTACTTATCATAGAAAAATAAAAACTAATTTTGCCCAAAAACTTGTACATGAATGCATATAACAGAGTTATTTAAAATTACTTCAAACTAGAAACAATCCAAATATCCTTCAGTGGGATCCCTGGGTGGCGCAGCGGTTTGGCGCCTGCCTTTGGCCCAGGGCGCGATCCGGAAGACCCTGGATCGAATCCCACATTGGGCTCCCAGTGCATGGAGCCTGCTTCTCCCTCTGCCTGTGTCTCTGCCTCTCTCTCTCTCTCTCTGTGACTATCATAAATAAATAAAAATTAAAAAAAAAAAAAACAAATATCCTTCAGTGAGTGAATGGATACAGAGCCTGGTTAATACATCCACTAATGGAATACCACATAGCAATATAAAAGGACAAATTATTGATATACAACAATTTGGATGGATCTTGAATGTATTTTCCTAAATGATATAACCCAGTCTCAAATGTTACATGCTATATTATTGCATTTCTATGACATCCTAGAGAAGCAAAAACATAGAAATAGAAAAATCAGTAGTCACCAGGGGTTAGGGATGGGGAGCATCAGAATACAAAGGTAATGTTACGAGAGAATTCTTTGGCAGTGCTGACATTTTTCTGTATTCTCTCTGTGGTAAAGGTTCCAAGAATCTATACAAGTATAAAAACTCATAGTACCGAACAGCAATAAAGTAGATTTTACTCTATGTAAATGTACAAATTAAAAACATTAAAAAAAAGTTCTTCTGGGGACTTGGTGACAATGTATTTACATTAGAAAAAAATATCAGGATTTAAGAGTACAATAAAATATTTAAATCTCCCACCAGTTAAAGACTATATGCAAACCTGGTTATCGGGCAAGAGAAAATCAAGAAGCTAGAGGCAATGCAAGTAGTAAGTATCAAGAAGCAAAAGTAGATAAGCTCTCCTATAAATAGCACAAATATGTAGCTTCTTCAAATTCCCCCCCCTACCACCCAGAGACCGGGGAGTGTGGAGAATAGGACGTTTTATACAAGAGGAAGTGAGGTGAGAGAGGTACAAGTAACCCAGCCTCTGCTTCAAACGAAGGGAACAGTAATTTTCCAGATACACTGACTTAATTCCAGTTCACCTCTGTCTCTAAATACTACCTGGAACAGAAAATTCATATTCATCAATACCTCTTCAATAGCACCTGCAGAAATCCTGTGACCTGCAACATTTATCACGTCATCAACTCGAGACATAACATACAAATAGCCTTCTTCATCCATGTAACCAGCATCCATGGTGTCATAGTATCCCTGAAAATGAGAATCAATAATGTCTCATTAGCATGTATTGCTAGGTAATGCAATCATTTAAGAGTGGTATAATATAAAATGTGATAGAAATGGATTTACTGCATGCACTTGACTTTTTTTCATAACTAGGCTATGGAATTAAACTCTTCTTGATTTTGAAAACTTACTAGAATCTCTTTGCTCCTCTAATAGCCAGGAATAAATTCAAATGTTCTTAAATATTTTCAAGTTAAATGTTTGAATGTAGAATTGTAAACTTTATGAACTCACTTTTTTTAATGGAGAATTAATAGTTCAGTATTTCCAATATACTTTGGTATTGCAAAGTAATTCTTTGATAGATTTCCTCTTTAATTAATATTAATTTTTAAAAGCTCTAAAGCTCTCTATGAATAATTACAAAATAGAGTGCTAGTTTGTTAACATGAATTTGGATTAGACTCGAGCTTCTGTGAAATATAATAATAGGGGTGAAATTTAATTTTTAATCAACTCAAAGTAGCAGCACATCTTCACCGGTCCAGAAAATCACAATAGAATGGAGAATCAAGAAGAATACAAAGTAGAAAGAAATATTAATTCTAATGCTTTTCAGTTATCTTGATACTGATGTTAATGAGCATGGGCTTTAGGAACAGTCCAGATGAGTCACTATATGCTCCTGAGTCTCAGGATGCTCATCTGCTAAACAAGGTAGTGAACTATATATACCCTGTAAGGTTTCAGTGAAGCATAGATGAGATGGTGTATGTAAAGAGGGCCGATCCTGGCACAGCGAAAGGCCTCAGTAATTGGCAGCTCTCACTGTCATTTCTTTCGGAGAGAAAAACCTAGAGTACAGTTCAAGAGCATGGACTCCAGCCTTTACTCATAAAGGCTTTCCCTTTACTCCCTTTCCAGCTCCATCACTTGTAAACTACAGGCAAGTTACTCTACCTTTTGTGCTGTGATTAACCCTTCTATGAGAAGTTTGAGGTCAGGATAACAAGAGTACAGTCACCCCACATAGTTTAACCATAAACTGAGACCCTGGGCACTGTCAGTGTAGAAAGTGGTCATGTTAAAACCACATGCACATCTCATTTGCCACTATCGGGTGTACTTAATCATATCAGTACTCTGAGGATTTAATGGCGGCCCATCAGGCCGATAGACTGGGCCGAGAGAGTCAACTCTACTGACAAATCTTCGCTGCCACAGTCCATCGGGGGCATGTTTTATCTCAGCTACTGAGATCATTTAACTCCAAGATCTCTTTTCTAAAGGAAGCTATTTTAAATCCTGTCATTTGCTTACTTGATTAGGTTACCTATCTTTCACTCACAAATAATAAAGATAAAATGCTAAACACTGAGACTTATTTGTTTGTTTTAATAGAATTCTGACCATTTTTTTTTCACCTACTGCATAATAAGAACCAAGAACCTCTTGGAAAGAAATAGAAACCAAAGTGCAGCAGCAATATGATGGTGGGACCTGATGTGTATTAACAATAAAGTGCTGTTATAAACACAAAACATATTACGGTGATATAGAGAAGCAGGTAAATGACAAAACAAAAAGAAGGACACAGTAAGTAAGGCCAACGCTTTTGGCCATCCAGGTTACTGGAGGTTGTGCTGCAGGAACCCTGTGCCTAGCGTGTATCTGTATTTTAAAATGGGAACTTAAAATAAAAAGCTAAGAGAACATTCAGGAATGAATGTCAAAAATAGGTAAAGGAGTGGAAAAATACAACTCTGGGCAATCCAAATGAACTTTGCTCACATAACCAGCTATAGAGGAGGTGAAGGGGTCCCAGTGACAGTGTACAATTCTGATCAGGTGCTCTCAGACAGATCCAATCAGGAAAGAATAGAGATAGCCCCCCAAAGTCTTTAATTTAACAAAAACGTTCCCGATATTCAGGGCTGCTCAATTTCAGGAAAATGTGCTAAAGAGAAACTGAGAAATTTCTATGTCCAGAGACCAATAAATATAAAAATGACTTAGTTAATTGTGGTTTGGGCATTCTTATTTCTGAGATCCAGAACTTGGTCCAGATAAACTTTAGAAGTTGTTATCTATGAGTCCAGGACTAAGTGCTCGATTTAATAGGCAAGAACTACAGAGAGGTACTTTGGAAGGTTTAAAAACAAGTATTATAAAGTTCTTACAGGAAATTTTTCAAAGTATAAATGCTTGAATGCTTCCTGATTCTTCCAGAGTCCTGAAAAAGCCCCAGGTGGTAATGGCAACCTTATATAAAAACAGAGCAGTTAGAATTATGATCAAAGTGGTAATAAAGATAGATTGATTAGAACAATTTCCTAGTGTGATGGATAATTGCAAGTCAAATCCCACATTGAAGCATGACCCCTAAATCTACTGGACGGATCCTAATTGAGGCTGAGCAGCTGGCGATGACCTGGCAGCAGCATTGAGGGATGACTGTAGTCTCAGGAAAGGGCACAAAAGGCACATTGAGGCTGGCGTTCAAATAGGTATTATTAGCAGCAATCACTGTTTCAATAGGAAGCATAACATCTGCACAAAGGAACCAGAGATGCATGACTGAATTACTTTTTAAGGACAAATATCCTTCTACCATAGGTAAATAAATCCTTTTTGTTGTTGCTGTTGAAGTACCAAGATCCCAACTGCCACCTCTGGCTATCTCTGTGATGAAATGCTCCAATTCAACATTCCATGAACAATCTTATCCTCACAATCAATCTGCCTCAGGGAAGTCCCTCTCACTGCACCCACTTGCAGTCTCTCTTTTCATGACCATCCCAACCCAGGTGATTTCTCATCCTATGAACACATGGAGATACTTGAGAATATAAAACAGAAGATCGGATATACCTCTTCTTTCCAACCAATTTGTCCTTCTATTTCTTTCCCCCATAGTATCAAATAGGTATTATACGCATGGTCAGGGCTTAATCTTGGTCTATCTTTATACAGGTAAATGAACAAATTCTCACATTGGTTCCCTGTAGGAAGTGCCACTCAATGAAAATAATCACTCAAATTGTTTCCTGGACACAAGAACCTTTTAGAAAATGCTTTAAAGTTTGGGAATTTCAAAAAAATAAAAAATAAAATAAAAAATAAAGTTTGGGAATTTCGATACTGTAGAATTTAAGGGTTTTCCAACACCTTCCCTCTCCAGGCTCATGCAATAAAAATACAAAGCGAAGCAGTGACTTCACAGTGTTCATATTGAGAAAACTGATAACAAAGTAGACATTGGCTACTGCTTCCCATGAAGCAGTGTCACGCATCCTCCACCCCAACATTAGACCTCCGAGGCGCTGAGTTGTATTCTCACATTCTGTCCGAGGAGTGGTGCTACAAGTGGCATCAGCGGCCCAGCTGTGATTGCCCATCTTCAGCCTCCTGGTAGGTCCTCCCTTGAGAAGCCCTCACTTTGTATTAATTTAAGATGGAGAAAAAAAAATGCAACATCTGCATTTCTGGACTTCATGCAATTGCATAAAATGCAAACGGAAGCGGTCTGTAATCTGTAAACTACAGACACTCTGCTGTTGTTGCTCTTGCTGTTCCTCACTAAGCCCGCGCGAAGGCCGTGGACCGAAGCAGGTGATGCCTGTGGGCTCTTCTAGCGGAGTCGGCTATGCCAATCCTAACTCCGTATCATATAATTTCACTTCCTCAGTTTGTTTTTATTGTTATTATCTTACAGGCAGGTGTAAATCATTGGTTATTAAACATGGTAATAAAATATGAATATAGCAGCCACCAAAACACAATCAATTCAGCACCATTTTCGGGATGCCGAGGATAAAGAGGTGAATAAGGATGCCAAGAAGGTTTGGTAGATAATAACCGAAAACCAATCCAGGATGGAAAAGATAACATTCATGAGTGAAGCTGACTACATGTAAAAGAAACAATCTCGACAATAATCTCAATGGAGATGGATTCTCCTTACATAGTAAATAAATAAATTTCCAATTTTCCTCCTCTCTAGTATATGATGATCTACATCCTTTCTGCTTTTCATGGTGATATTTATTCACTATACTCTAAGAAAAATAAAAGGTAACTGTGATAATAATTGGCAACTGATACTAAGGCTGCTTTGGGGAAATCAGAGAGGGCTGGGGTCTGAGGCAAATTAGAATGTGGATGCCGGGTCTAACAGAAGCAGCTGTTTCTTAGCACCATCTGATTGTTGGTGTACAGAAATGCTGATCCAACTTAACATTGCCTGTAGTGAAAACTATGCAGAAAGAAGGACATACTACTGTTCAAGCAGCTTTTCTTTCATTTTATCTCCCCTAGACACAGATTTTGATCCCCCAGCATCCAGACTGCCTCCTCACAGTAGAGACTCCTAAGTATTTGCAATAATAATCCAAATGAATTAGCTCCTCAGGCACCGAGTGCAATCTGAGTTTCCTGGTGGCCTGGGACGTACCTCATACAGCGTGTGTACATGGGACAGAGTGCGCAGCTTTTTCTGGTAAGAGTGTTACTAGAGAGAAAGAGAACATCTTATACTTCCCAGAAGCAGGTTACGTCTGCAGCCTCTATCTTTAAAAGAAGGTGCTCTGATAATCTGGGTTTTCTCTTAGTGCCTGGGCGAACTATGGCACCAATAATCAGTAACAGAGTAGATTCTTATAATTAATAAAAGTGTAGAGGATTAAAATATAGGTAGCCATCCTCCAGGGGGAAAAAAGTTAACAGATTTTAAGGACCTGGACTTTTTTAGCTGTTGCACAAAATCTCAAATACCTGCTTAATTTTTTTAAAGAACAGAGATGGTAGTGATTTTTATACCATTTTTTTCTCACTCCTGTGAGAAAGGTCTGTATAAATTTTTATCTACCTAGAGACCTTGAGAATTAAGAATAACATACCAAGGATATGATCCAGGGACAGTGAATGAAATGGAAGGAGAAATCCAAGGCCAAATGCTATTGTTCTTTAAGGACCAAAGAAAGGGGATCATTCAAAAAATAAATCAGATGCATGAGAACTAGGAAAAAAAGAGTATCTTAAGAACCACTACTGTAGAGTTTTAATAATGATTGAGTGTTTAACAAGGTCATAGAAGCACAGATTTTGTTTGAGAGTGATCCAACCGAGGTCAGGCAACTCAACAATGAAGATACGGTGAGTATTCTCAGGATTGCCATTTCAGGGGCACAGAGCAGACAATAATGAGAGTGACTAAAAAGTAAACAAAGTAAGAGGAGGCAGGAAGCTAGACTATATATATATATATATATAGTAGACTATATCTTTTAAGAGTCTGTGAGTGACTGGAAGGAAAGATATGTCATTGATGGAGTGCAGAGAGGCAGGCTGATTCTAAGACGGGGAAGGTGTGAATAGAAGCAGCCAGTGAAGACAAGATGAAGACGTAAAAGTCTAGTGTTTTTACAATACAGTTCGGGAGAAAGACTGTCATGAATGATGTCTATTCCCTTAAGTTAATGAAATAAGGTAAAGACGTTCATCAGGCAAGTTTTACACCAGGTCCTTGGACTCTGTACCGGCAGGAGCTCTTGGAAGGGAAAGTTTTATCCCTGAAATGAAGCCACACCTAAAAGCCAAGGTGTGGATCTGCTGGAAATGACATCTGAGTCTCCTGATCATTTCTGACATGTCCCCAGAAAACTACTTCATTATCCCCAAATTGAATTGAGGAACAGGCTGGAGAGCAAGATAAGAGATAGCAATTAGTAATTAGCAGGATACAATGAGGGGAAGCTATCTGTTCTTCACTAATAGAGTCTGATGTGTTTTAAAAATTCGGATGTTAAAAAAAAAATTCGGATGTTGCAATTTCAACATTAGAAACGGAGTCTAAAAAAGGAACCTTAAAAGATGCCATATAATGGTCCTAAAGAAATACAGGAAGAGAGGTTTTCAGAATTGGGAGTAACCATGACTAATATATATATATATTATATATATGAAAATATATATATATAATATATATATATGAAAATATATGAAATATATATATATATATATATATATATATATATATATATATGAAATAAAACACGTGAGAAGAGAAGCAATAAGCTCCAGAGAGACGTTCGGTGTATATATGAGCTAGAGTAGATTTTTTTTAAACAGAATTGCAAATTAACATTTTTCTTGTTGAATATCCTAATGATTATCCTATTGCTCCTGGAATAATGGATGCCCTGGGGTCTTCTTCTGAAGTTGCAGAAAAAGAAAATTTTCCTCTGTAGTTACAATAACATGAAGATACATTAGACTGGCAGGAGGAGGGGAAGGTTTGAAAATACTGGGACCCACTCTGGATAGTGCCTACGCTCCTCCTTCAAATCCAAAATAAGGCCACTCTGTGATACCTTTCCCAACTCTTTCAAGCAGAGTGAAAAGGGAAGTTTTGTTGCAACCTGTCCAAGGGTGGATCAAGAGTTACCCTTAGAGAATGTCTTTCCTGAGAACCCATTCTTAAAGGGAAAGAGAAATAACTCAAGTGATCCTCTGTGTGTGTGTGTGTGTGTGTGTGTGCTGAGAAATCCTTAAACAGATAAGAAAAGAAGGGACTGGTCATCACTGTAGAAGGTGACATTCCTGACCACTCTGGAATATAACACATACACGCCTCCATTCCCAGATACAGGATGATCTGTATTTACTGTTCCATCAGCAATCCCCATGGTAACAGAAGTTAAATTGAAGACCTAACTCCTGTTCCCTAGAGAATTCTGGGGGTAGATCCCAACTTTGCACTCCTAGCATTTCCACTGGAGTCTGTAGCTTTACCTGAGATTTTCTTATGAGGCTGCCTTTTGTCTCCCCACAAAGAGAATGATTAAGCCATCATTTCTTTCTCTCAGGGCAAAATGACTAGGTTATAAATGTGAGCTGTAGCTGCACAACTACTACAGATGTTTAGATGCCCATGTCTAAAATGAGGATAATACCTGCCCCACTATCTCACCGTGATGGTGTAAGGCTAATAAATGATCTTACTATAAAATCTGCGTATGACATTTAGAAAGGAACGTGATTACAATTATGTGCCACCCTTAGTTTTACTCAAAGGGATACACTAATGAAAAGAAAGCTGTCCTGGCCCTTTCCCAAGACAGCAGCACAGTGACTAAGTCACTCCTGTGAAGCTATAACGATGTGACAGGAGTCAACAGGGGACAGAAGTCAACATCTGGAGGCTGAGAAACCGGCAGGCAGCAGAGTGGAAGCCACGTGGACGATGCCTTCCAGGTACAGCACCCTCCTCCTGCGCCCAGGCCTGCGGGGCACAGACCAGGGCACATAGCAGGAGGTGGAAAGCTGCACTTCCAGTAGCAACAACTGGATCTGATCCATGAAAAACATAGGCCCATAAAGGAGGACTTATTTTTTCCCCTTTTAAAAAAAACCCTGCATACTGTGGAAAAGATGCATTACCCAGCACAAGTTGGTTTTGATCAACTATTGCCTGCTTGTTACAGTAGCCAGAGACCTATGGCTTTAATAACGGTGAGCTCTGGGGTACTGAGGAAGGCAATTGCAGTTAAAATTTTCTTTCATGGCCTGTTCTGTGCTGCTTGGAAATTACAGACTCAGTTTTATTTCTGCACTTTAGGGCTCTGGATGCAATTGCAGGAATACCTCCCAAAATTCATGAACATTCTGTATTCATAGCAATTCAGATACCATAACTTTCCCACTAAATGAACTGCCTGGAGTAGGTTTCAGAATCAAAGGAATTTGCTAACATCCACAAAGACATGTAGTTTCTTCTCTACTAGAAAGGCAAATCCGATGAATGCAGAGAATCTAGAAAAGCTGTAGGATTCATGCTTATTACATCCTACGGTCTACAGTAGTTGAGGAATCATTTAAACGTCTATCTTCCAGTGAAGGGATTCCCAAGAAAGCAAAACAGTGCGATTTCTGAAAAGTGTTAACAAAGAAGTGGAAAAAATTAAGTGGAACAAGAGTTTTCTGTTCAACATTTCCACATACCACTATTTCTCATTTTAGGGTGAATCGTCTTAACATGATAAAATGAATCATTCCATTTAATATCTTGAAAGGGTGGAAATATGATTATAGCTTCAGATTTTAAAGAAACTGCCACAGAAAGATAGTTTCCAATGTGATTTATCTTGTTCATAACAGATTTTATAGTGGAAGAAGCAGCTACAGCAGTACTTACAAAAGCAAACAAATTTGGAATTAAAACAATGAGTCATTTTTTTTATTGGCTTACTTTAATATAGTTGGAGCCCCATACATTTCAAATATTCCATGCTGATTTTCCCTGTATTCTTGTAATTATACTACAAGTATTATTAGTGAACCTACACCGCTACTAGTTATTATACAAAATAATAAAATAATAAAGAGAAGCCTAGATATGAATAATTGAGAGTGGACATCTATTTCTGGCCAGGGATCACTCCCAGAGGTAGCTTTTGACACCATCTCAGTTTTAAGTCCCTGGTGGACCCCACTCACCATATATACTCCTTTACAGTATCCACCTAAGTTTTCTGGGGGCCCATGTGGCTAATCTCTGAAAAGAAGTCTGCTTTCAGATCACAAACTTTCTTTAGAATGTGGTCTATATGAAAAAAAAAAATCCTTCTCTCTCAAATTACATACTTTTTTTTTTTTTTTAAGAACCGCAACAATTTTTATTAAGTCAAGAAGCTTTGGGTTTTTTTTTTTTTCATTCCCTTAATTCAATTAAACATATATTTTTTATGAGCTTCTATAAAGCATTCATTGGCTAGTCCCATTCTGGGTGAATGATGTATCCCCTCAAGGCACAGAAAACAGTTATGGACTAACACAAAGAAACCTTACCAATAGATGTTAAACATGAAAACATCCTACACGTTCTGCAGGCAGCCACTGAGATGCACGAGTAATTTTGATGTTGACAGGTTAGGGTGGAATGGCCACTAGAGAAGTGGGTTTCCAAAGGAAATCCTTTGGAATATCCTCCCAGATATTACAAATGAGTTCCTATAATAAGGTTTCAACTACTTTTACAAAAAAAAAAGAGCGAGATCTTGATGGGAACTATTTTTTTTTCCTGTTTTTTCTTCTTTACCTTTGAATATATATACAACATTTTCAAACATCTCGTCTCACTCTTAAGGCAGGATGCAAACTCCACTGCATATCATAATATATTGTATCTTCCAAGAATTCACAAAGAAATTTCAGAATCCCAGATCAGTGCAATAAAATTCCCTGTTTAGGAATGCAGAGAGTAGAAAATAATTCTGAATTGGTGACAATCTAAACCATAGAATGCTTTAAGGCAATGGTTGTGTTACTTTTTAAGTACCAGTAACATTAATGGCTTTAAGAAAAAATATAGTTTATATGGGCAACTGCTATATTGTTTTTGAATGGAAGTAGGGCAAAACAACCAATAATTAGAATGGCAAAACACACAGAGGGTATAAAACTGTGGCATCAATACTACCTTTAGGATCTTACAGAGTTGCTTTATGAAATAGACTCACTTATATTTAGAAGGTTATATAAAAATGTGTGCTGCTAGAGGGTTTTCAAAAACCAAGTGCTTCCCTAAGTAAGCTAAACATCCACCTACAATCTTGCTCAGATTATTAATTTCTTAGAACACTTTCCCCCAATTCTCCATTTCCCCCTAAGAAGTCAGATTTCAACCAGCTCTATGTGAACATGCATTCTAGCTCAGAATAATATGAATATAAATGGTATATTCAGTTTTTAATTTTTCCATCTTGACAACAAGTGTCTTAAAATTTGCGACACCTGCGTGACTCAGTGGTTGAGCGTCTGCCTTCGGCTCCTGTTGTGATTCCGGGGTCCTGGGATCGAGTCCCACCTGGGGCTCCCTGCAGGGAGCCTGCATCTCCCTCTGCCTATATCTCTGCCTCTCTCTGTGCGTCTCTCATGAATGAATAAATAAATAAATAATCGGTTTTTTAAAAAGATGTCTTAAAATTTAAACTTGAAAAAAATAATATAGTACTTACCTATCTAGGGATACCACGAGAATCTGAGAATTGTATCATAAAGTATATCTGCTCTATTAGCTTTTTGTAAGGTTAACATATCCTGATCTGAAGAAATCCATTCTTTTTAAAGTTACTGTTTTTCATTTAATTTTCACAGAATTTTAAATGTTTTATTAACCTGAGTTTTTTTTTTTCTCTAGCTCCATCCATATAAATGCTAAGATCTTGTACTTTTTCACTGCCGAGTAAGAGGCCATTATATAAATATACCACATCTTTTTTTGTTTTTTGCTTCTTTTCTTTTCTTTTTTTTTTTTTTTTGGTCTCTCAGGTCTAGGGGTCAGGTTTGGGTTCCGGTTAGGTTTAGTTTAGGGAAAGGGTGAGGTTATGTGTCCAATATTCTGCAGTTCAGAGACCTAATCTGAGAAATTTCATACCTGAGGTTAGGTCTCTAACCTGAGACAGGATGAAAATTCAGTCATGAAAATTCTTTTCTTTTATTATCTTATTTTTTAAAGAAATCTCCATGCCCAGTGTGGAGCTCACTGCGGGGCTTGAACTTATGATCCTGAGATCAAGATCTGAGCTGAGACCAAGAGTTGGACACTCAACTGACTGAGTCATTCAGGCGTCCCAAGAATTCTTTTAAATAAGTAGGAAAACAAATTTTTTTCAAAGTTTGACATACAATGTTCTTTATTTACAGCGGTTCCTTCTGCCAAATGCTACTACTTAAACCATATCAGTAAAGATGCCAATATTCCCGATCAGAGGCACTAAAGCAACCTGTATTAATTATTAAAATAGTCACACCTTGTTTGTCCCCCGATTTAATCAACTTGCATTTCAGCTTCCTTTAGCATGACAATTTTAAAATATGGATTTCAGTATTTGCACTTCCATTTAATTCAAATGGAAATTTGAATTCCATTTGAATTCAAAGCAAATTCAAAGCAAATTTCAAAGCAAATTTCAGTATTTGCACTTCCAATTTTGACGCTTTTGACACTTTTGTTTACAAATGAACAAGGATGAAAATGTTAGCCAGGAATTGTGGTATTTGCTGAGTTGGGGATTTTATATTATGCTACTATTTGACCTGATACTTACACTTTTAGAAATCATTCAATATGATAGCGATTATCAGAAAAGGAGAGAAGACAACATAAAAAAACAATGTTCAATATGGTATTATTTACCATCATAAATAAATCATAAATATTAAAGAAAAAAGACCAAGATTTCTAGAATGGGAATAAACACTTTTAGAGGCAGAGTTGAAGCGAAATATGCTCATGAGACAGGGTTAAGGAAAAATGGAAATACAAGAATAAGCAGTCTAAAATGCTGATCAAAAGGAAGGGCGCATATATATTATAAAATTAATGTTGTATCGCTAAAGGGTGGGAGTATAGAAACTTTAAATACATCTTTATATTTTTGGTATTTAAGTTAAATAGATCACCCATGCATTATTTGTATCATCAAAAAACTATTTAAAATGCAAGATTTATCTTTATAAAAAATCATAAATTTATCCTACTTTATGGGGCTTCCATGTTTAAATGACAAGAAGTTGGCACTGGGTATTGTCTAGCCATGCATGAGCTTATTTTGCAACCCCCTACTTAGTGCTATCCATTGCATGTTTTTCTTACTATTACATACCAATTCTTGCACTCTTAAATAGAAGCATTGTAAATTTTTCTTACTTTACCACAATATTTCCTAAACATCGAGCCTTCAGTTTTTGCATGTTGTCATCCAAAATCATAACTGCAAAGTAGAAACAAACAAATAACATAAATTTGAATAAAAATGTGTAGCCTTAAAGCTTGAACTTTTCCATGTTTCCTATATCCAACCCCCAAAACCGTAGCTTCACAGGCTTCTTTTAATTCCTATGAGACGATGAACATATAACTATGCTAACATGTCTCACAAAAAATTCAAAGGGCACATGCTTTGATTCTTAAGAAGATCATGAATTTTCCCTCAGAAACTCCCTAAGACATTGTATTTCAAACATGCTGTTAATTTCATAATCCGTGTTTATATCCACTTCAACGTAGCCTCCTATTCTATCAAAAACATTAAAAATGACACAAAAGGAAACAAATCAAGTTCTAAAATAGGCCAAAAATATTTCAAGCAATAAAAATAAAGTTTTTAAAAGCATGGGAAACCCTTTTGTGATTTAAGGCTTAATATCCACTTCTAAGCCTTAAAGATCCATTTAAGCCTCCCCAAATATCATCCCAGTGGTGCTTTCTGGGCCACACTATTCCAGTCCTGAAAGATTTTAGGAGGTCGAAGCCTGTATCCACATCCTACAACCCCTAGTGCAAACTGGAAATGAGGATATATCATCATGTTCTAAGCTCTAATTGATCCTTTATGTGGCGTCATCCATCCAGATTATTCTACTAAGCGAAGCTATGAGAAAAGAAGGACACTGTCCCCAGAAAAATTAATCATTCCCTTCTTTGTGTTCTCAGAGCACTTTACTTTAGAATTCTATTCTGACAACTAGTAGTGGTATGCATATTCCTCTCACAAGACTGGGAGGTCATTAAGGGTGGAGGTCATGCCTAACTAACCTTTGTGTCCTCCAAATCCCAGTGCCGTGGCCAATTTACTCTGTGCCCCTGTATAAATATTCTGTCTTTGGTTTCTCTATAAAAAAGTGGGAGTGATTCTTTGCTCAGTGTTCTTATAAGACTTACTTGAAGAGAATAAGTGACAAGCTTGTGTAAGGTACTCAATGAATGTGCGACTGTTACACTACATCGAATATTTTTCACACACACAAAAAATGGTTTTCTTTGCTTTTCCAGGTGGATACCACTTTTTTATCCCCATGCTGAATACTACATTATGCTTCTGAATCTCTGCCTAACCACAAAAACATGAAAATTATGAGTCATAAATTCACTACCTCCTTGGTTATAGATACTTTAGCTCTAATGTTTAACCTATGCTGTCTGTAAGCCAATGGCTTTCAGACAATGAGAAACTTCTGTACTGAAATTTCATGAGGCATCAAAGCTTAACTCTTTCTTATAGCTAGATATAAAAATACTGAAAGGGAAATGCATTTAACATCTCCCACAAACAACAGCCCCTAAAAATGGCTCAACACAAAGCAATTTTTTCTGATAAAAGGAGCAGGGATGACAGGACTGTTCAAAGTGCGGATTTCACTGGAGCTGGGTTCACCTTCCAATGCCTGGAAAAGTCACTGACTTCACAGAATATCTATTTCTGCTCTTAAAAGAAAAATTCCAAAGTGTCTTTTTATAAATACATCTACTAGGCTAAGTCAAATGATCCACGTTTCCTTAACTAATCATTGTCCTAGAAAGAAAATATATTTTTATGTCAGAGAGGCAAGGGATAAGTCTCTACATTTTATGATTTACATGCTAATAGAAACTATATGTAGGATCCATATTCTGTCCACCAAAGATGGATTTTCCTCGTAAATCTGTTAAGCTAAATTGTGACCTTATGCAAATAAAATAAATTATGTTCTTCATATTCCTTGTCTGTGAAATGAATGTGTAAGTCTAAATTAGGTCAGCCTGTCTGGCTTCTAGGAAATATCAGCACGCTACTAGCTAAGACTTAGTTCAGTCTGTTCACTGGCAAGTGCTTGTGTTAATGCTTCACTGTGTTACATCGTGACCCTATGAAGCATGTAGAATTATTATTCCCATTTAGAAATAAGGAAATTGAATTTCTGAAAAGTTAGGTGACTTGTGTAACTTATATAACTAGCAAGTGGAGCCCAAGGGAAATTAATGAACCACTGTAGCCTTACCAACAATTTAAAGCAAATATTTAAAATACATTGTATCTCATTGTCACATACTACCAGTATGGACGAAGTGATTTCTCTATTTAGAATCTTTAGTTTTTTATATTTATTTTTAGCCAACATGGTTCAGAAACTTTACAGTCACTCCTAAGTTAAAAGGTAGCATATTAATGGGAAAAACTACAGCTTTTGTAGCAAAAACATGCAAAACAAACAAACCAACAAAATAAAACATGATGGTCTGCACTGTCTATAGGACCTAACTAGCCATATTACCTCAGGAAAGTAATTCAATCTCTTCAGGCACCAGTCAACTCATCTTTAGAGTGATAATGATACCTCTGAATTAAATATAATTCATCATTAAGTGAAATGATATATGCAAAGTACTCTGCACCTAGCAAGTGTTCCATACATATTAATTTTACAGCCATATTCTTAACGTGCCTTATAAATATTATTTCTTGGTTATTACAGTCATTTAGAACATGTCCTTGGAAGTCAACAATCTTATTTTTGATCCAATTGACCTATAACAAAATTAAGGCATTTATTTTTAGTACAATGTATTCATTCAGTCAAATACTTTTAAGCACTGACTGTGCTTGTTTGATTCACATTAGACATGGAAAAAATACCAAATTTATTAACCTTACACATTCCAAATAATCAGGGTCACTTCTCACCATTGTATCCTGGAACACTTTTTCCTGCTTGTCCTGGAGGAGGTGTTTTAGAATTACCTAATCCAATGCAGGATGCTGTAATTGGGGATCCAGTCTCTGGAGAAATAAATATTTATCGTTTAATATTTAAACTTGAGATCATGATGTTTCTTCACTGTGTGCACTGCCCCTTACCTGTCCGCTCCCCCCTCAGTTTGTAATAGAATTTAACTTGCACGAGGGATAGATGAAGGGTGGAAATGCATTACTTAAAAATGAAAAAAAAATCTAGTAATTGATATCAGATCAACAGTTTTAAAACTTAAGGACACAAATTCAGAATAATGTATATAGTGATGCTTCTTCTAAAGAAAAGAGAGTTCTCTCTAATGTTCTTGGTTATGAATCAGCCGGCAAGCAGAATGCAGAATTACATGGCTATGAGAATTTTACAACACATGCTAAAAACTCAATGATCTCTAGAAAAGATGCCTTCTCTTCACACATCTAAAGCTATTTTATCATGGAAAATAATAGCTACATGCCAGAAATTTCTCTTATCTGTGGCTTAATCTCTGAAATAAGTGACCCAGAGATTTTTGAGAATATATGAACAATATCAACTCTAATTTTTAAAGAACTACACCTGCCTAGAGACCTTGTATCCAAAGCTGACCTTAACAATGCTGAATCAAATTGCTCTCAATCTGCTGTTCCTGGGCTTCTAAAAGGCAGGCAAACAAGGGCAAGCAGGTGGGGAGGAAGGCACAAAGGAAGGAAGAAGGGACATGTATGCTATGCTGATTATTTCTTTTTCTTTTTTTATTTTTCTATGCCGATTATTTCATCAAGACCAGAGACTTAGCCACGATTAACTTACATTGATGAACAAAAATGATAAATTCAATTTCTCTGTCTCAAGTTGTTAATAGTCAGAATAATAGCAGCTATTAAATGATAGCCATCGTTCTGAAAATGATGATTTCATGAACAAATGCCTTTGTCATTATTGGTAAACACAAGTTTGGTCTTAGCAGAATCTTTTAAGTATGAGGCTTGCATGAATGGAGGAGAAAGATAAGAGGCATCGACTGTGGGAAGTTTCGGAACTAGTGGCTTAGTATTATGCACACAAACATACCGTATGTATACCAAGGGACTAATTGCCAAGCCAATTGGATCCAAAGTAATCCAAAATATTAAAAATCTATCTTCCTAAGGACTCAGAATGTATTCTTTCCACTATGGTTTCTACCATAATTTATCATACATTTATATCACTTTAGAATGGTGGAAAGAATTTATTACTGATCTTTACTTTCCAGAGTAGTTAGGTTTATTATTCGCATTTTATGGATGGTGGCTCAGCTGGCATCAATAACAGAAGATGGACTCTGGAACATTAGCACACAGTTCCTAAGTCACAGTCCAGTGTTTAAGATGCTAAGCCATATGGTCACTGCTGAGAAGAGGCAGCAAGTCACCAGAGCAGACATTTCCGATGTTTAACAAAGAATTTTCAAATGGTTTCACACCGTCACCAATGTTTCGTACCATGACAAACGACTCAGATGTTTTCATCCCGTGACAAAAAAGGGGCAGGTATTTTACAAAATGGCATTCCATCAGTCGTGCGACACCCCTGCCTCTACTCCCCACAGCAGCAGCCAAGCAGGGAAGGAGACCCCCGTGTTAGGAAAGGTCGGCCGCATTTTTCCTGTTGCCTTTCTAAAAATGTCTCAATACTGACCTCAGCTGTCCTCCAGACTGATAGAGAGACAAGAGCACTGTGACAGCAGGAAGCAACCTGTCAAGTGAGGAGCCAGACAGAGCAAGGTGACAACAGCAACAGAAGCTACCAGGACACAGGAGGAAGAGAGATGTCCCCTTGATGGCGCTTCTGTTCCCCTCACCCACGTGGCAGGGGAAGCAGCCACCGAAGTCCATCTTCTGTGTTAAAAGTTGGCCCATCAAGTTGAGTTTATCACCAGAGGCTTTCAAGTTCAAACTCATCTACATTTTTTAACACCAAAGAGCCTCTCAGCACCTTGTCAGCAGATGGCTTGAGAGCCTACCAATGGACCTTCCAATGGCTACAGGGCCTGCTGTCTGAAGGGGGAACAAGCACAAACCCACAACAGAACCCTGACGGCACTCTGCTTCATCTCACGCCTGTGTGGACTCTGAGAAGAGATGGCAGCACTCTGTTCTTCTCCCTCTACCATGGGGCCAAAGGAGACATGGGAAGAGGAGGTGAGAATAAAACCTAGTCTTCAACAGAGGCCCGGGAATGACTAAGCTGATGCTACACATCCTGCCTGGGATTCTTGGCATCTTTGTACAGTGATCACACACTTACCCTCTTCTAAGCTTCAGCTGTTTGGTTGTAATTCAGGATGGGAAGACATGAACAGCAACCTCTTCTCTAAGATTACTGGGACTCAATTTTAAGGGCAATGAAAAGGATTGTCCATTCAGGCACTCACAGTGGACAATATTAGTTGGTGCTTTGAACATGAGTAACTTGAGTAGCTCATGGTCTTTAGTCTGATATTCATTTGGGGGTTTGGAAAAAGAACTGTGGGTAGTGACACGTAAAAGATACACGCAGACGGAATGGCAGTTGGCTGGCTCCACCCAGGGAGCCATGGTTAGGACGAAAGTGGAATGAGAAAGGCCATAAGGGTTGCTGGAGAAACTTTGGTCTTCTCTGTATCTCTGAATGCCCTGACGTGCAAAGAACGTACCAACACACCTGAATGTCAAGCACACACCCGTGTGCTCACACACTGATGCACACAGACCCTGACCACCCCAACTCTCAGGCTGGCCCATGTGCAAAATCGGCTCCTGGCTGGGGAAAGCCCTCCGGCATGCACCTGGCCTTCCCCAAACTTCTAAGGACTCCCGAAGCCCCATTGCAAAGATGTTCTAAAAACATCTACTTCACACTGTCCAGGCTGTAATTAACCGGTTATCGAAGGAGACGGGAAATCCAGATGTCACACTGTGACCGGGAAATAGCTGCATTTAAACAAACCAGAACTTTCTCCTTGGAGAGCAAAACTGGATGCCACATTGGGAGAAATCTTTCCAGAGACACCTAATCTTAGAAAGACACACCCAGGAAGAAGGTGGCAGGGAACCCAAGGTGGTGAAGAATATGTTATTTTGGTACATTTATATTCATACCGTGTTAACAGCTAATGCAGACACTTCACTTTACTGCCTCTCTGCCTTATGGCATTAGTGAGCTGTTACCTACAGGAATTTTCCCAAAATCAAACTCTAAAGGAAGAAAAGGAATGAGAACTAATATATTTATCTATATTATAAACATATATATATTTCAAATATGAATGGCGCTCTGTACTATGCTAAGTGCTTTTTGTTTATGTTATTGCATTAAATCAAACTCCATAAAGAGACAGGGGGAAAAGGGAATTCTTTTTACAAATGAAAAATATTGAGGACTAACCTAGAAAATTTAAACAGTCTGCCCCGGTTTGCATAGTTCTTACCGACCAGGAGAAGAATTGAACAGATAAGTGCACCATTTGTGAGGTTCTGAGGTAGGACACAGAGGGCTGAGGAGAATCACTCAGACTGTGTCCCAGAGGGGGAAAGAAAAACCTTGCATCAGAGATGAGCCTGGTCTCTACTAATTGCAAATGGACATAACGGTGGGACCTATCTCCTACTAGCAAATATTTATTGAAGACCTATAACGTGTTAGGTGCTCTTAGTAGAACTAGAGAGAGAACAAGAAAGTAAAGTGACCACAGTTCCTATCATCAAGGAGCTCACATCCTGGTTGGAGAGACCAACAACAAAAAACATAAATAAAACCTATGACATGTTAAAGAGTGATAAGCACTAAGGACATTTTTAAAAAGCATAGATAGGGCATGAGACGTGATGGGAAGGAACTGCAATTCCGGGTTGGTGGACAGGAGAGACCTCCCTGAGAAGTGGACATTTAGGCAAAGACCTGAAACAAGTGAGGACCTGTGTCACATGACATCTAAGGACAAGGTATCCAGGAGAAAGGAACCACAGGTGCAAAGGTCCTGAGGCAAGCTTATTCTTATAGTGTTTCAGGAATAGTTAGGCAGCTGGTGTTACTGAAGAATGAACGAGGAAAGTAGTAACAGGAAATAAGCTCAGATTATCATCTGTAGTGAGGAGACAGACCATTTAAAACTATCTTGAAGACCTCCTAAAACCGTAAGCCTTCAGCGTGTGATCCTACAAGCTGATGAGGACTTTTGAACAAGAATTTAAATGAATCACAACAATGCAAATAAAATTTACGTAAATATGTGCACAGCATTCAGATGCTGTGACTAGGTTTATTTTAGTTGGGGTTTTGAGAGAGATGTGTGTGAGAAAATGCATGGACCGGCAGAGGCTGTATTAGGATAGTTGTTTAATATAGATATTTCTGTGGCTTCCTAAACATCAGGAACCAATTCACAGGAGAAGTCACTAGGCTAGCAGAAAGACCAGGGCCTGGTCAGTTGGTGCAAGGGAGATACTTGGCCCATATAAACCAAACATAATCTTAATGTGAAGATTTTTTGTTACATAAGTGCTAGTGTGTGTATAGATCAACGTATTTCTGAAAGGCAATTTGGCAATTATAAAAAGCCCTTAAAAATGCACATACTCTTTAATCCAGTTGTTCCACTTTAAGGGATATATAAAGGAGATATTTGTAGGCATTCACAAATATTAAGTAAGCATCAAGGATATTTATATTAACGTATAGAAGACTGTTTACATTAATGTTTGGAAGACTGTCCAAAAATAGAGATTATTCCATATCAAGAATTAATGTAAAGCTATTCAGACATCACAGAAAAATGCCTGATAGGAAATAATTCTTACAAAATATTATTTAGAAAATCTGTAAAACAGAATGCATAAATGATTATTTTTTTGTAAATAATGTGTTGAACAAAAATATATATCTCGGCAAGATGCACATGAAAATATTGACAGAAATTATTTATGAATGGCAAGCAAAGGGGAAATTATGTTGAATTCAGAAGGCTACAACCACAACTTTGAGATTTACCCACTATGGAGATAAAGGGTGTCTGCGATTGGTTTGAGCCTCATTCTATTGAGAGGTGGGAACTATGTCCTGTCTATTTGAATCTGGGCCACTTTTTGATGGCTCTGACTAAACAAAAAGAGTGCAAGTGATTCTTAGTTTCCAGGCACATGTTTGGAAAGTTGTAGATCACGATCTCTGGAACCTCTGAGCCACCATGTAAGATGGCCCATTATTCTGAATCCTCCACACTAAAAGTGCCATTTGCAGGTATTCCTCTCAACAGTCCTGACCAACTCCAGTCTCCGAGCCATTCCCAGGCATGAGAGTGAAACCACCTTGCACCCACAAGACCAGCTCATTTACCACTATATCCTGTCCGAGTTGCCTCAATCAACAGTACCTGGAAACAATTAAACCAGTAGATGGAGCATAAAAGCCTTGCTGATGGGCTGCCCATAACACACACCCACGAAACCACGATATATGGTTGCTGTTTTAAGCTGCTAGGTTTTGGAATAATTTTCTTTTTTCTTTTCTTTTCTTTTTTCTTTTCTTTCTTTCTTTCTTTTTTTCTTTCTTTCTTTCTTTTTCTTTATTTTTTGCATAGCAATAGACACTTGGAACATTCACCACCAAAAATACTATAAAATCTTTCAAAAAAGAACTAGTGCAATTTTCAAAAACATTGTGCATATAATTATCTGAAAACTCTCTCCTAGTCAGTATTTGAAATCAGTTTCTTCCTGCTTGAGAATCATTTGAATCAGCAAGCCCAAACACAGTCTAGTCCCTGACATTTTATGCTCAGGAAATGTTTGCTGACTAGTAAATACATACTTCTTACATGGGTTTAGGCTCCAGTTCCCATTATTAAGGTCAGGGTTCTTAAAAAATAAATAGCAAATCACAGAATAATGCAATCCTAAAATGAATCAGGGAGAGGGAGAATGGAGGACTCGGAAGAGAAAAAGCTATATGTTACCATTATAATTCCGTCCCAACACTTTCTTATCCCAAGATGATATTCAAAGGTCAGTCCTCCAATACATATTTATGGAATTCTCTGAAAGGCATTTCTTTTAATGGGAAGACAGTGTTAAGGGTGGAAAGACATGCCAAACAGAAATAGCAGCATGTTCAAAGGTTGAGAAGTTAAGACCATCAAGGGACTGACTGCAAGTTATTCAGCACAGCAAAGCTCAGGGGAACTGGGAGGCTAAGAGAGAACAAGAGACAAAGGGAGGGAGATAAGCAGAGGCAGATCATGAAGTGTCTTCTGTGCCATGGTAAGAAATATGCCTATCATTCCGGGAACAATCAGAGACACAGGTTTCTTTGCAGAAGCGATTTGCTCAGAATTGCATTGTAGAAAAATCTCTTCAGTTGCAAACTGGAGCTTTAAACTGGATCCCAATCCAGAGCAAGAAGTCAGTCAGATGTTGGTGATCTGATGAGGGGAGCAGGAGGGGAAGATGCAACCATATCTGAGTTAGAGTCAGAGGGTCTTAGTGATTGTTTGGCTATGGACACAGAGCAAGAGGGAGAGCCCCAGGACCACCCCAGGGTTTTGGCTCAGAAATGAAAGGCAGTGTGGAAAGAAGAGTAGATGTGAGTGAGCGTGAGAGAGGAAGAAAACAGAGGCAGGTTCACAGAGCCCGACTCTGTCAATAAGAGCTCCTGCCGCATCTGAAAATCTGCTATTTTGTACACACTGTGGTTCTAGAAACACTACATTTAAGCAATATGGATTTAGAAGTTGGTGGCCCGTGCAGAGAGCTCAAGTCCTCAAAATCAATCAATTCAGCAGCCTGGTACCGCTGAGTCATATTAATCACAGTGTCATGATGGGCATAAAAGCAATTTGTAAAGAAACCATTCTCCCCACTTCCGAATCTATACAGTGTGCTATAAATAACTTGAATGGTGGTAGCAGAAAGAAAGCAGAACAGTGAGATGTACACTGGTGAAAGAAAATCAATTTAATCTTTGTGTTCATGAAATGGCACGATTACCATTTAAAATACCTAATTCAAAGCAGCCTAACTTTCTGTACTTTCATTAATTTGAACTGTGTTCTTACCCTTCTCCCTTACCAGCCCCTTACTGCCTCTAACTGTGGGGAAACCCATAAGTAACCTGCAGTTGAGTTAGGTAAGAAATGTTGAATTAATGAGTTAGGTAATACATGTTGAATTAATGTCATAAGATAAGACATAGGAAGGGAGGACTCTGGACAACACGTGAGCATTCCCATTCTAATCTTGACAAGCTCGTTGCCTCTGGGAAACTAAACTCTCTATGATTCCTTTTTCTCATGTATAAATTGAGCTCTTAAGTTCCAACTTTTCTTAAGTCTGGATTATCTATCTACAGGCCAGGAGGCTAAAGATGATCTTTACTTTTTGAAGGGAGATCCATAGAAAGGAGAGGGAAAGGGAACATATTTATTGAGTGTTACTACAGGCCAGGAACTCTGCTGCACTGTTTGTTCATATTTTACTTCATTTCAAGCTTTCTACAAACCCATGAGATAAAGTGCAAGCAGAAGATCAAGGACTTGCCCATGCCTACAGGGTAAGTGGGGGGACCAGGATTTAAAGGCAAATCTGTTACGATTCAGCAACACTTTCCAGGACCTACATTGCTTTTCTAAGGACAATGGTCACCTGTGGTTTTTGAAATTAGAACTGACAGCAAAAGAGGAATTGGGAACTATTTGGGGGCTCGATGGATCCACACAGTGTAGGGTTTACATGCAACAGCAGAAAAGTGAAATTTCCAGACAGTAACGTTTGTCAAGGAACGGTTTGGGAACTCCTTTTTTTCTTATAAAGATCTACAAAAACATATTTTCACCTTTCAAGAGTGGATTAAATGTGATTCTTGCCAAAGGTAGGAGGATTAGAATAGATGACATTTCAAAGACCAAACCAACTTCGTATTATTAATCGATTTCCCAGTGTTTAGTCGCCTGTGAAAACATTATCACTAATACAATAATGGGAACAAATAAATATTTTAAAAAGCAGTTACACATATCCAAACTACTTCATGTAATCATATTTGAAAAAAAAAAAACAACTAGATGTCCTTTCTACATTGTCATGCTATAAAGAGGACAATGTCTGATTTGATGGCTCCTATTTGACTTGGGAGATTCATTTTCAGGTGGATTAACAATTTGTAAACAGTTATTCACTTTCAAGAGGAAAGCCTCATCAAGCCTGCCTTATATTTGACACGAAATTATTCCTTCCACAAATCAAATTCACGTAGCTTACCTCTAAGCCCCTGCTTCTCAAATGATCAGTAAAAATTACCCACCTTAAACTAATGAAGATTGCTCTAAATGAGAAAAAAAAAATGCTGTTGCCAGGCAACAAAGATGACATCAGGACTTTTTTCCCTCGGCAGATGGATACTGTCGGCATCACTAGCCCAACGTCGCTGAGATGCCACTGCGTCCATAAAACTGTTTTTTTCCCAATCACAACTTCTCATGATAAACTACATAAACTCTCCTCCCCATGAATGAAAAAAAAAGAGATGAGCTTATTTTTGACCATTACATTGAAAAAAAAAAAGGCAGCAGACAGTAGTGATTCACTTGCATCACTCAAGACTCCTCATTCTATTGTTTGAAAGTAGCATAGGGTTACATAGCCCAGGTCACAGGGTGAGGGCACTGCCACTGCAGGCCACTTTGGCCTGGCACTTTGGATTCCACAGTGTGCATTTCGAGGGTTTAGTGCAATCTGTTGTCTTTGAAAATACAGGCCTGTACTTCAGTGAAGCCATACCACCATAGCCCCCAAAATTTGACGGACTCAGACATTAAGTAAAACCCCAAAGCAAGGAATGACAAAGAGTTAGAAAGCAAACATGGGAAGGCAGTGTTTGGTTGTGCACAGGCATATTTCACTCTGAGATATGCAGCCAGGGGAGTGTCTGCTAGTAAATCTTGGCACCCACGCTACAGAGAGTAGCTTATAAATAATTAAAGATAGAATCTTCAAGGTAAGTCGCCAACAAGATGCTTTCCCCACTGTCAGGTCACCTGTAGAGAGCCCCCTAGGCTTTAGTCCTAGAAAAGCATTTTGTAGCAAAATATACAGGATTTTGCATGGGGCAACATACATTTAAATGAGAAGAAAGTCAGATGTTTCACACATAGTTGTAAAATGTTTTTCTAAAGGGAGAAATAACAAGAATCATAAAGCTCCCAATGTTGAATTGCAAAAGAGGAAGAAAATTCCCTCCTATAGGCTAAATTTCAGACTCTAGACTGACAGATTGGAAGCTCTCGGCAAAAGGCGTAGCAACTTATGCACAAAAGTGGAATGTCTGAGAAAGCAAAGGTATAAAAGGAAGAGGATGATCCAGAAAAACAAGTGGCTTAAACTTTGATACCCTACCTATCAAATCCTCAAATGTTAGCTAAGTGTTTCACAGTCTACGTAGGAGGAATGAGAAGCTACCCCATTTGAACCTCTACCATTCCCACAGAGATCCCTGCTCAGGATAATTGCTATTAAACTGTAATTAACTTTTCAATTTTGTTTTTGTAAAGAAAATATATTGCTGTCTTTAAAAAATCCTGGGCTAGAGGATCTAGTCTGGATAAACCTGAGGATACAGACTCAATTGCGTTAGCCTAACCAATTTTTGTGGTTAAAACTATTGTACAAGTTGTCTGTTCTTAGGAAGTACATCCTACCAAATTGTCCAAAAACAAGGATTATCATGTCAAGTAGCCTTGACACATTTTAATAATATGGTATTAGGGTGTGTGTACTTTTAAGATCAATGATTTTGAACTGTCATGAATGAAGTTTGCTGGAGGATCTGGGGCTACTTTAATCAAATCTAGAATTATCAGATTCCTTCCCAGAGAAGGAGGATTTAGGCTATCTATAGAATATAGGGACTTCAGAACTGGCAACTGCAATTAAAACTGCAGCAGTTCAATCAAATAGAGACAGAAATACCGTGATTACTCTAAGACATAAGAACTCAGCAAAGATGGCTCAAGGCAGATAAAACAAGATCAATAACTTAAGTTGTCACCAATGTCTCAATCCATTAGGTGACTACTGTTTTCTCATTGAAATCCCTCCTTAGGGTTTTTGAAATTCTATGAGGGATCTTACTCCCCCATTAAAGTGATAGGAACAAAACAAGTAGACAGGCGAACAAAATCACCCCGTTGCTGCTCAAGTCGGCAGCTCTTCTGTCATTTCTGTTACTTCATCTCTACTTGGGCAGAAGGTACTGGGAACACTTTCAACATCAGCTCTGTATCTTCTGAGGGGAACCACACAGACAATATTCTAGTGGCAGATGGGAAGAATCATGGATTCCTTTCATCTCAACCCTTTATCAAATTATTCTTCATAAAAGCCTTCATCGAACTGGAGGATTTTAATCTCACAGTTGGTGTCTTTAATTAACTGACTCATGGCATGTGAAGAACTAGTGTTTCTACCTAAATAACATTAAAAAGTGGGATGCCAAGCTGCTTGGTTACAATCATTTCTAAACCAGTATCATAGCTTAACAGTAAACAGTAAGGAGAGGAGAGGAGAGGACATGTAGAAAAGCTCAGAAAAGAATAAGGTCTACTATGTTTTGGGTTTTAAAAGTTAGTCTCTGAAATTTAAGGAAGCTTTTTTTTTTTTTTAACTTGGTCATTCATTCATAAGGAAAACAATTCCTTTATAGTTCTCTTCAACCAGAAAAGACAAAAAGAAAAAAAAAAAAAACCAAAAAACCTTACAGCAAAGGACTCCATGCACTGCACAGACAGTTCTTTCTTCCTAAAATTGTTTTGTGTCTGATTTCTGGAAAAGCTAAAAATGATTTATAACAGTACAGGGTTTTATCTGGTGGTTGTACACCTGATGATAATGAAGTTCTGGCTGTTTATTATTTTCTTTTTTGCACATGAATTATCATATCTTAATGGGACAATTATCTATTCTCTTAATTTCCCCTTTTAAAATTATTTCACTAAGTATAAAAGGAAATGAAAACTTCAGTCAATAATCCAGATGTTTTCAGTCATTTTATGGAGAAGTTGCTGGGAAGATAAAACATCTGGATAAGTGACAATTTATCTTTTATCCAGATTGATGAACTAAGTGGATACAGCCCCTCCTATCTAAATTTAGCAAGATGAAGTTTCTTTCTGAAAGCACATAATGTTTGCATTATGACAATCCAAAACAAGCACTTAATATTCCAGTCATGATGAACAGTAGTCTTTATGGAAATGCTCCCACAAGGAGTTGATCAGTTCTCAAATTTTCCACAGATTAGTTCTCAATTTAGAATCTTAGATAGTATATAAATCAGATATTAAAGAGTTTTGATATTAAGAGGCCAAAAGAGGATGTCAGTCACTAGAAATCTGTTGTCACTAATACAAATTTCACTTATGTAACAAAAACAACATGGTAATGAACTGGATTGACTGCAGAGTGCCTACTTATAACTCAGGTCACAGGAATTAATCAATTTTTATTCATACATTTTAGTTACTTAACATATCCCTAATTAATTCCAAATCATACATCACCATTTTGAAACAGCTCATTTGTGCACATATATTAGTGTAATCAGAGAGCAAACTCATAAATTATACATTGTATGGAAGGCTCATAAAAGTGTACGATTATGTTAAAAAAATCAATTTCGAAGTCAGTAAAAAGAAAAAAGATCTTGTAGAAAACCTGTTGAAATGAAGAGTATTCCTTTGGCCAAAGCTTAACATTCCTTCAAATGTTATGAAGTTTTGGTTGGCATGAGGGGGAAACATGAGGTATATGTGGAAATGTACCCTCATCTGTTTGATATATAAAACATTAGGAAGTTCATGACTGTACCAGTAATATCGAATTTTCCTTTCTTTTTCCTAAGAGTCAATAATAACCCACAAAGTACTTGCCTTTTCCCCCTCTGGTGATTTAACATTAATGTGATATCCCCTCAAGAAAGGTGTTTGGCTGAAAATATTAAACTTTGGTAACGCTTTGCAGTACTTACCACAACCTACAACTTTGAAAATAATGAATTGATTTCTTCTAGACAACTGAATAAAAATTCAAACTAGATTTTGTTAGTAGCTGACAAATCTGCATCACCTAGGATGGATTTCTTTTATAAAGTATAAAACTACCTACCTAGCGGGCTACTACCTACCTCTCCACATGTAGGTATTTGTGTACTTTAATTGGATACAATATCAAATTCTGTAAAGTCAGATGGGAGGGGGTGGAAAGAGTCAGTCGTTATTAGTAGAAATCCACAGTGTTTTCCACAGTATTGAGCAGCCATTCAAACCTGATTAAACTGACAGCACCCTGACATGATGTGGTTATTAATTTTCCTTGAATGAAACATTAAAGAAAAACTGCAAATTCACATGAAACTCCATACCCACCAGGGACCTCATACGCTTGCTTCTCAGGCGTCAGTAAGCTTTTCTGTAAGCCTGGACGCACTAACTACATCCATCGGCACAGGCCATTACGTACAATAATATTAAGAAAAAGGGGGAGAATCATAATCTCATTTATTAATGTGCTGGTTTCCTTCAGTAAGCTGTGGCATAGTCAACTTTAATGGAGGGAAAACAAAACCCCTCTGTAAGCACTTGTGCAAAGTCACTGTGTTGGAAACAACCCCTCGCTTTGACCAGGAAAGGAAAACCATCTTAAAAGTGACAAGATAATAAAAAATTAAAAAAAATTAAAAAGTGACAAGATAGCTTTCTCTTCCTGCCTAAGAGAATAACTGTTAGGACTTTTCTGGTGAATAGGGTATGCCCCAAATCTATAAATATTTTTCTTTGCAGAGGCAATGATTCTTCACTTGTTTTTAAGTGTTTTTACATACGGCACTGCTCTTTCTCTGAATTTGGTCTTCTCTTTTTTATTTCCTAAATAGTTACAGATCTGAATTTAGATAAGAAATGTCTCCCCTGGCAAATAAACTAGAGAGGCTAGAAACTCTTTCTGATTTGCATTGTATTCAGAGGAACCTGTATTTCACTCTATCACTCATTCATTTTACATTTTGTGTTATAGTGGATATGGAAACCATGTTTCTCCAAGGGCAATATGCAAGATGATGATGTAAAAGCATAATTTATTAGCATCAAAAAATTCTAAAATACCAAACACTGAACTTCAGTTTTAGTCACTCACTTGATCTTTTACACTCTAATTATTTTTAAAATCAAGCTGACTTTTTGAGAGAAACTTTATTAATGTTTTTTTTTAATTAATTTTTATTGGTGTTCAATTTACCAACATACAGAAAAACACCCAGTGCTCATCCCATCAAGTGTCCACCTCAGTGCCCGTCACCCATTCCCCTCCAACACCCGCCCTCCTCCCCTTCCACCACCCCTAGTTCGTTTCCCCGAGTTAGGAGTCTTTATGTTCTGTCTCCCTTCCTGATATTTCCCAACATTTCTTTTCCCTTCCTTTATATTCCCTTTCACTATTATTCATATTCCCCAAATGAATGAGAACATATACTGTTTGTCCTTCTCCGATTGACTTATTTCACTCAGCATAATACCCTCCAGTTCCATCCACGTTGAAGCAAATGGTGGGTATTTGTCGTTTCTAATTGCTGAGTAATATTCCATTGTATACATAAACCACATCTTCTTTATCCATTCATCTTTCGATGGACACCGAGGCTCCTTCCACAGAAAAGACCCCGAATAGCCAGGGGAATTTTAAAAAAGAAAACCATAGCTGGGGGCATCACAATGCCAGATTTCAGGTTGTACTAAAAGCTGTGGTCATCAAGACAGTGTGGTACTGGCACAAAAACAGACACATAGATCAATGGAACAGAATAGAGAACCCAGAAGTGGACCCTGAAATGTACGGTCATCTAATATTCGATAAAGGAGGAAAGACTATCCATTGGAAGAAAGACAGTCTCTTCAATAAATGGTGCTGGGAAAATTGGACATCCACATGCAGAAGAATGAAACTGGACCACTCTCTTTCACCATACACAAAGATAAACTCAAAATGGATGAGAGATCTAAATGTGAGACAAGATTCCATCAAAATCCTAGAGGAGAACACAGGCAACACCCTTTTTGAACTTGGCCACAGTAACTTCTTGCAAGATATTAATGTTTTTTATTCAAATTTGATACTCCACCCCAGTTACTCAGAAGATGACAATTCTGAAAACATTAAAAAGGTTGATCGAATTTTTTGAACCAAGTGGAATTGAACTAAAATATGTACATAGGAAGGCCACAAGGTTCTCATAGCTCACAGTCACTTTTAGTAGGTCAAATGGAAAACCCAACAAAATCTCTACACTTAGTGATGGGGAAAACAGATAATCTAGATAATCTAACTTCCTTTCACATATATACACAATTATGCCTCAAAAGAAGTAGCACAGAGGCATTTTTTAAAAAAATTGTAACAGATTTTATGTTATATCCACTTAATAGGACAATTTGTTTCCCAAGGATCACTTAGTGGGAAGAAAATAGAGAATAAACAAAATAATTAAATAAATAAATCATATATATATAATGATAAATGTTTTGAAAAGAAGATACACTTCTCTGTCTTCAATGCTAGGCAGAATATATTTGATTTGATGGAAGACAACAAGGGAGTCATAAAACCACACAAAATCTTAGGAGAGAAATGGTGCTTTAAAAGAAAGTACTCTGGGAACAGTGTGCAGGGTATACAGGAGAGTGGAGAGAACAGAGGTGACCGATGAGGAGAACTTAAAGAAGGGCACATAATAATACAGCTGCCACAGCTCAAAGACAATGAGAGTACTGGGGTGGTGTGAATTCAACAGACACTTCAAAGCAAAATCTGAGATTTAGTGACTTACTGGGTAGAGGCAAAGCAAAGAGGAGGAGAAGCAACAAAGGTCTTCAGTACTTTATACCCAGGGACTAGGAGAATGGTGTCATCAATGTCATGTACAGAGACATTTTCAACAAAAGGATAACCATAGAATTGCTTATTTCTAGTGAAACCAAACTACCTAAGTCCTGAGTTTGTGCCTGATGGTCATAGTTCAGAATTTTCTCTAGTCCTTGCAGTGTTGCTGAACACTTCCACAATATTTATGTACATGCTTGGAGAATGCTCACCAGTTTGCCACCAGTGGTCTAGGACAGGTACTCTGAAGGCCTTTTTGGACCATTCCAGGGTCTCCACATCACATCGTTCTCCAGCCACAAATAATGTTTTGAACCTGAATATGAGAGGAAGAATAAATTGAAATTATTCCTTGAAAACAAATAGAATTTCATCCCCACCCTCTAAACATTCTAGAATCTAACCACATTAATTCTGTCAAAGGACAATAGCTATATTATCACAATATCATGCTACGGAATGGTGAGAAGGATTATTTGTGTTGACCCAAATGTAACCAAGTGCACATCACAGCATTGAAGAAAAGTGCTTCAAAAGTAGAATTCACAGCTAGAGTTTCTCAGTTTTGTGAAGAGCAATTGAGATGATCTTTATAATACAACTGTCATATTGATCTAATGATCAAAGATAAAAAACTTTTTCCTTTTTGACATCACCTCTGCTAATTTTAGTTCCACATTTGATTGCTATATTCTACTAAATACTATATACAAAAATATACTCTTGAGTTGCTAAGGCAACAAATAAGCTCATAAATATGATGTTTTTTGTTCATTTTGGTGCGTTTCTTTGGTAAAGATTACTCTGCTTTCAAGCACATATTTACCCTATCCCAAGGACATACACAGGAAAAACAGGTTATTTAAATGTAAATAAATGTGGCCTTCCAGTTCAAAAAGACTCTTATCAAAAGGAATATAAAGTTACTAAGAGATGAAGACTATTTGGCATTGATCACCATGCCACAGATTAGAAAGGATGAAATAGACAAATGGAATTGGGTTGACACTATTGGTGGTTCATTGATAGAATGATTGTTTTCTTTCATTCTCAATGTCTCAAGGTCTCCATGGTCTGTCTGTCAAAAAAGGAATGCATGTTTGAAGAGTTAAGTCATTGTCCTCAAAGTAAAAAACAAATAAAAACCTGCCTACTCATCCTAAACAACGTGATATAGCCACAGAAGACTTCTTACCATTTTCTTACCATTGCATGAAAATTCACGGAGATTCAGCTATTCTCACCCCAACAATATACATTTCCATCCTCTGCTATAACATACATCTCATTCTATACTTGTCTCTTGTTCATTTCCTACAGTGGACCATGAGCTCCTTAAGAGCATTCATCTTCATGACCTCAATACCAATCAAAATATCTGGGATTTTTAGGTATTTAAACATTTCTAGAAGCTTAGAAAGATGAAGTACACAGGTGGGGAGTTGATAAAACTTCTGTTAACTTGACTCATTCTTCTAAGTAAAAGAGGAAGCATGTTGTTTTGTTAGGGTGGAAATAGACAATGGAACAGTGACTTGAAGAGAGAAAAGTTCTGAATATTTTACGAAATTTTCAAAGAATAACATAAAAGTGAAAGACCTGAAGAGCAACCATTTGGCTTTCAAAGATGCAATTAGTAGTCTAGGAGGCTAAACAGAGATAACGCAAACTGGGTGTAGTACAAAAATGAGGAATGGCTTTTATTCCTAGCCAAGTAAATTACAATAAATCGAATTAGTTATAATGATAAACTATTAATTAGCATTGAGTTTTTAATCTAATGACAAATTTCCACGTAATATATGTTAAAACTTAGTATTTATTATTATAGTTTTGCAGTACAAATCTATTACTTATTTTTCCTAGATTTTAATTGCATTTGTATCATTATGGTAGCAATCTTCACACTGGCACTAATAAGCAATATAGAAAGAGATGATGTTCCACAATGCATAGTAAAAGTGATATCTGGTTTTTCTGAATGTCAATGTCTTCCATTTCCATTAAAATCATTTACTCTTTACTAAAAGCAAATGAAAAATTGAGATCATTGGTAAGTTAGAAAAATGTCAAAGTAGTATAGACAATTCCTTTCCCTAAATACACTAGAAACTACTAATCTATTTTTTATTAAATTTCCTCAAACTGCCCAAAGTTATTACTTTTATCAGTTACAGACTCTCTTATGTTGTATAACATAAATGGACATTAACACACTGTATACAAGGATTTAGGAATTGAATATGACTAATGAAAAAGTTAAGTGTTGTAATAAATACTTAATCAAATATTATTTTACTCCCAATTCCTTATAGCAAGCAAAACTATTCTGTGGGAAGTGATATTTTTATAACTGAGGTGATTACTGAAAGAAAAAAAATTTAGTATAAATCTATAACTTAAAGATAAATTATAAGATAAATTAAAGATAAACTCATACATAAGAGCATAAGAGGTCTTATTTTTTTTTTTAATTTTTATTTATTTATGATAGTCACAGAGAGAGAGAGAGAGAGGCAGAGACATAGGCAGAGGGAGAAGCAGGCTCCATGCACCGGGAGCCCGACGTGGGACTCGATCCCGGGTCTCCAGGATCGCGCCCTGGGCCAAAGACAAGCGCCAAACCGCTGCGCCACCCAGGGATCCCCCAAGAGGTCTTATTTTTTAAAAGACATTTTATGGCTTGCAAAAAAAGAATAGTAAAATCACTTAACAGTTAAATTTTTCATTAATGACTGACATTTTATTAATATGAAGAGATAAATGCCCCATATTAAAATATTTTTAAACAACTTTTCTTTAAAAATACATTTTATAATGGCACACCTGGGTGGCTCAGTCAGTTAAGTGACTGACTCTTGATTTCAGCTCAGATCATGATCTCAGAGTCATGGGATTGAGCCCTATGTCAGCTCTGCACTCAATGTACTGAGTCTGCTTGAGATTCTCTATACCCACTGCCCCTCTCCCCACTCACACTCTCTATCTCTCTCTAAATGAATAAATAAAATCCTTAAAAAAGTATAAATGTTAAAATTAGCCATTCTTGTGCAGTAATTTGGATTCTGGAGATAAATTTACCTAAGTTAATTACATAAGTCTTCTATCTGCACTGTATAATATGGTAGCTACTAGCTCTATGTGGATACTTAAATTTTAAATTAGTTAAAATTTTAAAAAGTAAAAATATCAACGTCATCATAGGATTATCCTCTTGTCAAGAGTTCGACAGTCACATATGCCTAGTCCCTACCATATTGCAGAACTGAGTTTTATTTGGATAGTGCTGTCCTAGATTATGATGGACAAATATGTGGATAATGTCCTGATGATAGTAACACATGGGAAGATGAATTTACTTCCAAACCCATAATACTAAAAACGTAAACAAAATTATAATATACAATATCCAGAGTAGAAAAGAAGTTGAGGGGATTAATAGGGATGAAGCCTGTATTCCTTTCCTCAATTCTATAAAAAATTGAGTAGAATTCAAGACTCAAATGAAGCTGAAAATTAAGCCAAGAGAAACAAAAAAATGGTAATATTGTCAAATTAATTTTAGTCCCAAATAAAAAGGAAGCTGCACAGAAATGGATAAAAAGCTAAATTCTGATGAAGAATTTTTAGGTAATAAATTAGGAACAGAATAAAACCAAAATGAATATTTCTTTCAAGCTCCATAAACTACCAAACAAGTTAAAATTACTCCTCACTTGTGCCAAAAGAAGTTAAATAAAAATAGATTTTTCAGCAATGCCTCATCAACTCCTAGTTCACAGAACATCATTACTTTTTGCCACCAGTGTCCCTGAGGTTATCTCTATCCTTCCTTCATTCTATTTTCCTCCACTTGCTCCCCACTAGAATTCACTTTTAAAATGTAAAGACACTAGTGGTAGTATTACACATGCATTTGTCACTCTGTCAAGGACCTACCAGCATTTGTCCAGCAATCTCTCTCTCAAACACAACCAGAAAAGCTAGACAATGTAAAAAAAAAAAAAAAAAAAGAAAGAAAGAAAGAAACATCTCTTTAAGGTATCAGAGAACTACAAGGGTAATGAGCACTGGAAGCATTAAGATCCCAAAGAAAAAAATGTAGAGATATCTGACATAGACTTGCTGCTTTGCCCCCTTTATATACGCCAAAGCAAGTAGTGGTTGAAAAACAGAGAAATGGAAGAAAAACTTGTGTCTGAGAGGCTTAGGAAATGAACAGCATTTCCTGCCATCACAATTTCTTGGGAAGGGAAAACTGGAGTGCAAGACCCACAATGGAAAAGGGGTTTGTGTGAAACACTCAAGGTTTCAGTTGAAATGCCTGAAGATTTATATCCTAACAATACGGAGAAACTGGGATGAAACTAGCCTTCTTAAATACTGAAGTCTAGCTTCAAGTCAGCTAAATCCCTAATTGGGTCAAAGTGATCTTCCCTCATGCTAAACTGCGTGCTGAAATAGGAATTACTCCATAGGACCTTAACAACTCTAGAGTATCAAAGTAACACACAATGGTCTATGAAGATAGAAGGCCGTATGACCAACGTGCAAAGGAAAAAATAGACATCAGAAAAAAAATCACAGAGAAAATCAGATATTCTTGTTATTAGAGACTTTACAGTACCTAAATGTGACAATGAAATATTTGTATAATATCAGCCAAGAACTGGAAATTATAATGAAGAATGAAATAAATATCTTTGAACTAAAAGATGCAAAAATATAAACTTAGAAACTGAAAGCTTACGTACAACTGAAGAGAAGATTGAAAACCCAAAATATACATTAAAAGAGAATAACCAAACTGCAACTGAAAAAGATAAAGGAGAAAAAACATAGTCTATGAGATATAAGTAGTATCTTAAGAAGTTCTTACATGTGTCCTTAAAGTTTCAATGTTTAAGAAGGGAAAAATTAGATAGAAGCAATATTTGAAAGGATAATGGATAAAAGTTTATAAAAATAATGAAAGCCATCAAGTCACAAATTTAAGAAGCAATTTGAATCAAATGAAATTGAATCCATTATTTATGGGGGGCTGGGTAAAATAGATAAAGAGGATCAAGAGTACACTTATGATAAGCACTGAGAAATGTACAGAATTCTTAAATCACTATATTGTATACCTGAAACTAATATAACATTGGATATCAATTGTAATTGATAGTAAAAATTAAAAATTTCTTAAAATAAATTTAAGAAAACATATATCTTTTATACAATAAACAAAAGAGCTAATTAGATAAATTAAATACCTTAATAAATTAAGAGATATACTATAATTATGATTTGGAAGTCCCAATATTAAGATACCTGTTTTTATCATATCAATCTATAAATTCAAGGTAATCTCAAAATTCTAGTTTTGTCTCTGTGTGTGCACGTGTGTGTATAAACTGATAGGCTGACACTAAAACATGTGTGGAAATACAGTGGGTCAAGATTAAAGAGCAAAGAACAGATGGATGTATTGCTGTAACTATTACTACTGGATATTAAGACCTGTTAGTGACAAAGACAGTGTGAGAGTTGCACAAATATAGGCAATTAGCCAATCAATGAAACAGAATTGAAGCAAGAAACAAAGAAGGATTTACGGATACTTTTATGACAAAAGTGGCATACAGAACAGTAAGAAAGGATGGCCATTTAAATGAATAAAACTTTTTGGATACACACAGAGTAAAAAAATGAATCTTGACCCCTTACCTCATGCTATGCACAAAAATCAAACCATGTAGATTATATGAAAGGTAAAACAATAAAGCTTCTAGAAAATGACACAGAGGAATAACTTCTGATATTCGAATAGGTAAAATGTCTTAAGTGGGACTTAAAAAAGCATGAACCATACAGAAAAAATATTGATGAAAAGAAGTATCTCTTTAGCAAAAGTCAGCATTAAGTGAAATATAAATTCAAATCACAAGATGAATATTATTTGTAATACATATAGTTAATGAAGAACTTAGACCAAAAGGCTATGAAAAGTCTTACAAATCAACAAGAAAAAGAAAATTAAAATGTGCCAAAGATTTGGATAAACATTTCACAAAAGAGAATCTTCAAATGGCCAATGAAATATGAAAAAACTAAATAAACTGGGTGCCTGGGTGGCTCAGTTGGTTAAACATCTGCCTTCGTCTCAGGCCATGATCCTGGGGTCCTGGAATCAAGTCTGCATCAGGCTTCCTGCTCAGTGGGAATCTGCTCCTCCCTCTCCCTGTGCCCCTCCTCCCTGCTCATGTTCTCTTTCTCCCTCTCGCTCTCAAATAAATAATCTCAAAAAAAAAAAAAAAGGAAAAGAAAAAGAAAAAGAAAAAGCAGTAAGCTTTAAAATACAATAAGTGAGGGGATCCCTGGGTGGCTCGGCGGTTTAGCTCTGGCGAGATCCTGGAGTCCCGGGATCGGGTCCCTCATCGGGCTCCCTGCATGGAGCCTGCTTCTCCCTCTGCCTGTGTCTCTACCTCTCTCTTTCTCTTTCTATCATGAAGAAATAAATAAATAAATCTTAAAAAAAAACTAAAATACAATAAGTGAGATATGTAGTATTTTTTCTATCTTGCATAAATTATTACAATTTTACTTCTTCACTTCAATAATGGCTTTAAATGATTTCCTTTTCTGATTTGACTACCATGGTGATAACTGGCACCTAAGTCTTTAAAAAGAAACAATAACAAAAGCTGGATATTTGAATTGCTCATCTGCAACCCATCACAAACCCAAAGATAGTTGACATATGGTCATTGTCACTTGAGACTCAGAAGACCACGTACTCGGAGCAGTGAATCAGATGTAGGATATCTCTGAAAGTTTTTGAAAAAGAAGGATTGATAATTTTCTGAAGAAATTTTGTTTCTGTGAGTGGGTTTTCTTATTCATTTAAATTTTAGTATTGGTGGTCACTGAAGTAGGAAAGTTATTTGTTTAGGTTTGTGCAGCTGTTGGACCAAAGGAAGAGAGGAGGAGCACAGCATGTGCACTTGATACCCTCGCCCTCCTCTCCCACTCATGAATACACACCCACAGTATGACAACCTTGATTTGCCAAAGTGGTTCACAGATTTCATGTCAAACGAGAGCATAAACAAAATGAGAACGTTTTCATTATGAGATTTCTAACTTCCCTGAAAAACAGGACAAGAGTAGATGATAATACAGTGGACTTATTACGTACAAACTGCCCAGTTTTATGCATAATTCCTAGTTTTATCAGTCATATTTATGTCACTTAGAAAATAAAATATTATTGATTCAACTGAGTTCTCTCCAACCTCTACTTAAATCTCTTCACCATCCCAGCCTCAGAGGTAACCAGAATTACTCAGAGGTTTTCATTCCCATTCATTTCTTTTTTTTTACTATTTGTATAGAAAATATGGCTTTTGTAATTTTTCAAAGTTCTCTTACTGTATGTCAGAGAAACCATCAATTTTCAATTTCTTTTTAAACTCAGCATTATGCTTTTGGCATTTATCCATGCTAATACCTGAAGTTCTGGTTGATTTCCACTTCTAACTATCCTGTTGAATTAATACACTGTAGTACACAATTTATTTTCCAATACATTTTTACTATACAAGTAATTACTTATAGTTTGTTTCATTTTGAAACAAACCTGTTAAGAACCTTCAAAGTACATGGTTTGTTGGTCACATTTGTGAGTTTCTCATTTTCATCCCTCCATATTAATACAGGTTTGTCATGGGGCATATAGAGTATGTGGAGCATCTAGTATTGCTAGTTATTTCCACTTTACAGTCTCCATAGTAGTGTAAAAACCATTCTGCTGTTTTGTAACCTGCAAGTGAATATCACCGTTAGATATTTTAACTTTTGCCTATATGATGGGAATAAAACGTTATTTCTCTGTTTATTGATAAGATTGAGGATCTTTTAATGTTTTAGACTACCCTAGTCTTCTCCATGAACTGACTGTCCATATCCTTTGCCCATTTGTCTATTGGATTGTGTGTTTTCTTATTGATTTGTAGGAGTTCTTTATATCTTCTGTACACTAATTGTTTAATGGTTATACATGTTGCAAATATCTTCCTGGGTGAATAATTCATCATTTAAGTTTGTTTATTCTTTTGCTCGGCGATTGTTCCTTTTAATGTAGGAAATCTCATCAATATTTTCCTTAATGATTTGTGATTTATGCTTTAAATGGTCATTCCCTACTAAAATATATTACAATACTTATCCATTTTCTTTTGAAGGTATTAATTCTTTGTTTTACAATTATAGGGCCTTGAATCCAGCTGAAATTTATTTCTGTGTAGTGTATATGGTAGAGAACTCCTTTTTTTTCTATATATATAGCTAGTTGTTGCAGCACCAATTTATTTAAGGGTCTATCCTTCTTTCACTTATTTGTTAAGTCACCTCCCCTGTAAATCAGGTTTCCATAGCAATGTGATCCTTTATTCATCTTCATTAGTGTGTTTGTTGATCCCTGCTCCTATACTAGTGTCTTAAGTAGAAGAAAAAGAAGTCCTTCATTGTTATTTTTATCTCTTGCTCCCTGTCCTGTGTTCACCTTCTCTGTCTAATAGGTTTGTGGGCGATGTAGCTATCCCCCAGTGATCCAATGCCACAGTGATGGTCCAGAATTATTAACACACAGTGATACTCAGGATATCACAGATCCTATTCTAGAACAGCAGGTGGGCACTTTAATTTAGTCTCCAGTCGCTGGGCTGTTCTCTGTCTCATTCAGACCTCTAGACCAAAGCTTGCTGTAAGTCCCAGAAAACACCCTCTCACCATTATCATCAATCTCCTTTCATGTGTGAGGTGTAACAACCCACTGCATGTTCAAGCACTGAGCTGGCTCTGACTCCACAATCAAAACAGGGGAACACTGAGTCTCCACTATGCTGCCAACGCCTGCTTGTACACCTAGCAAGCCTTCAGCCATGCTTATTATTTTTCAGATCTAGTCTATTTCCAATCCCTGATATGTTTATTTTTGAGCTCATCTCTGGCGCTCTGCTTTTTCTTTTTTTGTATTATCGCTCATTATTATGCAACTGAAAAAGAAGGGTTGCATCAGAGTATTAGGTACTGTGATACATTGAATGGAAGCAGCAGAACTGAATTTTTCTAACTTGATTATGATTGAACTAGAAGATCATGGGAAAATAAATCACCATGATGTGGTGAAGAAGAGCAGGACATAAGGAAGCAAAAAAATAATAATAACAGCCATGACAGTCTATGTTAAGAGCTGTTCCAAGTGTTTTACCTGCATTATATGCCTTTTAGTTTCATTATATTCTTGTACTATCGCTGTACTTCTATTCTGGAAGGAGGAGGAGGGAGATTGGAGAGGGAGGAGAGCAAAAAGAAGAAAAACAGCAAACAGAACAGAGACGCTGTGTAATTTTCTTGAGGTCACACAACCGGTAAGGGGTAGACTTGAACCCAGTGTGTCTAACTTCAGAGCGAGAATCTTAACTATACCACACTGTACGGCCTCGTCTCAGCTTTGCAGAGGGTAGCTCTGTCATCCGGGAATGGCACTTCACCTCTTTGTGGCAACATTTTCTCAATTGTGAGATGAAAGGATTACCCCGGATGACCTCTCATCTGTTTTCCTGACTTCTAATCGTCTATAATAAAATGAATTTCTAGTTCTGCTTCACTCCCTATTTCAGAAGACCTTTTGAAATTTGCTTTGGGAGCGAAAATCTTTGGCAAATCTCCAAATTTATTACAAAACAATCTTTGATGAGATATCTAATGCATTTGAAAAACACCATTTCATGATTTGAAATGTCCTATAAGAGAAGAGAGAAGCAAGCTCTATGGATAAATCATGAGTCCGCTATCATAATATCTAGTCAATGTCCGATCACTAAGTAAATATGAAAAGTCCTGAACGTAGATATGAAACGAAAAGTATAGTTGTGTGAAACGACTTGACTCCTGGTCTTTATTCTGTCTCTAACCCAAACTTAACTCTTCTGGACTTTGGTTATCTTGTTTTTAAAATCGGATAGTTGGGTTTTTGAGATCCCTTCTCTTTCTAATATTCCCTTAGTTCACTGGTGAGAATCTGCTACAGAAGTTCAGTGAAAGTATTATTTGAATAGGCAACAAATAAATAAGAAGTAAAAACCTTTATCCCACAAACAACAAAAATCCCTGGCTCAAGTTAGTTTCTTAATTTACCTCTCGTAAGAAGAATGTCTGTGTTAAGAATGTGGGCCCTGGGACGCCTGGGTGGCTCAGTGGTTGAGCGTCTGCCTTTGGCTCAGGGCATGATCCCAGGGTTCTGGGATCGAGTCCTGCATCAGGCTCCCCACAGGGAGCCTGCTTCTCCCTCTGCCTGTGTCTCTGCCTCTCTCTCTCTCTGTCTCTCATGAATAAATAAATAAAATCTTTAAAAAAAAAAGTGAGCCCTTGTCAGATTGCCTTAGTTAGTTTCTTTCTAAAGAGTTTTGTAAACCTTCTGGTCCTAATATTACACATTTGGAAAATGAGGATAATCACAGTTCCTACTTATTGTGATGACTGAATAAAAGAAACTGCTTATACCTGGCACATAGTAGGTTATCAGGAAATGTGTGCATCTATTAACAGTAGTAACTTGAATAATTGAGGGTATTTGCAGAGTCTACATCATTAAACATCTATTAAAAACATATGTGCCCACCATCATGAGTAACTTAGGTGCCTAAAGACAGAAGGGCATTACCAGGGGGAACTTACTGCAATTTCTCTCCTTTTTTTTTTAAGATTTTATTTATTTATTCGAGAGAGAGAGAGAGAGAGAGAGGCAGAGACACAGGCCGAGGGAGAAGCAGGCTCCATGCAGGGAGCCCGATGTGGGACCTGATCCAGGTCTCCAGGATCACACCCCAGGGCCGAAGGTGGTGCTAAACCGCTGAGCCACCTGGGAATCCCCTGAAATTTCTCTTACACTAAAATCTCATTTAGTATTAGTTTGAAAAAAATTGATGGCTTAATGGGAATTCAGTACTATCAGACGCTTTATGTATTAGGACAATTAGAAAAGGTTCCTGCCTTCACAGTAATGGGTAACATCTAAAACCCATGCACAAATGGGGAAAAAAAGATGTAGCAAATGAGAGAGACCTTAGCTTGCCAGTCACACAACTTCACACAGTGTTATCAGAAAGCATTTGTTAGTAAAGAGACAGTGCGAGGAACTACAATCTCAGCTTCTTCAAAATTCCCTGGGACTGTCCAAGACATGGAGACTATACACAGCCTAAGATACTGGTACCAAAATCTACTTTTCCATCCTTTTGGCTGAAATGGGAAAAATAAAATTGAAATGTAGTAAATGAAGGAACAAAATGGGGGTGAGTAGAAATACTGTAATAGGAGGTTCATTTTATGAGCGCTTTTATTTTAATGACTGTACTCTCTAGATTACAGGTAAAATTTTATGTAAATCCACACCTAATTTTTCATAAAATAAAAATATAGGGCAAGGACCAAAAACAAACCTACTGACTATCCAAACTGAAAGCTTCTTGCTTTACACCTGCAATCGAAGTATGAAATCTATTTTAACTCCTTCTTTGAACAACATAAAATTCATAATACTTGGCATTTAACTTAAAAATTCAAAACAGGGATCCCTGGGTGGCGCAGCGGTTTGGCGCCTGCCTTTGGCCCGGGGCCCGATCCTGGAGACCCGGGATCGAATCCCACGTCGGGCTCCCGGTGCATGGAGCCTGCTTCTCCCTCTGCCTGTGTCTCTGCCTCTCTCTCTACCTCTCTGTGACTATCATAAATAAATAAAAATTAAAAAAAAATTCAAAACAATAATCCAAACCCATTTTTTGACCTGAAGACACTTCAAATTCCTTCTTTTAGTTTATGATAGCAGTGACCAATTTCAAAGAGGTTCAAACGAATTGACTGCCTTGAAGATACAAATTGCTATAATTATCTTTGAATACACCTATCATTAAACTAAAATGGATGTCAATAAAGCAGCAGAAATATTTAAACTATTCAGTGCATATTATTACAAAACAAGAGAAAAATAATCTCCCCTCCTCTTTCAACAACAGTAGTTTGGACGATAATTTTCACATTTTATCTGTACACATGAAATCACATAATATTTTCCTGCTATTTACACTACTATTCTGTTTTCAAAAGATATATATATGTGTGTGTGTGTGTGTGTGTGTAAATGCATCTGAAGTCGTAGTCAGGATTTTACTTTAAGGAAAATATAAGCCTGGTGGTTTAAAAAAGGGAAGTATTTTGGTAAGATTTGAACTGAAATAAACACAATATGGTATTAAAACATATTCACAGTAGAGTTAAAATTCTAATTCAAAGCTATGTTTAGAACAGTCATTCCTAATAACATTCAGAATCTTTTGGCTCTTTCCATAGGGGTATGGCAGTGCCAAAAAAATGTACAATGTTCAGTTGTTCATTCTGATTGCAGTTTTTAATGTAATTTGCCCTGTGCATCCCAAGTTCACCTTGTCAGAGAGTACTGCTTCCCCAAGGCTGCCCCAGGGTCCTGTTGACGGATGGCTCTAATTGCAGTCGGCGCTGTAAACAAGGCAGCTACTCCATGCTCTGCGAGCACACGGAAATAAGCGCCAGCATCTGGTGTTCCCACAGGCTTCCCCTACAATGAGATTCATTTAAAATGTCACTGGGTAAAATGTCTCATATTTCATTGACAGTTCAATACTTATACATTTAACACAGCGATATTAATAAAGTGGGGTTCTCAACAAATCTTAGTTTTAAAATAGCCCTATGTGCTATCATAAATAAAACACACCAAATGCCCAGGCTTCAGAGAGGCCATTTGCTCCATTACATCATCCTAAAAGCTTTTCAATTTGCCATTTTTCCCTTCTTAAGTTTTCTCAAAGATAAAGGACAGGAACTATATATCACAATCAAATTAATAACATAAAACAGTCTTCTGTTAGCCAAGAAATGAAATACATTGTTTTGGGTGATAGACTAAATGAGAAGTATGATTGTTATGCATTTCTGACTTTAACACTTTTCTTCCTAATTATTTTTAAAAGTGACAAGAATGGGGCTCAGTCTGTTAGGTGGTGGACTCTTGACTTCGGCCCAAGTCATGATCTCAGAGTCCTGAAATCGATCCCTGCATTGGGCTCCCTGCTCAGTGCATAGTCTGCCCGAGATTATCTCTCCCCTCCTCTTTCCTTGCCCCTCCCCCAGCTCACTCACTCTCTCTCTCAAAATAAATAAATAAAATCTTAAAAAAAGAAGTGACAGTAACAATTCTCAAAGTGTTTGAGAAGACAGAAATATATGGGATCACAGTAATTTCTGAACAATAACTTTTTTCAATTAAATGCCTCATTCCAAGGAAAACAACTCTTATGACTTAAAAAAATTCAGTAAGATATTTCCAAATGTATGTTTCCTATAGCCTCAAAACGACATTTTACATATTCAATGGAAAATTCATGAATAAAAATCTAGCAATTTTATAATCAAAAAGACACAAACAATTTTTTTTTGAGAGAGAGAGAGAGAGAGCGCACACTGTGGGAAGGGGCAGAGGCAGAGGGAGAAAGAGAATCCCAAGCAGCCTCCATGCTCATGCCCAATTTAATTCCGGACACAGGGCTGGATCTCACAACGCTCAGAGATCATGACCTGAGCGGAAATCAAGAGGCAGTGGCTTAACCAAAAGAGCCACCAAGCTCCCCCAAAGCATTTTTCAATTGGTGTTTCTTTAAAGTAGAAAATGAGCATAGCATAAATAAATCAGTGATTCTGCAAAAATTCTAAGTGTTCCATAAAATCTATGGTCGCCCAGCCATATCCCCTCATTCCTTAATCCAATCTCATTACCGATACTTTTTCCTTTGATTCTAAAGCAAGATGCCTGGAATGTTAATATATGTTATATAAAAACAATCAAATTCTTTTGGAAGGGGTTGAGATAATAAAGGAAAACGGATCTCTGATTTTGGACCATTTCTTGAATACTTAAAAGTGTTAAAGAACATCAGGCATTCCCAAAAGATGAGTTACTATATATGTAGTATTTCCTAAACTTCTCTGTCCACACTCCCTATATGAACATCTCATGGATCTTATATTCTGGAAAACACACCTGGGAAACACTGATAAATAAGTTAAAAAGAGAAAAGAAGTTGCTGATGGCAAACTGAGATGTCTCTCCAAACAGAGAAGAATAAATGAAAGGATAAAAAGAGGTTGTTCATGAATTTAGATTCACTATCTACTTCTACTTGGATCTTTGATAGGGCATTATTAGTTTGTACTTTCTTTTTTTAAATGACTACCTTTAATATTCTTTCATGTAATTATGTTTTTAAAAATATAACCTCTTTCTTATATCCTGCTGCTTTTTCTCTTACTATTTTTAAAACCAAAGAATTTATTGCAACTAGAAATTCATTTTTATTATCACAACTATCCCAAAATACTTTATTTCAATTTAATTCCATTATCACATAATAATAGAATAATCAACATGTTGATATAGTATAAAAAGCTGCCAGATATAATCTGGCAACTCATGTACATAACTTGACTTACAAATTTTGAAGTCTTGAGCACATCAGTCTAAAATGAACAAGTACTTTTGTTCTTTTGAACCAAGTGAGGTAAACATTTGACTTTTACCTTTTCGATCTGTCTTAGGCACTGTTCAGTCCCTGGTGTACTAGATTGTGACTTCAGAAACTTGATCTCACCCACATAAAGATGATTTATTAACTGACCTTATGCAATTGACTTTCCCTGTCTATGCTGCCATTTTCATGCCTGCTGAATAAGAATAAATCACTTTTCCAATATTTCCTCGATAAGCTAAAAGCACTGAGATAATATTTTAAAGTAGTTTGACCTCTACTGAAGAAAGATATTTTATAGGCAATTGGAATTGAGTTCACTACAGTTCCGGTGTCATGGGACAAAGATAATACACTCACTAAAGGGTGATATTAGTGTCATAACAAAATGCTATACCATAATGACTACCTATATGGAGGAAAAAATTAATGGATTTTATAATGGACTTCAATTAATTATGTCTAATGATAATGACGGCTTAAACATTATTAGAAATAATAAAAACTCTCCTGTACCTTTTTATAAATAATATGATTATTACTGTTGCAATTCTGACCCACAGCAAATACATTTTCATCAATATTTTTTAGCATGAAAATCATGATAACATAGCATTTCTATTAGGACACTAATGGAAGTGATGTATATAATTGTACCATATTCCTTTGTAAATTCCTTGAGCTCAGAAAGGTTCAGATTTTTGCATCTGTCCATTCCCACAGGATCATTCGATGCTGTGTTTCACTATTTTAGAATTTAGTGACTCAATGGCTTATTGATTTTATTAAACACTCTTCTCCTCTGCTCTCCCATACATATATAAGCTTGTGTACACACACACACACACATGCATGCATGCATGCACAGGCATTATTATTTTACAATACTGTTTAAAAATGACCAATAGCACACTAACCACGCTGAGTTGCTTGGAGAAAATGACTTTGATTCCAGAACTTGCATATTCAGTGAGGAGCAACAGCCCAAACACTATTCAACTGAAAAGTAGGAAGATTCTAAAATTGTAGGGATTTTTAACAAACATACACACCAAAAGCAGTAATGCGGCTAAAAGGTAACAATAACAAAAACTTAAATTGGTTTGTTTATTTATTACCAAATTGACCTGTGTTCTCATTCCCTTTCCCCAAACTAAGGCTAAAGTGTCCACTGCTGCCCAGAAAATAGAAGCAAAAAGCAATCCCTACAATGGTGAAGCAGGGATTCTAAGTGCTCAGCTGTTATAGATCGTGAATTTTTAATATCAGAGACTTACAAGACAGCAACTGCTAATGTTTATAATGTACTTAGCGATGGTGCAAAGCATAGAAACTGAGACAAATACCTGAAGATTAAGTTGCATACATAATTTTCTACCACTTATGATTCAGTGTGTTAGTTTGAAGCAACCAGAGACAATAGATAGTGAGTTAGAAAACCAGGTGACGTCTCAACTTCTCACATAATCCATCCTGAGGTTCAATGGAATATAATGAAAGACAACAATTTACCAAGACTAAGACAAGCTTACGCACTAGAGTTAGATCTTTTAGCAAGAAATCATTTGCTTTATTAATCCTTTGATTTTGGTTTATCCAAAGGCTTGGTGTCAAAGCTACTTGTCATTTCTCGGACGTTGACATACAAATTTCTGAGTCAACTGAAGTTTTTGCCTCTTTTTGTGGCAGGATTAGAAATACATCTGGTCTCTTTTTGAACACTACTTCTGAGAACATCACCGAAGGCATGTTTGTACTGCAGTTCTAAGGTGAAGACAGCAACATCCCTTACAGACTAGTTCTGAATTTAATTTCAGCAGACAGGTGCAGCAGTGCTGGCTGGTTTATTCTGGAAGCGTGATGAAATTGGCAATAGCATTTGTTAAGTTCCTACTACATGCCTTGTGCCTTTACTAAGGGATGAAAGTTTGGGCATGCAACATCTAAACTTGAGACTTGTTAAAACATAAGCAGTTCCTCAGAGTATAATATTTAGTGAGAGAAAAGTAAAATGTGGGATAGTGTGCATATCATTTATACGACGCCATATGTATGAAAATGAGGAAGGGGACATTGCTTATGTAAGAGTGAACTAATAGACACAGAAGACCGACTGCTTCCAAGTCAGAGAAATTGAACTGCTAGGAACAGAGGACAGTGAGGTTTGCATTCTTTACCCTTTTGTGAGTTTTGAGATATGAACCAAATGAGTGTATAACCGCTTTTAAAAATGGGCTTTTTCTTCCGTAAAGTTCCTCTCTCAATAACTCGTATTATTTGTCCCAATCTTGAAAACATTACTACTGCATTAAAGCCCTATGAGACAATCACTCTATGCCTTAAGACCCTCAGATCTAGGATTTTGTGTTACTATAGCAGATTCCCTCTTAAGGAGTAAAAACTTGCTTATAAATACAATTGATAACCAAGAATTTAAATCAACTGGCTTCATTGATTATTTGCTACAGATTTCCCATAATTCCATGGGCCTCACCGGTGGGGATATCCTGCCACTTTCCCTTCCTTGATCTTATTCATACCGCCATCTAATTTGCCTCAATCCAGTGACTGTCAACCCTAAATGTAGACTAGACTTGCTTGGGATGCTTTTGAAAGATACCAATATCTGTTCCTCACTCCCAGAGACTATGATCTGATTGGCCTTAAATTTGGCCTGGTATTGTTATGTTTCATGTAATAAGTAATTCTAATGTGCAGCCAACATTGAGAACCAAGGCATAGTCCTTAGATATCAGGCATTACCTGAGGCTAGGCCATTATCCAATACCACCTGCCTCATTACTCTGGGAGATGAGCCTAGAACTCAACACTAGCCTTTTCCCACCTGCTATAAATAAATGAGCCAATCCAAGTATCAATAAAAAATATACTGATAACTGAAATCTGACTACTGGGAGCCAAATACTGGGAAAATAATTGGGGAGAATTGCCTCATTCTTTATATATTGCTCTATAACTTGTCTAGACTCTAGACTCCACATAAATACTATGATTTATAGGACCTAGCATTCTGAATACAATCATCCTTTCTCCAAAGACAGGAAGAACAGCCCCAGGCCAGCCACTCTTTCTGTGTTGCCAGAGACTTCTGAAAGCTAAGTTTCAGTTTAAAGGTTTTGTTTGGTTATATCACTACTTGAAAGGATTATATCTTAATCTTTTAGATGAAAGGTTTCTGACCAGACTTGAGGGTAAGTTCAGGAGTATTCTGATATTTTTTAACGTGTAAATGTTCATTTTCCTAGGGAGATAAGTCAATATGATTGGATTCTGAAAAGGAGTCCATAACCAAAGTCTCTAGGCAGATGAGAGCCTCCCCAACATAGGAATCTCTTCAAAGATTTCCTGCCTAGCTCTGGGAAATGGCTTGGCATCCACATTGGTAAGGAAGAAGTCAAATGGTCACTATTTGCAGATGACATGCTACTATACACCCATGCACAGATTCCACCCCAAAACTACTAGAAGTAATAAAGGAATTTAGTAAAGTTGCAGGATACAAAATTAATACCCAGAAATCAGTGGCATTCTTTTTTTATTTTTAAATATTTTATTTATTTATTCATGAAAGACACAGAGAGAGGGGCAGAGACACAGGCAGAGGGAGAAGCAGGCTCCATGCAGGGGAGCCTGATGTGGGACTCAATCCTGGGACTCCAGGATCATGCCGTCCTGGGCTGAAGGCGGTGCTAAACCGCTGAGCCACCAAGGATTCCCATCAGTGGCATTTCTATACATTAATAACAAAGTAGCAGAAAAAGTAATTAAGAAAACAACTACATTTTACAATTGCACCACAAAGAATAAAATACCTAGGGATGAACTTAACTAAAGAGGTGAAAGACCTGTACTCCGGAAACCACAAACCACTGGTGAAAGCAACTGAAGATGATATGATAGACACTTTAAATATCCTACAATTGTGTCCATTATCCCTCAGTAAAGCTGAATTTTAAAACGAGAGATAGAGAGAGAGAGGGAGAGAGATCTATCCCTTCTGGTTGGTTCTTCCCCTATTTTTCTCCCAGATCCCTGAGAGAGTTGACCATATGGGGCCTTGTGATGAGGCTACCCTCCAATGAATAAGCCACTGCTTCCACCCAGGTCATAAGAGTCCATCTGTCCCACTAAAAAGATGCTTACCTCTGAAAGTATTAATGCCAAGTAAATGAAGCAGAGCCCTGGAATTGGTAATTCTGCAGACCCAGTGCTGAGCTAATTAGGGACTCTGACATATTTACCACTCTCAGCAGTCACAGGGAGCATTTATCACTAGGATAGCTGGTAGCTCATGGCTTCTAGCAGGATGGCTTTCACCCCTGAATTCCTCCACGCTGATGAGCAATCACTGCTCTCTGCACTAGAGGGACAAATTAAGGGTTTCTTTACTCATGGTGAGTAGTATGAGTAGACTTTGCTGTAAGCAGAGAAATTAAATGGCTTCTTGCTTTTATTACACTAACAGATTTCTGCTCAGGAAGTCAAGTGTGGCTATCCCGTATGTACACTGCAATTCGACCTGGGGTTGTGCAGAGCCTGGCTACTCCATTCAGTCCAGTAATTTATCTAAAATAAGCTTCAAAATGCTCATAGTTCCCCCATGTACAAAACGAAACACACAAACCTTCCCATGGAATCGCTGACCACACCTTATTGCAAAACCCTCTTCAGTTATTGTTCTATCAGACCTCTTTCTGAAGTACTTGGCACTGCTGATGCCCATCTTCTAGAAAACCCCCTTCTGCTTCAGGATACCATTTTTCTGATTCTCCTACTGCCTCTCCAATTTTTCATTCTCAGTTTTTTTAGCTCCCTTTCTTAATCTTTACTTCTCTGAGTATCTTAATCACTTCAGATGACTTAAATTATTGACTTTTCTACTCATCTCTAAGTCTGAAAGTTTCTCTGGGTTTCAAACCTTGATTTCCCAATGTCCTACAAATATCTAAGTAGCAGCTTTAAAATTGACATTACTAAAACTAAAAATGATCTTTGCCCCTTCACAATTACTGTTGTTCCTCCTACAGCAGTTCAGTTGGTAACCAGCATCACGTTGGTTGTCCTAGCTGAAGACATCAGAGCTATTTTCAACTTCCTATTGAGCTCTATCTTACAATATGCACCCTGATATCCTGACATCCTGCCCTCTCCTTAAAGATCACTGATACTCTGCTTCTGGCCACTAGCTGAAACTACTCAATAATTTCCCAATTATTCATCTCTACATTACGGGTAGAGAGCACTGCTTTTGGAGCTAGAGAACATTGTTTCAAATCCCAACTCTGTCACTCATGGGCCACTGGTAAAGTTACTTAATGTCCCTGATCTTCAGTTTCTATAGTTGTAAATAGGGATTCAAAACATTTATCCCATGGGTGTATGGATAGAAATAGTTAAGACCATGTTTAGTAGAGTTCCAGTCACTCAACACCCAATCAACCGTAGCTATTATTATTGCTGCATCCACAAAGCTTTCCTTGTCTACTCTAATCCTAAACTTCCCTCAAGACACTGGTAGACAGATTTTGAGCCAGGGTGAACTCCAAACTGCCACTTACAAGCGATGCAACCTAAATCAATTTCTTTAATTCCTTTGATCTTTATTTAGTTCCATCATCAGAAAATTGCATCAAAACAAGTTCAAGAATTAAATGTAGAGTATTTACAGAGGCAATGGCTTAATGTCATCTCTGAAAAAAAAATTATATCTTCTACACAGTGTAAGAAATTTCTTAGTTAGGCAATGTTTGGGTCTGCTTCCTTTCTGTCCTTTACATTAATCTTAATTCTTTGACTATATTGTCAGTGTGTTCAGGGCAAGGAGTGTGTCTGATACTTATTCTGTTTCCCTATCAACCTCTAGAAAATACTGAGCTCACAAGAGGCACCAATAAATATTGTTGATGGACCCGTGACAATAGCTGCAGTTGCTTGCTCCAACATAAAACACAGGCACACATAGAGAAAAATAAACTCAGAAATAAATATCTTTGAACAACTAGTCATGTGAGAAATCTAAAAGATGCTGGCATCAGCTTTGCAATCTTTTCTGATTGAGGAGATCAAATTATATAGCCTGAATCAGAGTAATAACTGTCATCATTTTTCTCCTTCGGTACATACATAAAAGTACATTGCTGTTATACTAGATTAAAAAAAGAAGAAGAAAGAAGGAAATCATTTCCTATTAGATAAGAGGAGAAGAAGACTCTGATGTGTGCCTTTGAGTGTACTAGTTAGCAACATCAGGGGTACTAGTCTTAAAAGGAAGTAGCATATCCCTATGCTTGAAGGAAGCAAATCCCTGTCCTAAAAAAAAAAAAAAAGAAAGAAAGAAAGAAAGAAAGAAAGAAAGAAAGAAAGAAAGAAAAAAAAATCATCAAATTAGAGAAAACAGGTTAACATGGAAAATGCAAAGTTTTTGCAAAAAGAAGATAACTCTATACATGCAAGCAATGATTACATTTTAAAAATGAAGCCCTGGAGGGGATAAGAATTCAGAAGGTCCATGTGTGGAAAATGCATCATAGGATGTCTTCATGGAGATTGTAAGTCCAGAGCAGTTCGAAGTAGGTGACATGTGCATTGAAGAGATACTGTGGATGATTTGAAGAGTGTTCAATACAAAAATAATTTGAAAGTAATTAAAGTAGTATCCTCAATATTCTCAAACATAAGATTTTCAAACTGGAAAATGTTTTGATCCATGTATAGAAAGTGATAGTAATTATATCTAAAATATGTGTATGTAATCATATTTTGCTATTTTACTATGTATGCATATATCTTGTGATATTTCTTTGAGGCTTTCAAACTACATTATCTTAACCTGATTCCTGAGCAAATAAAGGAAAGCATAGAGCTCATTTTCACACTAATCATCCTAAAAAAGAAAGAATAGATAGGGGTACCTAAACTCTTCCTTCCTCCTATGAATTCAAGAAAAGAGCAATCAATAAGAGAATATCAATCTGAATATTCTGAAGTCTTCGAAGATATATACAAATTATAAACTAGTACGATGAAGCCCAGCAAAAAATAGAAGTGAAAGATTATACATGTTTAGACAATGTAAGCCATGAAATGTACCAGTTTATTCACAGATGAAAGGCTTCATGGCCTCTCTCAGTTCACTCACAAGTTCAGCTCTGAAAGGCAAGATCGTTGAGGGGACAGATCACTGGGTTATTTTCCATTTACACTACTCATTCTTCAAAGTTGATACTAAGAGGATCAACAACATCCTTGGGTGCGGATTCCTTTGCCTGGCTCTTAGAAGAGAATTAACAGGCTCTAAAGGGAGCTGCCTTTAGTGATTTTAATGATTTGATGACTGCTGCCAAGTTACAAAGGTAGACTTTGAAGGAAGAAATGTGGAGTATCTGCAAATTCAAGCATTTCAATGACTGGATTTCATGGGAATGAACAGTTGGTTTTTATATTGTAGAATTTTATTCTGGGAGAGAATAAATCCGTGTTTGAATAACAGCAGTAGCTTATTATATCTTGGCAACTATTCTACAGGCTTTTCATGGATTAACCGATTTAATAAAATATAAGAAAAATACTATTAATATTGATATTTATAGATAACATAACTGAGGTTGAGGGCAAAAGCAGACAGATAAAAGCAGAGCAAAATAAATACCACAGATATTCATATTTCCAGTCCAGTGACCATGTTCGTATATCACAATTCAGAATCTTTAAAAAATCCTCTATTTCCTCTTATTGTCTGAGAAGGCGGAATGTAGTACATATTTTCAAAGCTAACTGTTGAATTTTTAACAGATAGCCAACTGTCCTGGTAAATCTAGTGAGCATACATTACTGAAATAGCTTGCTGTTATAAGGTATACAATTAGTGAAATGCAAACAAATGTAAAATGAGCGCAAGCTTTCATTCCATGAGGACTTCCAAAGAGACTGTTACTACATAAAAATGGCAACTGCCATTTCAAGATCAAGTACACCAACTAGTTTACGACTTAATGCCAAACTAAATTGAAGGTGACCAGTAATCAACATTCCATTCTAGGTAATAATTTAGCCAAAGAACAGTAAGCTACTTTCTTCTTCTTCTTCTTTTTTTTTTTTTAATTTAAGGTAAAACCTATTTGAGTATATTTTGGTATATTTTGTATTTTTTTATACAAGTAGTTTTACATAATTTTCCTCAGATTTACTGAGGTGTAACTGACAAATAAAAATTGTATGTATTTAAAATGTACAACTTGGTGTGTTGATGAATGTATATACATTCTGAAATAATCACCACAATCAAGCTAGTTAATATATTCATTATCTCACATAGTTAGGATTTTCTTTTCTTTTTTTCTTTTTGGTGTTTGTGTTTGGTGAGAACACTGGCAATCTATCCTTTTATCGAATTTGAAACATATAATACAGTCTTTTAAACTGTAATCCTGTTGTTGTACATTAGATCTCCAGAACTAATTCATCTTGAATAACTGAAACTTTGTACACCTTGGCCAACATCTTTCTACCCAACAGCAAAGAAATACACATCCTTCTCAAGGGCATTTAAAACATTCTCCAACATAGATCACATGTTAGGTCACAAAACAAGCAAACTTAAGAAAATAGATATATCATTCCAAGTATCTTTTCTGACGACAATGGAATGACATTAGAAATCAATAATAGTAAGAAAATAGTGAAATTCACAGATATGTAGAAACAACAGACTCTTGAACAACCATTGGGTCAATAAGGAAATCAAAAGAGAATTTTAAAAGCATCTCAAGACACATGAAAATTAAAACATGACATACCAAAACTTACAGATGCAACAAAACTGATACTAAGAGGTTGAGTTTATAGCAATAAACTCTGACATTTAAAAAAGAGAGAGATCCCCAAAAGAGAGAGAAAGATCTCTAATAAACATACTAAGTTTACATCTCAAGGAACCATATAAAGAAGAACAGCTAAGACCTAAGTTAGCAGAAACAAGGAAATAATAAAGACTAGAGTAGAAATAAATCATATAGAGAATAAAAAAATAGAAAAAATGAAAACTAAGAGTTGTTTGAGAAGATAAAATCGATAAACCTTTAGGTGGACTAACCAGGAAGAGAGAAGACTCAAAAAAAACAGAAAGAGCACAGAATGTACCAGATGCTTCAGAAATTAAAAGGATCATGAAGGACAATAACAAAAAGTAATATCAAGTAAGTTGATTTCTTGCTTAGCCACACTGTTGCCATTATAAAAGCCTGGGTTCCACTGTATTATATGATTGAGATGTGTGTACAGGATACACATTTGTACATTAGTACCCACGTGAAGATAAGGAGAAAGAAGGCCCAGCCAGATTTCTTTACCTTGAGAAGAAGTGTTGGGTTTTGATTCTGCAGATGACAGGGTTTTTGTAAAAGGGGACAAAACAGAAGAAAGAAGCCAAAAAGCTTATCTGAGTATATCCATCATTTACCAACACATACACGTGTCTGCACATACACACCAGGCTGCTAAATTTGTTTATACCTGAAAGTCCCTGTTTGAAAGTATTGTTTGCTTCATTTCTCCTTTGACAACACTACTATCACAATATATCTTTGTCTATATGTCGTTGGGGTTACGTACGTCAGAATCAGTGCTCCATTAAGAAAGTAAATTTCCAAAAAGGCACCGTTTATTCTCTTCCTCTCAAAAAATAAGTTCTGAATTATTCAGAATTGGTTTGCACACTTTAACTGGTTGCGCTAGTCTGATTTTTAGAATTGTATACCTTAAATATGTCCAGTTCAATGAATAATACCAAATCTTCGCTTATTTAAAAAAATATATAAACTATTACTTATGTTGTTCATAAAATTCTCTGGTAAAGATACTACAATTACATATTCCTTCATAAGGGGAAAAAAAAGTCTTTACTTACAAAATCAAGGTTTGTTTGTTTGTTTCTCTTGATATCTTCATCCAGGCATTTATTTAACAAATATTTATTGGGAACTAAATATATGTCAAGAGCACATACACACACACATTTCAGCCTTTTGTGTATTTCTCAATTGGCATGGGAACAAAATTCAAAAGAAACAATGCTTATGTTATAAATGACTGCATATTTTTAATGGTTAGTAGCTGAGAATTGATGGTGAGGGAACACTAAGATGATCTCCTGCCTCTCGGAGGTTAGAGCAGATGGGGCCAAATAAGCAAACCAGAGTGGCCTATAAACTAAAGGGAACTGGGTTTGGAACATAAGCCAGGGAGGAAAAACCTTAGGTGCTTATGAGAGAGAACAAGATTTGACCCAGTCAGAGAGGTCAAGGAGGGCTTCATGAGGAGGAGATACTTGAGCTATGATCTAAAGGATGAGAGGAAATATATTTCAGGCAACAAGTAGACAAATTCCTATAGCAGGAATGAGCATTTGAACAACTTGAGGAAAACAGGAGCAGGCTGTGCCTTGGAAGGGAAGAGAGTGAGCAACATTCAAGGGTTGAGAAGCCAAGAATGATTAGGACAGAAAATGTCCATTAGCGTTTGGAAAAATAGAGAGATCCAGGGAAATTACCAAAAGCTGTTATTATGGAATGATGATGACAGATGCCAATGGGAGAGGACTGTAGAGTGACGTCCAGCTATCAGGCGCAGGTAAGCCTTCAACGAGGAAGAGAGTGTTCTAACTGCAAAGGGATAAGGAACTGAGAACTTATGCATGATTTTTTTTTTTCAGGGGGTTGTTTGTTTTAATGAAAGAAATATAAATGTGTTAAAAATTTGGTAATTATCAGAAAGCTAAAGTCAAAGCAGACAACCAGGATTTCCAATATGTTTTCACCCTACAGATGCAGAGCTATATGCCCCCTGTGGCAGAAAAGAAAATCCTATTTTCTGCTTTATGTATTCATGTTGAAACATGAATTCAACAGTGTTTCAAGTGGGTGACTCAACATATCTAGAAGCTGAACTGATTTTCCAACTTAGTTATAACCATTTTTGAGTTTTTTCAGCTGATGTAGATATGTATTCAATTCCTGAATATTAAAAAATCATCTTTGCTAAGAAAAAGGATTCATACATTATTCATTCATAAATTATCATGAACCATTTACATTCAGTAAGAGATATGTTTTATGAACTCTAGATGACTTGGTCACATAATGAACCAGTATTTCAGAACATCAATTTTTATCAAATCAAAATTCATCATTATGTAAAAATATCATCACACTCACCAATCCACTGCCATATAGCTTTTAAATGCTATAATTCATTAAAAATGAATATAAAGCTTTGAACATACTGAGCTGTATATGATTATATTTCTCTTTAGAAAGGTAACCCTATGAGAAGTACATGAAGGACTTGTTATATTATTCTATTCACTGTAAAAAGAATATATTTTTAATTTCCTAATGAGAGATGTTAGCTTCCTAAATAAAAATAAACTAGTCAGACTAAAATAAAATAATATTAACTTGGTAATCCACTTAAAATTGGGGCACAAATGGGATGATCATTTTGTGGAGGTTAATAAATATTTTTTCACTTGCTGGCCTGATGACAAGTCAGAACTCATTTTCAGTTTATTTTGGTTTTATTTTAATTAATTGAGCAAACAAGTTTTTTTTCCCTGCTTTCTGCACACTCAAGTTGTTAATTAATCCCCTTAGAAATGGTTCATTTACACAACAAACTTTACCTACCACCTGGAAAGCACCATGCCAGACACAGGGCAGGGGTACAGAAATGACAATATCCCTTGCCCTCAGGGTTTACAGTATCACAGCACTGAATCTGCAAGATTAGAGGAATCTAGATAATATTATTGAAGTACAGAGAACACCTCAATCAGCCAAAGGAAAGCAAAGGAGATATCAGAGAGGAGATGATATTTAACTTGATCCCTTAAGGAAAGGACCACTCTGCTACATAATGAGAACAAAAGTGGAACTTTACCAGCAGGAACAACTCAATCACTGGCAGTTCTGTTCAGTAAGTGCCAGTATGACAGGGTTTTTAAGTGGGAAGCTGAGTCAGAGGCCAGGAACCATTGATAAGACTTTAAACATAGGCCAACGGCAGATGACTATCACTCACTTGTATGAGGCAAAGGAGTCTGAACTCCTTTTGTATCAGACAAGAGTTCTTTGAAGGCTTATGTTTTTTTTATTTTTGAATTAAACCTTTTACATAAGATAATTGTAGATTCATGCAAATATATCATGTATTCTGGGTAAATACAGTTGAATATCACAACTGTAATACTGATATAGTCAAGACACAGAACAGTTCCACCTCCATAAGGATCCCTCGTGTTGCCTTCCTAGTCACAGGTGTCCATTGCTAGTATATAGAAATACACTTGATATTTGTGTGTTCATCTTGTATCCTGAGACCTCACTGAACTCACTTATTATGTTTTTTTATACGTTCTATAATTTCCTACATAGATAATCATGCAGCCTCAAAGAGACACAATTTTATTTCTTCCTTTCTAAATGTTTTTGCTTTTGTTTCCAAGACTACATTGAATAGAGGGTGACAGTGAGTATCTTTGCTTTGGTCAAATCACAGGAAGGAGCATTAAACCATTTATCATCAATACTGGTCATTGGCCATTTCGTTAGGAGAATAGTGACAATTTCTCTGAAGTTTTTCTTCATCTTGAGAATATCCTTATTTCTTCTTTATTCCCAAAGTATATTTTGATGGATATAAGATCCTAGATTGACAATTCCTTTCTTTCCACACTTGAAAAATGTGTCACTTTCCTCTGACTTCTGAAGGAAAATCCTGTCATTCAAGTGGCTTTCCTGGGATGCCTGGGTGGCTCAGCGGGTTAAGTGACTCGCTTGATTTTGGTTCAGGTCACGATCTCAGGGTCCTGGGAGGGAGCCCCGAGTCAGGCTCTGTGGGGAGTCTGCTTGAGAATTCTCTCTCTCTCTCTCTCTCTCTCTCTATCCTTCTATCTCTATCTCTCTATCCCTCTCTGTCCCTGCCTGCCTCCTCAAGCACTCTCATGCTTTCGCTCTCTCTCTGAAATAAGTAAACTGTAAAAAAAACAAGAACAAAAAAAAAAATGGCTTTCCCCCATAGGTAAGGTATCCTTGCTTTCTCCCAAGTCTCAATATTACTCTTTGTCTTTAGCTTTCAGAAGTTTATGATTTGGGGCAGCCCCGGTGGCTCAGTGGTTTAGCGCCACCTTTGGCGTAGGTGTGATCCTGGAGACCTGGGATCAAGTCCCACGTTGGGCTCCCTGCATGGAGCCTGCTCCTCCCTCTGCCTGTGTCTCTTGTGAATAAATAAATAAAATCTTAAAAAAAAAAAAAAAGAAGTTTATGATGTGTGTGAAACACAGTGTGTTTCTGTGGATTAACCGTTTGGAAGTCTACTCAGTTTCTTGAATGAATCTATAGATGTATAACTTTTGCAAGTTTGAGAAGTTGAGAATTTTCCTTATTTTTTTCAGTACTTTCTCCGCCCCCCAACTTCCTCCTCTCTTTCCATGACCCTGATGTCAAAAATGCTAGATCTTGTTATTATTCCACATTTCCCTGAGGCTCTGCTCATTTTTTTTTCAGTCTATTTTATTTCTCTTGTTTAGATTGGGTGATTTCTATTGTTCCTTTTTCTAGTTCACTGATTCTTTCCTCTGCCCCTTCCATTATGGAACCCATCCATTGAGCTTTTTTTTTTTTAATTTATTATTGAATTATGGTTGACCTACAATGTTATACTAGTTTCAGGTGTACAACACAGTGATCTGATGAGTTCATACATTATATGATCCTCACCATGAGAAGTGTCCTTACCATCTGTCACCATACAACATTATTATATAATTATTGATTATATTCCTTATGCTGTACTTTTCATCTACTGTGACTTATTTGATAACTGAAAGTTTGTACCTCTTAATCTCCTTCACCTATTTTATACATACCCCAAGTGAGTTTTTATTTTGGCTATTGTAATTTTCAGTTCTAAGATTTCCACATGGTTTTCCTTTACAACTTCTATACCTTCATTGTAACTTTTTATTTCTCCATTTCTTTCAAGAATGTTCATAATCACTTATGGAAGCACATTTATCATGACTCCTTTAAAATCTTTGTCAGATAATTCTAACACCTCCATCAATTTTTTTTTTCAGGTAGCTTGATATCATTCTAGTTTTTGATATGAGGAGTGATTGTTTTTCTTTCATCAAAGCTTGGATATTGTGTGTATTATATTCTGAGACTGGCTCATATTGATGTCTTTTGTTACAGATGGCTTAACTTTAATTTCACTCCATCAATAAAGGGGCAGGAGGGGTTAGAAATCCAGATTCTTCATTTGGCTTCCACTGATAACCAAACTGAAGAATGCTTCTCATTGATGCTGGGTGAGTTCCACTTCCAACAGTGGGCTTCCACTGATAACTCCCTGGCTGGAAGGTAAGAGTGCCCTGTTACTGCTTCCAGCATGCCCTCCTCTGACACCACCCCAATCAAAAGTGAGAAGAGTACCTCATTACTGATGGGAGGAGGTATAAGTCCAGACTCCTTTGGTTTTCACTGTCACTGCAAGTTTGTGGAGTCCTCATTACTACTGAGCAGGGATAAAAGTCTTGGCTCCCTAGTTGAATTTTTCTGACACCCCTATGGGATGATGGTGGGTTACAGCTCCTACTTACCACCTGATAAATGTGGAAGTATAAACTCAGCTTTTGCTGTTGGGTGGGAAGAGACAGCATGGATTTTTCTGTGGTGTTTGCCCAGCATAGAGCCATCTAAAGTTTTATGTTTTATTTAGGCTGTCACTTTCATACTCCTTTGGCTTAAGAGATCATGCTTCTTTTTCTTTTTTTAGTTTTAGTTTTTTTTTTTAATTTAGTTTTTCTGTTATCATTGGCATTTCTGAGTTGCCAGCTTTTTTCAGCAGCAAATCTAGAATGTAAGAAAAATAAAAATAAAACCCAGGGTCTTATCACTATGTTGTTCCTTGGGTCTCAAGGTCCCTAAAGCCAGTTTCCCTTCTTCTGCCCACCTTTCAGTCTTTTAATGTTTGTTGTAGACATGCTTATGACTTTTAGTTGTATTTAGAGGGAGGAATAGAGAAAAGTATGTCATCTTCATCTTCACAAAAGCAGAACTCAACCCTTTGAAGAATTCTAAGCAACGAAGTTCTATGTTGGCTTTTTACATTTTAGACTGATAACTATAAATGGGAAGAGCTCAGAAATTGGAGGTAGGGTAGAGGTCATCTGGAAGGACATTTAAAGCAGAAGCACCTGTTAGAACATGCTCTAGATTGGTTATCTGATGATAGTCTGAAATATACAGTTGGAGAGAATAGGCACAAATCAGATCAGAAGCCAAACACAGAATACACACCAGCCAGCAACATACTTATGCATGCCAGCTGGATATCAGCTTTGAATATACGGCAGGAGGTATGGAAGAGAAGGACACTTTTGACAGGTACTAAAATACAGACTCAGCAAAATGTAATGGCTGATGGGGTGTGATATGTAAAGATCATGAAATTAGAATCACTCCTTGATTCTTAGTTTGGATGACTGGGTAGATTCAGGTAAAATTAACAAAACTACAGAGTACATGGAGAGAAATGAGTTTTGCAAGGAAGAATGGAGAGGTGAGATCAGTTCATGTCATCTTGAGCATAAGATGTGTATGCACCATCCAAAGTCGGTCTAACCATAAATTGGTGCTCAGCAGGAAGATCTGATATATACACAGGAGTAGTTAGAAGCCTTGGTTTAATTAGCACAACACAAATCCAACTGCCTGAGGTTTATCCCCAAAATATAAGCAGAAGAAAAGGCTAAGAATAAGACTCTTATAAACCCCAATGTTTAGGATCAAAGTAAGAGAAACCAAGAGAGGGAAGGAGGACAAGCTGTCTGAGAGATAGGAGAACAGAGGAGTAGCGGTCAATTTAGTTCCCTGAGCATTTGCTGAGTGTTTAGTGTGTGCTATGCATTGTGCTGGAAGACTGGATTTTGAGGATCTCACACTCTACTAGATATAAACAGATAGTATCATGACAGTGTGCTCAGCTCAGTGATCAGTGATAGACATATCCGCGGGGGCAATGGGACCATGGAAAGGGACACTAAACAAAACCAAAGGCTGTTAAGAGGAAACTTTGAAAAGATAAGAACATCTAAGCAGAGTCTTCAAGCATAGGAGGAATTAACCAGGTAAGAAAGGACAAAGGGAAAGTCATGCTAGGCAGAAGAAACAGCCAGAACAATAGCAAAAGGGTGTGGAGTTCAGGAGGAGAGAGAATTATTTACAGGAAATAGCAAGGTTGATGCACAGAGAGAGTGAAAAGAAAATCAGATTGAAGATCCTTTGATTTGGTCACGTATGAAGTCACTGTTGACCTCCGCCGTGGTAGATTCTAGGAAGTGATGTGGACAGAAATTGCACCATCATGGGATAAAGAGCTTCTAAAAGAATATGAAATCCACACAGTGTAGGTTTGGTACTTTTTTCAAGGAGTTTAGTGGAGAAGAAAGTTAAGATGGGATAGCTAGAAGTGGGCAAAGGTCTAAAAAGCTTTGTTTTGCTATCAGAAGGAATGGAGGATGTTTATCCATCATACAAAAGAAACCAGGGTGCAGATAAAAGGTTTTTGAATGTAGCTATTATATTTAATCTTTTACATAAAAATATCCCTTAAAACATCTACACCCTTCTTGAGCACATCATTCCAGGATAAAGACAAACACCTGAGTCCCTTTCATGGTGTTCAAATCATGCTTCAAATAAACCCAAGAAATAATAAAAGGCCAATGGTAAATGCACAAGAACTGGATGTTGTTCAGCAATAAAAGGCAGCTTAATACTTATAGGGCAGCTGCAGCTCCGTTACATTTATGTTACTAATACTACCATTCACTAGAGGTATTCAGTGTGGAGATTTATTTTTACTTCAAAGGGAATGATTTTTTTTTAAAGAATTCTATTTTTCCGAGAGAGAGAAAGAGAGAGAGAGAGAGCACAAGCCAGGGGAGGGGCTAAGGGGAGAGGGAGAAGCAGGCTCTCCGCTGGTTAGGGATCCCCCGATGCAAAACTGGATCCCAGGAACCTGTGATCATAACTTGAACAAAAGGCAGACACTTAACCAACTGAGCCACCAAGGTGCCCTGGGAATGATCATTTAAATTTTTTTTTATTCTATTGCAATAACTTTGGGACAATACTTTCTAGAAATCCTTTAGGAATAGACAAAAAGGGCAGCCCCGGTGGTGCAGCGGTTTAGCGCCGCCTGCAGCCCAGGGCATGATCCTGGAGACCCTGGATCGAGTCCCACGTCAGGCTCTCTGCATGGAGCCTGCTTCTCCTTCTGCCTGTCTCTCTGCCTCTCTCTCTCTGTGTCTCTATGAATAAATAAATAAAATCTTAAAAAAAAAAAGGAATAGACAAGTTCATTAGTATATGTTTTTCATAAAATAATATTTACTGGCTTTGTTCAGCACAATTTAAATAGTTGGCTATTATTTTTCTGTATTCCTTTCTCTTTGAAATCATATCTTTAACTGGAAGAAGATATGAAAATGTCTCTGCCTCTAATCCAATTTTTTTCTGTTCCCTCTTGGAAACTACTCCTTTAAAAGTTTCAGTAAAAAAAATAAAATAAAATAAAAAATAGATAGATAGATAGATAGATAGATAGATAGATAGACAGATATAAATATAGATGATAGATTTCTTTAGGTGGTGGTATTAATTTCATAACATAAAATATTTCATAATATATAAAAATATAGATCTCTTTAGGTGGTATTAATTTCATTTGATTACCTCATATAGAACTGTTGTGTTCCCATGTAGAAGAGGTCCATAACAGATATAGGAATGTCCAACAACCCAGCCTAAATCAGAGGCTGCCCACCACACCTAAAAAATAAGAAGATAGTAAACTACATAAACGTTCATCAGGGAAATGTCAAGTATCATGAATTTAAAACCATGATTACCTCTCCAGGTTTAAGTCCATAGATCGAAGACATTGTCCAGTTCAGCATTACAGCGTATCCCCCGGTGGGTCTAACAACACCCTAAAGGAAAGAAAACATGAAGTTAACATCAATAACCACTGTGTGAAGAGATTCTTTGCCTTCATACTATCCATCTTTAAAAGTTCCTGTTTTAAGTATTTTATATTCTATAAACTACATATGACTTTGGCTTTCATATAATTATATTCGCATCAATATTTATTTGGCTCCCCCAATAATAAACAGAGAAAAATTTGTCTAGATCAGCTCACTTGTAGAGTCCATTCTCACAGACCATTCTTGACTTTCTAAAGAAAACTCATGACCTCATAGAATCACATGCAATGACATTTCTTTTTCCAGGGGTGGCATAAATTAACAACATTACATTTGCAGACACTTTTTCCAGAACACAATGGAAACTCTCAAAATTAAGTGCAAAGTCAAATGTAATTGTGTTCTTCAAACAGAGCATAATATAAGGATGGCTATTCCTTGATATTATTAAATAATAGTAGGATGCTTAGAGGAAACAAAGTCATATTCTATCCGGAGCCTCATTACAATGCTATACTGGGGTTCCTGCTGTCATAGTATGAGAGCTAAATGATTCTTTCATGATGAATTCTGGAATTCTGATAAAGCAATCCTCCTGGGTCGGATCTAAGGCTGACAGATTTGCCCTATATTACATTTGGGGCAAAAGTAGGGATTGCTACATCACAGTATTACAGCTTTCAAGAACCAGTTTCTAGCAGCTATCCACAATACTGAACATATTCAACTCTAATACAAGATTACTATTTGAAAACTGGCACAAGAGTCACCATAAATAAAAGCTGATGATAAATTTAATAACTGCATTTATTGCTTCACTATAAACATTAATCATCAGTGACTTAAAAAGGATTAACGGCGTGAATATTCAAAATGATCAAGTGACTGCTTGCTTAAAAACAAGCTATATTTCATTCACATGCATTTGGAAGCATCTTCTAGTAGAGCAACTATTATTACTTTATGCAGAAAATAATTATTTTACCTAAAGGTAAACAGGGCCCTAATTAATAAATGTACTACTAGTTGGAACCTTTCGGCATAACTCACCAGCTTTAACGTACATGCGTGAATCAGAGAAATGAAAAACATACCGACTTTCCATTAGTGACTAAAGTAGCTGTTCTCCTTAGGTACCACTAATAAAACATAGGTACCAAGCTGTGGAACACACTTTATCTACCAGCAGAAACACCTGGCCCCTTGGCAAATGTCACATGCAGCTTCGTTGGCATTTGACAGCTACTCTCTGCGATGCATGACATGGTTAGCATGCAGCTGGCTCTCTGGATCATCATTGGAGTATTAGAAATACTTAGCCCCCTGCCAGAAGATTTCACACGTGCATTTCCCCCGTGTAAACTGAGCAGCTCTTTCCTCTTATATTCTGTACTATTTTTCTTGAACTTCACTCATTAGTTTTTTTTTTTTGAGATCTTTTCTTATGATTCAATACTTTGAGGAATTTGATATTAATCATTGCAATTTGCAACGTCACTAAATCTCCCCCTTGCAAAAGGACACCCCATCCAGATGAGGGATTGTTTGAAGTATCCTGAATACAAGCACCCAAACTAACTAGGATAGAAGGGTAAATTTTTAGATTATATGGTACAGAAGAGAAGAGGAGTCAACTAGGAATGATAAAAAGGAAGAAAGGGCTAGAAAAAACATAAATGAGTAGTAACTCATTTGTAAAACTAAAAATATTATTGAAAGGATTAAATTTCTTTTTACCTCTCAAGTGGACTTTATCCTTTACCCTTCTTTAAAGGATATTAACCAATGCTGGGTTCCCCATAAAATGGTGGATGCTTAAATCCATTTGGGCAAAAAAAGTGGGACTTAAAAATGAGATCATGAATGAAAAAATATTTAAAATTATAAGGTATTTTTAATTTAATTTAGTATCTTATTAACAAAATTATTTCCTTAGTTCTAGCAATCATTGCTTTTTATTTTCCCTTGTGCTGATATCATTCAAAAGACAGAAACTGTTAAAGCAATTAAAGGTTTCCATAAAAAGTTCTCATTAAAAACAACTGAAATGGAGCTACTGGAGAGAGAAAAGCTGTGATGTTTGTTTTTCATTGGTCTTTGATAACAATTTTTATTTTTTATGGATGAGTATAAAAATTTCTATACAGTAACATTTTATCATTCATTAATCTAGATAATAGATCTGAAATTTAGTCTTTTTCTCTAAAATATTTGGGTAATAGTTTTCAATTTTCTGTGTATCTGATATGGTGTAGAGAAAAAACTGCATAATTTCATGTTCTTCATGTAGATCTTTCATAAAAAGTTTTTTTTTTTTTTAAACTTTTACTCTTTTTTTTTTTTTATTTGTATTTTTTTATTTATGATAGCCACAGAGAGAGAAAGAGAGAGAGGCAGAGACACAGGCAGAGGGAGAAGCAGGCTTCATGCACTGGGAGCCCGACGTGGGATTCGATCCCGGGTCTCCAGGATCGCGCCCTGGGCCAAAGGCAGGCGCCAAACCGCTGCGCCACCCAGGGATCCCCATAAAAAGTTTTAAGTAAAATAAAAATTGAAAGATTAGGTTTACAAAGATAATTTCTTTGTTATAATATTAATATGTGACTAAAAAATAAGAAGATAAAGTATTTTTTGGTTTCTTATTCATAATCATATTTTCCAAGTAACGATAATTAAAAAGCGAAAGAAAAACTTTGTTCAGCCTCTGAAAACACATAAACAATTCTCAAAAACAAAATCATTATACTCTAATAGTCCAAATAAATCTGAAACTAAAAACTCTTTTAAAACATATTTGAAATCTTAAGTATAAGGTAAAAACATTTAATATCAGTGCTTACCCCTAAAGTCCAAGCATGCTGCATTTTACTCTTTTGAATGTCTGTTATTACTTTCCTTATGTACTTAATACTCCATCTACCTTAAAAGTAAAAACACTGGATGTACTAATATATTGTCAGAAAAGCCCGGTTAAAAAAAAAAAGAAAGAAAGAAAAGAAAAGAAAAAAGAAAAGCCCTGCAACCTGCCAATATACTGTTCTGGTTTTTGGAGCATTAGCTATAACACTTTAAAGTCTTCTGGGAAACTTGAAAAATTTCTGGGTGGGAGTAACACTCTATACTCCAAATAAAGACATGAAAGTGAATTCTAGCTCAAAAATGCAAGAGAAGACAATGTTTTGCTCTTTAATACGAAACAACAACACATTTTTAATGTATATGGGCATTTAAGAACTTCAATCCACATAGGTAAAGTTAAAGGCTGGTTATTAGTCACCCACGAACGGGACCACAAAATCATCCCAGATGGTTCTTTATGACTTTCAGCTTAATGAGCTGCCTTTGAAAATAAGGAAAACCACAAAATTTCATAAATGGGGCTATTAAAACATAAAATATGAAAACATAAAACATGTCAGCACCAAGTGCGGTATGCAGTGTTTGTTGCCACAATGTAAGAAAAATACAGAACAATATGGGTTTTATCAGAAGAAGATGAAAGACTGAGTATGGTAAGATTAGGAGTTTGGGATTCTTCATCCCTAAAGTGTTTTCTTTTTTAGTGGATCTATAAAAATCTGGAAAGCAGATCTCACAATACTCAGGGAAGGGAAGTGTGGAGTACTCCAGAGAACGTCATACTAAGTTGAGCTCCTCTGTCATCCGACTCTGCAACGTGCTTGTACAAAACATAATATGCATATTTCCATCCATGTGGTATGTATTTATTCACGCATGCATATGTAAATATAGATGCTTACGTGTGTGTGCACGTGTGTTGTAATTTGGCCTGACAAGTTGAGGTCAAGAACAAAAGAAGAAAGGGTAAATAAATATTTTACCTAACTAAAAGAAATCCATCACCCCCATGGCTGGGGTCCGTGAGTCGAGAAATAAAAGATACAGTTCTGATTACTTAAAAAAAAAAAAAATCCAACAGATCAACAATAATCTTGTCCTTATAATGGCTTTACAGATGATATCCCTTCTTTCTAGAATGAACCACCGCTCCCACCTCTTCCCTGATCCCAGTAAACTCCTACTTCATCACACAAGTACTCAAAGACATCATGAAAGTACCACGTCATCTCGAAGTCATCTCCAACCCTACAGTTTGTGTTAAGTGTCTTTCCTGTTTCTTCCTTGGCTCCTGGGCCAGCAAACGTCTTTGGAGTGACCAGCCTGACCTAGGGCTGTGTCCCCCACCACACACACACACACACAATGAGAATGCCTCTTCATCTCCAGCACGGTAACTGCCATGGAACAGGCATGTAATACATTTGTTGACTGATTCAATACTGTGAACAGTTGAGTGAACAATGTACATGTAAGAAAAATACAATTCTTTTTTTTTTTTTTTGAGTAGTCTTCTATGTTGGGAGAAAGCTTTGAAACTTGTAGAACGTAGTGAATCATATTAGTTGAAATGGAATGGTTCCATTTGGGATAGAGCATCAAACATAAAATCTCTTTCTACAGGCTTTCGGATAACTCTGAAGCTGCCTCTACGGACGGTACTTTAGCAGCAATATAATTTTTTATTGATCTGAACAACTGTGAGATAAGAGGCAAAAGTATAGCAAGTTCAGCATTTTAACTGCAAGAATTGTACCACAGATTTAAAAAAAAAAAAAAAGTTCACTGCTTTTTTATTTGACTTTCTCCTATGTTTTTGCTCTAGGGTAAGAAATATGAATGTCACCTAACATATGTAGGAGTAGAAGTGACATAAATTGTGTTAATGTGCATCAGGACTAAAGGCCCACCACTTTCTCATCATGCCTTCCTTTCTTTTTCTTTTTTTTTTTTGTTCATTTGCTTCTTTTTTTTCTTTCTTTTCTTCAAGTGTGCTTGACATACAATATTATGTCAGTTTCAGGTACAACATAGTGATTCAGTATTTATGTACATTGGGAAGTGATCACCATGACCAATCCAGCTACTGTCCATGACCATACAAAGCTGTTACATATGATTAACTCTATTCCTTATAGTTTGCACACATTATCCCCGTGTCTTATTTATTTCTTAACTGGAAGAAAGTTACCTCTTTTCCCCCTTCCTCTATTTTGCCCATCTCATCAGCCCCTCTCCTCTGGCAACCATCAGATTGTCCTCTGTATCCAGAGGTCTGTTTCTGTTTTGTTTCATTTTTTTTTCAATTTCACATATAAGTGAGTTCATATGGTATTTGTCTTTCTCTGACTTCTTTCACTTAACATGATATCCTCTCGTGGTTTCCTTTCAATACTTTGCTTTCTTTCCCTCTTTATCCTACCCTGCTTTTCTGCTTTGGCACTGGGCTTTTTTTGTTTGTTAGCTTCGTGTGTGTGTGTGTGTGTGTGTGTGTGTGTGTGTGTGATTATCACTGTCCCTTCGTGATATCAAGGTGTAAGAAGATACATCACTAGATCTCCCCCTTGCAAAAGGACACCCCATCCAGATGAGGGATTCTTTGAAGTATCCTGGGTACAAGCACCCAAACTAACCAGGATAGAAGGCCACAACACTGCAGAAATGTATGCAAAGCAGCTCAGTGTGGTTGCGGGAATATTTACAGCAGCTGACAGATTAACCTATCACACAGAGACCTGACAAATCCAGGGCTGGCAGACGCAGAGATGCAAATATGCCCTAAATATATCTGCAACTTCTAACCAAAGAATAGATTGCCTTATGTGTGTCTAATATGTGCCTATGAGAAATGAGTATTTTTAAGCAGAATTATTTTTATGGGCTCACAACATTATTTTTCCTCATGAAGATCAAAGATTGAGAGAACAAATTATAGGACGACATGAAATTTATATTTAAATGCTTCATAAACGTATGTGTGCTCATCTTTCCTGTACTTCTATTCTGGGAATCCAAATATTAAAATTTCAGATCCCATTAATCCTGATTGTACCTGCCAAAAGTGAAATGAGAATCTTATGAATAGGGATCCCTGGGTGGCGCAGCGGTTTGGCGCCTGCCTTTGGCCCAGGGCGCGATCCTGGAGACCAGGGATCAAATCCCACGTCGGGCTCCGGGTGCATGGAGCCTGCTTCTCCCTCTGCCTATGTCTCTGCCTCTCTCTCTCTCTCTCTCTTTCTCTGTGTGTGTGTGTGTGTGTGACTATCGTAAAAAAAAAAAAAAAAAAAAAAAAATCTTATGAATAAAGAGGAATCCGGGAACTAACTGGAGAAACAAAAGATCATTTAACGAATCTGAGGATTGACCATGGCCCAGTTTTTAGGACAGTGACATACTGCAGCCAAAGACGTCTGAAATATATTCTAAGACCTCTGAGAATGTGCAATGTTATGCAGATAAGTAAACAAAAACATAGGCATAAGACAGAATAAAATAAATGGCATAAAGGTTTGCTGACAATGTATAATTTTGATTCAACTGAAATTCCAAAGTGCACTAGAGGGACGAAGGAAGTAGTCCTGTGGGACCTTGAAACACGACTACTTTTTCTTGCCCTTCTACATGCCCTACTTTGCAAAACCTACTCACTCCCATGCTTAAACACCAGAGCTCTGTATTGAGGACCCACAAAGGGTCTCAAGGTCTATCTCCCAACCCACATGCACTTCTGGGACCCAGACCTTCACCTCCAACTTTTGGCTAGGCATCTCCATGTTAATGGCCCAGAGATCCGTCACACTCAATATGTTCCAAAATTCCGAGTTTCTCCTGCCCCAACCCACCCACTGTGTTTAGTAAATATCCAAAACCATCATTCTCCTGTGCTCTCAGTTTCAAATCTTGGACCCCTCCTCTGCCTCACTCTTATCTTTGATCGTTCAAATTCTGATTTCTGTTAATTAGATGCTCTCCTAAATGAAGCCCTAAAAGCCTGAAAATGAATCTCCTTGCCTCCATTGTATGTACTTGTGTATCTTCACACCAAAATGTTGCTTCCTTCATATTCTTCTCTCTCGCTTAAGTAGCATTAGTGTTCCCCATCCCTTATATACAGAATATAACCTAAACTTCTTGGCTAAATTTTGAGTCTGGCTCCTGCCTATATATATCTAGTCATTTCTCCTCTGCACTTGTACCATATGCACTAGCCATCCTGGAAACTTTCTTGCATGCTCCTTCCCTTGCTTATGCTAACCCTTTCTGCCTATATGCCCTCCTCTCTGTGATGCCACTCTATGAAGAACTTTTATTCATCCTTCATATGTCATCTTATAAGAGCTTTCTTTGACCATCCTTTGGTGGAACAGCTCTCCCACTCTTCCCACTATTTGGTCCCATTACCCTGCGTTATTTTTCCTCATAACACTTTTCATACATTACATAGCTTTTTGTTTAGTGCCTGTGTCCTGGCTATAGAATATAAACTTCTAAAAAGAGAGCCAGACACATATATGCACATTGGGATATATGGGTGCTCAGTAATATCTGTGGAACTTAATGACTGTAAGAGACCAATGTCATCTTTTCCAAGAGAGAGAGAAAGAGAGAGGGTGTTGTCTCCTGGGTATGGAACAATAACACAGCCTCCCTATCAGTGAGATGTTCCCGTGCAAAAAATAAAGACCAAAGGAACAATTCAGAGAGCAAGACTGACTCAGGACTGGCCTCTGAGCACCAAGGATGGACCTTTATCTTGACAGGCCAGAGGAGGTGCTAACATCCAGATGCCTTTGTCCACTGAGCTTGGTCACAACGTCACAAGAGTGAGTGCCTGTCTTCCAGCGAGGCCTCATCTTCTCATTCCCCTCTGTCCATTCCCCATCAGTGTTTTGGCCAGCTGGAGACACACACACACACACACACACACACACACACACAGAACAAAAAACCTCCATCCAGTCTGCATTCATATATACTTCAACCCACTGGAATGAAGGGACTGGGGTTCACTCATATCTTTTAGCACAGAATGAACAGTCAATACACATATATTGAATGGAGCTGAATTCAACACAGAGATCTCCACACAATGAAAGCCTTCTCCAATCTACTGAAACAGATTATCTTCAAGATGGTGCATTAGGAAGAAAATGAGAATGAACGAATCTTCAAATGATCTTCAGTTTGGGCATGTAGGACTCGAAAAGAGAAGTTCTTGACCTAGACAAAACCTGGAAAAAAGCCTCCTTATTTGGAACCACCACTTTTTAGATTTGATGCCCTATATGTTACTGTCATTTCTACCACATAGGCTGAGTCAGTTTTGAGTCACTGACAAGCTCTTCTGTTCCTGTTGTAAAGATCCCCATTCAGGCCACAGTGAAATTCAGGGTAATTTAAAATCCTGAAGTGGCACAAATGTTTTAATAAGAATCCTTCAGGCTTATAGGAGCTAAAGTGATTTTTGGAGGGTTCTTTTTTATTTGGTTAGGTTATACTGTTTTCAGGGTCAGGGGTTTCCTCTCTCATGTTCATACTTTTCTATAAGATTATAATTTTCTGAATCTCCTTTTATTTTATAGCCAAACATTCAGTTAGACTCTATGTGACTGATGTATAATGCAAAATTACAAAAGGTAGGGGGTTATGATTTGGGTCCAAAAGATCATTTGGACTGCTTGAACAAGACATAGTCATCAATATGAAGGAATATTTTTCAGATGACCAGAGTTGTTAAAGAAATCATAAGAGCTTGATTCTACAATGACACAAATATATTTATCTATATGCATTTATTTATTTATTCACTGAACAAAAATTTATTAAGTACCAAACTACATACCAAGCATGATTGTAGACTAAAATGTAATAAAGCATGGTCTCTGTCCTCGGAGAGAATACATTCCTTACCAAATGTTTCATTTTATACAGGCAAATGAGTTTTATATGGGACATCCTAATTTTTCTTTTTTTAAGACTAATCAAGTGGAACCACTATTTTAAAAATATGACAAATTATATCTCAGAACTCTGATGCTACAGAAATCTAATATTAATAAAGAGGCCACTGCTCTCATGGGATGCAAGTGATCGTGGAAGTCCCTTCCCCTAGTAAAATTTTATGATTCAGTGACTGTTGAACTCCTTAATAAAAATGAATAGGAAAATGACACTATAAGCCTTTGTGAAGTTGTATGAAGAAACAGTATTATTTAGAGACACAGACAAAAGTGGTATTTATTTGTTATCTGACACCTTCAACATATTGATGCTTCTAACTTTGTTTTGTGAAGACACCTTTCATGGTAAGCAGATTTAAAAATCCTTGAGTGTCTTCAGTGTTGCAAATCACATAGTTCAATACTCTGGATACACTGCCCGTTGTTCAGACCGTCTACATCAATTCTCAAACTTGCGTTTATAATAAAGAATCAAATTCCCTTAGATCAAAAATCAATTCCATACTCCACAAAAGTTATATCTCGGTTTAGAGAATAAAAATATTTCATTTAAAACAGTTTTGTAGACTTTTATTAAACCAACTGATGTTTTAATCATTAAAATTTGGTTAAACCAATATCCATTCATCTTAATGGCTTACTAGAGCAATTGCAACTGCTGACGTATGTGAAGATTTTGAAAGAAATCGAGGGAAATCATCTGACATGAAATATGATTAATATTTTTCAGGATTTAAACACAACATTCCTTTAAGATATAAACTACCCAAGTCTAAATCTCTAGGTACAATCTGCATTTTTACTCAGTAATCAAACATTCTCAGGGCACAAAAAAATCTGCTGCTACAGATACTTATCCCTCAGAGAGCAAGTACCTTGGGCAGCCCCGTTGTTCCGGATGTGTAAAGAATATACAGCGGGTGTTCCGAAAGAACAGGAACACAGTCATGTGACTGTGCTTTGGCCATCTCCTCATCCCAATCAAGGTCACGACCTGGAACCAAAGGAACTGTCTCCTACACAGGAAGTATACAAAAATATGCACTGAACAAAGGAGGTTAAATCAGAACAGTGGAAACTGACTTTATATATATTCGTCTGAGCATCTGCCTGAAAATCTAGGCCTAGACAGCACTAAATATCAGATTTATGACTATGTATTTCAGGGTCACGAGTTAAAAATATTCCTAAAAAGTCCAACAATTTGATATTGGCTTCAAACGAACTGACAAAAGAACATATTTTTTCAAATCAAAGGATATCCTTAAGAAATCCAATGTGATGCAGTCATGTTTTCATCAACAGTCAGAACTTAGCTAACAGAGGTTCATGTTTTCCATAAACATATATACACTACTAACATTATAAGCCAATTTCTATTTTTTTAAATTTTTTTCTTTTATTTTGGAGCTAAAGTCTTCACAATGAAATGTCAACTCACCCATTAAAATGTTTCTTCATACAAGGGTAATTTAGAACTAATATTGTGTCTGTCTTTCCAAATGAGAAAATATTATATCATTTTCAGGGGTGGGGGAGAAATAAATTTTTGCTTTTCCAAAAACAAAAATTAGTTTTGAAAATTAATGAGCATATGTGACATATCTAAAATGCTATCCAATTTTTCCTCCATCGAAGTCACTGATTAATATAGTAGAAATGTTTATTTTCTTTTTTGTTCCTAGAACCAAGCTCTGCGCTGTAAACTTTATAATAATAGAGTCATGAGTTAGTCAGAGACAAATTAGAGAGATGAGACCTCTTTATTTAAAAATACTGCCAACAAAACAAGCTAGACAGATAAAGAGCAGGGAAGTGGCTTATGGGAAACTTATTCTAATGAGGAGACAGCTATTTAAGTCGAATTAAGATTCAGTACATGTCTGATTATTTTCTGAAATGTTAACTAAGCCCCAGATGACACATCAGGAAAGTTTATATTTGGTGAATTTATTAGTACAGGCACAGGCAAGGCTATACATTCCTCAGTGAAAATTAGTAAGATCCACCACCTACAGAGCATATGTAACCATTCATTTTATCAAGGTGATCCCCGAGTGAAGCCCAGAGACTCTGAGGGATTTAGAATAGCCAGGCCATTTCCATTTCTCAGGATCCTTAACATATTAATCAGGGTTGTAAAAATGTTCATATATTTAAGTGAGTACATTTACAAAATAACACTTCAATCTAGTATCATAAATACAGTGCCTCTGTGAATAATCACATTTAGGTAACAATCAGAATTGAACTTCACGAAGGTGAAGTGTAAGGCTCAATTGGCTTCTCCACCCTTGCTCTGATAGATACTGAATGTGCCACTGAGATAAATAAAAATAGTTAAGTGTAACCAAATTGTACATTTCCACTTGTTTTTAAGGATCAGATAAACACAACTAATTTCAAATTACCAAGTCTTTAACATTACAATAACAGGCTTATAAGAAAATTATCACACTGCATAATGAAAATTGTCAATTGAATGATCACAAAAAATATCACAGATCAAATGTAATAAAGGACATGAATGAATGGTTATTCTTCAGGCTAAGAAAACCCTTTAGGCATACGTAAAGAAGACTTGGCAAAAGGAAGAGAGGGAAAAATCAGCAATAACTTTTACATATATACATTCACTTCTGTAGACATGTCCTGTTATCATTCCTAAAAGGCAATATTGGTAGAGCACCAGAGCTGACAGATATGATATTCCTTTGATTCTGTTGTTGTTTGCTTGAGGCTTAGGAGTAGCAGCCAGGATTTTACCTCCTTTGGCAAAAATGTAATTCTGGTTAATGAGACACACCACCGAGCCTCATAATTTGTGTCTTTAAACTGAAAGCAAAGCCAGTCCACTGGGCTTAATTACTAACTAAACAGCAGGCCTACTATAAAGGGCATCCAAAGCCCTCATCTAAAATAAAGATAAGTCAAAATATAAGGAAGAGTCTCAAGAAAAAAAGGAAAATGAGAGGAAGTGAGCCATTATGGGAAGGAGGGACAGAGGAGGGGATCTCTGCCTATAAAGAGGAAAGACAAGAGATTTGCATTAAAAAAATATGAAGAGGAAACTTGCATATCTATATCAAATGTGCTGATAAAGTAAAAGAAAGAGCATATATCTTGTTGGTTAAAGTCATTGAATCAACATTCAAATCTTGGAACCACTTATTAGCTGTGACCTTGGGCTATGACCTCTCCATAGCTGAGTTTCTTCATCTGTAAAATGGGACCAGTAATAACATCTACTTCATTGCTTTGTGAGAATTAAATAAGAAGTATAGGAAAGTACTTAGCTTTGGGCCTAGCATAAATTCTTTACAAATTCATGAGTTTATATATGTGCAATTGCTACACACATATTCACAGAAATACTTCATATGTGTGTGTGTATGTGTTCCTACCTTTTCTCCAACCTCCTCATACCCAAAGTCTCTTTTATTGCTGACTTTGTATTCCTTGACTTAAAAGCAATAAGCCTTTTAAAAAATATGCTTGAGGGCATCTGAAAGAAACTCAAAATTCTTTGAGACAGTAAGAATATTAAAATCATTGAGTGCAGCAGTTCATGAACCACAGACTACTAAAACTTTACACAGGAATTTAATGTGGTAATGGGAATTGCTAGGTGGTAATCAAAATGACATAGTTTTAATGCTTTCTATTCTTATATCTTGTCATTTAAGCATTTTCTGCAGATAACCTCTCAAGAGTTCCATAAAATTACACAATTTTTTGCGCTCTTTTAATTTTCCTTCTGCAAAAAAATTTTAATCTGCTAGGAACCTAAGCTGGTTCCACTATAAATAGCTGCATAGATGCACTTGCATAGATGTAAAATAAGGTGGTCATTAGATCAAATTTACTAGAAAAAGCACTGTAAAATGTATTCATTGTTGTCTTATATTGCTTTTTCTTCCTTCATGGATCACAAAATAATTTCTCTGTTTAGAATATTTATATTTTGCTTTCATGAATATAGTTTTATTTCCAGACTAAATGCCTTCTCTAAAGTTTTTAAAAGACAAATTTTATATGAAATTAATCATACCACTCCACAAGGCAGGAGAGCTGAGGGATCAAGCATATACTCAGAGTGTGTGCATTCTGATCATGAGCCTGATGTTTACTAGCTGGGCAAGTCGTTTTAATTCTGTTTATTAGATTTCTCTTACATAACATAGGAATAATGCTATCCTCTAGCTCATAATGTTATCAGGAAGATTTTTTAAACTATTCATTAGTAGAGTATCAAAAATCATATGGTAAACAGTGTTTGGTACTATCATTATTATCATAATTTAAATTAATATAGACCACCATAATAGACTATGCATAGAATCCAATTCATTATCATTGCATATTATATGTGCTTCACGGCCAAAACTAGAATCATCCTTAGCACATCATCATAAGCAAGAACCAAATTCAAAATTCAGATTACCATATTCGGACGATTATAAATGAGAACGTTATCCGGTTTGTGCTGTCCTAATTTCAGTGCTTCTTCTAGAAGTGGGATGTATTCTACTCTCCTTCCAGGTTCAATACCAAATGATGCTGTAACAACCACCTTGGGCTACAATGGAAAAATAGCAATCATTGAGAAAGTTGAACAATACTAATTAAGGTGAGCACAATATTTTGGGCGCAGGTTGGCAATTTAACATTTCTAAAGAAATGTTTTAATGATTCTGTTCTCTGTTGAATAAATGGCCTGAAGACAATAAACCTTTTGTAAATATTGTAGACCTAACCACTTCCACACAGATCTCACTTACCTGTTCCGAACTTCACGTTTAGGATGCTTCAGGCCAATGAATAGGAGCTGTTTTAAAAAAAAAACTTTCCAAAGAGTTCATGAATCCAGATAGAATTGCTTTGAACCAATGACATGCAAGCCTAGGGGCCCAGCCCTTTCCGCGGCTGGTATACCAGTTAGTTGTTGCTGGAGTCATAGTGTTTCATAGGTGGGGAGGGTCAGCCTGCTGCTATCAGGAAGCTTTACTACATTTTTTTTTAAGATTTCATTTATTTATTCATTCATGAGAGACACAGAAAGAGAGAGGCAGAGACACAGGCAGAGGGAGAAACAGGCTCCATGCAAGGGGCCCGATGCAGGACTCGATCCCAGGTCTCCAGGATCACATCCCGGGCTGAAGGCAGCGCTAAACCGCTGAGCCACCCGGGCTGCCCTACATTTTTTATGTCAGCATCTCTGCTTAAATGTGACCACAAAAAAAGGGACCCAAATCCTGACTTTTTTATTGATTCTTTTCTCATTCTAAATACATCCATTTTTGCCAAATACTATATTTGTAATTTTATTGTATTTTTCTTAACAGGGCCCCCAAATGATTGGAGTTTCAAGCCTGAATCTGTCACTAAGTAACACCTGGCACTTCCCTTTACCTGACAACTTGCTGGTCATTCTTTAAGATATACAGAGATGTAGCCAAAAGGGATCCCCGGAGGGAGCTGAAGAAGTCAGGGTTAATCTCCATTGTGGGCAGGCCTCAGGTGCCCAAAATGTTCCTTCTTCCCCACACTGCACAGCAAGCTCCCCAAGGCCAAATTTGGATCCCACTTATCTCTGTGTCTTCTACACCTGGCACAGTGCTTGCCATACCATAAGCTCTCAATAAATGTTTTTGGAACTGAACCAAATTTCTCATTAATTTGCAGAAACAAACATGTCTTTATCCTTCAAAGCACAATGTTTCTTCACCAAGAAATCCAAAGCAAAAGAGGCCCATAATAAATTATTTGGGAGACAGATAATCAATCTAAGATAGTGCATCTATTCCTGAATTCTGATTTCTAGTTATAATGCATTTAATCTAGGAAAGGTTTATATTATACCAAGTATATGCATATATCATACTGTCTGCTTTTTGAATATCATTTAATATTCATGGAGCTGAGGCTCAGTTTATTACGTAGCTTGCCCCAGGTTACAAGCGGTGGAATCAGAAAGAGGGCCAGTTCTGACTGATTACAGAACCTTCTCCTCCCGCTATATCAAGCTGCCTTTCACAAGAAGGGGGGGGTGCTCGCTTCGGCAGCACATATACAGAAGAAGAGGGGGGGGAAGGAAAGAAAAAAAATAAGTCTTGTTTCCTTTTATTATATTTTTAAAGATCCAACATTTGAATAGAATTCACATTTTAATATCTATAATACTCACGAAAATAACTCTAGACAACATTCCCTAAGATTAGAATTCAGAAAAAATGAAAGTTCCATATCGAATTAAAAATATATAGAGAATATATCAAAACCTGAATAATTTAATAAAGTCAAAATTAGACTCTTTCTCTCAAAAAAGAATCCCTTCTACATTTCTATTAAGAGCCTTTTATTGGAGATTTTATTTGGTCTAGATGGACTTGTTAGGATACTGTATAGTCTTTCCATCTTCATCTGTTAAAATAAAGCTTTTTCTTGAGCCAATTTATTTGAAAATCATGACCTCAAAATCATTCCTGATTTCAAATATTAATTCTATCCAAGTATCTCAGATATACATATATCTATATATATCTCTACCTTCTCACCTTTAACTTGACCTGCTCAATGGTCATACCCATAAGAATATATACCCATTGCCTAAACTCCTTAACAGTTTGTGTGTGTGTATGTTCATGTGGGAAACAAAGGCAGAAGAAAAATTAGCAAATTTCTTTACTACCTACAGCCCATTGACATTTAGTCATAGGCATATTAATAAGTCCTTGAAACAGGCCGAGGGACCTTCCTCTAGAAACTCTGCTGCCTCGATGTTAATACTTTGCTAAGGCCAAAAGGCCATCTTAGCTCAGCCCCCAGGATCCTGAGTCTACTTTAACATATAAAAATTCTGTTGGAAACCTTCTTTATCTCTACACCCCAAGATACATGTTGGCAATCATCCTCCAAGCATATGACCCACCAATATGCATCTAAAGGGTCTCATGACTGAGTTTTTACTAAATAGTAATAAATTATCTTTTCCTAACAATAGCTAGCCCCCTCAAGATCCTGGAAACTTTGTTTCCAAAATACCTGGGAGGCTTCAGCTATCCTTAACCCCTTGCCAGCTTGAAAGTATATACTGGGCCACTCCTCATGACCCCAGGGCAGCTTTTTGCCCAAGAGTCCTGTCCCTGTGTGTTAATAAAACCATCTCTTTGCACCAAAGATGACTCAAGAATTCTTTCTTGGCCATTGGCTTTGAACCCTACCATCTTTCCTACATCATGTATGATGAATGAAAACTTAGCCAGTGATATTGTCTACATTTTATAAATCTTCATTTTTACGTATCTCAATTTCCCCACATCATATAATTTCCTTAAAATGTAAAAAATACATGTAGTGCATCTCATACTGTTACCCAAATGGTGTTTAGGATTTCTATAGCTAAACTGCTGGAGTCTATAGCTTCCTCAAAGAAGCCCCCCAACTGCCCACTGGTTTGCAGGTTAGTGCTGACTACTATTTCCCCCTAGATTTACCTTCACAAGCACTAGCTCAACATGTTTGAAAAAGAGAGGAAAAATTCTACCCAGTTAGTTCACAAACCAGCTTTCTAGTTCTAATAACTGATCTATTAGCAAATGACGTCAGATATGCAAATATTCTCTGCCTTGCATCCAAGGGACCCTCAACACATATTAGTTCCTACATTAAGAATGTCTCATCTCGGGCTTGTGAAACTCGTGAAAGTCAACCATCTATTATTCCCATAATGACCTCCTTCCTCAATCTTCCCGCTGCTATTACTCTGTTGCACATTGTCCATTACTTCACAAAGGGACCACCTGCCAAAGGGTCTGATTCCAACCCCTTGCCTCTCTCCCGCTCCCATCATATTGCAAGACTTGCCTCCTCTGAGCATTGCTTAAAACAAGACACCCACCTGCTCAAAAACTTGCACTGGTCAAGGTCTACAGGACTCGGTTCAGACAAAAATTGCCTTTGCAAGCTCCCCACCCCTTCCTCTTCAGCCACCTCTGTCTCCTCACTGTCTTCCAAATAAAATAAATTCAATCCTTATTGTCTACAGCCAGACTTCTATTCTTTTTCTCTCCTTTTGGATCCTCATGATATCAATCATTCAACAAGCTGAATCTTAAGCCAAGATCTAACTTAAATCTCAACTCAGGGAAGTCTTCTTCGGCCACCCCAACTAAAAGAAATCATTCCTTTTTCTAACTCAGGGGTTTGTGGACGATGGCTGAGAGCCAAACAGCATCTTTCTATCGAGTTTTATTGGGACATTGTCATATCTTCCGCTTATGCAGGGTGTAAGGCTGCTTGTGTGCTGTAACAGCACAGCTGAGGAGTTGCTATAACCATCTGTAATCCACAATGTCTAAAATATTTACTAGATTGGTAACTTACCAGAAAAAAGTTGGCTGATTCCTACTCTAAATTCATAGAAGAATGATAGCTAACCTTTTTAAAATAAGTACTATATCCTGGGCACTGTGTTAAATATTTTCTTTTTTTTCAATATTTTCAATTCAATATTTCAATGAGGTTTTCACAGCAGCCTTATCAAGTTTGTTATTCTAGCACCCCCATTTAACCATGTAACTCTACTCTTCCCTGGTATCCCTCTTAACCATTGTGCTTATACCACCATTCCTGGAAGTCCGTACATTATAAAACTACTATGTGTCCTATCCATTTAATAAGTATCACTCACTATCCAGTTCAAGGGATAGTACCTGGCATACAGGAGGAAATTAGTAAGTACGTGTTAATGAATAAATTGGTTATTCATTATTTTCCTTGTATGTCTTATATACCCAAATATGGCAAGCTAACTTGAATGGTATGCACCTAATCTTATATTTTATATTCTTTTTCTTAAAGATTTTATTTATTTACTCATGAGAGACACAGAGATAGAGAGGCAGAGACACAGGCAGAGGGAGAAGCAGACTCCCTGTGGGGAGTCTGATGTGGGACTCGATCCCAGGACCCAGGGATCACGCCCTGAGCCAAAGGCAGGCACTCAACCACTGAGCCACTCAGGCGTTCCTATATTTTACATGCTTTACAGCACCTAGCAAGATGTTTTTCATATTAGACTGACCCCAAAGTAAAATTTTGGTTAATATATGTATGCCAAAGAAAACACAAATTTTGTTTTCCATTTGAAAGGAGGATCTCATAAGTACAAATCACTCTTAGATGGTCCATTCACAGATAAATGTGGCTGTCCTCTATGTAGCTACTACTTGATTTCTCCAAATAAAGCACTTACCTTTGCATGATCAATACGACTACTTAGTTCTTTGGATGCAAATCCCCCAAATATGAGACTGTGGATGGCTCCTATCCTTGCACATGCTAGCATGGTATACATCGCCTGTGGGATCATGGGCATGTAGATAACCACAGTGTCACCTTTCTTGATACCATGTTTGACCAAAACACCAGCCAGCTTAGAGACCTGTAACAAAATCATTACATCAGCCAAGTGTTTTCTGTGTTATTTCACTCAACTTGTGAATTAAGACAGTAACACAGGAAGATGGTCACCCTCTTAGTAGCGGTTTAAAGAAGGCTGAGATAGACATATTTGGTGATGATGGAAGCTTAGTCACAGTAATAACAGACACCTGTATTACAATATTTGGCTATAAACCAACTTACTATTATTATGCTGTATAAACTCTGTGGCTTAAATTTGCTTAATTATTCATTCAGCAACATATTTACTGAGCAACTGTGATATGCCAGACATTGTGTTTCAAGTTGAGAACAAAACAATGAGAAACAAACACGAGCTTTTATTCTAAAGGGCAAATCTGTCGAGTGAACAGAAAAGTAACGTAATGGAAATTTGGATATACATTGGGTTAACTGTTAAAAGAGGTAAGTATGTGTAAGGAAAGAAACCATATCATACATTTAGAAGGTAAATAAGATAGATTCTGTTATTATTATTATTACTATTTAAATAAACATAACTGAGATTCAGATATAACAAATAGTTAACCCTGGACCACAGAGGTAGTATATGATGCAGCCACGTTACCATCACAAGTCTTTCAAACTCGTATTCTTTGTCCTTTCTACTGCCTGAAACCAATTACCTTTCCTTTACAGTTTTTTTCCTACTAATTACCTATACAAAGTGACTGCCCTCTATATTGAGATCAAACATACAAACTTCTTTTACCTTTAATATATGTTTTGGGGACCAAAACTGTGTAAAATATGCTCAGGCCTAAGTGAATAAGAGATTCAACATTCTTTTTTCTTTTTTTTTTGAAGATTTTATTTATTTATTTATTCATGAGAGAGAGAGAGAGAGAGAGAGAGAGAGAGAGAGAGAGAAGCAGAGACACAGGCAGAGGGAGAAGCAGGCTCCATGCAGGGAGCCCGATGTGGGATTCGATCCCAGGACCCCAGGATCACTCCCTGATCTGAAGGCAGACGCTCAACCCCTGAGCCACCCAGGTATCCCTCAATAATCTTTCATTTAACAAATGTATATTGGGTGCCTGTTATATGGAAGACACTGTTTTCTGATACATCTGTAAACAAAACAAGACAAAGATCCCTATCCTCAGAGAACTTATGTTTTAGCAGAGTAAACCCTTACAGTAAACATGAGTAAGTTATGTATTATGTTAAAAGGTAATCAGTACTATGGGTGGGGGAGGTGGAGTAGAACAAAATAAAGCGACTGAGAATGCAGGGGATATAATTCTCAAGGGGACAGCGAGGGTAGACCTCCCTAAGAAGGATACAAGTTAAGAATAAGTTGGATATCCCTAAGCAGAGAGAAGACTAGTACAAAGGCCCAAGGGGGATTATTTGTGATGTGACGGAGTAACAGCAAGGAGACCAGGGTGGAACAGAAAGAACAAGTGAGGAATGGTCATAGATCAGGTCAGAGAGCTAAAGAAAGGGCCTGTGGGGGTCAAACGGGCAATGGGAAGGACTATGGCTTGCCTTTGGATGTGAGTGATCAAGATACTGAACAGAGGAGGCCTGAGCCAAGGAATTGGGCCACAGTGCTATTTATATCCTTTGATTTCATCCTGCCTCTCCTACTTGTTCAGCAAGTTCAAAGGATTTGGAATCCTGATCATTCTTGCTTTTTCTGTTTATTCACTTCCCCTGTGCAGAGGGGGAGAGATGTGGTCAAAGTTAAGGGCTCCGGTGAAAGAAAGTAACAAACAACTCTCTTAGTGTTTTGTTCTCCCCATTTGCACACTAGAATTTAGTGCTATTTTTTAAGAACTCAAAGCTACCCAGCAAAAAGTTATGAGAAAGATATACCACAGGGATATAAATATGAACTTAAATTCTATATGGAGCTCAAGATGGAGAAAAACACTGGAAAATTATATCCACACCCTCAGGGTGCAATCCCCATAGAAATGGGATACTGGTATCCCATTTAAGGTACAGCACTAAGAGAGACCATTGAGAAGAGTGTGTCCTATTTACAACTATAACTTCAGTATCTTGAATAGCGTCTATTGTTGAATAAAAATGATCTTCAACCAAGACCCAATCTGGCAGTGACTCAGTAACAGTGTATTCCAACCTCATTTCACAATGTTGCTGTAAGATGCCCCAAACCTCTGTCCTCTGAAAGAAATGAAATCAATGGGGATCCCTGGGTGGCGCAACGGTTTGGCGCCTGCCTTTGGCCCAGGGCGCGATCCTGGAGACCCGGGATCAAATCCCACGTCGGGCTCCCGGTGCATGGAGCCTGCTTCTTCCTCAGCCTGTGTCTCTGCCTCTCTCTCTCTCTCTCTCTGTGACTATCATAAATAAAAAAAAAAAAAAAAAAGAAATGAAATCAATGAATTTAAGAACTTTTTTGAAAAAAAAACCTCAAAATGACCAAATGTGACCCCACAACGTATTTAAGTTGGAGTTAAGTCACATCTTTAAAAAAAAGGGGGGGTGGACACCTGAGTGGCTCAGTGATTGAGTCTGCCTTTGGCTAAGGGCATGATCCCAGTTCGGGGATTGAGTCCCACATCTGGCTCCCCATGGGGAGCCTGCTTCTCCCTCTGCCTCTCTCTGTGTCTCTCATGAATAAATAAAATCTTAAAAAGATAATACAAATAAAAATATTTAAAAAGAGCCAACAATTTAAATGAGGAGGTTTCATATACAAACCCAGATTTCTAGATTCTCCTGAAAACTTGTAAAGTCTAGCAACACTGGGCTTCTGTTCCTGAATGATAGCAAGCACCTGAACCTGATGATAAGCTACTATGTTGAACTCACCATTCCTTGGTGCCATTAATCACAGAGCATGAATTTTACTTCCCATCCTGAGTTTGAAATATATTCTTTTAAATCTTATTTTATGTTATATGCTTACACCATAGTTCTATAACCATAAAGGTGGGATATATACGGGTAATGAATTTTTCCCCCCACCCACTTCTCATTATCTGCTTGGTAAGGCATCTGAATTGTGAAACACTTCCCTGAAGACAACTTTCAGCAAATTAGGCTGCAGCAGAGCTGTATCAGCGCTAGATGGCGTCCCTCTGGCCTTGTTAACCTTGCTTCCTGCAGCCACTCAATGTTTTGATACGGTGCTAACCACATCAGAGTTGATCTAGAGAAAAGGTATACATTATCAATAGCTAGAATTTCTTTTTCAGTAGTGTCCAGGGCTAAATGCATACATTTCATATATGTATATATGTATATTGTATACCTTTATGGAATTATATGTATGTATGCGTGTATATATATGAATAAAAACACATGGGAAAACATTTCTGGTGAGACTTCTAAAAAATAGGCATATGAAAAGCAAATGCTAACTCATAGCAAGAAAAATAAATAGACATTGGTTTCAAATGCAAATGTGAGGGACGCCTGGGTGGCTCAGCAGTTGAGCATCTGCCTTTGGCTCAGGTCATGATCCCAAGATCTGGACTCGAGTCCCACATGGAGTTTCCTACAGGGAGCCTGTTTCTTCCTCTGCCTATATCTCTGCCTCTCTCCGTGTCTCTCATGAATAAATAAATAAATCTTTAAAAAACAATGAAAATGTGAAATAAAAAATATTTCATACTAACATTGTACCTAGAGAGAGTAAATACGGGAGTCTTAAAACAGAATGCAGAAGTCTTGTTTCAGACACAGATAAAATCATTTTGAAAATAAGTGTAAGCAACAGCAAACAATATGAGGAAAAACCCCAGTCACCTGAGAGTCCATAATCCCTCAAAGAAAGTGCTATGAAACTTCAACACAAAGGGCAATTTGATTATTGCTATTCCAGGGCTCATCTTGTTTTACTGACTTTCAGAAGGAAAATTATCAAGGAGAAGGAAATTCGATATTATTTTTGTCCAATGTTAATATTCTCATCCTACCATAGATATCTGAATGCAAATTTATCATTTCTATTGCTATCCAAAGGGAAAACATTTAACATATATCTTGTGTATATAGTTTTTCAATAAAGGAAAAGTTGAATCATGTGTCTTTCACACAATCCATATTCATTTTTGCATCTTAAGATTATGTTTTAATTTATCAACAATTTAATCTTTTTATATCACTCACATATCACCAAATTTAGTTTTCAGTCTGACGGCAAGGACGGTACACATGCTATGCAATCATGGTCAGGCCACACCCCTCTCTAGCATGAGGGTAACTGAACTAAGAAGGAAACCTGAAGAAACAAAATGAATGTACATATACATTTAGACACAGCACTATTTGTTTCTTCCCACTAGAGACTATATGAATTAATCATTATTTTGGTACTAATTTAAAGACATTCAACTTTATCAGTATCCTGTCATTGATTCAACTTATACAGTATCTACTATACATAACTATACGGAAGTCAAGGTTGCAGATGCAAACATAGGAAGACATAGTCCTTAAAGCAAAGAAATGCAGAGTCCAGGGAAAAAGAACATAAATAAATAGTAATGACAAAATAAGAAAATGTAACAACAGATATTTATGTTATGTGAAATGGTATACCATATAGCTGGTTTACATATAACACATGTGCTTATTTTGGATACAAGTGAGAACTTTAAATTTTAAAATTATAAAATGAAAACATTAGTATAAATAACAAAAATGAATTTAACAAATTTCATACGTATTCATTCTGCAAAATCTTCATTCAAAAGAAGTCTGTGGGTTAGTATAACTTCATGATCCAATGCCCATGACACAAATATAAACATTGGGCGAAATTGACCAGACTATGTTCTGTAGAGTAAATTAGCACTTGCTTTACAAACAGCAAGCGTGCCCATCTACAGAAAATCATCTTTGTATGAGAAAGATAGTATTGGTGTCCAAATTATAGTAAAAAGATAATAATTATGGGCTATTTCAGGGCCATGTCAAAGAAAATTATATGAAAGAGAAGACAAAAGGAAGCATATTTTTAAGCTGCAATGATGTCGCACTGCAAACACTGGTCTAATCAATCACAGAAAAGTTAACTAATTTATTTTTTTTAATTTTTATTTATTTATGATAGTCACACAGAGAGAGAGAGAGAGAGAGGCAGAGACACAGGCAGAGGGAGAAGCAGGCTCCATGCACTGGGAGCCCGATGTGGGACTCGATCCCGGGTCTCCAGGATCGCGCCCTGGGCCAAAGGAAGGCGCCAAACGGCTGCGCCACCCAGGGATCCCCAAAAGTTAACTAATTTAAAAATCAATTATAATATCTGAGGAAGCAGTCTTTTTTTCCTAGGATTCTACTTGAAGAATATTCAGAAACCTTTCCACGGTGTGCTACTTAAAAACATCTTGAAAGATGGGGAGTAACCAGGGAACTTACAGGTGGCTGCTCTATAAAAGGTTGAATCAGACTTTCTAAAAATCTCGTAAGTAGAGCCAGAGATCCTAGATAAAGATATAAATGTGGACTAGCTTCCACAAGGTACAAGGTGTTGGCATCCTTTACCTGCACACATGCAAGCGCATGTTGCTATTATTAAGGAGATTTAAGCTAAATGGTGCCTATTTATTTCTTTTCTGGACCATTTGTCATCTCTTGGTTTCCAATCTTGCCCACTAAAAGTTTCTTCTTCAGAGAAACCCATCATACTTAGAATAAAATATAGTCTTGGGGCGCCCAGGTGGTTCAGTTGGTTAAATGTCTGCCTTCAGCTCAGATTGTGATCTCAGGTTCCTGGGATCTCAGGTTCCTGCTTTTCCCTCTCCCTCTGCGCCTCCTCCTGCTTATGTTTTCTCTCTCTCTTTCTCTCTCTCTCTCTCTAATAAATAAATAAGTCTATTAGAAAATATATAGTCCTCAGGATGTTGTACAAGGTCCTATGGGATGTCTCCTGGATATTCCCCAACCTCACCTTCTTCCACTTTCTTCTTATTGCTGGCCCCCTGGCGCCCTCTGATGGCCCACGTTTGTTCTTATTCCAGGGCCTCTGCCTGACTTGATTTTCACTCAAATGGGCACATGGTTCTTTCATCTGTATTTGGGTCTGTGTCACTGGGTCATTTCCTTGGTGACAAGTAGTTTTCTCTGACAGACATATCTAAAATGGCAGCCCAGGTCAGTCTATAGAGTTATATTGTTCTTCACCTGTATTGTATAATTTTTCACTTACGTTGTATTATCTTTTTATTCATAATGTATCTCCCTAACTAGAATACAATATTCCCGTAAGGAAAGATTATATCAATCACTACTGTAGTCTATAATATCCACAGTAGTGCCAGATTTATATCAGGCATCCCAAAGTATGTTTTATAAATAAATAAATAGACTCGATCATCATTCTAGTCCAGAAAAATGAATTCAAAACAGATGGTCTGGGGCAGCCCAGGTGGCTCACCAGTTTACCGCCGCCTTCGGCCCAGGGCGTGATCCTGGAGACCCGGAATCAAGTCCCACACCAGGCTCCCTGCATGGAGCCTGCTTCTCCCTCTGCCTGTGTCTCTGCCTTTCTCTCTGTGTCTCTCATGAAAAAATAAATAAAATCTTAAAAAAAAAAAAAAAACAGATGGTCTATTGATGCTGTTAACCTTCTAAGAGGTCAGGGGTTACACCTTGAAGAAAAGATGAATTATCCACTAAGAACCTATCAACTAATGATAAAAATAAATTAATTAAGCAAATCTAAGAATCAAAGCCATGGACCAGAATTTCAGGTTTCCAAGAAAGCCAAGTAGGTGAGGCAGGATATAAACCTTCACAGTCAGGCAATGCATTAAAACAAGATTCTCACTGTATTCAAAAATAAAATTTCCCTGAGTGGTGCAGTCGCTTAAGCGTCTGACTCTTGGTTTCAGCTCTAGTAGTGATCTCAGGGTCCTGAGATCTAGCCCTGTGTCAGGCTCCACGCTCAGAGGGGAGTCTGCTTAAGACTCTTTCTGCCCTTCCCCCCTGCTTTTTCTCTCTTTCTCTAAAATAAATAAATAATTCTTTAATAAATAAATAATAAAAGTTTCCCAATGTAAAAAGAAAAGCACAACGTAGAGCGGACAAGTGATATTCTTGGAAATAATCATTTCTCTCAGACAAGGATTAAATTTTCTTTTACTTTCTAATGGATGAGTAACTGTTCTTTTTCATGAATCCATTCAGTATATAATATGAGCTTAGGCTATAAGGCCTGTATTAGAAACTATGTTGGCAAAAACAATCCAAATATTTAAATAAAATATCACCCTTATCCTCAAGGAATATTACTCTGGTCAAGAAATACACTAATAAATAGATATGTTAATAAATAATGTAAAAAGCAAAAATAAACCTGGGTACAGAGACAGTGTCCTGGACTTCAAATCATGGAGAAATAGCTTCTGGCATAGAAGGAAGTGAAAAGAAGTGAGTTTATACTTCAAACAACCTGAAAAAATCAGGCTCAGGATTGTTGTTATTGAGAGTTGATGCTTAGACATTTTGAATGTATGACTCTAAACATTGGGAAAGGGATATAAGGAAACACGAAAATGTTATTTTTCTCATTTAGTTTATTCCTTCCTATAATATCTATTAAATTGGTCTGATACTTGTTTTCTTTATAGTCAGTATTCTCAGACTAATCTAACTTACATTTTATTAAGATGAGAAGCTATTCAAAACAGAGTCCTAGCTACAATTCTGGTAAAAATTTAAATCAGTAGTTGGTGCCTACTTACCTACAATTTAAAATGAAGTACAAATATGTCTGCTAAAACATATTTTACCACATGGCATTATACAAAAGAGTTCATAAAAATAATAAGGCTTATGGGAAACGAAGGTTGAGCTAGACTCAAAAATCAACATAACTAGAGCTCTTTAACATTAGTACTCATCAACACTTGCCCTAAAGGATCTTCATCATTTTTTTTTCTTAAGGTTTTCAGATACGGATAAGGTGTTCTCTTTAAGTTGTGAGAAAGTCTCTCCTTGACTTCCTAACCAGGTAATAATCCAACAGGAGAATGAATGGGCAAAAGATTTGAGTGGACACTTTAGAAAAGTGAAACAAATGGCCAATAAGCACAGGAAAAAGGAGCTCAATTTCAGGAGTCATTAGGGAAAAGCAAATTCAAACCACAAAGCAATAACCCCACACATTCACCTAAAAGGCCCAAAGTAAAGAGATTCTCAATACCAACTGTTGACAACTGGCCCTCTCATATACTGCAAATGGGAATACGAATAGGTACAACCAGTTTGGAAAACTTAAATGAAAGAGCCTCATGCACAAAAAGTTGAATAAAAAAGTCAGACTCAAACAAGTATATTCTATTATTCAATTTATACAAAGTTCAAAAGCAAGTGAATGTCACGTGGGGATGTCTGAATAATAACCTCATAAAGATATGATTAAAATGAAGCATAATACGTGCTTCTGGGGCCTGGGAATATTTTGTCTCCTGATCCGGTTATGTGGGCATGTTCTGTTTGTGAAGAATCTAACAAGCTTTATGCTTATGTTCTGTGTGCTAATCTGAATGTATATGACATTTCATTCTAAGTTTAAAAAATGGCATGCTAAAAAAAAAAAAAAAGGCATGCTAGGAAAAAAAACCTACACAAACCACTGTAAATTCAGTCTCATACCAGCATCATTCACCTACTCACACAGCGTGGAAAAGGGAATTCGCCTTACAGAGATACACCTTTTAGCAGAGCTGACTGTAGTACAGCTGAAGTTTTTACTGCTGATTTAAGAAGATTAAACAAAGACAACTAAGCCATGCACTGTTGTACTCCTTCCCCTCAACAAGGCAATCACCGGCAGGGCTGAGTCTGCATGTTCTGGTTTTTGCATTTTAGGTTCTTGCTTAAGGAAATGCTGATGATGTGACAAAGAAATATCAGATTATCTTACCCTGACATATTTCTGAGAAGATGGAATTCATACTTTGAAAAGAGCATCCTAAAGGGCAGAGTTGGAGGGAGGACTTCTCATGGGACATGGCCCTTGACCTCAGAATAATTCTCTCCTCCAAATTATGCAACCTTCATAATTACAACTGCCACCATAATTATATTTCAAAGAATTGCCTTCAGTGGAGATAAAAGACACTTTTAGTTTGAATTAAATCAAGAAAATTTAGCACACACTGGGTTTTATCAGTTTTTCCGGCACCATATATTTGTGAAAATTTCTCAAATGCCTTTTAGTGATCACGTTTTTATTTAGCAAATAAATAAATAAAAATTCACAGTTGAGGGCACCTCGGTGGCTCAGTTGGTTAAGTGTCTGCCTTCGGCTCGGGTCATGATCTTGGGTTCCTGGGATCAAGGACCAGGTCAGGGTCCCTGCTCAGTGGGGAGTTTACTTCTCCCTCTTTCTGCTGCTCATGCTCTCTCTCGCTACCTCTCTCTCCCTCTCAAATAAACAAATAAAATCTTTAAAATAAATAAATAAATAAATAAATAAATAAATAAATAAATAAATAAATTTAAAAGAACCAAAATTGTTTAAAAACCAAAAAAAGCAATTAGAAAATAGAGATACAGAAAAGAAATTCAAAGTAGGAATTTCTAAACATGATGAATACTGTCTGTATATAATCAACACATCCAAATACAAACATAAACGCTCACACACACCCCTTTATTTCACTGAGGTTTGATATAAGCGCTACCTTGAAAAGAGCTACCAAGAGGAGGATGCGGTGAGCATAAACATTTCTCCTGGAATGCAGATTTCAGTTTTAAGTGTAGAAAATTTACAGTGGAAATATTCATCTTGAACTTTCAAGCCAAATGTAAATAAGCTACAATCCTTCACAGGTCAGAATTTACTTAGAAGGAAGCTGGAGTTATATTACTGATACAATTCACAGGTGAGACATTCTGACAATAAAAGAAGCTAGAGACATTTAGAAATTTCAAATAGTATTTAATTCATTCATTCACTCATTCATTCAACACATGTTCACTATGTACCAGTCGCTGCTCTGCAAGCAGAACAAGAAACCCTTCCCTCATGGAAAGTACATTCTAGAAGAGGAAACCCTAAAGAGGACAGCTAAGTAAAATATAAATAATGGCACTGATTAACAAGTGGCAAAACTAAAGAAAAAAAACAGAAAAGGGAGGTCCAAAGTGATGTGGATGTGGGAACATTTGTATTTAATATGGCCAGGGAAAATTTCATCCAGGTATCATGGAAAACAACATTTAGGAACCATGAACCATAAGATATCTGGAAGAAAAACTATTTCAACGAGAAGGTGGGTAAGTACAAAGGCTCTAAGTTGGGAGTGGAGTGAGCTGAAAGTTAGCTGCAGGAGGCAGTAAGGTTGGGGTGTGCAGTGCAGTGGGCTTGAGGTGTGCAGTGCAGTGGGCCAGAGATGTGCAGTGAAGTAGCCTGGGGTATGCAGTGAAGTGGGTCTGGGGTGTGCAGTGCAGTGGGGCTGGGGTGTGCAATGGGCCTGGGGTGTGCAATGGGCCTGGGGTGTGCAGTGCAGCGGGGCTGGAGTGTGCAGTCCAGTGGGGCTGGGGTGTGCAGTGCAGTGGGCCTGGGGTGTGCAGTGAAGTAGGCCTGGGGTGTGCATACAGTGGGGCTGGGGTGTGCAGTGCAGTGGAGCTGGGATGTGCAGTGAAGTAGGCCTGGGGTATGCAGTGCAGTGGGCCTGGGGTCTGCAGTGGGCCTGGGGTGTGCAGTGCAGTGGGGCTGGGGTGTGCAATGGGTCTGGGGTATGCAATGGACCTGGGTGTGCAGTGCAGTGGGCCTGGGGTGTGCAGTGAGGTAGGCCTGGGGTGTGCAGTGCAGTGCAGCGAGCCTGAGGTGTGCAGTTTAGTAGGGTTGGGGTGTGCAGTATAGTGGGGTCGGGCTGTGTAGTGAGTGGGCCTGGGGTGTGCAGTGGGGCTGGGGCGAAGGTCACAGGAGTTGATCGTGTAGAACCACAGGTCCCAGGGAGGAGTGACTTTTGTTTTCTTCTTTCCATGGTCTCAGAAGAAAGCACAAATCTGTAGTGTGGCACTCGGAGTTCCCTGAGCCTGCTTCCCTGGAGCCCTACCTCCCTAACCACTCGTGATTGTATCTTGTGCCAAAGCTACGGCAGAGGCACCAGGTTCTCCCTTCCCGGAATATCTGTATGTGCTATTCCTTCTGTCTGCAGGACTCTCCTTCCCACGATCTCCCTTCCCACTTTTGTTCGTTTGGGCTAATTTTAGGCATTGACTCTTCCAGAAAGCCTTTCTCTGCTGTCTTAACAGTTGGCTGAGCTGCATGCCTTCCCATGGGTTTCTAGAGAACCCAATACTTCCCTCTAACGTAACCTTTATTACATTCACATGGGGCTCTTAGTTCCTTAAAGTGAGGGAATGGGTGCATTCACCTTGTATCACTTGTTCCCAACAGGGTCTGGCATACAAAACAAATATTTGTTGAATGAATGAAAAATGGATCTTGAACCAGGCTCAAATCTCTCTACAAAAAATCTTAATAAAGGCTTGTGTAAATGATCAGATAAAAGGTGACAGTTTGGGAAAAGCTCTATTTCTGAATCATTCTGTAAAATCTTCAGATCCTTCATGTCACTGAAACAATTTAGCCTAAAATTTGCTCCCTAATTAAACAAGAAATGCTAACTACCTTAATCAAGTTCTACTTAGCCAGAAACTCCCAATAAATGAGACAAGGGAGATGAAAACAAGTAAAGTACAAAGCCGCTTCTCTTTGTTTGTTCTCAATGGCATTACCATTAAATCTTTCTCTCTGTCTTCTCTACTTAATAAAATAAAGGCCACAGGGAACCAGGAGCAGATAATCAAAGTGGAGCACAATGCCTCCCTCTTTCCTAACACTTCTTCCTTTAGTACTTTTAGAGAAGAAAAGCCCAGGGAATCAGAAGCTGTCAGCAGGTGAGAGAAACAGGCCTTTTAAGTACTTTGATGTCAGGCTAAACCGAAACCAATGAACCAGTACAAACCTCAAAAGGGTCTGAGAGTCTAGACTCAATATTAGAAAATCAAGATGAGTTAGCAGAAATGCTTCTAAGCAAAATGTGTGTGTGTTTATTATATACACTTATGCAATTGATTCTAAAAAAAAAAAATAGCAAGTGAGTAAAATATTTAACTGTCCTTATCTTACGTTTCCCTAATGCTTTCTCTTTGATGATGGTGTATCAAATTCAAAATGGGTATATAGAGAATATTTGGAAGTACATAAAATAAGCTTTCTACTCTGTATGCTAATTAAGAGTCACCAGTGTCTTAGGCCTTAATATTAATAAAATGAAACGGTGACAATACGCCCAAATCATAGGAGTAAGCTTTTAATCAAACAAAACCTCATCTAAAAGCCAAAACTGCAAATCTGAAATAAAACACAGAGTACAACAGGTTATAGGAAATTTACATTATCTCTTATAATAAAACGTGGCCTCAGATGAATACCGAGGTCATTCGCTAATGGAATTCCTTCTCTCCGCAGCCTCAGGGTGAGGTCTGTTTCTGTATAATTCATTCTGAAAATAGAGTTCACACTTACAGATCTATACAAAGTACCCAACAGTGTAATTGTGGCATTATTTTGTTTTGTTCTGTCTTGGGCTGCCTAGCATTTGAACTCCCTTTTTACTAGATTGGAATTCCCCCACTATGAGTCCTACCGGGAGCCAGGGCTCCAGTTCCTACTATGAAGTCAAAAGAAGAGAAGACATTTCTTCTTCCACTACCTGGTAATTCAGGCATGTAACCTAAAACTGGCCAACTAGGTATTCCTCCTATATCAGCCTACGAGGTTAATTCGAGTCAGCAAGTCTAATTACCAGACAATTTGTGGGCTCTCCTTAAATTTTTACCTCTGCCCTTTCCCCCTGGAGGTGTATTATTATTCTGAACCTGGTTCTTCAGTCTTCCCTTTTCATGAATTCCTCTTATGTTTAAATCAGCTGAAGCTGGCATTCACTGATACCACCTGCTGATACCCAGCTTGAGCGAAACTGGCGTAAATTTCTCTCTTGATTGTTCCCAACGACTCAGGATTGAGACATTGGATGGTCCCAGTTGCCTTTTTTTGAAATCTCTTGGAAGTCTAAACAGGAACATTTTTGATGCAAAAGGATATAATTTCAGGGAGTCAAGGAAAGTTGACCAAATTTTCTAAAAATCAGGTAGCAACCCTAAGTAGGTATTTTAACCAAAAGAAAGAAGAGAATGTGCTTCCAAAAGCCTTAATTTAAAAGCAAATGCTTGCAAACCCTAGTATGACTGACTCTGCTCAACCAGTAGTTCTCAACTAGTAACTAGTTTGCCACCCAGGGACATTCAGCAACGTTTGGAGACATTTTTGGTCATCACAACTGTGGGAGGGGAGCTACTAGCATCTAATGGGTAAAGGACAGGAATGCTGCTAAACATCCTACAATGTACATAACAGTATGCCATAACAAGAATTATCGGGCTTAAAATGTCAATAGTGTCCAGGGTGCTGAGTCGGTTAAGCATCCAACTCTAGATTTTTGCTCAGGTAATGATTTCAGGGTGTGAGACCAAGCACCGTGTTGGACTCTGTGCTCAGTGGGGAGTCTGCTTCTCTCCCTCTCTTCCCTCCCATTGCTCATACTCTCTCTCTCTAAAATAAATAAATAAAATAAAATAAATATTAAAAAATAAAATAAAATAAATAAAATAATAAAATGTCCAGAGTACCAAGGTAGAAACCCTTCCCTACATTATTATCTCTCTATAAATCAATAGAGCTAGAATAGGTGTTCCACAGTCCCCAATACCCAAATACTTTTATAATTACTTCTGAAACCTCATTTCTACCCTAATGTTAAAAGAAAATCTCATAAATCATCTGCCAATATTGTGATTCACTCGAGAACTACACAGATGGGAAAGAACAAACAAACAAAACAAAAAGAGCAAATAAGAGAAAGGCACCGTCTGTAAGAAGACCCGTAGAGTCAGATGTGCCTGAGGGCATGACAGGGTGAAAAACAGTTGTGTGCATGTCCAAGAATGTCTGGAAATGAAGTTGGGGGAAACGCTTCATTCCAAATGGCTTCTACACCGCAGGGGTCCAGATTTTACCCTCTAAGTAACAGTAATTTTTAAAGAAAAGGTTTTTAACTAGTTGTTTCTTAAGGAGAAAACTCTGATGCCACGTTAGGTGGTGACCTATCGGAGGGCAGGCCAGTAGTGGGGAAGCTGGGAGGCTGCTTCGCTAGTATAAGAGCTGAAAAGTAGCTGGACTAATGTGATGGCAGCATGGGTGGGAGCACAGGCCTGGAGAGGATTTAAACATATTCTTAGAGGCTTGCTAACCTCTCCCCGTAAAATGAGTATCTTTCAGTAGTGTAGCATACAAATATAAGGGAAAAAAACTATCTACATGAGTTAACATGCCTCTAGTTCTTCCATTGTGCATCAAAAGGAAACCACAGTAGCGTATGTCAATGAATTAAGTGAAATAAAGGTTACACAATGCAAATGCATATTATTTAAGTAACTTCTGTATGATTCCCAAATACCACATATAGAAAGTTTATGATATTACCTGCTCCAGAACTTCTTTGTAGGTAATAGTTGCTTTAGTATTTGTAACAGGACTGTCATAGATGATAGCAATCTTATCTCCTTGACCATTTTCAATATGGCGATCGATGGCATTGTAACAAATGTTAAGCATTCCTTCCACAAACCTGAAAAATTGAAAGGTATGGGTTAATAATTCTTTCCAAAATATTAACTAGTTTCTTAACTAGTTTCCATATTTAACTATAATTATACTAGTTAACTATATTTAACTATAAATTAGCGTAACTAGTTTCTATATTTCTAGTTTGGCATCACTGCCCTTAAAATAGTGTTTCCCTTTGCATGCTATGCCAGGTAATGATGTCTAAAGTAGATATTTAAGATGGTACAGGAGGGACATCTTTATCTTAATAAACATGTATTTATTTTGGTGTGTACTAGGAAAATAGACCTCACAGCTCAAGGTGACAACTTTGTGGATTTTATTGCTTAGGACGAAACTAAAGTATAGAGCACCAAAATCATCTATGTTACATGGATGAAATGAATATAAGAGCAGTGCAGGCCAAGAAAGCATTAGGCTGAGAGAACAAATGGTAGATGTATGACTCAGTCTGGGTATCTGCTGTGAAAAGACAAACTTATTGGAAAATTTAATTATTTTTTAAAAGACATTATATAAACAAACAAACAAAAAAAAAAGACATTATATATATAATTTTTGTTTTAAGTAAGTGTGATGTTTCCAGTTGTGCAAAGAATAAGCTCTGTTCTGCATCTTTGAGATGTTTCATAATTTGAATAAAGAATGGACATGCATATAAAATTTTAATAGATTTTTTTTCAAAGACCTTCCCAATTTAGTGCTTTTCATCTCCTAACTGATCAATGCCTTCCTTTGAAAATGCAGACATCATGTAGATAGATGTAGATACCTTTTAAGGAAAATATATCTAAAAATAAAACATGATAAATTAAAAAAAAAAAAAAAGGAAAATATATCTTATTTTTCCAAAAGAAAAATCTTTGCAGTTGTCACATTTTTAGGAGGAAAGGACTAAAATAAAGTATTCAAGTACAGTAACGGTCTATTTGTCCCAGTGTCAGGCTAGCAAATATTATAACAATGCAAAGTAACAGGAAAAAAACATTGACGCAAGAAGAAAAAGTCGTGTCAGAGAGCTGAGTATCACCTTCAGGTCTTCCCTCAAAAAGCCCTGTTGGGAAATGAGGCAGTGAATTAAAAGCAGCTATAGATTTAGTGGCAGCATCAAGAAATTACACACACAGGACTCGGCAGGAGGAGGGATCACTTAACCAGGGTCATGACCCTATACACTTCAATAATCTGTATATGACTACCTGACAGCACAGCACAAAAAGTAATTGATGTAAAGATTCTTAATCGCCAATGTTTGTGCAAAAGTATTGTCTCTTCCCCTTGCCCCCCCTCCATGAGTAGAGAATACTTCCCTTGATTTGGGCTCATCCATGGGACTGTGCTTTGGTAAATCAGCAGACATGATTCAAGCAGAGGCTTTTTCAAGCACTTGCACAACTGGGCTTGCTCTCCTTCACCTATACTTCCTCCAGAAGAGCTTCCTGGATACTACAGCTGCCTCCGCAGCCTGGTACCCAAAGCAGACATTTGCAGGTGGCAGTAGAGCCCAAAAGAAGAGGGGAACCTAACCCAGTCAGATATATGTCTTGGAGCCATGCTTCCAGTCATGCCCATCCTAGATCATCTGACCCCATGACAACCTAGAGCTACACGGAAGTAACAGCTGAATATGTTAGGATTTGGACATTTTTAGGATTACCTGATATGCAGCATTGTGGTCAAAATTAGCTAATATGCCAAGAAACGAAGATAATTTGCTCAACATTTTGTGCAGAAATAAGGAAAGATGTTTTATAGGATTTTCCCACAAAAATATTTATTTATATTTTTTTGGTTTTTATTTCTGTTTCTGAAACAGAATATTGGAATACTGCCTTGCAGGAACACTTCTCAAAGTTGTCATTATTCTCTTTCTTTTTATCTACAACTTCCACTCTACCACAATTTGTGCCCAATAATTAATTATGCTCATGACATTGCAAAAAGAAGGAGCCCCTCAATACTAAAGAACATGAGGAATTCACTTTGTCATTCGCTGACTGTTCTCCTACCTCTTTACTTATTCCTTTTCAACATCTTTCCTGGGATCTTCTTCCTCTGTCAAATCTTTGACCATGATTCCTAAGGTCCTATATCCATTCCTTGGCTCACGCAGCATACACTCCCTGGGTAATCTTTATACCCATATGGCTTCAACTTCCATCTTCAGCTCCAGCCCTGAACTCCTTTCTGAGCTCCATACCCTTAAAGCCAACAGTCTGCCAGACACTGAAGGGTTTCAGAATGAGCCTCCCCAAACATGCTACTTTGACATGTGGCTTATTTTGAGCAGAAGACAATCAACACCCAAAAGACTCAGGAAGACCTTTAACCTCCCCTCCTTAACTGCCTCTAAGAATTTAGTTAGAAGGCCTGGTCTAGGAAAAGATCTATTACCAAAGATAACTACAAAGAATATGGGCAAGGCATGGTAGGCTGTGGGGAGGGCTCGGCAGGGCTCATTTGTTTAAATTCTTCTGTGTCCCATGGCCTCTGTGTGGCAAACAAATATTTGCCTTTCCATCTTCCTGTGAGTTGTCTTCCTTCCTTGTGAAGCTCTAGGCCCCTACTCTCTTCACCTCAGCCTCAATAGATCTATCTTTGAATCTCTCATTTCTGTGTGAGGCTCTCATACATTCAAAATTAGTTTTTCCTCCTGTTAATTTCACTTTATGTCAATTTAATTAATAGATCATCCAAAGGAACCTATAAGGATAGAGTAAAAAAAATTTCCTCCCCAACAACATCTCTATTTGGAAAGAGTAACACGTGTAGTCAGTTCACCCCACCTCAACCCATTGCCCCATGCCAAATGCAAATCCTCCCCTTCTCCTGTTTTCCATATTTCAAGGAACAACCTTGCACACAGGGACCTGAATTAGAAACCCCAGAGTTCAATTTGATCCTTCATTCTCCACATCCAATCGGCCATATGTAACATCACATTAAGCTCTGTAAGTGTTCAGTTGTCTCTTTGATAACCTGGTTCAGAATTACTGCCTCCTTTTTTTTTTTTTTTTTGAATTACTGCCTCCTAATTAATCTCCCTGCCCCAGGCCTCAGCCCATCCCCTCAAGTCATCTCTCCATGCAATTAGATTGTTTTTCCTCAATAAATCAGTCTGAGAAAGACAATTTCCATATGATTTCACTCATATGTGTAACCTAAAAAAAAAAGAAAACAAATGAATAAATGAACAAAAAAAAAGGAGAACCAGACCCATAAATACAGAGAACAAACTGATGGTTGCCAGAGGGAAGGAGGTGGGGAAATGGGTGAAGGGGAGTAGGAGATACAGGCTCCCAGTTTTGTAATGAATAAGTCACGAAGATGAAAGGCACAGCATAGGGAATAGAGTTAATGATGCTATAATGGCATTTTACAGTAACAGATGGCACTGCGCTGGCGGTGAGCACAGCATAATGTATAGAGAAGTTCAATCACTAGGCTGTACACCTGATTTGAATGCAACACTGGGTGTCAGCAATACTCAAAAATTTTTTTTAAAAAGGAATTTTTAAAGAATGTTTTCCCTCCATGTAAATCTTCTCATACCAAATAGTGCTCCAAGTTATTTAATACTGTTCCATGAAGTTCGGAATAGAAACTGTGTCAAATAAATAAATAAATAAATAAATAAATAAATAAATAAAATAAACACTGTGTATCTTCCGATGGCTTGCAGAGCCCCGTTCATCTCAGCTTTATTTCTCCCCATTCAGCTTCCCACGTTCCAGCTTCAGTGAATCACAGAATGTGTAATTCTTGCATCCAGTCAGCTGCTCTTTCCGTGGCTGTCTTCTACCTCTACCCCCACCCTTCCCTAAGCAGTTCCAAAGGCCTCTGCACAGGTCTCTACCACGGTCCTCATCACATCTCCTTAACAATGCTTATAAGGGTCTGTTGAAGCACTTTCATGAGGGCTGTGTTACAGTCCTCATCACATAGCTGCAATCTCTGTGTCATCCCAGTGCTGGCATCTATTGATTGTTTTTCTCACTCATGTTAAGATTTTCCTGGCTTTTGGAATAGCAAGTGATCTGAGGTTGTCTCCTGGACATTGTGGGTATTTTATTATGAGACTCTGGGAGCTTATCTAAAGATCCTATTTGTATTCCAGACCTCCCCCAAAACCGTGTCAGTGGAGGACAGGGAGGCCTCATTACAACCAGGTGCAGGTATTAGTCCCAGGTCCCCTAATGGCCTCCTTTGACACGGGTGGGGATGAGGGGTATCTCATTACTGCTGGATTAGGGTGAAAGTTCAGGATCCCCCTAGGCTTCTATGACACTCTCCTGGCTGAGAGGAGGCATCGTTTTACTGTCCCCATGTGGTCTCCCCTGCCACTGCCAGTGGAAGAGCCTCCTAACCTCTCTACCTCAGCCAGAATGAAAGGTCTGACTTGCAATATAACCTCTGATGCCACCAGGGCAGGTGGCAGTGCTTGCGGTGGCTGGCTAGAGCACAAGTCTACACTCCGCACCAGGTTTTCATGGGTAAGTATGCGATCAGGGTTATAGCTTTTTCTCTAGTGTTTAGCTGGGTTAGGGTAGTTACTATCTAAAATCCAGAGACAGTCTTCTGTGGGGGGCTTGTTCTTTTTTTTTTTTTTCCTGCACCTATTGGTATTTCTGGGTGCCTGTTTCTCCAGCACTCAGTCTAGGATATATAGGACAAAAAGTAAACCCAGGGAACTCATTACCACATCATTTCTTAGGTCTCAAAGTTCCTGATGATTTGGTTTGTTCTCTCTACCTTTCAGAGTCTTCTTATGTGGGTTTTTTATATAATGACCTAGGTTTTTCTCTGTTTTTAACAGGATGAATAGGGGAAAGTACATTTCTCCATCTTGTCCTGAATCCAGACATCTTCATTTTAATTTTTTTAAATTTTATTGGAGTTCAATTTGCCAACATATAGCATAACACCCAGTGCTCATCCCACCAAGTGCCCCCCTCATTGCCCATCACCCAGTCACCCCAACCCCCTGCCCACTTCCCCTTCCACTACCCCTTGTTCATTTCCCAGAGTTAGGTGTCTCTCATGTTTTGTCACCCTCACTGATATTTTCATTCATTTTCTCTCCTTTCCCTTTATTCCCTTTCACTAATTTTTATATATAACATTTATTGATCCCTTATTCTAAGCCAACATTTCATGTGTATTAGCTCATTTAGTCAAACAACAACCCTGCCTCATGAAGTAGGTACTATTATAAACCCCATTTTACCTACGAGGAAATTTATCGGACAGTAACTTGCTCAAGGCAGCCTAATTAGAGAACTAAACCCTTAAACGTCACAAACTCTACAGTCAATATTCAAAGAACTTTACTTTTTTTCAAAGAACTTTAGATTATTTTTCAATCATTTGAAAATATGTAGTAGTTTCATATTTAAGTTATCCTAGGGTTTTCTTTTTTAAGGATACCCTTAAAAGATATTTAAAGAATTTTCAGGGTACCCTTTAGGCCAGGCAGAAAGGAAATAAATGGCAGGGCCTGAAAGCAGTGTCAAACAAGAACTGTTGCAGGAGATAACAAATTGGCATGGCTCCAGAGGTGGTAAGTTAATGAATATACCAATATAAATGGACTAAACTTAAAGATTGGTTTACTGTGGCTGACTGGACCAGGTGACCCACAAGCAGCCTCCTGGCTCAAAGATTTGATTATTCTACTATGACAAGATTCTTATTTCATTCTAAATCAAATCATTTCAGTAAAGGTCAATTGAATGCCTTCTATGTGCTGTCTCGTCACTGTCCTTTCTAAATTCATGAGCAAGTTTTAAATGGGTTGTCTCCCCAGATTATTAAATAACTAATGCCCACTGTAGACAACTGAGAAAATATACCCTGAGTATTTTATTTTTTATATATGTAAATATTTTGCCTCTATGTTTAAGATTCCAGTATTAGCTTTTTTCCAAGTGCCTGAAAAATAAAAAAAAAAAAACACATTTAATGATGGCATAATATTCCATTCAATGGCTATTCAATAATAAAGTTAACCCTGTACTGTTGCCAATTGCCTTTCATACTGTCATTATTTTAAATGATCCTGGAATGATATTTCTTATAGAGAAATATTGGTTAAATTGTTTTTATTACATTTGCAGGCAAGATGCCCACAATCAAATACATACATCAAATAATTAAATTCCTTCTGGAAATATTGAATCAATTTATATTACAATCAAAAAAAAAATTTATATTACAATCAGCAATACCTGAAATTCCACTTTATCACAATCCTCCAAATACAGATTATTTTCAATCTTCTTCTGTTTGAGAAGTGAAAAATAGTTTTAATTTTGGTTTGACTACTGGTATTAAGTACAATGTCTTAGCAAGTCTTAAAGGTTCTTTATGTTGAATGTTGAACTTAAGTCTGACATTTTAAAAATTATTCTCTCAAGTTATTCACTAATTTAAATTCATGGTGTTTCCTGACATAGAAATATCTGAAATTTGCATGTAGCCAAAAAAACTCACTCATCATTTTCCTTTGCAATTTTTTCTTCTAAGAAAATTCATAATACTCTCTTCTGGTTTTATTTTTTAGACTGATCCTTGACATTTGCCAATAACTTATTCATATGTGTATAAAATACATATATATGTTATATAGTATATACTACATATACATTTTGTATGATATACTTATATGTGTATGTGTATAAATATATATGTAAATACACACACACATACATAACGATGTGATGGTACAATCATATTAGTTTATTTAGCCATAGTCCATTTTACAAGCATCAATTTTTGTACAACTATAGATTTTTGACAATGCTTAGTGTCCTTACTCTTTCGTGATGCCCCATTCTTCCCATATATATTGTGCATACATATTCCCACATATATATCAGAATCTTTGCCAGGGCTATGTAGTTTCTAGACACAACTACTACAATGTTCGGTTGGTAGAGTCTTGCAAATAACTCTCTCTTTAAAGTCAGTCAGCTTTGGGGCGCCTGGGTGGCTCAGTGGTTGAGCATCTACCTTTGCCTCAGGTCGTGATCTTGGGGTCCTGGGATCAAATCCCATATCAGGCTCCCTGTGAAAAGCCTGCTTCTCCCTCTGTCTATGTCCTTGCCTCCCTGTGTCTTTCATGGATAAAAATTTTATTTGTTTATTTTATTTGTTATTTATTTGATTTTATTTGTTTTATTTATTTTATTTGATAAAAATTTTATTTGTTTATTTTATCTGTCATTTATTTGATTTTATTTGTAAATAAATAAAATCTTAAAAATATATTTAAAATCTTAAAAAACAAAAACAACTCAGTCAGCTTTTAGTTCTGTTGAAAAAAGAAAGGAGAAAACTTCATATTCTTTACCCATCTCAGCCCGGAATTCTTTCTGCAGAAAATTTTTTAAAAATTTGAATGTACCCTACACCTCACTTGAATAACAGAAAAATACATAAGCCCGAAATTAAATTGACAGTAATAGCAGAACCACTAGAAATGGTGCTAGCACCAGATTAGGGCAGTAGCAAATTTTGGACAATATAAAGCAAACAGAAACAGAATGGCTGCTAAACCCAGAAGTCATGAAAACCATGGTAGATCCAAGTGTACCGATACAGAAAGATTTCCATGACATCTTATATACTGTCAAATTAGAATAAAAGAAAGAAAACCATATGTAGAAAAAAATCATACAACCATACCATAGAATACATTTATGGGGAACTATACATCCTAATCAGATAATTAAAAAGCTCACTGAAAGGCTCTCAACAACTCTGAAATAACTTCACTATCAGAGGCAGGTAGGAATAAAAAATGGGCCATTGGTGTTTGAATGAATAATTAAGACATAAGCCAGACACATATACTCACACTTATCTACACATCACACAAGCTTTCACCACCCCAGTCTAACTTTCTGAAATAGGGAGAGTTTCTGCATGGATGAACTTCTAAAATATTTAAGACTTGTAGAACAGAACCACATTCCATATAACTTCCAGAAGGCCTAGAAACCCTACATACGATTGCCACCTGGAAATCCTCTCTTTTCTATCACAGGACTCTAGTACTAAAAATTGGTATTCACTGACACATAAGCTAAGATCTGGATTCTGAAATGCACTCCAGTTAGCTACCTGAACCTGGACACTCAGATGAATGTATGTGTGTACGTGTGTGCATGTAGGGTTCATGTATGTGTGTATGAATATATACATATACATAAAAAATAGAGGACAGTATAAAGCTGAGAAGTGGAAAAGGCATATTTCAAACATAAATAACAACGGGAAAACATATTTCTAACTTCAGCAATATATAAAGTATGCCTGAAAATCAATATGAAAAAAATGTAAAATCTAGTAGGTAAAGAATCTCAGCACACTATTCATAAAGGGAAAAAAATGATAATGGCCAATAAACAAAAATATGTGATGCTCAGCCTCACTGATGATAAGGAAAATGAACATTAAAATAATGAGATGTCATTTTTCTCCCACTGGATTGATATAAAGATATACAGTACTTTTCATTTTGTCAGAGCAAGGTGCTTGTAGGTTTATCTCCGTGCTGTACAAAAGCACAAGAAAGAGTCTAGAGCAGTATTCTAGAAAATCTTAATAGTGGTAAAATGGGGCAGTATGAAAGAGAGAGTCTATATTTTTCTATAATAAATACTGTGTGATCGATTTTTTACTAACATGCATTTATATAGTAAATAGGTTATTTAAATGTGTTTAAATAAAAGTATAATTTTAACAGAAGATTGCATGGCTCTTGGTTTGACTGAATCATTAACTCCATATCATCCTACCTACCACTGATTTAAAAAATAATTAAATAAAAATATCTCTTTTCAATTTTCTTCTGGTGAAAGGGAATATTTCGTATATTTGTGACAATATCTAAACTTAGTTTTAAGAAACTAAAACTTGGGCCACCAAATTTTTGGACCAGTGACATTCCAAATGGTGACTGCACTATCAACCTGTATTCTTGAGTGAGGACAGATGACATAAATCTCCTGGGTAACAAAAGATAAAATTACATGAATGAGATCCACTTGGACTATTTTAAACTAGGGATATTTGAGGGCTGTTTATTCCTGCAGAACAACCTGGTCTATCCTAATAGAAAAGTCCTCAGACCCATCACTTTTAGCAAATTCAAACAAATTTTAAAACTGTCATATCTCACAGTTTAAGAGGCAGACGAATACATTCCAGGGCACACAAAACCAGGGTAATGTCAGCTGGTATAATTATGTAGCCACTACAGGAATGTTAGATGTCCCTGAAAAGAAGTCAAGATGCACCATCATCAGCTCACAGAGGTGGAGCTGAGAGTCTTCAGAAGGAGCTTCATTAAGAAGAAAGCTCTTGGGGGCGCCTGGGTGGCTCAGCGGTTGAGCATCTGCCTTTAGGTCAGGGCGTGATCCCGGGTTCCTGGGATCAAGTTCCACTTCAGGCTCCCTGCATGGAGCCTGCTTCTCCCTCTGCCTGTGTCTCTGCCTCTCTCTGTGTGTCTCTCATGAATAAATAAATAAAATCTAAAAAAAAAAAAAAAAAAGAAAGCTCTTGAAATTCTTTCTAGACTTCCTTATGTGTCATTTCTTCCCCTCATTAACCTCTGCTAGTTTGCATCAGCATAAAAACTTGAACTCAGCTCTTCAGAGAGAAACTTCTTTGAATTTGACTTCTCTTCTTCCACTTAGCCTCCCCTGAATCCTATCTTCCTAATATCTGACATTGGCCCACCCGGTATTACACTTTGACCTTGTTTATCAAATGAGTTAAACTGGGGAGTGTGCTTGGCTCACACACTGGGCTGACTGAATGAACGCAGGTAGGTATCTGAAGGATTTTTAAAAGGTTGACAAGTTCCACAGTCTTGATCTCTAGGCACCAAGAGAAACTAGTGCCAAACATTCACATGATTCTTCTTTCCCATCAATTCTCAGGATTACCAACCTTCCCTTTGTTGAGAGCTAAAATTTTGTTATTTGGGCACGTATTTATTAAGTTGGTTTTCAAAATAATAAAAGGAAATAAAACTCAGACACTAAAAAGAAATATAAAAAAATAAAAAAGACTTCTTTCAGAGGAGGAAATTGATAGCATTTACTCTGTGATTTTGATTACCCAGGTACAGAAAGTGGAATTGGTAAAGTTTAAAATGTTATTTTCAATTTTACCACTCCTTCCTATTTCAAGAATAAAATTCATTGTATTTTCAATAGTGTGGCCTATGAAATTCTTTCACAAACTACCATATTTCAATCTATAAGAAATCACTGTGAAAGCTTCCTCTAGCACAACTATATTTGGTAGTCACAATGCTGCAAACCTCTCTGTAGTCTCAGCTTTTGATTTCTGTACTGGACGGACATTTGCCAGAAAGTCTAACTTATAATTTACCTAGGAGCTCCCTTCCTTGGGTCATACTACATTTTCCTTCCTTCATGACCACCTATTTGTGTCTTTATTTTGGCACAATTTCAGGAAAAAGTTCAAGCTCTTTTTCAAAAGTTAAATAAACCCAAGTATAACATATTGAAAAAATTCAAAGATGATGGTTATATTTGGCTATTTACATACTAAAATACTAAATGTATAACTAAAATAATGAGGAATGTAAAACCATGATATAGGAAATAATTCATTATCTTATAGGCAGACTTTGGCAGATTGATAACCACCAATGTTAGCTATCAATAATTATTTTCTCTTCAAAAGGTTTTTATTCAGCAAATTTATTTTATTTTATTTAAATATTTTATTTATTTATTCATGATAGACACAGAGAGAAAGGCAGAGACAGAGGCAGAGGGAGAAGCAGGCTCCACACAGGGTAGCCTGACACAGGACTTGATCCCAAGACTCTGGAAGACACTCCAGAGTGGAAGACACTCAACTGCTGAGCCACCCAGGCATCCCTTATCCAACAAATTTAACAATAATTTGTTATTGGCTAGACCTGAGACTGTAAAGAAAAGGGGAAAAATATAATTGCGAACATGTCCACCACTCTAAAAGCCAGAATGATTTGCAATAACTATAATAGGAAGCAAAATGTGGCAAATTTCCTAGCAGATGTAGAAACTAAGTATGATGAAAGTACATTAAAGAGAGATTAATTCCAGCAAGGGGAATGTGGTTAGGAACTGGTGGATGTTGAAAGGACTAAAGTATAGGTGTTGTAAAGGTCTGAACTTTGAGGTCAAAAAACCAGAGTTCAAATTTCAGGCATGACAAGTACTAGTTGTAGGTCTGCAGGCAAATTAGCATGCCTAGGTTTTCCTGCCTCCATCTATAAAACCAGGAAAACAAAACAAAAACCAACAACATAGCATTTACTCTGTTCCATGACAATACTACGAACAGTAAACACAAATCCATTCAATTCTCATATTGACTCTGTATATACACTAACATCATCCTGATCTTACAGATGAGGAAACTGAGGCACAGAGAGGTTAAACGGCTTACCCAAGGTCCACACTTGTGGACTGGACGTCAAACAGGCTCCAAGTCACAACCATTTATTCTGTGCTGAGGAGTTAATATGAAAGTACTCTGTATCCTCCACAAGCACAATTTTATACACATTGACTCCTTTCAATAACCCTCTCACACAATTACTATTATTATACACACTTACAAATGGGGAAACTGGCTTAGATAAGTTATGAAAGCACAGTTTTGTGGCAATGGGTATGATGGGCTGAAACAGGACACAAGGGGACGGTGACTGTAGCAAGGTTACTTGTAATATCGTGGCGATAGAGATGGAAGGCAGGGAGGGGTCTGAGAAATACGAAAGACTGGAAAAAGAGACTTTTAGAGAAAAAAGAGGAAGAGGATGAAAAGAATGCATATCAAAGCAACCAGGGCTCAAGAGGAATCAGCAAACTATAGTCACATGCCAAATGTGGGCCACAATCTGTGTAAATAAAGTTTTATTGAAACACAGCCACACTCAATTGCTTATGTATTCTCTGTGGCTGCTTTTGCTTGATAACAGCAGAACTGGTCCTTGCAATGGAGCCCAGGTGGCCCACACAGCCAAAAATATTCACTAGTTGGCCTCTTAAAGGAAAACTGTGCCAATCCCGTTTCTAGGGAGGCCTTGTACAATAGAAATTTCTGTGTGATGGAAACAGTCTGTCTCTTCACCGATCAACAGCATAGCCACAGGTAGCAAGCTAAATTTAAATTTTAATTAATTAAAAATAAGTATAATTCAAAATTTAATTCTTCAATCATACTAGCCACCTTTCAGGCGCTCAATAGCCACATTTGCCAAATGTCACGGCAGAACTAAATTTTAAATTTTACTTAATTCTAATTAGACGTAAATTTAAATAGCCACACGAGGCTACAAACTACCATATGCAGCGGTAGGGAACTGCAAGGAGGCAGAGGTGGTCCCCGGCATCAAATACCGAAGAGAGATCAAATGGGGTAAGGACTTCAGTTCATTCCATTGAATTAAGGAACAAGTAGGTATTGGTGATCTTTGGGGAGAGCAATTCAGATACAGAGAGGAGCACTGGGGCCACTGCAGTGGATGCAGGTGTATAAGGGAGAAGAGAACCTGGAGTTCAGACAACATGGCTGAGAAGTGAGGTTATAAAGATGAGGGGGATGCTCTGGCTTTTCTTTAGCTTGTGCCAATCTTTCCACTGGCTTTTATTAAAAGGATGAAAAGTGAAGGTAGCTGAGCGGGGAGGCAATGAAAATTAATGGAGATATTAGTTTTTAGTGGCAATGGCAAGTGAGATGAATACAAAAATTAGGCAAAGCTCAGTTTCTGTTTTAGAAGTACAAGTGCAAAAAAAAAAAAAAAAAAAGAAGTACAAGTGCATTCATGCTGCTGAAGCAGGAGAGGTTAGGGTGGAGCGGAACAGGAGCCAAGACAACAGAGATCAATGCAAGCCTTATCTAAAAGCTTGGAATGCCTTGTTAGGGAAGGGCAGGCCATTTCAAGGTCTAGAGCCGGAGAATGCCCTGCTTAGAAATGGATTCCAGGTCAAACCTGAGAGGCAAATGAGGAAATGGAATCAGTTAGCATCTACTGACTAGCCAAGAAGAGCAAAGTAAGAAATGAAAATACGGTGGAAGAGGAACTATTGTAGAAACAAATCAAAAAGGAACTAGAAGTAGGAGGAAGGATGGTATCAAAGAAAACAGGGTTTTTTTTCATCTCTAGATGTCAAATTTATGTTGTCTTTAAGGAAGACCTGAAATAAGAAGAAAAAGAGGTTGTGAAATAGGAAAAGGAATATTTTGTTAATCACCAATATGCCAGGTTCTGCGTCTGGTAATTTATATATATATCAAATCATTTAATCCACACACTATCCCTTAATAACATTGTTATTCTCATGTTATAGATGAGAAATGAGCCTCAGAGAAGTCAAATGACTCCCCAGAATTACAAAACTAACATGTGGCCGACTGCAACCCAGGATTTCTGACTCAAAGGCAAATGTGATGAATCTCCAATTATACATGTCTGCGTGCTTATTCGAGTTAATTCTTGTACCTTTACTAGAGGCTGTTTCCTGTGGGCAGAGACCACGTGCTAGCTCATTAATGGCACACAGCAAATGCTCAATAATTATTTTTAAATAAATGCCTGCCACTGTGAATGAATGTGAACTGAAGTAGTACTCTTCTGACACATTAACACAAATAAGAAAAAGTCTCATGAGGTAAAAGCTCAGTAAAAACAGTGACTAGCTCAAAAGACTACTATTGCACACAAACAGAGAAGGCTTTAAGCATTTTTAAGAGGGCATCATATTGCTTTATTCACACAGGGACATCTCATCTAAATTACAGATACTTGGCCTTGAGCGGTATCAACTGACTGTTCCAGGAAACCCTCCAAATTGGGTAATTGCTTACTTGGGGCAGCATAATAACCTTATGTTAATTTAACCACTAGGGATATTGTTTCTATAAAAGTACTTGGAAAGCACATCTCTCTATAGGACAATTATTTTAACAGAGAAACCTAACACAAAGAGAGAGACATTCTTTAGCCCCACTGATCCTTTATACATGAGTACATACACCCAGAACCTGGCCCCAGCCACCAGCCCTAGACACTGACTGTCCCATCTCAACATAAAAGGACAGCCCAGGCGTCCACACCACCGCCAGATCATCTCGGATTAAAACGGAGTGAATTGCCAATGGTGAGAAACACAGCCAACACGAAAAAGAATAAAAAGAATGGCTCTCAAGAAATCAATACCTGTTATCTGAACTTTACCCACTGTCAATGAAGAGAAGAGGCATGAATGAATGATCTTAAAGATTCATAGGTTGTGCGTCATGCCTGACAGTTAAAGTCAAAGCTGAGAGTGAAGTCACCATTTTATCTTGTGGGTTTCATTTTTATGCTAGAGGAAATGCAAGTAAAAAACAGAGTTTTAAGCAAAGAGAAATAGAATTCGTAAAACTAAAAGATAAAATTACAATTAATTGAATATTAAAGGTCAAATGCCAAAGATCCAATCAAAACATGTTTAAATTTCAAAGCATGAGTTCATTAAGATTGACATATAATCATAAATAAATATAAATTTAAAAGTGCATTTTAAAGGGAAGCAAATTTCATCAGTCAGCCCTTTCCAAAAGAGCATTAGGATACTCTTAGGAGCAGAGGTCCTCAATCAACCAACTCAGAAATAAGTCATGATAAGCATGTAAGGAATTAGACTCCAAACCAGAGCAGGTTCCTAGAAAACCAGACCCATAGACCAGGGCCCACGGGGTCTCCAAGCAGGTAATCATGACATCTCAAAACTATCTAGAGAACCAATAAGGTTAAGAGGTGGCACCACACTCCAATGCCAACCAGTATTTGTTGGAGGGAAGAGAAGATGCCTCTCAGTATTTAATCCTTATAACAGTGATGAAGTGATAAAGAAAAAAATGAAAAAAAAATTAAGAAGAGGGAGAAAAGAGAAGAGAGAGCAGCCCAAGTACCATGGAGAGGAGAAGGAAGTCAATTTGTTAACATGATGCTCCTTCACTCTGGTTAGGGTGAAATGTGAAGAGAGGTGAGAAATAGGTAAGGATTAAAACTAATGTGCTCAAAATCTGAGGACTTCAAGACTTATTTTTTTTCCTATTTTCATATTCATCTTAACTATCCATTCCTTTCTCTTTAAGGCTATAACTCACACAGAATGACACACTACAATGTTCTGATGACACTCTCCTCTACAGCTGAGGCTCCCAGAAGGCAGACACCACATTCATTAACTCATTCTGCACAATACTTAGCTCACGTCCACAGAGAGACGTTTAATACAAGCTCTTATTAAAGAGGAGGAATACAATCAGTCATTCTAGAATGTCTGAGGAGAACTTTTTCTTCCCATTGAGCCACTGAATTATTCTGAGATTGTTTCTACAAAGACTGTAATTGAGAGAGACACAAAGAGGGCATCAATTTTGTTTTACTGCTTCAAAGAAAAATATTTGAGGCAAATGTGACGCAACACTAAGATCTGTTTTTAAAGATTTTATTCATTTATTCATGAAAGATAAAAAGAGAGAGGCAGAGACATAGGCAGAGGGAGAAGCAGGCTCCCTGCAGGAAGCCTCATGAGGGACTCAATCCCAGGACCCCAGGATCACGACCTGAGCCAAAGGCAGAGGATACTCCATCACTGAGCCGCCCAGATGCCCCACAACATTAAGGTTTTAAACAGCCCAGTGTTCAGTGTCCAATAAATTATCTTCTTTATTTATTCTCTAAATATTTCATAAGGAAGAAGGTTGTGAGACTTTATGCACAATATGAATTTTTGGAGATAAAAATTGACAATATACATTAGAAAGTATGTAATTTTTCTTTGATCTAGAAATCTTCTAAGAATTCTTCAGCAGGAAGAAAGGAAAGAAAGAGACAGAAAGAGAAATCTTTGAAATGCTGTGTCCAAAGATGTATCTGCCTGTTTGTAGTAGCAAGTAAGGAGAAATCACCATGAAGGATTGTGAAATTAAAAACTTTACATTCACCCAATATATTTAAACATTCTGCAAACATTAAAAATCATGGAATAAAAAAAAATAAAAAATAAAAATAAAAATCATGGAATAGAAGAATAGCAAATGGAAAAATCACACCTTATTACAAGTGGAAGTATGGATGATATAATTGTTTACCTATAAGAACAAAAACAGAGACCTAAAGAATCAAACAGACTGACAGACCTATAGATTTTTAAAAGGCAAAACACATACACAAAAAAATGTGTGTGCCCAAACTATAAATCTGAATAAGGTTTATAGTCTAGTTAATTGTACTGTACCAATGTCAACTTTGGTTTTGATAACGTACTAATTGTGTAAGATGCTACCATTGGGGAAAGCTTAGTGATGGGTACAAACAATCTCTTTGTACTGTTTTTGTAACTTCTTTTGAGTCTCTAATTATTATAAAATGAAAATTTTTAAATAAAATAAAAAGAATGAAGGGAAGAATGCAAAATATACCAAGATATGCACTGACAATGTATTGAGATATTGAACTACATTTGATTTCCACCTATTTCAGCTTTACCAACTAGAATTTAAAGAAATACTGCTTCTTTATGGAAAAAAAAGTATAAATCTAATTTTTTAAATTAATTTCAGAGGAAAAATTTAGTGATTCATCAGTTGCATATAATAACCAATGCTCATTACATCAAGTGCCCTCCTTGATGGCCATCAAACCTAAATTTTGATCAAAATTATTTTGGAATAAAGCAGTGTCAATAAAGAGACAACATCAACTCACACCTAGGTCTCAAATCTAGGCCTTGTGCTTATAAAATCTCTGCTTGCTTATTTAAAAAGCACACTATATCTCATCCAGCTTTCCACCTTCACCTCTCACCAAAACAACTTTATAGACACAACCATGCTATAGATATATCTACAAAGATAAATCTAATTTGACTATCTCAATACCATTGAGGAGAACTTTAAAACTTTATTATGCTCTTTTTCCCTAGCCCTATCCTCAAAATAATCTTAGAACAGTATAAAAAACTCTATCTTTGCTTTATCCTTGCCAATCCCCCCAATAGCTAACATGCGTATTACATTCACAAATAAAACATTTTCCATTAACATTTCCATAATTTGAAACTTGAATACAGTGCTGCCTCCATTTCCTGCTAAGTCCACTATTTCCCTTTATTCTCTTTGCTGTTAGTTGACTTTTCTTCACCTTCTTTGTGTTAGCACCTCTAGCAGAAAATGAGACGCTGTACAAATGGATAAAATCAAAACTGGATGATTCTTTTAACTATGAAAGATTCGTTAGTTAGAAAGGGGCTACTGTTGATCAAAATGTGAGGATGTATCCTCTAGTTATTAACACCTCAGCAATCAAAGGCAATTCAGAGTAGAGCTGACTCTAAAGTAAAACACATTTTAACGCCCATATTTTCAGAAAATTGTAACTAGATAGTCCACATCACTCGTAATTACTCTTTTTTAAACAGGAAAATGAAAGTGATCTTATTGCAAGCAAAAACACTTTTTTTTCCCTTTGATGTATGAAGTTGTTCTTCAAAGTTACACTCTTATCTGGAATCTCATTCAGCACCTGGAATAGTTCCTGCTTGTAGAAGGCATAGTTGATAAATGTTTGATGAGTGAACAAGAGACAGAAGGAAAGGATGCAGGAAAAAGTTAAGTTCATGAATGAATAAATTCTAGAGCCAACAAACTCGACTTTTATAAATATAACAGGCCAACCAACATGGATGTGTGTATATAAATGTTTATATGCACCAGGCTTGTTTTTAAATCTATAACACTGGTTTTATAATAATAAGATGGGACTAATTGGAGAGGAATATGATACAGTGCTAAGCTGGTACACTTTAAAGCTTTAAACAGATCTAGTTTTTCATCCCAGATCTGCCACGTGCATGCCAAGTAAACTAAGTTGCTTAATCTTCCCTAAATTCTTCTTTAAGAATGAATGTGCTTAATTGAACACCAATAAAAAATAAATTTATAAAAAAAAAGAATGTATGTGCTTGAGAAGTTAAAAAACTATGGTAAGGAGTATCATTATTACTGTGGTAATACATTTTATATTCTCTAACACTTTAACACACACTAACACATACACACGTGTGCACACTCACTCATACAAACACACAATAGAGTAAAATTATATTCTAGGACCAGAGATTTTGACTAAAGAGCACTATTATTTCTATCAGATATAGACTTTGAAATAACTAGATATTTAATAAGAAGAAAATCTTTCTAATTAAAGGGTTTTTTATCAATTATAAATTTAAAAATTAATTCTTTTATAAGTTAATTAAACCTAAAGCAGAGAAAATTTTATCAAATTAAATCTACTAAGCCTGTAATTACAAATCCCATTTCAAACAGCTCTTGAAGTATTCAGGTGAAATAATGAAATGTTTATAGTAAATAGTAGAAGATCTTGAACAGTCAGGATCCAAAATTTTAAAACAATAATAAATTAATTTCATATTTTCTAAAATTCAAGCTCTTAACAGAATATGATCAACTTTTACTTCAAATAACAATAGTAAGATATATATCATCATAGCAAAATCATAAGTGTGTCCTAGAAAAATAATATTTTTGTATTATCTCATTGCTATCACTTTTTAAAATTCTTTTTAAATTAAGGCATAATTGACATATAACATTATATAGGTTTCAGATGTAAAATATAATGATTTGACATTTGTATACACTATAAAATAATTACCACAGTAACTCTACTTATCATCCATCACCACACAGGGTTATAATTTTTTTCTTTTTTCTTGTGATGGGGACTTTTAAGATTTACTCTCAGCAATTCCCAAATATGCAATACAGTATTATTTATCAAGTATAGTCACCATGCTGTACATTACACCCCATGGCACATATTTTATAACCAGAAGTTTGTACCCAATCATCAACACCCTTTTGATCCCCACTTTGGCGACCACAAATCTGTTCTCTGCCTCTATGAACTTGGGTTTTTGTTTTGTTTTGTTCATTTGTTTCATTTTTTAGATTCCACATATAAGTAAGATCATTCACCATTCATCTTTTATCACTTTTTACCAATGATTTTCATTTGGTCAATAAAATCTGGTTTATTTGGTTAACTTATTGACTACAAAATGACTAATAAATGACAATCTGGTAACTCTTAAATTGGTCCAACTCTTAAATCTGAAATGCTTGGAATCTGATATGTGCCAGAGAGACAACTTTTTCAGTCCATACTCGCATGGATACTTGGTCTGTACCATGTAAGTAGGATATTTACCTTCTCGTAATTAATGTGTGTGTCTTTGGCTTGACGATTAAAAACTCATGCTGACTGTAAATTAGTTTCTACTACAACTTCAAGATAAGTGAGCTAAAGAGAAGCAAAGGGAGCCAACTGCCTCATTATGAAACTTAGACCCATACAGAACGCAAACTAGTGCAGCCACTCTGGAAAATTGTACAGAGATTCCTCAAAAAGTTAAAAATAGAACTATCCTATGACCCAGCAATTGCATTATTATGTATTTACATAAATGATTCAAAAATATTGATTCAAAGGGATATATGCACCTCCATGTTTATAGCAGCATTATCAACAATACCCAAATATTGGAAAGAGCCCAAATGTCCATCAACTGATGAATGGATAATGTGGTATAGATATACAAGAGAATATTACTCAGCCATAAAAAAAAATGAAATCTTGCTTGCCATTTTCAACAACGTGGATGGATCTAGCCAGTATTACGCTAAGTGAAGTAAGTCAGTCAGAGAAAGACAAAATACCGCATTATTTCACTCATATGTGGAATTTAAGAAACAAAACAACCAAACATGGAAGGGGGCAAGGGGGAGAAAAGAAACCAAGAAACAGTCTTAACTACAGAGATCAAATTTAGGGTTACTGGAGGGGAGGTGGTGGGAGGATGGGTTAAATGGGTGATGGGTGCTAAGGAGGGCACTTCACTGGGGATGAGCACGGGATGTTGAATGTAAGTGATGAATTGCTAAATTCTATGCCTAAAACTAATATTGCACTGCATGCCAACTAACTGGAATTTAAATAAAAATTTGCAGAAAAAAAAGAAAATTTCAAACTCTTTGATGCCTTGATATAAAGAAGATTCATGAGCCATTTTGGGGTCTGGTAGGATGGATAATTCAGATATAACTGCCTATAATTTATATAGGAACCCAGATAGAAGATAGATTGAAAAGATTAATCTGCACATGGTGATGTTTCAAAATCAGGGCAACTGATAATACACCAGGATATGTGCATTCCACTGTGGATACAAAGATGCCTGAGACCTGATCCCTGCCTTTCCATTACCTAGTCATGATTTGTTAAATCATTGGTGAAAGTATCAATGGAGTGTGAGCTTATGTAGTTAGACGCATGGTGGATGGAGATGAGCACTGAGTATTCTTTGCCAAACTAACTTAAAGGGAAACACGATTCAAGGTGATGTGCTTTTTAGGGAAAAAAAAAATTAGTTAAGAACATGTGTAAAAGTGGAGTCTGGGAAACCAGTGAAGATTTACAATTCCTCTAAAATGAGAGAGTGGACGAAACACAGATGACAAATGAAGACAAGGGAAGCTACATCTCTCATTAAAAGTTTTTAGCATTTTAACAAAGTTCTCATTCTTTTCTACCCCTTAGGTCTCGACATCTAAACAGTCACATGATAACGAGACAGAAGTTAAAGAGTGTAGTTACAACTCATTATAGAAATTGTGCTCCAAAAAATGAAATAAAATAAAATAAATTTAAAAAAAAAGAAATTATGCTCCATAGAGTGACCCAACTTGGTTGAAAAATTAAGTCCACCACTAGATACCAAGTCACTTAATCACTCTGTTCTTTTGTTTATACAGCTATAGAAGTGCATTATGACTATACCTATTTCATAAGGTGTTGGTGAGATTCGAAGAATATAGTTTTAGCGCAGGGCCTGAGGCAGGTAAGTGTTCAGTAATTAGTTACCTGCCTTTGTATTGCCATAGTTGTTACTATTATCATTGCCATTACTGAGAAATAATACATCAGCACAAAAGAAAGAAATAGCTCAGGCATGAGCTAGAGAATAATCACATGTGAGTCCCCTTCTCATCTATTATAGACTCTACAGATACCCCAAGTTTTATTGTGACACACCTGCTAAACACTCAAAGGAAGCATTTAACAGTTTTAGATCATTTTTATCCCCAAAGTCTGGCAACATCTATGGAATAACACAGGTAAGCGAGAAAGCCCACAACTCATTGTCCTTGTACTGAATTTCAAAAAATAAGATATATATTGCAGATAGATATTGCATATATATGTATGCAATATGATTTCTGAGAAACTCATCCCTGTACTTAACATAAGCCATTTATCAAAGTTTGTCCACCCAGCACCAGGATTAAGATGGAAAGCAATGAAAGAAAAACAGGAAAGAATACTGTATATGAATGTGTAAATCAGTAATAAATGCAGTAAATAAAATCAACAAGCTCCATAATTACAAACATACAAGAAGTCCAATATTTTCTTTTACTGAGAGTATGGAAAAAAGGAAAATTTTTAAATATTCATACTTGGATGAATTAATTAGGCTATTTATCACCATGTTCTAATAAAAGTAATATTAAAGCATATTGTAAGCAAAGAATAATGTGGCCATTATAGATTTTCCTTAAGCCAAAAACCAACAGAACATTTTTAGAGAGAAGGTTAATACTGTTTTCTAGTATCCAGGAAACATTTTTAAAGTAGGTTACAATTAATATAAAGCCTCCCTCTCCCCAACTTTTGGACCGTAAATTAAATATTTACATATAAAACATAGTTCATTTTTTCAAAGAACATCAATCTAGTACTCCATATATAATATGGATATTTTCCAAATATTTCTAAGAATTGGGTCTAGCTGCTTTAAATTACTTTTAATGCCTTCAGTGGAGAAGGGATAAGAAAAGAAAGAAAAGCTAAAAATAACTGAGGCAGGCAGCCCTGGTGGTGCAGCGGTTTACCGCCACCTGCAGCCCGGGGTGTGATCCTGGAGACCTGGGATCAAGTCCCACATTGGGCTCCCTGCATGGAGCCTGCTTCTCCCTCTGCCTGTGTCTCTGCCTCTCTCTCTCTCTCTCTCTCTGTGTGTGTCTCTATGAATAAATAAATAAATGAAATCTTTAAAAATTTGAAATTACATTAAATTAAATTAAATTAACTAAGGCTCTTATTATAGAAACACTATAATGTAGTATTTATTTATTTATTTACTAACTTACTTTCTTGAGAGAGAGAGCATGTGTGAGAGGCAAGGGTTGTTGGAGGGGCCGAGGGAAACAAAGAGAGAATCTTAAGCAGGCTCCGTGCCCAGAGTGGAGCCCGACCTGGGGCTCAGTCTCACAACCCTGAGATCATGACTTGAGCTGAAATCAAGAGTCTGATGCTGAGCTGACTGAGCTACCCAGGCATCCCTGTAATGTCGTACTTAGAGGAAATATAGAAGCTAAATTCAGACTGCCTGGGTTCAAATCCTAGATCTGCTACCTACTAGTTTTGTAAGTTCAGGCAAGTTTCTTAAACTCTCCATATCTCCAGTTCCACACATATTAAATCAGAACAAAAAATGACCCTATCTCACAGGGTGGTTATAAATATTAAATAATGAAAACACTCAGTATTGTACCTGGCTTCTCATAGCATGGGCGCGCGCGCGCACACACACACACACACACACACACACAGCTTAGGTGCTTTTACTATATGCTGGACACTATGTACTCTAGTACCCAATCATCCCAACAATTCAATAAAGTTATTATTATTTCCCTCTCAATAAATAAGGATGGGATGGATTATACTACAGTAACAATCGCAAACTCTCTGTAACTTGCAAAAATCAATGGTCATTTCTTACTCATGCAACTTCCCTGTGGGTTCAAGGTGTTACCAATGCAGTTTTCAGTTTGTTATCTATGCATTTTCGCTCACCAGTCCAGACTACTTCTATTCCAGATGTGCTACACAATGGCCGTGGCTGCCCAGAAGACTCAGGATTGAAGCATTTGCAAATAAAAGCTTCACCCTGAAGTAACAAACCCTCCTCTCGCTGCATTAGCCAAAGCTGACCACATAACTCTGTGTATATGGGGAAATCCAATCCTTTTGCATGTCTGACATAGAGAACAGATACCGCTGAACAATAATACCCATCCCAGACCAATTTTATAAATTCCCCCATTTTACAATTATTTGGGCGGAAAGGACTGTTCAAAGAGTAGAGCCAGAATTTTAACCCAGGAATCAATGTGTTTTCTCCACTAATAATGATGATCCTTGACTTTTTTTTCCTACCCACCAAAATAACATATCTAACAAACCCCCATTGGTAACCGGCAAACTTCATTTGGCCTTGATTAAGGAAGGGAGTTTGGAGGAAGTTCAAGTCAGGGCATTTGTGGTTTAGAAAAGCACTTAACTCTCAATTGAGAATCAATAAAAACTCTATGAAAATAAGAAAAACTGTAGCATGGAAGCAAAGTTAGATTAGTACAAAAGTAGACCTTTCTAAGCTCCAATGCTTTTGCTTACAGTTATTTAGCAAATAGTCAACAATGCGGATTATATGTCCCTTTGACTACTACCTACCATACTAATTTTTTTTTTTACAAACATCTACATTGGTCATGTCTACTGTAGATACTAAGAAGTCATTCTTTTTAAAATCTTCCCAAAGTTCTTTAACTTACCTGATATATCTACTTGGGAGAGATGTCTTGAAGCGATTATACTTGGAAAATACTTTTATTCTAATATCAAAATCTAAAGAGAAGATATTCCTATTTCCCAGAGTTAGCTCTTAAGTTAAAGACCTACAGAACTTAATTGCTTTTTTCCCACTTAGAAACATTTATATTTTAAATCAGTAAAATTCACTAGTCACCTAAAAGCCATAAATTAAATTGTACCACTCTCTAACTTAGAATTTGGAAGAACTTATTTATTTAGTTATTTAGCCATTCCAAGACTTTCAACTGGACAACTTCAAACTCAAATTTTTTTTTTCTCAAAAAAGATCTTATTTATTTGAGAATAAGCAAGAGAGAGTACGAGCTGGGGGAGGAGCAGAGGGAGACGGAGAAGCAGACTCTGGGCTTGATCCCAGGACTCCAGGATCATGACCTGAGCCAAAGGCTGATGCTTAAAAGACTGGGCCACCCAGGTGCCCCAAAACTCAAAATTCTTAAACTTCAGCTTTCCTAGATATCATAAGAATAGTACTCCTTTCTATGCACTTTTACCTCATTTGGCCATAATTCCAGCAAAAGCAAACATAATTAATCTCTCTTATTATACGTTCTCTATCTACATGGTTTAGATAAAAGATTTGAGTTCCACATTCAGATATGCTTCTAAAATTGTAAGGTAAAGAGCTTACTAGATTCATATATTGTCACAGAGATTCATTAGCCTCCTACATATTTCTCTTATGAATGTCACACCACAATGGAAAGCAATGAGTTGCTGCTTGTTGCTTATGAAAGTAAAATTATTAAAAAAGAAAGAAAGAAAAAAAAAGAAAGAAAAAAGCAGCAGCAGCAGCAGTAGTAGCAGAAGCAAATTAACTTCAACCACTGGATTTTTTTCCTCAACTAATAGCATGTGGCATGAAGGAAGGAAAAGTAAGCCACCTTCCAGGAGGTGCTAAGAGTTTGGATTTTCCCCTGCACCTGGCAGTTGATCCGGTCACAGCTGATTGAATTTCCATTGTTCATTGATTGTGCCATTTGTCAGGCAATCCATCCTTGCTTATGTAATCGCAGCATTCCTGTAGTTCACTCTGTTCTGTCCTGAAGGTTCAGCAGCATGACGGACTGAGAAAATTAGATATGGCACAGGGTCAAGCTGCTGACCTTCAGAATATAAAATAAGGCCCATCTTTTAAAATTGGTTTTTATCAATGAGGTTGTTCTGTGGGACTCGATTTCTAACAGGCCATTTTTCATGCTGACCACGTACCTTCTTAAAATGTTTTTTGTATTTCTAAAAAAATGATCATTTAAATTTTAAATATGCCTGCACTGTGCACAATATTATGAATAAATTCATTTCATTTAGAATTTGTCAAAAGGAGACAAATTTTTCATCTTGAGGTAAGCCTCTCACCTTCAAACCAGAATTAAATAGCATTTTAACAAAATCTGATAAATATGAAGGAAAATACACAGAATCTTAATAAGTTAAAAAAAAAAAAAGACTAATCTTCCCAAATAGTTTAATGTGGCTGACTAATTGATTGCCAAAGTACCAAAATTCAGTAGAGCAATTAAATTACTTGCCAGTTACATAAAATCCACATTATATTTTCCTTGTTTTCTTTTGAAACAAAGTCAAACTCCCAGAAAACTTACAAATACAAGATAAAGAACTCTTTCCCCCTCTGAACCGCTTACTTACACAATGCCTAATAACCCAAGAATAATTCAATTTAGTGAATCAACAAATATTAATTACTTCATCCCTTTTCAACTGTCTCCTTATCGTCTCTGTAAACTTAAAATCAAATGTGTAGATACCTAGAGAAACAGAATCATTACAGTATATAACAAGAACATACAGATTGGCCGAGTGGCTCTTTATTTTATCGTCAGGTTTTTCCACCGAGTTTCTTCCACGAATTTCTAGTATCTAAACAAACAAACAAACAAAAAATAGATAAGAAGCCACACAAAGTTCAACTTGCAAAAACAGGAAGACCTGTTAATGAGGAACAGGTTTCAAAATAAGCAAAATTCCCTTCGTTCCAGGAATGAAGGGAAGGTTTCTAAAACTACCTTCTGAATTTGAGGACAGTAGTGCCCCCCCCCCCGCCCCCGCCCTTAACCGTGGTTTCACATAAGGACTGTTTCAGTAAAGCGAGGTCAATCTCAGGCCTAACATTTTGTCACAGGGCCTACGTCATTCATTTCACTTGATCTCATCATGTAGGCATTTTATCATCTCACACCATCACAAGAAGAAGAGAGGTGAGTACAGTACAATAAGCTATTCGGAGAGAAAGAGACCACATTCACATGATGTTTATTACAGTATATTGTTATGATTGTTCTATTTCATTAGTTTCTGTTAATCTCTTATTGTGCCTCGTTTATAGATTAAATTTTATTGTAGGTATGTATATATAGAAAAAAACCGTACATGAGCATTCAGTACTATCCACGGTTTCAGGCATCTGCTGGGGATGTTTGAATGTATCCCCCATACATTCATAAGGGAGACAGACTACTGGCTACTTCATACCCCATGGCCTTTGCATATGCTGTGCTCTTTGCCTGGGATCTTCCTCCCCATGTTTCATGTCTAATCTCTACTCATTGGGATCTCAGTTTAAGCATCATTTCCTCAAGACTCCTCCCATGATCCTTCTAGAGGAAGCTTTGCTACATTCACCACTACCCACTGTATTTCAGAGTATCTACTGCAATTCTAAATAAATAGCTTTGTGATCATTTGCTTAATGTATGTCTTCCCTGCTGCCATGTGGTGACTTCCTTCACTGTCTCTTCCATCATTTTCTCTGTAGCGTCCACACAGTAAGTGAATGACTGATGTCTAACTCTTAGGGACCATTTTAAGAGTTGGAGCGATTAAACAACCTTTATCTCATAGCTAATAAGTGAGATCTCACATGTCGAAAAACCTATACGCTTTTCGTTATAGAAATATTAACCAGGGGATCCCTGGGTGGCTCAGCGGTTTAGAGCCTGCCTTTGGGCCAGGGTGTGATCCTGGAGTCCCGGGATCGAGGCCGGGATCGAGGCCGCATCGGGCTCCCGGCATGGAGCCTGCTTCTCCCTCCTCCTGTGTCTCTGCCTCTCTCTCTCTCTCTGTGTCTATCATAAATAAATAAATAAATAAATAAATAAATAAATAAATAAATAAATATTTTAAAAATTTTTTGTCTTATTAAAAAAAAAGAAATATTAACCAACCAGAAATCATTTCCTAAGAACCGACATTTAGTTGGAGTCTTTCCTTTTCAGCTTATAGTCGCTGTTATTACATGTTAAATTCTAAATCAAATAGTATATAACAGTCTCATCATGGAATGTTATTCAAATAAAAATAAACAAAAATGGATTGCAATGCTTCCATAGAAAGGAACAAACTGATGACCTAGACAAAAGAGTCAACCACAGTGCTTATTGCAAAAGTGGATTGCCCAATCTTTACTTCAGAGAATCGCAGCTGGATTTCAATTTCAGAATAGGCAGCAGGATGTCTAATTCATGAGAGTAACGAAAACATCCATTTTGTTGTTCCAGGACTGGAGAAATTACTAGAAATTCTAATTGCTTCACCTTTGACTGCAGTTTGCCACCGAAGTCTCCAAAATAGAGACCTTAGTACCCACAAAACAAGGTGTCAACCATGTGAATTAACCATCAAACTGTGAGAAAAGGTGGTTCTTCACAACTTCCTAAAGCACCGACATGTAATTGGGATTTATTTTTTCAAAGATCCCAGAGATTACGGTACCAGAAATATATTTTCAGGGCTATTCACTTTCGAGACCAAGTCCCTTCAGTTTATCACCCTTAAAGATTTCTATTCCATGTTCCTCCTCCTGCATATGTAAACTACATAGGGATAGCTGGGTAGTTATGCCACGTGAAAGCCCAGGTGCATTACCATGTATGTGCTGGAGCTTTTGATAGGCCTACAGATCCTGAGGTGAGTATACTTTCATGAAAAACAGGCAGGATTATAATGAAGAAGAAGTCAAAGGGCATCAGAGATCTCCATCCCATGTAAGTCAGCCCCATCTAGGAGAAGAGAGCTAACTGCAGCAAGTCCTCCTCAGTTTACTTGAAGATTTGGCTCTCCACATCTCCACTGCCCAGATCCCAGCTACGAAGAAAATAATCAAGTGTCTCTCACAGTAAATTGTGCCTATATCTCCTTACCACCTCCCAAAGACGTATAAAAGCAAAAATCATCAAATCTACGTATTGTTATTTTGCTATCATTTTTTAAACTCATACATCAGCTCTGCCTCAGACCCTAGGGATATAAAGACAAAAAAAAAAAAAGAGAGAGAGAGATCTTCGTCCTGCCCTTGAATTTAACTTTATAGAATACTGTTAACCTGTGAGGGGTATCTGCAAGTAGGTGTCCAACACACTAATGGATTCTACTTGAAATTGAAAATGCTTATTGATGAAGTTTAAGACCCACCTGCAGTTCCCTGCCCAACTCTGCTCTGTAAACCAAAATTCTTAGCAAGACTGAATCACAGCTGCTGAAGTAAATACAGACTCAAAGATTCACCTTTATTCACTTTGATCTTTTGGGCCTCTATAAAACAGGTACGGCCAAGTGATTCCAAGAGGACAAAGATGAAGAGTTCAGATATAGTGTTTATCAAATGTCAGTGATCTACAACGTACTGGATTTTTGAAAATACAAAGACCCTTTGGCAAAAATCCTCATTGAAAGCATTGAATGCACACAATTTTAGAAAATTTACGCAAGAGATTAGAGATAAAAAACAAACAAACAAACAAAAAAAGAAAAAAAAACAAGTTAGAAAACAATCTCCAGGTCTAGGAGCACAGGGGTAGATCAAGTCGGTCAAGCATCTGCCTTCTGCCCAGGTCAGGATCTCAGGGTCCTGGAACCCAGGCCCACATTCAGCTCCCTGCTCACCAGGGAGTCTGCTTTTCCTCTCCCTCTGCCCCTCCCCACCACTTGTGCTGTCTCTTTCTCTCAAATAAGTCAAAAAATCTTAAAAATAAACAAACAAACAAACAAACAAAAAACTCCAGGTCTAAAATACCTATTTGATGGGCCTTTGACTTCCATGCACTCACCAGGGCCCCTACCAACCCCAGCCCCAACCAACCCTCTAGAAACCTGTGCTTCCCTTCCATTGCCACTGCCACTGCCTTACATCTGGTCCTCACTGGTTTTTACTTGGAACATCCCCATGGCTTTTTTTTCTTTTCTTTTCTTTTCTTTTTTTTTTTTTTTCTCTCCCTATGGCTTTTTAATGAAATTCTCTCTGCACATGGTTTTAAGGTGGGGATGGTCACACAGATAATTTTCAGTAGCACACTTCATGACAGATATGCAGACACAGAAAGAACTTTGAGAACCCACCGTTAGAAAAGACCATAATCTCTGCTTTGATCTGAAAAACACAAGGAGGGTTTCCTGCTCCTGAAATGATTGTGTTCTAAGAGCGCAAGGACAGCTACTCCTCCTCCAACATTTAGCAAGTCGGTTTCATCCGACCCATGGTCTTAATTCTTTACCCATTTGATCCTCGGACCACTTCTGCATTTATGGATGAGAACACTGAAGCAGAGAGATTAAGTGACTTAGCTGTGCACACACAGCCAGTAAGTGGGAGAGCCAGGTCTCAAACCCAGTCTCCGGCTTCATCCACCACACTCTCAGTCATCAGGGCTCACAGGCACATATGGGTATGGAGACCTCCACATCCACAGAGTGCTTGGGTCACTGCCAGGTATACAAAAGAGGGCCAGTCGAACACGACTGAAAACATGGAACCAGAAGAGAAAAGGAGCTCAGATTCTAAAAGGTAAACTATGTAAATAGTCCCAAACAACAGAGAGGTCACGGTGACCATCCAGAACGGGTCCTGGTTGGCTTGCCTTTCTCCCATCCATGTCTCCTGCTCTCAACCAGGAAGTATTTGTCAAAAGCAAACCTGTGTCATCCCGTGCACCCCCCCCCCCCATCTCCCTGTTGGGAATTTGGAAATCTGGGAATCCCCACTGTGTTTCTCAAACTTTCCCTAACGGCTGGCAGATAGCAACCACATTCTTAAGGACTAGCCACCTGGCCTAAGGAGCACCCACAACTAACCCTCACCCTCAGTACCCTGACAAGGCTGCCATTTACTCCACAGTGTATCTCTGTTGTGTTGTAATGTAAAAATACTGTTTACAGCTACTTATAACTGCAACTCTAGACAAAAAAAAAATTATTCTTACTGTGATTTCCTGGCCTATCTGTGCATACTTTTGCAGCACCTCCTATTACGGTTTCATACCCACAACAGGGCGATGGATCAACTCCAAGCCCTTCCCAGCTCAACCCCTGGTCCACCACCGCCTCTCCCACCTTTCCAGCCACACAGCTACTTGCAACCAGAGTGACAGTGACACCGCGGCCTGTTTTCCACCCCGAGTCTTTGGGAATGGGCTCCCTGTGCACCTTGAGGCGATACACCCCCTTCCAAGCCCCACTGCGGTGCGGTTTCACTGAAGCCTTTCCTCCATTCTCTCCCCGTCTGCAGTGTGGACACCCGGTCATACTTCCCTCCTTCGTCCCACGCTGCTTGCCTTGGTGTCCGTGGCTGTGTCCCATGCCGGCCCGTGCCGGCCCTGGGGACAGGCCCTGGTTTTAGTCCATGCGACGTCCTCGGTGCCCGGGGGAGCCCTGCCACGCCGCACGACCTCTGGTCTAAGGGAAATGGGGCTCACAGTGGGTAACCCAGTCCCTCAAGAGAAGGCAGGAGAGTTGACTGTAAAGTTTAACTTTAAAAAAAAAATTATTCATGAGACACAAAGACAGAGAGAGAGAGAGAAGCAGAGCCACAGGCAGAGGGAGCGGCAGGCTCCGCGCAGGGAGCCCGACGGGGACTCGATCCCGCGACCCCGGGTCACAGCCTGGGCTGGGGGACGCCCCCCCGCCGAGCCCCCCGGCGTCCCTGTAAAGTTGAAGTGACGCGCAGATGCAGGGGGCCGGGCCGCGCACCTCGGGCCTCGGTTTCCCCAACACAGGCCCGGCCCCGGCGGGGGGCCGGCGGGGGGGCGCCCGGGGCACTCACCAGCTGGCGGCCGGCGGGTGTCGGTCGTCCAGCGTCCTGGTCCAGGGCCTGTACCAGCTGATCTGCTCGGCCGCCGCGCCCCAGAACCGCTCGGGGTCCGCCGCCGCCGCCGCGAAGTGGCTCCGGTACTCGCCGCCCGCCGCCAGCGCCCGGCAGCCCGCGCCCCCGAGGCCGCCCCGCGCGCCGGGCCCCACGCGAGCCCTGCGGGCCGGGCCGGCTCCCCGCGCGGACGGGCGGGACCCGGGCAGGGGCCCCCCGAGGCCGCCGGCGCCCGCGACTTGGCGGCACTGCAGCCAGGACGGCTTCATCGCCCGCACCCCGGCCCGCAGGTGCGCCGCCCGCGCTCCCGACCGCGCTTCCCGGGGGGCGGGGGTGGGGAGGACGGCGGGGGGGTGCCCGGGGCGGGGTGCAGGGGGCGGGGCGGCTGGGGGACGGGGTGGCTCCCGCGGGGGGGCGGGGCGACTGGGAGGGGCGGGGCGACTCCGGGGGTGCGGCTCCCGCGGGGGCAGGGAGGGGCTGGGGCGGGGAGGTCTCTGGGGGGCCAGGGAGGGGACGGAGGGGGGGGCTCCCGGGGGGGCTCCCGCGGGGGGGGGGGGCGGCTCCCGGGGGTCAGGGAGGGGACGGAGGGGGGGGCTCCCGGGGGGCTCCGCGGAGGGGAGGGGGGGGCGGCTCCCGGGGGGTCAGGGAGGGGACGGAGGGGGGCTCCCGGGGGGGGGGCTCCCGCGGGGGGGGCAGCAGGAGGAGACGGAGGGGGGCTCCCGGGGAGGCTCCCGCGGGGGGGGGGGGCGGCTCCGGGGGGTCAGGGAGGGGACGGAGGGGGGGCTCCGGGGGGGGCCTCCCGCGGGAGGGGGGGGGGCTCCCGGGGGTCAGGGAGGGGACGGAGGGGGGGCTCCCTGGGGGGGGGGGGGCTCCCGCGGGGGAGGGGCGGCTCCCGGGGGTCAGGGAGGGGACGGAGGGGGGGCTCCGGGGGGGAGCGGGGGCCTCCCGCGGGGGCGGGGGCGGCGCCCGGGGGTCAGCGAGGGGGCGGGGGGCGGCTTCCAGGGGGGGCGGGGCCTCCCGCGGGGGGTGGGCGGCTCCTGGGGGTTAGGGAGGGGGCGGGGGGGTCGGCTCCCGGGTCCCGGGCCCCGGGAGGGGGGCGCTGGCAGTGGGGCCAGAGTTGCGGGAAGAAGCCGGCGCGGAGCGGCGGGGTGGGGGCGGGGCGGGGGCAGCCTGGGGGCGGGAGCGGGGGCGGGCGGCGCTGGTCCCCGACCTCGCAGGGCCCCGGGGCGCCGGTCGGGCGCGGCTCGCGGGCGTTCCGTGCCCAGAGGGGCGGGCGGGGAGGACTCTCCGGCCTGCGGCGCGACCCGACGGCCCGGGGCCCCGCGACTGCTCTACTCCCCGAGCTCAGAGCCTGCTCGGAACACCTGGAGCGGCTCCAGGAGCCGGGACGGCTGCAGCGCAGGGGGGCGGCGGCCTCTGGGCTGGGGAGCCCCTCCCCCCCAGGCCCCTCCCAAGGGCCCTCCCCCCAGACGGCCCCTCCCCCCAGCCCCCCCAGGGCCCCTCCCCTGCGGCCCGGACTCCCCCACAGGCCTTGGTGCATCTCCCAAGGTGCCTCTTTGGAGTTTGGGGGGGCCCTTCCTGGATGCTGTTAAAAAACAAAGCGGAAAGGAGGACCCAAGTAGCGATCAAGTGAATCAAACAAAAGAGAAAGAGGAAGGTGAGGAAAAGCAGAAGAGAAAGGCAGGGTAAATGACTGCCTGGGTTTAACCTTCTAAAAGCTCCTTCACTGCGTCCTACACCCTAGGGAAATCCGGATGGGATCCTGTTTGCCCGAGCATTTGGGGTTGAAAGCCGAGAGATGTGTATTCTCAAATCTGAGGTGACAAATAGTGGAAGGCCCAGACCCCCAGGAAGGATTGTAAACTTGAGAAGCTGGAACCGGATTACTCTGCAGGAAAAGAATACCGTGGAGATAAAGGTTAAACCGAGCAGAGATAAATCTAATGCAAACCTAAGAAAATTTAAATAATCACTTCAGTTATTCCCTTTCAACTGAGAAACAAGGCCCTACACTTTCTCCTGACACCTGTCACCGACTTGATTCCTTCCCAAGGCTTCCAGTCGAAGGATTTCCAATAGCAAAAGACATTCACCACCCCTTGAACCCAGAAATCAAGCCATTGAACCCCCCAGCTCCCTCCTCTCTTCTACCCAGTTGCTTAATGCCGCTCCCTGGTATGTAAGCTCCCTTGATTCCAAAGTATCCCCTATTGTATTGCAATGATGCCCACCCCGAAACAGGATTCAGACCTTGTTAATGCTCAGAGCTTGGCAGTCCCGGGCACCTTTAAATACCTGTGTGCCAGTGGCACTGATTATCAAGGTCTCAAGGCAGAGGGCTCTCTCCGGGTCAGTTCACCCCATTCCTGTCCCTCACCCCAGCATACTCTACAAATAGTATAATTTTCTCTCTGTCAAGACTTGAATAAAGTAGGGAATCTGACTCTGAAATGCATGGTTTTTGCACCAAGTGGATCGTCTTCCTATTTAGGGAGAAACAGAGAGAGAAGAAAAGGAAGGAAAGGAAGGAAAGGAAGGGAAGGAAGGGAAGGAAGGAAGATTTTAGACTTCCAATAAACTATGACAAATTGAATACTCACATCCATTCCTAGAACCCTACTGAAAGAGAATCAAAGAGTGACAGTGACAGTGGTGGTAAAAACCCACAAGGATGAAAAGAATAGGAGCTAAGAAACCAAATGAAAGAATGGAAAGAAGATGGATTCATGGTTATGTGACTTACAGGGTCACTTTAGGGTGGGGAGGGTTCTTAATTTAACCACTTTTGGTGGAGGAAAAGGATTTCCTCTTCAGAAACCTGGAATGTATCTGGATTTCCAGGCCCTGGCTTCCTCTGAAGGCTCAGAATGAAGGTTAAGGGCTTAAAAACCAAAGCATTGATTAAAAGATTGTATGAGACAGGGACACCTGGGCAGCTCAGCCATGGAGCATCTGCCTTTGGCTCAGGGCGTGATCCCCAGGTCCTGAGATCAAAGCAGGGAGCCTGCTTCTACCTCTGCCTATGTCTCTGCCTGTGTCTCTCATGAATAAATAAATAAAATCTTAAGAAAAAAAAAAAGAAAAAGATAGTGTGAGATGAAGTTAGACCCTCACCTCGCTAGGTGAAACCATTTTCTCTGGACCTGGAAGGACACCATGTTATTTTAAGTGGTTGTACAAAATAGATTGTTAATGTAATTTCCAAACTAAGCCACCGGAAGAGCACGAGTGAAGGCACAGTCCAGCAAAGACAAGGAGCAGAGAGTACAAATAGAGCATGAGTGACCAAGGAGACCAGAGGTCTTTATTGGCGCTCAGTAGAGAAGTGCAAAATAATGTCAGATGCAGGACAGAGCCTGACACTGCACCATTGGCCTTTAAATTAAGACGCTCAAAGCCTGTTGACTGGCCACAAAGCGTAAGGTTATTAGCCATTGTGTCTCAATTTGAACTGAGTACTGCTTGGTATCACTGAGTAGTAGTACTGCCACTTATTAAGTGAAAATTTGGAAAATGTGTGAACTCTCGTACCCTGTAATATCAGTATCTGTATTCTGAGGCTCATACTCCTTATCTCACACGACTGCTACAAGGTGTAAATATGTACACATTGATTCACACCAGGACAGTAGCAGACTAAGCTCATTTAGGGCAGCAGCAAAGCTTATGAACAACCAACCAATCCTAAATGTCAACCTCAAAAACCTCCAACTTTACCAATATACCTAAAAGTTTACAATCAGAAAATTTTGAAAGAAATCATTATGATTTAAATACACATGTATCTTTGACTCGATAATTGCAAACTATTAGATGTTTGCACCTCTAAAACTCCAGCTTTTTCATACAAAATATTTTTCTTGTGTGCCAATAAATTGTATATATCTATTTTTCTTTCTTTTCTTTTCTTTTCTTTTCTCTTATTTTTCGTCATAATATGTGCACTCTTTAATCCCTATCTCCCATTTCCCCCATCCACCCACTCATCTCTCCTTTGGTAACCATCATTTTGTTGTCTATAGTTAAAAGTCTGTTTCTTGATTTCTCTCTCTCTCTCTCTTTCTCTTTGCCATTGGTTTTGTTTCTTAAATTCCATATATGAGTAAGATCATGTGGTATTTATCTTTCTCTGACTGACTTATGTCGCTCAGCGTTATACTCTCTATCCCTATTCATACTGTTGCAAATGGAAAGATTTCATTCATTTTTATGGCTGACCAACATTTCGTTGTGTATATACACCACATCTTCTTTATCCATTTATCTATTGATGGACTCTTGGGCTGCTTCCATAGTTTGGCTATTATAAATAATATTCTAATGTTATAAGTTATGACATTATAAATAATTCTGCAGGGGATCCCTGGGTGGTGCAGCGGTTTGGCGCCTGCCTTTGGCCCAGGGCGCGATCCTGGAGACCCGGGATCGAATCCCACATCGGGCTCCCGGTGCATGGAGCCTGCTTCTCCCTTTGCCTGTGTCTCTGCCTCTCTCTCTCTCTCTCTCCCTCTGTGTTACTATCATAAATAATTAAAATAATATAAATAAATAAATAAATAAATAATTCTGCAATAGACATAAGAGCATATATCCTTTCGAATTAGTGTTTTTGTGTTCTTCGGGTAAATACCTAGTAGTGTGATTACTGGATATCCACTCTCATCACTTTCATTCTGCATCTACTGAAGTGGCCATATGGTTTTTATCCTTTCTCTTACTGATATAACATATCATGTTGATTGCTTTGCAAATATTATTAAACCCATCCTTGCATCCTGGGAATAAATTTCACGTGACTGTGGTATCTGATTTTAAAAAATATATTGTTGGATTTGGTTTGTTAATATTTTTTTGAGGATTTTTGCATCTATATGTATGAGAGTATGTATGAGAGATATTAGCTTAGAGTTCTCTCTTTTTTTTTTTTTTTTTTTTGTAGTGTCTTCTCTGGTTTTGGTATCAGGGTGATGCTGGCCTTCATAGGATGAATTTTCCAGTTTTCCTTCCTCTTGTATTTTTTTGGAATAGTTCAAGAAAAAAATGGGTATTAACTCTTCCTCAAATGTTTGGTGGAATTTACCTGTGAGGTCATCTGGTTCTGAGCTTTTGTTCGCTGGGCTTTTTTTTTTTTATTATTATTACTGATTCATTTTTCATTGCTGATAATTGGTCTGTTCAAAGTTCCTATTTCCTTCTGCTTTAGTTTTCATAACTTATGTGTTTCTAGGAATTCATTCATTTCTTTCTAGTTGTCCAATTTGTTGGAAAATAGATTTTCATGATATTCTGTTACAATTACTTGTATTTTTGTGGCACTGGTTATTATTTCACCTCTTTCATTAGTAATTTTGCTTATTTGGGTCCTTTCTCCTCCATTTTTCTCTCTCTCGCTCTTCTTTTTGGGTCTTGCTAGAGGTTTATTAATTTTGTTGATATTTTCAAAGAACCAGTTCCTGGTTTCATTGATCTTTTCTATTGATTTCTTTAGTTTCTATGTCATTTATTTCTGCTCTAATTCTTATTATTTCTTTCCTCTTACTAGGTTTGGGTTTTGTTCTTCCTTTTCAAGCTCCTTTAGGTGTAAGGTTAGCTGGTTTATTTGAGATTTTTCTTGCTTCTTGAGGTAGGCTTGCATTGCTATAAACTTTCCTCTTAGAATTGCTTTTGCTGCATCCCAAAGATTTTGGACCATTGTGTTTTCATTTTCATTTGTTTCCACCTAATTTTTAATTTCTTTTTTGATTTCTTGGTTGACTCATTCATTGTTTAATAGCATGAGTTGTTTTTTGTTTTTGTTTTTTTAAAGATTTTCTTTATTTATTCATGAGAAACAAAGAGAGAGACACACACAGGCCGACGGAGAAGCAGGCTCCCTGCAGGGAGCCCGATGTGGGATTCAATCCGGATCCCAGGACTCCAGGATCATACCCTGACCAAAGGCAGATACTCAACTGTTGAGGCACCCAGGTGTCCCTAATAGCATGTTATTTAACCTCCATGTATTTGTGCTCTTTCCAGATTTTTTTCTTGTGGTTGATTTTTGCTTCATAGCATTGAGGTCAGAAAAGATACACAGTATAACTTTGATTATCTTGACTTTAAGACTCGTTTTGTAGCCTAATATATGATCTCTTCTGGAAAATGTTCCATGTGCACTTGAAAAGAATGTGTATTCTGTTATTTTAGGAAGAAATGTTCCGAATGTATCTGTCAAATCAATTTGGTTCGGTGTGTCTTTCAAAGCCACTCTTACTTTACTGATTTTCTGTTTGGAGGATCTGTTCATTGATGTAAGTGGGGTATTAAATGTCCCCTACTATTATCATATTACCATGGATTATTTCTTTTATGTAACGGTTTTATGTATTTGTTTACTTTTATGTTGGGTGCATACATTTCTACAATTGATATATCCTCTTGTTGTATGTCCCCTTTTTTATTATATAGTGTCCTTCCTTGTCTCTTGTTACAGTGTGTTTTAAAGCCTGTTTGAAGCAAAAAAAAAAAAAAAGAGCTGTTTGATCTGATACAAGTATTGCTACCCCAGCTTCCTTTAGGCATCCATTTACATGATAAATATTTCTCTACTCCCTTACTTACTTACATCTGCAGATGACTTTTACTTACATCTACTCCCTTACTTACATCTGCAGATGACTTTTGGTCTGAAATGAGTCTCTTAAAGGTAACATATGGATAAATTTTATTGTTTTTGGTTTTTTTTTAAGATTTTATTTATTTGAGAGAGAGTGTGTGCACAAGCAGGGGGGAGGGGCACAGGGAGAGGAAGAAACAACCTACCCACTGAGCAGGGAGCCTGATGTGGGGCTTGATCACAGGATCATGACCTGAGCCAAAGGCAGATGTTTAACCAACTGAGCCACCCAGACACCCCTTCTTTTATCCACTCTAGCACCCTACGTCTTTTGATTGGAGCATGTAGTCCCATTTATATTTAAAATAATTATTGATAGATATGTATTTATTGCCTTTTTTTTTTACATGTTTTGTGGTTGTTTCTATAGATTTTCTCTGCTTTCTTCTGTTGCTCTTTCTTGACTTGCTGGCTTTCTTTCTTTCTTTCTTTCTTTCTTTCTTTCTTTCTTCCTTTCTTTCTGTAAACTCTACACCCAACCTGTGGTTTGAACTTATGACCCCAAGATCAAGAATCTCACGCTCTTCTGACTGAGCTAGCCAGGCACCCTGATTTGTTGGCTTTCTTTAGTGATATACTTGGATCCTCTTCTCTTTATTCTTTGCGTATCTATTACTGGTTTTTGATTTGTGGTTACCATTAGGTTTGTATATAACCTTTTCTGCATATAGCAGTCTATATTTAATTGATGATCACTTAAGTTTAAACCCTAAGACTATTTTCAATTTTCATAATTTTCTTTCCTCTCCTTTCCTCAGTTTGATTACTTTCCTGTACTTTATCTTTCAGATCATTAATTTATCCCTCTGCTTTGTCTAGCCCGCTATTCATTTCATTAAGTATATTTTTTAATTTCATTTCTTGTGCTCTTGATTTCTGATTGGTTCTTTTTTAAATCTCTGTGTTAAGGATCTCACTGATGTCCTCCATTCTTTTCTCTAGTCCACTGAGTATTTTTATGATCATTACTTTAAATTCTCTATCAAACATATTACTTATACCTGTTTGACTTTGGTCACTTGCTGTGGTTTGCTCCCATTCTTTCATTTGGGAGATGTTTCTCTGGCTCCTCATCTTGTCTGACTTTCTGTGTCTATTTTTGTATGCTAGGAAAATCAGCTGCTTCTCTTGCTCTTAACGGTAATAGCCTTATGAAGAAAAGGTGCTATAGTGCCCTGCAATGCAGTGTCTCCTGTACCCCAGGACTTGGAGCTTCAGGAAGTATCTCCTATGCATGTTGCCTGTACTGTTGAGATGTGGCCTCTTTTTCCTTCAGTCCCAGTGTCTGCTGGGACTGTCTTTGCCTATTGTGGGTAGCAAGGTAGTGAGGTGTGTGATGGTCTATTCTTGCAAACAAGATCTGTGCCCAACACTGCTGGAAGTGAGGTCTTGCCAAACGAGCAGTTCGGGAGATGCGGTTTTGGCAGGGTTTGCACAGGCCTTCTCAGGGAGGGACGTACAGCACAGGGAATCAGGAAAATGTGGCTGGGAAGGAGTGGAAAGAGGACTTGGTGCAAGCAAGTTAGATAAGGAGCATTGGCACAGCACTGATTCCTGCAGGTGACTGTTGTTTGTGCTGGAGGGTGGGGGAGGGAAATGGCACCTGCCAGCTCCTTTGTTCTTGGAGGAATCTCTCTGTGATCTCTATCTCTTGGGGCCAGGCAGTGCTCTGAGATAAGCAAATCACTCTCCCCTCATCTGCCCTTGGCATATTTTCAAACTCATGGTTCTGTGCTCTCTATGCACAGGTTGTTTGTTATGCTGTCTCTTTATGCATGGTGCCTATGCTTCCTTAAACTTTCCAGGCTCTCCAAGAACTGAGCCTACCAATTTTTAAAATTCCAGGCCTTGCTGCTTTTAGGAACTCATGATAAGCAGCCCCTCTCACTTTCTTTTTTTTTTTTTTTTTTTTTTTATTATTTATTTATGATAGTCGCACACAGAGAGAGAGAGAGAGGCAGAGACACAGGCAGAGGGAGAAGCAGGCTCCATGCACCGGAAGCCCGACGTGGGACTCGATCCCGGGTCTCCAGGATCGCGCCCTGGGCCAAAAGCAGGCGCCAAACCGCTGCGCCACCCAGGGATCCCCCTCCCCTCTCACTTTCAAAGGCAAATATTATGGAGATTTATCTTCGCCATGGGCTCCAGATGTGAAAGACTGTTTTCTTTCCTTCTCCACACCACCAGCTCCCTCCTTCTGTGGACAGCCGGGTCCTTTACACTCCTAGACCACATCTTTGCTCTCCTACCTTCTTCAGTGTGGTCTCTTTCCTAACTTTAGCTGTGGAGTTTGTTCTCCCAGGCTTCAGGTCATTTTCTGGGTTATTTACACTGATGTGAGTGTTATCTAGTTATATCTCACAGTTGTATCTTAGGGATACAACTAGATAACACTGTGAGCTTATGATCCTCCCACCCTGCCAGCTTCCCAGCCAACCAATAATAAATTGGATATAGTCATATGCAGATAAAAGTTAATTGATCACATTATCTGAGAAAAGCTTTCTAGTAAATAGAAAAAGCATAATGATGGAGAGAGGTGCAAAGAAAGAGTATAGAAAATGAAAAAGTGGGGATCCCTAGGTGGCTCAGCGGTTTAGTGCCGCCTTCAGCCCAGGGCATGATCCTGGAGTCCCACATCAGGCTCCCTGCATGGAGCCTGCTTCTCCCTCTGCCTGTGTCTCTGCCTCTCTGTCTTTCATGAATAAATAAATAAAATCTTAAAAAAAAAAAAAAATGAAAATGAAAAAGTGTGAAAGACTTCTCCAGAAAGAATGAAGGGAAGGGAAGAACCTGAAGTCAGAATATGTAATGCCTTAGGAAAAGATGCTGAAAAATAGGAAAAAAGCAGAGTGGAATTAGAATTAAAACAGAAAAAGGATACAAGAATCCTGCAACATAATCCCACCTTATAATTTTTGCCCAGGAGTGGTCATCCCTAAGCAGAAACGAACATTTTTCATCAGAGAGAGTAAAAGTGATGAAAGAGTATACAGTATACAAACAAACAAAAACACTTAAAATTATTTCTAAGTTAAGGAAAGTATTCAGTTGCTTCTATTTGAGAAAAACTAGAGAGGAATAACTTAGGCAAATATTTCTAATCCTTTTTTTCTAGTTCTTGTTTTGTTTTTCTCTGCATAGCAATTTACCATTGATGAAAAAATACCTTATAAAAATTGAAGATGACACAAAGAAATGGAAAGACATTCCATGCTCATGGATTGGAAGAACAAGTATTGTTAAAATGTTTATACCTTGCAAAGCAATCTACCCATTTACTGAAATCCCTATCAAAATGCCAAAAGCATTTTTCACAGAGCTAGAACAAACAATCCTAAAATTTGTACCACGAATAGCCAAAGCAACCTTGAAAAAAGAAAAACAAAGCTGGGAGCATCACAATTTGACTTCCAGTTATTACTACAAAGCTGTAGTAAACAAAACAATATAGTACTGGCACAAAAAATAGATACAAAGATCAACAGAACAGAATAGAAAAATCCAGAAATAAAACCACAATTATATATGGTCAATTAATTTTCAACAAAGCAGCAAAGACTATCCAATGGGAAAAAGACAGTCTCTTTAGCAATGATGTTGGGGAAACTGGACAGCAACATGCAAAAGAATGAAACTGGAACACATTTTTACACCAATCAGAAATATATATTTAAAAAGGATTAAAGACCTAAATGTGAGACCTGAAACCATAAAAATTCTAGAAGAGACCACAGGCAGTAATGTCTTTGACATTGGCCATAGCAACTTCTTTCTAGATTCTCCTGAGGCAAGGAAAACAAAAGCAAAAATGGACTATTGGGACTACATCAAAGTCATCAAAATAAAAAGTTTCTGCACAACAAAGAAAACAATCAACAAAACTAAAAAGTGACCTACCAAGTGGGAAAAGATATTTGCAAATGACAAATCTGACAAAGGATTAGTGACCAAAATATATAAGGAACTTATACAACTCAACAACCCAGAAAATGAATCATCCAATTTAAAAATGGACAGAAGAGGGGATCCCTGGGTGGTGCAGCGGTTTGGCGCCTGCCTTTGGTCCAGGGCGCGATCCTGGAGACTCAGGATCGAATCCCACGTCGGGCTCCCTGCATGGGGCCTACTTCTCCCTCTGCCTGTGTCTCTGCCTCTCTCTCTCTCTCTGCATGACTATCATGAATAAATAAATAAAATCTTTAAAAAAAAAGAAAAAAAAACAGGCCTTAAACTTATAAAAAAAAAAATGGACAGAAGATATGAACAGACATTTTTCTAAAGAAAGCATAAAATGGCCAATCAACACATGGAAAGATGCTCAACATCACTGATTATCAGGGAATATCAAATCAAACTACAATGAGATATCATCTGACACCTGTCAGAATGACTAAAATCAACAACACAAGAAGTGACAGGTGTTGACAAGGATCTGGAGAAATGGGAATCCTCTCTCAGTGTTGGTGGGGGTGCAGTGACTGTGGAAAACAAAGAGGCTCCTCAAAAAGTTAAAAAATGGAACTACCCTATGAGCCAGGAATTGGAATCATAGGTATTTACCCAAAGAACAGAAAAATACTAATTCAATGGGACACATACACTCCAATGTTATAGCAGCATTAACTACAACAACCAAATTATGAAAATAGCCCAAGCATCCATTGATTGATGAATGAATAAAGAAAATGTGGTATATTTCTATGATGGAATATTACTCAGCCAGAAAAAAGAATGAAAGCTTGCCATTTGCAACTACATGGATGGAGCTAATGGCATTTAGCTGAATGAAATAAGTCAGTCAGAGAAATACAAGTACCATGTGACTTAGCTTACATGTGGAATTTAAGAAACAAAATGAAAGAGCAAAGGGAAAAAAGAAAAAGAGAGAGAGCCAAACCAAGAAACAGACTCTTGGCTATGGAGAACAAACTGGTAGTTTCCAGAGGGGAGTAGTGGGGGGGATGGGCTAAATGGATGATGGGGATTAGGAAGTGCACCTATTGTGATGAGCACTGGGCGATGCATGCAAGAGCTGAATCACAATATTGTACACTTGAAACTAATATTACACTGTATGTTAGCTGACTGGAATTTAAATAAAAAATTTAAAAAATGAAAAAAATAAAAATAAAAAATGGCCCTTTCTGATAATGCAGTTGTGATGGAAAATCCAATACGAATCATTAATACTTAATTCAGATCATCAAAATCCTTGAGAGATCATTTTAATTCTTCTGTACAGACCATTCCTAAGAAATTACCCTGTGTCTGTTTCATATTCCACAAGTAAAGCCACTCTACTGTACTCAAATATTTGTAATAAAACTTTGAATATATTAGAAATTATCTTACTATCAAGGAACACATGATGCAAAGGAAAATAAATATCCTCTGAACTAACATTTTTTCATAAAGTGTAGCCAATTACCTAACGGTATTTTAGGCTGCCCTTTTTTTTTTTTTTAATGTTTCTGTTAACATGCTCATGCAGGGAGTGTATGAAATTAAACTAGGAAGTGAAACTTAAAGTCAATTTACCACAACAAGAGTTGTTCTTATATAACCAGGAGGTGAGCAATAATTTTTTTGGTTTCCAAAATAACACAAGGATCTCAATTGAAGTACTGTTTTAATATTAAAGGAAATATAGGGTCAAGTAAATGACTTACTTTAGGGAGATCATGAAATCAAGTATTTATCTGTTGGAAACAGTATAGGTAAGAAAAGCTAAAAAGTATGAAATATGGGTGAGGTATGTGGGCACCCTTTTTCATCCATTATTCTGAATGATGAGATGCTTCGATGACCCTTGTGGTACCTTTATGTTTTATTTGTTGATACAATTTTCTGTTTTTAGAGTTGAACCAATAAATATTTATGGCTTGCTTAGGACATTTGTTTAAAAAGAGGTTTTTGTAAATTTTAAGAGCTCCAGAGTACATTCAGAATTTACAGTGAAGATGTTTTGTGTATAAAAAGTATTTCAATTAACATGTTTTTGTTGGGGCACCTGGGTGGCTCAGGGGTGGCTTAGGGGTGGCTCAGTCAATTAAGCGTCTGCCTTCTGCTCAGGTCATGATCCCAGGGTCCTAGGATTGAGCACCAAGTGGGGCCCCTTGCTCAGCGGAGAGTCTGCTTCTTGCTCTCCCTCTGCCCCTCCTCCCTGCTCTCTCTCTTCCTCAAATAAATCGATAAAATCTTGAAAAAAAGTCTTTGTTATTTGCTTACACTTGCATTTTTTAATTCAGATACTTCTATACCTTGATGTGACTATAAAATGTATTTCTTTGTATCTATATACTTACAACTGTGTATATAAAGTCCATATTTTATAACATTTTATTATTTATGCCCATTGAAATTTGTATCAGCTCAGTATAAACCAACTCATCACATTTAAAACAGCAAGAAAACGGCTATTGTTTTTTTTTTATTTTATTTTTTTGTCCTTCTTTTTAGATTGTTGTTTCATAGCCACAAACTTCAGACACTTATTTGGCTTTTGCCAGACATTTTAGCAGAATAGACTGGAGGAGTCTTCCTTGTGTCTCTGTCTCTCCCTTTGGAGGTAGGTGAAAAAGCAATAGTGGAAGATTCAAGAAGAGACTGGAAAGGTCTCTTCAGAGTAAAAACAGTCTTTCTAGAACATAATTTAATTGTTCCACTCTTACCTTAAATCTGTGAATTTTTCCCCACTGCCTATGGGGAAAAGTCAAAGCCCTTAACACAGACCTGTGGTTTTCATTTGGTATCTGTACTGCACCCCAGAGGGCATTTGAAGTGAGTAGGGTAGTCTTACTCATCACCCTGCCGCAACCCCTACGGCCAGCCTGACCTCCTGGAGGCTGGGCCTGTGCATCTCATCCTTGCACTCCACCTTGGCTCTCATCTGCTCCCTGCAGACATGAGCAACTTGCCACCTTCCCGCACCCTCCCTGCTATTTAAATTTTTTGAGGTCTCTGTGGAAAGGGCTTCAGTTGGGGCACTTGGACAGTGGGGCCTGGGAGTCTCCTCTTGCTGCTATTTATGGCTGAGGTCTAGTCTCTCTCTGCCCCAGCTGTTTTGAGGCTGACTCCCCCATCTTCATCTATACATCCCTTTTTCATAATTAAAGTTCTGAAAGCTCAAAAAAATATATATATCTATCTTATCATAGATAAGACTACACTATCTATTGCTGACTAGTACCTTATCCCCTAATTTAGCAACTTAAAACAGCAAATGTTTATTCTCATATGAGATTCTATGGATCAGGAATTGGGATGGCTTAGCTAGGTAGTTCCGGTTCTAATGAGGTGGTGGTCAGGTTGCTGGTCAGAACTCTGGTCATCTTTTAATGGGCAGGAGAATCTTATCCACACTCACTTATGTGGTTGTTGGCAGAAGGCTTCAGTTCATTGAGCTGTTTTGAGGGTATCGTGGCTGCTTTCCCCCAACTGAATGGTTTAGGGGTGTGTGTGTGTGTGTGTGTGTGTGTGTGTGACAGATACAGACACAAAGAAAGGAAGACAGAAAGAGACAACAGAGAGAAACCAAGACAAACTCATTAATCCTTTATGACCTAATCTCAGAGAGGCAATGAGACTCTTCTGAGACAATGAGGCAATGAGACTCACTTCTGCTTTTATGCTGTTGGTTACACAGACAAGCTCTGGTGTAAAATGAAAGGAGACTTCACAAGAGTGTGAATAGCAAGAGTCGATGACTTGGGACCATCTTGGAGGCTGGCTACCAAAAATAAGGACACTTTTGGTTTGTCACGATGACTGGAGACTGCGATTTACATGGGCAAAGACCAAGGATTTTAAGTCTTGTTCAAGAAAGAGTTGTATCCACTCTCCAGACTGTCAGCAGTATTGCCAAATAGCTCTTCTGCACTTGGTGTACACTACCTTTTCCCATATGTGCACACCTGGCCTTATCTGTTCTTGGCTTCTAGCAATTCTCTATAAAATACTGTTTCTTCTGATCTCCACAAATATTCCCTCTGGCTGCAGTGCCTTCTTGACTCTGGCAACCTTTCAAACTCCCTCTTTAGGATTTAGCACAAATGCCTTCATCTCCTGGATGCATTCCCTGATCACATTAAGCAGATGAGCCCTTGCTTTTCTCTGCCCTGTTTATATCTTTGTTACAGTACTTATTACACTGCCGTAATTACTTTTACCAACTCTTCTCCCCTAGAAGACTATGAGCCCCAGTAGAAATATGTTGTATAATCTTAGTTTAATCTCAGTGTCCCCACACCTTATATTGTCCCTGCACAGAGCAAAATACTTCTTAATGCAAGTTTGTTCAACGAATTGCCCCATTCACACTTTATAATATACTTTTTAAATAAACATTTTGTTTATCTTTGACAAAAGGATAACTGAAAGTTGTATTTTGTAGATCATGTTGATTAATTTTAGGAGGCACTATTTGATTAATATACTTATCTTTCAGAAAACGTTCATGTTAAAGAGTTTAGAATACCATACAAATTAGAAAAAATAATCCTGCCTCAGTGCATTTAATGCTGTTTACCTGTTGAATTCCAAGAGTTAACACAAGTTCTATGTTATAGCAACTAAAATTCATTAAATTCATCAATAATAGGATGAAGAGCTACTATCTAAAAAGAATAAGAAATGGGCTAAGTTATGAGCAGCAGTAATCTGAAACTATGAAAACTGAAGCTTACTATTCTATACAAGTTAATGCAATATCTGAATTGCATTAACCGAAGGAATAACTTATTAACTGAAGCACCTGTGCTATTTGGGAATAATTTAGCCTTTTAGGGCTTTGATCTTTATTTCTAGTGTTTGATACCAGAATTATCTGTTTCTGTGTATTTCTATTTATGAAAGATTCAGCTTGCCAGTTATGACCATGTCTTGACTGACTTCCACAAATCTTCCAGGTGTTGAATGGCTTCCTAGACCTTCACCTGCTTCCAAACTCCTCTGATGCTCTTGGAAATATGACTAGTTCAATGTATACTCATTCATTCAGATATCCTTTTTAGCAAAGAGCTATTTAATGTCAACTATATGTCAGACATACAGATAGTAGAGGTAAAAAAGAAATACACTTTGTGCTAGATCTCATGATATTTACTTAATAGTGGACAGATATAGGAAATAATAATCTAGCATGTAATAATACAATAAATAAATATTTTATTTAAAATTTTTTTTTATTTATTTATGATAATCACACACACAGAGAGAGGCAGAGACACAGGCAGAGGGAGAAGCACTCTCCAAGCACCGGAAGCCCGATGTGGGATTCGATCCCGGATCTCCAGGATCGCGCCCTGGGCCAAAGGCAGGCGCCAAACCGCTGCACCACCCAGGGATCCCAATAAATATTTTAGATAAGGATATGGGCCATGGTGAAAATAAAGCAAAGTAAAAGGTGAATAAGTGACTTCCCGTAAGAGATGATATTTAAACTAAGTCTTGAATTACAGGAAAGAATTGACATGTGACTATCTGGGGATAGAGAACTTTAGATAGAGACACAAAGGGACCAAGAAGTATAAGGATTTCCATGGTTGGAACAGGCCTGCATATATGAGAGTCAGAAAGTTAACAAGTGATGCTGGAATATGTCAAAAGGTTGAGAGATGCAGTATTAGAGACAGGAGGTACTTGGTGAAAGACGTATAAACTATGGAGAGGAGCTTAGATTTTATTTTAGAAAGTTGAGAACCATTGGATGAACTTCAAAACCAAAAGTGATGTTTTGACCCTCCTAGTCTGTTAACATAATCATTAGCTCCTGAATCTATCTGTGACAAAAAGTCTTCAGAACGTCCAACAGTAGAAGTGGCTTGGGTTTGCTGATGGTGCATTGTCTCTTCTTTCTACCAGTTTTACATTTCATGGATCTTCAGTACCAAGTCCCACCCTGACTCAAGTCCAGAAAGTCCTTTCTCCTAGATGCTATTCTAGTTTGCCTCTGGGTTAGACAGGCACTTAATTCAGTCATTCTCAGCCTTTTTATCTCCCTTGTCAGGTCCATATTAGAGAACCATAAGGAAACTTAGCCCTCCTGAACCCCACCAAAACAAACAATCCCTAAAAACGTAAATATTTCAAGCCCCATTCTGGGCCTAGAATAGTTTAGTGGCTTAGGCCCTTAAAAAACAATGTGATTTTAACACAGCCAAACAATGCCAAATATTCCTTAGGTATTCAGTGTCATAACTAATCATTGATTTACAAACTGGAGTACATTCAATGCGTCTTCTAGACCCAAGACATTCAACCTGCTTAAGAAAGTGGTTTGTTGTTGTTGTTTGTTTGTTTTGAGAGAGAGAGAAAGAGAAAGAGAGCATGAGGGGGGGCGGTGGGAAGGATAGAAGGAGAGGGAAAGAGAGACTCTTAAGCATTCTCTGTGCCCAGAGTGGAGCCCTGATCATGGGCTGGGATCGTGACCTGAGCTACAAATCAATAGTCGAACGCTTAACTGACTGAGCCACCCAGGTGCCCCAAGAAAGTTCTTAACCTACTAATCTTAGATACTAGGTCAGTTACCTTAAGATATTTCTTATCCCTTTCCTCAATAACCCTCCTCCTCAATATTATCAAGACCATGCTTTTTTCATGTAAGTTTTCTGTAAGGAAAAACAATAAAAACAAACTTGTGTTTATTTGTGTAAACAAGTATAGCAGAAGTTCAGTTCTTATAAAGGGATGCCCCCTTTATACTTTGTCTTCTTGGGATCAGGTGCTTTAGGAACTAAGCTCAACCTTTACTTCTGCCTTTGAGTAATACTGTTTCAAATAACTCTTAGACCACAAACAATAGTTGAATTGAAAATTTAGATTAAAAAACACAAACTTCATTAAACCTGCGTGCTCGTGCTTTCAGGATTAGATAAGCAATAATAGAAAAGTGACTAACTTGTGCTTCTCTATTCTTTATTAACTACCGTATGCGTAATGCCCACTGATTTTGACAGTGCTACATGAAGCAGCTACTTGTAGCAGCGCTCTGTAAGACTCTATAAAAGGAAAATAAATTTTAGCCTCAATACTGTACATGCATTTGTGGTAATTAAAAAGTCCAAGCTGTTAAAATTATGTTCTAATTAAGATATGTAACAAAATTCTTAAATTTCGGTGAAAGTCAAAACAATTATGTACAACAAAGCAAAGACTTCTACAGCAAAAAGTAAATATATCCTAGGGATTTGGTTATGTTGTATGTAATTGAATTATATCAAATTTTATTTGTTGTTATAACCTTAATATTGACTTGTTTCTCCACAAATATTATTAGAAAATAACACTGAACCTATTTACTATAATATAAATTAATTCAAAATAGAGACTGATGTGAATGTTAAACTGTACTGTTGCAATTTCACTTTGGTAATTTGATCAAGACTGTGTGCAAGATGTAAATCCAGGGGACTTGGGTTTTGTAAGCAATACTCTGCCTCCCAAAAATAAAGTTTAAAAAAATTTTAAATTCAATTTAGTTAACATATAGTGCACTATTAGTTTCGAGATAGAATTTAGTGATTCATCAGTTGCATAGACTACCCAGTGCTCTTCACATCATGTGCCCTCCTTAATGCCCATCACCCAGTTACCCCGTCCCCCACCCACCTCCCCACCAGCAACCCTCAGTTTGTTTCTTATTTTATTTTTTCTTCCCTCTCCCTATGTTCGTCTGTTTCGTTTCTTAAATTCCATATATAAGTGAAATCTATGGTATTTGTCTTTCTCTGACTGACTTATTTTGCTTAGCATAATACCTTAATCAGCTTAGGTTAGAAAAACGACAGTAAGCTTGCAAAGGAAAGACAACCCACTTCAAATTTCTCTTCAGAGATGGAACAGGGGTTTAAAAAAATAACATTAAAAAGTAACAATGATTCAATTGTCATGCAATCAAAACAGATTTATTAAGAACTAAAGAGCACAATTATTTTTTAAATTTTTAAAAAAATTTTTTTATTGGAGTTCAATTTGCCAACATATAGCATAACACCCAGAGAGCACAGCTATTTAAATTCTACCTTGAACTTATCTGTAACCTCCCCCTTTATTAAAAAAAAAAAAAGCAACCGAGTGGCCTTTTATTCATTCTGTACAGGTAAATTAATGAAATCTGAGGTGTGCAATTTGAAGATATATCGGTTCAAAATACATGTGGAAACATTGCTAATAATAATGTGTAGCAAACATTTATCCAAAGGAGAGAAAAATGGAGAAAGGGAACTTAACACTTAAAAATTGTATGATTTTTTTTCCACTCACCACAATAACCTTTGATGTGGACAAAAAACTGTAAATTCCAGGCCATCAAAAACAAAGGAGTAATTATCATAGGGAGAACGAGAGAGAAATTATTATGATACAGAGGTTAAGAGCTCAGGCTCTTCAGTCCCTGTTCTGTCTCTTAGTAGCTGTAGGATTTGAGGCAAGCCTCTTATTTCAAAACTGAGTTGCCTCCTGTATAAAATGAGAATAGTACTGGGAAGCTTAAGTGAGATAATGCATACGAAGTACTTGGTACAACGTTAATTCATTGTTGACACTAAATAATGGTTATTTCTATTCATCCATTCAACATGTATTTATTAGGTGTCAGGTATATGCAAGACATTCTGCTGGATAATAGGATGTAACAGGAACAACATTCTTATTATGGAACTTGATGAGAAGGAAAGAAGATTAAAAAATCCATTATACGAAAGTACTGCGGGAGTAGGAAGCCCAAGATCATTCTTGAAGCCAATAGGGCAAGAGAAGACTGCTTGGAGGAGATCATTTTTAAGCTTAGAAAAGCAGGAATAGGCAGGGGTTGAACAAGAAACAAGGTCAAAGAAAAAAATGTTCAAGCAGAAGAAACAGTATATACAAATAGTTGTTTGGTTTTTTTTTTTTCCCCAGAGATTCGGATGAGTATATACTTTTCTCATCTTCATCCCTAGTTATTTTCACTTACCGTGACCTCTGTCTAGAACGCTTTTCTGCCTTTTTGCAGCTCCCTGTGCCATTCCACCTCACCCATACACCGTGGTTACTAATGATTAAAGATTTTATCTGGACATAGAAGGTCATATTAGTACCTTTGAAGTCATAAGGTAATATGAAATTTATCTTTCGGGCCACGCAAAGTCATTAAAGGTTTTCAAATGTGTGTGTGTGTGTGCATAGGATGCATGACGTTGTTTCCTGGTGGATAATATTCTTCATTGTACTCCACTTAAACAGCATCAACTTACCTTGAGAAAAGGAAAAATAGGTCTTCCTGGATCCTGGAGAAAAAAAAAGATGGAATTCCACAGATGGAATGGTCCAGAAACTGAAAGTTATAGCATTAACATAAGGTTTATACAGCCCCATAGTCAGTGTGAAAACAGTATGTGCTGTGATACTAAACCGATATGTGCAACAAGAAGAGAAACTGAACCCAGCAGAGCATAAAGGCATAAATGTTCAGAATGTATGGCTCAAAAGAAAGTGACAGCTGTGATGACAACAGAAGCACGACTGTGTGCTGGAAAAACTCACAAGAGGCCTTTACGACAGATTATGATGCAAGAAATGGACCATGTGGATCAGAGACAGAAAAGAAATTGGGAAAAGCATTTGATTTGCCTCTTACACTCCAAATAAACTCCAAATTCCTCAATTTAACTTAGATGGACCTCCAATATTTATCCACTCCTTACTTCCCTTTCCTTATCTCTTACCACATCCCCAACTTGTCCCTGGATTTTCAGTTTCTTCATGCCTGCTTCTCACCCCCCTCCACTTATACACATGGTTTCATTTTACAAGATCATTCTCTTCATAACCACTTGCTTAATTTCTCCCCAGCCTTCAGCTCTGTCCTCGTATGTCCTTTCTTCCAGAAAGTCTTTCTAAATACAGTAGCTACCTCTGGCTATGTTCTTCCCCTGTCAGAGCACGTCCTGTCCTTCCCCTGTCAGAGCATGTCCTGAACTATAACTTGTGAGAGAAAGGAGCTAACTTACAGAGGAATCATGAATCTACGTTAGCACGATTACATTAGTGGGTGTTTAGTAAGTGTTTGTAAAGAGTTTACTGCTTGGGGCACCTGGGTGGCTCAGCTAAGTGTCTGACTTCAACTAAGTTAAGTGTCTGACTTCAACTCAGGCCATGATCTCAGGGTCCTGGGATTGAGCCCTGCTTCAGGGTCCCTGCTCAGAGGTGAGTTGACTTGTCCCTCTCTCTCTGCCCCTCCCTCTGTTCATGCTCTCTCTCTCCTTCTCTCAAATCAAAAAATAAAATCTTTAAAAGAGTTTACTACTCATATCTCTGCTGCGTCATAAGTGAATAGAATGCAAAGGATTTCTGTATATTGATTTTGTATCCTGTCACCTTACTGAATTCATTTATCAGCTCTAATGGTTTTTGATGGAATCTTTTGGAGTTTCCATATAGAGTATCACGTCGTTTGCAAAGAGAAGTTTTACTTCTTTACCTATTTTGATTCTTTTTATTTGTTTTTGTTGCCTGTTTGCTATGGCTAGAACTCCCAGTACTATGTTAAATACAAGTGGTGAGAGTGGGCATCCCTGCCTTGTTCCTACTAGAGAGGAAAAGCTCTGTTTTTCACCACTGAGTAGGATATTGGCTATGGGTTTTTCATGTATGGCCTTCATTGTGTTGAAATAGGTTTCTTCTAAACCTACTTTGTTGAAGATTTTTTCACGAATGGATGTTGTACTTGTCAAATGTATCTACTAAAATGGTCATTTGGTTTTTATCCTCTTATTGATATGATATATGACATTGATTGATAATGTGACTATTGAACCATTCTTGTATCCCATGAATAAATCTCACTTGATCTCAGTGAATGATTTTTTTAAGGTATTGTTGTATTTAATTTGCTAGTATTTCATTGAGGATTTTTGCATCTATGTTCATCAGATATATTGGCCTATAGTTCCATCTCTCTCTCTCTCTCTCTCTCTCTCTCTCTCTCTCTTTGTAGTGTCTTTATCTGGTTTTGGCATCAAGGTAATGCAGGCCTTATAGAATGAATTTGGAAGTTTTTCTTTCTTTTCTATCTTTTGGAATAGTTTGAGAAGAGCAGGTATTAACTATTCTTTATTTTTTATTATTATTATTTTTTTATTTATGATAGTCACAGAGAGAGAGAGAGAGAGAGGCAGAGACACAGGCAGAGGGAGAAGCAAGCTCCATGCACCGGAAGCCCGACCTGGGATTCGATCCCGGGTTTCAGGATTGCGCCCTGGGGCCAAAGGCAGGTGCCCAACCGCTGTGCCACCCAGGGATCCCCTTAACTATTCTTTAAATGTTTGGTAGAATTCACCTGTGAAGCCATCTGGTCTTGGACTTGTGTTTGTTGAGAATTTTATTTATTTATTTATTTATTTATTTATTTATTTATTTTTGAGAATTTTATTTATTACTGATACGATTTCATTGCTGAGAATTAGTCTGTTCAAATTTTCTATTTCTTCTAAGTTCAGTTTCAGTAAGTTATATGTTTCTAGGAATTTATTTCTTGTAGGGGGTCCAATTTGTTGACATATAATTTTTCATAATATTCTTTTATAAACCTTTGTATTTCTATGGTGTCAGTTGTTACTCTTCTCTTTCATTTAGATTTTGTTTATTTGAGCCCTCTCTCTTTTAAATTTAAATCTCAAATGTCTTTAATGCCACCTCACTTAAAATAAAGTGACACCTGTCCCCAAACTTGAGTAACTAGAATTTTTTTTTTTTTTTTTTAATTTATGATAGTCACAGAGAGAGAGAGAGAGAGGCAGAGACACAGGCAGAGGGAGAAGCAGGCTCCATGCACCGGGAGCCCGACGTGGGATTCGATCCCGGGTCTCCAGGATCGCGCCCTGGGCCAAAGGCAGGCGCCAAACCGCTGCGCCACCCAGGGATCCCGAGTAACTAGAATTTTGAGAGAATAAGAAACTTAAAGTTCTTGATATGTTTTGAAAATACAAAACAATAGACCAGATTTTAACATCTAGTAAATAGCAGGCTAGAAAGCTGAAGAATATTTACAAGTCAGATACCTTTGAAGACACCAAGATATAGAACAAAGTTTGAATAATGTTCCTTTCTTGTTAGATCTTGTCATCATAAAACTTATAACTTATCACCTGTAGATGTGGTGGTTTGTTTGCAAGAAGATTGTATGTGAGATTTTAGTTTCACGATCATTATTTTTATTACTAACCTCAAGATGCTTGTTGCTTGTTTACTTGGGTGTTACAGAAAACTGTACTTAATCTCTGTAGAGTTTGTTTTAGTAAATTGGATTTAAAAGCATTCAAATTTAACCTGCTGGCAATTGTTTAATTGCTTTTGTTTTCATTAACTCGATTTCTTTACAATAGAATTAAGTCAGTACGTATAAAAGATTGGTCGGGGTTTCATGGAATTAGGAATCAATAAATTATATCAATTATGATTTTAAAAGATAGTGTGTGAATGTAACAGAGACATTTGTAAAAATAATGTCATTACCATATCGGCAAGAATCTATGAATTTAAACCAAGCCTCCTGAATGTCTATAGAAGATTGGCAAAGCCCATCTGGTTGATATCAATATCTATGTTCACTTCTCCTTTGGCTCACTACTAGACTACATAGCTCCTTATGAGGTGGAGCCAAGAGTCCCAAGTTCGGGGCCTACTGTGGGCGTCAACGATGTGTGTTCTCCAAGCCTGGTCCCTTTGAACAAGATACTTCAGATCCTTTTTCCTACCTCTCTGCTAACTAGCTGCACAAAATCCTATGGAAGTCTCCAAGACCTTAGTATATGGTGGAGATACACGACAGGAGCCTAGGTCCCTGAGAAACCGTAAAGAGTAGAATCCACCATTTCCTGGCTTGAGTGGTAGGAGTGAGAAATAAGTCCCTACTGTGGTAAGTCATCAAGATTTAGGGATAGGGGACGCCTGGGTGGCTCAGTGGTTGAGTACCTGACTTTGGCCCAGGGCGTAACCTCAGGTCCTGAGATCGAGTCCCACATCGGGCTCCCTGCATGGAGCCTGCTTCTCCCTCTGCCCTTGTCTCTGCCTCTCTCTCTCTGTGCGTCTCATGAATAAATGAATAAAAGCTTTTTTAAAAAAACTTAGGGGTAGTTTGTTACAGTAGATAGTCTAATCTGAATAGTACAGAGGATATGAGGAATATTCTAAATTCATCTCATGGCTTCCTCTCTTAAGTACCACTGAACGTGCTCAACCTCGCTATTTATTAAGTTATCATTAATTGTGTGGAAATTGGCCTAAATAAACATAGCATTGATATGGATATTGCTAGAAAATCTATTTATCAATTGTTTCCTGCATTTTTACAATTAAAAATGTGAGTCTAAATTAGAATTATATAGCACTTACAATAGTACCAAAATATTCTCCCTTTGTCCACAAAACACAAAAATGCCTTGTTAGTGCTTAGTAATATTTTCTTCTTCCACATGCTCCATATTTTCTGCTAAGATCTTTCTGCTGGACAATTTCCTATGAGTAGAAAAAGAGTAATTTGGGGGTTTGTAGGGAGTCTGATTTAATGAAAATCCATATTAGTAGTTAAAACTCATCTTATCAAATTATATCCATGAAATACTCATTCAAATTAGAGTTAATTCTCATTTTATTTCATCTTGCAAAATGAATATACTTTCTTTCTATTTAAAAAAACAAAATAGTATGCTAGCTACCAGACTGATTAGTTGCTAGCAATATAAACTTCCTCATTCTTTAAATGCATAGAAAAAGTTTTTGATCATGTTGGCTAACAAAAGTAGTACAATTATTTCTGAAGTTCTATTTGATTAGACCCAGAATCCATATCAGAACAATAAGGAGTCTCTATTACTCCAAAATAGTATTTTTGGCTGACTGATTTTTATGGGTAGATGCAATGTTCCCCTTAATTAATTAAACCTGAAAGGAAGTAAGCATTTTATTCCACATTTTACAGATAAGAAAATGGAGATTCAGGGCAGGAAGGTAGCTTGCTGAAGGAACCCCAGCTAATAAATGGGAGAGCTACATTTGACCCTAATGAGATTGGCTCAGATAGCCTGACCTCTTAATGACTAAATCCATTAACCAAAATTCTTCAGATGTGAGAGCCTACAGATTGTTGAGATTTTATCTATGGCTCACTAAAGCTCTATAGACCCTAGACTGAAAAATACAACAATTAACTACTAAACATAGTCTTATGTTATATCTTCGTCTAATAAAACCATAAACACACATTTACGTAGCAATTACAAGGCAGTTGCGTGATGGTAAAAGAAGCTATCGGATGACCTAAAACATGTGTATGTATACATGCATATTTGTCTATCCACCCATTTATTCATCCAGTTATTGAAGAGTCTGGACTTGGTTGTGTACAAATAGAGAAGTTAGTTTTCTGTGATCACTGCTTTTGCAGTGCTCATGAAGCATTCTTTCAATCTAGGTCTGCAAAAGGCTGTAGCACCCAGACTTTAAAAGCAATAAAGGAGCAAGGAGAATTGAAAGAGTATTAATTTCCATATACTCAATTTCTTCACAGAAGGAAGGCACACACTTCAAAAATCTCTCTAGACATCAAACAAAGTGACTTCGAAATATTGGTGTAAGAAAGTATATCACTGTCAATGGGTAAGCAAGGTAATATAAACCCCCTTAGGACTTGTGTCTTTCCCTATCTTCTAGACATTTCCATTAAAGTTGAAAAACTGGCACTTAATATAGATTAGTATTGTTAATTGTTGTTTAGAGACCTCACCTCTTCCATCTTCCCATCACTGTCAAAGAATGCATCAATTTTGAGGGACTTTCACAAAAGCAAAGCAAATAACATATGAGTAAGAAATATCAAATATTGAAAACAACTTTTTTCATATATTTAAAGATAAGCAGTTCATTTCAGCTCTTCTCAACCTTGGGACCTGTTAGTAGCTGAAAAGAAAAACTTTGAAGTGGTGAAGCAGTATAGGTTAATGAAGTAAATCCTTTCAATATAATTGGAATATGTTTTGAGACCACCAAAATTTTCAAGATGCATTGGATAAAACCCACAGATAAAATTTTTATGATTTCTTCCAGATTTGGTATGTATAATTCAACAAAGGAGTTAAAACCTGTTTTATCAAGTCATATCATGAAATACTTATTCTAATTATTCAATCCTCTTCTTATTTCATCTTATAAAATGACTCTACTTTCTACTTTTTATTTAAAAAATAAAGGTATATGCTAGCTTCTAGATTGGTTGGTTTGGGGGAATGGAGAAGTTTCTCTTTATGTAGATACGTGGGAAGTTTGATCATGTTGGCTAGTTACATTGATAAGAGTTCATTCTGATTTCATATAGAATAATTTAATTATTTCCTGTGACCAACTAACAGAGTCTGATGCATAAATGTACACGTATTTTACAAGAAAATATTTCTGAGTAAATAATTTATGATCTAGGCTACGTATTACATGCATTATTCAAAAATAAGTAATAAAAATAGCATACTGATTTATAATTTTGTTTTAGAAATTATTACAAAATTGTATGAGTTAATCTTGCCTTGATGGAGAGGACTCTATTTTACAAGACATGTTCTATACCACATTTTTCAGTGTTTTTTATAATACTTTTGAAAATGAGTATTAACATGCTTACTTGAATAGAAAAACGAAGCTAGACTTTCCTTATCACAAAGCATTTTTTCTGTTTTCCAAGTTTTATTATAAAGAGGTACTGATATTTCTAGGATATGTCTCTTCTTCATTTACCGAGATACATAATCGCAGTTAAACAAACAGCATGATGATTTGCCCAACCGTGAGTGTCATCAGTGCAAGTGCACCAGATTGCTTGGCGTGTAGTAATGTCATGTTTGCAATTTTTAGTATTGTTGACTCATTAAATAAATGCAATGATCACCATTTTATAACATAGTATTGTTTGGGGATGAGGAGACAGGTTCAGTAACTATGCTATAAGCCTACACAGTATTTTGCTAAAATATTTAGTTAGCTAATTAGTTAGTTAAAATTTTTATTATCCAGAGTTAGATTTAGAGAACCCTGCCTGTTCTGTTACACCTCAATGCCTGTTATATCACCCAAGGAGTCTGGTATGTGCCAAACATATGAACAGTCAAGAGAGGGTTTAATTTAATGAAACAAGTAAACAGGACACGCTGCCACTTCAAATGGCCACAGCCAGCCAACTTAGAAATACACTTTTTTCTTTTCTACTGATGAAGAACACCACTCTGGGTTGGATTCACTGTTTATTAGACTCTGTGTTTCCTTTTTCCTGATTTACTTTCACTTTTGCAAGATAACATTCCTAAGTCCCTTCCTAACAACGAGGTCATCAGAGGTAACTTCTGCATCCGTGAACACTTTAAAATGGCTTTAGTTGGCCCTTATGCTTAATTAGATATTTTGGTTGTTTATTAAATTCTGGCTAGCAATCCATTTCCCAACAGAATTTGAAGCTGCTATTTCATTAGATTCTAGCAATCAGTGTTACTGGCAGCATGTTGAGGTTGGTATAATTCTTACTCTTTTGTAAGAACTGTTTTTCTGCCTGAAAACTTTTTAAGATCTTCGCTTTATCCCTGGAATACTGAAATATTCAAAGTGCCTCACTGAAGGTTTGGGGTATTTTCCCCCCATTTTTTTTTATACTAGGTATTGGGTGGGTTCTTTCAATCCTAAAACTCCTGGCTCATTAAAAGCTCTGGAAATTCTCTTCTGATATTTCTTTAGAATTTCCCCCTTGATCACCTTTGTTCTTTTTCTGGAAATTATAATATCTGATGTTAGACCCTCCTCATAATTTTTTTTTTTAAGATTTTACTTTTAAGTAATCTCTACCCCTATGTGGGGCTCAGACTTCCAACCCTGAGATCAAGAGTCGTATGCTCTCCTGACTGGCCAGCCAGGCACTCCAGAAAGTATTTCTGATAATGGTTTTTTGGTTTGGCAATGAGAAATGGTTTTACCATTTAAATTGCATAGTAACCAAAGTTAGCTAAATCTGCAGCACCACGGTTTTTATACAGTTTGTTTAAAACACATGGCAAGAGAAAAACATATTATAAAAATATTATATTGGCAAATATATATTAAAATTTAAACTAATTAATTCTCCAAACCTTTCTGAGTAGATTGGGGGAAGTTTTAATTTAGTGGATAAGAGAACAAACCAAAGCAAGATGACCTGAATTGAAATCCTGACTTCATCACTTTCTAGCCAGGAGACATAAGGCAGGTGACAATCCATCCACTTCAATTTTCATCTTTAAAATGAGGTATCCCAGGGCCTATCCATAAGGTTGTGATGAGGATTGAATTGTTGATAGGTTAAACTGTATGAAATTTCTGTGTTCAACCATTTTTGACCTATGATCTCAGTTTCACATGGTTCAACCCAATATAAAAAGTTCTTGGAACAAACAGTGCCTGATACATGGTGAAGACTATACAGCATGAGTCTTAGCAATGAGTCAGTTAAGTTAAATGCCATTAGAGTAACAGTTACAGATAATAATTGTTTGGTCAGTTTTGGTAAAAGCCATTTCAGAATGGTTCCCAGAAGTGGAGTAAGTAAGTGACTTTCACCTCTAGGTAACCAATCTTTTTGCAAGTCAGTGGTTTTCAAATTATTTGCTTTTGACAAAATTGGAGGAGGATCTAAATAAGCTATGGGTAAATAGATTAATAACATTATTTTGGGTGATACATTACTGTGCTATTTTTACTTATAAAGAACTCAAATAATTGAGTGATGCTTCTATTAAAAATGTCATTCCTATCAACAAATTATGAAAGCATATTTTTTGTTCTATACAACAATAAGATAGAACATCAATGTATTGATAGACATCAATAGATATGGAATTGATCCTAAATTTGTTGCATTCTAACATTAAGTTATATTAATCTTTGCATATAGTAACTAGTATTTTAAAATTTAAATTTAAAAATAATTTAACCTCAGCCGATTCATTTCTAATTATTTTATATTTGTAATAATATTTTACCTTTAATTATTTTGGATGACATTTATAGAACATATTGTTTTTATGAATTGCATATCATATTAAAATAACTTGATCCGGAAAAATAAATATTAAACCTATAGGACATTTTTAATAAATTAAGAAATTAAGCTTAATTTATATCTATAATTCTCTTCCATCTGAACAGATAGGCATAAATCAACACTATGTTGCATGAGAAAATGTTCAACTGGGGAATAAGATATCAGTGTTGACTCTAATATCTTGGAGTGGCATTTTTTTTTTTTTTTAAGATTTTATTCATTGAGAGAGAACACATGAGTGGGGGGAGGGGCAAAGGGAGGCAGAGAGAGATAATCTCAAGAAGACTCCTCCACGCTGGACACAGAACCCAACCTGGGGCTTGCAGGACCCTGATATCATGACCTGAGCCAAAATCAAGAGTTGGACACTTAACAGACTGAGCAACCCAGGCGCCCCAAGGAAGTGGCCCTTCTCCAGGCTTTCTTTCTTGGATTTGGAAAACACCATTTCTCCACTGTTAAAGCAAAGAGGTGAAAACCCTAGGTTAATAATTTACAATGTGAATAAAGTTCAGCTCTCCTTATTCCCTGAGGTTCTGCTTAGATAAACAGGGTGGGGATAGAGAATAGGGCAATGATAGATAACAGTTGAGCTATTTATTTGTAATCAGCCATCAGAGAGATTATGGCCTCTTAATTATTTTTAGAATTCTTTAGAATGCAGAGAACTGATGCCTCCTTTTTCTCAGTCTTGGGTTTTTAGTTGTTGAACTGAAGTCTATCAACAAGCTATTTGGTTCTATCAATAAGCTACTCAACTCAAACAGAATGAAGCACAGATTTTAAAAATTATTTAGTGAAGTTATTGTAAAAACCTTAGAATGCATCCTCAGATACAAGGAGCCACAAACCCCAACCTGAAGTTCTGTAAGCAGTACACTTTCTAGAATTTAGACAAGTGTCATTTAAATCCTAGGCAGCCTGTGAACTAGACATTCCATCAGAACCACAAAATGTCTATACTACTATTTATAAGACAAATTTCATGGAGATTCATTTAAAAAAATCAAAATAAGGATCCCTGGGGGGCGCAGCGGTTTGGCGCCTGCCTTTGGCCCAGGGCGCGATCCTGGAGTCCCTGAATCGAGTCCCACATCGGGCTCCCGGTGCATGGAGCCTGCTTCTCCCTCTGCCTGTGTCTCTGCCTCTCTTTCTCTCTCTGTGTGACTATCATAAGTAAATTTAAAAAATTAAAAAAATAAATAAATAAATAAAAAATGGATAAGCCCATTAGTAAGTTATCTGTTACTTTATCTCGAAATTTCTGGAAAAGTATGAAATAAAATTTTGATATTACAATCAGCCTTGTAGGGTAAAATGAAGAACAATTTTTAGTGTTTTACTATTAATCAATTCTTTAAAACTGTTACAGAATAAATGTACCAAACTGGAAGAAAAGAAAAGGCACAATCATCCCATTGATAGTGTATTTTTATAAGCAAGTCCAGCAATTTGGATGAAAAGACTATTTTCCAGTATCCAAATATTTTCTAAAAATGATTATCTAGCAACACTGCTTCTTCTGTTCGTTTTTGGCCACCAGTTTATCTCTAACCTAATCAAGTAGACATCACTGGGGGCCGGGAATAGTCTCCAAGCCCGTGAAAACAGTGAGCTTAGAAACACATCTCGGTCTTCTACAATGTAGAGATAACAGAGGCCAAGTGTTAAGACGTTCAGCCCAGGCAATGGGCTGAATAAAGTCGCAGAGAACAGTTTGGGAACATGTAAAGAAACCTAGAGAGTTCTCATCAGAATGTTCACTAATCTTGCAGTTTGCAATTTATAGCACATTATCCTCTCAGAGTACTATAATTTAGAATTGATTCTGGTTGCACATGTAGAAAGTCAACGGACTCTAAGGTTTATGTGTGCCTTTTCCTCAATATCTAATCCAATGACTAAATATTACAAACATTCAAGGCAATGCATATATTTATTAACATAATAGTGTTGTCCAGGAGTACAACGTGTTTGTTATTTTCCACATGTCATTTTCTGTTGGATAATAATATCTGATTTACTCAGTGGTAAATCTTCTGGCAATTTCAACATCTGTAACGATCTGAGAAACTGATAGCAAGTGGGAAAGTTCTAACCCACTGAAATACCTGGTATTTTAAGATTCATTCATCTTGTCTACTGGCTAGACCATCAATTCAATATTTTATATAATGAATGGACATTTTCAACAAGCTTGGGTATTTTATTTCTCTGTCCACATCAAAGTAGAACTGAAAGCTTTGAGAATTTATACATTCATTCCATAAACATTTTTTAAAAGAATTTCCTCTGTGCTCAGCCTTGCACTGACAAACTAAAATGTTATATAATAGTTAAATAACAGCAAGAGAGGAGATTGAAAAACAAACATACTCAAGCCAAGCATGAGACTGGTGGCTGTGAAAATGACTCTAAATTGTTAAAATAAAAGCTAAATTATGCTTATGATTTTTTTTTTTTTGGTGAAAGCAAGTAGAAAGTGTGTTTATTTTAGGAGGATACTTTAAATTTTATAGGATTATAATTTAAATATATATTGTTGAAAATGTGATCTTTAATATTTAATTCATTATATAAAATTCATTTATTTAAACAATGGATTTCACAACAGCAGCAGGTGTATGACAATATTAACAGGCTGTGCCTCACTATTTCTTTAGAAACTTTTAGAATTTATTCTCATAAAAATAATCATTTCCAAAGGCCAGTAGAGAAATTTAATAAGCATGAGATTAATTATGATTACATTATGTCCCAGAAAATGGACATTGTGTAATAAGGTACAGCTAGATTCCCTGGAGAAACCACAGTGGTAATTTCCAATTGGCTATTTCTATTAGATACAGGATAGCACCAAGAAGCTTTGAAAAATGTAATAGCCTCTGTCCTCCCTAGAGGACTCAATCAGTGGATTGAAATGAAATGTTATGCTGAATTTCAAAATAGAATATTCTGAAATATGTACACAAGTTAATATTAGTGGTTATCCAGAAAAGTAACCAAACATTGCACATGCTAAACTAGCCATATAGAATCGCCTGAGTTCATAAGTTCAAGGGCTTCATAAAAATACTGCTGTAGGCAAATAAATATTTAAATCAAAATTGAAAATACAAGCTTCAGGTCTTATAGCTTATGTATTTTCTGGTCTAAGTTGCGTATGCATTATCACATTTTGTGCTCATAAAAAATGCACAGTTTTCAAAAATAAACACAAATGGTCACCACCCATCAAATTATTAACATCCCAGTGAGGTTCAGTTTGGCTAAAAACCAAAATTGGCAGTTTCATATCTAATCTCCTAAGGAGTTCTTTCTTTTTTGTGCCATATATTCATTATTTTAACCTAACAACATACCTCAATACTAGTCATTACCAAAACAGCTATCCATGACCATCCACATGTTTTGAGATGTAAAGTTGACAATTATTTCTGAGCAAATGTTTTATATTTTACTGGCAACTTACTGATTTCTAGGCTTTTTTCAGGAATGGCAGTTTTGAATCAATAATCCTACATTATTATTGTTATGCTTCTATAAAAGCATTCTGTTAACTGTTCTTAGCGTTCCATTACATGTAATTAGAGTTATAAGTGCAAATGAAATGAAACTAAAAATTTGACCAATGTTTGGTTCATCCATTTGTAAAGCAATCAAATAAAACAAAAACCTGCCATCTGCTCTATGTATTCAAAATCCACGTGTTTCTAACATGGTCTGTGGTAGTCTTTTGAGGTTATTATGATTTCCAGAGGAAATATATTAAGCTCATTTTTCATGGCATGTTTCTTTTTTTTTTTTTTAATAGCCTGTTTCAAAATATTGTGGACTGTCAGCAACTTCATGATTCTTGATACGTTCAATGTTTCTTTCCATTCCTACTTTTATATTACAAATCTATGGAGGTATTTTAAATAATGAAAATAACTCTTACCCCATTTTCTTGAATGCTCAAAGGAAATTCTTTAAAAATCTCTTCCTTAGGCATAATCACTGAAATCTCAAAAGAATGTGACTTTAGATGTATTACAATTGGGAAAAACAGAGCTTTTAAATAGTAATATTGTATAAAATCACCAGATGGCATCTCCCAGTCCCTATAGACGATTTCTCTTCTCTTGGTAGACAAAACATTTAAAAGAACAAGATAAATTATTCTGTAAGGAAAAGGAGCTGTTTCCAAGTACTAACTTTATTTTTGTATCATCCTTTCCTCCCTTGTTATCTTCTTGCTTCCATTGTTACTGATATTAACAGAAAGAACAAACTATAAATTTTATTACCAAAGAAGTGCCTAGAAGAAACCACTAAAATTCTTAAAAATCTCTCCAAGAATATAAAGTCCAGGGTGTGTGTCAAGTGTCTGATGGATGCTCATAATACGACACTGGTACTTCTGACTCAATGCTGACTTCTGTTACAGGAGGTGCAACCCAGAAGGCAAAATTAAATGTGCAATGTCTAAACTGCGTTCACTGATCATTCTTGTTTTCCTCTGAGAACCTCAAGCTGTGGTTTACAAACAGTTTTCTTGCAGAATGTGCTGTGAAATAGCAAACTGATTTTAACTTATCTGTTACCTTGGGGCTTTGTTTACTTTCCTAAATGGAGAAGCAGCAGGATATAAAGAAAGAATTCTGGAAAAGTATACCATCTAGAAGTGTTTCCCAATATCTTTGCTGTGGTCAAATACGATACAAAAATAACTGATTCAACAGAAATAAATGTTTTCGTTTATCTGTTTTTTTTTTTTTTGTTTGTTTATCTGTTTTTTTGAGATCACTCAGGGCTTTTTGTATTCTAATGTGTTTGGTGAATTTCTCAAAAAGAAATATTGGAGAAAAGTGGTACATTTCACCTCCATGCACATATTCTGTTGATTTTTTTATGAAGATTTGATTTCAAATGAATGTACTTTGGGGAATGTTGGTCTTGTAGAAGCTAATGTTAATCTCTTGTTTTAGAGAATTAATTATGAAAGTGTTAATACTATCATTAATGTTATTTTTTTCTTTAAGTGTGATATTATTGAATGAGTAGATTTGGAATATTTTTCTACTTGAATTTCTATTGGGACATAGTGATATGTATGGTCATATATTTTCTCAAAGAAAAATGTCTGTTTATGTGAAAAACCTGAGTAAGTCACTGAATTTTTCACGTTTCTATATGAGATGTGTTGATGTAAACTATGACATGGCATGAATTGTTCAAGTAGATTTCTTGAAAAATTTTCTCTGAATCATACAGAATGTTAAAGTATGAAGATGTTAATGGAACTATTTAATAAATTTACCTCCCTTGCTTTAAGGAAATTCCAAGTTCAAGGAGATAAAGTAAAATGTCCAAGTCTAAGTATCGGAAGAAAAAAAATGGCAAAAACTAAGAAGAAAACGTAATAAACAGGATCCTTGTGGCATAAATAAAAAAACTTTTATTTTTCCCCCTTCTCTTCAAGGAGTCCAACGGTTTCCAGCCTTGGCTCCGCTCTTGGTGACATACTGTAAAGAGCTTCCATTCCCAAGACCACCTCATGGTCCCTGTTAGCTGCTGGAATTTCAGCATTTAGGTATTTGCTCTAAGAACCTAGGAGAGGAGGATGAAAGGATTCTCTTTAAGAGTATTCTCTGAAAGCTGCACACCCTGTTTTCCTTATATCCCTCATTAGAATTTAGACATATGGTCAAACCTAATGGCAAGGAAGCCATGTGTCCAGCTAAAAATTGAGAATAAAGTGAAAATAGTGTTTAGGGGATAATTAACAGCCTCTGCCATTCAGGAAGCTAGTTAAAGCAGAGCTTGAAAGTTAATTCAGCTTCTTAGAATTCCTCTTTATTCTTTCTCTATATATTGCACTTGTAAATATACACGGGTTCTGCATTATTAAACTCTTTAAACCTTACTTTGAATCCCCCCTCCTTCTTAAAGCTTTTTCTTACTACCAAACCTCAGTATGATGATTTTTGTCTCTGAATTTTCATGTATTAAGTCTACACCACAAGTCTGGGTGGCATTGTATTTTAGACACTTCTGTTTGTATGCAGATTTTTTCTAACTGCATCTCAAGTTTCAAGAGGCCTAAGAGTGTAATGCTGCTACAGGATTGTGACTGGCCCTAGTTTTTTTTTATTTTGGGGATCCAATGACCTTTGAGTCCTCATCCTAGTTTTTTGGCTATAACCTTGTTGACCTCTCTTGTTTATAAAAATTCATCCCGCCCCTTAGCTTGTGGCACCACCCACCAACACTTCTCGTGAGTTCCAACTAACATGTTAGTGTTATAACACTGTGTTCCCACAATTCTCAGTAGAAGAGATCTTGAACTTTGACTCCCAGGCAGTGCTTACTTGTAGGATATTTTAATGTAGTCAAAGTTTGCACCCTATTGACCTACAGACTGGATCTGGTTTATAGACAGATTTTGTTTGGCTCATATAAAGTCACTGAAAGAGTAATTTAGTTGCTAACATTTAAAAAGAAGATGTCTTGTTAAAAACAGAATTCCTAGGTGCTCTTGAAAAATTCAAAGATCTAGCAACATTGGGCCAACATGCCTACATGCTATTAACGGGCTTCAGCTGAGTAGCTATTACTCAGAAGATATAATGCCATGTGTTCACTAAATCCCATTTCTTTTTCTTTCTTCTTTCTTTTTTTCTTTTTTTTTTTTTCTGAGCATCCGACTTAATTACATTTTGCAATAAATCAGGTGTCACTGTTTGAGTTCAATCAATCCAGTATAGTTAAAAGTGAATGGATGCTAAAAAAAAAAAAAAAAAAAAAAAAAAAAATTGCCCATATGATACTCACTGCTCCCTTTCTTAGCCTGTATGTCAGTTTTGTGCAGATGATACAACTGGAAGACTTCAAAGTCATGAGAGACAATGGGGGCACTGCATGGAAGGAGTCTGAATCCCAGAACCATTATGTGGAACAGAGTTCCCATGTTAATCTTTGCTGTAACATAAGCAATAAATAAACTTTTATTATATTAATCCATTGGAATTTGAGGATTGTTACAGCAGTTAACCTAAACCACTTTTTAAAAAAGTAATCTTCACACCCAACATGGGGCTCAAATTCATGGCCCCAAGATCAAAAGTCACATTCTCTACCAACTGAGCCAATCAGGCACCCCTAATATACCCTCTGTAGACAATGGCAGACCATCTATAGTTCACCAGGATCTACACCAATCCCAATTTACCTTCCTGACCCCGATAAGGAGTTGAATTTTTGACTTAAATTATGCACCTAGAGCAGTCATAGAGTAAATTTTGAGGATAAAGTCTAAAAGGAATTTGGCAAACGGAAACATTTAAACATTAGTTTACCAAGGCCCAGATTACTTGCCATAAAAAGAACAGTTGAAGGAATTATGAATGTATAGCTTGCAAATTTAGAAAGTATTTTAAACAATCTCCCAATATTTGAAAAAGTTATGCAATGAGGATTTGAGCTTGCTCCTCATATCTCTGGAGGGCATAATTAGAACCAAATGGATAAAAATAAAACTAAAATACCTCCTTACACAGCACAATAGACACTATTCTTATACTGGATTAATAGGTTGAACTATAAGACCACTGAATTCCAGAAAAATTCTTAGATTTTATGAAGTTGGTGATAAAAAATTTATTCATCTTATATGTGAATGTATATACTTATTATTAGTTCTGCTTTCCTTGGAATATTATAATTTTTGTTTTGTTTCGGTTTGGTTGTTTTTATTATTATGATGAACTTGTAATGCTCTGTTTTTACAAAGTGAGCTTCAATTGTGTTACAAATTGATTTGTTTATTATGAATACAAAAAGAAATTGCCTTGGTAAAGTCATTAGTAGTCAATAGGTCTTAATGGTGCTAGCATTTTTACTTTCATAGTTCCTAATATTGAAGATAGATGTGCTTTTATATCTTCTTACGTGAACTCTCTTAAATAGTTCTAGTGACTCTTCCATTTATAACCATCTTGAAATTTCATGAGTTTTTGCAGAATCCTAGTTAATGTTAATATCATTAAAATATAAGATATAAAATATAAAACATATTAAAAGGACTTTTGTAAAATAATTCCCTTATCTGAAGAAAAATATTTCTACATTTCTGCCCTTCTCTGGACTTTTTCAATCTATATGACCTAAACTGAAATAAAAATATGACAGTTACTGTCCAAGTCACTTGACTTTCCCTTCCCCAATCCTATTCACTTCTTTCTAGAAATAGCCATCAGCCTAAATTTGGAATTTATTATTCCCATACATATTTTTGAATTATTACTACATAAGCAAGTATTTTTAAAATTTATTTATCATTTGAGAGAGAGAGAGAAGGAGGTAGGGCAGAGGGAGAGAGAGAGAATCTTAAGCAGATTTCCCTCTGAGCCTGGAGCCCGACACAGGGCTCTGTCTCATGATCTGAGATCATGACCTGAGTCTAAATCAAGAGTTAAATGCTAAACCAACTGAGTCACCTAGGTGCCATGCTACATAAGCAATTATTAATAAATTATATATTATTGATTTTCCTGCTATTAAAACACATGCAATTGACTCTTGAACAATGGGAGTATCAACCCCCACACAGTAAAAAAAATCCAGATATAATTTTTAAGGTCCCCAAAATTTAACTAATAGTCTGCAGTTGATTGGAAGCCTTAGTGATGACATAAGCAATTGATTAACACATATTTCATAGGTTATATGTGTGGTATACTATATTCTTATAATACAATAAGACAGATACAAGAAAGTGTCATTAAGAAAATCATAAGGAAGGGAAAATAAATTTATAGTAACGTACTGTATTTAAAAAAAAAAAAAAACAATGTATAAGTGGACCTGTGTGGTTCAAACCCATGTTGTTTAAGGGTCAGCTACATATGGACCTCACAGAATGTAATTTGCTTTTATTCAACATTATAGGGTTTGGTTTTTTTTTTTTTTTTTTGAGTAAATGCATTCCTGTTAAATGTTCTACTTATTTTTCCCTTAAGCATTTAAACAATTATTAGTGCTAATCCATTTATATGGTTCCAAAGTCAATAAATATAAATCACTATAGAGTTAAGTCTTCCTCCCACCTCTGTACTTTAGCCACCCAGTTTCCACCCACCTTAGTTCCCCAAAATAGGTACCCATGGTTACTAGTTCCTTGTGTAGCCGTCCAGAAATGTTTTAAATGCAGAAATAAATGGTAGCATGCTATGCACTGTTCTGTACATTGCTTTTATTTAATAATATATTATCTTTTCATATCAGTGCACAAAGAACATCCTTTATCCCTTCTTAGTGTAGCATGCTGTTTCATCCCATGATTGGACCTTCACATATTTACTATTCTATTAATGTACATTTAGGTTATCTCTTTTTTAGCAACTACATGTAATAATCTTGCACATATGAGCTATATTAGTTATCTATTCCAGCATAATCAACTAGCAGCTTAAATGAACAAATATTTATTATCTGACATTTTTTGTGGCCAGAGATTTCAGGTACAATCCAGGTACACTATTTAGCTAGATTCTTCTGCCTCAGTAAATCTTGTGAGGCTGTAATTGGGAATTGGTCTGTGTCTGTATCTGAAGGCTTGATTGGGGGAGGATCTGCTTTCAAGCTCACTCGCATGACTGTTGTCAAGATTCAGGTCCTTAGAGACATTTTATTTAGGATAAACACATATTAAAACTATACCTATTATTTTAAAGTGAGTGAAAAGGTATCAAGAAAATTAAATAGGAAATAAATGCATAAAAAGATTGCATAAAATTGAACTTAGCAAATCTGAAAATAAAAGATGATAGAACGCAAAAAATAATCAGTTTTATTTTTTAAATGCTTTGATGAATATTTTGTGCCTGTAAGTTGGAACACAAATGCTAGAGTTTCACTGAACCTAATGTCTAGATGTGGAATTACTTTAGCAAAGTATGTGTACATCTTCAAATTCACTAAATATTGGCAAATTGCCATCGAAAATGTTTTTTTTTAATAAAATGGTTTTGTTAGTTTATATTTACATCAATATTTTAGAAGACCCAACAATTCTACATATATTGATTGTCAAACTGTTCCAATTTTGCCAATCCCTTGGGTGTGAAATGGTATCAAAAAATTATTTAAATCTTTATCTCTGTTGTTACTAATGAACTTGATCCCAGGACCCTAGAATCATGACGTAAGCCAAAGACAGATGCTCAACCACTGAGCCACCCAGGCGCCCTCAACAAACTTTCATGTATGGCTTATAGTGTTAAGTTTTTGTGCTTTTTCCCACCCCAACCCAGTAAGAAAAATAATTGCCTTATACATTTTTTAACATTTAACAATTTTATAAAATTTGACTTATCCTGTGAATCTTTAATCTATACATTTTAGTTATCACATGGCTCCACAAGTTTATTTTTGCTGCATCAATAACCACATTGAAATCAATTTTTCACTAATTCATTTCACTATGCTACAACTGGCATGCTTATGTACATGAGCGCATGGTTCTCTGTGGTAGCCTAGAAGTGGAGGTACCAAGGTGAAGAATATGCTTGTTTTCATATTCACTAGCTACTGCCAAATTATTATCCTAAGGGAATTGTTAAATTGGTTCTATCACCAGTAAAGTATGAATTCTACTTCCTCAGAATGTCATCAAACATTAATTTGCACCAATCTGAGGAGTCTTAATTGTTCTACCAGTAGTCTTTTTACAAAGTTATTTATTTCTTTCAATTTGTTTACTTGAGATATATTACACAATTACTTATTCAAAGTGGATGGTCTGTTTTCTGAGTTTGCTGACTGGCTAATCCCAGTTTATCTCTTTCACTAATAAGCAAATATCCCCAAAGAATGTATTAAATAATGTATCCTTCCCCATTGTTACCTCATACGTAAGACTCTCTTAAAGGTGATCAAGGAAAAGGAATTTACAGTTATTTACTTGCATTTTCTCATGCTCATGCTTTGAATATTCATACTAATAATATCTTATATCTTATGAGCACTTGACAATTTTAAAGAGTTCTAAGTGCATTTGACAAGCATTTAAAACTCAGATTAAAGTTTCTCATAACTAAGCAAAATAAAAGTAGTGAAGTGTTCTTTTTTGTGTGGATGAGTCACTTTCAGTTTCTTAGTTTTCTATTATGTTATGTTTAATCAAAAATGCTTGCATATTTATATCAACTTTCTGTTTACCCCTTAGATTATTCATGCCTGAGTGGAGTGTCAGCTGCAGAAATAGGAGATTTAATGAGTTTCATGGGGATACCTCATTCCAAGAACAAAAACTGGAAAAGGAATAAAGCACAAGTGCCTGCATACTAATATGGCCCATTGTTAGAGCTGATCTCAGGAGCACAAGATGATAGATAGTCCCTACACAATATACATCTCCTTTAGAGACGACTTTAGTTCCTATCTGGTTTTCTTTTTATAAATTAATCTCCTACAGACACTGTGCTAATGCTAAGTATATAAACGACAAATACCCAAAGGGAGAGGTTACCACTACTCTACCGTGAATACTGCATCACCCTGCACCTGCTCAGGTTTTATTTTAGACTATTGCTTTGTTCCACTGCTCTTTCCTTCGCTTTTTTTTTTTAAGAACCATTGTTGTTTGTAATAGAAATGGATGCCATAAGAATAAACATTTAGCTTATTAGCATTCTACACAGATATTCTTTTTCTTTGAAAAAGATCCTTAATTTACTTTGGTGAAGATAATGCATTATAAAGCACCTTTTTTACATATTTAATATATGCTATGTAGTGCTAATCTGTTGGGACAGCATGCAAAGTTAATTTAAAAGAGTGAAATTCAAAGTTGATCTAAGAAGTGCATGAAAAATGGAGAACCAAGGCAATTATTTATGTCTTTCAGATTAAAGATTCCAATATATGTATAAATAAAAAAGAAAAAGATTTTGGATCTGTATAATTTAGATACATTATTTTGTGTATGGTTTCTGTGTGTGTCTATGTGTGTGCATGTGGGAACATACATGGAATTATAATTTGGTCCTATATTTTACAAAAATCAAACAAAAGAGTTCCAAAGTATCCTACATTTCTTAAGCCAGGTGAAGTTTTTGGAGCAATATTTTCAAATGACATTCAGAAGGATTTTATTAACTCATCTGAAACATAGGGAAAAATATGGTTTGATTTAGTTTTAAACCTTGTTTTGAAGTATATTCAGCACTTTCAGATAGATATTCTCTAAATTTCCCAATTTTCTCAGATTTCAAAGAGAATAATTTTCATTCATTAAAGCAGAAAGATGCTGATTCCTCCACACATAAAAGAGTACTCTGATGTGGTGCTTGGGTAACAATGAGGAAGGAGATAGGCAAGAGAGACAAATGGGAATGAACAGTAATATAATGACTAATTCATGTAAGGCACTTTATGTATTATTTATATTATTATTGTAGTTGATGCTATGCCTTGTAATCCACCGCTTTCTTTGTTCTTTCCTTCCTTCTTTTCTTTCTTTCTTAAAAAACATTCTTTTTTTGTTTTCCTTTTGGCAAATGACCCAAGAGAAGCTAGCAACTTGATCAGTTTGCATGGTTAATAAGTGTCAGAGTCAGGATTTCAACTTTATGGCTACAAAAATCAGTATCCTGTCCAACTTAACCACGCAACAACAAGTACACAGGGAGTTTTGGCAAAGGGTGATGAGATGTGCAGATGTGTCTGATAAAGCCTCAAATTTGTTCTTTATGTTCTTCGGTGTTGTAGAGGAGGAATGGATATATTGTTAAGAGCATTTGTCTGGGGACGCCTGGCTCAGTGGTTGAGCGTCTGCCTCTGGCTCAGGGTGTGATCCTGGGGTCCTGGGATCGAGTTTTGCATCAGGCTCCCTGCTTGGAGCCTGCTTCTCCCTCTGCCTGTGTCTCTGCCTCTCTCTCTGCATCTCTCATGAATAAATAAATTAAATCTTTTTAAAAAAAGAACATTTATCTAAGGAATACAATTTCCTGGAGAATTCAAAGATATGAGATACTACTACTAACAGGGCCATATAGTACCTAAAATTAACAAATATTTTGTGTGATTTAGAAATTACTTCTTGAGGGCTTTTCTTTCTAATTTGATTCTATTACATTTTATCTATTCAACAAGCCAGAGAGCAAAGTATTATTAACCAGATTTAATAGATGAAGATATTGAGGGTCAAAGATCACAAAGCCATTAAGAGATTTATCAGAATTCAGAAGTCTCCAAATGTCTAGTCCTCTAAACTCCTGTTCTTCCCACTACCCCAAGGCGACTATTCAATACTTCAGAGATGGAGGACAGACAAGAGCCCAACAATGACTTCAACCTAAGAAAATGAGATAGTGGGGCACCTGGGTGGCTCCATAGGTTAAGTGTCTGCTTTCAGCTCAGGTCATGGTCTCAGGGTCCTGGCCTGGCTGATCAAGCCCAGCCATCTCCCTACACAGCAGGGAGTCTGCTGCTTCCTCTCCCTCTACTCCTTCCCCTGCTCATGCTCTCTTTGTCTCTCTCAATCTCTCTCTCAAATAAATAAAATCTTAAAGAAAAAGAGAAAATGAGACAATTATTGCAATTATTCATACTTCCAAAATTCCTTTTTTATAGAGTAACCCAAATTTCTGGATTCTAAAACATCCAAATAATTCTCTAAATATTTTTTCACTTTATCAAATAAATTAAGTGAAAAAATTCTTCTCTATCAAATTTTTTTTAATTAGATGAAGAAATATTAAAGGAATACTCTAAAATTTCTTGAATTTGCTGACAGCAAATGCTACGATGTTTTCAACCATCATCTAGGAAGGCCATTTATCTTATTGGTTAAACCCTGTGGCTCTGGGGTTCTGACTTTCAGAATCCAAATCGTAGTTCTAGAACTTATTTTCTAGATGATGGTATAACATTTCTGAATCTAATCTTTTCCATGCATGAAATGGGCATAATAACATGCCTATGAATCATTCATGATACTTAAGTATAAGTTTCACAAAACTACTCAAAATAAACTTCAATAACCAAAATTCAGTGACCTATGTAAATTAAGAGCTCAGAATTCTCCAGAAGTCTTTGATCACAGCTCTGGCTTCATTTTTCTAAAGTTTTGTGACAATGTTGACTTACTTCAGGGTAGCCAAATGCCTGCAATAGTTCTGAGATTCCAATCTCACAATGTTCCCTCCAGAGTAAGGGAGCTGTACCCTACTCACAATCATCAAATGCAGGCCCTTCAGACTTCAGAGGGATTTACCTATCTATCTAGAAAGTCCTTTAAACATTGTTTCTAGAGAAGCAAGAATGAGTACTCTTAGTGGCTTAAGCCAAAGTATTGAACTGGGTATAGGCTCAGTAGTAAACAGACCACATAGCAAGCTCACAGGCAGGAAGAGACAGAAATGGCAGCAGAAAATACCAAAATCATTGTCCCCTGCAGCCTGCATTATCCGGTGGTTGTAGAGTGAAAGAAATAATCTATGCAAAGCAGAGCTTCTGACACGTTTTATGTAAAAAATACATAAACACTAGATGTTATTCTACTAATGCTTTTACTTTATTTTCATTTCATTTGATGATTTTATTGGCAGATGATCTAAAATATAGAAGGCAAGATTATATAAAGTATCTTGTAATTTTTCCAGGATAGTTACTCTATATAACTGAATTAACCTGTTGTTATTTTACATGCTGAATTTGGCTTAAACAGAGAGCCAAATCATACATCTTGATTCAAACAATTCTTTGCTCTCATCCTCCTTTTTTTCCATAAAAATATTTATAAATTAAATTAATCATTCAGCAATGGTTGATTTGGTAATAAAACACTACAGTAGAGTAATTTAATTAACTAGCTCATTGGTTCTCAGGCTGTATGTGTTCGTGATACACTTTCAAATGCACCAATTTAAGCAGAATATTTAAAAAGATTGATAGAAAATGGGTAATTTTTTTAAAAGCACATTTCAGAAAATGGAAGGGAAGAAATCCTCTCATTGAAGTTACTCAACTATCCTTTGCAGAACTGAGCCACTGAGTAGTTTCATTTACTACTTTGGCCATATTCTTGTGAACTGGCAAGATGTTTTCACATATTTTGATAATCATGTCATCTCTCCTTTTTTTTCCACCTTCCTTTTCTCTGCACCTCTTTTTTTTGTCATAAGAAATTCCATATCACTTCACCAAACCCAACTTTTCATAATGATAGTAACAGCTAAAATTCATCAAGTGCCTATCATTTTCCAGAGGCTGTGTTACATTTTTTATACACCTTAACTCTTCTAATCCTCTAAATGGTGACATTCCTTGTGAGAGATGTTTGGTCCTTTTAGCAGACATAATTGGGAACTCTGGATGAAGTCTACCTTTTATAGCACTCTAGGCTTTAAGAGGTTATTTTTACAGTGTGAATAAGTCACTAACAAGAAAGGATGTTTGTATTGTTATGTCCTAACACACACACACACACACACACACACACACCTGCTATGTGATAAGTCTAGAGCTCTTCAACCAACAGGAGAATCCATGCCCAGTCTCTGAGTTTACAGCTCCATATGCACGCACACACACAGACTGCCTACCTATTTCTAAATCATTGTTTCAAATTCCTGGAAGAAAGAATCTGGTTGGTCCAGCTAAGATTAAATGTCCATGAATGAATCACTCAGCTATCTCTACCAGGAAGAATCTTTTAGCTGTAGGAAAAGAAAGAGGAGGAGGAGAAGGAGGGGGAGAAAATAGACCCATTAGTTTCTGCTATTTGTACGAACGTCTCTGATAAAAGGATGCAATGTTATACGAGTGCTTAGTTAGATGGAGGAAAATGGGACATACAGAAGTCAGAAGAGGCTGGACAAAGGGACAGGAAAGAGACCTTGCAGAGACACAATTCCTTAGCTTTACATCTAAGGCTCTAAGGAAGTGCTTTAGTAATGAGCATGGAGAATTTATAAATTATTTATAGTTATTTAATTGTATTTAACTTCGGAGCATACCTGGTTTGCTCACTCTGTAGTGTGAGTTGAATAGTTCTTATCCAACTTCTCATAATTTGAGTCAAGAAACCTTCCTGATGGTTTTATAAAGTTATTTCCAAATAGGGAGTTTCAGCAGATTTGTAGTTAAGATTCTGGTACCAGTGAGGGCAGACCACATAAACAGCAAGCCTTACAGAATATTGCAGTAATAAGACATTGCAGTCTGGAAATATTATGCCATTATACTCATTTTTTTTAAATGTTCTTTCTAGAAGCAATGAATTAGTGAAAGAGCATATCAAAACAAAATACATCACAGCCAACTAAGAACTCATACTCAGATGTGCAATAATCACTTCCCGGACATGATGTCTATAGATGTCTCTTCACACTCTTACACAGAGAGTGACCTACACCATTACTGACTTCTCTGGTCTGAAGTTGTCCAAGAACTTCCTTTCTTATTGGCCTGTTGGACTCTTCTCTTCACTCTACTGAAGAATACCATAGTTTCCTCTGTTACCAGGAGGAGCCACAGATTTTCTTTCAAGAAGCTAACTAATACCTGTAATGTTCATTGTGAATATTAACATAACAAGTAAAAGAAAGAATAGGACTCTGCATTATCAATTCAAACTCAATTTCAAATCAAGATCTGAATCAGTTTCAAATCAAGATCTGTATGATTCAGATCTTGATTTGAAATTGAGTTTGAATCCAGGATCTTTTTTGTATCCAGGATCTTTTAACAAGGAAAGTTATGTAAGAAGACAACATTTTGTATTACCAGTCTTTTAATATTAACAATTTCAGTTGCTATGCAATGACACCTCATTACAATTTTATTTTATTTTATTTTATTTTATTTTATTTTATTTTATTTATTTTTATTTTTATTTTTATTTATTCATGAGAGACAGAGAGAGAGAGAGAGAGAGAGAGAGAGAGAGGGAGAGGCAGAGACACAGGCAGAGAAGCAGAATCCCCGTAGGGACCCTAATATGGGACTTGATCCCAGACCAGGATCCAGGATCACATCTTGGGCCGAAGGCAGGCGCGCTAAACCTCTGAGCCATGGGGATCTAGGGATCCCCTCATAACAATTTTAATTTGCACTTCCCCAATGAATAATGATACTGCACATTTTGTGTTTTTTGGCCACCTGACTCTTTTGTCTTTTGCATGCCTTTGTCTTTTTCCCATTTATAAAACTGAGATTTACATTCTTCTAATTGACTGATTTCCTTAATCTTAATTTTATTATTTTTTGAATGGGATAGTATGGAGATAAGTTCTCTGAAGCACGTGCATGAGACAAAGGCTTATCTTTCCAGTCTTATAACAATATCCTTTGCGAATACTCTTAATTTCATAAAAAACAATTTATTAATCTTTTGTGATTTGCTTTTTGTTAACTGTTTCAGAGATCTTCGCATACTTTGAGCACATGAAAACTTTCTCCTCTGTTTTATTCTGGAAGTTTCATTAGGTTTCCTTTTATATTTAAGTCTGTGATCTATCTCAAACTAGTTTTTATGGGTCAAATTTAACGTTATTATTTATGAATATCCAACTGACCCAGCAGCACTTATTGAAATGATGATCTTTGTCTAAGAAATTCCAGGAGTGATCTTATCATAAAACTGATATAGTGTGAGTCTGTCTCTAAACTCCTTTATTGTGATTCCTAAATCTCTATACCTATACTTGTGCCAATACTATACATTCACAATTCCTGTAGCTTTGTACTTGATATTGATATTTACTAATATAAGTAAATATTTACTAATTGATATTTTCTAATATAAGTAATATAGCTTCATTCTTCATCAAGATTTCCTTGAATCATATAAATCCTTTTCATTTTCTTCTAAATTTTAGAATTAGCTTAATTTTCTTTTTTAAAAAGCTGCTGGGAATTTAATTGGGATTTTATTTAATATATAGACTAATTTGGATGGGGTCTAAAATCTTTAGTGTTTGAATTTTCTATTGCTGCATAACAGATTACCACAAATTTGGGGAATTAAAACAGCAATCATTAATTATCTCATTTTGTATAATCCGAGGTCTGGGCATGGTTTATCTGGGTTCTCTGCCCAGGGTAATGCTCACAAAGCTGTTGGACTACAGTCAAACTGTTGGTGGGGTCTTGGGTCTGAAATGAGGCTCAGGGTCCTTTTCCAAGTACTTGCACCACTTTTTAAAAATTTAATTTATTTTTTAAAAATTTTTAACGATTTTATTTATTTATTCTTTTTTTTAATATAAATTTATTTTTTATTGGTGTTCAATTTCCCAACATATAGAATAACACCAAGTGCTCATCCCATCAAGTGTCCCCCTCATTGTTCATCACCCAGTCACCCCCCCTGCCCACCTCCCCTTCCACCACTCCTAGTTGGTTTCCTAGAGTTATTTATTCATTTAAAAATTTTAATTTAATTTTTTATTTTTTTTAACGACTTTATTTATTTATTCATGGGAGATACACAGAGAGAGGCAGAGACATAGGCAGAGGGAGAAGCAGGCTCCCTCCTGGGAGCCTGATGCAGGACTCCATCCCCGGACCCCAGGATCTCACCCTGAGCCAGAGGCAGATGCTCAACCACTGAGCCAGCCAGGCATCCCTATGCCACTTTTTAAAATAATTTGCTATATAGATCACTTTTTTGATTACTTGTTGTGACAATTACAGAAACATCACAGTTTGAATAAGTCCTCCTCCTTATGCAAAATAAATTGGAGGGAAAAGGATGTGGGGCAAGACAGGAGATGAAGAGATGGCTAAATAATCCAAGAGGGAATTGGAGGGAAGGGAAAGGAAGTTACCAGAGGTAGAAAAATATAAACCCTAGAGGGGACAGCCCTGCAAGAGTGTCCTAAATTAAATACTTCTAGCTGGTAAAATCTAGTTTAGATTTTTCAGATCTGCAATTGGTAAGTCAAGCCTGGAGGGTGGAGCTACTGAATAATCAGCATAAGACAGACAAACCAGATGCCTTCTAAGGTAAGAGAGGCAAAGGCATAATAAACACAGGTCAGTTGGTCAGAGGGATGGCAATGGCAGGACGAAGGGAGAACTAGACTCCTACTAATCTTCCCTTACCACCCTTAGATAGTGAGTTTAAAAGCAAGGTAAGTGGGCAATATACTACAATGTAGGTTTGGCCAAAAGTTGGCTTTCTCCCTTGAGTTAGTCCTGATGCATGGTCAGGCACTCCTAATCTAGCTAGCTCCTTAATCCCACAGTTTGCACAGGTGACAGGGTCTATGTCAGCATTCTGCATCAACTCAAAGAGTAATTTCACCTGGGTCTCATAAGCTTGGCGTAAGATTTTCTCTTTGAACCCATAGGATACTACTAAAGTCTGGAAGCTAGAGGTTAATGAGGTTCAACCAGTAGATTCCAGTAGTAAAATTCATATGGTGTTAGATGTCTATGTTATGAATACAAGTACTTGAGGAAAATACTATCAGGAGGATGAACTGCATGATTGGGTGAGGCAGCTGATAGCCAAGGCTCAGTCATCAGAGAGGTTCAACTGGACAGTCATCACCCATAATGTTCTTGATGAGCTCTTGTGTGTCTGTGGAGGGTGAATCTGGAAGTTGATTGTGGCCTGGATCACTGGGGAATGACATTTACCTTGACCTCTGAATTTGTTTTCTTTTATTTAAATTTGATTGGCCAACATATAGTACATCATTAGTTTCAGATGTAGAGTTCAATAATTTATCAGTTGCATATAACACCCAGTGCTCATCATATCGCATGCTCCCTTAATGCCCATTACCCAATTATCCCAACCCCATACCCACCTTCCCTCCAGCAACCCTCAGTTTGTTTCCTATAGTAGAGTCTTTCATGGTTTTTCTCCCTCTCTGATGATTTTCCATTAAATTTTCCCACCCTTTCCCTATCAGCCTTGGTATCATTTCTTATATTCCACCTATGAGTGAAACAATATGATAATTGTTTTTCTCTGATTGACTTACTTCACTCAGTGTAATACCATCCAGTTCCATCCATGTTGATGTAAATGGTAAATATTCATCCTTTCTAATAGCTGAGTAATATTCCATTTTATGTATATACCATATCCTCTTTATCCATTCATCTCTTGATGAACATCTCAACTCTTTCCACACCTTGGCTATTGTAGACATTGCTGCTATGAACCCTGGTGTGTAGGTGCCCCTTCTGATCACTACATTTGTATCTTTGGGGTAAATACTTAGTAGTATAATTGCTGACATATTATGACATATCAGATAAAGGGCTAATATCCAAGATCTATAAAGCTCAACACCCAAAAAACAAATAGCCCAGTCAATAAATGGGCAGAAGACATGAACAGACATTTCTCCAAAGAAGACATATAAATGGGTAACAAACACTGAAAAAATGTTTCATATCATTTGGTTTCAGGGAAAGACAAATCAAAATCACAATGACATAACATATGACACCAGTCACAATGGTTAAAATTAACAGGACAGAAAACAACAAATGCTGGCGAGGATGCAGAGAAAGGGAAATCCTCTTACCCTTCTGGTGGGAATGGAAGCTAGTGCAGCCACTTTGGGAAAACAGTATGGCGGTTCCTCAAGAAGTTAAAAACAGAGGTGACCCAGCAATTGTCCTCTGAATTTAATATGATGAGTGCCATGGTGATCCTCACCAGCTCATTGGTTATACGGTTTTCCCTCCATTAAGCCTAGGACTGCCTCAGGGGCACTCAAAGGTCAGGAATCAGTATTTGTTCCTTACTGTGTAGAACTTGGAAGTTCATTCCTTTAAGACCAAGAGAGTCTCTTACTTCTTCCTTGTTCGCTGTTCAAACCCTCTCTAAAGGGCTCATGTGATCAGTCTGGCCCATCCATAATAATGGCACTTTTCCTTAGTGTCAACTAATTAGGGACTTTAATTATGTCTGTAAAATCCCTTCACTTTTGCCATATTCCTTGGTTAGAAACACGCTAAGGGCCCTGCCCGTAGTCAAAAGGAGAAGATTATACAAGGATGTGAGTCATTAGAGTTCATTTTACAGTTCTGCATAGCACAAAGCGGTAAGTCTTCCAATCAAGAGACGTGATATTCTCTCTATTTATTTAAGCCACTTTTAAACTTCTCTCAAACATATTTTGTAGTTTGCATTATATCACATCTATTGGAAGATTTATTCCTAAAAATTAGATTTCTTTGTGCTGTTATAAATAATATGTTAGTGTTGTTTCTAATTTCTATTTTCAGCATATAGAAATAAAATTTACTTTTGTATATTAGCTTTGTATCTAACAATGTAGCTAAATATACATAATAATTTCTACTAGTTTATCTGTAAATATTACTAGATTTTATATGCACACAATTATGTCATCTATTTCCTTTTCCCCCCTCAATTTTGTACTTTTTTTATGCTTTTTGCACTCAACAGAATCTATAGTACAAAATTTAATGGAGTGGTGACAGTGACATTCTTGTCTTGTTCCCAACCTAAAAAAAAAAAAAAAAAAGTTAAATATTTCACCATTAATTATGATGTTAATTATGGGTTTTTAAAAATATCCTTTACCCAATTGAGGAAGCTTCAGCTTCCTTCCATTACAGTTTGTGAATTTTTTTTTAGTCACTAATGAGTCTTGAATATTATCAGATGATTTTTCTGCATGTATTGATAGGACTATATTATTTCTATTCTTTATTCTCTGCACGTGATTAATTATATTGATTTTTTTGGATAATTTTTCTAATATTAAACCAAGACTGCTTTCCTGAAAGAAAACACTCTTCATTATGGTAACACATCATCTGTTTTGTCTATCACTTTATTTGACTTGCAAATTCTTATTTAAAACTTTTACCTATATGCCATGAAAGATACTGTCCTGTAACTTTTCTTGGTTATATTGTTCTTGTGAGGTTTTAGTATCAGATTTATTCTGGCTGCATAAAATGCTTTGGGAAGTATTCCCTCTTTCCATATGCCAAACAAGGTTTTTGTTGTTGTTGTTGTTGTTGTTGTTGTTGTTGTTTGATATTATTTCTTCCTTATGTGTTTACAAGAACTCACCAGTAAGGCTTGAGTTTTATTTTTTTGTGAAGACTTTAAGTTACAGATTCAATTTCCCCAAAACATATAGGGCTGTTCAGACACTATTTTTTTATTATGTCACTTTTGGCAAGTTGTCTTTCATGAGGAAATTTTCCTCTCATTTACCCATCTTCTTTCTGGGTTGTTGCAGAGTATTCTCAGTCCAGGCTTCCAGAATTCCCGTCTCTGCTCAACTACCATTAAGAGATTAAGTTAATTATGGACAAAAATTCTTTTCAAGCTATTAGGTAAGTTTACTAGCTATAAATGAATGATATATTGGATATATATTGGGTAATTTTCCATATCTTTCTAATAACAATCAACCATAACCAATAATTAAGTAAAGAACTTTTTGTATTTTGTATCACTTAAGTAATTTTTTTCTATAAGTTTTTGTTTTTATAACTTTTGCAAATGAATTTTTAGTAACTTAAGTGAGAAAACTAGTAAAAAGTTTGAAAGGATTGAAGACTCTTTTGTGCATGTTTCTCCATCCACTGCCGTATAGTCAGTCACCAGTTGATCATCTAAACATCCCCCTGATAAGCCATCAATGTGGCATAATGTGGATATGTTTCATAATAAAACTAAGAAGAACTTTTGCATGTCTTGATAATGTTAAAACATCCTAATAATGTGAAAAAGCCAATTAACCATTAGGATTTTGTTAGCTTGCACCTAAAATAGATATTTTTTTGACTATTATATCCTTTATTTAATCTTAAGTAATTCTGAAGGCACTTCAATATGTGGGAACTAAGATGTTAACCAATATACCTGAATTTGGGGAAATATAGAATTTGTTATAATATAACTAAACGATACTTATGCAAAATATATATGCTATTTAAATATTTAATTTCATTAATAGTAAATAAATAAAAATATTAAGACTAATTCATTAATTTGTGAAATGGCAATACTAGACATTTGGGAATTTTGGCTTATTTCTTCATTATATCTTAGAAAGCTTTTAGCTATTCCCAACACAAAGTACAAAATTTTACTTATTTGAAACTAGACTTAAGAATATTTTATCAAACTAGACTTAAGAATATGCTTCATCTTGTCTAATCAACCAAAGAGATATTTATTTTTATCAACCATAAAGGAAGAGGGTTTTCACTTTACACCATTCTATAAAATGATTTAAAAAATCAGGCAATAAGAACTGTCTGCCTGATTTTGTTTGTGAGTTGATTGATGTTTTTGTTCTCTTGCTTTGCTGGATATTCTTGGAAGGGTGTAAGTTTAGTGAAGGATCAAAATGGAGGGCATGCATGCTCAGAGGACAGTCTTCCACAAGTATAAATTGAATATTCTGAGAATTCTGTTACATCTCAATAAACATCATCAGTGTTTCACACACCAGATGTAAAGTACTCTGAAACCCAGCAGTGGCTGCCCTTCTTGAGCATTTTGATGCTTTCCTTCTCCCACTACCTGGGTAGGTTCCTATTGATGCTTGATTGGCATGACAAATAAACACTTGGTTCCTACTGCCAAATATCCCTTTTAAGACCTCTCTCTAGAACTCAGTTCCTCATTATCCATAATTTAAACTTGTAAACCACTTACTTTCTATGCCAATGTGAGTGTGATTTTGTGCCCAAGGAAATAGATTTGTTAGAATTTAATACACAAATACAAATATATGACCAGCTTTCTCTGTAGGTAATTATTTGGTGATCTTATGGATGACAATTCTGTTTAAATATACTATAATATTGAGATTTCATCACTTAAGTATTCAGTCTTTTGTATCCTCAGTATTAAAGTCCATGGATCTTTCACTGGGTAGAGTCATCCTTAAACTACTGACTGCTTGCCCTATAGGGAAGAAACAGTTGAAAATTAGTCTCAGTACTAGTAAGGAGGGAAAAAGTACTGCCCGGGTTAGAAAAGATAATTGGGATAATGGAAAGTGAAGCCTAGTATACAGGTTAAATATTTGAGATGCAAGAAGATGTCTTCTTATAGATTCTTCAAAGATTTGCCTATGTTTAATTCTATAAAAATATATTTATTTTGTAAGTGAGATTAATTGTAAAATGTAATTTAATAGAAGTTGGTGACTATATTTTTAATCCATTCATGTAAATTATTTTAATGTAGAGAAGAATGATATCTCCCTTCTACTGTATTTGGAAGGGCTTTCAGTTAAACAAATATCTCTTCTATGTGTATTAAAGATTTTTCTTTTCTAAATACAGGAGATGTGTACAGACTGAGATTAAACTATGGGAAAGAAAAAGACAAGACACAGAGCTTATCTTATGGCTAACTCTGCATTTTCCATTAAGCCATCGTTACAGTAGTTTTGGAATTCTTTGTGAGCCTAATATTAGTATCATGGAACTTTACAGCTGATAAAGACAATCTAATTTACAGCCTTCATTTCCCAGATGATGAACCAAGTTCTCCTAAATCCCAGTTCAGAATTGATTTCACAATATCAAAATGTCATTGTCTCCTTACATATGCATTTTTATCTATAATTGTTTCAGGAATGGAACTGATAACTGTAAGAGAATAATTTCCAGATTAGTCAGCATATTGAAATAATTTTTGAATAAGTACTTTAGACAAAACACGTTGTTTTAGTAGCACTATGATATTTTGTTCAAAAACTGAGCAGCCATTTTGCTTATTTTCATGTTATGTAAAGATATTGAAATAACACTATTAGCATGAAAGCCTTACAAATGAATATGAAATATAGTCAAAACTCTCCCTTAGCTAAGCAGAGTTATCATAAATAGCACACACATCCTTTGAAATTTCCATTTAAAAAAAGCATAAAGCCTTCAAGTGAGAAATACTAACAAACAGTTCATCTTTAATTAGAGTTCAAATTACTTACACTTTAAAGCATGGAACTTCACTAGAAATCCTTTTTTTTTTAAAAAAAAAATTCACAGTGTTTTAAATTTTATGCAGTGCTTTGAGTATTGAGTGTCCAGTAGCTCTGGATCCTTCTGTTACATGACTTATTTTGAACAAAGAGCGGACTTCTTGGAATGCATACTGTGGCATTTCACTGAATGAATGCCTAAGTAGATCAAGAAGTTAAATTTAAATTTTTTCTGACTTAACAGAGAATATTTTAGTGCTACACAATAGAGAACTGAAAGCCAGCTTAGTCACTCAGAATGTTAGAAGTTGTGTGAAGTAGAAGTTACCTGGGAGAAGTGTTACCATATGGTACATAGATGTTTGAAGCTATTCAAACAATACAATTATCAGATCTGTAAAATTCAACTGACTAAGAATATTTACTGGTTAGAGATATTCTGTCTTGAGCAATTTTCTCTCCCCCTTCTTCTGACTTCAGAAAGTGGGATACCATGGAAAAAATAAAAAATATGAAGTGAAATAACTATTAAAAATTACCTAAAAAATAAAAATAAAATAATAAAATAAAAAATAAATAACAATTACCTAATCACTGTTCTTCCAGGTTAGGTGTATTTTGGTCACTACTTCCTATGCTCATCTAAAACTGTGGGACCACATTTTGTGAATCACTGCTTTGAACCTCTTGACCCTACTCTACCTTTTCTTCACATCTATTGCAATTGCCTCCTATCCTGGAGGAAAGGTCATCCTGTTTGTTTGGTCATCCTGATTGAACGCGTTCCCCTCTTCTGAGCTGCGTTTGGAAGATATCAATCGTAAGAGTATTTTTAGTGTAGGGAAACAGCATTTGCAAAGCTCTGACTCTTGAACTGAGGTGGATTCTACTACTGGGGGTTAGAATATAGTGGAGATGAGAAAGCTGGGAAGTTCCTCTGGGGTGGGACTAGGAAGGATGAAGTATCTCAGTCTCAGGAGATTGCATTTAATCCTATAAGCAATAGGAAAGATGGCAGGCTTGTTTTCTGTTTTCATTACTCTCTTTCTGTTTGAGTCTACACTTTAAAGTTTTTCAGTTCAGAGCCACCTGGGTGGCTCAATCAGGAAGTGTCTGAATCTTGATTTTGGCTCAGGTCATGATGTCATGACTGTGGGATCAAGCCCCTAGTCAGGCTCCACGCTAACCAAGGAGTCTGCTTAAGATTCTCCCTCTCTCTCCCCCAATTCCTCACTCTCTCTGTCAAATAAATAAATAAGTCTATAATTTTTTTTTCCTGTTAAGTAGTGGGTTTTCTTGTTGTTAGAGTTGCTCCCAACTGTATCTCAGCTAAATTTACTGAAATGTCAGTTATCAAAGCAATAAATTTCAGATTTTATAAAAAAAAATAACAATGTATTAAACCAAACCTCCACAAGGTCCAGGAGAATGAGTAGTAGTTTAACTATTAGAACAAAAATAAACATTTCAGAAAAAGATAACAGAACACAGTTTCTGCAATTTCCCTCCCCCCATATCTAACATGGAATAAAAACTACTAGACTTCAAAGAAACAGGAAAATATGTAATTGTGAAAAGTTTCTTAGAAAATGTTCAATAGAAAAGCCCCTGAAATATGCAAGATATTAGAAATAACAGACAAGGGCTTTAAAGGAACCATGTCCAAAGGGCTTAATGTGAGATTGGAGACAACAGAAGAAAGTGTCAGTGAACTTGAACATAAACAATGAAAGTTATTCAGTCTGGAGGTAGAGGGGGAAAATGTAAACAAATAAAAAAAAATGCACAGAGTCTCACTGACCTGTGATAAACATGAAGTGGTCTGCAAGTGGAGTTATACAAGGAAAAGAGAGAATAGGGCAGAAAATATTTGGAGAAATTTTTCACAAATTTGGCGACAAGTCAGAAACTCAGCTAACTATAGTTGAAAGAAAGTAGATGAAAAACACCATAATTAAACTACAAATGAATACCAAAGAGTAAGAGTCTTAAGCAACAAGAGGAGGAAAAAGATATATTCAGGGGGATAGCAATATGAATTAAATGACCTGATTGTTCATTAGAAAAAAAAAAATTACTTGCAGTGGGATGCCCGGGTGGCTCAGTGGTTGAGCATCTGCCTTTGGCTCAGGGCATGATCCTGGGGTCCCGGGATTGAGTCCCACATTGGGCTCCCCACAGGGAGCCTGCTTCTCCCTCTGCCTGTGTCTCTGCCTCTCTTTCTGTGTTTCTCATGAATAAATAAATAAAATCTTCAAAAAGAAAAAAAGATGAAGACCATGGAATAACATCTTCAACGTGCTAAAAGAAATCAGAATTCTATGTCCAGCAAAAATATTCTTTAACGATGAGGATTTAAAAAGATTTTTTTCAATAAAGCCAAAACTGAGATCATTCATTCTAAAGGTCTACACTACTAGAAATGCTGAAGATTTTAGATGCTGAAATGTAATCTGGCAGACGGCTTTTGCTACTTTTTGTATTCGTCCCGTTGCATGTCGTGGACTTATACAAGGTAGGTGCTTAATAAACAATTTCTTGCAATCCATGTTTGTAAGTAATTAAGAAATAAGGAGTAGTTTTGGACCAATTATCTGAGTGATCAATGGCTCATTTTCCAACTTCTGTAATTTTTGTGTTCTTAGCTTAGTTGTTTTCCCTGGCATTTGAGGATTTTGATTCACCTGTACTCTCCAAAAATTTTACTAAAACCAGCTCAATATAGGGAGAGGGAATGAGATTTGTGGTATCCAAACAGAAATTCTGATTAACCAACAATTTTCCTTGAAAGATTTATGATTTTATTTTATTACTGCCTGAAGCACCCAAGTAATTGCCTTTTGTTCCGGGGAATTCCACATTATCACAGTGTAGCATATTTAAATATCCCTACCTTTAGACACAGTGCAATTTAAAAAGTATTAGCATGCATTTCGTTGGGATAGGCTTTAAGCTATGGCCTGTAAAAAAAGAATTATGAGAAATATTCTGTGGCTGTGTGTTTTCTTTCCAGGAGAAAAATTTATTACAGCACCAAACCTTCCCTTCTGTATCTTAATTTTCTTAATTTCCAAAACTAGAGTAAAAACTCCTCATGAATAGAATAGAACTTGGGTCTTGAAATCCTTTGGTGCAGTGCTGTCTACTTAGTAGCTGCTACTGGTGAATAAAAGAAAAAATAAATAAATGAATTGCCTAAATAATCAACTGAGTGGTTGGGTACACAATTTTCTAAGTTATAGTTATTCTTAGGTTAATATTGAAGAAGCTGGATGGTTTGCCACACAATCTAATTATTTAAATGTTGTTGACCTTCTAGGCAAACACCCTAAGTGTATCTAGAACTCCTCATTTTGGAGTTCTATTCTCTATTCTCATTTTGGCTCCCTGCATTCCACTGAAATTCTCTTTGTCAAGGTCACAATGATTTTCATTTTCCTGAATGCAGGGGCTTTCTTTCCATCCTCATCATATTCCAAATCTTGGAAACAATAACACCCACCCTCACATTGAGACTCTTTTTCTTCTGGTTTCTTTGCTTTGTTTTCCTTCTAGTTCACAAGCTTCTTAGGTATATAATTTTATTGTACATTATTTTGGTCATTTGTTGAAATTGTTGTAATTTCTTCCCAATACATTGATGACAATCAACATATTTCCTGATAATATATCCTTGAATTCCTATGAATAGCTCTCTGAGGGTTACTAGCTTATGGCCATTTTTAATCACTTCCAAAGGTTTTTCTATTCTACATATTCATAAGCAGGTTTGCATTAAGTGCAGAAGGGAAGGGGAGCTCTTTCATGTATTTTGATCTCAGAAGTACATATGCTAGCTTTGAAAATGATAGAAAAACGCTTCCCATTTTTCTAAGCTTCACTATTGTATATAGCACCAGCTACATCTGCAGTAAACTGCTAAGGGAAGAATTCTTAAATAAGTTTAATAAGTTCTTTAATACATTTTAATTGTTATCATAGTTACTTACTCAGAATTTTTTTTTTCCTTCTGGAGTCAGGTTCCAACCTTTTCAGAAAAATATCTATTTCATTAATGTTTTCAAGTTTATCAGTAGGTCTATGACAAGCAGTCTCTTAAAACTAATTCATATTTCTTCTTTTTCTCCTGTTTTATGTCTAAAATTATTTTTTCATTTATTGCATTTGTCAGAGAGTTTATATTGTATCTTACCACACCTCCTCCTCATTCCCACTCTCCATACACATGCAAAAGCAAAAACATGCACACTAGAAAACACAATTTTTGGGGATCCCTGGGTGGCACAGCGGTTTGGCGCCTGCCTTTGGCCCAGGGTGCGATCCTGGAGACCCGGGATCGAATCCCACGTCGGGCTCCCGGTGCATGGAGCCTGCTTCTCCCTCTGCCTATGTCTCTGCCTCTCTCTCTCTCTCTCTCTCTTTCTCTGTGACTATCATAAATAAATAAATAAAAATTAAAAAAAGAAAAGAAAACACAATTTTTAATTTTATGAACTGTTTCTGTCCAAAAAAATTTATAAATGATCATTTTCTACCTTGATCCCATTTATTTCCATTCCAGTACTCTCTATTAACTATTTTTGTCCCTTCTGTGTTCTTTAGTTGAATTATCTATATTAATTTCTTCTTCTTTCTTAATCACATAATAAGATTTTTTTCAAAGATTTTATTTATTTATTCATGAAAGACACCAAGAAAGGAGCAGAGACACAGGCAGGGGGAGAAGCAGGCTCCCTGCCGCTCCATCCCAGGACCCTGGGATCATGACCTGAGCCAAAGGCAGACACGCAACCACTGAGCCCCGCAGGTGCTCCCATAAAGCCTCCTTTAAGGCATATCACTTTATCTCTGAGCATACATTTGGCTGTCTGTCCCACAAGTTCCCATTTTTCTTTTCTTTATATCTAAGAATTTTATTAATGAAGATTGTATTTTCTATCTGAACAAATCATTTCTTTGGGAATCTTTTTGAATTAAGGTTTAAATTCTTACTCTGTGTAGGGCTCTCTCCCTCTGTGAAATATGATATTCCATTAATGTCTGGTACTTGCCAATCAGCTCTCCATTCATCCCTGACACCCTGTGCCCATCAGTTTCCCTGGTGATTCTACAAGTCGTACATGCTTTTGCTAAACATATGTAAAATTTCCATCCTGCATAGTTTTGGAGAAAATATAATTTGTAACTTCTTCCTGTTTTTTTTTCCCGTCCCTTCTCCTTGATGCTTTGCAGGATTTCTAGGAGAGCAATGGAAAGATAAGTAACGAAGTCATTTCTACTTTTTTTTTTAGATTGAATTTGTAAAATATTTATAGTGACTTAATAACTCTGCTATGGCAGAAAGGATCTCTCTCTGCCACAGTGTCTGCTCACTGAATATATGAATATACTTTTTATAGCATCTCATCACTACTGAAGTTAATTTTAAATTAAACTTTTTCAGCAACTAATCTAACTTTAAGTTAATTAATGTTCAGGCATCCTGTGTCTATTCAAAGAAAGTATGATTAACATTTTAGAAGCTAAATTGAATTTATACCTAGGGAATTGTAGGAAGAGTGGTAGCTGGATTAGAAGATATTTCGCAGGATAATAATAAAAATAAAATGAATCCAGAGAAAAACAGTGAATTCTGTATTCGAATGTCTCTAATATTTAGAAAACTAAGTAAATCACTAGAATAGTCTTTTTTTTTTTTTTTTGGTGGACTTACTAAGTATTCATATGACGGAGTGAACTATTCTGTGACTTCTTTTATGAGTTTGATCTGGTTCATTTGTATGTATGATATGACCAAACTAATTGGTATTTTGCACTCCTTTAGCTTTTGCATATAAAATGAAAGGCTATCCAAATTTTTAAAAATTAGGGAAGGAAATTACTATCTATTAGTGTAAATTTTAAAATATCTCTTTAAAAGAAGTATTATCAAGTTCCTAATTTTCATGCTTTTAGTAATAGGCTCCATATAATAATCAATACACAAGATCTACTCATCCAAGTTACACATAAGCTTTCTACATAGAAGCTTATTATTCCTCACAGTTGTATAGTCTTTCCTCCTGCTAACAAAATTGTCTCCAAAAATTCTAGTGGTAGATTTATATTAATGAAGACTAACCTGTCTCATAATATTACATTGCATGCATTTTTCAAACTCTCATATATCATTACCGTTAAAAGTTGCTGCATTCTGCTTGGTTAATTTCTAACACTATAGTTTGGACACAATTTTGAACACAGCATGTTGTGTTCTTTATACTCTTATTTCACAGTTATAATTCAATCCTTCCATTGTTATATGATTCATAGTTTACAGGTTTGAGTGGAATCTGCTTCTGAGAGTAAACTAAATACTTCTGTCAAAAGTAACAACATTGTGGTTATTTTGTTAATAATTTCTATGATACCTATATTAATGTATTTTTATATAGTTCGCCGCCAGCCGCACAGCCCAATTTCCTTAATAACTTAATCGTGATATACACAAAATTTGATCTTTCTTTTCTTTTAGGTCTTACTTCAAATGGTATCTTCTTGGTAAGACTTTCCCTGGCCATCCTATTTAAAAATATACCTCCAATATTCCCTACCCTGATTTATTTCACTCCATAACATTTACCTCCCTCTGATATTTTATATTTCACTTATGTATTTGTTTATGGTTTGCCTCCCCTTTCTAGAATTCAAGTTTTAGGCTGTCAGAGATATTATAAGCCTTTGTCCATGCTCTAATCACTGGTACTAGAATAGATTCTGGAATGTAGTAGTTCTCAACAAATATTTGTTAAATAAACAAAAAGAAAATCCAGGATGAAATAGACTATATATAATGTCAAGGGTATTACAGGAAGTAATGGAGAATATTTTTAAGTAAAACATTTTTTATTATATTACACAATATAGCATTTTAATATCTTGGTAAGGTGTGCCAACAAAAGATGGTCTATATAAGTTTCTGTATTCTCACATGATATGTAGAGTTGTATAAAGACATAATATTTGATGGAATCTTAAGAAAATAAGAATGAAGTTCTCAGTACTCTGGATTCATATTGACAATATAGATGTTAAATGATGAGCTGAGTATGTGCTTTGAAGTGTAGGGTATAGTAGAAGCTAGAAAACTGAATGAGATATGCTAGTGACAGTTTGCTTCTCCATTTCCAGACGCTGTGTCTCATTCAGTCATCTTCACTGTAACTGCTTCTTCCTGCCAAGAACAACATAAGAACTTGAAAAATATAAGACGGCTCTGTCTCTACTGATTTCCCCCCTATCTTCTGGTATGCTTAGTACCAGATAAATCAAGACTCCCAGTATAATTGGCTCCTCTATGGCTTAAGGTGCTCTTCGATGTCTAACGAGCAAAGTGTTCTATTATAACCAAGTAGGTAGGGGCATCGATACCAAACGGCCAATACTGGATCATAGCTCATTTTGGCACCAGTGCCTGATGCAGGATGAAGGAAGTAGCAATATGCCAGGTGGAGATAAAACACTTAGCTGGCTGATTACATCAAATTGCTTCCAAAATAATCAGCCGGGACACATTTACCAAATTGGCATTTCAAATCATTATAAGGAAGTTGAATTAATTACCTAGTTATATAGCTTAATATTATGTGCTCAGTATGTGCCGTTAGTAGGCACTTAAAAATGCTAATTATTACATATGGAAGGAAAAATAGAGTAAAATTACAACTGATTTTTTTTTTTGGTAATGTTAGACTTTACATTATGAGTCTGGAATAGTATCTTAATTATAAACTCTGTTAGTTATCAATGAATGTTTTCGATTAACCTGAAATGTGTACTGAAGCATCAGCAGAGAAAATTAGGAAAAATAGACTGCACCCTACAATATTCAGCACCTGAATTTCCTTGTGTCATTCTCTATTTAGAGTCCATCAAAATTTGACTGCAACTCCTTTTAAAATTTTCCTAGTTCTTCATTACTGTGTGTCTGCCAGCTCCTGGATCACAATTCAGCCGTGGTGTGTCCTGTAAAAATTCTTCTTGATTAAAAGGCTTTATTGGGTGGCTGTGATGAGGTTTTACACAGTCCCTTGATCCACAGAGTTCACTGTCTTGCCATTTTCACATTTCATTACATAGAGAAAATGAAACATGGGAAAGATTGGGGGATAGTATATATCATTTTTCTAGCTTTTGAAACTGATGACATGACAAATGAAAATAAAAATGCATTTTAAATCCTAGTATTATGACATTGAAATTAATGTAAATGGTGAGTTCTGAGACCGTCTTCCTTTTTTATTTAAAATAAAAGCTGAATACTACTGCTTGGATTCCGTACCAAAGATTTTTTTATGCCTTTTTAAAAGTTGCTCTCAGAACTAAATGATTCCTTTTCTTTAAGCCTTTAAGGCCTCTGACAGCATCAAAATTATAGAGTTGATGGAGGCTTTTCTTTATCACTTAAAAATAATGTGGTCAGAGAAGTCTCTAAAACTCCACTCTTGGCACATAAAAAACATTCCAAACTGTTAACACAGTTAACACTCCTGGCTACCGCAGGAAGGATTATGATTTTTTGGACTGGTTAAAACCAGAAATATTATTTTTGAAATTTAAAATACTTAACAAAATAAATTTGATCACAAAACATAATAAATGCTCACTTCAAAGAAGATGGTAAGTCCTTAGTTTTTACTGAGCATATTTATGAAACTCCATATATTCATTGCCAGAAATAAGAAAATACACTTATTATACTATATTTATTTCTTGGGTGTTTTTGTGGTAGACAGTTGCCTTATTTATCCTACTGCCCATTATCCCACCATCCATTATCCTCTCCCCTTCTCATTTGGGAAGGATTCCCTTAATTCAAGTGATCATGGTTCTATCTTCTAATACAAAAGTCCAAATACCCAGATGTCACATCACATCTCCCTGATTCCCTAGAGTGCCATGACACTGAACTAACGAAATTCTTCAGCTTTGACTTTGAATCTGCAAAGATGCAGATACTGTTAGAGATGTTAGTTTAGTTATATTGAGTCTTGCAGAAGTGCTAAGAGTGCCATCCTTCTCATGGACTAGACTGTATTCTCTGATTCTTAACCTTTTAGTGTATGCTTATTTCCTGGGACTGATTCTCCAGCTTTCCTATACACTCTTGAACTAATCATTTTTTATTCAAAAAATATTTTTTCTGAAGTTCTCCAGAATTAGTGGTGTTGCTTCCAACAAGAGCTCTGGTGAAGAAATTGCTATTTGGGAATGGATTGTTGACAGCAGATGCTTAGAGAAATAAGATTTTTTGAATTGGTTATGGACTAGAGAGTGTGGAAGGGGAGTGAAAATCTCCTGTAATTATGACAGGTGTAAATCTGGCAATGAAGGTACACAAGGCATGCAGAATTCAAGACTATAGGGTAGGGTGGCTACTTATAATTATATGGAAAGAGAATAAAGCTTGTGTTGTCCATTATGGTAGCCACTAGCCCCATATGGCTAAACCCTAGATAGTAAAGACTTAGTACTTAGAAAAAAAAGGAATGTGAAATACCTTATTATTAATTTTTAAGTGTTTTTATGTTGAAATGATAATATTTGGGGTATATTGGGTTAAATACAATATAAAGATAATTTTATCTGTTTAATTTTTACTTTTTAAAATATGGTTATCAGGAAATTTAAAATTACATAAGACTCACATTTCTGGCTCATAGGTTTTGCCGTTGGTTGAGAAAGTGAGAACACAATAGGGATGGTTAGATGGGTGAGATTCTGGAGAACTTGAAATATCCTCATTCTCCAATTCTGCTAAACTCCTCTTGACAGATAACGATACCCTTTCTCATTTGCCTAAAACATTGTAATTCCCTTGCATAAGAGTATTACCACAGAAAATTAAGCCAATTTCCTTCATATCCAATGGTCCATCCTTCATGGTCTCTAGGCTTCCAGTTAGAATCATATATCAACATGGTTCCTACAGGTTCAAATATTTTCAGAACATTGATATTTATTCCTGTAAATGTGTGGGAACATGAGTGAAAATAGATTCTAACAGTGCTCAACAAAAGGGAGTAATATAATTTGAAATTGGGCTGAAGGTATCAATATGAGCACATCTCCCAGAGATTACTGATTCAGTATGTTAGCTCAGTCAGCAGACATGGGCCTAATTGTTTGCTTCCCTAAAGTGACTCATGACTAGTCATCCACGTAACTTGCCAAATATTTCAGGGAATTGGTACACTGAGTCCAGTTGGCTCACAGTGTCCCAAATCACCACTGCAGTCAGTCAGTTAGAAGGAGTTCATTCTAGTCAGAAAGTTGATGGAGTTCTGACCAAAGTTGGCCTCTTGTTTGACCCAACTGACTCCTAACCCACAGAGCTTTTATTTAGCAATTCCTGAAATTATTCTGTAAATTCTATTTCTACTAAGGCTAACCAGAGTCCATTTCTATAGCTCACACCAGAGGACACTCACTGGCTGACAATAGATTTATGGAACTTAAGAATGTCTTCCATTTATTGGGAAGAGTACAGATATTGATAAGACTATACATTTTATTTTTATTTTTTTTTTTAATTTATTTATGATAGTCACAGAGAGAGAGAGAGGCAGAGACACAGGCAGAGGGAGAAGCAGGCTCCATGCGCCGGGAGCCCGATGTGGGATTCGATCCCGGGTCTCCAGGATCGCGCCCTGGGCCAAAGGCAGGCGCCAAACCGCTGCGCCACCCAGGGATCCCGACTATACATTTTAAGTCCGGTTTTGTAACTGGGTAACTATGACTTTGAGTACATACCACCTTCATTTGTAAAATTAGGGTATTTTACTATATTCTGAGTTGCCTGCAAGCCTAAAATTCTTGATACTTCAACCATAATGGAATCTACATGCAGTATATGTCTGCAAACTAATTTATGTTTAACCCAGTGATTTGACAGTTGCTACCGCAAATATTCATGTGTCAACAGAATTAGAATTATTGGCAAAACCTGCTCTAAACCTGAGCTTATTTTCCTGTCGAATGATATATCCAACAAAGTTCTAAAATATAAAACTACATTCACTAATTTATCTCCTGAAAAAGTGCTCCTTATTATTTTTGTGACCTTGTGGCTATAGATATCGATTGTTAATTTACAATAATTACAACTAAGCCAACTTCCTTAGTCTACAATATAACATAATCTCTGGGACAAAGTGGAAGATAATTATACAAGGAATAATTTTACAAATATACCACAACTGTGGTTATTGCCACAAAGTTTATAATAGGATGCTGTGAGAACATGTAATAAGGCACCTGGCAGGTAACTGCCTCTGAGAGAAGCAATGTGTTTTTCAGAGCTATGATAAAGGTGGAATCTGAATCATATTAAGGCTGGCAGCTGATGGGTACAGGGCTGTTCAGCTGATGTGTTTGATGAAGATCAAACTGAAGCAGGGGAATGTATGGTGCATCAGTCTGCTGACATACTTTATTAACCCTCTTTTCCTCTTGGAGTTCTGGAGATCTCAGAGGCCTTGGATTCAGGTTTTCTTCCCTCGCCAACCCAAAATCAGATGTTCACATCACTTGAAAGAGTAATGAAAAGGCAAATAAAGGTCTTCTGGTTGCCTCAGACATCAAGATATCTGCAAAGCTCTGCCTCACATGGATGCAGCCGTTCTTTCTCCTGGTTCGTTCTACTTTCTTTTAAACTTAGGGAATAAAAGTTTCCACCTGCAGGAAGTAAATCCAGAATTCTCCTTGAGAAGCAGAGTCCCATAAAAATCCACTATCCACAAAGCAGAAAATAGATTTTCTTTTAGGCTAGTGTTCTCATTTTCTTTGCCACTTTTGCTTAATTTAGGTCCTGGGCATGAGTTTATTTTCACAGAGGTATTTATAGAGAGAAGAAGAGAGAGAAATTTAAATTTGAATTTCTCCAATGTCTTTAAGATATCAGGGCTCTCTCCAAGGAACATGAATGTATTTTCTTTATAGTGGCAGCTTCCTAAACAAGATAGCCTGATGGCTAAGAGCCAGGCTCCACAGGAAGTAGATGAGGTTGTTATTTGGGTGTCACCTTCGTGGAATAATCCTTTGCTCATCTAAGCCTCAATTTTCCAGTCTGTAAAATGTGGGCAATAATAAGATTCTGGTGGGGATTGAATGAAATACATTTGTGAAGTGTCTGGTACGGTGCCCGGTCAATATCTGTAAGCTAGATGTTAGCTATCAACATAGCCATCATCATTATTTTTTAATAAAAAGTCAATACAGGGATCCCTGGGTGGCGCAGCGGTTTGGCGCCTGCCTTTGGCCCAGGGCGCGATCCTGGAGACCCGGGATCGAATCCCACATCGGGCTCCCGGTGCATGGAGCCTGCTTCTCCTTCTGCCTGTGTCTCTGCCTCTCTCTCTCTCTCTCTCTGTGTGTGACTGTCATAAATAAATAAATAAATAAATAAATAAATAAATAAATAATCAATACAAAAATAGCAGTGGAAGTTTTAGGCCACAGAAAGATAGAGAAAGGAGCACATTCATGTCATATAGGCAGCCTCTAAAAACATTTTAATTTAGATAAAACTTATGTCCATCTACATTACTCATTTTCACCACTTTTATGGACTATGTCTCTTTGGGTTAACCTTTATTTATTGCATTACAAAGCAGCACATTAAAATGTTTGAGTAAAGTCCCTGGCATCAGAATGCCTGGATACAAATGCAGTCTTTACCATTTTTGAGCTATGCCCTGCCAGGCCAGTTGCCACTCTGAGCTTCTGTTTTTACGTCTTTAAAATCGGGGTACCAATAGTGTCTACCCCATAGAGTTGTTGTGAGGATTAAATGAAATAAGATATGTAAAGTTTTCAGAATGGAGCCTACGACAAGCTAAACATTCAAGAAATGTTAGTTCAATATAATTATAGAGTTTCCTAGATTTGTCATGTTCTTCTCCCAAAATCAATAGTGTTCTCACTTCTTATCCTGTAAAGCCGGTTTAAGGATTTTACTCAGTGTGCTAAGAGTTGATAAAATTTTCATTGAAAAAGTTTAGGCTGAAACAAGCAGAAACAAGCAGTGTTGCCAAATCTCAAATTTTCAGAATTGATTTGGGCAACTTTATGATATCAGTCAGGGTTCAGTCAGAGAAATAAAGAAACTACTCCGGTGTTTGAAGTAGGAAGAAATTTAATACAGTGAACTAGTGACTTAAAAATATGTAAGAAGGGCTGGAGAAGGAGTGATTGTGGAAAGCACTCACTACCAGTGTTCAGTACCAGTAAATTCAGTGTTACTTTCATCATCAGCCATGAGAGCGTTAGAAAGTTCCAGGAGTTGAAAGAGACTTTCAAATGGTCTCAGCTCACCACAGCACCAGATGAACAATTTCCAGGGATTTCAAATGGTCTCAGCTCACCACAGCACCAGATGAACAATTTCCAGGGATCCCAAGGAGTTGCAAAGAATCACATGTGTTGAAGCCCAGGAGGTCTCCTTCCTGGCCAAAGAATAATGGTTTCTGCTTCTTTCAAACTTTGTGGCCTCTGCTTAGTGGGCTCTAAATCAGAAAGCTGCTGGCAAGGGATTTTGGGAAATGCATCTCCTAGACTCTCAGTTACTGTGATGTGAGGGCAGCAAGAAAAAAAGTACATGCTGGTTGTTCTTGAAAAAATAATATGCAAGTTATTCCTTTGACCAGTCAGCATCTATTTGGACCCTTCTACCTATATTTAAATTTAAGAACAACGATAAAAATAACAAAGTTCTTAAATCTAACCTATTGCAATTAGTTCTTATTCAAATATAGGTGAGTGTGCTCCCTCTCTTCTTATAAAGGAAAGATACCAAATTCTGTCAGTTACTTTATCCAAAGAAGAGTGATGTTTCCTATCCTTCTAGCTTGATCATGACCATTTTTTGATAAACCTTAACCTAAAGAATAAATTTTAAAGTCATCCACCATCAAAATACTCTGCTTAATATGAAACAGTAGGAAGGGGAAGGAGAAACTAATGTAGGTAAATGTACACAAGTATATTCATAGTGAATCAGGCAAGAAACTATGGGCACTCTAGTGACTTTCTGCACCTAGATAGGAACCAATAATTGATTTAATAACTTTTTTTGGATAATTATTTTGCCACCATTGTGTTCAGTTGACACTTCAGCTGCTTATTGTTCTTTACCTGGTGAGTCGCCCTAAACCTGGTCCCACCTGCATTAAGGTTGCTACAGTCCTCCATCAATTCTTACTGAAAGCAGTAAGAATGTCCCAGGAAATCCCTTCTGTTTTGCATGCCACCCCACTGTGTAGCAGAGATCTTATTTTTCCTTAATAATCAAGACCATTCATTTCAAACAGTTTAGTGAACCTCTTCTTAGCCTGTTGGTTCCCTGGCATCCCATCTTCCAGTTTATAGCAATTTCACTTGTCCTATGGTAAAAACATTCCTCCCTTAGGACTGAGAACCAAAGCTGTTAGGACAGGAATTGGGACACTAGGAATGAAATGAGCCAGTCCACTTAGTTCCTTAGTTCCAGACCCTTGTACTTTCATTATACTTCTAGGTGATTGGGTACCTGGTAAGACGGGTGAATCCTATAGGTATTAGTTTATTACCTCTCTTATAGCACAGTAAATCAACTCCTTGGTCAGAAACAACATTTCCTATGACAGAAACAATAGAACCTATGACAGGAAGTCCAAGGTTGATGCTGTTAGCAAGGGACTAAGAAGAAGAATCTATATCCACAATGTCTATTCCACAGAGCTCAAATTGCTACCCTTAATGAGATATAAAAATTCAATATATCGATTTGCTCCCACATGACTGGCTGATGGTAGGGAATGAAACAGTCCTGGGGACTCAGCTTTCATCTCAGCCCTTGACAGACTGGGTACTCAGTACTCACTGGCTGGGTTGGCCTTAGAGAAAGTCCACTCATATGGCTTAACTTTTGCATGAATTCCATTTGAACTACTTTGAATACTTTGTTTTTTAAATCACTGAGCACACAGTGGGGTGACTTTTGAAAGATAGTGATTAACACGCACAGATGAAAATCATCTTGTCTATGGGATTATGGAGTTTCCTCTGCAATGTACGGCCTTCGGTAAGGCTGTGTATATAGAGGATACAAATATCCTTACACTAAGTTATGACCTAAAAGGTCCTCTTCTGCTGATCCTAACACTAAGTTATGACCTAAAAGGTCCTCTTCTGTTCATTTACCTCCTCCTCCGACTTCCTTACCACCACTGTTTCGGTCATGTCCCTTCCATATTCGTCACTGCTTAATAAACCCATTAAAATAATCTACTCTTTGATATATATCCATATATCTGGTCATATCCATTACCAGCAACGTGAAACACTAAATGCACTGCTCATAGTTCTGTCTACTAGGAAGAGGTCTCTTTCCCAGCCTTTTAGGACCCTTATTGAGTGGAGTCATTGTGCTATAGGCGTATGGTTGACGGGTTGCAAATCTCGTTTTATGTGTAAACCAGCCTTGACATTTTTCTTTCTTATAAAATTAATTATAAGAACTGAACTCTCCATGGGGCACCTGGGTCATGAAATGGAGCCCTGCATTGGGCTCCCTGCTGAGGATGGAGCCTGCTTGAGATGGTCTCTCCCTCTGCCTCTTCCCCCACCCACCCACCTCCTGCTTGTGCTCTCTCTCCCTCACTAAAAAGAAAAAAAGAAAAGGAAAGGAATAAAGGAAAAAAAAAAAAGGAAAGCCTCCATGAAGTCACAGGTACAGGCTGAGGGAGAGGTGGAAATGCTTGCTAGCTGCGAAATCTAAAGGGGATTTTTTTCTCCATGGGACCGCAAGGAGTAGCAACTTATCTTTTACTTTGGAAGGAATATGTTAAGGTGACAGAGGCCACTGGCACTTTAGAAACTTCACTGAGGTAGCAGGCCCCAGAATTTTCATGGAGATGACTTACCAGCTTCTGACACATTATGTGTCCTCCCAGAGCACCTAGGATACTTGTTGATTCTTATCAACCAGATGCAAAGAGGATGTCATCAGTGTAGTAAATTGGAAAAAACCTATGGGTTGTAAAGATAATTAAGATTCCTGTGGAGAGGTAGAAAATTAAAATAATCCTGGTAAGAAAACAAACAAACAAAGCGGAAAAAAAAAAAAAAAAAAACCAAACCAAAACTGCTACTAGTAATCTCTTTAATAGCTTTGACTTTAAAGACTGGCTGTGGGTTTTCCATTTGTGTGAATTGGTGCTTTAGAAAAACTGAAAATTGGGAGAAAAGGAAAATATATGTTTTCATGTCTAATAAGATTTATAAAACAAAGCAGATGAATAAAAGTGGTGTCTAGGAGTAGGAGTATTATGTAAAAGGAATAGGTAATCATCTAAAAGAATGAAAGGAAGCAAGACAGGATCATAAGACAGAAGTAAGAACTTAAAAATGAATTTTAGATAATAAAGATGAGGGATGAGTACAGATAAAGCAAACTAAAAAGAAGCAACGATTATATAGAATGCTAGGATAATCCATTCGTTAGTTATTCTATCTACTGTAATTACTTTTCTTTTTCAATTAACAACCATGAAAGGGAAAACATCCCCAGTGCTAAAAAGCATTTACGACTAGTATAGAAGAAAAATAACATTTTTGCTACAGTCCAATGCCAGGAATATCATAGATTTTATTTGAATTTTGAATGTGCCTAATGTTCATCTTTGGGTATTTATTTAAAACTCACATATGCTGATTAATTATTTTCATTTTCATGGTTGCCATTGTTGTCAAAAAAACTTTAAGCACTTTCTTGAATAATTTAATATCATTCTCTCCTAGTAAAATTAGTCATCTTCATGCTGCTGTTATAGATTAGAACAATATTACTGGCTCTAGAAATAGTCTTCTTTGCTTCAGCTGAAACACAATATATATACAAAAACTTATATTTTCCCCCAAATTTCCTCCCAATTTTACATTATTTAATATTTTGTGACATTTTAAATTTCATGTTTTATTATTTTTATTTTATGGCAATGTACATCTAACAGGTTTTTAAAACTCAGAATATATTTTCAGATCCTTTAATTTTATTGAGTCTAAAGTATTAGATGCGGGATCCCTGGGTGGCGCAGCGGTTTGGCGCCTGCCTTTGGCCCAGGGCGCGATCTTGGAGACCCGGGATCGAATCCCACGTCAGGCTCCCGGTGCATGGAGCCTGCTTCTCCCTCTGCCTGTATCTCTGCCTCTCTCTCTCTCTGTGTGTGACTATCATAAATAAATAAAAAATTAAAAAAAAAAAAAAAAAAGAAAGCTTTAAAAAAAAAATAAATAAAGTATTAGATGCTTAACCGACTGAGCCACCCAGGCACCCAGAATTACATTTTCTTAATATTGCAGTACTGGAGAGGAATGGAGAGAGGCACCATTAAAAGTATGTAATAAGGATTTGCCATGTAGTAGGATTGGCACCATGTTAACTACACTACAAAGCATGAATGCTCATTGCCTTCTGGTAATTTACGATCTAATTCCTAAACCACTCTAAATACCGCCTCATTTTATATGTCTATTAATTTTTTTAAAAATCTCATTTCATTGTTTTATAGTTTGCATCTTCAAATATTATACTTCTAAGTATCTGTCCACATAAGAGTTGAGGGGCATGCATTTTATTATTAGGTGTTTTTTGGTTTTGTTTTTCAGATTTCAGCTCTGCTATTTCACAAATTAGTTTTATTGAGTTATAATTCACATACCATAAAATTCGACCATTTAAAGCATACAATTCAGTGGTTTTTAGTATATTTGCTCCTAATTTTAGAACATTTCATCACCACCTAAGAAACCCTGTTGCAATCATTATTCATTCCTCTTTTATCTCAGTCCTTAGGACTCACCATCTATTTTCTATCTCCATGGATTTGCTTGTTCTGTACATTTTAGCATATGTCAGTTTCACCTAGTTTCATTCACTTACAATGATATTTTCCAGATTCATCCATATTGTATCATTTATCAATATTTTACTCTTTATGGTCAAATAGGACTGTTTGGATATACCATATTTGTTTATTCATTCATCAGCTGACTGATAATTTAGATTTTTCCACAGTTTGGCTATTATGCATAGTGCTGCCATAAACACTCATATACAAATTTTTGTGTGGACACACGTTTTCGATTGTCCTGGATACATACTCATCAGTGGAGTTGCTGTGCCACATGGTAACACATACTTGTATAAATAAATTCCATCCTTCTTTAACAAAATAAAACATACACATACACACAGAGGTTAAAAACTTTATGAATGTCTTTGTCACACTAAGCTGGATTGGTATAAAAGTTATTGTTCATTATTATCTCTGATTGTTGGCAATTTAGCAACATTCCTGAATCATTTTATTCTCTGAGTAGGCCAATTGGATTGTGGCCTAGAATTACCGATAAAAAGCCCTTGTTTCGTATTGTATTTCGAGAAATACAAACCATTGCTCCTGGATCAACGTAGGATAGACGTAAGCTTCAGCAGACGTGAAGTTTGACAATACAGTCTGTGAATTTTCCTGCAAATTATCTGCTTTGAGGCTGTAGACAGCTATAAACATACATAGTGAATCCCTATATTTCCTCAGAAAGCTAGCAATGAACCCGAGACTTCGAGGCTTTTCCTGAACTTTTCCAACATACCCACTGGTTTTCCAAGTTCTGAAATCCTGGTATTAAATCTCTTCCTTCTTGGATTACTTGGAGTGATTTTTTTTTTTTTTAATTGAAACCTGATAGAGTTATGTTGGAGGCTTTACCACACGCATATTTTTAAGTCCTACAGAATAAAAATTCTATCCACACATTTAAGAGACTTTATTTTATTTTTTAAGGTTTATTATATTTAATAAATAAATATATATATTTTATATATATAAATAATTTTATATATTATATATATATCTTATATATATATAAATAAAAAAATATATATTTCTCTCTATATAGAGAGAGAAATATTAGGAGAAAGAGAGAGAGAGCAGGAGGAGGGGCAGGAGGAGGGCATCTTTAAGCAGACTCTTTGCTGAGTGTGGAACCCAAGGCAGGGCTTGATTTCAGGACCCTGAGATCATGACCTGAGCCAAAGTCAAGAGTCAAATACTTAACTGACTGAGCCACCCAGGTGCCCCTAATACATTTTATGTTAAACCTTAACTCTTATAAGGAGCTTTCTCATGGTGCCATCTTCCTTGATTTACTGTTGCTTTAGCTTCATCCAGATGGTCTACGAAAGAGAGAGTTTTCTACTAGTACCTTATGCTGAGGTCACCACATCAGTGCCTGTGGCATAATGGGCTCCGCTGCCTGGCTCTTGAAATATTACAGCCCGTAGAATTTCCTTCCTGCTTTCATCAGATGTCTCTTCATGGACGACATGTGGGACTGTCTCTGATTTGTTATGGAAGGGTTCTGGTTACTTATGAGACTTTACAGGAATGTGGAGAGAGCTAGTCTAAATTTTTGTCTTTCACTTTTGAAAAAGAGTCCTTGGAGTGTTATTTTTCTGTTCATTTTGTTTTCAGCCAGTTGTACAACTTTTTTTTTTTAAGATTGTATTTATTTATTCATGAGAGACACAGAGAGAGAGAGAGAGAGGCAGAGACACAGGCAGAGGGAGAAGCAGGCTCCATGCAGGGAGCCTGATGTGGGACTTGATCCCGGGACTCCAGGATCATGCCCTGGGCCGAAGGCAGATGCTAAACCACTGAGTCACCCAGGGATCCCCAGTTGTCCAATTTCTAATAAGAAAATCTATGGTCCTCTTCTTTATTATTCCAGCCTGCCTTCCATTACAAAAATGTGTTTTGTTTTCTTTTCCTTTTTAAGGATATTTCTTTCTTCTTTCTTTCTTTCTTTCTTTCTTTCTTTCTTTCTTTTTTTCTTTCTTTCTTTCTTCTTTCTCTTTTAGAGACAGACAAAAAGCACACATGCACATGAGTTGGAGGAGTGGCAGAGCAGGAAGGGGAAGTAGGGGGGTGAGAAATTCTCAAGCAGACTCCACACTGAGTGCCAAGTTGTCCTGGGGACTTGCTCATAATTCTTCAATTGTTCCCTATCACCTACACTATAAAATCCATATTTTTTAGCATGATTCAAAAGGTACTTTGTACATTGACTCTTTTAACCTACTAAGTCTTTGTTTTGTCCATTTCCTCTAAAATATATCTTTTCCTAACTTCATGTTTTTCCACCTGACTGGGATGCTTATTTACCAGCAAACTCCAAATCATCCTTTAGGTTTTACCTCCAACCATCACCTTCTCTGTTGATTTGATTTTTTTCAGGAAGACTTGGATAGAATGTTATCTTTACTGGCATTGCGTCGTGCACGCTTGTGTTAATAAAGTGTGCTTCTGTTATAAGTGTGTTATGAAGATTAAATAAAATTGTCCTTGGAAAAGACTCAAATCTAAGCTTTTACAATTTAGCTTTATCCAAATATATGAAATCAGCACTTTGTAATATTATGTATTTTTATTATAACTTCCCATTTTTTACAGTTCTACCATTGATATTGTAAATTCTTTTACACAGAGTTTATGCTTATGACTAGAAAAGATCTTGGGAATATTCTAGGCATGGCTTGTTCGCTAATATCTACCTGTTGCTGAGACTCTCTAGTTGGTCACCAGACCAAATTTGAGAAGTTATTAGGTCTTAAAATGAAAATAATTTGTAATGATGATGTACATGTTGATTTGTATTTCATAGTGTCATTGACTAGGAGGAACAGAAGTGGACCAGCTGAGATACCGGTGATGATGAACAGCCATAATTTCAATTGCTGGACTACTTAAAAAGTGGAGGGGGTAGGCCATCTTTTGGGGATAGCTTGATGGGGCCACATAAAATCTTTGCCTCTCTATTGACTGCTGGGGCATGTTGCTAGCAAGCAGAGGACAGTACAATGGTGATTCACAGTCTGTCCAGATACACAATAATTCCTGTTCCTTCTGTTAGGAAAGCTCATGCGGTGTGTCCTCAGCCAGTAAAAACTGACAATAAAGTAGCCTCATGTTCTTAAACTAAAAGTGAGTGAGTCTGTGTCTTGTTATGGCCATCTTCAAATATAAAAGAACCCATGATCTATGACCTGTGTAACATGCTCAGGCATTGTTAATGCTCTACCATTTTATATTTAAAACTACAAATCCTTAGCAATATTCTTGTCCCATATCAGACATTGGGTAAAGATGAAAGAAAAGAAAGAAAGAAAAAAAAAAAAGAGGGACACATACACACAGAATGAAGAAATGGTGGGAAGGAAGGAAGCCTGACGGCAATCCCTTTCCAGAAGAGGAAATCCTTAAAAGCCTTGCCATTCTTCATGTATTTATTCATGGAACAAATATTTACTTTATGGCAATAGTAGTTTGGACAGCTTATTATGTGCTGGGGGCCCTGCCCTCACGGGGACACCAGATAATAAGCAGGAAAACCAAATGATCTAGAAGACATCAGATAGTGACAAGAGCTACATATAAAAGTAAACAGGGTGATGGGCTGGCTACGCAGTGCCTGGGGAACGGGGCACATTAGATCAGGTGATCAGGGGAGATGCCTTACCTTACTAGTGGGACTTAACACCTATTAGTGTGCTTTTCTGGGTGAGCTCACACTGCGCCATGTGCTGTGCAAAACAAAAACAAAAGTAGCCAAAGGCAACTGCTCTCAAAAATATTAGTGAGTTTGGGAAGAATTCTGACCAATTTGGCCCCAGAGAACCTGATCAGCTTCCTCTGTTTTCTCACCACACCACCCCCCCCTTCCAATGTTGAGGCCTGGTCCGAATCCAGCCAAAACAGTTTCCATCACAAGATTCGTTTCTGAATGTGGTGATTCACGCTGCCATCTGACTATCTGCATTTGGCTCTGAGCAATGCTCCAGGCATGGAGACATGTGAAGCCAGTGCAATTCAGATTTGAAAATACCATCAGTATTATATTCACTAAACACTCTCATTTTTATCACAGTGTTCTTATTGACAGATAGGAAATGGAGAATTATTCTTATCACAACCAGATTTTAAAAAGAGTCAATGAGAAGAAGTTCAAGTGCCTTGTAGTACCAACGATATTTTGTTCTGTGTTGACAACAAACAAAATAGTCATTTAGAAAAACTAACGGCATGTGAATTAAGTGGTCAACAAAACTTGATGCGCCCAGTGAATTTGAGTCTTTGGCATCTAGGAGGGTGGTTGTTAAGCCTCAATGTGCAGAGAGTTAAAATGTGTCCCTTTGAGCTTTTCACTCAGGCTGATTGCAGATGATAGTCCATAGGCAGGATGATGGTTTAGCTGATGCCCACAATCTGAAGGAAGAAAAAGGTAACCAAGGTTTACTTAGTGCTTTCAATGTGCTGCCCAGGCAGTGTGCTAGGTGCTCTGTACATATTTCCTCATTCCAGTGCGCTTCCATTTCCAGGTGGACTACTTCACCAGGGCATCAACCTGCCTTCGATGAACACTCTTCAGTTATGTTCAAGTCTTCCGCAGCTTTTATGAGGATATAGACACAGAGGCTCCATGGTTGTACTTACAGTTTATCAGCACAGAAGGGCAGTGTGCACACCCCCACAAAAGTAAATGGAAGCTCATAAGGGGCTAAAGGTGCCTATTTCCAGAATCCCCTTCTAGAAACTGTACTTAGGAGATGGATAATCCTATAATGTAACCATATTCAAAATATATGTACATAACCTCATTCACTTAAAAGAAAGCAAAGAGAGAACAAAGATAGAAAGTAAACAAAAATTTTGTCATTGTGCCTCTGACTTATTTTTAAGCTTTTTATATGGAAAGATCAGCAAAGAAAAAAATAATGTCAATACTGCGAAGAGATGAACAGAAGAGTCAAATACTGGAACGCAGGTTGAGAGCCTTTGTGGCATACCCCTTTAGGCTAGGACATAAATTAAATCATTCCCAAGGGTTGCCTCACAAGAGCAGATAGTCTATTAAGGCGAGGTTTAGAGCTCGCCTTATTTATTGCCTGGGTTTTTTTTGTTTCTTTTTGTATCTAATGCATATTGGACTTTTCCTCCCTGTATTTTCATTTGTACCAAGGTTATAAAAGTGATTTGAATTATATATTAGCCATTTACATCCTCATGAAATCTTCCAAGATGACAAATTTGAAAGTGAATGATTATTCGAGGTATGTTTAGAATAGTAAAGCCATAACGGGAAATGTGAATTGCATTTTTGACATTTATCCGTACGTTAATGACTCAAGTATTCACACAGAAGTGGGAATTGTTACATTTTCTTCATATGTTAGTTATTGACCAAAATCTTATTAATATTTAGATGCAAATCATTCAGGCATTTTTTTTTTCTTATGTGGGGTATACCTCCAGAAATAAAACATGAGCCTCCAGGGTAATTGAAAAACCACTACATTTTACAATTATCAGATAAAGTCTAAGGCGATAAATACTGTCTTTAAAACACCTGGGAAACCATTATTTCTGAAAATAAATTGTAAACTAAGCATGATTTTATTTTGCAGGATTTTGAAGCTATAAATCAATTTATGCTTGCCCCTATTCATTTAACCTATTGTTCCCTCACCTCCCTATTTCCAAGAAGGTGATAATAATAACCCCCCTGTATCTCACAGGGGTTATTATGAAGATAAATGGCATAATATACGTGAACATGTTTTGGGCTACTTGAAGAGGTATATAGAGGGGCTGACTTGAAAGAGTCATTTACAAAAACTAACAGCGTGTAGATTAAATGGTCAAGTGTGGTTAATATTAATTACTACTGAGGAACTATAGAATGAAAGTTAGTAAGATTTTTATTCTTTCATGTATATAAAATTTCAGAGATACATTTAATGTATTTTCAGAAAAAGGAATCAGTGATTTACCACATCCTCTGATTCAGATGTTTCAAAATAAATGCTATTGATTTTTTCCTTTTGAGTTCATTATTTTTGATCACTCTAGTAGGTCCTCATGGGCCAGCTTTCACAGCCTTCTTTTCTGAGCTGTTGAGCCTAAACTCAGAAATATGCCTAGACCTTTTTGCCTGTATTACAACCATAAACAGTTAAGTCAATGATTATATAGAGGTAACAAATTATATTTTTCTCATTAATTTCTAAAAGCCATCGTGTTGTTATCTTCGATCTTAATTGTGCTATTTTCAATCCACCCTTTTAACCATAAATAGAGATGAGTAGTGATGTAGCTTATCAGAAACAACAGGTAATCTATTGATCCCTCCAGCAGAATAACCAGTTGTATGCAATGGGGCCAGTTGTGGGGATTTGTAAAAATGTGGCTGTAACTGGGTTGAATTTATTTTTTTCTTGGCTTCAATATATTATTGGAGAGGAGTCTCAGCTGAGCTCTCCAATCCCTCAGTTGAATTGTGGTTATTCATGGGTTCAAGGTCATCAACAATCATAAAATGAATGCAGATTAATATGGGGAATTGAATTTAATTCTCATTACTCTGGAGAAATAGCACTGGGAATGGATGCTATGCCTGCTTGGCTAATAGATCCCTCCTGTGCTCTTAAGGCACCTTGCCTACAGAAATATTTTCACTCGGATAAATAAATAAGCCAAGCAATGGCATGTATCCTTCAAACGACCAAAAGCATCGGCTGTGCGTTTTTGCATCCAGCAACTAGAACAGTGGCTAGAATGAAATAGATGCAGTATACAATATGTTCATGCGAATGAATGGATGTCTTGACGAAAATACTCGTTAACCATTTTTAGATCTCAATTGTGAAAACTATCATTCTTGTATTTGGAGGTCCAATAAAATTAGAAAAAGAGACCTGAAAAGAAACTTGGGAGAAAATGGAATTCAAATAGTCCTCTAAGGCACAGATGCTTTGCTGGAGAAGGGAGACACTTTATTAGGCTCTTCAGTTACATATAAACAAAGCAAGTTCTCTGCCTCCTGTTCTTTGTTCCTAAGGGAAACTGGGGCAATTATTTGGACCTTTTTCATCAGAGCTCCATTTCTGAATACTTGTTCTTTCCTTTGCCCAAAATCTCTCTCCACCCACCCCCCGTTTTATTTTGTTGTGAATATGGTTAAAGCAGGATGCCCTGCAATGGCAAAGTAGTTGCCTTTATAAAGATTATATATTCTTCTTCAGCAAGTTACTCATAGGATGAAAAGAGGTGAGTCTCAGTTACTTGAGGTAAAGAGTATCTGATCTTTAACCAAGAATTAAATGATGCACCCAGCACTTCAGAGGGAGCTCACATATCACAAACCCTGGTTGGGAAAGGCTCCCCATTTCTTGCTGGGCGTGTTAGTGTCTTTGAAACAAAGACAACCGCTGTTAGTAGGTGTCCACGTTTAAGGGCTGTGCTGCTGCTGAAGTTGGAGACAGACCATATAGTACTTCCAAAGATAGGGATTATTTAAGTGGTGAAGAATGGTGAAAGGTGAGAGAAAAGGCAAATTAACCAACTTCTCAAATTCCTTTTCTTAGCTAGGCAGCAGTGTTGCCTAACAAGATCTCATTCCCCAGTTGTACTGAGTGTCCATTTTCTTGCTTCCTGATCCAATTCTTAGTTTCAGAGGCAGTTTCAGATTGCACAATATTTATGCCAGTTGCTAATGGAGGCTGAAAAACATTTTACAATATAAAACGATTCATAGTTCTCTTAAATGTGAGTATAGGTTTGTATTTGCTGCAATTGATAGTGTAAAAATGTGTAGTAGGATTTAATTGAAATTCTAAAAGGTGCTTAAAATGTTTTATTTTATTTTATTTAAGTGAGTTAAAAGACTAATAAAATACATGATTAAAGTTAAAAATATCAAGGGCAAGCTCACGTACTAAATCAAGAAGTATAGTCAAACACCCAGAATCCTTTTCTGTGCCGTGTATGAGCCTACTTGAAATTATGGCAAAAAAACAAGCAAACAAACAAACAAAAAAAACAAAAAAAAAGTGACTTCAACTAGGTCAATAATGTAAATATTTTTTTTTGAAATATTTGGTGAAATAAATACCGAATCGCACCCAATAACCATTCTCAGACTCACTATGCAAAGGTGTTAAAACCAGACAAAAGGTGGTACACACTAGGGAAGTAAAGGAAAACAACAAGGTTTTCAAATTAGGAATGATTGTTGAAACCAGACTCTCAACTCTAGGGGTGCTAAGAAAGGAGGCTGCTTGAAGGTCTTGCTCAGTTTGGGGAAAGATTTATATAAATAAAGCTTTTCTACTTCATATGTTATCCAAATAGTACACCAAAATTACATTTATTATCTTGTTAAATGAAGTGAATTAGTTTATACATTGCCCCCCAGAAAACCCAAGTTACTAAGAATTTGTCTTAAGCAAAGCACTCTTCTATCTTCTTTGGCCAATTCTTTAATAGGTCTAAGAATCTCACGGGATGTGTATAAATTTGGAGTTGCATCTTTGAAATAGTATCAAGTTTTCAGCTTGTGATGGTAATTTGATATTTCAATAGTTTTAGAATCTGTCTACAATTTTTTACAGGTGATGTTCAAGATTGTTGTATATGTGTTGCACAAATTTCAGAAAATGTTCATCATTTTTAAAAATCCCCACTGGAATTAATGTAAGTAATTGAATAAGGTATTAAAATATTATAATAATCTTTTAAATACTAACAATAATAAAAGAGTGAATTATGATCTTTGACTCAAAATGAGAACAGTTTTAATTTTGTGCTATCTACAATTGTGTGGTATGAATTTTTGCTTGACATTGATAATATTAGAAAATACTTAAAAAGGTAAACAAACCTAAGGTTGGATACTTAAATTTTAGACAGTTTAAAATGTATCATTTTGGGGCACCTGGGTGGTTCAGTGGTTGAGCATCTGCCTTTGGCTCAGGGCGTTATCCGGGGATCCTGGGATCCAGTCCCACATCATGCTTTCCGCAGGGAGCCTGTTTCTCCCTCTGCCTATGTCTCTGCCTCTCATGAACAAATACATAAAATCTTTAAATAAGACAAAATAAAATACACCATTTCAAAATTCAGAGAAAATAAATTTTTAGTTGAAAAAAGTTTATATAAGATACGTAACAAAAGTGAATCCTAGTAAGATATGAGGAAATTAAGAAAATGAAAATATTTGTATAACTGTAAAGGAGAAGATCCATGCACAAATAATACTGAAACTAATGTCTACAGATATTATTTCCTAGCTATTATAAATTCAAAGTATGGTCTTGATGGAATAAGGTTGCGCAAACTGAGGCATATATTACTACTTTAAATTTTCTATATAATATCTTAGCATTGAAAGGAAAAAAAATGTATAGTGCTAGATGTAGCGTTATGAAATTGTAAAAATTTGATATAAACAATATAAGATTATATAACTAAATTAAATATTTTAATGGCTTCTGTGAAGTGTTCATTGTTCAAATATTACTCCCAATACAACGTTTGAACATAGATTAATTCCAACTAATGTATTATAAATTTATAAACAATTCCAGATAATTTTTTCCAAATTGAAGTTATTAAAGCAAATAAATTCTATTTAAGCATTGTGGTGATTAGACAAAGGTCTAATTTGGCATTATTGGCAATAGAATACCAATTATTTGAAAACCTTGATTATAACAATATAATGAATAATTCTGCTGACATGGAAGCTAGAAAATTGTTATATGAAATAAACATATAATAATTTATGATTTGTTTTGCTTTATTACTCATCCAAACACTTTCCTCTTTTCAATACAATAATCAAGCATGTGTCATATCTAAATTTGCTCATTTTTGATATATTGCTGACCTTCAGTAATAAAAATTGTCAAAGCTTAGTGCATATTTTTCAATGTATTCATCATGAAAGGATGCTTGTCAAGGTGAAAAAGAAGCATTTCATTTAATACCTGTAACTCCAATTTGTAACTTTTAAATATTTAATCTTATTGTATATGGATCTACATTTATAATGTTTTCCAGGTCTCACAAATATGAGATGGTGAGTCTTGCTCTGAAGGAAGCGGATATGTCTATTTCCACTGATCTTGCAAAGAAGCCAGAGTATCAAAGTATAATTTTCTACAAGCTAAAAATATAACTCATAAAAACATAAAGTAAGCTCATGTCAAAAACATCCATGAGAGACTAAGCCAAGGGTTAAACTAGTTCAATGAAGTCTAGTAAAGATCAAAGTATGTGCAGTCACAGAAAGAAAAAAATGCTGAAATGGCATTGCTAAATTAAATACAAAACTGCTTTATATCTTCCAGGACCATAAAACATAACCTTTGGGGTTATCTTTTCTATCAGATGGAAATCATTTGTATTTCAACAGAACAAAAACCATTTGTAATTTAACAGTCTTTTAAAGGTTACATCTAACTACACAGAGTCTGGAACATTATCAATAGGAACTACTGAATCAAACAAAACTGAATCCTCTTAGAGAATCAGATAAGCTTTGAGTAGACCCATTAATGTTCTAGTATGTCATGGACAGGACATGCAGTCATCTTTTGTATTCCAAGTTTTAGATACTTTTTCTTAGGGAAAGGAAATAAAATCTGGGAAATTTGGTCTTAAATTGGGGTGAAAGAGGGATTTTTTTGTTTTTTGTTTTTTTATTTTTTAATTTTTTATTATTATTCTTTTTTTTTTTTTACTGGAGCTTGGGCAGTGGGCCAATAGAAGTAGACTCAAAAACACATCCTGTGGTAAGAGTAACTTGGCCTTGGCCATTTAGAGGCAGAACAGAAACAAGGCCAGGAGGTATCCTGTGACTGGAACTCTTCATGGATGGGCCTAGACTGGTGCACTACAAAAATAGCTTTATTTTAATTGTAATGCATTATGTGTTTTGATAGTCTGTCTGTATCTCCAGCCTTCAGTAAAATCCAGTCAACTCATCTTTAGCTGTGTTGTAGGTCAAACAGTGGGTCTGCTCCGTGGCTGGGCAAATTATTTACAGTAAGCATGGAAAAAAAAGAGAGAGGCAATGTTTTTCCTAGTGAAGCCAGTATAGTGATAGCAGCAGTGGTTCAAGGGGGAGGTGCCCAGGCAAGAGAACCTATATGAATTACATATCATTGAAATTATTGGTTATACAAAGAGGAAGAGCTACATAGATTGAACATGGCCAATATCAGTGGCAAGAAAAGATCAGGTCATATGAATAACTTAGATTGGTGCGTAGGAGAAATGCTTGGAAGGGGGTCTTGGAAAAGACTAGCTTTTTCTTTTAAACAAATGAATGAAGGTGGTGAGCACCCATGCCTGTTGAATTATTGTATAATTGTAGCTAAGAACTCTAGAATCATATTGCCTGGTTCAAATTTTAATTCCATCTCTTGATAGCTATATGAATTTGATATAACCTAGCTACTTTATGCTTCTAATTCCTCATAGCAAAATATGTATAAAGCATACCCACCACACAGGGTTGTTATAAGAACTAAATGTATACCTATCTGTCTGTCTTCTATCTATCTATCATCTATGTATCTTCTTAAAATACTCAAAATGGTGCTTACCATATTCCATGTCTTTTGATAATTTTCTCTTGCCATAACTCTGTTCTTGCCTTTCTACACTCATTTGTGGATTATAGTCACTGGAGCCTGCGAACTGTATTTCCCTTGTTAGTTTGGATCCAAATTTTGGAAAGCAAGAGGAAGAGAGATGCCATTCTCCTTGCTCTTGGAGATGCCTTCAGTAGAAGTAGTAGCAGCAGCATCGTATAGACCCTTCAGTGAGAATGTGGCTCCCAATTCCCAGTCTGCTGCAAAAACAGCAGAGACAGAGCCTCCCTCAGGGTAGTGTCATGGCAGGGCTTTAGCCTAGGAATGAAACCAACTCAGGACCAGTCAGTAAACCTTATAGTACTCTGGTTCACCCAGCTCTGCCAAAAACTTCATAACTAATACTCTGCATTAAATCCCTTTGCACTTGAAATAGCAAGTGGTTTCTGTTTTTGACTGATGGACATAGTCATTATTTTATATTATTTCTATTATTAATGTCAGTAATAGTATTAGTATTGTTATTAATGTCCTCTGAAACAGTATCTAGGAACCACAAGTTTTAACAATATAACAGTCCTACCTGACTTTTCCAATCCACCACTCTAGTCCTTTTCCCCACAGACTTCATCTTCGATCCAGAAGCATATATAACAAATGATCAATAATTATATAAACTGGTGTCTCATTTAAATATACTGGTATGGGTTTATATCTATCATTGATCAATGGCTTAATGGGTGGAGAGATTTATTTCGTTTGACATCAGTCTAAGAAAAATCATTGGTATTTTAGAGAACAGATTTTGAACAATTATAAATATGTGTAATCAATACTAGGAGAGTTCTTATGTTCTATATAAAGCAAACGTGTCAAGAAATATTGTGTGATTTACCTTTAATACATTATCTTTCTCCAGCTCTGTATCGATTACCTGTGACTTACAACAGTTTGAAGGAGAAAATATACACCACACAGGTAACCTTGTTTCACAGCTGAAACAAGTGGAGTTTATTTCAATAGCTGGATTGCCTTGGTAAGAGGAACTTTGATTCATGGATTTAGCATCCAGAATTATAAATTCATTGAAAAATATGTGAACGTGAGGGCTTAAAACTAAGGAATATTTTTTTCTTTTAATTATCCGGAAAAAGGTAAAACACATAAACAGATGTGGAGGGAAAGTATCTGGTTCAGCAATGCACTTAAAATGTTCTAAGAAAAATAAAATGTTCTAAGAGATCAGTTTAAGGTCTCTTTATTTTTCTTTGCTTTTCATTCTTCTCTTTCTTCAAAGACTTAATTCTATCTTAAAATGAACATATCTGTCTTTCCTCACTGTCTTCCTCTGTTAGTGTCTGGAAATGACTGTCATTCAATTTGTCACTTCTATAGGCTTCTTCTTGCTGGCAAGAAAGAAGCTCCTTATTACACACTAACCATGTTAGCAGAAAAAAAATGTCTTTACTTTGAATGACTCCTTCCAACAGCATATTTCAGCAAAAAACAGGTTTTTTTTTTTTTTTGGCTAGGTTGAGGTCTTTGTTAATAATCTGGAGTATATAGGCATAAACCTGTGGCTAAAAATAAATAAGATTGATACCCAGGCACAACATGTAGAACCAGGATTGTTACAGTTATATCACTGTGACATCTGATAATTCTATACATGAAACAGTCTACTACTTTCTGAAAGCTGAAAATAGAAAAATACAAAGAACTACAGGAATGTAATTTGAAGAGTTGTTGACTAGAAGACAGTAGGGTGAAATAAAATTAACACTGGATTTACAATGAGACCACTTGAGCTCAATCCCTGACTCCTTTATTCTAAGGATTAATTCATTTAATTCCTCTCTCTCTCTCTTTCTCTGTGTCTTTCTGTCTCTCTCTCCCTCACATACACACACACAGACACACACACACACACACACACACACAAATATAGACTCGCATGCACATGTCACACGTATGGTTTATATCAGGGACCAGTCAGCTCTGACTTGGCAGGCCAAATTCAGCCTATCATCTATTTTTGTAAATAAAGTTTTATTGGTAAACAGCCATAGCCATTTGTTGACATTTTATCTATGGCTGCCTTTTCACTTCAAAAGCAATTTAGTAGTTGTGACAGAGACCATATGTTTGCAGATTCTAAAATATATTATCTGATTCTTTACAGAAAACATTTTGCTGATCTCTGGCTTAGATTATAACAGAATACCAAAAAATATTAGTCTCGTCACTTTTAGGTTGAAAAAATGTAACAGAACATCTAGTGCCAGGTCTTGGTTACTAAATCATTCTCCAGTAAAAAGAACCAAGGCTCCTTGGACAAATGGTTGATTCTAGGGCTGGGGCAAGAAATATACAGGGTGAGCCTGGAGCATCTTGTAGTGCCAAAAATAAAGAAGTTATTTAAAAAAAAAGAAAAATAAACAATACTAGGGATATGTCAATGGAGCACAATAGACAAGTAAAGGTACTCCCAATGATGAAAGCTGAAATATTTGAGTAAATAAATAAATAAATAAACAAATAAAAGGAGGTATTGTGTTATAACTCGAGATCTAAAATAAATCTCCATGAGTCCATACTGATATAAATAGCCAACTGAATAAATAAATAATGGGGGGGGGGGGAATCTCCAGTACAGAAGAATTTTAAATGATTTACTTTATGTAGATACTCTGTCCTCAAGAAGGTGTAACATAACTGTCCATTCTGTAAGTGTGGCTGTGCTAGTGACTACCCTCCAAGAGTACAATATAGAAAAAGGGGGAAAAAAGAGTAACTTTGTAGTAGGGAATCCTGACAAATACTACTGCAGCCAGGTGATTAAGGTCAACATCGAGAGTGATAAGTCAGATTGATAGTATGTACCCTTGATATGATGAGATGGTACTTGCCCCAGTGGTCTTCCTCTACAAAATATATAGCCCAGACCTAATCATGAGAAAAACACCAGAAAAATCCCAGGTGAGGGGCATTCCAAAAGTATCTGACCAGTACTCCTCAAAATCCTCGAGGTCATCAAAAACAAGGGGAGATTTGAAAATTGTCACAGCCAAGAGGAGGCTAAAAAACATAACTACCAAATGTAATGTTGTTTCTTGGATCGAATTCTGGATCAAAAAAAGGACATAGGTAAAAACTAAGGAAATTTGAATAAACTATGGAATTCAGTTAATGATAATGTATCAATATTATTGTCACATCAATTGTAACAATACATCATACTAGTATAAGATAATAGAGGACACTAGGTTTAGGGTAAATAGAATGTTGTTCTTTTTTTTTTTAAAAAAAAGAGTTATTTATTTATTTATTTATGAGAGACACACAGGGAGAGAGAGAGAGACAGAGACAGAGACACAGGCAGAGGGAGAAGCAGGCTCCATGCAGGGAGCCGGATGCGGGACTCGATCCCAGGTCCCAGGATCACGCCCTGAGCCAAAGGCAGATGCCCAACTGCTGACCACCCAGGCGTCCCCTGTGTTCTATTTTTGTATTTTTTTTTCTGTACTTCTAAAATTATTCTAAAGAAAAAAATTTATTTAAAGATCTGGGAGGAAACACTAGAAAAGTTACTGTATTTTGATGGCCATATCTTACACATTTAGATATAGAAATTATTTCACCATATGGATCTAATAAAGCAGAATAAAATGAACAAAAATGTTCCATATATTTTTATTCTCGTATAGTAATTTACTGTACTAAAATGTTTACTTGAAAATTTTTGTGGCTTTTGCATTTGTAACTAATGCAAAAGGTTCAGATCTCAAAAATATTAGAGAAATAAGAAACTATTTCAAGCAGAAAAGCCCAAAATAGCCGAAAATAACAGTCATGCTCTGAAATATAATAAAGTCATTCAGAGGTTCTATGTCATCACAGGACAAAAATGAGAAAAAAGATACAGTTAAAGGGTAAAATCTACTGGGGACATGTTTAATTCAAGCATTGTATTTTGGAAACTACCCAAAAGCAGTAAGAGACGTAGCACAATGTCTGGAAAATTAGAGAGAGCAGTACAATAGAATGGCAGTTCATTCATACATTGGAGGAAAGAAATCACCATGGTAAGAAAGAAAACAAGTTTTGCCACATTTAAAAGAAAAAATACTGTAAGTCATAAACATATTTCCCAAAGAAATAACTATCTTCAGGTAAAAAATGTGCAGTTTAGTATGTGCAGCTTATAATGTAAAGACATTTTTTTTTTTGCCAGGAATAAATCTAAAATTGACAGTTCATTCTAGAGATTACTAAGGTTTGAATGCTTTAGAAAGGTAAGCAAAAAAGAAAAAAAAATCCAAAACTGTCATCTGAAGCATTTTAAATCGATGACAACATGCTTAGTTTTAAAATGATGATTCTAAGCCAAATTAAGCCATACTAGCAACCTTTCTGAAAGAGAAACTGGGTATTTCACAGGGGCTGTTGTCAGGTCAGTTTGGAATAAGGATATGGATATCCTGGGCCTCTAATGCTAGAAGCAAAGGGACAGACCCTGAGTCAATCCTCAGGCAATATCTTTTTCAACCTATTTAAATGTAAGGTAGTAAAGTAATCTTTTAGAAGACTATGATATTCCCTTCAAAAGACATCCTATTGTGAATACAGTTAAACACAAATCAATGATTTCAGTGGCTTTCCCCGATAACACAGAAACATTTAGAATTATACCACCTTTATCTAGAAAATAATTTTTAAAAACAGATAGTCCTCAAACAAGTCAAGGTAATAAAGCAATTTAACTTATCAATTCCAGGGGTACGTGGGTGGCTCAGCAGCTGAGCATCTGCCTTTGGCTCAGGTTGTGATCCTGGGGTCCTGGGATCGAGTTCCACATCGGAGTGCCCTCAGGGCGCCTGTTTCTCCCTCTGCCTATGTCTCTGCCTCTCTCTCATGAATGTCTCTCGTGAATAAATAAATAAAATCTTAAAACAAAACAAAACAAAAAAAAATTACCAATTCCATGATACTAGTTCAGACAATATATGTTAAATTGAATATATTTATTGGCTATTGGTATTCTATATTAATACTTAAATATAGAAAACCATGCAATGTGCTTTTAGGAACTTAATTATCAAAATAATTTTCAAAATCTGATTATACTGATTAACTCCAAATTGAGCATATAAATTCTATACATATTTGCTTTAGTCTGATGTTCATAGTTTGTTGTTGTTGTTATTGTCTTAAAGCAACTAATATTTCAATGAAGAGTAAAACAAGAAAGGTGAAACAGACAGACTGATCCCTCTGACTGTTGTTTAACTTCTTGACTGAAGAGTAGGAATTAATTTTCTTTGTTCCAGTATAGCCTCAGCATAAATTAATTAAGGTTCAGTTATTTAACAAATGTTTACTGATCACAAAATTTGCATCAGGTATTGGGCTAAAACTCTGGGGATACGATTGTAAGCAACATTAAAAAAGGACTCTCTGTCTTTGTGGAGCCTATAATCCAATAGAAGAGACAGATATTAATTAAATAATCACAGAGGCAAATGTGAAATTACTCTTGTAATAATTGATGGGAAGGACAAGTACACAGTGTTGCGCGATATATTGTCAGAGAATTGGAAGAATTTTCTTGGAGAGTCACACTTGAGATCAGATGTAAAGAGTAAATAAGAGTTCACTAGAACAAGAGAAGAGGGGAAATTTCCCGGGTAGAGGAAGAATATATGCTACTATATTCTGGTGAAACTTAGTGTGGCCATGAAGGAACTTTAAGAATGCTCACCTTTATCTTTTTTTTTTTCTATTTTATTTATTCATTTGAAAGAGGGAGCATGAGTGGGGGAGGCAGCAGGGGAGAGAGGGAGGGGGAGGGAGAAGCAGAAAGCTCTTCATGGGGCTCGGTCCCAGGGCCCAGAGATCACGACCAGAGCTGAAGGCAAACATTAAACCATCTGAGCCATCCAGGTGCCCCTGCCTTTACCTTAAGAGAGTAAGAAAGCATTACTTTTCAACCAAAATATCAAAACTACTTTTGTGCTTAAAAAAATGCCATGCAGTGTGGATAGATGTGGATAGATGATGCGACAAAGTTGACTCAGATTCAGGTACATTCATTAAAGAGATATTAAAATATACTATACTATACTAGAGTACTATAGTATGGTATATAGTCTGAGAATCCATTTCTGAGAAACTGAGCCAATGGTGTTTTCCCTGGAGATTGTAAAAAGTGAATAGATTTGAGTACCATTTAGGAAATAATACGCACAGGACTTGGTGATGGGAGGAATATGTGTTAGGAGAGAAAACAGGAAAGAGAAACAAGTGGAAAGAGTAGCCTCTAGATTTCTGGCTAGTGCAGTTTGATGGGCTTTGGAGCTGCTCATTGAGATAGACTATAGGAGAAGATTATTAAAGAGGGAAGATGATGCTGCATACAGTGAGTTCATTTTGGGATGTTGACTCTAAGATACCGCTGGAGGATATGAGAAGGGATGACCACAGCGGCACTCCCTGAATGACAGAACAAGGATCTCTGAAAATCCAGTCCCCATAAAGACAATGAGAACACTGGCAATAATTTTCAGAATCAACTTTTTAAAAATTCTGGAAATTAACCAAAGGCTTACAACAATTACGAAGGTTTTATTTTATGAATCACAATGAGAACGATGAGCTCTATGGCATGTTAACTTCCCTTACTCTCATCACCTGTTCCCAGCTCCATAGTAGCATTGAAAGCCTACAGGCTAACAACCAGTATCTATCAGCTGCTGGAGGGAGCAGAGTGGATTTGGAGTTTCCTAAAGCCCCTTCCCCAGACACATGTTGCTATTTGACCTTTCCCGTATCAACTAGGTATAGCTTCCTTCTTAGGGTTTGCCTTTAATTGACCTAACTCAGAACTCCTTGTGCATGTGTCTTATACCCAGGGTATCTGTGAAAAATGGTTAGTGGTAACCCCTAATACCAGTTGTAGCTAAGAAGAGGTTGACAAAAATCTTAATAAGGGAAATGGAAAATGAGACGTCCATTGAGGAATTTGAAAAGGTCCAACATGTTCCTGGAAATCCAGAAGGACTCGCTCATGTGCAAGGCTGACATTTGCCCAGGAATGACTTGAGAAGGCTCTTATTTCTCACCTTTGACTGATACTGATGCTCTGACCAAGAAAGTAATAAAGACGAAGGCAGACGGTTAACTGTGTGATGGGGCATTGAAGGCATAGTTTAATATACAGACCCCATCAGTAAATACTGGATGACTCATTGGCACAAGGCCTTTAAGGAACTATCTGTCTAATTATTAGCTGCTCACTAAGTTAATTGATAAGAAGCCTCACTGGCTGCATACAACAAAGAGCACAGGTTGAACTAGTTCAAGTAAGTCACTAAACAAACGTTGTTGGTGGAATTGTAAAGTGGTGCAGCCATTTTGGAAAAGAGCTTGGCAGTGCCTAAAATTCTCTTAAACATAGAGTTAGAATAGGATCCAGCAATTCTACTCCTAGATATCTGTCCAAGAGAAATGAAAATCTGTTTACGCCACAGTTCATACATAATGTTCAAAGCAACATTATTTATAATAGCAAAAAAGTGGAAACAACATAAATAACCATCAACTGAAGAATGGATAAAAAATATGCTGTATCTAAATAAGGGAAAATTATTTGTACATAAAAGGGAATGAAATATTGATACGCAGTACTACATAGATAAACCTTGAGACATTATGGTGAGTGTACAAAACCAGAAACCAAAGGTCATATGCCGTATGATTCCATTTATATGAAATTTCCAGAATAGCTAAATCTAGAGAAAGGAAAAATTGGTAGTTGCTCAGGGCTGGGGGGAGGTAGGAATAGGGATGTGGTGTTTTCTTTTAGGGTGATGAAAATATTCTAAAATCATATAGAGGAGATGGCTATACAAATTTGTGAATATATTTAATTGTGCACTTTAAATGGATGAATTTTATGACATGTACATTATAACCCCATAAAGTTGTTACAAAAAATAAAAAGGATGGAATGATAAATTTCAATGTTTGGTGTTTATAAAAAAAAATAACTTTGGATGCAAGTTATAAAATTTTCTTTAAAATTTTAGCATGTTGTTAAGTGGAAAGTTTCATAATTGTCTTGGTCCATCTAGGCTGCTATCACAAAATCCTATAGACAAAATATATTTCTCACTGTTCTGGAATCTGGGAAGTTCAAGATCAAGAAACCAGCAGATTATAGGAAGGCCTACCTTCTGGTTCTTCTGCCTGTGTACTCATAAGGTGGAAGGGGCAAAAGAGTTCTCTGGGGTCTCTTTTATAAGGGCACTAATCCCATTCATGAGAATTCCACATTCATGACCCAATCACCTCCCAAATGCCATCACATTGGGGGTTAGGATTTAAACATGGGAATTTTGAGGAAACACGTTCAGCATAAGCAATAATGAAGTTACAGAATTAATTTATTTTTAAAGAATATAAAAAATAAAATAGAGGAGATAGGGGCCAAGCGACTTGACAAGGAAGGAGTTGCAGAAAACATCTTGGAGACATTACATATAGGTCTCTGGCTTACATTGTCTTAATGCTATCATGTTAGAGAACATAAATATGTCAAAAGTTACTTTGAAACCAGGCAAGAAATAGTATTAAGATAAAGGGAGCTCACTAAGGAGATTAAAGCATATGGTCCTTTGCTGTTTCTTAAACTTCCAAACTTTTCAAAGGCGTTTGGATGATAGAACAAAACATAAAAACAGAGCAAAAACTAAAAGGAGCCATCCACAGTAATTGAAATAGCCAAATATAAAATGCAAATTGTTTTTAAGGCACTGATTCTGTGCTTTAAGAACGCTTCAAGGCTTTTCAAGAGAAGCTGGAGATGGGCACGCTGTATATGGATAAAAAAAAGAGATTTAATTGAAAAAGAAACAACATCCCTTTCCATGTACGTGGTATATTCAAACCACTACTCAGTGCTGAGGGCCAATTACAGACATATATAAGAGAAACTAAAACAAAACCTATAAGAGAAGCTTAAAGAAAAGGGATACACGTCATAGCTACCAATCAATCTCACCATTGAGCATCACTGTCTTATATAATTATAGCGTTTCTATTTGCTTTGTCTGCCTTACAGTTTTGTTCAAAGTAGTATACCCATCAATACAGTTCCTCTTGCCAGCTAACCTGCTGGCATTTAGACTACTGTCATCTTTGAGTGTTAATATTAGAACCATCAGTGAGGAAGACTTGGGAGGTGATAGATAAATTGGCTTTTGAACGATGGATGAAAAGCTGATATGGTCCAAGACAGGTCTTTAAAAGAAGTTTTTTGAGAGGTGGGGTAGGGTGGAGAGAAAGAGAGGTGGCCTTTGAAATCAAGCTTGTGAAGGAGAGTGGTTAAATTCCTTAGCTCGTGTACTGAGTGTCTTGTCTTAAAAAGAGAATAATATCTTCTTCATAGAGATACAGGAAAGATTAAATAAAATGATGTTAGTAAATAGTTTGTGTATACCTGGAACAAAATAAGCTCTCAATCACTGTAGCTACCATTATATCAGTTATTATTGAATCTTATTTTACATTATAAACAATAAAAGCATCAGAGAAAAGCGACACTGTTGTGACATTACAAAGTGTCCAAATATTAGCGACACTGTTGTGACATTACAAAGTGTCCAAATATCCATAAATAATTGTAGTAAGTTTTGGCCAACACAGTTCTGTACCCTAGGAACTTGGTTCATGTTCACATGAGAAAAGCTGATGAAAACATAATAATACTTTCTACTTAAATATGGCACAGAGGTATAGGGTTTAGGAAACAGTGTTCTCTTCCTTTTGCAACTAAAAAAAAAAAAAAGACAAAATTCACCTGGAATCAAATCATATAACAACTGGTATAATGAGAAAAATGAACAGAAAATGACAAACTCTTTGGAACCTTCTCTCTTTCACGGATGAAAAGTAGAATGGGAGAAAATGATGATTTTTCAAATGACTATATTTGCCACTCAAATATGAATAGCACCTGAATGCTGACAAGTATTTCATATTTATGTAGGATGTAACCCGGTCTTGCTATCCTACCAAGGAAAGTTAGCTACAGAGCTGCATCGGTGGCATATATTACAGCAAATTGTCATTAGTGTAATTTTCATTACAGCTCATAGGTGTCATGAGATGCGCGTGTCTTGTCCACCTGTTGGTCTAAGTGCACTATGCATCTCTGGCATGTTACAATACTCAATAAATACTGGCCCAATGAATGAGATACTCAGACTGGGTATGCTGGAAACACACCTGCCACCACATTTTGGTAGGAAAGGATAACAGGCTGCCCTTACTCCAGCAGAGGTAAGGACTCTCCCGGTTCCTCTCCCAGGCAAGAGCTCCAGGAAGGTAATGGTGACAAAGCGGTACGAGTTTAAGTAACTAGAGTTACAGAAGGTGCGTGTTGGGGGGGGGGGGGAGGGGAGGAGCTCACACACAGCATGGATATGGAGCCCAGGGTTTTAGGATAGAGCACCTAGGGAAACCATTCCTTTGGGGATTCCAGCTGGGGTTGGACATGCATTTGAAACTTGGTGAGATACAATAATATGGGAGGCTTTGGGGCCAAGAAGTTGAGAACATTTTATGTAGACAGGGTGAACTGGCAGGTCTAGAGGGAATGGAGTTATATTATAGGTACTTTTGAGGTGGATTTAGAACCTAACCCTTATTTAATGGCATGTAGTTCTCAAGAGCATGAGCCTGATTCCTGTTCAGTGGGGCCTCAGAGGATACTGACAGCCTGGAAAGATAGATGCAGGCAGTCAAGGTCAGCCCATATTTTTTCCAAGAATACTATGCATGTCCATCTGCTCACACAAGATTTAGATTAAAATCCAGTATGCATTACCTACTGTGTGCCAGGTGACATTTTATCTTGTTACCTCCTCCCAGGAAACAATTTATTTATATTCATTAGGTTTGCAGAGGCTGATTTATTAAAACAGAATGGAGTAAATCCTTCAGGCAAATAGAAACATTTTATAATTCTCATCCATCATTTGTTCTCTATTAGGATTTTTATAGTTATCAAGTCAGGAGGAATAGCGAACACACTTACTGCATGCCAACGGTTTCCGCAGATTATCTCCTTTGATCTTTACAGCAACCTATTCTATAAGTGCAATTATAATCCAAATTTTACAGATGTGGGAACAGAGCAAGAGATACTGTCATTTAGCCAAGGTCACACAGGTACTAAGCAGTGGCTCTGGGATTTAGAGTCTGTGAGCTGATTTCAAAGCAGGGACTCCAACTCTGGGCCACACTCACCGTCACCGTGCACTAAGTAGGTCACTCACAACCGAAGGCTTCAACTTTTGTTCTAAGTTTAGAATAGTGCTCCTCAGATTGTAATGCATTTAAGAATTACTGTATAAGGGTAGAGACTTCAAATCAAGTTGTGTAGATAATATAAGGGAATTCAAGAACAAGTTTTGCCTTACTGGCTGGCTTTAAAACTTAACCCTTGGAAGAAGCAATCTCACTGCACTTTACAAAAAATCTCAGCCAGCCTGTGAAGCAAATGTGTTGTAAGTAGAAGCCAGCCTTCCACAATAGGGTGCTTGGATATGCCAACTACAGATAGCTTATCTATTCATTTTGGCTCAGATGTTGTTTAGGTACCATTAGTTTGCCCGCTGCATTGCAGTCAGTATATTAAATGTAAAATATAAAAGAAGTACCTGGAATGTATAGTTATTAGTATTGCTTTTCAGGCAAGCTTTAATCATTCTCCATTTATTCATTCATTTGTTCCATTCCTCTCTCTCTCTCTCTCTCTCTCTCTCTCTCTCTCCCTTCTCTCCATCTATTCATAATTCATTCAGTGCTACGTATTAGGTATGTGGGCCAAATGAAATAAAACATAACCCAAACATGCTCAGTTTATGCCCTTTAAACAAGTAAAGAGCAATTGCATTTCTCAAAGTGATTTAATCCTTAGAACTATGTCAAATATTAATCAATGGAATCAGGTCTTTTGCCTAAAACCATAGAAAAATCTAAGATGTGTAGAACTATGTCCTGATATTTACAGTTTAGAACTCTAATGGATAAAATTCTTGTAAAAAGAAGTGGATTAGGGCAGCCTGAGTGGCTCAGCAATTTAGCCCCACCTTCGGCACAGGGCATGATCCTGGAGACCGGGAATCGGGTCCCACGTCAGGCTCCCTGTGTGGAGCCTGCTTCTCCCTTGGCCTGTGTCTCTACCCCGCCCCTCTTCCCATGTCTCATGAATAAATAAATAAAATCTTAAAAAAAAAGAGAGAGAAGATGATTAAAAGAATCCCTTTTGAATAAGTGCACAAGTGATGCTTGTCATCATGATACTTTCTTTTATTGCTAGGTAATAGAAATATGTGTTTAGCTCTTGAAAATGTCCATCTGCTATCAAGCTAGAAGATCAGTTGTCTGTATTCTATTTTTATGTTTCCACATTTAAAATTTTCTTAGTGAGAATTTCTGGATTTTAATTTCTAAATGTTCCAAAAACACAAACAGAATTAGACAGTTTGATGCCCAAATGCTATCCTGTCCAAATGAAAACTTGTAAATCATGAATAATACCAGAATATGACTAAAGGAATCCTAAGGAAGTGGAGCACCCAGGCCAAAAGATGAGGAAGCTCAACCTACCTCTCATTCTGAAGGAAACACATTGATATTCCCTCAATGCAATAAAGTAATGCCCATCTGAGCGCATCTCCTTGGATAAGGATATTGTCAAATTGTACAAAGACATCCTAATGTATTTAATTAGTTTACATTTTCTAATGAACTTGTGGTTTGGAAATCCAGGAAAATAAATGTATGACTCATGGTTTCTACGTAGATAAAAGAAAAATCAAAATCACTGATAAGCCTATGAACAAATATATCAACTTTTCTACCATAAAATGCACTCAGTTTTGTAAAAATTAAAAGGCAATTTTAAGTGATTATTTTTTGTCAAAATAGGCATTTTCTGACATAAAATATAAATTGAGAGATAAGGTAATGACAATTTTTAATAAAGATTTTATTTATTTATTTATTTATTTATTTATTTATTTATTTATTTATTTATGAAAGAGAGAGCATGAATTATGGAGTGGGGTAAAGGGAGAAATAGACTGTCTGTTAAGTAGGGAGCCCAACGTGGGGCTGGATCTCAAGACTCCGGGATCATGGTGTGAGCTGAAGGCAGACACTTAACTAAATGAGGTGCCAAAGTGACCCTGACAATTTTAAGCAGACACAAGATGGCAAAGGTCTACAAATATAACTTGAATGTTTCACTAAACTACCCATAAAATTTAGAATCCAATGGAATGTTGTTTTCCAGAGCTCCCTTTGAAAGGTGAAGAAACAAAGGAAAAGTTTCGCTTATTCCTCTTTTAGTAATTTTTGCATTTAATAAGCATGGCCACTTACAGTTCACAAAAGGTTGTCTTATGTTCTTTTTTTGCTACCTTCACTTCTTCAAGATTTGTGTTAAATACTTTCCGAACTGAACAATGAAATGTCTCGAAAGATAAACATTTGGAAAGGAAATATTAATATCAATAAAAAGGATAAAGATAAAAGCGAACATAGAAGAAGAAAATTTGAATAGTGGGAACATGAAGAAAAGAATGCATTAGTAGATGAGAAGAAAAATACATTCTTTAATTTACATAAATATTAACTTTCTGATTTAGCAAAGTAATTAAACAATGTTGATAGTAATCTGAAGTCTCAAATTTAAAGACAATGTCAACCTGAAATTGATAATTAGGTAGTAGTATTCTTAATACACTATTTTAGTATAATCCAGATTTAAATCACATTGGAAAGATGAGGACTCAGAGAATATGAAGGCCAAATTATTGAAGCTGCATATTTGAAATCAAAAGTTCCTTCCTAACATGGAAGAAATTTCTATAGTCATTGAGAAGGTGGATCCCAGAGGACTAGAAAACTACTAAAAAAAGAAAAATGACCTGTCAGATGATAATTAAAATTACCTGCAGGCTTAGCGGTGGTGCTATACCACAATCTTGATAATGCCATGGAGACATCTAGTAAAATACCTCTTTCTTCACAAAATCTATTTTTTGAAAGGTTACTTGATAATATTTTCCATGGAACTGTATTTCCAAGTCTGTATTGAAAATGAATAGATGAATGGCATTTGCTTTATTTTACAAATCCCTTGAAAGTCAACTTTATGCAATGTATTTCTTCAATAACCCAAAGAGTTAAAGAAGGAAAAAAAAATCAGATATGGGATGTAAATAATAACAATTGAAGGAAATCTAACAAGTATCGAGATGGAGGAAAATTGAAGGGCAGAAATATAAATGCTGCAATTTTATCTCCACTTTTTCTCCTGAATGATGTTGAATGCAACAATTAACCTGGCACTAACCTCCACCCACACTTCCCATTGACTCAATGGGAGCTCTTCACAGAGCTACAATTATGAGCTGTGTATAATGCAAAGCTGTTAACTTGCTCATTTACCATCTCTCCTATTCTCTAAATATTTTATCTCATCTATTAATATGAAAGTTCCACTGATGTGAAAAGCAGATATTTTATATCTTTAAGAGCTATAACATCTATATACCTCCTATATGAAATGAAAGATAAATCTCATGTCTTTGCCTAAAATATGTCTTACATACATATGAACCTTTGTCTTATACAACCACTAGTCTCAACACAAGTGGCAATCACTATGTGTTAACACATTATGATGCTGAAAACCTATGGTAGGAATGTTGCCCACATAAAGGCCTGGAGTAAGGAGAGGAAGATTTCTCCTAACTGATAATATAATTTTTACAGGCACACTGACATGTTCCATTTTTTCCCTGGCTTCATCTTTAATTTAAAAATTGGTGTTAATAATAATTATAACAGAACTGACATAAATGACTCCGTCTATGCACTGCCATTTAAATCTCTATAACTACTCTCTCTCCTCACCTAGTTCATTTTCCTCCAAACATTTCGAATGAATGAACATATCATCATTATTCCAAAACTCATCTTGGAATGAAGTGGTTTCTTCAATAATTTCCAAAATCCTTCCCTAATGAATGAGTTATCCTTGGTGTTATACCCTACTTTGTTTATATCCTATTCACATTAAAATTTTTCATCTTTTCCCCCACTATTTCATTGTTGCTCTTTGCATACTACTTGGAGCTTAGACTCCAAGCTACTACAATTAGTAGGAACTTTAAAAAAAGCAGAGTTAGAGGGATCATATATAGTGACATCTTAATGTGAGGCATTAAGAAATCTTGACTCCTTGGAATTTCTCTTTTTTTAAGATTTTACTTATTTATTCATGAGAGACATAGAGAGAGAGAGAGACAAAGACATAGGCAGAGGGGGAAGCAGAAGTCCCGATGTGGGCCTCGATCCTAGGACCCCAGGACCCCGACCTGAGCCAAAGGCAGATGCTTAACCACTGAGCCACCCAGGTGCCCCGACTCCTCTGAATTTCAAACATAGGTCACTGCATACTTTTATTTCATAAACTAACAATTTTTCTGCAGCCGAAGTAAAAAACATTCAAGAAATAAATATTTTTCTTCCTGTCTGCCATGATGATCAATATTCATAGTGATGAGTGCCATCTAACAGAGGAATGGAGCTATAGATAGCTAGATCTATAGCCTCAGAATGGGTCTGTTCTCTTCAGATGTGACTAGAACATTCATTAGTTGATATGGATAATTTTGACTGTTATATCCAGTTAGAACTTGTAATCATTTTTCTGTAATAATTTTTAATATACTATTTCAAGAAGAACCACATAGAACCTTTCTGCTCAAAAAGCTCTAAAGCCCTTCTGAAGAAAATCTAAAGTCCTTAGAGTGACTTCCAAAGCCTCTTATGGTGCCTGCCATTCCCCTTCCCTACGTTTTTTCCTGGTCTTAACATTGTGTTACTTCATTCACGTCTTCCATGTTCCAGTAACGTGGACTGTTCCAATAATAACATAATGCCATTGTTTCCTGACTCCACACATTTACATGCTCCATTCAGTTCAACTAAAATGTCTCCCAATTCTATCTCTAACTAAAAAATTTTCCTATTTTTAGAGACTCAGCATACATGCAAACTCTTTTATAAAGCCTTCCATCTTCCATATAATGCTTTGT